>NC_092391.1:14270722-16770722 GCF_030028105.1 Mobula birostris
CTTTCTTGTTGGGAGATCACAGTCAGTGCTGATCAGTAATAACATATCCTCCTTGCTGACAATCAACACAGGCACACCTCAAGGATGCATACTTAGCCCACTCCTCAACTCTCATGAATGTGTGGCTAGACAAAGACCAACTATTAATTCAGTGATGACACCACTGTTGCCAGAATCTCAGAAGGTGACAAAAGAAGTGTACAGGAATGAGATAGATTATCTGATGAGTGGTGTTGCACTAGCAACCCTGCACTCAATATAAGCAAGGCCAAGAATTGTGGACATCAGGAAGGCGAAGACAGGAGAGTGTCCACTAGTCCTTAATGAAGAGTCAGCTGTGGAAAGGGTGAACAGCTTCAAGTTCCTGGATGTCAACATCTGAGGATATATACTGGGCCCAACATATTAATGGAATTATGAAGAAGAGACATCAGTGGCTATACTTCACCAAGGGTTATAGAGATCTGGTATGTCACCCAAGACCCTAGCAAATTTCTACAGATGCACCTTGGAGAGCATTCTGATTGGTTGCATCACTGCCTAGTATGGTGGCTCAAATACACAGGATCAAAAAAAAGAGGGCTATAGACTCAGCCAGTTCCAACATGGGCTCAAGCCTCCTCACCATCGAGGACATCTTCATAAGGCAGTGCCTCAAGAAGGCGGCATCCATCATGAAGAACCATCACCATCTGGGACATGCCCTCATCTTATTACTTCATCAGGGTGGAGGCTCAGGGAAGGCACACTCAGCCTTTGAGGAGTAACCTCATCCACCTGCTATCAGATTTCTTAATTGTCCATGAGCCCACGAACATTACCTTGCTATTTCTCTTTTGCATTATTTATTTATATATACAATATACTTATTATTTTTATTGTAATGTATAGTAATTTTTTGACTTGCATTGCACTGTTGCCATAAAACAACACACTTTATCTTATGTCAGTGATAATAAACATGTTTCTGATTCTAGCTTAATGGCATCTTTCCCTTAGAAGAATGAACACCATATTCCAAATTCAGCCTCACCAATATCTTGTACAACTTCAACATTGCATCCCAAATCCTGCTATGCTACCGTGCCACCACATTGCCAATCATCACATGGTGCATAATACAACGGTGTCACCAATTTTACCATCAAAATGGAGGGTCAGACACCCTGAGCCAATAGGCTGGTCCTGGACTTATTTCCATCTGGCATAGTTTGCATATTGTGGCTTGATTGTTTGTGGTTTTTGTATTGCTATAGTTATGCTCTATTCTTGGTTGGAGCGGCTGTAACGAAACCCAATTTCCCTCGGGATTAATAAAGTATATCTATCTATCTATCTAAAACAACGAATACATTATAGATTTAATTGTTAATAAATTAAAATAAGCTTCAGGGTTAAAATGAAGTTGTAAAAATTATCTCAGATAGAATCATCCAGCATATTAACTGGCCCTTGACCCTCAGAGACCACACAGACAATCAAGCACCCTCTTACATTTGCTCGATGCTAATCCCTTTTTATTCTCTCCAAATTCCCACCATCTCCACTCACTCCCACCAGTGCTAACTAACCTTCTAACCTACAATGTCTTTGAGTTATGGGAGGAGACTGGAGCTTCTGAAGAAGACCCACACATTTGCAGGGGGTACACAGGGGTCAGGATTGAGTGTGTATCACTGCAACTGTGAAGAAGGACGGATACTAGCAGTACCACTGTGCCACCAAACAAAGACCTTCTAACATGCCAAGTTAGCAATATAGTGCCACTAACACCAATATCCATATACCCAATTTTATGCTTCTTATAATGCTCAATAGTGAGAAATCACCTTCAGAACTGCACTCCTTAAAGTAACCCACTCCTAAACATTGATTTATTTATATTTAAAAACAATATAAATTCTTAAAATTTAAAATATTACAGCAATTTTTGGCAAATGAAATGAATGACTTATTTAGGGTAAAATTTCTCCCATGTTTTTAATTATGAAAGAAATTAAGTTCCCATTTTATTCACAATAACAATTTGAAGTAAGTTATCAACATCTGTTGTCTTGCTTGCACCTTTGCAAAATTACTAAAAACACAGGACTTTTAGATTTGTCCACTTCATCCACGTCTACACAAGAGAATTTGATGAAATTGGTGCTTCCAAATGGGTTGCTCCGAAGCAGGGGTTCCCAACCTGGGATCTACAGACCCATTGCTTAATGGTATTGGATCATGGCATAAAAAAAAAGATCGGGAACCCCTGCACCGAAGGGATTGTGATGATTTGAATATCATTTACAACTTTACATAAGTTGGAAGAACAAAGAAATCCACCAAACAGGTCAGATTCATGCTGCAGAAACCGAAAATGCAACTCTTTTTACTTACTATGACGTTGTATGGAAGCCCAGGTTTTACAAAAAGTGGAGTTCCCACCAGGTTAATTAAATACGGCGAGACAGTAAATTTAACTTCGCTATATTCAGCATCTTCAGATATTCCAGCTAACAGTAAATGCAACAAAAACAGATTATTTCTGACTGGAGCAATTGCTGGCCGGCCTGTCAGAAATTTTAATACTTCACATTTTTAAGAGAACTACTGAGTTGACAGTTATCAAAATAATTTCACATCAACCAAGAGCAGACATCTTTGGAACTTATTTTTAGGATGCATGCAACATTGTTAAAGCCCTTTCAGGTTGAAAGACCCCTGCAGTTTTTTTGAGAATGATTATCATACAAGGATATTAACATTCAAATGTGTAACTAAAACAAGACAGACATTTTTGGAATGTTATGTGTTTGCTTCTTCATTTAAGCTTCTGACTTTGGAACCATGGCTAGATGAAGTATGAACAAGATTAATAAGCTATTGAAGGGTTTGCAGATCCTGTTAGGCCTACACAGGCAGGCACCTTCCAGTCTCTTCTCAGCTAACAAGAGTCACCTGCGACTTGTTTCCAACTCATTACCTGCAGCCTATTTAAACCCAGCCCTCAGCCACAGTCATTTATTCATCTATCAAACCAGCTAGCCCAACCATTTGCTCCTGGCCTTTGGTTATCTTGTTGCTTTGTCGTGTTAAATATCTGGTCTCTCTTGTTTTGTGCCCCTCATGGCTTGCTACTTGGCAGATTATTAGTAAAGTATTGTTTACTGCAAAAATTGTTTCCACTGCTCTGCTTTTGGGTCAAGTCTCCTCTGCATTTCCTGACAGATCCTTGACATTACAGAAGTAATCACCTGGGGCTACAAGGCTTTGTTGGAACTTTAAAAAGATATGACAGAAATTTGGTAAAAAGAAGCAGGATAAGTGAGCTCTAAACTCCAGTCTACAGACTGATGAATACAACGTGATGGATGACAGTATCAAGGTGGCAAGGCCTTTCTCATTGTAAGAAACATCAGATTCACATAGCTTCTCAGTCTGTCTCACTCACTCTTTCAGTGCAGCAGTATGTGGAATATACATGAACTTTTTTTTAGCTCTTTATAAAAGAATTATTATCTTATACCTGACGAATCTTGAACTGTCACTCCAATGTACAAAAAATCTTCATGAAGATCTTCAATACCATATCGGTTAATTAATTCGGTTGCAGCTTTAGGGTTGAACGTTATAGTTGTTACTCCATTGAACATCTGATAAGAATAAAAATTTGTTCATTTTATTTAATACTGTACCTAAGTCTCCAAAAAAAAACTAAACTGTAATTCTGACTTTGATTGTCCTGAACAATGCAATCTTGTGACTGACTGAATGCAAACATTGATCATGTACTTGTTTTTGCAAATCAAGGACGACAAATAGGATAACAGTTCATTGGATGTACATTCATCCAAATTAAAAATATGAATATATAAATGATGAGTGATTAGATTCAAGGGAAGATGGTAAAGAAGAACAGGAGATGAAATATTTGGAGCCCCATTGCCTTAGTGCTGCTTTTGGCTTAGCTCCATTGCCTTGAAATCAAACTTCAAAGCTCAAGGTAAGTTTTATTATCAGAGTACATATATGTCACCACATACAAGTCAAGTTGCTTTTTATTGTCATTTCAACCATAAACTGCTGGTACAGTACACAGTAAAAACGAAACAATGTCCCTCCAGGACCATGGTGCTACATGAAACAACACAAAACTACACTAGACTAAGTGAGACAACACAAGGCTACACTAGACTACGTAAGACAACACAAAAACTACACTAGCCTACAGACCTACACAGGACTACATAACGTGCACAAAACAGTGCAGGGCAGTACAATAAATAATAAACAAGACAATAGGCACAGTAGAGGACAAATTACAATATAATAATAAATGGTGTAGATGTCAGTCTAGTCTCAGAGTATTAAGGAGTGTGATGGCTTGGGGGAAGAAACTGTTGCACAGTCTGGTCGTGAGAGCCCGAATGCTTTGGTACCTTTTCCCAGATGGCAGGAGGGAGAAGAGTTTGTATGAGGGGTGTGTGGGGTCCTTCACAATACAACCCTGAGATTCATCTTCCTGATGGCATACTTAGCAAATCTATATAATAGTAACTATAACATGATCAATGAAAGGTCATGTAATGTGCAGGAGACAATCAACTGTGCAAATGCAAATAGATAGCAATGAATAATGAGAACATGAAATAACAAGATAAAAAATCCTTAAATTAAGGTAATTGATTGTGGGAATATCTCAATGGATGGACAAGTGAGTGTAGTTATCCCCTTTTGTTCAAGAGCCTGATAGTAGAGGGGAAGTAACTGTTCCTGAAGCTGGTGGTGCAAGTCCTGAGGCTCTTGTATCTTCTACCTGAAGGTAGCGGTGAGAATAGAAGATGGCCTGGGTGGTGAGGATCCTTGATAATGGATGCTGCTTTCCTACGACAGCATTTCATGTAGATGAGCTCAATAGTTTGGACTTGGAGGGCTTTACCTGTGATGTACAGGGCCAAATCCACTACATTTTGTAGGATGTTCAAAAGCATTGGTGATACCAGGCCATACCAGGCTGTGCTGCAGCCAGACAGTACACTCTCCAGTACATATCTATAAAAGATTGGCAAAGTTTTTGATGCCATGCTGAATCTCTGCAGACTCCTAAGGAAGTAGAGGTGCTGCTGAGCTTTCACCGTAATTGCATTTGTCTGCTGATTCCAGGGCAGGTCCTCTGAAATAGTTACACCCAGGAATTTAAAGTTGCTAACTTTCTCCATCTCTGATCTTCCGATGAGGACCTTAGGTTTCCCTCTCCTTAAGTCTACAATCCAAAAACAAACAACCTGGTACTGGCTTCCCAAAATCCCCCATTTGGCAGGCAAAAAGAAGAAACAGTAGCAGGCCACAGTAGTAGAGCTACTAGGACTTGATGTTTCAATCCCTGTGGTAAGTTGGCACTCTCGATGTTGGCAGTGGGTTTGGTGACAAGGAGGGAGGGTAGGTACGTCATCGGGGTCATCAGGTGGGCACCCTCCTTCTTTGACGTTTCATTGACAAGCCTACGATGTCTCCAGAGGGCTCAACGGTGCTACCTGGCGTCCCAGATACACCCCCCTCAGTTCCATACCCTGCTGTCTTCATCTTGCAGCCCAGTTGTTGTCTTTCCTTTTAATCCAAATCCAATTGCTGCTTTCTTCTGCTGCATTTGACAAGGACTTGATTGCTTGTTGGAGGGAGTAACCCCTCACCCCCATCTTCTTCAATAGACTGGTCGTAGATGTAGCAACGAATCCCCTGCATCCCACTTCTACAGGGAAAATCTTGGTCTTCCAGCCATTCTGGGCAGCTTCAGTTGCCAGTTCAGAGTCAGAAACTGTAGGATCTAAAAGTTGGGGCAGAATTGACAAATAGCCAAAGTAGGCATAGCTGTGACAGAGGCTTTGATGTCCAATAAAAAATGAGGAGCTGAGCAATAGAAATGCAACTCTGCCACTTGGTCTGATGAGAAAATGTCAAATTTACAGTTTTACTATTATAAAATATTAACATACAAAATAGAATTTAAGATTGTAATAGAAATTAAAGTGACCAGGAAGTATTCACTGTAAACACCAATTTAATATAAAAACAAGTAGATTCCCCTTATTGTTGGTCACAAGGAATTGAAGCCATGTGGATTCTTGAAGTACAGCAGATCTGGATCAATGAACACAACTGGGAGCAGGAATAATTTGATCAATGTGCAGGAATCATCCAATTTTCAGTTTAATTAATATATTCCAACCCTATCGTTAGAATACACATTCATTTCACATTATTTGGTTTCACAGTCAAATAGTATGCCTTCAAGCAGTTTGGAAAGCAGGAGCACTGCATACCTGGAAACAGGGAAGAACAAAGCTACAATAAAGTTGAGGATGCAATTATAAATATGAGGTTTACACAGGGAACCTCTTTAACATATACGTTTGGTTATAAGGATTGATGAGGAAAGACAAAAAGTATCAATAGTCAAGAATTTATAAAAAGCACGGTTTTCATTTACTCAAAGATAAAACACAAGTGTTGCTGTTCATGCTTAAAAGCAGGATTTACTGGTTGTCAAAAATGCCTTTGAAAGAGTGTTGGTGTTTTTGAATTACTGTAAGGGAATACCTATTGTTTTGTGAGGTGGAGAATTACACGAATTTGCCCATGACAATGCTGGATAGTGTCTGCTCTGATGGGAATTTCCATATGATGATTCTCCTATGAATCAATTGTTTTTGGTTTTCTTGGTTATAAGTGGCCATGTTTTGAAGTGCACAGCACTAGATTTGTATGTATTTAACCTCATATGAGGAGATGTATCTTGATTCATTCCCTTGTTCCCAATTTCCTACATAACTATACTGTTTACAATATTTTTTTCTCTGAAACCAGAACGATAACATTCTTCAAATTAAAGGCATAGGCTTCCGGGGTTGAGATAAACTGAGGTAAGTAATTAAAATGATTCTATTTTTTTTCAAATCCCAAGTCAGTGTAATAAGTAATGCAAATAATATGAACTGGGGTTTCCAGAATATTTGCTCTATGTACACTATATACAATATTTCTCATTACTTATCGCATCTCTGTCTAGACTTCTTTTGCCCTATATCATGTGCTTTTATGAACAGTTTGCACTGCAAGACTAAATGAGGAGCCATTTTCTACACTGACATGTCATAAGCACCTGCATAATATTTCTCAGTGAAATTTTGCTGAAAAACAAACATATATGACAATTTAGTGTTTATCATAATTTGTTTCTCTTACCAGAACATGCTGTGCTGCAAGTGGCATTAGTTGCTTTGTACCACGTTTGTCAATAATTCCAAAACGCACAAAGACAGATGCAGATGATACTATTTTTTTATAAAAATATCTGTAAAATTGCAAAAAAAAATTCAGTTAATTGTGAACCTAAGTAATGCAGTTTACAAAAATAACAATTTTAACAGTTCATTTTCATCTCAAGATGGAGAAAGTAATAAGAGTCCAGCAGAGATTTTTATATCTTCATAAGCCATGGTGAGATACCAGAAAACTGGAGTTGTGCTTTTACCTAAAGAAGGATACAAGGAAAAGCTAGGAACTACAGGCCTTGCTTCAGTGGAGCGAGAATCTACTTGCATTTGGAAAAACAACAACTGATTAGGATACACACAAAATGCTGGAAGAACTCAGCAGGTCAAGCAGCATCTTTGGAAAAGAGTAAACCATCGACCGTTTTGCGGTGAGACTCTTCATCAGGACTGAAGAAGTTACTTGGCCTGAAACGCCAACTGTTTACTCATTTCTATCGATGCTGCCTGACCTGCTGAGTTCCTCCAGCATTTTGTGTGTGTTGCTAGGAATTCCAGCATCTGAAGATTTTCTTGTCAGCTGATCAGGTATAGTCATTTTGGCTTATTCATGGGAGATCTTGTCTCCCAAATTTGACCGAGAATTTTGAAGAGATAATCAAGAGATTTGAACAAGTTCAGGGAGGTGGAAATTGTTTATCTGGAATCTAGCAAGTCCTTTGACGAGGTCCCTCATGGTCAGCTACTCCAGTGGGCAAGAATCTATGTGAGATAGTAAAATCGATACAAAATAGGCTTGGTGATAAGAGACAGAGGGTGGTAGTCAAGAGCTGTTTTTCCACATTGGGGAGCTATAAGCAGTCAGTGCGACAGGGAATGGTCCTGAGTTCTTTATTGTTTATCATTGACTTTAATCATTTGAAGTGCTGGTAACATGAGTAGTAAATTTGCCAATTGGTGATATGGTGGAGAATAAAAATTTTGTCTAATGTTACAACCAGTTCTCAGACAACTGGGAAAGTCAGCAAGGAAATGGCAGATGAAATTTAACAGACAGGTTCACAGTGATATATTTTGGGAAGTTAAACCAGGCCTGGACATCAAAAATGAAAGGCAGAATGCTGAAGAGTATTACTGAAAGTGAGATTTTGAGTAGTAGGACACAGTCACCTAAAGGAGAAGGGGCAAGGGATCATCTTATAGAGGTTTACTGCATTTAATTATAGATCATAGAAGAAAACAGCACAGGAACAGGCCATTCAGCCCACAATACTGTGCTGAACCAGCTAAAAAGCAAATCAAAGATACCCAAACAAAAATCCCTTGTACCAACACTACGTCCATATCCCTTCATCCTCCTTATATCCAATTATGAGAGACATTAATAGGAGAGATAGTCACAATATTTTCCCCGGGGGAAAACTTGAAAACTTAGGTTTAAGGTGAGGGGAGAAAGATACTTATAAAGGGAGTCTGAGGGGAAAGTTTATACACAGATGGTGGTGGATATATCGTTCAAGCTACCATAGTAGGTGGTACAGGCAGGTATAACTATATTTTGACAGATACACAATAGGAAGGGTTTAGAGCAGGGGTTTCCAACCTGGGGTCAATGGACCCCTTGCTTAATGGTGCTGGCTCATGGCATAAAAAAAGGTTGGGTACCCCTGCTTTTGAGGGATATGGGACAAATCCGGGAGGAGGAGAAGATGGCGACGCAACGCAGCGCGCGCAGCCTCTCCGGTGATGAATATCTGTAATCTGTCAAGTAGGATGCTGTGCCAAATTCTGATTTGATGGAGGCAGACGTGAGAGCACGGAGGAACATCTGGTGAAACTTCTGAAATGCCTGTTTCGCTGCCACTGCTACTGTGTGATCCGGAATCTCCAGAGGGGAAGGCCCCGAATCCTTGGCTTTGCCTGTTGCTTGGCGGCCAGGGACGGGGTCGAAGTGCTCAGCAGAGATGGTGCTTGGTGCTCGGTGTTGGAGGCTCAAAGTTTTTGGAGGGACTCAGAGTCGGACTGTGGTCGGGTGCTTCCAGGATGCTGTATTGGCAAGTTTGCAGCGCTGGAAGCTCATGGCAGGGAGAGTTTCTTCCTTCTACCGTCTGTGTGAGATGTTGGGGCTATTAGGACTTTGAGACTCTTTTTTACCGTGCCCATGGTCTGCTCTTATCAAATTACGGTACTGCTTTGCACTGTTGTAACTGTATGTTATAATCATGTGGTTTTTGTCAGTTTTAGTCTTGATCTGTCTTGTGTTTCTATGATAGCATACCAGAGAAACATTATATCATTTTTTAATGCATGCATTTCTAAATAACAATAAACAAGGACTGAGTGTTCTGTGAGGGGATCCAGGAGTGCCCCTATTAACTGTTTGAAGAAAGACAGAGAGAGACATTCATCGTGGATGGTTTGTTTGGAAAGGAGAGAGAGAGAGGGAAAGGAGAGAGAGAGAGAGAGAGAGAGAGAGAGAGAGACGGATGAAGATTAACGGTTGGACTGTCACTTTAAGGCATTGGAAGTAACTTTGGATTTTTACTGAGTTTGGAGTTGGAGACAGCACCAAGCAGCTCGTAAGTTGCTATGGTGACCGAAGGCGGTGTTATTTAATGGACACTCGATGTTATGATTTTCAGCAGGTTGTTGATATTTCTTCAAGGACAGGTTGCCCGCTTGCATTTCTTTACAGACAAAGGAAGGAGGGACTCCTTGAATGGCAGGTGATGCTCAGCCTGGTGAAATAAATGGGAGGTCAGATGATATAGACCTCAGGACACATGATCTGGACACTGAATGAGCATTGTTGTGCCCACAGAGAAAATGGGTGTTGGAGGATCGAACAGGCGGATCGATCCAAATTGCTATTCCAGTTTCAGGAGAAGAGGTTGACTGGTGGGGAGTTGTCTATGTGTCCACCTTTGCCGGGGTGATAGCTCCACCACAGGGAAACCGGTCCCCCGGTTAAAGTCACAGTCAGTGACTTGTAAAGGATTTTGGAGGACAACGAGAAGACTGACGGCATCAGCTCACCTGACGACTCAACTCTCCCTCTCTCTCTCCACCCCCCCCATCGCTGCTCAACTAAATACCATGAACTGAACTGAACTGAACTTTACTCAACATCGTAAGACTGTATCATTTTACCCCTAGAGTTAAAGAGGCTTGGTTATCATACATACATTTCCACACTTACTGATTTACGTACTTTTGTAAATATTCATGCTAACCTGCGTGATTTATTTACATTGATATTACTGTATTGCGTAGTTACTAATAAATATTAGTAGTTTATAGCAATACGAGACTCCAAAGTGGTTTCTATTTCTGCTGGTTTCTTTATCCCCGTCACGGGGTACATGACAGTCCTCATAATCTAATCTAATCTAATCTAAATGCCGACACTTGGTTGGAATGGATGAGTTGGGCCAAAGAGACTGTTTCTGTGCTGTATATCTCCATGAATTCAAGTTCTCTGTATTTATATAAATGCAACTCACAATTAAATTAATTTTCATGGTACAATAAGAGCAACAGTCAAAAATAAAATCATTTATATGATGGAAATTGAAGAAATATTTTGAAGTTGTCATATCTGTAACATCAAACTATTACAGTAATATTGTGGGGTAACGTAAGGGGTAGAAACATACACATAATTCACAATCTCAACATTAAGTTGAGGTTCACTTTAAGAGGCTGGTCTGACGTGATGATGTAATGACGTGAAGTTTTCACCATGCTTTATGTACTGTGTTTGGTTGGCAATAAAAGAGTTGTTACAGTTTCCTTTAAAATTAAAATGCCTCTGCCATTAGTTTGTAATGTTTCTGGCATTTAAAAAAAATCTCAGATCTGATAAACAGAATGTCTATTAAATGTTTAATTCATCTTATGAAACAGATAACTAATAGTGGCTATAACACAGTTACTCTAGCCATGAAAACAGAACTCATTTCACATATTTGCACCCTAAGCCGTAATGGTCACATGATATAAGAAAAATGCCATCTCCAAATAATTAATTAGGTGCCTTCTCATCTTGTTTACTTTTAGATTCTGTTAATGTTCATTAAAATTCAAGTACCAATATATAGTACTATGCATTAGTCTTAGGTACTGTATATGGGGTATATAGTTGGGAATCAGAAATAACAGTTCTTAACTTTGTATTAACTCAATAGTATGGGCCTTAAGACTTTTGCATTGTACTATAAATAAAAAAGTATCTGTGCTTTACCACATTAGAACAATCTGATAACTTAACTGAATTAGTCATCATTTAAGAACTTTATTTTGGGACAGTGGCCACCAAGCTAATTTATTTCCACAGAAGTTCCAAGTAGTGCCATTGTCTATGTATTAAAAGATAAAGCTACATGTTAGCAAGCTAAAGAAATTACATTCAAATTACTGACAGCCTTAATATAAACTGCTTTCAATGTCCAGACTGTATGATAATAGTGGCATTTTGGACTAATTTTTGAGGACGATGGTTTGATATTTAATGTTTTGTGTGCTATTTGTTAGCTTTTTGCTGTTGGCACAATTTGTTCTTTTTTCGCATGTCTGATGATCTGGTTGTGTGGGAGTTTTCTTTGAATGGAGTTCTATTTTGTTTCTTTGTTTTGGCTATCTGCAATAAGATGAATCTCAAGATTATATACTTTATACATATTCTGATAATGAATGTACTTTGAACTTTGAAATTTTGCAATTATGTTGATAACATAAATATCAAAAAATGAATTAAAATAAAATTTAAATATCACAAAAGGAAAAAAAGGTGTAAATGATTACCTTGCTGTTATGGTTATTGTAAATCTTTCAAATTCCTCAAAAGAAATGTAGTGCTTTTCTGGCTTGATAGAGATCAGGAAGGTTGGTAACACTAAAAAGATATAAAATATGTTACCAAATAATGTTTCATTCATTCTGTCTGACATTATCTACCTACTGTCTCATAGGATTAATTGGAAAGATTCCATTTTCTAATATTTGGAGATTATGAACTACATTTAATGTTATGAATATGATTTGCATCAATTAGAATTAAGAACTGTTCTGATTTTGTTAAAGAAACTAGTCGCAAGTATAAAATTTGCCTTGGATTGTCAAATGTTGTTATCCACTTTGTAATAAGTACTAAAGTATTTCTCACTGTAAATGATGGACCAATAAAAATTGTTTAAATATTACTTATTCACTATCAAGTATTTCTTGATTTCCTTAATTTTCTTTTTATTCACTTCCCCTTCTCAACATCAATTACTACTTTAAAAAAACAAGGCTTTAAATATGCTATCAGTGCTCATTGAATAGTAAATCAGTAGCTCTGCCACTGTATTTGAATGAGGAAACCGCTGACCTACTTATATAGAAACTGTGTTACTTCATTATCGTACCAAAGTACTTTATGATGAATCAAATGAAAGATGTGAAATCAGTGTTCTAATATGCACTAACAGTGTCAGACAATGCTTGGGCTTTTCTATATTCAATCAGTAATACTTTATAATAAATGTTCTTTATAATAAACTTGATAATAGGCAACACATCCTGAACTGAAAATTAATGTTTACAAAGGTGTTTTTCTTTCCTTTGGACTTAATTATTACTGCAGATTTCTATTAAATGATGAAAATTATGAGATCATTTTATATGTTCAGTTAAATCCCTAGCTTGAGTGTAGCAACAATGTTAAAGTATATCATAGTTCAGCTTTAATATACCACTTTGGAGAATAGTGTAATAAGACACCACTTTGCAGAATAGTGTAATCAATTTTCAAGACAAAAGATGAATATGTGATACCAAAATAATTAATTTTTATTCCAGTAAAGAAGAATAAATGAGCTAGATCATCTTGAAGCCAGCCTATCATCTAGAACTACAAGATGTAGTCCCACCATGTTGATACTCACCTCAGCCAGCTAGCTCCAGTCATGACTGGGCCTCAGTTGGCTCAGTCAAAATGTTCTTCCCCAAATGCCCTTGATATACTTTGAGAGAAGGTGAAGCTTAAATCTCTTGCCAAAATTCAGAGGTTTTTTTAGTTTTTTAGTATTTCTGACTATATGAAAATTATTAAAATTGAAGTGAATTATTGAAAATTGAAGATTATTAAAATTTTAATTAATATTAAATTAGAAGCACATCAACACAGAAACAATTAAAACCATCAAAATAGAAGAACAACTGAAAACAATTTATCTTCTTAATGCCACCCTTCATTCCAAGTTTGGAAGAGCATGCATGAAAATCTAAAACCAATGAAACTTCAATGGCTGAATGCCTACAGTTCCAATGCGACCTGACAATTTCAGCTCCCCTGGGTCCCCCTCCTATCAGATTCCTTTCTCTCCAACCCTTTATCTTTCCTACCCATTTGGTTTCACCAATCACCTTCTAGCTATCCTCCTTCCCCACCCCCACCTGCTTATTCTGGCATCTTCCACCTTCCTTTCCACTTTTAAAGAAGGGTATCAGCATGAAATATCAACTGTTTATTCACGCAAACACGAGGAATTCTGCAGATGCTGGAAATTCAAGCAACACACATCAAAGTTGCTGGTGAACGCAGCAGGCCAGGCAGCATCTCTAGGAAGAGGTACAGTTGACATTTTGGGCCGAGACCCTTCGTCAGGACTAACTGAAAGAAGAGCTAGTAAGAGATTTGAAAGTGGGAGGGGGAGGGGGAGATCCAAAATGATAGGAGAAGACAGGAGGGGGAGGGTTGGAGTCAAGAGCTGGTTCCGTCTGGGTAGCCTCCAACCTGATGGCATGAACATTGACTTCTCAAGCTTCCGCTAATGCCCCACCTCCCCCTCGTACCCCATCCATTATTTATTTATATACACACAGTCTTTTTCTCTCTCTCCTTTTTCTCCCTCTGTCCCTCTCACTATACCCCTTGCCCATCCTCTGGGTTCCCCCCCTCCCCCTTTTCTTTCTCCCTGGGCCTCCTGTCCCATGATCCTCTCATATCCCTTTTGCCAATCAACTGTCTAGCTCTTGGCTCCATCCCTCTCCCTCCTGTCTTCTCCTATCATTTTGGATCATCCCCTCCCCCTCCCACTTTCAAATCTCTTACTAGCTCTCCTTTCAGTTAGTCCTGACGAAGGGTCTCGGCCCGAAACGTCGACTGTACTTCTTCCCAGAGATGCTGCCTGGCCTGCTGCGTTCACCAGCAACTTTGATGTGTGTAACTGTTTATTCGTTTCCATTGATGCTGACTAACCTGCTGAGTTCCTCCAGCATTGTGTGTGTGTAACACTGACTCTGCCCAATACTTCTGACTTGGTCTAACTTAAAGGGGAACTGGTTTTGTACACATTGTTCTACAAAAAAAAAAGTTATTTAAGAACTTGATTGTACTCATATTTCTAGTCAAGCTTTATTTTTCCTAAATGCATAAATAATTAGGAATTTGTATATTTGCACAACTCAAGTTCATAATTGTTAGTTTATTCTAGTGTCAGAATATAAAGTATAGATCTACCATATTCTTTGATCTCAAAATGCGTTGAAGTAGTAGTTGTGAAGTCATTTTTATAAGAAGCTTCTACTGTCCATATACCATACCTGAAAAAAATTAGTGTAATTTAAATGTAAGATAGATAACAATATTAATAATAATTGTTAATATTTGATGTTGTGCACTTGGATATTCAGAAGGCCATTGACAGAAATATTTCTGAAGCTAAAATCCATTCATTTTCAAACTGGCAATGTGCTGCAGGTTCATACAGAGTTTCCAGTTAGCTAACATTCTGGACTTCTGTACTGTAGTGTGGAAGTAATGAATGCACTGGAAGTCAGATGCGAATACATGAATGCATTGAATGGCCATTCACCTATTGTGGAACAGAGAGCCATTCAACCTGTCAGAGTACTATCAGAGAAATTATATCCCCCTCCAATTTCCTTGTAACCTTGCAACGTTGAGAGAGAGAAAAAACCTAATCTTTCACTCTTTTGCCACTTCTCTACACCATGAGAGATAATTTACATGAAGTAATTAATATATCTTTGGGATGTGGAAGGAAACCAAAGCAATCAGGAAAACATATGGATTCGTGAGAATACATAAGAATACTCTATATAGTCAACATCCAAGATCCGGACCATACCCTGGTAACTAGAGCTGTTCCCAACATTGATGACCAGTTACTGGAACATGTCCAGTAGGCCAGAGTTTACAAATGAAAGAAAAAGGAAGAAAGCAATGTCAGGCAAAGATGACCACAATCTCTCATCATTCATCTGGGCCAACTGCAGCCTTCAAGATTCTTTACTGGATTCATAGTCTTTGGATGAACTCATCCTTTCTTTCTGTTAGTATCAGAACTCGCAATCTTTGCCTGCTCTCCCTCTCTTCCTTTCTCTTTCATTTGCATACTGTGGCCTGCTGGGTATGTATCACAACACAAGCAACACATTACAAAAACAAAGAAGTTTTATTGCCCTTTAGCAGTCAGAATTGCTTAATCCAGTCAGATTAATTCCCTTGTTCCACCAATTGCTTTCCCCCCATCTTCTCTAAGTTAACTTGTTTCTTTCTTTTTCCATTCTGGCAGAGAATTTTAGTCCTGAAATCTATCTACTGATGTTAACTGAATTGCTGTGATTTTCCAGGAATCTCTATTTATAATAAATAAGCTCAGTTTGCCTGATCTCTCTCAACACAGCAAGACAGCCTATGGATAATAGAAAGCCAGGGTGCTAGGTACTAGCATGACAGTTAAAATTTCACCTGGCCTTGTACTTCACATATTCCAAAACAAGCTGACATGAAAGTAATCCTAAGACTTTTTAAATATGCAGTTTCTCTCAAATTCAATTTCAACATCTCTAATTAATTATTAAGAATTGTGAATTCCCAGAAAAGAAACTATTTCATTTGCATTTATATACATTGCTTAACAGCAAGAACAATAGTAATTTACTTGGGATTAGATGGAATCTTGAAGTCAGGTATTGAGATTATTCCGGTGAGATCTTCATATTCTACATAGTCAATTTTAACTTCCTCTGGATCCTTGTTTGCAAAACAAACATAATTACTATATTTTTAATTTGCTTTAAGAATCAGATAATTTGTCACAATATTCTTTATAGAAGATGCATTATAATAATTCTTATAAAAAAAGACAGGCAGGTAGGCAGAGGGGTTGGGGTGGCTCTGTTCACAAAAAATGAAATCAAATCCATAGAAAGAGGTGACATAGGTTCAGAAGATGTAGAATCCTTGTGGATGGAGATAAAAAACTACACGGGTGAAAACTCCCTGATAGGAGTTATATGTAGGCCTCTGAACAGTAGCCAAGATATGGAGTACAAAGTTACAACGGGATAAAAAAAAAAGACATGTCAAAAGGGCAATGTTTTGATAATCTTGGCGGATTTCAATATGCAGGTAGATTGGGAAAATCTTAGGATCCCTAGAATGGAATTTGTAGAATGCCTATGTGATGGCTTTCCAGAGCAGCTTTTAGTTAAGCCCACCAGGGGAATGGCAATTCTGGATAGGGTGTTATGTAATGACCCAGATTTGATTCCGGATCTTAAGGGAAATGAACCCTTAGGAGGCAGTGATCATAATAGTATAGACTTAACACTGCAAATTGAGAAAGAGAAGTTAAAGTCAAATGTATCAGTACTACAGTGGAGTAAAGGGAATTATAGAGCAGGAGAGAGCAGCTGGTCAAAGTTGATTGGAAGGGGACTCTGGCAGGGATGATAGTGGAACAGCAATGTTTGGTGTTTCTGGATGAAATTCAGAAGGTGCAGGAAAGATACATTCCAAAGATGAAAAATTATTCTAAAGAGGGGTTGAGGCAAACATGGCTGACAAGGGAAGTCAAAGACAGCATAAAAGCAAAAGAGAGGGCATACAATATTGCAGAGATTAGTGAGAAGGTCGAGGATTGGGAACTTTTAAAAATCAAGGGAAGGCAGCTAAAAAAGCCATGAAGAAAGAAAAGATAAAATATGAAGGTAAGCTCACCAATAATATAAAAGAGCATACCAAAATATTTTCAGATATAGGAGGGAAAAGGAGAGGTGAGAGTGGATAATGGTCTGCTGGAAAATGATACTGGAGAGGTAGTAATGTGGAACAAAGAAATGGCAGAGGAGCTTAATAAGTATTTTGTATTAGTCATCACTGTGGAAGACACTATCAGAATGCAAAAGTGTTGGGGGCAGATGTAAGTATCGTTACTATTACTAAGAAGGTGCTTGGGAAGCTGAAAAGTTGGAAGGTAAATAAATAACCTAGTCCAGATGGACTATACTCCAGGTTTCTGAAAAAGATAGCTAAAGAGATTGTTGACACATTAATAATGATCTTTCAAGAACCTTAGGTTCTGGAATGGTTCCAGAGGACTAGAAAATTGCAAGTGTCACTCCACTCCTTAAGAAGGGAAGCAGGCAGAAGAAAGTAAGGTATAAACTAAGGAAAGCCAGTTAGCTTGACTTCGGTGGTTGGAAAGATGTTGGAATCTATTCTGAAAGTTAAGTTTTGGGGAAATCTTGCCTGACAAATCTGTTGGAATTCCTTGAGGAAATAACAAGCAGGATAGCCAATGGATGATGTTTATTTGGATTTCAGAAGGTGCGTGCATGAGGCTGCTTAACAACATAATAGCCCAAGGTATCACAGAAAAGGTACTGGCATGGATCAAAGATTGCTGGCTGCAGGAGGAAATGATGGGAATAAAAGTATCTTTTCTGGTTGACTGCCGATGACTAGTGGTGTGCTGCAGGAATCAGTGCTGGGGCTACTTCCTTTCACATTATATGTCAATGATTTGTACAAAGGAATGGATGGCTTTCTGGCCAAGTTTGCGGACAATACAAAAATAGTGGAGGTAGTGTTGAGGAAGCAGGGTGCCTGTAGAACTTACATTTTGGCAGAATGGGCAAAAAAGTGGCAGATGGAATATAGTGCAGGGAAGTGCATAGTCATGCACTTTGGTAGAAGGAATAAGGGACTGGATCACTTTCTAAATGGGGAGAAAATTAAAAAATCAGAGGTGCATAGCTGGAAGCCCTTGTGCAGGATTCCCTAAAGCTAAATTTGGTGGTTGAGTCAGTGGTAAGGAAGCCAAATGCAATGTTAACATTCATTTCAGGATGACTAGAATACAAAAGCAAGGGTGGAATGCTGCAGCTTCATAAGCGTCAAACAATTGTCATCCATAGCTGGAAGGAATCCTACCTGTTCTTGACAGCATATTCAACAGTAGATTTCATTTACAGCTAAGCAGCTGGGAGAGCATTGGCTTGAGTGTTAAGCTCCAAATGTCATAAAAACAATTATTTCTGACTGAAGTGATGACCTGCATAATCTGTGCAAACTCAGTAGCCATTAGCTACAGGTATACTAACGCCCTCATTAATATGATACAATTGTGCCAGATGATTCAAATGTCCTATGGTCATTAATTGTCAATCTTAACTGAAACAGCTCTCATAATAACTTACGGTCACGTGTCTGAAATTTGCTCCCGGTAGCTTTACAGTTATCTTATGCGGAATATATTTTACCATTGTATTATATTTTAATATAGAATGTTTACAAATGCATATCTATAACTGACATAATGATGATATTATGCTCTAAATTTAAACAACTCACCTTAAATGTAATGGCAATAGGTCTTCTGGCTGGTTTGAGTTCTTCATTCAGAGAATAAATTCGTAATTTCACTACAGATTTAAAAAAAACAGAAAACTTCTTGAATAAACAGAGGTAATGAAAACAACACACACAAAATGCTGCCTGGCTTGCTGAGTTCCTCCAGCATTTTGTCTGTGTTGCTTGGATTTCCAGCATCTGCAGATTTTCTCTTGTTAGAGATAATGAAAACATAGTTTTCAAGTTTAACAGTTACTGTAAATCAGACAATCTTCCCCGATTCTTTTGCAAAGGTATTCACTTTCTCACATACATCTTAGTTACGGTCAGCAAGCACTTTCCTTTTCTTATTCAGCAGTAACCTGGGATTGAGTGGAGTTCTGCTCCTGTTCTGTCAACTCTAAGATGGCAAACAAAGGTGTAGTGGAAACTTCACTCTCCAGAGACAAGACAGGATGTGCTTTGATGGAGCAGACAAGTGGGTAGTTTAGGAAGTAGTGCAATGCTTTTATTTATGCTAATCTTCCACATACTCCCAACATGAGTCATACCCAATACTCCTTTTCTGTTTTGAGTAGCTGAAGGCCATTAATTTCCATTAGTTAGAAGGAATATATATTATATTTTTCAAGTAGGCTAGAGAACATCCATGAATTTTCCCTTATGTTTATTTGGAAATCTTTTGCCATTACAGAGCTTAGAATACAGTGTCTATTTCAAGAGTTGGGCATCAGGCATGCAAATAGTATATTTTGTCCATGGGAGACAACTGAATGTAATTAGTACTTCATTGTTGGGAGATCTTGGCTTGGGAAAGGACAATGACTTTGGTTTGCTTATCCTGCAATGAACTCAGAAGATTTTGCAGAGGTAGTGTTGATGCCATCAAATGAATTAAGGTATCTGTTGTGGATAGTCAACATTTCAGAAGTGTGTAGGACAGCAGCAATTGCTTATCTGCAAGGAGTCTTGTGCCATGTTTGAGGTTTTGATCTTTAAATATTTTTCCTCATGTTGCCAAAGGGCAGTGCAGATGCACTTAAGGCCAAGATGAATGTCATCATTTATACTGTCTTCACTGAGAATAGGCTAAGGACCATTTGAGGAGTTGTCCATGTTTTCCAGCATTTGGTCATTGACTTTTATTGTCAGAAAGCAGTGCTGTACATCAGGTCAGGTTGATAGAGAGCCTTTGTTTTCCGCATCTTAGAAGTGTAAGGTCCATTCTGATAGTGAACCTGTTAAGAATAACTTGAAGATCAGTCGTTGAATGTATGCATATGCAAGCCTAAATTAACTTCTGTAGTTTGATGAAGCTGTTGGGTGATCTTGGATCCGAAATGGAGATTATGTCCAATAATTATCTATTTGCCCTGTTTATTATCTCCACTCCAACAGGAAGCTTTTGGAGGCAAGGTGCAGCATTGAATCAATGATACAATTTTGCTTGACATCGGTTTGCACTGAGAGTGGGTCTGTTGTGAACATATTAGTTATAATCATAGCTTGTATGCCATTACGAAATGGAATAAGATGAAAATGATTTCCTGTGGCCAGCCAAATGTAAGAAGGATCAATGTTTTTATGTGAACATTAATCGTTTATGCTACTGCCTGCATTATTCTGACATTTTCCTGTTCATTGCGCCTGTAGATGGAGGGAAACCACAGTTATTTGAGAGTCTGCTGTTCAGTCACTCAAAGGAAATGTTGGGGTGGTTAATATATTTCCTTGTGACAGACACTGAGGAAACTTCTATCCAGTTGTCATTATCAGATTTGTTTCTTTTCTTGAAGATTGTCACAAGTATAGCATTTCTGAGGTCTTCTGGCATGTCTTCCTCTTTCCAAATGGGGGAGGTAAGGCTGAGAATTTATGAAAGAAGCTCCTTTCTGTAAAGTTTAGAACTAACTTCAGCTACCAGCTATCTCCAAGGCTTTGTTATTCCTTATGTATTAGAAGGTTTTATTTTGCTTGAGTCCTTGTTAGTCAGGGGTGGTGACAAAGTTGGTGTGGAAAGTTTGCTGTGGAGTCAAAACTATTCATGTCAAAGAAAGAGTCATTATTTAGAAGTGTTCCTTTCAGTAAATGAACCAAATACAAAAAAAACTCACTGTGAGACCAGCAGTTATACTTATATTTAATTAATACTAATACATTTCCTTTGAATCTCACATATTGCAGTTGGAGTTGATGGATGATTGCCACCAAGGACACCTGTCAGATACCTACTTACCTTATTAAGTGGAAACTCACACCTAAGCAGTAATTTTTCTTTATAGGTCCAAGCTGCTTCCTTGTCCTGTAATCTGATCCCTTTTCACCCACCCTCCGTCCTCTGTCTTGAGCCTTTACACACCTGGAAGAGTTCACTTGTATCTACAGTATCTGAAATCAAAAGGATGATAATCCAGCAGGATCTCATATTATCCTGATAATGAAGATGAAGTCATTACCCCAGAAGTGTGGACAAGAGTCAATAGCTAAATTAGAACATTCAAAAACAATAGAAAAATAAGATTAAGACTGATACCTGACTGATCAGGCGTGTAAACAGGTTTGTCAGTCTGGATAAAGAGTAATCCATTCTTATAAGACACCAGCACCTCTTCCTCTTGAGTAAATATTGAAGAATACGCTATTAAGTACACACACTGTTTTTCATCCTTTTTTCTAGGTAAATCTTTTGGTGAGATCTGTAAAAAAAGGAAATAATTTTTGCAGGCATGCACACAGATATTGCTTCAGATTTTTATTTTAATGATTAACCAATAATTATTATTTATAACTGTGGCTAATATTAAGAAGTAATTCATAATATTTTTATATTTAGTATGTAATAATGGTACAAGATTGAATGGTGAGCAAATACATGTTCAAACTTTGCTTTTTTTGTGCTTCCAATTTTGTAATCACCATTTTCAATTCAACTCATTAGAATGATTACAAACACGAACGAAGTAATAGAAAAAAATTCTATACATTTTAACCAATAATCTTTGCAATTACAATATTAGATGTTATTTTCTCTCCCTCAAATATTCTCCTTTTCCTTCCAATGATACCTGAGGCATTTTTATGAATACTGGCAATCTTGTGTATCTTCACAAGTTTTTATCTGTGAACTAGGGTGTAAATAATTACGAACTATTTAATTATTTAACTATTAACACAGTGTAATGATATTGAGGTTTCATGACTTCATCCATCTCTGCTATTACTTGATACAAATCCTGGTTGTGGTACTTGAAGAATTACCTATGCTAATGAATTGTATCAGTGCAACTAGGCCATCTTCAAAAAAAGGATGAAGAATTCCTCATGCTAGGAATTAAATGGCAAAATTGAAGATAATATGTATAGATAGTAAATGAAATATGCTTGCCATTTCTTATAATTGATTTTTAAAATGCAACCAGTGGCATTCACATAGTTGGCTATACACCTGAGCTGGGACCAAATATTTCAAGCTCCAATCACTACTTAAAGATTGCCTGCAGTTCATAAAGTTGTGGTGCATCCTGACTACCAGGATTGGTGGCCAATTCTTCACAACTCATTCTTGGCTGTAATACTAATTAGAGCAACGGGTTGAACTTACATGAAAACAAATATGATCATTTTCAGACAATTCACTGAGGATTTTGATGGAAGATGTGAAAGTACTAGTGCCCTTCAGTGTATGCAGGGGCAAGAGGCCTTGTAGAAAATGCACAGGGATGTGAGAAACACTTTTTCAATGGAATGAATGGCTATACCTACATCCTGTTGCTTATGGAAGTGGTGGAAAGAGAGATAACCAATGATTTCAAAGGAAATCTATAGAGACTGAGTATGAACTTGATGGTACAAAAGCCTCCTCTTGTCCAAACAACTTCTTTGCACTGAATCTTTGAAGTTGACCACCAGATACTGTAGCGTGTTGTTTTAAAGATATGCTTATAGAGGTGATTACTGACGTCATATTGCAAAGGATGTATGCCATGTCATGCTAGATTCCTTCATCCTGCTTGACATTAAGCATAGCTTTCCATTAGGCACCAAGCATTTAATTATGTATACCCAGATATGTCAATGATTTTTTTTCTGATAGCTCTATAGTGTAACTAGTGTGTACTATGCCCTCCAGTGAGCACAGTGCTTCATCTTTACCTTACTCCTTCTCTAACTGTTGTGATATGATTTTGTTTCTCATTTGTGATCATGTGCATATCATTGCAGGAACCAGGAGCCTAGATGTTATGGAACCAAACTGTTAACATCTGCTGAATCCTAGTATCCGATCTGCTGTCTGCAAACATAAGAGGAAGTATTGTCTTGTTTGAAAGATAACATAGCAGCAATTTTGAGCAACAATAAAATCCCACAAACATGTCAATGACCAAATTATCCATTTTAATGATGATGACTGAGGGAAAGGTAGTGGACAGGAAATCAGATATTGATATTCAAAGGAACTTTAAATATGAATTAGTAGATCATTTGTGTGTTCTTCACAGAGCAGGCTATGACCTTGGGAATTAACAGCAACTCCATGGATTTAAAAAAGTGCTACCAACTATCACAATAACAATATTTCATCTCAGTCTTAATTGATGCAAGGATCCCAGACTGTTACAGCTAAGCTGACAGCATTGTTTAAAGCCTAGTTATCTATGCCCAGAGCTGCTCAAGATTACTTCCCATGAACTCTTTCTACACTTCTTGCAGTCTCATTAAAGCAGCCAGCAAAATCAAAGACCCCACACCCTTCAGAGTTTCTCTTTTCTACTCAGTTCCATGAGATATAAAAACTTGAAAGCATGTATCATGAAGAGCAAGGTCAGCTTGCATCCTGGTGTTAACAAACTCTTGAATGGACCTCACAATCCATATAGTTACAATCTTTCACTTTATTGCTTACCTGTACTGCACTTTCGCTGGAGCTTTTACACTTTATTCTGCATTGTTATCGTTTTACCTTGTTCTACCTAAGTGCACAATTCAATGACTTGATCTGTATGATAGTATGCAAGATAAGCTTTTCATTGTATCTTGGTATATGTGGCAATAAAAAACTATTACAAAATAGCAATAACTACAATCTCATCAAATGAAGATGTGCTTGAGATCACTGATTTTGGTCATAAACAATCTGATCATGGAGAGCTTGAGCTGAAGTCTACATGTGTGATTCTCTTTCTTTTTGTGTTGCACTTACTATTCTTGCACATACTTCCCTTTTATTTCTTTTTTCTTTTTAGTTGTTTTCCCAATAGGTGGTGACAAGAATCATGCCCTCATAATCAGGGCTGGGGCCCCTGGGCTGGACGCCGTAAAATGCTGCTGTACCAAGCAAAAAAAGGCAAGAACAAGAACAAAGGTTGTACTGGTCTAAATGTCAAAGCTGTGGACCAAGACATTGGTTTAGTACAATACGTAGGGTATAAACTTACAGGCCTTAAGAGGGAGGACAGAAAGTAACGCAGATTCTTAGTTTGAAGGACAGCATCTAAAGCACTCAAAAATTGACCTAGGCTTAGTTGGCTTAGTAAAGTTATGAGGGAGATGAAGTATGATGTATCCAATCTTAAATCTTTATTTAGCTATTGCTGCACATACCATAGGCCTTATTTCTCAAACAATGCCAAAGCATTTTTATCTGGGTATTTTTCTCAACCGTGTGTTCTGAGAAAGTAAAATGGAAATGAAAGACCAAAAGGCCAAGAGAGATGGCACTATGGCAAAGTAGGAAACTTGACAATACTCCAACAATCTTTTTGAAAAATTGGATCTAGCGCATACTAACCTATTGCTGTGCTGTGTGGCTTGCAGAGTAAAGACCACTTATTAGTAGACACATTCTGACTCGAACTGTTTTTGCATTTCTGTATCTATTCTTCCGCTGTCAGACGCTAGTGTAATGTAGGTCAGTATTGTTTTCCTGTGGTGTTCGCTATTTTCATGCTCTCCTATGCGCTCAGCGGCATGTTTCCAGTCGCTAAAGCCAGTTTCAAAGATGGACTGACAGTTATCATCACTGAAGATGCGGCATGCAAAACAAAACACACAGCCAGTGGAAGGGGAATATAAGAGCCATTGCCTTGATATGTACTCATCATTTACGAGCTTACGTTTGAAATGAAATTTGGAGAAAAAACTTCTCTGCTGTTTGTATACTCGTTCCGAAGCTTTGATATCCACATCCTCATTCTGGCAGGACTCCGGCCCTTTCTTAGCCCAGTGTGCTCGGACTGAATCATTTAATGTTTCCTTTCCCCAGCGAGCAGGATCAGTGCTGTAAGGATCCTCAGTAGCGGTAACATTAACATTAATGGCAGCCCAACTTGGTTGTTCGGAGGCCTCTGTGGTCAGGAATCCCAAAGTCATGCTCTCTGCCTCTTCAACGTTAGCTGCTGACTGTGGCAAGGATGGTGGTCCTGTGTTAATGCTGGTGCTAGCGCTAGCTGTTGAACAAGTCTCCATTTGTCCACCGGTCTCAAACTGTGACAAGAGCAATGGTACTGCTGCATCATTGAGAACAGGTTTAAAAAATGCTGTAAATTTCAATGTCTTTTTTAATGCTTCTTTCTCACGGTCCTCTTTTTCTTGTTTCTTTTTTTCTTTTCTGTGCTCCACTCTCGTATTTTTTTTTGTCCACCATGATGATAGCTACCTATTTTGGGCCCCTCTGCAGCTCTGGCCCCTGGGCTGCAGCCCAGCCTAGCCCTGCCTAAAGTCCGGCCATGCTCATAATGCTTAGCATGCAGCATTTAAGTACAAATCATGAAATCTGTTCAGCTGAATACAATTCTAAAGAGTTAATTATATAGGAACATCAATGATGCACTGTATTAAAATTACATGAGATAGTTCATCTCACATCATATTAAAATTCCATGGGATAGTCTGCTGTTCGTTTGGTCAAGTTCCAGAATGGAGTTATAAAGTTTATCATGTCCTGAATGTCATAGATCTATTGAGTCATTACAGCACAGAAAATGGCCTATCAGCCAACACATCAAGCCTCACTTATCCAGTTTATCTGCATTAGATCCATAGCCTTTGGATGGCAAATCATAAATACAAGAAATTCTACAAGTGCTGAAAATCCAGAGCAATGCTGTGTGCTGCTTTTGGATAGCATTGTTTTCTGTTGAACGGTCTTTGGTTTCCAATGCTGAGAAAACTTTTTAAATGAAGAGAAAATGTATTTCAACACAACCTCTCACATTCTGAGCAGGTGATTCAAAAGTTTAGGCACACATTGGAACGCATCAAAAAATTATAAGCAGGAAACAGAAGGAATAGTCCTGCAAGAACACTGGTATTACTTTATCATCAGTTTAAATAATGCTGATGAATATTTTTCATTTTAGATAATATGATTTCAGCTGAGCACAGTTAAGCTGATGTATGAAGTTCGATTCTGTCATGCCACTTGAATTGCACTTCCTCCTCCATTAATTTTAGTAAACCAAACAGGCTAATAGTGTAAACACCTGTTGGCCCAAAATGTCATCTGTACTCTTTTCCATAGATGCTGCCTGGCCTGCTGAGTTGCTCTAGCATTTTGTGCAAGTTGCTTGGACCTGCAGATTTTCTCTTGTTTGTGAATAGTGTAAAGTGGTTGATTTTCTTCAAGTTTTTATTCAAAATTTTAACTTTAAATGTTACAATAGCTGGAAAAAATATCACTAGCCTCATTAAAGTGACATGAAGTAAAAAAATAATAGGTAAATAGGTAAATTAATGGACTGAATTAATATCATGCATAATACCTGCATCAATGATACTCAAAAATCCTTGACAGTTGGAAAGGAGGGACTGCAAATATTAGGACAAAATAAGAAACTGAAATGATGAACTAAAGTGGAAAGGATGAGCAAAATAAAAAATTACCAACATAGACACATAAATGTAACATGCCAAAGGTACCCTTTTTATCATTCAACATGAAGTATTTTATTGTAAATTTATTTGTAGTCATATTTAATTCAGGATGATCTCAACTGAGATTGCCATTTTTGGGCTGCTATAAAGTAATAAATTATTACTCTATGGAAGAATTTAAAGATAGTATCACAAAACATATTTATAGCTTTCCTTTATGATTCAAAATAATAATTAAGCCAACTTACAGTCAGCTTCACAGATGCTTGAAATCCATTTTCTTCATTTATTGAAACCTCTTCTTCAGCTAAAACCTTTTGTCTGTCGGGGCAGGTTTTGAGACTAATTCTGACGTTTAATGGTTTGGTATATCCATATGATTGAAGCACAACAGTCTCAGATGCACCAACTCGGAGTACCTTGGGTGCTGTAATCAAGTACCTATAAAAGTAGCCAAGTTGTACAGTAAACATAAACATGGCAAATTCAAAAAATGCAAATACTGGAAATGTGCAATAAAGTAGAAAGTGGTGGAAACACTCAACTGATCAGGCAGCATCTATGGGAAGGGAAATAGCGTTAACTTTTCAGATTGAGAGTGCTTCATCAAATTTGGGAAGGAGGTTAAAAAAAAGATAAGTTTTAAGTTGTAGAGAGAGTGTAGGAGGGATGGAGAGGACAAAGGAAATATCTCTGATGGGATGGACCAGTTATGGCAATGAGCTGTTAACGAAGATATCTGGTTGATAATTAGCTAGGGCAGCTGGAAAGAGTGCTGTAAGCAATGCTCAGTAGTGTCAATAGACAGAGAAAAACTGAGCGTATATTACAGATGGATAACCTACTGGTGAGTTCAGAGAGAAACTCAAAAGAAATTAAGCTATCAGGAATTACGTATTGAATTCCGAAGGGTATGACATTCCCAAATGGAATATAAGGAGCTGTTCCACAGGCTTACATTAGGCCTCTTTAGAACAGTATAGGTAGCTACAGATAGGTTAGAATGGGAGCATTTCCAATCCACAGATCCCTTTGTTTACTTACTCTTTATAAACACCCTCATTAATCCATAAACCATATGGTTTCATCAACAGATTATTACTTTGACAACTCTAGCCCCACTGTTTCAGAGGATGATTGCATCTGATATTTTTATTTTTAGGTTGCTATAAAGTAATAAATGATTAAACTGTTTAAGAACTCAAAGGTAATATCACAAAACATATGGCTATAGCTTCCCTTTATGATTTAAAGCCCTAACCATTCCTCCCTTACCCTCTCTACAACTTTAAAACTAATCTCAGATCCGACGAAGAGTACTTTATCTGAAATGTTAATACATTATCCTTTTGCAGATGTTGTCTAGCCAGCTATTTCCTGCATTTTCTGTTTTTGTGACAACTGTTTCTACCATAATGCAAGTCAAATACACTTTTATAGTATAATATGCAGTAAAGGATAAATTCTACACCTGTGATACACATCATTCAAACTCATTTACAGGAAAGGATGTTCATCCTTATTTTATCAAACATTTGGGAAAATTACACAGCATCTCCAAGTTGATCCAAAAATTAAACACATTCATTATGCTCAGGGGAAAGGAACATTATTTAAAATATTTGCATTTCAGAACACACTATATATGCCTTTGAGTTAGCTGTGGCTCTACTGGAGTGTGCTCTCACACAAGTCAAAAGAGTTTGGGTTCAAATCTCACTTGGGGCACTGAAGCACAAAAATCTAAAACAACAGTCCTGAGCAATACTGGGGTTGGGGGTGGGGGGGGGGGAAGGATGCTGCGATATACAAAGAACTAATTTTCATAAGCTGTACCAAGGCTTTCTTGGGTTGATCCAAAAGATTCAGTGACACCGATTAGAATAAAAGCAAACTATGTTGACCAATATGAAAATTAATTTAAATTCCAGAATTTCATTTTGTTTTCTGTCCGAGCAGTGGTTCTCTAGTCAAGAAGTACTTTATATAGTTAAAGGAATATTAGAAATTTAGATTTTATATTAATACCAATCAGCAGAAGTATTTATTATCATTACTAGTTTAGGGTACATATTTACTAAATAATAACACATTCCAAACAAAATTTAAGTGCTTACGTGTGTTCTTGCCCAGTATTGCTTTGAAAGAAACCCACAAAAATAATAATGAAAAGTAATTTCATATTCAGAGACTTTCCAAATCACCACTAGATTGATTTAAAAAAAAGCTGGGCTAAGTTAAATATTGCAGCTACAGACCAACTTATCTGGGTTTAAGAGCGGTTATTTATTTTAGGTTAATAATATATTAAACTGGTAACGTTAACATTGGGGATTGAGAAAGACTTTCTGTAAATAATTAAATGTAAATATTCTTCTCTTAACTTTACAAAATGTTGTAAAAGGAGGGAGTTTGTGCTGTAGAACCAGTCTCAGTATTTTCTTGATGTTAAATTGCTCCAGCAACTTGGGATATTTCGCTACATTAAAGATGCTCTACACGTCCAATCCATTGTTATCATACAACCAGTTTATTTTTTTCTCTGGCAGGAATGTAAATGTCGCTTTTTGAATGTGGTCTCTGAATTGCAGTTAGCTGGATCATTCACTGCATTTTCCATTTATTCTTCTAATCTTGATGATAACTTGCATTGTGCTGATTTCAGAAGAGCTGATTCACTGTTTACATAACAATACATATTTGTTCAGGTGGACCTTTTAAGAAATCTGAGCTACTGATACCTATAACTTACCAGCTCTTCCTCCTCTTCTTCTCACCACCTTTTAATGCTGGCAATTCTTACATTATTCCCACTCTCCTCCCTCCCTCACCTGCCTATCACCCCTCTCACCTGGATCCACCTTTTACTCTTGCTCCACTCCTTCCACCCACCTTGTTATATTGATTATTTGCCCTCCTTCTTTCCTGTCCTGATGAAGGATTTCAACCCAAATCATTCAGTTAATTTCCCTCTATAGATGCTGCCTGACAAACTGATTTCCTCCAGTTCCTTTGTGATCTTTAGATCTCCAGCATCTCCAATACATTGTGTCCTGGCTTTGTTCTTACTTATAAATACTTTGCGTTACACCACCATTCCATTACACATTCTGAACATGCATACCTGACGTGATCAGGTAGTGATCAAGTTCCATTTTTACAGACATCCTTAAATCATTTTGCCCTAAATCAGAAAATGCACAAAATCACTTGATATGGTAATCATACTTCCAACAGTTTTGTAATGAATATAAGACAGATAATCTTTAAATTAAAAGGTTTAACACAATTTCTCATACAGTATCGTAACATCATCACCTGATCTGTTTTCAACAGTATGCAGGAGATTTTTGTTTTTATTTCCAGGGATACAGAGAACTATGCTGCTATACATTCCCTGACATTGATGAATTGTTGACTGGTTGATGGACAGCTGAGGTGCAGAGGGGCTGGGATGTTGGAATTCTTTAAATTATTACACCCTTCAAAACACAATCCCAGCAAAACCTGTGAATTATGAGTTTGAGGCAGCTCTATAAATCTGACCTTAGCCTGTCTGTTGTATCCATTTAAACATCTTCCACTTAGCAAGGAGGAAATTACTGTGGTCACTCATAAATTACATAGGTCACAGCAAAAGATGAAGTCATTTGGATATTCATTTTTACTTTCTGTCATTGCGCTTCTCAAAAAGATCTATTACAATAGACAATAAACAATAGGTGCAGGAGTAGGCCATTCGGCCCTTCAAGCCAGCACCACCATTCACTGTGATCATGGCTGATTATCCATGATCAGTATCCAGTTCCCGCTTTATCCCCATAACCTTTGATTCCACTATCTTTAAGAGCTCTATCCATCTCTTTCTTGAAAGCATCCAGAGACTTGGCCTCCACAGCCTTCTGGGACAGAGCATTCCATATATCCACCACTCTCTGGGTGAAAAAGTTTTTCGTCAACTCCGTTCTAAATGGCCTACCCCTTATTCTTAAACCGTGGCCTCTGGTTCTGGACTCACCCATCAGCGGGAACATGCTTCCTGCCTGCAGCGTGTCCAATCCCTTAATAATCTTATATGTTTCAATAAGATCCCCTCTCAGCCTTCTAAATTCCAGAGTATACGAGCCCAGTCGCTCCAACCTTTCGACATATGACAGTCCCGCCATCCCGGGAATTAACCTTGTGAACCTACGCTGCACTCCCTCAATAGCAAGAATGTCCCTCCTCAAATTTGGAGACCAAAACTGCACAGAGTACTCCGGGTGTGGTCTCACCAGGGCCCTGTACAGCTGCAGAAGGACCTCTTTGCTCTTATACTCAATTCCGCTTGTTATGAAGGCCAGCATGCCATTAGCTTTCTTCACTGCCTGCTGTACTTGCATGCTTGCTTTCAGTGACTGATGTACAAGAACACCTAGATCTTGTTGAGCTTCCCCTTTTCCTAACTTGACTCCATTTAGATAATAATCTGCCTTCCCGTTCTTACCACCAAAGTGGATAACCTCACATTTATCCACATTAAACTGCATCTGCCATTACACATCTAAGAGATTGGTTAATTTCAAATTGCTTGGAATAGGATCCTGTGTGTAATAATTTCCAATAGGATGTGGAAAATTATTGCTTGCAGAAGGCACCATAAAATGCTAATTTTTCCTAGTATGTCTTGTTTAAATATTGTGCCTATTTATTAGTTTTTTCACACTGAATTGTCATATTTGTCATTTTTCTTCCATTACTTTGTTGACATATTACTTTAAACTGTGTACCTGTAGTCCTTGAAATTTTCATCAGCTCCTTTTGCTTTTGCAGTTTACCAAGTTTAAAGTCTGGCGGGAAGGCTTTTGACTTGGGAGAGTGGTTGGTCAGCTGTGGTCTTATGGAACAGAATGGCAGGCTCCAGTTATTACACTGAGAGATGGAGCAGGCTCAAGATATTTTTGCTAGTTTCTCCTCATATGTCTTGCTTAAATATTTTATTATCCTTATCATATTTATTCTTAATAGGGTAATATTTAATCTTTTTTATTTTGTTGTATTCCCCCTTCCTTTCCATTCCTGAAGGGTCCCAGCCCAAAAAGTCGACTATTTATTCATTTCCATCGATGCTACCTGACCTGCTCCAGCATTTGGTACCCACTAAGTGTTGCTCTGGATTTCCAACATCTGCAGAATTTCTCGATTCAGGTTTTTTTTCTGTGTTTATTAGGACAAAGTGGATGTGACTGATGAGGCTAGCTAGCAGTTACTGTCCATCTCCCATAATACTTTAAACGTATAAGTTTGAACAAAAGTCAAAACTAATTTAGTAACGTTATCCTCACAGAGCCACAAATCCCACGCCTTGTTATTGCAGGAATATGTTTTAAATTATACATAATGACCCAGTATTACAGGCCATCATTATGAATGCTAGCTTTTCAGAACACATTTATTCAGTGACTTGAATTTTAATTCACACAAATGCTGGAGTCCTGCCGAAGGGTTTCGGCCCGAAACGTCCACCATACTATTTTCCTAGATGCTGCCTGGCGTGCTTGAGTTCCTTCGGCATCTTGTGTGTGCGTGTGGCTCGGATTTTCAGCATTTGCAGACTTTCTCTCGCTTGTGGTTGAATTTTAATTCCACGGCCGCGTGGTGGGATTCGAACCCCTCACTTAAAAAGGACCTCTGGATTTCAGTCCAAATCCCACATAGTGCAATGGCTCGCCGCTCCTGGCATTTATAAATATCCATGCTAAAGTATGCTATTAATATTCCCCCACTGTAAACGATGACCTTGGTTTACTTCATGACGCATGGACCAGGCATTGAAAGCCGAGGCGGGAGGCGGGAGGCGGGAGGCGCGTGGCGGAAGGAAGAAGCGCGGGGGAGCGCGCGCCGCCGTTGTCCCTCGCCTCACTAACATGGCGTCGCCCAACGGTTGCGTGTCCCTGAATCTCCCCACCTGCGGTACAATCACCCACTAAGCCGACTCTAACCCGTCAGCATAGGTACACTCGCCAGGAATACAAAAAAACACACACATACTTTATAATATCGACGTTTATAATGGTTGTATTTCGGAATTAAAAGAGGGAGGGAAGCGAAGAAGCGTTACCATGTCAACAGATCACCAATACAAACTCCTCCAAAAAAAAGCCTCCTGGCTGAACAAGCAGTTCGGGATGGTACATTATAAAGAATGTTAATTGGGGGAAAGTAATCTGAAATATGAAGAATGAATTGCCCTAATCTTTGAAATTATTTTTGTAGCAAAAAGCTTAGTTGGGAATCGGTGACGCGTCGGAATTCCAACGTGGGTGAGTTAATTTTATCGACACATTAATTAAATTAAAAACAATGAATAGCTGGAGGTCGATAATGATCAACCGATTTATCACTTGCACGTTCTGCTTTCGGCAGAAGCTGTCTTGTGCTTTTGAATGCGAATGTTGTTGCAATGGAATTCCTGTTTAATATCTTAACATAAATATTTTTACACGGAGAAAGCTCATTTAAAGTCTTAAAATTGAGTCTGTAGGTTGCCCATTTAAAACAAGATAAATATGGTATGGCGGTTCTGTGGTTATTATGGTTATTGTGGTAAATATAGTTATTGCATTTGTTATTATTTGTTCAGCTTTATTTGACTACCATGATCCTGACTAGGTATGGCTGGTTCCTTATTTGCATCCTAGTTTCCATTTTGGCCCAGCCAACCGAAACACCATATGAGTTTATCTGACGGTGGAGAGCCGTGTCCAGTTAGATGACCTGAAAAGTTCGAGAAGATCTAAGGATAATTTACTCGTCACCCTGGTGTAACAGTTCTTCATCTGGTGTCCTGCTTCCTGGAAGGATAATCTTGTGGAGTTTGAAGTTGCAATGTATAGGATGATGTGCCACAGATTTTAATGTTTTATTATTAGATTTTACATGTTTATTTTGTTTTCAGAAAATTTTTATTAAAATGCCATGGATTGTGAGAAAAAGTTCAAATATTTAGGCAGATTTTACCCATATTTTTTAGCACTTTTTCCCCCCTACCAACAGTGCTTGTGTACTGCCAACACCATGAGGAAGCGGAGTCCACAACTGGTAATCAGAACACAAGGATCAAAAAGTGAAACAGAAAGCCCAGTCTCCTCTATTTTAAATCCAAGCACCAGATCACCATCCCCAACCAGCAGGCTTCTCTCTCCAGATTCATACAACCCCTCGGATTTTGGTGATCAGCAACTTGATATCAGTGATGAAAGTGGATCTGCCATTACTTATTACACTGGAAAGGGTAAGCATTTGGAAGTTTGTATAAAATGAATTACTGGGGGAGTTCAATAAGTCAGGCATCATCAAGCAGATGCTGCTCACCTTGCTGAGTTCTTCAAGCAGCTCATTTTCTGTTCCAGATTCCAGCATCTTTTGTGTCTCTAGATTCTAGAGCCTAAAACATTGCATCCCATTCCCATTCTGATATGCCTATCCACAGCCACCGCTACTGCAAAGATGAAGCCACTCTCAGGTTGGAGGAATAACACCTTACATTCTGTCTGGGTAGCCTCCAACCTGATGGCATGAACATTGACTTCTCAAACTTCTGCTAATGCCCCACCTCCCCCTCATACCCCATCCGTTATTTATTTATATACACACATTCTTTCTCTCTCTGTCCTTTTTCTCCCTCTGACCCTCTGACTATACCCCTTGCCCATCCTCTGGATTTCCCCCCCTCTCCCTTTTCCTTCTCCCTGGGCCTCCTGTCCCATGATCCTCTCATATCCCTTTTGCCAATCAACTGTCCAGCTCTTGGCTCCATCCCTCCCCCTCCAGTCTTCTCCTATCATTTTGGATCTCCCCCTCCCCCTCCCCCTTTCAAATCTCTTACTAGCTCTTCCTTCAGTTAGTCCTGACGAAGCGTCTCGGCCCGAAACGTCGACTGTACCTCTTCCTAGAGATGCTGCCTGGCCTGCTGTGTTCACCAGCAACTTTGATGTGTGTTGCATCATTTAAGACAGTGTTTCCAAATCTTTTTTATGCATTGGAGCCTTACCATTAACTGAGGAGTCTGTGGATTCCAGGTTGGGAAGCCCTGCTTTAAAACCCACGTTTGTTCATATTTTCTTGTCTTTATATGTGCCAATACCTATCATGTTCATATTTTCTGCTGACACTTTCATTGCGTTGATTACAATGACAATTATGATAGCTAGATTGTCATCAATTTTTCACGTTGCTGTGGCATGTTTTAATGCTAGTGGATTTTTATAGTAAATTAATTTTAAATGTTTTTGTAATTGTGAGCTGCTCTGATGCTAACAAATATTCTCTAACCCTCAATGGAATCTCCGTATATAAATACACAATATGGAGTGAATGGAAGGACAGATTTCATTGGGAATTAATTTTTCACGTGGAAGTTTGGAAAAGTGCCATGCTATGGAGTTGATCTAAAAGAGGATTGTGAAATACTACAAATGGCTAGCCAGTTTAAATATTCATGGAATTGCAGACAAAAAATGCTGCATTATTTCCAGTTCACTGCCTTTCTCAGTGGTGTATTGTTGTAACATATATAGGAAAGTTTTGAAAAACTTAATAGCTTAAATTCAGTGTGGAAGATATATTTTGTGTGTCTGTCTGCCTAGGTACCAAATCCGATGCGGACTTTGGTGACCATGGTTTTCCATATAGATCTGTCCTTCGTTTTTTGGATGACTTCCATTTCCTCGATGTGTAGCCACCTGGCTATGTTTTTAATGTACATAATCTGAGGTCTTCCTCTAGGTTTGCTCCCCTCAATCTTTCCAGAGAGTATGAGTTTTTCTAGTTCATCTTTCCATATGATGTGTCCGAGGAATCTGAGTTGTCTTTCTCTTATTGTTGGTATGAGTGATCGAACTGTTTGGACTCTTCTGAGAACTTCTTCATTTGATGTGTGTGTGGTCCATGATATTTTTAACATTCTCCTGTAGAACCATAATTCAGCTGCTTCCGGTCTCTTTTCCATTGCTGGAGAAATGGTCCAGCATTCACTTCCATAAGTCAGGATAGAATAAGTGTAGCACTGCAGTATTCTGTTTTTAGTGTACATGCTCATCTTTCTGTCTGTTAATGTGGTCTTTATTTTTTGGAAAGCTTCTTTCGCCATTGCTATTCTGTATTTGATATCTGTGTCGCACTTGCCATTACTTGTTATTAGGCTGCCAAGATATTTGAATTTGTTGACTTGTTTGCTGTTTGTATTTCCGATCTTGATTACACATTGTGGGATGTTTGTCTTTCTGGAGATGACCATGCTTTCTGTCTTGTTGTTGATTGAGAGGCCTCTGCGATTACTTTCTGCTGCCGCTATAGTGAGTAGTTCTTGAAGGTTTGTTTCTGAGTCAGCTATTAGTACGATGTCATCAGCATATCTGATGTTATTTATATTATGGCCTCCAATTGTGAATTCTTTGATGTCTTTGATACTTCTCAAGATATTTTCACTATACGGGTCGAATAAGTCCAGCGAAAAGAAACAACCTTGCCTGACTCCTCTTGTATACATCACTGAATTTGGTGTTGTAGGGAAGTCTGGACTGTGTATGTGAATACAAATAGATGCTTGAGAAAGTATATAAAACCAGGTCATAGAGCTATAGCATAGAAACAGGTCCTTTGGCCCAAATCATGCATGCTGACTGAGGTCCTTTCCTGAGCTAGTTTGGCTCATATTCCTCAAAAACTTTCCTAACCACGAACCTAGTAGAATGTCTTTTAAAAGTTGTAATTGTACCTGCCTCTGCCACTTTCTCTGGTAACTTTTCTAAGTGTGCGTCTCTTTATGAGAAACCTTCTCCTTTAAAATTAACTTTAAATCTTAAATAAATGCCCTCTGGTTTTATATGGTCACAGTCTTCTTCCCCATACTCTGGGGGGAAAAAGACTGAACATCTACCTTATCACACCCCTCATGATTTTATAAACCTCTATAAGATCACTCCTTATCCTCTGCTGCTACAGGGTAGAAAAAAACAAATTTATCCAGTCGGTCATCATAACACAAGCCTTTCTGTCCCAGCAGCATCCTTGTGAAACTTTTCTGCATCATCTTTAGCTTAATCACAACCTTCTTACAGTACGGCAACCTGAACTACACAAAATATTCCAGGTGTGCTCTCACCTATGTCTTTGCCACAATGAGCGTGGCTGAATTTCAGATGGCAACAAGGAGGCATACAGGAGTGGGATAGATCGGCTAATTAAGTGGTGTCACAATAAGAAGGAGGATCTGGTAGAAGAGTAGAGTAGACCATGGGGAAGAAAAAAGAGGAGGAGAGACACCAGAGGGAGGGGATAGGTAAGAAGAAAAGAGGGGAGCCAGAATAGAGAATGAAAAAGGGGAGAAGTGGTAGGGGGAGGTATTACTGAAAGCTGGAGAAATCAATGTTCATGTTGTCAGGTTGGAGGCTACCTAGAAGGAATATGAGGTGTTGTTCCTCTGATATAAGAGTACCAGTAGAGGGGGCCATAAACCGACCTGTCAGAATAGGAATGGTTGCGGATGGAACAAATGTTCGGTATGTCACCAAAGAGACTTCCAAATTTCCATATATGTACAGTGACTTATAAAGGTATTCAACTGCCAACCTTTTGTTCACATTGATGAGTATCACAACCAAGAATTTTGATTGATTTAACTGAGAGTTTTTAGTTGTGAATGGCATGCTCCTTTTTTTTTTACACACCCTAGAGCCCAAAGAACAGAGAAAATTGCAAAGCAAGACAAACTGAAATGTTAGCAGTTCAAAAGTATTTATTCCCCTTTGCTCCATACTTAGTTGAACCACCTCTCGCAGCTATTACTACCAGTAGTCTTTTTGGATGTCTGTTAGCTTTGCACAATGTGATGGAATAAGATCTGTCCATTTCTCTTTGCAAAATTGCTTAAGCTGTGCTAGGTTAGTTGAGGAGTGGTGGTGGACAGCAATCTTGAGGTCTTGCTAGAGTTATATGATTGGGTTAAGGTCAGGACTCTGGGCCGCTCGAGGACATAATTTTTTTCTCATTTGAAATCATTTCATGGTTGCTTTGGCAGTGTGCCTTGAGTCGTTGTCCTACTGAAAAATTAACTTCCTCCCCAGTTTAAGCTTTCTGCCAGGGACTAGCAGGTTTTTGTCCAGGATTGGAGAACAAAATTGAGGACCAGAGGACAAGATTGCTATATTGGAGGGAAATAAGAGATTGTTCTATATATAATCCAGACATAGCTTACTCCCAGCGTGCCAGGTAAGGTGATCAGATCCGAAAGCTCCGCAATCAGAAGATGAATCAAACTGCTGATTTGGAGGTGAAGGTGTGTGTGTTTCATGTTTCATAATAAACTCTCAGTAGTGCTCCAATGTCGCAGTTTTGCAAGCTTGTGTTGCTCCTAAACCTTGAACACCGAATGGTCAAATGCTATCCTAGGGAGTTCTCATCCATAATCCTGATTTTGGTTTACATACCATCAGTATACTTAAGATACTGCCTGATACTGTCATCAAACAAGAAACAGTCCACCCTAACACATTTCATATCATAGTTGGGGACTTCAACCAGGCTTGTTTGAAGAAAACCATACCCAATTACCATCAGCATATAACCTGTAGCAGCAGAGGTCCCAACACACTAGACCACTGTTACACTAAGATAAGGAATGCCTACCGTTCCATGCCCAGACCACCTTTCAGGAAATCTGATGATTTTGCTGTCCTACCTGCATGCAGGCAGAGGCTAAAGAGCAAAGTGCCAGATATTAAGACAATAAAGAGGTGGTCATGGAAGACAGAGAAGCAGCTTGGGGATTGCTTTGAGTTCACGGACTGGGCCGTATTCAAGAACTCATCTGTGGATCTGAATGTGTACATCATAGTCTTTATGGATTTTATAACAATAGTCACAGACGAGTGTGTCCCCATAAAATCATTCAGAGTCTTCCCTAGCCAGAACCATAATCTGCTGAGGGCCAGATCAGAGACATTGAAATCTGGTGACCAAGAAAGTTACAAGAGGTCCAGGTAAGATCTCCAAGAAAGCTTTCTCATGGGTGAAGTGGCGATTCTGGACTAAACTTGAATCAATGAAGGATGCTCAATAATTATGGCAGGGCTTGAATGCTATCACCTTTTATAAAGTTACATAGGTGACAGCAGGGCTTCACTTCCAAATGAGTTCAATGCTTCTATGCTCACTTCGATCATCAAAACATGGAGGAATCATTAAGAACTCCCGCAACCCCCGATGACCCTTTGATTTCAGTCTCCGAGAGCCATGTGTAAACAGCTTTTAGGAGGCTGAACCCATGAAAAGCATCTGGCCCAGATGAGGTACCTGACCAAGTGCTAGAGAACTGTGCTGGGCAACTGGTTGGAGGGTTCACTGAGATCTTTGACCTCTCGCTTCGGCAGTCTGAGGTACTTAGCTGCTTCAAGTAAACTCCACTTATAGTGGTGCCTAAGAAGAACGTGGTAACCTGCCTCAGTGATTATTGTCCAGAAGCACTTACATCCACAGAGATGAAGCGTTTTGCAAAGTTGGTAAGAAACATATAAACTGCCTGAGAGGCAACTTGGATCCACTCCAGTTTGCCTCCAGGAGCAACAGGTCACAGCAGATGCCTTCTTGTTGGTTCTTCGCTCAACCCTGGAACATCTGGACAGCAAAGTTGAATACCTCAGGATGCTCTTTATCGCTACAGCTCGGCAATCAATGCCATCATTCCCTCAAAACTAATTAATAAATCACTCAACTTCACTTGCCCATTCATTGACATGTTCCCAACCTATGGGCTCACTTTCAAAGACTCTTCGGAATCAGATTTACTATCTCCAGCATATGTTGTGAAATTTGTTAACTTTATGGCAACAACACAATGAAAATAACTGAATTGCATTAAGTGTGTGTGTGTATATATATATATATATATATATATTAAAAAGTTAAAATAAATAGTGCAAAATAACAGAAATAAAATGTAGTGAGGTAGTGTTCAAGCATTCAATGTCCATTTAAAAATCAGATGGTAGAGGGGAAAAAGCTGTTCCTGAATCATTGAGTATGTGCCTTCAGGCTTCTGTCCTCCTTCCCAATGGTAACAGTGTGAAGAGGATATATCCTGGGTGGTAGGAATCATCTTGTGTGTTCAGTATTAAATTGCTGGTTTATTTATTTATTTTGCACAGTTTGTAGTCTTTTGGTTGAACGCCCAAGTTGGTGTGGTTTTTCATTGATTCTATTATGGTTATTATTCTATTATAGATTTATTAAGTATGCCAGCAAGAAAAAGCATCTGGGGGGTACATATATATACTTTGATAATAAATTTACTTTGAACTCCTACAACCTTCAGATCCTTCTGCTTACAGGCAGCCACAAAACAAGATACCTGAGAGAGCACAATTTAAGAAAAAAGACCAATACCCAATGCACAGAGAGAAAAAGTTGAGCCCATAAACCCAAAACCAGGAGCAGCCATAGTCAGCACATAGTCTCAGTCTATCACACAGAGGCAAATTGCTGAGCTTGCTGACACTAAACCCACAACAGCGAGGGCACGACACAGCCTCAGCGTCGAGGAGAGAGGAGTAAAATGTTGCAGAGCAAAACCAGCTTGACCCTTGCCTCCATCCCAAAATCCTACCTTTTCAGTTTATCTGGCCCACGTTTAAATTGTCCGAGCACTGGATCGTCCACCCAAAATCTGGCCCGGGCCCTGCTGCATCAATGCACTCTGGGCCATTTCTGGCCCATACTTGACCTTTCCAAATGGACGCAGCGCTTAGGTGGATCAAACCTCACTCCTAGTTTTCGTAAATGGGCTCCAAAACTGCTCTACTTCAGCTTTTCTTCACTCTGCACACTCCAACTATGTCTTCGATTCTGACTCCATCTTCTCTTGGAACACGCCTCAACCCCCCTCCAGCTCCGTCTCACACCTGCATGCCTCAACCCTCAGATCAGCCTCACCTTCTCTTGCTTCTTCATTGTTTGCAGTGATCGTTTACCAAAATTTTCCATATAAAAGGTGTTACTGATAGAGCATTTAGTTGAATATCTTGCTTTAAGGACTACCAGTAAGTTGTCATCCACATTCTGGACTCTCTCACAGTGGTGTCTGAAAAGAGGATGCTGTCTAAGTTGCATGCCATCTTGGTCAATGTCTCCCATCCACTACATAATGTACTGGGTGGGCACAGGAGTACATTCGGCCAGAGACTCATTCCACTGGGATGCAACACAGAGCGTCATAGGAAGTCATTCCTGCCTGTGGCCATCAAACTTTACAACTCCTCCCTTGGAGGGTCAGACACCCTGAGCCAATAGGCTGGTCCTGAACTTATTTCATAATTTACTGGCATAATTTATATATTACTATTTAACTATTTATGGTTCTATTACTATTTATTATTTATGGTGCAACTGTAACAAAAACCAATTTCCCCCAGGATCAATAAAGTATGACTATGACATTCAGTAGTGCCATCTTAAACCAGAAGTCTTTCAGTATCTTTGAGATGGTCTTGTACCCTTACCCATATTTGTGCTTCTCTGTTATCCCCAACTTGTCTTGAATGCTCTTTTGTCTTCATTTTGGTTTGGTTTGTTGAAAATCTACCATACTGTTGGACCTTACAAGAGAATGAGGGTATATATAATCTTATGAATTTATTGAAAACAAGTGATCCTCCAATATTCTACATCAACAAATTGGGTAAGTTGCTAAGGTAATATACATTATTCTAACCAGGCAAGTTAGCATAGTAATTACAAAAAGGATGATTACTTTTTCAGCCTCACAATTTAAGGTTTTTAATTTTTACGAAGTTGTTGACAGGTTTTGGAGTTTTTCTTTTGATTTGACATGATGCACAATGTTTTGTAGATCAGCTCAAAAATGCTACTTCAGTTATATTTTAAATTTAGAAAATGAGACAGTAAAGTGTGAAAATAATTGTGGGCTCTGAATACTTTTTCAATGCACTGGGCAACACAGAGCATCCTGACAGATCGTACCACAGCCTGGTATGGAGGCACCAATGCACAGGATTGAAAAAGGCTACAGAGGGTTGTAGACTCAGCTGGCTCCATCACAGGCACAATTCTCCTTGCCATCAAGGGTATCTTAAAGATGCAGTGCCTCAAAAAAGCAGCATTCCTCACTGAGATGCACACTCAACATTTTCAGGAACATGACCACATACTTAATTTTTGGACAGCTTGTTTGTGGGCAAAAAATAGTATTGATTAATGAAGATATTGGATTTCTTTTATTTTCAGATACAGTTAAACAGAGCCCTGGAATCCGATACATCACTGAAGACCTGATCAAAAAACTATCAAAGCAAGAACAATTGGGTTCCATACAATCCCTCAATCTTTGCTTGTCAAAAGCAGCAGGGAAGAAGTTTAAGGTAATACATAAGATTAAGTGCATTGATATAATTATTCAAATGTAATCTGAACTAGGTTGCTGAAAAATATAAATTATATTTTATTTGAAGGTCTATATGATCACGATATTAGCACAGCTCAGAAGTTTGTATAATGTAGCCAGTACTTTCTAGCCTTAGGGCACCAACATTTTACACATTGCCCAGTTCTGTTTAATTTTCTTCAGATTTGGTTTGCATATTAATGTTCCATACAGAGGCTACAGGTCTCTGGCACACTTATCTAGACTATGTTCCAGTTGGTAGGGTTTAACATCAAAATAGAAAGGCATTGAAAAATAACGTTCTTCAGGAAAATTGGATTGGTGTAGATGGACTTTGAAGGCATAGACTTTCTGTGCTATTTAAATCCATGATTCTAAAAAAAATTTGCCAGTTTGCAGAAACGCATTTGAAAATAAAGTTTTATTCTTTCTTATCAATGCCTGTGAAATAGTAAAGAACATGAAAATATGTGAGCTATTTATTATTGGTCTATTTAGGTAGTATTCTGTGATGTTAGAAATTAGTATAAATTATTCAGTTCTTTGTCCATAATTTCCAATTGCTCCATATAATTCAGTTTCCACAACTCAAGGGCCTGTAAGTCAGAAATGACCACTTTCTCTGGAGTACTATGTCACCATTAGCATTCTCTGCGTGTTTTATCATTTAATTTTAACCCATCCTTGTTCAGTGATAGAAAAGAGAAATGTAAGCTGTGTCTTTTACTTCAGATTCAATTCTACTTCATTTAAGGTTAGTAATTGGACATTTACTTTCTAACCTATGACACAAGTGATCTTGAAAACTGAAGCTTCAAGAGATTGAGGGAAAAAGCTGAGGTTAATTGTGCCTAGTCTCATTAAATGGCACATATTGACCAATAAATGCTAATAACATACAACATGCAATATAAGGTAGGTATTAAATTTTTCAGACAGCTCTATCTTGCTGCATAAAAGAATATATAAATGTTGTTCTAAAATTTTCTGCTGAATTTAAATGTTCATGTCAAACAGAGCTCAAACTTATCATAACTCAGTAGAAGATTTACATATTCTAAAGAATTTATTTGTGTAAAGTTTCATCAATGTCTTCACCGAAGTGAAAATGCCAATATCCTGGGACTGTTAGCTAAACAAGTCATATTCATGAGTAAGTCCTAATGAAGGGTCTTGGCCCAAAATGTCGACTGTTTATTCCCATCCAGAGATGCTGCCTGACCTGCTGAACTTATCCAGCACATTGTGTGTATTGCTCTGTAGTACCTCTTGTGTCTAAGTCATATTAAAATTTTATATTTAGTTTATAGAAAACCTTGAAAAATGTGACCATTTACTTGTCCTGAATTTGAGCAACAATGTGATTGAGAAAATAGAAAAACTGGAAAAACAATTAAAGCTGCGGGAACTTAGCCTTTCATACAACCGAATTTGGTGAGTAACTCGAGAAGTGTGCACATGTGTATCCGGTGTTAAAGTGATTAGAGAAACAAAATTAAACCTGTGATTGAATGAATCAGTTGTATATTATTAACAAATAGTAATAATTGTTGATGATATGATGAGTAAATTAAATTAAAAGAATTGTTCTTAATAATTTGAATCATAGTTTTATTGTTATGTGAATAATGTTGAAAGTCTTTACATGCCAGAACAGAAAATGCATTTTTTGACTCTTTCCAAGTTAAAATGGGCCTATTTTTCCCTGCATTTAGTAAAATTGAAGGTCTGGAGCACATGGTGAACCTTCAGAATCTGGTGCTAGCTGGAAATTATATTGAACAAATTCCTTCATGGGTTGGAAAGAAGTTGCGATCCCTACGTGTTCTCAACCTCAAACAAAACAATATTACTTCGGTATGTTAATTTCAGTTATGTACGTCAAAATAGTGAAAGAAAATTGATTGTGATAATTTGTATCTATGAGAAGAAAAATAAACTAAAAGACACATTTTGTGCATCATGTACACCAAGAACTTTATCTTGTGGTGACATAATTCATCAAGAGATCTTTTTCTGTCAGACCACTGTAATTTGAATTCCATTTAGATTAGATTATGAGGACACTCAGCCCTCGTTTATTGTCATTTAGAAATGCTTGCATTAAAAAATGATACAATGTTCCTCCAGAAAGATATCACAGAAACACAGGACAAACCCGAGACTAAAACTGACAAAGCCACATAATATAACATACAGTTACAACAGTGCAAAGCAATACCGTAATTTGATAAAGAGCAGACTGTGGGCGCGGTAAAAAAAAGTCTCAAGTCCTGATAGCCCCATCATCTCACGCGGACGGTGGAAGGGAGAAACTCTCCCTGCCATTTAAAAGCTTTATTGAAAAGGGCAAGGGAATGGGTGAATTTCTTTCTCCATTTGGATACTCATTCAGTTCACTATATGCTAAAATTATATTAATCTCCATCTATTACAAATTCTTTTGGTGCAAACATGTTTCTGTTTAGACAAAATATAATTTATTAATTATAAGTTCTGAATTTTATATCATTCCTGTGGACAATCTAATAAGTTTTCTGTTTTGTCTTAGCTTCAAGATGTATCTAAACTGAAGTCTTTGAGAGAGTTGACTTCACTAAACCTGGCAGATAATCCTTTAGCCAGTCTTCCACATTATCGACTATACGTCATTTATCATTTACGCTCTTTGAATAGCTTGGATGGATGGCCAGTAACTCTCCAGGAAAGGCAAGAGGCTCATGAACGATTTCATTTAGGTAAAAGAAGCAAGGAGATATTATTTAATGCTGATGGAGGTTCTGTTCAAGTTTTAAATTGTTTGTGGGGTAGGAATGCCACTAAAAATGCTAATATGCTATTGTCCATCCCTAATTTATCCCAGAACTGAAAAGACATTAGGAAGCAACTGCATTGGTGGTCTTGAGTTGTAAGATGGCAGATGTCCTTGAAGATAATAGAGTTTTATAGTAATCCAGTGTTTTTCATGGTGACCATTCCTGATATTTTTTATAGGCATCCGTTAGTCCCGTGAGACCATGGATTTGCACCTTGGAAGGTTTCCAGGGCGCAGGCCTGGGCAAGGTTGTATGGAAGACCAGCAGTTGCCCATGCTGCAAGTCTCCCCTCTCCACGCCACCGATGTTGTCCAAGGGAAGGGCATTAGGACCCATACAGCTTGGCATCGGTGTCGTTGCAGAGCAATGTGTGGTTAAGTACCTTGCTCAAGGACACAACACGCTGCCTCAGCCAAGGCTGGAACTAGCGACCTTCAGATCACTAGACGAGCATCTTAACCACGAGGCCACGCACCAAATAATTCCTGATATTAGCTGTTCTTAAAATTGCAAATTTATTTCAATCAGTTCTTGTGGGAATGGAACTCCAGGTGTTGCGTATTATTTTTAACTATACAGGGAGTCCCCACTCCTGAGAACTACTGTAAGCCAAATTCTCCATGTCAGAAATGTTCATTTTCTAAAGCCATCCTGACTGTAACACTCCATGTACACCTGCTATAACTCTTTCATTTTATTTGATATTTGCCCCAATGCTGCTCATAATTAAACTAATGGAATATATTACTGTATCCAGTCATTAATAAATTCCACAAAACTTTTTATTATTAGATTAGATTATGAGGACACTCAGTCCTCGTTTATTGTCATTTAGAAATGCATGCATTAAAAAATGATACAATGTTCCTCCAGAATGATATCACAAGAAACATAGGACAAACCAAGACTAAAACTGACAAAACCACATAATTATAACATATAGTTACATTAGTGTAAAGCAATATCATAATTTGATAAAGAGCAGACCATGGGCACGATAAAAAAAGTCTCAAAGTTCTGATAGCCTCATCATCTCACGCAGGCGGTAGAAGGGAGAAACTGTCCGTGCCATGAACCTCCAAGCACCGCAAACTTGCCGATGCAGCACCATTGGAAGCACCCGACCACAGCGGACTCTGAGTCCATCCGAAAACTTCGAGCCTCTGACCAGCCCTTCGACACAGCCTCTCCGAGCACCATCCTCTGCCGAGCGCTTTGACCCCGCCCCGGCCGTCGAGCAACAAGCAAAGCAAGCTGAGGACTCGGCGCCTTCCCCTCCAGCGAATTCGGACCACACAGTAGCAGCAGTAGCGAAACAGGCATTTCAGAAGTCTCACCAGATGTTCCTCCATGCTCTCACGTCCGTCTCCATCAAATCAGGATTGTGCACGGCACCCTACTTGACAAACAACAGACATCACCACCGGAGTGGCTGCTGCGAGCTGCGTTGCGTCGCCATCTTCTCCTCTCCTCAGTATCAGTACTGGTTTGAAAAATGCTTTAAAAATGTGTTAAAATTTGTGTTAAGTCATCCATAATCAGGGAAGCCCCTATGTAAACAATACACTGCTCTATCCCATAATTAAGAATTTAAATCTGGTTAAAGTAAATGATGGGCAGAAACTTATCCAACTACCATGGAATGCATCTAACCAGTTGCATCAATGCTAGGCAAGGAGGGGCCACTGCACAGGTTTGGGAAAAGCTGAAGACAATTGTAAACTCAATCAGCTTCGTCATGGACACTAACCTCCCCAGCATCAAGGACATCTTTAAAAGGCGATGCCTCAAAATCGGCATCCATCATTAAAGATCCCCATTACTCAGGACATCCCCCTTATTGCTGCCATCAAAGTGGTGATACAGGAGCCTGAAGACATGCACTCAATATTTCAGAAACAGTTTCTTCTGCTCCACCATCAGATTTCTGAATAGACAATGAATCCATGAACACTTACTCAGTAATTTTCCCTCTTTTTGCACAATTTATACATTCACTTAAACCAAATTTTGGAAGTAGAGTAAAATATGCATTTTTTAAAAATGTCACGTTTAATTCATGGTTCTCAGGAGAAATTCCAGCCTTCTATATTAGAGTTACAAAGATGTGATACTAGTTGACTCGATGTGTTCTTGAGTTTATATTTCAACTTTCAACCTTTTAGGAGTTAAATGACTTGTATGAATTCTTTATGATTTGTTTTTGCATTGCTTAGAATGGAAATTCTGATATTATCACAAAGTTTTCAGGGAGCTAAATTGTTAGTGCACGTAGACATTATTTTTATTATTCTAATTGTTTCAGTAGGCTTTTTAAGCTTTATTACATTTTGAGATAATCACAATAAAAACAAGGTATGTGAATAACCAAGAAAGTGATAAGAATGAGCAAGTTGAGAAGAGAAAAGTGAAGATAGCCATAGATGTGCAGACTCTCAACCTCATCGGCACCATTCCTTCCCAATTCAGCATGGTATGATGATTCTGCACTTTGAGCAGCATATAAAATTACCTTCCAAAAATGTCAATACAGCCATCCTATATCAGGATTGGCCATCAGTGAGCCAGAGAAAATGTATTTGGTGGTATGTAATAACTCTTTTATCTTTGTTATGTCATTGCAGAAGAACTAGAGAACCTTGAGAAGGAACTTGCAAAGAAGATGAAAGAGATTGAGTTGTTAGAACAGAAGCACTTCAAGGCAATGGATGACATCAGAAGCCAAGAACAACGGAATAGGACACTTGAATTGGAACATCAACAACAGAAGAACAACTGCAAAAAACTGGAGAGAGAGGTGGAGACCAAGAATGAGCTGGTATGTTTGTGTTAAAAATAAAACTTAAACTGGTAATAATTGAAAAGGAAATGTACTGTAATACAGGGATCCCCAACCATTTTTGCACCACGGACCGGTTTAATCATGACAATCTTCTTGCGGACCGGCCGACGGGGTGGGGGGGGTGGGGGATGTTCAAATTCAACAGTGTGTGATGGAATAAGGGAAGGTGCAGTTGACTCGTATCGTTTCATATTGCCAAATCATATTGTTTCTTCGCGGCCTGGTAGCACATGCTTTGTGGCCCAGTGGTTGGGGACCACTGCTGTAATGAAAAAGACATTGATTGTAGTAGAACTTATAGAAGCAAAATAGACTAAGTAATTACTGATGATGACATTCCTTGATTTTTATGCAATTTACAAAATGTTACAGGTGGGCAATACAGAACTCAAATGCACGGACCACAAATATCCTGCAAAGGTTTAGAAAAGTATGATGTAAGAACCTGTGTAAATTGGCTGCACTCTTGATTTTAAAAAAGTGTTTGTGCAACCAATTTATACTGGTCTCACACCAATATCATTGATCCAGAGCAAACACGGAGGACCCTTGCCAGGGCCAACCCACGAAAAGCAAGAGGTCCCGACAACATCCCTGGAAGTGTGCTCAAGGAATGTGCTGATGTATTAGCAGATGTCCTGACAGACATTTTCAACATCTCCCTTAGTCAAGCTATTGTCCCCAGATGCTTCAAAACCTCCACAATCATCCCTGTAGCAAAGAAATCAGTTGTAGCCTGTCTGAATGATTACCGTTCCGTTGCCCTGACCCTCATAGTGATGAAATGATTTGAACGGCTTGTCAAACCTCATATCACAGCCAGCTTCCCCTCATCGCTGGATCCTCTGCAGTTTGCTTATCGTCCAAATCACTCTACGGAGGACGCAATGTCCACCACACTGCACATAGTTCTCTCTCACTTGGACAACAAAGACACTTATGCCAGAATCTTGTACATTGATTTCAGTTCAGCGTTCAATACCATCATCCCGCGGAGACTAGTGGAGAAACTGTCGCTGCTTGGCCTTAGCACTGCCATGTGTCGCTGGATTCTGGATTTCTTGACAGAGACCACAGTCAGTCCGTGTTGGCAGGAACATCTCTGACTCCATCACACTGAGCTCTGGATCCCCACAAGGCTGTGTGCCTAGCCCATTGCTGTTTACACTGCTAACACATGACTGTGCAGCCAGATTCAAGGAGAACCTGATCATTAAATTTGCAGACGATACCACGGTGGTGGGGCTCATCAGCAAAAATGATGAAACTATGTACAGGGAGGAGGTCAAGCACCTAGAGAGCTGGTGCAGGGATAACAACTTGATGCTTAATGTCACCAAAACCAAGGAGATGATCGTCGATTTCAGATGGTCTCAGCCTGAGCACACACCCCTCAGCATTAGCGGCTCCGCAGTGGAGAGAGTGGAAAACGTCAAGTTCCTTGGGGTGCAGATCTCGGACAATCTCACCTGGTCCAGGAACACTACTGGGATTGTGAAACGGGCCCAGCAGAGATTGCACTTTCTGAAGCTTAAACAAGCATCATTCCCCACTAACATCTTAACTACATTCTACAGAGGCGTGGTTGAGAGTGTGCTGACCTTTTGCATCACAACCTGGTACTCCAGCTGCAGTGCTGTCGACAAAAAAGCCTTGCAGACGGTGGTTAGGGGAGCAGAGAAGGTTACTGGGGTCTCCCTGCCTTCTGTCCAAGACCTCTTTCAGAGTTGATGCCTCCAGAAGACACGGTACATCATTAAAGACCCCTCACACCCTCTCCATGAACTGTTTGTTCTTCTGCCACCAGGCAAACGTTACAGGAGCATCAAAACTAAAACCACAAGGCTACTAAACAGCTTCCTCCCCCAGGCAGTCAGACTGCTAAATAGCTGTTCTACCTGACTCTGCTTTGGACACTTTTAACTTGCACTGGACACTTATAACTGGTTTAACTGACACATGGCTGTTGTGTTTTACTATTTATTGTTATGTTTATCATTTAGTGTTGCGTTTGTTATGTTATGATTGCACTGCCCCTGAGGAACGCTGTCTCATTCTGCCCTGCAGAGCTGATGTATGGTTAGAATGACAATATAAGTTTTTTGAATCTTTGAATCTTGAATGTGACCCTAACAAATTTAAGCTTCTGTGTAATAATGGAGAAACAGCAGTAGCTGTAAGCTTACACTTACGGCACCAATGCTGAATGTACATAGATTAGAGTTAATTACAAGCACAAAGTTCAGGACTCCTAAACTACTGAGATGACTTTGCTGGAAACTAAAATAAGAAGATGGCGGCTGATTGCTACTCTTGTGTTTTTGACTGATCTTTTACCTTGGTTCCAGTTAAGTGCATTGACCCCATATTCCTTGATTTCCTAAATAGTCAAATGCCTTTCATTCTTTGTTTTGAATAAACTCAATGACTGAGTCTACACAGTACTCTGTGTAATATACTACAGATATTCAAAACTCTTTCTTCTCATCTCTTCTGTATGGCAATCTCTTGTGAAGGGGCTGTGATGTCCCTGTTCTAGACACCCCAGCCAGGGAAAGCATCAACTCCACATTAACCCTGCCAAGTCTCTTAAGTATATTGCACACTTCAAGGTGATCACTTCTCATTCTTATAAACTCATGAGAGTCCAGACCTGGTCTTCATAATCTCAATTAGACAAACCTCCACTCTGGGAATCACTGTGGTTAATATTTGCCGAACTATTGCAAGTTTTTCTTTTCTTGGGTAGGGAGACCAGGCCTTTGCACAATGTTCTAGATGTAGTCTCACCAGGTCTCCATATTATTGTGTTCAAATCCTTTTACAGTAAAGACCAGCATACCATCTGCTCTCCTTACTGCTTTCTGAACCTGCCCACCAACTTTCAATGGTTCACATACAAGTCCCTCTGAATACAAATGTCTCTTTGTCTTTTGGATTTCATGACATTCTCTCAATTGTGTTGCTTTTCTATTTTCTCTGCCAAAATGGAAGAATTTGTATTTTCTCACATTATATTTGCCATGCTCTTCCTCATTCATTTAGCCTGCCCATATTCCTGGGAAGCCCCTCGGCATCCTTCTCGCTGGACATACTGCCTCTTAGTTTTGTGTTTTAAGCAAACTTGGAAACATAAACTTGATCCCATCATTCAAAGCTATGATCTAAATTGTGAACAGTTGGGCACCAATCCTTGCAATAGTCAACTATTAATGTGGAAAAGTATGAATGCATCAAAGTAAATTTATTATCAAAATACATATGTCACTATGGACACCTGGACAAGCCAGCGAGCACTGTGAGGGTCATGTCTTTTGACTTCAGTGCATTCAACACCATCCACCCTGCTCTACTGGTGGAGAAGCTGACAGCGATGCAGGTGGATGCTTCCCTGGTATCATGGATTCTTGATTACCTGACTGGCAGACCACAGTACGTGTGCTTGCAACACTGTGTGTCCGACAGAGTGATCAGCAGCACTGGGGCTCCACAGGGGACTGCCTTGTCTCCCTTTCTCTTCACCATTTACACCTCGGACTTCAACTACTGCACAGTGTCTTGTCATCTTCAGAAGTTTTCTGATGACTCTGCCATAGTTGGATGCATCAGCAAGGGAGATGAGGTTGAGTACAGGGCTACGGTAGGAAACTTTGTCACATGGTGTGAGCAGAATTATCTGCAGCTTAATGTGAAAAAGACTAAGGAGCTGGTGGTAGACCTGAGGAGAGCTAAGGTACCGGTGACCCCTGTTTCCATCCAGGGGGTCAGTGTGGACATGGTGGAGGATTACAAATACCTGGGGCTACGAATTGACAATAAACTGGACTGGTCTAAGAACACTGAGGCTGTCTACAAGAAGGGTCAGAGCCGTCTCTATTTCCTGAGGAGACTGAGGTCCTTTAACATCTGCTGGATGATGCTGAGGATGTTCTACGAGTCTGTGGTGGCCAGTGCTATCATGTTTGCTGTTGTGTGCTGGGGCAGCAAGCTGAGGGTGGCAGACACCAACAGAATCAACAAACTCATTCATAAGGCCAGTGATGTTGTAGGGATGGAACTGGACTCTCTGATGGTGGTGTCTGAAAAGAGGATGCTGTCTAAGTTGCATGCCATCTTGGTCAATGTCTCCCATCGACTACATAATGTACTGGGTGGGCACAGGAGTACATTCAGCCAGAGACACATTCCTCCGAGATGCAGCACAGAGCGTCATAGGAAGTCATTCCTGCCTGGTGGCCATCAAACTTTACAACTCCTCCCTTGGATTACCAGTCAGGTAATCAAGAATCCATGATACCCTGAGCCGATAGGCTGGTCCTGGACTTATTTCATAATTTACTGGTGTAATTTACATATTACTATTTAACTATTTATGGTTCTATTACTCTATTATTTATGGTGCAACTGTAACGAAAACCAATTTCCCCCGGGATCAATGAAGTATGACTATATACAACCATGAGATTTGTTTTCTTGTAGGCATACTTGATAAATCCAGTAATCATCATGAATCAGTGAAAGACCGCACCCAACAGGGCGGACAATCAGTGGGCAAAATACAACAAGCTGTGCAAATACAAAAGAAAAAATAAATAATAATAAATAAATATCAAGAACATGAGTTGAAGAGTCCTTGAAAGTGAGTCTATAGGTTGTGGGAGCAGTTCAGTGATGGGGCAAGTGAAGTTGAGTGAAGCTATCTCCTCTGGTTCAAGGACCTGATGGTTGAAGGGTAATAACTGTTCCTGAACTTGCTGGTGTGATTTCTGAGACTCCTGTACCACCTCTTCCTGGTAGCAGTAAGAAGAAAGCATTAAACCACAGGAATTCTGCAGAAGCTGGAAATTTAAGCAACACATCTCAAAGTTGCTGGTGAACGCAGCAGGCCAGGCAGCATCTTTAGGAAGAGATACAGTCGACGTTTCAGGCCGAGACCCTTCGTCAGGACGAAGAAAGCATTACCTGGGTGGCAAGGGTCCCTGATGATACATGCTGCTTTCCTGCAACAACGCTCTGTGTAGATGTGCTCAGAGGTGGCAAGGGCTTTAACCATGCTGGACTGGGCTGTATTCACTACTTTTTGTAGGATTTTCCATTCAGGAGCAAGCTAGTCAGTATACCCTCCACCAGACATCTATAGAAGTTTGTCAAAGTTTTAGATGTCATGCCGAATCTTTGCAAATTTCTAAGGAAGTAGAAGCACTGTCGTGCTTTCTTCATAATTGCACTTGGGTGCTGGGCCCAGGACAAGTCCTCTGAAATGATAACACTGAGGAAATTAAAGTTGCTGACCCTCTCCACCTCTGATCCTGCAATGAGGACTGGCCCCTGGTCTCCTACTGAAGAAAATAATCCGCTCCTTGGTCTTGCTGACATTGAGTAAGATGTTGTAGTGGCACCACTTGGCCAGATTTTCAATCTCCCTTCTATATGCTGATTTGCTACCCTCCTTTGATTCGGCCAAATATGGCATTGGAGCTGTGCTGTATTCACTACTTTTTGTAGGATTTTCCATTCAAGGGTAAACTACAGTCATAAATGAAAAGTGAGTAGAGCAGGGGGCTAAACACACAGCCTGTGGTGCACCTGTACTGATGAAGATTGTGGAGATGTTGTTGCCAATCTGAAATGACTGGGGTCTGCAAGTGAAGAAATCGAGGATCCAATTACACAAGGAGGTACTGAGGTTTAGGTCTTAAGCTTATTGATTAGTTTTGAGGGGATGTTAGTATTGAATGCTGAGCTGTAATTAATAAAGAGCATCCTGATGTATACATCTTTCCTGTCCAGATGTTGCAGGGTCAGTGTCCATACACTAATGGCAAAGCAACTTTCATGGATGAGAATTCCTGACCAGCTTCCTTAGATGTAAGATTACATTTATTAAAGATGTAAAGCTGAAAAGCAGGCTCTGAGTATTACTGACACCACGAGACATGTTGCCCAAATTAACATAATGATAAAGATGAACAGATTAGTTTTCTTACTGGGCATATCAGTAAACTGCTGATATTAGGAGAGTATCCAATCAGGAAATGTTTCTCCCCAACAGTAAACACAAAATAATCTGCAGATGCTGGGGTCAAAGCAACACTCACAACACACTGGAGGAACTCAGCAGGTTGGGCAGCATCCGTGGAAATGATCAGTCGACGTTTCGGGCCAGAACCCTTCGTCAGGACTGTCTGATCGTTTCCACGGATGCTGCCCGACCTGCTGAGTTCCTCCAGCGTGTTGTGAGTCTTTCTCCCCAACAGGCCTGCTCTTAATGGTAACCTTGATAGCATAATTAAGTTAAAAGTTGAGTTAAGATAGGAAGTACAAGCATCAGCACAGCATCCTGGGCTAAAGGGCTGAATTGTGTAATAGTGTTTTATGTTCTATATAAAGTAAAATAGGAAATCTTCAGAATAAAATGATGGTCCATTAAAATTAAAACCTAAGCTTGAAATGCAGTTGAGAGTTCCAGATAATACATCTCGTATACGCCTGAGACTTTCATCTCAGATGAATGTTTTTGCATGAATATGCTGCTATTTAATAAATTGTCCGTAATCAGTTCAATGTGGCTTTGAGGTACTCCATAGTATAGACACTAATGAGGAATAAAACAAAATTGCATTCATTTTTTGAAGGAAATGTGTTTCTTATGTTTTTACACCTTAAAAGATTTTTACAGTTTGTTGATAACTGTGCTTGTTTTTCTTTCTTCAGCTATTCACAAAATCTTTCCCAATGGATACTGCAGCCTTTGTTTATTAATGAAGTTAGCTTTTTTTTAACAAATTAAAGCTCTTTTGTGTTCATTATCAGCTGACCTATTTGCACAATGAACTGAATGGTATCCTGTTTAAACAAATGAGTACTGAGCTTCCTGTCTTGTTGCAGTGATCATTTATAAAGACAGCTGCAAGATTATTTTATCTCATTTTTAAGCTGTGTGTTTTAATTGAAGGTTTTTCTAAAACCATGGTATCTATTAGTGTCATTCTAAAAACTTGTGTTACATGTTTCATTTTACTCGTTGTCTCTTAACCTGTCGCTTTTCTTCAGTGTTTCCTGCGGCTCTCTCTTGAAGCATTGCTGCACACTTGCCTTCAGGTATCTGAAGCATGTAGCATTTATGTTGCATGCAACAGAGATCACACAAGGGATCTATGAGATAGTTAATCCAAACTGTATTTGGAACATATAAATGATGTTACCGGAAAATAAATTATGACATAAAAATTCTTTAATATTGAAAATTGAGTGTTAAACTGCTGGATAGTTGGTCTGCACTGATATTACCTTCATCCATTGGCAACAATATTCTATTGCACCCAAGGTCTGAAGTATTAGAAGGTAACAGAGGAAAATATGTAGGCTATAAATGTTGAAAGGATGTGGTATGGGTGGCAAGTGGGGGGAAATAGGATGGATTGGTGGTGCTTAGATCTGTTAAAAGTTAAATCACCAAGGGCAGCAACAGTACAGCTTTTGCAAATGGAGGTATCACTCGATCATTTGTGTTGGGATTAGAAGTGCAGTTTGGGAACCCAAATTACATTGTCAGCAAAGGAAAATGAGCAAATCGTGGTATTGGAAACATAAGAAATCCTGAAGTAGGACCTACTTGATTGAGGTTTTGTACTTTGTACTGTGAATGTAGATCAGGTGAGGCTGGTCTCAAGTTTTATGAAAGCAGCCATCAACTTTCTCGTTAACCCTTCTCTTCTGTGATTAACCTCTGCAAATAGTGGGCCAATGGTGAGGAAATAATGTTTGCTAAAATAGTGTCTTGCGCACTGTTAGTGATTAATCAGCTGCCAATCACTGTTAATCATTGCTGTCCTGGCAGCCCCTCTGCATGTATGCCGGATATGCACAAAGGGCCTGGAGCAAAATTTGGAAATTGTTAAGTCACCTAGAAAGGAGTGATCTAAATGCTGTTGGAAAAATTGGAGTTACATTCATGCTCTTCAGTCAGATCTGGTAGTTAACTAGAGTTTAGCTGCATTGAAAATATATTCATTTATTAAAACGATATATCTTCCAACCAATGTACCTTGCTGATTTGGCAGAAAGAACTATTGACCATTGAATAGGAACACACATAAAAGTTGCTGGTGAACGCAGCAGGCCAGGCAGCATCTCTAGGAAGAGGTGCAGTCAGGACAAAGGGTCTCGGCCTGAAACGTTGACTGCACCTCTTCCTAGAGATGCTGCCTGGCCTGCTGCGTTCACCAGCAACTTTTATGTGTGTTGCTTGAATTTCCAGCATCTGCAGAATTCCTGTTGTTTGTGACAATTGAATAGGGTCCAGTTGTGGAAAATCAGAAATAAGATTAAGACTGGAGGAATTTAAATTTAAAAACTAGCAAGTAAATAGATTTTTTAAGGAGACAGGTGATGGCTGAGTTGTCTTTGGAGGTCAGCTTCACCAGCTGAGTTTCAATTCTGAGTTCTAATGCTATCTACTTAAAATTTACGCAGTCCCCTGTGACCATGTGGTCTGTCCCAGGTGCTCTGGTTTCCTCCCATATCGTGTGTGCAATTGGTAGGTTAATTGGCCCCTCTAATTTGTCCCTAGTGTGCAAGTTAGTGGAAGAATCTTGGGGAAATGGGGGAAATTAATGAAATGTGAAAAGAATAAAATGTATTTGGTTAGAGTTAATGTACGAGGGGTGATTGATAAGTTTGTGGCCTAAGGTAGAAGGAGTCAATTTTAGAAAACCTAGCACGTTTATTTTTCCTACATTTACACACTTAGTCCAGCAGTTGTGGAGCATATGGATCCCTTCTTTGTAGAAGTCGGCACATTGGGCCTCCAGAAAGTGGTCCACAGCAGGGGTGATTGATAAGTTCGTGGTCTAAGGTAGAAAGAGATGAGTTATTAACTTCAAACTTTCTGCACTTTCACTCAGAGTTGAACTGCATGCGCATGTAACCAGAGCTGTATAACTCATCTCCTTCTACCAAAGGCCACAAATTTATCAATCACCCCTGTTGTGGACCACCTGGAGGTCCAAGATGCTCTCATTACATGCACGTGCAGTTCAACTCTTTGAGTGATAATGCAGAAAGTTTGAAGTTAATAACTCATCTCCTTCTATCTTAGGCCATGAACTTATCAATCACCCCTGCTATGGACCACTTCTACAAAGAAGGGATCTGTATGCTCCATGGCTACTGGACTAAGTGTGTACATGTAGGAGGGGACTATGTTGAAAAATAAATGTGCTATGTTTTCTAAAATTGACTCCTTCTACCTTAGGCCACGAACTTATCAATCACCCCTTGTAGAAAGGGGTACCTAATGGTTGGTTCGGGCTTAATGGACCAAAGGGTCTGTTTCTGTACTATTATTTTCTGTCTTTATGACTAGTAGTGGGGTGGCATGGTAAGGTAGCAGTTAGTGTAATGCTTTACAGCCTTGTGGATTTCCTCCCACATTCCAAAGACGTACAGGTTAAGGTTAGTAAGTTGTGAGCATGTGATGTTGGTGCCAGAAGCATGGCAATACTTGTGGGCTGCCTCCAGGACATCCTGTGTAGATTGCTTATGCAAATTACATATTTCTCTGTATTTTTCAATGTGCATGTGACAAATAAAGCTAATTTTCCTCTAAAATAAAAGTCGAATTCAGTGCTGAACTACATAAGATTTGTGTTTCTTCAGTGAAGTACTTTTAAAAATGACAATGCCTTCAAAAGTCTCCCAGGTGTGATCTTTGTGTTGTTAAGTTTTGCTGTGGTATGTGCGTGTATGTGTATATGTGTACATGCATGCTTGCACACATAACAAAACTTGTGAAGATACGGGAGAATGCAAATGATACTGCCTGACCATTAAGTTTCTCCGGCAGCTTGTACTATGCTGATGGCGAAACTTGAGCTAATATCAGTGAAGCTCTTCAATATCTAAATGATAAATGCACATATAGTACAGGGGATTTGTTGATTAGTGAGTGCCTCATGAAAAGCAGCATTTTTACAAACACCCAGGAGCAGTTTATAAACAACTTTAAAGATCACTTTCGAAAGAACTTTAATACATTAGATTTTGCTCATCTTGGGTGATTGTCCTTTGCTTGTCTTCATAGCTACAATAATCAGTGACAGTATTTTTTTTCTAAGAAATTGAAATGTTTAAATAAAAATGTTTTCTTCTAAGGGATAACTGATAGCTGCAAATTGTTAATAATTTCATGCAAGTTATAGGATGTTCAAAAGCCAGTATACTATTCTTTACTTGAATAAAGACGATCCAATGGGTTTCAATAGGTACATTTAATGTCAGAAAAATGTTTACAATATACATCCTGAAATTCTTTTTCTTCGCAAACATCCATGAAAAGAGTGCCCCCAAAGAATGAATGACAGTTAAATGTTAGAACCCCAAAACCGGCCCCCCAACTCTGCCTTCCCATGCATAAACAGCAGCAAAGCAACAACCTCCCCCCACCCATGAGCAAAAAAGCAATGACACCCTCCACCGAGCACATAAGCGTGCAGCAAAGCATTAGTAAAGACACAGACTTGCAGTACCCCAAAGGCGACTAGTTCACCCAGTAACTCAACATACCACAGTCTCTCTCTCTCTCTCTCTCTCTTCTCCCCCCTCTCTCTCTCTCTCTCTCTCTTCTCCCCCCTCTCTCTCTCTCTCTCTCTCTCTCTCTTCTCCCCCCTCTCTCTCTCTCTCTCTCTTCTCCCCCCTCTCTCTCTCTCTCTCTCTCTCTCTTCTCCCCCCCCTCTCTCTCTCTCTCTCTCTTCTCCCCCCTCTCTCTCTCTCTCTCTCTCTCTTCTCCCCCCTCTCTCTCTCTCTCTCTCTCTCTCTTCTCCCCCCTCTCCCTAATAAGGGAAAAAGAGGTGTCCTCATTTCACAGAAAATTGAGAGACATAAAGCAACTCGCTGATTTATGGTGTCAGAAGTCTGTTGTGTCACTTTTTCCAAGCTGTGTGGCCAAAGAATTCGGGTCTCTGGTCACTAGCCAGCAACCAGCTTGCTGCTTACAATCTTCCGTCAACCATGACACATCAGGTGATGGCATCAGCCTTGAATCTGCCCGCCTCCAGAGCCACGAAAATCTGGCACCCTGAAGGTGCGCTAGTCTTCCAAGCCGCATCCTTGGCGTATTGAAAAGCAGCTGGTCGTGAGGCCCCGAGAGCGGGTCCCATTTCCACAAAGAACTGAAGTCAGCGTGTAACTCCAGGTCAGGGTCTTCAAAAGAACTTTGAAAGGGGGAAAAGAGATATCAAAGATAGAAATAGAGCTGTTTCCGAAGATGCAACCAAAGGAGTGGCCGTTAGGTGCCATCATCCTCCTATGCTCCATGTTTATTATTGGACTATTTTTAAAAATAAAACTCTAAATGTATAATCCTCTAAGATATTTAGGATAATGTCTTTAAACTTCATCCTCCTTTTCTGCTGACTCCCTATCCATAAATTTGTATACTCATGAGGTCAGCTTCAGGCCTCATCTTGAATTTTTTTCCCAATAAGTATGTATATCTTTGAAGAACCAGTCACTGTCTGCATAAGTGCAGTGATTAGTTTCCAGACTACTTGTATCATATGGCTCTATACATTGTGCAATTCTGATAAAGATTGGCCTTCATTTACATAGTTACACCTTGTAATTTCAAATCTGATCACTGCTGTCTATATCAGTGAATTCAGTGAAAGTAGTTCGCTAACCAGTATCATTTACTTTTGGATATTTAAACAATTTAATGTGTTTTTTAGTACATGAATGCCTTCAGAACATGATTTATCTTTATTTAGAGCATTTATTGGGATCAGAGGTCTTGGTGGTAAACGTCTGTTTTATCTTTTTTATCTTTTATTTTTTTCGCACAGGAAATCTGTGTCCCTGTCCCTCATGGATAAAGAGGGCTTAGTGTAATGCAAATAATATGTACAATGGCAGATGCAATAGGCCAAGATTTACTCACTTTAAACTTTTTTTTTGCTGTTCACTATTGAGTAGGTGAGTCAATAAAGAGAGAGAATCAAATTTGTACTAATACTAACAAATGAAAGGGAGATTATGAGTAGACTATTCCATTCAGCAGAAATACTTGGTTCCATAAATTGCAAGCCTTATCATTCAAAGACTATGGTTAGAAGTTGTAGCCTGAGACCAGAGCTTAAGCATAATCTGGACTGATCTTTCAGTGTCAGAATCTGGCGATGGCATCCTATTAGTAGTTCCATCTTTAAAATGAAAACTTAAACCAAACTTTTGTCTATTTTTTCAGATAATGTAAACAATCACTTTAATCAATGGCCAAAAGAATTCTCTGCTTGAGCAATATTTATCCCACAACCAACATAACTGAAAGAGACTTCATAGTCATTATCTTTGTTATTGTTTTACTGCCTATGTAATCAGTTCATCATCTACTCATGTCCTCTGAGGAATCAAATATTTAACTTCAGGAAATTAATGGGAGAAAAGAGAAGGCATTCAGAGAAGTGATGATTTTTTGAAAAGTGTAATTACTGTTCCTAGATGTGGTGAATGTTTGCTAATTTTTTTTTCCCCCTGTTACAGCTGAAGCAGAAGACGGTGGAACTAACACGGGCTTGTCATAAGCAATATCAGCTGGAGCAGGAATTGACATTTTACAAGATTGATGCCAAGTTTGAACCACTTCATCATATTCCAACTGAAGTAATACATTACCTTTTTTTGGGATGTTAATCAACCAATCAAAGATGAAATATTCTGATCAGTTAAAAAGAGAGAATGCAGAGGCTGTTGCATAAATTGTTGAACTAACAACCTGTTTAGACCCCAATAGAGCAAATGTAAAACATAGTTTCACACATCACAATCTTAAACCTAATAGTTTTGTATAAATGTATTTTGAATTGAACCATTTTACAGAACTTCGATTTGCAAGAAATTCCAAATGAGAGTCCTTACATTGGGAAAGCCAGGTACAAAAGAAATCAATATATTCAAGAACATACCATTAATCCAGTGCAGCATGGAAAAGTTGGAAAAATTCAGTTTGATGTGGATGATGAGGGAAAAAATAAAATGAGAACAAATCTTAATCAGGCAATGGATGTTCAGCTTGAAGACAAGGAAAAGAAAATCCAGAAAGGTAAAGGCACTGAATTGTGCTCTTAAATTTTTTTATTAATGTTCGAAGATCTTTAGAAGTATGAAAAATAAGTTTTCAAACCAGGAAAATTTGTTTAGATCACACTGACTGGTTTTGACCACAGGTGAGAACATTTAAAATCGGCTTTGGAATAGCTGGTCAAAGAACGATAAGTCAGCAATAATTTCTATGATGGATTGCTATCCATTGATGTTTTGGGAGGGTTTTTTTTTGTCCGTGGTATGAATCAGGCTCTGTGTAATATTGCCCAGTGGTGAATTTCAGAGTTCACTATCTAATCAAAAATTGAGAGTAACTGCTTTTTAAAAAAATACCAATCATTGTACAAGCTAAATATTCCAATGTAATTGGACTTTTTGGTTTCTTAAAACCTAAACAATAATGTTGCATTATCTTCACATAAATTGTCTTTTTTCCACAGCTGAAGAGTCACTGAGACAATTTCAGGGTGAAAAAGAAAAGGCAGAACAGCAAGTCTTGAGAACAGTTAAAGAGCTAAAAAATCTGGAAGAGTTAACGGCTCAAAAACAGGTGTGTATAGCTAAACAAAGATTTCTCTGTCTTGTCCTACAAGCTGACAGAAATGATGTCATCAGTCATGCTTTTCCCACATAAACTTAATGGAACTGGGATAGTGGGCATAGTTTAAGCTTAGTTGGTCAAATGAGAGAAAAAAAAATCTGTAGTTGAGGGTAATCTATTAAATGACAATTATAGCTTTTCTACTGTTGCATAATTCATAGTGGAGTCGCTGTGAATGTACTGTTACAGATTAAAATGCTAAAATGCTCTAAACAAATGTAGTTATATAGGTTTATAGAAAGTATAGTGTTTCTCTACACAAAAAGAAGGAAGTTGCATCTGAATCTGAATAGACTTGGCCTGCTGTACTGCACATCTTGGCAGAAAACTTGGGGCTGGTTGCTGCCAACTTTTTACTTGGGAATGATGCATGAAAATTTAAATGGAAGAAGAATCAATTTAATATTGTGGGGTGAAGGCAAACAAAAAAAAAAGTGGTAGTTTGTGAGTAATCAGTATAATGGAGAAAATTATTATCAAAACAAAATGGAGTTTTTTTTAATGAATTTGTATTTGGAATTTGCCTGAAAATTATATTGATTTTGTTTTTCTCTCTATAGTTAACTGTCATTCTTTCTGCTTAACACAGATCTCAGTAATTGAAAAAGAAAAGTTCAAACAGCATTTTGCACAGAAGATCCAGCTGATTAACCATTTGCGTCAGGAGACTGAGGAACTGGAGCAGCAAATGGAAAGAAAGTGGAGAGAAATGGAAAAAAAACAGCATGAGATTCTTGATCTCGAAAATAATTTAAGATCTATTGATCCTAAAGATCCTCAACATGTGAGTAGAATTAAACTGAGAAATTCTCTTAACTGTGAATCGGATTTTGCACTCCCTCTGCTTTCATTTGGTTTGTCGGAGGGGATAAGGGAACTGGAGAAATAATTGACACAGAGGCTGAACCACCTTCTGTTCTAGATGCAGAAGCTCCAATTACAAACCAGTAGTTAATAAAGCTCATTGTAATTTCAATTCTAAATGTTCACTCTGAGGAATGTGTACCACATAATCTAACCCAGGTCACCTAACTAATTAAAAATTTGTAAATTCAATTAAGTAGAGCCAAAATACAAATACAAATGAGCCCCATGTTATAGCTGTTTGAGAAATTCGCCCTTGCAGAACTCTCAAATCACGACACAAAACTTTGAAATACAGAATAAAGTTCACACTCTTGGAATTTATGTGAAGAAAAGAAGTAAATAAATCATCACAAAATTTTAATTTTTTTAATACTTCCCATTTCTTGATGCATGTGAAGATGATGTGCCTCATGTTATGGAAACTCTCAATACTAATTTGTAGAATGCAACTTGTAATGCAATGGTTGTCTGTAAGAGTAAATATATTAAAGTAGCTAAAATGCAAATTCCATAATTTAAACCTACGTTATTTTCAATCTTCATTTATGAAGTTTGAAGCAGTTTTATTAAGGGAATGCTGATAAGACCATTTTTAAAAAGAAATTCTACTTTAATACTCAAATTTTAGAAACATTATTTTGAAGGTAAATTCATTAAGTGAATAGCAAAGTGCAGATTTAATAACTTTTGCCTAAAATACCTGTATCAAAGAAGCATACAGATTCCTTCTTCTCCCAGCCTTTCAGGTAGTGTCGTGGTTAGCACAATGCTTTACAGTACAGGCAACCAGGATTCAATTCCTGCCATTGTCTGTAAGGAGTTTGTACCTTCTCCCTGTGACTGCGTGAGTTTCTTCCAGATGCTCTGGTTTTTTCCCACAGTCCAAAAACGTACCAGTGGTAGGTTAATTGGTCATATTAAACTATCCCATATTGGGGGATTGCTGGGCAGCTGGAATAGCCTATTCTGTGCTGTATCTCAATAGATTTTTAAAAAAAACCTCTCCTATCCACCGGTTTCACTCATCACCTAGCTGGTTCTCCTTCTCCTTCTCCTCCTCTGATTTATTTATTCTGGCGTCCTTTCCAGTCCTGATGAAGGATCTCAACCTGATATGTTGACTAGATGCTGCCTGACCTGTTAAGTTTCTCCAGCATTTTGTGTGTATTGCTCTGGATTTCCATCATCTGCAGAATCTCTTGTGTTTATGACATGCATATTCAGACTCTTCCTGAAAAATGGTATTTTGTTAAAATGGTTAATTTTGAATAAATATTTGATGCATTCACAATCAAAACAATAAAATAATTTGGGATATGTAATGCTGGTCAATGGGTGAACATCATTACACAAAGCATAATTATGTTTTTAACTCAGTGACGTGTATCATAATAGTTTGAAAACTCTTTTATAGTGTGGTGGTTGTGAATTACTAGCCTCCAAATACAAGAACTCAATCAGCATAAGTGATTTGCGGGAATATATGGAAATTGATTTAAGGTCTTCACAAAGCAATCTGTGGCTTTTGGTTGCAAGCCATTTTAATTCCGCTGTCCATTCCCCCATTGACTTTGTCCTCTGCCTCTGCGTTACTGGGGTGAGACTAAACACAATCTATCAGAAAGCACCTTGTTTTCTGTCTGGGTAATCTACAGCCCATTGCCATGAGCATCAAATTCTTCAACCTTAGGTAATCTGCTCCCCCTCTAAATTTTTCTCTCTTCTCCTAGTCTACCAACATACAACCCACCCCACCCACAGCCCCTTATCGCTGAGTATTTTCATCACTCCACCTACTACATCTACCCATCGTCCTCAACTTGACTCATTGGGTATCCTCCCCATACTGTTCCCATCTGTCCACCCTGTCTCCCTTACTTGGTCCCATGCTCCACTTTTCTATCAGTTTCTGTTATCTGCAGCCTTTTGTTGCCTCCCTCATTTGTAAGGCCAGTGATGTTGTGGGGATGGAACTGGACTCTCTCACGGTGGTGTCTGAAAAGAGGATGCTGTCTAAGTTGCATACCATCTTGATCAATGTCTTCCATCCACTACATAATGTACTGGGTGGGCACAGGAGTACATTCAGCCAGAGACTCATTCCTCCGAGATGCAGCACAGAGCGTCATAGGAAGTCATTCCTGCCTGTGGCCATCAAACTTTACAACTCCTCCCTTAGAGGGTCAGACACCCTGAGCCGATAGGCTGGTCCTGGACTTATTTCATAATTTACTGGCATAATTTACATATTACTATTTAACTATTTATGGTTCTATTACTATTTATTGTCTATGGTGCAACTGTAATGAAAACCAATTTCCCCCGGGATCAATAAAGTATGACTATGTATCACCTCCCAGCCTCCAAAGACTATTTCCACTCTTCCCTCCTCCATTTGTCACTTGTCCCTCCTTCCTCGGACACCCCTATTGTTTGCCAGCACTTACTCCAACTCTTCCCATCAATTCTTTATCGCCTTTCACCCCTCTACGTATTCAATACAAATGAAGAGTCTCAATTCAAAGCATTGACAGTCCCAGTACTGATACTGACTGACCCACTGAGTTCCTCCAATAGTTAAAAACAAGAGGAAAATCTGCAGATGTTGGAAATCCAACCAACACAAATGAAATGCTGGAGGAACTTAGCAGACTAGGCAGCATCTTTGGAAAAAAGTACAGTTGATGTTTCGGGCCGAGACTCTTCAGCGTGACTGGAGGAAAAAAAGATGAGTCAGATTTAGAAAGTGGGGTGGGGGGAGGAGGAAGAAAAAGGAGATAGGTGAAACTGGGAGTGGGGGAAGAATGAAGTAAAGACCTGGGAAGTTGATTGGTGAAAGAGATACAGGTTTGGAGAAGAAGGAATCTAATAGGAGAGTTCAGAAGGCCATTGGGGAAAGAAAAGGGAGGAGAAACACCAGAGGGAGGAGACGGCCAGGCAAGGAGATAAGGTGGGAGAGGGAAAAGGGGATGGGAATAGAGAAGGAGGTAGGGCCATTACTGGAAGTGGGAGAATTTGATGTTCATGCCATTAGGTTGGAGACTATCCAGACGGAATATAAGGTGTTGCTCCTTCAACTTGAGTATGGCCTCATCGCGACAGTAAAGGAGGCCATGGATGGACATATGGGGATGGGAAGTGGAATTAAAATGGGTGGTCACTGGGAGATCTCACTTTTTATGGCAGACAGAGCATAGGGGCTCGGCGAACTGATCTCCCAGTCTACGTTGGGTCTCACCGATACACAAGAGGCCACACTGGGAGTCATGTAGGGAGTGATCTCTGCAGAACATAGAAAGTGGGGGGGGGGGGTGCAGGAAAGATGCGTTTGGTGGTGGATCCCGTTAGTTGCAGAGAATTATGTGCTGCACGTGGAGGCTGGTGAGGGCGAGGAACCTTATCCTTGATGGGGTGGTGGGAGGATGGGATGAGGGCAGACGTGCGCAAGATGGAAGAGATGCATTTGAGGGTAGTGGTGATGATGGAGGAAGGGAAGCCCCTTTCTTTGAAGGAGGACATTTCCTTCATTTTGGAATGAAAAGCCTCATCCTGAGAGGAGATGCGGCAAAGATGGAAGAATTAAGAGAAGATGGCAATGGGGAGGAAGAGGTATAGTCCAGGTAACTGTGAGAGTCAGTGAGTTTGTAATAGACATCAGTGAATAAGTTGTCTCCAGAGATAAAGACAGAGAGATCGAGAAGGGGGAGGGAGGTGTCAGAAGTGGACCAGATAAATTTGAGGGCAGGGTGGAAGTTGGAGTTAAAGTTGATGGAGTCAACAAGTTTGGCATGGGTGTAGGAAGCAGCACCAATGCAGTCGTCGATGTAGAGTAGGAAAAGTGGGGGAGTGACACCAGTGTAGGCTCAGAACATAGACTGTTCCACATAGCCAACAAAAAAGCAGGCATAGCTGGGACCCATGCGAGTACCCATCACTACACCTTTTGTTGGAGGAAGTGGGAGGAGCCAAAGGAGAAATTATTGAGAGTGAGGGCAAGTTCCACTGGATGGAAGAGAGTTGTGGTGGAGGGCAACTGGTTGGGCCTGGTGTCCAGAAAGAAACGGAGAGCTTGAGGCCTTCCTGGTGAAGGATGGAGGTGTATAGAGACTGGACATCCATGGTGAAAATAAGATGCTTGGTGCCAGGGAACTTGAAATCATTGAAAAGGTCTAGAGCATGTGATATGTCACGGATGTAAGGGGGAAGGGACTGAACCGGGGGATAAAACTGAATCAAGGTATGAGATATGAGTTCAGTGGGACAGGAACAAGCTGAAACAATTGGTCTAACTGGACAGGCAGGTTTATGGATTTTGGGTAGTGAGTAGAAACGAGAGGTGTGGGGTGAGGGAACCATGAGGTTAGTGGCAGTGGATAACGGTCTCCTCTTATGGCAAGATGAGGCCACCATCAGGTTGGAGGAGCAGGGAGATTTCCAGAGTTAATAAGGTAGGTGATGGTGTGGGATCCTGTTTGAGGGGTAAATAAAAGATGGTGTCACTGGGCTTCAGCAAGGTAGAGGTCAGTCTGCCTGACTACTACACCAATTCCCTTATCTCCAATAGTTGTTTTTTTTCCATGAAAAATAATGTAATATCCTCACTAACTCAGACTAGTGGAGAAGGAAATGTGTTTGAACTTTTGAACATGGACTTTGAAGCAGCAAGGAAGACGCTGAACATTTCACATCTATTTGGAGAAATTTGGAGGCTGATCTGTTCAGTGTAATTCAAACAACAAATCGCCCACCCTGTTAAGCTCCACCTCTCCCATCTGTGGCAGACTGCAAATCTGAGATGATTAATGAGCATAGAGCTCATTAGTCATCTCAGAACCCACTAAATTTAATGGAAGTAAATCGTACTTAACCCGGAAGGAATGCCTGAGAAGATAATGACTTAATCTGGCTGGAGTGTTTTTGTAACTGAATAACATTAAATGCAGTTGTCAGTGTGAATCAAAATTACTGTATGGATTTAATGTGTCATTTGACCTGAATATATTAGTGTCATAAACATGAACTTTGAACGTGGTCCAGTTAATGTTTTCCTGATCTTTTTTCGCATAATTGAACTAATGTTTAAATACCAGATATTGAAGTTTTACACAAATATTTTTTTTTAAATTCTGTAGTGAAATAATTTGTGTAATCAGATCTCATTGTGGTTCCAGTAGTATTCAGATTTAAAGCAGTAGCTATAGTGGAAACACTCATCTTGAGCAGTTGAGAGGGCAGGTTATTGGAGAGACTTGAAGGAAACCCAAAGAGTGGTTCTCAATGTGAAGAGAAGATGGAGAACCTGAGAGCAAATGAGATGAGAGGGAAGCCCATTTACCATGTTGAAAAGGTGAGGAAAGTGTAGAAGAGCTTTGGCATAATTTAAAGAGGGCAAGGAAAGAATCCTGGTCAGTTAATATTATTGGAAAGGAAATGTCTGAAGGGTTTGAAGGGTTGTGCCTCTTGTCAGTAAAATTTATTGGGAAAAGAGTTTGATTGTAGGGGAAGAGGAAATTTCTTCACTTAGGGAGTAGTGAATTTTTTGAACTCTGTATCCAGGAGGACTGTGTTGGTTCTATCATTGAGTATATTGAAGGAATTTTGAATTAAGGAAATTGAGGGATATGGGAAAGGTATAGGAAAGTGGCACCGGGATAGAAAATTGGCCGTGATTAGCATCAGTAAGTGATAAGTTACAGAGTTACCAGTCTTTTAAGTGGTAAGGAATGGAATGCACTGCTGGAGAGTGGTGGTAATAGCAGATACGTTAGGAACATTTAAGAGGCACTTAGGTAGGCACATGGATGAAAGAAAAATGGAAGGCTATGTGGGAGGAAAGCATTAGATTTATTTTTAGAATACGTTAAAAGGTCAGCACCACAGTGTGGCCTGAAGGACCTGTATTGTACTCTTCTGTTGTATGTACTCCATAGTTATAATTACTAAGAAATAATATACATTTACTGCTGTTGATATGGCAGTTCATATTTTGTGAATAATTGCTTTGATGTGCTAACTTGTTTTTTAAAGAAAAATTGAAAGCAGTCATATATGATGAGGCCTTATTTTTGTTGCAATTCATCCTTTTCACCTTGGCTTAAATCCTTCCCATTTAATGACTTGGAATTCTATACTCATACTTTCCATTCACTGCAGGAATAATGCATTACTTCCACTATGAAAGTTCACACCATTCATTGAAAAATGCAGTGGTTTTTTGTATTTAACTTCACATATTACAAGAGGACAGTTTTTCTCATCATTAGAAACAATACCACAGAAATATACTGCCTTAATTAACAAAAATATCATTATAAATAATCAGATATTATTATTCTGTTAGTTCATCATAGATTCAATAGTGAAATTATGTACTGGCGTACAATTTGTATAGTAGCTGTATAATTATTCTGATGGTGTATTTGTTGATTTGAGATCTTAAAAAGAAATTACAACAGTTTAGAAAATGGTCACGAAATCTGTGTCAAGAAGTAGGTACAGAGGAGATGTCAAGGATAAGTTTTTTATGCAGAGAGTGGTGAGTGCATGGAATGGGCTGCCGGTGATGGTGGTGGAGGCGGATACAATAGGGTCTTTTAAGAGACTCCTGGACAAGTACACGGAGCTCGGAAAAATAGAGGGCTATGGGTAACTCTAGGTAATTTCTAAGGTAAGGACATGTTCGGCATAGCTTTGTGGGCCGAAGGGCCTGTACTGTGCTGTAGGTTTTCTATGTTTCTAAAAACTAGATGGTCACAACTGGTCAATATTTGAATGCAAATATTGCAAAATAAACTTGAGAGATTTGGGCTTTTTGTTTGTTTGTCTGCTCAAACTATTGTTATGTTCTATGTGCTTAGAATTTAAGAGTGTAATGCAGCTGGTTCCTTATTAATCCAATCTAATGTGCAGAATGTTATCAATAGTTTTAAAAAGTTTTCTTTCTGGAGGAGTAACTGTTGAATTGAATGTGTATGTTAACGCTTACAGTTTAGACCCTGATTTTGGCAGTTCACAAAATCCAAGTATTCCATGGAATTGTGCCAAGTCATATGTAGAACTTAGGATAAGCTGGTCTACTTATTAATTGATTAAATATAGTATTCATTTTCTGTATAATGTTGTATGCTGATGATTTATCTTGTGCTTTAAAGCTGCACAGACATGAATAGGATTTCGGCTAATCTCGTATCTGGAATTTTGTTGTGACAGGCTGTCAGTAGTAATGTGGGCTGTGACATTTCACAACTGAGAGTTCTGCCTTTGGGGAGAGATTAGAGAGGCAGTTAGGTCAGCTGCTTTTGATTGGCTGCAGAAAGCACTTCCCGTGTTGTGATTTGAAGCATGAGGCACAATTACAGTTCTCCGGAAAACAAACGGCGTATCTCTCTCGTGTGGTATGGTTGCAAAAGAAGTGAAGACTGATACACTAACCAAAGTTTTAAGAAGTGCCCTAAAGATGTAATGGCTGAAAGTCGGTAAGATCAATGTGAGTAATGAGAACAGGAAGTTTGAAAGGAAGAGGGCTGACTGTAACACTTGGCTTCTTACTTATTCAAAGATTTTTACTTTTTACCTCTTCACAAACTTCATAAATGTATTTGCAGTGGAATCATAGAGCTCGGTTTAATGGGCAAGTCCTGAATTAAGTTTAACATCCATTCCCTAATCACAAGAATGCATTTTCCTGTTTACGTTCTATGTATTTAATTGCTATCTTTGTTCAACAAGTCCCAAGCCATTTAGTGTTTTATGTGACATTCATAGCACACTGAATTTGTTTGTTTTTTATTGTGCCATTAATTATAGTAAAATTAGCTTAATGCTTTGTTGTCAAAGTAGTAAATTATGCTCTTTATTTGAATGTTCAAATGAATAAGCAAATGGTAACACAAACCAGTGCCATTTTAACCTTTCTGATGCTGATAGTGGCTTCCAAATTGTCTTGGTTATTTATTGCTCTTTTAGAAGAAAGATTATGATTTTCTAATGTAGGGAAATGATGAATTTAAGTGCAGATGTAAATAGTAATTTCAACTTCTCTGAACAAGACATTAAATTTTTAAAAATATTTTTAAGAAAGGTTGAGCAAGTTCAGCTTGTACACTATGACTTAATGTATATTCAGAGAGGAAATCAATTCTAGACTAGAGATTAACAGAGAGAAGAACAGAGGTAAAGTAAGAATCAGTTCAGCCAGGGTCTTACTGAGTGGCAGAGCAGATTAGAGAGACAATGTTCCTTCTATTTCTAACTCAGTCTGCAGAAGATGGAATATTTCAGTTCAATGTTGCAGAACTGATCTTTTATAAAGATAATTCATAGGAATTATGAGCAAAGTTGCTGGTGAACGCAGCGGGCCAGGCAGCATCTCTAGGAAGAGGTACAGTCGACGTACCTCGTGTCATAGGAATTATTTTATTTTTATCCATTAAAATATTGCACACAAATGCTTTGTTCCAGCAATTACCGTGGGTTCCGGTTAATTGGGGCACATTGGGACTAGTACATTTTGGCCCAGTTAAGCGGGTCTTTGGCACTGTGGCTCAGAAGAGAAGTGCAGTAGTGATAGGGGATTCCATAGTTGGAGTAGTAGACATGAGATTCTGTGGATGTGAAAGAGACACCTGGATGGTATGTTGCCTCCCAGATGCCAGGGCTAGGGACATCTCAGATTGGGTTCATGGCATTCTAAAAGGGGGGTGGGTGAGCAGCCGGAATTCTTGGTACAAATTGGCACCAATGGCATAGGTAGGAAAAGGGAGGAGCTCCTGAAGAGAGAATTTAGGGAGTTGGGTAGAAGGCTGAATAGCAGGTAGTAATCTCTGGATTGCTGTATGTGTCACACGCCAGCGAGGATAAGAATAGGATGATTTGGCAGATAAATGTGTGGCTAAGGAACTGGTGCAAGGGGCAGGGCTTCAGATTTTTAGATCATTGGGGTCTCTTTTGGGGACAGTATGACCTGTATAAAAGGCAAGGCACAGCTTACACTTGAATATCCTTGTGGATAGATTTACTAGAGCTGTGGGGAAGGGTTTAAATCTATTTTGCAGGGGCATGGGAATCAAAATGATAGGATGGGGCAGTTGGTATACAGTACTGTGCCAAAGTCTTAGGGGTGGGTGTGTGTGTGTGTGTATATATATATATATATATATATATGTGTGTGTGTATATATAATATGAATGACTTTTGTAAATCTGGCAGGAGCAAAGGATGTTGGGAATGGTGCAGAAGGGGTATGGGACAAGTGGTAGAGAAGGAGTACCGGGGTGGGGGAGGGGAGGTGGCATGGGTGCAGACACACCTAGTCCTGAGACCCCAGGCAAGGTCACTTGATTCCAAACAATTGGTATATTGATCATAACATAATGTCTCTCTAGTCCTTTGTGCTCCCTCCCTTTCCTCTTCCCCTTTTCCCAACCATGATTCCCCTTTCCCTGCCCCCTGCCCACTCTCAGTACACAATAGAGACCCATATCAGCATCAGGTTTATCATCACTCACGTATGTCGTGAAATTTTTTTTTTACAACAGCAGTACAGTGCAATACATAAAATTATTACAATACTATGCAAAAGTCTTAGGCACCTTAAGTATAAATATGTACCTGAGACTTTTGCACAGTACTGTACAACTAAATGCAATTTTCAGGGAGACTGTCAGGAAGGCAGGCAGATGATAGGGCAAGATGGCAGTCAGTGGGATGAGTTGCAGTGTAACATGAGGACAAAATTGAAAAGGGTGATGAATACAGGATTGATGGTGTTGTATTTGAATGCATGCATTATACAGAATAAGACAGATGAGAGATTGTAATGCAGTTAGAGATTGGTAGGTATAATGTGGGCATCACTGAGTCCTGGCTGAAAGGCAATGGCTGTTGGGAGTTTAACATCCAAGGATACACATTGTATCAAAAGGACAAGCAGGTAGGCAGAGGGGGTGTGGCTCTGTTGATTAAAAAATGAAATCACATCCTGACATTGGATTGATCAGAAGATGTAGAATTTTGTGGGTAGAGTTAAGAAACTGCAAGAGAAAAAGGACCCTGATGGGAATTATATACAGGCCTCTGAATAGTAGCCAGGATGTGGGCTACTAATACAATGGGGGATAGAAAAGGCATGTAAAAAAGGCAATGTATGGTAGTGGATGGGTGATTAGTGAAATATTAGAAAATTGTGAAGTTTTTAAAAAAACAGAAGGCAACTAAAAATCATAAGGAGAGAAAAATTAAATAGGAAGGCAAGCTACCCAATAATATCAAAGAGGATACCAAAAGTTTTTTCAGATATATAAAGAGTAAAAGAAAGACGAGAGTGGACATTGGACTGCTGGAAAGGCAGTAATATGGGAGAAATGATGGACAAATTAAATAAGTATTTTGCCTTTGTCTTCACTGTGGAAGACACGAGCAGTATCCTGGAAGTCTGAGAGTGTCGGGCAGAAACAAGTGTAATTGCTATTACTGGGAAGAAGTTGCATGGAAAGTTGAAAGGTCTGAAGGTAGATAAGTCACCTAGCCCAGATGGATTACACCCTAGGGTTCTGAAAAGAGGTAGCTGAAGAGACTGTTGGAGGCATTAGTAATGATCTTGCAAGATTCGCTAGATTCGCTAGATTCTGGCATGGTTTCAGAGGACTGGTAAATTGTAAATGACATTCCACTCTTCAGGAAGGGAAACAGAAGAAAGGAAATTGTAGGCCAATTAACCTCAACTCAGTGAAGATGTGGAATCGATTGTTAAGGATGAGGTCTCGGGGTACTTGGAGGCACATGATAAAATATGCTAAAGGTAGCATGATTCCATTAAGGGAAAATCTTGCCTGACAAATCCATTAGAACTCTTTGAGGAAATAACAAGCAAGATAGACAGTGTATGTTGTGTACTTGGATTTTCAGAAGGCTTTTGATGAGGTGCTGTACACAAGGCTGTTTAACAAGATAAAAACTCATGGTATTACAGGAAAGATACTAGCATGGATAGAGGATTGGCTGATTGGTAGGAGGCAAAGAGAGGGAATAAAGGGAGACTTTTCTGTTTGGTTGCTGGCGACTAGTGGTGTTCCGCAAGGATTGGTGTTTGGACCACTTCCTTTTATGTTATATGTCAATGGTTTGGAAGACTGAATTGATGGTTTTGTGGCTAAGTTTCCAGATAATACGAAGATAAGTGGAGGGGCAGGTAGTATTGAGAAAGCAGGAGGTCTCACTTGGAGTATTGTGAGAAGTTTTGGGCCCCTTATCTAAGAAAGGATATGCTGACATTGGAGAGGATTCATGAGAATGATTCCAGGAATGAAAGGGTTGTTGTATGAGTAGTGTTTGGCTCTCGGCCTGTACTCGCTGGAATTTAGAAGCATGGGGGGGGGGGGGGATCTTACTGAAACCTATTGAATGTTGAAAGGCCTAGATAGAGTAGATGTAGAGAGGATATTTCCCAAAGTGGGGGAGTCCAGGACCAGTGGGCGCAGCCTTGGAATAGAGGGACATCCCATTTAGAATGCAGATGAAAAGGAATTTCTTTAGCCAGGAGGTGGTGAATCTGTGGAGTTCATTGCCACCAGCAGCTGTGGAGGTCAGGTTATTGATTGCATTTAAGGCAGAAGTTGATAGGTTCTTGATTAGTCTGAACATGACAGATTGGGAGAAGCCAGGAGAAAAAGGTTGAGAGGGAAAATGGATCAGCAATGATTAAATGGTGGACAAGACTTGATGGGCCAAATGGCCTAATTTTGCTCCTACCTCTTATGGTCTAAGCAGCTGCCCCAATTAGCTGAAGTTTCATAGAAATAGTTAAAAGGCATAAGACAAGCCACTTTTTAACTCGGTAACAAATTATGCATTTAAATAAAATGCAGAGCAAACTAAAACACTACCAATACTACTACAGTATTATAAAACTGTGTATCAATTCCTAATAATTATTGATGGAAGAATTCATTATTGCCATGTTCTTTTGCTTGACTGTAAATGAACAAAATCAGTGGAGTAACCTAGTTCAGATAATGGACTACCTTTATTGCCTTTCTGCATGAAGTCAAAATAAAAACATAATTATCAAAAACACTGCCTTTTTGAATCGACATCCATTGGCCCAAATGGATAATATAACACATGCAACTGACACTATTTAAAAACTGCTCAGTAATGTCTTAACAGCTGTTTCTGGCATCTCCAAGCCTGAATGCTTGAAACCACAGTGAACAAAATGGTTCTGAATTATCTTGGTGCTTGTTTCTCATCAACTATCACTGACAAAAATCACTGCTTTTGCTTTTGCTCTTTAAAAATGGTTCTATCTAAGCACAGTATAGAGAAAACTGCTACACAAGTGCACATGACTGGCACTAGTTAGAAACTGTGTGGCAAAAGTCTTCGGTCCCAATTAAGCACAATAGTGCCCCAAATAAATGAAGGGAATCCTGGTTATTTTCTCAATTAGTTCTTGTTCTTTAAGAGTTGTCCCAAATTAGTGGCTGTCCTATTTAACCGATGGCCCAATTAATCAGAATTCACTGTATTTAGATAATTGACTGAATTTACTTGACCATGTTAGCTTAGAACCACAGCAATACCTATTTGTAGGCATTTAGCAGTCGATTGCAATTTTACCATTGATAAAATTGATAGAGTTACAAAACTCCAAAACATAAAAACTAATTGAAAGCAGAACAAGGAGCCAGGAGAAAAAAGTGTGTGCTCCATTTTTACTTTAGCGAGGCATGTGCTTATGATGTGATGGTGTGGTGACGTATACCATTCACATACAGTACTTCGTACATATAACCATAATGAATTACTTAAACAATGAAGAATGCTTACTCAAACAATATATTTACAATATTACTGATATATTAAATACATAACAACATCAAGGCTGATACCCAAGACTGATTAGTAGCTTTTGGATTGTCTATAAGCTGTATGTAGAGGTCAGATCAACTCTGGTTTGCGATGACTGCTCTGCTAGACTGCATTTGCTCTCAATCTGCTAGTTTGACTTACCTGGTGTTGATTTGAGAATTACATGGGATCTTTGCAGACAACAGTGATCGCTTTAATAATGCAATGCTGCCTTAAGATCAGCATCCCAAAATTATTCATGAACCTTCTGTATTAGGTTAACAGTTGCCTCTGCAAGAAAACTGTTCAGAGAGTTGGCCGGTGATGTGCTGATCTAGCTTTTGAAGATGAAAGGCATTTCTAGACAGACCCTGATAGACCTGTTTCTACTTATTAATTATGGTGGATTCAAACATGATTGTCACCTTTTGAAGTGAATCACTGAGTATAGCCACCCAGATGATGCTTCACTGCTTTTTGACAGATGAGGTTGTTAATCCATGAAAAGAAAATATAGATCCATATTGATGTGCTGAAAGAGCCATGTTTTAATTACATGAAATTGAACTCTAAACTTTAACTGTATTTTAATGAGCAATTTGAAGCTCTGGTTCCAAGCACAGCGAAAGGTACATATATGACTGAATGCATCAGTCTAATGGAAATGCATATATTGTTTTAATTTTTTTAATTCCCTGCCATTTTGGGAGTTGATAGGGAAAAGAAACAACAACTCTGAGGATAAAGCATATTAAGGAATACAAAATAGTGGGATTAATTATGAATAATGTAAATGTACACCCACTATAGTCACTTTAAAAATTATATCGTTCCTCATTTTCCTTCAGTCTTCATTTGGTTGAATCTCTAAAAACTGGTTTATGGTCGATTTGCGTATGTGAGATGAGCTTACTTCATTGTATGCATGTAATTCATTTATCAGGTCATGTTAACCTATCTTCTACCAATTATTTATTTTATGACTCTTGGGTGTTTAATTATTATGAATATGAAACAGGAATATTTGCTGACAGGAAGTAATCATTGGCTATGGTATTGTTAGTGATATCTGGAGTATAGATGGAGTGATAGCGGTAGAAATGCAATTTGCTCACAAATTTTACTTTTCATGTGCAGCTGTTTATAAATGTATAGATGTTTGAAATATGTGTCAGTAATTTCAGTTGCAACTTTCAAACCTAAGTTTCCATTACATTTAATATAGATCTTGTTCATTTGAATTGTGTGAGCTTTTACTGTGATACTTTAGAACTAAATTGACCTGAAAATGAATCAGTCTAAGTGTAATTTATAAGTTTTCTTCAGCACTAAAATAGGATAACTACTTTTCCTGTGTCACCAGAAAATTAGGACAATCATATGCATAGAGAAAGCAAGCACAAGTAATTTGATTCTGCCTTCTTTTTGTGTAACAGCGAGGTAATTCAATTAGGGTAGCACCAACTATTCAGATCGACTTGATAAGTGAGTGCATGTTCATTCTTTCAGTTTTCTATTAGTTTGCTGATTGTTCAGTGTAACATAGGTAGCCTTCATGATAACTTAAAGTATATTTCACACATTCTAAAGTCTACAGGCAAAGTTCTGCAATTTTGAACGGTATAGAAACCATGTTTAGAGCCAATTGATGGATTAGTATCAGACTTCAACCTCCATATTTGATCGATGATCTGGAAGCATAATGAAGTGATGGCAAAGCGGTTATTTCTCCTTATTATTACAAAGTACCCTGGCATAATGACCTAACTATTAATTAACTAGTGAAATTGCTGCACAGTTTCAAGTGCCTGAGAATAATAAGGAGAATGTTATTTTATTATCATATATAAACTCCAGCTAACCTTTAAAGAACAGAATATGCAGACTTTAATTTGTACACTGCTACTTGTAATCGGTCTTATTAAAGATGAATAGGTTCCTAAATCCAGTCTAATGTGATTGACATTTTGGGCATACAGTGATATTGGAGTAAAACCTTTCCATTAAATGGTTACTGTTTCTTGGATAGTAGTTGAATTGGAGAAGACCTGATAGTTTTCATACAGAAGAACTTCAAAATGGTGAATGTCCAGAAGCAACAGTTGGTCCTTAAATATTTTCTGCCTCCAATTAATGAAAGAATTCTATGATTCGCTCCATCCTGTCAGCAACATACTTTCTAGTATTCTGTTACCAAAATATGTAAGGCTTATGGTTTGCCCAAAACTTTTATTAATGGAATTAAAATAAATAAACAATTGGTAATGTATATTTTGTGTGTTTCCAAAATTGATTGTGAAAATAAAGCATTACCATGCTTACATTAGATTTCATTTATTTTAACACTTTGTAAAACTCAATTGTACTTGAAATTAAAAATTTATCAAATATATTGCACTGGTTATTTTCAACATCTCAATTCAATAGAATCTTTTTTTTCAGGCACATTTGAAAGCTCAAATGGTGAATAAAACTCAACAGTTTGACACAATGTCCAAGCAATACAAGCAGTTAGAGAAACGCTTAGATGAAATGCTCTCCAGGATTGCCAAGGAAACTGAGAGCATCAAAGATCTGGAAGAACAACTGACTGAAGGTAGCTCCTGAGAATTTATAGTGTATTTTTTCCTCTGAGGATGGAGGGGAATCTGGGAGAATAAGAAAGAACTGTGATATTAATTGGATTGCAGCATTTGAAACAACCTGGTGAATAAATATGAAATTAATGGTGCTCTGTACGATAAATGATGTCACCAGTGCATTGAGACTTAACTTATTAAAAATATATTTTGATAGGTCAGATAGCAGCTAATGAGGCACTGAAACGAGACTTGGAGAGCATTATTGCTGGGTTGCAAGAGTACTTGGAGAGTGTAAAGGGACAGGCAAAGCAAGCTCGGGAGGAATGCACAGAGCTGCAGAAGGAAAAGCAGACACTATTGCATCAACTGTCTGATCTGGAACAAGAGAAGAATCAACTGGAAATTGTTGCCATGGATGCGGATAACTTGAGAAAGGTCTGTATTTGAATGGCTTAGAATTCTTAAGGTGTTACACTGGAAATTTAATCAGTGTTTAACTATTAAAAATAATTTACAATTCAATTGTATTATCATATGAAATCATCTGAGTTATGACAATATTGTGTAAAGGACTAATGAACTACAATTGGACTCTGTGATATTTTATCCAATTGACAACTGTTCATAACAGGAACAAATGTAATAATCTAGTATTATATAGGGTATTGTAGCAAGCTAAATTAAGGGCAAAACATTTTATACATTCACTAATTCTATTATATAATGACATTTTGGAAGTAAGATGTATTTATTATTATATTGCACCATTCAAAATGTACTTCAATCTCTAGTTAAAGAATATATTTATTTAGGTAAATGCATTTGTGCATAACACCGTTTTAATATTGAGAGTTATAGAGCCCATTACTTACTTTTCATTGCAGGAATTGTCTGACATGGAACGTTCTTTACAAGAACAGCAAGAGTTGAATGAATCGCTGCACCAAGCTCAAGGTGATCTCAGCGAGTATGAAGCTGAATTGGAATCTCAGCTACAAGCAAGGGACATTGAAGCAAATCAACTTAGAGAGGAACTGGAGCGACTGCGAAAGCTCAGTCAAGTAAGTACCAATTTGAGTGTGAAGAAGCCTGAGGACATATTTGGCAAGTAACTGATATAAATAACTAAAGTGTTGAATTTAAATATTGTTGAGAATTGGGATTGGTGACACTGCGTAGTTGCCTAAATCCACTCATAAGTAATTTCATCTTTATAACTTTTTGTTAATGTTATCCTTGGATATCAATTAAGATATCCTTGTTTTTATTGTGTCATGTTGTTAAAGAATAACTTTAAACTGGCCAAAGTGTATTTTCAGTGATTCTTTCTCTTTTCGTTAATTAACTTGCTATACCAGTACAGTCAAGTCAATTTAATCAACTTTCAGTTAGGGTAGCACCAAACAAAAATTAGTCATTGTACATTTACAAGTGAAAAGTATCTTGTTGAATGTAAGTGTCTCGTGTAATTTTAATATATGGCATTAGTTTATTTGTCTCTTTTGTTTCAAAATTTTGGTAAATGTACCTTTCTAAAAAAAAAATACTTCTGGTGCCCTCTTTACTTTTTAAGTGATGTTGTGTTTGGAAGTGGAGTGTGACGACAGCATGGGCATTTAGCCATTCTGACATTTTAGTAAATTGCTATCACCAATCCTTGCATGACTTCCATAAGATAATAGGAACAGAATTAGGCCATTTGGCCCGTTGAATGCTCCAGCTTTCCATCATCGCTGATTTATTATCTTTTTCAATCCCATTCTCTTGTCTTCTCCCCATAATCTTTTGACTTTCTTACTAATTAAGAACCTATCAACCTCTGCTTTAAGTACACCCAATAAGTCCACAGCATCAGTGGCAGTGAATTCCACAAATTTACCACCCTCAGGCTAATGTCAAAATCTAAAGCCAGAATGATAATGTTTTAAAAACTCTCGAAACATAAGTTAATTTCTTCCCTTGGTATGAGAATCTTTCAGGTCATGTGAAATTGGTTTTGAAGATGTAGACGAATGCTTTTTGTATTTGATTTGAATGTCAATTTTTGAGTTTACCAAGCTGGTAACCATGAGCTGGAGAAAAGGATGCTATCTGATAATTACCCAAGTGTCCATTGCCTGAGTATTAAATGCAGATGTTAGCAGTCAGTTGATTAGTTGTTCATCCCAGGAGTGATTATAATCAAACATTGTATTTTTTTCAATACATAGTGCCAGTTACAGTTATTCAAAAGCAATTTTAAATCAGATTCCCCAACTTTTAAGTGCTAATTGTGATATTGGTTCAACAAAAATTAATTGACGGGATTTACTGGAACTCATCAAGGCTTTATAAGGTCCTCTGCCTGTAGTTACAGTTCAAAATCACTTGACTTTGAATTTGAAAAGGACATGTTCAGCACTCTGTTTGATTAATTTACAACTTAAAATCATGTGTGGCTGCTCATCATTCCCTTTGGCTGTTTCCTACAACTAGAGATGGCGATCAGTTTCAGCATGCATGTTACACCTTGGGCTGTTTAATAAGGAGCCATGTATTTACATCCTCCCCATGGAATGCCATTTCTGATCAAATATTAGTTGTTTGCTGATGTTTATATTTTTAGATGGAACAATCTGCTCTGCAAGCGGAACTGGCAAAGGAAAGACAAGCACTGGAAAACGCTTTAGCAAAGGCTCAATTAGTGGCTGAAAAGGAGCATGAAAACAAGAAATTAGTTGCGCAGCTAAAAAATCTACAGGTAAGTAGTTTAACGAAGTTACACATTTGCTGGACTCTAACCTTATAAAAATACAGTTATATCCATGTATAGAGTACGGTTGTAATTCTTCTAACAAATTAGCTCTGAAATCGATATTTGGTGTGCTGTTTGGTCTCTGAAAAAATGGTAAATTTATTTTGAAATAAGCATTTTGTAAGCTTCAGAACTCAAAATATATTTATTGCAAAATACAGTACTGCAAAAGTCTGTTCCTAAGACTTTTGCACAGTACCCAGAGGAAACCTATGCAGTCATGGGGAAAATGTACAAACTCCTTACAGGCAGTGGTGGGAATTGAACCCGGGTTGCCTGTGCTGTAAAGCATTGTGCTAACTGCTACACTACTGTGCCACCCTAATTTTTCAAACTGTTGACTAGGGACAAAATAAATGTACCCCAAGGAAATGAAAGCAAGCCTACATGGGTTTGTGAAGGGGAAAACGTGTTTGGCCATGCTGATAAAATTTTTGGATGAGGCACTGCAGTGATAGAACATTGATTCCAATTGTTTTGTAAATTTAGTTGTAAATTTGGTTTAGCAATTTCATATTTGTTCTGATTCCTTATAATAGTCAATATCAAGGTGCAGCAGATGAGTTATCTTGCATGTAATAAAGCATGAAATGGAAATAATAGAGTAATGCAAATCACTTATTATCCATTTATCATCATCCATAGTCAACAATTTATCCGCAATTATTGTTTCTGAAATTTTTGCTGTTGTTTTATTATGAATTATGGAATGGGCATGCTTGATATTCAAAGAGGATGTTACTTGTATAAAATTTATTGATGATATTATCAACATCAGTTATTTGAACTACTGTTCCGGCTGTTCAAATTTCTTCATTTCAAAAAAAATGTTAGTGTTGCTAAAATAAAGCTATTTTGTCAAATTCAATTTCCTAAGCTACTGTGCTCATAATGTCCACTGAATTTATATTTACAAGCACAGGTTAAATTAGTATGATTTTGTAGTTTGGTGAGTTAGCTTTCAAATTGAAGTTCTACAAGTGAAAGATTGCCTTCAATTAAGATAAAAATCTCTTCCTTTAGTTGCAGGTCCACATCACCATTGTTTGTAAATAGCAATTGAACGTTGATGCTGACAGAATGGAAGAAGTTTTATTTTGTATTTGGGTCCAAACTTTCTTGTACCCCCTATTGCTAAATGCTTACGCAAGGTGTCAGAGAGGGATAATTACTATTACATTTCCTCCTGTAATGCTATTCCTGTCTCTGACTTTCATGAGCACCATTAATAATTTAGTTTCTTTTTGGGGACGTAACATTTTTAATGTGATCAGTGTCCCTTCATGACAGGTGTCTTTATGACCAGTAACAATGTATACTTTAAATTTAAAGGCTGCATTAAACAGTCAGGAGTAAAGATACTTTAATACTAAAGGTATTTGTTACAAGGTAGTTGCATTCTTTCCAGGTTGATAACTCCTTGTTGAAAGAACAGCTTAAAGAGTTACAGACACACATGAATCAAACAATAAAGACCATGATTCATCCAGAGGAGGTGTCTGCTCGCGTTTCTGAACTTAGAAGAAAACTGGGTTCTGGTATTCAGGAGATCAGGTAAGAATATTTGGTCTACATTATAAATTTGAAATTGCAATGCTTATCTATGATTTTCCCAATGGAAAATAAATTTGCTTATTTTTAGGCCTTACAACCAGGGAGACACTTTGGGAAAGAACCTTGCTGAATTGCAGAAGCAGTTGAATGAAACATTAAAGCATTCACAACAAGAAAAAGAGGAAGTATTATGTCATTGTAAGAGATTAGAACAGGAAATTATGACATTACAAGAAGAGCTGAGGAATACTCAGGAGGATTCTAAGGCAGCATATGAAAAAGCAGCAGAGACACTGGTAATTATATGTGCTTGGGGGAAAAGTCATTAATAACATAGCTCAATTAATATACTGTACAACATTGTCAAAGCTATGAATGTGAATAATTGCAAAAAATAATAAATATTTCAACTAATGTATTAATGATCACCAGAAATGTTTTATATAAGGTATAATTATCATCCTGCATGGTATATAACATTGTGGTAAGGCCATAAGACCTATTTCCATCCTGATGTATTTTTGGAGTGACTGAGATACAATTAGTAGAATTATTTTCTTTAACTCCTGTCCATTTTATTGAGGCCCTCCACTGGTTGGAATTGACCATGGATATTGTGTCGTAGTTATCTACATGATACGCAAGCCAGAGCAGTATGATACGGAGACTAAGCTGTTACCCATGCAGCTGATGAATTTTAAGGAACTGTAAAGACTGATACATTTGGCAGCAGTGACATCACAGGGATTGCCAGTCAGTGTTGAACTCCAGCTCCAGATTTTTCCCTCACGGTTTACTCACAAAGCCTTCCCCATGATTGGGTATAGCCGCAAGGCAACTTTGGCTTGAGATCAGAGTTTTCCTTCTCCTAGATGAGCTGCTGATCATGGATGGCCAACCATCTGCCTTAAGTGACTAGTTTTAAGGTGCTAGTAACCCATCTTTGCTCCTTCTGCCAGTAGAAATGGATCTACCAGGTTTAGTAGCTAAGCCAGACGTGGCCAGAAGATGGAATTAGTTGTCAAAAGCTATTTGAGATGCAAGCCATTGGGAGTATTTAATTGGGATCTTATCCCCACTACTTCCCCCAGCTATGGCAACCTCAAGGAAACTCCTGTCCATTCAGTGTTTTTTGTATGATAGCAAATGGAGCAATTGTATCTAATGCCAATGGTTTTACTTGTTTCTTTATGAAGAGATCCTGCAAATACTGTCTATGAAGGTTCTCAGTCATCCAGGTCATTGTATATCAAGCAGTAGTAAATCAAGACAACTGCGTTGTTTAGAAGACATTTTGTCCCTCATCTGAGAGGCTTCTTTGGTTCTGATCCATGGTGGGCAGTTTTCTGGCTTATAAACTCTTTAGTTGTTTAAAGGTATAGCAATCACATGAGGGTTGTTAGGAGTCATAGAGGTAATGGGGGTTTATTAGTCTTATTTTTGCATGAACGGAAGTGTAAACTGTGCTGGAGACGCCAGGGTAGAGGTGTTAGAACTGCATTATAAGTAACTAATAGGTGATGTTATACCTCACTGCCTTTGTTCAGGGATGGGTTTTCCCATTTGGCAAAGATGGCTTCTTTAATTCCTCTTTCAAACCACCTGTCCTCCCAATCCAAAATGTGCACATTATTTGAAAAACACAGGGATTTGGTGTTTGTTGAAAATCCTTCTGAGTTTCTCTGAAACTCGAGCTACATATGAGATAACTATGTTTTTTCTCTGTTTGCTTTGATCCTTACCTCTGTCTGTCCTTCCTGGCTTTTGTTGCTGCGTTTTTCAAACCTACAAACAAATTCAGGCAGAAACTTGTCCACCCCAAGGATCCTACATCCAAACATAAACAGAGCAATACTGTATATACTATCCAATGCAATGAGAACTGCACAGATTTGTATTTTGGTGAGACAAAACAACCACTTCACAAACAGATGGCCTAACATAGGAGGGCTAACACCTCAGGTCAAGACCTGGCTATATATCTACACCTAGAGGACAAGGGACACTCCTTGATAACAATATGCACATTTTGGACAGGGAGGACAAGTGATTTGAAAGAGGAGTTAAAGAAGCCATCTTTGTCAAATCGAAAAACCCATCCCTGAATAAAGGGGGTGTAATACGACACCACCTATCAGCTACCTCCAGTGCAGATCTAACATCTCTACTCCGGTGTCTCCACACAGGTCACACTTCCATTCATTACAAAGATAAGACTAATGATCCTCTCATTACCTCTACAACTCTTAATGATCCTCAGGTGATTGCTATACCTTTAAACAACTCAGAGTGTATAAGCCAGAAAACTACGCACCATGGATCAGAACTGAAGAAACTTCTCGGATGAATGGCGAAACGTCCAGTTGCCTTGATTTGCTACTGCTTGACCTGCAAATACTCTTCTATTCCATCTTGATGCCTAAGAAACAAAATGACAGCAATATTTTTTAGTGTGTAGCAATAGAACCCAAGGGGTTGAGAACTTTAGAAGCACATTAAATTACAGGCATCCATTAACAAATTTTACTACACTGATCCTAATAGCCCAGGTTTGGAAATGTTTTCTGTAAAATAAGGGAGGTTGGCAGTATTCAGACATATTTCAAAAAGCAAAATGTGTTTAGTTACATTTACTAACATTAAATGTGAAGAAAAAAATTGCACCACTATTTATTGTTTTCATGTTATTTAATATTTTTATTTAGGTAAGCATTGATCTTTTTCCAAAACACTGCTTTCTCTGCTGTGGTAATTGGATTTAAATGACCCTATATTTTATAAGGTTCCTTTCCTTACAATAGTTGTGGTTTCTGCGACAGATAAAATCTGAGAAAGGGATCAGTCAAGCTCAAGCACAGCAGCTGAAGAATAAGATAGCAGGTCTCCAGGAGCAACTGAGAAACATGCAAGAGTTACAGGCTCTTGCTGACGAGCAGCTCCAGGAGGCAAATGAAAATCGGGATAAACTTCTACAAGAACTCGAAGCTAAAGAAAATAAGGTAATAATTTTACTTAGTTTTTGTGATTTAAAACCAAACATGATAATTTTAAATTACATCCATCAAAAAAAAAGCCACAGACACTTTTGATTGAACAGCTCTTAACAATATGACAAAGCTCATTTTGTGAAGTGTCAATCAACCCTCACTCCTTTACAAACCTCGACATCATTGTTGAAGCTCTTACTATTAACATACTAGTGTTTGTATTTGACCAGAAACTTAACTATACCAGGAACACAAAAGCTATACATCTGAGAGTACAGTGTCTATTCTGCAGTGACACGTTTCCAAATTCTTGCCAAATACAGTTTGTAAGTCAGATCGAAAGTGATCCACTGCCTTGGTGAATTTATCGTACACCATCCACAAAATTCACTACAGAACCCAGCTTCGTTTGATTCATATTGTTTTACTTTTAATTGAAGAGTAAAATGGAGGATGCAAGAACTCATTTGAAATTATGTAATCTTGAGAAAGAGGTGAAAGACTTGAAAGCAACCATGGCTGCTTCTGACAAGATGGCTGCCAGACAGCTTTCTACTGCCAGGGACCACCTGAAAGCTTTTCAGGGAACTGTTCACAAACTGAACCAAGAAAAGACAGAGGTGACAGTCTTTGCAAAATATTTTTCCCATTCAGGAATTCTTTTTTCAAATTTATCTAAATGTTCCATCAAAGCATATTTACTATGACTTTGTTTTGCTTTGGATCACACTTTTCATTCTAGGAAACGGAGGTAGCAGAAGAATTCCGGGCTGAGGCAACTCGGGCAGCTCGAGGTCTTGCCAAAGCAGAGGCTGAAATTGAGCTGCTGCAAAGTCTATTAAAGGACAAAGAAAACCAGGTGAGGGCAAAGGATCAATATAAAGAGTATCCATCTTTTGTTGTTTGAGGTTTATATGAAAGTAGGATAGAAGGAATCTGTGAAATTATTATTGATTGGTTGTCTTGTCATAATCAATGATGACAGAATTTTAAACCTGTGCTGGTGAGTTTTTAAAATAGAAAAGCCATTGCACTGGTGCATGTCACTCTCTTGACCTTGGAAGTCTGGGCCCGGTGGTATGAGTAGTTGTCATTAGTATTTACTGATAACTAAATAGTCTATAGGATTATCATTAACGTCAGTACAAATCTATTAGTCTGGATTCACTTTCTGTGTTATTATTTGATGCAATTAATATATTTTCAAAATTATGATTTGAGGCAATGTGCTATTTGATTTTTTTTTTTATTTTAATAGAGGCAGCCAAATAAAGAGCCCAATGTGGTTCTTTATAGTAAGTATTTGTATATCCTGTGTCCTTGCACTGAAGAGTATATTCAGTGTGTAATCCTGTTGTACTCTTGACCTTTGGAAAAATAAATTAATGCTCAAAAGGTCACCTATCAAATAACTAGCCAGTTGAAATTATAGAAGTTAAAGTCATTCATCCAAACAGGATTTGAATTGCAATACTGGAAATGGAAAATATATACAGTATATTACTAAACTGTCTTGTTTTCCTATTCTAAAGTGAATCATTGGAATTTAGCAATATTTTAATTCAGTAAGGCTTGTATTTCAGCTGTCAATGGCAAATAGGACTTTTTCAGGTAACTGACTATTGTTGCAAAAGAACTATCATTTTAGATTTCAAAGAACTACTGCTAATACTCTCTTCTCCCTCCCCCCCACCCGTAATTTTTATTCCTTTGTTTTGGTTATGTTTCATTGAAGTTGATTAAATAAGTGCATGGAGAATGTTAAATGTATTTGCAAGCAAGAAGACTTTTAAAGAATGTAGTGACCTAATTTTTATGACATTATGTATCTATGGATATTAACAACTGTTTTAGATTCTAGCTGAAATCCAGGGATTTGATTTTGGAGCAAATAGTGTGAATGCCCAACAGCTAGAAATTGAGAGACTAGGTCGAGCTCTAAATCGACAAAGTGCAGAAGTGAAGCGTCTTCAGGATCATCTCAATCATATGAGAGAAGGTAAGTTGCAAATAAATTTGATTTTTATTTTACTTTGTGATTAAGTTTGTGTATGTGTTTTTACATATGCACATATGTTCGCAAGTGCTAAAATTTTCAATATTGCAATGAACATAACAGCAAAATATTTTCTCCTTTGTAAATTAGATTATGTAGACACGTAGTCCTCTTTTATTGTCATTTAGTAATGCATGCATTAAGAAATGATACATTATTTCCTCCGGTGTGATATCACAAAACACAGGACAGACCAAGACTGAAAAAACTGACAAAACCACATAATTATAACATATAGTTACAACAGTGCAATAATACTGTACTTGATGAAGAAGTCCATGAGCACAGTAAAGTTGAAGGTTTTTCAAATGTCCCACATCTCACGCAGACGGGAGAAGGAAGAAAGACTCTCCCTGCCATGCCGACCACAATCCGACTCTGAGTCATCCGAAAACTTCGAGCTCTGATCAGCTCTCCATCACCGAGTACTGAGCGCCATCTCTGTCCGAATGATTTGACCTCCTTCTCGGTCGCCAAAAGCAGACAAGGCTGGGGATTTTGAGGCCTACCCTCTGAAAAATTCCCGACCACACAGTAACGACAGCAGCAAACGGGCTTTCAGAAGTTTCTCCAGATGTTCCTCTGTGCTTTCATGTCCATTCTCCATCAAATCAGAATTGTCCACGGCCCCTACTTAACAGATACAATATCATCTTTCACCGGAGGGCTGCGCATACGCAGGCGCATCGCCATTTTCTCCTCCCGCCATTTTTCTTTGTGTGAGAAAGACTAGTGGGTTTTAATTATGGTAATTTTTTTAATTATTGATTGGGCAAACTTTATAGGTAATTTAATTTCACGTATTGTAAAATTACCAATAATTTACTTTTGTCTGAGACTTGTAAGTTTTAAAGTGTATTAAATTCCTACTGTGTTTAGACATTGTAACTTAGTTTACATAAACTTTTGCAAGAACCTTTTAAAGATGTGGGTAATAAATTTGCTGACCTGGCAGACTAATATCTTCATAGAGACTCCCTGATTTATGCTTTCGCAGTTAAGGTGGCTCCATACCACCAACTACATGCCTATGAAGCAAGTTAAAAATGTTAAAGTCTCTTTTAATATTAATTAAAAGATCTATTTTATTTCTCTGTCTATTTATCTAGTCAGCACAATTATATTTTAATTTTATACAAAAAGCACAATATCACTGAAGACAAAGTATGAAGTAATTGTTCAAGTTTAGAGAATGACAAATGACTTTTCTTTCCAGTATTTTTATTATTAATCTTACATATAAAAATAGAGTACAGGAACATATATATATATATCAATCAATAGATTATACTAAATCGCATATAAAGACTCCTTACCCTATATTAGATTATGAAGACACGCAGTCCTCTTTTATTGTCATTTAGTAATGCATGCATTAAGAAATGATGCAATATTTCCTCCGGTGTGATATCACAAAACACAGGACAGACCAAGACTGAAAAAAACTGACAAAACCACATATTATAACATATAGTTACAACAGTGCAACAATACCATAACTTAATTAATTCATAGAGATTAATTTGTAACATTGAAATATAGTAATTTTATTATATAAAATATATCTAACCCACTACCAGGACCGAAACTGATTAGTAAAGAAAAAAAGGGAAAAAAAATTATTACAGCAACGCACATCAAAGTTGCTGGTGAACGCAGCAGGCCAGGCAGCATCTCTAGGAAGAGGGGTCTCGGCCTGAAACGTCGACTGTACCTCTTCCTACAGATGCTGCCTGGCCTGCTGCGTTCACCAGCAACTTTGATGTGTGTTGCTTGAATTTCCAGCATCTGCAGAATTCCTGTTGTTTGCGTTTTAAAAAAAAATTATTAGTCATCATCTGTGCTTTAACAGCAAATCAAAGGTTTTGAAAATAATTCAAAAAAAAAGGTCCCCACAATGTTTGAAAGTCTTGGCTAGATTCAGAGATTGAACATCGAGTCTTCTCTAAATTTAAACATGACATCACATCACGTAACCATTGAGCATGGATAGGAGGGGCCGCATCTTTCCATTTAAGCAAGAGCGTCCTTCTGGCCATAAGAGAAATAAAAGTCAAAATGTGCAAGTCAGATGATTCCAAAATAATATCCTTTCCTCCAACAATACCAAATAAAGCAGTCAAAGGATTAGGCTTAAAGTTTACTTTGAAAAGTATCGAGAAAGTTTGAAATACTTCTTTCCAATATTTTCCAAGACTTGGGCATTTCCAAAACATATGAATGAGTGAAGCTTCTCCATTATTACATTTATCACAATATGGAGATATAGCCAAATAAAAACAAGACAGCTTATCCTTGGTCATATGGGCCCTATGGACCACTTTAAATTGTAGGAGAGAGTGGCGGGTACATAACGATGAAGTGTTAACCAATTTAAAAATTTTCTCAGAAATTGAAGTCTGTAAATCTTGTTCCCAAAGATTTTTAATTTTATCTGAAGGAATACTGCTCATTCCCAACAGCATATTATAAATATTAGATATAGATCCATTATAAAAAGGTTTCAAATTAAAAATTACATCTAGTAGATTCTTATCAGGACTTTTAGGAAATGTACTTATTTGAGACCGTAAAAAATCTCTTATTTTGTAGGTATCGGAAAAAATGAGTTTTGGGTAGACTCTATTTAGCTGACAGTTGTTCAAACGAAAAAAGACTTCCCTCTACAAACAAGTCTTGAAAGCATTTACTACCTAATCTATCCCATTCTTTAAAACCCACATCAATCATAGAGGGTTTAAAAAAATAATTAGAAAAAATGGGACTCGAAAGAGAAAATCTCAATAAGCCAAAGTATTTTCGGAATTGTATCCAAATTCTCATAGTATGTTTAACTACCAGATTATCAGTTAACTTACTCAGACAAAAAGGAAATGAGGATCCAAGAAGAGAAATAATAGAAAATTTATTGACAGAGTTAGCTTAAAAAAAAACCCACATCGGGCAGTCCTCATGATTAATGTAATGTAACCAAAATGTAAGATTTCTTATATCAACTGCCCAATAATAAAATCTAAAGTTTGGTAAGGCTAATCCTCCATTCTTTTTATCTTTCTGAAGATGAATTTTATTTAATCTAGAACGCTTATTCTTCCATATATAATGAGATATAATAGAGTCAAGAGAATCAAAGAAAGATTTAGGAATAAAAACAGGCAATGCCTGAAAAAGATGTATAAATTTAGGTAATATATTCATTTTAAAAGAGTTAATTCGGCCAGTCAGCGATAACGAAAGAGGCGACCAATTTGATAGTATCCTTTTTACGTGGTTCAATAGGGTAAGAAAATTTTCTTTAAATAGACGCTCATAGTTTTTAGTAATTGTTACACCTAAGTAGGTAAATTGGTTTCTTACAATCTTAAAAGGAAGGTTACAATTTGTTGGTATCAAATTATTCAAAGGGAAAAGTTCACTTTTATGTAGGTTTAATTTATAACCTGAGACCTGGCTAAAACATGAGAGTAAAGAAAGCACATGGGGTAATGAAGTCTCAACATTAGAAATGATCATCAGCATACAGCGAGACTTTGCGAATAGTGTCTCTCCTTAAAATACCGATGATATCATTAGATTCTCGAAAGGCAATGGCTAAAGGTTCTAAGGCTAGATCAAAAAGCAAAAGGCTCAACGGACAGCCTTGTCTAGTGCCACGTTGAAGCTTAAATGGTTTGGAATTATGAGAATTAGTGATAACCGTAGCGGAAGGAGCTAAATAAAGTAATTTAATCCATTGAATGAAAACGGGTCCAAAATTGAATTTTTCTAAAGTTTTAAATAAATAATTCCATTCAACTCTGTCGAAAGCTTTCTCAGCATCTAGGGATACCACACATTCCAATATCATGTTAGAAGGAGAATAAATAACATTTACTAACCAATGAATATTAAAGTGAGAATATCGATTTTTGATAAATCCAGTTTGGTTATCAGATCTAACAGATGGTAAAATATTTTCAATCCTATGGGCCAAAACTTTAGATAGGATCTTAGTATCAATATTAAGCAAAGAAATTGGTCTATAAGAAAAGCATTCAGTTGGATCCTTATTCTTTTTAAGTTTTTTTTTTATGAAAGCCTCATAAAAAGATTGAGGGAGTCTGCCCAGTTGAATGAATCCAAAAAAACTGAACGTAACAGAGATATAAGCAGTAAGGAAAAGATCTTGTAAAACTCTCCAGAAAATCCATCTGGACCCGGAGCTTTCCTCAAATGTAATGAGCGCACAGCCTCAACAATTTCCTCAAAAGAAATAGGTTGTTCCAACGACTTTCTGTTGTCGGCAAAAATTGTAGAAATGTTTAGCTGGTCTAAAAAGTTGTTAATTACAGTGTTACCCTTAGAAGATTCAGAACTATAGAGTTTAGAATAAAATTCTCTAGAAGTATCATTTATTTCTAAATAATCAGTTGTCCTATCACCATTAGCTTTGCATATTTCTTTAATCTGCTGTTTAGCTATAAAGGTTTTAATTTGATCAGCCAATAATTTACCTGTTTTATCTCCATAAATATAAAATTGACTTTTATCTTTTAGGAGTTGGACTTCAATTGGATAGGTTAAAAGAAGATCATATTTAGTTTTAGTTTCAACACGTCTTTTATATAAGGCAGGTTCTGGAGCCAAGGCATACTCTTGGTCTAATTGTTTCAGCTGATTAGTTAAATCACTTCTCTCTTTATTAGCTTTTTTCTTAATACTTAGAGTATAAGAAATAATTTGTCCTCTAATATACACCTTAAAGGCATCTCATCTGATAAGACTAGAAGTCTCCTCTAATGTATTCTGTTCAAAAAAAAGTAATTTGTCTCTTCATAAACTTTAAAAAATCTTTATCAGATAACAACGTTAAATTAAATTGCCAAAACCTATTTGTTTGAAGAAGACCAGGGAAATTTAAAGATAGGAGCACAGGAGCGTAATCTGAGACAGCAATCTCTTTATATTCACAGGATCGAACTGATGGAATCATTGGGCTATCAATAAAAGAATAATCAATCCTGGAAGATGTATGATGGAATGACTTTTCTATTTGTTGTACAATTACATATCTTACTCGATGTGCTGCTTGCTTTGTTCACTCCAGGCCTCTGTTCTGTAATTAACAATGCATTCTGAGTCAAAAGGATAGCTTTTTGATGGCTCCTCTTAGCTTATCTGGTTACATTGTACCAATGAATGTTTTGTTTTGTCTCTCAGGTAACTTAAATGAAATGGAAGAGTTAATGAATGAAATCTCTGCTCTCAGAAATGTCCTTAGCAATCAGAATGACTACATTAACAGTATGATGGATCCATTTAAAAGACGGGGTTACTGGTACTTCATGCCATCTTCACCAAAAGTAAGGCAAATACAAAGCTATCAGTACATTTTGTCAATTCTTTATATAGTTTTAGTCTGTACCAAACCAGTAAGTAAAAAGCATTTCATTTTAAATTTTATTTCTAACAATATGGATTTAATTTTTGGCTTTCCTGCTCACCCGAATATAAACACTTTTTCTATTCTCAATTTTGAGAGTTATGTCTTTTGTTTAATTGTGTTTTGGATTAGCAGCATTTTGAAGTGTTTTGGCATTTTACGTGATTACAGTCAGGTCACTTTGTTACATGGTTTTATTTGCATATGCAGTCATATCATTTCGTCAAGGGCTATGAGTGAAAGTCCCTAGAACCTAAAGCAAAGTTGTACAAGAAATCAAAGCTTAACTTGTTTATTGTAGCTTGGTATGGTAATCTTTGACTTTAAAGGTCATAAGAATTGTTGAATGGAATTTAATCCTAAATTGGCAATGGGGCACTCATTAGTCTGCTAATTGGTGTGTAGATTCAGTTGAATTCTGTATGTAGACAGGGTTACTGAATTGTTTCCCTTTCACATTTATTTTAGCCACCAAGCCTGAGATCTCAAAACAGCCACACAAAAGATTCTGGATTTAGCTCCCTCCATCAAGTTCCACCATCCCCAAGTCAGGGATCAATTCCTAGAAGAGGAGGCAAGGAAGAATGTACATCAGTTCCAGGTGGTTATTGGGTCTATTCACCAATAAGACGTACCTCACAATGGACTCGTACCCAGAGAGGTATGAAACATAGCAGAAGGAAGCAAGTTCCCATTTGTTTAGGATAATATATTATGAAAAATATTTTCTGTGATTGATATTAAAGAAAGCTATGAAACATACTAGAAAGGAAGTAATAATATTGTTCTTAAGTATTTTGGATAGTACTTTTTGTCTAAAGGCAAAAAATATTTATAATCTAGAATTTGAAAATATCAGATACCCAAATAACAAAATTATGATTACATGTTAATATAAAAATAATTAGATTTCATCAAAAATGACAGATGCAATACTGATAAAGAAAATAATGGAATAGATGTTTTATAGATTGTACATTTTTTTTGTATCAGCAGCTGATGATGAAGATAGTGGGACCGAAAGTGATGGAAATGGCACAGCTAAGCAAACATTTATTGCTCCACCTGGTTCAGTCATTTATACCATGTACCCTAATGGTACTCCGTTGCCTCAAGGGACTGTAGTGTATGGACCTGCACCTGCACAACCAGCCAATGTTAGTCCTGTCCCTCCAGGCACAGTTCTTTATGGACCACCACCACCTGGAACACAAGTTGTTTATGGACCTCCCCCTGTCAACTTTACCATCCCTCTTATTCCTGAAGGTGTTCTTCACTGCAATGTACAGGAGCACCATGACCTGGTAAGAATTATTTTCTGTGCTGTATTGCCCGTGGCTTGTAGTTGTAACAGATTAAAAACCTTATGTGAACAAAATACTGAAAAAAGGCAAAATGTTGCAACATAATAAGCAGTCTTTCACCTAGATTTATGCATTTTTAAAATGATGTGCATGACACAACTATATGTTAATGTCTCTATCCTTTAGGAGAATGAAGTCAGTAAACTAGAAGATATTATAGCACACTTAAGATCTCATAAATCCAAACATTCAAAAACAGCTGCTTCTATAGATCGTCATCATGAGCAGATAGAACAACTTCGTAATGACATCTATGAGCTACTGCAGGAGAGAGAAGAATTGGAGCATGAAGTTGAGGAATTGCACAAAGTGGTCCATAAGCGCACCAATCAAAAGTAAGAAACTTAAATCACTAAAGGAAAGGTTCAGAAGTTTGTTAATCAAGTGCAAATGCTTCAGATTCATTCTTAAGATTCATAGGAATTGCTGCTTATCTTTGAGAATAATACAAATAATATTTGAACAGGTGCTTCAAAAAACTAAAACCATATTATTCAGGTCCGTTTTAGCAAACATGAAAAATATTCTGACTTTTTTTTTGCCAAGATCTAAATACTATTCCATCAATTTGTCTTCTAGTAAATGCAATAAGGAAAAATGGCACAAATATATTTGAAAATTAAACATAATGGCCTGGATCATCTTTTGATTAGACAGCCACCAAAACTGACCCAGGTCATCAGGTGCAAGCGTCTTTATTGGGAAGCTGCTCCATGAATTGCTTTGAAGCCCAAACACTATTTAAAAAGATAATTGTTCTTAGAACCAATAGAAAGTGATTAAAAGCAGTTGGATATATTCAGCTTAAATAAATTTAAGAAATAAGTTACCTTGTTTCTTCTAGTCACAGCAATGTACATTAGACGCAAGTAGTTCAGACACATTTCCTTAGATGTTGGGAAATCTGTTTCTTGATTCTATGATGAACAAACTGTGAGCTTTTAATTTTGAATTTCTGAAGCACTACCACTGTAAATTTTGCAGAAAGTTCACAGAAATTCAGTAGAAATATTTTCCTTATTTTTCATCTATGTCCATGGACCTATCCACGAATATACCACGGGCAACTTAGGAAAGCTGCTTAGGCATTTAGCCTGTATGATTCTGCTACTAATGTGAACTACCTGTGACAAATGGACTCAGTCACTTTAACTGGAATAACAAGTGCAAAAGGAGGCAATGACTTTAAATTTAAACAAATTAATGTAAATGTATTCAGTTCTGTTGAATCACTTTTGAGTGTTTCTAACTACAATTAATTTTGCATGTATTTTGATCTATATATCTGTGATACATAATCCTGTTACTTAGATTTTGCATAGGCTGTCTCTCGGTCCATGTGTGGGTTTACATGTGCCATTCTAATGTTGCTTTATGTTCGGATGAAGGGATTTTAAACAAACATTAATCGTGTTTCTCTTTGCACAGGTGCTGCCTGACCCACTGAGTATTTTCGGCAATTTTTGCTTATACTTCAGACTTCCCGCATCTGCAGTGTTTTTAATTGCATTACATTTTATGCCAGCTATGATAAACTTTGAAGTATTAAGCTACAAAATATCAAGGTTGCATATCTTCTTAGACCTAAAATGTTATTTTCAGAATTGTGTTGTATTAAAATAATCCATCACAAAACCTCTATATGTCATATCACAACTTCAAGATCTGTTGAATCAACCTCAAAATGAGATACCAAATACATTAACTTGATGAACTAATGTTGTCTTTGCATTGTCGTAACATTATAAAATTCTAGGATTGTGGATTAATACACGGCATTGAATCATATAGACTTTAATTCAAATAATCCCCATTGCTTCCTACATAAATTACTTTCATTTGGGATGGGTTCATTCAGAGAATTATGAGTAAACATGAAAATATGCATATTATTAGTAGTACTGGATTGAGAAATAATTGCATTTCTTTAAAATGTCAGTACTTTTTTCACAGAGACTTTTTAGATGGACACATAGATCTGCTCATGAATGAACTCGAAGTGGAAAAATCTCTAAAGAAGCATGATGATGTTGTTGATGAAATTGAATGTGTGGAAATGACTCTCTCAAAGCGAAGGGCAGAGCTACGAGAAGCAGACAGATTATTAATGGATGCTGAGGCAGATCTCAAAAGTACAAGGGAAAAGGCAAGTCTGCTTTCATTTTGTTTCGCATTCGTAGCAATGCAAACAGATAAACATATATTTTGTTTGGTTAAAGTGGTTTGAGAGCTTTGCTTTTCTCTGAGCTTAGGCCACTGGCACTAATGCAAGTTCTTGAATAATAAATATTATGCCAAAATATATCAGTTCTTGTAGATTAGGAATTAACTTCTTACCAAATAAGTTATTGTTAAATAGCTTATGACTCGAACTGTTGCCTTGGTCACTGAGAAGCATCCAGATAGTCAAAGGAAATGTAGGAAACTCTCAGTAGGCATCTTTGGAAAGTGGAAGAGTTAATATTTCATCAGAACTGAGAAAGGGAGAAAATGGGTTAGTTTTAAATTGTAGAGAAGGTAGGGTGGAATAGATAGGAGTCACAGAATATCTTTGATAAGGTAAGCTCAGTGTTGTCAGAGGATAAGCTGGTGATAAAGTTATTTGGTTGAGAGCAGTTAGAGAGTAAAACATGTAATGAAGGACCATGAAGCAGTAAAATGAGGGCAACTGAGAGAGAAAACAACCAGATGAAGATAAAAGCTGTTAAAAGAAGATCTTCTTGAATTACCCAGCAGGTCAGGCTATGTTAGTGAAGAGAGGGAATGGTGAAGTAAAGAGGTATTCCTTTCATAACTGCTGGTCTGCTCTCACCCTCATATTCCAGATGCTCCTAGGAAAGAGTTCCTCTAGTCTTCACTTTCCACCCATCGGCCCCTGCATCAAAAGATTATCCTTCGTAGTTTCTACCACTTTTAATGATATTCCATCGTCAGATATATGTTCCCTTCCCCTCTGAGCATTTCATAGGGACCTAAGAGGTGATGGAGAAGGGACACGCTCAGACCGATGGTTTGAAATGTGTATATTTTAATGCAAGGAGTTTTATGAACAGAGCCGATGAGCTTAGAGCATGGATCGGTACTTGGAGCTATGATGTTGTGGCCATTACAGAGACTTGGAAGACTCGGGCAGGAATGGTTACTTAGAGTGCCAGGCCTTTGATGTTTCAGAAAGGACAGGGAAGGAGGCAAAAGAGGTGGGGTCGTGACACTGTTGATCAGAGATAGTGCCACGGCTGCAGAAAAGGAGGAAGTCATGAAGGGATTGTCTACGGAGTCTCGGGGGGTGGAAGTTAGGAACAGGAAGGTGTCAATAACTCTACTGGATGTTTTTATAGACCACCTAATAGGATCAAGTAGGGAGACAGATTCTGGAAAGGTAATAATAACAGGGTTATTGTGGTGGGAGATTTTAATTTCCCAAATATTGATTGGCATCTCCCTAGAGCAAAGGGTTTAGATGGGGTGGAGTTTGTTAAATGTGTTCAGGAAGGTTTCTTGACATAGTATGTAGATAAGCCTACAAGAATAGAGGTTGTACCTGATCTGGTGTTGGGAAATGAACCTTGTCAGATCTCTCAGTGGGAGAGCATTTTGGAGATAGTGATCACAATTCTATCTCCTTTACCATTAGCATTGGAGAGGGATAGGAACAGACAAGTTAGAGAAGCGTTTAATTGATGTAAGAGGAAATATGAGGCTGTCAGGCAGGAACTTGGAAGCATAAATTGGAAACAGATGTTCTCAGAGAAACGTACGGAAGAAATGTGGCAAATGTTCAGGGGATATTTACGTGAAGTTCTGCATAAGTACGTTCTAATGAGACAGAGAAAGGATGGTAGGGTACAGGAACCAATGGAGTCAAGAGGAAAAAAAGAGCTTACGAAAGATTCAAAAAAACTAGGTAATGATAGAGATCTAGAAGATTATAAGGCTAGCTGGAAGAAGCTTAAGAATGAAATTAGGAGAGCCAGAGGGGGCCATGAGAAGGCCCAGGCGAACAGGATTAAGGAAAACCCCAAGACATTCTGCAAGTATGTGAAGAGCAAGAGGATAAGACGTAAGAGAATAGGACCAATCAAGTGTGACAGTGGAAAAGTGTGTATGGAACTGGAGGAGATGGCAGAGGTACTTAATGAATACCTTGCTTCAGTATTCACTACGGAGAAGGACCTTGGTGATTGTAGGGATGACTTACAGTGGACTGAAAAGCTTGAGCATATAGATATTAAGAAAGAGGATGTGCTAGAGCTTTTGGAAAGCATCAAGTTGGATAAGTCACTGGGACAGGACGAGATGTACTCCAGGCTACACTGGGAGGTGAGGGAGGATATTGCTGAGCCTCTGGCAATGATCTCTGCATCATCAATGGGGACAGGAGAGGTTCCGGAGAATTGGAGGGTTGCAGATGTTGTAGAGAAAGTAAGGAGGCATGGGATCCAAGGGGACGTTGCTTTGTGGATCCAGAACTGGCTTGCCCACAGAAGGCAAAGAGTGGTTATAGGCGGGTCATATTCTGCATGTAGGTCAGTGACCAGTGGTGTGCCACAGGGATTTATTCTGGCAGCCCTACTGTTTGTGATTTTTATAAATGACCTGGATGAGGAAGTGGAAGGATAGGTTAGTAAATTTGCTGATGACATAAAAGTTGGGGGTGTTGTGGATAGTGTGGAGGGCTGTCAGGTTACAGCAGGACATTGATAGGATGTAAAACTGGGCTGAGAAGTGGCAGATGGAGTTCAACCCAGAGAAATGTGAGGTGGTTCATTTTGGTAGGTCAAATATGATGGCAGAAAATAGCATTAATGGTAAGACTCTTGGCAGTGTGGAAGATCAGAGGGATCTTGTGGTCCGAGTCCATGGGACACTCAAAGCTGCTGTGCAGATTGACTCTGTGGTTAAGAAGGCATACAGTGCATTGGCCTTCATCAATCGTGGGATTGAGTTAAAGAACCGAGAGGTAAGGTTGCAGCTATATCGGACCCTGGTCAGACCCCACTTGGAGTACTGTGCTCAGTTTTGGTCACCTTACTACAGGAAGGATGTGGAAACCATAGAAAGGATACAGAGGAGATTTACAAGGATGTTGCCTGGATGAGGAGCATGCCTTATGAGAATGGGTTGAGTAAACTCGGCCTTTTCTCCTTGTGGCGATGGAGGAGGAGAGGTGACCTTGCAGAGGTGTACAAGATGATGAGAGACATTGATCATGTGGATAGTCAGAGGCTTTTTCCCAGGGTTGACACGGCTAGTACAAGAGGGCACAATTTTAAGGTGCTTGGAAGTATGTACAGAGGGGATGTCAGGAGTAGGTTTTTTATGTAGAGAGTGGTGAGTGCGTGGAATGAGCTTCCAGCGACGGTGATGGATGCGGATACAATGGGGTCTTTTAAGAGACTCCTGGATAGGTACATGGAGCTTAGAAATATAGAGGGCTATGGGTAACCCTAGGTAATTTCTAAGATAAGGACATGTTCAACTTACCTTTATGGGCTGAAGAGCCTGTATTGTGTTGTAGGTTTTCTATATTTCTATGTTTAATCAACTGAGTGTTTTTGGCATTTTGTTGGACATCTGAAGTTTGATTTTTGTTGAATTCAAGAACTTCAGTCTACTTGCTTACAGTTTGCTTTTATCTTAACTCATTAAATTATTTCTATGCCAATTAGACACCAGATCAGTTTTTTGATTATTTTTACAGTCAAAAGAAATAATCCAGCGATGCGATGATGCCAGTAAACGCTTGGTAGACACTGAGAAAGATGCAGAAGAGTTGGAGCAAAGAGCGCATGACACTGCAGTTAAACTAGTTATGGCTGACAAGCAACTCAGGTACAAAATAGAGTTCCAATTTGTATCACAGACACTTTGAATAATTTAAACAGATTGCGTGAATTCCTCAATAGTGGTGGTAAATAACTAAATAGATTCTGGGGATGAAAATGAAGAGCTTCAGTCATATCCTCTTACTAATATTGAGTGGGTGGATATTGATTTTAGTCTTAAATGCAGAAGAGGTAAATTTAATTGGGATTCAGAATATTCAGGAAAGCTGAGGTTATGTAATGTTAGTAACTTTAGGAAAATCAGATGTTCACAAAAGGAGTTTAAAACATTTTGCTGGGTCCCTGTGCTCACGTAAAGTAGCATGTCAATGCATATGACACCGTACTGAAATAATGAAATGCAAGTTTTTAGAAGTGTTTTTTTCACCAGTTGAATGAAATGTAGAATGTATCATCAGGATGCCATAACCCCTTGAAGCATTTAGATTTATTTTAATTTGTTGTATTTTTGATTAACTTTACAAATGTTACCATCAAATTTGCTGTCGAGGATAGAACTGGTTTTGTTTGCTCTTACTTTTTGACAGCTGAATAACAATCTTCTAACACATCATACCTCTCCTGAAATGTCAAGTCGTTATCTCTGAAACTGGGTCATTGATTTCATTTCCTCCAGCAATCTTCCAGCCTCTGTTTTCAGTTTTCTACTTGGTTCCAGTGAAGCTCAGTATAGCTCCAACAACACCACATTTTTCAGATAGACATCTTACAACCTTTTAAGATGAACATTTGAGTTCAAATTTCAAAAAAACCTGTTTTTCTTCCACTTAGTTCTTTTACACATCTGTTATTCCATATACTTGTTTCATTCTTCCATTTTGCCTGAATCATCATGCTTTTGAGTAATCTCTCCTGCTGTCCATCCTAACACAGATCTTCCTTTTTATGATTATGTGCTTCCTCTGCCCTCCACCCCCAAGCTTTACATCAAATTTTTTGAGCTAAAAATTGTATGAACGGTGGTAAGGTAATTTATTCAACAATATAGTGCATCGGTGATCATTTTATTCAGGGTCTTATTGCTGCATAGTTCTACCACATGAGACTAGATTCTTCCATGGATCTGAGTATTTTACCTGGAGTATTTCCTGCACTAGGCTGCATGAATGACCCACCCTGTCCACAGGCCACAGATGCAGGGACCAAAATAATGGAAGTGACATCCAAGCATCGATTATATGCTATTGTATTTCCAACAAGCCCCTCCCACTCTATGTCCAGGTATCGCCATGAATGCAAGTCTTAACAGTTTAACGAGGACACTCGAAAGAAAATCATTATCTTTGTTTACCTCACAAGAGCTTCCTAATTTTTCTAATAGGAATTGTTATCATGCATTGCTCATAAACATTGTTATGTATCGTTAGGCCATGTTTCAATCTAGTATTTAATTGTCTCAAAACAGATGCTTTCTGGTTGCCTGAGTGCTTACAGTATTTGTAGTACTGTGAGCAGTTTTGGTTCCTTTACCTAAAAAAAAAAAAAAAAAAAATCTGCTAGCATTGAAGAATGTCCAGAGGAGGTTCAAGAGCATGATTCCAGGAATGAAAGGGTTAATAAATCTGGAGCATTTGACAGTTCTGGGCCTATACTCACTAGATTTTAGAAGAATGAGTGGGATCTCATTGAAGCCTATCAACTATATTGAAAGGCCTAGATAGAGTGGATGTAGAGAGAATATTTCCTATACAGAGTGAGTCTAGGACCAGGGGGGTGTCCATTTAGAACAGAGATGGGGAAGAATTTCTTTGGTCATTGGGTAGTGAACCTGGAAATCATTGCCACAGATACTGTGGATGCCAAGTCATTGGGTATATTTAAAGTGGAGGTTGACAGGTTCTTTATTCATCAGGGCACTAAAGGTTACTGGGAGAAGCAGGAGAATTGGGTTGAGAGGGATAATAATTGGCAGAGCAGACTTGATGGGCTGAATGGCCTAATTTTACTCCCATCTCTTATGGTCTTACAGAACATTATATTTTTATTCCAGATTTCCAATATATACAGAATTTTCCTTCTGTAATATTCCCAAGTATTACTGCTGCTGGCTATCCTAATCAATATCTCATGAGATTCCAGCAGGTGTTATAGTCCTCTTCCTCTGAGAGCTCATAAGAATTAAGTACGCCTTAGTCACATCAATTATGCTTATTTTGCTAATACTTGGAAGTTGTCACTATGGAGCAAGTATTTAATTTCATTTATTAAGATTTCCATGAGCTCAAGCAGCTGAGGTCAGATATGCAAAAGGTAAACCCTTTATAGTAATACAGCAAGTTTTTCGTAGATTAATGAAGAATGACTTGAAAGACCTGGAACAACAAAAAGCTGAACAAGAGAGTATGCTGAACAAAATTAACAAAGAAGTATCCACAGGAAATTTAGAATTGCAAACACTTGTACAAAATATGGAAAACATGACTGAAAGGTATGTGATTAAAACTGGAAAATGATATTTTTCACCCTTCAGTTTTCAGCTAGGGTTCTGTTAGAAGTTACTGGATTCGTAAGCCTCTTAGTCAACTTCAATACCTTGATCTTTTTAGTGTCTGGTTTTAACTCCACCGCATCAGATCTGGTACGTGATGCTTGCCTCCAACACCTACTGTATAAATGATGCTAGTCCTGGCATGCTGGTGCTTCACCATGCTCTTCTAATCTGCACAGTAATGTATATGCAAAATGAAATTGGGTTAGCTTAATGTAAAGGCCAGTGAAATTAACTGGTTTGTCATGCAGAGTAAAGTAGAAATAAGAAAGGAACTATTAAATAAGGAGAGATGTATCAGATTTAAAAGTTAATACCTGACCAGAACCTGGGATCTGATGGTTTCCTTACCCAACCTGACTCTTGCCATTAATGTAACAATCTCAGACATGCTATTGATTTTATTAAGGTTAGATATACAAACAAATGCACTTAAAAATCTTAACTTTCTGAAAATTACTTTCTCAGTATGCAAATAATCCTGGTCTGGAAAAAGCACTGAGCTGGGCCAGCACAGCACCTAACCCTATCCAAGCCAGCGGGATTTATCAGATTGTGCATACATTCTAAAACTACAGATACAATCTAGTCACATAAAAGTTGCTGGTGAACGCAGCAGGCCAGGCAGCATCTCTAGGACTAGAGATGCTGCCTGGCCTGCTGCGTTCACCAGCAACTTTTATGTGTGTTGCTTGAAATTCTAGCATCTGCAGATTTCCTCGTGTTTACAACCTAGTCACGTCAGGCTAATCTAAATAGCCGACCTCTACAGTGCAATAGCTCCTCCAGCACTGCCACTTATTAAGGTCATGAATGAAGAGTCTCAGTCCAAAATGTCAACTGTTTACTCTTTTCCATTGATGCTACCTGGCCTGCTGAGTCCCTCCAGCATTTTGTGTGTGTTGCTTAGATTCCAGCATTTGCAGGTTTTCTCATCTTAAGATCATGAATTTCCATTTGCCTCAAATCATGAAGTGTCCAGGCTGTTTTTCTTTCCTTGCAGAGGCAACCTTATGGTCAAAGTATATATGGAAGGTGCAAGCGTGTTGATGATATTTTTGAGGTTTTATTTTACAAAAGATGTACCTGTCATATTAGAATGGTTCATAGGCATTATGTGAGATGAGGTGAAATGTTTATTGCAAAGCAGATGGAGTGGTGTGGTGTAAAGATTATAGAAGTGTGAATGAAGTTTTCAGTGAATTTTCCAATGTAGGATCTTTGAAAGTTTTCAAATGAGTGAAACTTCTCTTTAAGAGATAATTATTGTTTTTAGGTATCTTTCTATGTCCATTTCCCTGCCCAATAAACAGGCAACACCATGAAATATATTAATTCCTGGCCAAACCGAGTGCTCCCTGCAATTCTGAAAACTCAATGAGACAGTTCCTTCTAATTAGATTAATAAGCAGGTCCCTGAAATGTTGGTGTTTCTGTTGGCCACATTTTTGTCTACAGTATCCTGGAAAGCAGAGATTTAATGTGTTTTTGATTTGATTTGCAAAATAGACCTAGCATCAAAACCAAAATATTCAACTCATTAGCCTAGAAACTCCAAAGCTTTAAGATCTTGGAAAGATTAGTGACCAATAGATTGTACTGGAAAACTGGATGTTGTGGTTCTTGGGCAATTGGGGTAAGATTCCAGCCTGGGTAGGGTGATGCTAAGACACCAAGGGAAATTGAGACTTTTATATGAGAGATTAGAACAAGAATAGCAGCATTCAAGGACTACTTAATATAGAATCTGGGTTTCTCACACTTCCGTTGTTGAAGAAGGTTACTTGCATTGTTACAGGCATTCAAGAAAATTATTTTTCAGCTGCAGCATGCATTGTTCCTAGTTACTGAAGAGAAACCCAATATTTGAGCACACAGGCAGTAGTTAAACGTCTTAGTTTTTTGCATATAAATTAAGAACTCTGTTCAAGGTTTAAAAGAAACTTGGAGACAAGAAACTGCAGATACAAGAATTTGAAGCAACAAAATACCTGCTTGAGACTTTTTTGCGAGATTTTAACCAAAAATATTAACAATTCCTTTTCTTCCACAGATGCTGCTTGACCCATTGAGTTCCTTCAGCAGATCACTTATCACAGTTTCAGAAAAAATGATTAATTTAAAAATTTGAGTCCAGTAACAATTTAATAATTTGAAGTCTTGCTTATTCTTGGGTTAATAGCAGTTGATAATTAATTTATTAGCATAACTGACATGCTATATTTTGCCACTAAGTTTACTAATTGGCCTTTTTATCATTCAGTCTAGAAAAACTGCAAGCAGAGATTCTTTCAGCAGAAACTAAAGAGAAACAGCACCTGGAGACTTTGGAAGAAGCAGCAATGTTGCTAGAGGATAAAAAGAGTGAATTGGAAACACTAAATAGAAAGGTAATTGTGCATAATCTAATTTCAGTTGCCGGGGTGAGTTTCATCAGGATATTAGTTGATCTAGTTGAAATAATAGCAATAGTTATTCTTAAGACATTGAGATGCAAGAAGTTGGGATATTCTGAAATGATTTTTGAAAAAAAACAACTCACTTCATTATGTCTGGTAGCAGATTGGTATCGTTGAAGATTTGAAAGCTGATCACCTATGTATCCCCTTTGTGAGATGGGAAGGTTTTGTGGATAGATAATCACCTGAGGGGGGAAAAAAGCTTTGGGGGGGGTGATAAGTAAACATGGTACATGCAAAGCAGACTTAATTATATGCCATGTTTTAAACTTAGATCAAGGACCAAAAGCAATTTATTAGAGGATTTTCTGCAGTGATATGGTGTGTTTTGTTCCTTTGCTATTAGGTTAAAGTGCTGAGGGAAGAATTAATGATGTTGGACAAATGTTCAGGTAAAAAAAAAGAGGAGCTTAACTTCCTTGAGAGTGACATTGACAAGAAAAAAGCAAGCCTCTCAGAGGTTCTTTTGGAAGGCGAGGCAGAGAAGGTCGATAAGCAATGTCAAATTCAGGTCAGTATGTGTATTTGGTTGGTAAAAGCAATTTTAATGGAATACTTTTCTATATACTATATTTCTGAAGTAGTGTTTTTCTTCAAATGAACAGTTGTTTATGTACATTTCTGTTTCAGCACACTTGTACCAATTTCAAGCTGATAAGACAGCTCAATAAGAGTGTAGATTTGGTATTTTAATTGTTACATAATATTTGATTATCGGATAACCCAGCTTGCTGGCCTACTGCTTTTGGATGGATTTTATTCATTGCATTTAGTTTTGACTAAAGGTGTCTCCATTCCACTTTTGGACAGCCCTGTGAGCTGGTGTAAGCTGTCTGTTCGTCGAAAGCCTGCGAAGTTCACAGACCCTGCCAATAGTTTACGTCCCTCAGACCAAGCTGCGCTTGAGCAATCTTGCCAGTAAATGTGATCTTCTAGCCTCCATTAAGGTTGATGAAATTACTCTAGGGACAAATCAACATTGATGAAGAAACAAAACAGATACTGCAATTTGTCCATAAAATCGCATGGTAGATTTAGGAAGTTACTTCCAAATATCAGGGCAAACATTGCTGGACTTTCATTCCTCTCCAGAATTATTCATGCTAACCAAAAGTGTAATGTCCAGAAATGCTAGCCTGTCTACGGTGGTACTCTTCAGCTGAATTTGGTTCCATTGATTTAATTGGGACTCAATTCTTGAAGTATGGTGCAATGAACTACTGTGACTATATCCAAAGGATATGAATTTTAAACCAGTGTTCTTGATTAATAATTAAATCTAAAATATCAGATGTTGTTTGTCTTTCCATGAATGTTGATTTATCTGAGATTATTGCACTTTTTCTTTTTTGATGTGTGTGTGTGTATGTTGGAAAAAAAATTTTGGATGTTTTTAATGACTAGTAAACACAAAAAATCTTGCTACACAGCAGCTGAAGGCATTGCTTGAGGAGATGAGTGCACGGAAAGGAGAGCTGAATGCTCAGATTACTGAAAAGAATTCACGCCTCTCCTTAACAAAACAGGAAGTGAAAAACAAGGAAGACAAGCTCCAGAGCATCCAAGTACAGATAAATAAGCAAAAGACAGGTTAGATTTCCCAAGATTAAGCAGATACTAAAGTGCTTGTACTAATTTGGAAACTTTAGACAATATTAGAACCTCAAAATGTTCTTGAATAAGCCCTGATTTCCATTGTGTGATGCAATAAGGTTTGCATAATGGATTATTTTTAAAATTTTAATTGTTGGAAAAGTAGAAATAAAGGCAGCTTTCTTCCATATTATTTATAGATTGTGCAAATAGAAAAATAGTAAAAGATGTAATTTTCAAGTCTTCACTTAAGTGAAGCGTCCATAAGAGAGAGATAATAACTCAAAATTTAAAGTCAGTGTTAAAATAATCTTAAGGAATGTTCATTTGTGCGTTTATATGTCCATAGTTTTCCTTGAGTCTGTCTAATTAAATTTTGATTCGTATAATTTTTACTCCAGAACTTGTACATATTGTGGAAATGGTACAATTAGAAAATGATGCACTCTTGGGATTGAAACAGCGGCATGAAAAGAAGATCATGGAACTGGAGAGGACGCAAGCAGTACTGCAGGAGGTATGTAGTCTGCATTACAGAATTTGTTGTATTCATTAACTATATATTAAAAAAAGAAGTATTGTCCTTGTGTAGCAACATCATAAGTGCGGCTTTTTGGAATATGTCTTATGAGTTGTACTAAGAGCCAACAAGCCTATTGGGAAGTTTGCTGTATGATAAAGAACATGCTGAGGTTCCTATCTGAATCCCTACAGGAAACCTCTGAACACTTCCCATTTACCTCTATCTGCTTCCTATCTTTTAACCACTTTAATGTCTCCATGGTCAATATCCATCCCCTCCCGATTACTGTACTTTGGCTAATGTATGTTTTGTGGCATTTGCCAGATTACTTCTGAAACTCTGCAATAATTGAAACCATTGCCTCATTGGTGAACTCTGCTGGCTTTTGTTTATTCTTTTTTCTAAGTGTCAATTAATTTAGTCCTGGATTTTTGACTTGTGTTTTTCTACCATCTATGTTATACAGATACTTCTGTGGTTGCTGGGTATGTAACATTTTTGAACAAGTGTGCACCATTTGCAGTTTATTTGGTGTAAGCTCCATATCTCAAAAGAAATGGAATTTTGTAAACAAAGCCACTGCAGGTTCAGTAAACTAGGATACATCCCTCTAGTGACTTTTCTGAGCCCGAACAACCTCTTTTTAAGTATATTTATTCTTGTTGAGCTGTCCTACTGCTTTTTTTTCATGAAATTGTCAAGATCCTATCAAACCTTTATCTATAAAGTGGAAGAAGACTGTTCAGCCACTAAGTCCATGCCCGTTCCCAAGGAATCGGTTCCTTTGGTCCACTTATCCTCCCACCTTCCCACCGCCCTTACTTATTGTCCTGTATTCCTGCGACGTATTCTCTTCTGTCTTTTTAGCACAGGCAGCTCTGAGTAATGCCTTTTTTAGTATAATTAAAGACTTAACAGGTTTGCTTTTATGCTAGTTCTTTTTGTGATAACTGATATTAGTTAAAGTGTCTGTGGAGACAACATTTTCTTTTTGCTTTAGTTGTTTCATGGGACCTGCAAAGTCAGTTTTAATAGATAATTATTTTTGTGCAGTTGCACTTCTAATTAGCGCAAAAGATGTGTCTTATAAATTCAAGTCTTAAATTTATATCTACATGAAAAAATTGAGGTGCTCACAGTTGCATATTGCTTATTTTAGGTCTTTCAAGTGAATGGTCATTTAATTACATACATGTCTACCATTAAACAAGATGTTTCTCTGGACCGGGGTGTAAAGCCCAGTAGTACACACAAACGCCATAATTTAGGAAAGCGAGAATTAAATCTACAAATGAATTGCGCATAGATAAACAAAGTGCATAAGTTAAATATTGTAAGGTACAGTACAAATTATTTGGTGACACTTCAAATGAGATGTGACAAGGAGTTCAGATGCCTCATAGCCTGAAGGAAGAAGCTTGTCTTTATGCAACACAGTCTCCTGCCTGATGGTAGAAAGTCAAAGAGGATGTTGGATGGTTAGGTGGGATCATTGATAATACTAAGGGCCCTGCGTACGCAGCGCTCCTGACTTAAGTCCCTGATGAATGTTAGGGAGACCCCTATAATCCTCTTGGCCATTCTCACAATCCTTTGTAGGGACTTCTGGTCTGATGCTCTGCTACTCCCATACTGGATGGAGATGCAGCTTCTCAAGATGCCCTCAATGGTGCTTCTGTAAAATTCCATTAAAATGGGGTTGGAGGGAAGCCTCGCTTGCCTCAATCTCCTCAGGAAGTGGAGGCACTACTGTGCCGCCTTATTCAGGGAGAAGATATTGAGGTACCAGGTGAGGCCATCCGTGATGTGAGCTCGCAGAAAATTGGTGCACTTAACTCCCTCTACAGAGGATCCTTGTATGAGCAGAGAGGGCATGGTTCATCTGCACGTTCCTAAAATCCACAATCATTTCCTTGGTCTTCTCCGCGTTCAGCCTTAGGTTGTTGTTCTCACACCAGTCCACCAACCGCTCCAGTTCTTCTCTGAACTTATCTTTGTTGATGAGGCCGACTATTGTTGTGTCATCTGCATCTCAATAATACGGTTTGAGCTGAATCCTGTGAGGCAGTCATGTATTAGCAGTGTGAACATCCCTGGGGAGTGCCAGTGCTCAATATCTTTAGGTCAAATGTTAGTGTTATGCATAAAACAAGTTATCCTCTCCTCCAGTAGTTTGTAGTAGTTGATGTTACTATAGGTGTTGTCTTTAAAATATTTAATTTTTATTCCCAAATAGCCACTTAATTGATTTAAAAATAATTACAAAATAAGGTACAAAATATATGCATATTCTTTGAAATAACCCGTGTGTAATGCTACGTTTAGCTAAAAGATACACAGATTAAGTAGGACTTTGCTCTACCTTGGTTACCGCATTCAGTTTCACCATGCATATTAAATGCAATTGTACTGCAGGAGAAGAGTGAACTGGAAAATTTGCAGCGTATCTCGCAGAATCAACAAGCAGAAATAGAACATCAGAAACAGCGTATTGAGAAGGAGCAGCAAGAGGTAGACCAGTTGACCACAAAGAAAAATTCCCTTCAGCACAGTATTGAATCTCTAGATAAAGAGAAAAAACACATTGGGGAGAATTGCCTTGTGCTGGAGAACAAACTTTCTCAAAGAAAGAGGTAAGGAAGTGGGCAAGTTATCAATCTAGATAATTTTCAATAATGCTAACCATAAATATTCCAGATTGCCTAGTTGTTCAAGTAATGTTTACTGTTGCAAATCCTTGAGCTTAGAGTGTTGGGCTAATTAAACATTATCTATCATGGCAATGATTAATTGTTTGGTCTCATCCATTATGCTAAATCACGATGAACCTTAAAGAAACCCAGAAGACCAAAACAGAGCTGTTAAATCTAGAACAGAAGCCAGCTTGAAGTGCTGAATCAATATCTCTCAGTAGAAAAATGAACTTGTATGTTTGTTGGCAGGGCCACATTTAACACTCTTTAACTTTCTAGACCAGTCAGTACTGAGGGAGTGCTGAATTATTTGAGGTGCTGTTTTTGTGATGCAATACAAACATCACCAATAAGACCATAAGATATAGGAGCAGAAGCGGGCCATTTGGCCCATCGAGTCTGCTCTGCTATTCAATCATCAGCTGATTCAATTCTTCTGGTCATCCCCACTCCCTGCCTTCTCCCTGTACCCTTTGATGCCCTGGCTAATCAATAACCTATCTATCTCTGCCTTAAATGCTCCCAATGACTTGGCCTCCACAGCTGCTCGTGGCAACAAATTCCACAGATTTACCACCCTCTGACTAAAGAAATTTCTCCACATCTCTGTTCTAAGTGGACGTCCTTCAATCCTGAAGTCCTGCCCTCTTGCCCTAGACTTCCCTACCATGGGAAATATCTTTGCCATATCCAATCTGTTCGGGCTTTTTAACATTTGGAATGTTTCTATGAGCTCCCCCCTCATTCTCCTGAACTCCAGGAAATACAGCCCATGAACTGCCAAACGTTCCTCATACGGTAACCCTTGCATTCCTGGAATCATTCTCGTGAATCTTCTCTGAACCCTCTCCAATGTCAGTATATCCTTTCTAAAATAAAGAGCCCAAAACTGTACACAATACTCTTAAGTGTGGTCTCACGAGTGCCTTATAGAGCCTCAACATCACATCCCTGCTCTTATATTCTATACCTCTAGAAAAGAATGCCAACATTGCATTTGCCTTCTTCACCACTGACCCAACCTGGAGGTTAACCTTTAGGGTATCCTGCACAAGGACTCCCAAGTCCCTTTGCATCTCTGCATTTTGAATTCTCTCCCCCATCTAAATAATAGTCTGCCCATTTATTTATTCCACCAAAGTGCATGACCATACATTTTCCAACGTTGTGTTTCATCTGCCACTTCATTGCCCATTCCCCTAAACTATCTAAGTCTGCAAGCTCTCTGTTTCCTCAACACTACCCGCTCCTCCACCTATCTTTGTATCATTGGCAAATTTAGCCACAAATCCACTAATCCCGTAGCCCAAATCATTGACATACATCGTAAAAAGCAATGGTCCCAACACCGACCCCTGTGGAACTCCAGTGGTAACCCACTCTCACTCTCCGTTTTCCCACTCACTTCCCACTCTCCGTTTTCTGCCGATCAGCTAACGCTCCACCCATGCTAGTAACTCCCCTGTAATTCCATGGGATCTTATCTTGCTAAGCAGCCTCATGTGCGAAACCTTGTCAAAGGCCTTCTGAAAATCCAAGTACACCACACCTACTGCATCTCCTGTGACTACCTTGCTTGTAATTTCACTGAAATACCTCACAATTCTCTGAATAAGTTTTGATATCTTAAAATACTTAAAAATGCATTTTAGATGTTTTAAGTTGTGATTTACTTCTGTGTTATTCCAGAGCTGTTGAAGTCACTGAAGGCAATAACAGAAGGGCTCTGTCTAAACTGCAGCAACTACAAACAGAGATGAGTGAGCTGAATCAGGAAATAAATCAAATTAAGATCCAGAAGGAAGAGTTAAATCAGAAAATGGCATACACACAAAACTTTCTACAAGGTATAACAGTTAATTGTGTATGGTATAACGGGCTGAAGCTGGGAAACCTTTCCATGTATTACACTGTAGATAACTAAATGGAGATGACCTTTATCTACCTTGACTTTTGAAGGTTTGCTTTTTACTGGTCTGATAACTAAGGAAAATAAAACCAGAAGCTACTAGCCATTAACCATTGTGTGGAAATAGTTACATAAGAAAGGAAGCAATTAAGACAAAATAAATGTTGAAACATAGCAACATACAGCACAATACAGGCCTTTTGGCCCGCAAAGCTGTGCCAAACATGTCCTTACCTTAGAACTACCTAGGCTTACCCATGGCCCTCTATTTTTCTAAGCTCCAGGTATCCATCCAGGAGTCTCTTAAAAGACCCTATTGTTTCCGCTGCTGGCAGCCCATTCCATGCACGCACGACTCTCTGCATTTTGAAAAAAACAACTTACCCCTGACATCTCCGCTGTACCTACTTCCAGGCACCTTAACACTATGCCTCTCGTGCTGCCATTTCAGCCCTGGGAAAAAGCCTCTCACTATCCACATGATCAATGCCTCTCATTATCTTGTACACCTCCGTCAGGTCACCTCTCATCCTTAGTCACTCCAAGGAGAAAAGGCCAAGTTCACTCAACCTTTTCTCATAAGGCATGCTCCCCAATCCAGGCAACATCCTTGTAAATCTCCTCTGCACCCTTTCTATGGTGCCACGTCCTTCCTGTAGTGAGGCGACCAGAATTGAGCCCAGTACTCCAACAAGTTTGACCAAGGTCCTATATAACTGTAACATTACCTCTCGGCTCTTAAACTCATTCCCATGGTTGATGAAGACCAATGCACCGTATGCCTTCTTAACTACAGAGTCAACCTGCGTACCAGCTTTGAGTGTCCTATGGACTCGGACCCCAAGATCCCTCTGATCCTCCATACTGCCAAGAGTCTTGCCATTAATGCTATACTCATACTTATCTGGGTTGAACTCCATCTGCCACTGCTCAGCCCAGTTTTGCATCCTATCAATGTCCCGCTGTAACCTCTGACAGCCCTCCACACTATCCATAATACCCCCAACCTTTGTGTCATCAGCAAATTTACTAACCCATCCCTCCACTTCCTCATCCAGGTCATTTATAAAAATCACGAAGAGGAGGGGTCCTAGAACAGATCCCTGAGGCACACCACTGGCCACCGACCTCCATGCAGAATATGACTTGCCTACAACCACTCTTTGCCTTCTGTGGGCAAGCCATTTCTGGATTCACAAAGCAATGTCCCTTTGGATCCCATGTCTCCTTACTTTAATAAGCCTTGCATGGGGTACCTTATCAAAAGCCTTGCATGGGGTACCTTATCAAATGCCTTGCTAAAAGTTCATATACACTACATCTACGGCTTTACCTTCATCATTGTGTTTAGTCACATCCTCAAAAAATTCAATCAGGTTCGTAGGGCACGACTATTCCTAATCATATTATGCCTCTCCAAATGTTCATAAATCCTGCCTCTCAGGATCATCTTCATCAACTTACCAACCACTGAAGTAAGACTCACTAGTCTGTAATTTCCTGGGTTATCCCTACTCCCTTTCTAGAATAAGGGAGCAACATCCGCAACCCTCCAATTCTCCGGAACCTCTGTTCTCATTGATGGTGCAAAGATCATCGCCAGAGGCTCAGCAATCTCCTCCCTTGCTTCCCACAGTAGCCTGGGGTACATCCTGTCCGGTTCTGGTGACTTTTCCAACTTGATGCTTTCCAAAAGCCCCAGCACATCCTCTTAATATCTACATGCTCAAGCTTTTCAGTCCGCTGCAAGTCATCCCTACAATCGCCATGATCCTTCTCTGTAGTGAATACTGAAGCAAGGTATTCATTAAGTACATCTGCTATCTCCTCTGTTTCCATGCACACTTTCCCACTGTCACACTTGATTGGTCCTATTCTCTCACGTCTTATCCTCTTGCTCTTCACATACTTGTCGAATGCCTTGGGGTTTTCCTTAATCTTGTCTGCCAAGGCCTTCTCACGGCCCCTTCTGGCTCTCCTAATTTCATTCTTAAGCTCCTTCCTGCTAGCCTTATAATCTTCTAGATCTCTATCATTACCTAGTTTTTTTGAACCTTTCGTAAGCTCTTTTCTTTTTGACTAGATTTACAACAACCTTTGTACACCACGGTTCCTGTACCCTACCATCCTTTCCCTGTCTCATTGGAACGTATCTACGCAGAACCCCACGCAAATATCCCCTGAACATTTGCCACATTTCTTCTGTATGTTTCCCTGAGAACATATGTTTCCAATTTATGTTTCCAAGTTCCTGTCTTATAGCCTCATGTTTCCCCTTACTCCAATTAAATGTTTCCCTAACTTGTCTGTTCTTATCCCTCTCCAATGCTATGGTAAAGGAGATAGAATTGTGAAGTTGCAGAGTTTTGTAGCATATTGAATCTCCACTGTAGAAAGCAATGAGGAATACTTCAGATGTGATCCTTGTCTTTATGGAATTAGAAATTTCCATCACATTCTCCTAGTGTGAGAAGCAGTGATTGCAGTATAAGGACTAAGCAATTTATTGGTTGAGAGTTTGGTCCTATACTTAGAGAAATCTAGAAAGGTGGTCTTATTAGGCTTATTAGATTCTGAGGGAGATGCTTCCCAAGGTAGCTGTACTTAGAACAAGGGATCATAGTTTCAGAAGAAGGATCACTATTTTGATAGAGAAGAGAGAAATTCATTTTCTCAGCCTGTAGTAAATCTTTGAAATCCTCTACCCAAGGAAGCTGTAGAGACAGTGACATTGAATATACTGAAGACAGAAATTGACAGTCATTAAGAGCAATGAGTAATGGGGAGAACAGGAAAATGGTGTTTAGGCCAAGATTAGATCTGCCATGATCTTCCAAAATGGTGGAGTAAGCCCAGAGGGCCAGTTGGCGTGCTCCCACACTCTTACTTTATATTCTTATATCGTGAAGCTGACAGAATTTTTTTACTGTCAAAGGGATTTTATTACAAAAGTAGGCAGTTTATGCTTTACTTTTACAGGTTGAAACTCAAATCCAGAGCCCTTGGCACCTGACTGATGCCTGACCACAGTAATTGCCCAACTCCCCAGAACAGAACTGTTCTTTTTAAGTATAGGCACTCCCTGGGTTACTTAAGGGTTCTGGGAATTGTCTGTAGCCCAAAGTTTCCCTAAGTTGGGAATGCTGTCAACTGAAGAATTGCAATGATGGTTTAATTAGCTACAGATTTTGTCACGTTTTGTCACCCTGCAAACTTACCCTTCAATCTCTTTGAATTATGGAGGACAGCATGTGTATAAATGTCTCTCTCCAGCAGACTTCATCATGATCATCATGACTCCAGTATTTTACTATTTTTTAATGTTTCTTAATTGTACACATGATTTTTTTGTTTTCTATTGCTGAGCAGCAGTGACCCATCTGATTGGCCTATCGGAGTTCTCTCTGGGAACTAGTTGACTTGATCAGCATTTCTGATCTGGCTATTGTTCACGATTGCATTTAATAAAAAAAGAAGATTATTACAGATTTAAGTTAACTTTAGATCTTAGTTGGAACTGGATAATTGGCACTAATTTGTATTCCAGATTCAAAATACGCTGGACCACAGGAAATACTGGATCATAGATTTTCAATCTAAGGGTTTTGTGAAACCACATCTGGAGTACTGTGCAAAGTATTGGCTTCCATATTTAAGGAAGGGTATAAAAACATTAGAAACTATTCAGAAATGATTTACTATACTGATTTCTGGAGTGGGCAGGTTTCCATGAGAAAACATTACAGAGGCTAAGCTTTGGTATCTTCTGAATGTTATCTCTTTATAGAGGATCTAGAATACTTTATTGTTGCCAAACAATTGATACGAGAATGTACAATCATCACAGCGATATTTGATTCTGTGCTTCCCGCTCCCTGGATTACAAATCGATAGTAAATATTAAAAATTTAAATTATAAATCTTAAATAGAAAATAGAAAAATGAAAAGTAAAGTAGTGCAAAAAAACCGAGAGGCAGGTCCGGTTATTTGGAGGGTACGGCCCAGATCCAGGTCAGGATCCGTTCAGCAGTCTTATCACAGTTGGAAAGAAGCTGTTCCCAAATCTGGCCGTACGAGTCTTCAAGCTCCTGAACCTTCTCCCGGAGGGAAGAGGGATGAAAAGTGTGTTGGCTGGGTGGGTCATGTCCTTGATTATCTTGGCAGCACTGCTCCGACAGCGTGCGGTGTAAAGTGAGTCCAAGGACGGAAGATTGGTTTGTGTGTTGTGCTGTGCCGTGTTCACGGTCTTCTGCAGAATAAGGGCTATAGTTTAAAAATAGTTGTCCATTTAAGACAGAGATGAGCCAGAATTGGACGTTGCTCTTGCAAAAGCAAGGCCCCGTTGAACATTGATATTATAAGTTGCCGCAGGCCGGTTTCTTTTGTTTGCTGGTGAGACAGACAGTGTGGGAGCTGTGTAGTCTCTGTTATTGCCGCGGGCTTGCCTGCTGCTGCAGTCCAGTTGGGGAGATGGCGGGGATTGTTTAGCCTGGCGTCCGTGCTCAGTTGAGGGGGGCTGGCTTCTTCCATCAGTGCTGCCCTCCTGTGTTCAGCTGGTGGAACAACAGGCTGATTTTGCTGGGAACTGTACCATCAATTTGTGGGACATATTGCTCAAGGTCTTAGACTATATACAGTATATGTTGTTGCATGACTTTTTTTTCGCACTGATTTATGTGCTGTGTATGTTTTGCACTTTGGCCCCAGAGGAACAGAGGTATATTCGACTGTATCCATGTATGGTTGAATGATAATTAAATTTGATTTGATTTGAATTGGGTTTGCAGTCAGATCAGTCATGATATATATTGATGGAACAAGCATGAGAGTCCAAGTTGTCTATTGCTGCTCTTAATTAATATTCATAATTATTAATATTAAATTGAGCAGATCACAAGGTTTCTGTATCATGAGATGGGCAGAAATCTTGTACCTTTACACATTCAGTAATTGAATTGACTTTATTTCTTACATCCTTCATATATATGAGGAGTAAAAATCTTCAGATTACGTCTCCATCTAAATGTGCAATGTGCAATTTATAATCATTTATAATAAATAGTATGTACAACAGGACAGTCAATATAACACAGAAATACAATTGTATCAGCATGAATTAATCAGTCTGATGGTCTGGTGGAAGAAACTGTCCCGGAGCCTGTTGGTCCTGGTTTTTATGCTGCGATACCGTTTCCTGGATGGTAGCTGGAACAGTTTGTGGTTGGGGTGACTCTGGTCCCCAATTATCCTTTTCACACACCTGCCTTTGTAAATCTCCCGACTAGTGGGAAGTTCACGTCTACAGATGCGCTGAGCTGTCCCCATCACTCTGCAGAGTCCTGTGATCAAGGGAAGTACAGTTCCCGTACCAGGCAGTGATGTAGCCAGTCAGAATCCTCTCAACTGTGCTCCTGTAGAAAGTTCTTTGGATTTGAGGCCCATACCTAACTCAGTTTTGGAGGTTAAGTTTCGTGAGTTGATTTTTGAAATAACCCGCAAAGAGGAAACTATATAGAGAGCTGTGAGAACAATAATTATTTATGAAAAATATTTTGTTGAACAGAGGAAAAGGCAGAGCTGGAGAAGGTGATGGATAACATTCAAACTACAAAAGATCAGCTGCAGTTAGCAGAACAGGTATGTTATTTTATTTTTAGCTTGAATATGCAAACTTTGATTTTATTGTCAGTATTAAGAACTCAAATGAAGTAGAAAGGGACACAAGCAATGTTTACCCAACTTGAAGTGCTAAATAGCACCTTTAGAATTAGTATTCAGATTAACTTTTTTGAGTCATTACTATTGAATTCTTCACATGTATTTAACTGTTGAATGGTGGGAGGGATTAATGTCAGTAATAGAGAAGGAGAAAAGCAGAAATGAGATAAATTAAATTATTGCAGGAATAAAGGAGGTGAAACTATCCACAGTAGAGAGATCAAAAACTCGGGACCGGTTTAAGATAACTGATAAGAGAGATTAGAGAGGAGATTATTTTTATATCTCACCCAGAGGTGGGAAGGATCTGGAATCACTTCTTTTTGTTGTGGGGTTGTGGGGGGGAGGGGTGCAGAACATAAAATTTGCTGACAGGGCAAAGGAAATACCATCATCACACAGTTGGCACAGATGTGGCTTCCACCATTTAATGGACAATTAGGAATGAGTATTGATTGCCAGCATTGAAATAAAGAATACCTGAAAAGGCATGTACAGTTAGAAACATAGAAAACCTACAGCACAGTACAGGCCCTTCGGCCCAATGCTGTGCTGAACATTTACTTACTTTAGGAATTACCAAGGGTTACCCATAGCCCGCTATTTTTCGAAGCTTCATATACCTATCCAGGGGTCTCTTAAAAGACACTATCATATCTGCCTCCACCACCGTCGCCAGCAGCCCATTCCATGCCCTCACCACCCTCTGCGTAAAAAAAAAATTACTCCGACATCTCCTCTGTACCTACTTCCAAGCATCTTAAAACTGTGCCCTCTCGTATTAGCTATTTCAGCCCTGGGAAAAAGCCTCTGACTATCCACACGATCAATGCCTCTCATCATCTTATACACCTCTATCAGGTCACCTCTCATCCTCCGCCGCTCCAAGGAAAAAAGGCTGAGTTCACTCAACCTATTCTCATAAGGCATGCTCCACAAACCAGGCAACATCCTTGTAAATCTCCTCTGCACCCTTTCTAGAGTTTCCACATCCTTTCTGTAGGGAGATGGCCAGAATTGACCACAGTACTCCAAGTGGGGTCTGACCAGGGTCCTATATAGCTACAACATTACCTCTTGGCTCTTAAACTCAATCCCACGGTTGATGAAGGCTAATGCACCATATGCCTTCTTAACCAGAGTCAACCTGCATAACAGCTTTGTGTGTCCTATGGACTCGGACCTCAAGATCCCTCTGATCCTCCACACTGCCAAGAGTCTTACCATTAATACTATATTCTGCCATCATATTTGACCGACCAAAATGAACCACCTCACACTTACCTGGGTTGAACTCCATCTGCCACTTCTCAGCCCAGTATGCATCCAATCAATGTCCCAGTGTAAACTCTCACAGCCCTCTAGACTATCCACAACATCTCCAACCTTTGTGTCATCAGCAAATTTACTAACCTATCCCTCCACTTCTTCATCCAGGTCATTTATAAAAATCACGAAGGGGAGGAGTCTCAGAACATATCCCTGAGGCACACCACTGATCACCGACCTCCATGCAGAATATGATCCATCTTCAACCACTCTTTGCTTTATGTGGGCAAGCCAATTCTGGATCCACAAAGCAAAGTCCCCTTGGATCCCATGCTTCCTTACTTTCTCAATAAGCCTTGCATGGGGTACCTTATCAAATGCCTTGCTGAAATCCATATACACTACATCTACTACTCTCCCGTCATCAACGTGTTTAGTCTCATCCTCAAAAAATTCGATCAGGCTTGTAAGGCATGACCTGCCCTTGACAAAGCCATGCTGACTATTCCTAATGATATTATGCTTCTCCAAATGTTCATAAATCCTGCCTCTCAGGATATTTTCCATCAACTTACCAATCACTGAAGTAAGACTCACTGGTCTATAATTTCCTGGGCTATCTCTACTCCCTTTCTTGAATGAGGGAACAACATCCGCAACCCTCCAATTCTCCGGAACCTCTCCCGTCCCCATTGATGATACAAAGATCATTGTCAGAGGCTCAGCAATCTCCTCTCTCTTAATTCCCACAGTAGCCTGGGGTACATCTTGTCTAGTCCCAGAGACTTATCCAACTTGATGCTTTCCAACAGCTCCAGCACATCCTCTTTCTTAATATCTATATGCTCAAGCTTTTCAATCCGCTGTAAATCATCCTTACAATTGCCAAGATCCTTTTCCATAGTGAATACTGAAGCAAAGTATTCATTAAGTACCTCTGCTATCTCTTCTGGTTCCATACACACTTCTCCACTGTCACACTTGATTGGTCCTATTCTCTCACATCTTATCCTCTTGCTCTTCACATATTTGTAGAATGCCTTGGGGTTTTCTTTAATCCTGCTCTCCAAGGCCTTCTCGTGGCCCCTTCTGGCTCTCCTAATTTCATTCTAAAGCTCCTTCCTACTAGCCTTAAATCCCCTAGATCTCTATCATTACCTAGCTTTTTGAACTTTTCGTAAGCTTTTCTTCTTGACTAGACTTTCAATAGCCTTTGTACCCCACGGTTCCTGTACCCTACCATCCTTTCCCTGTTTCATTGGAACGTACCTATGCAGAACGCCAAGCAAATATCCCCTGAATGTTTGCCATATTTCTACCGTACATTTCCCTAAGAACCTCTGTTCCCAATTTATGCTTCCAAGTTCCTGCCTGATAGTTTCATATTTCCCTTACTCCAATTACACACTTTCCTAACTTGTCTGTTCCTATCCTTCTCCAATGCTATGGTAAAGGAGATAGAATTGTGATCACCATCTCCAAAACTGCTCTCCCACTGAGAGACCTGACACCTGACCAGGTTCATTTCCCAATACCAGATCAAGTACAGTCTCTCCCCTTGTAGGGTTATCTACATATTGTGTCAGGAAACCTTCCTGAACACACCTAATAAACTCCACCCCATCTAAACCCTTTGCTCTAGGGAGATGCCAATCAATATTTGGGAAATTAAAATCTCCCACCATGACAACCCTGTTATTATTACACCTTTCCAGAATCTGTCTTCCTATCTCCTCAACGTCCCTGTTACTATTGGGTGGTCTATATATAAAAAAAAAACAGTTTTTGAACAGGAAGTTATTGAACCCTTCCTGTTTCTTACTTCCACCCACAGAGACTCAATAGCCAATCACCCCATGACTTCCTCTTTTTCTGCAGCCATGACACTATCTCTGATCAGCAGTGCCATGCCCACCTCTTTTACCTCCTTCCCTGTCCTTTCTGAAACATCAAAAACTTGGCACTCTTAAGTAACCATTCCTGCCCCTGAGCCTTCCAAGTCTCTGTAATGGTCACAACATCATAGCTCCAAATACTGATCCATGCTCTTAAGTTCATCCACTTTGTTCATGATGCTTCTTGCGTTAAAATAGACGCATCTGAAACTATCAGTCTGTGCATATCCCTTCTCTATCGCCTGCCTATCTTCCCTCTCGCACTGTCTCCAAGCTTTCTCTATTTGTGAGCCAGCTGCCCCTTCCTCCATCTCTTCAGTTTGGTTCGGCACGGATTAGAAGGGCCGAGATAGCCTGTTTCCATACTGTAATTGTTATATGGTTATATGGTTAAGCATTGTGGAATATCCGGGTGGTCTTCTGCAAACTTGAGATGTGCAGCCAGTGTGTGTTTTTTTGGAGAGCAGTGGTTTCCTCTGTGGTGTCCTTCCATGAACACCATTCTTGTTCAGTGTTTTCCTTATAGTGGACACGTGAACAGAAACTTTAGCAAGTTCTAGAGGTTTCAGCAGGTCTTTTGCTGTTAACCCTTGGGTTCTTCTTTTCTTTTCCAATATTTTTTATTGATTTCTACATAGAAGAATACAGAGTTCAAGAGAATACATATTATAAAGCAAAGAAAAAATATAATAATACCAGATACAGTATATTGAATCACATTAACGAACTCCTTACTCTATATTCATATGGATTAGATTAATTTGTATATTAGAATATAAACAATTTTTATGTAAAAAAAAAGGATCTACACCCACTACCAAAGTCGAAGCTGTTTGGGGAAAAGGGGGAAAAAAATAAAAAAAACCTATCAGATAATAAAATATACTATTAACCAACTTCTGTACTTTAACAAGGTCAAAGATTATGAAAATAATTTAAAAATGGCCCCCACAAATTTTGAAAATCTTGGTTAGATTCAGAAATTGAACAACAAATCTTTTCTAAATTTAGGCATGCCATAACATCCTGTAACCACTGAACATGATTAGGCGGAACAGCATCCTTCCATTTAAACAAAAGCGCCCTTCTAGCCATAAGAGAGATAAAAGCCAGGGGTTCTTCTTAACCTCCTTCAGCATTGCACATGTGCTCTTGGTGTGATTGTTGCAGGACGGCCACTCCTGTGGGGAGTAGCAACAGTACTGAATTTCCTCCATTTGTAGACAATTTATCTTGCTGTGGACTGATGAACACTCAGGTCCTTAGAAATACTTTTGTTGCCTTTAGCAGCTTCATGAATCTCTACAGTCCTTTGAAAGTTGGTTTGATTAAGGCATGGTGCATATAAACAGATCTTGAAAAGAGCAGGCAGTCAGTAACCTGACTTTGTGTATCTTTTTTATAGGGCAGGGCACCTCTACAACCCACCCCTCCAGTCTCATCTCATTGATCGGAACACCTGACTCTAAATAGCTTTTGTAGCAGGCACTACCCCAGAGGTTCACATACTTTTTGCCCTAGACTGTGATTGTTTAACTGGTGTATTTGATATTGAAGAGAAGTAGTACAATCTTTTGTTATTAGTTTAGGCAGATTGTGTTTGTCTATTCTTGTGACTTAGTTGAAGATCAGACCACATTTTATGAGTAATTAATGCAGAAAACCAGATAATTGCAAAGGGTTTTGCAAACTTTTTCTTGCAGCTAACTATTCATTTAGTTTTTTGCAACAACGCCTTTCCTTTTATATCACTGTTAATGTAGGTGCAGGAGTAGGCTGTATTCTTGCCCAAGCCTGCTGAGAAATTCAGCACGGTCATGGATAATCTTCTACCTTAAACATCATTTTACTTATTCCCATATTCCTTGATTCCGTTAATGTTAAGATATTTATTGATGTTTTAAACACTGTAAGTTACTGAGCCTCCACAGAACCCCAGAGAAGAAAATTCCAAGACCTCGTCAGTGAAAAATGTTTTCCTCATGTCACCCCTTATTTTGAGACAGTGATCTGCAGTTCTCAACTCTTTTAGTCTGGGAAACAACCTCTCTACATGTGCCTTATTGAGCCCTCTAAGAAAACACCCACTAAGATATCCTAACATACTTGATAAGTATGTTTTCATACAAAATTGAATTTGTCCAATTGATCTCTAATAGCGCATACATGGGCTTCAAATCTCAAAACTATTGTTTAATTCTCAAAAATCTGCTTAAAAGCACTGAGATACTTTATTGATCCCAAAGGAAATTACTGTCTCACAGTAACATTGCAAGTGCACAGATATACAAATATTAGAAGAGAAGTAAGAGAGCATTAAAAACTTACCTTAAAAATAAGATGTACAAGATTTACCAGTCAATATATATATATATATATAGGCATCCATTAGTCTCACGAGACCATGGATTTGTGCCTCGGAAAGTTTCCAGGGCAAGGTTGTATGGAAGACGGCGGTTGCCCATGCTGCAAGTCTCCCCTCTCCACGCCACTGATGTTGTCCAAGGGAAGGACATTAGGACCCATACAGCTTGGCATCGATGTCGTCGCAGAGCAATGTGTGGTTAAGTGCCTTGCTGAAGGACACACACGCTGCCTCAGCCAAGGCTTGAACTAGCAACCTTCAGATCACTAGACGAATGCCTTAACCACTTGGCCATGCGCCAACACTACAAGTCAAAGATTACAAAATTTACAAGTTCACACTGATAAGATGGTAGTGCAAAAATTACCATAATATTATACAGTAATGGATGCACATTCACACCATCCAGATGAAATTGATGGTAGTATTGCACAGTATGTCTGCAGTGGCAGAGTGTGGTAAACAGAGGTTAATAACAGTCTAGCAGGAGGAGATCATCACTTCCCCACCTATATGTTGAATCATATAGAGCCTAATGCCAAGGATAAGAATGACCTTGTGTAGCGCTCTTTGGAGCAGCGCAGTTGTCTTAATCCAGTGGTCCCCCAACCACCGGGCCGCAAAGCATGTGCTACCAGGCCGCAAGGAAACAATATGATTTGGTGATATGAAACGATATGAGTCAGCTGCACCTTTCCTCATTCCCTGTCACGCACTGTTGAACTTGAACACACCCCCCCCCCACCACCCCCGTCGGCTGGTCCGCAAGAATATTGTCAAGGTGCAAAAAAGGTTGGGGACCCCTGTCTTAATCTATTACTGAAAGTGCTCCTCGTTCAGCCAAGGTGGCATATTGAGAGTGAGAAATGTTGTCCAGATTTGCCAGGATTTTCCAGAGGATCTTTTGTTCTACCACTGCCTCCAGTATGTCCAGTTTGACTCCTATAACAGGGCCAACCTTTTATTCAGTTTATTGAGCCATTGCCCCAGCACACCACTGTGTAGAAGATTGTACTGATGACAACAGACTGTTAGAACATGTGAAGGAGAGGCCAAAGGACCTCAGATGTTTAATTGTGAGATTAACTATACCATGATATTTTGTAGAATTTATATTGTATGTTCAGCTGAATGAAGTTGATGTCAAAATGTCATTTTTATGTCATTCTTGTCTCAGGATCTTCAGAATGTCACTAAGAAACGTGACATGTTAAAAGTGGAGCAGGTGACTTTGAAGGAAAATGTTAATCAAAGTGCAAATAAATACAAATCCTATCTGGAGAATGAAAAAAAGAAAGAACAGGAGTTACTGAGAATTCAGCAACAAATTGAAGAAAAGCAACACGAACTCGCAGAACAGCAAAATGTATGTGAGCTCATAAATAGTGTTATCATAAAGCCACCTAAACCAATTAATAAACCAAAAATTAGCAAAGATAATGAAAATGAGGATGTTAGCAATAGAGATAGGAACATTATAAGTAACCTTAAGAATAGGAAAAATTTTTAAATTTACTTCCTTGAATTTAAATGCTCCAATTTTATATTATTTTACGTTGATTCTGTATTTCCACAATATACATGATCATTGTTACATAGTGACTTTCATCTATTTGTGTGTCTGTACTTTGAATGATTAAAATCCTTTTTAAGATCATTCAAATTTACTTAAATATTTTCCTATTTTTTACCATATTATTTATCACAACTGACTATATTCGTCCTCTGATATTTTTACTTTATTTCTTTTTATCCATTTTCTCCCTACTACCATCTCTGAGCACCTTCTCGATGCCCAAGCAGGAACTTGGAGTTGATATGCAATCCTGGATGTAATTCCTTATCTTAATGCAGATGATTGAAGCTCATATGAGCATGATAGAATTGCACTGTGAGGACAGAGATAGAGTTGGCATGCGCTACTTCACCTTGTGTGATGCAGGAAAACTTTATTCAGATTTCTCATTTATTCCATTTAGATGCTGCAGTCTATCAAAAAGGATGTTAAATCTGAAGAGACAAAATTGGAGCAGTCTGCAACTAAATTAAAAGACCAGATCCACGCCTTGGAGGCTGAACTGTCAGACAAAAAAATTGAACTTGAGCAGGTGGTTACAAAGGTGAACTTGATGGAAGATCGATCAAGGAAAGTGCAGCGTAATGAAGAACAGTGCATTATCTTGGAGAATCAGATCGTGACCCTGAGTAAGTCTAGAGTTTGATTTAAAAATAATAGTTCAGTCACTCCCATGCTTGGTGAATTTCTTTACTAAATAGCTGAATCATCGAGAGAGACATTGCAGATAAAATGACAAGTCTATTTTGACGTAGCTAATCTGACTGGGTGCTTTGGCCACATTGTATTACAATTGGTAATGGAAAGTGGCTGAATTCTGGCATTTGGTCACGATGCACTATGCTTTATGATAGAGAGGTGGCTGGTGTGAATTTTTGGGTGTATCATTGGGAGAACTTACAACTGACAAGTCTGGCATATGAGCAATGGCAAGTCAATGAGGCTGCTCTGAAATGTAACCAAAGAAAAATTGGTAAGGTAGGGAACTGTCAAGTAAATTTACTTTCACTGGTGTAAAGCTAGACATTTTATATAACATTTAATCAAATACCTATCTCTTTGATTATTTATAAGATCATGCACAACCACAAAACTAATTATTTTGATGAGCACAGCTGTTCTTGCACTGTGTTTACTGAAAGTAGCCTGATTCAGAATATTTAAGACATAAAAGTTAGTTACTACATTAATCTTTACTAGTGCCACTGTTAACACTAAAGCAAGGCGATGTGCTATCCTCAGGGTGTGCCTGAATCATTTGAAGAAAATTTTTTAAAGTCTCCGTAATCTAGGAAGCAGACGGCACTAAGCTGTGCTGTTAAACCTCCCTTGAACTTTATCTTCCAAATGTGAAGGATTTGTTTGTATTGCAAGATCAAAATATGTTTACCGGGTACACTGTTTTGTTGCAGCACGTCAGCTATCTGATCGAGAGCAACAACACCAGGAAACAATGGATGAACTGGCATTTCTTCAAAGAGAAATTCAGTTCTCAAAAAACAATGTAACCCATCTTCAAGAGTGGCTTCATTCAGAGAGAAAAAAGGCAGAGAAGCAAGTTGCAGTCATCACAGAAGAGTCCAAAGCTCAAAGAGCTCAGCTAGAGAAGGCTTTTGATGTAAGTTGCATTCCCCACAATTACATTATGTAGAAGTACGATTTATTTCATCAGTTCAAGTAAACGAACTGGTCAGACTGGACTCACTGGCGCACCTCAGGGGTGTGTGCTTAGCCCACTGCTCTATCCTCTATATACATATGACTGTATGGCTTGGCATAGCTCAAGTGCCATCTATAAATTTGCTGACGATACAACCATTGTTGATAGAATCTCAGGTGGTGATGAGAGGGCGTATGGGAGTGAAATATGCCAACTAGTGGAGTGGTGCTACAGCAAAAATCTGGTACTCACCATCAGTAAGGCAAAAGAGCTGATTGTGGACTTCAGGAAGGGTAAGACAAAGGAACACATACCAATCGTCATAGAGGGATCAGAAGTGGAGAGAGTGAGCAGTTTCAAGTTCCTGAGTGTCAAGATCTCTGAGGATCTAACCTGGTGCCAACATATCAATGTAGTTATAAAAGAAGGCAAGACAGCAGGTATACTTTATTAGGAGTTTGAAGAGATATAGCATGTCAGCAAATACACTGAAAAGCTTTCTATAGTTGTAGCTTGGAGAGCATTTTGACAGGCTGCATCACTGTCGGGGGTGGATTGGGGGGTGCTACTGCACAGGACCAACAGAGGGTTGTAAATCTAGTTGGCTCCACCTTGGGTACTAGTCTACAAAGTACCCAGGACATCTTCAGGGAGCGGTGTCTCAGAAAGGTAGCGTCCATTATTAAGGACCTCCAGCACCCAGGACATGCCCTTTTCTCACTAATCACTGTTACCATCAGGTAGGACATACAGAAGCCTGAAGGTACACACTCAGCGATTCAGGAACAGCTTCTTCCCTTCTGCCATCCGATTCCTAAATGGACATTGAATCTTTGGGCACTACCTCACTTTTTTAAATATACAGTATTTCTGTTTTTTTGTATGTTTTTTAATCTATTCAATATGTGTATACTGTAATTGATTTACTTATTTTTTTTATTTCATTTATTTTTTCTCTTCTTTATTAAGTATTGCATTGAACTGCTGCTGAGAAAGTTAACAAATTTCACGTCAAATGCCAGTAATAATAAACCTGATTCTGATTCTGGAAGTATGACTGTTCACTTGCCACTTTGTGTATCTATCATTCATGAAAAGTCAAATAAGAACATTCACTAAAGGTGTAAAACTGATATTTTTAAATATGCCCTTATAATGTAGAAATCTGCAAGGCTCAGATTTCCAATGCAGTCCAACAAAAATCTGAAGTAATTTCTGATGTTATTGTTCTCAACATAGGAACAAAAGCATGAAAATAACAGACTGCAGAAGGAATTATCTTCAATCGACCAGGTTGCACGTGATAACCATGCCCAAGTTGAGAGTGTCATGAGTGAATTAAATGAGATGAGACAGAAATATTTTGAACTTAAACAACAGGTACATAATAAAACCCCACTAATTTTCTCATTTAGTGAAACTAAACAAGTTTGTTCTTTTTCATGAGTTTCTGGTTTCAGTTTTTGAATATTTATTTCTCATGTAGTTATTTAGACAATAGGTGCAGGAGTAGGTCATTCAGCCCTTCGAGCCAGCACCACCATTCACTGTGATCATGACTGATAATCCACAATCAGTACCCTTTTCCTGCCTTCTCCCCATATCTCTTCTCTCCGCTATCTTTAAGAGCCCTAACTCTTTTTTGAAAGAATCCGGAGAATTGGCCTCCACTGCCTTCTGAGGCAGAGCATTCCACAGAATCACAACCCTCTGTGTGAAAAAGTTTTTCCTCAACTCCGTTCTAAATTACCCCTTATTCTTAAACTGTGACCTCTGGTTCTGGACTCCCCCAACATCGAGAACACGTTTCCTTCCTCTAGCGTGTCCAATCCCTTAATAATCTTGTATGTTTCAATCAGATCCCCTCTCATCCTTCTAAATTCCAGTGTATACAGCCCCAGTCGCTCCAATCTTTCAACATATGACAGTCCCTCCATTCCGGGAATTAATCTCGTGAACCTACGCTGCACTCCCTCAATAGCTAGAATGTCCTTCCTCAAATTTAGAGACCAAAACTGTACACAATATTCCAGATGTTGTCTCACCAGGGCACTATACGACTGCAGAAGGACCTTTTTGGTCCTATACTCAATTCCCCTTGTTATGAAGGTCAGCATGCCATTAGCTTTCTTCACTGCCTGCTGTACCTGCATGCTTACTTTCAGTGACTGATGAACAAGGACGCCTAGATCTCGTTGTACTTCCCCTTTTCCTAACTTGACACCTTTCTGATAGTAAGCTGCCTTCCTGTTCTTGCCACGCAAGTGGATAACCTCACATTTATTCACATTAAACTGCATCTGCCCGCTCACACAACCTGTCCAAGTCACCCTGCATTCTCATAACATCCTCCTCACATTTCACACTGCCACCCAGCTTTGTGTCATCTGCAAATTTGCTAATGTTACTTTTAATCCCTTCATCTAAATCATTAATGTATATTGTAAATAGCTGCGGTCCCAGCACCGAGCCTTGCGATACCCCCTTAGTAACTGTCTGCCATTCTGAAAAGGACCCATTAATCCCTACTCTTTGTTTCTTGTCTCCCAACCAATTTTCTATCTATGTCAGTACTCTACCCCCAATACCATTTGCTCTAATTTTGCACACTAACCTCCTATGTGGGACCTTACCAAAGGCTTTCTGAAAGTCCAGGTACACTACATCCACTGGCTTTCCCATGTCCATTTTCATAGTTACATTTAGTATTCTAATGTTTGATAAAGTATGTTGTCATATTTTATAATGTCATAAAGTAGGTTCAGATAATAGCATTTAGACTATGTTTATTACTCTGTGTGATTATTGTGGCACAATAGTTGATAGTAATGAATTTCAAAGTTCAAAGTAAATTTTATTATCGAAGTACATTTGTGTCACCACATACAACCCTGAGATTTATTTTCCTGCAGGCATACTCAGTAAATCTGTAGAATAGTAACTATAACAAGATCAATGAAAGATCAACCAGAGTGCAGAAGAAATTTGCTTATAAACTAGATTTTTATAATGGCGAATAATTGTATAAATAAGAAATGGGGAGTGTGTGTTGAAGCAGAGTATATATTTAATAATAATTATGACTGGACTAGCTTTGTGTGTTCATGAACTTTTGATATATCATCTACTTCTGTCTTTGATACTTAATAAATCGTTTAGCTAAGAAGTCAAGAACAAATGGAACAACGGCAGAAGGAGATAAAGGAAGCAATAAGAATACTTCGGTCAGACGTTAAAGCAGAAATTGGCAATAGTTTAAAAGAATTAGATCGGTCTTCTGTTGAACCAAAGAGTGATCTGGATGTTACTTTGGAAGAGGAAGAAACACTTCAGTGTGAAAAAGAGAGCCTGAAGGAGAATTTTCCCTTTGCTACCATTGACAGAAGTCACCCAAATTTCGATGAGAGGTTAAGGCTAACAAAATTCAATTTTAAGGTGATATTCCTTTGCAAGTAATTCTTGTGTGTTGTGATAAATTTATAGATTCATAATTCTTTGATGGATATCTGGGTACCTGGATCTCGTATCTACATGTGTTTTTTTTTCCTTTTACAATTCATTTTCTAATTTTACAATACATTTATACCATCTCAAATTCCTGAAAAGAAATCTTGACAGTAGGTTCATTGGTAGAATATATACAGCCTATGATTTCTGTGCCAACCATGATGCCAATTCAAACTAATCCCATCTGCCCATACATTGTTTATATCTTTCCGTGTTCTGGCCTTGTGTCTGTCTAAATACCCCTGAAACATTGCCATGAGGTAGAAACAAGAGAAAGCCATGTGACCCCACATGCTTGCTGCATTATGGTTGATCTTTCATGTCACCGTTATTTTCTTTAAATGACACTATATCATATTTAGAAGATTGGAAAAAGCTGCAGAAAATTGAAAGGTGAGGAAATCGATGATCTAATTGCATAAGGAGGTATGAAGGCCAATGTCTTGAAGTTTATTGATTAGTTTTCAGGGGTGATAGTTTTGAATGCCAAGCTGTAATCGATAAAGAGCATCCTGATATAGCTATCTTCCTCTGTCACCTGCAACTACCCCTTTGTTGTTGTAATCACTGGAGCCTTGCTGTTTAGAACCATAGAACATTACAGCACAGAAACAGGCTTTTTGGCCCTCCTTGGCTGTGCCGAACCATTTTTCTGCCTATTCCCACTGACCTGCACCTGGACCATATCCCTCCATACACCTCTCATCCATGTACCTGTCCAAGTTTTTATTAAATATTAGAAGTGAGCCCACATTTACCATTTCATCTGGCAGCTCATTCCACACTCCCACCACTTTCTGTGTGAAGAAGCCCCCCCCCAACGTTCCCTTTAAATTTTTCCCCCTTGATCCATGTCCTCTGGTTTTTTTCTTCCCTAGCCTCAATGGGAAAAGCCTACTTGCATTCACTCTATCTACATCCATCATAATTTTATATACCTCTATCAAATCTCCCCTCATTCATCTACGCTCCAGGGAATAAAGTCCTAACCTATTCAATCTTTCTCTGTAGCTCACTTTCTGAAGTCCCAGCAACATCCTTGTAAACCTTCTCTGCACTCTTTCAACCTTATTAATATCCTTCCCGTAATTTGGTGACCAAAACTGCACATAATAGTTTAGTCTTTGCTTCTATGCAGGTAGGAAGAAGACAGTCAAGTGATCAGATTTCTCGAAATGCAGTCTAGGCATTCCTTAGTGGTCAAGTGTGTTAGAACCCCTGGTGTTGCCAGTTATATGCTGATGATAATTGGGCAGAGATTTCTTTAAACAAGGCTGTCTGCAGTTCCCAACTATGATTTGAAATGCTTCGGGGTGGGCTGCTTCTTGTTTAGTGGTGACAGTATTTAATATCTCGAGTACTTGATTAATTTTGGCTTTTGGCAGTATGTAAACTGCAGTGAGAAACACAGATGAGAACTCTTTGTAAGTAGAACAGTCATCACTTTACATAGAAAACCTACAGCACAATACAGGCCCTTCAGCCCACAAAGTTGTACCAAACATGTCCCTACCTTAGCAATTGGCTTACCCATAGCCCTCTATTTTTCTAAGCTCCATGTACCTATCCAAAGTGTCTTAAAAGACTCCATCGTATCCACCACCACCAACATTGCCAGCAGCCCATTCCACTCACTCACCACCCTCTGCCTAAAAAACTTACCCCTGACATCTCCTCTGTACCTACTCCCCAGCACCTTAAACCTGTGCCCTCTTGTGTTAGCCATTTCAGCCCCGGGAAAAAGCCTCTGACTATCCACACGATCGATGCCTCTCATCATCTTATACACCTCTATCGGGTCACCTTTCATCCGCCGTCACTCCAAGGAGAAAAGGCCAAGTTCATTCAACCTGTTTTCATAAGGCATGTTCCCCAGTCCAGGCAACATCCTTGTAAATCTCCTCTGCACCCTTTCTATGGCTTCCACATCCTTCCTGTAATGAGGTGACCAGAACTGAGCACAGTACTCCAAGTGGGGTCTGAACAGGGTCCTATATAGCTGCAGCATTATCTCTCAGCTCCTAAATTCAATTCCACAATTAATGAAGGCAATTGCACCATATGCCTTCTTAACCACAGAGTCAACCTGCGCAGCTGCTTTGAGCGTCCTATGGACTCAGACCCCAAGATCTCTCTGATCCTCCACACTGTCAAGAGTCTTACCATTAATACTATATTCTGCCATCATATTTGACCTACTAAAATGAACCACTTCACACTTATCTGGGGTGAACTCCATCTGCCACATCTCAGCCCAGTTTTGCATCCTATCAATGTCCCGCTGTAACCTCTGACGCACGATCCACAACATCTCCAACCTTTGTGTCATCAGCAAACTTTATTAGCCCATCCCTCCACTTCCTCATCCAGGTCATTTATAAAAATCACGAAGAGTAAGGGTCCCAGAACAGATCCCTGAGGCACACCACTGGTCACCGACCTCCATGCAGAATATGATCCGTCTACAACCACTTTGCCTTCTGTGGGCATGCCAGTTCTGGATCCACAAAGCAACGTCCCCTTGGATCCCATACCTTCTTACTTTCTCAATAAGCCCTGCATGGGGTACCTTATCAAATGCCTTGCTGAAATCCATACACACTACATCTACTGCTCTTCCTTCATCAATGTGTTTAGTCACATCCTCAAAAAATTCAATCAGGCTTGTAAGACACAACCTGCCCTTGACAAAGCCATGCTGACTATTCCTAATCATATTATACCTCTCCAAATGTTCATAAATCCTGCCTCTCAGGATCTTCTCCATCAACTTACCAACCACTGAAGTAAGGCTCACTGGTCTATAATTTCCTGGGCTATCTCTACTCCCTTTCTAGAATAAAGGAACAACATCGGCAACCCTCCAATCCTCTGGAACCTCACCTGTCCCCATTGATGATGCAAAGATCATCGCCAGAGACTCAGCAATCTTTGCTGTCACCTCCCACAGTAGCCTGGGGTACATCTCATCTGGTCCCTGTGACTTATCCAACTTGATGCTTTCCAAAAGTTCCAGCACATCCTCTTTCTTAATATCTACATGCTCAATCGAATGGTTAGATGCTTCAGGTCAGAGGAACAAGAGTGCAACCAAGCCACCACATTCGAGCACCACCAAGTGTTTATCATGAAACACAGACCCCCCACCTTTTCCTTCTCCAAATCAGCCATCCAGTTCATCCTGTGTATCCAAAGCCTTCAGGTCTTACCGACATATCTGGCATGACCAGAGTGAGTCGTGTCTCCATGAACCACAGAACGTAGCAATTCCTTATTTCCCTCTGATACAACAATCTTGTCCTTGGGTTTTTAGTTTTATTCTTCAGTGGCTATACATTTGCTAACAAGATGCTGGGTAGAGGAACTTTAAATGATCGGCCTTTCAGTCTGGCTTGAAGTCCTCCCCTCCTTCCTCCCTTCTGGCCATGGCAATGTACCTTTGTCTGTTTAAAGGTGCAGTACCTGCTTGCTTTGAGAGTTAAGTCTGCCGAGTCCTGCAGAAGATCGTGTAAATGCTACTCAAAGTATGTTGCTTAAAGGGAAATTTTGCACTGCAGATTTTAACATGTTCCTGTGGTTCACCAGCACTGTCTTGAAAATGCGCCTTAACTGTTTATTCAAGTTATTACAAGAGAAAATAAGGGGTGCTAGAATTGGGTCGTCTTCCTGTGTGCACATATAAGCATCCTGTAAGGGACAAGTGTTAGAGGAACCTTTATTCTTTCCTTATCCAGGATGAACAGTGGCGTGGAGAAGTGCTAAGAGAAAACTTACGACAACAAGAAGATCGGCTAAAGGTTGGTAAATGTCTATGGTAAAATTATTTTTATATAATAATGACATTACTGCTAGTATTTGTAAACAATGATAACTTAAAATATCTAAATTCATTTTTGAGATGTGTATCACTAATCTTCAAAACAGTACTTTCAGGGGTTGAAGTTCATTACTGATAATTTGCTTTCTCTTGTTTCCATTCCATCTGAGAATAGTTATAATTTCATAAATGTTCTTCCATCTTCAGTGTTAAAAATAATGAATTATCTTTGAAAGTAAAAATGCTGAGAAGAATAACGAGAAACTGAATATCAGGAGCTTACATTGATGATTTTCACTTAAGTTCAAAATAAATTTATTATCAAATTGCATATATATCACCATGTACTACCCTGAAATTTATTTTCTTGCAGGCATACTGAATAAATCCATAAAAGAATAATAACCATGATAGAATTAATGCATGACTGTACCAATAAGTCTTTCAACCAGTGTACAAAAGACAACAAACTGTGCAAATACAAAAAGAAAGAAATAACAACTATATATAAATAAACAATAAACATTGAGAACATGAGATGACTAGACTTTGAAAGTGAGTCTGCAGGTTGTGGGAACATTTTGGTAATGGGGCAAGTGAAGTTTATCCCCTATGGTTTAAGAGCTCGATGGTTGAGGAGTAATAACTGTTCCTGAACTTGGCTGTGCGGATTCTGAGGATCCTGTACCACCTCCTTGATGGCAGCAACAAGAATGAAAGCATAACCCAGGTGGTGGGGATCCCTGATGCTGGGTGCTGCTTTCCTGTGACAGCATTTTCGGTAGATGTGCTCAGTGGTGGGGAGGGCTTTACTGTGATGGGCTTTGCCATAACCACTACTAGGAGTTGAGGATGCCATCGTCTACCTGCTGAATCGTGTCTACGCCCACCTGGACAAGCCAGCGAGCACTGTGAGGGTCATGTTTTTTGACTTCTCCAGTGCGTTCAACACCATCCGTCCTGCTCTGCTGGGGGAGAAGCTGACAGCAATGCAGGTGGATGCTTCCATGGTATCATGGATTCTTGATTACCTGACTGGCAGACCACAGTACGTGTGCCTGCGACACTGTGTGTCCGACAGAGTGATCAGCAGCACTGGGGCTCCACAGGGGACTGTCTTGTCTCCCTTTCTCTTCACCATTTACACTTCGGACTTCAACTACTGCACAGAGTCTTGTCATCTTCAGAAGTTTTCTGATGACTCTGCCATAGTTGGATGCATCAGCAAGGGAGACGAGGTTGAGTACAGGGCTACGATAGGAAACTTTGTCACATGGTGTGAGCAAAATTATCTGCAGCTTAATGTGAAAAAGACTAAGGAGCTGGTGGTAGACCTGAGGAGAGCTAAGGTACCAGTGACCCCTATTTCCATCCAGGGGGTTAGTGTGGACATGGTGGAGGATTACAAATACCCGGGGATACGAATTGACAATAAACTGGACTGGTCTAAGAAAGCTGGGGCTGTCTGCAAGAAGGGTCAGAGCCGTCTCTATTTCCTGAGGAGACAGGGGTCCTTTGACATCTGTTGGACGATGCTGAGGATGTTCTATGAGTCTGTGGTAGCTAATCCTATCATGTTTGCTGTTGTGTGCTGGGGCAGCAGGCTGAGGGTAGCAGACACCAACAGAATCAACAAACTCATTCATAAGGCCAGTGATGTTGTGGGGATGGAACTGGACTCTCTGATGGTGGTGCCTGAAAAGAGGATGCTGTCCAAGTTGGATGCCATCTTGGACAATGTCTCTCATCCACTACATAATGTACTGGTTGGGCACAGGAGTACATTCAGCCAGAGACTCATTCCACCGAGACGCAACACAGAGTGTCATAGGAAGTCATTTCTGCCTGTGACTATCAAACTTTGCAACTCCTCCCTTGGAGGGTCAGACACTGAGCCAATAGGCTGGTACTGGACTTACTTCCTGGCACAATTTACATATTACTATTTAACTATTTATGGTTTTATTACTATTTATTATTTATGGTGCAACTGTAACGAAAACCAATTTCCCCCAGGATCAATAAAATATGACTATGACTATGACTACTTCTTGTAGAATTTTCTGTTCAAGGGCATTGGTGTTTCCGTACCAGGATGTGATGCAGCCAGTTAATATACTCTCCACCGCACATCTATAGAGGTTTGTCAAAGTTATAGATGTCATACTGAATCTTTGCAAACTTCTAAGGAAGCAGAGGTGCTGCTGTGCTTTCTTTGTAATTGAAAGTTACATGCTGGACCCAGGACAGGTCCTCTGAAATGATAACACCGAGGAATTTAAAGTTACTGACCCTCGCCACCTCTGATGTGCACAGACTCACAGACCTCAGGTTCATCCTCTTGAAGTTAATAATCAGCTCTTTAGGTTTGCTGACATTGAGTAAGAGATTGGTGTTGTGGTACCATTCAGCCAGAATTTCAATCTCCCTCCTCTGTGCTGATTCATCACTACCTTTGATTCGGCAATGACAGTGGTCTTGTCAGCAAACTTACAGAAGGCAGTATTGAGGCCCATATCTTGAAGCTTGTTGATTAATTTTGAGCGGATGATAGTATTGAATGTCGAGTGTGGTCAATAAAGAGCATCCTGATGTATGCATCTTTGCTGTGTAGGTGTTCCAGGATTGAGTGAAGAGCCAATGAAATGGCATCTGCTGTGGACCTGTTGCGCCACTAGGAGAGGATCCAAGTCGCTTCTCAGGCAGGAGTTGATATGTTTCATCACCAACCTCTCAAAAACACTTTATCACTGTGGATGTAAGTGCTACTGGACAAATAGTCATTGAGTCTGGTGGTTACCTAGGACTGTCGAAGCAAGAGATTAAAGATCTCAGTGAACACTCAAGCCAGTTGATCAGCATGGGTCTTTAGTACTTGGCCAGGTACCCTGTCTGGACCCAATGCTTTTTATGGATTCGCCTGACTGAAGGCTGCTCATACATCAACCTCAGAGATTGAAATTACAGGATCTTTGGGAGCAATGGGAGTTTGTGATGGTTTCTCCATGTTTTGATGGCCAAAGTGAGCATAGAAGGCATTGGGCTGATCTGGAAGTGAAATCCTGTTGTGGTCTATGTTGCTTGATTACCTTTATAAGAAGTGATAGCATTCAGGCCCTGCCACAACTGTTGAGCATCCTTCATTGACTCAAGTTTAGACAAGAATTGCCACTTCGCTCATGAGATGACTTTCCAGAGATCATACCTGGACCTCTTGTAGCTTTCTTGATTATGAGATTTGAATGTCTTTGATCTGGTCCTCAGCAGATTGCGGATCATCGAGGGCTTCTGGTTGATTTTGTGGAGACACACTCATTTACAATTGTTTTTATAAGTCCACAAATGAATCCTTGAATACAGCCTGGTCCACCAATTTGAAGCAACCCCAAGACCGCTGCTCTGCCTCCAGTGCCACCTCTTTGTTATGCTTATCGCTGGAGCCTTGCTCTTTAGGCTCTGCCTGTATGCAGGTAGAAGGAGGACAGTCAAGTAATCAGATTTCCCAAAATGCAGTCTAGGCATGGAAATGTAGGCATTCCTTATCTTAGTATAACAATGATCTAGTGTTTTGGAACCTCTGATGCTACAAGTTATATGCTGATGGTAATTGGGCAGGGATTCCTTCAAACAAGTTTGGTTGAAGTCCCTGACTATGATTTGAAATACGTCAGGATGAAATGTTTCTTGTTTAGTTTCGGTATCATGTAGCATCTCAAGTACTTCATTGTAGTTGGCCACTGGTGGTATGTACACTGTCAGGATTATGGAGGAGAGCTCCCTAGGTAAATAGAATAGACGACATTTGACTATTAGGTGTTCAAGGTTGGGAACACGAGTTCAACAAAACCACTACATTGTAGCACCATCAAGAATTTATTATGAAACACATACCTTCAGCCTTTGTCTTTAACGAATTAGCAGTTCAGTCCATCCTGTAAATTGAGAAGCCTTTAGGTCTGATTCCCAGATCTGGCATGCTGGCAGTAATCCATGTCTTGCTTAAACATAGAACACAACAATCTCTCATTTCTCTTTAATATAACAATCTTGCCCTCAGGTCCTCAATGTTGTTCTCCAATGACTGCATATTTGCTGACAAGGAGTTGGGTAGAGGGAGTCTCATTCCTCTATATTTCTGCCTGGCTTGGAGTCCGCCCCCCCCCCGCCTTACTTCGGGCCATGGTGATGAACCTTTGTCCACTTGCTTGCTTGAGAATTACTTCCAAGTACTTCAGAAGATCGTGATATCTGTAGTTCATTAAGTCAATTTAAAAATATACTTGCATGTTTCCATGTCCCTTTTTAATCATCAGGAAACATTTTTGAAAAGACCATTCCTCTTGAAACTTCTGATTATCGAGTATCATATTAAGCACCTCATACAATAGGATGTGCTTAATCACAATTGGTGTGATTGCCAGGGAAGCCCAAGAAAGCAGAAATTGCACCAGAATCAAGGATCAATGATCAACTTTACTTGCCATATATATTTATGTCTGCTGTGGAGTGTTGGTCAGCGTTTGACATGTAACAAAGAGCAACAGCATTCAGCTCTTCAGAATTACATATAATTCTTCAGTATTTACATATAGTTCATATGAAGAATTATATGTAAATAGAAAGTTAAAGTACATGTATAGAATAAAATGGGCATAAATACCAGCGTGCATTTACAATGTAAACAGCATTATAAAAAGTGGTTTAAAGTGTTTGCAATGTTGTGACAGGGGTAATAGATAGAGAAGGGGGTGAGGGGTAATTAAAATTGTTGATCAGATTAACTGCCTAGAGAAGAAACTTCTAAAATGGCATGAAGTTTTTGGTTTAATAGTCCTATAGAGCTTTGCAGAAGGGATCTTTTGGAAAAAGCAGTTTGCTGGATGGGTAGAGTCTGCTATGATTTTTTTTTCCCCCTGCCTCCTCCTTTGTCCCAGACACACACAAGTCCTGCAGTGATGGTAAGCTGCAGCCAGTGACCTTTTCTGCTGACTGCAATGTACACTGAAAAGTAATTTAACAAAGTTTTATATCACTGATCTTAAGAACATCTACTTTTAATAAGTCGGTTTGTCATTGTTAATCAGTTTTTCTGTTGTTTAGGCACAGATTCGTCAGTGCATGTCAGAACAAGCTGAAGCACTCTGTAAACGAAGGCAGCAGACACAGGGTAATCTGACAAACCTGAGAAGGCGAGTGGATGCCCTGGATGAACTTGTTACCAGCATGAGTGTAAACTCATCTCATCATTATCAGACTGATGGCACAAGTAAGGTAGGTAGCAAAATGTAGCAATGAAAGACTTGCAAACTAACTACGGCTATATCAGCAAGAAAAAGCAATGAAAGATCAACTCAAGGTTTTATTGAAGGAAGAAACAGTCGTGTCCAATGATCTGTCTTCAACTAATAAACTATTACACTACAACAGTAGTTTTAGGAATTCAGGAATGTGAATCAAGCAGCAACGGAAATGTGATTCACCAATCCCATTTCAAGGTGTTATTTGAAGACGATGATGTTAGGACATTGCTACTTTTGTCCTTCTGAGTGGTGAAGTTTGAGAGGTGCCAGTCAAGTTAAACAAACTTTAAGTTGTTTGAGTACATCCTGCATGACATACTGCAACTGTGTTGTCCTGATGGTGAAAGTACTTCAGTAAAAGGAGCACGAATCAAATGACCTCTTTTCTTCTTGATGTCACTGTGGCTACATTAATCCATTTGGTGAGAATTCCTTTGCAGTCCTGATGAGTTATATAGAGCCTGCAACAGGCTGCTTCAATATGTTCAGAATGGAGCTAAATGCTCTTGAATCTGCAGCAAATGACCTCATTAAATTATGATGAAGGAAAGATTATTGATGAAATGGTTGAAGATAGTTAGGCCAAGGACACATCCCTGAGAAATTTCTTGAATGATACCTTGTGTTGACTTAGGGGTATGCTCGTATATAAAATTATAAAACAACCCAGACATGTACTTTCCGTAACTAGCTTGATAGGCACAGTAAACATTTTGAAACATGTTTTTGATTTATGTTGATGAAACTACAAAAAACTTCGTCTTTTATATCAGCCACTGGCAAAAAATCCCATTTTGACCTTTTGGATTCAATTTTCCCCTCTTTTAATGTTCATTTCCTGCATCAAAGTCTTGTTGAAGATACCTGTTATGTTTTTAAAAAAATATACAAAACATTAAATCATCAGCCACTTTTTTTCTCATCTTCATCATTTATATTCTTAAACCTTTTGACCACTTCTTTTGACTCCTGTCTTTGCTTTATCTCTGGGAGCTTTTTCCTTCTAGTTCTGCTGTTTCATATGTTGATCTGTTAAATGTTTGAGTAATTGTGTACATTTTCATATATGCAGCATGTATGGGTTCCCTTTGTTTTTTTACCATCATTATAACTCATTGTAATTACCTAAATGGAAAAAAAAACAAATAGACATTTTGTAGTAACGAGCTAAGCCAAAACAGTCTTGAAAAATACCGAGTGGCTGTCTGTGGAAATGTCGGTTATTCAACAAATATTAGTGCTACATAAATATTTAATTTTTTAAAAAAGCATTATTTCTGTTATGACCACTTTCTTTGTAATTTCTCCTTCTATTCACATTTTCATTTCTGCAACAGTACTGAAAATGTTCTTGATTAAGTTACAAATGACGTTCTGTATGACTGTGATAAACAATAAACACAGAAGGGGTGCATTCAGCCAATTACTGCCTGACTCAGAACAATCCCATTCCTCCAGTGATTTCCCTGTAACCTATTCTCTCACATCAGAATCAGAATCAGAATTGGGTTTATTATCACCGGTATGTGACATGAAATTTGTTAGCTTAGCAGCAGCAGTTCAATGCAATACATAATCTAGCAGAGAGAGAAATAATAATATTAATAAATAAAATAAAACATAGTAGTTTTATAGTCATAGTCATACTTTATTGATTCCGGGGGAAATTGGTTTTCGTTACAGTTGCACCATAAATAATAAATAGTAATAAAACCATAAATAGTTATATGTAAATTGTGCCAGAAAATAAGTCCAGTACCAGCCTATTGGCTCAGGGTGTCTGACCCTCCAAGGGAGAAGTTGTAAAGTTTGATGGCCACAGGCAGGAATGACTTCCTATGACGCTCTGTGTTGCATCTCGGTGGAATGAGTCTCTGGCTGAATGTACTCCTGTGCCCAACAGTACATTATGTAGTGGATGGGAGACATTGTCCAAGATGGCATGCAACTTGGACAGCATCCTCTTTTCAGATACCACCATCAGAGAGTCCGGTTCCATCCCCACAACATCACTGGCCTTATGAATGAGTTTGTTGATTCTGTTGGTGTCTGCTACCCTCAGCCTGCTGCCCCAGCACACAACAGCAAACATGATAGCACTGGCCACCACAGACTCGTAGAACATCCTCAGCATCATCCAGCAGATGTTAAAGGACCTCAGTCTCCTCAGGAAATAGAGACGGTTCTGACCCTTCTTGTAGACAGCCTCAATGTTCTTTGACCAGTCCAGTTTATTGTCAATTCATATCCCCGGGTATTTGTAATCCTCCACCATGTCCACACTGACCCCCTGCTCTCCTCGGGTCTACCACCAGCTCCTTAGTCTTTTTCACATTAAGCTGCAGATAATTCTGCTCACACCATGTGACAAAGTTTCCTACCGTAGCCCTGTACTCAGCCTCATCTCCCTTGCTGATGCATCCAACTATGGCAGAGCCATCAGAAAACTTCTGAAGATGATAAGACTCTGTGCAGTAGTTGAAGTCCGAGGTGTAAATGATGAAGAGAAAGGGAGACAAGTCAGTCCCCTGTGGAGCCCTAGTGCTGCTGATCACTCTGTCGGACACACAGTGTTGCAAGCACACGTACTGTGGTCTGCCAGTCAGGTGATCAAGAATCCATGATACCAGGAAAGCATCCACCTGCATTGCTGTCAGCTTCTCCCCCAGCAGAGCAGGGCGGATGGTGTTGAACGCACTGGAGAAGTCAAAAAACATGACCCTCACAGTGCTCGTTGGCTTGTCCAGGTGGGCGTAGACACGGTTCAGCAAGTAGACGATGGCATCCTCAACTCCTAGTCGGGGCTGGTAGGGGAACTGGAGGGGATCTAAGTGTGGCCTGACCATAGGCCGGAGCAGCTCCAGACCAAGTCTCTCCAGGGTCTTCATGATGTGGGAGGTCAATGCCATTGGTCTGTAGTCATTGAGGCCGCTGGGGCACGGCATCTTCGGCACAGGGATGAGGCAGGACGTCTTCCACAGCACAGGAACCCTCCGGAGCCTCAGGCTCAGTTTGAATACATGGTGAAGTACTCCACATAGCTGAGGGGCACAGGCTTTGTGCACCCTGGTACTGACACCATCCGGTCCTGCAGCCTTGCTTGGGTTGAGATGTTTCAGCTGTCTTCTCACCTGTTCAGCTGTGAAGCCCACTGTGGTGGTTTCATGTGGAGAAGGGGTATGGTCATGAGAGCAGGGTGGGGGACTGTGAGGAGGCATAGGAGGGGAGAGTGGAATATGTGTTGGTTGGGGGCCGACAACAGATGGCTCATGTGGGGGATGGGCAGGGGCCACAATGTCAAATCTGTTAAAGAACAGGTTAAGTTCGTGGCCCTGTCCACACTGCCTTCAGCTCCTCTGTTGCTAGTTTGCCGGAACCCAGTGATAGTCCTCATCCCCCTTCAGGCCTCTCTCATTTTGTTCTGCTGGAGTTTCCACTCAAGCTTCCTCCTGTACCTGTCTTTAGTCTCCCTGATCCTGGCTTTCGGGTCTCTCTGTATTGCCCTCAGCTCCTCCCTATTTCCATCTCTAAACGCCCTCTTTTTAGCGTTCAGGATGTCCTTAATGTCCTTTGTTACCCATGGCTTGTTATTTGAATAACAAAGGACAGTTCTTGTCGGAACATTGCAGTCCACACAGAAGTTGATGTAATCAGTGATGCACTCTGTGAGCCCATCAATATCCTCTCCATGTGGCTCACAGAGTGCCTGCCAGTCTGTCACCTCAAAACAACCCTGGAGCGCCTCATAAGCCCCCTCCGACCATTTTCTCACTGTCCTCGAGGTTGCAGGTTTACTCTTCACCAGAGGCACGTAGCAGGGTTTTAGATGCACCAGGTTGTGATCTGACCTTCCCAGTGGGGAGAGGGGAGAGGAGCTGTATGCATCCTTAACGTTAGCGTACATCAAATCCAGAGTCCTCTCCCCTCTGGTTGTACAGCTCACATACTGCGTGAAGTTGGGCAGTGTTCTAGCCATGGTAACATGGTTGAAGTCACCCGAGATGGTAACGAGGGCACTCGGGTGCTGGGTTTGTAGTCTGGCTGTGACGGTGTAAATGATGTTACACGCCGACGTCGGGTTGGCAGAGGGAGGGATGTACACAACAAACATAATAAATAAACAAGCAAATCAATTACTTATATTGAATAATTTTTTTAATGTGCAAAAACAGAAATACTGTATATTTTTTTAAAAAGTGAGGTAGTGTCCAAAGCTTCAATGTCCACTTAGGAATCGGATGGCAGAGGGGAAGAAGCTGTTCCTGAATCGCTGCGTGTGCCTTCAGGCACCGCACCCCAAAGATGTCCTGGGTACTTTGTAGGCTAGTGCCCAAGATGGAGCTGACTACATTTACAACCTTCTGCAGCTTCTTTCGGTCCTGTGCAGTAGCTCCTCCATACCAGACAGTGATGCAGCCTGTCAGGATGCTCTCCACAGTACAACTATAGAAGTTTATGAGTGTATTTGTTGATATGCCAAATCTCTTCAAACTCCTAATGAAGTATAGTGCTGTCTTGTCTTCTTTATGACTACATCAATATGCTGGGACCAGGTTAGATCCTCAGAGATCTTGACGCCCAGGAACTTGAAGCTGCTCACTCTCTCCACTTCTGATCCTTCTGAGGACTGGTATGTGTTCCTTCATCTTACCCTTCCTGAAGTCGACAATCAGCTCTTTCGTCTTACTGATGTTGAGTGCCAGGTTGTTGCTATGGCACCATTCCACTAGTTGGCAGATTTCACTCCTGTACGCCCTCTCGTTGCCACCTGAGATTCTACCAACAATGGTTGTATCGTCAGCAAATTTATAGATGCTATTTGAGCTATGCCTAGCCACACAGTCATGTGTATAGGGCGAGTAGAGCAGTGGGCTAAGCCACACCCCTGAGGTGCGCCAGTGTTGATCGTCAGCGAGGAGGACATGTTATCACCAATCCGCACAGACTGTGGTCTTCTGGTTAGGAAGTTAAGGATCCAATTGTAGAGGGAGGTACAGAGGCCCGGGTTCTGCAACTTCACAATCAGGATTGTGGGAATGATGTCTCTTAAACACACCCGCACCAGCAATAATCCCACCAGTCAATTAAATCAATTACACCATGAGCGATTTACAACAGCCAATTGACCTAAGAGTTTGCATAACCCTGGGAACTAGTTAAAAACAGAAAAGGCTTGAGATTCTCATCAGGTGAGACAGCAGCTGTGGAGAGAGAAACAGAGTTGCAGGGTTATCAATCTGAAACATTAACTCACTTCTTCTTTCCTTGAAAGTTGTTTGACATGCTGAGTGTTCCCAGCATTTCTGTTTTAATATTGTACTTACAGAATTTTTTTTTTGCTTTTTGTTTTACATATTCAATCTGTAAAGTTATAGCTCCACCACGTTACTTCATTTGATCGCTTGCCAGTTTCCAACTCGTATTCTCTGATTTTTGCCATGTTCCTTGACTGGCAACCATTCCTAGTGGACCAGTAGTTTCTTATATCTAAATATATGGAAGACCAAAGCCTGGGTACTTGGACCAATTTGTGGTCGTATTTGGCTGACAGAATACAAGACTGACGTCCTGTTTTAATATATGAACCATCTATCTGTCTCTGAAACCCACTTGCCCATGCTACCTGTAGAGGTGATTTTTGCTCTTCTGATGGATCTCCTTCATCCTTCACTTTATCTCATTGAAGGATTTGCTCCCTTTTGCTAACTTGATCCAAACCTATTCACCCTTTTCCCTGTGTTTGCTGACTTATACTAACTCAGTACAGCAAAATTTCAACTTGAAATTTTAAAATCTAATATATGCTTTCCATTGCCTTACAGTGCAAATAGCTCCAGCCTTACAAACATCCAAGATCTCTATATACCTTCATTTCTACTGCACATCCATGATTTTAATCTCTATCAAGACTACCTTTGCCATGACAGTCGGGATGGGTGGTGATGTGTTAGCATTGTTCATCAAACTCAAAATCAAATTTTGAGTCTGGACTCCAGTATTCCCTTCCTATGCCTCTCTGCATATACCACTCTTAAAACTCACCACTTTGTTTAAGCTATTGCTGAAGTTTTGTTCATCTATTAATATCTCCTCATATGGCATAGCTAAGTACCATTTCATATTGTTTCTGTGAAGCATCATATCTGATACACACAACAGATTCTGGAAATCTTGAACAACACACAAAATGCTGGAGGGACTATGGAGGGGGAATAAACAGTCAACGCCAGGTCCTGATGAAGAGCCCCAGCCCAAAGCATTGATTGTTTATTCCCCTCTGTAGATGCTGCCTGACTTGCTGAGTTTGTTCAGCATTTTGTATGCATGTCATACATTTTGCAATGTTGATAGAGCTGTATAAATTCAAGTATTCTTGTCTTTCAGGTTTCACTCCACAGAATATCCCAGTCGCCTTCCAGGAGACCAGCCGAAAGATTTTTACAGGGAAAGCATTCCCATTTGCTTGGTACTGAACAAGTTTCAGGTAAACAAGGGATGAGTTATGTATTTTTTCAATACCCACTTTCCCAGTTGCCTTTCTACACAAAATCTGACTGACATTTAAATGAGATTCTACAGCAATAAAAGATGTAACTAGAAATATTTATTTCAAGGGAAATTTTTATCCAGATTAAATTTTTAGTCGTATAATTTGTACCAATAAAGATGCTTGATACACCAGTAGCCTATATTTCTATTTAAAAAAATTATCTGCACCCAGAACTGAACTTTCTGCCCTGTGACTGTGCATATTTAATCTGTAAAGTTACAGCTCCACCACGTCACTTCATTTGATCTCTTCCCAGTTTCCAACTCGTTTTCTTTGATTTTGCCATGTTCCTTGACTGCAACCATTCCTAGTTTCTTACATCTAAATATCCTGTCTGCTTTTGCAAACATGGATGTCCCCAGCTTCCGTAGAGATGCCTGTCATCATTGTGCACCTGCAATCAGATATTGAACACTACTACGGAGCACAAATGTTTGTTGTTTCTCAGCATTCAGGTTGGAGAGTTTACCTTTTGAACAGGTTCAGATATTCCCATTTATATTTTCATGGAGAGATTCTACTGCACAGAAAATAGGTAAGTTACAGATAATTTAGATCTTAAATTAACTACCCTTGTCTTGTGCTTTAACTTAATGATAATTATTCTTAATAAACCTTTTGATTACACTTGATTCTACTCCAACTAACCCTCAAAACCTATCAGTGGGATTGACAATTGGCAAAACTCTGATCAGAAGAGGGGATTGGGACCTGATGGGCTGAATGACATGATATAATTATTATTATTTTAAAGCAGGAAGCAAACCACAGGAAAGTGGTTTAAAGGTATTTTGTTACATTAGTTACATGTTTAATAGCAGGGTAACATTGGCAGACAGAAATTTCAGTAAATATTTGGATGATCTCATAGATTTCTGGTAGGCTCATTAACCTTGAATAAAGTTCAACACTGCTGAAAAAACATTTCAACTTTTAAAGTCAGCACAATTTTCAGTTATTTAATTTAAATAAAAATAATGTTTGAATTTTCTTAGAAACAGTCTGTATCACAATTTTCTGTAATGCATATCTCCTTTTCTGATGGAATCTCATACTGTGAGAGGTGATCTTTTCCTCCAGGATGTTTTTCTTTCATATTTAAGCCATTTTTTTTCAGCAGTAACAAAGTGACCCACTTCCATCAATTAACAATTGATGCCAACATTAGACTCGATGGAGGGGGGGGTGGGGGTGGAGGTTAGTGTGGGGTGGAATAAAAAGGCCCATGCGGAAGGAACAACAAATTTTACATAGGAACATAGAAACATAGAAAATAGGTGCAGGAGTAGGCTATTTGGCCCTTCGAGCCTGCACCGCCATTCAGTACGATCATGGCTGATCATCCAACTCAGAACCCTGTACCTGCCTTCTCTCCATACCCCCGATCCCTTTAGCCACAAGGGCCTTATCTAACTCCCTCTTAAATATAGCCAGTGAACTGGCCTCAACTGTTTCCTGTGGCAGACAGTCCCACAGACTCACCACTCTCTGTGTGAAGAAGTTTTTCCTCATGTCGGTCCTAAAAGGCTTCCCCTTTATCCTCAAACTGTGACCCCTCGTTCTGAACTTCCCCAACATCGGGAACAATCTTCCTGGATCTAACCTGTCCAATCCCTTTAGAATTTTATACGTTTCAATCAGATCCCCCCTCAATCTTCTAAATTCCAGAGAGTATAAGCCTAGCCGATCCAGTCTTTCATCATATGAAAGTCCTGCCATCCCAGGAATCAATCTGGTGAACCTTCTTTGTACTCCTTTTGACAGTTTTTATCTTTAGTCTCTCAGTCCTGTTAGAGATTTAAGATTTGGATGTGATGCCACCACATTGATTAGGTTGCCATGTGAACAGAGATTGAAATACAGGCTTCCCCCGCCATCCGAAGGTAGAGCATTCCTATGAAACAGTTTGTGAGCCGGAATGTCGTAAAGCGAAGAAGCAATTACCATTTATTTATTATGGGAAAATTTTGTGAGCGTTCGCAGACCCAAAAATAACCTACCAAATCATGCCAAATAGCACATAAGACCTAAAATAACAGTAACATATAGTAAAAGCATGAATGATATGATAAATACACAGCCTATATAAAGTAGAAATACTTTCCCACAATCATTGCCTGCACTGTTGTCCGTAGCGAAAATCTCACGCAAGCGCTGTCGGCAAAAACACGGCGCAAGCGCTCTCGGCGGAAAATCTCAGGCAAGCGCTGTTGGCAAAAACACTCCTCCAGTAACCTTTAAGCTATGAAAAAAGGAGGGAGAGAGAAACCGAGGAATTATAGACCGCTAAGCCTGCCATCGGTGGTGGGGAAAATGCTAGAGTCAGTTATCAAAGATGTGATAACAGCACATTTGGAAAGTGGTGAAATCATCGGACAAAGTCAGCATGGATTTGTGAAAGGAAAATCATGTCTGACGAATCTCAGAATTTTTTGAGGATGTAACTAGTAGAGTGGATAGGGGAGAACCAGTGGATGTGGTATATTTGGATTTTCAAAAGGCTTTTGACAAGGTCCCACACGGGAGATTAGTGTGCAAACTTAAAGCACATGGTATAGGGGGTATGGTATTGATGTGGATAGAGAATTGGTTGGCAGACAGGAAGCAAAGAGTGGGAATAAACGGGACCTTTTCAGAATGGCAGGCAGTGACTAGTGGGGTACCTCAAGGCTCAGTGCTGGGATCCCAGTTGTTTACAATATATATTAATGACATAGATGAGGGAATTAAATGCAGCATCTCCAAGTTTGCAGATGACGCGAAGCTGGGCGGCAGTGTTAGCTCTGAGGAGGATGCTAAGTGGATGCAGGGTGACTTGGATAGGTTAGGTGAGTGGGCAAATTCATCGCAGATGCAATTTAATGTGGATAAATGTGAGGTTATCCACTTTGGAGGCAAGAACAGGAAAACATTATTATCTGAATGGTGGCCGATTAGGAAAAGGGGAGGTGTAATGAGACCTGGGTGTCATTGTACACCAGTCATTGAAAGTGGGCATGCAGGTGCAGCAGGCGGTGAAAAAGGCAAATGGTATGCTGGCATTCATAGCAAGAAGATTCGAGTACAGGAGCAGGGAGGTACTACTGCAGTTGTCCAAAGCCTTGGTGAGACCACACCTGGAGTATTGTGTGCAGCTTTACCAGATTGATTCCTGGGTTGGCAGGACTTTCATATAATGAAAGATTGGATCGACCAGGCTTGTACTCTCTGGAATTTAGAAGACTGAGGGAGGGATCTGATTGAAACGTATAAAATCCTAAAGGGATTGGACAGGTTAGATGCAGGAAGATTGTTCCTGATGTTGGGGAAGTTCAGAATGAGGGGTCACAGTTTGAGGATAAAGGGGAAGCCTTTTAGGACTGAGATGAGGAAAAACTTCTCCACACAGAGAGTGGTGAATCTGTGGAATTCTCTGCCACAGGAAACAGTTGAGGCCAATTCATTGGCTATATTTAAGAGGGAGTTAGAAATGGCCCTTGTGGCTAAAGAGATCAGGGGGTACGGAGAGAAGGCAGGTACAGGGTTCTGAGTTGGATGATCAGCCATGATCATACTGAATGGCGGTGCAAGCTCGAAGGGCCGAATGGCCTACTCCTGTACCTATTTTCTATGCTTCTATGAAGCTGCCAAATCGTACCAAATAACATGTAAAAATACACAGCCTATATAAAGTGGAAATAATGTATGTACAGTGTAGTATCACTTACGGGAATCGGGAAGACAGCTTGCCGAGCACACTGATGATGGTGTGTTAGACTGAGTCATCGGAGTTTGGGTGGTGCAGCGGCCCCCACCCTCCGGGCAGCGACCCGATACCAATTCATGAAGCATGCAGCGGTACAGCGGTAGCCGGGAGGTACACAGCACACTTTAAGAAAAAAGCGGAAATAAACAAGCTAATTAATTAGGTGCCACCCAGCACGTAATTGTTGGCCCAGATCAGAGGTGATTGCCAATTACATCGCCTCTGATCTGGGCCGACAATCACATGTTGGGCGGCACCTAATTAATTAGCATGTTTATTTCGGCTTTTTTCTGAAAGATGCGCTGCGTGCCTCCCAGCTATCGCTGCATTCTCCACGAATCGGTATCTGTCCGCGGCCTGGAGGTTGGGGTGATGGGACACTGGAGTGTCATCTCGGTATCGTCTGTTTCCATTAGGGCAGGCAGCTCATCTTCTCTTATGACTGCCCACCTCGATGTCGAAGGTCAAGGTTCATCGTCTGCTGTGGCTGATGTGGAAGGCTTGCTTGACTGCTGAGCCTCATGCAATTTTCTATCATACAGTTCTTTGTAAGCACTCAAACCATCCTGCAAATATCCCCTAAACCTACGTACCCTTTCAAAATTAAAGTCGTACTTTATCATTGCAGCAAAAATCTCACGCAGTTGCTTCACGTTCAGTTCGCTACTGCATTCGGTTTTGATTGTTATCCTTTCCTCTTCCAATTGCATCAGCTCTTCATCTATCAGTTCTTGGTCATGGGATGCAAAACTGCTTCAACATCATCTTCATCAGCTTCCACCAGCCAAACTCATGTTGTCCTTACTTCGTTCACCATGATCAAAAGGCTTAATTATGTCTAGTTTTACGCTGAGTGTAACACCCTTATGAGCTCTTGTAGGCTTTTCTGATACCTCAGAACTCATCTTGCAAATGGCTGCTCCCAGGCATGTGTTTAAGCAATGCCGTTCTGAATCCGGGAAAGAGCAGCTGCTCGGGGTGCACGCTGTCTTTTATCGCGCGCTGATTTTTTTCGTTACAGTGAAAACACCTTCTGTTAGTGAAAGCAGGGAACTAATGTAGGTCTTTCGTAACAGTGAGTTTTCATAAAGCGAACGTTCAAAAAGCAGGGGACACCTGTAAAGTGCTGCCATGCTCTTCATCTGCAAGGCTTTTTCTCCTACGTGCATGGCTCTTGGATTAGGAGAGAGTTTAGGAAGTGTGGATATCAAAGAAAGGATTGGTGTTCAAAGATCAGTTTCCTGTGAGAAAAGTAATGCAAAAGGAGTTCAGGCGTGTAATTGGTTAAAGTGTGGTGACTTAGTGGCAGTGGAGTAAAGGCCGAGGGATTACTTCAAGGATCTGACCACGGCTACTGTGGCTCCCTGCAGTACAGCACGTCAGAGAAAATGCGTTGTACTCTGAGGCACCTGTTGAGTTGTCTTTAGACTGGAGAAGGTGTGACAAAGGACAGATTCAGCTGTCACTGTTTACCCAATGGACGCCATGACAGCTGAGTCTCTACTTTGCCACACCTTATCCAGTATGAGGACAACTCAACAGATGTCTCAGAATGCAAAGCATTTTTTCTGACACCCCACATTCATATCCAGGTCTATTGCCCATGTCAGAGAAAATGCTTCGCAGTCTGAGGCATCTGTCACTGCAAATGTAACTAAAATTTTGTTCTTTCTTTTTTGCACTGTGTTCATATATTTTATCTTCACATAGAGACGCAGATACTATAAGGGTGAAATTTAATCCATATCTCAAAACTTTTGTATAATGGTATGTGAATTCATTTCAGGGCGAATTTGCATTACTCAAATGACTATAACTTGGAGTTGCATGTAACAATGTGTGAAATTGAATAGTTTACTATTTCAGCACAAAAATAGAATTGAGGTGTTTAATATAGTAGCTGAGCTTGATGCAAGTGTGCCAATGTGTAGGATTATTAAGTCTTATCTAGAATCAATTACAGTACTATCAGTAGTTGACAACATACGCACCTTTCGGTAAATGCAGTCGATGTGATGAAACCAATTCTGGGAAGTATTTTAGTCTAGTAATGATTAAAGCATATGGCATTCACTAGAAAATACAATATTAATAATAAATCTAAAGACTATCTAAACACTAGCACCAAGTAGCACTAATCAATATTACAGAGACACATTTTGACTCGTACCTCACTTCTAATTGGAATTTTGACCATAAGTTTTAGAGCAGTTTGATTTAAGTTTTTGTTGGTGTGTTTTATGAATACATTTTACAATTATTAAAGAGTAATTTGCTTTAAAGTATTTAGAAAACATGCAATCAACATGAAATAATTTTACATCACCTTTTTTCGCAAAAATGTTTGAACTTAAGAATTAGAAATTTAAAACTAACAATCACATTTATGGTGGTATTGAAGCACAGTATGTGCGGAGCATGTTGCTTTCATTCACAAGCCACTTTGCAACAGTGCTGTAGTTTGATCTGCACCTGTTTTTGGGTCATGTGTGGGATTGCTGCATAGGTCCCCTGAACTTCCAGGTGGGTAGCACCTTACTGGGGTTAAATGAACCTGTGCATACTATGTATCATATCCAATGGGCATCTTCAATGCCTATTCAGTGATACAGGCATTGTGAAAGACGATATTGGAGTGCTCATGATATGAAAGCAGTTAATCCTTCAACTAAATATCACTTAGAAGAGAAACATTTTCCTTCTTGTTGATGGGACATAGCAGTTTGTTACATGGATGTGGCATTTGTCTAAATTATAGCACTTCATAAAATTTGGTAAATTGGTTTATAATTGTCACATGTATTGAAGTATAGTGGGGAAAAACTTTGTTTTCATGCCATACGGATCATTTCATCATATTGAGGTAGTACAAGTGAAAGGCACAGAATATTGTGTTAGTTGTACAGAAGGTTCAATGCAGACAGACAATAAAGTGCAAGGCCATGACAAGGTAGATTATGAAGTCAAGAGTCCACCTTATATCGGGGAAGCCTGTCTTATGACTGCAGGATAGGAGCTGTCTTTGAGCCTACTGTGCGTCCTTTCAGACTTCTGTATTTTCTGCCTTATGTAGAAGGAGGAGTGGTAGAAGAGAGAATGCCCAAGGTACACAAGGGTCTTTGATTATATTGGCTTCTTTACTGAGGCAGTGAGAAGTGTAGCAGAGTCCATGGAGGAGGGGCTTCATAAATAGTACATTTAGTTTGATATGTGTGATAAATTATGATTTTCATTTTCTGTTTTACAGAAGACAGTTGGTAGTATTGCAGGGCTGTTTGAACAATGAAGGGACTTCACCAGCCACAAAGTAGACAAGGAAACCGATCTACCTCAATTATTTCAATCTCTTGTGGATCCTCATTTAGCAAAGCTGCAGAGTGTGGCCTTGTGCATACTGTTTCCGTTTTATTACAATTGTTATTAAAGTACCAGGTGCCATATTGTTCATCAAGCAGACCATTGCAGGTATTTTGGGATTTTTTTAAAGAATTTATTCCAGCTACTGTTTTAAAATTTGGATATTTAAATTTAGCATTATTTTTATGCAATTACAGTCTTGTTTCATATCTGCACAGTATGTTTGTACATTGTTTTTATATAAATATTGTATATATACACGTCTGTAAATTTTGCATTTTATCTTTTTCATTAATAAAGATTAATCTAAATACTGTCATTTCTTATTTCAGTATAAGTTAGCAAATCTATCACTCATTCATAGGTGGAGTATAGTGATGTTTTACTGTATTAAGATGGTGTTACATACCCCGTAACTGGGTTGCCAAACCAGCAGAAATGGACCACTAGTTGGAGTCTGGTTTACTAGAAACTAATAAAGTTTTATTAAAGAAATAAGTAACACAGTACTCTAATCGTAAGGATATAAATGCAACAGGTTAGCAATGATAAAACACACGTACACAGAACTAGGGTAATAGGAATCAACCAAGCTCTATTGCAGTCTAGGGGTAAAATGATCAGTCTTAAGTGACACAGAGTTCAGTTCAGCTTAGTACAGTTCGCAGTAATTGCTGTTGTGCCGTTGGGGAGAGAGAGAGAGATGCAAATTTGATTCAGGCAGACCTTTGATGTTCACAGGTGGTTTCGTGCGGACCCTTTTATGTCTTCTATCCCGCTGTGGTCACCGACTGTGACCCCTCCGTTCCGGATACGACCATTCTTCCGCGGTGAACCCGGCACCCAGGCAAGGGCGGACAGACACACCAGGTTCCCACCGATCGTACCTTTTCACCCTGTGAGCCTATGGTTGGTTCCCGCGAACTGGACCTCCAAACTCCCACCACTTGTGGGGGCACAGCACTCTTTCCAGGGGTCTTATTATCTCGTGATCTCATGGTGTGTGTCGTGCCTTAGCAAACCTGTTCTTTTTATCCCCCTGCTGGGGTATCACCTGTCCATCAAACTTCAAACAGTTCAGGTTCAAAGCAACCGGTCTGTCAATATTCTGAATTGTGTTTCTTTTCCGTTATCCCTCTCTCCTCTCTCATTAACATTTTGAACATTTCTCCATTGTCTCCCTTATCTCTCTCATCAGCATCAATCGTCTGATAACTTGGTTTGGCGTCACAATGGTTATATAGTAAAATATAGTTGTGGGGTTAATACTGAGAGATATGCTGCTACTACCACTTTCCAATCTCAGGAAATGTATCTAAATATTCATATCACTTTGGCCAGTCAAAGATAATTGCTTTGGGATTTCTGTTAAAAATCATCTGCACCTACATTTAGGGAAGCTGTCTTAATTTAAAATATCAAAAGAAGTTCAAGAATACATCCTGAATTTTCTAGATACTTTTGAAATTTTGAGGATTGATCTGAAATGTGATGCACACAAACATGGTTTTTACTTGTCTATTGACAGCATTGCTATATGGATCAAAGCATTGTAACTGTATAATGTGTTACTTAAGGATATGGTAAAATGCAAATGTCCCTAAGGATCCAGTTGTATTGCTTTGCAATTTTGAACTGATTATCTCAGTAACCAATGTAGCTTAGTTAAGTAACTGATCCATTTACTTTTGATTAATTGTTAAGTAAAACAGACTTAGATTTTGGTTCTGAGAAACTAGTAAAAGGAATTTTTCCCCAATTGTTTGAAGTTTCAACCGAAAAAAAATGTTGAAGGATTTTGGATGCTAAAGAAAATAAGTGCTATCTGATCTATGTACTAGATTTAAAGTACAGGATATTACTGAAGTTATTTCTAATATCTGAGAATATACAGTACTGCTTTTGAATGTTTATGCTAAGTATAATTGTGCACAGCAGAAATGAGTAGATTGTTTAGGGAGCACATGTATAGGGTTCTGAATAAGTTTGTCCCATTGAGATGGTAAGAGCAGGAAGCATACTTAAATTTTAAGAAGCAAAGATCCGACAAGGTTCTTGAATTATAAGGTAGCCATGAAAGAACTTAATAAGGGACTTGGAAGAGCTAGAATGGGATATGAGAAAGCCTTTGCAAATAGAATTAAGGAAAACCCCAAGGTGTTCCACATATGTCATAGTCGGGAACTTCAACCAGGCTTGTGTGAAGAAAATCCTGCCCAATTATTACCAGCATATAACCTGTAGCATCAGAGGTCCCAACATATTAGACCACTGTTACATTAAGATAAGGAGTGCCCACTGTTCCTTGCCTAGACCGCATTTCAGTAAATTGGATTACCTGGCTGCCCTTCTACCTGCATACAAGCAGAAGCTAAAGAGCAAAGTTCCAGAGATTAGGACAACAAAGAGGTGCTTGCAGAAAGCAGAGGAGCGGCTAAGCGATTGCTTCGGGTCAGTGTACAATCACTCATCTAGGGATCTGAATGAATACACCATGGCTGTAATGGGCTTTATTAAAACAGCTGAAGATGAGTGTGTCCCCACTAAATCATTCAGAGTCTTCCCCAATTAGAAGCTCTTGAAGAGTCATGAGATCTGAAATCTGCTGAGAGCCAGATCAGAGGTATTTAAATCTGATGACCAAGAAAGTTTCAACAGGTAACAACTCCTCAACTGATAGAGGTGTACAAGATAATGAGAGGCATTGAATGTGTGGATAGAGGCTTTTCCCCAGGACTGAAATGGCTAGCACGAGAAGGCATAGTTTTCAGGTGCTTGGAAGTAGGTACAGAGGAGATGTTGGGTAAGTTTTTTACACAGAGGGTGGTGAGTGCATGGAATGGGCTGCTGGCAGGGGTGGTGGAGGCAGAAATGATAGGGTCTTTTAAGAGACTTCTGGATGGATACATGGAGCTTAGAAAAATAGAGAGCTATAGGTAAGCCTAGGTATTTCTTAGGTAAGGCCATGTTTGGCACAGCTTTGTGGGCTGAAGGGCTTGTGCTGTAGGTTTTCTATGTTTCTAGGTCTAGGTACAATCGGAAAGACATCTAGCCAAAGTGGCAATTCCGGACTAAACGTGGATCAACAAAGGATATTCAACAGTGTGGCATGGCCTGGATGCTATCACTTCTTATATAGTTAAAGCAAGTGACAGGTGACAATAGGGCTTTGCTTCCAGTTGAGCACAATGCCTTCTGTGCTCACTTTGACTGTCAAAATATGGAGGAACCATCACAAACTCCCACATCCCCCCCAATGATCCTATGATTACAATCTCTGAAGCTGATGTGTGAGCTGCCTTCAGGAGGGAGAACCAATGAAAAGCATTCAACCCAGATAGGGTACCTGGCCATGTACTAAAGATGTGCACTGATCAACTGGTTGGTGTGTTTACTGAGATCTTTAACCTCTCACTTCAGCTGTGTGGTACATACACCCTGCTTCAAGCAGGTTTCAATTATACCAGTCCAAAGAAGAGCATGTGACTTGCCTCAATGATTATCTCCCAGTAGCACTTAGAACACTTTATCATAGTGGATATGAGAGAGTGGTAATTAAACATATCAGTTCCTGCCTTAGACGCGACTTAGATCCACTCCTGTTTTCCTGCTGGAGCAACAGCTCCACAGCAGATGCCATCTCATTGTTCTTCCCTCACCCCTGGAACATCTGGACTTCAAAGATGCATACACTAGGATGCTCTTTATCAATTACAGCTCAGTATTCAATACCATCATCCCCTCAAAACTAATCAATAAGCTCCAAGACCTTGGCCTCAATACTTCCTCGTGCAATTGGATCCTGGATTTCTTCACTTGCAGACAGCAGTCAGTTCAGATTGGCAACAACATCTCCAAATCTCCATCAGCACAGGTGCACCACTAAGCTGTGTGCATAGCCCCTTGCTTTAATCACTTTACGCTTCTGACTATGTGGCTCAGCACAGCTCCAATGCTATATTCAAGTTTGCTGATGACACCACTGTCATGGGCTGATTCAAAGGTGGTGATGAATAGCATATAGGAGGGAGATTGAAGATCTGGCTGAGTGGTGTCATTGTAACGTCACCCTCTATGTCTGCAAGACCAAGGAACTGATTATAGACTTTAAGGAGAAGGAAACCAGAGGTCCATGAGGAGGAGAGGGTTAGCAACTTTAAATTCCCAGGTGTTACTATTTAGAGGACCTGTCCTGGGCCCAGCACTTGCAAAGAAAGCACGGCAGCACCTGTAATTGCGGAGATTCGGCAAGACGTCTGAATCAAACTTCCATAGATGTGTAATGGAGAGTATATTGACTGGCTGCATCACAGCCTGGAATGGAAATGCCAATGCCCTTGAGCAGAAAATCCTACAAAAAAGTAGTGGATATGGCCCAGTCCATCACAGGTAATGCCCTTCCAACCATTGAGCACATCTATAGTACGTGAAACACTGTCATCAGGAAAGGAGCATCTATCATTAGGGTTCCCCCCCCCCCCCACCCCCCATCGCCACCCAAGACATGCTCTCTTCTTGCTGCTGCCATCAGAAAGAAGGTATAAGAGCCTCGGGACTGGCATCACCAGGTTCAGGAACACTTACTACCCCTTAAGCATCAGACTCTTGAACCACAACTTCATTTGCCCCGTCATTGAAATGTTTCCAAAACCAATGGACACAATTTCAAGGACTATTCATCTCATGTTCTCAATATTTATTGTTATTTATTTATATTATTGTGTCTTTGCATTTGCTCAGTTTGTTGTGTTCTACACTTGGGTTGAATGCCCTAATTGGGCAGTTTTTCATTGATTCTGGAACAGTTATTCTATAGATTTGTTGTATACCCACAAGAAAATGAATCTCAGGATTGTATATAGTGACATATACTATATGTACTTCGATAATAAATTTTACTTTGGACTTTATTTTGAACACTCATGAAGAATGGGATGACTAGAGTGAGGGTAGGATTGATCAAGGATAAAGGGGGAAACGTGCCTAGAGTCGGAAGAGGTAAGCGAGTCCTTAATGAATATTTTGCTTTAGCATTCACCAGCGAGAGTGCCCTTGACAAATGTGAGGTCAGCATAGGACAGGCTAATGTTGAAGTTAAGAAAGGGGCATTGTTGGGGCTTTTGAAAAACATTAGTATAGATAGATTCCCAGGGCCAAGTGGAATATAACCCTGGTTATTACCCCAGGAAGGGAGGTATGAAATTGGGGGCATAGACTATCTTAGTACCCTCACTGGCCATAGCAGTGGTATCAGACAATTAGAACATGGCAAACGCTGTACCTTTGTTCAAGAAGGGCAATAGGGATTACCCTGGGAATTATAGACCAGTGAGTCTGACATCAGGAGCAAGTTGATAGGGTGGTTAAGATGGGATATGGTGTATTGGACCTCATTAGTTAGGAGATTGTTCAAGTGTGAGGAATTTTTGCATCTCAATCTCTGGTCAGACCACACTTAGGTTATTGTGTTCAATTCTGGTTGCCTCATTATAAGAAGGATGTGGAAGCTTTAGAGAGGGTGCAGAGATTTATGAGGGAAAGATGAATGAGTGAGGTCTTTTCTGTTTGGAGTGAATGAAGATGAAAGGCAACTTGATAGAGGTGTATAAGGTGAAAAAAGGCATAGATGGAGTGGACGGCCAATGTGGTTTTTGTCCCAGGACAGAAATAGCTATTACCAAAGATATTCTTTTAAAGTGAGTAGAGAGAAGTATCGGGGAGATGTCAGACATACATTTTAGGGATATCTTAGAGACCCTGAGACATGGATGGAAGAGGTATAGAGTGTTATAGGCTATGTGGGAGGGAAAGGTTAAATTGATCATGGATAGGTTTAGATTGATTAGCACAGCATTGTGGGCCAAAGGGCCTGTACTGTCCTATGTTCTAAAATATTAGTAGTCACAGTTAGATACAGTATATTTTTGCATAGCAGGTGAATTATGGATTATGGGGAAAAGGCAGGAAGGTGGAACTGAGTCTACTGTCTGATCAGTCATGATCTTATTGAATAGCAGTGTGGACTCAATGGGCTAGATGGCCTCGTCCTGCAGCCATTTCTTATGTCCATCTTAAATGGGAAACCCTTTATTCTGAAATTATGCCCTCTAGTTCTGGATTAAATAAAATTGCTTTTGTGTGATATTTCATGATCTTTACCTTTGGGGGGGTGGGGGGTGGGTGGGATGTAATTGAGTTCTGCTGCAGTGTCTTATGATTTGATAGCTATATAGAAAGAAACACCACCATCCTTGTCCAGGACATGCTCGAGCCCAGTCCATGATTTGCAAGTTTGTGAGTTTGAACTGTGCCCAATCAATGAACGGGAGTATGAGAAGAAGAGGTAACTTCACATTGGTCTGAGATTGAAGATTTAAAAAAGCACTTTGTGGTAGTTTTCGATGTTTGAACTGCACCCAATCAGTGAAAGGGATTCATTAGCAAGGGTGAATAAAAATAAGGTAGGGGCAAGCAGAATGGCCATTGTTGGAGTGGGCCAGTGTTAGAGTGGGAAGGCTTTGGCTCATCAGGTTTGGACAAGTTCAGGCTTGGGCAAAGGTGGGTATCTGTTAAGTTTCTTCTTTATTCATTCCTTGTCTGTTAGGGCACAGTGCAGTGAAAAATAGCTCTAGGGGATGTGTTGTGTACTTTTTGTGATAAGTGAGAATTCTGTGAGACCTCCAGCCTCCTGGCTAACCACATCTGCACCAGGTGCACCAAGCTGCAGCTCCTCAGAGAACATGTTAAGGAACTGGAGGTGCAGTTCAATTTGGGAGACTGAGGGTTATAGCTACAGGGAGGTAGTCACCCCTAGGTTGCAGGAAGCGGGCAAGTAGGTGACTGTCAGGAAAAGAAAGGGAAATGGGCAACCAGTACAGTGGCCATTCCCCTCAATAATAAGTGTACCATTTTGATACTGTTGAGGGGAACACCTACCAGGGAGGAGCTTCAGTGACTCGGTCTCTGGCACTGAATCTGATGCTGTGGCTCAGAAGAGAAGAGAGGTGAGGAGGACTGCAGTAGTGATAGGAGATTCCATAGTTTGAGGAATAGACTCAATTCTGTGGACGCAATAGAGACATCCAGATGGTTTGTTGCATCCCAGGTGTCAAGGTCAAGGATGTCTCAGATTGGGTCAATGGCATTATACAGGGGATGGGTGAGCAGCCAAATTTTTGGGACATGTTGGCAGCAATAGCATGGGTAGGAAAGGCAAGGAGGTCCTAAAGGAGAGATTTTAGGGAGCTGGGTAGCAAGCTGATAGGCAGGACTTCCAGGGTCATAATCTCTGGATTGCCGAAGAACTGGTGCAGGGGACAAGGGTTCAGATTTTTAGATCTTGGGATCCCTTCTGGGGAAGCGTTACACCTGAACCTGATTGGGACCAATGTCCCTGCAGGCAGGTTTGCTGGAGCTGTTTGGAAGGGTTTAAGCTAATTTGGCAGGGGGATGGGAACCAAAGTGGTGGTGCTGAGGATGGGGCAGTTGGTTTACAAACAAGGCAGAGTGTAGTGAGACTGTTAGCAAGAGCAGGCTGATGATGGGGCAAAACTGCAGTCAACAGAATGAGTTGCACTGCAAAAGGGAACAAAATCAAAAAGGCTGAATACAGGACTGAGGCTGTTATATTTGAATGCCCACAGTATATGGAATAAGGTAGATGAACTTGTAGCACAGTTAGAGTTCGGCATGTATGTCGTTGTAGGCATCACTGAATCATGGCTGAAAGATTATAGCTCGGAGCTTGATGTCCAAGGGTACACATTGTATCAAAAAGACAGGCAGGCCACTATTTGATTGGATAAGAACACTGGCAGGGATGATGGCAGAGCAGCAATGGCTGGAACTTCTGGAAACAATTGAGAAGGTGCAGAATATATACATCCCAAAGACGAAGAAGTATTCAGAAGGAAGGATAACACAACCATGGCTAATAAGAGAAGTCAAAGCCAAAGAGTAAAATAGAGTGTAATAGAGTAAAAAATAGAGAGAAATTAGAGGATTGGGAAGCTCTTAAAAACCAATGGAAGGCTATTTAAAAAATCATATTGAGGGAAAATACAAAGGTAAGTGTCAATAAAACTAAAGAGGATACAAGATTTCTTCTGATATATAGAGAGTAGGGGTGGGAGGTTGTTTTCAAGGCTCATTAGCAATCCATAGCTGCATCTTCCAAATGAGCTCAATCTCTTTTACGCTCAGTTCGATGTCGCTAAATCTGAGCCTCCGAGGAAAGCCACCGCTACAACCTGCAACCTGGTCATCTCTGAGGCTGAGGTATGCAGATGTTTCCAACGAGTGGACATTCGCAAGGCTGCGGGATTGGACGGCATCCCAGGGTGAGTACTCAGGATGTGTGCAGCACAAATGGTGGGTGTGTTTACAGTTATTTTTAATCTCTCCCTCTCCCAGTGTAGAGTGCCCTCCTGCTTCAAATTATCCACTATTGTCCCTGTACCAAAACAGACCAAGGTAGCATATCTGAACGACTGGCGCCCTGTTGCACTCACCTCAATAATAAGCAACTGCTTTGAGAGGCTGGTCAAGGATTACATCTGCAGCATGCTACCACCCACACTGGACCCTCTACAATTAGCCTACTGACACAACTGATTGACAGATGACACAATAGCCACTGTTCTACATACTGTCCTTACACATCTGGAGAAGAAGGATGCTTATGTGAGAATACTATTCTTGGACTACAGTTCAGCATTCAACACCATAGTTCCATCCAGGCTCGACAAGAAGCTCAGAGACCTTGGCCTTGACCCTGCCTCGTGCAGCTGGATCCTGGACTTCCTGTCAGATCGCTGACAGGTGGTAAGAGTGGGCTCCCTCACCTCCACCCCTTTGACTCAACACAGGAGCCCATCAGGGCTGTGTACTAAGTCACTAAGTCTCTTCTTTTACTTCCTGTATACCCATGACTGTATCGCCGCCCACAGCTGCAATCAGCTAATTAAATTTGCTGATGACACTACATTGATTGGCCTGATCTCAAACAATAGTGAGGTGGCGTGTAGGGAAGAAGTCATCACCCTAACACAGTGGTGTCAAGAAAACAACCTCTCCCTCAATGTCACAAAAACAAAGGAGCTAGTTGTGGATTACAGGGGAAATGGAGACGGGCTAACCCCTATTCACATCAATGGATCTGGTGATGAGAGGCTAAACAGCTTCAAGTTTCTTGGCATCCACATCACCGAGGACCTCACATGGAATTGCTTTGAAAAAGAAAATTGCTAGACCACTAAATATCTTAACGATACTGGAATCAAAGGAGCAGACTGCAGAATTGTTCAAATAATAAATTACCTTTAGGAGAAAGGGCGTTTTAACAAAATTTAGTTAATACTTAATATTAAAGGTTCTGTGAATAAAGAAGCCATTTGTTGTTGAGGCAGTACTTAAAAAGAAGGATCAAATAGTTTTTTTGACAGCAAAAGATTCTACAAAATAGAACAGCAGGTCATGCAGAAAAAGATGGTGCAGGAAGGTGAGAGGGTTTCATGTGAAATCGATTCCAGCTGAACTGAATGGTTTGAGATGGGATATTGATTATTTTACAACGCATGTTTTCTCCAGTGAGTAATTATATTCAAAATGACGATCTTTTTTTCAAAATTGCCTCTAATATCATTGAGTTCTAGAGTCTTTGAGGCTGTTGTGAGAGCATCTGTCAAGAGAGTCAGTCCAGAGAAAGCATCCGGACCAAATGGTGTAGCTTGTGAAGTTTTGAATACCTATGTTAAGCAACTGGCTGGAGTGTTTATAAAAATCTTCAGCCTCTCACTTCAGTAGTCTTGAATAGAGCCACCTGGTTCAAGTAGAAATCGATCAGACTGGTGTCCAAGAAGAACATGTTAACCTGTCTCAATGATAATCATCTGGTAGCAAATACATCCACTATAATGAAGTGATGTGAGAGATTGGTCGTGAAACATATCAACCCCTGCGTGAGGAACAACTGGGATCTGCCCTACAGCAGCCGCCATTACATTTGCTCTGCACTCTGCTCTGGAATACCTGGACAATGAAGATACCTATGTTAGGATGGTCTTCATTGACTACAGTTCAGCATTCAACACCATCAAGCCCCATGAAACTCATCACTAAGCTTCAAAATCTGGCCTTCCGTACCTCCCTGTACAACTGGATCCCTGATTTTCTCACTAGCAGACGCCAGTTCGTACAGATTGGCAACAACACCTCCTCCTCCACACTCACCATCAACACAATGCACCACAGGGCTGTGAGCTTACCCCCGTGCTCTACTCACTTTATACTTATGACTGTGTGGCTAAGTACTGCTCCAAAACCGTATTCACATTTGCTGATGGCACTACTGTTGTTGGCTGAATCAAAGGTGGTGATGAATCTGAAAATCTGGTTGAGTGCTGCCACAGCAACCTCTCACTCAATACCAGCAAAACCAAAGAGCAGATAGTCAGTTACAGGAGGGAGAAACAGAGGTCCTTGAACCTGGCCGCATGTGGAGAGGGTCACTGGTTTAAAATTCCTAGGTTTTAAATTAGCAACTCTGTCCTAGGACCAGAACACAAGTGCCATCACATAGATGACACAACAGTGCATCTATTTTGTTAGAAATTTGCATAGATTTGGCACCCGACCAAAAACTTTGACAATCTTCTACAGAAGGACAGTGGAGAGTATCTTAGCTGGTTGCATCATGACCTGGTATAGAAATACCAATGTCTAAGAATGTAAAAAAAAGCTACAGAGAGTGGTGGACACAGCCCAGTCCATCATATTGAAAGCCCTTCCCATCACTGAGTACACTTACATGGAGCACTGCCACAAGAAAGCAGCATCCTCTATCAAAGACCCCCACCATCCAGGCCATGCCCTCTTCAGGTAGGAAGTACAGAAGGCTCAGGTCCCACACCACCAGGTTCAGGAACATTTATTTCCATACAACCATCAGGTTCCTGAACCTACAGACTCACTCTCAAGAACCCTTTACAACTCTTGTTCTCAAATATGATGTTTTTTTTTATTTGCAGTTTGTCTTCTATCGCACACTGATTGTCAGTTTTGTTTATGTATGAATTTGCACGAACTTCTATTGTATATCTTTTCCTGTAAGTACCTGAAAGAAAATGAATCTCAGGGTAGTATATGGTGACATACAGGTACTTGGTTAATAAATTTGCTTTGAACTTTTGATAACATCCCCCTAATATACTTCAATAACATACGGCTACATTGAACGTTGCAAATCAAAATCTGATGGAATGAAAATATATTTTATACTATTTCATGACAAATTACTTTTGCTATCAATCTGATAAAAGAATAATGAGTGAAAATTAATATTTTGGCTCTGAGAGCAATGTGCAGTCAAAGACTGCCATCTACTGGATTCTTGATTGAAGCCTTCAGTAACAAATAAACGGTATTTAATAGATAAAGTTTTTCAATTTATAAGCAATAAGGCTATTTAAATCTACAACATCTTGTTCAGTATACAATCAGTGGCCACTTTAGTAAGTACACCTGTACACCTGCTTGTAAATGCAAATATCTAATCAGCCAACTCAATGCATAAAATCATGCAGACATGGTCAAGAGGTTCAGTTGTTGTTCAGATCAAACATCAGAATGGGGAAGAAATGTGATTAAAGTGACTCTGACTGTAGAATAAGTGATTTTGACTTTGGTGTAGGATGGGATGGTTTGAGATTCTCAGAAACTGCTGTTCTTCTGGGATTTTCACAACGGTCTCTAGAGTTACAGAGAATGGTGCAAAAAAAAATTAATGTGGTTGAAAATGCCTTGTTAATGAGAGAGGTCAGAGGAGAATGGCCAGACTAGTTCAAGCTTCTTCCGGTAAGATGGCAGCATGCTCAGACACAGTGGATTCCATGCAGTCAACCAACAGTGTTATTATCTTTTGTAAACATTATTTTTATGATCTCAAGACCCTGCTTGACATTAGGAACTTGAAGTACTGTGGATCTACCCATCAGTGTGTTGCTCATTGGCTGAGAAACCGAAGGATCTGCAGCTGGTGCAGATTGTGCTGTGGCCTGCATCGGAGAGGCATTAGAGGAGTTGGTGTGCGAATGCGGTGCGCAGTCTAACCGCGAATGATTGCCTCAGTTGCTTTTCTTGTGATCGCAGGACGGTGGACATTGTTAATTTGTAATACTAAAAGTCCAATTCACTAATTTATTGGCAGAGGGGAGAGGATTGCGTGGCCTTGGTCATAGCAAGGACTAGGTTCAAGCGGTGGAGTTGTTGGTTTACTGTGGGGCTTTGGAGTCAGTGCACTCCGCCAGTGTTGGAAGCTGGAAGCAGTGCTGCCCCCCAGTGTTCACTTGTCAGAACACAAGCCATATTGAGTTCGACTGCTGGATGCTGCAACATTCATGGACTTATGGTCTTGGACTATATTCTTTTGTTGTGCGACTGCATTTTACCGATATCTTATATGTGCTTGCTACCTTATATACGCTCTATGTGTCTTCTGCTGTGTATGCTTGTTGGCACTGTGTTTTGCACCTTGGCTCCAGAGCAAGACTGTTTCATTTGGCAGTATTCATGTCTGGTTGAATGACAATTAAACCTGAGCTGACAGGAAGGCGACAGTAACTCATATAGCCATGCATAACCACAATGGTGTGCAGAAGAGCATCTTAGAACACACAAGTGTACCCTTAAACTGGATGGGCTACCGCAGCAGAGCCCATGAACATATACTCAGTGGCCACTTTATAAGGGTCAAGAGGTACCTTATAAAGTGGCCACTGAGTGTTTACCAAGTTAAAGACTGGATAGAAATCACTACCAAACTTGTTAATTAAAGTGCCTTTTAGAAGGAATGAATCATTTAATTCTTTAAAAGATATTCCTTATTTCTACAGCTGGCTGCATACAGTCAACTATCATTTTGGCATTACTTTTCATATAGGACCAACTGCTCTGCTGTTTTAAGAACAATTCTCACTTCCATTGCAGTGTACTTGAGTTGTGATGACATGGAAAAAAAACAAGTGCCAGGAATGTGTCGGCAGTGCTTTGTTACTGGAGGAAAGGGATGGGAGAGGCTCCCATTGGTTACAAATTCACATTTGAAATAAAGCCTCTCAAACTGTTTACGATATTCCGTTCTCAGCTCTAGCTCCTCCCCATATCTTCTTAATATTTAGATCAAATCTCCAGACTTTAAAAGTGCAAGAAGATTTATGGTGCAGCAATGTGAGATTCATGCACAAATACTTCTTCAATGCTGGATGTCACAGTCTCACTTTGTAGTGTTGTTAAATGGGGCATATTTCTTGGATATTATTCATCATGCACAATATTTATATAGAATTTTATTTTAGATTTTGATTGTAGCGTATCAAGTTATCCAATAAATAATTTGATTCAGTTGGAACACTATAAGCTTTACAACCTTTGAATTTTCAAAAGCAGAATCTTTCCATTTGATTTTCTTGACCATCTTCCCTCTTAAGTGACAGTTTACATTCCCATAGCACCTTTAAAGTTCAAAGTAAATTTATTATCGAAGTACATATGTTGCCATATACAACCATGAGATTCATTTTCTTGCAGACATTCACAGTAGAGCAAAGAAATGCAATAGAATCAATGAGAAAAGACACATAAAGACTGATAGACAATAAATGTGCAAAATACAAATTGCAAGTACTGTACAAAAAAACAAACAAACAAATAAATAACTGAGTTGTAGAGTCCTTGAAAGTGAATCTATAGGTTGGGAAATCAGTTCAGTGTTGACATGAGTGAAGTTATCCACACTGGTTTATTAGCCTGATGGCTGACGGGTAATAAGTGTTCCTGATCCTGGTGGTGTGGGACCTAACGCTCCGGAATCTCCTTCCAGAATGCAGCAGCGAGAAGAGAGCATGGCCTGGATGGTGGGGGTTCTTCTTAATGGATGCTGTTTTCTTGGGGCAGTGCTCCTTGTAGATGTGCCCAATGGTGAGGACATTGCCTGAGATGGACTGGGCTGTATCCAACACTTGGGCAGTGGTGCTTCCATACCAGACCATGATGCAGGCAGTCAGGATACTCTCCACTGTGCATCAAAAGGAGCACCTTTAACATGGCAAACTGCTCTAGCAGGTTGTCTAGTCCTATTCTCTCCTTTCAGATACTCCCTTTTTGATCCTGGCACAATCAGTGGTGTATTCTTGACCTCAGCAACTCAGAGTAAAAGAATCCTCTGTCATTTTTGGTTCATTTGCCAATTGTGTTCACTCCATGTCCCCTCCTTCATAATTCCTCTGACAATGGAATCATGTTCTATCCATCTGTGGAGTCTATACCCTTTATGATTTTAAATATCTCCACCAAGTTAAGTCCTCTTTGAAGGAACTTCTCTGAAGTTTCCTTTCTCTGGAATCATTTTGGTAAATCTCTCCACACTTTCTAAAGCTTTCACATCTTTGTACATCATTAAAGACCCCTCACACCCTCTCCATGAACTGTTTGTTCTTCTGCCATCAGGCAAACATTACAGGAGCATCAAAACTAAAACCACAAGGCTACTAAACAGCTTCCTCCCACAGGCAGTCAGACTGCTAAATAGCTGTTCTACCTGACTCTGCTTAGGACACTTTTAACTTGCACTGGACACTTATAACTGGTTTAACTGACACGTGGCTGTTGTGTTTTACTATTTATTGTTATGTTTATCATTTAGTGTTGCGTTTGTTATGTTATGATTGCACTGCTCCTGAGGAACGCTGTGTCATTCTGCCCTGCAGAGCTGATGTATGGTTAGAATGACAATAAAGTTTTTTGAATCTTTTGAATCTCGAAAAAGTAGACCAGAATTGGACTCATTTCTCCACCTTGTGGCTGAATTATTGATTTATGAAGGTTCATTGTAACCTTCACTCTTGTATTTATGAGGCCCAGATCCCATACGATCTTATTAACTACTTCAAGTTCAAGTCTAATTGTCATTCAACCATCCACATTTATATACCTAAATGAAAGTGTTCCTCTGGGGCCAAGGTGCAAAACACAGTCCATATGGTCACACACAGCACATATAAGTATCATAGCCCATACGCTCACAAAATGATATTAACATTAAACCCTGCGTGGCATGGCCTGAAAATCGATGGTGTTTGGGATATTGTCCTGTAGCCACTTTTCTGCATGAACAGGTAAGCAGCAGTTCCTCATCTCATGCTAGTTCAGCAGACAAAAGGTAAATAAACCTGCCTCGTGCTGGGTCAGCCAATCGGGCTTTTCTTCCAGGGAGCGAACACCAGAGAGCAGCACCAACAGGAGAGGCAAGCCCCCAACCCAGAACAGGTTCCAGAGTGTCTGCCGCACCTTGCACTATTGTATATTACCAATGTCCAACAGGGGTTTGCGATCACACGAAAAACATTGAAGACACACATCTGCAGCAGTTGTTGGACCCGGAGAGGCCACTGCAACCAAGCGCATCACCACCTTCTTCTCCGGCCCTTTTCACCTTTTCCACCTGCCTGGCTTCACCCATCACCTTCAACAAACTGCAGAGAGCTTGAACCCTTGGTACTGTCCATTCTGGAACTGTGCCCTCTGGTTTATATTACCCCTTCTCAATCTCCTTATCACATTTCGCAGCTTTAAATTTCATTTGCCACTATCTGTCTCCATACCTTTGCAAAGTCTATTCTCCTCAAAGGTCAGCATGACTACACGTCCAGAGAAAAACTGCTCCTAAACAGAATCAGACCAGGCTTATTAGCACTGGCATACATCATTAAAATTGCTGTTTTGCAAAATCAGTACAGTGCAATACCTAATCAAACTACAAGTTACAATAAGAAATACTTTTAAAAATAGTGCTGAAACAGCAAAAAAGTGAGGTAGTGTTCATGGGTTAATGAACCATTCGGGAATCTGATGGTGGAGGGGAAGAAGCTGTTCGTAAATGATGAGTATGTGACGTCAGGCTCCTGTACCGCCTCCCTGATGGTAGTAATGAGAAGAGGGCATCTCCTGGATCGTGTGAGTCCATGATACTCATACGAGGTGAGGGTGTGGCACTGCTGATCAGAGATAGTGTCACAGCTGCAGAAAAGGAGGAAGCCATGGGGAGATTGTCTACTGAGTCTCTGGGTGGAAGTTAGGAACAGGAAGGGGTCAATAACTCTACTGGGTGTTTTTTACAGACCACCCAATAGTAACAGGGACATCGAGGAGCAGATAGGGAGACAGATTCTGGAAAGGCGTAATAATAACAGGGTTGTCGTGGTGGGAGATTTTAATTTCCCCAATATTGATTGGCAAGGGGTTTATTTGGGAAGAGCTTCTTTCCAGCTGTGATACGACTGCTGAATGGATCCTGACCCGGATCTGGGCCGTACCCTCCAAATATCCAGACCTGCCTCTGGGTTTTTTTTTGCACTACCTTACTTTCCATTTTTCTCTTTTCTATTTATGATTTATAATTAAAATTTTTAATATTTACTATCGATTTGTACTCCAGGGAGCACGAAGCGCAGAATCAAATATCATTGTGATGATTGTACGCTCTAGTATCAATTCTTTGGTGACAATAAAGTATAAAGTAAAGTAGATGGGGTGGAGTTTGTTAGGTGTATTCAGGAAGGTTTCCTAACACAATATGTTGATAAGCTTACAAGAGGAGAGGCTGTACTTGATCTGGTATTGGGAAATGAACCTGGTCAGGTGTCAGGTCTCTCAGTGGGAGAGCATTTTGGAGATAGTGATCACAATTCTATCTCCTTTACCATAGCATTGGAGAGGGATAGGAACAGACAAGTTAGGAAAGTGTGTAATTGGAGTAAGGGGAAATATGAAGCTATTAGGTAGGAACTTGGAAGCATAAATATGGAACAGATGTTCTCAGGGAAATGTACGGCAGAAATGTGGCAAATGTTCAGAGGATGTTTACGTGATGTTCTACATAGGTATGTTCCAATGGGACAGGGAAAGGTTGGTAGGGTACAGGAACCGTGGTGTACAAAGGCTGTTGAAAATCTAGTCAAGAAGAAAAGCTTTCAAAAGGTTCAAAAAACTACATAATGATAGAGACCTAGAAGATTATAAGGCTAGCAGGAAGGAGCTTAAGAATGAAATTAGGAGAGCCAGAAGGGGCCATGAGAAGGCTTTGGCGAGCAGGATTACGGAAAACCCCAAAGCACTTTACAAGCATGTGAAGAGCAAGAGGATAAGACGTGATAGAATAGGACCAATCAAGTGTGACAGTGGAGAAGTGTGTACGGAACCAGAGGACATAACAGTTACTTAATGAATACTTTGCTTCAGTATTCACTATGGAAAAGGACCTTAGCGATTGTAGGGATGACTTACAGCGGACTGAAAAGCTTGAGCATGTAAACATTAAGAAAGAAAATATGCTGGAGCTTTTGGAAAGCATCAAGTTGGGTAAGTTACCAGAACCGGATGAAGAAATACTCCAGGCTACTGTGGGAGGCGAGGGAGGGGATTGCTGAGGATCTGCCAATGATCTTTGCATCATCAATGGGGACGGCAGAGGTTCCAGAGGATTGGAGGGTTGCAGATACTGTTCCCTTATTCAAGAAAGGGAGTAGAGATAGCCCAGGAAATTATCAGCCTTACTAGCCTGATTGAAGTTTTTGAGGATGTGACCAGTGCATGGAGGTTGGTGACCAGTGGTGTCCCTCAGGGATCTGTTCTGGGACCTCTTCTCTTCATAATTTTTATAAAAAGAAGTGAAGGGATGAGTTAGTAAATTTGCTGATGACACAAAGGTTGGGGGTGTTGTGGACAGTGTGGAGGGCTGTCAGAGCGGGACATTGATAGGATGCAAAACTGGGCTGAGACTTGGCAGATGGAGTTCAACCCAGGTAAGTGTGAGATGGTTCATTTTGGTAAATCAAATATGATGGCAGAATATAGTATTAATGGTAAAACTCTTGGCAGTGTGGAGGATCAGAGGGATCTTGGAGTCCATGTCAATAGGATACTCAAAGCTGCTGCACAGGTTGACTCTGTGGTTAAGAAGGCATACGGTGCATTGGCCTTCATCAACCATGGGATTAAATTCAAGAGCCGAGAGATAATGTTACAGCTGTAAAGAACCCTGTTCAGACCTCACTTGGAGTACTGTGCTCAGTTCTGGTCACCTCACTATAGGAAGGATGTGGAAACCATAGAAAGGGTGCAGAGGAGATTTACAAGGATGTTGTCTGGATTGGGGACCATGCCTTATGAGAATAGGTTGAGTGAACTTGGCCAACAGAGCTTGAGAGGTGACCTGGTAGAGGTGTATAAGATGATGAGAGGCATTGATCGTGTGGATAGACAGGCTTTTTCCCAGGGCTGAAATGGTTAACATGAGAGGGCACAATTTTTAGGTGCTTGGAACTAGGTACAGAGGGGATGACGGGGTTAAGTTATTTTTCACAGAGTGGTGAGTGCATGGAATAGGCTACCGGCAATTGTGGTGGGGGCGAATACAATAGGGTCTTTTAAGAGGCTTAGAAAAATAGGGTACATGGAGCTTAGGAAAATACAGGGCTATAGGTAACCCTAGGTAATTTCTAAAGTACGTACATGTTCGGCACAGCATTGTGGGCTGAAGGGCCTGTATTGTGCCGTAGGTTTTCTGTACAGGTGGATTAATGCTGGATCACCTTTTGAAGATGTCCTCAGTGTGGGGAGGCCAGAGTCCACGATGGAGCTGGCTGAGTTTACAACCCTCTGCAGCTTTTTCCAATCCTGTGCACTTGTACTTCCATGCCAGACATCGATGCAACCAGTCAGAATCAGTAACATCTCTTGAAAGCCTCACTCAGCATTTCTTTCCAATCCTCCCTTTTACTCTTTCCCCCATTATTTGGTCAATTTTCTATTGTCGCTGCTATGTTTTTATGCCATAGATCTCGATCTTCATGATCCCCATTATATCAACCACATTTGATCCATTGACTGTTACTCCATCAGAAATCTCTGCCGGATGAATAACGCTGGACAACAAAGATTTTGTTTCCCCAATACTTTTGGCTGTACCTTATGGATTTTGGGCTGCTAATCATGAGAATCGCCATGAAATATCCCGTTATGCGCCATTTTTCAAAACCACCCAAATTTGTTATTTCAGTTCATAATTCAAGTCAGAATAACTGATGCCAAGATTAAGGAAGGAATTTTTGTTAGTCCACAAATCAAACAGGTCATCAATGACAGGCAATTCAAAGAACTTCTGGTGAAACTGGAGAAAAACACATGGAAGATTGTTGTTGAGAATTTTCTTGGCAACCACAGAGCACCGAACCACATGCAGCTGGTTCAAAACCATGAAGTGCAACATGTCACTTAAGATTCCTATTTAGACCTCTTCCCTGACAAATCTTATTAGTGACAAGCATAGTGAAAGGTTTCACCAGGACATTGCGGTCATGAAGAAACAGTATCATGGCAACTGGAATCCATCAACGCTGGCTGATTAGTGTTGGACACTTAAGCAAGAAGCCTCAGACAAGAGTACAAATGAAAATCATCAAATCATTTTTAGCTAATTATTTGTCTTCAACTTCAGTCTATAATAAAAAACCTGAGGAAGCAACACTTTAAAAAAAAATGTTGTCCAGTGCAACCTCCACTTACTTCAGATTAGACAATTAAACAGAAAAATTAGAAATAAAAATAAACAATAAAGACAATAATAACAAACTACAGGAGGATGCTTCGACTGGTGAAATGGGCAGACGTGAGAAATGAAATTTCAGAACAGAAACTTGCATGGCCGAAAACTATTACAACTTAATCACACTAGTTTAAAAAAACTTGAAAAGTGAAGCAACAGAAAATCTTAATACATTTAAATTAATTCAGTAAGTCAAAGGATAAAAATCTCCTCTGCCATACCTCTCTAACTTGCAGTGTTCCTCTCCATTCAGATGAATTAAATTGCATGATTTGTGCATGGCACAGGTTCATTAGACAGGGTTCCCAATGCGATTCTGCAGATTTCAGAATCCGAGCAACACACACAAAATGCTGGAGGAATTCAGCAGGGCAGGCAGCATCTACAGAAAGAGTACTGTTGACACTTCAGGCGTGCTTGAAGGGTCTCAGCCAGAAATGTTGACTGTACTCTTTTCCATTGATACTGCCTGGTCTGCTGAATTCCACCAGCATTTTGTGTGTTGATATAGGTAAGTGAAGGGATAGTAAAAATCCACTTTGATAGGAAAAGAGAAGTATTTTTTTAAATCATGTGACAGTGAAAGGTGTTGGAGTGCAGATGGACTTGCGCGTCCTTGCATCCAAGTCAAAGTTAATGTACAGGTTGGGAGATAATTACAAATGCAAATGGAAGATTGACTTCTGGCAAAAGATTTGCATAGAACACTGACACCTCTTGTTCCAATCATAGAGCCCTGGTGCCCCCACCTACCTATGGAAAAATGTACCAGACATGAGGTTCACAAGATTACTGTGATGGAATATTTCTTATACAAGGAAAAATTAAATAGACAGACCTCCTCTTCCCCCACCCCAGATACAAGCACACTTATAAGTTCGAGTTATCTTGATTCTTAGAGCTTGGCAAAGTTGAGAGTAGATACCTCTGATCAGAATGCCTAGAATTGTGTGGGGGTCCCAGTTCGAAAATAAGGCTCACTACTCAAGATAGAAATGGCTAGATATTTTATTTCTCCTAGAGGCGGTGAATTCTTAAAATTTGCCGAGTATATTAAAGATATTAAGAGATTTTTAGATATTACAATGAAATAAGGTTATTGGAATTAGTAAAAGATTAACAGTGACCTTGTTAAATAGAATCATGAGTCATAAATGACAGAAAGGGAGAAGAGACTGATGGGCCTTCTCTTGCTTTCATCTTCAGAAATACAGCATGTAAATTGGCCCCTTAGCCCATCCCAATTTAAATACGGCATTGGAGCTGTGCTTAGCCACACAGCCATAACTGTAAAGTGAGTAAAGCAAGAGATAAGCACACAGCCTTGTGGTGCACCTAAGCTGATGGAAGTACTGGCAAAGTTGTAGCCAATCCAAACTGATAGGCAGCTGCAAGTGAGGAAATCCGGAATCCAATTGCACTAAGAGTTACGAGGCCATTATCTTGGAAATATTGATTAGTTTAGAAGGGATGATGGTATTGGATGCTGAGCTATAATCAATAAAAGATAAATATATGGTTAAATTCTCAACAGCAGGACTAAACAAAAGCGGGCTGAACAAAGGTCGTGTTTAGGAGCATTCCCACATGAGCAGCACAGTAGCATAGTGATTAGTACATTGCTTTACAGCAGTAGTGATCACCGATCTGGGTTCAACTCCCAGCCACTGTCTGTGAAGAATTTGCACGTTTTTTTTCTGTGACTCCATGGGCTTCCTCTGGGTGCTCCAGTTTCCTCCCATATTCCAAAGACCTACAGCTGGGGTTGGAGTTAAAGGCATGCCATGTTGATGGCAGAAGCATGGCAACACCTGAGCTGCCCAGCACTGTCCTCATTCATTCGACACATTTCACTGTACATGTGACAAATAAATCTAATCACATATATCACTTCAATAAATGTACGCACAGCTCCGCTGGTTAAGATTCTTCTAAAGCAGAGTGCTCAAATTAACAGTTCAAATTTTAGATCATTTTACTATCTTTAAATTACTAAATATTTTGCCCTGGAGGGAAATGGAACAATGTTAAAATCCCAGGTTGAACATCTTGCATTCAGTTTATCATGCTAACTTTCCAGTTTTAGTGAGGATACTGTACAAACGGTGCACTCTTATTAGTGCAGTGCCTTCAAAGTTGCAAACTTGCACAGCACCAGAGAAATGTGTGACATAAGATCCTCAAAAATGTTGCTAGTTTAAAGTCCTTTTGTATTAAGGAAGTTAAAATTCAATGCTGGAGGTGTAGTGTAGGCCCAGAACAATTGTAGGCCTTTCCAAAAAAATGCTATGAACAGTGAGCGGAAAAAAAATATCAGATTAGCTAGCAACTGTTCAACCCTTCAGGTACAAACCAGGGCATAGATCACTGAGTGGCTGGATGTTCATGTGATAGATTAGGCCTAGAGAAATGTTGACTTAGCAGTGTTATTAGCTCATTCAGCAATACCATCAAGTCAGAAACAGGAAGAAATTTGAGGCATTGCTCTTTGCACATTTTTGTTTCATGAGTCATGGATAATAAAAGTTTTTAAAGTTGGTATTGAACAGAATACCCAAAATGTTAGTTTCAAGGTTGGAAATCCATTGACATGATGGGACTCATGTAATAATCTAAAAGTAGAAATGGAGCAGTAAAGCCAGTTACGTTAGCTTAAACACTTCAACTAGTATCCCCCTGTACCGTGTAAGCTAAACCAAGGCCATGGATTGGCAGGTGAACTGCAGACGTTGGATTGGGATGTGCACAAGTAGAACCACATAGTTCTGGCTAAAATCAACATTGGTGGAAAAGCTAAACTGAATTGTGGAATAGAATTCATCAACTTCAGCTGAAAGGGTGGTAGGACATAGAAGAAACAGCTGTTGAAAAAGAAGTCAGGATTGTACAAATGAGAAGGCAAAAAAATACCCATAGGAAAAGCACCCTGCTTCACAAACTGGAGGAGCTGTGCAGCAAGATTTTGGTTTAACTTATGGAAACAAAGCAGACCTCATGATATTACTGTTTTAAACTGCAAAATATGTACTCCTGCGAGGGTTCAGAGCCTTGGATACAAGGCTGAAGGGTCAACAGCAACTATCCACAGGCTAGTATTCTTGTTAAAAAAAATTATAAATAATCAGTTGAGAGGCAGGTGAAAGGTGCTTCTGCCCTGAGAAATAGTACTGAGATTCAACTATTAGGAGAATGAAGAAAAATCCGTTTCAGAAACTTAAGAACCAACTGTTTCTCTAAAACATTGTTGCTGTTTTTTTTTGTTAAATATCCATCCTCCATCATCCCAAAGTACACATTGAAATGTAATATAGTACTTAAAAAATTTTTCAAATCCCTCTGTAATGTTAATTCAGAGCAGCCATTTCCTTTCTCATCCTAGTTTAAGTCTACACTGCATGGCCAAGCAGAGAATACATGTCATCCCCTACTGCCATAATGAGGAATATCAATTGACCAAGCTTACAGTTAGGAAGAGCCAGCCATAGTTAAATTTGAAGTAATAAGTACAAGGACAGATTAACTAGATACAGGTACTTTATTTACAAATATTCAGATTAATAGCATTTGTTTCATCAAATGAAAGTTACAGCAGTTCAAAGTCTTTTTCTGTCACATATAAACAAGATCTACTGTAAGCTGTTCAGGAGTAGTCCAGATCTCATACCACCTAATGACTAAAGCAAAATTTAGCAAACTTAGAATGAAATACCTTGCTAAATCCCTGCATGTTGTACACACAAGGCCATGGTCCCTAGGCAACACCTCACTAAAGCAAAGGCTTAACAACATAACGAAGACAACAGACTTCTAACCACACTGCCTTTGACAACACTCCTGTATATTCAACATAAAGGCTCACATTCTTAAAATTAATAGCAAGACTCTACAAACAAGGGACATTGCACAAATTGACAAATTTTCCAATATATTGCAGATTCCAGTTTGGCCTTCCAAAAGCATTTCTGTACAGGATCCCATTTTTCTACAGGAGTGAAGGTTTTCCACCTGGTCAGTGGGTATTTTGAACATTAAGCATCATCTCTATCAAAAGTAAACCAAGCAGTGCAGCCCCATTTCATACACAACTAAAGATGCATATTATCAATTAGCATTTAACCACATTTATGCCGCCCAAGGCAACGTGCCGAATCACCGCTGAAATTCAAGCTTTCACCCCTTGAAATAAAAATCCAAATCACTCTACCCCAAAGTATTTCATACAGTGAATGTGTAAAATATAAAACAAATCTCCTTTAAGTCTGCTTTTGGAATGAAATTTGGCTATTTAATTCATTGAGGGCAATTGCACCTAAATGTATTGAGTAAAAAGCACACATTAACCCAGTTATTTTCTTGAATGAAGTACTGCAGTAAATACAGCCAGAAATGCAGGAACATCTACAGAGAACATTACATGGTTTGACTGCACAAGCACAGTATTATTAAATGGTACAGGTTTTCCACAAGTGCAATGATGGAACCAGATAACAAGAGAATATGAAACCCAACCAACTAGTGTTAAAAGTACTGCTCATATTTTTCTTTAAAATGTGATTATATCCATTCTAGTGCTAAAGGGTCACTTAGATTGTACTGTACAAACTGGTACTCAGTGCCAGCGATCAATTTGTATCTTCATTAAAATCATATACATACAGATGTATTTAAATGTTAGTTCAGTTCCTTCAAATTTTATACATATTTACGTGTTAATAAAGAATAAAATGACAAAAAGCACACCAAAGCCTTCTTTTGCATTTTAAAGAGGGAAAGATGAGTAATAGCCATTTCCCCATGCAAGGTTAAGACAAGAGCTGGAATTAGAACCCCATGAAGACTTGTAACTGGGTGGGGAACTTATGAACAGCAACAAGCATACTCTACATGTTACAGACATCCTGTAGTTTGAGCTGGATGCCAGTTCACAGTCAAAGAACCTCAGTAACTTTGAACCGCACAGACAACAGTTGTATGGGTAAGAAGGTTTTTACTGTACAAGAATCTTTTTGAATGGATAGTGAGGTTATGTCTATAACCCCCCCCCCCCCATGGTGGCAAGATGGAACTATACAACGTCAGCATATTTATTTAGCTGACAAGCATTGAAATTGGATCACAGATTGAGGGATGATGAACTACCACAAGAACAAGTAAGAAAATATTTCAATTCTAAATTCCATGCATGAGAGGATTTATTACTCTACTCATTTTCCTTGTAACCTGATAAACATCTACGGTGGTTTAGCGAGAGGCCTTTTTATCATTGTGTTAAACTTGTCACAGCAGCAAAATTTATCCTGCCAGATTATCAGCAGACAAGGAAGCAGCGAGAAATACTGCTTTGACAAAAGACAGAAGAGTAGGATGTGGAAGGTCAAGAGGTTCACTAGCTGAAGATTACTAGCAGCCACAGCCTTCTCTCTGGGGCTGGGGCTCACTGATTAGTCGACCACCCTGTGGAGCAGACGGTTTATGCTGTACTCCAGACTCCGCTGCGTTGAGATCCAGGCTGCCATCCTGAATATTCTGGTAGATTTTCTTGGCTGCCTCCAGGAATGCATCCTCAACATTCTCACCTCTAGGAACAAAGGAAGAGTCTCTTATTTACAGTCACAAGGAGGCCAGGCTAAAAACCATTTCCCCAAGGCAAAATAAATCCATACACTTGCTTCTTACATTTAGTTCTCAAAGCATCATCTACCATAGAGTCATGTGTGAGGAATGCTTTCTGATTTTACAAAAACCCAAACACAAAAACTGCATCTGCTGCCAGGAATAAAATTCACTCCAAAGTGGAAACACTCTAAAGAACAAATCACCTATTCCATACAAATTGAGAAAGGATTTTATTGATGACAAGACAGCCACTATACTATTCAAAGATTTTTCTAGTGACTTGTATCAAGCAGCACACTTACGTTTTTGCACTTGCTTCAAGGAATAACAGACCTGTAACAAAATTCAAAACTTAGTGGCAGAAATAATTCGCAAGTCTGTTTAAAAGCCAAAATTAAACAGCTTTAACCGCAAAATATTTCACAAGACATATCCGAGATCATAAAATAAGTAAACTTAAAGCTACATTTTACAAAGGCCATGACATGTAAGGAACTTCACACTTAGGCAACATAAAATCTAAACTCATTAGTACAAAAATCAAATCCAATCAACAGGTGAGCTGGAATACAAAGCTGTGGGGTTATGGACTGGATTTTAATTTGGTCTACTATTTCCAGCAAAACAGAAAGCAACAGTAACATGCTACCTTATAACCTCATTTACAAAATATAAACTAGCAAAATGTAGTGCTGCTATTCTCCTCACCCACCACTACACAACCGCAAATGGATCAATTTAGTATGGCAAAAAGATTGATAGCACAAACTAAACTGTATAAGGTTTAACTGTATAAACTACACAAATCCAAGTTAAATTCAAATTTCAGCAATAGTTTAACACTAAAATTTATATAGAAGACGCAACCAGAAAAGAAACAACAGATGTGAGTAAGTGTCAAGTAGTCAAAGCCAAAAGGTCAACATTTTTTAAAATTTCATGGCCAATGTTTAAGAATAAATGATAATTGTAATAAATGCTGGTCAAGTATTCAATCCAGTCCTGGGCATCTCATTTTGCAACAGATTTCTTCTAAGAGACACCAGCCTAATCTTGGTCAACCTCTGCTGTAACTGTTGTAATGGAGAAACTTTAAATGCTAGGTCAAAGCAAGGCCAAGAGAAGATTCAACTACATTTTAAAATTACACAAACATGTGGGTAAGAAGTTTAACTTGCTCTGGTTTGGAATCAATAAGGGTTCTTCCAAAAGCCAGTAAAAAGAAATCTTGCTGAGAAAGGGCTGATGAAAACATGGAAAGGCTTAGTGGGAACCAATGCATTTTTGTTTCCAAAAATAGATAAATATTTAAAGTAAGATTTAAAATCAGTTTTGAAATCGCTCCAGTAAGGGAGCTGCCAAATACAAAGTGCTAGTCTCTCAGAGTTAAAGCCATCATTAAACATTCTCTGGCTTGATAAAATGGAATGTTTTAATAAGACGCTCATCCTAAGCATTTACTGATCACCAACCGTACTGCATGACCTGAGCTTAATTACAACCAGATCTTGGAGAAGTGATGCTGTGCTGGAGAATGGCATTTATCCAAACTTTTACCGCTTACAATGGAATCTCTTGGTGTACAGTGATCTCAGCAGATGGTACAATTTCTGCAGCCAACTTCTTGGACATTTATTTTTACAGTGCCAATGGATAAACTTGTTCTAACATGAGTGCCACAATTAGAAGCCCCTAAAATCAATTCTTACAACTTTCACTCTTGCCACAACTTCCAAGATTTCAGCAGTTTTTAAAATCTTCATTTGGGCAGGGAGTGGGTTTAAAAAGCATGGGGATTACAGAGCTAAATTAGAATCACAAATTTGTATCATTTGGATTCCTATCCACTGCATGGCCAACATTATGTTTAGTTGTTGTCCTCTGGTACAGCAGGAACAGTTAAACATACAAAACTGACTAATATCAATGAAAATGATTTTATGGTAAGCACCTCCAAAAGATAACATCTAAAGACAAAGTATTAATGTTTCCAGATCTCCTTTGGATGAGATTAAGGAATTATATAACAATTTTGGATAATCTTCCTTGCCCAGAAAACTTGTTTCTAAATTGAGGATAGCTCTACATGTGCAGCAGCAAACATACCATTTTCTTCAGCAAATTGTTTGGCTTCTTCATACGTTACATCTCGTTGGGCTTCAAGATCTGCCTTATTTCCTATAAGAATAATCACCTGTGTGAACAGAAATTAAAGTAAATACTAGAGGGAAAAAACAGTCAAAACTGCAGGTGTAGTCCATCTACACCTGAACAGCAAATGCTGAAAATACTCAAGTTAGGCCACATCCATGGAAAGAGAAATGGAGTCAACATTGACACTATTTCTATTCCCACAAATGCAGTTTGACCTGCTGAAAATTTCCATTGTCTTCTGGTTTTGTTTTAAATACTGCAGAACTTATCCTGCCCGGTTATCAGCAGACAGGGAAGTTAAGTTTCATGCATAAAACAAATCTGCCCTTACCGCAAACTAAAGGTTTGTTTGACAACAATTAAGCTTCATTCAGGTAACTTGAAACAGGTTCAGTTTATTAAAAAGTTATGCTGCAGCTAAATTATATAAAAAAAGAAATCAGACAATCTGTTTCACAGGAACAAAAAGTAAGCAGACCAAATTTATATTCATTTACCAACTATTTAGACGCACAATACTAAGGGACAATTGTTATAACCACGTTAAGTCTTTACATATTTATTGATTAACAATCAATACTGAACAACCCCATTTGCTTTAAGTCCCATTTAAAAACAGACAATTCAGCAACCCAACCAATATGGATGCCTTACACAGATGAAAGACAGTTATGCCTGACTGCCTGAAATGTGACATTAGGATTCAATGAGCTCAGCCGGTTTCTCAGCTGAAGTAATTTTTACCCCACACTCGCATGCCTTCTGATGACTTCTGCACTTGTCCAATTGAGTCCAAAGGTAAGGAAGTGCTCAAGGTCAGACAGAGACACATCTGACCCCTCATCCTGCCACTGGACTTGGGCACTACATACCTTGTTTCTTATTTGGCCCCTCAGCTTTACACTGGCTTATCTTCAAGTTTCATTGACTTGACTGTATTGCTGACCTACTCTAGACTAGCATTTTTAAAAACACTAACTTTTAATTACTGACAGATTTTCCCCCACAGTTTTGGAATTATTTTAAGATGCATTCACAATTTCAAAACGCCTCTGATTATTCTGTGCATTAGAACTTTGCTTCTGCCTCTTCCGAGGGGTGATTGATAAGTTTGTGGCCTAAGGTAGAAGGAGTCAATTTTAGAAAACCTAGCATTTATTTTTCAATATAGTCCCCTCCTACATTTACACACTTAGTCCAGCGGTCTATGAATTATACAGCTCTCGTTATATGCACGTGCAGTTCAACTCTGAGTGATTATGCAGAAAATTTGAAGTTAATAACTCATTTCTTTCCACCTTAGGCCACGAACTTATCAATCACCCCTGCTGTGGACCTCTTTCTGGAGGTCCAAGACGCCAACTTCTACAAAGAAGGGTTCTCTATGCTCCACAACCGCTGGACTAAGTGTGTAAATGTAGGAGGAGACTATGCTGAAAAATAAATGTGCTAGGTTTTCTAGAATTGACTCCTTCTACCTTAGACCACGAACTTATCACCCCTCGTATTGCCACTAGCAGGAGATTTGGAGCCATACTGTGACCACAAGGAATATGCTGGGTTTATCTTTCAGATTGCAAAGTACTCTTGATCTACTTCTGGTTTCTTTCAATTCAGATTGCAGGAGATAACCCCCAATACTCCATTTTTTAGTCAGTGTTGGACTTAAGAATGTCCATAAAATTTATTTTAGTTAACGCATAGTACTGAAAACAGATCGCTGAAAATATGTACTTAAATATAAAAATGACTTTTGCATCACTGTTTCATTGCAGGGCAAATTCAAGGTTTGTATAAATGAGATTCATCTGAGTTAGTCACAAAGATATCAATGAAATTGCTGCCTAGCTGAATCAGCAGCACACTAATAGTCTCATGATCTGGTGGTGATCCTTATCTCTTAAATAGAGATACAAATCAATTCAGCACAGTTTTAAACTGGATGAAGTCATTCCTTTTGACATGCATCTTTCCACACCAGCAGACATGGGCGAAAACTCTTCCCACCCTCTCCCAAGTTCTAATCATGTTCCTGCTAAATTAGCCAATCATCCTTGAGTCAGAAGCAACACTTAAAATGGTGCAAGTTTCCAGATAATTACTCCGGAAAACTTGCAGAGCTGCAGTGAAGTCATTCAAAACTATTAGTCATTTCTTCTACAAAACATTCACTTACAGTATTTGGATTAGTCAAGTTTCTTGCATCTGTAAGCCAGCTACTAAGGTGGTTGTAAGTACTTCGCCTAAAGAAAACACAATTCACACAAATATATTCAAATTTATTCTTCAAGTATTATGCAGCCATAAATAATTCAAATTTAAATCACTATAAGGTCTACGACTAAACAGTAACACACATGAAACCTGTGGACTTGAGATAGTGAACATTACCATCATAATTTGCCTTGCACGCAGTACATTTGGAAATATAAAAGGTCATCTTAAACCAAATTAATTACCCTAACGTAGCAATTAGCATAACACTTTACAGCACCAGCAACCCAGGTTCAATTCCACTGCCAACTGTAAACAGTTTGTACATTTTCCCGTGACCACATAGGTTTCCTCCCATATTCCAAAAACGTACAGATTAGAGTACGTTAATTGTTCACATGGGTGTAACTGGGTGGTGCAAGTTCATTAGGCTGGAATGGCTTGTTACCATGCTGCACCTCAAATAAAATATTGTCTACATTAGACACCTAGTTATTCTCTACTTATTTACAATCATATTGCCATAGTGCTCAGTTTATAAAATAGCATCTTAGAATGCATTTGCTACTTAGTTAGTTCAGGCAGGGTGAGGCAACATTACAATTCTGGAAAAAGAAACCACCTAAGATCATAAAGTTTAACATGCGGCCAAGGAGAAGATGCAAGAGGGAGGGCCTCAGATTTCTGGATTATGGGCTCCCTTCCAGGAAAGGTGGGATCTGTACAGACAAGATAGTTTGCAACTGAACTGGAGCAGTCTAATATCCTTGCGAAAATGTTTGCCAGTTCTACACAGGGATTGGGGGGGGGGGGGGGGGGGTGTTAAACTAGAGTGCATGGGGATGGGAACCAGACTGTCAGAACAGATAGTGGACTGGTTGTGGGGAAAGATGTTATTAAGGCTACTAAGACAGAAATCGAAAGGTTGGGCATAGTGGGACTGATGTTCAGAGTTGTGTATATTTCAATGCAAGGATTAATGTAGGAAAAGTGGATGAGTTTCGGGCATGGATCAGTACATGGTATTATAACATTAGTGAGACTTGGCTGCAGGAAAGGCAGAACTAACAGCTCAATGTTCCAGGGTTTCATTGTTTTAGATGTAATACAGCAGGAGGGATTAAAGGGGGAGCAATGTTTTTACTATTCAGGAAAAATGTCATGACAGTGTTTGACATCATAGGCTGGAGAGCTCATCTACTGAAGCCATATGATTGGAATGAAGTAAGAAAGGATAACCGTGTTATTGGGATTATATTACAGACCAGCCAACAGTCAGCAGGATTTAGAGAAAGAAATTTGTAAAAATAAAGTTGTGATAGTAGGTAATTTTAACTTTCTACATATTGCCTGGGATGCCCATACTGTAAAAGAGCTGGATGGGATAGAATTTGTTAAATGTGTTAAAGTTTCCTTAATCAATTCACAGGTCCAAACTGAAGAGAGCGCAATACTAATCTCCTATTAGGGAACGAGACAGGGCAAGCAACAGAAGTGTGTGTAGGGGAACACGCTGCATCTAGTGATCATAATGCCATTAGTTTCAAAAATAATTATGGAGAAGGATAGGTCTGGTCCTTAGGCTGAGATTCTAAATTGGAGAAAGGCCAATTTTGATGGCATCAGAAAGGATCTGGCTAATGTGGATTGGGACAAGCTTTCTGACAAAGATGTACTTGGTAAGTAGGAGGCCTTCAAAAGTGAAATTTTGAGAGTACAGAGGTTCCATGTTTCTGTCAGAATAAAAAGGCAAGGCTAACAGGTTCTGGAAACCTTGGTTTATGAGAGATATTGAGCCCCTGATTAACGAGGAGATGCATAACAGGTAAAGACAGAACAAGCAAATGGGGCCCAGTACAAATGCAACAGAACACTCAAGGAAATCAGGAGAGCAAAAAGACAACATGGAGGTGCTGTTGCAGACAAGGCAAAAGAGAATTACAAAGGCTTCTACAGATATATTAAGAGCAAAAGGATAGCAAGGGACAAAACTGGTTCTCTGGATGATCACAGTGGTCATCTATGCATAAAGCTGAAAGAGATGGGGGGAGATCTCAAATGGACTATTTGCATCTGTATTTACTCAGGAGATGGACACAGAATCTACTGAAGTAAAGCAAGGGAGCAGCGAAGTTATTAACTGTATACATATTATAAAGCAGATGGTGTTTGCTGTCTGAGGCAAATCAGAATAGATAAATCCCCAGGGTCTGACAAGGTGTTCCCTCAGACCCTGTGGTAGGCCAGTGCAGAAATTTCAAGGACTCTAGCTGTGATACTTAAAATGTCCTTAGCCACCATAAGTGAAGAGCTGGCGGAAAGCTAATGTTGTTCTGTTGTTTAAGAAAGGCTCTAAGAATAAGCCAGGAATTTATAGGCTGATGAGTCTGAAATCAGTAGTGGTTCAAATCCAGCTTGCTCTCCTGCATGCTTTCCATCCGTGCTGGGTTACGAGCTGGTGATCTCTTTGGAAACTCACCCGGCAGAAGGGAATGGCAAACCACTGCTGTAACTTGCCTCGTACGCAGTTCCCCACTACGTCAGAGAGGCATGGAGGGAAATTGTCCGCTAACCGGAGAAACTCCGGATGCAACATACCTTTCCTCTTATTCTAAGGGACCAGATTAGACAATGGCTTTGGGGGAGAAGCCAGAGAGTGGCAGTAGATGGCTGTCTTTGATTGCCATGTCACAGGCTACCTGTGACGAGTGGTGTGCTGAAGGTATCGGTGCTGGGTTAGTTATTGTTTGTCATCTGGATAATGTGGGAAACCAGACCAGCAAATCAGCAAATGATATCAAGCTTGGGAGTATCGTGGACAGCGAAGACTATCAAGGCATGCAGCGAGATCTGGACCATCTGGAAAAATTAGCTGAAAATGGCAATGGAATTTAATGCATACAAGTGTGAAGTGTTGCACTTTGGGCAGACAAACTGGGGTCTGTGATGTGTTCTTTAGCATTTGTACTTGACAGTGAACAGTAGGGCACCGAATTGCGTGGTAGAACAGAGGAACCTGCAAGTACAGATCTAAAATTTATTAAAAGTATCATCAGAGGTAGATAGGATCGTAAAGAAAGCTTTTGGGACACTGGTGTTCATAAATCTAAGTACTGAGTACAAGAGTTGGGATGTTATGTTGAAATTATATAAGATGCTGGTGAGGCCAAATTGTGTACAGTATTGTGTGCAGTTTTGGTCACCTACCTACAGGAAAGACGTCAAAAAGATTGAAAATTTGCAGGGAAAATTTACAAGAATGTTCCCAGGACTTGAAGTCCTGAGTTATAGGGAAAGATTGTACAGGTTAGGGCTTCATTCCTTAGAGCATAGAAGAATGAGTAGAGATTTGATAGAGGGAAACAAAATTGAGGACTATAGAGAGTTAATGCAAGCAAGTTTTTTCCCCCCCACTGAGGTTGGGTGAGACTAGGTCATGGATTAAGAGTGAAAGGCGCAATGTTTGAGGAGGACATGAGGGGGAACTTCTTCACTCAGAGAGTGGTGTGGGTGTGGAACAAGCTGCCAGAAGAGAAATCTGGATAGGTACATCAATGGGAGGGCTATAGTCTGGGTGCAAGTCAATGGGACAAGGCAGATTAATAATTCAGCATAGACTAGATGGGCTGAAGGGCCTGTTTCAATGATGTAGTGTTCTACGACTCTAAAATTACTGCTTATAAGCTTATACTGTGGTGTGAGTGGTCAAAAAAAATTAAGATTGGATATGAAACTAGCCCATCAGCTAGATGAAGAACGCAAATTTTGGTGAAGCTAAAAAAAAACTCAACAATGTCATCAGCTGAAGTTCAGATGTCCATAGTTACCTGGTGATATCATAGACCATGAGTGCACCAGCAGCCCCTCTGTAATAGCTTCGTGTAACAGCCCTAAATCGTTCTTGGCCAGCAGTGTCCCAGATCTGAAGTTTGATCTTCTGACCACTAACTTCAATTATTCTGGTTCCAAATTCTACCCCAATTGTATGGGGACAGTCAGCCATAACTTAAATAGAAGGAAACATTTAAAGTTACAGGCAATATGGCTTATTTTTGGAGCAAATTGCCTTTTATGCATTTACACAAAATGACAACTTTTTAATATTTATACCACACATCTCAATTAATCATTAAGAAAAGCATCTTCGTTCATTCCACCACAAAAGGCAAGATATCCCTGTGGCCATCCACTTCAGTTCAACTTGCCATTCTGACATCAATCCACGGCATCCTTTACTGCCACGATGCCACACTCCGGGTGTGAGAGCAGCAACTTATAATCTGTCTGGGTAGCCTCCAACTCCACTGAAAAAAAAAACAAGTTCTCTAACTTCCAGTAATTTCTCCTCCCTCTCCCTTCAACTTTTTCCATTCTTCATTCTGGTTGCCCTTTCACTGTTTTTCTCCTCACTTACGCATTACCTGGTACCCCTGCTCCTTCGCTTTCTTGCATGGTCAACTTGTCCTCCTGTCCTATCAGATTTCTTCTTCTGCAGCCCATCACCTTCCAGCTTCTCACTTCACCCCACCCACCACTTCCCCTTCAACTGGTCCACCTATCACTTGCCAGACTGTACTCCCCCCACCTTCTTAATCTGGGTTCTTCCACTTTCCTTTCCAACCCTGACGAAGTACATTGGCTTGAAATGGCAACTCTATTCCTCTCCATAAATGCTACCCAACTTGCTGGGTTACCCCAGCAGTGTACTGCACAAAGAAGACCTGCCCTTTTAGTTCTGGCATGCATTATCTTGATTTGGGAGCACACCAATATTATCATACAAGAACTCCCCAAGCCATCATCTGATATATGCAACAAACTGTGGTTATGGAACTTCTGATAATGGGACACCTCCAAACTGTAACTGCCTCTGAATGTTGAATTACATAAAAGGGTATCCTAGGACTGCTTCTGAAAACTTAAAGAGTTAATACTTTTCAAATCAGGTTCTTGGAACACATTGAAAAATCACCTATTATGTGGAACCAGATTAAAAGGAATTTATACCAAAACAGTCCATCATACTCATCTTGGAAAACTGTCTGAAGTGGGGGAAATCCATAGCAAAATGTCACAATCTGCAACTCTGCATAGCTGGTCAAAGAGTTTTAAACAAGGAATTAAGTATAAAACAAATGGTTAAACTGTTAATCTAACAACTAGTGAGAAAGAAATAAAGATATCAAGTCTGTGGCAGTGGATTAAATAGAAAGCAGGAAATTTAGGTCAGTGAAAAACATTTGATGCATCTGGCTGCTCAGAACTAAGCTTAAATGACTTTGTTTAAACAGGAATATGTTTCCAAATTCTTTTTCGTTTTACACCTCAATGTGGTGTCAAGAATAATGTCCACTATCGTGCTACCGAATCACTTCAGATACAATAAATCCCACTGTAGTTAGAGTTCAGGGAAGACATCCAGGTAGCATCAGTTGCTCCACAGAGAGCCAACCACCAGAAAAAGTTTGCTTAGCTGCCAAGAGGATGCAGGATCAGTAAGTTTAGAATCAACTGAACAAAAATATCAACTGTTGGTAATTCAGCCCTTCGAGCCTACGGTATTTAACTGATCATTGATATTCTTCTATTTCTGTGCTATTTTCCAACATTATCACTATAAAGCCCAGTGATATATCAATTTATTTTTTTTGTAATAAAAGGATAAACACTGACAAGAACTCCAAAGGTTCACCACCACGTACAAACTAATTTCTCAGTCCCAAGCAGCCTCTAAGACCACAAGATGTGGTAGTTGATTAAGGCCATTCAACTCATCAAGTCTACTCCACTATTCGATCATGGCTGATTTATTTTACCTCTCAACCCCATTCTTCTGCCTTCCTTATGCCTTGTTCTAACTAAGACTGCGCTCCTGGTCCAAGACTCCTCAGCCACATCCTCCCTGCATCTATCTTGTCAAGCCTTTTAAGAATCTTACAGCTTCATTGATACCTCTTGTGCTCCAAAATTCTGAAGACTAGAGTCTCAATTGACACAAACACTCTTCACACAACCACCTCTCTAGCATGGGTCTTGCGAATCTTCACTGTACACCTACAATAAGCACATCCTTTCAGACAAGACTAAAACTACAAAATACCCCTAGTATGTTATTACTAGTGCCTTATATAATTTCAGTATATCTTCATAACTCCTCTATTCAAATTGTGTAAGGGCTTACATAGCATTTGCCCTAATTACTGCACCTACACTGATTTACATAAATTCAAAACTTCTGCTTCTAGGCATTCATTGCTAATGAAGACCAGCTCCTCAACACTACAGAGATCCGTTTTAAGCATCATTCCACTGGCAATTAATTGTCAACCACTATTAAATCCGAAAATCTGTCTAAACAGGAAGGTCAGAGTAGAAGGTGTAATATTAATCATCCTTTCTCATTACCATACTCTAATAAAACAGGTGCAGAAGTAGACCATTCGGCCCTTCGAGCCTGCACCGCCATTCTGAGATCATGGCTGACGTGTTAGCTGAGGCCAAAAATGGAAGTTAGATTACAGTGATGGTGAAACAATTGCTAGAATATAAAACTTCTGCTACGTGGACATAGTGGGCTGATATTGCAGAGTAGAGAACTCTAAAGGCATCTATGATTAGAAGATTTTAATACCCTGGATTAAACATTATTAGGTCTTAAAACAGGAGGCAAAACATTTCATCGTTAGATTAATTTCCAAAATTTGAAAGTTATTAAATCCCTACTTAAAATGTAGAAGAGAGCAGGAATCAACCAAAAATTTGTTAGTAAGTGACTATCCTGGGAATGTCATTCAATCTTATAGCACTGGCTGTTACAGTATTATAAAAGTTTTTGTATTGGTGGCCACATTTAAAGCCATGTCAACGCCTGCGACAAAAATTAAGCTAATTCCTATTAAGGCATCAAAACAGTAAGAAGAAACTTGGCAGTCAGTCCAATGGTATAACAGCTTCAGGGATCAAGGTCACCCCTGACCATGGATGTCACCACATAGTTGGGTGAGTTTGCTAACTGCCCACTAACTTACTCCTCGATGTAAGCAAATGGCAAAAAGACCAGAGGAACTGATGGGCATACAAGAGAATGAATTATAGAGAATTGTTCTGCAGGGTGTTCAGTATGGACCTAATGGCCACATTCTGTGTCAAAATAATTGGTTACCTTATCCAGACCATAAAACATAGTAGTACAATTAGTCCATTTGGCCCATTCCATCAAGACTGATTTATTTTCCCTCTCAACCCCATTCTCTTGCTCCTCCCTGTAACCTTGAAAAACTTACAAATCCAGAACCTATCAATCTTTGCTTTAAATATACCTAACGACTTGGATTCCACATCCATCTGTTTTCAATGTACTCCACAGATTCACAACCCTTGGGCTAAAGAAAGTCCTCCTCTGTTCAAAAGGGATTTCATTCAACATACTGGTGACTCTAGAAGAGAAACGAACGTTGGCAAAGTCAGGTGTTGGAGAAGTGTTCAACCCTACTTTATCAGACTTGATCATATTTAATTGGCAATGACTGTTAACCAACAACCAAGATAATGTGCTCCAATTCTAGACAAACGTGAATTAAGCACGTTGAACTTAGTGCCAAGCCAAGTGAATATCTGGAAAAAAAGTTCTCACTCTCTCCTTTTAAAGCTGACTTTGCCAAAAGTTCTTTACAAGCTCATTTTTTAAAAAAAGACAATAATTTCCAATTCAATAGAGATTTAGCATTTCAATTGCTGGACATAGTATTTCGAGGGGGAAAGAGTAGAAAAGCATGGGATTAACACATGCAATTAAAATAGTAGCATAACAACAAGCACCTGTATTATACAATCTAAACAAGCACACCTTTGCATGCACTGTGTCATATTAGAGTCTAAAGAACATGTATTGAAAACCCACTGATAGCTTCATGTAGAGTGTGAGTGAAGAATTATTTCCTTTCGGTTTGAAGGCATATTTCTGTATTTTACTAACACAAGTTGGAACAAATGTATCGGACTAAAGCAGAGCTAAAACTCAGTACCTATTGTTCAGTAACATTTGTAGTTAAGGATTGAAAATTGATTTTAATGATATTTACTTACATTTCTTTTCTGTAAACTGATGAAGCAAACATGACTTCCCTACACCCATGTCTCCTATAATAAAAAGAAACCTTCAGGTCGGTCATAACAAGGATTAAGGTCATAGACAATTTAAAAAAATATAGCACATTTAGCTATCACTCTTCATAACCTTTAGTTTCAAACCAAAATATCTTTCCTGGAAACCAATCTTCCTTCCAAATTTCAAATTCATCTGCTAATATATATTGCTCTATCTATTGAACAAAATGTAGAGACTCTGATTAAGTTCCTGTCCTACAAGACAGTCTTTGATTTCAGTACAAATGTTTCACATGATGCACTTGAAGTTAAAAATGTCATGCACCATTACCATAGAAACAAATAGGTGCAAAATTTATAGGCTTCCCTTCACAAAAAATGAATCTGTGCCAATCTCTCAGTTCTATTTTCGATTACCTATGTTTTCTTATTACTTGACCACACTTAAAGACCTTATAATGGTATTTTTAAAACAAACTTACTAGAGTGGATTTACACTAACCAAATTACAATATTCTTCCTTTGCAAAAGACTCTTATAGTGAATTTGAATTGACAGAGGAAAGGATCAAATGTTTAGAAGACATCTCCACACAATGGAAGTAATATTAAAACCATGGTGCAAATTTTTAAAAAGGTAATGGTTCATGGTGTGCATTTGTTTAAATCTCCTGCAAAGCAAAAGTAGCAGAATTGCAATTCAGAAATTCATTGCTGGGATAACATATCTCGTCTGGTCAAAAAAAAATTGAGGGCAGGTGATCCACATAACCAAATTCAGTAAAGTTGGTTATCGAGTATAGACAGCTGACATCCTAAAACATATTTTGCAATTGACCCACAACTTTTTCCTCCCACTTCAACCACTTGGAATTTCTTATTTGCATTTAGTAACCTTAAAGTTTGCACTGCTTTGAAAAAAAACACCTTGGATAATTATTTTTGAATTTAATAACATACTATAAAGCACTTAAAGAGGATGTTATAACTTAGATATCAAATTTCACCATTATATTTAGCAATTTCTATGTCCTACAATATCATTTTATGTAGACATCTTACCATTCTGTTAGTCAACTGTTTGGTGCTGACATGTTGAGTAAAGCTTTGTTATATATGGAATACATTAGTAGCAAATTAATTTTTTTTAATACAAGACACTAGGATTGCAGGTTACCCTCAAGTAAAAACCCCTTAATGGAACTGTACACAAGAACTACATATGACTTGCGTTCTTCTTGATCATAAACCCACAGTTGCTCGAAGACTTTCTTGCAAGGACTTTTTCCATTCAAAATAAGTCTGAGCTCTTTGGTCATTTTACTACAGAACAATTTAAAAACCAGTTCAACTATTCCAAGAGATGAACTCAAAAATTTAAAAATGAACACTAAATATCAGACTTGTACACTAGATTCTATCCAAAGTCTGAAGTTATATCTGCAGAACAAAACTTTTGCCATATTGCAAACTAAAGTGCATTATATTCAGTTGGATTCTATAATCTATGTTTGTACACAGTTCATGTACAGTACAAATTCCAAAGAAAGCAAATAAGAGATAACTGATATGCTAACTTGTTAAAGAAAAAGGAGAAATGCCCTGCTTCTCAAATTATTCTAGGGAAACATGCTCACCTCAGGGCTTGAATGGCTCACATGATACATGGAAGTGCAATACTCTCTCGGCAATGCACTGGCCTAGTCTGAATTAGTGCTGGAGAGCATAACTTTCTGATTAAGACTAATTAGGAGCAAGAGTCATGACATTTTTGGCATTATTTCTAACATTTATAGTTACAGAAACTTTTACAGACTTGCTTTAATTTGATTTTCACTTCAGATTTCAGCTTAGCATGGTCAAAGAAAACATGAAGTACACTGCATGTAGCAAACAGCAAGAAAATATTTGGAAAGAAATTAAAAGGGGATAGGAAGTTTGAAAACTGCCAGATGAATCAGATATATTGATAGCTGAATCACTCACATTAACTTTGTTTTTAAAAGTTCATTGTTTGCTTTATGAACACGCTACCTCATTTCTACATGTAAGCTATTAAACTGCACTCTCTCAAATTTGAACTTAAAATTCAAAACCAACTGTACTTACCAATTATAATATATTTGAAGATGTATGAATAGTTGTATGGAGCAGTGGCCATCCTGGCTCTACAAAGAAAAAAGAAGATTCTACAATAAAATTAAAATTCTGATTGTTCTGAAAACACAATAGAGTATTGCATTTATTGATGTACTCTGGTCTTGTGCATTGTCAAAGTTAGCAACGACAATGTGGTGCAGTCTACCAGAATCTTCCTTCACTTAGTTACCAAGTGCTATCAAAAGGGCCAGTGCTGTACATGAGTAAATGTCGTGCCTCACACCATAGATAATGGCAGGGATTCTTACTTGACAATGATATACAGCAGCATCACACTGTTTGCAGAATAACAGTACCGCATGGCACAGGAATATACCCTTTAGCCCACGATGCTGTGCCAAATTAAATTAGTAATCAATTTCCTAATTAAACTACTCCCTTCTGCCAACACAATATCCATGTCTGTTCATTTCACGCACATTCTTGTACCTATCTTAAAGCCTTTTGAACGCCTATAATGAATTTGCCTCCACCACCAATCCTAGAAGCGCATTCCAGGCACCCAACACTCTAGAGAATAAAACTTGCCCAACACATCTCCTTTGAAATTACCTCCTTCTCATGCATGGCCTGTGTTATTAGACATTTCAACCATGGAAAAGAGATACCAGCTGTCTACTTATCCCTCAAAAATCTTAACTTCTATCAGATCTCCCCTCAGCCTCCGCCACTCCAGAGAAAACATCCCAAATTTGTCCAACCTCTCATTATAGCACATGCTCTCTAATCCAAACAGCACCCTGGTAAACCTCTCTTGCACTCTCACCAAAGTCTCCACATTCTTCCTATAAATTGGCAATTAGAATTGAATGCAACATTCCAGGAGAGGCCTAACTAGATGTAAGGGGGTTTCGACTTTTATGTTACTGCGGAGGCTAATTAAAATGGCGCCTTTGTTATGTTAATCTGGGGAATGCAGCTTTGTTGTGTTAAACGCTGAGGAAGTTTGCGCTAGCAGCTTGTTTTGGTTTAGAGTGTGATAAGAGGGTGCTATTAACCAATTGGGATAGTTGTTATGGGTTTGGTGTATTTGAAGATACTGTATGCGCGGGATTTTGGGGGAGAAGGCGGGAGAGCGAGACAGAGGATGGACAAGGTGCTGTGATGTCCGCTAACGGGGTCAGACCCCGAGGAGGGCGTTCGGCGAGGAGACAGAGACGGACTCAGACTCGTGTGGAGCCTCTGGTCGACCACCGTTGTTGGTCCCAGGCGGCCGGTCGAGGTGGTCCGAGGGGTCGCAGGGTGAAGAAGGTGGTCCTTGAGCTCCAACTGTTTTGTGCACAAGGAGATTGAACTTTGATAAGTGTGGCGCCTTTTATTTTCCTTTTATATTTTATTCTCTCAATTATATAGTTCCAGTAATATCTATAAACTGTAAATCATTTAATTGCATCTGGTGTATTGTCTGTTATTTGGGCGAGGTGGGGTACCTCACACAGCATCCACACAAACTATTACCCAGTTTGGCGGGGCCGAGGGCTGCTTCCCTAGACGACAGCGAGCCGAGACCCTGAGGCTGGCCGGGGGGGGGGGGGGGGGGCTACATTGTGGGGGCTCGTCCAGGATTGAATCTGCTAGTATGCTGTGTGGGTGCCCTGTTTAAATCTGTAATGTGTGTCTCTGTGCGTTATTTGCTGGTGATTGCTGTATGTGTTGTGGGTGCAGTCTTTGTTCGAGTTCAGGCTGGCATTGACAAGTTGAAGGTGGCACTCGGGGCTGTCCATGCAGTTGGGAGAGAGAGGAAAGAGTGGCCTGATTTGGAGGTAGGGTCTGCGAATAAATGTTTTAGCTCTGGCAGGCTCCGCCTGGCACTTGGGATAGTGTCCACCCCAAGAGGGGCGGAGATGTGCGAGACGAGGGCAGAGCAGATCTCTCAGTTGTTAGATGAGTGGCAGTGCTCGGCTGCGGGAGAGCAACAGGGATTGGTTGAAAGTTTGAGCAGGCGGGTTGGTGACAGTGTTAGAGCTGTCAGGTTTTATACGTCACCATCATAGAGTTTTATAAAACCCCCAGACAACTTCAACTCTTCAACTCCATTCCTCAACTATTAAAGGCAAGCATGTCACATGCCTTCTTTACCACCTATCAACTAATGTAGTTATTTTCAGGAAGCTAAATGCAGAAATGCCCCCTGCACATCACTGTTAAGAATCTTTCCATTAACAGTGTACTGTCCTTTACATTTGATCTTCTAAGTGCAACACTTTACATTTGGCCAGTTCAAACTCCATCTGCCATTTCTCCCCCATATCTCCAATTTTAAAAAATCAGTAAAACAGTTACGAAAAAACGGTGGAATAATCAAATCACCATCAAGGTATTGGTATCATTCAGCAAAATACTTAACATATTACATTTACTTCTGATCCTGTATACACCTCTGATCCTGTGCACACCTTAAATATTTCAAGTATGCCATTTGCCCAAGTATATGACATAGTCAGAAAAGGTGCCAAGTATTTATCCAAGGCCACAATGTAAGTCAAATACAAAGGAGCTAAGAGAATAGTTTTCCACTACAATGCAAATTAGTATTTTGGCATAACATTTTAAGATAATTATTCAATGCTTCACTGAATTGAAAAATGGATGCTTGCGGATGTATTTTAAAACTGCCTGCAGTTCAGCCTAATATAGTGGCTCATGGCAAAAACCCCAAGTTAAACCAAATTTATTCATTCACTGATATGCAGCGCAGAATAGGCCCTTCAAGGCATGTCGCCCAGCAATCCCCGAATTTAATCCTACCCAATCATGTGACAACCTACAATGACCAATTAACCGACCAATCAGTACGACTCTGGACCGTGGGAGGAAACTGGAACACCAGGAGGAAACCCATGCAGTCACAGGGAGAACGTTCAAACTCCTTACAGGGAGCGCCTTGAATTGAACCTGCGTCACTAGTACTGTAAGGTGTTGTGCTATCCACTATGCTACCAACATATGAGAGTGAGAATGCTTTGAAGGAAATGGAGGTGTGGCCATCCATTGGTCGAAGTTGATCACGGATGTTGTGTTCCAGCTATCAACATTTTTGGTGCAGCACCATTTGTGGCTGACAACACACCAATGCAAGGGTGGCAGTCTCTGTTGCAAAGGTTGCATCAGTAAGTGACCTCAGCTCTGCTGGAAATGCAGCATTTCTTTCAATGGGCCAGTTTGTCTTTAGCAGGAATTCTTCCTCACCTGACTCAAGGCGTTGTTTCAGAGTGCTCCTCCATCTGGAGCAGTTGGCTGCAAGTTCCTCCCAGGACTCAGTGTTGATGTCCAGCACCTTCATGTCCCACTTGCAGACATCCTTGTAGCGCAGTTGTGGGTTGCCAACGATTCCCTTGCCTGAAGCTAGCTCACCATAGAGGATGCCTGCCTGAGCAGGGTATACATGCTAGGGAGGCCAGCATTGGGTACTCTCTCTTTCTGCAGGAGATGTCCAAGATGCGAAGGTACCTTAAATGGAAGGTATTGAGCCTTCTCTCCTGCTGTATGTTGTCCAGGTCTCACTACTGTACAGCAGTGTACTGGTGAACCAAGCATTGTACATTGCCATCTTTTTTTTTGATGGAGAGTTTGGAGTTCTCTCAGACTCATGCGGTGAGGCAGGCAAGAGTTGTTGCAGCCTTCTCAACGCACTTGTCAATTTCTACATCCGAAGATGTCGGATGTATCTGAACTGCTGAACAACAACCAATTTGTACTTTTCAATGGTAATGACTGGTGGTGCCTCTACATCTTGACCCAAGACATGTGTCTTTTTCAGGCTGATAGACCAAATTCTCAGCAGGCTTGGAAGAAATGATCCATCAAGCTCTGAAGGTGCTGCAGAATGCGGGATGCGACTGCAAACAGCATGTCTATGATCACAGATATGCACACTTTGGTTTTAGCTCTGAGGCGGGAGAGGTTATAAAGCCTGCCATCTCATCTAGTGTGGAGGTAGATCCCTTCTGTTGTACTGTCAACTGCATGTCTCAGAAGGGCAAAGAAAATCCCAAAGCGCATTGGGGCAATAGCAGTGGCATTAAGCAAGACTTATGTCAAATGGCTCAAAAGAACTGCTATGGTACTGCATTAGTAAGGAAAGAAGAGAAAGCAAATATGCTGTGACTATTTACTGTTAGAAGCAATGAACCAAAGACTCTTATATAAAAAAATTGGTATAGTGAAAACTTATTTGGAGTAATGAGTTCAAGTTGTGAATAGTGCATGTTATTTCATCTTTAAACATTCCACAGTCTCGAGTATGACAAATACTTATCCAACAACGAGCACTTTCACTAAAGCTTCCAAACCAACGTCATGACAACATCAAGGGAACCAAAGCTGACACCTGTCAAAACTGACATACTGGTTATCTTGTTAAATTGCACTACTCTGCTTGTAGCTTCCAAAAGTCCCGAACTCTGACAATGACTTGCCTTGTATCAAGTCAACCAGTACTCTCCAACATACTAAATATTGCAATTTCCATTTCTACCACTACCATAAGATCAATAACATCACCATTCCACCCCAATTAACATGCTAATATATACATTTCCTTTGTCGCCAATTCAAAATCAAAAATACAAAAACTACCACAGGGAAAGGAGGCAGGCTCAATATAAAGGACTGCTGATCATCACCTGAAAATCAGTATCATAATGTACTGCACAAATAATTTTGCTCTTAGTCCAACAATTTTCTCTGCATTCCTGTATACAAAAATTTATCTTCTAAGCGGCATTTTTCTTCCATTAGAGCGCTGTATAGCCTTCCTTCCTCCGAACCCCGACTGCAAATGGCTCTGAACAACTCATAGGCAGAGGCAACACACAGAAAAGCTGCTGATGAACGCAGCAGGCCAGGCAGCATCTGTAGGAAGAGGTACAGTCAAGGTTTCCGGCCGAGACCCTTCATCAGGACTAACTGAAAGAAGAGCTAGTAAGAGATTTGAAAGCGGGAGGGGGATCCAAAATGATAGGAGAAGACAGGAGGGGGAGGGATGGAGCCAAGAGCTGGACAGTTGATTGGCAGAAAGGATATGAGAGGATCATGGGACAGGAAGCCTAGGGAGAAAAAAAAGGGGGAGGGGGGAAACAGCCCAGAGGATGGACAGGGGGTATACTGAGAGGGACAGAGGGAGAAAAAGGAGAGAGAGAGAAAAAGTGTGTATATAAATAACGGATGGGATACGAGGGGGAGGTGGGGCATTAGCGGAAGTTTGAGAAGTCATGCATGAACACTGACTTCTCAAACTTCCGCTAATGCCCCACCTCTCCCTTGTACCCCATCCGTTATTTATATACACACATTCTTTTTCTCTCTCTGTCCCTCTCACTATAGCCCCTGTCCATCCTCTGGGCTTTCCCCCCCTCCCCCTTTTCTTTCTCCCTAGGCTTCCTGTCCCATAATCCTCTCATATCCCTTTTGCCAATCAACTGTCCAGCTCTCGGCTCCATCCCTCCCCCTCCTGTCTTCTCCTATCATTTTGGATCTCCCCCTTCCCCTTTCAAATCTCTTACGAGGTCTTCTTTCAGTTAGTCCTGACGAAGGGTCTCGGCCCGAAACGTCGACTGTACCTCTTCCTAGAGATGCTGCCTGGCCTGCTGTGTTCACCAGCAACTTTTATGTGTGTTGCTTGAAATTCCAGCATCTGCAGATTTCCTCGTGATAGACAGAGGCAGTCAGGATGGCACTAAGTTGCAACTCCTTTGTGCTCATCTACGAAAAAAGCTTAATTTCTACTCTAGATATCTCTCCCTTTCAGGTAGTAGATGGGGTTTTGTTAAAGACCATGACCTGGAGTACCAATCACACTTCGATTCTTTGTGATGGTGGGGCTGCTCTCAGGCTCATGACTGGCCACTTTTCAATATCCCCAGGATGCTGCCTAGAAGACTAGCTCGCCTTCAAAGTTTCGTGGCCCCAGGGACAGATTGATTCTAAGCCGTCGCCACCAACTGAATTGTCACAGAAGAGAACCAAACATCAAGAATAACAGATTGGCTGTCGGAGACTGTACAGGGCAAGTCGAACTCTCTCGTCAGTGGACCAGAGTGTCGCTGATTCTCAAGTCACAGCACTTGGGCGGAAAAAAGCAGCACAACTGACTTTTAACACGGGAAATCAGCCAATCATTTTGTTATGTCTTCCCTCTCACTTTGAAAGGGAACACCTCTTTTTCTCTTTATTAGGGAAAGAGCAAGTCTGTGGCATGTTGGATTGTTGGGTGAACAATTAGTTTGTGTTATACTGCAGATCATGGTCTTTACTGGAAGTCTTGCTATTGCATGCTTGCTCAGTAGAGAGTGCTGATGCTTTTTTTTTGCAGAAGTTGGTGGGTATGGGGTAGGGTTGTTGCTTTTCTGCTGCTTGTGTGTGGCAGGGGAGTGGGGGGCTTTGGGGTTATAATGTTTTTGCTGTCATTCATTCTTTGGGGCACTCTTCCATTTTGGTGGATGTCTACCAAGAAAGGGAATTTCAGAATGTATATTGAATACTTTCCTGATAGTAAATGGAACTACTGAACAACTCCATCCTTGAAACCAACATCCCTTATTACCAGCAACACACATAAAAGTTGCTGGTGAACACAGCAGACCTCGTGTTCCCTTATTACCAGCCTATTGGCCTCCACTGTTCTTGTTTCATGGACCTCTTACAAATATACAAAACCAAAGCAGCTGAGCAACTTCAAAATCACGGCGTTGGAAGTGATCAATCATACAAGCTAAAAGTGATGAGAGACGTTTATTTTGACCCATTCCTCTACCAGATCCTCAAACATTGGAATAATGCTAAATCTTAAAAAAAACCTGTCCCTGACCTTCATGGTAATGTCAACAGTTGAAGAAATTAGAGTGAAGATCTTGTTGAAAAGTCATTATTAAAAGTAGTTGTATGTAAGCAAGGCATGCATATCAGAAACTGCAGTTCTGCATTTACAACAAGCATGTAACAGCAGTACCCAATTACAATATACTTTGTGGCTTAACATTTTAAATACTTGGTCATTTGTTTGCTTTCAACAAAAATGAGGATATGACCAGTTCCTCAAAATCTTTGTATCTGCTGCTCTCAGCTGGAGGCCAAAGTATGGTCAATGGGCATAGAAGGGAAATGATTAACAGTTCATGCTCCAGACAGATTCAGACCCAGGTACAGCATTTCATCCATCTTGTTGGCATCAAAATACTCAGGATAATAAATGATTATCTGACATTAAAAAACCAATTTCTAAAAATTAAAAGTAAATGCAGTCGCTAGTTTTCATCATTTAGATGGATGATGCTCCTCAAATTACACCTTTTAAGTCTATTTGAATTAGGCAAAAAAATATATACAATAAAGAAAGCTCAAAATATTACATCTATAGCAATTTGTTTTGGACTTTTTAAGTTGTATTATTGAAGAGTCTATTTATACAAATCAATAGGCAGATTGCATTTTAGTAAATAAACTGTATACAACTGCACTGAATGGAGTAGAGATTCACCAGGATTTGCCTAGAATGGAGGGCTGATAGAAATACAGTAGCCTCTGGTTAATTGGGGCAGCCACTTATTTGGGGCAAGTCTTAAAGAACAAAAATTAATCGAGAAAATAGCTAGAATTACCTTTATCTGGAAAATTATGCCATTTACTGACAATTCTGAGACAGAGCCTTTACATTTTATTTATTTTAAAGATACAGTGCATAACAGACCATTGCAGCTAAATGTGCAGCACCACCACCAGCAACCCACCTATTTAACTGAAGCCAAATCACAAGACAATTTCCAATGACCAATTAACCTGCTAGCTGGTACATCTTTGGGGTGTGGGAGGATAAGTCTTTGGAATGTGGGAGAAAACCAAATCACCCAGAGGAAATGCACATATTCATGGGGAGGAATGTACAAATTCCTTACAAACATCAGAATTGAACTCTGAACTCCGAAGCCCTGACTGTAAAGGCATTGGGCTAACTGCTATGCGACCCTTGTGCCCACTATTTGGGATACAACCTTTCTACAGCAAGCAATCATTCTGGATGTTGGCTTGGCTTGGTTCTTTTCATTCGTAAACCCTGACCAGTTCGTTACTATCACAAACATCAGAGCACACATCTCGCCAGAGTTTGTATTTTTAGACTCTAATTGCCCTTTTACCCATTTTCCAGAAGAACCTCAGCAACTTATCCCACAGCAATCCTGACATCATGCCATCACATATTTGTTCTCCTATTCATCCTTTTCCCACCTCCCATGCAACTTAAAACAAACTTGATTGTCCTGACAAAGGGTCTCGGCCTGAAACGTCGACTGCACCTCTTCCTAGAGATGCTGCCTGGCCTGCTGCGTTCACCAGCAACTTTTGTGTGTGTTGTTTGCTCTTTGCTTCCCTAGTTCTGATACCAGGCCTTTACACTTAAATGACAAATAAGCCTGACCCACCAAGTGTCTCCAACATTGTTTTTACTTCAGACTTCTGAAATTTAGTGTTTTCATTTTTATAAAAGAGTGTTAATTTCTCTCAATATTACAAACCACTTCTAGAGGTGGGGGAGAAGAAAGAGAAAGAGAATTGAAACTTAGCACTGGAATAAAGCATTTAATCCTTGCTATATTTACAAAATGGCAATGATAATGTCATTCATTTCCATTGACAGCTCTCCTTTCAAGGATCAGAATGACTAGAACTTCAGATGAAAGCAAATTAGTGGTCAGTTATACCAGAACAATGCTGCAACTCAGATAATGAACTCTCCATGAAATTCCTGATAATTGCTTCTAATTTCCTGTAGCAGTTTACTTGTATTCAAGCTACTTGATCTACACTTAGTGACCAATTTATTACGTACACCTGCTCATTAATGTAAATATCTAATCAGCCAATTATGTAACAACAACTCAATGCATGCGGACATGGTCCAGAGGTTCAGTTGTTCTTCAGACTTAACATCAGAATGGAGAAGAAATGTAATTTAAGTGACTTTGACCATGGAATGATCATTGGTGCCACACAGGGTAGTTTCAGTATCTCAGAAACTGCTGATGTCCTGGAACTTTCAGTCTTTCGAGTTTACAAAGAATAGCACCAGAAACAAAGATCATCAGTTCTGTTGGCAAAACTGCCTTGCTAATGAGAGAGATCAGGAGAATGGCCAGACTGGTAACTCAAATAACCACACATTACAACAGTGGTGTGCAGAACAGCATCTCTGAACACACATGTCGAACTTTGAAGTGGATGGGCTAGAGCAGCAAAAGACCATGAACACACTCAGTGACCACTTTATTAGTTACAGGAACTCCGTTATACAGGATTTGTTGTTTTAATTCAAAAAGCACCTATTCAATTCCATAGTTGAAAATACTAATTCAGTTATTCCACAAAATTTGCAACAGCAGACCCATATCTCAGAACTAAAGATAAGCATTCAACTATTAAATTTTGTATACACCTGACCTGTGCAAGAAAACATTCTAATGCAATTTGCAAGTTGACCAGTTAATTATTTTGAACTTTGCACAGGAACTTTTTCAGATGCGTAGACTAGATGTCAGGTACGCCCACCAGATGAACTACTTCAACAGTACATTGGCCCCATTCTCTTGTGATATATACAAATCATGTTGCGACCTCAAGTGCAACTGTCAATATACTAAATTAGAATCAGTCTCTTCCAATATATCAAATTAAGATCAGCCTCCCCAAAAAAACTAAATGGAGAGTGCAGGAATTTTGAGCCCTGTGTACAAGTTTATTGCATTACACACAATGAATTCTTAGGCTACGTCCACACTAGACCGGATAATTTTGAAAATGCCGGCTTTGAGTAAAAACAATAGGTGTCCACACCAGGTGTTTTTGAAAATACCTCCGTCCACATTAAGACAGGTATTTGGGTGAATCTCCTCTTACTGAGCATGCGCAGGACACAACTACACAAAACAGGCGAAGAGGAAATGGTGCGCATTTGTCCAGTTACAGACTAGAAAAACTTAAAAGGAAATTGCCAAATGACGGACAGCTGTTGGCTCTTGCGCAGGAGGACTTAAAACTAAAAAAACAAATACTGGAGCGTATGGAGGCAACCGACAGGGAGTTCACGGACAGTATGACCCGGCTGATGACAAACATTGAATTTTGCCGGTCTAGTGTGGACGAAGCCCTAGTATCAAAAAACCAGGACGAAAACAGTGAACAAAAAAAGTTTACTGCACGTGTATGTTAAAGGAATAAGGAAAATTTTGAAATCCAAAGTAGAAATTTAAATTACAAAATTTAGACTACTTTATGGAGCCACTAAATTTGGATCCATACTTTACCCATTTATGGCCCATTTCATTTGAAGCTTTGAAAAGATCAGGCCAAATAACCATTAAATAACTATGTAAAAATGTAGGTGCAACACACTAGATCTAAAAGGAACTTATGTCATGATTCACGCACATCTTCTGTAAAACCATTAATTGTACTTTGAAAGCACACCTTCCCAAATCAAGACATGGAAAGCACACAAATATAAAAATGGAACATTATGAAATTGAATTTCCTTCAGGCTCATTTATGGTTCTGTAATTCAGCTGGTAAAACGTTTCCACAATACTACGTCATCTGGCTTTTGCAACTGACAGACGCCAAAGCAGTTCCTTACTTGTGTTTACTGCTGAGAGCATCACAAGGTTATCCATTCATTACCATACTGAACACCATCTTTACAACTTGTAATATACAATACCTACTTATTTGCCTTAATGCTGCACAGGTTAATGTAGCAGCTTCAAGGAAGTAGTTTTTAAATACAATAATGAGCTCACTCCACGTTCAGCTGAGCAAAACTCTTTAGAGACTCAAAACATATTTCACCTAGACTATAATACCAGTCAGCTCAAAATGGAGAAGGCAAAAGCAGATTTTATACATCTGAAAAAAGTTAAATACCACAACCACAAATTTTATTCATCCAAACCTTTTGTACTGGACATCAAACTCAATTTGGCTTCAGAAATTTATTTTCTGAAAATATTTGAGGCTATTAAGCATGCAATTCTGGTAAGGAAAGTTAGTTGTTGTGTTTACTGAGTGAAAGCTGGTTTAAATCAGCCAACTTTATTTATACCAAACTTGCATCTCAAATATTCCAAGTGCTTTTGTCAACTGCTTTGTTCTCACTAAATCAGCAACTATCCCACATCTTAGGTAACCATGGATACTATAACCAAAAGTATTACTTCAGATAAAACATTTTGCAAAAATGTAGCATACCAAACAGTATTCATGTTCCTAATTTTGCTCAGAAAGATTGCAAACAGGTGGCTTATCCAACATCCCAGACAAAGCAGTGACCAGAGTACAGCCCATGTATAATTACAAATGCAATGAAACTTTATTTCATGTCTTCTCTCAAATATATAGTTTTCACACTACCAATTATTCCGAACTGCCAAAAACAAAAACTGACTGCTGATTAGGCAGACACCCTCTCATGTCAATTTCCCTAATACAGCAAAGGACTAAGAAGTGGAAACATCAATATTATCCAGTAAAGCCATATAATGTGTCTATATATACAGGAGTTACTAACTCCTACAGACCTGTACAGTAGCACATTAGATCTGCATTATGCTTTTTCCACAAATGCACAAGAAATGGTCCCAAAATTCAAGGTTAATGTGATGACCCAAACTTAAATAAACATACAATTCTTCCTGCAAATGTACTTTACATGAAACATTTTGATCATGCAACATTCTTTTATTAGTAAAATCTTTCAAATTGAGTTATTTAGCCAGGACTTTATGTCACACCTTCAGTGACACAGGTTATCTTACTGCACTTTTGGTCTGTGCGGTATAGAAAGATCTTAGACCTGAATACAGAAGGATTTAATGCCAGAACAAAGTAGTAAACGCGACATACATGAAAGTCCTCCAATAATTACCAAAAGTCTCTTATTTGGTTCAATAACTTAATTTTTCAATTGCTTCAAAACAATCTTCTATGCATGGGATGGCATTGAGAGATCATTTACAAAGGCAGCTATCAAACCAAGACAGTAGAAATACGCAACTCCACATCAACTCTCAGCATGCCCTTGCACTGCACCCACGCAGTCAAGGTGGCTGTCAATGCATTGTGCAACCCTGGAGGAGACCGTGTGCAGAATGAATGAAGTCTTTATTTCAAACATCAACTAAAATGGTCAAATAATTGCAAAAATAAATACTTTTAAAAATGTATTTATATTGTCAACTCAGTTGTTCACAGCAATTGTGGCTACAGTAATGCTATGCAACAGCCAAAAATCAGAGTCCTCATTGGTGAGTAGCGGCTAGCCATTGTTAAAATAACTAATACCTGTACATGATTTTGTTGTATAAAATGGAAGCACCATAAATACCTGACAGGAAGTTAGGTATCATAATTCAATCAATCCATTCCCAGATTTAACAAACAACTACTACCATTGATGTGAAAGCTTCCAAGTGCCGCCTTATTTCAGTTCTAGCTGCCAGAAATAAAGCGAGTTTAGAGACGCTCCACGCCCATGATTCATTATCGAACTACAAGAGCTTCCCCCACCCCCCATGTTATTCTACATGAGAATTATCTTTGTAATTTCTTCCCACACAATTAGAACTAGACACCTCAGTTACCTTGCAATCAGGAAGTACCATTTTGGATTCTGAATTCTCAGAAGCTAGTCTCTGATGCTAACATTCTTACTTTTTAAAAGGAAAATACAAACAACACAACTAATAGAATCTGCTCACACCGACAAAAAAACACTAAAGAAAGACCTCAGCTTCCATTACAGGACCCAAAACATTTTTTTTTAAAAGAGTCGCTTAAATTTATAAGATGCCAGATTTCCACTTAGCTGTTCCTTTCAGTAAATAATTTGATAGATTTCAAAGCAAATGTCTGTACCATCAGAAGATTTAAGATCGTTTAATGTCATTTCCAGTGTAAAGGAGAACAAAATAATTGTTACTCCGGATCTGATACAGCACAAAAAAGCAGTAACACAATAACTAAAAATAAACAGCAAGTATAAATACCGAAGACACAGATTGCATGCCCATGAAGTGACACTAGGCACAGGAGTGTCTGTACACGAGGTGACCACTATGGTAACATAGCAGTTAGTGCGACACTATTACAGCTTGAGGCGTTCCTGAGTTCAATTCTGGTGCCATTCTGTAAGGAGTTTCGGTATATCCACTCCATTAAAATGTGTGGACTGGAAGGACTACTCCTCACTGTATTCCTAAATAAATAGAAAATTATAGTTAAGAATACAGAGTTCTACAATGGACCATCACTTCCCTGTGTGAGATTTAATAACAAGGACACCTTCCTTACTGTGTTCAATGATAAACATGACAGAATATAGACAAAGAAATACGCAGAACAATAACGCTGGATTCAAGAATACCTTTCAGGGTTAGTGGAGTGGGTTACAAACTTTCACCCTGAACTTCAGTTCAAATCCGGACCAGAGTCATGGGATGGAACTCTTCTCTTACGGGCTGCAAGAATCCAAATGGGAAATCAATTTGAGAAATTTCAATCCAATACAATTTGGAGAAACAGCTACATAGAACATAACTGCCCTAACTTGACATCGATGAGCAATCTCTGAGATGTCACCACTTAGTCTGTCTGATGACAAAAAAAATCAAAGTGGTAAGGGACAGAGTGCTTTGACGTCAGAAAAAAAGTACCAAGTGAGAGAGTTTCTGTGTCATCAATCTAGCAGTTTTATTTTTTGCACTTAAGTCCATTACCATGTTTTGTACATTAACCAGCCTTTATTAAAATTGAAGACAATTTTAAACTGTAAGCATGCATATTCTTCAACCATATGAAAAATATTCTATTTTTCCTGTTTAACACTTCATGGCACGGATTGCAAATTTGTCTATTACATATAGAAAACTGTGCAAATAAGGAAGTTATTTAATACTAATACAACCAACATCTTGCTCCCACATAAAACAATAACTAGTCTGAATAACACATTATTTCAAAACACTTCCACTTCATTAGGCATCTGAGCTAGTCAGAAAGTAACTGTCAACTTAAAATGAAACTATTAATCAGGAATTACATCCGTATAAAGAGCAATAAATTGGGTCCAGTAAAGCAAACTAGTGATGTCATTATCGAGTGAAGCAACATCCAAGTTCACAAATCAATCCATTGTTACATAGATGAGCACAAGACTCCTCCAAATACTGCAGAGGAATGTCGTGAGGATATACTGCATGAAACAACTAAGCCCTAGAACGTTAAAACTACACAGTAGATTTTGAAGTGTCAACGTTTCAGTGTCACCAGGGCTGCAGTATTCCAGATACCATGCAGAAATGTTACCCTGTATACGTTGACATCTACAATCAAAAACAAATTAAGGTGCTAACCACACTATAATCGCATAGCATGGCTCATAATCCATGCAATGCAGTCTTCTTCAACAGAATTCACTTCCCCACCTAGCCTTCCAATGTCAGTTGGACAGTGGTTCCCGCAAAAAAAAAACAAAAGCAGCCAGATTCTCTGCAGCACCACGGTCATATCCGAAAGAAGACTGAGGTAGGGGAGGTAAAACAGAGCCACCTCCTCCCTTCACTAGTACTGAAAGGGTGGGTGAGGGCAATAATGAGCAGAAAGACAGGAGCTAAAGAGGCCGACGAGGCTGCAAGGGGAGCGGCCTCACCCAACCGCAAAGCAACCAGGCCGGAGCGGGGCCTTGTAGGCCCGGTAAACTGCTAAACCCACCACTCACGCCCCTTACCACCTAACCAGCCACGGAGGGCCAGCGGCGGGCGGGGGCGGGGGCGGGGGCAAGAAGCCAGGGCAGGGCCTCGGCCTCTGCATTCACACCTACCCCTCCCTCCGCCCGCCCGAACGTCATACAACTCCCGCCGCGTCTCACCGTCTTCCACAAGCGCCTGCGAACGACCCTCGCTTCAAATCTCACGCCCTCGCTTTAAATATACAAAAAAGGAGGACTGAGAGAACGACCTCCCCCCCACTCCTCAGAAGTCTCCCTCCCGGCGACTGCCAAGATGGCGCCTACTTCCGTCGGGGTTTCCTGCAGCCCGTCACAGGGGCGGGTCAAGGGTCAGCGTCCGCTCTCCCGCTCCCGCGGAGGCCGGGCCTGGGCTTGGGCGGTCTCCGTGGGCCGTGGCTGCAGCGGCGGGAGGGTCAACGGTGGGGTCGGCGCACCCCGGACCGTCCTCATCTCACCGGGCATCCCACCCCCTACGCCACAGCTGCTCAGGTGCATTTGAAATTTTACACAGGGATCCACTTTCTGGATTTACAACTCTGATGTAATTACCATTGATTGTAGAGTCAAGTTTGTTCTCACTCGCTTGATGTATGTGTGCAGAGTTGCAATGAAAACCCCTACTTGCAACAGCATCAGAGACGTTCACAAGAAACACGTAAGCATGAATTATTCAGAATTTTTAAAGAAAGAGTACATTAAAACAAAAACGTCAGAACGAAAAGTGAGAATGCTGCTCTTGGACTACAGTTCGACATTCAACACCATAATTCCCTCCAGGCTTGACAAGAAGCTCAGAGACCTCGGCCTTCAACCCGTCTTGTGTAGCTGGATCCTGGACTTCCTGTCAGATCTCCGGCAGGTGATAAAAGTGGGCTCCCTCACCCCTGATTCTCAATACAGGAGCCCCTCAAGGCTGTGTCCTAAGCCCCCTCCTTTACTCTCTGTATACCCATGATTATATTGCCACCCACAGCTCCAATCTGCTAATTAACTCTGCAGATGTTAATACATAGATTGGCCTCATCTCAAATAATAATGAGGCAGCCTACAGAGAAGAAGTCATCACCCTGACACAGTGGTGTCAAGAAAACAATGTCTCCCTCAACGTCGCAAAAACAAAGGAGCTGTTTGTGGACTACAGAAGGAATGGAGACAGACTAGCCCCTATAGACATCAATGGATCCAGGATTGAGAGGGTGAACAGCTTCAAGTTCCTCGGTATACACATCACCAAGGATCTCGTGGTCTGTACATATTCACTGTGTGGTGAAAAAAGCACAACAGTGCCTCAGACCATTGAAGAAGTTTGGCATGAGTCCCCAAATCCTAAGGACTTTTTACACACAATTGAGAACATCCTGACTGGCGTGGAACTATACTTCCCTCAATCACAGGGCTCTGCAGGGAGTGGTGTGGACAGCCCAGCACATCTGTGGATGTGAACTTCCCACTGTTCAGGACATGTACAAAGACAGGTGCGTAAAAATGGCCCGAAGGATCATTGGGGTCCCTAGTCACCCCAACCACAGACTGTTCCAGCTGCTACCATCCAGGAAATGGTACCGCAGCATTAAAGCCAGGGCCAACAGGCTCGGGGACAACTTCTTCCACCAGACCATCAGACTGCTTAATTCATGCTGATTCAATTATATTTCTATGTCATATTGACTGTTCTGTGGTATATCTTACTGTATATACTATTTATTATAAATTACACATTACACATTCAGACAGAGACATAACGTAAAGATTTTTACTCCACACGTATGTGAAGGACGTAAGAAATAAAGTCAATTCAATTGAATTCAAAGTGGCCATAACGCTGCTATAGTGAAGTAGTGATTCGGGTCGGACAGGTTGGTTCGAGAAGCTTGGCTTGAAAGTGTGTCCCCCTTCGACCCTCACCAATTTCCTGTTGATGCCCCACTGAAATGCAGCAACTGCTCTGTCCAAGACCACTAGAAACTGCATAATCATGTAGTCAGCGTGGGTGAGATCTTTGAGTATGCTCTTAGATCAGCCAGCATAATCAAAAATCCCACCCACACGGACATTTTTTCTTATTTCCCCCCTCCCCCCACCACTGGGCAGATGATACAAAAGCTTGAAAGCACATACCACCGGGATCAAGGCCAGTTTCTATCCCACTGTAATAAAACTATGTGTGGTTCCCTGGTGTGATGAAGGGGACTCTTGCCTTTACGATGCACCTTGTTTTATGACCTTGTACCTTACTGTCTGTTTGCACTGCCCATTCTCTCCAACACTTTACTCTACACAGTTGCTCTCTGTCTACATTACCCATTCTCTCCAACACTTCACTCTACACAGGTACTGTCTGTCTACACTACCCATTCTCTCCAACACTTCATTCTGCACAGGTACTGTCTGTCTACACTACCTATTCTCTCCAACGCTTCATACTGCACAGGTACTGTCTGTCTACACTACCCATTCTCTCCAACACTTCATTCTGCACAGGTACTGTCTGTCTACACTACCCATTCTCTCCAACACAGTTATTCTTCTACCTTGTACCATCTCAATTTAATAAAGCAACACACATCAAAGTTGCTGGTGAACGCAGCAGGCCAGGCAGCATCTGTAGGAAGAGGTGCAGTCGACGTTTCAGGCCGAGACCCTTTGTCAGGGACGAAGATGCTGCCTGGCCTGCTGCGTTCACCAGCAACTTTGATGTGTGTTGCTTGAATTTCCAGCATCTGCAGAATGCCTGTTGTTTTCAATTTAATAAATTTATCTACATGAATGGTATGCAAGAGAAGTTTTTATTTACTCTGCCTCAGTAAGTATGACGGTAATAAACCAATTTACCAAGCTGATGGTTGAAGGGAAGGGAGTATTACTCCATCATTCCCAAGTGTTCAGATTTTGCCGTCGTTTTTCATTTGTCCAATCACTCACTCAAGCAAAAAATATTTGTATGGATTTTTAGCATCAGCAGTTTTGTCTTGCTGTTTAATATTTTTATGGGGCTTGGCAAGGTAGGAGGAAGAATGTTTCTCTGGCACTAGGTTTACAGTCAGGGCTTGGTCTCAGAGATGAGCAGCAATTTCTTCAGTCAGAGGACAGGGACTTATCAAAATCCTCTACTCAAAAGAGAAAGCGTGATATACTTTTGAGTAGAAAGGAAATCGAAGGATATAGGGTTAATGAAGGGTACATCCCTTCACGTTGTGCGGGTGCACAGCTGCATAGTAACTGAAATGCTCCCACACGCATATGCAGCACAGCTGGAATTTTCTTTTATAGAATGTTAATATAATTTTGAAAATTTGTTAGTTTTGAATTGTATGTTAATATAATTGTTAAGTGTCTGAAATTAATTTTGTGTTAATGAATATATGAGGGGTGATTGATAAGTTTGTGGCCCAAGGTAGAAGGAGTCAATTGTAGAAAACCTAGCACGTTTATTTTTCAGGAACACACACACAAAATGCTGGTGAGGGGAGATCGGTAGGAAGGGATGGGGGGAGACAAATGAGCAAGGGAGTGGATTCCTGCGGAAAGCAGGAGGGGAGGGAAAGATGTGCTTAGTAGTGGGATCCCGTTGGAGGTGGTGGACATTACGGGGAATTATATGTTGGACCCGGAGGCTGGTGGGCTGGTAGGTTAGGACAAAGGGAACCCTATTCCTAGTGGGGTGGCGGGAGGATGGGGTGAGAGCCGATGTGCGTGAAATGGGAGAGATGCGTTTGAGAGCAGAGTTGATGGTGGAGGAAGGGAAGCCTCTTTCTTTAAAAAAGGAAGACATCTCCTTCGTCCTGGAATGAAAAGCCTCATCCTGAGAGCAGATGCGGCGGAGACGGAGGAATTGCAAGAAGGGGATGGCATTTTTGCAAGAGACAGTGTGGGAAGAGGAATAGTCCAGGTGGCTGTGAGAGTCCGTAGGCTTATAGTAGATGTCCACCGCCAACATTTATTTTTCAACATAGTCCCCTCCTACATGTACATACGTAGTTCAGTGTTCGTAGAGCATACGGATCCCTTCTTTGTAGAAGTGGTCTGCAGCAGGGGTGATTGATAAGTTTGTGGCCTAAGGTAGAAGGAAATGAGTTATACAGCTCTCATTACATGCATGTGCAGTTCAACTCTTTGAGTGAAAATGCAGAAAGTTTGAAGTTAATAACTCATCTCCTTCTACCTTAGGCCACAAACTTATCAATCGCCTCTGCTGTGGACCACTTCTGGAGGTCCAATGTGCCGACTTCTACAAAGAAGGGATCCGTATACTCCACAACCACTGGACTAAGTGTGTAAATGTAGGAAAAATAAATGTGCTAGGTTTTCTAAAATTGACTCCTTCTACCTTAGGCCACAAACTTATCAATTGCCCTTCGTAATTCATAAATTAAAGTGCCACGCCGTTTTCAGGCCGTGTAAAAATTGAGTCGCACAGGGCTGTTGTGGAAAGAACGTTTTAGCAACTGTGTTGGTTTGCAATCAAAATCTGACTTTTCTCTTCAATATCTGGTTGAAAACCAACACACTGATGAACCTCCATGTTGATGGCCACAGAACTGTGAATGTAGACCAGCTCCTTTGGAAACTGATGTGGACCCCAAGATGGAACACTTGTGCTGCACTGCATTCTCCTTTGCTGCTTGCTCTTGTCAGTGGCGGTGGCAGTGGACGGACTGTAGAGCAAGACTGAGCCAGCAATGTTACTAAAAATAGTCCTTGTGATGACTCACGAATGAGGTAACTCGTCAGCAGAAATGTTGGATTAGGGTGTAGAGTCGTTACTTTTCTTGTATTTTTTTGTAGTTTAACATTCCTCTGCTTGCTTGCATTTTAACATGATTACTTTCAGTATATGTATATGTATAATTGTTCAGTGACTTTTCCAGTAATTGTGGTATGCTGTTTCTGTATCTTTTGGAAGTTCCAAAGTTTTTCTGTAGCAGGTGTCACACCACTTGACTCTGGGCATCTTATAGGTTCATTCTTATCAGTGGAATGTTGTTATCTTTATAGTTGAAGTTAGTTTTTGTAGACAATGACCATGATTTCTTAGTCCTCTCAACTTGTATTCCTTGTTTATTTTTTGTTGTTATTGTAGCGATGTGCTACACACAGAGCTAGAAATAATGACACGCAGTCTGTAAGTCGCTCTCGAGACTCGTTTATTCAAACTTCGCAGCACTGGCTTTTAAGCAGTTCCATTCCAGCCCTCTCTAGGCAGAAATGACAAGTCTCTCCCCGCGCGCAGGCTATTTTGTGAGCCGGTTCGCTTGTGTAGAAAGTGGGTCACCACATAACCCCCCCCTAGAACCGGCGATACACCCCCAATGTCCACAGTCTGGATCAGTCTCTGTTTGGGCAGTCTGCCTCTGCGCCGTGGAGCCTGAACCTCGACCGGCTGCACCAAGTCCACATGGGTTGGTTTGAGTCGGTCCACCGTGAAAACCTCCTCTTTCCCCCCCAATGTCCAGAATGTACGTGGACCCGTTGTTACTGATCACCTTGAACGGCCCCTCATACAGCTGCTGTAGCGGTGCCCGGTGTGCACCCCTTCGTACAAATACAAACTTACAGTTCTGCAGGTATTTGGGCACGCAGGTCGGGATCTGTCCGTGCTGTGAAGTCGGTATGGGGGCCAGGTTGCTAAGCCTTTTGCGTAGTCTGTCCAGGACTGCTGCGGGTTCTTCCTCTTGCCCCCTTGAGGCTGGTATGAACTTCCTGGGACGACCAGGGGTGTGCCGTACACCAGCTCAGCCGACGAGGTGTGCAGATCCTCTTTGGGTGCCGTGCGGATCCCAAGCGGGACCCAAGGAAGCTCGTCCACCCAGTTAGGCCCTTTCAGGCGGGCCATGAGAGCTGACTTTAAGTGACGGTGGAAGCATTCCACTAGTCCATTCGACTGTGGGTGGTAGGCAGTTGTGTGGTGTAGCTGGGTTCCCAACAGACTGGCCACAGCCAACCACAGGCTGGAGGTGCATCTCTGTCGGATGTAATGTGGGCCGGTATCCCGAAGTGTACTACCCAGTTTGCAATCAGCGTTCGGGCGCAGGAATCGGCGGTGGTGTTGCTGAGCGGGACCGCCTCTGGCCATCTTGTGAACCGGTCTATCATAGTTAGGAGGTACCGCACTCCTCGCGACATTGGCAGGGGCCCCACGATATCCACGTGAATGTGGTCGAACCTCCGGCGGGTGGGTTCGAACTGCTGCGGTGGGGCTTTGGTGTGCCGCTGCACCTTGGCTGTTTTGGCCCATTCGCTGACCTGTTTGCGAAGTCCGTGCCACACAAACTTGCTGGAGACCATCCGGACGGTTGTCCTGATAGATGGGTGCACCAAGCCGTGTATGGAGTTGAAAACTTGCCGCCGCCAGGCTGCCAGGACGATGGGGCGAGGTTGGCTGGTAGCCACGTCACACAAGAGTGTCCTCTCGCCTGGGCCTACGAGGAAGTTTTGCAGCTGCAAACCTGAGACTGCGGTCCTGTAGCTGGGCATCTAGTCGCCCGCCTGCTGCGCCTCTGCCAGTGCTGCATAGTCCACCCCCTGGGACAGGGCCTGGATAGCCGGTCTGGAGAGTGCATCCACCACGACGTTGTCCTTTCCCGAGACATGCTGGATGTCCGTCGTGTACTCGGAGATGTAGGACAGATGTCGCTGCTGGCGGGCCAACCAGGGATTGGACACCTTCATGAATGCGAAGGTCAACGGTTTGTGGTCCGTGAACGCGGTGAACGGCCTACCTTCTAAGAAGTACCTGAAATGCCGGATTGCCAGATATAGTGCCAACAGCTCCCGGTCGAAGGCACTGTACTTGAGTTCGGGTAGCCATAGGTGCCTGCTGAAGAACGCCAAGGGTTGCCAGCGCCCCTCGATGAGTTGCTCCAGCACCCCACCGACTGCTGTGTTGGATGCGTCCACTGTGAGAGCGGTTGGAGCCCTTGGCTTTAATGAAAGCGGCCGCGGCCTCTTCATCCCAAGTAATGTCCTTGCCTTTACCCGACATCAGGGTGAACAAAGGGTGCATGATACGGGCTGCTGAGGGGAGGAAGCAGTGGTAGAAGTTCACCATACCAATGAACTCCTGCAGGCCTTTGACTGTGTTGGGCCGGGCGAAGTGGCGGATCGCGTCTACCTTGGCGGGCAGAGGTGTTGCCCCGTCTTTGGTAATCCTGTGGCCCGGGAAGTCAATGGTGTCGAGTCCAAACTGACATTTGGCCGGGTTGATCACGAGGCCGAAATCGCTCAGGCGGGAGTAGAGCTGGCGGAGGTGGGACAGATGCTCCTGACGACTACTGCTGGCTATGAGGATGTCGTCCAAGTAGATGAACGCAAAGTCCAGGTCATGTCCCACCGCATCCATTAGTCGCTGGAACATCTGTGCGGCATTCTTCAGGCCGAACGGCATTCGGAGGAATTCGAACAGGCCGAATGGGGTGATGAGTGCTGTTTTGGGGATGTCTTCAGGGTCTACCAGAATTTGATGGTACCCCCGGACGAGGTCTACTTTGGGAAAGATGCTTGCCCCATTCAGGTTTGCTGCAAAGTCCTGTATGTGCGGCATAGGGTAGCGGTCTGGAGTTGTAGCCTCGTTCAGTTTGCGGTAGTCGCCGCATGGTCTCCAGCCCCCAGCTGCTTTGGGCACTATGTGCAATGGGGATGCCCATGGGCTGTCGGACCTCCGTACGATCCCCAATTCTTCCATCTTTTTGAACTCCTCCTTCGCCAGGCGGAGCTTGTCCAGGGGGAGCCTTCGTGCGTGGGCATGGAGGGGTGGTCCCTGGGTCGGAATGTGGTGCTGTACTCCGTGTCTGGGCATGGCTGCTGTGAACTGCGGTGCCAGAACCGATGGAAAGTCCGCCAGGATTCTGGTGAATTCGTTGTCAGACAGCGTGATGGAGTCCAGGTGTGGGGCCGGCAACTTGGCTTCACCCAGGGAGAACATCTGGAAAGTCTTGGCATGGACCAGTCTTCTCCCTTGCAAGTCGACCAGCAGGCTGTGGGCTCGCAAGAAGTCCGCCCCCAGGGGTGGTTGGGCCACGGCGGCCAGTGTGAAGTCCCACATGAACCAGCTGGTGCCGAACTGTAGGTGCACTGTGGGGGTGCCGTAGGTCCGAATCGTGCTGCCGTTTGCGGCCCTCAGTGTGGGTCCTGTCGCCCTGTTGCGGGTGTCATACCCCGTCGGGAGTAAGACGCTGATCTCCGCTCCAGTGTCGACCAAGAAGCGGCGTCCCGACTGTCTGTCCCAGATGTACAGGAGGCTGTCCTGGTGGCCAGCCACCGTAGCCATTAGCGGCGGCTGGCCCTGGCATTTCCCGGGAACTTGCAGTGCGGGCGACAACGGCGGGCTTCTGTGCCCCACCGCTGGTGGTAGAAACACCACCGTTCATTGGCTTCCTCACTCCTGCCTCTGGGTTGTGTGTGCTCCGTTGCCAGGCCTGGTCTGGCCTGCTGTTGGGCACATGGCTTGGTAATCTGTCCTACGGATGCCCCGCTCTCCCTCCTGTCTTTCCACAGCACTTCTGCCCGGGCCGCCACTTTCTGGGGGTCACTGAAATCTGCGTCGGCCCGCAGCAGATGTATGTCCACGGGCAGTTGTTCTAGGAATGCCTGCTCAAATATGAGGCAGGGCTTGTGTCCTTCAGCCAGGGCCAGCATCTCATTCATTAATGCTGACAGCGGCCTGTCTCCCAAACCGTCCAGGTGCAGCAAGTGGGCACCTCGCTCATGCTGTAAGAGGCCAAAGTTCTCTAAGAGCAGCGCTTTGAATGCCTTCTTCGGGGGGTGACTGTATGAAATCCCCAACCCGTGCGGCTGTCTCCTGGTCAAGGGAGCTCACCACGTAAGAGTAATGTGTGAAATCCGAAGATATTTGCGAATCTGGAACTGGGCTTCTGCTTGGTCAAACCACACGCATGGTCGCAGCATCCAGAAAGTTGGCAGTTTTAGCGAAACTGCGTGAACAGATGAAGAAAATTCGATCATCTTTGGTCCAAATCCCGTTTAGAACGTCGGGGTCACCAATGTAGCAATGTGCTACACACAGAGCTAGAAATAATGACACGCAGTCTGTAAGTCGCACTGGAGACTCGTTTATTCAAACTTCGCGGCACTGGCTTTTAAGCAATTCCCTTCCTGCCCTCTCCGGGCGGAAATGATGTCAGAGGTGCATTACAAAAGTCTCTCCCCTCGCGCGGGCTATTTTGTGAGCCGGTTCGCTTGTGTAGAAAGTGGTTTGCCACATTATAACATTTACATGGTTTTCTTTGTTTCTTGGCCATCTGGAGAAGAAGATTTTCAGAGTTGTACATTGTATACATACTTGGATAATAAATGAACCTTTGAACCTTTTGAATCGTTTTAAAAAATAAAATGGCAGTAAGCAAGAAGTTTTATGTCTCATTCTTGACTTCTGAACTTCTGGATTGCCCCCCCCCCCCCCCAGTAAAATAAACAGCTGCAGGAATGGATGCTCATAAACAGTAAACAGCTTTGAATAAACTGTCTAACTCATCAAAGGAAGAATGGCCGCAGGATGCAGAAACACCTTATAGGAGCGGTGAAGGATGTGGATAGGATTGTACCTCAGCGCTCCGAAAACAATTAGAAAGGAAGGCAGGACACAGGGAAAGGAGAGAAATAAATCAACAGTCCGTTGTTTGTGTAATCCAAATGTTAAGATGAATCGTGGGTGTGCAGTGTTGGCGCTGGAAGCGTGGTGACACTTGTGGGCTGCCCCCAGCACGTGCTGTTTGATTTGGTAGAATATGATGCACTTCACTGTGTGTTTTGATGCACATATGACAAGTAAAGCTAACTATACTTTTTCTTATAAGATGATGTTCATTAACTGAGCTTATAAAGCTGGTCGTACAAATCTATCAGTATACGTATCTACCTTTTGATTCACGCTAAGACATTTCAAAACTCAAAAATTTCAAGCCCCTTTTAGGTTTACAAAGTTCAATGTTCAAAGATCAAAGTTCAAAAATTCAAAGTACATTTATTATCAAAGTATGTATATATTATCCAACCTTAAGATTTCTCTCCTTACAGGCAGCCACAAAACAAGAAACCCAATAGAACCCATTAAAAAGAAAGACCGACAAACACCCAATCTACGGAGAGAGAGGAAAAGAAACAAATTGTGCAAGCAATAAAAGTAAATACGTAGCATTCAGAACAAAAGCAAGTCCTCAGACACAAAGCCCAGAGCAGCCGGAGCAGGCCGAGAGCCTCAGCCTCAGTTCAGCACCTCGCGGAGCCTTCAGACATGAAGCCTGGAGCAGGCCAAGAGCCCCAGCCTCAGTTCAGCGAAGAGCAGAGTAAACATCACGGAACAGCAAGCGGAACCAGTTTGACCTTGACTGCTGGTCCCGAAACCCTGCCTTTTCTATCCATCTGGCCTGGCGTTTAAATCGTCCAAACATCAGGTCGTTGAAGAACTGAGAATTGAAAAATATAGTTTATTATTAAGGATTGGGGATATGTCTAAACCAGGGGTTACCAAACATTTTTAAGCCGTGGACCCATACCATTAACCAAGGGGTCTGTGAACCCCAGGTTGGGGACCCCTGATAAACTGAAAGGCATGGAAAAATCAGAAATATAAAGAACTCAGCGATTTGATTCAGGAACAGCTTCTTCTCCTCTGCCATCCAATTCCTAAATGGTCATTGAACCCATGAACACTATCTCACTACTTTTTTAATTTCTGTTTTTGCACTAATTTTAATTTAACTATTTAATATACATATGTATGTATATATCTCTATCTATATATTTGTGTGTGTGTGTGTATACATATTTACTGTAATTCCATTTTTTTCTTTGTATTTATCATTGTACTGCTGCTGCAAAATTAACTAATTTCACGACATATGCCTGTGATTTTTAACCTGATTCTGATTCTCATTCTGCTTCTGAATAGAGAATAATTTTCACATGCATGTTGACATTGACCATGATTAACAGCACACAAGTACCTTTTTTTTACATGGCTTGTTGTTATTTGACCACACTACTGGAAATATCTAGAGATATTTTAATGCTAAATGCATAATATGCATAAACAAAATTTACTTCTTTGCATAATTTCTTCCACAGTGCACCATACTATCTGGTTATCTAGAAACAGCCTCCTGCCTTCTTTTACTGCTCCTGTATTCAAGTTTAATTTATGCCACAATTAGAGTCCGGCATCCATTTCTAATCATCATTACTTCAGAAGGAGGTGAAGATCCAGGAGACGGTGCAGAGAAGATTTAATAGAATTGATCCAGTAAAGGGGGATTTCAGTTCCGGGGTAGAAAAAGGAAGGTGGGAATAATCTCTTTGCGGCAAAGAAGATGGAGAGGAGAGTGAGAGATCATGACCAGTCACAATTTGTGTTTGTTCTGAATAGGAACACGCTTCTCCCAGAAGCCTGTTCTCATTAAGAACTGAGCACAAATTTAAAAGTTCGGCAGAAAATACACAGATACTGATAACGACCAGGAACACACTGAAGGGATCATATTGTAGGTTTTCGCAAATAAAACAGCGTGGGGCATTTTATGTTTAAGAAAAACCTTAACAACTCATTTATTGTAATCCAAACGTTGAACAAAAGACGAGGTAGTAGACACTCACTCAATTATGTCATCATGTCAGACCAACCTCTTAAAGTGAACTGCAGCTCAATGACAATGTTGTGAATTATGAACATTTCCACCAATTACGTTACCCTACACAGTTCTCCCTCCCCCAGAATTCACTGAATCTGGCATTGGGAGCCTGTCTGGAGCTCGGACGGGCCTCCTGGCTCGGGTCCTGTGTTCTATGGGTGAGGGAACAGCAAGTGCCTCTGGCTCGTCCAGATGTGTGTTGACATGCTCATCGTCATGTCGTGACGGCGGGGGCATGGTAGCAGAATCCTCCAAATCTTGGTGGGCCGACTTAGGGCAATCTACTGAAACACATTCAGATTTACCCTTCTTATCCATGATAAAAGTCTTTTCCCTCCATTCCAAGATGCAGAAGGGGCCATCGTAAGGAGGCCTTGAGGGATGTTGGTGTGCATCATGGTGGATGAAACCAAACAAGGTGGAACGTCGGTCAACAGGAACCCATGATGGGACGTTAGGAATAGGTGCAAAGCAATTGAGTTTACCGAGGAGGGTGGAGCATTGTTGGCAGGCCAATCAGGAGGTCGTGGCATCAGGAATGAAGTCACCTGGCACTCGTAACGGCTGTCCATACACCAGCTCGGCCACGGGTGAGTGCAGGTCCACTTTTGGAGATGTTCTGAGCCCCAGCAGGACCCATGGGAGACGATCATGCCAACACTCATCTGTCAGGGAAGCCCTCAGAGCAGCCTTTAAGGAGCAGTGAAACCGTTCACATAGGCCATTGGACTGCGGGTGATAAGCCGTGGTGTGAAGTAGCCTAACGCCTAGGTTCTGGGCCATCGCAGCCCAGAGGTCTGATATTAATTGGGGACCGCGGTCAGAGGAAATACCAGTAGGGTGCCAAACTGAGCAACCCAGCTACTGATGAATGCCCGAGCCATGTCTGCAGCCATTGTTGATGCTAGAGGGATGACCTCTGGCCACCTGGTGGTACGGCCCACCATGGTAAGAAGGTGCGTGAAACCACAGGACAGGGGAAAAGGGCCAGACAGTCACTCAGGGACCTCAAAAGGTGAAAATGGTGCCTGGACATGACAGATAACGTTTGCCTGCTGGCACTCCACACAGGACGCTCGCCAATCACGCACGTCCTTTCAAAGGCCGTGCCACCCAGACTTCAGTGCAGCCAGTGTCAGTGAGGCCTTCCGCCCCGGGTACGAGAGGACATGTATGGAGTTAAAAACAGTCCGCCTCCAGTTTGCAGGTATGATGGGGGCGAGGGCAACTGGTTGAGACATCGCACAGGAGAGAAAGCCCAGCTTCCCTGAGCTTAATGTCAGCCTACCGCAGGCCCGTGACTGAAGTTCAGTAAGACTGGACCTCTGGGTCAGTCGCTTGGTCAGCTGCCATGCAGGCAGAGCCAACCCCTATGTGTACGGCCTCAATGGCTGACTGTGAGAGGCCATCAGCCACTGTATTATTAGTCTGAAGTGTCAGTAGTAATGGCTATAGGTGCAATAGGGAGCAGGTGTCCCAGTAGGGTCACAATGTTTGGTATCATCAAATGCCCTGGTCATGTCCACCGACCTGTCCAGCACACGATTAGTGGTATTGCTTTTAAGCGCACTATACAGGAACAGCATAAGCTTGGCAGCTCGCGTAATGAAGTGGTGAAAGAAATTCACCATGACTAAAAAGTAGTGCGGGGAACTGAGAAATCCATAACAACGGCTACTTTTGATGGGAGGGGTTTCAAACTTCTGCAGAGATATGATGCTGAGAAAGTCAATGGTTGACAACCCAACCTGGCACTTAGCAGAGTTAATAATCAACCCATGTTGGCATAAGCACTTGAAAAGTGTGTGGAGATGAGATCTGTGTTTGGATTTGGACGCACTGATGACAAGTTTGTCGTGCAGGTAAACATCAGCCGTTGGAAAGTCTGTGCTGCATTTTTCAGCCCAAATGGCACGTGCAGAAACTCAAAAGAGGCCAAATGGGGTTATGACAGCCATTTTGGGAATGTCCTCCGAGCACACTGGCACCAGATGGCAGCCCCTAACTAAGCTGACTTCGGGAAAAATTTAACTTTCCAGCTAAACGTGCCGAAAAGTCTTGGATGTGTGGGACCGGCTAACAATCGGGAGTAGTGACCTCATTGAGGCGTTGGTAGTTGTCACGTGGGCGGCAAACACCATCGGACTTAGGGACCGTATGGAGGGGCAAAGCCCAGGGACTATTTGATCAGTATATAAAGTCTTTCCATGTTGGCAAACTGAGCCTTCACAGTTGCCAGCTTTTTTGGGTCCAGTCTCTGTGCATGGGCATGGACTGGTGAGCCGGTTGTGGAAATGTGGTGCTTCACCCCATGTTTTGTGATTGTATTGGGGAATGTGGGCTTGGTGGGGTCTGAGAATTCACCCAGCAGTTGAGAAAACTCACACACGGTGGTGCATGCGCTTGACAGAGTCGCTGAGGGGAGCTTCCTAGGGGAGCAGGGTAATGACCCAAAGTCCTTGACATCCACAAGCTGGCAGTTCTTAAGATTAACTAACAGTCCTTGGGCACACAGGAAATCTGCACTGAGCAGAGGTCTAGCCACTTCAACCAGGACAAAGTCCCATGTGTAACGCCACCCGCCGAAGCAGAGTGTCACCCGTCACGTCCTGTAAGTCTGGATCTTGCTGCCGTTGGTGGCCTCCAGTGAGGTTTCTTCGCTCTTTACCGTCTCAATAGGTGATGCTGGAAGCACACTCACTTGAGCACCCATGTCACACAGGAAGCGTTGCCCTGAAAGAGTGCCCTTAATGAACAGTAGACATCTGATGTCCCTGTTGAAGCTGCAAGGGCGTTGGCATTTCCGAGCGTTCGTACCGAAGTGAACGTGATAAAGACATAGACCTGGCGTTGTCTGTTTCACAGCCACAGGCATTCTTATATTGGAGGCCTTGCTGACCAGGATTACTGAGGCAGGGAAAGAAGGAGGAAAGATACATCACTGCCCGGCTGAGTGTAGGCTATCAGCCAGTTTAGCAAGCTTCATGTGGTCCTTCAGGGGTGTATTAGCAAGAGCTATGCAAACTTGATCATTCATTTGCTTGCAAGAAGAATTCTTTTTTTTAGTACTTTATTTTTGGAAAAAAACCAATGAAATCAGACATGTGCAAAAATGAAATAAGCAAAAAAAAAGGGACATAACATTAGCGGGATGCCTATTGTACAAAGTGCTCAAAAATACTAAACATAAAATCTGAAATGAGGGCAGTGAGAAATCAGCTGGTGGGAAATTGCTCATCTGCCCCCGACCTCGTCCAGGTAGGCAAGAAATGGATCCCAGAGAGCTGAGAATTTTTTAATTGAGTGGGTTCTCAAGAACCTAAGTTTCTCCATCTGTATGACTGAGATCATATCAGCCATCCATCTCCAAACGATAAGGTAAGTCTTTTGGCAACAATCATCCTCAGCATCAGAGACTGTTGTATGGCTGCAAGAAGAATTCTTTAAAAATAAAAATTAAAATTTCCCAGGAGAGGCGACATGTGCTCCATTAGCTCCGATGGCTTAGCATTGCTGAGGCCGGGCAAGGAGAGCAACTGTTTGGCACACTCGGACTCCAAAAGTCCAGAAGTCGGTAAAAGGTGAGTTTTCGGCAATCAGTAGTTATCATATAAACTCATCTCGGGCTTCCAGCTGGGTACAGTTATCAATTATAACCAAAGTTTTGATGACGAACTCCCTCCATCTTCATCAGAGATGATGGCAGAGTTTGTCATCAAAATGTCAGTTATAATCGATACCTGTACCCAGCTGGAAGTCCAGGAAGAGTTTATTTTCATATACGACGGGAAAGCACTCAATCCTTTCTCGGTATTTAACGTGTTCAGGTGGGTGTTCCAGTAGACTTACTACTCTCGCAGCTGTGGAGTTACTGAGGACACTGCCACGTAGTGAACTTTGGTGTTGTTGGCGAGATTTCTGGCTGTGTGAATTGGGCCTCGGCTTGTACAACCCAAGCAAAGGCATTTTGCTCCCAAAATTCCGACAGTTTCAAAGTGACTGCATTGGCCAACATGTTCAATAACTCTGGAATCGTCCTAGAGCATCAGATTCACCGATGTACATTTTCGCAAATGAAACGGCGCGAGGTGTTTTATGTTTAAGAAAACCCGTAACAACTCATTTAGTGTAATCCAAACACTGAACACAAAGCGTGGTAACAGAAACTCATGTAATTACTTCATCATTTCATGCCAGCCTCTTAAAGTGATGTCGGTGGCTTCCACCAATTACATTACCCTACAATATAAACAAAATCTACCTGTGCCTTGGAAAGAGACTGGGATAATCTGTAGAGCTTCAGGGAAAGAGCAAGGGATGGGACTGGCAGTATTGGTTGACAAGGAGCTGGTATCCAGAGCCAGTCTGGCAGACTCGAGTTCAGTAGGACTTGATTGTGCTCAGGTCAGGTCATGTACGAGCCTGGGTCAGTTCTTTAGAGTCATGGAAAACTACAGCACACCCTTCAGTCCATCTGGTCCATGCCAAGTCATTTAAACTGCCTACTCCCATTGACCTGCACCAGGACCATAACCCTCCATACCCTGACCATCCATATACCTATCCAAACTTAAATGTTGAAATTGAGCTCATATGCACCACATGTGCTGGCAGCTCATTCCACACTCTCACGACTCCCCATGTGAACAAGCTTCCCTTCACGTTTCTTATGTCTCACTGTTCACCCTTAATCCATGACCTCTGGTTGTAGTCCCATCCAACCTCAATGGAAAAAGCCTGCTTGCATTTATCCTATCTTTCTTTCTTTTTAAATCTTTTTATTAATTTTTCCAAAATTATAAACAAAATAACAATGTTGATACAAAGAGATTGGAATAATTTTATTGTTAATAAACATATACAGAAAACATTTCAGATAACACAGGTATAATAGACTTCCAAATTCATGATGTAATTAATCATAACGTTTATCCTATCTATACCCCTCATAATTTTGTATACCTCTCAACCTTTCATGTTCCGAGGAATAAAGTTCTAACCTAAAAAGCACAAGATCCTTTTTCAAAGTCCTAACCTATTCAATCTTTCCTTATAATTCAGGTCTTCCAGACTTGGCAACATCCTTGTAAATTTTCTCTGTACTCTTTCAACCTGTAGGTATCATTCCTGTAGGTAGGTGACCAAAACTTCACACAATACTCCAAGTTAGGCCTCACCAATGTCTTATACAACTTCAACATAACATCTGATCTGTTGTACTCAGTACTTTGATTTATGAAGGCCAATGTACCAAAAGCTTTCTTTACGATCCTATTTACCTGTGACAACACATTCAATGAATTATGTACCTGTATTCTCAGATCCCTTTGTTCTACCACACTCCTCAGTGCCCTATGTTTACTGTGTAAGACCTATTCTGGTTGGTCCTACCAAAGTGCAACATCTCGCACTTGTCTGCATTAAACTCCATCTGCCAGTTTTCAGCCCATTTTTCCAGCTGGTCCAGATACCGCTGGAAGGCAGTGATAGCCTTCCTCGCTGTCCACTACACCTCAATATTGGTGTCATCTGCAAATTTGTTGATCCAGTTAACCAGATCATTGATATAGATGACAAACAATAATGGACCCACCACTGATCCCCATGGCACTCCACTAGTCGTGGACCTCCAGTCAGAAATGCAACCATCTGCTACCACTCTCTGGCTTTTCCCACAAAGTCAATTTACTACCTCATCTCGAATGCTGAGCGATTAAACCTTCTTGACCAATCTCCCATGTGGTACCTTGTCAAATGTCTACGAAAGTCCATGTAGACAACATCCACTGTGTTGCTTTCATCAACTTTCCTGGTAACTTCCTCAAAAAACTCTATAAGATTGGCTAGACATGGTCTACCACACACTAAGCCATGCTGACAATCCTTACTCAGTCCAAGTCTATCCAAATACTTATATATCCAGTCCCTTAGAATACCTTCCAATAACTTTCCCATAAGTGATATCAGACTCACTGGCCTATAATTCCCTGGTTTATTTTTAGAGCGTTTCTTGAACAGCAGAACAACATTGGCCATCCTCCAATCCTCTGATACCTCACTTGTAACTAAGGATGATTTAAATATCTCTGCTAAGGGCACGGCAATTTCTGCACTTGCCTTCCACAGGGTCTGAGGGAATGCCTTATCAGGCCCTGGGGATTTATCCACCCTTAATTTGCCTCAGGACAGCAAACACCTCCTCGTTTGTAATCCATATAGGGTCCACAAGTTGATGCTGCTTTGCCTCACTTCTATAGACTCTGAGTTTGTCTCTTGAGTAAATACAGATCCAAAAATTTATTTAAGATTCCCCCTCCCACCTTCTCTTCTAGCTACACACCTGGATTACCATTCTGATCTGCCAAAGGACGAAGTTTGTCCCTTGCAATCCTTTTGTTCTTAACATATCCGTGGAATTCTCTTAGGATTCTCCTTCACCTTGTCATCTCGGGCAACCTCATGCCTTTTTTTCACATGAGAGTATAAAACATAAGAAGTAGGAGCAGGAGTAGGCTATCCAGTCCGTCAAGCCTGCCCCGCCATTCAATAAGATCATGGCTGATCTGACCATGGACTCATCACTACCTGCCTTTTCCCTATAACCCTTAATTCCCTTACTTTAGCTCTCTTGATTTCTTTCTGAAGTGTTCTCTTGCATTTCTTGAACTCCGTAAGCACCTTGGGTTGGTGCTTGGCACACTGGTCCCAGATCTTTTTTATTACCCTTCTGCAGTTACATCTTAGTCAGGTATGTAAAAATAATTAGTTATCTGCTCTGGGTTGGGTTTGAATTGGTCACCTTTGGGTTAGATTTTAATTTCATACTATCAAAATAGAATCAATAAGCCAAGTGACCTTCTTCTACTCTATGGTCTACAAAGGAAGATATTCATTGACTCCATATCTCATTCTGGTGGTAGAACACAGTGATTTCTCACTCAAGTCAAATCAAGTTGAGGTTATTGTCATGTGAACACGTACATTGAGGTACAGGTATAGGGAAGAACTTGCTTGCAGCAGGAACACATGCATGTAGGTACAGACAACAGACAGAAATTGTACATAAATTATACATAAAATTATACCATACGGTGAAAAAAAGGACTGCAACTTTTTCAGCCCTTAGTGCAAAAAAAAAGCAAAGGCACAATCAAAGGTAAGTCCCTGATATTATAAGAGGTGGTCTGCAGTGTTCCATTGTTGAGGGAGGGTCAGAGTTGTTCAGGTAGGTTCAATAATAATGATGGTCGTAGGAAGGTAGCCACTCCTGAACCTGATGGTAAATTGGTTTACTATCGTCACGTGTACCTGCATACAGTGAAAGACTTTGCTGCAAAACATCCCTGCAGATCATTTTATCACATCAGTGTATTGAGGTGTTACAATGAGGTGAAGATTAATGAAGTATTCATGAAGAACCCCTATCAGTGACTGGGATGTGGAAGTTGCAGTAAGGCAAGGGTTAACATAATGTCCAGCAAGGACATTGAATTGAATTGACTTTATTACTTACATCCTTCAAATACGAGGAGTAAAAATCTTTACGTTACATATCTGTTCAAATGCGCAATGTGCAATTATAGTAATTTATAATAAATAATATGTACAACAGGACAGTCAATATAACATAGAAATACAATTGTATCAGCATGATTTAATCAGTCTGATGGCCTGGTGGAAGAAGCTGTCCTGGAGCCTATTGGTCCTGGCTTTTATGCTGTGGTACTGTTTCCTGGATGGTAGCTGGAACAGTTTGTGGCCCTTTTTACACACCTGCCTTTGTAAATGTCCTGAATAGAGGGAAGTTCACATCTACAGATGTGCTAGGCTGTCTGCACCACTCTCTGCAGGGTCCTGCGATTGAGAGAAGTACAGTCCCCATACCAGTCAGTGATGCAGCCAGTCAGGATGCTCTCAATCGTGCCCTTATAGAAAGTTCTTAGAGTTTGGGGGGGCCATACCAAACTTCTTCAACTGTCTGAGGTGAAAGACGTGCTGTTGTGCTTTTTTCACCACACATCTGGTATGTACAGACCACGTGAGATCCTCTGTGATGTTTATGCAGATGAACTTAAAGCTGTTCACCCTCTCAACCACAGATCCATTGATGTCTATATGGGTTAGCCTGTCTCCATTCCTCCTGTAGTCCACAACCAGCTCCTTTGTTTTCCCCTCCCACTTTCAAATCACTTACTCGATCTTCTTTCAGTTAGTCCTGATGAAGGGTCTCGGCCTGAATCGTCGACTGTACCTCTTCCGAGAGATGCTGCCTGGCCTGCTGTGTTCACCAGCAACTTTGATGTGCATTGCTTGAATTTCCAGCATCTGCAGAATTCCTCGTGTTTTCCTTTGTTTTTGCGCTGTTGTGGGAGAGGTTGTTTTCTTGACACCACTGTGTCAGGGTGCTGACTTCCTGTCTGTAGGCTGCAGCCTGAGTGCATTGCATTGCAGCCCAGGCAGGAAAGGTCTTTGAAGAGCAAAGCTTCCCTTTGCATAGCAGGTTACTGGAGTCACTTCACTTCCTGGAAATGAGATAAAAGTGTAATGGAGCGATGTGAAACGCACACACCAACTAAGGGACAATTACTTTAACACCTTCAAAGTATCATCAATTGTCAGCTAACAACAGGAATTCTGCAGATGCTGGAAATTCAAGCAACACACATCAAAGTTGCTGGTGAATGCAGCAGGCCAGGCAGCATCTGTAGGAAGAGGTGCAGTCGACGTTTCAGGCCGAGACCCTTCGTCAGGGCTAACTGAAGGAAGAGCTGGTAAGGGATTTGAAAGTTGGAGGGGGAGGGGGAGATCCAAAATGATAGGAGAAGACAGGAGGGGGAGGGATGGAGCCAAGAGCTGGACAGGTGATTGGCAAAAGGGGATACAAGAGGATCATGGGACAGGAGGTCCGGGAAGAAAGACGGGGGGGGGGGGGGACCCAGAGGATGGGCAAGAGGTATATTCAGAGGGACAGAGGGAGAAAAAGGAGAGTGAGAGAAAGAACGTGTGCATAAAAATAAGTAACAGATGGGGTACGAGGGGGAGGTGGGGCCTAGCGGAAGTTAGAGAAGTTGATGTTCATGCCATCAGGTTGGAGGCTACCCAGACGGAATATAAGGTGTTGTTCCTCCAACCTGAGTGTGGCTTCATCTTTACAGTAGAGGAGGCCGTGGATAGACATGTCAGAATGGGAATGGGATGTGGAATTAAAATGTGTGGCCACTGGGAGATCCTGCTTTCTCTGGCGGACAGAGCGTAGATGTTCAGCAAAGCAGTCTCCCAGTCTGCGTCGGGTCTCGCCAATATATAAAAGGCCACATCAGGAGCACCGGATGCAGTATATCACCCCAGTCGACTCACAGGTGAAGTGTTGCCTCACCTGGAAGGACTGTTTGGGGCCCTGAATGGTGGTAAGGGAGGAAGTGTAAGGGCATGTGTAGCACTTGTTCCGCTTACACGGATAAGTGCCAGGAGGGAGATCAGTGGGGAGGGATGGGGGGGACGAATGGACAAGGGAGTTGTGTAGGGAGCGATCCCTGCGGAATGCAGGGGGGGGGGAGGGAAAGATGTGCTTAGTGGTGGGATCCCGTTGGAGGTGGCAGAAGTTACGGAGAATAATATGTTGGACCCGGAGGCTGGTGGGGTGGTAGGTGAGGACCAGGGGGACCCTATTCCTAGTGAGAATTCTCGCAATTCCTCCGTCTCCGCCGCATCTGCTCTCAGGATGAGGCTTTTCATTCTCGGACGAGGGAGATGTCTTCATTTTTTAAAGAAAGGGGCTTCCCTTCCTCCACTATCAACTCTGCTCTTAAACACATCTCCCCCATTTCACGTGCATCTGCTCTCACTCCATCCTCCCGCCACCCCACTAGGAATAGGGTTCCCCTGGTCCTCACCTACCACCCCACCAGCCTCCGGGTCCAACGTATTATTCTCCGTAACTTCCGCCACCTCCAACGGGATCCCACCACTAAGCACATCTTTCCCTCCCCTCCTCTCTCTGCATTCCGCAGGGATCGCTCCCTACACAACTCCCTTGTCCATTTGTCCCCCCCATCCCTCCCCACTGATCTCCCTCCTGGCACCTATCCGTGTAAGCGGAACAAGTGCTACACATGCTCTTACACTTCCTCCCTTACCAACATTCAGGGCCCCAAACAGTCCTTCCAGGTGAGGCAACACTTCACCTGTGAGTCGACTGGGATGATATACTGCGTCCGGTGCTCCCGGTGTGGCCTTTTATATATTGGCGAGACCCGACGCAGACTGGGAGACCACTTTGCTGAACATCTACGCTCTGTCCGCCAGAGAAAGCAGCATCTCCCAGTGGCCACACATTTTAATTCCACATCCCATTCCCATTTTGACATGTCTATCCATGGCCTCCTCTACTGTAAAGATGAAACCACACTCAGGTTGGAGGAACAACACCTTATATTCCGTCTGGGTAGCCTCCAACCTGATGGCATGAACATCGACTTCTCTAACTTCCGCTAAGGCCCCAACTCCCCCTCGTACCCCATCTGTTACTTATTTTTATGCACACATTCTTTCTCTCTCTCTCCTTTTTCTCCCTCTGTCCCTCTGAATATACTTCTTGCCCATCCTCTGGGTCCTCCCCCGCGTTGTCTTTCTTCCCAGACCTCCTGTCCCATGATCCTCTCGTATCCCCTTTTGCCAATCACCTGTCCAGCTCTTGGCTCCATCCCTCCCCCTCCTGTCTTCTCCTATCATTTTGGATCTCCCCCTCCCCCTCCAACTTTCAAATCCCTTACTCACTCTTCCTTCAGTTAGACCTGACGAAGGGTCTCGGCCTGAAACGTCGACTGCACCTCTTCCTACGGATGCTGCCTGGCCTGCTGCGTTCACCAGCAACTTTGATATCAATTGTCAGCTTGTAGTTTCTATTGACTTTTAACACCTGTATTGTGAATGACAAATGATCTTGCAGGTAAGGAATTCAATCATACACAGTTCACCAAATGGCCAATCTCTACATCTGCAGGTCAATTCTGTATAAAAAAGGCATTTCTCTGTTTGGACTTCGGAACAGAGTGGTGACAGGGGCCATGCTATTTTCCTTGTGCACAAGTTAGATAAATTATGATTGAGGAATAAGTGCAAGTTCTCAGAGTCCATTTAATCAGTGATGACAGGGAAGCATCTCAGCTTGAATGGAGTTTTGTGAGGGTGACTATTGGTGCTGATATTCTGTGGTAAAACTGAGTCAGCTATAGATTGAGTCCAAATTAGGATTCAGATACTTTGGAATTATGGAATTGTCAACACATAGTTGGCCAGAAAGAACTACAGTCTACAAATCAGTGAATTCAAATGAATCAAGGACAGTGGAAACAGACAAACCATGAGCTCAAAGGAATGGAGGATGCCATTTTGTATAGTACTCTGCATCCTCCATTTTGTGAACTGGAATTGCTTGGCTGAATTAGTGGTTTAAAGTAGACACAACAATGCTCCAGGTAATCTGCTTTACTAGAGATAATTTTCAAATAAGAATTTATTTGTGAGGTGTTCTTTGATATGATATAACATGCAGGTCTATGAATGGTGAGGTCTGTATCTGCTCTGAGAGATTTGAGCTGGTTACTAGTTTGGTAACTGATTTAGAACAAAGGGCCATAAAATTACCTGTTGTCACTTGTGGAAAGTAGGGCAATAAGTGGATGCTGGCCTGGACCAGAGCCAGTAATAAAGTGTTATAGGTCAGTCAGCTGACCCATGGCCAATAACACTGCAATGCAATATTTGAACTGGTTAGGAATGTATATAAAAGAAGAGGCTTTGAATGCAAAATAGTGATAACTCTCCAGAGAGCCACCATTGCAGATGTGGAATACCCCATGGACATGTGGAGATTGGACTGGGACCATGAGGAGCACATGGCCAGCACAGATTACTTTTACTGGTACGTACTACCTTTTCTGTTCTTTGACTGTTCATGGAGCATCAGGAAAACTTAGGTGTGCTCACAGGTATTTGGTTGTATATACTCATGTGTTCTTGTCAGTACTTGTAAGTAATTACCGATTCCCTTTGTGCCTCCCTGATCATTATTATTAAAGGGTAGATCCTTGAAACAACACCAAGGCTCTTTGGCCTGATCAACCTGCCCCAGTTCTGTGGAAGAGAATCCCACTCAGTCCCATTTCACAATACTTTTCCCTCAGCTACACAGTTGACTACTCTTCAAGTGAAAGGGTTTTGTCTCAGGTCAGTTGAATTTTCAGCCAATCACATCTCTTCAGTTAGAAGCAACACACACAAAGTGCTGGAGGAACTCAGCAGGTCAGGCAGCATCTGTGGAAATGAACAAACAGTTGACATTTTGGGCCGAGACCCTTCTTCAGGACGGGAAAAGAAGGGGGAACACACCAGAATAAAAAGGTTGGGGGAGGGGAAGGAGGAGAGCTGGAAGGTGATAGGTGAAGCCAGGTGTGTAGGAAAGATAAAGCGCTGGAGAAGAAGGAATCTGATAGGAGAGGAGAGTGGACCATAGGAGAAAGGGAAGGAGGAGGAGAACCAAGGGGACGTGTGTTGTAGCGTGGATGAAATCACCGGAGAGACAGAGTCACTGGTAGATACAAAGCAGCTTCTTTATTTGACACAATAAGGTACAGCAGGCATCATACGGACGGAGACACTTTCGGTAGAAAGGTCTGCTAGCCCAATGTGGGCTCGATATTTATATGCTAAACACAAAGGCAATCGCTACCTAAAAAGTTATAGACAATGCATAGACAATACTTCCTTTTGAAGCTACATACAAAACATCACACCTTCTGACTTCATCCTTTCCTTCCGACGCCAAGCTATCTGGGTTGGTAGCCACAGCCTTTAGGAATGTAAGTTAAATCCACAATACATTTATTTGGCATTTTACGTGCTAACATAGAAGACAATTAATATTTATAAAGTATAGATAATACTGTCTTCAAAACTACAGCATCTGGTCAAACTACGGCGCCAGAAGCATCTGGTATTCACATCTTTTTAGGAAGCGCATTGTTGTGGACTCATTCCACAGTACTTTGTCAAATAGAAGTCTGGTGGCCAAAGTAATTTAAGTGTAAATGAATCATCTACCCAAAAACTCACTATAACCGTCTCCCCTCTTGATCCTCCTGGACAAAAATTAAATTTGTATCGGGAAAGGCCAACATAGGAGGATCTGCTCAAATAGGGCAGCAAAAAATGCCCTGTCTCGAAATTAACCCCCCAATCTTATGTACCTCGATATCTATCCTAGCATTACCTAATTGCTACCTACCAAATGTTAAGCAGAGAGGCTGTTCCAAGTCTTTAGAAATGCGGCTCCTTTGGTGTGCCTGCTCTTTCCCTGCAGGCTGACTGCAGCTTAATTACATTCCTTTGTCTTCAGCCCTTCATCCTCTGATCACTGAAACTCTCCTTCCAGGAGCACCCACAGGCCTCTCATTGATGTACAGGAAGGGGTTGGAGTGGCCCCGTAAATGTCTGCAAGGACCTCTCCCCGGTAGCACCCCCTTCTGAACTGTTCTGTCGATCACTGGCCCAACTGTTGAAAAGGGCCCAGCTCCTCAGACTGGGGGTGACTGCTTTCAGATGCCGAGTGCAGTCTGAAATGCCATCGAAGTGGTGGAACTTGCCGTCTCTGCTTTAACTCAAAAATCCCTCCCCATCTATTTCCCAATAAGTTTTCTATACCATGCTATAAAATTAATCATCTGCCTTCAGCAACCAGCCTTCTTTACAGAGTACCATCATCATCACACTTTAGCATGCTATTCATGGTTTTCCAACACGTTCTCAGTGTCTTCTGCCACGCTCTCGGTGTTTTCTGCCTTTGCGTTTTCTCCGGGTATGTTTTCATCAGCTGTGGTCAGGTCTGCCATGGCCGGCTGGTGTTCCTCTCTTAGGTTCTCCGTAATTACATGGTTACTGCGTACGCTTGGTTCCCCACTCCTTCTGTGGGAGCAACAAGAGGGAGAGTTGTATGCTTTAACCTGGGTCCAGCGTTTCCACTGGCTGCCTCGCCGAGTCTGTACACAGACACACGTATCATTGGTTAAGAGTACCGTCTGTGGTTGTATCCTCCTAGGGGCAAACCCCGGCCTTTCCGGCAGCACCCTCACCATGACTTGGTCACTGGGTTGTGGAAGGACCCTGGCTCTCTCTGATCAGCGATTTGCTGCTGTTGTCTCGCTTGGTCTTTCAACACTTTAAGTTGGTTACAAAGGTCTTATGTCATTCTATCCCTGTAAGCCCCAGGCTCCCCGCAATCCATAATTACCTCATGAGGGTGTCGCATTGCTCGCCCCATCAATAATTCGTAGGGGCTGAAACCCAATGTGCAGTTCTGGGTTGCACGCAATCTCATCAGGATTCCTGGTAATACATCAACCCATGTCTTTCCTGTCTCAGCTATAGCTTTGGCTAACGCATTCTTGATTGTTCGGTTCATCCCTTCTACCATCCCTGAACTCTGGGGGTGTTAGGGTACGTGAAACCGTTGTCAAATCCCTAGCAGTCGACACATTTCCTTCATCACTTTCCCTGTGAAATGTTCTCCCTGATCTCAATCCACCTGAACTGGGGTTCCCCACCTTGGGAGGATTTCCTGAACTAGGATCCATGCAGCAGTGCGGGCGGTGCAGTCCCTTGTTGGGAAAGCCTCTACCCACCAGGTGAAGTGATCCATAATTACTAGACAGTAACTTTTCCCCCTGCTTTTTAGCAGGGGCCCTGTGAAGTCTATCTGGATGTTTTCCCAGGGTCCCCTCAGCCAAGGCTGATTTGCCAGCTGTAGCTTTCTGCCCTTACCCGGGTTATGCTGGGCACAAATGATACAACGGCGGCAGAATTTCTCAACATCCCCACCCATCCCTGGCCCCCACCAGTCCTGCCGGAGGGTTGTGATCATGCTCTGCCTTCCCTGATGCATCACCCCATGATAAAACTTTAGTAGTATCTGTCTACTACAGGGTGGGGCCACCACGACTCTTTCCTCCCCGTGTGTCCAGCACCCACCTGGTCTCTCCTTTGCTGCTTTTCGCCTCCATTTTTCCTTTTCTTCTGCCTCTACCTCTTCATTTAATTTTACTAAACTGGCTTCTGTCGTTTCCTCCTGCACATTTGCAATTTCAATTGCCTTTTGTTCCTCTGCTTCCTTATTCTCTATGTTTCTATGATTCACAGTAATGTCTGCCCTCAGAGGAACTTGGAAAACTTTATGTTCTGGAATGGCTGCAGTCACTCTGAGTATCCCCTGGTGTCTTTGTTCCTTCACTGCTCCCTGAACAGTGGTCAGTGTGTCAGTTTGTATAGGGTCCTGCTTCGGGGGTTTATACAGACCCTCCTCTATTTTAACTGGGTTTATCTCTACTTGCCCACAATCTTGCCTGTGTGTAACACACACTGCTGGGACTACTGACAAGGTAACCTATAGACCCTATCCAGTCCCTAGTCTCCTATGATCGGGGCAGCTGCGACTATGTTGTGTATTCTGTTGTATGCATTCGCCGCCCCTGACTCGTCCATATTATTTCTCTTTTTCCCGAATCTATAACAGCTCCTGCTTCCCGTAGGATGTCTATTCCAAGGATTGTGCCCTCATTATTTGGACGTACCCAGAATTACACTGGAAGCTGCACTCCCCCTAGTATTTGCGACTCGCTTCTTTCTGCTTTTACTGTTTTCCCTCCTACACCCCTGATATAACTGGCCTGTCTGGTTGTTGGTAAGGGTAAGTCTGTTATCAATACCCATACCCCTGTGTCCACTAACATATTGCATTGCCGTCCCCCTAACAACGCCATTGTGTACTACGGTGCACGAGCATCTGGTATTCACACCTTTTTAGGAAGCACATTGTTGTGGACTCAGTCCACAGTACCTTGTCAACTAGAAGTCTGGTGGCCAAAGTCATTTAAGTGTAAGTGAATCATCTACCCAAAAACTCACTCTAACAAGGTGTTAGGCTGGCGAGAAGAAATAAGAGGCCAGAGTGAGGAATAGAAGAAGAGGGGAGGGGAAGGGAGACCTTTTTTTACCAGATGGAGAAATCGATATTCATGCCATCAGGTTTGAGGCTACCCAGACGGAATGTAAGGTGTTGCTCCTCCACCCTGAGGGTGGCCTCATCTTGTCACAAAAGGAGGCCCTGGACTGACTTGTTGGAATAGGAATGAGAAATGGAATTAAAACGTTTGGCCACCTGCATTTGGGAAGTTCTGCATTTGGTGGATGGAGCAGAGGTGGTAAACGTAGCAATCCCCCGATTTTGCAACAGGTCTCACCAACGTAGAAGAGGCTGAATCGCGAGCACCAGATACAATAGACAACCCCAACAGATTCACAAGCGAAGTGTTGCCTCACCTGGAAGGACTGTTTGGGGCCCTGAATAGAGGTGAGGGAGGAGGTGAATGGGCAGGTGTAGCAGTTTGGCCGGGAGGGAGATTAATAGGGAGGGACAAATGCATAAGGGATAATAATCTGAAAATCCAAAATACTGGGAGATAAAAGGCTGAGACATCATTAAGGAATATGTCTATTTAAACTGAAAGGCATGGAATGATCAGAAACATAAAGAATAGAAAATAATTTTCACATGTATATTGACATTGATCATGATCAGCAACACAAGTATCCTTTTTACATGGCTTGTTGTTGTACAGTATAATATTTGATCATGATCTTGAGATATTTTGATATTACTCAGAGTCAGAATCATTGACATATGTTGTGAAATTTGTTGTTATGCAGCAGCAGTACATTGCAATACATAATGGTATAAACTGTAAACTACAGTAAGAAGTATATATATTTAAAAAGTTAAATTAAACAAGTAGTGCAAAAAGAGAAGAAAAAAAGTAGTGTGGTAATGTTCATGGGTTCAATGTCCATCCAGAAATAGGATGGCAGCCGGGAAGAAGTTATTCCTGAATCATTGAGTGTCTGTCTCCAGGCTCCTGGACCTCCTCCTAGATGGTAGCAATGAGAACAGGGGATGACCTGGGTGATGGGAATCCTTAATGATGGATACTGCATTTTTGAGGTGTTGCTCCATGAAGATGTCCTGGATGCTGGGGAGGCAAGTGCTTATGGTAGAGCTGACTGAGTTAATGATTTATGGCAGCTCACTTTGATGCTGTGCAGTTCCCACCCCTTCATATAGACAGTGATGCAGCCAGTTAGAATGCATCCACAGTACATAATAACTGAAATAATCATAAGTACTTTATTGATCCCGAATGAGAAATTATTTGGTCACAGCAGCAACATTTAAAAACACTCTTGGCAAGAATAATAGCTGTAATAATAATATTAACTAATAATAAAGTACAGAATAATAATATATACAATAATAATTTACCAATGTACAATAATAATGTATGAAACAATAAAGCAGAGACTATTGTTCTATGATATGTGTTCTCCTGTCACACAGGGATGAACTGTTTTATATGCTTATTGCATTTGGTAGGAAAGATTTTCTGTAACGATTCTTGTGACAGTGGAGCTGAATGAACCTGTTGGAAAGAGTGCTCGGCTGCTTATTCAGTAGGTTGTGGAGAGGGTGTGTCAGATTGTCCATGATGGTTAACAGTTCGTTTAGGGATCTCCTCTCCACCACTAACTCAAAAGGGTTGTGGCCAAGGACGGACCCAGCCTTTTTAATGAGTTTGTTTAATCTTTTTGCATCACCAGCACTGATGCAGCTCCCCCAACATAAAGTTGCAAAGAAGACTGCACTCTCTACAACAGACTGGTAAAAGGTCTCCAACATACTGCTACACACATTGAAGGATATCAGCATCCTTAGAAAATAAAAAATAGAAGATTATGAGTGTCATTGGTGACATACCATATCTCCTCAAACTCCTAATGATGTAGCCTTCAAAGGAGAAATTTTGAGAGTGCAGAATTTGTATGTTCCTGTCAGGATTAAAGGCAAAGTGAATAGGAATAAGGAACCTTGGTTCTCAAGGGATATTGCAACTCTGATAAAGAAGAAGAGGGAGTTGTATGACATGTATAGGAAGCAGGGAGTAAATAAGGTGCTTGAGGAGTATAAGAAGTGCAAGAAAATACTTAAGAAAGAAATCAGGAGGGCTAAAAAAAGACATGAGGTTGCCTTGGCAGTCAAAGTGAAGGATAATCCAAAGAGCTTTTACAGGTATATTAAGAGCAAAAGGATTGTAAGGGATAAAATTGGTCCTCTTGAAGATCAGAGTGGTCGGCTATGTGCGGAACCAAAGGAAATGGGGGAGATCTTAAATAGGTTTTTTGCATCTGTATTTACTAAGGAAACTGGCATGAAGTCTACGGAATTAAGGGAAACAAGTAGTGAGATCATGGAAACTGTACAGATCGAAAAGGAGGAGGTCCTTGCTGTCTTGAGGAAAATTAAAGTGGATAAATCCCCGGGACCTGACAGGGTGTTCCCTTGGACCTTGAAGGAGACTAGTGTTGAAATTGCAGGGGCCCTGGCAGAAATATTTAAAATGTTGCTGTCTACAGGTGAGGTGCCGGAGGATTGGAGAGTGGCTCATGTTGTTCCGTTGTTTAAAAAAGGATCGAAAAGTAATCTGGGAAATTATAGGCCAGTAAATTTAACGTCGATAGTAGGTAAGTTATTGGAGGGAGTACTAAGAGACAGAATCTACAAGCATTTGGACAGACAGGGACTTATTAGGGAGAGTCAACATGGCTTTGTGCGTGGTAGGTCATGTTTGACCAATCTATTGGAGTTTTTCGAGGAGGTTACCAGGAAAGTGGATGAAGGGAAGGCAGTGGATATTGTCTACATGGACTTCAGTAAGGCCTTTGACAAGGTCCCGCATGGAAGGTTAGTTAGGAAAATTCAGTCGCTAGGTATACATGGAGAGGTGATAAATTGGATTAGACATTGGCTCAATGGAAGAAGCCAAAGAGTGGTAGTAGAGAATTGCTTCTCCGAGTAGAGGCCTGTGACTAGTGGTGTGCCGCAGGGATCAGTGCTGGGTCCATTGTTATTTGTCATCTATATCAATGATCCAGATGATAATGTGGTAAATTGGATCAGCAAATTTGCTGATGATACAAAGATTGGAGGTATAGTAGACAGTGAGGAAGGTTTTCAGAGCCTGCAGAGGAACTTGGACCAGCTGGAAAAATGGGCTGAAAAATGGCAGATGGAGTTTAATACAGACAAGTGTGAGGTATTGCATGTTGGAAGGACAAACCAAGGTAGAACATACAGGGTTAATGGTAAGGCACTGAGGAGTGCAGTGGAACAGAGGGATCTGGGAATACAGATACAAAATTCCCTAGAAGTGGCGTCACAGGTAGATAGGGTCGTAAAGAGAGCTTTTGGTACATTGGCCTTTATTAATCAAAGTATTGAGTATAAGAGCTGGAATGTTATGATGAGGTTGTATAAGGCATTGGTGAGGCCGAATCTGGAGTATTGTGTTCGGTTTTGGTCACCAAATTACAGGAAGGATATAAATAAGGTTGAAAGAGTGCAGAGAAGGTTTACAAGGATGTTGCCGGGACTTGAGAAACTCAGTTACAGAGAAAGGTTGAATAGGTTAGGACTTCATTCCCTGGAGCATAGAAGAATGAGGGGAGATTTGATAGAGGTATATAAAATTATGATGGGTATAGATAGAGTGAATGCAAGCAGGCTTTTTCCACTGAGGCAAGGGGAGAAAAAAACCAGAGGACATGGGTTAAGGGTGAGGGGGGAAAAGTTTAAAGGGAACATTGGTGGGGGCTTCTTCACACAGAGTGGTGGGAGTATGGAATGAGCTGCCAGACGAGGTGGTAAATGCGGGTTCTTTTTTAACATTTAAGAATAAATTGGACAGATACATGGATGGGAGGTGTATGGAGGGATATGGTCCGTGTGCAGGTCAGTGGGACTAGGCAGAAAATGGTTCGGCACAGCCAAGAAGGGCCAAAAGCCCTGTTTCTGTGCTGTAGTTTTTATGGTTCTATGGTATAGCCGCTGTTATGCCTTCTTTGTAACTTCATGGATATGTTGGACCCAGGATGATTATCACGTAAATGCATCACCCAGGAATTAAAGGCTCAATGCATGAGGAGCACTTGATGGCTCTGGACCTGGTCTCCTGGAGTTTAAAAGAATAAGGTGGTGGGGCCTGTCAAATATTGCAAGGCTGAGATAGATAAAAGCCTAGATAAATAGGTCTGGAGAGGATGTTTCCTGTAGTGGGAGAGTACAGGGCCGGAGAGCACAGATTCAGAATAAAGGGATGACTCTTTAGAATAGGGATGAGGAAGAATTTCTTTAGCCAAAGGGTGGAGAATCTGTGGAATTCATTGCCACAGACAGCAGTGGAGGCCAAGTCATTGGGTATACTTAGAGCAGTGGTTGATTGGTTCTTGATTAAAGGCTGATTTATACTTGCGCGTATGGGCTATGCCGTAGGCCTGATTTATACTTTTGTGTAGCCCTACGCTGTAGTGAGCATGCATAGTTGTGTTTGCGTCGCTCTGCAATTCACCACCAAAACGCTAGTTGGCGGCGGGATTTCTATGCCACTGTGTAGAGTTTCTTCATGAGAGACATGGACGAGGAAATGCACTTCAAATATTTTCGGATGTCGGCAGGTAGATTTGATGATTTGGTTCATCGTCTCCAACCATTTATTTCGCATCAGTGTACAGAGAAAAGCAACCGGAAATGCGATGCTACCAAGCGGACCAATCATAGCTGTTGCGGTCTGCGTCACCATGACGTGTCAGTTACATTTTTGGGGAGGGGCATGTCACCCTACGGCATAAGGTACGCAGTAGATAGATAGACATACTTTATTGATCCCGAGGGAAATTGGGTTTCGTTACAGTTACGCCAACCAAGAATAGAATATAAATATAGCAATATAAAACCATAATAATTAAATAATAATATGTAAATTATGCCAGATGGAAATAAGTCCAGGACCAGCCTATTGGCTCAGGGTGTCTGACCCTCCAAGGGAGGAGTTGTAAAGTTTAAAAGCCACAGGCAGGAATGACTTCCTATGACGCTCAGTGTTGCATCTCGGTGGAATGAGTCTCTGGCTGAATGTACTCCTGTGCCGAACCAGTCCATTATGTAGTGGATGGGAGACATTGACCAAGATGGCATGCAACTTGGACAGCATCCTCTTTTCAGACACCACCATCAGAGAGTCCAGTTCCATCCCCACAACATCACTGGCCTTACGAATGAGTTTGTTGATTCTGTTGGTGTCTGCTACCCTCAGCCTGCTGCCCCAGCACACAACAGCAAATATGATAGCACTGATAGCACCTATGGCGTACATTTGATGCACAAGTATAAATCAATCAGCCTTAATAAGGATGTCAAAGGTTACAGAGAGAAGGCAGGAGAATGGGGTTGAGGGGGATAATAAATCAGCCATGATGGAATGGTGGAGCAAACTTGATGGGCTAAAAAGCTTAATTGAGCTTCTATGTCTTATGGTCTTACATAAATGCAATTCTTGCTTAGCAGAGTTTCCTTTAAAAGTGTACCTTATGAGTAATTACCTTTATTTAACACACACAAAATGCTGGAGGAACTCAGCATCCCAGGCAGCATCTATGGAAAAAAGTACATACAGTCGACGTCTCAGGCCAGGACCCTTCGGCAGGACTGATAATAACCTTTTAGGTGGCAGTTTTTAAATGAATTGTCGCTTGAAGTTGTTCATTTGCTATTATGTAAAATAAAATGACAAATTATTGCACAATATCTTAAATTTATATGCTTCTTTAATAGTATATTGTCAGCACTTTCAATTGACAATTAAGGAGGAAGCAGAAAACAAACATATTATTACAGTACTGCTGAAGGGTCTCAGCCTGAAACACTGAAATACTTTTTTCCACAGATGCTGCCTGGCCTGTTGAGTTCCTCCAGCATTTTGTGTGTATTGCTTGGATTTCCAGCATCTGCAGATTTTCTTGTGTTCGTGATTTGATTAAATGGTGTGATAATGAGATAACTCAAGTAATTACAGGAGATATCAAGAAAATATTTCCTAATGAATGGAATAATAGCCTGAAATGAAAGAATTGAGCCAATGTAAGAGCAATGTAATTAATCCACTTCTTGGTCCTCTTTCCAGATCCCTGAAAATTCTTTTTCTTTAAATATGTACTTGTGTATGAACATTATAATTGAATCTACCGTCACGATGAACCTTGTCAATGCATCGCAGACCTTAACTATTTCCATATTATTATGTTTGTCCTGCATTGTGCTCAACAGAGCAGGGACAGAACATCACTAAAGTTCTTGAAGAAAGTCTACTACTTTGACCAACGATTTAGTCATCTGCCCTAATATCTCCTACGAGATTTGATGAGAATCTTTTTGTTTAATAACCCTTTTAGGTGGCATTTTTTAAAAATGAATCATTGCTTGAAGTAGATGTTCATTTGCTATTTTATAAAATAAAATTATAAATTATTGCACAAGAAATTGATACATACTTTTAATAGTGGGGTATATTGTCAGCATTTTAAATTAACAATTAAGAAGCAAGCAGAAAACAAACATAATTGTGGCCAGTGCTTTCATGTTTGCTGTTGTGTGCTGGGGCAGCAGGCTGAGGGTAGCAGACACCAACAGAATCAACAAACTCATTCATAAGGCCAGTGATGTTGTGGGGATGGATCTGGACTCTCTCACGGTGGTGTCTGAAAAGAGGATGCTGTCCAAGTTGGATGCCATCTTGGACAATGTCTCCCATCCACTACATAATGTACTGGGTGGGCACAGGAGTACATTCAGCCAGAGACTCATTCCACTGAGATGCAACACAGAGCGTTGTAGGAAGTCATTCCTGCCTGTGGCCATCAAACTTTACAACTCCTCCCTTGGAGGGGCAGACATACTGAGCCGATAGGCTGGTCCTGGATTTATTTCATAATTTACTGGCATAAGTTACATATTATTATTTAACTATTTATTACTATTTTTCTATTACTATTCTATTACTATTTATTTTGCTGCTGGAGCTGACAGTCCCATGGGAAGATAGCTTAGAAGAGGCCTTTGAAAGGAAGCTCTCCAAGTACTCAGGTCTGGTCAGCAACTGTCAGCAGGCTGGATGGAGAGCGAGGTGTCTCCCAGTGGAGGTTGGTTGTAGGGGATTCGTAGCCCATTCTTTAGTTAGAGCCTTCAGCATTTTGGACATCGAGGGAGAGAGGAAGAGGAGAGCCATCCACAGTACCACCGATGCGGCAGAGAGGGCCTCAAGATGGCTGTGGCTCTAAAGAGGGGAGCCATGGAGTCAATAAGTAGCTAGCCATCTGGACTCAAGCTGGGGTCTGATCAGCCCCGGCTGGGTCACCTGGAGGAGGTTGTATGATGTTGAAAGACCCGAAACACCCGATGATTCCAGGAACATCACTGAAGATGTGTCCAGAAGCATCAGTAGATGTATGTACACAGATTTCCATGACTATTACTATTTACTAATTACTAATAGTAGTATTACTATTACTATTTCTATTACTATTTATTATTTATGGTGCAACTGTAACGAAAACCAATTTCTCCCGGGATCAATAAAGTATGACTATTATTATCAGTTCCGCCAAAGTGTCTCCGCCCGAAAAGCCGACAGTACTTTATTCCATAGCTGCCTGGCCTGCTGAGTTCCTCCAGCATTTTGTGTGAGTTGTTACAATGATTAATGCTATCCTCACCTAGGGTCTATGGGCTGAGAATTTTTCTTAACCCATTTTCCATTAATTAGCAACTTGGAAAGTTTAGTTGTCAACTATTTTAGGCGGGCGGTTAGGTGGGTAATGCAAATTGCTATGTTCTTCCGTATACGACTACTGTACTAATACTACTGTCAGTCTGTTATTCCTATATCTATTTTTCGTGAATCAGTCTTGGAAATTAACTTTGCTTTGGAGGTCAACTATTCAGTGTGGAATCCCATCCAGTTGTTATTTTAATCCCCCAAATCCTCGTAATTTAAATATATTCCATGGATAACTTCAGCGAGGGACTATACTAACTTGCACATAGAATAGGGGTGTTTAAGAAATATTTGTTTCCAATATCTTCAACAATCTGACTTGCACAATATAGCACAACTTGCACAAGTTGTTTTACATGAAAGTAGCCATTGCAGACTTCCTAAATGGGAACGGATATGAAAAACGCAATATTTTAAACATCTTCAAGTATTTGCGTTAAAACCCTGTTAACTTCCTGTGCTGATTCTTTTATTTTTCTCCATTAAACTGTATTTCAGGAAACGTTGAAACATTTCAATAAAGTCAATCTGAAGCATAAATTAGGTTTTTAATTAGAGAAAAAAATGTAGTTTAGGAGGCTGAGAAGGTTTTGCCTGTAATCTGAGTACTGTACAAGTAACAGATCGCTCCGCACTGCCCCCTAGGCGTTGTCTGCTGATTGGCTGCCGGGCTTTTGCAGGAATCGAGCTGAAGGACAAGGCGCAGTTCCATAGGCACATCCCACTAGTCGAGACAAGCGAGTCTCAGACTTCGTTTGATCTGCGCGTGTTATCCCTGTGCCAATTGCTTCTTTGCATTGACTGTAGCTCTTGGGTAAGAATTGCTGCGTGCGTATCTTTTTTTTAAATTATTGTATTTGTGCTCAACCCTAGACTTGCTTTTCAGTGTGCGTTTTCGAGCCGGGAGTTACTTGGAATGAAAGACGCTCTTTGATCTGGCCATGACGGAATCTGGCAACAGAAAGCGAGATCTCTATGTGTAGACGTTTTACTTTTTCTCCAGTTTGGCATATAGATCACAGTGAGATGGGAATGTATCTACCCGTTAGCTACTGATTGCTGTATTTGACATACTTATAGTAACCAGTATCTGTCAATAGCGATTTATTTTAGTTTTGTTTACAGATACTTTTGTAAACTTCTCGTAAACAAAAAACGTATTTTTTACTCCGAAATGCAATTAGTTTTAAAACTGCTTCAAAGTGTATTTCAGTGAATTTTGTAACTTTTAGTTTAGTGTCTGTTTTTTAGATGGGCGTTAGCCTTGACTCCCATCTATCACGACGAGAATACACATATTTCCTTCCAGTATTCCTGAATCCATTATTAACAAAAGGCACTTAAACATCACATTTAACGTATCCTAAGGCTTTTGCAGAAACCCTTTTTAAACAAAAAGTATTGATTGCTGTAGGGCGTTTGCGGATTGTGAGTCATCCGAAAGAATTGTTGATGACTAATTTGCAGCCGATGCATGTACAATTTCCCGAGTTCCTTTAAACCACCTCCCCCCCCCCCCCCCCAAATTCTAGTTTTCATTATGTGACAGAAATGATTTGGGTGTGTCCGGCTGTGGCAAAATCAGCTTGGCACATCTCCCTCAGAGAGATAAGACTGCGGTTTAGTTTGTGTAGCGTTAGAGGCTTTTGCAAGGACGGAAAGTCTAATTACCAGAGGGAATGCATTTAAGGTGTGAAGGGGTAAATTCAAAAGAGATGTGAGGGGCAAGTTTCCTTTACAGTACACAGTTCGGGTGCCTAGACAAGGCCTGGGATGGTGGTAGAGGGGGATTTTTAAGAGACATTTAAATTGGGCACATGAATATGAGGAAAATGGAATGATAATAGGCATTGTGTAGGCAGAGGGGATTAGTTTAGTCGGCAATTTGGTTAATTGGTTCGGCACAACACTGGTCTGAAGGGCCTGTTCCTGTACTGGTCCATGCTCTAAAGGGTTAATTTTGAGAAACGGTAGAATGTATAAACATTGAATCTAGAGTAAGAAGAAACTCGTTGAAGTAAGTACTGGTGCTGTACCTGACATTGAGCAGATGTGGAAGCTCCATTGAGACGGCATTGTAAAAGGGTATACATGTACTACCTTTGATGGATGGAATCAAGGAACTTTCTCATATCAGTGTAAATTCTGTGTGTTGCAAATGAGTTATTTTTGATCCCTGCCTTCCCTACAAAACTTTTGCCATCCCTTGAATGTCAGGGTATGCCTATGCTTGGTCTGCCTTCCTAACTATACCTTGCCAGTTGGTCTTCATGTTTCAATGGGAAACTCTGCTGTGGAGGTTTCAACCTGCAAACAAACAGTGGCTCATCTTTTCCCCAATATATCTGACTGTAGCTTCCAACCTAATTGCATGAACATCAATTTCTCAAACTTCTGGTAATTGCCCCTCCTCACTATTCCCCATTCCTGTTTCTGTCTTTCACCTCATTTCCTTGCCTGCCTATCACCTCCCTCTGGTGCTCCTCCTTCCCTTTCTTCCATGGTCTTCCACCCTCTCCTATCAGATTCCTCCTTGTCCAGCTCATTGTCTCTTTCACCAACCAACTTTCCAGCTCTTTACTTCACCAAACCCCCTCTCCCGGCTCCGCCTATCACCTGCCACCTTGTACTTCTTCCTCCCCTCCCTCCACCTTTTTACTCTGACTTCTCATCTTTTTTTTCCAGTCTTGATGAAGGGTCTTGGCCTGAAACACCCACTGTTTATTCTTTTCCATAGATGCTGCCAGGCCTGCTGAGTTTCTCCAGCATTTTGTGTGTGATGTCTGATTGTTATTTTTTTTAAAGATGCTGGATAGTCATACCTTTATTTTTCCTTAACATTTCTGTTTCAAAAACTGAATCTCAGTAAAAGTTGTTTGAATAAATATAGCTCAATTGACCTAAGGATTGGTGTCAGTCTTCATTGCATTGTGACACTCACAACACGCTGGAGGAACTCAGCAGGTTGGGCAGCATCCGTGGGAATGATGAGTCGACTCATTGTTTCCACGGATGCTGCCCGACCCGCTGAGTTCCTCCAGCGTGTTGTGAGTGTTGCTTTGACCCCAGCATCTGCATCTGCATCTGCAGAGTATCTTTGCATTGTGACTCTGTCATCTCATTGCTGAAAGCGGTGTATGGGTGTGGTCAAACTGCTGAGTTAGTAATCGGTAACTAATCCAGAGCTTCGTGCTCAAGTTTAACAATGGCAGGTCTGAAATGAATTCTGTAATTTAATAAAAGTTCTGATTGTAATTTAGTAATGATAAAACCAAACTACTGATTATCATTTTTAAAAAAATCTTTAATTCCCTTGATGAGAGAAAATCTGCCAATTTAGTCCAGATTCCAGACCACACTGATGTGAATACTTCACTTTTTGCTCTTTTTTTGCACTAATTTATATGTTTATATACTGTATACAAAATTTCTACTTCATATTGTAATTTATAGGCGGTTTATGTATCGCATTGTACTGCCATATAACAACAACAAATTTCATCACATATGCCAGTGATAGTAAACCTGATTCTGATTTGGAACTTGCACCAGCAGGTTCAAGAACAGTTACTACGCACCCCCCCCCCCCCCCAACCATCAGGCCCTTGAACAAAAAAGGATAACTACATTCCATCTATTGAGATGTTCCCACAACCAATGAACTGGCTTTAAGAGACTATTATACTTCTTATTTCATGCTCTTGTTATTTATTTATATTTGCATTTGCACAGTTTGTTGTCTTCTGTGCTCTTGCTCTTTCATGGATCCTGTTTACAGTCACTATTCCATAGATTTGTTGAGTATTCCTGCAGGAAAAAGAATCTCAGGGTTGTACATGGTGACGTGTGTGTACTCTATTAATGATTATTTACATTTTTTTTCCAAGGACAAAACTTTCATTTTGTGATAAGTGCTGACAACTCCAAGATGTTGTAAAACTGGATAAGCTCAGTGGGAAAACAAAGTTATTCTGCCTGGGTATGATTTAGTTTGGGTCCTGTCAAGCACTTGGCTACAGAGTAAGTGCGAAAGATGATCCCAGCCAGATCTTGGAATTTTCAACACAAATTTCCACCTTTCTATGTCTGAGTAGTTTATTTCTGCTGCACCCAGTGTACTGAGATAGGCTGTACTGTGCTTAAAGCATCCCATTAGAATCAGGTTTAATATCACTGTGTCTCCCTGATGGTAGCAATGAGAAGGGAGCATGTCCTGAGTGACGAGGGTCCTTAATGATGGATGCCACCTTTTTGAAGCATCGCTCCTTGATGACGCCTTGGTTCCTACTGAGGCTAGTGTCCATGATGGAGCTGACGAAGTCTACAAATTTATGCAGCTTACTTTGATCCTGTGCCGTAGCCCCACCATTCCATTAGCATGAAGAAGTGGCTCATTTTTACTTGCTCAGGGCAGGTATTGCACATTGAATCTCTCAAACCAGGAGAATCTGTTTTGTAAATAGAAAACAAAATGGAGTAAATTATAACTATAAACTTCACTCACTAACAGAATTTTCTTTGATAGCCAATCTGTGATATTGCCACACACCTTCGTCCCCTCATTTTTTCCCAGCCCATTCTGTTACCTTGTTATCTTGTCATACACTGCTTAACCGCTTCACCTGAACAGCTTGATTTTACTGGGAGTTATTCGCTCAGGTTCAATATCTGTTCCTTAATTTCAGTTCCTTCTCAAAAAAAGGGAAAACTCTTAACATTTTACATAGAAGTTGTTATCGTGGGGTATTCATCGATTTACAAGTCTCTAACTATCTTAGTGATGCAACAGGGAAGAGATTCCATAGATGCTGTCTGACCTGCTGAGTTCTTCCAGCATTTTGTGTGTGTTGCACTGGATTTCCAGCATCTGCAGAATCTCTTGTGTTTCGAATTCAGTTAGAGCACTTTTTTTGAGCAATTGCACAATTGTTTCTAATGCTCAGATTTTTAACTGCAGTTGCTAAAGCCCTCGCTGGAAAATTACCTTTCAAAGCCAATCTGGGGAAGAAAGGACCATGAGAAATTGAATTCTTTGCCACGGACAGCTGTGCAGGCCATGTCATTGGGTATATTTAAAGTGACGGTAGATCGGTTCTTGATTGATCAGGGCATCAAGGGTTTTGGGGAGAAGGCAGGAAAATGGGGGCGTTGAGAGAGAAAATAAATCAGTCATGATGGAATGATGGTGCAGACTCAATGGGCCAAAAGGCTTAATTCTGCTCCTATGTCTTGGCGTGAAGTAATAGTGATGGAATAGATTATGAGTCACACTGCACACTCACTCTTAAAATATTGTGGTAAGCTTTGGGAAGTGATTGGGCTATCACTGTAGGGCACTTATAAATCATTTCTTCTAAACTATTTATCTAAGATAAAGTATGTTGGCTGACATCGATGTAACATGCAGAATGTTCTGTCTGCTGGCGTCCTGGGTTGAGTTTTGGTTGGGTGGTATTCTAGGTAAGGAGTATAATACAAATGGGGCGGGGAAGTTGTGGGAAGTTAGGGGAAGTTGTGGGAAGTTAGGGGAAGTTGTGGGAAGTTAGGCTTGGATGGTGAGGAAGCAAAACTGTTACTTCATGAATTGACTCTTGACATCTGTTCTAAACTGGGGGAAGTGTACAGTGTGGTTAGATTGACAGAAACAATGCGGTCCTGTGGAAAATATAACATAACCCACAGAGTAATTTTGAACTTGGTTTCTTGGCCAGTTAAATCCTTTTGCATTTTTTTTAACCGTTCTGTATATTTGTGCCAGGACGTTGAATGGAAAATGACCATGTATGGCAGCAGATTTCAGGTACTGGATTAGAAAGCTCTATTCCCATTTCCAGCTGTTCATTATTCCAAACTTCAGTGACTCTCTATGAATGGGTGGAATCACGCAGGAGAGCCTCTGCATCGCAGCTCCAGTAACTTGGGTTCAGTCCTGATCTTGGGTGCTGTCTGTCTGGAGATTGTCATCTCGGGAAAAATCTGCATGGCTTTCCTCTGGGTTCTGTGGGATTAGTGAAAACGGGCTTGATGGTCAGCAGGGACTCATTCAGTGCAAGAGTCTATTTCTCTGCTTTATGACCGATTTTTTTCGCGTTGCAACATTTAGCTGTACCAAATGGTGTTAACTGTTGACGTTTAAATACAGTAGCACCATCTGTGTTACTTTGCCAGAAAATATATTTGCCCATTATTTGAAAGTTAATTGAACAATCAGGCAAAGGAATGACTGATTCCGTAGGAATTTGGCTTTATTTTTATTTTAAGTTCAAAGTACTTTTATTATCAAAGTATGTATGCCTTAGCTGGCTGGTGGTGTAGAGGCATCTGCACCAGACTTTGAGGCAAACGATGTCAGGTTCAAATTCGGCCAGCTCCTTGCACGTTTCCTGACCCTGCTGGATTGAGTGTCGAGCTTCTTGGCCTTGTTTAAAAAAAAGACAAATGCTGATAAAATGACAAGGTTGCTGCCCGATGCACCACAAGGTGCGGAAAGGAACAACACAACAACAATGTACACATTATACAACCTTGAGATTTGTCTCCTAACAGGCAAGCACGAGACAAAAAAAAACACAGAAGAACCCTTCTTTTTAAAAAAAAGACCATCAAACACCCAATGTGCACAGATTTTTAAAAAAATCATGCAAACAATGAGCACAAGCAAATAGTGTTCTGAACCGAAGTCCACAAAGACGGTCCTGTCCACAGACCCTGAGTTCGGCGCAGAGTGGAACAGTGAGCAGAACCGGTCCATCCCTGGTCTCCAGTCCTGACACCCTGACCTTTGCAATCTGGCCTGGTGCCCAAATCGGGTTCTGTTGCTTTGATCTACTTGGTGATAGAGCACAGAGTAGGCCCTTCTGTCCCTTCAAGCCAGGCTGCCCCAACAACCCCGGTTAACCCTAACCTCATGACGGGATAATTTATAATGACCAGTTAACCTAGGCGGTATGCCTTTGAAGTGAACACCCGGGGAAAACCCACGCATTCCACAGGGAGGACGTACAGAGACTCCTTGCAGAGATGGTGCCAGGATTGAACTCCAAACGCGGGACAGCCCCAAGCTGTAATAGTGTCGTGCTAATCACTGCGCCACCGTGGTGCCCTCAGAAAAGGGGAGGAGAAGATGGTGGCACGATGCAGCACGCGCAGCCGCTCCGAAATTAAATCGGTATTTGTTAAGTAGGTACCGTGCACAATCCTGATTTGATTGAGACAGACGTGAGAAGCATGGAGGAACATCTGGAGAAATTTCTGAAATGACCGCTTTGCTGCCGTTGCTACTGTGTGATGGAGAATCTCCGGAGGGGAAGGCCCCAAATCCTCGGCTTTGCCTATTGCCTGTTGCCGGGGCCGGGGTTGAAGTGCCAGGCAGGGATAGTGCTCTGTGTCAGAGGCTCAAAGTTTTCGGACGGACTCAAGAGTCAGCTGTGGTCGGGTGCTTCCAATGGTGCTCTCACGGTGGTGTCTGAAAAGAGGATGCTGTCTAAGTTGCATGCCCTCTTGGTCAATGTCTCCCATCCACTACATAATGTACTAGATGGGCACAGGAGTACATTCAGCCAGAGTCTCATTCCACTGAGATGCAGCACTGAGCGTCATAGGAAGTCATTCCTGCCTGTGGCCATCAAACTTTACAACTCCTCCCCTGGAGGGGCAGACATATTGAGCCAATAGGCTGGTCCTGGACTTATTTCATAATTTACTAGCATAATTTACATATTACTATTTAACTATTGATGGTTCTATTACTATTTATTATTTATGGAGCAACTGTAACGAAAACCAATCTCCCCCGGGATTAATAAAGTATGACTATGACTATGACTATGCATCGGCAAGTTTGTGGCGCTGGAGGCTCATGGCAGGGAGAGTTTCTCCCTTCTACCGTCTGCGTGAGATGATGGGACTTTTGAGAGACCTTGAGACTTTTTTTTTAACCATGCCCATGGTCTGCTCTTTATCAAGTTACAGTATTGCTTTGCACTGTTGTAACTATATGCTATAATTATGTGGTTTTTGTCAGTTTTTTTAGTCTTGGTTTGTCTTGTGTTTCTGTGATATATCGGAGGAACATCGTATCATTTCTTAATGCATGCATTACTATATGACAATAAAAGAGGACTGCGTGTCCTCATAATCTAATCTAATCTAAATTTTAAAAAAGGCAGAAAGTGCATCATTCTGAATTCCAACAAATTCCAAAATCTCTCTCAAATGCTGGTGTTAAAGTTTCTCGTGCGAATTTCTGAATTTAGTGGTTAAAAGGGGCGGGGTGAACACTCCCAAGGGAGAAACAGTACAGTTATGGCCCTTCAGCCCAGTATTCCCATGCTGGCCATCAAGCATTCACCTGACCTAACCCCATTTACAAGCACTTGATCCGCATTATTCAATGATTTAACAATTCAAGTGCTCATCTAGACACTTAAAATGTTGGAAGTTTCTGACTGCCACTCCCAGCAGCAGTGGATTCTAGACTGAAACCACACTCTAGAGAAAGTACTTTCTGAGATCCTTAATCCTCCTGCCCTCTGGATATAGACTCCTTGGTCACAGCGGAAGGAGTTCCGACTATCTGCTCGATCCATGTTAGTTATAATTTTGTACTTCTCCTGCTGGGTTCTCCAATGGCCGCCAAGGCCTCCGCTTTCCAAGCTAAACCAACTTGATGTATTCAGATGCTTCCCTTAACTGAAATGTTCCATCCAAAGTGAGTCTCCCCCACACCCTCAATTGTAAGGTGCTGTTTACATCAGCTGTAGCCTTGCTGACAGTACAGTGGATCAGAATCGGATTTAATATGTGGCAAATGTCGTGAAATTTGTTTTGCAGCAACAGTACAATGCAATGCATAGTAATTAAAAACTATAAATTACATAAGTGTACTGTATATCAAAAAAATTCAGTAAGTAGTGCAAAAGGAAAATACAGAGGAAGTAACACACATAAAAGTTGCTGGTGAACACAGCAGGCCAGGCAGCATCTCTAGGAAGAGGTACAGTCGACGTTTCGGGCCGAGAACCTTCGAAGAGTCTCGGCCCGAAACGTCGACTGTACCTCTTCCTAGAGATACTGCCTGGCCTGCTGCGTTCACCAGCAACTTTTATGCTTGTTGCTTGAAATTCCAGCATCTGCAGATTTCCTTGTGTTTGTGTTTTTAAATACAGAGGAAGTGTTCAATGTCCATTCAGAAATCTATGGCAGAGAGAAGACACTGTTCCTGAAACACTGTGTGTGTGTCTTCAGCCTCCTGCACCTCCTCCCTGATGGTAGTAATGAGAAGAGAGCATGACTTGGGTGATGGTCTTTAACGATGCATGCCATTTCTTTGAGGCATGGCCTTTGGAAGATGCCCTCAATGCTGGGGAGGCTGGCGCCCATGATGGAGCTGGTTGAGTTTACAACTTTTTCTGATCCTGTGCAATGGCCCCTCCATTACCAGATGGTGATGCAGCCAGTTAGAATGCTCTCCACAGTACGTCTGTAGAAATTTGTGAGTGCCTTTGGTGACATACCCAATTCTCCTTAAACTTCTAATGAAATATAGCTGTGTCATGCCTTCTTTGTAATTAGACTGAAGATGTCTTTGAACACTCCTGCCAGTTGGTTGGCACAGGTTTTCAGTGCCTTGCCAGGTACACCATCAGGGCATGATGCCATGTGGGGATTCACCCTCTTGAAAGATGTTCTGACATCAGCCTCAGACAGAGATCACAGAGTCACTGGATGCTGCAGGGATTTGCATAAATGTGGTTTTATTCTCCCCTTCAATGTTAGAATCTTGAACAGTTCCCATGATGTTGTGCCAAACTAACGGAGTAATTGAGTGCCCACCTGAACCAATGTCTAACCCTTTCATTTCCTGCACATTCATGTATCTATCTGAAAGCCCCTTGATCTCCTCCGTTGTGTTTGCATCCATCACCAAGCCTTGCAGCACATTCCAGGCACCCATCTCTTTGTGTGCAGGCAACTTTTTATTTTGATGTATCTCCTTTGAACGTGCCCCCTCTCATCTTAAAGCTTGCCCTTTGGTATTGAGCGTTTCACCCATGGGGGGGGGGTGGGGGAAGATACCAGGTGTCTACCGATGTTTCTCATAACTTTAAATCGATCAGGACTCCTGTCAGTCTTCACCGCTCCAGAGAAAACAACACTGGTTGTCCAACCTCTTGTTATTAACACATTTTCTCAAATTGAGGCACCCTCCTCAAAAGCCCCTTCTGCACCCTCTGCAAAACCTCGGCAGGCTCACTTTAATGGAATCTGTAGCAGTATTATTTATTTATTTATTTTTAATTACTATTTGCATGATGCCTTTTACATATTAGTTGTTTGTCAGTCTTTGTTGCTTTTTAGTTTTTCAGAAGTTCCATCGTATTTCTTTACTTTCCTGTAAATGCCTTCAAGAAATCTGATCTTAGGGTTGTGTATTGTGACATATAGGTACTTTGATAATAAATTTATTTTGAACTTTGACATCCTTCCCTTGATAGGGTGGTCAGAACTGAATGCAATACTCCAGATGTGGCCTAACTAGAACTCCAAAACTCTAGGGACTTTTGGACTTGAAAATCCCAGGCGATCAACAGTTTCTGAGATACTCAAACCACCCCATCTGGCAACAGCAATCATTCCACAATCAAAGTCACTGAAATCACATTTCTTCCCCATTCTGATGCTCGGTCTGAGCACCCTCCAGACCATGTCTGCATGCTTTTATGCATCGAGTTGCTGCCACATGATTGGCTGATGAGATATTTGCAATAACGGGCAGGTGTACCTAATAAAGTGGACACTGAGCATATTATAAATTATTTAAATAAATAGAACAGAAATAGTGGGGTAGTATTCATGGGTTCACTGTCTATTCAGAAATATGATGGCGGAGGGGAAGAAGTTGTTCCTCGAGTGTATTGTGTGTGTGTCAGGCTTCTGTATCTCCTCTCTGATGACCACAAGGCCCAGCGAAACTCAGCTCAACCAGACAATAAAGTCCTGGGCTGACTCCTCAGGAATGAGGAGGTGGACGTGGTGTCAGAAGATTTAGAATAACTTTGATTTTAATGCCCAAGATTAGGACATATGATTTGCTTGTTACAGCTCGAGTCTCCTAAATCTTAATGCAAACAAACATTAAGTGGTGCACAGATTTTCAGCTGATTTTTATTGTTAATGCCTGGTAGTGACAACATCTGGCCCATAAAGATGAAGAAGTTAGATGTTGAATGTTATTACCTTAAATATTATGTAAAAATAATTACAATTCCTTGCATGTATCACAACTGATCTTTTTTTTAAAGGAGTTCTTGTGTAGAAAGTAACGTTTTGTTCAGTGGGATTGGGGTAAAGACCTGTCGCATGACTTTTTGTGTACCTGAGGTTACACTTGGAGCAGGCGTTATCGTAATGGTGGAATAGCCTAGGAGGGCTCTGAGTTGGTCTGCTGGACTGTCACTGGAAGAGGTGCGGGTGGGAAACAGCACAGGAAGAGCCCGAATGAGCTGGCTTGCAGAGAATCCTACTTTTTTGCCCACATTTATCAGCCTCAATTCTTGTTATCGAATCTGCTTCTGTTCCCAGTAACAGACCTTAGTTAGGTGGTGGCAGCGGTGGGGGGGGGGGGGGGGGGGTGCGTGCAATGAGGAAATGGCTCACTCTTGGACCTTCTCTGTATACCTTGTAAATCGTATCTTGCTGTCACTGGAAATAGTTCCTCCTTCATGCTCAATAGTTTTGAACCTCCGAGCTTCCCCTTGATCACCACCTGCACAAAGGAGAACAATCCCTGTCTTGGTCTCAGCTGCACAACAGAAGTCTCCCATCGGAGGGGTCATTCTACTGAACTTTCCCCAAAGCAGCACACACACAAAATGCTGGAAGAACTCAGCAGGCCAGGTAGCATCTATGGAAAAGATGAAACAAGTCGATGTTTCGGGCCGAGACTCTTCTTCAGGACTGAGAGGGAAGTGGCGGGGGGGAGATGGCTGAATTAAAAGGTGGGGAGAGTGGAAAGAGCCTAGCCGGATGAGTGAAGCCAGGTGGGTGGGAAAGGTATAGGGCTGGAGGGGAAAGTATTGGATAGGAGAGGAAAGTGGTCATTAGGAGGAAGGGGACCTGGGACGAAGAAATAGGCAGGTGAGAAGAAGTGAAGGGTCAGAGTGGGGAACAGGAGGAGGGGGTGAAATTTTGTTCACCAGAAGGAAGAATGTTCTCCAAAGCCACAATGTAGAGAGGGGTTGGGGGAAGTCTAGTGGATGCACTTGATCATAGAAGGATAGCAGATATCTTGCCCATGCCATGTCTACTGTATTCTGTAGGAGAAGCAATGCCCTGTGACATTTAACATAGAACGTAGAGCAGCATAGTCCAGCCCTACTGTTCATGATGTTGACAACCAATGGCTATCAGTTCAGGGCCATCGGAAGCAAGCAGATAAGCATCTCTATGAAATATCCTCCGGGACTTGGTTAATTTGATGCCAGTCATCTACTTGAGTGCCAAGTTGATGGGATCAAGTGGAGGCTTATCAATTAAGAGGATACGAGGTTTTTAACTTAGTGGCAGAGTTTGGCAGTAAATTGAAACTTTCAAGTCAATGTACTTCTTGTCCCAGTGGAGTTTATTGTTAAGTGCACAAGTCCGGTGACGTACAGGTACAATGGGCGGGGTGGGGACTTGTTTTCACCATCAGGGGAACGTAGATTCAGACAATGCTGAATATAAATGATAGTTATCAGTGAAGGAGAAATTTTGTACCGAAAAAAAAAAAAGTGGTAGTGCTGGAAGTGATCCCTATTGTTCCATGCTGAAGTGAAGTTAGGATTGTGCGGGTCAGTTGAAGAACAGGATGGTTGTAGAGAAGTAGTTATTCCTGGACATGTGGTGTTGGACTTTGGGTTTCTATATCTCCTGGCTCACGGTAGTGAGAAGAGAAGGTGGGAATCACTGCTAGTAGATGCAACCTTGAGGCAGGATCTCCTGTAGGTGCTTTTGATGGTGGGGGGAGGAATAGACTGGACTTTGCCCACTGCTCTCTGCACCCTGTTGTGTTCCTGTGCATTGGAATTGCTGTCACAGGCTGTGCTGAAACCAATGAGTAAGCACCAGCTTTGTCCTCTTCATGGGGAACTGGTTATTCTCTCAGTATTTCAAAGCTGAATCTCTCGGCAAGACAACTGAAGCACACAGCCTGGCAGGAACAAAGCCATCCAGATAGCTCTGCATCATTTCTCCGCGTTATGTGGTCAGGTGGAAATGCATTTGTATCCACACCTCTGCACAAAATCACTCCTGTTGCCAAAAGTCCAAGTCCAAAATGGGAGATTCTAGAAATACTCAGCAGGGTAGGCAGCATCTATAGAAAGAGAGAAGAACAGATTTAATGCTTCAAATAACCCTTCATCTCTTTCTAGTGGGAGTGTTTTCAGCATTTTGTTATTGGTATACATACACACTGTGATTAATTGTCAGTTCTAATTGTAAGTCCAATTTTTGTGCCAGGAATCCCCTTGGACAATAGGCTGAGTGGAAATGCTTCACATACCATGAGTTTAATTCATGTGATGTGGCTGGGCATGGTAACGTAGTGCCTGTCGTAACCCTTTACAGTGCCATTTGTAAGATCAGGATTCAATTCCCACTGCTGTGTGTAGGGAGTTTGTACATTTTCCCCATGACCACATTGGTTTCCTCCAAGTGCCCTGGTTTCCTCCCACATTCCAAAGGCATGCGTGTTAGAGTTAGTCAGTTGTGGGCATGCTATGTTTGCAATGGATGCATGGTTTCACATAGGCTGCCCTCAGCACATCTTCAGATTGTGGTTGTTAATGCAAACAATATATTTCAATGTACATGAGGCAAATAAAGCTAATATTTATCTTGTCTTAATTAGCATTTATGCCACTGCCTCCCTGCCCTGGAGGAGTGATTGCTGCCTTGGTGTCTTGGGCAGTTTTGGTCAGTAGAGAGATAGTTGCTGGGCTATTCCAATCAGCTGCTGGGAGTGATCGTAGGGCAGATTGAGGAGAGATAGGTACCTCACTTCCTTCCCTGAAGGACCTTTACCAAAGACTTCTGATGGAATGTTGTTTCAGTTCCTACCCTGTTTTGCAGACGCCACTTTGTTCATTGTGTGCTTTTTGGTTGGGTTAGCTGCATTTAAACTTGAATACTTTTTTTCCTGAGTACTTGTTCAAGCCTCTGTATTACAAATCTGCCAATGCAATCATGGTATTATGCCCCATAGATTCTGAAATGTTTTTGAGCTAAGTACTGAAGATTTTTATTTCAAAAATACACTTTATCCATAAATATAGAAATTAATTGCAAGTTCATCTTTCTCTGCACTGTGTTTTGTAACTTCAAAATGTTAAGTTAATTCAACGAAAAACATGGGAGTTCATGAATAACTTTGAGTTTACTTTAAGCAAGGCGCAAACTCATTAGGTGATAGCGTGATGGCACATGCAATTAATGTATTTTTTACAGATAATCTGTAATTAAAAATGCTTAATCAACCAATATATATACAAGATTACTCAAATATTATTGAAGTATTAAATACATGAACAAACCAATACGTTGTTATACAAAGCACCAATTCCATTCATGTTTCCTCTTTTAAGCAATGCAGTTTTTTTTCCAAATTAAACTTCATTATAATAAAAAAAATCCACCGAAATGCAGAACTTCACATTCAGTTGTGTTAACTTTTTTCAAAACCATAGCCATGTTGCTACATGGGTGCCTCCCTGGGGCGATGCAACCATTTCAATGTTTGAGGGACACAAATCCTTTCCGGGCTTTGTGTGTTTAAAATCTTTGCTGTGGCTCGAGGGATTCGCCTTCAGTAGGTTCAAGGCTGATGTTGCTCTTCACCTTTTTGTTTGTGGAGGCTTGCGTGGTGCCTGTGGTTATTTATACAGAGGAGGTTGGGGTTTTAAAGCCTCCTGAGGCAACATTTATTGGTCTCTGAGCAGCAGAGGCCTCTTGTGTTGCTTCCCAGCTCGACTTCTGAAACATAGTTTAACTCAAAAGAAAACTCTGCCAGTGTGTATCCACAGGTGACCCTTCCATTCTGACTTTGCCAACTTGAAATGTCCCCAAGAGCTGTTTGCAATTGATTAGCCAGGTCGGACCTGGTGCACACTACACATCAGATGATATTTATTTTTGTCACAGAATCTCTATATTCCTCTAGCTTCTTGCCCTTTAGCGGTATGCCAATTCCCTCCTCCCTGCGTTGACACCAGTTCTGTTGGTCTGTCTGATAAGGCATAGGAGCAGAATTGGGGATTTGCCCCAATCCAGTCCGCTCTGCCATTTATATTTTCCCTCTCAACCCCAATTCTCCTGACCTTTGATACCTTTACTAATCAAGAACCTGTCAACCTCCGCTTTAGATACACCCAGGGACTTGACCTCCACGGCTGTCTGTGCACTGCTGTTACCAAATGCATGTTCAGCACATTATATTGCTGCAGGGCCTCAGAGCAGATATAACATAGAACATAGAAGAGTACAGCACAGGAACAGGTCATTTGGCCCACAGTGTTGTGCCGAAGCAGCTAAAAAACAAATCAAGAACACCCAAACACTAATCCCTTCTACCTACACCATGTCCATAATCCCTCTATCTTCCTTACATCCATGGGCCTATCCAATGTCTCTTAAAAGCCTCTGATGTATTTGCCTCTACCACCATGCCAGGCATCCATCACTCTGAGTAAAAAAAAAAAACTTGCCCCTCACTTCCCCCTTGAACCTACCCCCTCTCACCTTCAATGCATGCCTTCTGGTATTAGAAATACTGAGAATTACTGCCACTGATAAATGCCATAGTTGGTTGAGCAAGTGACCCGGTCCTGGCCTGCTCACTTGTGCTCCATGTAGGCCCTTGAAACCAGGGACTCGTTTCCCTTGGCCTTGCTGGGGATGTTGTGGGAGGTGGGGGGGGGGGTGGAAGAACACCTCACTGGCTTCCCTTCGCTCTGCTGTGCGGATGGTATTACGTGGGAGAATTCTCACTGACAAACAGTGGCGCTCTGCCCAACGTGCGCTGTACCTCCCGTATTCCCAGCTGCGTTCAAAGTAAATTTATTGTCAAAGTACGTATACGTCACCATGTACAACTTTGAGATTCAATTTCTTGCAGGCATTCACAGTAGAACAAGGAAATGCAATAGAATCAACGGGGGCTGGGGGGGGGGGAAACTACGCACAGAGACTGACAACCAAACAATGTGCAAAAGTAAATTATAGATGGTTAGATCATACTGGGAATATGAGTTGAAGAGTCCTTGAATGCCATTCTATAGGTTGTGGAATCAGTTCAGCACATTGAGGTGAGTGAAGTTATCCACACTGACTCACGCTGATGGTTGAGGGGTAATAACTGTTCCTGAACCTGGTGGTGTGGGATCGGATGCGCCTCTATCTCCTTCCGGATAGCGGCAATGAGAAGAGGACGTGGCCTGGATGGTGGGGCTCCTTGATGGTGGATGCTGCTTTCTTGTTGCGGAGCTCCTTGTCGATGTGCTCAATGGTGGGAAGCACTTTGCCTGTGATGGACTGCGCTTTTCCATGCAAGGGCATTGGTGTTCTATACCAACCTTTGGTCCAGCCAGTCAGGGTACTCTCCACTGTGCATTTATAGAAGTCTGGCAAAGTTTTAGAAGACTTGCTGAATCTGTGCAAACTTCTAAGACAGCAGAGGCATCTGGCATGTTGGATTTGTGTAAGTATCTTCCTGTTGTTGGGATTTGCCGGGACGGTGCACAGTAATCTGGGAATTGGGGCTGTTTACTTGATCGGAATCTAAATCAGGTTTATTGTCACTGCCACATGACAGAATACAGCGCAATACTTGAAATACCCTATAGGTTACAATAAGAAGTGTACAAATTGTGAAAATAGTGAGGTAGTGTTCATGGGTTCATTGTCTGTTCGGAAATCTGATGGTGGAGGGGAAAAACCTGTCCTTAAGATGCTGAGTGTGTGACCTAGGGCCCCTGCGTGCGTCCAGCATGGACAGATTCACGCACATCAACGCTGAACTGACACCGCAACTTACAGACTGGCCTTCAAGGACACTACAACTCTACTACTTATTTATTTTTATTCATTATTTGCACATTGGCTGTTTTTTCAGTCTTGTTTATGTATAGTTTTTTTTCCCCATAAATTCTATTGCTTTTCTTTTCCTGTAAATGTCTGCAAGGAAATGGATGGCAACATGTACGTACTCTGATAATTAGTTGTGATGGTTTACTGGTTTCTCAGAGAACTTGAGCATTCGCTGGTGAATTTTATGTAAACTGCCCTTATTTTCCCCTGATGGTGCACGTTTACCACAGGGTGAGGCAATCTGACCTCCTCTCTTCAGGTGTTGTTTGAGTCTAAGACAAAGCTGCTCGAAGATATTCCGCCACAACTGGTTCCAGGAGCAGGTTTTACTCCAGATCGACAGCTGAGGTCTTGCCTGATGAGTAAACACCCTTGGCATACAACACATGAAAGAGAGCCACTCTTCCTGTGTAAGGCAAAGGTTATATTTTATCTCTCCACTATAAAAAGGAGGGTGGGTCTTAAAATTATGAAAAGGGTTTTATTAGCTAGATGGACAATATGGTTACATTTGTTAAAAAAATTGTATTTAAAGCGGGGCACTCAATAGTGAATTCAATTGCTCTCTGTAGATGGAGTGTTTGAGTGGAACAGTGAAAGGGCGAACGATTTAATTGGATGAAGCATCTAAGCCTGAAACGTTGACTGTTCATTCATTTTCATTTATGTTGCCTGGCCTGCTGAGTTCCTTCAGCATTTTGTGTGTGTTGCTTTGGATTTCCAGCATCTGCTGAATTTCTTGTGATTTTGATTTGGTGGTGTGGGGGGGAAACTTCGACTCACATGAACAAATTGTGTGTGTGTGTGTGCTCGCGCACGCGCACTTTTTTTGACAACTACAGGTTTAAGCAGAGACTGCTAGCTGCCTCGCACTGTGTGGGACCTTTCTGAAGTAAATGCAGTTTTAAGCAGAAGACTGTTTAACCTTGTACCCTTGTATGATTTTTATTTCTGCATTTTAGAGTTTTCCCTGTGTTCATCTGTTGCCTTGAAATGACTTCTGTTTGGAGTTAGATATGCACTAAAAAAGGTTTAAATGTAGGAACAAAGTAAACCTTGCAAATGCTTTGGGGAAGACTTATCTGACATCGAACATAGAATGTAGAACATTACAGCACAGTGCAGGCCCTTTGGCTCACGATTTTGTACTGACCATTTAACCTACTCAAAAGATCAATTTAACCCTTCCCTCCTATATAATCCATTTTTTCTATCATGCATGTGCCTATCTAAGAGTTTCTCAAATGTCCCTAATGTTCCTGCCTCTACTACCACCCCTGGCAATGTGTTCTGTTTATCTGCCACTCTCTATAAAGAACTTGCCTTTGACATTCCCCCCACTCCCACTATACTTTCTTCCAATTACCTTTTAATTATGTTCCCTTGTATTAGCCATTTCTGCCCTGGAAAAAAGTCTGTGGTTATCCCCATGATCCGTGCCTCTTACCATCTTGTACACCCTCTATCAAGTCACCTCTCATTCTCCTTTGCTGCAAAGAGAAGATGCCTATCTCACTCAACCTATCCTCGTAAAACTTACCTTCTAATCCAGGCAGCGTCCTGGTAAGTCACCTCTGCACCCTTTCTAAAGCTTCCACATCCTTCCCATAATGAGGCGACCAGAACTGAACACAATATTGCAAGTTAACAAGGGGCCACTAGTTTGAAACACGGTCTGAGAGAAGCCAGTGAACACTGTGGCTTCTAAAAACCATAGTGCACAGGGTCTGGCTGTTTTGAAACGGGAATGTACAATTTATGAACCTGTATCTGTACTGAGCAGTTTTAAGCAAAAAATGAACATTAACCTCTACATTAACATGCCTTGGCCAATTGCATTTTAATTCTGCATTATTCTGACCAAACATCAATGCTCAAAGCCAAATTAACACACTTGGCCACACACACAGATGCTGGAGGAGCACCTGTGGAAAAGAGTAAGCAGTCGACGTTTTGGGCTGAGGACCCTTTGAGACTGGAAAGGAAGGAGGGAAGTCAGAGTAAGGGGTAGGGAGAGGAGGAAGAAGGCCTGCTGCATTCCTCCAGCATTTTGTGTGTGTTCCATTGGATTTCCAGTATCTGCAGACTTTCTCTTGTTTGTAATACACTTGTATTGATTCTCTCTTCAAGTTTGTTGCTACGAAACCCAAAGCCTTTGATTTCCAGACCACCACTCTCCCACCTTGATCTGAACGTCCTCTGATACGGAAATGTATAACCACGTCTGTTTAGTGCAGGCTGATCATGGGTTTAAAAAGATTCAAAATACATTTATTATCAAATAATACATAAATTATACAACTTTGAGATTTGTTTGCTCCTAGGTAGCCACAAAGCAAGAAACCTGAAAGACCCCAATTAAAGAAAAAAATAAAAGACCAACTCCCAATATGCATGGAGGGGGACACCAATAATGCAAACAACTATCAGAACCAAAATTGAGTTCCAGCTTCCAAAAGAGAGACCAATTTGGGATTTTTTTTCTCTTTGTTCGCTTCTCCCACATCACATGAGCCCTCAAGACATAAGTCAGCAGTGCAGTTGTCTGACAAGCAAGTTGAGTGAGGAAGGAACGTCGAGCTTGGAGCAGCTGTCTCGTTGTTGTGATTCATTCCTCTGTGAGGAGTGAGACTTTCCCATTGTCTCCCCTTTGCCTGGAGAGCTTCTTTTGTGCTCCACAATACCCACAGGCAAGTGAACAGCTGACTGTGTATAAAAAAAACTTTCCCCAATACCTTTCCAAAATTAGCTCAAAAGATTAGTCCATCTACTGCCAGGACCGTGGGCGTAAGTGAGACTGCTAGCTGCCTTATCCTTGGGCATCTGAAATTACCAATGTGCATTGAGTTGCAGGCAGACTTGAGGCCAAATGCAGGATTGGCTGTTGATTGGGAAGTGTTTTCCAAGTGGGAGATGGAAGTGGAGTACTGTACTGCTTTGATTACTTTAAAGTCCATGTGTAATATTCAGAAGAATATTCCCAGTCTGCCTTGAAGGACAGATGGAGTTCTGCTAATAGTCACAGAGTACTACAGTGCCAGAAACAGGCCCTTCAGCCCATCTAATTTGCACTACCTGGCCAGTGTGGTGGGTCTAGTCCCACCCAGACCATCGCCCTCCTTACCCCTCCAATCCATGTGCTTATCCAAAATTCTAGAAATGAAGTGGCTGCTTTCTTTCTAAAATAAAGAATACATTTTTCAGCCCTTAATTGTTGAGCTGAGTCATTGTGATAGGCTGGTCCTTAATTTGAGCTCAGGTGGGAGAAACGTCGATTTCCTTAACAGTGAAATCTGTCTGGCTATTTGGTTTATACGTTGAGAGATACCTGTCCAAGCTGTAACAAAGAATTTGATGCATATGATTGGTTAAAATCTCTCTGGTATTACAGTATTTATTTAATTTTTAACTTTAGAGATGCATATGGTAACAGGGCCCTTCTGTTTCAATAGGCCTACGCAGCCCAATAACACCCATGTGACCACGTTACCTAGTAACCTGCACGCCTTCGGAACGCAGCAAGGAACTGGAGCACGTGAAAGGAGCCCATGTGGTCACGGGGCTGAATGTACAAACTCCTTGTAGACAGCGGCGGAATTGAACTCTACTTGCTGGCACTGTGATAGCTTTAAGCTATCCGCTACGTTACCCTGCCGGCAGGTAGTCCTTGGTAGGACTTTGCAGGGTGCTGCTTTCTATTTCTGATGCTCCTGTTAATCCAGGACAACAGAATAACCCTTCTGTCCTCAAGAGCAACACTGCCAAGCAAAGGTGGTAAACCTCGGTGTCGACCACACAGCGTGGTGTGGCTGTAGCTCGGTTAGAAGAAGACTAGATGGGCTGATAGGCCTGTTTCTGTGCTGTTGTGTTCTGTGACTAAATCTTGGCTGCTCTTTGGACCTGCCTCCACTTTGCCTTTCAAGGATTTCACTTTGGTTCTTGTCCATGGTGACCGCTGAGATTTTTAAGTCCATTTCTGTGTGGTTTTAAGATGCACCCTCCCTTCCTGTCTTTAAATCCTTTGCCTGGAACCGTGATGCAGTTTCCAGAAGTGGAGATGAAAGTGAAGCTGCACATGCTGGAAATCTGAAATAAAACCAGCAAATGCAGGAGAATCTCAGCTTGGGCAGCATCAAAAGCTGTTAATTTGTGTGACTCTATTGACCTCTGCTTCCTCAAGATGGTGCTAATTATTAAGGCAGGACGTGATGTTTTATTGAATGAAATGATCATAAAACATAGCAGCAGAGTTAGGCCATTCAGCCCATCGAGTCTGCTCTGCCATTCCATCAACCCAATTTTCCTGCCTTCTCCCCATAACCTTTTACATCTTCACTAATAAAGAGCTGTCAACCTCCACTTTAAATATGCTCAGTGAATTGACCTCCACTCCCTTCTGTGGCAATGAATTCCACAGATTCACCACTCTCAGGTTAAAGAAATTCCTCCTCATCTCTGCTCTAAAGGGACGTGCTTGTATTCTGAAGCTGTACCCTCTGGTCCCAGACGCTAACGCTATCAGAAACATCCTCCGCATGTCCACTCTCTTTAACCCTATCAATATTCGGTCGGTTTCAATGAGATTCCCCCCTCATATTTTCGAAACACTGGTGAGTACAGGCCCAAAGCTATCAAATGCTGTTCGTAATTAACCCGTTCATTCTTGTGGACTCCTGAACTCTGTCCAGTGCCAGCACATCATTAGTTAAGGGGTCCAAATAATAATGTAAGAAAAGGATTTGAAAATGAGTTTGTACCCTTGGTAGCAAAAGTACAAAGCACCCGGATTAGTGACTACTTGGGATATACAGCTTGAGAGAGGTGAGAGCAGAGTCACTGACAGTGGTGAAGTGTCCAGACCAGCACTTGATTCTCTGGGCAGGGAAGATTGCAGGACATGTACAGGAATTTGGGAATAGTATGGATAGACGACCACTGGTCAGTGAGGATCTGTTGAGCCAAATGAACAATTTTGGTGCTGTGTAACTGGCTTGTACAAGAAGACTTCAACATATTTGGAAATAACACAAGTTGCAAGAAGCTCAGGCCAAATTCCTGATGGGTGACGCTTTTCGTGATCATATCTGCATCCTAAGATACTGTACTGTCTTCAAAAAGCGATTGGGATGTTGATAACAATTGGTTTGAAAGTTACAACTTACAAGTAGTTGAGCATTGGACAAAACGCTAATGGGCATTTGGCACAAATTAATTGGAAAAGGGTAAGGGGGGACAAATGCAATTATTTTAGTTGTCTTGGGGATTGCACCCTGTATCTGGAAGGGTGTCAAAGATCATGACCATCTGAAGGGAAAGCCTGGAGTAAGGGGCATCTGCAGATCCAAAATGCATTGAGATGGCCCTCAGTTCCGTTAAATAACTTGCATAGCAGCATCTTGAGGGCGTAATCAAGATCCCCTAGGATTGGTCTTTAAGTGTCTGTGGGGAAAGTCTTATTACCTGCCTCCATACCTCCCTGTAATGAAATTGTAATTGCCTTGTAAAGCTGAGATTTTATAAGGCATTGGTCAGACTGCATTTGGAGAATTGTGAGCGGTTTTGGGCCCCTTGTCTGAGGAAGGATGTGCTGGCATTGGAGAGGGTCCAGAGGAGGTTCACAGGAATGATCCTGGGGATGAAGAGGCTGACATATGAGGAGCATTCAATGGCTGTAGGCCTGTTTTCATTGGAGTTCAGAAGAATGAGGGGTCCTGGACCCATCATGTAAATATAATTGTGAAGAAAGCATGATGGTGCCTCTACTTCCTCAGGAGGTGAAATCTGTGGGTATATTTAAAGTGGAGGTTGATAGAACCATACCATACCATAGAAACTACAGCACAGAAACAGGCCCTTTGGCCCTTCTTGGCTGTGCCGAACCATTTTCTGCCTAGTCCCACTGACCTGCACACGGACCATATCCCTCCATACACCTCCCATCCATGTATCTGTCCAATTTATTCTTAAATGTTAAAAAAGAACCCGCATTTACCACCTCGTCTGGCAGCTCATTCCATACTCCCACCACTCTGTGTGAAGAAGCCGCCCCTAATGTTCCCTTTAAACTTTCCCCCCCCTCACCCTTAACCCATGTCCTCTGGTTTTTTTCTCTCCTTGCCTCAGTGGAAAAAGCCTGCTTGCATTCACTCTATCTATACCCATCATAATTTTATATACCTCTATCAAATCCCCCCCCATTCTTCTACGCTCCAGGGAATAAAGTCCTAACCTATTCAACCTTTCTCTGTAACTGAGTTTCTCAAGTCCCGGCAACATCCTTGTAAACCTTTTCTGCACTCTTTCAACCTTATTTATATCCTTCCTGTAATTTGGTGACCAAAACTGAACACACTACTCCAGATTCGGCCTCACCAATGCCTTATACAACCTCATCATAACATTCCAGCTCTTATACTCAGTACTTCGATTAATAAAGGCCAATGTACTAAAAGCTCTCTTTATGACCCTATCTACCTGTGACGACACTTTTAGGGAAGTTTGTACCTGTATTCCCAGATCCCTCTGTTCCACTGCACTCCTCAGTGCCTTACCATTAACCCTGTATGTTCTACGTTGGTTTGTCCTTCCAACGTGCAGTACCTCACACTTGTCTGTATTAAACTCCATCTGCCATTTTTCAGCCCATTTTTCCAGCTGGTCCAAGTCCCTCTGCAGGCTCTGAAAACCTTCCTCACTGTCTACTACACCTCCAATCTTTGTATCATCAGCAAACTTGCTGATCCAATTTACCACATTATCATCCAGATCATTGATATAGATGACAAATAACAATGGACCCAGCACTGATCCCTGTGGCACACCACTAGTCACAGGCCTCCACTCAGAGAAGCAATTCTCTACCACCACTCTCTGGCTTCTTCCATCGAGCCAATGTCTAATCCAATTTACCACCTCTCCATGTATACCTAGCGACTGAATTTTCCTAACTAACTTCCCATGCGGGACCTTGTCAAAGGCCTTACTGAAGTCCATGTAGACAATATCCACTGCCTTCCCTTCATCCACTTTCCTGGTAACCTCCTCGAAAAACTCCAACAGATTGGTCAAACATGACCTACCACGCACAAGGCCATGTTGACTCTCCCTAATAAGCCCCTGTCTATCCAAATGCTTGTAGATTCTGTCTCTTAGTACTCCCTCCAATAACTTACCTACTACTGACGTTAAACTCACCGGCCTATAATTTCCCGGATTACTTTTCGATCCTTTTTTAAACAACGGAATAACATGAGCCACTCTCCAATCCTCCGGCACTTCACCCGTAGACAGCGACACTTTAAATATTTCTGCCAGGGCCCCCGCAATTTCAACACTAGTCTCCTTCAAGGTCCAGGGGAACACTCCGTCAGGTCCCGGGGATTTATCCACTTTAATTTTCCTCAAGACAGCAAGCACATCCTCCTTTTCAATCTGTACAGTTTCCATGGTCTCACTACTTGATTCCCTCAATTCCATAGATTTCATGCCAGCTTCCTTAGTAAATACAGACGCAAAAAACCTATTTAAGATCTCCCCCATTTCCTTTGGTTCCGCACAAAGCCGACCACTCTGATCTTCAAGAGGACCAATTTTATCCCTTACAATCCTTTTGCTCTTAATATACTTGTAAAAGCTCTTTGGATTATCCTTCACTTTGACTGCCAAGGCAACCTCATGTCTTTTAGCCCTCTTGATTTCTTTCTTAAGTATTTTCTTGCACTTCTTATACTCCTCAAGCACCTGATTTACCCCCTGTTTCCTATACATTTCATACAACTCCCTCTTCTTCTTTATCAGAGTTGCAATATCCCTTGAGAACCAAGGTTCCTTATTCCTATTCAATTTGCCTTTAATCCTGACAGGAACATACAAACTCTGCACTCTCAAAATTTCCCCTTTGAAGGCTTCCCACCTACCAATCACATCTTTGCCAGAGAACAACCTGTCCCAATCCACGCTTATTAGATCTTTTCTCATTTCTTCAAATTTGGCCTTCTTCCAGTTCAGAACCTCAACCCTAGGACCAGATCTATCCTTGTCCATGATCAAATTGAAACTAATGGTGTTATGATCACTGGAACCAAAGTGCTCCCCTACACAGACTTCCGTCACTTGCCCTAATTCGTTTCCTAACAGGAGATCCAATATTGCATCCCCTCTAGTTGGTCCCTCTGTATATTGATTTAGAAAACTTTCCTGAACACATTTTACAAACTCTAAACCATCTAGACCCCTAACAGTATGGGAGTACCAATCAATGTATGGAAAATTAAAATAGGTTCCTGATTGGTCAGGGCATCAAAGGATATGGTAAGGAGACAGGTGTATGGAGTTGAGTGGGATCTGGGATCAGCCATGATGGAATGGCGGAGCAGACTCGATGGGCTGAATGGCCTAATTCTACTCCTATGTGTTATGGATTTCTTGACTTTTGTTAGTGATGAACTTGATTCTGAACTTGTTTATCATTTGTTATCTAGTGTTTGCAACGTATTGTGTCGCTGTAAGTAGCTGATTTTCAGGGGATTTGTTATGGTGTGTCTGTGTGCCTCTGTCAGTGACCTTGAACAGTGTGCAGTAGCAGGAGTTGAGATGTAAGCTTTAGTTTTAGTCTGCCCTCAGCCCGTATCTGATCCTGCCTTGTATCTCTGCACCGGCCAATGAGATGCAGGTGCAAATCTCTGCAGCCACATTGAAGGAAGAGGGTCAGAAAGGGCCGTGGTCCTTTCTTTTCTGTTCACCTCCCTCAAGTGTGGTTATTTAATAAATGCACACAATTGTCAAACTGGGTAGAGGAGAGTACTACCCTGCTACAGAAAATGAGATTACCGAATAAGAGCAATCCTTCTCATCAGAATCAGCTTTAGTATCACTGACATACATGGTGAAGTGTATTGTTTTGTGACAGCCCTGCAGTGCAAGACGCACATTACTAGAAACTACATGAAATGGTATAAAAGGTGAGTAACGATTAGTATGCATGGACTGTGAGGGTCTTCAGGCTCCTGTACCTCCCCCCTGATTAAGTTTATTGGTTTTATTGGTCACGTACAGCGATTCATACGGTGAAATGCATCGTTTGCGTCAAATCGAGTTAGCGATGGTTATGCTGCCAGGCATGGGAGTGCCAATGTAGCATGCCCACAACTCACTGGTCCTGATGCTTAAATCTCTGCAATGTGGGAGGAAATAGGAGTACCCGGATGTGGCCGCGAGGAGAACGTACAAACTCCGTATAGACGGTGGTGGGATTGAACCCAGATCTTGCATTTGATGCTGTAAAGTGATGCATTGGCTGCTGTGCTAGTGTGCCACTTGATGGGCATGATGGCCACCCTCTGTTGGGTGGCGATGGTCACTCCCTGTTGCATTGGAATCACATTTGATATCAATATCTTGTCACAAAGATTGTAGCACTCTGATCTGTCCAGAGGATATGATGGAATGGGAGGCATCCTTTGTGTACATTTTAGATTTAAATTACTTAAAAAAAACTGTCTCTGCTTGTTTTCACTATCAACTTGTACTGCCCGTTTTGCCTCCTGGCGTTAGGACAGCGATGAAAACTCTCCATCTCTGTATAGAAGGATTCTTCATTGCTGTTTCCATAACCATTTTTTTGTTTTCCCAGTCAGGGTTGTTAGCCCTGAGCTGAACCTCCAAACCTGGAGGACCGGTGGACCACTCTGAGTCTGGCCTCTACCCGCCTTGACCTGTTTAGCACGGGTGACCCCCACCAAGAGCCGAAGCGCACTGTCAACTCACCAGAAGCCAAGTCCTGAGCTGCCCTCCATGGCGTTCTGAAATCTGGAGCAAAATCAAAATGGTCGTTCCAGCTTTGTTAGCGGACTGTGTTACAGTGCCAGTGCTCGGAGTGCACTCACTGCTGCTCAGGGGTTTCGTTTTAATCAGTCAGAGTATAGGACAGTTCCATACAGTGGGTGCTGCGGTAGCCTAGCAGTTAGTGCGATACTATTACAGTCAGGGTATCGGAGTTGGGAGTCCAATTCCAACACCGGCTGTAGGGAGTTTGTATATTCTCCCTGTGACCATATGTGGTTTCCTCCTGCATTCCAAAGATGTACGTGTTAGTTGGTCACATGGGTGTGATTGGGTGGCTTGGGCTAGTTGGGCAGCAAGTACCTGTTATCGTGCTGTATCTCTAAATCCAATTAAAACCTTTCATGCAGTGTGGTTTTGTGCAGGTTGCAACGTTGAGCCTGTAGTTGCTGGATGAAGGTGTGGCGGGCAGATGGTATCTCCTCAGCATGTTTCATGTCCTCATTGCAAAACTCATGGCTCTGCTGAGTGCTAATTGTGTCTTTGTTTGCATTTGATTACATTTGAAATTTAACCCTTGCATTGTCATAATCACACAGGCTGAAGTTGTTAGGGAGCAGACATCAATCATTAACCTCTGGAATCGGACACAGGGAGAACCAGCCTGTAATAACTTTTGAGCAGCTAATTTTACCCCTGTTGATGTGGTGGGTTAAGGAATTGACTAATATTCTGATTATCTTAACCCAAATGGGAGTAAAAGAATATATACACGGTGGCTGCAATACAGCTGCTCATTAATGCAAATATCTTATCAGCCAATCATGTGGCAGCAGCTCAATGTATCAAAGCATGCAGACATGGTCAGGTCAAGTATCAGAATGGGGAGGGAATGTGACTTTGACCATGGAATGATTGTTGGTGCCAGATGGGGTGGTTTGAGTATCTCAGAAACTGCTGATCTCCTGCTGTTTAGAGAGAATCATGTGGAAAACACAAACCATCCAGTGAGTGACGGTTGTGTGGGTGACAATGTCTTGTTAATGAGAGAGGTCAGGGGAGAATGGCCAGACTGGTTCAAGCTGACAGGAAGGTGACAGTAACTCAAATAACCACTCATTACAACAGTGGTGTGCAGACAAACACACAACACGTTGAACCTTGACATGGATGGGCCACAGCAGCAGAAGACAACACCGGGTTCCACTCCTGTACCTAATAAAGTGACCACCGAGTGAACGTACTTCTAAACAACTTTTTTTTTCAGGCTTTCCACAATGGTTTACCATCCTGAATTTGAGAAGGCTGGGAAGGAGCCGGGGCTGCAGATCTGGAGAGTGGAGAAGCTGGATCTTGTGGCTGTCCCCAAAAACCTCTATGGCGACTTCTTCACGGGAGATGCCTACCTCGTGATGCGCACGACTCAACAGCGGGCTGGCAACTTTCAGTACGATCTGCACTTCTGGCTGGGTGAGTTGAGCTCTCCACAGAACCGTGGCTGATTTACAGTTCTGTGTTACTCTTTGTATTGTAGCTGCCATTCCTCCCTTCGGGACTGTGCCATCGGCTGTTTAATCTGAAAGCCTGAGGGTGGAATCTTGGAGACGTGCCTGGAGGACTGTTGTAAACATTGGGCCGGAAACATAACTCGTTCAGAGACTTTTTGAATCCCAATTCAAAATCAGGTTTATTATCACTGACATAAGTCATGAAGTTTGTTGTTTTGCGGCAGCAGTACAATGAAATACATAAAAATGCTATGTTACAATAAGAAGTCATTAAAAAGTAATGTAAAAAACGAGGTAGTGCCCATGGGTTCATGGTTCATTCAGAAATCTGATGGCAGAGGGAAGAAGCTATTCCTAAAACATAGTGTGTCTTCTAGCTCCTGTACCTCCTTGATGAGAAGAGGGCATGCCCAGGGCGGTGGAGGTCCGTCATGATGGATGCTGCCTTTTTGAGGCATTGCCTTTTGAATGTCGCTGTGATGGAGGGGAGGCTAGTGCCCATGGAGAGCTGGCTGAATTTACAACCCCCTACGGCCTTTTCTGATCCTGTCATAGTCCTGTTGTTTGACACGAGTGCCCTAAACTCTAGTCAATTCTGAATGCACTCTTTGAGGGGAACATCCTCACTTGACCAATCCTACATTAAGCTGGTGTTGGCATCACCGACCACCTGCCTCTTAGCTTCCTCACGTGTACCTTGCCTGGAGATTCTTAGAATCAGTGCGAAATACTCACCGTGTTTTCTCCTGACCAATCCTAAACAGGTCAACAGAGGACGCCATCTCTACGGCACTTCACTCTGCCCTGACCCACCGGTACAGCCCCACCTCTTACATTAGCATGCTGTCCATTGTCTTTAGTTTGGCATTCAATGCTGTTATCCCCTCCAAGCTGATCACCAAACTTTGCCAGCTTGGTATCAGCGTATCCCTCTGCAATTGGACCTTGGACTTTCTGACTAACAGACTCCAATCACTTAAGTTAGACAACTTTTCCTCCTCCACTCTCACTCTTAACACCGGCGTGCCTCAAGGCTGTGTGCTGAGCCCTCTTCTGTACTCCCTTTTCAACTTTGACTACGTTCCTGTACATGGTTCTAACTCCGTAGTCAAGTTCGCAGACGACACCACAGTGGTTGGTCTGATCAGAGGGGATGACAAGACTGTCTACAGGGACGAGGTCCAGCACCTGGCTGTGTGGTGTGCCGACAGCAATCTGGCCCTTAACACCCAGAAGACCAAGGAGATCATTGTGGACTTCAGGCATGCCAGGTATCACACTCACGTCCTCATCTATATCAACAGAACTCTAGTGGAGCGTGTATCAAGCTTCAAATTCCTTGGTGTTCACATTTCCGAGGATCTCACCTGGTCCCTGAACAACTCCAGTGCCTTTATTTCCTGCGGAGCATGAAGAAAGCTCACCTCTGTCCCAGGATACTGACAGACTTTTACTGCTGTACCATTGAGAGCATACTCACCAACTGCATCTTAGTGTGGTATAGCAATTGTCCTGTGTTGGACCGCAAAGCACTCCAGTGTGTGGTGAAAACTGCCCAGTGGATTATCGGCACCCAATTGCCCACCATTGAGAATATCTACCATAAACGCTGCCTGGGCAGGGCGAAAAGCATTATCAGGGATGCATCTCACCCTAACCACAGACTTTTTACTCTCCTCCCTTCCGGTAGGTGCTACAGGAGCCTCTGCTCCCACACCAGCAGACACAGGAAGAGCTTCTTCCCTGAGGCGGTGACACTGCTGAACCTCTCATCACAGCGCTAGCAGTATTGCATCTGTATTGTACTGTCTCAGTACTTCTATGTTTGTGTGCTGTAGCACTTTTTTTATTCGCAGTTATTTTGTAAATAACACTATTGTTTGCATTTCTGGTCAGATGCTAAATGCATTTCATTGGCTTTGAATCTGTACTCGGCACAATGACAATAAAGTTGAATCTAATCTAATCTAAACATCAAACACCAGGGAGTGTATATTTACTGGATGTTGCCCTTTCGGATTGGGTGTGGCGACTGACTTCTGTGTAAGTGGTAGTTTAGCAACGATTAAGCATTGTCACATGGAGATTATTGACATGTTGCTATGGCAATGAATGCAATGCCTGTGCACCTATTTGCCCCCGGTATTCCCAAGCACCTTGTATTCAACCATACCCGGACTGCCTGTTACGCCGCTGGCGTTTAGGGCAGTAATGAAGGTCCTTCGTCTCTGGTGGTGTTCAGCGCTTTCTTAGTGTCAGTTTTCACTGCTGTCAGTCACACAAGTCACGGGTGGAGACCCAGGAATACCGTCACACTCAGATGTAGAAGGATCTTCATTGCTGTTTCTGTAGCAATATTGTTTACCAGTCAGGGTAGATATCCCTGAGCCAAACTCCAAACCCGGAGGACCGGTAGATCACTCTTTGTCTGTCCTCTACCCTTTGACCTGTTTGACGTGGGTGACCCTGCCAAGAGGCGAAGCTTAAAGCCCTCCCTGACTCCAGCTAGCATAGCTCTTTGGGTCATTGAGGCAAGCCAGCCTCCAAACCATGACAAGGCTGTGGTCCCCTTGGAGGGTTCAACTGTACCTTGGACAAACTAGATTGACCAGGAAGCTTTCTGACACCTTCCCGCCCACCTCCAGTGACAGCGGCAGCTGCCCTCTCTTAGTTTGACAACCTTTTTTTTCCCTTCATTAAGGACCCTCCTCACCCAGGACACGCCCTCTTCTCATTGCTACCATCAGGGCAGAGGTACGTGAGCCTGAAGACACGCACTCAATATCTCAGAAGCAGTTTCTTTTCCTTTGCCATCAGATTTCTGAACAGACAACGGACCAACCCATGAGCATTGCCTCACTGTTATTGCTCTTTATTTGTGCTTCTTAGTTAATTTAATTTGTATATAAATTTATGTATTCAATGGTTCTATTTAATATATATACAAAGTACAACCTGAAATTCTTGCTCTCTGTAGACGTCCTCAAAACAGAAGAAAATTCCCAAAGAATGAATGACAGAAAAAAATGTAAGAACTCCAAAGCCCCCACCCACATGCAAGCATCATCAACCCTCCCCCATCCCCCTCCTCCCACTTATTCTAGCAGAAAGCACCAGCTCTCCCACCACCCACAATACAAGCAACAGTAAAGTCCCCAACAGGCAGCAGTAAAGGTCCTGGTCTACAGTCCGTCAAAAACTACTGTTCATCCCAATGGTTTGACATCCCTCAGGCTCTCACTCTTGCTAACATAGGAGAGACAGAGATATCACTCCTACCACATCGAGAAGGGGAGTCAGACAGTTGCTGTTTGGATGTTACAGTCTGTCTGTAGCACTGCTCTTATTTTGAGATCCCCCAACTCAGGAGAGAGAATTTTATACACACATATATACAGTGCCTATAAAAAGTATTCACCCCCACTCCCCTTTGAAGTTTTCATGTTTTATTATTTTACAACATTGAACACAGTAGATTTAATTTGGCTTTTTCTTGACACTGATCAACAGAAAGAGACTCCTTCCTGTCAAAGTGAAAACAGATCTCTACAAAGTGATCTAAATTAATTACAAATATAAAACACGAAACAATTGATTGCAAAAGTATATATGACTCACCAAATCATCACTGGTGCAGCCAATTGGTTTTTGAAGTCACTTAATTCATTAAATGGAGATCGCCTGTGTGCAGTCAAGGTGTTTCAATTGATTGTAGTAAAAATACACCTGTATCTGGAAGATCCAACTGCTGGTGAGTCAATGTCCTGGCAAAAACCACACCATGAAGACAAAAGAACACGCCAAGCAACTCTGCAAAAAGGTTATTGAAAAGCATAAGTCGGGAGATGGATACAAGAAAATTTCCAAGTTACTGAATATCCCTCGGAGCATAGTTAAGTCAATCGTTAAGAAATGGAAAAAATATCACACAGCTATAAATCTGCCTAGAGCAGGTTGTCCTCAAAAACTGAGTGACCATGGAAGAAAGGGACTATTGAGGGAGGCCACCAAGAGACCTGTGATGACTCTGGAGGAGTTACAAGCTTCAGTGGCTAGGAGAGACTGTGCATCCAGCTGTTGTTCATGTGCGTCACCAGTCACAGCTTTATGGGAGGAGTGGAAAAGAGAAAGCCACTGTTGGAGGAAAGAAAAACTCCCATGAATTCTCGGCTAGGGTTTGCCGGAAGGCTTGTGGGAGACTCTGAAGTCAGGTGAAAGGAGGTTCTATGGTCTGAAGCAACCAAAATTGAGCTTTTTGCCCTTCAGACTAAATGCCATGTTTGACGTAAGTCAAACACCGCACATCACCAAAAACACACCATCCCTACCACAGACATCCCACCCTGCAAAAACTCATTTCAGGGAGGTAGCACCATCAATTTGCAGGAGACTCGCGGAACTTCCGGGAGAGGTGGGATGTCTGCAATAGAGTAGCTCCTTAGCAGCTAGCCAGCTAGTTTAAATAACGTTAGCTATGCTAATGAACGAATGACACCTGTTAAACTCACCTCAACATGTCTTTTACACAGTCTTAACCCACCATGGGCAATAGAAAAGTCACTGTTGCAAACAGTGCAGCGAGCAACACTGTCATTATTTTTGACCCCTATTAGGCAGGGGTACACTTTAGTGTAGTCTGGGGTGACGTACGTTTTATATTTTTTTTTGGAACACTCTCCCATCGCGTCCGTTCTCTGTCTCTCTGTCTCTATCTCGTGCTCGCTGTCTTGCGTTCTCTCTTGCGCTCTCTCTAGTGCGGGCTCTCGCTCACTGTCATGCTCTCACTTGCCCTCTCTAGTTCTCGAACTCTCTCGCTTGCTCGCTCTCAAAAAAAATTGATTTCCGGGACATTGTATATAATTTGCGGGCATCAGGGAGCCACTATTAATATGCGGGAGACTCCCGGAACTTCTGGGAGAGGTGGGATGTCTGCTACCGTGAAGCATGGTGATGGCTGCATCATGCTGTGGGGATGTTTCACTGCAGCAGGCCCTGGAAGTCTTGTGAAGGTAGAGGGTAAAATGAATGCAGCAAAATACAGGAAATTCCTGGAGGAAAACCTGATGCAGTCTGCAAGAAAACTGCAATTTGTGAGAAAATTTGTTTTCCAGCAAGACAATAACTCCAAGCATAAAACCAAAGCTGCACAGGAATGGCTTAAAAACAACAATGTTAATATGTCATTAACATTGACAATGTTAATAAGTCAGAGTCCAGACCTCAATTCAATTGAGAATTTGAGGCTGGACTTGAGAAGGGCTGTTCACTCATAATCCCCGTGCAATCTAACAAATCTTGAACAGTTTTGTAAAGAAGAATGGGGAAAAATTGCAGTGTCCAGATGTGCAAAGCTGATAGAGACCTATCCACATGGACTCAAGGTTGTAGTTGTTGCCAAAAGTGCATCTACTAAATACTGACTTGAAGGGGGAGAATACTTGTGCAATCAATTATTTTGTGTGTTTTATTTTTGTAATTAATTTAGATTACTTGGTAGAGATCTGTTTTCACTTTGACACAAAAGAGCCTTTTTCTGTTGATCAATGTCAAAAAAGCCAAATTAAATCCACTGTGATTCAATGTTGTAAAATAATAAGACACGGAAACTTCCAAGGGAGGACAAATACTTTTTTATAGGCACTGTGTGTTTGTGTATTATATATACAAAATCTAATACTTAATTTATAATTTGTCTATTGTACTGTACTATATACACAAAGAACTGGAACTGTCCGGATCGGCCAGTGCTGTTAGTCTGGAGAAGACAGCCTCTGGCCCGGCCAAACTTGAGAAATCTCATTTGAGTGGATGCTGCACGATGTGTTCCCCTGTTACAAATCAGTACCATGACATACCAGACAGTCCACAATATGCAATTAAACGATTGAGCTTTATAATTTGTAATTTGACTATAGGGTTAATAAAGAAAACAAAAAGGGCCCATTTTAATGTAACAGTCTAATGCGCACATTGGAGCTCACTGTTTTCCCATCTGTTTGTTCTCCATCAATTTCCCCCAGGTGTTGTGGACTCCCGGCCCCATTCCAAGTCTGGTCAGTCCTGAAGTCTATGACTTCCCTGTTCTGGTATCTTCTCTCTCTGTCTTCTCTTGGACAAAAGACCTGAAATCCCTTCTCTCGGGCACATAAGAAAGAAAAATACCTCCCCTCATTTGTTAGCACACATTGCAAAGCCCGTTATCTCTAGTCATAACCCAAACACTGCAGCTACAGGGAAGCCATTACATTAGCAGTGAATGCTTTCCCAGGGCGTTACTGAACTATACAAGGGGTGATTGATAAGTTCATGGCCTAAGGTAGGAGGAGTTTAGAAAACCAGCACATTTATTTTTCAACATAGTCCCCTCCTACATTTGCACACTTAGTCCAGCGGTCGTGGAGCATATGGATCTTGGACCTCCAAAAAGTGTCCACAGCAGGGGTGATTGATAAGTTAGTGGCCTAAGGTAGAAGGAGATGAGTTATACAGCTCTCGTTACATGCACATGCATTTCAACACATTGAGTGATTATGCAGAAAGTTTGAAGTTAATAACTCATTTCCTTCTACCTTAGGCCATGAACTTATCAATCACCCCTGATGAGTTATTAACTTCAAACTCTCTGCATTATCACTCTTACCTACCATTTGAAGAGGACCCTACTCCAGACCATCAGAAAACTGTCTCTGACGTCATCACCGACCTCATCAACTCTGGAGAACTCTCATCCTCTGCCACCAAACTCATTGTTCCCTTACTCCACACTGCTCGCTTCTACCTCCCATCCAAAATCCACAAAACTGACTGTCTGGGTAGGTCCATTGTCCCTGCTTGCTCCTGCCCCACTGAACTTGTGCTCTTATATCTTGACTCCATTCTATCCTTCTACATGCCACTTAAGTCTGCTACACTTCTCGTGCTCTTGATCTCCACACTAACTTTCCACTCCCTAGCCCCGACCACTTCATTTTTGCTATGGATGTCCAGTTTATTTCCACTTTTATCTCCCACCAAGAATGTCTTAAAGCTCTCCGCTACTTTCTTGATAAAAGAACCAACTAGTTTCCCTCCAGCATGCAATACTCCTCCACCTGGCAGAACTGGTCCTCACCCTCAACTGGTCCAAATTTCTCCTTCAGCTCCTCCCACTTTCTCCAGACTCAGGGTAGCCATGGGCCCTAGCTAGACTTTTTGTGAGCTATGTCGAACAGCCCATGTTCCAAGTCTTCCTTGGTAAGGCTCCCCAATTCTTCCTGTGCTACCGTGACGACTGCTTCATGCTTCCATGCAGAGCTCGTCAATTTCATCAACTTTGCCTCCATCTTCCACCCTGCCCTTAAATTCAGTTGTCTACTTCTGACACCTGCCTCCCCTCTCTCGATCTCTGTCGCTGTCTCTGGAGTGAAACTGTTCACCGACATCATTTACAAACCTACCAATTCCCACGGCTATCTTAACTAAACCTCTTCCCACCCCGTCTCCTGTAAAAATGCTATTCCCTTTTCTTAGTTCTTTCATCTCTGCTGCACCTGTTCCCAGGGTGAGGTTTTCCTTCCCAGGGTATCAGAGGAATTCTCTTTCTTCAAAGAACGGTGTTTCCCTTCCTCCACCAGTGATGTTGACCCTCGCCTGCATTTCCTCTATTTCCCAAACATCTGCGCTCACCCCATCTTCCCGCTGCCTTAACAGAGATACCGCTCCTCTTGTCCTTGGCTACTACCCCATGAGCCTCCACACCCAACACATCGTTCTCTACAACTTCTGCCATTTCCAGAGGGGTCCTACCACCAAACACACCTTTGCCTCCCTCACCCCACTCTCTGCCTTCCCTTGCTCCCTCTGTAGTTCCCTTGTCCTTGTATCCCTCCCTGCTAATCTCCCTCCTGGTACTTATCCCCGCAGGCAACCGAAGTGCTACACTCCTCCCTCACCTCCATTCAGGGCCCTAAGCAGTCCTTCCAGGTGAGGCAACATTTCACCTGCAAATCTGCTGGGGTCATCTTTTATATCCGGCGCTCCTGATACGGCCTCCTGTACATTGGTGAGATGGCTTCGTTGAGCACCTCTGCTCTATCCATCAAAAGTGGGACTCCCCGGCGGTCAAACATTTTAATTCCTATTCTTGTTCTGACATGTGGATCCATTGCCTCCTCTTGTGCTACAATGAGGCCGCCCTCAGAGTGGAGGAGCAACACCTTATAGTCAGTATGGGTAGTCTCCAACCTCATAGCCTGAATATTGATCTCTCCTTTCAGTAGAACATGCCTTTTCCCTCCATCTCCCCCTTCTTCTATTCCCCACTCTGGCCCCTTCTCACCTGCCTATCACCTTCCCCTGGGTCCCCTCCTCCTTCCCTTTCTCCTGTGGTCCTCTGCTGTCAGATTCCTTTACCTTTCGCACCCACCTGGCTTTACCTATCACCTTCCAGCTATCCTCATTCCTCCCCTCCACACCTTTTTATTCTGGTGTCTTCCCCCTTCCTTTCCAGTCCTGAAGAAGGATCTCAGCCTGCAATGTTGTCTCTTCATTCCCTTGGATGCTGCCTGGCCTGCTGAGTTCTTCCAGCATTTTGTTTGTTGCTTTGGATTTCCAACATCTGCAGAATTTCTTTTGTTTATGACTGTCGAAGTTTGTTGATTCAGTAATGAGCCAAACTTCCTAAGTAGATGCTGATCTGCCTTTTTGTGAGTTGCTTTTCCTACTTGCAAGTTTGTTAATATCTTGAACGGTTGCTTCAGCAGAATTTAAAATAAGTTATTTACTTCACAGAAAAAGAACGGGTGATCTCAGTCCTAATTGCTTGTGTGTTTTCCTCTGTGTGTGGAAAATCTTTATCTGAGCAGGAGATTCGTGTTCCCAAGATGAGAAGGGAGCGGCTGCCATCTTCGCGGTTCAGTTGGATGACTACCTTGAGGGGAAGCCTGTCCAGTACAGAGAAGTGCAGGGCCATGAGTCCAACATCTTCTTGGGCAACTTCAAGTCTGGCATCAAATACAAGGTGAGGATTTTCAGTGAGCATAACTTGATTGGACATTAACCAATAAAACAAGTACAGCGCCTGCTTTTGTTTTTGTTGTGTCACTGTATTTCCTTGTGCCAATGGTAGAGTCTGCTGGCAGGATGCGATTAGGAGAGATTGGATCCCAGGTACAATGGCAGTCATGTTAGAGCTGTTCTGGAGGGCCCCCTAAGCTTGATTATTATGGGAAAGCTCCCTTGCCTTAAACCCTACCGATGAGCTACACTTGGATCCCGTGAATACCTTCCAATGCCAACTGCTGAAAGACAAATCTTCCCGTGATATTTTGTTGCTTGTTCAAGTTGATGAACTTTTTACGTTTTTCAACAGCAAGACATGGGCATGCTGATGGAATTGATATAAATGATTCGGGGGGGGCGGGTGGAGGGTGGCGCAATGCCAAGCATTACTAAACTTCACAACCGTAAATGTTGGATGAGGTTTTCCAGCTGTTTTCTGAAGATGTAGTTGTCTAGCACAAAAGCAGGCCGTTTGGCCCAACACATACATGCTGACCAGTAGGGGAGCCCAGGTTAGAGCGGTGCTTAGCAGTGCCAGCTGTAAGATCAGGAATCCGAATCAGATTTAGTATCTCTGACATATGTTGTGAAATTTGTTAACTTTGTGGTAGCAGTACAACGCAATACATGATGGAGAAAAAAAAACCTGTGAATTACAGTAAGTATATATTTAGTAGTTAAATTAACTAAGTAGTTGTGTTGGCGCGTGGCCAGGTGGTTAAGGTGTTGGTCTAGTGATCTGAAGGTCGCTAGTTCGAGCCTCAGCCAAGGCAACGTGTTGTGTCCTTAAGCAAGGCAGTTAACCACACATTGCTCTGCGACGACACCGGTGCCAAGCTGTATCGGCCCTAGTGCCCTTCCCTTGGACAACATCGGTGGCGTGGAGAGGGGAGACTTGCAGCATGGGCAACTGCCGGTCTTCCATACAACCTTGCCCAGTCCTGTGCCCTGGAAACCTTCCATGGTGCAAATCCATGGTCTCACGAGACTAACAGATGCCTACAAATAAGTAGTGCAAAAAAATAGAAATACAGAAAGTAGTGAGGTAGTGTTCATGGGTTCATTGTCCATTTGGAAATTGGAGGGCAGAGGGGAGGAAGCTGTTCCTGAATCATTGAGTGTGTGCCTTTAGGCTCCTGTGTCTCCTCCCTGATGATAGCAATGAGAAGAGGGCATGCCCTGGGTGGTGGGAGTCCTGAATGATGGATGCCGTCCTTCCTGGATGCTATGGAGGCTGGTGTCATGATGGAGCTGATTAAGTCTACAACTCTGCAGCTTGCTTCGATCCTGTGCAGTAACCCCTCCCCTCCCATGCCAGATGATGTTGCAGCCAATTCTTGCCACTGTCTATAAGGAGCTGTACATTCTCTCTGACCATGTGGGTTTCCTCTGGGTGCTCTGGACTCCTCCCACTTTCCAAAGACGTACGGCTTCGGGTTCGTGGGTGTGGGGATGCTACACTGACGCTGGAAGCATAGCAACACGAAGACTGCTCAACGTGATCCTCGCTGATTTGTTTTGATGCAAATTACATATTTCACTGTATTTTCGACGTGCTTGTGACAAAAAAAAGCTAATCTCTAGAAATCCCATTTCCATGATGCTGGCAGGCGCTGAATGATCAGTGTGGGAGGGTGTCTGTGTTTACGTGAGATCTGAGCCAACAGCAAGGAAGAGGTGGATTGCCTGGAATAGTTTAACAGGACACCTCCTTGGCTAGTCACGGCAGTGCTATGAAATGCCGAGTAGGGTTCAGCCCCAGTGAGGGGTACAAGAACCGGATAAATCCTGCTCGGCTACCACCTGGACGCGCGATGGAGAGTCAGAGCAGAAACGTGCCAGGCAGTGACCGGTTACTTCGCCGCTGGGACGGAGGAGCCTCTCACCAATCCGATGTAACCTCTAATGATAACTCCAAACCTCAAACCAGGTAACTCAGCAGACTGAGGCAGGTCTTCAAGGGCAGGATGAAGGTATAGTGCCTATCGGAAGTATTTACCTCCCCCCTGAAGTTTTCATGTTTTATTGTTTTACAACATTAAATCACAGTGGATTTAATTTGGCATTTTTGACACTGATCAAAAGAAAAAAAAAGACTGCATCAAAGTGGGAACAGATCTTTACAAAGTGATCTAAATTAATTACAAATTTAAACACAAAATAATTGATTGCGTAAGTATTTACCCCCTCCCCCTCTAGTCAGTATTTAGTAGATGCACCTTTGGCAGCAATTACAGCCTTAAGTCTGTGTGGATAGGTCTCTATCAGCTTTGCATATCTGGACACTGCAATCTTTCCCCATTCTGCTTTACAAAACTGCTCAGGCTGTCAGATTACATGGGGATTGTGAGGGAACAGCTCTTTTCAAGTTCAGCCACAAATTCTCAATTGGATTGAGGTCTTCACTCTGACTTGGCCACTCCAGGACATTAACTTTGTTTTTAAGCCATTCCTGTGCAGCTTTGGCTTTATGCTTGGAGTCATCGTCTTGCTGGAAAACAAATCTTCTCCCAAATCACAGGTCTCTTGCAGACTGCATCAGGTTTTCCTCCAGGACTTCTCTATATTTGCTGCATACATTTTACTCTCTACCTTCAAAAGCCTTCCAGGGCCTGCTGCAGTGAAGCATCCCCACAACATAATGCAGCCACTGCTGTGCTTCATGGTAGGGATGGTGTGTTTTTGATGATATGTGGTGCTTGGCTTACGCCAAACATAGCAGTTAGTCTGTTGGCCAAAAAGCTCAATTTTGGTTTCATCAAACGATAGAGCCTTCTTCCAGCTGACTTCAGAGTCTCCCACTTGCCTTCTGGCAAACTCTAGCTGAGATTTCATGTAAGTTTTTTTTCAACAGTGGCTTTCTTTTTGCCACTCTCTCATAAAGCTGCGACTGGTGAAGCACATGGGCAACAGTCGTTGTATGCACAGTCTCTCCCATCTCAGCCACTGAAGCTCATAATTCCTCCAAAGTTGTCATAGGTTGCTTGCTGGTCTCCCTCACTAGTCCCCTTCTTGCACGGTCACTCAGTTTTTGAGAACGGCCTGCTCTAGGCAGATTTACAGCTGTGCCATATTCTTTTCATTTCTTGATTGACTTAACTGCATTCCAAGAGATATTCAGTGACTTGGAAATTTTCTTGTATCCATCTCCTAACTTGTGCTGTTTAATAACCTATCCACAGAGTTGCTTGGAGTGTTTCTTTTGTCTTCATGGCGTAGCAACATAGCACGCCCACAGTGCCTGGCAGAACATCACAGAATACAACATGCAGCAGCAAAACAAACCTGAAGAATAAAGAAGGGCAATAGAATTGAAGAAAAATTATACAGACTGACAAGCAACCGATATGCAAAAGAAAACAAACTGTACAAATAATAGTAAATAATACTATTATAATGAGGTGTAGAATCTTTGTGAGTCCATAGTGTTACGAACTGTAACGTTTTAGAAATAAACCAGCAGCAAGAGATCTCACACTGTCGGGTTTTAATGTTAAAACCACCACCTTTATTAGTATCTACTTATAATATGGTAACTTAACCGAGATAAACAGTGTTATGTGTATATATGTGTAATATAGCTCCCAAACTAAGTTAAGCTTGAGGAAATAAAGCTTAAAGTCTTAAGATGGTAAAGTAGGGAAAGTTCAGTCGTCCACGGAATAAATGATAGGAAAGAGATATTTGTAATCCAGGGTGAAATGTAGAGAAAAGGTGGTTACGTCGAATTCCCCAGGTAAACGAAAGTATCGTTGTCGAAGATCTTGTCCGTTGTTTTGTTCCAAATCCACATGTGAGTTATCACCGAAAGTGACCTGTCACAGGGATATCGTCTTCAAGGGAATACCACACAACATAACCAGGCAAGGGTTAACACACAAGTGGTCTCCACAGAATATCCCGAAAAACCCACTCCTTTGGGATTATACAAAGTGACAGACGCACTCCGTGCCGATGTTTAACCCGCCCTCGTGGGCATAAGAGAGTTCCAAGCCTCAGCTGCGACAGGCTGAAGCTACCAGCTTTTTTTTCTCTCTCTGTCTCTGTCTCTCTCTGTGAGAGTGGAAAAAAAAAAGAAAATGAGAATGACCTGGATGGCGACAGTTTTGACCTGAAATGGAGAGTTTGACCACCGTTCCCTTTAAATATTCTTTACAGCTGCACGGACCAACCATTGCTCTCAGCAGAGAATTTTTACAAAGCCTGAAAACTGTGCAGCACTTTAGATTAGATTATGAGAACACTCAGTCCTCGTTTATTGTCATTTAGAAATGCATGCATGCATTAAGAAATGATACAATGTTCCTCCAGAGTGATATCACAGAAAACAGGACAAACCAAAGACTAACACTGACAAGACCACATAATTATAACATATAGTTACAGCAGTACAAAGCAATACCATAATTTGATAAAGAGCAGACCATGAGAACGGTAAAAAAAGTCTCAAAGTTCCAATCGACTCCCGATATTCCCGGATAGCAGGCAGCAGAAGGGAGAAACTCCCTGCCATAAACCTCCAGGCACCAGCAACTGTCGATGCATTGGAAGCACCCGACCACAGCTGACTCTGAGTCTGTCCAAAATCTTCGCGCCTCCGACCAGCCCTTTGGCACCGAGCACCATCACTGCCGAGCACTTCAGCCCCCGTCCTGGCCGCCGGGCAACAAGCAAAGCTGAGGATTCGGGGCCTTCCCCTCCGGAGATTCTGGATCACACAGTGACAGTGACAGCGAAAAAGGCATTTCAGAAGTTTCTCCAGATGTTCCTCCGTTCTGTCACGTCTGTCTCCATCAAATCAGGATTGTGCACGGCACCCTACTTGACAGATTACAGATATCATTCACCAGAGTGGCCGCGCCAGCTACGTCATGCAGCCATCTTCTCCTCCTCCTTATATGTCTTTTTTAAAAATAATGTGCAAACTAGGAATATTTGGAACGAAACTAGAAAGATCACGTGTTTTTTATTAATTGGTATAATGAAATTCAATACAACAAAGAAAATCTTTCACGTTTCATAAACTTTTTCTCATCTTTCTTTATTACAAATCCATTGTCTATAAACACTGTGTCCAGATTAATTTAACATCCAGATGAAAAATTCATCTTAATCCTCAAAATCATCCAAAATCATCCAAATAGTCCACTCTTAGACTGTGGCTGGCTTTACATTTGATTGAATTCATAAGACTGAATCCACATTCACAGTCAGCACTAGAAGCTTGAAATGTTCCAATGACGTCAGCAAGCATTGACAGTTCTTCAGATTCTTTGTTTCTAAGCTCATAGTTCAACATAAGAGTGAGCATCTTAATTGAAACAGTCTTAACTTTCTCAGAAATGACAAATTGAAATCACCATATTTCTGCAATATTTTTGAGGGAACTCTTTTGTTGTAGTCCGTAATAGTAGCTGTGCTTTATTTTTGTTAATCATACAACATTCTCTATTCCAAGTTCAAAATTGGTTGCATTTGCAATAGCAAAGGGGTCAAAAGCTTGCCATTCTCTTAACTCATTGTCAGGAATTCTGTTATCCAAGTGATCATACAAACCTTGAATGAATAAACTAATAATCAACGTCAGAACTTGTAGATGCAAGCAGATCTTTCAGTTTGTCATTCCAACAAATGGTATCACCAAGATTCTGTGACTGTAACTTGTTAATTTTTGCTTTTGCGTACTGCAGTGTTCAAACAGCTTTTCTGAAGGAATTTATGAAGAGATGCCAGATCTTAAGGACAGTTAATGCTACACGATATTGTAGGTTAATCAAAATATTTAGACAGTAGTTGCTGTTTGAATTATTATATTCATTAACTTGCTGTTTGCAGTACTGAATCAAAACTTAATTCCTCATTAAAACAGTAACGGAAAAATGACAGCCATCTTATTCTAACATTAACATTATATTAAAGAAAATTCCACCTGCTTGGCAACAAAGGCTATGTGCGTGGGAGCATTTCAGTTACTCTGTGGCTGTGCATCCACACAGCATAGAGGGAGCAGTGGAGGAGAGCGTAGCCAGGATGGGTGGGAGGGGGAGGCTGCCTTGTTGATGGATGCTGCTTTCTTGTGGCAGTGCTCCTTGTAGATGTGCTAAAGTATTTTTTTAAAGGTAATCCAATGGTTTCATGATCTAGTAGTTTCATGTTGCCACATCCTTGGTGCTTTTCCTTAAACTTCAATCTCTACCTGAAGAGAATTGTGGAGTATTTCTAAAGAAATTAAACGATTTCTTTAGAGTTTGAGGGTTTTGTCAGATATAATGGATTATAGTAACTTTTGTTCGTAGTGATGGCTATTCATTGTGATATTTGATGGCACCTGTGTAAGGTGTTTCCTTGACCCATTAAATGGAGATTGAGAATAGCTTGAACATGCTTGGGTTTTTCTCTCTGCAGTGAAGAAGGATGAGAAGTGACTTGATAGAGTTGTCAGGATGATGAGGGGCAGGGACAGTGGATGGCCAGAGACTTTTTCCTAGGGTGGAAATGGCTTCTACGAGGGTTGGAGAGGTTGGGGGGGGGCGGGGGGGGCGGGGGAGAGAAGGACTTAATGATTGGAGAAAAGTATAGGGGTGATGTCAGAGCTAAGTCTCGATCAGTTCCTGTGTCTTCTGATCTTTTGGTCAGCTTTTACTTAGTAGTGAGTGCATAGAACACCCTGCCAGGTGTGGTGGTAGAAACTCTTAAATGCCCCAATTGTATCTTAGGTAGGCATATGGATGCTTAAAAATAATGGAGGGCTATGTAGGAGAAGGGTTAGATTGATCTTCGAGTAGGTTAAAAGGTTGGTGCAATATCGTGGACCGAAGGGCCTGTACTGTGCCGTTTACAGATGTTCAGGGTTTTTGACATTTGACCATACCCATCACTTTTGATTCCTTGACTCTCTCTGCACATCTAACCCCTGCAGGCTGGCGGAGTTGCGTCTGGTTTCTCTCACGTGGTGCCCAACGAGGTGACGGTGCAGCGATGTCTCCATCTGAAGGGCCGCCGGGTAGTGCGAGCGACGGAGGTCCCCTTGTCTTGGGAGAGCTTCAACTCTGGAGATTGCTTCATCGTTGACCTGGGAGATGTAAGTCAAGCCACTCTGACAGGTTACTGGACATTGTTTGGCAGCCAAGCCAAGAAATCTGAGCAGACATCACAGTAGGTATTTGTGTTCTGCAACTGGGCCGCGAAAGGGAACCGATTCCTAGTCCATTTAATCCGTGTCTGTTTCCAAGGAATCCTCTTCACCTGTCTAAACTTGAACTTGCATTTTTTAATGGGGCCTTTTTAACTATCTCTTCAGATTCAGATTAATCATTTATCGCATGTACAGTACATCAAATCGTGCAGTGAAATGCCTTGTTGTGTTAACGTTCAACACAACCCAGGGGTGTGCAGAGGGCAGGCCGCAAGTGTTGCCACACCTTCCACTGCTGTCGTAGTGTGCCCACAATGTTCAACAGAGCAACAACAGCAAAACCTCAAGAAAGTGGGGCTGAGATTTTTGTAAGAAGTCATCACCTTACTGAATGGCAGAGTGGGTATGGTGCCTACTGCTTGTATTTCCTTGGTAACCAAGACAACACATGGTCTTTTTACGAGGGTGGCCTCTCCTCGCACGTTGAAGAGCTGGGGTGGAGTGTGCTGCATAGAGCAGTGCCTTGCAGCAAGTTTTTCTGTTTCTGCACTGAATTCCCAGCTGCCTGTTGCTTCTGTGGGCTGGAAGAGACTATGTACTGTCTGTACATGGAGTGTATAAGGCTGCCTTCACTACTTGCCTATCTGAAGAGGCTACTTCTCACTTTCTGGCTGCACTTTAGCCCCATCTTCTTCATCTTTGGTCATCCAATAAGGTGGGGGGGCACGGGAGAGAGGAGGATGCCCTAGTTAATCTACTCCTAGGCTGGCTAAGATAGCTATCCATGTGTCCTGGAGATGGGCAGTGAAGGGTTCTGGCCACCTGGCAATGTTCAGAGAGGTACCTGGTTAGCTGTCAGAAAACAAACAAGTTGCATCTGCAGGTAACATGGAAGTGTTTTGGGACCATTGGGCACCATGGGGGTTAAATGCCTTCCTCGATGGGAATGTGTTAGTTTAATCTATATTAGTTATGATTTGTCTGGTTTTCTGTTTGATTGTACATTAGTGTAGTGGTCTGAATTTGTAATAAAAGTATTCTTGTAAAAACAAAATGCACACAATGTTGTGCTGACATTTGAACCTACTCTAAGATCAGCCTAGCCCTTCTCTTCCACTTAGCCCTCCGTTCTTTTTAATCACCCACGTGTCTTGCTTTGACCCACTCCTGCACTTGAACCAACATTGCCCAGGAGCGTTGTCTCCGGTTGAAGGTTCTGCCACGTGTCAGACTTGGTGAAGATCCCAGTGTGATACTTTGGGTGGGAGACCAACAAAAATGATGCCCTCCTAACCTGCCCACCCCGCCCAATCTCCTTGTAAGGTAGTTGTGACACTGGGAGTGAACCGTTAGTTAAAATGTATGCTAGTAGCAGCTGGGAGAGGGAAGTTCTCTTGCTCTGAGTTCTGTGGCATTTCCATTACATAAAAACACACAGGCTGCAATCACTTAACATTGTTAACAAGCACAGTAAAATTCCTTAAATGTCTGAAATAGTTTCCAAAATAACTGATTCATTCCTGATAACAGCTATAATGTGAATTGGACAATGGGTTTGGGGAAGAGGGGGAACATTTCCTGAGTTTTGCTGATGAATGCCAATCTTCTCATTTCTAAGTGGTTCAGAAATCTAACTTTTAAAGCCATGATTACAACACTGAACGACTGAGTAATAATGTTAGTGCCAGGGATTTTGTTTTAACTTCCCACCTCGTCGCCTGCCCTCTTGAGGAGGCCTCCAAGTGAGTCCAGGCCACGGCAGCTGTCTCAGGATTAGTGTTTGTTGGATTGTTTAACACTGGTGCCTTAGTCTTGTTGGAAGTGATCTTCTCTGCTGTCTGAGCCCATGTGGCTGACAGACATCCCCGGGCCAGGAATCTGTCACCTCCTGCAGAATATCATGTCCTGTATGATAGCCAAGTTGTGAAAAGGATCCATACCAGTCGCAACTCTGCCTGCTTAATGCCCTCTGCTGTATCAGTGTTAAAGAAGTCACTGAAGCTCAAAGGGAAGTTGCTGAATCCGCAGTTGTTACTCTTGGTGCTGCTAATTAAACCAAGTGTAATACAGTTGTGAAGCACTGTGGCCACTTTCTTAGGTACCTCCTGTATAAAATAAAGTGGCCATTGAGTGAATGTTTGTGGTCTTCTGCTGCTTTAGCCCATCCACTTCGAGGTTCGATGTGTTGTGTGTTCAGAGATGCTCTTCTGCACACCTCTGTTGTAATGCATGGTTATTTGAGGTACTGCTGCCTTCCTGTCAGCTTGAACCAGTTGGCCATTCTCCCCTGACCTCTCGCATTAATAAGCCTTTTCTTTTTGCATACAGAACTGCTACACACTGGATGATTTTTTTTTTCCTTTGTTTTTCACACCATTCTGTCTAATCTCTAGAGATTGTGTATGAAAGTCTCAGGAGATCAGCAGTTTCTGAGATACTCAAACCACCCCATCTGGCACCAGCATCATTCCACAGTCAAAGTCACTTAGATCACATTTCTTCCCAATTCTGATGTTTTATACGAACGACAACTGAACCTCTTGACCACGTCTGCATGCTTTAATGCATTGAGTTGCTGCCACGCAATTGGCTGATTAGATATTTGCATTAACGAGCAGGTGTACTTGATAAAATGGCCACTGAGGTGTGTATATATGGCAGGGGACAGCACCAGCTTGGGATCGACACTGATGTCGTCACTTCTGTTGTCTGCGCTCACCTGAGCTTCCGTTGTTAATGATCGTTCTGTGGGACTGAACATTTGTTATTGGAGCCAGTCCTGAAATCCACTCCAAACTGTCAAAGCCCGTCAAAGTCAGGTTCATTGTCAAGTGTGCACAAATGAAATGGAAAACTTGCTTCCAGCAGCATCAGAGTTACTTAGCATCGGATAAGCAGAATTCCCAGCGAATACGATTTAAAGATTAGCTGTATTTGTCACATGTACACAAAAACATAAAGTTCAAAGTATGTATACTTTATACAGCCTTGAGGTTCAGTTCCTTACAGGCAGCCACGGAACATGGAACCCATTACAAACAAAAGACGACTGACATTGTGCAGAGAGAAAAAAGAACAAATCATGCAAACAATAAAAGCTAGCAAATAGCATTTGGAACTGAAGTTCACAATGCCAGGCGTCACTGTAGCCGATCCTGAAGTCCGCTAGTGCAGGTCATGTTCTTGGTCCAGCACAGAGACGAGCAAACTCTGCAGAGCAGCAAGCTGAACTGGCCCATCGCTCTCCTCCGACCCTGAACATTTCAGTCTGGCCTGGGGCGTAAGTTGCCCGTTTAAATGACCTGTCATGTGGCATTTGCATCAATGACCGACACAGTCCGAGGATGTGCTGGGGAGTGAGGGTCACCTTGTTTCCAGTGCCTACGTAGCATGCCTACAACTTACTTGCCCCAACTTGTACATCTTTAGAATATGGGAGGAAGCCAGAGCACCTGGAGGAAACCACGGAGAAATGTGCAAACTGCCTACAGTGGAAATTGAGCCCTGATCGCTGGTGCTGTAGTTTTTACAAGAAAGAATGCCATCTGAACAATAAACTTGCTTGTGGTGCAAAGACCTGGTCTTTGAGAAGACAGCTGAGATGGGCAGTGGACTACTATTTGGACCACGCACTGAGCAAAGAATTTGCTCTCAAAGTACAAAATATTCTGAATAATCTGTCAAATTAGTAGAAGCGAAAGCCATTCCTGAGGCCCCTTGGTGTAGGTGGAATTGGGAAATCAACATGGCCTTGTCAGAGACACCCACGTCCTGGAAGGTAATGAAAGGCTTTGAGCAGGATCTGATGGCAGGAATAATGCTGGATGTGAAGAATGAGCTTTCATCTTCCCTGTCCTTATTTGACAATTTCTCTCCCTAATCAAACAAACGCAACTCTGTGATTAATCCTTTGGAAAGCCAAGCACTCCGTGGGCAAAGATGGTGTAGTGACATGTAAGATATAATTGGCTCTATGGGGGATAATGTGTTACATTGATTCTTGCCACTTTGTGATATATTTCCTTGTGTTTCAGGAAGTCTTGCAGTGGTGTGGCTCCAAGTGCAACAGGTTTGAACGTCTGAAGGCCACATACATCGCCAAGGGTATTCGTGACAATGAGAGGAGCGGCCGTGCCCGTGTGAGGGTGCTGGAGGAAGGCAAGGAGTCAGAAAAGTTGATCGAGGTGAGCATCAGGCTCTGACAGATGAAAGACCTTGTGTACTATTGTAAAGAGAAAATGAATTTTTTTCTGTGGGGTTTGCCAAAGTGCCAGCGGACGTCACCACAGCCAGCTGACTGACGGAGGTTATAGTCACAGATTTTTTCAGGTAAAAAGATGACCCTATTTGTCACGTGTGCACTGGAACATTGAAGCATACAATGAGATGTCGCATGTGTCGGGGATGTGCTGGAGGCAGCCCGCAAGTGTCACCACCTTTCTGATGCTAACGTAGCATGTAACTAATCCCAATTTGTACGTCTTTGGAAGGTGGGAGGAAACCAGAGGACCCAGAGGAAACCCTTGCGTTCACAGGGAGAGTATACAAGCCTCTTACAGACAATGATGGGAATTGAACTGTAATCAGTGATTGCTAGTGCTGTAAATCAATTGTGCTATCTGCTACCATGTATCAGAATCAGGTTTAGTATCATTGGCAAATGTTGTGAAATTTGTTAACTCTGTGGCAGCAATTCAATGCAATACATGATAGAGGAAAAAACTGTATTAGAAAGTTTATATGTATATTAAGTAGTTAAAGAAGTAGTGCAAAAACAGAAATAAAAAGTAGCGAGGTAGTGTTCATGGGTTCAATGTCCATTCAGAAATCTGATGGCAGAGAGGAAGAAGCTGTTCCTGAATCGCTGAGTGTGTGTCTTCAGGCTCCTGTACCTCCTTATTGACGGTAACAATGAGGAGAGGGCATGTCCTGGGTGATGGGGTGCCTTTTGGAGGCACCGCTCCTTGAAGCTGTTTTACATGCTGTTGAGGCTAGTGCCCATGATGGAGTTGCCTGATTTTACAACTTCCTGCAGCTTACTTTGATACTGTGCAGTAACTCTCCCCTCTCCATACAAACCGATGATGCAGCCAGTCAGAATGCTGTCCATGGTGCATTTGTAGAAATTTGAGTGTTTTAGGTGAGAAATCAGAACTTCCCAAACTCCTAATGAAATACAGCTGCTGTCTTCCTTTCTTTGTAACTGCATCAATCTGTCAGGACCAGGTTAGGTCCTCAGAGATATTAACACCCAGGAACTTGAAATTGCTCACTCTCTCCACTTCTGATCCCTCTGAGGCCTGGTCTGTGTTCCCTCATCTTACCCTTTCTGATGCGCACAATCATCTCTTTGATCTTATTGCCATCGAGTGCAAGGGTGTTGCTACGACACCACTCAACTAGCTGGTATATCTCGCTCCTGTACGCCCTCTTGTCACCATCTGAGATTCTGCCAACAATGGTTGTATCATCAGAAAATTTAAAGACAGCATTTAAGCTGTGCCCATTTGAACTTTTCTATATTAACAAGATATAGCAACAAATCAGATCCTTCAGCCCATCGACCATCCTCCATTTTACACTGATCCTGCATTGGCCCAACTCCGATGTTTCCACCAATCTGAGGAGAGTTGCAATTTACACTCTCCTACATGCATTTAATTAACGGCACATACATCTTTGAAATGTGAGAAGAAACCCACAAACTCCATGTAGACAACAGGAATTCTGCAGATGCTGGAAATTCAAGCAACACACATCAAAGTTGCTGGTGAACGCAGCAGGCCAGGCAGCATCTCTAGGAAGAGGTGCAGTCGACGTTTCAGGCCGAGACCCTTCGTCAGGACTAACTGAAGGAAGAGTGAGTAAGAGTAACTCCATGTAGACATCACCCAAGGCCGGGATTGAACCAGGGTCTCTGATGCTATGCGGCAGTGGCTCTCGGACAGTGCCCAGGTTGGTTGCATCTTCATTCAGTGGAAGGCTGGGCCCTGTGGAACAAAGAGTGGAGACCCCAGGGTGAAAGATATTGGTAAATCATGTCATTATATCTGTGTTGGTGGAAAGATTTGAGATGAAGAGGCATGACCATTGTGTTTTAACATTGGCTCTTCTAGCTTCATTTGTTTCCAGTTTGTGACTCTCAATTCTATTCTGTTTTATTTTCAAGATTCTTGGACCAAAGCCAGATCTGCCCGAAGGCACAGAGGATGACCTTAAGGCTGACGTATCCAACAGAAAACTGGCTAAGTTGTACAAGGTGTGATGCACAATTCTTTGAGGTGCCTAAAGATTGTTGGAAATGGGATAAGCAAATGTGTCTGTGTAGATCACCCCTGTGAACCGTGAAGCTCCTTGTCTCAAACATTTCTCCGGGGTTGGGACACTAAGATCAAGGTGATCTGTCTAGTCTGGTAGTCTGGAGCCACCCATTAGACAAGACTGTTTACTCTTGGCAAGTGACTAAGCCTTCAGACTCTCTGAGCTCCATGGCAATTTAGAGATCTTTGCCTGGATCTTCTCAATTAATTGCCTGTGCTCTAGGTTTTATATAAACAATCAAAGGTTTCAAAGGTACATTTAATGTCAGAGGAATGTATACAATATACATCCTGAAATGCTTTTTCTTCACAACTATCCACAAAAACAGAAGAGTGCCCCCAAAGAATGAATGACAATTAAATGTTAGAACCCCAAAGTCCCCCCCAGCTCCCCTCCTTCCTGCGCGTAAGCAGCAGCGAGCAATAATCCCCCCCCTCCTGCCACTGGCAAAAAAGCATCAGCACCCACCACCGAGCACTCAGGCATGAGCAAAGCTGAGCAAAGACAGAGATTTGTAGTACCCCAAAGACTACATGTTCACCCAGTGTTCGACATACCACAGGCTCTCTCTCTCTCTCCCTAATAAGGGAGAAAGAGGTGTCTCCATTTCACAGTGAGAGGGGAGGCATAGCAAACAACTCTGTGTAGTGACCTCACATTCTTCTGTAATACTGTTACCGGTAGCAACAGAATTTCCCAACCATTGCAATGCTGTTAAACCAGGGGTTTCTAACGTGGCGTCCACTGACCCTTTGCTTCATGATATTGGTCCATGTCATAAAGTCTAGGGAGCTCTGAGTTTAACCATTTCTGTCACACTGTTTATAATGGATATTTTGTGTCCCAACCACTGCAATGCAGTTAAACCATTTCTATCACATTGATCATGAAGATCATTTTGTCATGCTTTGCACTTGGTATGTGAAAGTTGATCTTGGGCAGAGTGGGTGGGGTTTTGACGTTGGACAGATGCGTAGTTGGAAAGATTTGTTACTGGTAGGCTCTGCTGCCGAGCGAGGTGCTAATGCGAGTTTACTTGGATCTTCCCGGCTCTGATCACTAACCAGACCAGCTAATTAAGTCTACCAGCATTGATGTTTGATTTGCTTCTGCATTCCTTTTAAATTTCAGCCCTATAGCTTTTGTATTCCACCATCTCTCTGTTGTGAGAGAATGGCATTCAGGTGGTCGTCCTTGTGAGACCATCATGGCTCTATCTGCTCCTACAGTGGGCTCTCTTCATAGTTGAAGGACAGGAAACAGCATGGAACCACTGGAACCCCTGGAACCCCATTCCTCCTGCATTCTAACTCTCTGATTGCTATGCTTACCCACCGAGGAATGTGTGCCATTGCCATCGTAAAACATTTTGATGGTCTCTGTAGAGTTTCTTCCTACCCAAAGTTGTTCTCACTTGGCCTGTAAAGAGGGAGCAAAGCTGCATCATAAAACTAACTTTCCCTTTCTCTGGAGTGCAGTACTTGACAGATACTGACCAGATTTTTTTTTGGGCTTCTCTCTTTCAGGTTTCGAATGCCTCAGGAGAAGTCAGTATTTCCCTGGTGTCTGCGGAAAATCCATTCAAACAGGACATGTTGCAATCTGAGGACAGCTTCATCTTGGACAACGGATCGAATGGGATGATCTTTGTGTGGAAAGGTTAGAACCAGTTCCACAACTAGTCATGCTGGGAAGTTAATTGTGGGTGTGAAGGTTTTTTCCCCAAACATACGGTAATACTTTAGGGAATGTGCATCAAATTGTTCTCTGTCTGCTGTTCTTTCTGGATTCCAATTCTGAGAGAAAAATTCGATCTTGCAGGGTAAATTCCTCATGTAAGTTGTGTTGCATCCAATTGCTTGGTTAATTTATTATCATAAAAATTAAGAGCAGTATTAACGAAAATAATATCAAATAGTATGGGAAAAGTCTGCCAGTCTGGTAAAGTCTGGAGTGTGGCAGATTCTTGGAGTTTTATGTACATTGGCTGAGCAGTTTAATATTGACCGTAGAACCGTTGCTGTTGTAACCCTGTTTAATTTCTGACCCTTGGGCTTCTGGGAGTCAAAAACTGGCAAGCAGTCTGAATTCCAAGATTTCAGTTTATTTTAGAGTACAAACAAACATGCAAGTACTGAGCAAACTAAATAAAGATCTGAGAAATGATGCTAGGAAGGGAATTAATGCTAAGGGGTGTAAAACAAAAGAATAAAGATGGCAGTTCTGAAAAGTCTATCACTTTTATAGATGAGATAAAGAAATTCCTTAGAGATAAATTAGTTAATAGGCTGCGTAATTAAAACAATTACATCATGTGGATAATGTGCTCATACTAAGCAAATGAAAAATAAGAAAGGTGATAAATTGTTAGTTTAGCTGCTTTACCGCTTTCTGCCAGTCAGTGTGAAAAATACACGAGTTTGTTAAAAAGTACAAATCTAAATCTTATAAAAAGTATTATTTAAAAAAAAGTCTTGGACCAGTTGTAATGTGTAATATGGGAGCTTCCAGTTTAATGCCTCTGTGGCCACGGCCTGTGCAGGAGATGAAGTTCTGTCCAGTAATTGGGTTGCATTGAGCTGCCTCCTTTCTGCCATCTGTGCACCACAATCTCAGACACTTATGGCTGGTTGTTAGATGGAGCAAGTCTGGCCAGTATCACTGGTCCAAAGGTATTGTGTGCACTGAGGCATGGCTGCTTTATTGATGTACTGATACAAGTTGGGAGAAGGTTTCTACGGGGTAAGGGTGGGATAGAACATTGGGGTGAATAAGCTGCCCTTGTAAATTTGGGACATGTTTCGTTCAAGACAACTTCGGAAGGTCTTGTGTCGTGGTGAGTGGGTGTGTTTTGTGAGGGGTTGGGAGAAGATGGTGAATTTGGACAGCAGGGCAAAACAAAGCTTTCTAAAACTTTAACTTGAAGCACTCAACTTGTCAGTGAAATGGGTTGATTTATTCTCCGGTCCCTACTGGATGATTACCATCCTGGAAAGTTGTGTGTCTATGTGCAAATTCTTTTCTCCTTCGTGCAGCACTTCCGAGGTTTATCCTCTGCACTGATCGCTGAAGTTCAAGTTCAGTTTATTGTCATTCAAACATACACGCTTACCACCAAACGAAACTACGTTCCTCTGGATCCGGGTGGACAACACAGTACACATAACTCGCACATAAAGGCCATAAGATATAGAAGCAACATTAGGCCATTTGAAACATTGAATCCGTTCCATCACTCCATCATGGCTGATCCATTTCCTGGTCAGACCCAATCTCCTGCTTTCTCCCCATATCCCTTCATGCCCTGACCTCTCTCTGGCTAAAGAAATCCCTCCTCATCTCCATTCTAGAAGGATGTCCCTGTATTCTGAGGCTCTGCTCTTGGGAATATCACCACAAATAAATTAACAAATAACAAGGTGTTATATACAATACAAAGTTCAAAGTAAACTTTATTACCAGAGTATGTACGTGTCACCACATACAACCCTGAGAATCTTACTTGGTGGGCATGATCAGCAAATCTATAGAACAGTAACTGTAAACTATGCAAATAAAGGCATCCGTTAGTCTTGCGAGACCATGGATCTGCGCTTGGAAAGTCTTCACTCTCCAGGGCGCAGGCCTGGGCAAGGTTATATGAAAGACCAGCAGTTGCCCATGCTGCAAGTCTTCCCTCTCCACGACACCAACGTTGTCCAAGGGAAGGGCATTAGGACCCATACAGCTTGGCACCGGTGTCGTCACAGAGCAATGTGTGATTAAATGCCTTGCTCAAGGACACAACACGTGGCCTCGGCTGGGGCTCGAACTCACAACCTTCAGGTCGCTAGTCCAATGCCTTAACCATTTGGCCACGTTCCCACACCTCGTTGGTCTAGTGGTATGATTCTCGCTTTGGGTCTGAAGTTGCGAGCATGTGAGAGGTCCCCAGTTCAAATCCCGGACAAGCCCCCCTGAATGATATATTTTAGTGTTGGCGTGTGGCCAAGTGGTTAAGGCATCAGTCTAGTGATCTGAAGGTCACTAGTTCGAGTCTCAGCTGAGGCAGTGTGTTGTGTCCTTGAGCAAAGCACTTAATCACACGTTGCTCTGCGACAACACTGGTGCCAAGCTGTATGGGTCCTAATGCACTTCCCTTGGACAACATCGGTGGCGTGGAGAGGGGAGACGCAACATGGGCAACTGCTGATCTTCCATACAACCTTGCCCAGGCCTGCATCCTGGAAACCTTCCAAGGCACAAATGCATGGTCTCATGAGACTAACGGATGCCTATGCAAAATACAGATATAAATAAATAGCAATAAATAATGAGCATGAAATAACATATAACAGAGAAAGCTGCTTCCCATTCTAACAGACCTTGTTCTAATGCTACAGTATCTCCTGCCTGATGGTAAGGGGTCATTGAGATTGTTGGAAAGATGGGAGGGACCATTGATGATGCTAAGGCTCCTGTGCACACAGCACTCCTGATAAATATCTCTAATGGGTGGAAGAGAGACCCCGATGACCCTTGCAATTCTTTGCAGGGACTTGCTGTTAGATGCCTTCCAAATCCCGTACCAGGCAGTGAGGCAGCTGGTCAGGACACACTCTCGAAGGTGTTTCTCTTGATGTTCTAAACAAAATGGTTAAAATGAGGGATGGGGGGGAGCCTCAATCTCTTCAGGAAATGGAGATGCTGCTGTGCTTTCTTGACCAAAGTGGTGGTGTCGAGGGACCAGATGGGAGATGTAAAGTGCTGAAGAAGGAGGTGTCTGATGGGGGGGAAGAGTGAACCGCGGGGGAAAGAGAATGAGGATGTTCAAGGAATTCTCAATGTCACTGATTTCTTTTGTGAACTGTAAAAGGTAAACAAGCTGATCCGGAAGAACGCAAAGCTGCTTTGAAAGGTGCAGAACAATTTATTTCACAAATGGGATATCCTAAACACACCCAGGTAAGATGTATTGGGGTACTTCATTTAATGTGGGCAGGGACTTGGACCTTCTGGGACCTAAACCTACTTAATGTTATTTGCTAAAGATTTTGAGGCCTAGATCAAGTGGATAGCCAGAGACATTTTCCCAAGGGGGGAGATGCCTAATATAAGAGGGCATGAATTTAAGGTGATTGGAAGAAAGTATAGGCCTAATTATCAGAGGGCACAGAGAGTGGTGCGTGTGTGGAATGTGCTGTCAGGGATGGTGGTAGAGGCAGATAAACTAGGGAGACTTAATAAACTCTTAGAAAGGCACATGGATGATAGAAAAATGGAGGATTATGTTGGAGGTAGGGGTTAGATTGATCTTGGAGTAGGTTGAAAAGATTGGCACAACATCATAGGCCCAAGGGCACGTACTGTGTTGTAACGTTCTACATTTAAAGATGTTATTAGGGAGAATTTGTCCCACTGCAAGGAAGTGTTTTATATTCGTAAACACGAGGAATTCTGCAGATGCTGGAAATTCAAGCAACACACATCAAAGTTGCTGGTGAACGCAGCAGGCCAGGCAGCATCTCTAGGAAGAGGTACAGTTGAGGTTTCGGGCCGAGACCCTTCTTCAGGACTAACTTGGAGCAGGGACTTCGTCAGACCCTTCGGCCCAAAACGTCGACTGTACCTCTTCCTAGAGATGCTGCCTGGCCTGCTGCGTTCACCAGCAACTTTGATGTGTGTTGCAAGTGTTTTATATTTATTTGTTTGTTTATTTCTAGAAATATACCTCTTTATTGAAATACGGTATGGAATAGGCCCTTCTGGCCCTTCCAGCCACCCCCCGATTTAACCCCAGCCTAATTACAGGGCAATTTACAATGACCAATTAACCTACTGACCGGTATGTCTTTGGACTGTGGGAGGAAACCAGAACACCCGGAGGAAACCCACGTAGTCACAGGGAGGACGTACAAACTCCTTACAGGCAGCGATATTTACTTGGGAGCAACAGACAGTTACTCATTAGTAACTGTAATACAGTTTATTCAGCAAAGACTTCTTTATCATTGGGAGTTTGTCCATTTGTGGCTGTGAAGTTTTCTGTTGGACAGGAAGAATGCTTTGCTCACTGAGTGTCATGCTCAGAACTTGGAGCAGGGTCGAGCAGAATCAGTCATGAAGTTAGTTGTTTTGTGGCAGTGCAATACGTAAACCTTTAGTTTTACAGTAAGAAATGTGCATATTAAAAATAAGCAGTGCAAAGCAAGAGTACAAATGGTGCGGTATTGTGTGCAGGTAATTGTTCAGAAATCTGATGGCAGAGGAGAAGAAACTGTTCCTAGAACATTGAGTTTGTGTCTTCAGGCTCCTGTACATCATCCTCGATGGTAGCAATGTGAAGAGGGCATGTCCTGGGTGATGGGGGTCCTTAATGACGGATGCCGCCTTTTTGAGGCCTCGTCTTTTGAAGAGGTCCTCAATGGTGGACATGGGCTAGTGCCCACGATGGAGCCAGTTGAGTCTGAAACCCTGCCAGCTTTTTCCGATCCTGTGCAGTCCTACAAACAGGATAGAACATAGAACATGGGTTATAGTGCAGGAGCAGGCCCTGCGTCCTACAGTGTTGAGCCTAACCAATTAAATTAGTAATCCAAATGGCCAACTAAACCGGTCTCTTATGCAACATGGGCCAAGCCTCTACTTGTGTTGTTCCTCAGGTTCAGATTCTGCCCGAGTCCGGCGAGACACCACTCTTCAAGCAGTTCTTCAAGAACTGGGTTGACTTGAATCAGACACAGGGAATGGGCACCTGCTATATCTCCGGGCAGATCGCCAAGATTGAGAAGGTGCCCTTTGATGCTGCTACTTTGCACGAGTCTCCTGCCATGGCTGCCCAGCACGGAATGGTGGACGATGGATCTGGGGAGAAAACGGTAAGGACTCTGGCCACGGCCACAGCTTTGATCTCTGTTTTGAGACAAACTCATCTGAGGTACAAGTCTGTGTGTAGGAAGCAGTCAGATATTCCTGGAGGAACTTTGGTGGGGGGGTGGGTAATGATTATGTTAAATGGAGACAACAGCAGACTGCAAATACTGGGATTTGAAGCAAAACAAAAATATCGCTGGAGGAATTTCATCAATTACTTCCCTCCACTGCCCAATTTTGCCCTTGCATGTCGATTGCCCATCGCTCTTCCCAGATGCTGCCTTACCTGTGAGTTCCTCCAGCAGTTTTTAAATCTTTTTGCTTGGGGGTAGGTGTTTATCCAACTCCAATATGTTGGAGTTCTGAGAGCTGTCTGGGCAGGCTGCACTTTCTCGGCCCCCCTGTTTTTTTTTCGCTTTATTTCAACCCCCATCCCGGCTTTCCCCCACTGATGCTGTTCTGTGGTGGTTCTAATCCTGCGCAGTTCCCAGGAACTGACCACCCTTCTCCCTACAAAATGGGAGACAACTAAGCCAGACATTCCACCCTGCAAAAACTCATTTCAGGGAGGTAGCACCATCAATTTGCGGGAGACTTCCGGGAGAGGTGGGATGTCTGCAATAGAGTAGCTCCTTAGCAGCTAGCCAGCTAGTTTAAATAACATTAGCTATGCTAATGAATGAATGACACCTGTTAAACTCACCTCAACATGTCTTTTACAGCCTTAACCCACCATGGGCAATAGAAAAGTCACTGTTGCAAACAGTGCAGCGAGCAACACTATCATTATTTTTGACCCCTATTAGGCAGGGGTACACTTTAGGGTAGTCTAGGGTGACGTATGTTTCATATTTCTTTTTTTGGAACACTCTCGCTCTTGCTCTCGCTCGCTGTCTCGCGCGCGCACTCTCTTGCTCGTGGTCGCTCTCGCACTTGCTTTCTCGCTCTTGCGCTCTCTCTCGTGGTCGCTCACTCGCGCTCGCTCTCGCACTCTCTGTCGCTCTCTCGCGCTTGCTTTCTTGCTCTCGCGCTCTCTCACTCGCTGTTTCGCGCTTGCTTTCTTGCTTTTGCGCTTGCTCTCTTGCTCTTTCTGGCGCGTTCTCTCACACTCGCTCTGAAAAAAATTGATTTCCGTGATATTGTATATAATTTGCGGGCATCAGGAAGCCACTATTAATATGCGGGGGACTCCCGGAACTTCCGGGAGAAGTGGGATGTCTGCTAAGCCTCGGGTAGTGAATCAGGAGACTGCCTCAGGACACCTTGCTGATGGCTCACTCTGTTAAAATTAATTGATGGATACATTTTTTAAAAATTAAGAATTATTGGCACCTTCTGAGGATGCAGCTTCAGAATAGAAGCGTGCCCCTTTGCAACAGCAACAGGAAGGCATTTCTTTAACTAGAGGGTGGTAAATCTGTGGAATTCATTGCCACAGATGACTGTGGAGGCCAGGTCATTGGGTATGTTTAAAGCAGGTGATGATAGGGTCTTGATTAGTCAGGGTGTCAAAAGTTACAGGGAGAAGGCAGGAAGGTGGGGTTGATAGAGAGGGATGATAAGTCAGCCACGATGGAATGGCGGGTCAGACTCGATGAGCCAAATGGACTAGATCTACTTCTATGTCTTGTGGTCTAAATAAGATAACCAATTGTTTTGGCTGTTGGGTCCATGCTGAAGAACAATTCCATTAATCTCACTATTTTTCCCTGTAGCCTATAATTTATTCTCTTGCATGCCCATCAGTTCCTCTGGTCTTTTTGCTAATTGCCTACACCTAAAGGCATCCGTTAGTCTTGCAAAACCATGGATCTGTGCCTGGAAAGTCTTCACTCTCCAGGGCGCAGGCCTGGGCAAGGTTGTATGGAAGACCAGCAGTTGCCCTCTCCACGCCACCAAGGGAAGGGCATTAGGACCCATACAGCTTGGCACCAGTGTCATCGCAGAGCAATGTGTGATTAAGTGCCTTGCTCAAGGACACAACACGTTCCCTGGGCTGAGGCTCGAACTCACAACCTTCAGGTAGCTAGTCCAATGCCTTAATCACTTGGCCACGTGCCCATACACGTGCCTACACCTAGGAGTAAATTAGTGGGCAGTTTAGCAGTTTAACTATCTGGTGGGGAGGGAAGCTACGCATCACGGCTCCTTGTGACCTCCGTGGTCAGGAATGTGTGAAGTAAGTTCCCTTTATTACATTTGAGTTATGTGTCTGAAGTGAATTACCATTTCAATAGGAGGATAGTGTTGTTGTGTGGTCAAGTCAAGTCAAGTGCAAGTCAAAAATTACTGTAAGTTGCAATAAAAAATAGTGCAAAGGAGGAAGGTGGGCCTTCTAGAAATCTGATCATGGGGAAGGAGCTGTTCCTAAAACGTTAATGGTGCATCTTCAGGCTCCTGTGCCTTCTCCCCAGTGGTAGCAATGAGAAGATGGCATGCCTTGGATGGTGACATCCTCAAGTTAAATCCTTTGGTATGGGTGGGGAAGTTGAACCTGTATAGTTTTGGTTTGCCTCTATTACATGAGAAGATGGCATGTCTTGGATGGTGACATTTGGTGTCCACCAATGGGTTTGCCCACCCATTGCTGGCAGAATTAGGCCATTTGGCCCATCAAATTTCCACTATTCCATCATGGCTGATTTATAATCCTTTTCAACCCCATTCTCCCTGCCTTCTCCCTGTAACCGTTGACATGTCTTGGATGGTGACCTTTGGTGTGGATGGGGAAGTTGAACCTTTTGGTTGGCCTCTATTACGAGCTTTCTTTTTCCCTCCCAACCCTTTCAGATCTGGCGCGTTGAAGGCAGTGACAAAGCACTTGTGGATCCAAGCACCCACGGTCAGTTCTACGGAGGGGATTGCTACATTATCCTGTACGCCTACACCTTTGGCGGGAGGCATGGGAACATCATCTACTTCTGGTGAGCCATTGAGCTGCTTCATTGTAAATTGTCCAAATGCTTTGGAGGTTTCCTCATGACTGCAGAGGTTCCCTCTCCTTAGTGAGAGGTTGAAGTTGATTTAGTCTGGTGAAAGTGCTCTTAAGTTGTCACTGTCTTTCAGAGATGGTTTGAAATTAAGTTGAATGTTGTGTTCCATTTTTAGACCGTAACATATAGGAGCATAATTAGGCCATTTGGCCCATTGATTCTGCTCCACTATTCCATCATGGCTGATTTTATTATCCTTCTCAAACACATTTGTACAACCTGTACAAAAAGGACAGGTTACACCTGAACCCAAAGGTGTCCAATATCCCAGCGGGCACACTTAATAGAGCTGTTAGGGAGGGTTTAAACTAATTTGGCAGGGGGTGGGAATGAGGAAGGGGAAAACAGAAATAAATCAAGGATAGCTTGCAACAGAGATTATAGAAAGAACAGGCAGGAGACGAGGCTTAATCACAGCCAGTGGGATGAGTTACAGGGCAATAGAGGCATAGTGCAGTTAAAACAGAAAGCAACACATACTGGACTGAATGCACACAGCATAAGGAATAAAATGGACAATCTTGAAATTCAGCTACAGATTGGCAAATACGATGTTGTGGCCATCTCTGAAACTTGGCTAAAGGATGGCTGCCGTTGGGAGCTGAACGTCCAAGGATATATATGATATATTGGAAAGATAGGTTAGTAGGCAGAAGAGGTGGTGTGGTTCTGTGTATAAGAAATAATATTAAATCATTAGAAAGAGATGACATAGGATTGGAAGGTGTAGAGTCTCTATGGGTTGAGTTAAGAAATGGCAAGGGTAAAAGGACCCTAATGGCAGTTGTATTCAGGCCTCCAAACAGCGGCCGGTATGTGGATTACAAATTACAGCAGGAGATAGAAAAGGCGTGTCAGAAAGGCAATATCATGATAATCATTGGGGATTTTAACATGAAAGTGGATTGGGAAAACCAGGCCAGTTCTGGACCTCGAGAGAAAATTTGTAGAATGTCTAAGGGATGACTTTTTAGAACAGCTTGTTGCTGAGCCCACTAGGGGATTGGGTGTGCTGGATTGGGTGTTGTGCAATGATCCGGAGGTGACAAGAGAGTTTAGGGTTAAGGAACCCTTAGGGAACAGTGATCACAATATGATAGAGTTCACATTGAAATTTGAGAGGGAAAAAATAAAATCCAATGTGTCGGTATTTCAGTGGAATAAAGGAAATTACAATGGCATGAGAGGGGAACTGGCCAAAGTTGACTGGAAAGGGACATTTGCAGGAAGGACAGCAGAGCAGCAATGGCTGGAGTTTCTACAAAAAATGAGGGAAGTACAAGACAGATATATTCCAAATACGAAGAAATTTTCAAAGGGAAGAGGACAGTACCGTAGCTGACAAATGAAGTCAGAGCCAAAGTAAAAGCAAAAAAGAGGGCATACAAGGAAACCAGAACTAGTGGGAAGGCAGAGGATTGGGGAGCTTTTAAAAACTTGCAGAAGGAAACTAAGAAGGTCATTCAGAAGGAAAACTTGAATTATGAGAGGAAGCTGGTGACTAATATCAAAGAAGATACTAAAAGCTTTTTTAAATATATAAGGGTAAAAGAGAGTCGAAGGACCAATACAAAATGACGATGGAGATACTGTAACACACATAAAAGTTGCTGGTGAACGCAGCAGGCCAGGCAGCATCTCTAGGAAGAGGTGCAGTCAACGTTTCAGGCTGAGACCCTTCGTCAGGACTAACTGAAGGAAGAGTGAGTAAGGGATTTGAAAGTTGGAGGGGGAGGGGGAGATCCAAAATGATAGGAGAAGACAGGAGGGGGAGGGATGGAGCCAAGAGCTGGACAGGTGATAAGCAAAAGGGATATGAGAGGATCATGGGACAGGAGGTCCGGGAAGGAAGACAAGGTGGGGGGGGGACCCAGAGGATGGGCAAGGGGTATAGTCAGAGGGATGGAGGGAGAAAAAGGAGAGTGAGAGAAAGAATGTGTGTATAAAAATAAGTAACAGATGGGGTACGAGGGGGAGGTGGGGCATTAGCGGAAGTTAGAGAAGTCGATGTTCATGCCATCAGGTTGGAGGCTGCCCAGACGGAATATAAGGTGTTGTTCCTCCAACCTGAGTGTGGCTTCATCTTTACAGTAGAGGAGGCCATGGATAGACATGTCAGAATGGGAATGGGATGTGGAATTAAAATGTGTGGCCACTGGGAGATCCTGCTTTCTCTGGCGGACAGAGCGTAGATGTTCAGCAAAGCTGTCTCCCAGTCTGCGTCGGGTCTTGCCAATATATAAAAGGCCACATCGGGAGCACCGGACGCAGTATATCACCCCAGCCGACTCACAGGTGAAGTGTTGCCTCACCTGGAAGGACTGTTTGGGGCCCTGAATGGTGCTAAGGGAGGAAGTGTAAGGGCATGTGTAGCACTTGTTCTGCTTACACGGATAAGTGCCAGGAGGGAGATCAGTGGGGAGGGATGGGGGGACGAATGGACAAGGGAGTTGTGTAGGGAGCGATCCCTGCGGAATGCAGAGAGAGGGGGGGGAGAGAAAGATGTGCTTAGTGGTGGGATCCCGTTGGAGGTGGCAGAAGTTACGGAGAATAATATGTTGGACCCGGAGGCTGGTGGGGTGGTAGGTGAGGACCAGGGGAACCCTATTCCTAGTGGGGTGGCGGGAGGATGGAGTGAGAGCAGATGTACGTGAAATGGGGGAGATGCGTTTAAGAGCAGAGTTGATAGTGAAGGAAGGGAAGCCCCTTTCTTTAAAAAAGGAAGACATCTCCCTCGTCCTAGAATGAAAAGCCTCATCCTGAGAGCAGATGCGGCAGAGAAGGAGGAATTGCGAGAGGGGGATGGCGTTTTTGCAAGAGACAGGGTGAGAAGAGGAATAGTCCAGATAGCTGTGAGAGTCAGTAGGCTTATAGTAGACATCAGTGGATGAGCTGTCTCCAGAGACAGAGACAGAAAGATCTAGAAAGGGGAGGGAGGTGTCGGAAATGGACCAGGTAAACTTGAGGGCAGGGTGAAAGCTGGAGGCAAAGTTAATAAAGTCAACGAGCTCTGCATGCGTGCAGGAAGCAGCGCCAATGCAGTCGTCGATGTAGCAAAGGAAAAGTGGGGGACAGATACCAGAATAGGCACGGAACATAGATTGTTCCACAAACCCAACAAAAAGGCAGGCATAGCTAGGACCCATACGGGTGCCCATAGCTACACCTTTAGTTTGGAGGAAGTGGGAGGAGCCAAAGGAGAAATTATTAAGAGTAAGGACTAATTCCGCTAGAGGGAGCAGAGTGGTGGTAGAGGGGAACTGATTAGGTCTGGAATCCAAAAAGAAGCATAGAGCTTTGAGACCTTCCTGATGGGGGATGGAAGTATATAGGGATTGGACATTTTTTTTTTCTGGAGATACTGTAATGAGAAATGCAGAGATGGCAGAGGAACTGAATGCGTATTTTGCATCAGTCTTCACAATGGAAGACATCTGCAGTATACCGGACCTTCAGGAGTGTCAGGGAAGTGAAGTTTGTGCTGTGAAAATTACAGCTGAGAAGGTTTATTATCAAGGCATGTGACATGAAATTTATTAACTTAGCAGCAGCAGTTTAATGCAATACATAATCTAGCAGAGAGAGAGAAAAATAATAAATAAAATAAAACTAATAAATAAACAAGTAAATCAATTATGTATATTGAATAGATTTTTTAAAATGTGCAAAAACAGAAATACTGCATATTTTAAAGAAGTAAGGTAGTGTCCAAAGCTTCGATGTCCATTCAGGAATCGGATGGCAGAGGGGAAGAAGTTGTTCCTGAATCGCTGAGTGTGTGCCTTCAGGCTTCTGTACCTCCTACCTGATGGTAACAGTGAGAAAAGGGCATGCCCTGGGTGCTGGAGGTCCTTAATAATGGTCACTGCCTTTCTGAGACACCGCTCCCTAAAGATGTCCTGGGTACTTTGTAGGCTAGTGCCCAAGATGGAGTTGACTAGATTTACAACCTTCTGCAGCTTCTTTCGGTCCTGTGCAGTGGCCCCTCCCCAATACCAGACAGTGATGCAGCCTGTCAGAATGCTCTCCACAGTACAACTATAGAAGTTTTTGAGTGTATTTATTGCTCAGGAAGCTGAATGGTCTGAGGGTGGATAAATCTCCTGGAACTAATAGAATGCACCCTTGGGTTCTGAAGGAAGTAGCTGGAGAGATTACGGAGACATTAACGATGACCTTTCATTTTTTTGAGGATGTGACTAAGCACATTGATGAAGGTAGAGTTGTAGATGTAGTGTATATGGATTTCAGCAAGGCTTTTGATAAGGTATCCCATGCCAGGCTTATTGAGAAAGTAAGGAGGCATGGGATCCAAGGGGGCATTGCTTTGTGAATCCAGAACTGGCTTGCCCACGGAAGGCAAAGAGTGGTTGTAGACGGGTCATATTCTGCTTGGAGGCCGGTGACCAGTGGTGTACGTCAGGGTTCTGTTCTGGGACCCCTACTCCTTGTGATTTTTATAAATGACCTGGATCAGGAAGTGGAGGGATGGGTTAGTAAATTTGCTGATGACACAAAGGTTGGGTGTGTTGTGGATAGTGTGGAGGGCTGTCAGAGGTTACAACAGGACATGGATAGGATGCAAAACTGGGCTGAGAAGTGGCAGATGGAGTTCAACCCAGATAAGTGTGAGGTGGTTCATTTTGGTAGGTCAAATATGATGGCAGGATATAGTATTAATGGTAAGACTCTTGGCAGTGTGGAGGATCAGAGGGATCTTGGGGTCCGAGTCCATAGGACACTCAAAGCTGCTACGCAGGTTGACTGTGGTTAAGAAAGCATACGGTGCATTGGCCTTCATCAATCGCGGGATTGAGCTTAAGAGCCAAGAGGTAATGTTGCAGCTATACAGGACCCTGGTCAGACCCCACTTGGAGTACTGTGCTCAATTCTGGTCGCCTCACTACAGGGAGGATGCAGAAACCATAGAAAGGGTGCAGAGAAGATTTAGAAGGATGTTGCCTGGATTGGGGAGCATGCCTTATGAGATGAGGTTGAGTGAACTTGGCCTTTTCTCCTTGGAGCGACAGAAGATGAGCGGTGACTTGATAGAGGTGTACAAGATAATGAGAGGCATTGTTCGTGTGGATAGTCAGAGGCTTTTCCCCAGGGCTGAAATGGCTAGCAAGAGAGCGCATAGTTTTAAGGTGCTTGGAAGTAGGTACAGAGGAGAGGTCAGGGGTAAGTTTTTTACGCAGAGAGTGGTGAATGTGTGGAATGGGCTGCTGGCAGCGGCGGTGGAGGTGGAAATGATTGGGTCTTTTAAGAGATTCCTGGATGGATACATGGAGCTTAGAAAAATAGAGGGCTATGGGTAAAGCCTAGGTAGTTCTAAGGTAAGGATATGTTCGGCACAGCTTTGTGGGCTGAAAGGCCTGTATTGTGCTGTATGTTTTCTATGTTTCTAATCAATAGATTCTGGCATTGTACCGGATGACTGGAAAATTGGAAATGTTATTCTGCTATTTAAGAAGGGTGGGAGGCAGCAGATAGGAAACTATAGACTTGTTAGCCTGACATCAGTGGTGGGGAAGTTGTTGGAATCGATTGTTAGAGATGAGATTGTGGCATACCTGGAGGCACACGACAAGATAGGCCAAAGCCAGTATGGTTTCCTGAAAGGAAAGTCCTGCCTGACTAACCTATTGCAATTCTTTGAGGAAATTACAAGCAGGGTAGACAAAGGAGATGCAGTAGATGTGGTGTACTTGGATTTTCAGAAGGCCTTTGACAAGGTGCCACACATGAGGCTGCTTAGCAAGATAAGAGCCCATGGAATTACAGGGGAGTTACAAGCATGAGTGGAACATTGGCTGGTCGGCAGAAAGCAGAGAGTGGGAATAAAGGGATCCTATTCTGGCTGGCTGCCGGTTACCAGTGGAGTTCCACAGGGGTCAGTGTTGGGACTGCTGCTTTTTATGATGTAAGTCAGTGATTTGGACTATGGGATTAATGGATTTGTGGCTAAATTTGCCGATGATACAAAGATAGGTGGAGGAGCAGGTAGTGTTGAGGAAACCGAGAGCCTGCAGAGAGACTTAGATAGTTTAGAGGAAAGGGCAAAGAAGTGGCAAATGAAATACAATGTTGGAAAGTGTATGGTCATGCACTTTGGTGGAAGAAATAAATGGGCAGACTATTATTTAGATGGGGAGAGAATTCAAAATGCAGAGATGCAAAGGAACTTGGGAGTCCTTGTGCAGGATACCCTAAAGGTTAACCTCCAGGTTGAGTCATTGGTGAAGAAGACGAATGCAATGTTGGCATTCATCTCTAGAGGTAGAGAATATGAGAGCAGGGATGTGATGTTGAGGCTCTATAAGGCACTCGTGAGACCACACTCGGAGTATTGTGTGCAGTTTTGGGCTCCTTATTTTAGAAAGGATATACTGACATTGGAGAGGGTTCAGAGAAGATTTATGAGAATGATTCCAGGAATGGAAGGGTTACCATATGAGAAACGTCTGGCAGCTCTTGGGCTATATTCCCTGGAGTTCAGGAGAATGAGGGGGGATCTCATAGAAACATTCTGAATGTTAAAAGGCCTGAACAGATTAGATATGGCAAAGTTATTTCCCATGGTAGTGGATTCAAGAGGGCACAACTTCAGGACTGAAGGACGTCCATTCAGAACAGAGATGTGGAGAAATTACTTTAGTCAGAGGATGGTAAATCTGTGGAATTTGTTGCCACGAGCGGCTGTGGAGGCCAAGTCATTGGGTGTATTTAAGGTAGAGATAGATAGGTTCTTGATTAGCCAGGGCATCAAAGGGTATGGGGTGAAGGCAGGGGAGTGGGGATGACTGGAAGAATTGGATCAGCCCATGATTGAATGGCAGAGCAGACTCGATGGGCCAAATGGCCTACTTCTGCTCCTATATCTTATGGTCTTACATTCTCTTTCTCAACCCCATTCTCCTGCCTTCTCCTCGTAACCTTTGACACCCTTACTAATCAAGATCCTATCACCCTCCACTTTAAATTTATCTGATGACTTGGCCTCCACAGCATCAGTGAACTCCACAGATTCACCACCCTCTGGCTAAAGTGACGTCACATTCTGTCGGATGCCTAACGATCGGCTGCTGCGATGAGGGCAGTTTGAAGGTAGACACATTACCCCAGTAGGGAGACCGAGGCGTTGGGGCACACTCCTCTGAGAATTCTCAAACCTTCTGCCATTTTCAGCAGCAATTCTACAGTTGTAAATGAGTATTTCCATCGGTCGGAGTCAGGTTTATTGTCACTGACATGTCATGAATTCTGTTTTGCAGCAGCGGTACAGTGCATTAAAACATCCAGTGAGCAGCCTCCTGTCCATAACAAAATGGCCACTGAGGTCTGTTCGTGACTTCCTGCTGCTCCAGCCCATCCATGTTGAGATTCGACGTGTTGTGCGCTCAGAGATGAGAGTCTGCACCTCACTCTTATAATGTGTTATTACAGTTACTGTCACCTTCCTATTAGCTTAGAGCTTACAGCACAGAAACAGGCCCTTCAGCCCATCTAGTCCATGCTGAGCCATTTAAACTGCCTAGTCCCATCGACCTGCACCCGGACCGTGGCCCTCCATACCCGTTCCATCCATGTACCGATCCAAAGTTCTCTTTAACACTGACGTCAAAATCTCACCCACCACCTGTGCTGGCAGCTCGTTCCACACTCTCACCACCTAATAAAGTGGCCGCTCAATGTGAGGGTGAGGGTGTGTGTTTTTAAAGTGCTAAAATTGTGAGCTGGTGTCCGCAGTGTCATTTTCTGTTCAGAAATCTGATGGCGGAGGAGAAAAAGCTGTTGGCAAAACATTCAGTGTGTGTCTTCATGCCCCTGTACCACTTCTCTGATGGTAGCAATGAGAAGAGGACGTGCTATAAATGCGCGCACACACACACACACACACACACACACACACACACACACACACACACACAGAATACTGGAGGAACTCGGCATGTCAGGCAGCATCTACGGAGAGGAATGAACAGCCAAGGTCCCAGCCTGAACCGTCAGCTAGAAGACAATCAGAATCACGTTTATTATCACCGGCATGTGACGTGAAATTTGTTAACTTAGCAGTAGCAGTTCAGTGTAATGCATAATATAGAAGAAAAAAACACAAAATATAATAATAAATCAATTACAGTATACGTATATTGACTAGATTAAAATTCGTGCAAAAAACAGAAATACTGTATATTTAAAAAAAGTGAGGTAGTGTCCAAAGGTTCAATGTCCATTTAGTAATCAGATGGCAGAGGGGAAGAAGCTGTTCCTGAATCACTGAGTGCGTGCCTTCAGGCTTCTGTACCTCCTGCCTGATGGTAGCAGTGAGAAAAGGGATGAAAACATGCTCTGGATGCAGGAGGTCCTTGTTAATGAACGTCACCTTTGTGAGGCATTGCCTTTTGAAGATGTCTTTGATGGGGGTTGGGGATGTGATAATGTCAGCCTTCCCATCTCTTCTGTAATATTTGATAGAGGTTTTGCTCTGTGTGTTATTGGGACAGTAGGAGTATAATTTGTTAATTGGTCGGTGCTTTATTTTTCTTCCCATCCAGGCAGGGAAGTGATTCCTCCCCGGATGAAGTTGGTGCGTCGGCCATCCTGACGGCCCAGCTGGATGAGGAGCTGGGAGGTGGCCCAGTCCAGGTAAGCTCCCCTCCTTCTCGATCAAAGAGTCGAACAGCTAACGCTGGACGTAGGTGCCAGATCACTTTGGTTAATAAAATCGAGTTTTTTTTTTAAAGTGGGGGCTGTTAATTTTCAGGCAGCTGTTCTGGTGTGGAAGAAGGTGCCAGCAATCCTCGGTGACAACTTGAAGAGAACAGCTCCCTGAGTTTTTGCTGTTTGTTTGTGTGAAGCACCAGTGGCACGATTGGGCTTTGTGGGCATGAGTATCACAAGGGCTGCTTCACTCCTCCTCTTGGTTCAAATGGTCGCCCTGTCCCTCAGTCCAAAAGAGTTGGCAATTTGACTGTACTGGCATCAGCTTTTTAATTCTCAGGTATTTTGCATGAAACTTGCCAAATACTGATTTGAAAAAAAAAAGCAAAAGGCAGTACTGTCTACAACCACACAGTGGAATATATTTAATGTGTAATTTGATTTCACATTACGAATATTCCAGAATGAAAAGAATTCTCACTGGCACTTAAACTATTTGCTGTTTGGATTCGAGTTATCTTGGCTAATATTTTGCTTTCCCACCAATCATCTTCCTTTTTGTAGTTTGGTGTTCTTCCATCGTAGTTGGAGTATCTGTCCATTTCCCTCATGGCAGTCTCGCGAATCTTAGCACTTCGATTCACAGCTGTGTAACTGCGGGAATTACGAAAGGGGAGGTGTGTGAAGCAGCTAACAGTTGAACATCTCTGCTTTGTGGGCAAAGTCGTGACCAACCAAGTCCCTGGGGATGTCACACGTTGGTCCACAGCTCCTCCCTGGTTATGTGGATGTAGCTCTCTGACACTGAAGATGGCTGTGAGCTGCTAACACTCTTGTGATCGATATGCTTGGAGGTTCAGTTACCATCGAGCATCATTTATTGGAATAAAGATTTAATTGTTGTAAATAACATCCATAAGGTCTTGTGGAACAAAATAATTGGGAAGTTGACAGTTGGAACTCGAACGTTATGACAGGGTAGCTTCTTTTTCCTTTCCAAGCGTGCAGTGCACTTAATCTTTCTGTTACAACAGTCTAGATTTCGTAATGACCAGATTTCCTTTACTGTTCTGAGTAGACTAGGAATGATCTGCTTTCACTAACAGCCTTTCCCAGGAGCGTGACATAAACGCTGGGAAGAATTTCCCAGCAGGTAAGTGTTTCTGACGTGGATCGAGGGGCAGAGCATCCATTTTGAGACTTGAGGAATTTCTTCTCAAGAGTTTTGTGTCCCTTGGAGTTTTCCTTTCCAGCAAGACTGAGAGTGGCTCATCAAAATATGTTCAAAGTTGGAATATATTAATCCTTAAAAATTGAGAGTTGCGGGGTGGGGGAGAAAGGAAAGACATTATACTTGGGAAGTTGTATCAGCCATAACCCCCGTCGATGAATGGAATAATGGCTCAGCATGGACTAGATGGGCCGAATGGCCTGTTTCTGTGCTGCAGTACTCTACGATTAGCCGGGCAGGCTTCGGGGGTGGGGGGGGGGGGCGTTGATGTCTGACTGGTCTATTCCTGCTTCCATTTCATCTTGTCTAATTGTTTGCGCTTGAAGCGGACTCCTTTGCTAACTGACTGAATTCCTGATTCCCCACAGGGGCTTGACGGTTCCCGAATCGTTAACCAGGTATTGACGTAGATCGTGGTTTTGTGCGTGAGGCAGAACGTTGTAGAGAATATAGAAATGCCTGTGTGTTAGATAGTAGTGTACGTCCAGATTGTGTCCAGTGCTGCTGCTTGGTTTTGCCTGCTCTGCACAAAGTGGATGGCCGCTTCACAACAATATTGAGTAGGGACTGGTGCCTGTAGCTGGGTGCCTCACTTCACTCGGAACCTATTGAGTTCCTCTGCTTCTATCACCCCCTCCCAACACCCCTCTGTGTCACCTGCTCTCAAATATTAGACCTAGAATGCCTTTCTTCCCTTCTCTTCCCGAGCCTCCTGCTCGAGCAGACATCCAATCCCAGGACTCACTGACCTGGAACAGCCTAACGTACATGAATGTCATTCGTCACCCTACATTTAACTCTTGTGTTTTGTCTTTTCCTGTAAATTGCTGGTGACCTCCTCCATTTTATCCTCTCCTGCTCCACGTCCTGGCACTGATCTTGTTCAGCCCCCGTACTTCTTGACTTGTATTGAGTCCTGATTTCAACAATACCTTTTGTTTTTCCCGGAAGGTCTGACTTTACTCTCCATGGGTTAATCTCCCTCGCTGGCTCTGTAATTGCCTGCTCTACAGTTCACTGCGCTCCCAGTCCAGGCCCTTGGCTATTCCTGGATTTAATGGCACTGTTCTGATTGATTTAGTCCCAGTACACCACACCAGCCGAGATCCCTCACCTGGGCTCACCCCATCTGCCTGCCTCTGCCCATCTCCTACTGCCTTTGGGTGGGAGATGGAGGATTCCTGGATCCCATGCCACCAGACTCAAACAGCTGTTGCCCTACGGCTCCTGGACCATTGTCAATGGCTTCAGTTGGCTCAGAGCTAATTCGAGGCTCCAGACCGTCATAGCCTCCGGATTCAGATTCTGGAATCGTGATGGCATGCTCAGATTCCATAGCCTACACATTCACTTTCAAGGACTCTGCCACTCCTGTTCTCAGTACTTTTGATTTACGTGCACATTGAATGTTTGTCAGTCAAGGTTCAAGGTACATTTATTATCAAAGTATGTATGTAGTACACAACTCTGAGATTTGTCTTCTCCAGATAGCCACAAAACACAAAGAAAAACCATGGGGGCTGTTCAAAGAAAAAACATGAACCACCCCCACCCCCCCACTCAAAACATTCACATCGTGCAAACAGCAACAAGAATATCAAATGCACCCCCCCACCCGCAAAAAACAAATCATGCAAACAGCAACAAGAACATCAGAACCCCCCAAATGGAAAAAAAATGGCACAAACAGCAATAAGAACATCATACCCCCCCCCCCGCACAAGAATAACTAACACATTGTGCAAACTAAGAAAGAATGGGAAGAAAGCACAGGATGTAAAAATATAAAACTGAAAGAGTTAAATTTGAGCTACAGTCTGATCTATAAATCACATACAGGCAGAGAGAGAGAGACATTTATGTGTGGTTTTCCATGGATTCTATCATATTTCTTGTGGGTGCCTGTAGGAGATGAATCTGAAGGTTGTGTATGGTATGCAGTACATACTTTGATAACAGATTTACATTAAACTTTGGATCTACTCCAGTCCCTGGAATTTGCTTCCTCACCCTCCATCTGCTGGGCATCCAGCACACTTTTCACTGGTACTCACACAACAGTCTGCAGTTCATCTTCTCCACTCTGCTGCCTTGGTGCATTCTGCTTTGCGAAAGGCTCCGAAGTAAGAAGTTTCTGTGCCTGTTGGCGTGTCAGGGGTCAACGCCTGAACCCTTTTACTTGCTTGCATGCATACAGTCCCCTCAAACGTTAACGTGGGTGGAGTATTTTTTATTGGCAAAAGCGATGGTATCTTGTGTTTCTTGGAACTTCCAGTTCAAACCCACCGGCAGCTCGCTAAAGGATACCAATCCCTCCCCTCCCTCCCTCCTCGTTACTAACTCTGTATTTGCTACGATGGTACTGGTTTAGATTACTACCACAGCATGAAGAAACTAGTGACAATGCTCGATCTCGAGTTAATACATTTTTTCCTCCCTCCTTATTTTTTAATTGCATTAACACCTCTTGCAATGGCAGGAGGAGTAAACTTTTAAGTCTGTGATCATCCCTGCATTAAAAGCTTTGTAGCTAATTTAATTTGAGTTTTGCTATGAGTTTGTTTACTAAGTGCCTCTGGTGCCTGTTGGTTCATCCTGACTTTGGGGTTTGGGTGACAACCGGCAAGCCTGGAATCTGGTGCCAACCATCTGCTCTGCAACTTTTGAACTAACAGTGATGCCTTTTGTTACACACCAGCTCCATGCCTTCAGAACACGTAATACAGTATCTGTATTTTCAAAATAGCACCTAATTATTATCTTGTCAGGTCTCTAAACTTTTTCTGCCTACTTGTTTGTGAGGCTGTTGTGTTGAGAAGCAGGCATGTGTGGCTGTATTGCCCAATAGGAACACTGTCTGAGCACACGCATCATTAGTAATGTGTTGAATCCTACTTTGGGATGTCCTTAAGCACGATTTGAGACACATGCAGTTCTAGGCTTTGCCCACTAGATGGAGCAGTGGAGCCTCTGAAAAAAATTACCTTGAGGGCCGTGCCTTGTCCCACTCCTGCTGACTCACTAAACTCAATGCATTCAGATGTTGGGTGGTGCATTTGTTTTTGAAAATGCAAGTGGGCAGAAATGCCTAACGTGGGTTCCACTTTAGGGAAGAGCTCTGGTTAATTCCTAAAAGCTTAGAATAACTTTGTTTGTCACATGTACATCAAAGCATGTAGTCACATGTGTCCTTTTGCGCCAAGTCGGATCAGTGAGCAGTGTGCTGGGAGTAGCCCGCAAATGGCGCCATGCTTCCAGTGCCAATATAGTTTGCTCACAACTTACTAACCCTAATCTTAATTGTATATCTTTGGAAACTGGAAGACCTGGAGGAAACTCCTGCAGTGATCGTACAAACTCCTTAGAGACAGCATCATGGGAATTGAACCCCAATCGGTGATCATTGGCACCGTAAAGCGATTGCACCAACTGGTCCAGTACAATGTGGAACCATACCGCCATTCTAAAAATGTTCTGCTGTATTTCCTCACAAACATGAGGAAATCTGCAGATGCTGGAATTTCAAGCAACACACATAAAAGTTGCTGGTGAACGCAGCAGACCAGGCAGCATCTCTAGGAAGAGGTACAGTCGACATACCTCTTCATCGAACACCTATGCTCTGTCTGCCAGAGAAAGCAGGATCTCCCAGTGGCCACACATTTTAATTCCACGTCCTATTCCCATTCTGATATGTCTATCCACGGCCTCCTCCACTGTAAAGATGAAGCCACACTCAGGTTGGAGGAACAACACCTTATATTCCATCTGGGTAGCCTCCAACCTGATGGCGTGAACATTGACTTCTCAAACTTCCGCTAATGCCCCACCTCCCCCTCGTACCCCATCCGTTATTTTTATATATATATATATAATATTCTTTTTCTTTCTCTCTCTCTCTCTCTCTCTCTCTCTCTCTCTCTCTCTCTCTCTCTCTCTCTCTCTCTCTCTCTCTCTCTCTCCTTTTTCTCCCTCTGTCCCTCTCTCTCTCTCTCTCTCTCTCTCTCTCCTTTTTCTCCCTCTGTCCCTCTCACTATACTCCTTGCCCATCCTCTGAGTGTCCCCCCCCCCCACTTTCTTTCTCCCTGGGCCTCCTGTCCCATGATCCTCTCATATCCCTTTTGCCAATCACCTGTCCAGCTCTTGGCTCCATCCCTCCCCCTCCTGTCTTCTCCTATCATTTTGGATCTCCCCCTCTTCCCTCCCCCCCACTTTCTAATCTCTTACTATCTCTTCTTTCAGTTAGTCCTGACGAAGGGTCTCGGCCTGAAACGTCGACTACACCTCTTCCTAGAGATGCTGCCTGGCCTGCTGCGTTCACCAGCAACTTTGATGTGTGTCGCTGTATTTCCTGTTTTTTATTCCAACTGTGTGGTGGAGGGTCCATCAAAATTTTAACTTGTAGACCATGACTGTTCCCAGCATGTTGCACTTTCCTGTACTCCAGGAAGTCTTTCATCCCAAAGTTTAGAAGTTGGAGGCTTCCAACTCTTGGTTTTAAGATCACGAAAGGAGATTTATGTACTGAATTGGCTACAAAAATACTGCGGCCCGTAATCTGTAAACCTGAGGCTTTGCCAGCAGGGATAAAACTTCCGTCTCATGGTTCCGGCAACCCAGATTCAATCCCAACGAGACAGCTGTCTGTGTGGGATTTGCACGTGTTTCCCCTGACCACCTGGATTCTCGAGCCCTCCTCCATGGCCCAAAGGTGTGCGGGTTGGCACATCAATTGGCCCTAGCGCGTAGAATCTGGGGCGGGGCACAGTGGTGGTGATGGGAAGAATAAAACTAGGATTAGTGTAAATGGGTGTTGGAACGGTCAGCCCAGAGTTGCCAGGCTGAAGGGCTTGCTTCTGTCCTGTGTAATTAATTCTGTGTTATAAATGGGACCCACTTTGGAGGTTTTGGAGGATAAAAAGCAACTAATTCCTTTGACAGTTCGTTACACACACACACAATTCTGGAGGAGCTCTGCACATCAGTGGAGGGGATCTGCCTTTTCATGCTGTGGTTATGATGCTCCCTGGGATATCTGAGACCAGCTGCAGAGTGGTCACAGCTCCTGTCCTTGTCGCCAGGCTTGCACCCTCTGAGAGGAATGCGCGGCTCGAAACCTTTTCTTCCCCCGTGCCAGCCATTTGTAGCAAGATTTTTGGGAATGCAGCAAGGCCGATTTTTATTCTCGACCCATGGCATTGAGGCGCAGTGGATAGCGGGATAGCATAACGGTTGGCAGCGCCGGAGACCCGGGCTCAATTCCCACTGCTGTCTGTACGCTGTCCCTGTGACCATGTGGGTTTCCTCCGGGTGCTCGGGTTTCCTCCCACAGTTCCAAAGAGGTACAGAGTAGTAAGGGTTTGTAAATTGAGGGCATGCTGTTTGGTGCTGGAAATATGGCAATACTTGCGGGCTGCCCTTGGCACATCTCTGGACTACGCTGGTTGTTGATTCAAAGCAATGCGTTTTTACTGTATGTTTTGATGTATGTATGACAAATAAAGCTAATCTAATCATTAAAAAATTGTCCTTGGGGGCGCTGGGTCTCTTCATAGGACAGGAAGGTGACCAAATGTGAACATTGCCACGTTGGTCTCTGCGTCCGATAACTGTTTCTTTCCCTTACCAGGTACGCGTGATCCAGGGGAAAGAGCCAGCCCACCTGATGAGTATGTTCGGAGGGAAGCCACTGGTGGTCTACAAAGGCGGGACCTCCAGGGACGGTGGCCAGAGTACACCCGCAGACAACCGCCTCTTCCAAGTTCGGGCCTGCAGCTCCGGTTCCACCCGAGCAGTAGAGGTTAGTCGATTTGCTTTTCATCTCCTGAATTCGACCATCTTTAAGGGCAGGGTCACTCTTCACTTGTTTGCCTTTTGTCCATTGTCATTCTCTGCGTGTAGTTTCTCATTGATTCTGTTATATTTCTATGTTTTATTGTGAATGCCTGAATTAATCTCAAGGTAATATATGGTGACACATACAGACTTCGATAATAGAATTACTTTGAAACTAGTTTTGATGCAAATGATTATTTGGGCTGATCCGAAGCTGCAGCAATACTGATTGCTGCCAGCAGGCGTCACTGATGAGCTGATCTGCAGCAGGCTGGAGACAGTAGCTCGCACAAAATGCTGGAGGAAGTCGGCAAACTAGGCAGCATCTTTCGAAGGGAATAAACAGTCAGCGTTTTGGGTTGAGACCCTTCATCAGGAAGCTAAATAGGACATAAAAGGTAAATGGTAGGGCATTGAAGAACGCTGTAGAACAGAGGGATCTAGGAATAATGGTGCATAGTTCCTTGAAGGTGGAATCTCATGTGGATAGGGTGGTGAAGAAAGCCTTTGGTTCGCTGGCCTTTATTAATCAGAGCATTGAGTATAGGAGTTGGGATGTAATGTTGAAATTGTATAAGGCATTGGTAAGGCCAAATTTGGAGTATTGTGTACAGTTCTGGTCACTGAGTTATAGGAAAGAGGTCAATAAAATTGAGAGAGTACAGAGGAGATTTACTAGAATGTTGCCTGGGTTTCATCTCCTAAATTACAGAGAAAGGTTGAACAAGTTAGGTCTTTATTCTTCGGAACGTAGAAGGTTGGGGGGGTACTTGATAGAGGTGTTTAAAATTATGAGGGGGATTGATAGAGTTGATGTGGATAGGCTTTTTCCATTGAGAGTGGGGGAGATTCAAACAAGAGGCTATGAGTTGAGAGTTATGGGGCAAAAGTTTAGGGGTAACATGAGGGGGAACTTCTTTACTCAGAGAGTGGTAGCTGTGTGGAACGAGCTTCCAGCAGAAGTGGTTGAGGCAGGTTCGATGTTGTCGTTTAAAGTTAAATTGGATAGATATATGGACAGGAAAGGAATGGAGAGTTATGGGCCGAGTGCAGGTCGGTGGAACTGGGTGAGAGTAAGAGTTCGGCACGGACTAGAAGGGCTGAGATGGCCTGTTTCCGTGTTGTAATTGTTATATGTTATATTGTTATATAAATTCCTCCTTTCGGCCAGGAGGTGTAAGAGCCTTGGATCCTGCACTACCAGCTTCAGGAGCAGTTATTACCCTATAGCCATCAGGCTCCTGCACCAGCGTGGGTAACTTCACTCACCACAACTTTGAACTGAGTTCACAATCTGCTAACTCACTTTCAGAGATTTCATAACTCGTGTTATCAGTATCATTTATGTTTTTTTTATATTTGCGCAATTTGCCTTATTTTGCACATTGGTTTGTTTTGTCAGTCTTGGTTTATACATAGTTTTTCATCAATTTTACTGTATTCCTTTTCCTGTGAGTGCCTTAAAGAAAATGACTCTCAGGGTAGTGAATGGTGACATGTACATACTTCGATAATAAACTGGCAATCTCCCAGTCAAAAAATTGTGCATTTGGACCTGAGTGTACCTCCTCGACTAATCAGATTGGAGGATTGTGAAATAAATATTGATTGGAATCTTCACTAGAGTTCAAGGAGGTTTGGGAGTTACACATTGGCATGGACCTGTATTGATCCTGATGAAGGGTCTCTGCCCCAAACCTCGATTGTTTATTTCCCATCACAGATGCTGCCTGACTTGCTGAGCTCCTACAGCGTTCTGTGTGTGGTGCTCAAACTTTACTGTATCTTGCGTTTCTGGGCCATGTATCAGCTGGATCAGAGTCTCTTGCAGCAATCACAACTTCATAGCGTGATCACAACTTCCTCAATTCCAACACATTCCACACTCGTGAGGAACCTTTCAGTAATGTTGGGCTTGTTGACTCTCACGTGAGGCACTGACTGTTTTAATGTGCGGGTATCAAACTTCCGCCCTAGCTGGGAGCTTTACATTTCGTCCTCTAATTCCTCACCCCCTCTTCTACAGCCCACCCCCCCCCAATCTTAAAGCCTGACGGGTGGCATTCCCATCTGAGTCTGAGAGGTCAAAGCTTGCTTCAGGCTGGGAACTCTTAAGCTCTTGGCTGAATCTTACTTTGTGACACTGTCTTAACCCTTTGCCAGTATGACTGAATAACCAATCTGACTAATGTGTTCTTCTCCATCGAAGCTTTCCAAGTGCAAACTGGGTCTAGTGTTTCTGTGCTTGACTGCAGAGCTCTGGAGAGAGCGAACTAAATGCAGGTCTTTATCCATATTGATCAATCCACTTGGTTCCCCACCTCCTTGGCTTTCTTCCCCCCCCCCACCCCCCATGGTCTACTGTCCTCTCCTGTCACATTCCTTAGAGCTGAGGAGGAATTTCTTTAGCCTTTGAGTGACAAATCTGTGGAATTCATTGTCGCAGGTGGCTGTGGGAGCCAAGTCTTTGGGTATGTTTAAAGCAGAGGTTGAGAGGTTCTTGATGAGTCAGGGCGTCAAAGGTTCCAGGGAGAAGGCAGGAGAAAGGGGTTGAAAGGGATAATGAATCAGCCATGATGGGATGGCAGAGCAGACACTGAGCTGAATGGCCCAATTCTGTTTGTATATCTTATGGTCTTCAACCCTTTACCTCCTCCTACTATCACTTCCCAGCTTTTTCACCTCATCCACCTTGTGCCTCACCTGTCCTCACCTATCACTTGTCAATTTGTACGTCTTCCTGCTCCCTACCTTTCCGGTCCCGATGAATGACCTCGGCCCGAAATGTCAACTGTTCATTTCCCTCCGTAGATGTCGCCTGATCGACCGCGTTCCTTCAGCACTTTGTGTGCTGCTTGAGGTTTCCGGCCTCTGCACAATCTCTTGTGTGTCCATGTTTGTAGACTCCTTGGTTGACCCGGCTGGCGAACCACACCTTCCCCATGGCAGAATAGGTTGTGGCCTTCCTGCCACAGCTTCCCTGTTTTCCACATAACGGAGTCATAACTTCCCATCTTCTTTCCGAATCCCAAAAGAGAATGGGGAGGCAGCTGTTTGTTGTAGCTGGTGTCCCAGAAGAGCCAGGCTTTTTGTCGTTGTTGCTGGTTTGCATTTGGCTCCCTTACACCTGTGGGCCTGGGCTTCAGCGTAATCTGACACGCTGAGTGAAATCCCTCGCAGAAGCTTCAGGTCCACTCTACTCTGCTGGGATCCCCGCCGCGGAAGTGGCAGATAACTGTGGAGGCCAAGTCATTGAGGAGGGATTTCTTTAGGCATAGAGTGAGGTGTCTGTGGAATTCATTGCCAAGTCACTGGGGCATAGGTGGTTAGATTCTTGATGAGTAAGAGCATCAAAGTTTATGGGAGAAGGCAGAAGAATGGGGTTGAGAGGGAAAATAAATCAGCCATGATCGAATGGCAGAGCAGATTCTGTGCTGAATGGCCTAATTCAGTTCCTATGTCTTTTGATCTTCTTGGTCCAAACAGTAGATTCAACAATGCTCCCTTTTCAATCCTGGATGGAGGAGGTTGCTTCCTGTTACCTACTTGCCAACTCTAGTCTCAAATCCTGCTTCCCTCCACCTTAAAAAGGGATAGGAGAACTATGGCAGTCCACTCCCCACCTCCCTTCCCATCCCTCCTGCCAGCTCCCCCTTATTGCAGACAGTGAGTTGAGCATCGAGAATGAATAATTATTTCTAAGTAATTCACAGCACACACAAAATGCTGGAGGAACTCAGCAGGCCAGCAGGGGAAATAAATAGACAACCTTTTGGGCCAGGGTTCTTCATTGTGACTGGAAAGGGAGGGGGAAGAAGCCAGAGTAAGAAAGTAGGGGGAGGAGGAGGAGTGAAACCAGGTTGGGAGGGGTGAGGAGGTGGTTGGCTGGGGTGGTGAATGATGTGAGAAGCTGGGAGATGATTGGTTGAAGGGCTGAGGGAGAAGGAATCTGATAGGAGAGTGGAGAAGGGGAAGGAGATGATTGGTTGAAGGGATGAGGGAGAAGGAATCTGATAGGAGAGGAGAGTGGAGAAGGGGAATGAGATGATTGGTTGAAGGGCTGAGGGAGAAGGAATCTGATAGGAGAGGAGAGTGGAGAAGGGGAAGGGGAAGGAGCACCAGAGGGAGGTGATGGGCAGCTGAGGAAAAGAGAAGGGGTGAGAGGGGAGCCCGAATGGAGAATGGCTGAGAGAAGGGAAGAAATCACTGGAAGTCTCACTGCTCTCCCTCTACTGCACATGGCTCTTCGCTCTTTAGTGAGAGCCTCCAGGCTGAGAGAATTAAAGTAATTATTTTTCTGAATAGCTTGGGGGGCATCAGGCGTTGGTGGGTTTGTTTTTAAGGCACAGTTTGTGTTGACCATGGTGACTCAGGGGTTGCTAAGACACTAATCTCCAGGAAGCGGCTGGGACCGAGAGTGACTCTGGGCTTTTGCTGGAGTCTTGCTTTTCATTGGACATAAGTAGGTAACAGCGCCCTGAAGCAGGCCTTCCATTGGAGGAGCAGATAAAGAAACCAACCAAAGTTGGGACAGGTGATTGGGTTAATGGGGGGGCGGGGAGGTCATGTGATACATCCAAGGGTGTGTTGAATCCAAGTTAGGTTCTTCCTGGAATGTTTAGTTAGGAGTTAAATTCTAAAGTCAAGTTTGAACAGACAGCATATCCTGGAAGTCCAAAGTAAATTTATTATCAAAGAACGTATATGTCACCATATACTAACCCGAGACTCATTTTCTTGCGGGCATTCACAGTAAGACAAATAAATACAATAGAATCAATGGGAAACGACACAAAGACTGACAGACAACCAGTGTGCGAAAGAAGACAAGCTGTGCAAACAACCATAACAAGTAAATAAATAACATGGGGAACATGAGTTGGAGAGTTCTTGGAAGTGAGTCCATAGCTTGTGCAGTCAGCTCAGAGTGAAGTTACCCACCCTGCTTCAGCAGTCTGATGGTTGAGGGGTGGTAACTGTTCCTGAACCTGGTGGTGTGAATCCTGAGACTCCTGTACCTCCTTCCCGATGGCAGCAGTGAGAAGAGAGCATGGCCTGGGTGCTGGGGGTCTCTAATGGCCCTTCCTTGTAGATCACACAGACTAGTAACATCTTTGTTTCCCTGGTGGAACTGCACGGGATAATTGACCAGTGGAGGAAGGAAATTCTTTAAGAGTCAGTTCCAGCTACTTCCCCAAAACAGAACTCCACCCTCCAGTTGGGACCGCTGCCATGCAATGACCAATGACTCCTCGGGTGAAAGGCATTTTGTCCTTTCTCGTAATGTGTGAGCCCCCCGCTCACTCTTTCTCTGTCTCGCAATAGCTGCGCTGTTGGTTGGATGTTGTCACACCTTGCCTGCCTCTGAGGACAATAGAAGCGTGGGGGTCACCAGGCCAGGGACACGTCGTGTAAATTTAAATAGAAGGTGTGGTCAGCTATCTAGGTCCCTGTCTACAGGACAGCAGTTGCCAACTGTATTGAAAAGTGGTCACAATCCTGCGTCTTTCACTGCCACCCCTCCCCCATCAACCCCCAATTCTCCAATTCTCACACCTTGGGGGATGCTAACCAGTTTTCAGCTGGCTACCCAAAATTACTGTCCTGCCTTCAGCCCAATCCTGTTCCTTCACTATCAGCTCCATTCCACTTGGATTACATTTTAAGCCCACTAGCATCTACCCCCACCCTGAGGATTGAGTCCTCGGGGTGTATGAAAGGGTTTTGGTTACGTGGAGCAGCCCTTGTGTTGAGTGGAAATGCAGTTACCATGGGAATGGGGAAGAGCTCGGAAGTTCCTGAATTCAATGAGGGCTAGCTGTCTCGAGGCCAAAGATTTTGGAGTTGAAGTAAGTGTGTGTGTGTGTGTGTGTGTGTGTGTGTGTGTGTGTGTGTGTGTGTTTACTGCGCCTGAGTTTATGGTGATCCTATGAACGACTTCTGTCCGCCTGCAGGTCGATGCTGCCGCCTCCAACCTGAACTCGAATGACGTCTTTGTCCTGAAGACCCCCGGCTCTTCCTACGTGTGGGTGGGCCAGGGAGCCAGTGACGCCGAGAAGCAGGGGGCGCAACAGCTCCTCGACATCCTGGGAGTCAGCGCGTCGGAGGTGGCCGAGGGGAGCGAACCAGGTGGGTGAAGAGCGCGTGGGTCCCGTGACTGGTCCAACCGGGGCCCTTCACCCTAATGGACGGCCATTTTATTTCCAATGTCTTCCCCTGCCAGAACTCGAGCAGGACGATGAAGGGCGGGGGAATCAAACCAATCATTCCCAATAGAAGGTGATGAAGAAAACTTTCTCCAGAATCAGATTTATTATCCCTGACGTATGTTGTCAAGTTTGTTTTGAGGCAGCAGTACAGTACAAGACATAAAAATTATAATAGAGTTCTAGGTAAATTTATTAACAAAGTACACATATGTTACCATATACGACCCTGAGATTAATTTTCTTGCAGTAGGATGAAGAAATACAACAGAATCATTGAACATCTACACAGAAACACTGACAAACAACCAATGTGCAAAAGAAGACGAACTGTGTGAATACAAAAAAAAAAACGCAATCAGTAAACAATATTGAGACCATGAGTTGTAGAGTCTTTGAAAGTGAACCTGTAGGTTGCGGAGTCAGTTCAGAGTTGAAGTAGCAATGAGGAGAGGGCTTGTCCTGGGTGATGAGGGTCCTTAATGATGGATGCTGCCTGTCTGAGACACCGGGGAGGCAAGTGCCCCCTGATAGAGCTGGCTGAGTTTACGACTCTCTGCAGCTTTTTCCAGTCCTGTGCAGTGACCAGACGGCGATGCGACCAGTTAGAATGCTCTCACGGTGTACCTGTAGAAACTTGCTGGCATGTCTTTGGAGACATGCCAAATCTCCTCAAACTCCTCACACAATACAGCAGCTGGGTTGCCCTCTTTGTAATTGGATCAGTACATTAGGCCTGAAAAACCTTTTCAGAGATATTGACACTCAGGAACTTGGAAAAAGCCTGAATGTTTATTTATGGAAATAACATTGTATAATACTGTATACTGTCTGTTATACTTTGTGAGCAGGAAGCTGAAATAAACCTTAAGCCTTTTTTAACCTGTATCACCCTTCAATATTACTACAAACCCAATTCATTTTGTTCTTCTGACCTTTCCCACCTACGTGCCCATGAATTTGCCATGAGATGCAAGCGTTTATATATTTGTAACGTCGATCATCTTGTTAGATTGATCTTGGAGTAGGTTAAGTCGTCAGAGCAGCATTGTGGGCCAAAGGATCTGTACTGTGCTGTTATGGTGTATGTTCGATGCCCTGTGTTTTATTTTGGTTATTTCCTAGTGATTCACGGCTTCCGATGTGCAGTCCGTGTGCTGGGTGTGTTGATTCCCTGGGTCTCTCACTCTTGGTTTTCCTGTGATTGATGGCAGGTGAGTTCTGGGACATCCTGGGAGGAAAGGCTGAGTATCGCACGTCACCAAGACTGAAGAACAAGATGGACGTTCATCCCCCTCGTCTCTTTGCCTGCTCCAACAAAACGGGCAGTTTCATTGTGAGTTTGACCTGCGTTCCGCTTCTTGGGGTTTCTGTTGATAGTTGCCCGTGTGATGCCGTAGTAACTATGGTAACAGCCAATCTTCATTCTTCATTGGGCCTCCGATTTTTGTCGTTGTCCGCAAACTTGCTAATCAGACCAAGTGTTCTCATCCAAATTTTTATTATATATGACATGTAGCAGATAGCTGTCCACTGTTCCCTATGCACACTGCCCGTCATAGGCCTGAGGCATTGACATAATGGTTCAGATTCAAATTTATTGATCACATTTACAGTGAAATGTGTCATTTGTGTTAACCAACACAAACTATTGATATACTGGGGGCAGCCCACACGTGCAAATCAGAACACAATCAACAAGCCGCATTCTTCTCAACCTCCCAGACAGCTGGACAGTCTTCCAACACCAGGGCAGGCCTCTGTGCCTCCAGTCCTTGGGCTTTGACTTCCGGACTTCTGATTGACCTTCAGGCTTAGATCTTCGGTACTGACTCCTGGACTAGCCGATGATGGGGACCCCAGACTCCAGGCTCGAACTCTGGCTGGTCCTTGGGCCTCCTCCTGCCTCCTGCTCGTGTGGACAGCCGATCCTGGGAACCACCAGCCTGGGATAGCCCTAGACCCACGTTGCTGGACTTTGAGTGTGGAGCGGAGGCCTGACCTCTAACTTCCTCCGCATCCCTGTACATAAACCCTTACATGACCCCTGATTTCCCCCCCTCTGTTCCCAAAACTATCCCTTCAAGCTTAAAAAAGCAGCTAAGTCGAAGCCATGGCCTGATGGCAACTACAGCTTGGTGCCATCTGGAACTTCTTCAGTTCAAACCCAAGGCAGTGTGGATGGGAGAAGCCCCTCACTTGCATGTAAGGTCGGCCTAAGTAGCTCGGGCTTATTGCTTCTCCCCCAGCTGCGTTCGGATCGCCGACTGTTGTTCCCGTCTTCCGGCCTGGAGTCTGATTGTGGCAATTTTTGGGAATTCAGTTAAGGAGGCAGTATGGTAATTGAGCATAACTTGGGTGCCAGGACGAAGGGTGCAGTAGGAAATAGCAGAGCAGGACAAAGTCCCAAGGTCAGATGGTACATAATTTCAGGTGAGTTAAGAGGAAATGAGGCACAGATATTGGTTTATTATTGTCACATCAGTTTATTATACATTGGAAAACTTGTTTTGCAATCTGTCCATACAAATCAAACCATAAGACCATATGGTCTTTCAGCCCATCAAGTTGTAAGATTTAAGAGACTACTGGACAGGTATATGGAGGAATTTAAGGTGAGGGGTTGGTTATATGGGAGGCAGGGTTTAAGGGTCGGCACAACACTGAGGGCCGAAGGGCCTGTACTGTTCTATGTTCTATGTAAGTCTTCTGCCATTTTCCTTCTCAATTCCATTCTCCTGCCTTCTCCCTGTAACCTTTGATGTTTTGAGTAATCAAGAACTTATCAGCCTCCACTTTAAATATACTCAAGGACCTGGCCTCCACAGCCGACTGTGACAAAGAATTCCTCAGATTCATTTCCTCCCCCCGCCCCCGGCTAAAGAAATTCCTCCTCGTCTCTGTTGTAAATGGAAGTCTTTCTAGTCCAGGGGTTCCCAACCTTTTTTAATGCCGTGAACCAATACCATTAATCAAAGGGTCTGTGGAGCCCAGCTTGGGAACCCCTTCTCTCGTCTGAGGCTGTGCATCTGGTCCTAGAGTAACAGTGCATTGAGCTAGAAAAAGGTAAAACAATAACACTGCAGAAGAAAGCGTAAAACCTACCAAAAGTGTGCAGTGCAGGTAAAGGATAAGGTGCAAGGTCATAGTGGGGTAGATCGTGAGACCAAGAGTCCAACTTGTCACACAGGAGTCTGAGGCCAAGACCCCACCTTATGGAACAAGAGTCTGATAACAGTGGGACAGAAGCTGAGCTTGACCTCGGTGGTCGTCCCTTCAGACTGTTGTGTCTTCTGCCCGATGGGAGGGTGGGATATTTCATGATGCTGCCTGCTTTGCAGAGGCAGCGAGAAGTATAGACAGAGTCTGTAGTGGAGAGGCTGGTTCCCATGGTGTGCAGGAAGGTAGTGGCTTCAAGCACGTAGAGTGAATATTAAATGTGGCTAAGGGAGGTAAAGCTTTGGGTGGGGGGGGGTGGAATTTATCTTGCGGCTGCCGGATGCACAGGTAGATCAGTATAGGTGGGAAGCCTATCTTTTGGCAGGTGAGCCTATCCAGTCTGATGGGGCAAGCTGTAAGTAACCCTCCGTACGCCTGTGAGCACTGAGCCTGCCCGCCATTACTGAAGAGAAGTCCGGATGGAATAGCAACCCCCTCGGGGAGGCAGTGGTCACCCATCTCTTTCCGGACTGTGGATTAGCTAGAAGGGCGTGGGTCCTTTTCGCCTTGGTTCGTCCCAAGCAACTGTGGGACAGAGGACTCCAATCTGTGGGCTGTTCCCGGGGTCACACAAAGACCCTCGACTCAGTGAAAGGCTCCCTTCACCTGCTCGGAACTTGATGGTCTTCCTGCACGTTGAGATACCAGTAAGGAAATGCCGTTGGCTGGCACGGTCCAGACTGCAGGAGGACGTGCTGATGGACCCACTGAAACGCTGCGTAGCCAAAGCAAAGGCTCCATGGCTAAGGACCCCAGTCTGTCTCCTTCCACTGCCCATGAAGGGGCTGAGTGGGGAAGGTTGAAGTGATTTATCATCCCAGGTGGCAGTAGTGTGGTTTTTAAAAAATGATGTTACCTCTTATTAAAAAAAGAAATGCTGTTTATTCATTTTTTAAAAAAAGCAAAAGTTTATTTTGGAAATTTGAAAAAAAAAGGGGCTGTTGGATTGAGATTCTGTAGGTGATGGAAATCTTGAGCAACACACCAAATGCTGGAGGATCTCAGCAGGTCAGGCAGCATCCGTGGAGAGGAATGAACAGTTGATGTATTGGGCCGAGAAAAAGAAGGGTTCCTTTCCGGTCCTGATGAAGGGCCCCAGCAGAAAATGTCGACTGTTTATTTCCCTCCAGAAATGCTGCCCGACCTGCTGAGCCCCTCCAATATTTTGCGTGTGTTAACTTGAGCTGATTCATTGTCTGAACCTAGAACAAGTTGGAGGAGAGGCAAACCCTAGGCTGGAACTCTGCCGAGACACGGGCCGGGCCTAATTACCTGATGTCAGTAGTGGAATCATTGAGGTAATTTGTAGGTGCTTATCTGTTTGCTAGATATTGACTACGTCTCTGGTCTGGTGACGTTTCAGAGAGAGGCGCGTTCCATCGTAATTAGTAAAGGTGGTACATTTGGGGCTGCATCCTTCGAGAGATATGGGGCAAGAATTTGTTACTGGAATGATTCAGTTCTGGTGACTGTGTGTAAATTTAGTGTGGCATGGTATTGTAGTGGCTACCACAATGCTTTACAGTACAGGCGATCAGAGTTCAATTCCTGGCACTGCCTGTAAGGCCTGATTTATACTTCTGCGTTAACTTGACGCCGTAACCTACGCAAGTGACTTACATGCGTTGTGAGCATTTATACTTGTGTGTTGGTGTGTCTGTGTCGCTCTGCAATTCGCGCAGGTTACGCATGCGCACACACCTGCCCGTGCAAGGCTTCATGGTCATGGTAGTCTTTCTCGGGGTAAACAAGCAGTGAACATCTTTTTCGTGAAAGCGAGATGTGTCCTCCATAATTTCGGAGGTCTGTAAAGCTTTATGGAAAGCATTGCAGCCAGAGTTCCTTTCCTGCTCTTCAGTCGCCCAATGGGAAGCTATTGCAGCGTAGGAGGAAATGCGATGCTACCAAGCTGACCAATCACAGCTGTTGCGTTCTGCGTTGCCGCGACGCGCGGTTACATTCTGGGAGAGGTGACCAATTGGGAGTTTTCTGGGCGTCGTGGTTTGAAGGGCTTATTCCACTTCACGCTGTAGTTTAATAACAGTAACTCAAACCAGTTTGGCTGGAAAGGAGAATATGGTCTCTGTCATGACTTGTAGTAAACTAGGGTGATGAAAGTGTGTTGTGATTACAGCATGTTCCCATGACGATAATCTTCCTGAACAGGAAGGCTGGTGTCCACCTTCGTACAGTTTACATGCTGGTCATTCAGATTTAAATTTGTCACATGTATCAAAATGCAGTGAAACTTGTCACTTGCCTTAACAATCAACACAATCTTGGGATGTGTTGGGGGCAGCCTGCGGGTGTCACCACTCATACTGCCACCAACGTAGCATACCCACGAAGCTCGGCAGAACGCAAGAAGCAACAAAACAGTAACAGCAAAACAAGCCCCTGTTCCTCCCTCCCACCCACGTACGCGTACAGGACTCCACTTCCCAGGCTTCGACTTCAAACTTCCAATCAACCCTTGGGTTCCGATCTTCAGTATCCACCCCTGGACTAGCTGACGGTGGGACGCTGAACCCTAGACTCCAACTCCAGGCGCACTGACCGACCAGCCCTTGTGCCGCCTGCTCACACAGATGTCCGATCCTGGGGCACCCCGACACCCTTCCTCACCTACCCATGTCGCTGGCCTTTGAGCACCTAGCGGAGGCCGTAACTTTGGACGTCTTTCGTCATCTGTTCGCGTCACTGGCCTTCGAGCGCGGAGCAGATGCCTGGACTGTGGATCGCCTTCGTCACTCGTCCACGTTGCCGGACTCCGTCTGTCCTTCACCTGTCCGTGTCACTGGATTTCGAGTGCAGAGCAGAGGCCTCCACATCTTTGATCCTAATGTGGTTGGGTGCTTCCAGGATGCTGCATCGGCAAGTTTGTGGCGCTGGAAGCTCATGGCAGGGAGAGTTTTCTTCCTTCTACCGTCTGCGTGAGATGATGGGACTTTTGAGAGACTTTGAGACTTTTTTTTTACCATGCCCATAGTCTGTTCTTTATCAAATTACGGTATTGCTTGCACTGTTGTAACTATATGTTATAATTATGTGGTTTTTGTCAGTTTTTCAGTCTTGGTCTGTCTTGTGTTTCTGTGATATCACACTGGAGGAACATTGTATCATTTCTTAATGCATGCATTACTAAATGACAATAAAAGAGGACTGCATGTCCTCATAATCTAATTTAATTTAATCCCTAATCTGACTACTAACTCCTCTTGGTCCCCTAAACCATCCCTACAAACTTAAAAGTTTTGTGGCAGCAGAACGGTGCAATACATAAAACATAACAGGTGGTTCAGTTTGATAGGTCAAATATGATGGCAGAATATAGTATTAATGGTAAGACTCTTGGCAGTGTGGAGGATCAGAGGGATCTTGGGGTCCGAGTCCATGGACACTCAAAGCTGCTGGGCAGGTTGACTCTGTGGTTAAGAAGGCATACGGTGCATTGGCCTTCATCAATCGTGGGATTGAGTTTAGGAGCTGAGAGGTAATGTTGCAGGTATATTGGACCCTGGTCAGACCCCACTTGGAGTACTGTGCTCAGTTCTGATCGCCTCACTACAGGAAGGATGTGGAAACCATAGAAAGGGTGCAGAGGAGATTTAGAAGGATGTTGCCTGGATTGGGGAGCATGCCTCATGAGAATAGGTTGAGTGAACTTGGCCTTTTTTCCTTAGAGCGATGGAGGATGAGAGGTGACCTGATAGAGGTGTACAAGATAATGAGAGGCATTGATCGTGTGGATAGTCAGAGGCTTTTTCCAGGGCTGAAATGGCTAGCACGAGAGGGCACAGTTTTAAGGTGCTTGGAAGCAGGTACAGAGGAGGTATGAGGGGTAAGTTTTTTACGCAGAGAGTGGTGAGTGCGTAGAATGGGCTGCCAGCGACAGTGGTGAAGGCAGGTACGATAGGGTCATTTAAGAGACTCCTGGACAGCTACATGGAGCTCAGAAAAATAGAGGGCTATGGGTAACCCTAGGTAATTTCTAAGATAGGGACATGTTTGGCACAGCTTTGTGGGCCGAAGGGCGTGTATCGTGCTGTAGGTTTTCTATGTTTCTATAATATCTATGTGCAAAAAGAGGGGAAAAAATAACAAAGTTGTGTTCATAGCTATTCAGAAATCTGATGGCAGAGAAGAAGAAGCTGTTCCTAAAATATTGAAGGGGTCTGTCTGGAAATGGTCTGTAATTTCTCACTCTCTTTGTGCACTCTCTTAGATCGAGGAGGTTCCTGGTGAGCAGACACAAGATGACTTGGCCACTGATGATGTCATGATCCTTGACACGTGGGACCAGGTGAGGTTAACTGTGGACTTGTTCATATTCTCCCCCCCTGCCCCCCCCTCCCCCCACATGGGGCAGACTTTGAAAGGTTCTTCAGAAGCGAAAAGCTTCGGATTTGCTCTCTGGGTCAAATGGGGCACCAACTGCGAACTTGGAGCAAACAAGATCTGATCCCCTGTCAACACTGGATCTGCCCCTGTCACAGACTGCCCTGTTCTGGCAATGCAAGAAATTTTAAAAGCAATATATCGGATATTGATTAAATCAGGAGGATCTGTTTGCATTGAGGAGTAACACAGGTTGGTTACTTGAGTACTTGCCTCAAAAAGTCCATTGTATAGCTTATGCATTTTAACATAAAAGGATCATCTGCTTAAAGTTCAGTGGCATGTGGGGTTCATATCTGCCAAGAATTCAACAGGTCATGTTGTTAACTACTGTGTTTTCTCAACATTGACTGCAGAGGTTTCAGGAATGAGTGATTTCAGCTGTAGGATTATTGTGGGGAAACAGGGATTGTCCCCCTAAAGAGGAAGATCTGGTTGAAGTAGAGATCAGGACTGGAAGATGAAGAGGGGAAAATCTCCCCAGTGTAGAGTTCAACAAGTAGCTAATGGAGGTTTGAAACTTTAGTAGCAGGGGTGGGGTGTATCCAACACGAGATATGAGGAGGAACCTCTTTCACTCATCACTATGACTTGGACCGGGAAGGCATTGGTGGAAATGGAAGTGGTCAAGATCAATGAAATTAAAACCATAAGGCACAGGAACAGAATTAGGCCACCTGGCCCATTGAATCTGCTCTACCATTCCATCATGGCTGATTTATTATCTCTCTCAACCCCATTCTCCTGCCTTCTCCCCATGACCTTTGAGGCTCCTTACTGATCAAGGCCCTATTAGCCTCTACTTTAAATATGCCCAGTGAATTGGTCTCTACAGCAGTCTGTGACAATGAATTCCACAGATTCACCACCCTGTAGCTAAAGAAATTGCTCCTCATGTCTGTTCTAAAGGGATGTCCTTGTGTTCTGAAGCTGTGCCCTCTGGTCCTAGACATTTCCACTCTAGGAAACAATTGGATAGAAGAGATGTTGGAGAGGGAAGGTGAGGGCTGTTCTATTCGGAGCCAGTGGTGATGACAGTCCATAAACTATAACTTGTCCTTTGTGACGTAATATCTGATGTCATTCACCCAAATTGGGAAAGATGTACAATAACAGAACAGATTTCCTATCACCAATTTAAATCCTGCCCACAAATAAAATAACTTGCTTTAGTTGCAGTACCATATTTCTGTTCCAAAGGGCTGGTCTCCTACGAGGACCACAGTTCATTATTGAGGTGATGAAGAAAATTGACTGTACATTCAATGTGAATGTTGCAATGAAATATCTCGGTTAAACTTCTAGAGAAGATCATGTTGCAAGAACCAACATTGTCTGTATTGCTTTTTTTTCCCCAAGTTCAAGGTGACCTATCTCCAGAGCAAATGGTTGGACTACAGGTGGGGCACCTTTTCATAGTAGTCATAGTCATAATTTATTGATCCCGGGGGAAATTGGTTTTCGTTACAGTTGCACCATAAATAATAAATAGTAATAAAACCATAAATAGTTAAATAGTAATATGTAAATTATGCCAGGAAATAAGTCCAGGACCAGCCTATCGGCTCAGGGTGTCTGACTCTCTAAGGGAGGAGTTGTGAAGTTTGATGGCCACAGGCAGGAATGACTTCCTATGACGCTCTGTGTTGCATCTCGGTGGAATGAGTCTCTGGCTGAATGTACTCCTGTGCCCACCCAGTATATTATGTAGTGGATGGGAGACATTGTCCAAGATGGCATGCAACTTGGACAGCATCCTCTTTTCAGACACCACCGTCAGAGAGCCCAGTTCCATCCCCACAACATCACTGGCCTTACGAATGAGTTTGTTGATTCTGTTGGTGTCTGCTACCCTCAGCCTGCTGCCCCAGCACACAACAGCAAACATGATAACACTGGCCACCACAGACTCGTAGAACATCCTTTTAAATTGCAACTAATTGCATTTTTAGGTCCAAAAGACCAAGTCGAACTGAAAGCTTTTGTGACTCGATATGCTGAAGGGCCTGTTACATTGCAGTCTGTCTTAGTCTTTGTTTATCTCCCTCCTGGTACCTGAGGTAGCATTCTTTTTTTGTTTGTTTCAGTGGGCTCTGATATTTGATGGTGGGGACCGATTAACAAGTGTTAGGCCATAGAAAAGTACAGCCAAATACGAGCCCTTTGGCCCATGATGTCATGCCAACTTTTTAACCTACATTTTCTCTTCTCCAGGTCTTCGTCTGGATTGGTAATGATGCACAGGAAGAGGAAAAGTCAGAGGCTCTGGCATCAGGTGAGGACTTTGGGATCACTTTGTTTCCCTCGTGTCCATCTCTTGGCGCAGCCCTAGTGGAATGAGGGGTTGAGGTCATGGGATCAGCTGGAGGCCAAGTTGCTGGGTGACGGCCTGATTGAATTCACAGGGGGTAAAATGGTTGCTGTGGAGAAGACAGTGTGCATCTGGGAAGCGGTGAGACTGTGGTCTGCTCTGAATGTTCCCTACTTAGAAGGGTGTTGAAGGAGATACGAGTTTTGCCACAGCAAAATCTCTCCGCTTGGAAATATGCAGCCAGTTCCAATGGGTTAATCTAGAACAGGGGCTCCCAACTCTTTTTTTAATGCCACGTACCATTACCGTTAAGCGAGGAGTCTGTGGAATCCAAGTTGGGAACCCCTGCTCTAGAGATTTGAGTTCTTTGTGTGGAGTTCGCACATTAACGTAGAACAGATGTGGGAGGGATCATTGACAATGCTATGGGTACGTAGTGCTCCTGATAAATATTTGATAAATAGCTAGTGTAGCATCTATTAAATAAGATGATTTTTTTTTTGGAGTTTTTCTCATGACTTGGGTAGGGAGTCTCTCTTTCAGTGTTGAATAGTGCCAAGTCAGGTGTGGTATGGTACTTCCCATGCCAATGAAAGGAGACCTGCTTCAGCCCCCATGCATGGTGGTCACGTCCTGAGTCTTGCTACCTCCTAATGTGGGTGGAAAAACCTTCAGGCACTTCGTCTTTTCGTGTATATATAAAAAAAAGTGAATTGGGCAGGCTGAGGACTAAATATGGTCTTGGTGGACAGTGTGGCTTTTTCTTGCACAAGGACCTTGTGGGTTGGAACACTTCAGCCGATCGACCAGCACACGTCTGCAAACACTTAGCTCTCACTACTTCCCACAATGGCCCCCTGAGACCTGGGGTATTGCAAAATGATATGTGGTTCTGTAACCTTGAAGACCATTAAACCTTTGTGAAACATTCTGTGGTTGGTGGTGCGAGAGGCATTGTATTTGTATGTAGCCCTTGCACAGACCAGAAACCCACTTGTCTCGCCAAGGATGGATCAGATGGGTTACTACATCCCAGTGCGGCCTCTGTGTGCACCTTGTCTTTAGAACAGAGCATGGGAGTAGGCCCTTTGCCTCAATGTTGTGCTGAATGAGTGAAGCTCGTAACCAAACACTTAACAATGTACAGTGTCCATATCTTTCCATTCTTTACACATTTGTGTGTCTATCAAAGAGCCTCTCGTCCATCTCCATCTTATTACACCTCTGTTACCAATCTTGTCAGTACATTCCAGGCTCCCAACACTGTGTTAATAAAATAAACTTGCCCAACTCATCTCCTTCAAGCCTGCCCCCAGACTTAAGAACATGCCCTCTACCCTAGTATTAGACATTTCACCCCTGTGAGAAGGAAGCCAGCAGTCTACCCGATTTGTGCTGCTTGTACGATTCTATTGGGTCTCCTTTCAGCCCTCTCATTCTAGAGAAAACAACCCCAAGTTTGTCCAGCCTCCTGCTCCAGGCAGCATGCTAGGAAACTTCCTCCATACCCCTCCAAAACCTCCACATCCATCCTATAATGGAATGGCCAGAAAGGAATACAACACTCCAGATGTGACCTCACCCAGAATTTTATAAAGCTACAACAAAGCTTCCTGACCTTTGAACTCAATGCCTTGACTAATGAAGGCAACTGTGCCGTATGCCACTCCTAACCACGGTCGACCTGTGCAGTTACTTTCGGGGAGCTGTGGAATTCGGGCCCCAAGGTCCCTCTGCTCATTAACATTATGCTGTCATTTACGTTTGATCTCCCAAAGTGCAACATTTCATATTAAGCCAGATTAAACTTCTGATCTGCTTCCTGCTGTACCACTTGGCAATCTTCTGCACCATCCACAACTCTCGGCAGCTGCTTTCACTTTGCATTGTTACCTGGTAACGCTGGAGTCCATCTGAGCCATGGGGTTCAAAATGTGACACACAACAACCCCAGTCCTCTATTTGTTTCCCTGTAATTTATTATCTTCCTCTGCCCATTAATACCCACTGCTCAATTCGACACGAGGCAATCTGCAGCAGTAAATAACTGACCTGTGTGTTGTGAGGCTGTGGGAGGAAATCTGAAATTTCCCTTACCACTGGTGACTCCCTTGGTGCGTGCAAGGTAGCACTCAAGTCCCTTGTAAAAGAGTCTCTGCTTCGGGAATCCCCTACTCTGCAACATCGGTAACCACAGAAGGTGGTTAGCCGCTCGCTGTGAGCGCAGCATTGTTGCGCAAGCCGTATGTTAGACGCTGTAAAACTGAGATGTAACTGAAGAGTTGGGAGTGGAAATGGAGCACGTCTGCACAGCTCCCTGTCCTTCACTTCCGGCCAATAGGCAGATAAAAATCTCCTGCTGCAGCTAAGTGTAAATTGGAGAAGATCCCACAGGTTGCAATCTCGGTCTCTGTTGTTCAATCCAGTTTGTTCAAAGTACATGTGTGACACAGCAGGGTCTTTTAAGACCCTATTTTAAGAGACTCTTAGATAAGTACATGGAGCATAGGAAAATGGAGGACTGTGGGGCAGGGAACTTCTAGGCAGCTTCTAAAGTCGGTTACATAGGCGGCACAACGTTGTGGGCAGAAGCACCTGTAATGTGCTTTAGATTTCTATGTCACCATATACAGCCCTGAGATTCACTTACTTGCAGGCATTCACAGTAGAACAAGGAACTGCAATAGAATCAATGGGGGAGAGGGGGAGAGCTACATACAGACTACAAACAATGTGCGAAAGACAAACTGCAAGCACAAAAAACAATAATTACAATAACTGAATAGTAGATAAAATATACTGAGAACACGAGTTGTAGGGTCTACAGGGATGTAGGGTCCTTGTAAGTGAGTCCATAGATTGTGCTCGGAGTTGTGGAGAGTGTAGTTGTCCACACTGGTTGAGGGGTAATAACTGTTCCTGAACCTGGCGGTATGGGACCCAGGGCTCCTGTACCTCCCCCCAAATGGCAGCAGCGAGAAGAGAGCAGGGCCTGGATTGTGGGGGTTCGCGATGGCAGAAGCTGCTTTCTTGTGAAACCGCTCCTTGTAGATGTGCTCACTGGCGTGTCTTAGTGAGCTGAGATGTTCATAGGTGTGGCCGCAGAATGGGGGGCCGTAAGGGGATCCTGCGAACGTGTGCTGGGTGAAGCAAGCCCGTGCACCTTGTCCCCAGGTAGATCATGGCTCCGGTGAATGAGCTGCCAACAGCTCAAGTCACAGTTTTGCACAAAACAGTGAAGTTGGCGCCCATCTCCAGTTTCCACCGCTTTGTCCCACTTCAAATCAACTTTATTATCATGCGGGGACGGCGGATCGGTAGTGGAATGCCTTACAGTGCCTACAATCGAGGTTCGATACTCACTGCTGTCTGTAAGGAGTTTGCTGTTCTCCCCATGACCATGGGGGTTTCCTCTGGGCACTCTGGTTTCCTCCCAAATGCCAGAGACAGGGATTTGTAAGGGTTAGTAAGTTGTGGGCGTGCTATGTTTGCGCTGGAAACACGGTGACACTTGCGGGCTTCCCCAGCACATCTGTGGACTGTGTGGGTCATTGAAACAAATGACGCATTCTGTTCTATGTTTCAATGTGCACGCAACAAATAAGGTTAATCTTTACAATGGAAAACTTATTTGTCGCAATATCACAGACGCATGGGTACAGCCAACAGCACAAAGTATAAATTGTACAAGGGAGAGAGGAAAAATGGTCTGTATCACATGTCCCTGGGAGCACACAGGTGTAGTGTTTAGGCTTCCATTGCTGAGGTAGGGTTGGGGTCCTATAGGTCATTGCGAGAACCTGATGGTTGTCAGCAAGTAGCTGTTCTTGAACCTGGGGGTGTGGGGCTTTAGGCTCCTGGACCTCCTACCTGACAGAAGCAGTGAGAAGAGAGCATGGTTGGGGTCCTTGATAGTAGATGCTGTCCTGGGTCAGCATCTCCAGGAAATTGTCAGTGGTGGGGAGAGCTGTGTCCACAACTCTCTACAGCCTCTTGTGTTACCATGTGCTGGAATTGCTGCAACCAGTTATACAACCATTACTTTTAAAGATTAGATTAGATTGAGGACACGCAGTCCTCTTTTATTGTCATTTAGTAATGCATGCATTAAGAAATGATACAATGTTCCTCCAGCATGATATCACAGAAACACAAGACAGACCAAGACTGAAAAACTGACAAAACCCACATAATTATAACATATAGTTACAACAGTGCAAGCAATACCATAACTTGATAGAAGAACAGACCATGGGCAGGGTAAAAAAAAAAACCTTGCGAAGTCTCTCGCAAGTCCCAACATCTCACGCAGATGGTAGAAGGAAGAAAACTCTCCCTGCCATGAGCTTCCAGCACCGCAAACTTGCCGATGCAGCATCCTGGAAGCACCCGAGCACAGTCCGACTCTCAGTCCATCCAAAAACTTCGAGCCTCCGACCAGCCCTCCGCCACCGAGCACCATCTCTGCTGAGCACTTCGACCCCAACCCCGGCTGCCAGCAACAGGCAAAGCCGAGGATTTGGGGCCTTCCCCTCCGGAGATTCTCAATCGCACAGTAGCAGTGGCAGCGAACCGGGCATTTCAGAAGTTCCTCCAGATGTTCCTCCGTACTTTCTCACATCTGTCTCCATCAAATCGGGATTGTGCACGGCCCCTATTTAACAAATACGATATAATTTCACTGGAGAGGCAGCGCACGCTTCGTTGCATCGCCATCTTCTCCTCCCTCCCTTCACTGATAAAGGTTTTCACTACTTGTCATGTACATCAAAATATGAGTCATACGTCAGACCACAGTCCAAGAATGTACTGGGGGGGGGGGTTGCCCGCTTGTGTTGCTATGCTTCCAGTGCCAACATAGTTTGTGCACAACTTGCTAACTCCAAACTGTATGTCCTTGGAATGTGGGAGGAAACCAGAGCACTCAGAGGAAACCCACGTGGTCACAGAGAAGGTGCACAAGCACCTTACAGTGGCGGGAATCGAATCCCTATTGTGGTGCTGTAAGGTCACTGGTCTGAGTGCTACTGGTACCATGTGACCCAGTACTACCTGTCGCATGGTCGGGTGGTGGGCGACTAAACCAGCTCCCCCACCAGGCTTGCCTGGTGAGGAGGGTGGCTAGGCTCCCTGCAGGACGAAAAACAAGACCTGTCAAAGGGCGGATGAACCCTCTGGTTGGGTCGACGGCCATCTAGCAAGCACGTGCTGTGAAGCGCGGAAAGGGCAGCCCTTGCATCGAAGCTTGGTCTGGCCATTCACTGCAACAGAACTTCCCCCAGCCGATTTGGACCCCACCATGCTACTGGATCTGGGAGGGGATGTTGAGAGGGTGGGTCTGGACCTGTACAACCCCCTACTCACCTAAAATCCACTCACACGCACGCTGTTCCTTTCTGAGGAGTGGGATATCCCACCCCACTAACTGACTGAAAGGAACAATCATCATTCTATGGGATGGATAGCCAGAGAGAGAGAGTTGTAAAGTATCGGACTAATCGGCATATCACAGAAGTTACTTTTTTTGGTGGCCTTGAGATTCGAAGGAAGTAGAGAAGCCGGCCTATTTCATGAGTTAACGTGAAATTTGTTTGGTAACTGATGTTCTATTTTTTTTTTTCCCCCTTTCTTGCAGCTAAAGTTTATATCGAGACTGATCCAGCCAACAGGGATCGGCGGACACCCGTTGTGATCGTCAAGCAGGGCTTTGAGCCTCCGTCATTTACAGGCTGGTTCCTCGGCTGGGATTATGATTACTGGAGCGTGGATCCTCTCGAGCGGGCCATGGCGGACCTTGAAGTGTCATAACTTGCCAGGCGCATTGTCCGTACTTCACACTTTCATTCTCGCTTCGCGTGGCTTTGGATGCGGGGGGTCGGGGGATGCGGACAAAGGTTTTGTCAGCCAACAGCGCTGCTTATTCCTCACATTTTTAAAGAAATTTGCTGTGCAATATTTAGGCCACGCACGGGCACTTGTTAAACACATCTTATGCTTCCCGAATAAAGGTTGCAAAGTTTGGAGCAGATTGGGATCTTGTTTCTGTTGGGTTGATTTGAGTTTGACGTTAATGTGTCAGTGGTAGTTCTGCAAAAGGAAAATGCATAACTCTTACTTGTAATGTTCTAAAGCACTTTCTGCCCGGTGATGTTCGTGTTATTGCAATAATGCAGGAAACGGGCCAGCTAACTTATGAAATGTAAGACATCAACAGCAGCAAACAGGAACATTGAGTGCTATTGGTTGAATGAAGGCTATATATTCAATAAAATTTTGGAATGTCTGAAATCATTATGGCTGTTGCGTCTGACTAAAGCTGAGCCGCACAGAAGCTGTAGCTGTGAATTTTAAGTGTTTATTCATAGAGCAGACGTCCAGGAGAATGCAAGAGAATCTCACTCTCCGAACACAATGTTTTTGTATTTTTTCAACTCTAAGATGACAATAAACGACAGCTTCAGTTGCTCTGTTCACCTACTTGTACTTTAACATTTTGAATATAGTTGGATAAATGTACAGAATTATGTATTTACAATGGTGGAACTTCCTACCTAGCAGAGAGTATTCAATACAGCTGTCTGTTCCAAAAGCCAGACACCTAAAATACACCCCCTTTTGTTCAGTGTCGAAGGATACGCTACTAAGCAGAAGGTTAAGTGATTACCTGACTGGCAGACCACAGTACGTGTGCTTGCAACACTGTGTGTCCGACAGAGTGATCAGCAGCACTGGGGCTCCACAGGGGACTGTCTTGTCTCCCTTTCTCTTCACCATTTACACCTCAGACTTCAACTACTGCACAGAGTCTTGTCATCTTCAGAAATTTTCTGATGACTCTGCCATAGTTGGCTGCATCAGCAAGGGAGATGAGGCTGAGTACGGGGCTACAGTAGGAAACTTTGTCACATGGTGTGAGCAGAATCATCTGCAGCTTAATGTGAAAAAGACTAAGGAGCTGGTGGTAGACCTGAGGAGAGCTAAGGTACGGGTGACCACTATTTCCATCCAGGGGGTCAGTGTGGACATGGTGGAGGATTACAAATACCTCGGGATACAAATTGACAATAAACTGGACTGGTCAAAGAACACTGAGGCTGTCTACAAGAAGGGTCGGAGCCGTCTCTACTTCCTGAGGAGACTGAGGTCCTTCAACATCTGCCGGACGATGCTGAGGATGTTCTACGAGTCTGTGGTGGCCAGTGTTATCATGTTTGCTGTTGTGTGCTGGGGCAGCAGGCTGAGGGTAGCAGACACCAACAGAATCAACAAACTCATTCGTAAGGCCTGTGAGTTGTGGGGATGGAACTGGACTCTGACAGTGCTGTCTGAAAAGAGGATGCTGTCTAAGTTGCATGCCATCTTGGACAATGTCTCCCATCCACTACATAATGTACTGGGTGGGCACAGGAGTACATTCAGCCAGAGACTCATTCCTCCGAGATGCAACACAGAGCGTCATAGGAAGTCATTCATGCCTGTGGCCATCAAACTTTACAACTCCTCCCTTGGAGGGTCAGACGCCCTGAGCCAATAGGCTGGTCCTGGACTTATTTCCTGGCATAATTTACATATTACTATTTGACTATTTATAGTTTTATTACTACTTATTATTTATGGTGCAACTGTAGTGAAAACCAATTTCCCCTGGGATCAATAAAGTATGACTATGACTATGAAAAAGCTCTGTCTTGATCTGTGCCTTAAGTGGCAGGAAACGGTACACTTTCACAATGTGCTAATGACAGGAACACTCATCAAATGCCTCTCCCTACATAGTTGTAGTGGGACAGAATCAGAATGGCCCACACCTACATAGACATAGGAGCAGAATTAAACCATTTGGCCCATCGAGTCTGCCCTGCCATTCCATCATGGCTGACTTACTATTCCTCGTAACCTTTGACACCTATACTATACTAATCAAGAACCTGTCAATCTCTGCTTTAAATGTACCCAACAGCTTGGCCTCCACAGCCGTCGGTGGCGGCGAATTCCACTGATTCACCACCACCTGGCTGAAGAAATTTCACCTCATCTCTGTTCTGAAGGAGCATCTGTTTATTCTGAGGCTATGCCCTCTGGTCTGAGACTCCCTCCTCTGTAGGAAATGTCCTCTCCATGCCCACTCTTATTCTAGGCCTCTCAGTATTTCATAGGTTTCAATGAGATTCCCTCCACCCCTCCCCCTTCTGAGCTCCAAGGAGTACAGGCAGGGCCATCAAATGCTCCTGGTATGTTAACCCTTTTGTGCCTGGGATCACTGATTGGTTTCAATAGTCGCAAAGCATCAGTTGGAAGTTAAATTGTGTGCGGGTTTTAGAGTCAGAAATGTGACAGGTCTGTGGGCCCACCATCCAGGCTGAACATGGGGCCCACCCAGCCAATCCCAGTTGCCCATGTTTCGAAGAAACCGAAGATCACCAAAGGTCTCACCTGGACTGTACCCACTGGCTTTGCGGCAAAAGAGCAGGGCAGCATCCCTTCCACCTCAGGCGACTGAAGAAATTCGGCATAGGCCCTCAAAACCTTCTTACAGGGGCACCATTGGGAGCTGTATCACCACCTGGTCCTTGATCGCTGGGCACTGCAGAGAGTGGCACGGACAGCCCAGTGCATCTATGGATGTGAACTTCCCTCCATTGAGGACACTTACAGCAGCAGGTGCAGAAAGAAGGCCTGGAAGATCACCGGCGACACCAGTCACCCCACAATCACAACCGCAGTATTAAAGCCAGGACCAAAAGGCTACTGGACAGCTTCCTTCCACAAGCCATTAGACTTTTAAATTCAAATGCCTGTACATTGCAAAGGAGGCATAACACAAAGAGTTTTACTCCCTCACGTTGCAAGATTTAAATACATTCTAATTCTAATCCTAACTTATTTCCAGAAGACTAGTTCTCATTTCTGTTAATCCATAATAATGCTTTCCATAATGTCATAGCTCCACAAAAGAACATATTACAGTACAAGCCCTTCAGCCCACGATTTTGTCACGACCTTTTAAATAACTCTAAAATTAATTTAACCCTTCCCTCCTCACGGTAAGATAGCAGCATGTCTGGGTTGAGCAACCTCACAGGGGCCATCCAGAGGTGCTTTTATCTTTTTTTAAATGTGTATCTTTTTTTAAAGATCGCAAGGCACTGCAGGACATTAAGAACTTTTAAGTAGAGCAGGCCTACCCCAGCTGCGAGTTGCTTTTAGGTGGAGGAGCTGGACGGTGTAGACCATGTTACTGCCTGCTACAGGAAAGCATCAGAGTCGGTGTGTGAAGGTGGTGTGCAGTCCAGCGAGTGATTACCTCGGATGTTTCTTTTGTAACTGCAAGACCCTGTTGGACATTGGCAATGTAAAGTGCTGCAAGTCCATTTCCCCTGTTTATCGGTGCGACAGGCGGCAGGGAAGCTGCGTGGCCTCAGCTGTAGCGAGGACTAGGCCTCGAGCCGTGGGCTTGCTTGTTGCAGCAGTCCAGGAGAGGAGATGCCAGAGGCGGTGTAGCACAGCGTCTATGCTGGGTTAGGGGCTGGGCACTTCCTGTTGGTGGTGCCATCCAGTGTTTGATTGATGGAATGACAAGCTGGATTGAAAACATGCGTGCGTGCATTCATCTGAGAACTGCTAGTTCTTGCTGATAATACCCAAGCACCATCAATAATTTACAGGACATGTTACTCAGGGAATTGGGATATATATGTCTTTTTTTGTGTGATTGTATGTTTACTGCTATCTGAGATGTGCCTTGTGATGTGTATGACTGTTGGTACTGTGTTTTGTATCTTGGTCCCAGAGGAATGCTGTTTCATTTGGCCGCATTCATTTATGGTTGAATGACAATTAAACCTGGTCTTGATCTACATAACTATCCATTTTTCTATCTTATACGTGGCTATCTAAATCCCCTTAATGTATCTGCCTCTGCAACCACCCCTGGCAGGGTGTTCATAAACCCACCAATCTCTATGTTTCAGCTGATGTTGGCCATACTTTCCTCCAATCACCTTAAAATTATACCCCCTTGTATTTAGCTATTTCCACCCCGGGAAAGTCTGACTATCCTTTCTAACTAATCCTCACATCGTCCTGTGCATGTCTATTAAGTTACCTCTCATTCTCCCTCATTCCAAAGAGAAAAGCCCCAGCTCGCTTCATCAGGCATACCCCCTAGATCATAAAAATGAACCCCAACAATGGCTGTTGGTGTATTTTTTGAAGCATTACTACTGGGACTGCCGATTGCCATTCACAAACAAAGATGAAGTAATCTGTGTTTTTGAGCGAGGACTTAAACGTTCACTGTTAACAGGTGGTGGAATTGCAGTGGGATTTTTTTCTCCAGAGGGCCATAATTTAATGCATCAGCCAACTGCGACGATAACAACCATGTGGCTCTCCCTCAGTGCTGCACCAGGGCGTTGGCCCATAATGCGCTGGTGTCTTGGGACCTCAACCCAAAGTTGGACTGTTAGCCACTGAGCCTCGGCTGACACAGTGAGTGGTGAAGGAATAAACAGGTCCAATCCACCAAACTAGGCTCAGCTGCTTGGGTGAGCAATGTCCCAGATGGCAAGAGGTGTTTGGCACTGCAAAACCTGAAATTCTCCTGAGTTTTTGAGTTGGGAGGCTAGAGTGGCTTATTGTCAGTCTCCTTTTGGTGTACTTGCCAATCAAGCAGTGGCCAATCTCCACAATGAGATACAATAGTTCAAAGTAAATGTATTATCAAAGTGGATATATGTCACCATGTACAACCCTAAGATTCATTTTCTTGCAGGCATACAGTAAATCCAAGGATAGTTGATTTAGTGAAAGACCACACCCAACAGGATGGACAAATAATGAATGTGCAAAAGACAGTCAACTGTGCAAATACGATCAATCACTCAGTAAGCAAATAAGCAATAGAATTTGAGAACATGAGATGCAGAGTCCATGAGTGTTTCCATAGGTTGTGGGAATAGTTCAGTGATGGAGCGAATGAAGTTGAGTGTAGTCATCCTCTCTGGTTCAAGAGCCTGGTGGTTGAGGGGTGGTAACTGTTCCTGAACCTGGTGGTGTGAGCCCTGAGGCTCCTGTACCTCCTTCCTGGTTGCAGCAGTGAGAAGAGAGCACGGCCTGGGTGGTGGGGGTCCCTGATAATGGAAGCTGCTTTCCTGTGACAACACTCCATGTAAATGGTGGGAAGGGCTTTACCCATGATGCACTGGGCTGCATCCACCACATTTTTGTAGGATTTCCCATTCAATGGCATCGGTGTTTCCATACCAGGCTGTGGTGCAGTCAATCAATATACTCTCCACCACACATCTATAGAAGTTCTGCTAGTGGGTGGTGAATCTGTGGAATCCATTGCCACAGGTGGCTGTGGAGGCCAAGTCATTGGGTATATTTACAGTGGAGCAGCAAGTCACAAGCACAAGAGATTCTGCAGATGCTGGAAATCCAGAGCAGCACACACAAGATGCTCGAGGAACACAGGTCAGGCAGCATCTATTGAGAAGAATGAACAGCCGATATTCTGGGCTGAGAACATTCATCAGAAGGGGAGGTTGACATGCTCTTGGTTAGTAAGGATGTCGAAGGTTAGAGAGAGAAGACAGGAGAGTGGGGTTGAGTGGGAAAATAAATCAGGCCTGATCAAATAGTGGAGTAGATTCAATGGGCTGAATAGCCCAATTCCACTTCTTAAAATCAGGTTTATTATCACCAGCATACGTCGCGACATTAGTTGACAGTGGCAGCAGCACAAAGCAACACATAATAATAGAGTAAAAAACTGAATGACAGTATATATAAAATTTAAATAAGTAACACAAAAATAGAAATAAAAAAGTAGTGAGGTAGTTTTCCTGGGTTCAGTGTCCATTCAGAAATCAGATGGCAGAGGGGAAGAAGCTGTTCCTGGATCATTGAGTGTGTGCCTTCGGGCTCCTGTATCTCCCTCCCTGACAGTCACAATGAGAACAGGGCACGTCCTGGGTGATGTGTCCTCAACGGTGGACTCCGCCTTTCTGAGGCACTGCTCCCTGAAGACGTCCTGGATCTGATGTTAGCAGATTTCATGTCACGTGCTGGTGATAAAGCTGATGGTGCGCATGATAGAGCTGACTAAGTTAACTGTCTGCAAGCTTATTTCGATCACGTGTAGTAGACCCTCCCTTACCATACCAGACGGTGATGCAGTTAGCCAGAATGCTCTCCGCAGCACATCTGTAGAAATTTGAGTGTTTTTGGAGACATACCAAATCCTCTCAAGCTCCTAATGAAATACAGCCGCTGCTGTGCCTTCTTTGTAGCTGCATCGATATGTTGGGTCCAGGTTAGATTGTCAGTGATATTGACACCCTAGAATTTGAAATTGCCCATTCGCTCCACTTCCGATTTGAAATTGCTATGGGTCTTATGGTCCACACTCAACATTTGGCCTTCACATTCACATGTGGTGGACAGTGAAACTCTGGGAGGGGTTGGGGGGGGGGGGGGGGGGGGAGATATCAACACTGCACATAGTGGACCTCCTGACAATATAAGGTAAATATTCAGTAGGTCATGTAGTACCTTTTGATGGACACAATTAATATTTTCCATCTGAGACCCTTCCCCAGAGTTCTAGTTTGTAGCTCCAGAAACTGGTGCTTCAGACCTGTAACACTGCAGTTGCCTTGGTTGTCTTTTGTGGTGGGCCGTTACGCCACTTGAGACCAATTCAAGGTGGACTGTTGACATCTACGTCCTGCCTGGGAATTTGGGGCACTTTCAATGAAGCATTTGGCATATGGTACCGGAATGGAAGACTTTGAATTAGAGTAGATCGATTTTAGAGTAAGTTAAAAGGTTGGTACAATGTTGTGGGCCAAAGGGTCTGTACTGGGCTGAAGTGTTCTATGTTATGGGGAGAGATGAGGGTATCCACTTCACCAACCCAATGAAAGGTGAGAAGATCATCAGCTAGTCTCTATGTGATGTTCACTTTACCATGTCAAGCAAAGGATGATTTCTTGCAGGAGGTGGAACATGTCATCCCTGAGACATAGAAGCAGAATTAGGCCATTTGGCCCATCAAGTCTTTTCCATCATTACATTAAGGCTGATTTATTATCCCTCTCAACTCCATTCTCCAGCTTTCTCCCCAGAACCTTTGACACCCTGACTAATCATGAACCTGTCAACCTTCGCTCTAAATGTACCCAATGACTTGGCCTCCACAGCCGTCTGTGGCAAAGAATTCCACTGATTCTCCACCCTCTGGCTAAAGAAATTCCTCCTTATCTCTGTTCTAAAGGGACACCCTTTTAATTGAGGCTGTGGCCTCTGGTCCTAGACACCCCCCCCCCCACTATAGGAAACATCCTTTCTGTATCCACTCTATCTAGGCCTTTCAATGTTCTATAGGTTTCAGATATCATCCAGATATCAAGATAAGTTTTCCAGATGGTTCAAAACCTTCAGAATGCCTTTATATCCTTTATTTAAGGACACATACCACACATTGGACTACGAATATTAAACTACATTTAGAGTACTAACAGGGAGTTCCATACTGACAGCACCCAAGGTCAAGGTCAGCATTAAAGTGCTATCAGATCATCTTTTCAAGATTCAAGATAGTTTAATGTCATTTCCAGGACACAAGTGTCAAGGAGAATGAAATAATTGTTACCCTGGATCTGATGCAGCACAAATAAAACACAATAATAAAAAACACACACACAATAAATATAAATACATATGATCACTTATATACGTTGTCTGTCCATAAAGTGACACTAGGCACAGGAGTGACAGGAGGTGACTGACAGGAAATGATAAAGTAGTGGTGGTTGGGGTGTGCAGGGGTGGGTTAGTGGGTGGAGGTGTTGATCAGCCTTACTGCTTGGGGAAAGTGACTGCTTTGGAGTCTAATGGTCCTGCTGTGGATGCTACATAGCCTCCTCCCTGATGTGAGTGGGATCCCTCATGATGTCATTGGCCCTTTTCTGACACCTTGGTTCCTTAAAGTTTTTTTTATAGCCTGGGGTGGTAATGGGGACAAGCTCCCACAACCTATTAAATGCTCCCAGTGGTGTGCACCTCAAATAGCCTCTGACAATCAAGTCCAGCTCCTGGTCTTCACGTTTCTACTGACAATGGAAGGAGAACACAGATTACTGGCACCTTAAAACTAGTCACTTTGGGCAGATGGGGCTCATCAGCTGTGGTTGGCAGCTCATCTAGGAGAAGGAAAACTCTGATCTCAAACCTCCGCTGCCTTGCTGCTGTACCCACTCATGGGGAAGGCTTTGGGAGTAAAACCTGCGGGGTAAATCCAGAGCTGGAATCCCTAAGGCAGCCCTGCATTAAGCTCAACGCTGACTGGCAACTCTTGCAACGCTGCTGGTACCGAACTGTATTGGTGTCTGCTGTTCCTTTGTGTTCACTAGATGCGTGGAGAGGGGGAGCTTGCTACATGGACAACAGCTTGCTCTCCATATTGTATTGCCCAGGCTTGCGTATCATGGTTGACCCTGACTGAAGGCCTCACTCAGTATATATGCCCTTGATAGCAGGTAGGTAGGTGCCCTGATGCCTTGGGCAGCTTGGACTACCCGTTGAAAAGCCTTCCTGTCTACCACGGTGCAGTGATGCATCTTGTTGGGATGCTCTCTACTGTGTCTGGATGTGCAAAGTCCAGCTCTCGTCGGCCTCCTCAGAAAATAGAGGAATCGGTGAGCTTTCTTGACTGTGTAGGATGTGTTCTGGGAGCATGAGAGATTGTGTGAGATGTGCACTGCCAGGAGTTTGAGACTGCTTGCAGTTTCCATTGCTGTGCCACTGATGTAAAGGAAAGATGGGGTGACAGTGGTATGAGTTCTCGATAACCATCTCCTTTATCTTGTTGATATTAAGGGATTGTTTGCCTGACACCAGGCCTCGAGCTCCTCCACCTCCTCTCTGCAGGCCATCTCATCGTTGTTGGTGATGAGCCCCAACACTGTCGTGTAAGCCGTGTACAGCAATGGGCTCAGCACACAGCTCTGTGTCGAGGATGATGGGGAGGGAGGAACAGTTGTGTATCCTGACTATCTGGTTAGGAAGTACAGCACTGCTTAAGGATTATGATCTCAGGAAGAACCTGAAAAATGAGTTGTGGACATAAGTGCCCTCTTGCTTCCTGCACCTCATGAAGTATCACTTTAAGCTCCTGTCCACCGGCATTTAAACCCTCTCATCACCTGCTAAAAATTTCCCAGCTTCTCCTATTGCTTTATTATTTCCCCAGGGATTTTCTCTGGCATACAGTAACTCTGCTGCATTTGATATCTTCCAAATCGGCCAGTACCGCAGAAACCAGAGAGATCTGGACAGTGAATGCCACCGTGTCTACCATCGCGGCAGCCACTCTGTAATATAGATTGCCAGAGCAATGACTTGGTGCTTCAACAGTTCCATTTAATGTCAGAGAATATATACAGTCTACAACCTGAAATTCGTAGTCTCCACAAACATCCTCAGGAAACAGAAGAAAAACAGCAAAGAATGAAAGACAGGAAAGCGTTCTTCCACTCCCATGCACAAACAGCAGGAAAAGCATTAACCTTCCCCCCACCTGCCTGAGCAAAAGCATTAACCTTCCCCCAACCTGCCTGAGCAAAAGGATCAGCCACCCCACCTCCCCAAACACCACCCACCATGCAGGCAGTAGCAAAACCCTCCAAAGAGACTATGATCTAAAGACCACAAAAAAAAAAAGCCACCATCTATTCCAGCACTTCAGCACCCACGGGTTGTCTCTCTCACTAACGGCAGAGAGGGAGCCATCGCTCCTGCCTCAGTGAGAGGGGGACCAACAGCTCGCTGTTTCGATGTTACAATCTGCAGCGTCGCTTTGTCCCCAGTTCCATACTTCACCCCTCACCTTAATGAGCTGCGGCTGAGAACATAGAACTCCACAACACAAGCCCTTCAGCCCACAATGTTATGACAGCCTTTTAACCTATTCCAAGGCCAATCACTAGATTCAAGAAAGCATACGGCAAGAAGGGTAGTGCTGATGCTGCAAGTGCAGAAACATGACAATCTACAAAACTCCTCGACTTGTTTCAAAAATTTGTGAAAATGATTTCAACCACATCAACCAAACAGGCCTTTTATCGTGTCCTTGGTTGTTTGTCCGTCCTGTCAAGTTAAGTCTTTCATTGATTCTATTGTGTTTCTTGTACTTACTGTGAATGCCCACAGGAAAATGAACCTTAGGGTTGTATATGGTGACATGTATGTAATTTGATAATAAATTTACTTTGAACTTGACATCTAAGAGTCTCTTAGATGTCCCTAATGTATCAGATTCTACCATCACCCCTGCCAGTGTGTCCCTGCCTGACATCACCCCTATACTTTCCTCCAATCACCTTTAAAGTGTGGCCTCTTGTATTGCCGCCCAGGGAAGGCGGCACTGGTTATCCTCTGCCTCTTACCATGTTATATACATCTATTAAGTTGCCTCTCATCCTCCTCTGCTAAGAGAAAAGCCCCACTCACTCGGCATTGAACTTCAGTACACCAAGGGATGTGGGTGTAAGAGTGAAGTGCTCAATGAACATTAGCAAAAAAGAATGAACAGTAGGTTATGTTTCCCACTAATAAATGTTGTGTGACACTTCTTGGGAGCCCAGCTCCAAAGGGACTTAGGAGATCTCGTGCAGGATTCCCTGAGGGTTAATTTGTAGATTGAGTAGGTGGTGAGAAAGGAAATTGCAATGTTAGCATTCATTTCAAGAGGACTAGAATATAAAAACAAGGATGTGATGCTGAGACTTTATAAAGAACTGGTGAGGCCTCACTTGGAGGACTGTGAGGTGTTTTGGGCCCCTTATCTAAGAAAGGATGTGCTGACATTGGAGAGGGTTCAAAGGAGGTTCACGAAAATGCTTCTGGGATTGAAAGGCTTGTCATATGAAGAGCTCTGGGCCTCTGCTGACTGGAATTCAGAAGAATGAGGGGTGACATTTTTTCAGCAAGGCATTTGATAAGGTACCCCATGCCAGGCTTATTGAGAAAGTAAGGAGGCATGGGATCCAAGGGGACATTGCTTTGTGGATCTAGAACTGGCTTGCCCACAGAAGGCGAAGAGTGGTTGTAGACAGGTCATAATCTGCATGGAGGCCGGTCACCAGTGGAGTGCCTCAGGGATCTGTTCTGTGACCCGTACTCTTCGTGATTTTTATAAATGACCTGGATGAGGAAGTGAAGCGATGTGTTAGTAAGTCTGTTGATGACACAAAGGTTGGAGCTGTTGTTGATAGTGTGGAGGGCTGTCAGAGGTTACAGCAGGACATTGATAGGATGCAAAACTGTGCTGAGAAGTGGCGGATGGAGTTCAATCCAGATAAGTGTGAAGTGGTTCATTTTGGTAGGTCAAATATGATAGCAGAATATAGTATTAATGGTAAGACTCTTGGCAGTGTGGAGGATCAGAGGGATCTTGGGGTCCGAGTCCATAGGACGCTCAAAGCAGCTGTGCAGGTTGATTCTGTGGTTAAGGCGGCGTACAGTGTATTGGCCTTCATCAATTGTGGAATTGAATTTAGGAGCTGAGAGGTAATGTTGCAGCTATATAGGACCCTGGTCAGACCCCACTTGGAGTACTGTGCTCAGTTCTGGTCGCCTCACTACAGGAAGGATATGGAAGCCATAGAAAGGGTGCAGAGGAGATTTACAAGGATGTTGCCTGGATTGGGGAGCATGCCTTATGAAAACAGGTTGCGTGAACTCAGCCTTTTCTCCTTGGAGCAATGGAGGACGAGAGGTGACCTGATAGAGGTGTACAAGATGAGAGGCATTGATCGTGTGGATAGTCAGAGGCTTTTTCCCCAGGGTTGAAATGGTTGCCACAAGAGGACACAGGTTTAAGGTGCTGGGTAGTAGATGCAGAGGAGATGTCAGGGGTAAGTTTTTTTTTTCCCTCCTCCTCAGAGTGGCGAGTGTGTGGAATGGGCTGCCGGCAATGGAGGCAGATACGATAGGGTCTTTTAGAAGACTTTTAGATGGGTACATGGAGCTTAACAAAATAGAGGGCTGTGGGTAAGCCTAGTAACTTCTAAGGTAGGGACATGCTCGGCACAATCCTGTGGGCCTAAGGGCCTGTATTGTGCTGTAGGTTTTCTATGTTTCTATGACATCATTGAAACCTGTCGAATGTTGAAATGCCTCAATAGAGTGGACGTGGAGAGGATGTTTTCTATGGTGGAGGAGTCTAAGACAAGAGGACACAGCCTCAGAATAGAGGACATTTAGAACAGAGGGGAGGAAGAATTTCTTAGGCCAGAGAGTGGTGAATCTGTGGAATTTATTGCCACACGTGGCCATGGAGGCCAAGTCATTGGGTATTTTTAAGGCAGAGGTTGATAGGTTATTGATTGATCAGGGTGTGAAGGAATACAGGGAGAAGGCAGGAGATTGGGGCTGAGAGGAAAAATGGATCAGTCGTAATGAAATGGCAGAACAGACTCAATGGGCCAAATGGCCTAATTCTGCACCTATATCTTATGGTCTTATTTCCAAGTTACTGCAAGGTAAATGTTAAACACAAGAGATTCTGTGGATGCAGCAGCAACTACAGAGAGGAATAACCACTGTCTGTTGTGGGCTAAGACCCTTCACCTGGACTGGAAAGGAAGACAGAAGAAGTCAGAATAAGAATGTGTGGGGAGGGGATGGAGTACAGGTTGCAGGTGAAACCAGGTGAGGGGGAAGGTAGAATGAAGTAATAAGCTGGGAGGTGATAGGTGGAATATGTGAAGGGATGAAGATGAAGCACTCTGATAGGAGGGGACAGTGGACCATGGAAGAAAGGTAAGGAGGTCCTCCAGAATTTCTGGTGAGAAAAAGAGGGGTGAGAGGGAGTCAGAATGGGGAATGGAAAGAAGAACAAGGAGGGGGGGCAGAAATGATTGGAATTTAGGGAAATCAATGTTTATGCATTAGGTTGGAAGCTACCCAGATGGAAAATCCTCCAACCTGAGAGTGGTCTCAAATGAGTGTGTTTTACGAGGTAAACATCACTGGTACTTAACTTGGGCCTGTTCATGACTTACTTTTCAGGTCCTTCCCACAATTTAGATAAATCCTTAATCATAATTGGGAAGATGACCTGGTAGCAGGTTCGCTCCTGATCTTGGGTACTGGCCGTGTGGAGGTCTCTGTGCTTGTGTACGTTCGCTGTTCCCATTCCAAAGGTGTGTGTTTGTAGGTTAATTCACCCTGAGAAGATACCCCTGGTGCACAGCCGATCTGGGGGCGGGGGGGGGGGGGGGGAAGTTGTCAGCATTGTGGGGAGGGCAAAGTGGTGCCAGAATAGTTTTATAAGAAGTGAAAATGTATTTCTAGGTGGTCAAGTAGACGTGTGACTATAATGTTCCTCACTGTCATTTGACCTTTGGTTGACCTCCATTTCTTTTGTAACCTTCTACAGTGAAGACAAAAACCATTTGTTTAAAGTCACAGCCTTCTCTTTGTTCTACAGTTTCACCTATTATTTTCTCCATGGGACATAATATCTGTCTCTTTATATATATTTGACAATGTAGCAACTCCTACAATTGTTTTCTCACAAACTTTCCCATGAAATATTGCCCACTTTACTATTCCTTTTTTTTTGGCCCACTAGCTAAAACACTCCTCCTCCTCCTCGGGCTTGCTGTTCTTCTTGGCAGCGTTACAATCCTCTTCTTTCAACTGCACACTGTCCTGAATCATCATAGTTTGAGCTGGGTGAATCATTGTTGTCATTGGAGTTATTATTTCACAACAGCATTCTTTGAATGTTTGCATTGTTATCAGCTGGCGATATTTGAAACGAATTTCCCAATCTACTGTAGTCAATCAAAACCCTCATAACTAACAATAGTTCTGAGTATCCATTGTTAAACTGGTTTGTGGCTTGTCATTTTTGCATCATATTGAGATCATGTTACTCTTCGTAACTCCTGACTGATCCCACCAGATAAGGGGAAGAAATGTACTGTGGGGAACATTCTGATGGGCTGTATCACTGGCTTGGTATGGGGTGGGGGTGGGGGGGGACTACTGCACAGAATCGAAGTAAGCTGCAGAGAGTTGTACAGTTAGGTAATGGATAGTTGGGATATGGACGGTTATGGTTCTGGTGCAGGGCAATGGGAGTGGGCAGTTTAAATGATTTTGGCATGGACTAGATGGACCAAAGGGCCCATTTCTATGCTGTACGTCTCTATGATTCTAGAACAGAACCCATTATGGCTACGAGCCTCCATAATATCCAGGACATCATTAAGTATGAGGCTGAGGGTAGCAGACACCAACAGAATCAACAAACTCATTCGTAAGGCCAGTGATGTTGTGGGGATGGAACTGGACTCTCTGACAGTGCTGTCTGAAAAGAGGATGCTGTCCAAGTTGCATGCCATCTTGGACAATGTCTCCCATCCACTACATAATGTACTGGGTGGACACAGGAGTACATTCAGCCAGAGACTCATTCCACTGAGATGCAACACAGTGTCATAGGAAGTCATTCCTGCCTGTGGCCATCAAACTTTACAACTCCTCCCTTGGAGGGTCAGACACCCTGAACCAATAGGCTGGTCCTGGACTTATTTCCTGGCATAACTTACATATTACTATTTAATTATTTATGGTTTTATTACTATGTAATTATTTATGGTGCAACTGTAACAAAAACCAATTTCTCCCAGGATCAATAAAGTATAACTATGAATAAGTACACCCATCACCCAGGACATGCCCTCTTCTTACTGCTACTGTCAGGGAGGTGGTACAGGAGCCTGAAGGCACACTCAATGATTCAGGAACAGCTTCTTCCCCTCTGCCATCTGATTTCTGAATGGACACTGAACCAATTAACACTATCTCACTTTTTAAAATTTTGTTTTTACACTACTTAATTCAACTATTTAATATACCTATATATACTTGTGATTCAGTTTTTTCTCTATATTTATCCTGTATTGCATTGTACTGCTGTCTCAAGTTAAACAAATTTCACGATATATACCAGTGATATTAAACCAGATTCTAATTTTAAAATAGCTTGTCTTCATAGTAGGCTCCATGAAATATTGATTGAGAAAAATACCCAGAATGTAGCTACGAACTCATCATTGAGTTGCCAATTTGATTAGCCCAACCTGCATGGGGTCTAATGTCCCCCATGGATATCACATAATGTTTCATTAATTCTCTCTCCATAAGCATCACCACCATTAATCCATGCCAGCAAGTATTTCATATCCTCTTTTATCTTGTCTCTCTCTGTATTACTTCAAATGCCTGTTGGCCTGCATCAAGGTCAGACTTCAATGCTGTTCTTATCCACCTTGTGTTTATCCCAACAGTCCCAATGTTTCCATGACCTTCCTCTGTGCCCTGCACCCTGGATGAGGGCACTTTGGTCAGCATGGACCAGTTCAACATTCAAAAGTTCAAAGTTCAAAGTTCATTTATTGTTGCAGTATTATGTACATCTTACCCTATGCTATCTTGAGATTCATTCCCTTGCAGGCATTTGCAGGGATAAAAATATACAAATAGAATTCACACACAAAAAAACTATACATACACTAAGAAAATTTTACAAAAAGTAGTTGATATGGCCCAGTCCATCACAGGGAAAGCTCTCCCCACCATTGAACGTATCTACACAGAGCATTGTCACAGGAAAGCAACATCCATCATTAAGGACCCCTACCACCTAGCTCGTGCTCTCATCTTTCTGCTACCATCAGCAAGGTACAGGAACCTTAGGACCTAATCCACCAGATTCAGGAACAGTTATTACCCCTCAGCCATCAGGATCTTGAATCAGAGGGGATAATTCCAGCAGCAATGGCTGGAATTTCTGGAAGCAATTCAGAAGGCACAGGATATATACATCCCAAAGAGGAAGTAGCATTCTAAAGGAAAGGTGATATAACCGTGGGCAACAAGTCAAAGCCAACATAAAAGCCAAAGGGTATATAATAGAGCAAAAGTTAGTGGGAAGTTAGAGGATTGGGAAGCTTTTAAAAACCAACAGAAAGCAACTAAAAACATTATTAAGGTAAAGACAGAATACAAAAGTAAGCAAGCCAGTAATTCTAAAGAGGATACTAAAAGTTTCTCCAGATACATGAAGTGTAAAAGAGAGGTGAGAGTGGGTATCAGACCACTGGAAAGTGATGTTGGAGGGGTAGTAACAGCAGACAACAAAATGGCAGATGAACTGAAAAAGTATTTTGTATCAGTCTTCACAATGGAAGACATTAGCATCATGGTGGAAGTTCCAGTTGTCAGGGTTCATGAAGTGTGAAGTTACCACAACTAGAAAGAAGGTCTTTGGGAAACTGAAAGGTCTGAAGGTAGATAAGTCACCTGGATCAAATGGTGTACATCCTAGGGTGTCATGGGGGGGGGGGGCTTTAGGAACAGACCCAAATGCAAGACACAGACACTGAAGTACTAGGAACAGGAACAGGAACAGACAAAACTAAATGACAGCACAGGACACAGTCTAGGAGTAGGGACAGGAACACAGACTAGGCTAGGGAAGCAGAACCAGGACAAGGTACTGGGAACAAGGAGCCTGGGCGTGGACTCCGAGCCAGAGACTGGACAAGGACCCAGAACCTGGGTCTTGACTCCAGCTCAGACCCCAAAACCAGGCAAAGACGCAGCAAGGCTTCAGTCCTTGGAGGCCAGGCAAAATCATGACTCCACCCCACAGAGGCAAGGACAGGGAGGGATAGACCCAACCACAGGGTAATGGGAAACAGCCTGGCTTACCCAACAGAGGCAAGGGACAGGAAGGGAGCTAGGTCTAGGGTAACTCCAAGACTCAAGGCAGCCAGTCACCTCAGCAGGCTACAGAACAGCCAAATCCATATCTCAATGACTACACTAACCTTCCACCAGTGGGTTGCTCCAAGGAGACACTGACAAGACCAGCAACCACACTCGATCCCAGGGCCACTTATATTCCCAGCCCCAAGATGAGCATCAGGTGCTTATTGTTAAATCCAAATGAAATCAAGGACAGCCAGAAGACCCAGAGTCCGGAATCCGTGGACCGGACCGTGAGCCGGAATGCGGATTTCGGACCGGAGCATGACATAGGGTTTCTGAAAAAGGGGGCTGAAGAGATTGTTGAGGCATTAGTAATGATCTTTCAAGAATCAATTGATTCTGGCATGGGTCTAGAGGAATGGAAAAATACAAATGTCACTCCACTCTTCAAGAAGGAAGACAAGTAGAAGAAAGGAAATTATAGGCCAGTTAGCCTGACCTCAGTGGCTGGGAAGATGTTGGGGTCAATTGTTCAATATACCGTTTCAGGGTACTTGGAGGCACATGATAAAATAGGACACAGTCAGCATGGTTTCCTCAAGAGAAAAAATTCACAAATCTATTGGAATTCTTTGAGGAAGTAACAAGCCGGATAGACGAAGGGGAATCAGTAGATGTTGTGTACTTGGATATTCAGAAAGCCTTTGACAAGGTGCCACACATGAGGCTGCTTAACAAGCTATGAGCCCATGATATTACAGGAAAGATTCCAGCATGGATAAAGCAGTGGCTATTTTGGAGGAGGCAGAGTGGGATTAAAGGGAGCTGTTTCAGACTGGCTGTCGGTGACTAGAGATGTTCCACATGAGTCTGTGTTGGGACCGATTCTTTTTACATTATATGTCAATGATTTGGATGACAGAATTGATGGCTTTGTTACAAAATTTGCAGATGATATGAAGATAGCTGGAGGGTCAGGTAGAGAGGCTACAGAAGGATGGACAGATTAGGAGAATGGGCAAAGAAATGGCAGATGGAATACAGTAACACTAACAACATGCTGGAGGAACTCAGCGGGTCGGGCAGCATCCGTGGAAACGATGAAGGGTTCCGGCCTGAAACCTTGACTGATCATTTCCACGGATTCTGCCCGCTTGCTGAGTTCCTCCAACGTGTTGTGAGTGTTGCTTTGACCCCAGCATCTGCAGAATATTTTGTGTTTACTATGGAATACAGTGTCGGGAAGTGTATGGTAATTTACTTTGGTAGAAGAAATTAAAAGGTTAACTATTTTCTAAAAGGAGAAGAAAATTCAAAAATTTGAGGCACAAAGGGACTTGGGAGTCCTTGTGCAGGATTCCCTAAAGGTTAAATTGCAGATTGAGTCTGTGATGAGGAAAGCAAATGCGATGTCAGCATTTATTTCAAGAGGACTAGAGTATAAAAGCAAGGATGTAATGTTGAGAGTTTATAAAGCACTGGTGAGCTCTCACTTGGAGTATTGTGAGCAGTTTTGGGCCCCTTATTGATAGATAGATAGATAGACATACTTTATTGATCCCGAGGGAAATTGAGTTTCATTACAGCCGCACCAACCAAGAATAGAGCATAAATATAGCAATACAAAAACCACAAACAATCAAACAACAATATGCAAACTATGCCAGATGGAAATAAGCGCAGGACCAGCCTATTGGCTCAGGGTGTCTGACCCTCCATGGGAGGAGCTGCAAAGTTCGATGGCCTTAGATTATCTTAGAAAGGATGTGCTGATATTGGAGAGGGTTCAAAAGAGGTTCACAGAAATGATTCCAGGATTGGACGCTTTGTCATGTGAACAGCGTTTGATGGCTCTGAGCCTGTATTCATTTGAATTCGGAAGAATGAGGGGTGACCTAGTTGAAACCTATTGAATGGTGAAAGGTGGATGTGGAGAGGATGTTTTCTATGGTGGAGGAGTCTAAGACAAGAGGACACAGCCTCAGAATAGAAGGACATCCATTTAGAGCAGAGATGAGGAGGAATTTCTTTAGCCAGAGAGTGCTGACTGTGGAATTCTTTGCCACAGGTGGTTGTGGAAGCCAAGTCACTGGGTATATTTAAGGTAGAGATTGATAGATTATTGCTTGGTCAGGGCATGAAGGGATTCAGGGAGAAGGTAGGAGATTGGGGCTGAGAAGAAAAATGGATCAACCATAACGAAATGGCGGAGCAGAATCCATGGGCCAAATGGCCTAATTCTGCTCCTATATCTTATGGTTTTATGGCCTTATAATAAATGTACGTGAGTATCATCCAATTGTCTGGAAAACTTTTTGGTCAGAAGTTTACTGCGGTTGAATATTTTAACTACACCTGCCAGAATAATTTGATTTCCTTTTGACAATGCCTTTTTGAAACATGACAGAGAGCCAATTAGTATGCAAGCATCAGTAAGATTTGCCCCACTATGTTGTGGTTTACCCTGGGCTTTTAATTCTAATTCCATTGCAAGTCCATAGTTGTACAGGACAGAAACAGGATCTTCAGCAAAACTGGTCCAAGCTCACCGAGATCTCCTTTGCTTGCAATTGACCCATGACCTTTCTAATCCTACTTTTCTACCTCAATACACTGTGTAATAATCTGCTCTTTATGAATAGTATGCAAGTTTTTTACTGTATCTCGGTTATGTGACAATAAACCAATTCCAGTTCCAATTCCAAGGCCAAAGCCTTAAGGCGAGGCAAGTTGAAGTTTTGATTGCATTATTTTTAAAGATTAGCTTTATTTGTCACATGTACATCAAAACTTTCAATGAGATGCCTTGTTTGGGTCTTATCAAATCAGCAACGGTCGTGCTGGGGTTAACTGGCAAGTGTTGCTCCCCTACCGGCCACACACATCGAGGAACATAAAGGAGTTTATCTGTGATCACAGCCACGTGGTAGTGATAGTGGTTTCAGCTATGACCATCAGGACTTGGTCACCAGGTCATTATGGGCCATCCTGGCCGGAAACCAGCTGACCATGGAAACCCATAAGTTAGGAAAACCTCAGGTCATGTTACTGAAAGGTGGGCAGCCCTGTTCTCAGTGTCGGAGAAACCAGACCCTGGTTTTCTCTGGTTTCTGCAACACTGCCCATGTGAAGCAGACTGTTATAAATAAAATTGTCGACTTGCAGGTCACGAGGCTGGCAACGGTTCCATAGTTTTATAATGTAAGTTAACAATACTTAACACATTGTCCCTCGAAGAGGACCCACAACTTGTTGTGGTTTGGAGGCTTGCATGCCTTAGTGACCTGGAGAGCTGTGTTGGCTAGAGTCAGGGCTTTGTGGTTTGGCTCTTGGTAGGGTCACCCATACCGAACAGGTCAAAGGGTAGAAGCCAGACTAAGAGAGGTCCACCAGTCCTCCAGATCGGGGGTGGGGGATGGTTCAGCTCAGGGCTAACAACCCCGAATGGTCAAACAAAACTGTTATGGAAACAGCAATGAAGAACCGTTCTAGATCTGCGTGTGATGGTATCTCTGAATCTTCACCTGGGGCTTACGTGGCTGATAGTAGTGAAAACCGAGGGGAAGCTGCTGACATGCTGAAAGAAGACTTGAACACTGCCAGAGATGGATGACCTTCATTGCTGCCCTAACAGGCAGTAAGTAAGTCTATAACACATTGCTACCGAGTGATAGAATCACGGAGCACTAGGTCAGAAGCAGGCCCTTCCGCCCTTCTAGTCCATGCTGAACTATTATGCGGCCTAGTCCCATTGACCTGCATCTGGACCATAGCCTTCCAAACCACTGCCACCCATTTACAATCCAAACTTCTCTTAAATGTTAAATTTGAACCCTCATTCACACTTCCACTGGCAGCTCGACCTACACTCTCACCAACCTCTGACTGAAGATGCTCCCCCATCAATTATGCCTTAAACATTTCACCTTTCACCCTTAACCCATGACTTCTAAGTTCTAGTCTTACCCAACCTCAGAGGTCAACGTCTGACTATGTTGACCCTCATGTTTACGAATGTAAGAATGAAAAGGAGCTGCATGCTTTATTCATGCGAATATTTCTATTATGAGTTAAGCTTATTTTGTAATTTAGAAATTGGCATATGTACCAGGCTCTGTTAGCAAACACAGCATGGTTGGTATAGAGAATTTCAGCCCACGGTTTGCTCAGAGATAAGGAAAGGCTCCTGCTTCTCACGCCCACAAGAGGAGCTCTGAATGCCACTGGCATCAAAGGTGGAAGTGCAAGGTGCATAACACTACTGACCTGACAAGAGACTGCAGTTAGTTCACTGCCAGCACTAAAGTAGGCGGCCCGGAAGTTGTGTATGTTTAGCAGACTGCTTGGTAATGGGGCAATCTTTCACCAGATCTTGAGAGGCGTTATTTGGTATCTGCTTGACCTTTCGTCTCTGGTTAATCTTTCATCGATCCTGTTATAGTTACTGTTCTATAGATTTGCTGAGTATGCTCACAGGGAAATTAATCTCAGGATTGTATATGGTGTGTTACGTACCCCGTAACTGGGTTGCCAAACCAGCAGAAATGGATCACTCAGTTGGAGTCTGGATTACTAGAACTAAGAAAGTTTTATTAAAGAAACAAGCAACACAGTAATCGAAAGGATAATAAATGCAACAGTTCAGCAATGATAAACACACATGTGCACAGAATTAAGATAACAGCATCAATCAAGCTCTATCATTGTCTAGGGGTAAATGACCAATTTCAAAGTGACACAAAGTCCAGTTCAATTTAGTTCAGTTCGCAGTAATCGTTGCCATGGCGATGGACAACGTGGGGGGAGGGAGAGAGAGAACGAGAACAACTGATCATTCAGAATGGCTTCCACTCACAGACCTGCGATATTGCTCACAAGTAGCTTTCGGGTGAGTCCTTTGTGATATCACCTGGGGTCACCGACTGTGACCCCTCCTCCAGATGCGGTCGATCCTCTGCAGTGAACCCGGCACCCAAGCAAGGGCGGACACACACCGGGTTCCCGCTGATCGTACCTTTCCACCCTGTGCGTTTGTGGCCCGGTACTTCCCACCGACTCGTGAGAGGCGCACCGTTTCCAGGGTCTCGTTACCTTGGGGTGTCGTGTGTGTCGCCTTAGCGAACCTGTCCCTTTTTATCCCCCTGCTGAGGTATCGCCTGTCCATCACTTCAGACAGTTCAGGGTTCAAAGGGGGAGCCGCTCTAGACAGCTCTCTCTCCTGTCCCTTCATTACACATCTCCAAATCGCCTGCTCATCACTTCAAACAGTTCAGGGTTCAAAGGGGGAGCCGATCTTGACAATACCCAGACTGATGGCTCCTTCATTAACACCTCCAAATGCTGCTTCATTGTGTGCCTTATCTCTCCCTCCCCTGAGGACAGGTGGCAGACCAACTGCTGATGCCACTGGTGCTAGCCCAGGCCAGCAAACATCTTAATTTATGTGTATTCTCGTCACAGGTGACATATATGTACTTGGGTAATAAAATTCAAAGTGAATTTTATTACCCACAATTTTATTACCCACGTGAATTTTATTACCCACGAAGACACAATAGAGAGACAGGAATGAGTAACTTTAATTATTTTTATTTTAATTTATAGGCCCTTCCAGCCCAACGAGCCTGGGCTGCCCAGTTACCCATGTCACCAGCTAACCTGCTAACCCATGTGACTTTGGAATGTGGGAGGAAACCAGAGCACCCGGAGGAAACTTGTGCAGTCGCAGGAAGAATTTCTTGCAAGGTGACCTATACTAAAGCCGCATGCTTGGGTGTATCTAAACATTTATCAATACATCACTCAGAAGGTAGTGAGAGCGTGGAACAAGCTGCCCGCAAAAGTTGTGGAGGCAGATCTGATATCAACACTTAAGGGGAATTTGGATAGGTACATGGATGGCAGGTGTATGGAGAGCCATGGTCTGGGGCAGGTTGACGGAACTAAGCAAATTAATAGTTTAGACCAGACCAGATGGGCCGAAGGCCCTGTTTCTGTGCTGGAGTCTTCTACGCCTCTGTAACTCTGTGGCCTCTTTGGTGTAATTACATTTGTATTACAATCTTCCCTTTTGAAAAGTTTGCATTGAGGTGGATGTCTAGTAGTCACTCAGGGAAAACCCATGCATTCTTTGGGGAGACATACAGACCATGGTTTTCGGTCGGGCGCCGGACGCTCGGAGAGATTCGGCGGGGAGGCGGGCGTCCGGCGCTCGGCCGGGGGCCGTGGCCGAGTGGTCGGTGACTTGGGCCAGCTCCCCCCACCGGACTTAGTCTGGTGAGGAGGGTGCGAGGACACCCAGCAGGACTAAAAACAACAAGACCTGATAAAGGACGGATGAGCTCCTTGTGAGCCAACGGCCATCTTCCGTGGAAGAGATTAAAGCCTCACCACGTATCTATGAATCGTACGCTATGCACCCAGTTAGAAGAGACATGATGAACTTGGGCGCTGCACCGTGGCCAAGGCCTCCGCCTAAGGAAGGGCCGAGCAACATGGCCTTGGGCTCGAGTTCAGCTGGGGCAGCGGCGGCCAGCGAGAATAAACTGGAAGAGAGGCTGTGAGTAAATAGCAATAAATAACAAGCATGAAATAACAATATAACACAGTCCTTAAATGAGTGTAGTTATCCAGCTTTGTTCAAGGGTCTGATGGTTGAGGGGTAGTAAATGTTCCTGAACCTGGTGGTGTGAGGCCTAAGGCTCCCGGACCTTAATCCTGTTGTCAGCAGCGAGAAAAGAGCATGGCCTGGGTTGTGAGGATCTCTGACGATGGATGCTGCTTTTTTATCGCAACGTTTCACATACAGTGGCATGCAAAAGTTTGGGCAAAATTTCTGTTACTGTGAATAGCTCAGCGAGTAAAAGATTAACTGATTTCCAAAAGGCATAAAGTTAAAGATGACACATTTCTTTAATATTTTAAGCAAGAAAACTTTTTTATTTCCATCTTCTACAGTTTCAAAATAACAAAAAAGGAAAAGGGCCCGAAGCAAAAGTTTGGGCACCCTGCGTGGTCAGTACTTAGTAACACCCCCTTCGGCAAGTATCACAGCTTGTAAGTGCTTTCTGTAGCCAGCTAAGAGTCTTTCAATTCTTGTTTGGGGGATTTTCACCCATTCTTCCTTGCAAAAGGCTTCTAGTTCTGTGAGATTCTTGGGCCGTCTTGCATGCACAGCTCTTTTGAGGTCTATCCACAGATTTTCGACGATGTTTAGGTCAGGGGACTGTGAGGACCACGGCAAAACCTTCAGCTTGTGCCTCTTGAGGTAGTCCATTGTGGATTTTGAGGTGTGTTTAGGATCATTATCCTGTTGTAGAAGCCATCCTCTTTTCATCTTCAGCTTTTTTACAGATGGTGTGATGTTTGCTTCCAGAATTTGCTGGTATTTAATTGAATTCATTCTTCCCTCTACCAGTGAAATGTTCCCCGTGCCACTGGCTGCAACACAAGCCCAAAGCATGATCGATCCACCCCCGTGCTTAACAGTTGGAGAAGGGTTATTTCATGAAATTCTGCACCCTTTTTTCTCCAAACATACCTTTGCTCATTGCAGCCAAAAAGTTCTATTTTAACTTCATTAGTCCACAGGACTTGTTTCCAAAATGCATCAGGCTTGTTTAGATGTCCCTTTGAACCTTTTGAACAGAACTAGAGTCATATGTTAAGGATGAAAGATAGACTATTAAAGGGGAACTTTATTCAGAGGGTGGTGAGTAATGGATCTGAGTTCAGTGGCAACACCTGAGAGAAATTTGGATGGGTACGTGGATGGATGGAGTATGGAGGCCCGGGGTTGGGTGTGTGTGTGTGTGTGTGTGTGTGTGTGTGTGTGTGTGTTAGGTGGGGGGAGGAGAGGAGCTTGTTTTGCTGTTGCTGTTCGTCGTTGTTCTGCTGTTGCTGCTGCTTGGGTTGTTCTGCTGGATGCTGTGGGCATATTATGTTGATGCCAGAGTGTGTGGCACACTTGCGGGCTGCCCCCAGCGCAGCCTTATGTTGTGCTGACTGTTCAAGCAAATGGCACATTTCACTCTCCTTCAACGTACACGCGATATGTCAAGGAATGTAAATCTGACTCTGAAGTTTGCTCTCCAGCCAGCTGGAAGCAGCTCTGAACTTACCCCCTTGTCCTGGCCACCACCATCTTATCAGATGCTGATCCTTCAAGCTGTGCTCTGAATTACACCCAGTCTCAGCGCCTTGATGAGTCAGAGAGTGACTGTATGCTCCCCCTTCTCTCCATGCTCCCTCACTGCTGGCCACCTCCCAGAGGAACGCCGAGGGGAAGGGATTACAGATTACTCCAGCTGCAGCTTGCAAATTGGAAGGAATTAGAAGAAAAGGAGATTGTGAGGAGGAGGATTCAGTCAGAGTTCAAAGTTCAAAGTAACTTATTACCAAAATGTCACGACATACAACGCTGAGATTCATTTTCTTGTGGGCATACTCCCCAAATCGATAGGTTAGTAGCCATGAAAGACCGCACCAATTTGAATGTTCAACCATCGTGAACATGACAACGAACTGCGCAAATAGAAAAAGGAAGGTGTAATAATAATGAAGAAATAATCAATAAATATTGAGAACATGAGATGAAGAGTCCTTGAAAGTGAGTCCATTGATTGTGGGAACGCTTCAATAATGGGCAAATGAAGTTGAATGAAGTTATCCCCTTTGGTTCAGGAGCCTGGTTGAGGGGTAATAACTGTTCTCGAACCTGGTGGTGTGAGTCCTGAGGCTCCTGTACCTTCTTCCTGATGGCAGCAGCGAGAAGAGAGCATGACCTGGGTGGTAGGGCAGTCAGAAGAAATCATGATTCAGCCTGACTGCAACAATAATGGACAGGAAATCTCCTTCCTGCTCTCTCTGTCTGAGCTCTACCCAGTTTTGTTGGAGAGAGGGAAGTGGCAGTAGATATTGCATAATATCTACTTTCTCTTAGATTATTAATAGTATAAGATCATGAGACACATAGGCGGAGTGGACAGTTAGCACCTTTCTCGCTGGATGGCAATGTTCACATGTCAGGGGATATCAGTGTAAAGTGTGTGGAAGGACATTTAGGGGAGATGTCAGAGGTGGGTTTTTTACACAGAGAGTTGTAGGTGTCTGGATTGCACTGCCAGAGAGGCTGATATATTGGGGACATCTAAGAGACTTTTAGATATGTGGACGTAGAAAAAAAGGGAGGTTTATTGGCTATGTAGGAGGAAAGGTTTAAATAGTGGAGTAGATTTATATAGGTGAGATAAAAGGTGCGCACTGTGTTGCACTCATCTATGTTCTATGTTGTAGTATGGGTGATGTGACTGTCACAGTTGAATAGCTGGCATTGTGTGAAAGCCAATGAGATGTGTGTGAGGTGTGTGGTGGACTGTATGAACGTTGAATGTTGAGTCAAAATTGACAGGGTGACAGAGGTAGAATGCACTGAGTGACTGGGACATGCGACTTGGACAGTGACCCCTCTAGTGAGATGAGAAATTCATTACAACACCGCGGCCGGCACAAGGTAGGAGCATGAACGGGCATTTGGCCCATCAAACCTGCCCCGGCCAATCAGCATGATCATGGCTGATCTGCACTCCCTTCATCACTAACCCATGCCAGTTGCTCTCAGCCAATATAAAGATTAGTTTTATTTGTACATCAAACCACAGACAATAACTCAAAGAACTGCATGTTACAACAGTGGTGTGCAGAAGAGCATCTCTGAATGCACAACATGTCGAACTTTGAAGTGGATGGGCTACACCATGAACATACACTCAGTGGCCACTTCATTAAATACAGGAGGTGCTAAATGAAGCGACCACATGGTGTATGTCCCCTTCCTCAAGATAACACCTCAACAGCTATCCATCATTCCCCCTCGGGACCTTACATGCCTTAATAAGGTCACCCGCTGAATCTTGTAAACTTCAGAGACTACTGTTTGAACTCTTTGTCCTCTCTTTAGCTTTTCTGCCTTTTCTCACTGTAAGCCAGCTCAGGTTGCTCCCCCTTGCCCTACTCTCTACTCCTGACTCAGAAATAACAGAGCTCTCCTTTACGAGGAACAAACTCCAAGCTGCACAGAATAACTTTAACCACACCCAGCCACCTGGTACATTTGGCTCTCTACCCAGCCACTGGCTTGACTCAGAAATCATTCAAAGGAACAACTTGGATTTTCCCTGTGATATATGGGTAGGGCTTATTCATATGATCCATGTCTTTTCTCAGGGTCAGTTGCCATTTAACCGCCTTTAAAATGTTAAATTGCTCTCCGTGTTCATTGCAGTCAAGGCTAAACATTAATCTGAAATAATGATAAACTTTAATCAATAAGATTCTGCAGCTCCAAACATTGACTGAAGGGAATCACAAACAAGTCACGAGTGTGGCTGTGGCAATAACATGTAGATTTTTGGTGCTAATTTTAGAAACAAAAAATGTGACGTATTATTCAGATAATTGACTCTAGGTGTGCGTTTACTTACCAGACAATGGCGCACTAAAGGATCATTTTCCCAGGCTCAATCACGAAGTAGCTTCGGGCTTTTGTTCAATAGTAAATGCTGACATCAACACAGAGATCGTGAAGGGTTCTTTATTGTTGTTGCTGTCACAATTTTGTTTTACCAGTCAGGGTTGTTAGCCCTGAGCTGAACCCCTGGATGCTGAGGACCAGTGAACCACTTCTATTCTGGCCTCTAACTTTGACCTTTGACCTGGCATGGGTGACCCTACCAAGAGCCAAAGTGACTCCAGCCACATAGCTCTCCAGGCCATTGGCAGGCAAGCCTCCAAACCCTACAACAGGCTTGTGATCCTCTTGGAGGCAGTTAGTCTGTTCAGTAATCTGCCTGGTCCCGTTGACCTGTACCCAGACCATAGCCCTTCTTACCCCTCCCATCCATGTACCTATCCAAATTTCGATTAAATGTTGAAATCAACCCCTCATTCACCAATTATACTGGTGGTTGGTTCCACACTCTCGCTACTCCCTGAGTGAAGAAATTTCCTCTCATGTTCCCTTTAAACATTTCATCTTTCACCCTTAACCCATGATCTATAGTTGTAGTTTCACCCAACCTCAGTGGAAAAAGCCTGCTTGCATTTGTCCAATCTATACCCCTCTTAATTTTGTATACCTCTATCAAATCTTCCCTCAATCTTCTACGTTCTAGAGAAAAAAGTCCTAACCTGTTCAACCTTCCCCTATAAACATAGGCTCTCAAGTCCTGGTAACATCCTTGGAAATTTTCTCTGCACTCTTTCAATCTTATTTACCGCTTGCCTGTAGGTAGGTGAACAGAACTGCACACAATACTCCAAATTAGGTGTCACCAATGTCTTATACAATTTCAACATAACATCCCAATTCCTGTACTCAATACATTGACTTATGAAGGCCAATGTGCCGAAAGCTTTGTTAGGACCCTATCTACATATGACGCCGTTTTCAAGAAATTACAGATCTGTATTCTCCGATCCCTCTGTCCTACCGCACTCCTCAGTGTCCTACTGTTCACCGTGTAGGACCTACCTTGGTTGGTCCTACTGAAGCCCAACATCTCACACTTGCGTGCATTAAAATTCCACCTGCCATTTTTCCAGCTGGCCCAGATCCCACCGCAGGCTTTGATATTCTTTCTCACTGTTCACTACACCCCCCCCACCCACCCCCATCTTGGTGTCATCCACAAACTTGCTGATCCAGTTGACCACATTATCATCCAGATCATTGATATAATGGCTAACAATAACGGACCCAGCACCGACCCCGGCGGCATTCCACTAGACTCAGGCCTCCAGTCAGAGAGGGAACCATCTACAACTTCTTTCTGGCTTCCTCTGCTAAGCCGATGTTTAGTCCAACTTATTATGTCACCGTGAATGCCAAGTGACTGAACCTTCTTGACCAACCTCCCATGTGGGATCTTTTCAAAGGCCTTGCTAAAGACAGATATGGTGAGATCTTACAAGCACCTGGATCACAGACTTGAGAGGAACACCAACACGGAGGCTGCATACAAGAAGAGCCAGAGTCACCCTCTACTTCCTGAGGAGACTGGGGTCCTTTAGAGTATGCAGGCCTCTCCTTCACATATTCTACCAGTCTGTGTCACCAATACAATCTTCCATGTGGTGGAGTGCTGGGGCAATGGCATCAACACAGGTGATGCCAACAGGCTCAATAAACTGATTAGAAAGGCTGGCTCTGTTATAGGAGTCAAACTGGACACACTGGAGGCTGTGGTAGAACAAAGGTCTCTACGGAAAATCCCGGCAATTCTGGACAATGTTTCTCACCCTCTGCATGCCACCTTGGCTGAACAGAGGAGCACTTTTAGTAACAGACTAAGACAACTGCCCTGCTCCAAAGAGCGCTATATGAGGTCATTCTTACCCTCAGCTATTAGGCTCTATAATGAGTCAACCTATCGCCGGGGAAGTGATGGCCCCCCCTCTGTTAGACTGTTTAAGGTAACATTTTTAAAAAATTCTTTCTTACTTCTCTTCTAATATTTGTATATTTGTACATCTGTGCACTTGTAATGCTACTGTGACACTGTAATTTCCTTTGGGATCAATAAAGTATCTATCTATCTATCCACTGCCTTCCCTTCATTAACTTTCCTAGTAACTTCCTCGAAAAATTCTGTAAGATTGGTTAGATGACATACCGTGCACAAAGCCATATTGACTTTCCCTAATCAGTCCTGGTCTTTCCAAGTACTTATATTCCTTCTGTTTCTTATTCTAATTTATATATTTTTAAGACGATGTGCTGCATTGTACTGCCGGTGAAGAACAACATATTTCATGAGATATATTAGTGACATTAAATCTGATTCTGATTCTGATCCTCCGTTCTGACCCACCTTCACAACGTGTGTCTAGACATTGCTCTGCTCACCTTCCAGATTCTGCCCGGACTTTCATCTGATCTATTGCTAGTCATGCATTCATTCAGCATGAAAAATGACCAAGATTCCCAACTAAACTACTCCCATTTGCCTGCATTTGGCCCCAGTCCTTTCCTATTAATTGCATCCGTCTTCACTGTGGAAGACACTAGCAGTATGCTGGAGGTTCAGGAGTGCCACAGCGCAGAACTGTGTGAAGTTGCTATAACTAGGGAGAAGATGCTTGAGAAACTGAAAGGTCCGAAGTTAGATAAGTCACCTGGACCAGATGGTGTACACCCCAGGGTTCTGAAGAAGGTGGCTGAGGAGATTGTGGAGGCATTAGTAATGGTCTTTCAAGAATCAATGTATTCTGGGCATGGTTCCAGAAGACTGGAAAATTGCAAATGTCACTCCACTCTTTAAGATGGGAAATTATAGGCCTGTTAATCTGACCTCAGTGGAAGGGAAGATGTTGGAGTCGATTGTTAAGGATGTGGTTTTGGGGTACTTGGAGGCACATGATAAAATAGGCCATAGTCAGCATGGTTTCTTTAAGTTGCTGCACACAAGGCTGCTTAACAAGTTAAGAGCCCGTGGTATTACAAGGAAGATACTAGCATGGATAAAGCATCGGCTGATCGGCTGGAGAAAAAGGAGGCCTTTTCTGCTTGGCTACTGGTGACTAGTAGTGTTCCACAGTGGTCTGTGTTGGGACTGCTTCCTTTTATGTTATATGTCAACAACTTGGATGCTGGAGTTGATGATGTGTCCAAATTTGTGGATGATACAAAGATGGGTGGCGGGACAAGTAGTTTTGAGGAAGTAGGGAGACTTCAGAAGGACTGAAACAAATTGGGAGAATGGGTAAAGAAGTGGCAGATGGAAAACAGTGTTGGGAAGTGCATGGTCATACAAATAGAAGAACTAAAAGGGTGGACTATTTGCTGATTGGAAAGAAAATTCAAAAATCTGAGGTGCAAAGGGAGTTGGGTGTCCATGTGCAAGATTCCCTAAAGGTTAATTTGCAGGTTGAGTCAGTGCTGAGAAAGACAAATGCGATGTTCGCATTCATTTTAAGACTAGAATATAAAAGCAAGGATGTAATGTTGAGGCTTTATAAATCACTGTTGAGTATTGGAGTATTGTGAGCAGTTTTGGGCCCCTTATATAAGAAAGGATATGCTGACAGTGGAGAGGGTTCAAAGGAGGTCCACGAAAATGATTCCAGAATTGAATGACTTGTCATATGAAGAGCATTTGATGGTTCTGGGCCTGTATTCGTTGGAATTCAGAGGAATGAGGGGTGACCTCATTGAAACATATCAAATGTTGAAAAGCCTCAATAGAATGGTTGTGGAGAGTAGATTAGATTAGATTAGATCTGATTATGAGGAACACAATCCTCTTTTATTGTCATTTAGTAATGCATGCATTAAGAAATGATACAATGTTCCTCCAGAAAGATATCACAGAAACACAAGACAGACCAAGACTTTAAAAACTGACAAAAAACACGTAATTATAACATATAGTTACAACAGTGCAAAGCAATACCGTAAGTTGATGAAGAACAGACCATGGGCACGATAAAAAAAAGTCTCAAAGTCTCTCGAAAGTCCCAACATCTCACGCAGATGGTAGAAGGAAGAGAAATAAGAGTATGTTTCCTATTGGGGAGCAGAGAACACAGCCTCAGAATGGTGGGGCATCCTTTTAGAACAGAGATGAGGAGGAATTCTTTAGCCAGAGAGTGTGGAATTCATTCTTACAGAGGGCTGCGCTTACATTGGGTATATTTAAGGGAGAGGTTGATAGATTGTTGATTAGTTGGAGCATGAAGGTATACGGGGACGGGCAGGAAACTGGTGCTGAGAGGGAAAATGGATCAGTCATGATGAAATGGCAGAGCAGACTCGATGGGCTAAGTGGCCGTATTCTGCTCCTATATCTTATGATCATTGTAAGACCACAAGATAGAGGAAGGAGCAGAATTAGGCCATTCAGCCCATCAACTCTGCTTTGCCATTCAATCATGGCTAACATCATCCCCCTCAACTCCATTCTCCTGCCTTCTCCACGTAATGCTTGACAACCTTACAAAACAAAAGCCTGTCAATCTCTGCTTTAAATATACTCAATGACTTCTTCTCCATAGCCACTTGTGATAACGAATTCACAGATTCTGCACCCTCTGGTTAAAGAAATTGCACCTTGTCTCTGTTTTAAAGGCATACCATTGTATTCTGAGGCTGCGCCGTCTGGTCTTAGAACCCCCCCTCCCCCCCCACTGTTGGAAACATCTTCTCAATGTTCTATCTATCTAGGCTTTTCAAAATTCACAAGAGATTCAGCAGATGCTGAAATCCAGAGTAACACACATCAAAATGCTGAAGGAAATCAGCAGGTCAGACACCACCCATATATCACGGGGCAGCTCCAGGAAAGGAACAAAGAGTTGAGATTTCGGATCAAGACCCACTGTTGGGATCTTGCTGCGTATAAATGGTAAATCACATCCCCCTTCCACCGCCCATTCCAATATTAGCCAGTTAAGTGAATGAGAAAGGCTTTGGCCTTACCCAGTAACGTTTCTGTCCACCCACGTTTTTCACACATTGAATTAGAATTCTTCTAATCGTGAAAACAAACCATAGAATGTGTCCACTTTACACACAAAAGAAACATTTCCTGTTTCAAAAGGCAGAAGGTAATTACAGTATTTAGTCATATTTGAAATTGCTGAAGAAAAGAGGCAGAGGTGCCAAGTTCCTAACAGCAGAACAAGATAACTGTTGCCAGCTTGCTGGGCAGGAAGAGACAATTAAAAACATCTTGTCTAAAGGTAAAAGGTAGTAATCGGTGACACTGAAATACAAGCATTGCCAGAATGCTGTACTTTAATCTATTTGGAAACTAGATATTATTTGACATTTTGCTGAAAAGTGACATAAGGCAGCACAGTGCTGTGTCTAATTTAACTAATTCACCCCACCCCAATGTTCGCTAAATTAGCCTCACAACTGCCATATGCTATAAGCAAATTGCAATGGGATTGTGCCATGAGGAGGACCCTGGGCTGCTAATCCATTGCAGATAAACAGCTCAGGATAGCAAAAACCCCAGTTCTTTACTGCAGAGTGAACCTGGGCTGTCTTAATCCTCGCTATAAGAAAATAAGACCTAGGAGCTGAATTAGGCCATTTAACCCATCGAGTCTGTTCCACCATTGCATCATGCCTGATTTATGTTTCCCCCCAACCCCATTCTCCTGCCTTCTCAACATAACTTTAGATGCCTTTACTAATCAAGAGCCTATCCACCTCCGCTTTAAATATACCCAATGAAATGGCCTCCACTGCTGAATGTGGAAATTATTTCCACAGATTCACCACCCTCTGGCTAAAGAAATCCCTCCTCATCTCTGTTCTAAAGGGAAGTCCTTGTATTCTGAGGCTCTGTGCCCTCTGCTCCTAGAATCCTCCACTATTGGAAATACCCTCTCCATATCTACTCCGTCCACGCTTTTCAATATTCTTCTTTCTCAGCATATTCAAAATGAATGGCTGTCAACCCTAGCACAGAATGTATACATTTTTAAATGTATTATAATAATTGTGAAACATTTATCGCTCCTCACTGAGGGGTCATGTTCATCTGAAGCTGATGAAACCCAGAATCTTGATTCATCAGAGATTGAGCAATTGGCAAGATCTGTTAATGATCAGGTGGAAATTAGAAAATATCCCTCTGCTTTTACCACGGTTAAGTCAAATTAGTGACAGAGGAGACTGCAGATGCTGGAATCTGGAGCAAAAAGCAAACCGTCGCAGGAAATCTCAAACACCTTCACTCTGTCTGCCACAACAGCCAAGATCTGCCTGTGCTACTCACTTCAATTCTGCTTCCCATTCATGGATATTCCCAATATGCCCGTCCATAAGCTCCTCTGTTGCCACAATGAGGCCCAACACAGGTTGACGAAGCAACACTTCCCTTTCTCCTATGGTCCACTCTTCTCTCCTGTCATATCCCTTTCTCTCCAGACTTCCACTTTTCCTACCCACTTGACTGCACCTATCACTTTCTAGCTATCCTCCTTACCCTCCCCCCTTTTTATTCTGGCATCTTCCCCCTTCCTTTCCAGTGCTGAAGAAGGGTCAACTGCTTATTCATTTCCATAGATGCTGCCTGGCCTGCTGAGTTCCCCGGCATTTTGCATGTGTTGCTCTAGATTTCCAGCATCTGCAGACTCTCGTGTTTACACTTCATTTCATCTGGATGGCATGAACATTGATTTCTCTTGGTAACCAAACCCTTCTCTCCCCTATTTCCTTCTCACCCCTACTCTCCCATCCTCATGACCTGTCCATCACCTCCCTGTGGTTCCCTGCCTTCCCCTTCATTCCGTGGTTCTCTGTCCTTTCCTATCAGGTTCTTTTGTCTTCAGCTTTTTCTCTCTTTCACTATTTTCTCACATCATCCCCCCCTCCCACACTTGACCACCTTCGACCTAACTTTGCCTCAACTATCAGCTCCAATTTGTCTTCCTTTTCTCTCGGTCCACCTTCTGCCCCTTTCCTTTCCACTCCTGATGGAAGGGCCTTGGCCTGAAATGTCAATTGCTCTAGTGCTGCTGCCTGACGTTGGGGTTGTGTCGGTTGCTGACGCGAACAATGCACTTCACTGTATGTTCCGATGTGCTTGTGATAAATAAATGAATTTACATTTGAATCCGATCTGCATTCGAGGGTGGTAGAAGAGGAGAGTTGGCTTTCCAGCACAAAGCACTGCGGTGCTGGAAATTTGGGATGAAGGCAGAGGCTGAAAACATTCAGTAGGTCAGGCAGTATCTATGGAGGGAGAAACAGACTAACATTAGAGGATGATAAAATTCCATCAGAACAGCTAATGGGTTTCCCTTCGCCGATGCTGTCTAACTTGCTGAAAGTTCTTTACCATAACCTGGACGCATTGAGATCTGCTCAGCAGCTGTATGGACTGTCCAGTTCACTTTGGTGAAGGTCAGTAATAATTCGGCTGCTCAGAATTCATCATCATTATGTGTTGTGCCATATGATGTGGGTGATCATGGTCTATGACCATGATTGTTCTAGGCAAATTTTATAGAAGTGGTCTGCCATTGTCTTCTTCTGGGCAGCGTCTTTACAAGAGGGGTGACCCCAGCCATTGTCAATACTCTTCAGAGGTTGTCTGCCTGGTGTCAATGGTTGCACAATCAGGTCTTGTGAAATGCACCAGCTGCTCATACGGCCATCCACCACCTTCTCCCATGACCTCACATGACCCTGAGCTGCAGGCCAGCGGAGGGAAGCAGTACCCTACGCCTCCTTTGGTAGAGATGTGTCTCCCCCCATTCAGAATGATTGGGCCACAAATATACATGCCAAACACAGAGGTTGTGACACTCTGCCCCAGGAGGAAGGACATCTTAACCCATGTGGAAGTCTTAAGCAACACGCACGAATGCAGGAGACACTCAGCAGGTTTAAATTTGAGTTCAAGTGCAAGTTCATTGTCATTCAACCTTTCACATGTATACCGCCAAAAGAGAAAACATTCCTCTGGACCAGGATAGGTGTGAAACGGGGCCCGAAGGATCATTGGGGACCCGAGTCACCCCAACCACAAGCTATTCCAGCAGCTGCCATCCAGGAAAAAGTATCGCAGCATAAAAGCCAGGACCAACAGGCTCTGGGACAGTTTCTTCCACCAGACCATCAGACTGCTTAACTCACGCTGATTTGAGTGTATTTCTATGTTACATTGACTGTTCTATTTATTATAGGCACCCGTTAGTCTCGTGAGACCATGGATTTGCGCCTTGGAAGGTCTCCAGGGCACAGGCCTGGGCAAGGTTGTATGGAAGACCGGCAGTTGCCCATGCTGCAAGTCTCCCCTCTCCACGACACCGATGTTGTCCAAGGGAAGGGCACTAGGGCCGATACAGCTTGATATTTATTATAAATTACTATGATTGCACATTTAGAAGGCGACATACCGTAAAGATTTTTACTCCTCAAGTGTGTGAAGGATGTAAGAAATAAAGTCAATTCAATTCAATACACAACACGGTACATCTAGCTCACATGCAAAACACAAAGTAATATTACTACTAGTAAATTAACAAATAATAATTTGCAAGACTATTTGAAAGTAAGCTGTTCTATGCTACTGGCATAAGTGATGAGACCTGGGTAGAGGCAAAGGAGTTCAGTCAAGAAGCTGTTTACCATCCTTGTTCTTGTCCTAACGCTATGGTACCTCATGCTTGATGGTGGGGGGGGGGGGGTGGTGTCAAAGAGATCATTGGATGGATGAGAGGGATTTTTGACAACGCTAAGGGCCCTGTGTACGTAGCGCTCCTGATAAATATCTCTGATGAATGGAAGAGAGACCCCAATGGAGTGGAATAAACAGTTAACGCTTTGTGCTGAGACCCTTCATCAGGACTGGAAAGGAGGAGGGCAGGACTTAGAATAAGTCGTTGTGGGGAGGAGAAGGTGTACAAATGTTACAGGTGATAGGTGAGACCCAGGTGGGGTGGGGAAGTTGAGTTCAAGTTCAAGTGACGGGGAGGGTAGGTTGATAAGGTAGAAGAAGAAAAGGGCTGAAGAAGGAACCTGATACGAGAGGATAGTGGACCATGGAATAAAAGGAAAAAAGAGGGGAACCAGAGGGAGATGTTAGGCAGCTGAGAAGAGGCGAGAGGAAACCAGAATGGGGAATGGAAAAAAGAGAGAAGGGGAGAGGAGGGAGTAATTACCAGAAGTTAAAGAAATCGATATTCATGCCTTCAGGTTGGAAGCTACCTAGACGAGATGGAGTATGATGTGTTGCTCCTCCAACCTGAGTTTGGCCTCATCATGACAGTAGAAAAGGCCATGGACAGACATGTCAGAATGGGAACTGGAAGTCCTGCTTCCTTGATGATTGGATTACACAGGTGAAAGGATCACTGCCCCTGCTCTGACCACTGGGCAAGTTGTGAAAGCACTGGCTACTTGGTAGGGGGAGGAAGATCACAGGACAGTGGAGTAGAATGAGGCCATTCAGCCCGTCAAGTGTTTTGCCATTTAATCACGCCTAATTTTTTCCTCAACCCTATTCTCCCCATAATTTATTAACCCCTTTGCTGGTAAGGATCCTATCAATCTCTGCCTTAAATACACCCCAATTACTTGGCCACCACACCCCTCAGAGTTTGATTCACCACCCCCTGACTAAAGAAATTCCTCCCTATCTCCGTTCTAAAAGGTTGGCCCTTTATTCTGAGGCTGTGCCCTCAGATCCTAGACTCCCTTACTAATGGGAGCACCCTCTCTGTGTCTGCTCGATCCAGACCAATCAGAAAGACACAAGTCAGGAGGTCAAAGAGTTTAAATTCATCTCTGTGTGCTGGTTAACATTTATTTTTAAATGGGTGAATATTCTTGCTGAAATATTGGAAACAAGATGTGAATATATGGAATAGTGCGCTAAAAATAGCTCAGAGGAACACTAAGTTCCTCTGTGCTGCTCTTGTAGATCAACTTGCATCTAGTTACAAATAAGTGGAACAGCACAGATCACTCAGAGCGTGAAACAGTCTGCCGGCAGAGGGGGAGTTCGGCTTGGAAATGAAAATATCCACAAAACTAGGAAATGTGTGTTTCCCCCACCTCGCCCATTGATGGAGGAGATAAGGCCAGAATGAACATTTAACTCTAATTAGCCCAGAACAAAGCAGGTTCAGAGACTCTGCCAAGTACTATGAAATGAACTGAATTGAATTGACTTTATTTCATACACCCTTCACATGAGGCGTAAAAATATTTATGTTATGTCTCCGTCTAAATGTGCAATGTGCAATCATAGTAATTTATAATAAATAGAACAGTCAATGTAACACAGAGATACACTGCTGAGGTATGCAGATGTTTCCAACGAGTGGACAGTCGCAAGACTGCGGGACCGGACTGCATCCCAGGGCCAGTACTCAGGATGTGCGCAGCTCAACTGGCACTTGTGTTTACTGGTATTTTTAACCTTCCAGTGTAGAGTGCCCTCCTGCTTCAAATTATCCACCTTTGTCCCTGTACCAAAAAAGGACCAAGGTAACGTGACTGAATGACTGGCGTCCTGTCGCACTCACCTCAATAATAAGCAAATGCTTTGAGAGGCTGGTCAAGGATTACACCTGCTGCTTGCTACCATCCAACCTGGACCCCCTACAATTTGCCTACCGACACAACCGATCGACAGATGATGCAAAAGCTACTGCTCTACATACCGTCCTTACTCATCTGGAGAAGAAGGATACTTATGTGAGAATGCTGATCTTGGACTACAGTTCAGCCTCCAAGACCATAGCTCCATCCAGGCTCAACGAGAAGCTCAGAGACCTCGGCCTTGACTCTGCCTTGTGCAGCTGCATCCTGGACTTCCTGTCAGATCGCCAACAGGTTGTAAGAGTGGGCTCCCTCACCTCTGCCCCTCTGACTCTCAACACAGGAGCCCCTCAGGGCTGTGTACTAAGTCCCCTCCTTTACTCCCTGTATACCCATGACTGTGTCGCCACCCACAGCTCCAATCTGCTAATTAATTTGCCAAGGACACTACATTGATTGGCCTTATTTCAAACAATAACGAGGTGGCCTACAGGAAGAAGTCATCTCTCTGACACAGTGTTGTCAAGAAAACAACCTCTCCCTCAATGTCGCAAAAACAAAGGAGCTGGTTGTGGATTACAGGAGGAATGGAGATGGGCTATTGACATCAATGGATCTGGGGTTGAAAGGGTAAACAGCTTTAAGTTCCTCGGCATCCTCATCACCGAGGACCTCACATGGTCTGTACACAGCAGCTGTGTGGTGAAAAAGACACAACAGCGCCTCTTTCACCTCAGACGGTTATGGAAGTTTTCTATGGGCCCCCAGATCCTAAGAACTTTCTACAGGAACATAATTGAGAACATCCTGACTGGCTGCATCACTGCCTGGTATGGGAACTGTACCTCTCTTAATCGCAGGACTCTGCAGAGAGTGGTGTGGACAGCCCAGTGCATCTGTAGTTGTGAATTTCCTATGATTCAGGATATTTACAAGGACAAGTGTGAAAAGAGGGCCTGAAGGATCATTGGAGACCAGAGTCACCCCAACCACAAACTGTTCCGGCTGCTACCATCCGGGAAATAGTACCGCAGCATAAAAGCTGGGACCAACGGGCTCTGGGACAGCTTCTTCCACCAGACCACCAGATTGATGAACTCATACTGATTTGAGTGTGCTCTATATTACATTGACTGCTCTATTTACTATACATTATTATAAATCACTAAGATTGCACATGGCACATTTAGATGGAGACGTAATATAAACATTTTTATTCCTCATGTATGTGAAGGATGTAAGAAATAAATCAATTCAATTCACTGGGGCCCTGAATGGTGGTGAGAGAGGAAGTGTAAGGGCATGTGTAGCACTTGTTCCGCAGACAGTCCTTCCAGGTGAGGCAGCACTTCACCTATGAGTCTGCTGATGTGATATACTGCGTCCGGTGCTCCCGGTGTGGCCTTCTATATATTGGTGAGACCCGACGCAGCCTGGGAGACTGTTTCACTGAACACTTACGCCCATCCGCCAGAGAAAGCAGGATCTCCCAGTGGCCACTCATTTTAATTCCACGTCCGATTCCCATTCTGATATGTCCATCCATGGCCTCCTCTACTGTCAAGATGAAGCCACACTCAGTTTGGAGGAACAACACCTCATATTCCATCTGGGTAGCCTCCAACCTGATGGCATGAATATTGACTCCTCTAACTGTCGTTAATGCCCCTCCTCCCCTTCTTACCCCATCCCTTATTTTGTTATGTATTATTATTTTTTGCCCCCTTTTTCTCCCTCTGTCTCTCTCACTATATCTTCCTCTGGTGCTCCCCTCCCCCTTTCTTTCTCCACTAGGCCTCCCGTCCCATGATCCTCTCCCTTCTCCAGCCTTGTATCCCTTTTGCCAATCAACTTTCCAGCTCTTGGTTTCATCCCTCCCCCTCCTGTCTTCTCCTATCATTTCGGATCCCCCCCCCTCCCACTCCCACTTTTAAATCTCTGACTATCTCTTCTTTCAATTAGTCCTGACGAAGAGTCTCGGCCCAAAACATTGGCTGTGCTTCTTCCTATAGATGCTGCCTGGCCTACTGCATTCCACTAGCATTTTGTGTGTGTTGCTTGAATTTCTAGCATCTGCAGATTTCCTCGTATTTGAGAGATATTTAATTAATACTTTGCTTCATAATTCACTATGGAAAAAGATCTTGGCAATTGTAGGGATGACTTACATCGGACTGAAAAGCTTGAGCATGTAAGACATTAAGAAAGATGATGTCTGGAGCTTTTGGAAAGCATCAAGTGGGATAAGTTCCGGGACCAGATGAGATGTACCCCAGGCTACTGTGGGAGGTGAGGGAGGAGATTGCTGAGCCTCTGGCGATGATCTTTGCATCATCAATGGGGACAGGAGAGGTTCCGGAGGATTGGAGGGTTGCAGATGTTGTTCCCTTATTCAAGAAAGGGAGTAGAGATAGCCCATGAAATTATAGACCAGTGAGTCTTATTTCAGTGTTGGTAAGTTGATGGAAAAGATCCGGACAGGCAGGATTTATGAACATTTGGAGAAACATAATATGATTAGGGATAGTCAGCATGGCTTTGTCAAAGACAGGTTGTGCCTTACGAGCCTGAATTTTTTGATGATGTGACAAAACACATTGATGAAGATAGAGCACATTGATGAAGGTAGTATATATGGATTTCAGCAGGACGTTTGACAAGGTATCCCTTGCAAGGTTTATTGAGAAAGTAAGGAGGCATGGGATCCAAGGAGACATTGTTTTGTGGATCCAGAATTGGTATGCTCACTGAAGGCAAAGAGTGGTTGTAGACAAGTCATATTCTGCATGGAGGTCGGTGATCTGTGGGGTGCCTCAGGGATCTGTTCTGGGACCCTTACTCTTCGTGATTTTTATAAGTGACCTGGATGAGGAAGTGGAGGGATGGGTTAGTAAGTTTGCTGATGACACAAGGGTTGGGGGTGTTGTGGATAGTGTGGAGAGCTCTCAGAGGTTACAGTAGGACATCAATAGGATGCAAAACTGGGCTGAGAAGTGGCGGATGGAGTTCAACACAGATGAGTGTGAGGTGGTTCATTTTGGTAGGTCAAATATGATGGCAGAATATAGTATTAATGGTAAGACTCTTGGCAGTGTGGAGGATCAGAGGGATCTTGGGGTCTGAGTCCATAGGACACTCAAAGCTGCTGCGCAGGTTGACTCTGTGGTTAAGAAGGCATACAAGTGCATTGGCCTTCATTAACCGTGGGATTGAGTTTAAGAGCTGAGAGGTAATGTTACAGATATATAGGACCCTGGTCAGATCCTATTTGGAGAACTGTGCTCAGTTCTGGTCACCTCACTACAGGAAGGATGTGGAAACTATAGAAAGGGTGCAGAGGAGACTTACAAGGATGTTGCCTAGATTGGGGAACATGCCTTATGAGGAATAGGTTGAGCTAACTTGGCCATTTCTCCTTGGAGTGATGGAGGATGAGAGGTGACCTGATATAGTTGTATAAGCTGATGAGAAGCATTGATTGTGTGGATAGTCAGAGGCTTTTTCCCATGGCTGAAATGGCTAAATTGAGAGGGCACATTTATAAGGTGCTTGGAAGTAGGTACAGAGGAGGTGTCAGGGGTACGTTTGTTTTGAACACAGAGAGTGGTGAGTGCATGGAATGGCCTGCCGGCAACGGTGGTGGAGGGGAATACAATAAGGTCTTTTAAGAGTGTCCTGGATAGGCACATGGAACTTAGAAAGATAGAGGGCTATGGGTAACCTGAGGTAATTTCTAAAGTAAGTACATGTTCGGCACAGCATTGAGGCTGAAGGGCCTGTAGTTTTTCCAGTGTTTTCTATGAAGGGGCATAGAAGGCAGCAAAAGTGAGTGGGAAGTTGGATGATTGGGGAGCTTTTAAAATCCAACAAAAGGCAACTAATAAGCTCTAAGAAGGGAAAAGATGAAATATGAGTGCAAACTAGCCAATGACAGGATAGTAAAAGTTTTTTTCAGTTATATCAAGAGCAAAAGGGAGGTGAGTGTTGACATTGGACCACTGGAAAATGATGCTGGTGACCTAGTAATGGGGGACAAAGAAATGGCAGATGAACTTAATGGGTACTTTGCATCTGTCTTCACTGTGGAAGACACCAGCAGTATACCAGAAGTCCGTGAATGTCAGGAAGCAGAAGTGAGTGCTATTGCTATTACAAAGGAGTAAGTATCTTATGGTGGATAAGTCACCTGGACCAGAAGGACTACATTCCAGAGTCCTGAGAGAGGTTGCTGAAGAGAAAATTGATGCATGGTCTTTCAAGAATCACTTGATTCCGGCATGGTCCTGGAGGACTGGAAAATTGCAAATGTCACTTTACTCTTTAAGGGAGGAAGACAAAAGAAAGGAAATTATAGACAATTTAGTCTAACCTCAGTGGTTGGGAAAGTGTTGGAGTCTATTATTAAGGATGAGGTTTCGGGGTACTTGGAGACTAATGAAAAAATAAGTCAAAGCCAGCATGGTTTCTGTAAAGGGAAAGCTTGCCTGACAAATCTGTTAAGAGTTCTTCGAGGAAGTAACAAGCAGGGTGGGCAAAGGAGAGATAGTGGTTGTCATTTACTTGTATTTTCAGTGGACATTTGATAAGGTGCCATGCAGGAGGCTGTTTCCCAAGATAAAAATCCTATAGCATTACAGGAAAGATACTGGTATGGATAGAGGAATGGCTGACAAGCAGCAGTCAACAAATGGGAATAAAGGGGGCCATTTCTGGTTGGCTGCCAGTGACTAGTGGTGTTCTTCAGGGGTCAGTATTGGGATCACTACTTTTCACATTGTTTATCAATGATTTGGATAATGGAATTGATGACTTTGTGGCAAAGTTTGTGGATGATACAAAGATTGGTGAAGGGATGGGTAGTGCCAAGGAAGCAATGTGATTGCAGCAGGACTTAGACAAATTGGAAGAATGAGCAAAAAAGAGGCAGATTGAATACAGTGTTGGGAAATGTATGAAAATGCATTTTGATAAAAGGAACAATAGTGCACACCATTTCCTAGATGGGGAGAAAGTTCAAACATCAGACGTGCAGAGGGACCTGGGAGTCCTTGTGCAAGACTCCCAGAAGGTTAATTTACAGGTTAAATCTGTGGTAAAGAATGCAAATGCAATGTTGGCATTTATTTCAAGGGGAATAGAATATAAAAAATAAGGACATAATGCTGAGGCTTTATAAGGCACTGGTCAGGCCACACTTGGAGTACTGTCAACAGTTTTCAGCCCCATATCTCAAAGGATATGTTGTCAATGGAGAGGGTCCAGAGGAGGTTCACGAGGATGATTCCGGGAATGAAGTGGTTAATATATGAAGAGCATTTGGCAGCTTTTGGCCTGTACTCACTGGAATTTAGAAGGCTGTGGGAGGATTTCATTGAAACCTACCGAATGTTGAAAGGACTAGATAGGGTGGGTGGAGAGAGGATGTTTCCTATGGTGGGTGAATCCAGAACTAGAGGGTACAGCCTCAAAATCAAAGGATGACCTTTTAGAACAGAGGCACGGAAGAATTTTTTTTTAGCCAGAGTGGTGTTATCTGCGGAATGCTCTGCCACAGACTGCGGTGGAGGCCAAGTCTGTGGGTATATTTAAAGCGTAAGTTGATAGTTTCCTGATGGTCAGGACATCAAAGGATATAACAAGAAGGCAGGTGAATAGAGTTGAGTGGGATCTGGGATCAACCATCAACCATGATGGAATGGCAGAGCAGACTCAATGACCTAATTCTGGTCCTATGTCTTATGTTCTAAATAGTAACCCAGCCCCAAGTCTCTAGATTGATGCCATTGAAATGCCATGATATTTTCAAATTACACTCATGTTGCCTCATGAGACCTGGTTGATCTGAGCTAATTTTTCATTGCGAAGAGGAATTTCCCTTGGAGACAATGGGGGAATTGTGGATAGAAAATGGAAGGTGTATGTTTTGACACTGTGGCACTGCAAAGAATGCAGAGCATTGTCTGCATTTTCTGCGACAGTGCAACATGGCACTCCCAAATCTAAAGAAAAACGAAGCAGCTTAACATAGGAAAGTCCAGCTTCCTTCAATTTATCTGAAAGGAAACTAGAACATCACCAATGTGGAACAGACTTTCATGATAATTATCACTTTGCTGTCATCCCTAGCTGAGCTATATTTAGAGAACATGCCTGATACAAACTGAAAAGAAATATATCTACTAGAATTATAATACAAGTTGATGCAACACACAAATAGTGTTGCGTGTGATTACACACCCATACACACAACTGTAAACCTTGGATCTTTGCTGTCTGAAGTAACAGCTCCAGTTAAGCTACAAGCAGAGTTGGCATGTGAATTGGGAATGCACCAGAAAAAATTCCTTCTTAAAGTAATTGTATGATTATACTCAATAGGATCAATGACTCTCAAAACACAGAGGCACAATTAGGCCATTTGGCCCATCAAGTCTGCTCCACCGTTTGATCATGGCTGATTTATTATCCCGTCATCCCCATTCTCCTGCCTTTCTCTATAACCTTTGACACCCTTACTAATCAAGAAGCTGTCAACTTCCATTTTAAATATACCCAATGACTTGGCCTCCACAGCTATCAGTGGCAATGAATTCCACAGATTCACCATCCCTCTGGCTAAAGAAATTCCTCCTTGTCTCTGTTCTAAAGAAACACCTTTCTATTCTGAGGCTGTCCCCTCTGGTCCTAGACTCCCTCACGATGGGATACATTCTCTCACGTTCCATTCTATCTAAACCTTTTAATGACAGCCCGTCTCATAGGATCTGAGATTTCAGATTTCAAAAAATATTTGTACGCCATCACCTTGTTGAAGACGTATTTCACCAAGAACCCACAGAAAGGTTATTGCTCCATGGCGAACAGTTGATAGCTAGCCTGGTACATTAACCTTAGCTCGACTGGAAGGTTGGTGTTCAGTTCAGCTTCTGATAAGTAAACCAGCGACAGTTCCATGCATCACTGATGGGGAGCCACACCATTAGGGAGGAAGAAAGCTACAAGTAGGCAATGGAGACGTTGATTGATAACATTTATTAAATGCATTGCAAGCTTAATTATAAAAGTATACTACTACAACCATGTTGATCATGCTTTCAGAAACATTAATATGAAAAAGATTAACTTTTGGAAGAAAAGTCTTGTTAGTACATACGTATTGATTACATTCTATAATGTTATTGAACATACATTCATAAACTTTAAGAGTGATAAAGTGATACAGTGTATAGCATTGTGTTGTAAGGCCTCTAAAACCCTGCCTTGATCAATATATGGTAACTTAAGGTAAATACAAGCGCTCTCAACTTTCTTGAAGATCAAGTTTTACCTTGTATGTGGGACCTATTCATTCTTGGGTTGACTATTTTCTTTCCAAAGTGGATTCAAACAGTGACATTAAAAAAAACAAGAATGGTCACCTGCAAATCTATGTGAAAAACACCAATCTAGTGCAGGGTTGGATTAAGTCTGATTGAGGGATTCAAAATGTTGACAAGGCAAGTCCATGAAAAAAAATCTGCAGATATGGCTAATTTTTAAATTGTGATGAATATTAGCAGAAAGTGCTTCCAGGAGAAATAGCTCTTGGCCAGATAGACAGCAATGTTCCCTGCTCCAACAACTTACCTTAAATTCCTACTATATACTAGTAGGCACACACTACAGGCTGAGATTATTACAATATCCTCTTAGAACTGAGCTAGTTTGCCACTTTTACAATTTAAACTCACATTGCATGCAACCACGGTGCAGACTTGACGAGGGCCAGACTCAAAATGGGATGATATGTTTAAAACCAGCCTAGCCAGTGCCAATATTTGTCCATTCTCAAAAAGCTCCTGGTCATGCCACCACTAAACAAATTTGTTCAGAGATAATTAAACAATGACTATCCAATGTATTCCAGACTGTAATGTACCACAAGTGTGTGGGACGGTTGAGAAACAGACATGGAACATGGTGATTTAGCTTCCTGCTGAAATGAACTATTATTTCATACCAATCTGATGAACTCATTTTCCTACCGCTAGCAGTGATAACAAAGTACAAGGAAGTGAAATTCCTTACTATTGTTTAAGATGGGAATGATATGTTCTCAAAAGCAACCATTTTGTACAAATACATTGCATTGCCTGCAGGTATTTAATTTGGTTCTGAAAAAATGCCATCAATCTGAAAGGGTTAACTGTTTCTTTTTCCACAGATGCTGCCTAGTTTGCTAAGAACTTCTAGCATTTTCTGCTTTTCTTTCTGATATTTTGGGTTTTTTTTTGCTTTGAGTACTTAACCAATATTCATTTTATAGAGGCTAAAATCGTTTTGGTACCATGCTTTCACAGTGAAACTGCTGATATTAAAATAACCACAAAGCTCTAACAGCAACACCACTTATTACAAAGTGATCAAACAGACTATGTTTAAAGTGAAACCCTTTCTTACTTCTTTTGCAATAAAGCCAATCTAAAATTTCCTCTCTGAGCAGGAGGTCACCACGACTACACCTTAGAGCCACCCCTCAAACTCAGGGTTCATGCATTTGGTCACGTTGTCTTGGATTATTAAAGCCTTGGCCACAATGTGAACATTACCCAGATAACCCTACCAATGTTTACATTTGTAATAATCTGGCCAGATTTTACAACAGCATTAGCAGACTCACAGCATTCCCATTACCCAGCCTTTTCCCACCTCACTCCCATATGTTAGGCTTGGGGTTTGTCTGAACTGCTTGAATCTCACGGCAATGGAGAGATTATGCTTTACTCAATTTTAATTTGCATTTTAAATTGCAATTGAGACTAACTCTAGGATACTTAATGCAATGAACTTGCAACGATGGGATTTCAGTAAGAAGGTTTTTAATGTAATGCGATTTTCAAGTTATGTGTCACTCATTCCAAACAAAAGGTAGAACAGAAACTGAACATGCCTTCAAACCACTTCCTTGCAATATTAGGAGGCAGGAAGAGTGGGTTTAATGGGCAACGGCCCAACCATATACTCGCAGTTACGTGGTCACATTCAACTTAACCTGATGCAGATGGCCGGAATATGACAACTAACAATACATTTGCCGGACAGGTTAGAAGGAAATTATTCTGGCAAAGCTGTTCACAGAGTAGTTCCCCCAACCACACAAAAAAAAAACAATTGATTTGAAGAGAAAATAAAAATCATTTGGAAAGAAATTGAGATTTAACAGTCACCCTCCCTCCATTTCTAGACATGGCCTAAAGTTTTGACACGTACAAGCTACATCATCAAGTTGCTGTACTGATTGGTCGGTGTGAAGTGCTAATCAAATGGCATACAACCAAATTCTACAGCAACCAAGGAGACTACCAGTGCAGAGATTCTTCAGTCAGATCTAATGAGCATACCTCTCACAGATTGGTGGGCGGATTTCAATAAATTGACTAGACCATTTCCTCATAAATCTACTGTACAGAAAATAGTAACGTGTACTGCACATTAAAACCACAGACCAGGCATGCTCTGCAGATTGTAATAAGGTTGCAAATATCTGCATGGAGGATTATTTTTGGAAACTCTTAATGCTTAAGATGGTTTAAGTCAATTTAGCTTCTTTTCACACTTCTGATAATATTGTTACAGGCAAAACAGCAGGCACAAGATTTCTTCAAATTTGTAGGCTTGATAGAACATACAGAAATTCAAATGCATTTGGAAATAAACCACATGCTTGATGGACGTCCATCTGCTTTTGAATACTTCACACACAGATAAAGATATGCTGATTAACTAGCCAGGAAAGGAGGGCAATGCTCTGATACAGATTTCCAAAAATTTTACAGCACCTCAAAGGAAACAAACATTTTATGTCAGTGTTGTCCTCAAGATTTTAAGTGTAGGGTTAAACAGAAATGGGTTCATTTAGACTGGACAGGTTTTAGGATTGTGACTGCAGTGTGTCATGAAGAATCAATTGAGTTATATCAAACTGTTAAATGTGTGGAGAACAGTATTGGCTTTGTGAATGAATGGCTAGCAAGCTGCTCAGTTTTACTGTTGAAAGATTTAGGTCAACACTAGTACAATAGAAATGTAAAAACTGCCACAGCTAAATTAACAGTCTACTTGGTTCTGGAGAACAACCACTTGCTGTGAATTTGCCCATCCCTGTATATATTACATTCTCAATCTTTGCCTTAACAAATGATCAAAGCAAAAGCATTCACATAATGTGTGAGATTGATAGCCCATTAAGGTGTGACTATCAATCCATCACTAATGTAAACCAGTACCCTTGCATGGAAAAAAAATTAGAAGTCATTCTAACCAAAAATGTGTCATTGGAAAATCAGACATACAAACAGTGGTCATATTTTGTGTTTAGTTATGTCACTTTCTTGCCCCCATAATATTTTGCACCAGGTCCATTGGTAGAGGGAATACAATGGTGGAGTTCTTCTCAGCTGCAATGGTGGTGAGGGTCTGCAGGTAACGAAGTTGCAGAGCTGCTGGAGACTCGGAAATCACAATAGAAGCTTCCTTCAGGGCCCTGGAAGCATTCATTTCTCCCTCGGCAGCAATAACCTGCAAGAACAAGCACATGTGGTCAATGGTCCACAAGGAATACGAGGCAAACAAACACATCCAGCTAGATAAATGGAAAAGCTTTCAGAAGTAGGTCAATACAAATATAACAACACAAACAAAGAAGGTAGCAAAGTACAGGGAGTGGGGAGTATTTTCTCACAGAAAAACTATTCAAAGCATAGTTTCAAGTAGTCTCTTACATAAAGGTGTTATCAAAAATGGAATATGTACTCGATATAAAGGGTGACAGAAAGATTACAAACATCAATAATTTTCCAGAATTGTTATGTAATTGACAAGTGATCTTCAATATGAATAATTTTGGTTTAAAGAAGTTCTTGTGCTCTGGGGTGGGGTGGAATGAGTGCCTGAACGGAAGAGTAGAAATACTTGAAGGCATTGATGTTTAAATAAAACACTTGGGGCACAGTTTTCCTAGTGGTTAGCATGACCCTAATACAAGGGTCGCACAGTAGCATAGTGGTTAGCATAATGCTATTACCGGGTGGGGGTTAAGGGCATAGTAGTGTACCGGTTAGCTATTACAGAGCCAGTGACCTTGTTCAAATCCACTGCTGTTTGTAAGGAGTTACTGCATGCTCCCCGTGACTGCTTGGGCTTCCGCCGGGTGCTCCAGTTTCCTACCGCATTCCAAAGATGTACGGGGCCATAGGTTAATCGGTCACATGGGTGTAACTGGGTGGCACGAGTTCCATGGGCCAGAAGGGCCTGTTTCTATATTGTACCTCTAAATAAATAATTTTTAGAGGGATTGAACTGGAAAGCAGTGATGATCAGGCCTTGCTTACACATTACTTTGGTACTTTGAGAACAATGCTGGTCCCCATATTATAGCAAGAATATCTCGAGACTGAAGAAAGTACAAAGAAGACTTCATAGAACTGAGTGGGTACAGTTCACAGGAAAGAAACTTAAAGGGTTTGATAGGCTAGTAATACTTCAGCCCACAAGGGAGACCAGGAAATGAAGTCACCTTAGATTGTGATATTAAATCATAGCTTTCATTTCTGTGAAATATTTGACCATGGCAAAAGTAAGTGGAAGGTTATTGAACTAAGAGCTGAAATTGGAACTTTCTTGCAAAGCACTTCTTTTAATCAACAAGAGTTACTGTATACCAATTTCACTGCAAAATGATTTGCAAAAATACCACACTTATGCTTAAGCATACAGGAGAAAGATTCAAGATTGTTTAATGTCATTTCCAGTACACTAGTGTGAAGGAGAATGAAACAATTGTTACTCCGGATCAGATGCAGCACAAAAAAAAACCCAGCAAGATAAAGATATTAACAATAAAAAAGACATTCTGACTATAAATACACAAGATAGCTTATATACATAGGTTGATGTTCATAAAGTGGTGCTAGGCACAGGAGTGTCTGTACCTAAGTACTTAAGATGCACAAATATTCCATTGTTTGTAACGTGTAAATTAAGACAAAAATCTATCATGTACATGGAAAGCAATCACCTTTCACACATTTGTCATCTCTTCCCACTAGCCTCTTAACCCCAACTTCAGAACAGCCCTAACTACGTAAGGTCACAGGCAACACACATAAAAATTGCTGGTGAACGCAGCAGGCCAGGCAGCATCTACAGGAAGAGGTACAGTTGACGTTTCGGGCCGAGACCCTTCATCAGGACTAACTGAAAGAAGAGATAGTAAGAGATTTGAAAGTGGGAGGGGGAAGGGGAGAGGATCCCTCTCCCCCTGTGCGTTCTGCGCTCTGGCCTGCTGCGTTCACCAGCAATTTTTATGTGTGTTGCTTGAAATTCCAGCATCTGCAGATTTCCTCATGTTTGCGTACGTAAGACCGCATCTTTCCTCCAAGGAAATAAGGTGATAATGTTCCCATTTTGCTCGGGTATAAAATTAAAATCTGATCCAAATGCAAGCCAAGCAGTTACTGTACAACTTCCTCCCCAAAGTCAAACAACTTTGCAAAAAGAATCACAAACTTGACCTGAAATATTAACCACCCCTTTGCTTCCACAGATGCTGCTAGACCTGAAAAGTTCTTCCAGCAATTCAGCAACATTCCATCGATCTGCTTGTGATTAAACACCGAACAATGATTAACAGTAGAGGATGTATGCAGTAACCTCAAGCCAGTCATCGTGCTGATGATAAAGTAGGAGGAGGACTGTTTCAGGTCCAGTTGGCAGGCTCTATCAGGATTATGCACTCAACCAAAACACAACACACGTAATCAGAACCCATCAGGCTCAGTCTGGGCTGCCCGGCTCTGGCTCCTGCTGCCTTGGTACCCTCAACAGGGGAAGTAGTGGGTTTGGAAAGTACAATCGATGCAGTCTCGACTAGCGCAGTGCACCTTCTAGATGCCACATACCACAGCCACTGTGTGACAATGACGGAGGAAATATGCATTTATGACGGTAGGCAACTTTGCTTTAGACCATAAGGCATTGGAGCAAAATTGGCCATTTAGCCCATCGAGTCTGCTCTGCTGATCAATCATGGCTAATTTATTTTCCCTCTCAACACCATTCTCCTGCCATCTCCCCATAACCTTTGATGCCCTTACTAATCAAGAACCTATCAACCTCCACTTTAAATATATCCAATGACTTGGTCTCCACAGTCGCCTGTGGCAAGGAATTCCACAGGTTCACCACCCTATGGCTAAAGATGTTCCTCCTCCTCACAGTTTTGTCTCGCTTCGAGTGTTATTGAAGCTGCGTTAATGCAGTCTAACGGAGGGCATTTCATCAACTTCCCAATTGTGTGTGTATATAATGGAAACGCATTATTATTTTAGGAAGTCACTCACTGCAGGATATTCAACATTTGACCTGATTTTCCAATTCAGATTCATTTAAATATCATATGCATATTGGAAAATAGAGTAAAATTCATTGCTTGTTTGAACAACCAACACAACCAAAGGATGTGCTGGGGGAAGCCCGCAAGTGTCGCCACATTCGCCCACAAACATAGCATGCCCAACACATCCAACAGACCAACACAAGCACCACCAACAAGAAGACAACAGCAAAAAATTCCCTTTCTCACTCCAGTGCACCCACCCACACACTCACAGTCCTCCAACACCAGGACAGTCCCTGGCCCTGGACTTTCAGACTGCACACATAAAAATACCGTGGATATTTTATCACCATAGTATTTATATTGCCATTTGAGTTGAGTTTTTAAGTTAGTGGGGACTTGGTGATGCCCCAAATACCATGGTTAGATTTTCTCTTGTTGGAGATGGCCATTGTCTGCCATGTTGTGCTATGAATGCAACTCGTCACTTTTGAGCCCGTGCCTGACTAAGTGACGTGTAGGCTTTGCTGAATAGTTCATTTTCTGAAGTGTTGGAAATGGAATTAACATTGTTCACTGACAACCTCACAAAGCCACTTCTAGGTGTATGATGGAAGTAGTCAAAGATGGTCGGGACTAAGTATTCCTGCTTGGTACAACAAATTAAACTGACAACAAAACAGCATACAGAGAGGAGGCATTGAAACTATCTGAATGGTGCAATAACCATAACCTTTCACTCAACATAAAAAAATTATTTATTTCAGAAAATTAAGGTGGTATGAATAAGCTCCACTACTCATAAATGGTGAAGCAATGGAGAGCCTCCAGCTTTAATTCTTGGCAGTGCACATCACAGAGGACCTTTCTTAGAGCACCACCACCACCTCCTTGATAGTACGGAAGGCTCAGCAGCACCTATACTATCTTAGGAGTTCAAAGAGAGCAAATCTGCCCCAGAAGCTGCTGGTAAACCTTCATTGATGTGTAATTGAGAACATACTGACCTACTGCATGACAGTATGGCACACTAGCTGCAACAAGATGAACAAAAAAATCTTCAGTGAGTGATCCTTTCTGCACAGAATATCAATGGGACACAACAACCAGATACGGAAACCATCTACAACTCACAATATCTATGGTGGGCTCACAACATCATGATGGACTTATCCCACCCCAGTAACACCATCCAGCACGAGACATAGAAACATCTCTGCACAGACATCCAGCTTCTTGCCCCAAGGCTGTCATGCAACTGAACAATATCCAATTTTAGAGTTGTTTGTTTTTAATTCAGTTGTAACCTAGATGTCACTCTAAATAGCTCAGATGTTATTTTAAACTTAGTCATTGTGTTTTTAGTAACTGAATTGCCAGTATGCAGTTTTACACTGACTGGAGTTGGACAACAATCTTGTTGTCCTGGGCAATATCAATAAAGTTCTAACTAACTTACTGAGATTGGAATGTTTGACTTCTGACAACCATCAGCTTCCTTTACATGAGGGATGCCACCAAATTTTGGAGCAATTTTCTCTTTTTGTTGGTTGACTTCAGTTCTACCAGATCTTGATGCCACAGTGAAATGCTGCCTGGATATCAGATTTGGACTTATTTATCATAGGTACATCGAAACATACAGTGAAATGTGTCATTTGTGTTAACAACCAGCACACTGAAGGATGTACTGGTGGCAGCCTGCAAGTGTTGCCACACATTCTGTCACCAACACAGCATGTCCATAATGTTCAGCAAAACAACAAATAAAACAATAACAAAATAAGCCCCTTTCCCATCCCTCTCATCCACTCACACACCCAAGACAAGCTGCCTCCTTGCCTCCAAGTCATAGCCCCAGACTCTCAGACTCCCAGATCTAGAACATCCAACTTCAGACTTCACTCCAGGATGCAGATCACAGGTCAAACCTTCAGATCTTCACTTCCAGACTCAGATGGACCTCCACCACCAGTGACCTAGGCCCTTGTGCCTCCTTTGAGACTCTTTTGGTCTTCAAGCTTCAGTCTTTTGTCTCTGCCTTCTGCTCCCACGCTCTGGTCCTGTGGTGTAGCAGCACTTGGATAGCATCTTGATTTTAGCTATGCCTAATGCTGCTTCCAGGTTACGTGGCACTAGAGTTGATAAACTAGTTTGGCTGCATTGGTGGAGTGAGTGCAGAAGTAGAAGCTTGAAGGTCGAAGAGTGAAGGTAGATGGCTGAAAGAGTTACGAGAGACCAGGTCACCAAGGTCAGAGGTCCATGAGAGTCCAAAAGTCGAGGACTAAAGGTCAGACCCATGATTGGAATCCTGGGCTGAAGTCGAAAGTTGCAGGCCTGGTGGCTGAGAGGCGGACAAGGTCTGGAAGTAACCAGTGCTTTGGGGGGGGGGGCAGGGGGTGGTGGTGGTGTGTGTGCGCGCGCTGTTATTATTGTCACTGTGTGCACTGTTCTGTACATTGGGGGCATGCTATGTTGGCACCAGATATGCAGTGACACTTGCGGGCTGCCCCCAGCATGTTCATGGGTGTGCTGGCTGTTAATATAAACGATGCATTTCACTCTATGTTGCGATGAACATGTGATAAATAAATCTGAATAGCAGACTGTGAGGTTTCATCACCACCTCTTAACTATCAAACTCAACGACAGCCTGTATCCCACTGTTAAAGACTACTGAATGGCTCTCTAGTACAACAAGGTTGACTCTTGACCTCACAACCTACCTCATTATGGTCTTACATAAACTAAATATATCAATTTACTTAAAATTTTCTTACAAGACTAACAGCTATATAGAGCTTGGTTACTGATAGTTGTCTCAAGAGAGCTGAACGTATCATGTGACAGTTACATTGTTTATCCAGTTTACAAAAAAAATACCTTGTTGTCCAGTACTGAGTATATAAATGGCCGTGTTATATAACTGGCACTTTATCAAGGGACATTTTAACTACCAAAAAAATATACTTCCAAGTTAATCTTTAAAAAAAAACACGTTTCAGTGGAGATTATATATAAAACCAACAAATCATATACACAAACTGTAGTTATTTGAGGAAAAAGCCACTTTTAAGAAAAATGATGCAAATAAAAATCCATGAGTTATTTTTTTCCTCCCAAGTGGTAGATGGACTAAGACCAGGAAGCTCATGTGTTCAATTGTTGTTCCTCGCCATGCCCTGTGGCATGCTGGGTGGCAACCTTACAGTTTCTTTAGCATTTGTCTGTTTTTTTAACAAGTCCAAGCTGCAAGCCCAATGCTCAACCCAGCAAGGAGCCGAATGGATTTGAATTTGTGACCACTCATCTCAAAGTCCGGTGCAGATGCCACTGCACCACTGGCTGGCTATGAGCTCAATTGGTCAGTGGTTGCTCAAGATTCCTGATTGTCATTCTTCAGTGCACCAGAGTAAAGGAGAGTAAATGCTTGCTGAGGGGATCTGCAAGAAACTTCAGAACCCAAGTTTTCAAGAAGGAGAAGAACATGAAGTGGTCGAGACTGCCACTTCAGTGAGCAAAGATAATGCTTAGTAATAACTCAACAGCTGAGTCTTCCTCTAATATCAGCACTTGGGCCCACATACAGTTGGTGATCATCGTAACTTGCTCAATCTCTCTTAAGACATAGGCAGGGAAGGGACAAGAACAAAAATTGAACATAATCATGCCAGTTTTGTTAGTTTGTAATAAATTTTGCTCATGTGAAGACTAGGACATCCAATCTACAAACGTAGTTTGGTAGTAGGTGGCAGACACATACTGCATATTTGATCATTAAAATAGTGTGAAACATTTCATTGGACTATTGTAGAACAGAGTGTTCTCAGCACCTTCGTCAATATTCCCCCTTCTACTACTACTGCCAGAAACATTAGTTCATCAATCACTTAATTTGCTCCTCATCGGACCCATATTGTATGAATGATCTTGTTCATCCATGCTTCAGAATACATCATAGGGCCACAGAGCACTACAGCACAGAACCAGGCACTCCAGCCCATCTAGTCTGAGCTGAGCAGGTACTCTGCCTTGTCTGGTGGGCACAACATATTTTTCTAGGCTTCAGAAACTTACATTGCTGCAAGTACTATCTATTCTTTTAGTAAAGTGTTAACACATCAGAAAATACCTTCCCAGGGGAGGAAGTCATGGGGAAACTTCCCCTCTCCACTCATGCTCACTCTATTTTCCAGCTGATTGGGCAAGTTATTCTTTTGACCTCAGGGTTACTTATCTTTCCCAATCCTAGTCTTAACACATCCAGGATCCTGTAAACTTTTTTTAAGGAAATAAATTTTGGGATAATACCCACTTAAATTGAGACATACAATGCAGTTCACATAGAAAGAGCAGGTGATTTTGAACTTGCAGCTTACAAAGATCCTCACTCCTCAAGAATCTTCACTTATATCCATCTTTACACATCTGATAAAGATAAATTCTTATTAACTTTTTATTTTAAAACTTCATTTATCAAGAGACGAGGCCAGCATTTGTTGTCCACCAATGAATGCCCAGTCAGAAGGGGGAGAGGTGACAACTGAGTGAACTGTAGGCCATTTCATGTACATTTATCACCTGGGGTAGGTCTAAGGTCACACCATGATCCTCTCAGATCTCTTTTGCCAATCAACTGTCCAGCTCTTGGCTCCATCCCTACCCCTCCTATCTTCTCCGATCATTTTAGATCTCCCCCTCCCCTCTCAAATCTCTTACTAGCTCTTCCTTCAGTTAGTCCTGACGGAGGGTCTCGGCCTGAAACGTCCACTGTACCTCTTCCTAGAGATGCTCCCTGGCCTGCTGCGTTCACCAGCAACTTTGATGTGTGTTGCTCAGTTCAAGGACCACAGGTTTCATTCTAAAGTACAGCGGTGGGACCAGATGTGTTTTTGTAATACTCTGGTATTTTTGTGGCCATCATGACTAAGATGTCTAACTTTGCAACTAGCAAGTTATTAACTGAATTTAAGTTCCACAGCTGCCATGGTTGAATTTGAAATCAGGACTCCGGAACATTTGTGCAGGCTTCTGTATTACTAATTTTCCACTGAGGATTTACCCACCAGAGACAGATTGGAAGTAGCTGTTTGTGGTAACGTTATCAATTAATGCTCTGTAAGATGCTTATGCAGAGCAAGGATCCTTTTCACTTACTAAAGGCATAGAATGCACAGACCTCCACAATCAAAATAAACATTAATTGACAAGGTATAACCTTGACAAAAACTGAACTTACTGCACTTAATCTTTCTAATGTGTAGATGGGGTTAACACTATCAGTGTTTCTACGACCATAACTATCTACTGAAAAGCTACCAATGTTTCCATTCTCCACCCACTGTGTGCAGCAGAACTAGTCTCCAGCAGTCTATAATATTCTTAATATTATTTATTCATTTGTTTATTATTATTTGTGTTTTTTTTGTATGAGATGGTCTGAATTTTTACACATTGGTTGTTTGGCAGTTTTTGTGTGTAGATTTTTCATTGTTTCTATTATGTTTATTTGTGTTTTCTGAAAATGCCTGCAAGAAAACAAATCTCAGCGTAGTATATGGTGACATACATCTACTTTGATAATAAATTTACTTTAAATTTTCCTCCAGTAAATATCTTTGATACAGAAATATTTGCAATTCTGAGCTGCATCTCAGTCAGATGCAGTTTGAGCATGATCTCTTGTAAGGTATCCAATTCTGGCAACCCAAGGCAGGCTTGGGTGTAACTAAATCCTAAAAGTCTCCAGCAGTCTATAATCTAATACTCAATAAGCAAAGTCCAAATACGTCAACAGCCAAAAGACACTTCACTAATTCAAGTAGGAGTACAAGGCCTGAGTAGGGGTATTGATTTAAACAGGGCAAAACTTAAGTGAGTCTGTGATAGGCACAAAGTCCAAGAAATTATCACAGCCAATATTCCTTCACCTAACAATTTCAAGTAACAAAAGATCAGCCAACGAAGATTCAAGAGAGTCCCTCAGCAGTCACTACAGACATATGACAGGACTATCACGTAACCTTTCAAAGAAGCTTGTGCTTATCAAAATAGAAATGCTGATTCTGAGAAAACAGGACATCCAAATAGTGTTTCTAATGTAGTAGCAATCAGCCAAGCAAAAGAATTGTCAAACTATATGAATCCCTAGAAAATTAATTGCACAATTTACGTATATATGACTGTTGAAGGAATATATCCTTGATGTGATTTGCTATTCCTGTTATTTTTCTTTATACGGGACTGGTATACACTGCATTAGAATGTACAATTGGGAAGAAATCATTTCTTGTCCAAATGCAGCTTAGTAAAATTAGTTAAATTCAGGATCGAAACTTCAGTTATTAGGCCACACAAAATACTTTTAGAACCAGCCAATCTTATTTCTCTTACCTTGGCTCGGGCCTCCCTTGATGCCTCGGCCTCAGCTGCCATCGCTCTCTGTAGTTGGATGGGCAGCTTCACATCTTTGATCTCCACACGCTCAACCTTAATCCCCCATTCATCTGTGGCAACATCGAGGGTCGTCTGAGAGAGAGCATCAAGCAGTAAATTTAATGGTGCACAATCACCAAAGCTGTGCAATTTTTTTGTGGGTCTGGAAATGTCAGTCTCTAATAGCACTTAAAGTAGCCAATCCTACTTTACATCAACACACACAGTGGTTTTCTGCTGCTGTAGCACATCCACTTCGAGGTTTGACATACTGTACATTCAGAGAGGCTCTTCTGCACACCACTCTTGTAACACATGATTATTTGAGTTATTATTATTTTCCTGTCAACTTGAACTAATCTGGTCATTCTCCTCTGACCGTCCTCATTAACAAGTTGTTTTCACACACAGAATTAGCACTTACTAGATGGTTTTCTGCATCAGTCTCCGTGTGGCCTAATTCTGCTCCTATATCTTATGGTCTTGTGCGTGAAAATCCAGAGAGACCAACAGTTTCTGAGATACTCAAACTATCTGGTCTGGCACCAACAATCATTCCACGATCAAAGTCACTTAGATCATATTCCTTCCCCATTCTGATGTGAACATTTTGACCATACAGTATCTGTTGTTTTTATGCATCAATTTGCTGTCACATGATTGGCTGATTAGATATTTGCATTAACAAGCAAATAAAGTGGTTACAGAATGCAAGTCTCTCAAAGTAAAGACACAACACAAAGTCCTCCCCCATCTTCAAATCTCATTTATACTGAATAGAGAAAATTACCCTCAGGTTCTTTACAGAAGAATTAATGAACATAATTTGACATGGAGCCATTTTCCGTCATTCATGAAATGTCTCTTCCCAAATACCCCTAAAATTCCTTTTGATGATGGAATCCTCAGAGTTCTGAAGGAAATTCAAGACTTTAGACCCAGTGACAAAGGAATGACATTAGGTTAGGGCAGTATCTGTTTTGGAAGGGACTTGTTGATGGTTCCTCTGTATACCTGCTGCACCTGCTTGTTTGATAATTCACTTTATATGTTTAAGTGCTGTCAAAGTCATGCTGCTTTAGTATATTTGTTTTGGATGGTACCTACTGAAGCCATACTGCACCGGTGGAGGGAGTTAATATTTAGGAAAGTGGATGAAATGTATATCAAGCAGGTTACTTTCTTGTGAATGGTGATAAGTATTTTTGGAACTATAGCCTTGCAGGAAATGGGACAGAATTGAACCATACACCCGGCTGGTGACTGGAGATGCCAGAAGTGTTTTGGGGAGTCAAGAAGTGAATCATCAAATGAAAATTGCCCATCTTCTTATCTGCTCTTTGTTCCTAATGCCGGTCCACAGCAAATTGTCACACCATTTCCTTCCCTACCTCATATGGAAGACAGCAACACTGACAGCTTTGAATTATGAGGAGCAGTTCATTATCAGAATCAGGTTTAATATCACTGACTGTCGTGAAATTTGATTTATGGCAGCAGTATAGTGCATAAAATACTATAAATTACAATAAGATAATAAATAAATTAATTAGTGTAAAAAGAGAGCAAAAATAGTGAGGTGGTGTTAATGGGTAGGTATTGGTCCATATAGAAATGTCATGGCAGAGGGGATAGAAGCTGTTCCTAAAACATTGAGTGTGTGCCTTCAGGCTCCTGAACCACCTCCCTTTTGGTTATAATAAGACGACAGCATGTTCTGGGTGATGGGGGATCCTAAATGATAGATGCTGCTTTTTTGAGGCATCACCTTTTGAAGAGTAGGCTCCCTTTTGTTACATATTTTATAGCATATGTCAAAGCAAGACATCCCTAAGGAGCATCTTCAAGAAAGAAAAAGAAACTGATGCACAGACAATAACAACATGTTTGTGGAAGATCAAGAGGTCAAAAGTGGAGGTGCTCAAATGTTCTGAGTGCTATATAGGTAGACAGGGATCAGAGACAGGATGGGATGATGACTAAGTGGGAGAATACTTTATTGGATGTCTTGCATCAGAAGGTGCAAGGCATAAGGCATACAGATCTAATCACAGGCAGGAGCTGTGGATGGTTTCCAGGTCACACCTATCGCACGGAACAAAGTACTATCATAAAAAGTGTTGCTAGCCATGTTCATCATTTTCTACCTAGTGGCCATGTGGTGAAAGGAAATCTTAGATCAACCAACAAGGTGGATCTCACCTCATTGGATAAAATGCACTTTACATCCATTGTACAGAACATTTTGAAAGATTACTCAAATCATTAAAAATCAAGCTGGGGATAAAAGAAAATGGTGAAATAAAATAGCAAGTTTACCTGATAGAGAAAAGGAAAAAGCAACTGAACCACCATGAATAACCCGGTGCATTAATCATGGTAATCACTGGTGGTGTTTGTCACAGCTTACGATAGAATGATTGAAAACTTAAGTAAAGAGGAGCTAGATTTCAGAGTGTATAAGATATACAAACTTAGCAATTAATCATCTTTGAAACTATTTTCATAACGTGCCCCTGCCAGATTGGTATTCTGATTCCAATCATTATACTAATAAATACTTGTGTGGCAAGGGTCAAAACTGACGAAAACAAAATATTTGATTTTTCCATTAGCTACCAAGTCCAAACATAGATACAGTAATCAACTCTACTGCATAACAATACTAGCATTACATAAAATGTAGAAATGGTATAGGGTTGACAGTGCTTGCCAATTAACTCTCCAGATAACTTTAGGAGATACACTTGGTTATGTTGAAGGCAGCATGAAAGGGATAGATTCAAACAATGCCTGATGGAATTTAATGTGGGGTACTGAGGAGTCTAGAGGTCATTTTGGATCAAAGAATATGAGGTGAAAAATTATTACTATGACGGAATTAACTAACTACTCAATCAACGAAGGCATTTCCACAGATACAAAGAGTAACCAACAAGCCATCAAAAGGCTGAAAGGGCTATAGTTTAGGGTGACAGAAATGACAGTCTGTGCAAACCCTAACTGCTCAGTACTGATCACCAAACCTAAGGAAAGATGTACTGAGGTTAGAAGAACTACAGGACCGGTTCACCAGAATAACACACAGTTTAAAGGATTAAAACATGTGGGCTTAAAAGGTTAAAATTGAGAGGATAGGTTGGATTAACCTGCCCTAAATTCTCCAGATTAGAAAGTTATAAGGTAATCAAATTAAATGTCTTAAAATGATACTGGGATTGAAAAGATAAATGCAGAGAAAGTTTCTGGTGTGTTTCTAAATGGAACTTTGGAATGAGATCAAATGGAATACCATCTTCCAGATCGGCTGTGAACATGTTCTGTTAAACATAGAACACAGAACAGTGTAGCACACGAACAGGCCCTTCGGCCCACAATGCTATCCAGAACTAAATAAATTAGTAATCAAATGACATAATAAACTAATCCCTTATGCCTAATACAATATCCATATCTTTCCATTTTCCTTACATTCATGTGCTTATCTAAACTTCTCTTAAAAGTCCCGAACGTATTTGCCCCAAGATGAGAATCAGTCATAATCTATTTGTAAGACAAGCTAATGATTTATGTCTTACTCCCCTTTCATTTTATCTCTAAACAGGATCTTGTTGATATGCAGAGTGGGAGGTAGTAGAAGCAGATTCAATTTTACTTAGAGACACATAAAGAGTGAACAGAGGATTAGACAGGCGTTACGACTGATACAGACATGGTGAACTGAAGGGTCTGTTCCTGCACAACGCTGTTCTCTGTTCGAAAGGCAATGAGATGACAATGAGCCATAATCTATTTGCAGGAAAAGCTAATGACTCATGCCTTACTCCCCTTCCTTTATTATTTATCTTGCCTGTTGCTCAATATCCCAAACAAAACATTGAATGTTACAAATTCTTCTTAAAATCATCTATTCCCCTTAGCATTTGCTGAGGTCCAAGTTCTTATGTTGAGGTAATATGATTGAAACTGCTGATATACACATCTGCTGGAAAGCTCTTGAATTAACAATTGGTGATCCCGACTTTAATAAATGTGCCTATTTTGTTAATTCTGCTCAACACTTTTGTTTTTGATATGAGGGCTGAAGGTCAGTGGGGAATGAAGTGAGCACATAAAGTTAGATATAAAGGTGACCAGGATTACAGGAAATGAAGGTTCAAAGATCAGTATTCACCTGTTGGCCAGAATGGCCAGTTTTGATGCAAACTCCATGCTACACAAAAACTCTAATGAACTAGCACCAGAAGCCCACAAAACTCACCTGCATATTATGGGCAATCTCCTCCCGGTCTGAGAGAATCTGAGACAGATTCTTTGTTCCAAGTACATTTCTCAAAGTGGTCTGGGCCAAAAGGCGGGTAGCAGAATCTGCATTGGTGATATTTGCAACGGCAAGTATTGCATTCTGGACACGGTAATACACAACTCCATCAACACTGACTGTCACAGAGTCCTTGGTGAGAATCTAAATCCAAGGAAAAAATTTATTTAACAGTGTAGGTAAAATGAGAGAGCATTAAATGAAACATCAATGTTCAAGGAAGTTTTAAATAGCACTGAATTTTTATATGTCCTACCTCTTGAGGTGGAATGTCAAATGAAATAGTTCTCATATCCACTTTAACAAAGGAGTCAGTACATGGCAGGACAAAGAACAAACCTATAGTTAGAGAGAGAGAGAAAAAAAATCACAAAAATAAACAGAGACAAATGGACATTAATTTTACTTACTCATAATTTATAAACACCAGAGTGTGTAATTACAGCTAAGTGCCACTTTAATTGCATATATGTCTCAAATTGTTTTACAAGGTTCACATTTTAATCATTATTTTACTTATTTACATTGAACACTACGCAAATATTACACATCTTTAAAAACGGTGACTTATAATCATATTTCCTACAGGATTCAAGAAAAAAAGTGTTTACATTTCAAAAGGATTGCACACAAAATAAGAAACCCATACATTTCTATTTAAAATTTTTAGGCAGTCAGAAATTCCCATTTCTGATGAAAATAGTCGTTTTACCCCAAAAATCCCTCTTCCTCAATGTTTACATTACATTACATATATACATTACAATATCTTGCAACTCATTATACATTCAATATATACACTATATTAATATTATATTAAAGTCATATAGTGCCTAAAAAGTATTCACTACTCATGGAAGTTTTCATATTTTATTGTTTTACAACATTGAACACAGTAGATTTAATTTGGCTTTTTTGACACTGATCAACAGAAAGACTCCTTTCTGGTCAAAGTGAAAACAGATCTCTACAAAGTGATCTAAATTAATTACGTACATAAAACAATTGACTGAATAAGTATATATGACATACCACATCATCACTGATGCAGCCAATTAATTTTAAAAGTCACATAATTAGTTAAATAGAGATCTGTTTTTGGAGAACTGTGCGCAGTCAAGAGGTTTCAATTGATTGTAGTAAAAATACACCTGTATCTGGAAGATCCAACTGCTGGTGAGTCAGTATCCTGGCAAAAACTACACCGTGACAACAAAACAACACTCCAAGCAACTCCACAAAATGTTTATTGAAATGCACAAGTCAGGAGAAGGATACAAGAAAATTTACAAGTTACTGAATACCCCTTAGAATACAGTTAAGTCAATCATCAAGAAATGGAAAGAATATGGCACAGCTGTAAATCTGCCCAGAGCAGGCTGTCCTCAAAAACTGAGTGACCGTGCAAGAAGGGGACTAGTGAGGGAGGCCACTAAGAGACCTATGACAACTCTGGAAGAACTACAAGCTTCAGTGGCTGAGATGGGAGAGACTGCACATACAACTACTGTTGCCTGGGTGCTTCACCAGTTGTAGTTTTATGGAAGAGTGGCAAGAAATTAGTAAGACAACAAAAAACAACAGAATTCTGTCCCAATGGGAAAGATTCCTCTCCCAAAGGCTTTTGCCCCGTATCAGGTCCTAAATGAATTAGTACTTTTCTATAAATTTAATTTTTTTAATAGTTATAAAAACTGATATGTGACATCACCAACCCAATTGAGGTTCAATTATTATTAATTTAATGATGCAAACTCTCAGGGAACATGCAGAGTGAACTAAAATCATGGTAACATAGTGCTTTACAGTACCAGTGACCTGGGTTTCAATTCCAGCTGCGGTCTGTAAGGAGTTCGTATGTTCTGCCCATGACCGCATGGGTTTCCTCCCACAGTCCAAAGACGTACTGGTTGGTAGGTTAATTGGTTATTATAAATTGTCCTGGGATTAGGCCAGGGTTAAATTGGAGGATTGCTGGGTGAAGCAACTCAAAGGGACAGAAGGGCCTACTCCGCACTGTAAGTCAATAAATAAATAAAATACTACTGATCTATTCTGCATATACTGGCACTTTATAAATTGATGCAATTAATAACTTTCCCTTGATCTTTCCCCACAGCCTTACAAACACTTCTGTTTCAAGTAATGTATTCATTAACAAAATCAGAAGATCCGGGAAAAACTCAGCAGCTGTGGAGAGGTACAAAATTAACAGTTTGGCTTGATGACTTCTCAACAGGTGCAACCTCACAGTAAAGGCACAAACAAGCACAAAACTGTTTATGTTTGTTAACTTCAAAAAATTAAACTAATTTAAAGGAAGACCCAGGAGTCCAAAATGTGAGTCTAGCTTTGAACTTACTTTTAGTGAGGCATGCATGTATCATGTGGTAGCGTGATGATGTATGCAATTCATGTATTTGTACACATAACTCGTAATGATTTAAATGAGCAAGAATGCTTAATCAACTTATACAAGATTACTAAACTAATACTTAAATATTAAATACACCATTACAAACCTCATCGACCCCACTGACCTTCCTGTAACATTGTGGCTCTCTGCAACTTCTAGAAAACTTTGGGATGCTTCATTAAATTTTTAACTGCATCTCCTGCGCATGCTTTCATACAAATATCAGGGCTGCTAAAAAGAGATGTTCTAGTTTCCTTCAACATCTCAAAAACATGCTAATAGGTTAATTGGTGACTGTTTCTTAGTTCTGATCCAGCTATGTAATAGGAGAATCAGGGGAACACATGAATGAAAATAGCTTGTGGGGAAAATAAGGTGGCGGCAGCCCTGGAGAAGGCTCCAGAGGAGGTGTAGGAGAGAACAGAGGCACAAAGGGTGCGCTGGAATCTGTGCTGGCCTCTGAAGGCTGGATCTCTCTAGAGTTCACTCCCTGGAAGACAGGTTGGTTGCCTTTGTTTGTGGCTGCGAGAGATGAGGAACTGCTGCGTGCTTGTTCTTGTGGAAACATGGCTCCAGGACAACATCCCATGCATCATCAATTTTCAGGCCACGTCACTCATGGATCTGTGCTAATATTATTTTGTGACTGTATAGGCTATCATAACCATATGTGCTGTGTGTGACTGTTGGTACCGTGTTTTGTACCTTGGCCTGAAGCAAAAGAAGCTGAGGTGTAACCTTGGTATACAAAGGCCAAAGAAAAGAAGGATGGTCACAGATTTTCTCCATGGTAGGAGAATCTAAAAGCATAGGTTTAAAGTGAGAAGGGAAAGATTTAAAGTGGACCTGTTGGGCAACTTTGTCACACAGAGGGTGGTGGGTATATTAAATGTTCTGTTGATGAAGCTGTAGTGGCGGGTAAAATTACAACTTTTAAAAGACCTTTGAATAGGTACACGGACAGGAAGGGTTTAGCAAGAGATGCACCAAATACAGGTAAGTGGGACTAGCTGAGGTAGACAATTTGGTCAGCATGAATGAGTTGGGCCCAAGTGCCCGTACTATATAATTCAATGACTCTATTCCTTTCAGTGGACCATTCCATTCAGTTAAGAGTCTTCTCATCCTTTACCCTTTGAAGGGGTGGAGGGAGCGAGGGAGGGAGGTTAGGTGGGGATCTGTAAAGAAAGCCCGATGACAGTATTAAAATACAAATCCTCCTTCATTAAAAAAGGCCTTTTCCATTCAAATTTTATGAACTGGAAGAAATACTAGAGGATAACCCACCAGAACAGTCTTTAAAATCTTGTTCAGAGAACCAAAGGCCTAATTATAAACCTCTGATGGCCAACACTAAATAATACCTCTTTATTATACGCTACAACCAGTCAATGCAATGCCCACCCCAAAAGAAGTACAGCTGGAGATGTTGGTGAAAACCCTTGTATTTACTAATGGAGAATTAAGGTGCACTAGACAAATGAGGGATGAATGGGCAATAGTGATGGACAGAATAAAAGGTAAGAAACACACCTGACTTCAGATTATTTGAACAGTCTTCAGATCTTCAAATCACCAAAAGAATCAATTCAGAAAATCCCTCAGCACTTTCAAAGTTCTGTCCAGTCATAAAGAAAAGCTTTGTGTTGTGGAAGTTGGTCAAGCAGCCTGAAGGTTTGTGTCTGAGGGCAACTCTGGCCAGTTGCACAGCTTTTGAGTTGACTGTCTTCACAAGACTGAAAAGGGACGAGCTCCAAAGCCCTTGTGTCTGCTGATAGTAGCGGAATAGGGCTGTCTGCCAGCAACCAGCAGAAGATCATTACATAATGGAATCTGAAACAACCTTATTTGCAACACACTGTAAAGTTTTCCAAAGGGAACTCCTCTACTTACACACTAATATTCATTAATGTTCATTGTGTAACCCCTCTCCAATTTAGATTGTACTTTATGAGACACAGATAACTAGTTTTCCACTCACATTTTATCTTGTGTGTAATTCTATCGTGTTTTATCCCCCCATCTTTCCGACCTGTGCAAAAGGTCATGGCAATTCATATGATGAACTACAGAGTTATCACTCAGAGGAATTGATTTTAAAACATCCATTTTGAGAACAGTGGTAAGCACTTCTGATACAGCGAGTGTTATTAATCTTTCACCAATTGTATGAGATTTTCCACACTTTGCTTCGTATAACATTTCCAAAATGATAGCAATGAGACCACTATCAATCGCAAACAAGAAAAAAATCTGCAGATGCTGAAAATCCAAGCAGCACACACAAAATGCTAGAGGAATTCAGCAGCATCTATGGAAAAGAATATTGTTTTGGGCTGAGACCATTCATCAGGACTGGAAGGAAAGAAGATGAGGAGTCAGAGGTAGAAGGTGGGAAGAGGGGAGGAAGAAACACAAGGCGATAGGTGAAACCGGGAAGGGAAGGGTGAAATGAAGAGCTGAGGTTGATTGGTGAAACAAATACTGAGCTGGAGAAGGGGGAATCTAATAGGAGAGGACAGAAGGCTATGGAAGAAAGAATAAGGGGAGGAGCACCAGAGGGAGGTGATGGGCAGGTAAGGAGATAGGGTCAGAGAGGGAAATGGGAATGGGGAGGGAATGAAGGGGGAGGGGCATTACCAGAAGTTCGAGAAATTGATGTTCATGCCAACAGGTTGAGGGCTAGCTACCCAGATGGAATACAAGGAGTTGCTCCTCCAACTCAAGTCTGGCCTCATCGTGACAGTAGAGGCACGCAAAGGAACAGCAAGACAAAAATGAAGACGATCACAACAGTGAAAATTACATTGACAAGGATTCAGAGAGACTGAATGTTAGTTGGAATAGAGTTGGTGTTCAGCAAGTTACCTTTATACTATTCTAGTTAGTGCAGTTGAGCAATCATGTAAGGTCTCATAACTATAGTGCCCTAGTTTGGGGGCTGCTTACCGTGCCCCCCCCGCCCAAAATCTTGAATACATTCCTGCGATTTCCATTTCCCCCATAATGCCCTCTTAGGACATGTAACTATACCCATTGGGAATTACTGCAGTAAGGCAAACCAAAAATGCAATCACAAAGATTCAGACTACTTCCACAACACGGACAGTGGTACGGGTGAAATATTCCTTGAGCGACTGAGAGGAAATTCCACTCATTGTACTATCAGCTGTTCTATCTTTACAACTACATTTGTAAATTCAGTCTCAGTCACACGTGGCAGTGGAGTCTCCAGGCTTGATGCAGGGGAGTTACTCAATCAATTACAATCGGACTGGGAATAACATTGACACTAAATTAAATCTACATGAATACTAACCCTTGCAAATCAGAAAGACTGGAGGCAACACAGGATCAGCCAGTAACCAGTCATTGTCAGAACAGAATATTTTGAATTACCAATGGTACCTTTTACTTCTTTTTTCCATGAAATTTTAAAATGTATAGAATTTCTGACATGTAGGGTTGTATTAAAATAAAGATGTCTAGACAATGGCTAAATCTACTTACAGAATGTCAAGGGAAGAAACCCGATTACCACGGCTTTCCACTTGAGTGCTGTACAGAAAGCATGGTGTGAAATTGGTGTTAACCAATTTCCCCCGGGATCAATAAAGTATGACTATGACTATGTGATGATTATTTATAAATGGAACCATAACAGAACCCAACATTAGTGGAGCTCTCTCTCATTTTTACCATCACACAGTTTCTGAAATATTTTGGAGATGGCAAACCATCTCAACATCACAATCTGATTTCTAACTGATCAAAGATGCCATCAGTTTTAGCTTTGATAGTATCCATTCTACAGAGTCAAACATTTACTCTGATCTTGCTGTTTTAGATTAAATAGGAGACGGTTTGGTTGCAGTTGAATTGAATTTACCATTTAAATTTTTATTTACCCTATCTATACTCATCCTAGTTTTGTTGGCAGCATGATAGCATAGTGATTAGTGCAATGCTATTGCAGCACCAGCGACCCCTGGTTCAATTCCCGCCAGCCTGTAGAAATTGGTATGCTCATCCTGTGAATGCGTGTGGTTCCTCTGGGTCTTTTGTTTCTTTCATCCATCCCAAAGACGTACAGATTAGGGTTGGTAAGTTGCGGGCACTCTATGTTGGTGCCAGAAAAATGACGATACTTGTGGGCTGCCCCCCAATACATCCTCGACTGCGTTGGCTGTTCACACAAACAAAGCATTTTAATGTATGTTTCGATATGCACGTGACAAATAAAACTAACCTTTAATTGACACAATGGATAACATCAGCACTCACAGACTGCCAACACCTTCATTATACACCTTCATTATATGCCACAACCAGCTAATGCAATCTCCACCCAAAAGGAGCACAGCTGGAGATCTTGGTAAAAATCCCTGCATTTGCTAATGGAGAATTGAGGTGGACTACACAAATGAGGGATGAATGGGTGATAGTGCTGAACAGAATAAAAAGGTAATGAACACATCCTACTTCAAACTATTTGCACAGTCTTCAGATCTTACAATCACAAGTCAGATCAATCTAGAAAACCCCTCAGAACTTTGAGAGTCATGTCCAGTTGTAACGAACAGCTTTGTATTGTGGAAGTTGGTCAAGTAGCCTAAAAGGTTTACTGTGTCTAAGGGCAACTCTGGCTTGTTACACAATTTTTGATTTGACTGTCATCACTGAGATGGGGCAAGTTCCAAAACCCTGGCGTTAGCTGATAGTAGGGGAACAGGGCCGTCTGCCAGCAACCAGCAGAAAATCATTACATAATGGAATCTGAAACAACCTTATTTGCAACACACTGTAAAATTTTCCAAAGAGAATTCCCCCACTTACACACTCACATTGGATTTAATCTGATAATTGCATGTTCATTGTACAATCCCTCTTCACTTTGTTGCACTTTATGAGACACACAGATAACTAGTTTTCCACTCACATTTTATCAGATGCATAATTTTGTTGTTTTTCCACCTTTCTGACCAGTGCAAAGGTCATGGCAATTCATTTCCTTCTATCTACTCTCTCTCGGTTTTCAGGGTAAATTAATAATTGCCAGACGTACACGTTTCACACTTGGTTTCATAACATAAATCATAGCTCTCAGTTGGAGGGCCCAGTCCAAATTGGATACTAGGAGACAGTGAAAACAGTAAGGCAAACCAAAATGCAATCACTAAGATTCAGGCTACTTCCACAGCACAGGCAGTGGTATGGGTGAAATATCCCTCAAGCGACTGAGCGGTAATTGCACCCATTGTACTTTCTATCAGCTGTTCTATCTGCATAAGTATATTTGCAAAATCAATCTCAGGCACACACGGTAGTATGGTCATCAGACTTGATGCAGGGGAGTTGCCCGATCACTTGCAATCAGGCTGGGAATAATACTAAATTAAACCTATGTGAATGCTAATCTTTGCAAATCAGCAAGACTGGAGGCAACACAGTATTAACCAGTAACCAGTCAATATCAGAACAGGATCCTTTGAATTACCAATAGTATCTTTCACTTTTTTTCTCCAGATGAAATTTTAAAATGTATAGAACTTTGAACACATTGTTGTTGCTCCTTTTCGCAACTTGTGGCATATCAGGTGGCATTTTTTCCCTGCTGTTTCCGTAGTATTTGACCATTTTTTAATGAAACGAAGTTGCCAGGTCAATGCTCGACCTTGCATAGCAGGGAAGTGCTAAGTCTGGTGCTGATGTCACTACACCACCAGCCATATTTCTAACATGCAGGTTTGTAAAAAAATAAAGATGCCTCGTCAATGGCTAAACTTACTTAGAGAACGTCAAGGGAAGAAATGTCGATAGGCTGAATGGCCTATTTCCTGCTCCTATATCTTATGATTACCATGGCTTTCCACTTCAGTGCTGTACAGAGAGCTTGGTGGGATGATTATTTATAGATGGGACCAAATCTGATTCAACATCAGTGGGACTCTCTCTCAATTTTGCCATTAAACAGTTTCTGGAGTATTTTGGAAATGGCAAGCTATCTCAACAGCACAATCTGATTTCTGAGCTATTAGTTTTAGCTTTGATAATATCCGTTCTACAGAGGCTTACTCAAAGGTTTATACTGACCTCGTTGCTTTAGATTAAACAGGAGATAGTTTGCAGTTGTATTTAATTTATCATTTCAATTTTACTTACAGTATCTATACTCAGCCTGATTTTGTCTGTAGCACAGTACCATAGTGGTTAGCGTAATGCTATCGCAGCACTAGTGACCCCGGTGCAATTCCTACTGCTGTCTGTAGGATTTGGTATGTTCGCTCTGTGACCGCGTGGGTTTCCTTTGGGTCCTTTGGTCTCCTCGCACATCCCAAAGATATACAGGTTAGAGTAATAAGTTGTAGACATTCTATGTTGGCGCCATAAACATGGTAACACTTGTGGGCTGCCCCCCCCCAAGCACATCCTCGACTATGCTGGCTGTTGATGCAGACAAAGCATTTTACTGTATGTTTCAATGTGCACATGACAAATAAAGCTAACCTTTAACTGACACAATGGATAACATCAGCACCCAAAATCAACAGTGAGCACAAGATACGGGAATTGCATAGGAAAACATTGCAAGAGCCTTTAAGAGACAAGATTACTCAAGGGATGTCAGTATTGCTTGTGGAAATTTACCAACAGCTGAGGGAGGAAACGCTCTAGGCAAGTGTTTAACAGAACACTAAAGCACAGAAACAGGCATGTTAGCCCATCAAGTCCATGCCTAACTATTTCTTTTGCCTATTTCCATCTACCAGCGCCTGAATCATAGCCTTCCATATCCTTCCCATTCATGTACCTATTCAAACTTCTCTTAAATATTGCAATTGAACTCACATCTACCATTTTAGCTAGCAGCTTATTCCACATTCGCACCAGCCTCTGAGTGGTTTCCACCAAAATATTTCACTTTTCATCCTAACTTATGACCTCTAGTTCTAGTCTCACCTCACCTCAGTGGAAAAAGCCTGCATGCACTTACCCCTATCTATACTCACAATTTTGTACGAAATCTTCTCATTCTCCTGTGTTCCAGGAAATAAAGACCTAACTTATTCAGCCTTTCCCTATAACTCAGGTCCTCAAATCCCAGCAACATCATTGTATAGGTCCAGTACAGGAAATAAAATGAAGTAGAATCAATGGATAATCATTTATACAGTGTACTTCTGGCCTCATTCACATGACCTGGATAACTTTATTCCAGTGGAATGTTTCTGAAGCGCTCACCAAGTAGGGAATATGGGAGAAGAACAGTGCACAGATGGCAATATGATCATGACCAAATGGAAAAAGGAAAGGTACGTCACATCCAGTTTCTCCAGATAGCGGACGATTTCTCTCCACGCCTCTCTGACGTAGTGGGGAACCGCGTACGAGGCAAGTTACAGCAGTGGTTTGCCATTGCCTTCTGCCGGGTGAGTTTCCAAAGGGATCACCAGCTCGTAACCCAGCATGGATGGAAAGCGTGCAGGGGAGCCGGCTGGATTCGAACTCGGGACCTTACGTCCCGAAGTCCGACGCTGATGCCACTACACCACCAGCCTGGTCCATGACCAAATAAATGATTGAAAATGGTCAAAGACACCAGGAACAAATTTGCTTTTCTTGTTTGTAATGCCATGGGGTTCCACTTTAATAACTTAGAACATTACAGTACAGGTCCTTCAGCCCAATGTTGTCCCAACCTTTTAATCTACTCTAAGATTAATCTAACCCTTCCCCCTGACATACCCTTTCATTTTTCTATCATCCATGTCCCTATCTAAGAGTTTCTGAAATACCCCTAATACATCTGCCTCCACTACCATCCCCAGCAGGATGTTCCATGCACCACCACTACCACTCAGTGTAAAGAACTTACCTCTGACATCTGCCCTCCCCCCATTCACTTCTCCAATCTCCTTAAAGTTATGTCCCTTTGTATTAGCCATTTCTGTCCTGGGAAAGTCAGTGACTATCCACTGATATACCATTTTACATAGATCATGTTTGAGACAGTGAGGGGTTGTTCCATAACCAATTCTCTTCACTCCTCGACAAGAAGGATGCAAGGATAAACAGAGAGGAAATGCATATTGGCTATTTAATTCAGGAACCCTCATCGTTTAGCAATTCAGCTGATATTTAACGATCACAGTGAGCCTCTGACCTTGTTGACTAACCACATTAGCCATGTGGTCATAAACACTCGAACTGTAAATCCACAAAAGCACTGGCCAAAGTTGCCAGCTTGACAGAACTTTGACAGGCACGCTTGTTCCCGGCTGTGGCCCACGTCCCAATTGGAGACACAGAGAACATTACTGAATATTGGGAAGGCAACAGTTGTGTGCCCCGGAAAGACCCACTCATTTCAAAGAAGTAAAACAGTCGACACAGCACTATCTTTACAAAAGCAATCTGAGAAGTGTCATGATTAGCACTTGGAACCTGGCTGACTTGCCTCTCCCAACATCACTGTCTAAGTATAGCAGAATCTCACCATAGCTCAAACAACTAGTAGTGTTACTCTAGGTCTTAAATTCAACCAGATGTTTACTCTGCATGTAGCACCATTTCTTTTGTATACCATTTTCAGTCTTTCAGTGCTTCCCCAAAAACAGCTTCTCCTCAATAGTGTCTGATTATACTTCTTGCTGCCTTAGTAAAGCAACCAGCATACTCAAATATCACACCCCCACCTTAAACATTCTCTCTTTTCCTCCTCTCTCATCAAAAAGCTTGAAAGCACGTAACACCAAGCTCAAGGACAGCTTCTATCCACTGTTATCGGACTCCTGAATGGACCTCTTGTGCAATAAGATGGACTCTTGGCCTCACAATTTACCTTGCACTTTATTATTTACCTGCACTGCACTCTTTTTAGTAGGTTTTACACTTCATTCTGCATTGTTATTTTTACCTTTTTCTAGCTCAATGCACTGTGTAATGACTTGATCTGTATGAACAATATGCAAGACAAGCTTTTTACTGGTACATGTGACAATAACAAACCAATACCAATATCCTACTCATCTCAATTCCTCACCTTTCACTTTGCTTCTGGTCCCAAAATCTCCAGCTCCAGAGTTAAATGCCAGTTCCTTTTTCACTTGCACGAGTTTCAACAACACAAGGTATTCTGCAGATGCTGGAAATCCGGAGCAACACACACAAAACACTGGAGAAAAGGAATGAAGAGTCAACGATTCGGGCCAAGACCCTTCATCAGGACTCTAATGAGCGAGTGGTGATGAATGGTCTTGGCCCAAAATATCGACTCTGTTCTTTTCATAGACGCTGCCTGACCTGCTGAGTTCTTCCAGCATTTTGCGTGCGTTGCATGGGTTTCAATAGTCGACAGGGGCAGCAATACTTGCAGGACTCAAAACTGTTGGCCACAGACACATGACTTGAGAACAATGTTTCAGTGGTCTTCTAGGTACAATTACATCTTGCAGCCTTTGCCCCAAATCCAAGGATTAGATGAATGAAAACATCCGGTGTATTCCTGGATGTTGCTGAAAGTCATCAATCTAGATACTGTTTTTAACTTCTTATCTGCCACGTGCCCCTAGCACCTGACAGAGACAACAGGAGCAGGGCACTCCTGCTGGTTTCTCTCATCCTGTGTAAACTTTAAAACACCCAGAATCCTAACTGCATTAATTCTCGCCAATTCGTATTCCCACATGAACCTGCACGATTATAAACACAAGAGATTCTGCAGATGCTGGAAACTTTGAGCAACACACACAAAATGCTGGAGGAACTCAGCATGTCAGGCAGCATCTACAGATGGGCATAAACAGTCAATATTTTGGGCTGAGAACCTTTAGTCCTGGTGAAGGGTTAAAATGTCAACTGTTTATTACCCTCAATAGATGATAACTGACCTGCTGAGCTCCTCCAGCAGTTTGTGTGTGTTGTAGACTATATTGCCTCCCAGTGACACCTTCCTCAGTATTTCTAAATCATTCATTTTATCACATTCCAGGATATTTGCCTTCCTCTATGATTTGCTTTCTGCACATTCCCCAATTTAAATCTTTTGCTGTTGGGAAACTAACCTTTAGTAGTCAAAGTCCTAAAAGCTTGGAATTCCTTCATAAACCTCTCCATCTCCCTTTTCTCCTTTTTAGCATCCATTAAAACCAACCTCAACCTCAAGATCAAGCTTTCTCCTAATGTGCTGATCTTGGTTTTAATTTTGTTTGCTAATATTGTTTTGTCACTTTAAAAGGCACCATGTGAATGGAAGCAGCTGTTGTTAAAAGATTACGCAGGGGAGAAAAACACAGGAAGATCATTGTTGATCTGTGAGTCACAATGTCAAAGCCATGAATGTCAATTAGTAACTAATGAGGTGGCGCAGGGATCAGAGCTTTGTACTCAGTTATTTAAGATCTATATTGATGACTACATTGCCAATAAGGGGACACTGTGTATAACAGCTAAATTCACTGATGGTGCAAGAATAAGAGAGATAGCAAATCATGACATGGAATCAATGAGTCTGCAAAGAGGTGTGGATAGGTTAAATAATTGGGAAAGAAGATGGCAAATGAAACATGAGGAGGAACAATTAAAACTTTTTTTGTTTTAAACAGAATGAGACTACAAAATGTTGTAGAACAAAGGGATCAGACATTCTAATATCTGTAACACAAAAAAATGGCATTCAGGAAGAGCAAGTAATTAACCTTTGAATTGATTACTGCATGGAGCACAGCAGACAGGGTATCACTTCACAGCACCAGCAATCTGGGTTTAGTTCCCGCCACTGTCCATAAGGAGTTTGTATATTCTCCCTGTGACAGTGTGGGTTTCCTCACATTCCAAAGATGTACAGTTTCAGATTATCAAGTTGTGGGTGTGTAACTCTGGTGTTGGAAGCATGGCGACACTTGCAGGCTGCCACCAGTACATATTCAGACTGTGTTGGCTATAGACACAAAAGTGCATTTCACAGTATGTTTCAATGTACAGGTGACAAATAAATTTGATCTTTAATGGAATGTTTGAGTTTTATTGCAAAGATGTAGAATACAGAAGTTGGGGCATTTTGATGCAACTTTACAATGTGATGCTGATACTGAACCGCGAGTTCTGAGAACAGATTTGGATTAGGATGACATGCACCTGCATTGAACGCAGTACAGATAATGTTCACTAGATTCATTAGTGGATGAAGGGGTTGCTGCATGAAAGGTTGAGAACATTGTCTTATATTCATTGGAGATTGAAAGAGTAACAACTAACCTTACTAAAATCTATCTTTCTTGTGGGGGATTGAGAAAGTGGATTTTTTCTCATAGTGGGGGCATCTTGAAGTAGATTGTATAAGCTTCATAATAAGGAGTGAACTTTTTCCCAATAGGAACCAAGAAAGTTTCTTCCCTTGGGATGTGATCCTTTGGAATTCTTTACTCCAGAAAGTCATGGAGGTAGAGCTATCAAATATATTTAAAATACAAGGAAGTTGAGGATTATACATCTGCCATGAAGTACAGAATGGTGGAGTTGGCTCCAAAGGGCTGACTGGTCTACTGGTTCTCCTGCACATACTCTTGTATCACTCAGCCCTTCATTACCATAAAGAGGAGGGAAACAGGATGTTGCACAACCTAGACACAATCTTTTTGCCTCCACAGTTGCAGTTTGATTTCCCAAGTTCTTCTAGCAGTTTACCTTCTTTGAATTCCTTTAATGACATTTCATATTGCATTAATCTTGCTTTATCTAACTCAGTATTCCAAAGTAGATCATTAACAACTTGCTGGAGTATAGGAAGATAAAGCACTAAAAATTTGGAAATACTATCTAAATAGATTTAACTACCAAATGAATCAGGTGTAGTTATCCATTGCAGGTTCATATGAGTTACAGGCAATTTTGGAAACATTCAATGTTAACAGTAGGAAACAGAAGAAAGTGATTATCAGACTACCAACAATGACTAAATGTACTACCATAAGTGAGATCTGGAAAATGGGCAGGGGTGGGATTTGTCTATGGAATATGAAGCATATCAAAAATAGGGGAAAGGCCATTTAGATATTAAACAAGGAGATTTTTCTTCACTTAATGAAGAAAATCTTTGGAATTCTCTTCTCCCACTTCTCCTGCCTCTCCTTGAAGATTGCAGAGGCTCAGTTATGATTGTTTTCAAAACAGACATGAACAGCTTTCAGGATATTAATAAAAAGCTAAAGGATATGGAGACAGAGCAGGAAGAATGTTTAGTATTTTTAAAATACTTTGGTTAAAAATGCAAGCTGTATTACTTATAATAACATAGTATAAAGCTCGATTTTAATGGAAAGTCAAAATACTGTAGATAGCAATTCCTAGAAACCAACCTAAAGCCTGTGTTTGAATGGCCTATCTCTCCCTCAATGCTGTCGAAGTATGGTACCGATGTTCTGGGTCTGCAGCTTGGGGATTGGACTGTAGTTCCTGGTTGCTCATTTTTTTCTGCTGCTATTTTGGGCGACTTTGAATCAGGGTGGCTTCCATGGTTTTCTTTTGTTTTGTGGCTGAGGGGAAGACGAATCCCAGGGTTGTATACTGCATACATACTTTGATAACAAATGCACTCTGAACTTCTAAAATCCCTTTAAAGTCTTTATTGAAAAAGGGCTTCAAGGACAAACCAGGGAACTACAGGCCAATGTATCTAACATTAGTGGTGTGAATGTTGCAGGAGGGCATTGTGAGAGACAGTTTTTAATCTGTATTTGGAAAGGCAAGGACTGATTAGGAATGTTTGCAATAGCATTGCATGTACAAATTGTGTCTATCAAATCCCTGTATGGTTTGCAAAGATGACCAAGAATACTGATAAGGGCAGGGTACATGGATTTAGCAAGACTTTGACAAGTTCTACATGGCAGGCTGGTCCAAAAGGTTAGATCACATGAAATTCAGGATAAGCCAGCCAATTGGATACTTAACTGGTTTGGTTATAGGAATCAAGGGCTGTACTGAAGAGTTGTTTTTCAGACTGAAAACCTGTGACCAAAGATGTGCCTCAGGGTTCAGTACTGGGTTCCTTGTTGTTTGCCATATATTTCAACAATTTTGATGTAAGTAAGTAGCATGATTAGAAGTTTGTGGATGACACCAAAACTGGTTACATATTGGACATGGTATAGTTGGGACATTATGTTACCATTGTTTAGGATGTTGTGAGTCTGCATTTGGAGCATAGTGTGCAGCTCTGGTTGTCATAGCTTAGGAAGGATATGATTAAGCTAGTGGGTGTAGAAAAGTCAACAATATTGCCAGAAGTGGAAAGCTTCAGTTATAAGGATAAACTGGAACTGTTTTACCTGGATCATAGGAGTCTGAGGGGTGACGTTTTAGATGTTTACAATGAGCAGAGAATGTGGATGGTCTCAGCCTTTTTTCCTATGGTGCAGAAGGCATAAAATTAACTTGGCAGGGAAAAGATTCAAAGAGGACCCGAGGGGCAGGTTCTTCCCCATGAAGGATGGTGAGTATATGTAACAAGCAGTTAGAGAAAGCAGTGGAGGCTGGTATAATTGCAATGCTCATGACACTTAGACAGATACTTGGATAGGAAAGGTTTAGAGGAGTATAGGCCAAATGCATTTAAATAGGACTAGATCTGCTGGACACTTTGGACAGTATGGCTCTTATGACTCTGTTTAATTTGAAGTTGAGTTATTTCTTTCAGATGTTCATTGAATCATCCTGTGCTATTAAGAAAGAAAGTTTTCTGGGAGTTAAGTCTAAGCTATTCAGCACAGTATCTACAAGATTGAGGGCATGGCACAGGCTGGGAACAAGTTTTAATTCAGCAGTGAATTACAATGAGCAGTCTATCACAGTGGGATATACACTCAGTGGCCACTTTATTAGGCACAGGAGTGGAATGCGGTGTGGTCTTCTGCTGTTGTTGCCTACTCACTTCAAGGCTTCAAGGTTGAATGTATTGTGCATTCAGAGATGCTCTTCTGCACACCACTGTTGTAACACATGGTTATCTGAGATACTGTTGCCTTCCTGTCTGCTTGAATCAGTCTGGCCATTATCCTCTGACCTCTCTCATTAACAAGGCATTTTTGCCATTCACTGGATGCTATTTTTTGTTTCTTGCACCATTCTCTGTAAAGTCTAGAGACTGTTGTGCATGAAAATTTCAGGAGATCAGCATTTTCTGAAATACTCAAACCACCCAGTCTGGCACCAACAAACACTCCCCAGTCAAGGTCACTTAGATCACATTCTGATGCTTGGTCTGAACAACATCTGAACCTCTTGACCAAGTCTGCATGTTGTTAAGCATTGAGTTGTTGCTGCACGATTGGCTGATTAGCTATTTGCATTAACGAGCAGGTGTACCCAATAAAGCGGCCACTGAGTGTATTTCGTTCACTACTTCCCTCAAGCTCACTCTCCATTACTCCCTTTCAAAACAATGTCTGTGAACTGGAAAATCCCATGTAATTAGTTGATTCACAGGCTGAACAGTAATTCTTTGCCCAGCCACCCTGGTGTAAAAGGGTTTGCCTGGAGAAAGCAAGGCATAGAGTCACCCATGTGAGGGTCCAGGTTCATGTGAGCTGGTTGAAGACCAGGACTTGTTTTTCACTTCAGGTTCACATACTTGGTTGCAAGTCTGAACTTGTTTGCTCACTACATAACACTGCACAGCAAGTGGCAGCAGCATCACCCAGAGTTAAAAATAACCACAACAGCTGGTGCCATGTCACTCTGGGAGCCTACAGAATGATAAAGAAACTTCACAGTGCAATAGATAGGTTACGGACTTAAAACTCCATCAAAAAGAAGAGCAAGCTGTATACCTTCCCTATTTAGGTTTAACAAATGAATTTTGGTAAAGCATCACAAGATAATCCCACAGAGTGATACAAACATATGAACTGGGATCAGGAAGCTGTCACTCAGGCCCTTGAGACCCCTACCATTTAATAAGGATTATTTATGGTTCTGTAAATTCCACTCTGTATTCCTGTCTGCCAGAACTAAACTTTCACCAGCTTGTTTATCAATTATCTACCCATATCTCTCTTAAAGAAAATTAATTTGCTACTTCTACCAACCTTTGACAGGTTATTGGGTTTAGTCATGTCTTCAAAATCAATTTACCGTTTTAGGGCCAATGTTTGACAAGGATCCAGTGAGAATGGACTTGATTTAATAAAGTACTTTTCAAAACATCTAAGACATATTTTAACGAAGGGAGTACTTTAACTGGTAACACTGTAATGTAGAAAATGATACAGCAGCAGTAACAGACTGTATGAGTGGCAAAGAGTTAGGGATTGGGAACAGCAGGTTTGCAACAAAAATTGTTGCCACAGCTAGTGACGGAAAATTCCATTGCCCAAGCAAATGTTCTCTCTGACCAGGGTTAATCACATTACAACAATTGTTTCAACATGTAGTACAAAATTCAAACATTAGTACTGTAAATTGCAGAATTCTTAGATCCTAAACTGCTAAGCTAGAAGATACATTGCTGTGCTCAAACATCAGAGCAAGGGCCCATGGACGCCTAGGATAATGGTAGAGGTCCATGGCATTAAAAAAAAAAGGTTGGGGACCCCTGCTACAGATTCTGAATAATGGGACTGGTCATATTCAGCTCAAAATTTATACACCCTTAACTGTAAAGGTCCATCTATGTCAAAGAAATGGGAAGATTCCATTCACAATGCATAAACACGTTGGCTGTTGTTTCCCATCCTGGCATGGGCCATGCTGCTCTGCTTATGCACTAGTAAAATAAAGTGGGTTTGAATTGTAAGGATGTGTGTTTTCTGGATCCAATTATTTTATTTTATTTTCAGAGACAGCAGAAATGAACATGGTACCAGTGTACATTGGCAGCTCTCTGCGGGCTGCAGGAATTTGTACCAGTTTCCTCTTAAATATACTCCTTTTTAACTACTTCTGCTGCAATCTGCAGCATTCAATTTCCTCTCAACAACAGACTACAAAATGATCTTCAGACCTCACATTCAATGGTTATATGTTGATCCTTAAGACACGGCACCTTTAAAGGTCAAGGCCAAGGCCAAGGCCAAGGTTGAAAATGTGGCAGGAGAGGCAGGATTCGAACCAGGCTAAAATGCAGAAGGATGAGGCCTTCTCTGCCTACCATCTAGATCCAGCATGTACAGTCACTTGAAAGTAAGATTGATGACCCCAGGGCAAGGCTGCTGTATCAGAGGCAGATCTCAACTGTTCACTGCATTGAGACTTGGTTAACAGCGAACACACCCGATGTAGCTATCCAACAAGGTTTTACTATTTTCAGAATGGATCAAACCTCAAGGAAAGAGGTGGCAACGTATAATCTTTAGTCAATTCTTGCTGGTGCACAGACATAGAGTTTATGTCGACTTCTTGTTCCCCTGACTTAGAATAATTAATGATTAAATGTAGACCATTCTATTTGCCTCGCAACTTCTCACCCGTAATCCTGACTGCAGTTTACATTCCACCAGTGGCCATTCATAATCAAGCACTTGCCAAACTGCACAAGAAACGGCCCATCCCGACACATTTAACATTATAGTCCGCGACTTTAGCCAGGGCTGTTGAAGAAAAGCCTGCTCAATTATCACCAGAACTTAGTCTGTTGCACCAGAGGTCCCAACACACTAGACTACTGTTACACTATGAAAAGGAATGCCTAAATGAGGTCCTGAGACCTCATTTTGGCAAATCGGAACATTTGGATGTACTCCTGCTACCTACATACAGACAGAGCCTAAAGAGCAAGGCTCCAGAGATCAAGTCGGCCAAGAGTCGGTCGCGGGAGGCTGAGGAACAGTTACAGGATTGCCTTGAGTCAGTGGACAGCACTGTGTTCAAGAACTCATCTGAGGACCTGAATGACTACACCAGAGTCAATACAAAAACAGCTGTGGATGTGTGTGCCCCCACTAAATCATTCCGAGCTTTCCCCAATCAGAAGCTCTGATGAATAATGAAATCTGGAACCTGCTGAGAGCCAGATCAGAGGCATTCCAGTATGGAGATCAAGAATGCTACAAGTGGTGCAGGTATGATCTCCCGAAAGCCATCTCTCAGGCAAAGTGGAGATTCCAGACTAGACTGGAATCAGCAAAGGATACTTAACAGCTGTGGCAGGGTTTGAATGCCATAACTTCCTACAAAGTTAAATCTTGTGACATAGGGGACAGCAGAGCTTCGCTTCCAGATGAGCTCAATGCCTTCTATGCTCACTTTGACTACCAGAACAGGGAGGAACCACTGAGCCATGTCTTTTGATGAAGTTGTCTGAAGTTGACGTGTGGCTGCCTTCAAGAGAGTGAATCCAAGGAAAGCATTCGGTCCAGACTGAGTACCTGGCTTAGTACTGAAGACCTGTGCCGACCAACTGGCTAGCGTATTTGTGAATATCTTCAACCTCTCGCTCCGGCAGTGTGTGGTACCTACCTGCTTCAAGCAGTTCTCAATTGTAGCGGTACCCAAGAAGAGCATGGTAACCTGTCTAAATGACTATCGCCCAGTGGCACTGGCATGCACAGTGATGAAGTGTTTTGAGAGGCTGGTGTTAAAGTATATCAGCTCCTGTCTGAATGGTGACTTGGATCTGCTCCAATTTGCCTACCAAAGCAACTGGTCTACAGCAGATGTTATCTTGTTGGCTCTTCACACAACCCTGGAACATCTGGACAGCAAAGATGTATACATCAGGATGCTCTTTATCGATTACAGCTCAGCATTTAACACCATCATCCCCTCAAAACTAAACAGTAAACTCAAATACCTGGGCGTCACCACCCAGGCCATGCTCTTCTCTCACTGCTGCCAACAGGTAGAAGGTACAGGTGCCTCAGGACTCATACCACCAGGTTCAAGAACAGTTACTACCCCTCAACCATCAGGCTCTCGAACAAAAGGGGATAGCTACACTCATTTAAGGACTCTGTTATATGTTATTTCACGCTTGTTATTTATTACTATTTACTTACATCTGCATTTGCAATTTGTTTACAGTTGACAGTACCTAATGTTTATAGTACTGTACTATAGATTTGCTAAGAATGCCTGAAGAAAAAGAATCTCAAGGTTGTATGTGGTGTTATGTATGTACTCTGATAATACATTTAACTTTGAACTTTTTGGAGCTACCATGATTTTAATAAAGGAGAGTCCAAACTTCTCTCTTATTGTTTCCCAAATTCACTCATGAAATGTGCAGTGTTGTTTTTGGATTACGCCCAATAGCGCAGCAGAGGCACCACCTTGGTAGTGATATTCAGTCAAATCACACAACCCTTTCCACTAACAGGCATTCAAAATATCAAACTACTCCAGGACAAAAAGTACTAAATCCCCACACTAAACTCAACTGTTACAAGCAGACTTATCAATGCATGGTGTGAGTCTTGAAAGGATGTGAATGAATAATTGCCAAGATAATCACAGCCCACTTACCACATGGCTGAAATTATCTATCACCACTGAGTACCTTGTACGACTTACTAAAAGTTCCACTTTTCAACCTAGATATCCTGTGCTTTCCTTCTCTCCCCACCTCACTTCACATACTAGTTCCAATGCTAGAATTCTCAGGAAGGGCAGATGGGAGATGTACAAAATAAAACTAAATAGAAAGCAACATGGAGTAGCAGGCCACTTTTGAGGGAAAGTAGGGAGATATGTTAAAGATTATGCCTCCCTCTCCTACATTTCAAATCCTAAACCTACCTCCTTTAAACCAGCTACTCTACTGTCTGGTAAGAAGGTGCTAATGCACAGGATCACGAAAAACTGCAGGAGTTATAAACTCGGCTATCTCTGTTAGCCTCCCCACCTGAGAGGACTTTTCAAAAAGTGATGTGTCAAGAAGGGGCATATCCTGGATGCTGAGCCTTTACTACCATCAAGGAGGTGGTACAGAAGCCTGAAGACACACACTCAATGTTTTGGGAACAGCCTCTTCCCCACTATCATCAGATTTCTGAGCAGTCGATGAACACTACTCCCTATTTGCACTACTTTTTATATTTCTTAAAGTAATTTTTTAGTGTATTGCTCCGTACTGCTGCTGAAAAACAACAAACTTCATGACAGACATCAGCGATAAACTGAATTCTGATTTTAAACCTCTTATGTTTGAGCAGCAGTATAGGGGGCTGGAAAATGAGAAAAAAGTCTGGCACTGCAGCCAGCAAAAAGAAAGCAGTGCTGGCATCAGTTACAATGAGACAGGTGGCATTGTTTCAGGAAGGTAACAAATAGGGAATAAAGATTCAAAACTGTACAGTCAATATACAGGTTGTCATTTTATTCACATTAAGCACAGCCATTATTCCACCAAAACTGTCAAGATAAAATATTGAGGTATTAACATGCAATATCTTTAATAGAATTAGGGAAAAATAGTAATTCTCTTCCTAAGCCTACACGGTGGGGAATATGAGGGGGAAGTGGCTAGAAGTTAATAGGACAAGTCATCTGTTACTACCTGCAAGCTTGAGAGTCCAGGGCTAAGGGCTGAAGGCTCGGAGGCTGTGTATACTGGGGTTGGAGGCCTGTGTGTGTATGTGTGTGAGGGGGATGGGAGGGTGGAAAAGAGACTTGCTTTGCTGTTGTTGTTGCTTGGGTTGTTCTGTGTTGTGCTGTGCTGAGCATTATGGCTGTCCTCAGCACATCCCAGGATGTGTTGTTTAACACAAATGACACATTTCACTGTATGCCTGAATGTACATGCGATAAATAAATCTGAATCTGAATCCAGCTTGATTGCTGAGCTTTCTGAAAGCTGCTGGTCAAAGGACCCAACTGTGACTAAGCTTTGATGACTATCACAGTGCAAGGCAGGAAGCTTTCAAGTGGGCTGCTATGTAAAGCTACCATGAACACCTTTACACATGTACAGGCAGGTCTCATAAATAGTTTTCATAATGGAAATGAGGCTGCTCACCACCATCTATGAATTTATTACCCTTAAGTAAAATAGTGCCTGTGTTTGCTTGAACAATGTAATAACAATAATTTTCTACAGAATCAGTGGAATAAATTATTTTTGTAAAAAAAAACTTGGAGGAAGGCTATTGTACAAAGCCTCCCACAGCTGACCTCCAATACACAAAAGAATCTGTGATGAAATTTTGGAATTAAATACAATAGAACAATGTACAACCAGAAATGGATGAAGGCTATGTAATATCACTGCAAAACATTATGTACAGGTTTTGTGAAATAATGTATTATATCTTGTAGAGCAAATGTTCTCCCAGGACGTCACCAATTTGTCTCACCCTAGACACACTGAAGCAGGCAAAGACCTAACATATAGGACATTTGACAGTAAGGTTTGTGATGCTGGTGGAGGTCTGTACCAGCTCTCTTCATAAGAATTAATTCAAAGACAAAATTGAAACAATTCTTCCTTTCTTAACACATTTTCAGTTAAAGGACCTTTCTTGGGGATGGGTGGGGCGAAGCAGCAGTCTTTGTATAAGATCATTCCCTCCCAATCAGCTCTGAAAAGAATATAGTGGAGGAGTTATCTTCTGCAGTGCAAGATGTATGTGGTGGAATCAAAAAAAAATGTGTGGCTTTTTTACATGAACTGTGTGACCGTGCAATGAGATACAAGTATTTAGCTTTGCAAAGGATCAACAGAGATCAGAGTTAAAATTTGGAAAGTTTGAATAATTAACAATTGGTTGCAATTCTCCTGCACGCCACTACAAGACTGATTGCTGCATCAGAACAGCACAGAAAAATAACAGTGTTAGGAACTTAAGAATGGCCACTTGGGCGAGGTACCTGAGGGCTGACAGCGCACGTGGAACCAAACCCCACCGCGAGTCAGTGCCTTGAGAGGAGAGGAGAACATTTTTAAAAAGCAGCATTACATTTATTTCATAATCATAATGCTGTAACTTTAAAATCAAATTGTTGAAAAAGAATAATTTTTTTTTGCAGAGAGTAGTTTGACAAAGCGTGCAATTTTGTTTTGTTTATAGTTAGTGATCATGCAACTTTAAGAAGTCCAGCCAGACCATCTGAAGAGCTCAGCCCCTACAAAAGAAACATGCATGGCACAGGGACGCCTATGCACGTCCTTAAAAGTGCACAATTTTAAAATACGGGTGTGTTTTACAGATGTGGCTTATGTACATTAACTACACCCACCTTACTGAAAACTATGAGCCATTAGAAACAAAAGAAAAAGTTTTTAAAGAAGCAGTTGGAGAATGAGGAGATTTCATGAATTAGCCTCACTGTAATGCACTCTGGAAGCGTTTGCATTATTAGCTTATTGGCAAATGTTATTAGAATGGGCCAGAAGATGCCGAGTGGGCCCACTGCAAAGAACCTGTGCCCATGGCTCTTGCAGTCACTCGGGCTGGATTCACCTCTCTGGTTTTCTACACCTGACTTGGGATGGATGGTGCAGCGGATTTGACCTTGGAACATCTCTGACAGTCTTTGACAGCAGTAAGCACAGGTGAGGCTTTACTTTATGTCAAAGCTGTCAATGGAGTGAGAAGTTTAATATCTCTGACATTCAGAGTCATCTAAAATCTATTACTTCTCAAGTTAAAAACTTACCAATTAAGTAATAGTCTTTATTGAAAGCATTAAAACTAAAGCAGAATCAATAAGCAACTCACCTTCTACTTTGTCTCCCAATTCACAGACCTGGAATTCCCACTGAAATCAATGAATCTTCAGTCCTCCACAGTGGCACAGGAATAAAAGGCAAAATGCTGAGACAGCCCAGCAAGACCTGAGACCTGCCATGAGGCATCAGACAGCAGAACCTTCACCCTCCCAACCTTCAGTAGACTCTGGACCAGCAGTGCCATGTTTGAGATATTTGAGATGTACATCAGTATCAATGGGTGAATGTCAGTGGCTCCCAAACGTATTTCTGTGCCAGGAAGTTAAATGCTGACACCAAGCGTCTAACCAACATTCAAGGCAACAACAGGAAATACTACACAAATACAAAAGAATTATGCAAAATCTCAGCTTTTAAAGAATAATTGATGTTCTGATATACAATTTTTGGATTTAAACATAACAGATGATTCTTATACTTGCCTGGCCCTTTGGCTCCTCCTGCTAGAATTCGGCCAAGCCGGAATATTATAGCTCGTTCATATTCCTTGACAATCTATGAGAGGGAAAAAAACACAAATATCTATACATCCTATTTTGTTTCTGTTTAATATACCTATACTCAGGAATGGGGTGATGAGGGTGGCGATACGTCCCGACCAAAGGTGTAAGGCGCTCCTTCCCTCCACTAATCTGCAGGTCACCCTTGGCAAGGTGTAGCACCTGCTTAGCCGCAACCACCCCCCCTCCCACCCCCGGATCAGGGACATGATACCATGGGGCCAGATGGTGGATGGTTGTATGAGCAGCCAGCACATATCATGTCCTGGTTTTGTGACTATTGACACCAGGCAGACAGTATCTGGAGAGAACTGACAATGGATTGTAAAGACACTGCCCAGAAGCGGCAAGGCGGCAATGGCAAACCACTCCTGTAGAATTTGCCAAGAACAATCATGGTCACAGACCATGATCGCCCACTTTATACGACAAGGCATGATGATTATGATACTTGGGAACTGTAAATTAACAACAAATAATGAACAAAAAAAATTGAAAAGTTAAAATAATCTGCAATTTTTGACTCCGCTTTGGACTGGTGCAGCTGTCAGCAGTCAATTGGCAATTTCTTGGTTGAAATCGCTATGCAGATTTGTTTGCCCTCAATCTCATTTTGCAGAGAAGCAATGAGTAACTAACCTACTTCTCTAAGAATCTCAGCAGCTCACAGCTGGTAAATTCACATATTGGTGCTATTTTAGAGGTTTTGGGTTGAGTAACCACTGGAACATAGCAGAGAAAGCTCTACACATGGCCATGCTATATCAAATGCTGGAGGTGAGTAAGTATCAAAAGCCTCAGTTCCCCACAAGGTTAATTCAATCAGCAGTGAAAGATCTCATTATCTTTTAGAAGTGCATGTCTGATTTTTGCAACTGTGAGGCAGAATGTGCAGCCTGTTTTAAACATTGAACAATCGGTCAGTCCTCTTCCTGAAGTGACTTTATCCTCATTTTATGCAGAGTGCCCATTAACAACATCAACACTATTGCCAGCAACTATGCTATCGTACATGATGCCAAGGTCTGATGACAGTCAACTGCAAATGTACAGTACATACTTTAAGAAAGCATTTCTATGCTTCCCACCAGCGCCTATAGCTCCCATCTTTCTGAGGGTCCATCCCACACAATGCAGAAACTTCTGAGAAAAAAGAAAGACTAGCACCCCTAAGTGAGGGACAGATTACATCTCTTCATTTATGTCTGAAAGGAGGGTGTTCTGGTCGTAGCACAGCAAGATTCACATTTTGAAAAGGCTCCACCACAAGCATTAAATTTTCCTCCACGCCTAGTTCAGGGTGGTAGCCGTGTACAGTTTACATGTAGCTATTTATAGTTTATATGTCACAAATGAATGTCATGACAGGGACTTATTCATCTCAGAGCCCCAAGTATTGGGGTGAAAGTCAAACACATAAAAGCCCTACTTTCTTTTTATTACAAAAGTTCCCCTTACAGAACCCATGTGGTCAATAAACAGTAAACGCGATAAAAATGGATAAAAAGACCAAAAGACACAGGAGCAGAATTAGGCCATTTGACCCTTCGAGTATGCTCTGCCATTGCATCATGGTTGATTTAATACACCTCTCAATGCATTCTCCTGCCTTCTCCCTATAAATTTTGATGCCCTTGCTAGTCAAGGCTGATTAAATATGCCCAGCAACTTAGCCTCCACAGCCACCTGTGGCAACAATTTCCTCAGATTCACCACCCTCTGGCTAAAGAAATTCTTCCTCATCTCTGTTCTAAAGAGCTGACTTTCTACTCTGAGACTATGCCCTTTGTTCCTAGACTTCCCCCACTATATGTAAAGTGGGGGCGTCTAGGACCAGACTCCCTCACAGAAGTAGATGTGAGTATAAGGTAAGGCCTTAAAAAGTGAGCCTTTCAGTAATGTTTATTTAATGTGTTTAATATTAAAAAAGTTAAATTTTCCCCTTCAAAAACTATCAAACTTGTATAAGAATGGTTCCTGAATGAATGATTCTAACTGTAGGGTTAGTCCAAGTTTAAGATTATTGTCTAAGCTCAGACTGGAGAAGCTGGAGCTGTTCTTTCCAGAGTAGACAAGTCTGAGATAACATCAGGTTTACATGGAGTAAACTGAGGGCAGCTCTTACTATTAGCAAACAGTTCAAAGCCCAGGTATGGAGTTAACAAACACAGATGAGAGAGAAAATTAAGCTTAAAAAAAAACAGAGAACTTACTGTCTGGAAATATGCTGGAAAAAAATCAAAGCTTTCAAAAGTGAACTGAATAGTCACAACAGAGCACAATTTGCAGGGATGAGGGGTAAAAAAAAAGGACATTGCTTAACTTGGAGCTGGGAAGGATTAAATAGCTTCTAATGGTGGAACAATTCTATGATTCCATTTAGCTTAACAATGGTGTGTCTCACACACCTGCCATAAATACACCAGTGCAATGATTTTAGAAACCTGGTTGGTTCCTTTATGTCCTTATTGTCTTACCTTAATGCATAACCAGATGGAAAAGGGGAAAGTGATGAGCATGAAGAAGTAAGAGATTATAACCAAGATCCATCCACAACATCCAAGGCTGTTACTGGGTACATCTGTAAAACAAAAATGATAAACAGGTTTTGTGATAGGGAAGTAATACCCACAAAATGCTGGAGGAACTCAGTAGGCCAAGCAGCATCTACGGAAAAGAGTACACAGTTGATGTTCCGGGGTGAAAGCCTTCAGCAGGACTGGAAAAAGAGATGAGAAGTCAGAGTGTGGGGGAGGGGCTGAAGATGTCTTAGGTGATAGGTGAAACTGGAAGGGATGAAGTAAAGAGCTGAGAAGTTGATTGGTGAAAAAGATAAAAGGGCTGCAGAAGAAGGAGTCTGATAGCAGAGGACAGAAAGTCATGGAAGAAAGGGAAGGGGGAGGAGGACCGGAGGGAGGTGATGGGCAGGTAAGGAGATAAGGTGAGAGGGAAATGAGAATGGGGAATGGTGAAGGGGAGGGCAATTAGCGGAAGTTCGAGAAATCAATGTTCATGCCATCAGGTTGGAGGCCACCCAGACGGAATACAAGGTGTTGCGCGTCTGACCTGAGTGTGGCCTCGTCGCAGCAGGAGAGGAGGCGATGGACTGGCATGTCAGAATGGGAATGCGAAGTGGAATTGAAGGAGATCCTATTTTCCTGGTGGACAAAGCGTAGGTGCCTGGCAAAGCAGTCTCCTAATTTGCATCAGATCTCACCGATACACAGGAGGCCACACTGGGAGCATCAGGTACAGTAAATGACTAACAGACTCACAAGTGAAGTGTCACTTTACCTGGAAGGACCCTTTGGGGTCCTGAGTGGTAGTGAGGGAGGAAGTGTAGGGGCAGGTAGGGGATTTTTTAAGATTATGCAATAGCCTATTAGGTAACTGAGCTAGAGTGCAACAATCAACACATGGTTAGGTAGAACATTGTAACAGAATGCTAGGTTGGTTATTCCATCAAGGTAAGGGAGGCCAGTTACAGCCAGTTCCTCATGACATCGCCTGCCTAAGGATAATTTAATTATTCCCAGTGGGCTGTGCTGCAATAAGTAATCTACCTGCAACAGTAATAAAAAGGTTCCTACTAAACAATGTGGGAAAACTACAAAGCAAATCTCCACAGGAACTGCTCTGGAATTAAAGTATAAAAGCTCCTTCATCCCATCACTAGACACACCCAACACTAAACCCATTTCTCTAGCCTCTCATTCCCGTCAGTCAAGTGATGACCTGTCACATCATTTGGGGATGGGATGCTAGACAGGTAATGTGCTTTTTTAGGCTTTTGCTTTGCATTCAGCACCACCCTCCACCCCGAAACAATGGTGAAACAAGGGAATTGCTTCTAGCAGAATCATGAAATGCACAGTTGTTAATTGAGAAGTCTTGGGAGTGTCTTCTAATCAAATGTCTTAAATGCAGATATTGCAAAGGATGTCTAATTTTAAACACTTCAAAATAATGCCTTTGGGGGGAAATGGAAGTACAGCTCAAAGTTTAGGCTTGATACTAAAAAAAAATGCTGCAAGAACAGTATTCTGTTGAATGGCGAAAGGCCTTGACAAAGTAGATGTGGAAAGGATGTTTCCCATGGTGGAAGTCTAGGACAAGAGGGCACAACCTCAGGATAGAGGGGCGCCCTTTCAAAACAGAGATGCGCAGCAATTTCTTTAGCCAAAGGATGGTGAATTTGTGGAATTTGTTGCAACATGCAGCTGTGGAGGCCAGGTCATTGGGTGTATTTAAGGCAGAGATTGATAGGTTCTTCATTGGACATAACATCAAAGGTTATGGGGAGAAGGCCAGGAACTGGTGTTGAGGAGGAGATAAAAAAAGGATCAGCCATGATTGAATGGCGGAACAGACTCAATGGGCCAGATGGCCTAATTCTGCTCCTATGTCTTATGTTCTATTTGGGGCTCATTCAATTGTTGAAAGCATACCCTCAGCAGCAGTTTTATTAGGTATACCTGCACATCTGCTCATTAATGCAAATACCTATTTAACCAATCAAGTGGCGGCAAATCAATGCATAAAAGTATGCAGACATGGTCAACAGGTTTAGTTGTTGTTCAGACCAAACATCAGAATGGAGAAGAAAAGTGATCCAGGTGACTTTGACTGTGGAATGATTGTTGGTGCCAGGTGTGAGTAGCTCAGAAACTGCTGATCTCCTGGGATTTTTATGCACAACAGCCTCTAGTGTTTACACAGAATGGTGCAAAAACAACACTCAGTGTTTAGGAAAAATGCCTTATTAATGAGAGGGTCAGAGGAGAATGGCTAGACTAGTTCAAGCTGACAGGAAGGTGGCAGTAACTCAAATAACCACATTTCTCAACAGTGGCGTGCAGAAGAGCATCTCTGAATTCACAATATATCAAACATTGAAGTGAATGGGCGACTACAGCAAAAGACCATGAATATACACTCAGTGGCCAGTTTGTTAGGTACAGAAGTCACTTAAGTTGTGTCGAAATTTCTGTCCACAGTGAGTGATGAATCTCTATAAGTCTCCACCACCCAGGATCGTGGAGACTAGATCATTACAAGTATTTAAGGTGGAGGTAGACTTTTTTTTTTGAAAGATTGGCGAATTGAAGGCAATGGGGAATGGTGCAGCAGAGAGTTGAAGCCAATATATATCTGGCACGATCATATTGAATGAAGGGGCAGCCTTGAACACACAACACATCAAACCTTGAAGTGAATGGGCTACAGCAGCAGAAGATCACAAACATACATTCAGTGGCCACTTATTCAGTACAAGAATATGTGTGTAAATCATCAGTTTAAATAGGTTTAACTAGAAGAAGGCTTTGTGGTTACCACACCAAAGCTGCCCCAACAAGGGCAACTCTTGTTACTCTGTTTATAAAGCTTGCAACTACAATGCAATGTTATTTAAGCAATAGACTCTTGTCTAACAATGCAACTATCTCAATTACTTATTATCCAGACATCTGTTCAGTACCTCATAAATTATTCACTTTCTATTTAACACAAGAACTCACAACTAAAAGCTGTGTCGATGCACTATTTTAAGCACAAAGTACACACATTAAGCAGCATTAAAAACTTCCAATTGCATTCTTTAGTTTGTGTGACATAAGTAACAATGAGTGGGAATAAACAACCTGGTGTCCTTCAAACTAATTTTATTTGATGCAATCTGTATTGTTATCTTTGCCTAGTAAAGCTGCCACTTTATTTCCTAAACCACCCCACCAGTGCCAAGAAAAAAAGCTCAAGCCTATTTATTTCTAGATGTATTGCAGAAAAGAAATATGGCAAATTTCCCCTTTTTTCTCCCTCTGGCCCTATGCCCGGTTCCATTTTATCCATGCAGAAAAACATTCTTTGTGGCTTCAATCCATTTCTCTGCAGGTTACAGCAGTGCTCAGGCAGGACGGATTAGAGGGCTTCTCTAATGAAGCCATATGGGTGGAGCTGAGAAACAGGAAAGGTATGACCACATTAATGGGGTTGTATTATAGACCACCCAATAGTCAGCGAGAATTGGAGGAGCAAATCTGCAGAGAGATAGCAGACAAATGCAGGAATCATAAAGTTGTGATAGTAGGGAATTTTAATTTTCCACATATTGATTGGGTCTCCCATACTGTTAAAGGTCTAGACGGGTTAGAGTTTGTAAAATGTGTTCAGGAAAATTTTCTAAATCAATATATAGAGGTACCAACTAGAGAGGATGCAATATTAGATCTCGTATTAGGAAATGAGTTAGGACAGGTGACAGAAGTGTGTGTAGGGGAACACTTTGGTTCCAGTGATCATAACACCATTAGTTTCAACTTGATCATGGATAAAGATAGATCTGGTCCTCGGGTTGAGGTTCTAAACTGGAAAAAGGCCAAATTTGAAGAAATGAGAAAGGATCTAAAAAGTGTGGATTGGGACAGGTTGTTCTCTGGCAAGAATGTGATTGGTAAGTGGGAGGCCGTCAAAAGAGAAATTTTTTAAAGTGTAGAGTTTGTATGTTCCTGTCAGGATTAAAGGCAAGGTGAATAAGAATAAGGAACCTTGGTTCTCAAGGGATAATGGAACTCTGATAGAGAAGAAGAGAGAGATGTATGGCATGTATAGGAAACAGGGAGCAAATAAGGTGCTTGAGGAGTATAAAAAGTGCAAAAAAAATACAAGAAAGAAATCAGGAGGGCTAAAAGAAGACATGAGGTTACTTTGGCAGCCAAGGTGAAGGATAATCCAAAGAGCTTCCACAGGTATAGTAAGAGCAAAAGGATAGTAAGGGGTAAAATTGGTGCTCTTGAAGATCAGAGTGGTCAGCTATGTATGGAACCAAAAGAAATGGGGGAGATCTTAAATAAGTTTTTTGTGTCTGTTTTTACTAAGGAAACTGGCATGGACTCAATGGAAATAAGGCAAACAAGTAGTCATAGAACATATACAGATTGAAGAGGACCTCAAGTTATTTCTATGGATCAAACCGGATTTATTAAGAATCGCTATTCATCCTTTAATATTAGGAGGTTAATGAATATTGTTTATACCCCCTCATTTACCACCCCGGAATGTATTATCTCTTTAGATGCTGAGAAAGCTTTTGACAGAGTCGAATGGCCTTATTTATTTAATGTTCTTGAGAAATTTAATTTTAATTTGACATTTATATCTTGGATTAAATTGTTATATTACTCCCCGGTAGCCTCGGTTTGTACAAATAATTATACATCTCCCTTTTTTCGTCTTTTTCGTGGCACTAGGCAAGGTTGCCCTCTTAGTCCTTTGCTATTCAATATTGCTCTTGAACCTTTAGCAATTGCTATTTGTAACTCGCCAAATATTGTTGGTATTACCCGTGGAAACGAAATACATAAGTTATCGTTATATGCAGATGATTTGCTGTTATACATCTCTAACCCGGAGAAGTCAATTCCTGCTATCTTAGATTTGTTAGCTCAATTTAGTAACTTCTCTGGTTACAAATTGAATCTTAATAAGAGTGAATTATTCCCTTTAAGTAAGCATGTACCTATTTATGGACATTTACCATTTAAACAGGTTACTGATTCATTTATATATTTAGGGATAACAATTACGAAAAAATATAAAGATTTATTTAAAGCTAATTTTTTACTTTTAATTGATCAGATTAAACTGTTATTTACCAAATGGTCGCCAATCTCTTTGTCTTTGATTGGTCGGATTAATGCTATTAAGATGATCATTCTGCCTAAATTTTTGTATATGTTCCAATCAGTTCCAATTTTCATCCCAAAATCCTTTTTTGATAATGTAGATTCAAAAATTTCCTCATATATTTGGCAGAATAAAAATCCTAGGTTAGGTAAAAGGTATTTACAGCAGTCTAAAAAGGAGGGGGGGCTTGCCCTCCCGAATTTTAGATTTTATTATTGGGCAATTAATATTCGATATTTAAAATTTTGGTTACGAGATCTGGACGTATCTTTAAATCCTCATTGGGTAAATCTTGAATCTAATTCATTACAAGGGCTTTCCTTGGGTTCGGTTTTAGGAACTTCACTTCCTTTTACTTCTTTTAAATTATATAAACAAATGAATAACCCGGTAGTTAACAACAGGAATTCTGCAGATGCTGGAAATTCAAGCAACACACATCAAAGTTGCTGGTGAACGCAGCAGGCCAGGCAACATCTGTAGGAAGAGGTGCAGTGACGTTTCAGGCCGAGACCCTTCGTCAGGACCCGGTAGTTAAGCATACTTTACGTATATGGTTTCAATTCCGAAGATTTTTTGGGTTCAATCAATTTATCCTAGCAAGCCCCATCTTGTCAAACTTTCTTTTTCAACCTTCCACGATGGATCAAGCTTACTCTGATTGGAAAATCAAAGGTATAATATCTTTTCGCGATTTATTTATGGATAATTGTTTTATGTCTTTTGATCAACTTTCTAATAAATATAACTTACCCAGATCTCACTTTTTTAGATATTTACAGATTAGGAACTTTTTAATTACTGTTTCCCCTAATTTCCCACATCCATATCCAACGGATAGTTTGGAAAAAATTTTAGATTTAAATCTCTCTCAGAAAAGTGTTGTAGCAATCATATGTAATATAATTTTGAATTTATGTCCTGATGCTTCTAATAAAATTAAAGCTGACTGGGAAAGAGAACTTGAGATTAATATACCGACTGAAAAGTGGGAAAGGATTCTTCAGTTGGTGAACTCATCCTCTGTGTGTGCTAAGCATAGGTTAATACAGTTCAAAGTAGTACACAGGGCTCATATGTCCAAAGATAAACTATCTCGCTATTACTCTTATATTAATCCAATATGTGACAGATGTCATTTCGAGATAGCTTCTCTAACCCACATGTTTTGGTCATGTCCCCTGTTGCAGAAATATTGGAAAGATATTTTTGATATTATTTCAACGGTTTTAAATATAGACTTACAACCGCATCCAATTACTGCTATTTTTGGACTACCAATGATAGATTTAAATAATTTAACCTCTTCATCACGAAGGATGATTGCATTTCTTACTTTAATGGCTAGAAGGTCTATTTTGTTGAATTGGAAAGAGATTAACCCTCCTAAGGTATTTCATTGGTTTTCACAAACTATGCTGTGTTTGAATTTGGAGAAAATTAGAAGTGCAGTTTATGACCCTTCCATTAAGTTTGAAAAAAGGAGGCCATTCATTCAGCATCTTCATTTAATGTATTATCTTTATTTCCAAACTTGTTTTATTTCTCTGTACTGCTGTTGGAGGGGAATGCAGTCGTTGGCACTGAGGTTTTCTTCTTTTTCATTTTTAAGCTCTTGGATTTGCCCAAGTCTTTTAGTTTAGTTGACTAATTTTGTCTTTCTTTTGGGATGGGATTTTTTTTTTTGGTTTCGTTTTTTTTTTCTTTTTCATGATTTTTTTTTAGTTGTTTGATTTGTATTATCCGTTGTTAGTTTTATATGATTGGGAGCTTTCTCAAATTTCAATATTGGACTTTACGATTACTGTTCGTAAGTGTAACAATTTATCTCCTATTATTCGTATCATTGCTATGTTTTGTTTATATATTCTAAAATTAATAAAAAGATTGAAAAAGAAAGAAAGATTGAAGAGGAGGTGGTGCATGCTATCTTGAGGCAAATCAGACTAGATAAATCCCCAGGACCTGACAGGGTATTCCCTCGGACCTTGAAGGAGACTAGTGTTGAAATTGCAGGGGCCCTGGCAGATATACTTAAAATGTCGGTATCTACAGGTGAGGTGCCGGAGGATTGGAGGATAGCTCATGTTGTTCCGTTGTTTAAAAAAGGCTCTAAAAGTAATCCGGGAAATTATAGCCCGGTAAGTTTGACGTCAGTAGTAGGTAAATTATTGGAAGGAGTACTAAGAGATAGGATCTACAAGTATTTGGATAGACAGGGACTTATTAGGGAGAGTCAACATGGCTTTGTGCGTGGTAGGTCATGTTTAACAAATCTATTAAGAGTTTTTCGAGGAGGTTACCAGGAAAGTGGATGAAGGGAAGGCAGTGGATGTTGTCTACATGGACTTCAGTAAGGCCTTTGACAAGGTCCTGCATGGGAGGTTAGTTAGGAAGATTCAGTCGCTAGGTATACATGGAGAGGTGGTAAATTGGATTAGACATTGGCTCAATGGAAGAAGCCAGAGGGTGGTAGTGGAGGACTGCTTCTCTGAGTGGAGGCCTGTGACTAGTGGTGTGCCACAGGGATCAGTGCTGGGTCCATTGTTATTTGTCATCTATATCAATGATCTGGATGATAATGTGGTAAGTTGGATCAGCAAATTTGCTGATGATACAAAGATTGGAGGTGTAGTGGACAGTGAGGAAAGTTTTCAAAGCTTGCAGAGGGATTTGGACCAGCTGGAAAAATGGGCTGAAAAATGGCAGATGGGTGGAGTTTAATACAGACAAGCGTGACATATTGCACTTTGGAAGGACAAACCAAGGTAGAACATACAAGGTAAATAATAGGGGAATGAGGAGTGCAGTAGAACAGAGGGATCTGGGAATACAGATACAAAATTCCCTAAAAGTAGTGTCACAGGTAGATAGGATCGTAAAGAGAGCTTTTGATACATTGGCCTTTATGAATCAAAGTACTGAGTATAAGAGTTGGAATGTTATGGTGAGGTTGTACAAGGCATTGGTGAGGCCGAATTTGGAGTATTGTGTGCAGTTTTGGTCACCAAATTACAGGAAGGATATTAATAAGGTTGAAAGAGTGCAGCAAAGGTTTACAAGGATGTTGCCGGGACTTGAGAAACTGAGTTACAGAGAAAGGTCGAATAGGTTAGGACTTTATTCCCTACAGCGTAGAAGAATGAGGGGAGATTTGATAGAAGTATATAAAATTATGATGGGTATAGATAAGAGTGAATGCAAGCAGGCTTCTTCCACTGAGGCAAGAGGAGAAAAAAACCAGAGGACATAGGTTAAGGGTGAAGGGGGAGAAGTTTAAAGGGAACATTGAGGGAGGGGGGCTTCTTCATGCAGAGAATGGTGGGAGTGTGGAATGAGCTGCCAGATGAAGTGGTAAATGCGGGCACACTTTTAACATTTCAGAAAAACTTGGACAGGTACATGGATGAGAGGTGTATGGAAGGATATGGTCCAGGTGCAGGTCAGTGGGACTAGGCAGAAAAATGGTTCGGCATGGCCAAGAAGGGCCAAAAGGCCTGTTTCCGTACTGTAATGTTCTATGGTTCTATGGTTTGTTCTGTCACATTTTAGGGCTGAACACTAGCAGAGGTTTAAAAATAAAGAAGATCCCAGCCTCCAATACACATTCCACACATACAAAGGACATAGAAACAGTTGATTCAATGTGAATTTATACAGTGCCTTAAATATATTAAGTGTTCTGCATAAAACTTTACAACAAGCTAGGTCACTTTTGAGGAATGAAGAGAGAGGTTGTAAATCTAGTCAGCTCCACCTTGGGTACTAGCCTACAAAGTACCCAGGACATCTTTAGGGAGCGGTGTCTCAGAAAGGCAGCGTCCATTATTAAGGACCTCCAGCACCCAGGGCATGCCCTTTTCTCACTGTTACCATTAGGTAGGAGGTACAGAAGCCTGAAGGCACACACTCAGCGATTCAGGAACAACTTCTTCCCCTCCGCCATCCGATTCCCAAATGGACATTGGATCTTTGGACACTACCTCATTTTTTTTTTTATTTATACAATATTTCTGTTTTTGCACTTTTAAAAATCTATTCAATATATGTAATTAATTTACTTGTTTATTATTATTTTTATTTTATTTATTATTATTACTAATTTTTCTTTCTCTGCTAGATTATGCATTGCATTGAACTGCTGCTGCTAATTTAACAAATTTCATGTCACATGCTGGTGATAAACCTGATTCTGATTCTGACTCTGACTCAGAGACATAAAGTCGAATAGTGTTGATGGGGGAATTCCACAGGTACTCCTTTTGACAACATTGGCAAAGATTAGTTACTAAGAATAAGATATTAATTATATTACTAAGAGGTTTGAATTCAATAAGCATTAATGCTGGGTGTTGTAGGGCTGGCGAAAGTTAAAGAGAGGGAAAGGCAAGCCCATGGAGGGATTTGAAAGGTTAACACTCGCACATTCAATATACAGTAGATTCCAGTTGATTGGGACACATCAGGATTAGTTAATTTTGGCCAAATTAAGTGGCCGTCCAATTAGCTGAAGTTTCATGGAAATAGTTAAAAAGGTATTTAAAAAAAGACAAACTGAGAAACAAATTATGTATATAAATGAAATACAGAACAAATTAAAGCACTGCAGTGTATAAAACTGTTAGATGGAAGAATTCATCCAATGTACACTGCCATGTTGCTTGGACCGTAAATGAACAAAATCAGCGCAGACACCCAGTGCAGATAATGGACTGCCTTCAAATAATGTTTCCCATGATTACATTCTCTAAATCTTCATTTTCATTGTAACATTCAAGATGATTGTTGATACCTTCAAATCCTTCATAGTTCCTAACTTGTTGAAGTAGTGAAATTGTTTCATTTTCACCCCCAGACATTTTGTTTTGGAAACTCCAAGCCTGAATGATTGAAACCTCAGTGAGCAAAACAGTTCTGAATTGTCTTATTACTTATCTTTCGGCAACTATCAGTGACAAAAATCCACTGCTCTTTTAAGACAAGCACATGTAACTGACTACTTAAAAACTATTCGCTCTAAGCGCTGCATAGTGTCTAACAGTGACTGAGGCTAAGTTAGAAACTGTTCAGCAATACGCTCCTGTCCCAATCAAGCGACATAGTGTCCCAAATAAATGAAGGGAATCTCAGCTACTTCCTCGATTAGTTTTTTTTCTTCAAGAGTTGTCCCAAATAAGCGACTCTCCTGATTAACCCACGGCCCAATTAAATGTAATCTACTGTATTTGAAAAAGTGAAAAACAAATTTATTCAAATGAGTTATGATACTTTAATTCATCACCTCAATCTCCCACAATCATGACCACTAATGCAGTTATAAATTATTCTCTGAATTAAGAAATAAACTTCAATTGAATTGGAGCTTTTCAATTCAAATGGAGAGTGCAAAAAGAATCACTATTTGCCATCGTTCCTCAGTGAAATTCCAGTGATTAAAAAAATTAATCAGAGAAAAGGCTTTTATGCCATACCTGTTTACAAACCTCATCAAATGTACAGTGGCATGCAAATGCTTGGGCACCCCGGTCAAAATTTCTGTTTACTGTGGATAGTTGAGTAGAAGATGAACTGATCTCCAAAAGTCATAAAGTCAACATTTTAAACAAGATTAGTGTATTATTTTTGTTTTCTACAATTTTAGAGTGAAAAAAAGGAAAGGAGCACCATGCAAAAGTTTGGGCACCCTAAGAGATTTGAGCTCTCAGATAACTTTTCCAAGGTCTCAGACCTTAATTACCTCGTTAGGGCTATTGCTTGTTCACAGTCATTGTTAGGAAAGGCCAGGTGTTGCAAATTTCAAAGCCTTATAAATACCCTGACTCCTCAAACCTTCTCCCACCAATCAGCAGCCATGGCCTCCTCTAAGCAGGTGCCTAGCACTCTGAAGATTAGAATAAATGACGCCCACAAAGCAGGAGAAGGCTATAAGAAGATAGCAAACAACAGGAATTCTGCAGATGCTGGAAATTCAAGCAACACACATCGAAGTTGCTGGTGAATGCAGCAGGCCAGGCAGCATCTGTAGGAAGAGGTGCAGTTGATGTTTCAGGCTGAGACCCTTTGTCAGGACTAACTGAAGGAAGAGTGAGTAAGGGATTTGAAAGTTGGAGGGGGAGATCCAAAATGATAGGAGAAGACAGGAGGGGGAGGGATAGAGTCAAGAGCTGGACAGGTGATAGGCAGAAGGGGATACAAGAGGATCATGGGACTGGAGGTTTGGGAAGAAAGATGGGGTGGGGTGGGGTGGGGTGGGGTGGGGTGGGGTGGGAGAGACCCAGAGGATGGGCAAGAGGTATATTCAGAGGGAGAAAAAGGAGAGTGAGAGAAAGAATGTGTGCATAAAAATAAGTAACAGATGGGGTACGAGGGGGAGCTGGGGCCTTAGTGGAAGTTAGAGAAGTCGATGTTCATGCCATCAGGTTGGAGGCTCCCGATGTGGCCTTTTATATATATATTGGCGAGACCTGACGCAGACTGGGAGACTGCTTTGCTGAACATCTATGCTCTATCTGCCAGAGAAAGCAGGATCTCCCAGTGGCCACACATTTTAATTCCACATCCCATTCCCATTCTGACATGTCTATCCACGGCCTCCTCTACTGTAAAGATGAAGCCACACTCAGGTTGGAGGAACAACACCTTATATTCCATCTGGGTAGCCTCCAACCTGATGGCGTGAACATCGACTTCTCTAACTTCCGCTAAGGCCCCACCTCCCCATCGTACCCCATCTGTTACTTATTTTTATGCACACATTCTTTCTCTCACTCTCCTTTTTCTCCCTCTGAGTATACCTCTTGCCCATCCTCTGGCCCCCCCCCTTGTCTTTCTTCCCGAACCTCTGGTCCCATGATCCTCTCGTATCCCCTTCTGCCTATCACATAGAAACATAGAAAATAGGTGCAGGAGTAGGCCATTCGGCCCTTTGAGCCTGCACCGCCATTTATTATGATCATGGCTGATCATCCAACTCAGAACCCTGCCCCAGCCTTCCCTCCATACCCCCTGATCCCCATAGCCACAAGGGCCATATCTAACTCCCTCTTAAATATAGCCAATGAACTGGCCTCAACTGTTTCCTGTGGCAGAGAATTCCACAGATTCACCACTCTCTGTGTGAAGAAGTTTTACCTAATCTCGGTCCTAAAAGGCTTCCCCTTTATCCTCAAACTGTGACCCCTCGTTCTGGACTTCCCCCAACATCGGGAACAATCTTCCTGCATCTAGCCTGTCCAATCCCTTTAGGATTTTATATGTTTCAATCAGATCCCCCCTCAATCTTCTAAATTCCAATGAGTACAAGCCCAGTTCATCCAGTCTTTCTTCATATGAAAGTCCTGCCATCCCAGGAATCAATCTGGTGAACCTTCTTTGTACTCCCTCTATGGCAAGAATGTCTTTCCTCAGATTAGGGGATCAAAACTGCACACAATACTCCAGGTGTGGTCTCACCAAGGCCTTGTACAACTGCAGTAGTACCTCCCTGCTCCTGTACTCAAATCCTCTCACTATAAATGCCAGCATACCATTCGCCTTTTTCACTGCCTGCTGTACCTGCATGCCCACTTTCAATGACTGGTGTATAATGACACCCAGGTCTCGTTGCACCTCCCCTTTTCCTAATCGGCCACCATTCAGATAATAATCTGTTTTCCTATTTTTGCCATCAAAGTGGATAACTTCACATTTATCCACATTAAATTGCATCTGCCATGAATTTGCCCACTCACCCAACCTATCCAAGTCACTCTGCATCCTCTTAGCATCCTCCTCACAGCTAACACTGCCACCCAGCTTCGTGTCATCCACAAACTTGGAGATGCTGCATTTAATTCCCTCATCCAAGTCATTAATATATATTGTAAACAACTGGGGTCCCAGCACTGAGCCTTGCGGTACCCCACTGGTCACCACCTGCCATTCTGAAAAGGTCCCGTTTATTCCCACTCTTTGCTTCCTGTCTGCTAACCAATTCTCTATCCACATCAATACCTTACCCCCAATACCGTGTGCTTTAAGTTTGCACACTAATCTCCTGTGTGGGACCTTGTCAAAAGCCTTTTGAAAATCCAAATATACCACATCCACTGGTTCTCCCCTATCCACTCTACTAGTTACATCCTCAAAAAATTCTATGCGATTCCTCATACATGATTTTCCTTTCACAAATCCATGCTGACTTTGTCCGATGATTTCACCGCTTTCCATATGTGCTGTTATCACATCTTTGATAACTGACTCCAGCAGTTTCCCCACCACCGATGTTAGGCTAACTGGTCTATAATTCCCCGGTTTCTCTCTCCCTCCTTTTTTAAAAAGTGGGGTTACATTAGCCACTCTCCAATCCTCAGGAACTAGTCCGGAACCTAACGAGTTTTGAAAAATTATCACTAATGCATCCACTATTTCTTGGGCTACTTCCTTAAGCACTCTGGGATGCAGACCATCTGGCCCTGGGGATTTATCTACCTTCAATCCCTTCAATTTACCTAACACCACTTCCCTACTAACATGTATTTCACTCAGTTCCTCCATCTCACTGGACCCTCTGTCCCCTACTATTTCTGGAAGATTATTTATGTCCTCCTTAGTGAAGACAGAACCAAAGTAATTATTCAATTGGTCTGCCATGTCCTTGCTCCCCATAATCAATTCACCTGTTTCTGTCTGTAGGGGACCTACATTTGTCTTTACCAGTCTTTTCCTTTTTATATATCTATAAAAGCTTTTACAGTCAGTTTTTATGTTCCCTGCCAGTTTTCTCTCATAATCTTTTTTCCTAATTAAGCCCTTTGTCCTCCTCTGCTGAACTCTGAATTTCTCCCAGTCCTCAAGTGAGCCACTTTTTCTGGCTAATTTGTATGCTTCTTCTTTGGAATTGATACTGTCCCTAATTTCTCTTGTCAGCCACAAGTGCACTACCTTCCTTGATTTATTCTTTTGCCAAACTGGGATGAACAATTGTTGTAGTTCATCCATGCAATCTTTAAATGCTTGCCATTGCATATCCACCGTCAATCCTTTAAGTGTCATTTGCCAGTCTATCTTAGCTAATTCACGTCTCATACCTTCAAAGTTATCCCTCTTTAAGTTCAGAACCTTTGTTTCTGAATTAACTATGTCACTCTCCATCTTAATGAAGAATTCCACCATATTATGGTCACTCTTACCCAAGGGGCCTCTCACGACAAGATTGCTATTTAACCCTTCCTCATTGCTCAAAACCCAGTCCAGAATAGCATGTTGGTTCCTCGACATGTTGGTTCAAAAAACCATCCCGCATACATTCCAAGAAATCCTCTTCCTCAGCACCTTTACCAATTTGGTTCACCCAAACCACATGTAGATTGAAGTCACCCATTATAACTGCTGTTCCTTTATTGCACACATTTCTAATTTCCTGTTTAATACCATCTCTGACCTCACTACTACTGTTAGGTGGCCTGTACACAACTCCCACCAGCGTTTTCTGCCCCTTAGTGTTACGCAGCTCTACCCATATCGATTCCACATCTTCCCGGTTTATGTCCTTCCTTTCTATTGCGTTAATCTCCTCTTTAACCAGCAACGCCACCCCACCTCCTTTTCTTTCATGTCTATCCCTCCTGAATATTGAATATCCCTGAACGTTGAGCTCCCATCCTTGGTCACCCTGGAGCCAAGTCTCTGTGATCCCAACTATATCATAACCATTAATAACAATCTGCACTTTCAATTCATCCACCTTATTATGAATGTTCCTTGCATTGACACACAAAGCCTTCAGGCGCTCTTTTACAACTCTCTTAGCCCTTATACAATTATGTTGAAAAGTGGCCCTTTTTAATGCTTGCCCTGGATTTGTCGGCCTGCCACTTTTACTTTTCTTCTTAGTACTTTTTGCTTCTACCCTCACTTTACACCCCTCTGTCTCTCTGCACTCGTTCCCATCCCCCTGTTGTGAACTAACCTCCTCTCGCCTAGCCTCTTTAATTTGATTCCCACCCCCAACTATTCTAGTTTAAAGTCACCTCAATAGCCCTCGCTAATCTCCCTGCCAGGATATTGGTCCCCCTAGGATTCAAGTGTAACCTGTCCTTTCTGTATACCTGTCCAGCTCTTGGCTCTATCCCTCCCCCTCCTGTCTTCTCCTATCATTTTGGATCTCCCCCTCCCCTCCCCCAACTTTCAAATCCCTTACTCACTCTTCCTTCAGTTAGTCCTGACGAAGGGTCTCGGCCTGAAACATCGACTGTACCTCTTCCTACAGATGCTGCCTGGCCTGCTGCGTTCACCAGCAACTTTGATGTGTGTTGCAAGAAGATAGCAAAGCGTTTTCAGGTAGCCATTTCCTCAGTTCGTAATGTAACTAAGAAATGGCAGTTAACAGGAATAGTGGAGGTCAAGTTGAGGTCTGCAAGACTAAAAAAACTTTCCGAGAGAACTGCTCATAGGATTGCTAGAAAGGCAAATCAAAATCCCCATTTGACTGCAAAATACCTTCAGGAAGACTTAGTAGACTCTGGAGTGGTGGTGCACTGTTCTACTGTGCAGAGACACCTGCACAAATATGACCTTCATGGAAGAGTCATCAGAAGAAAACCTTTCCTGCAACCTCACCACAAAATTCAGCCTCAGAAGTTTGCAGAGGAACATCTAAACAAAGCTGATGCATTTTGGAAACAAGTCTTGTGGACTGATGAAGTTAAAATAGAACTTTTTGGCCGCAATGAGCAAAGGTATGTTTGGAGAAAAAAGGGTGCAGAATTTCATGAAAAGAACACCTCTCCAACTGTTGAGCATGGGGGTGGATCGATCATGCCTTGGCTTGTGTTGCAGCCAGTGGCACGGGGAACATTTCACTGGTAGAGGGAAGAATGAATTCAATTAAATACCAGCAACTTCTGGAAGCAAACATCACACCATCTGTAAAAAAGCTGAAGATGACAGGATGGCTTCTACAACAGGATAATGATCCTAAACACACCTCAAAATCCACAATGGACTACCTCAAGAGGCACAGGCTGAAGGTTTTGCCGTGGCCCTCGCAGTCCCCTGACCTAAACATCGTCGAAAATCTGTGGATAGACCGCAAAAGAGCAGTGCATGCAAGACGGCCCAAGAATCTCACAGAACTAGAAGCCTTTTGCAAGGAAGAATGGGTGAAAATCCCCCAAACAAGAATTGAAAGACCCTTAGCTGGCTACAGAAAACATTTACAAGCTGTGATACTTGCCAAAGGAGGTGTTACTAAGTACTGACCATGCAGGGCACCCAAACTTTTGCTTCAGGACCTTTTCGTTTTTTGTTATTCTGAAACTTGTAAAAGATGGAAATAAGCAAGTAATCTTGCTTAAAATATTAAAGAAATGTGTCATCTTTAACATTACGCCTTTTGGAAATCAGGTCATCTTTTACTCACTTAGCTATTCACAGTAACAGAAGTTTTGTCCAGGGGGTACCCAAACTTTTGCATGCCACTGTATATAATGATATAAAACTATTACAGTAATTTCCTTAATGTTTAACAATAAGTGAACATAGAATTATTTAAGCAACATACACAAACTGCTGGAGGAAGTCAGCAGGTCAAGTAGCATCTATGGAAAAGAGTAAACAGTCGACATTTCAGGCCGAGACCCTTCATCAGGACTGGAAAAAAGATGAAAAGTCAGAGTAAGAAGTTGGGGAGGGGCAGAAGTAGTACAAGGTGATAATGAAACCAGGAGAGGGGGAGGTGTAAAGAGCTGGAAATTTGACTGGTGAAAGAGATAAAGGGCTAGAGAAAGGGGAATCTGATAGGAGAGGATAAAAGACCATGGGAGAAGGGGAAGGAGCACCAGGTGTTGGGCAGATAAGAATAGAAGGTGAGAGGGAAATGGGAATGGAGAATCGCAAAGGAGATGAGGGGGACAATTACTGGAAGTTCGAGAAATTGATGTTCATGCCATCAGGTTTGAGGCTATCAGATGGAACATAAGGTGTTGTTCCTCCAACCTGAGTGTGGTCTGATGGCAGCACAGGAGGCCATGGACTGACATGTGGGAGTGGGAATGGGGTGTAGAATTGAAATGGATGGCCCCCTGGAGATCCTGCTTTTTCTGGCAGATGGAGCATAGGTGCTTGGTGAAGCATCTACCCATCTATGTCGGGTCTCACCAATGTATGGGCGGCCACACTGGGGAGAAAAAGATACAGTAGATGACCCCAACAGACTCACAGGTGAAGTGTCACCTCACCTGGAAGGACTGTTTAGGGCCCTGAATGGTAGTGAAGGAGGTGGTGTACGGGCAGGTGTAGCACTTGTTTCATTTGTAAGGATAAGTAACCGGAGGGAGATCAGTGGGGAGGGACAAATGGACAAGGCAATCGTGTTGGGAGCGACTCCTAGCATCTGCAGTTTTCTCATGTACAGAATTATATTTATTGTATTATCTTGAAATGAATTATTTTGTTTATTTCTTCTTTGTGCTTGCACAATTTGTTGTCTTTTGCACATCGGTTGTTTGTGTGCAGATTTTCATTCTTTTTAAACTGTGAAGGTCCACAAGGAAATGAATCTCAGTATTGTATAAGGTGACATAATTTACTTTGAATGTCCCCTTTAATTTACTCCAAAGATTTTTGAACTGCATCTCAGATACGGCACTGAAGAAATCCAACCCTCTTAGCTTCCATCAACTGTAGCCTCCCTTAGAGTCCTATATATCTGTAAAAAGTCTTGCCTTTGTACAAAACCTTTCTCAGGCTTGGGATGTGCCAAAATGCTTTAACGGTAAAAGCAGTATTTTTGAAGTTCAGTTACCATTTAAATGCCAGAAATGCACACTCAATAAAATTATGTGACCATGTGATGTTCAATGGCATTTTAACATGTTGCGCACAAAGTCCCTGCTCTTCAAATTAGTATCACGGAATCTCTATTTACATTTGTACAGAGTAGATCACTACCATATCATGCACAACTAGGGATGGGCAAATGTGCAGGCCTTATCAATGGTACCTTCAGCCTGAAAAGCAAATAAATAAAGACAGGGCTTTAATTTAATGTCTTGGCTAAACAAGAACACCATCCATTGCACTGTTCTCCTTCATCTCTACTCTGTACAATGTAGGGCTTGAATGCTCGACCTAACTAAGCAAGAGACACTGCTGAATGATGGATGACGTAATAGACGTCTAGTGCTTTTTGATTTACGGTATAAGAAAAAGAATGGAAAAAAACAGATGAATTTTTCTGAGGACACAGAAAAGAAGTGGCAATGAGGAGATGTTCTATTACTAGAGTACCAGAATCAAGTGCCAAACCGCAAAAGGGCAGAAATTAGAGTTATAGCAGAGATTACAAATTAAATAAGAGTCACAAAACTGCAGTTAGAAAATTTAGGGGGAAGGATTCCACAGACCGTGCCCAAAATAGCAAAGCTATGGACATCAACATGGAGCTGGAAATTAAGAAATGGAAGTGGTTACATTGTGGAGGAGACCTATCAAAACATTATGACAAGAACGGAAAGAACTGACTCTGGTGATGTATCAGGCATGGAAAAGGAATCAAGTATCAAGAGCACATACAGTGCAGTGTTTATTAAAGAGTGAGTAAGGAGAGCATCGAAACCAAAGCTACTTGAGGCACTGAAGAGAATGGTCTTGGTTCCTATCTGAGAATGGCTAACTTTTGGCCTGACATGCAAACAGACTTTCCAAGGTATTAATTTTTAACCTCGTCAAATTGAAAACAAAATTGAAAAGACACAAAAAAAATCCGACAACAAATCTAAACCAAATCCTCCCCCCCCCCCCCCACCCCACCGACATTCTAAATTTCTTGGGATTAAACAAAAGTGTGGACAATCTCTTCCAGTAATTTAACTATCCACATACAGTCTGGTAGATCTGCAATGTATTCCCCAAAAGTCAATATATCCTTCCAAAGTGTGGTGCAGGAACTACTTACAGTATTAACAAGACTTTTGCTAACTGTAATACAATTTAAATCTGCTTTATTCTGGTCTCCAGCTCTCCATTAGCCCTTTGATCATTCCCAAAACTTTCCTGTGTACCTGAAAGATGTTTAAACAATTCAAGCTTTGTTACATAGAAATGGCAGCACAGGAATACGTTTGACCCATGTCTTCATATCTCCTAATGTCCCAGAGCATTTAACCCTGAAACTTTTCCGAATAATGCGCTTCACCTTCCCTTGTATTAACCTAGCTTCCATTTGAAAAAGCTGCCTAAATTGATCTCTCAATTGCTTCTTGCATCAGCCAACTCAGCACAATCCTCACTGATTTGATGCAAATGGATTTCACTGTATGTTTCAATGTGCAAGTGACAAATAAAGCTAATCTTTACAGATCTTTAAATCTGGGAGAAAAAACCTAAACTTTATTACTTCATTACTTATTATTCCTCTCTGCACCTTGTGGCACATCGGGTAGCAACTTTGTTATTTCTTTTCAATTTGTCTTTTTTTTACGAGGCCGAGTTGCTAATTCAATGCTCAACCCAGCACGGTGGAGAGTGTGCAAGGAGCCGGCCAGATTCGAACGAGGGACCACTTGCCTCGAAGTCCAGTGCTGATGCCACAACACCATCAGCTGGTAATTACTTTATTACTGATCAAACACTCTCCCTAGTTTCAGAACCTCACCCTCATAAGCAAAATTCTAAAAGTTATTCTACTGTAAGGACTTCTCATCATTCACTTTTCTCAAGTCTAGCCTAACCTCAGCAAATGCATTAATCATTGGGAAAACCAAAATGAATGAATCACTATGAAGGTCTAAGCAAAAAGGTAAAGGTGGCCCCAGAATGATAGGACAAGTTATTGATGAGGTAACAGCAACTCCTCGAGAGAGGTCTTCTGCTTGTCTTGGGAAGAGGCAGTTGCTGAAATGCAGCAGTAGTCAGACTATCTCGGGCTCCCAGCACTTCTAGTGAACAGATTTTAATGAGTTTCAAATACTGATAACATTACATGGATACTTTATAGAGGGCATTTCGAGAGTGGTTTAACAGATGGTGGCAGTCAACAGGTTCAGAAAAAGGAACACTTGTAAAGGCATGATGAAAAAGGGAAGAAAGAAGTTCATTTCTTTAAGATTTTCAAAATGAATTCACCAGCACCATCACTAGGATTCAGTAAGACACGGTGGGTGTAAAATAGGCAAAGAAAGAAGTTTCACGGGATCTAAATCTTTACACCCAAGGATACAATTATAGATTTTGCCTTTTTAAACATTTGAAAGTGCACAACACTTAGCCAGGTACGTGTGGTTGAGAATGATTAAGAGGTGAAGAATTAACAAGAAATGGATCATATACTGAAGTACTGGCTCAAGTGAGATTAGTTCTACAGCATAGATACCAAGGTAATGAATTAGAGAAACAGTGAGAATCATACACCCTTTGGCCCACTGACCCTGTGTTGACCATCAAGCACCATTCAGACAAATCCATTTTTTATTTTACCTACATACCTACACTATACAAGTAGGATTTGATTTCTTTTCTAATCCTGTCAATTCCACCCTATACCAATTTCATCAACTCCACGGAAGTACTCTTCTGAGAATGTGCTGGTTGCTCTCTGCTAACTGCCTGCTAGTCACATGACATTTCACTGAAAGGAGACACAAGGAACTGCAGATGTTGAAATACGGACCAACAATGTGCTGGAAAACAAACTGGGCTAAGCAGCATCCATAGGAGGGAAGGAATTGCTGACACTTTGGGCTGAAACCCTTCAATATCAAGTCCTGGTATAGGATTTCGAGCCAAGATGTTGACAATTCTTTCCTCCTATAGATGCTGCTCGACCCAGTGGGTTCCTCCAGCAGACGGTTTCATTGGAAAGCTTCACAACCAAATTCAACAATACTATCTCTGAAGCAGGTACGAGTCTCAGCACAGACAGAATGAAACCCTCTTCAGTCACTAGCACTTACACAAAGGTGCTAAATAATAACTAGCCCTAATACTATTACTCATCACTGCTTTCAAAACTCTGGGAAAGCAGGTATGTTACACCAGCCCAAATGCATAATTTTAATAAGACCTCTCCAAAAAGAACCACAGAGAGAAAACCTATTGTCAGAATCTTACACAAAATGCTGTCCCTGATGAGGCTTGAAACATTAACTGCTCCTTTCCCTCCATAGATGCTGCCTGACCTGCTGATTTCCTCCAGCATTTTGTGTGTCATTCCAGCTTTTCAGCATCTACAATCTGTTGCTAGAACCTTTTCAAATGTCACCAAGTGAGGATAGTGGGAATATCCTCCCCTGCTGACCATCCAGGGAACTATCAACAATTTCCTTTTACTTTTAACAGAGATAAACATCCCAAGATACTTCACAAGCCTGCTACCGAAATCACACAATAATCTTCCACAGCAGGAGCCCATTCAGCCCATCAAATCTGTACTGGTTCCTTCAAGCAAGAATTCAGTTTGCCCACACATCCAACTATTTTTCTGAGCTCAGTATTTGTACAATTCCCCCTTTGAAAGGTGCTAATAGATCTAATTTCTGGTACACCAGAACATATTACAGTGGCATAAGTGTTTTAGAATAGAGAAGATTCACCACATGTATATCGAAACATGCAGTGAAATAAGCCATTTGCATTCATAACCAACAGAACCTGAAGGTGTGCTGGGGGCAGCCCGCATTCCAGCGCCAACAGAGCCACACGCTGCCAGGCAACAACAAAACAAATGTAATCCCTCCGAAGATCAGGGTCAACCATGGATGCTGCGTCCTCACTGTCCACGCAAGCCAGATCAGTACAATATGGAGAGCAAGCTGTTGCCCATACTGCAGGCTCTCCCCGCACCTCCCCCCGCGCCCCCCCCCACACACACACACACACACACGATTAATCTAAAGGAATAGCAGAGACTGATACAGTTTGGCACCAGCTGTGTTGCAGGAGTTGTCAGTCAGCACTGAACTCAACGTAGGGCTACTTTAGGGACTCCAGCTCCAGATTTTTCCCTCAGGGTTTACTCCTGAAGCCTCCCCTGTGAGTGGGTATAGCCACAAGGCAGCAGAGGTTTGAAATCAGACTTTCCCTTCTAGTTGAGCTGCCAACCACTGCAGACGAACCCCCTTTGCCTTAAGTGACTGGTTTTATGGCACCAGTAACCCGCCTTTGCCCTTTCTCCTGCCAGTAGAAACAGTTCCATCTGGTTTAGTAACTCAGCCACGCATGAAGGCCAGGAGCCTGACCTGGTTGTCAGAGGCTATTTGAGACACACACCACTGGGAGCATTTAATTGATAGTGGGAGTTTATCCCCATTAACCACCTCTGGCTCTAACAACCTTAAGAAACATCAACCACAACAGCAAAATAAGCCCCTTTTCCACTCTCCCACGCACACAGTCCGGTCTCCAACCCCAGGAGTTAAGGGAAGCAATAATGATGTATTGGAAAACCACATGAGATACAATAACATAAGAAATAGGAGCAGGAATTGGCCATCTGGCCCATCGAGCCTGCTTTAGCATTCAATAAAATCATGGCTGATCTGACCACGGACTCATCTCCATCTACCTGCCTTTTCCCCATAACCCTCAATTCCCCTACTATCCCAGATCTAGACTATAAACCAGCTTGAATTCCACTGTGATAGTTGTGGAATTTAAATTCATGTCAGTAAACTCAATCTGGGATTACAAATAGTCGTGGTAATGGTAACCATGAAAATGTTGATGGAAAAACCCATCCAGTCTACTTCCGGGAAGGAAATCTGACACCCTATTCTGGTTGCTGTGACTGCTATAGCATCAATCAGACTGATCTTCCCTGCCTTGTTAGTTCAGTGGCAATTATGGATGCTACATCCTGTTAACAAATAAGTAACAAAATGGGTTCCAAATCTGAAGCAGAGCAGAAGTTACTAGAATAATAAACATTCTACATCTAACTAAAATTGTGGGAATGAGATGCAGCTGCTCAATTTTATAGACAAAATAAAATTTGGGATTAGTGATAAATCCCCCCAAAAAAAGGAACATTAGTGATCAGATTGTGTTAATATTTCCTCAACAACCACTATATCATTTCATGAAATTATATTAGCACCATCATATCAACACCTCCAGATTTGTTGCACAGTAAATAATCAAGTTCTGCTAATCTTCTGGAAACAGGACTTCTGTTTACAGAACTGCAACAAGGGATGGTTAGACATACTGCCAGATATATCTTTCCCCTATTAAAACCATGATAAAATTTCAGGAATATGTTAGATAAACCTGGTATGTGCCCTTTGAAATACAGTAGCCAGAGGAGTCAGCCACAACTTCCCTGTTTTTAATATTACTTTGGGAACGGAAACTTGAAAGGGAAGTGGTAGGTACTAGAGGTTGGCAGAGAGGTGACATAACCCCCTTAACTGATTGAAGTGCCCCTCATCTTGGACAAAGTCAGAAACAGATCCCAGGGTTGCGACGGGGGAGGTGGTGGTGGTTTAGGTGAGAGGAACAACTGGCGGTGGGGGAGACAGAGAGGGAGGGAGGGTAGCAGAGGGTGGGGCAGATGGGGTAGAGGCAGAATATCGGGGTTGTGACAATGGGGGGGGGGAGATAACGGAGGCAGGGGATGGGAGAGGAGGGGAAGATGAAGAGGATTGGGGAAGGCTCCAGGAGAGCTAGGGATCGGGACAGGACCGAAGGGGGCAGAGGATAGGAGGGGGCAGCGGCAGAGGACAGGGCCAGGGAGGGGGCAAAAGAACGGTGCAGGGCGGGGGGGTGGGGGCGGGAGAAGAAGAGAGAGAAGAGCCGCAGTCAGCGCCGCTGTCAACAGGTCCGATCGATCGATCGGCCGGCCGGCCGCAATCCCCGACACCGCCCCCCGAGCTTGGGACTGCGGACAAACAGGCAACGGCCGCGGCTACAGCCTCCTCTCCGTGATTCCTTCCCTCAGCAACCCCGCTGCCCCCTCACACGGGCGTCCGCGTCCACCTGCAATACAGCGGGAGCATCGGGTTCTCCATCCTCCACCCTATTTATCTCCTCTCCCTCAGCCTTTCTACCTTTGTCTTCGACTCGGCGCACTTTCAGCTGCTCGGTGGCGTCCGCCTCCATCTCCGTCCCGTCCCACTGCTCTTCGGGGCTCACTCTGTTCAGACTGAAAGCCTCAACCGTTCTCCCGCCGTCGCGCTGCTCCGCCAGGACCACACAGACCACCGCCTCGGTGTGCCCCACGTGACCGGCACGCCCCGCCCCCTCCAGGCCGCGCTGTCAATCACGCGAGGCCCCGCCTCCTCCGCGCGGGGCAAGCCCCTCCCCCTCCCCCGCCTCCGCCTCCGTCCTTGTATCTGTCTGTGTGCGGGAGCGCTGGCGTCTCTGCGGGGAGCTGGTGCGCGGGTTTCGGGCCGCAAAGTCCGCCCTCCGCCCTCGACCCGCTTGAGTTCACTCAACAGACGGGTTTGTTGCTGTTTGCGGTGTGCGTCCGCCGCAGTCGAGAAAGTCTGCAGATGGCTGGAAATCCAGAGCAACCCACGCAGAATGCTGGAGGGACCCAGACGGCCGACTGTTGACTCTTCCTTCCATCCGATGCTGCGTTCCCCCAGCGTTCTGTGTGTGTTGGTCCAGTTTTGTCATCAGGTACTCCAGTTTGCTGAAGTACAGTTAGAATGAGAAACGGTTTTTGTTTGTTGTTCAGCAACATAAATACTTCTCTTTGACGCAAGAGGTGCGAGAACTCCAGTGCAACACACACACAAAATGCAGGAAGAGCTCATCAGGTCAGGCAGCTTCTGAGAGCAATAAACAGCCGACGTTTCGTGGGGGGGGGGGGCGGTATACCCTTCATCAGGACGGGAAAGGAACGGGGAAGATGGGAAGATGCCAGAATACGAAGGCCTTCTCCTATCAGATTCCTTCTTCTCCAGCCCTTTACCTTTAACATCTGTCACCTCCCAGCTTCTCGCTTCATCCCCCTCCTCCACCCACCTACCTTGTCCTCATCCGGCCTCACCTATCACCTTCCAGCTTGTACTCCTTCCCCTCCCCTCCTTCTTACTCTGGCTTCTTCCCCCTTCCTTTCCAATCTTAGTGAATGGTCTATCTTGAAAGTCAACTGTTCATTCCTCTCCATAGATGCTGCCTAATCTGCTGATTTTCTCTAGTATTTTCTTTTGGGTTGGGGGGTGGAGAGCTGGTTTCGCTTTTACTATGATGCTTTTATCGCCATGTTACAGCCAGGACCAATAGTACAGTATTTGGGACCGCAGCTATTTCCAATATACATTAATGATTTAGATGAAGGGATTAAAAGTAACATTAGCAAATTTGCAGATGACACAAAGCTGGGTGGCAGTGTGAAATGTGAGGAGGATGTTATGAGAATGCAGGGTGACTTGGACAGGATGGGTGAGTGGGCAGATACACGGCAGATGCAGTTTAATGTGGATAAATGTGAGGTTATCCACTTTGGTGGCAAGAACAGGAAGGCAGATTACAATCTGAATGATGTCAAGTTAGGAAAAGGGGAAGTACAATGAGATCTGGGTGTCCTTGTTCATCAGTCACTGAAAGTAAGCATACAGGTACAGCAGGCAGTGAAGAAAGCTAATGGCATGTTGGCCTTCATAACAAGGGGAGTTGAGTATAGGAGCAAAGATGTCCTTCTGCAGTTGTACAAGGCCCTGCTGAGACCCCACTTGGAGTATTGTGTGCAGTTTTGGTCTCCAAATTTGAGGAAGGACATTCTTGCTATGGAGGAAGTGCAGCGTAGGTTCACTGGGTTAATTCCAGGGATGGCAGGAATGTCATATGTTGAAAGATTGGAGCGACTGAGCTTGTATACACTGGAATTTAGAAGGATGAGAGGGAATCTGATTGAAACATATAAGATTATTAAGGGATTGGACACGCTAGAGGCAGGAAACATGTTCCCAATGTTGGGGGAGTCCAGAACCAGAGGCCACAGTTTAAGAATAAGGGGTAGACCATTTAGAACGGAGTTGAGGAAAAACTTTTTCACACAGAGGGTTGTGGTTCTGTGGAATGCTCTGCCTCAGAAGGCAGTGGAGGCCATTTCTCTGGATTCTTTCAAGAAAGAGTTAGATAGAGCTCTTAAAGATAGCGGAGTCAAGGGATATGGGGAGAAGGCAGGAACTGGATACTGATTGTGGATGATCAGCCATGATCACAGTGAATGGCGGTGCTGGCTTGAAGGGCTGAATGGCCCTATTGTCTATTTGCCCCATTCAGACCCTCGTATCAAGCTATTCCGCATGCTCTCTCCCCCTCCCCCTGCATCCTCTTTCTGATAAAATGTCGTCATCCTGAAAATTGAATTCTGATTTTCTCTCCACAGATGCTGGGTATTTTCAGCATTTTCTGATTCCTAACAACTGCAGAATCCTTGCTTGTTTTGTCCATTTGAGCCATTTGCTCGTCTAATGCAGTATTCCTATCACTGACATCATACTGGTCCTGTAGTCATTAAACCTTCAATTTGAATAATGTATTCATTGCCAGAGTGCATCTCCTCCAGCTCTTCCCGGTACCCAGGCCATTTTGTATATGAAGCCAAACTACTGTCTGGCCAAGAGAGTACTGGTGGTGATGTAAACAGATATTATTTATTGTTTTAATATTGCATTGAAATAAAGATTCCATTAACATTCTAAAAACTGTACAGCTAATAAGGCTCTTCTGATGTGCGATCACTGCTAGAAATTTAGAAATATGACAGGCGAATGTGTAGAATTAAGCTCAACAAAGACCATTATTATAAACACAAGAGATTCCGCAGGCACTGGAAGTCCAGAGTAACACACACAAAATGCTGGAGGTACTCAGCAGGTCAGGCAACATCTACAGAGAGGAATAAAGAGGCGACGTTTCGGGCCGAGACCTTTATTCCTCTCCATAGGTGCTGCCCGATCTGATGAGTCCCCCTGCATTTCGTGCGAGTCGTTTTTATAAAGGCCTAGTAATCACTCAGTGGTGCTGTTTGAAAGGTACATTTCACCCAGGCACCCACTGTGACATCCCTATCCTCTCTCTCCTTCCCGTTCCTGGAGATAGTTTAGTGGATCCTTTTACTTATAGCCGAATGGATAGGCAAACGTCAAGATTAATGTTTAATCTAAAAGATGTCTGATAATGTAGACAGGCAGGGTGTCTCAGAAGGGAGAGTAGGGTGATGGGTAGACAAGTACAATATTAACAGGCAGTACGCGGGAGAATTCTTAGAAGCATGGTTTTCCGCAGACTGTTCTGTAAACAGACATGGAGACCTTGATCCCATTTATGAGCCAACGCAGGCAAATTTCCAGACTGCAACGCATGAAGTTCGCCGCGCAACCGATGAGTGATGAGATCTCCTCCCTACGGCACAACTGAGTTTTCGTAATGACGACTATTCGGCTGATTGATGAGTACGTAAAGGCCGAGCATGCGGAGGACACACCACAGTTGATAGCGCACTGATGGTGTCTCCTTGTATGGCGACGAAACGTCTTTAGGTAAGTGGCCAAGATCGGAGAACAACTCGACCCAATATTAACCGCTTGATATTATTTTTGAATATGGGGAAAGATCAAGTGAAGTGGGGGACAAGGTTATATATAAGGATTTAAAAAACAAGTTACACTTGCTACAGATAGCCTCCACCATGGGAAACATCCTCTCCACATCCATCCTATCGAGGCCTTTCACCATTCGATAGGTTTCGATAAGGTCACCCCTCACGCCTCTGAATTCAGGCCCAGAGCCATCAGACACTCTTCATATGACAAGCCGGTCAACCAACAAGATTCAGATCGAGATTCGTTTACTTTACTTTATACTCTATTGTCGCCAAACAATTGATACTAGAACGTACAATCATCACAGCGATATTTGATTCTGCGCTTCCCGCTCCCTGGATTACAAATTGATAGTAAATATTAAAAATTTAAATTATAAATCATAAATAGAAAATAGAAAAATGGGAAGTAAGGTAGTGCAAAAAAACCGAGATGCAGGTCCGGATACTTGGAGATCAGGGTCAGGATCCATTCAGCAGTCTTATCACAGTTGGAAAGAAGCTGTTCCCAAATCTGGCCGTACGAGTCTTCATGTTCCTGAGCCTTCTCCTGGAGGGAAGAGGGATGAAAAGTGTGTTGGCTGGGTGGGTTGTGTCCTTGATTATCCTGGCAACACTGCTCCGACAGCGTGCGGTGTGAAGTGAGTCCAAGGATGGAAGATTGGTTTGTGTGATGTGCTGCACCGTGTTCACCATCTTCTGCAGCTTCTTCCGGTCTTGGACAGGACAACTTCCATACCAGGTTGTGATGCACCCTAGGAGAACGCTACGTCAAGACACACAGTGAAATGCGTCACTTTCGTTAATAACCAACGGAACCTGCAGATGTGCCGGGGGCAGTCTGCGCGTGTTGCCACACACTCCGGTGCCAGTGCAATGTTTTACAGTTCCAGCCGGCCGGGTTCAATTCTCACCCCTGTCTGTAAGGAATTTGCACGCTCCCTGCATGGCTAGTGAGTTTCCCCTCACATTTCAAAAGGCGTAAAGATTAGGATTAATAAATTGTGGGCATGTTATGTCGGTGCTCGAAGCACGCCGATACTTGTGGGCTGTCCCCGACATATTTTCTGGTGGTTGATGCAAACAATGCATTTCACTGTATGATGTGCATGTGACATGTAAACCTGATCATTAGTCGAATCGTTAGTTGAGCACACTATCAACAACAAGAACAAAGCATCAGCAAAACAACCCACATTCCAGCCTACCCCCCCTACCCCTACCACGCACAGAGACAGACTGTCCTCTAACCCGCAGGACAGGTTGTCTCTGGCTTCCAACCTTCAGTAGGTTCGAGCTGACAGACATTGGGCTTCGACTTCCCCAGTGAAATCACAGAGACTCACAGACCAACAGTTCAGCAATCAGGCCTCAACTTTTTTTTAGATTATGAGGACACGCAGTCCTCTTTTATTGTCATTTAGTAATGCATGCATTAAGAAATGATACAATGTTTTTCCAGAATGATATCACAGAAACACATGACAAACCAAGACTGAAAGACTGACAAAAACCACATAATTATAACATATAGTTACAACAGTGCAAAGCAATACTGTAATTTGATAAGAACAGACCACGGTCACGGTAAAGTCTCAAAGTCTCTCAAAAGTCCCATCATCTCACACAGACGGTGAACCTCCAGTGCCGCAAACTTGCTGATGCAGCATCCTGGAAGCATCCGACCACAGTCCGACTCCGAATCCGTCCGAAAACTCCGAGACTCCGACCAGCTCTCTGACACTGATGCACTGAGCACCATCTCTGCCGAGTACTTCGACCCCGGCCCCGGCAACAGGCAATAGGCAAGGCCGAGGATTTGGGGCCTTCCCCTCCGGAGATTCTCGATCGCACAGTAGCAGCCGCAGCGAAGCGGGCATTTCAGATGTTTCTCCAGATGTTCCTCCGTGCTTCTTCACGTCTGTCTCTATCAAATCAGGATTGTGCACAGCATCCTACTTCACAGATACGATATCATTTGGAACGGCTGCGCACGCTGTGTCGCGCCGCCATCTTCTCCTCCCTCCTCCCTTATCCTCCCTTCCAGATGTCCGATGGAGCTTCGGGCTTCGATCTTCAGCATTGATCGCCAATAACAATAAATGAGGACCCTGAACTCCAAGCCTTGAACCCTGGATTCGCCAACAACAGGACCCTGAACACTAGGCCTCAGGCAAGAGAGGAGAAGGTTTCTTGGCAATGCATTGGCTTCATTGGGATGATTGGAACAGATCAGTGCTACAGGGGTGGAATAGGGAAGAGGTAATGATGGCGAAGACTGTGCGCCAGATACTCCAGAAAGGTTAAGCAGGAAGGGAATCACTGTCTAACCTAAAGGGGAGAGATCACTGTGTGCAGAATAGAGGCCAAGTTAAAATTATTCAAAACCTGTGAGGTTGCATGGAGATGCAAAGCAGTAATCAGAAATGTAGGGGAATGGGGAAATGTAATCGGAACTTTTGAAGAGAATAGAAGTCCCCAGACCATGGTTCAATAAAGCAGAAGGGTTACCTGACACAATAGCATGCCTTCACACGAATTCAAAAATTTCTACAAAGAATATACCAAGTATTTATTATAATTTTCCAGCGTTGAAAACTGAGTTCAGATAATTAAACCAAAAAAAATCTAAACGCACTACCAGGAAAAAAAACAGCTGTTTGGTTAAAAAAAAGAAAAGGAAAAAATCCTTATCATATAATAAAACATATTGTTAGCCAACTTCTGTGCTTAATAGCAAATCAAAGATTTTGAAAATAATTCAAAAAAGGTCCCCAGAATGTTAAAAAATCTTGTCTAGGTTTTGAAATTGAACAGCGAATCTTCTCTAAATTTAAGCAAGACATAACATCATGTAACCAATGAGTATGAGTAGGCAGAGTGGCATCTTTCCACTTAAGCAACAATGCCCTCCTGGCTATAAGAGACATAAAGGCCAAAGTATGCAAATCATTTAACTCCAAAATAATATCATTTCCTCCAAATAAGGCAGTCAAAGGATTAGGTTTAAAATTGACTTTAAAAAGCGCCGAAAAAGTTTGGAACACTTCCTTCCAATATTTTTCAAGACTCGGACAAGTCCAAAACATATGAATTAGTGAAGCTTCTCCATTGTTACATCTATCACAATAGGGAGATATATCCGAATAAAAACCAGAGAGCTTATCTTTAGTCATGTGGGCCCTATGAACCACTTTAAGTTGTACAAGGGAGTGACAGGCACATAGCGATGAGGTATTAACCAATTTAAAAATTTCATTCCAAGTATCCTCAGAAACTGGAATCTGTAAATCTTGCTCCGAGAGATTTTTAATTTTGTCTAAAAGAATATTTCTCATTCCCAACAGCATACCATAAATATTAGATATAGATCCATCATGGAAGGGTTTCAAATTAAAAATTGTATCAAGTAAATTCTTATCTGGACTTTTAGGAAATGTATGTACTTGAGAACGAAAGAAATCCTAATTTGTAAGTATCGAAAGAAGTGGGTTTTTGGTAGGCTATACTTAGCTGACAATTGTTCAAATGAAGAGAGACTATCTCCAACAAACAAATCCTGAAAGCATTTAATACGCAATCTATTCCACTCTTTAAAAACTACTTCAGTCTTAGAAGGTTTAAAAAAAAGTTAGAAAAAATGGGATTTGAAAATGAAAAACTCAATAAACCAAAATATTTTCTAAATTGTACTCAAATCCTCAGGGTGTGTTTAACTACAAAATTATCAGTTAAATTACTTAAAGATAAAGGAATTGAGGATCCGAGAAGAGAAATGATAGAAAATTTATTAAAAGAATTAGCTTCTAAAGAAACCCAGACCGGACAGTCCTTGATTAATCTAATATATTAATCTAATATATATGTATTAATCTAAAACGTAAGATTCTGTATATTGACTGCCCAGTAATAAAACCTAAAATTGGATAAAGCTAAACCTTCATTCTTTTTAGCTTTTTGAAGATGAACTTTATTTGTGTACAGTTCTGGTCTCCGAATTATATTGTGTACAGTTCTGGTCACCCAATTATATTGTGTACAGTTCTGGTCACTGAATTATAGGAAAGATGTCAACAAAATTGAGAGAGCACAGAGAAGGTTTACTAGAATGTTACCTGGGTTTCATCTCCTAAGTTACAGAGAAAGGTTGAACAAGTTGGGTCTTTATTCTTTGGAGCGTAGAAGGTTGGGGGGGGGGGGCTTGATAGAGGTATTTAAAATTATGAGGGGGATAGATAGAGTTGACGTGGATAGGCTTTTTCCATTGAGAGTGGGGGAGATTCAAACAAGAGGACATGAGTTGAGAGTTAAAGGGCAAAAGTTTAGGGGTAACATGAGGGGGAACTTCTTTACTCAGAGAGTGGTAGCTGTGTGGAACGAGCTTCCAGCAGAAGTGGTTGAGGCAGGTTCAATGTTGTCGTTTAAAGTTAAATTGGATAGCTATATGGACAGGAAAGGAATGGAGGGTTATGGTCTGAGTGCAGGTCAGTGGGACTAGGTGAGAGTAAGAATTCGGCACGGACTAGAAGGGCCGAGATGGCCTGTTTCCATGCTGTAACTTTTATATGGTTATATGGTTAATCGAGAAATTTTATTTTTCTATATATATGAAGATATAAAAGAATCCAAAGAATCAAAAAAGGATTTAGGAATAAAAACAGGTACAACCTGAAATAAATATAAAAATTTAGGCAAAATATTCATTTTAATAGAATTAATTCGGCCAATCAATGATAAAGAGAGGGGTGAACAATTTGATAGTGAGTCACTTTAATAAACACAAGAGGTTCTACAGTTGCTGGAAATCCAGAGTAACACACAAAAGAAGTTTATGTATCTCAGCAGGTCAGGCTGAGGATCAGAATGAAGAGCTGACATTTCGGGCCAAGACCCTTCATCAGTCCTCAGCCCGAACCTTTAGCTCTTTATTCTGATCCATAGATGCTGCCTGACTCTTTAATACTGTCCTTTCTCTTTGATCAGGAGTTCCCAGTCTGGGATTCAGAGACCCCAGATTATCAAACTGGTTAGTAGGTTACTCGGTCATAGTAATATATACCGTGATCAGTCTAGAGTGAAATCAGGGATCGTGAGGCTCGAAAAGCCTATTCCATACTGTACCTCGAAATAAAATTCTCTTGCTGAACTGGAGACTTCATGTAGACTGTTTCAGGAATGGGGATCAGGCATGTGGATGATGTCACCGCCTCCCTCCTCCACCATCAGAGCTGGCTGAGTGTAACTAGAGCCTTAATTTGGGATAACTCTGTATTAGAAGAAGAGGTTGACATTGCATGTGGGGAGTGAGGCTGACATGAGGTCGAGGCAAACTGCAGTGTTGAATGTGCTTGCTGCAGAATGTCCATTACCAAATCAAGTTGTCTCCCTGTTGCACTGTTTCCATCTGGTGGCCATAACCAGTTACTGCAAGAATTAATCCTGGCCTCTGCTCATTCTTTGGAGTTGTTGACACACATACTGCAGTTTATGTGGTTTGAAAAATTCCTCAGTACATTTTTTCCACCTGTAACCTTCTGCTTATTTATTTTAGCTTCTTTATTGACGTTAAAAGCTCTTACTGAATCCTTGTCAGTAAATATGCCTGGTATCCTTGAAGATAGGGTTACAAGAGTCAAAACCAAAGTAAATTTATTATCAAAGTAGGGTTATATCATCAAATAATATCTCCAGATTCATTTTCTTGCCGGTATTTCCAGGAAAGTAAGGAAATACAAAAAAAGGGAAGACGAAGAGTTATTTCTGTATACAGCATGGAAATAGGCCTTTCGGCCTATCAAGTCTATGCCAACCAAGATGCCACATCTAAACTGGTTCATTTGCCAGCACTTGGCCCATAACCTTCTAAACCTTTCCAATCCATGTCCAACTGTCTTTTAAAAGTTGTTACTGTACCTGCCTCAGCCACTTTTTCTGGTGGTCCCTATCCATACTTTCCCCTCTCACCTTAAATCTATTGCCCTCTAATTCTTGATTTCCCAACCCCACAAAAAAACTGAGTGCATTTATCCTGTACTGCCCCTCATGAGTATACACCTCTGTAAGATCGTCCCTCAGTGTCCTTCACTCCAAAGTCCTAGCATTCATACTGTAGACCAGCCTTATACAGTACAGAAACAGGCCCTTTGGCCCAACTCATCCATGCCAACCCAGGTCCCTTCCTGCACTAGTCCCATTTACCGCAGTTGGTTCATATCTCTCTTAGCCTTTCCCCTCCAGGAACATGTCCAAACGCCTTTTGAGCACTGTAATTGTACTTAATCTACCACTTCCTCCGGCAGTTTGTTCAATATACCCAACAAGTTCAAGTTGAAGTTTATTGTCACCTACCTGTGATGGTTCTCCATCGTGTCCGACGATGACAGGAAACCCATACGGGAGAGTTTTTAAAGTGGAAAAGCCGTTGCACTGGGGCAGTTCCACTCTCTCGACCTCAGAAGTCCGATCCAGTGGAACGAACAAGTGTCACAAACTGGGGACTTCCTTGGCTGCAGTAGATGACCGTGACGTCTTCTGTGCCTTGTCACCCTCTTCGCTCTCCACGGAGCGTTGCAGAACCGTCTTCCTGCCATCGGATCTCACCGTAGATCTCATCCACCCAGTCTGTTGGGGCTGACTTCGCATGCTAGGACAGGCACGTTCCCATCTCACTGGGGTATGAGGCTTTCGGCTACCCCCACCTGGTTTAGCCCACCTGTCGAATCGGTGTACCGGGGTGCGGCCGTGGCTGCATGCAAACACAGGTGAGAGCTGAGCGTCCAGTGGGGAGCAAAGGTGAGTGAGCTGTCCTGGAATGGACACGGCAAACACCTTCACCAGAGGTGCTACCCCTCCCTGGCTACACATCCCTACATCTGACTGCACGTACAACCAACTGAAACAGCATTCCTTCAGATCACAGTGCATCCGCACGACATATATCACACGCAGCACACTAACCCAAAATATTATACTACAAGTAAGTTAATAAAACATAATTCAAAATGCACACAGTAAAGCGCAGCACAGGTAAATAGTAAACAGTGAACATCTCACTGTCCTGGTGATGAGACTTCAGTGGTGGCAGGGTATTCATTAGTCTTACAGCCTGAGGGAAGAAGCTGTTGTCCAGTCTGGCAGTCCTCACCCTGATGCTTCTATACCTCCTTCCTGATGGTTGAGGTCAAAAAGGTTGTGGGATGGATGGGTCAGTGGATTGTAGGAGCCCCTAGACTGAGGCTGCATCACTTTTATCTGCTTGAAAGGAGATTAGCCCTTCTAACTGGATGGCCAATTCTGGAATGGTGTCTTGAAGCCATGTTTCTGTCAGGACAAGTGTGCAACAATCTCTCATCTCCCACTGGTTCAGACACGGGCACAAGTTTATTTTCCAGCGATTGGGCGTTAGTGAGTAGAATCGACAGGACTGCTGACCTGCGGGGTTGGTTTAATATTGGCGCCCTTACCATGCTTCTGCGTTCAAGTGCACCGCTTCCGATGGCCACTTCCCCGAGTCGCTGTAGTAGACCGCGGTGCAGAGCGAGCACCTGCTCCTCACATTAATCCGTAACTGCCGGCACCTTCGTAATTCCGCTTGCTAGCAAAGTAGACTTACAGATTTTAGTATTCCTAATGTTCAGCAGTGTTCTTGGTCGTGTAAAGGATGAACAGGACAAGAAATTTCACCGTTGGTTGGAGCCAGAGTGGCCGCTGAGGCCATGTGAACCACCGTCTTGTATGCCATCACCGTCTGTGTGAAAAAGTTATCCACTGGGTCTCCTTTTATTCTCTACCCTCTCACCTCAGTCCTATGCTCTATAGTTTTATACTGGGAAAATACGATTTAGAAAATTTAAGAAGTGTGCTTGCCTGAGTTTCTTCTTCTTAATCCCATCACCCCGACTGGGGCACAGGTCAGCAACGACAGCTCACCAGAACCCTCTGCCCTGGGCCGATTGCAGGTTGGTCAGCCCTGTGCTTCTGCTTTCACCGCACAAATTTGCCTGTCTTCTCGGTGAAGATCATTCCTCTCTATCGGTGTTTCTTTAGCTCTGGGTTTTTACGGCATGGGGTTGCTGGCCCTATGCCCAAATCTCCTGCTTCCAGAGCTGGGCTTGGGACTGTCCGCGGCGGAGTTTTGCCTGAGTTTGATAAGGCAAAATAATCCCTTTCAGTCCCAGCCGGCACACTCACTCAGGAGGAATGGGGTAGGCTTCACCTGATGTTGTATTTCGCACAGATTGTCAGTCCCTGAGCATACCCACCATACTTGCCCTTTTGTTGGTTTAAGAGCTGATCAATACATCAGAACAATCCGGTTAACATGACAAGTTGGCGGATCTGATGAACAAACCAGTGAAATAAGCAGCTTGTTAGCTTAGGTTGCAGGCATTAAGTATTCCGTCCTGAATTACTAGTATCAGTGAATGTCATCCATAGCAACGGTGGATCTATGGACATGACTCACAGTGATTGAACGTTGTTTAAGTCCAGCTCAGCTCTGGGACGTCTTGCTGTGAGTCCCACAATGCAGTACATTCAGTTGTATCGATGAACTTCACTCCATCTTAAGGTCAGATGTAAACGTGACTACTGCTGGTGGAATAACGTTCTGTCCGTCCGCCTGCAGTCCCTCAGGTAATGAAGCACTCCACGGCTGCAATCACCAAGATTCACAATGTTTTGGAAGACAATGGACAGGGAAGGTTTAGCGGGATGTGGGCCAAATGGGACTGGATTCGGTGGGAATCCTGCCTAAGGTGAATACAGAGCCTTAAGTCCCACACCACCAGGTTCAGGAAGAGTTATTACCCTACAGCCATCAGGGCTCCTGAATTGGCATGGATAACATCACTCACTACAACTCCATATTTTATGGTGATCTACTTTGTTAACAAATTTACTTTGACTGACTATAACTCTTATAGAAACATAGAAAACCTACAGCACAATATAGGCCCTTCGGCCCACAAAGTTGTGCAGAACATGTCCCCACCTTAGAAATTACCTCGGGTTACCCATAGCCCTCTATTTTTCTAAGCTCCATGTACCTATCCAGGAGTCTCTTAAAAGACCCTATTGTATCCGCCTCCACCACCGTCGCCGGCAGCCCATTCCACGCACTCATCACTCTCTGCATAATAAACTTACTCCTAACATCTCCCCTGTACCTGCTCCCAAGCACCTTAAACCTGTGCCCTCTTGTGGCAGCCATTTCAGCCTTGGGAAAAAGCCTCTGACTATCCACACGATCAATGCCTCTCATCATATTATACATCTCTATCAGGTCACCTCTCATCCTCCGTTGCTCCAAGGAGAAAAGGCCAAGTTCACTCAACCTGTCTTCATAAGGCATGCTCCCCAATCCAGGCAACGTCCTTGTAAATTTCCTCTGCACCCTTCCTATGGTTTCCACATCCTTCCTGTAGTGAGGCGACCAGAACTGAGCACAGTACTCCAAGTGGGGTCTGACCAGGGTTCATTTTTTTTTAATGTTATAGCTACATATATGTTATAGGACCCTATTTTCAGGATACCAGGCTCATTGAATGACAAGGATTCAGTAAATTCAGGATTGATGGATACCTCTCACATCCCGGCTTGATAGATTAATTGGTCAATGTAAATTTCCCCTAGTGCGTAGCTGAGAGGTATGATTGTGGGTGTGGTGGTTAATGGAAATGGGGAGAGAACCTAAGGACATTACTGAAGCATCAGTGTGAATCAATGCTCGGTGGTCAGCATAGACTGGGTGGGCCGAATAGCCTGTGTCTGTACTGTATGGCTCCAGATTAGTAATTTCATCTATATCAACCTATTTATAAATCAGTTATCAACTCCTGACAATGGGATTGAGCTGTTTACATGGATGGGTTAAATCTCTAGGGACATTAGTTGTTTGTCAAGGCAGGAAATTGAATTGGAACCAAAATAATCCACTCATTTTACTTAAAGAACAGCATTTTTCCATTTTTCTTTCCTCTGTCCCTGATGCTTGGATTATATGCTAAAATGTAGTTTGTTGTAGGACTGAATTCATCTGCAGTGGGACTATTTGCTCACAATAATGAGCAGGAATTCTTTTTAAAAAATGATGAATAAACAGGCTGGTAATTAATTTAATGAGGCGCACTGGTATCGGCTCATTGCCGCTTTGCCAAAACACCATTGCAAAAGTGGAAAATTTTGTACGCAAAACATTCTTGTGCCTTGCATGTTTCTGAGCATTTGATACAATGTGACTTGGCTCTGACACAGCCATTACTTTCATTAATCAAGAACGGGAAACAAAAGGCTGTCAGGCCATTTTGTATCATTTACAGCTTCAAAATTAATTGTTAATAGAGTCTCCATAAACAATATCCTCACTATTGTCCCATTTCTGCACCTTCAAACCTGTGAAAATCAATTGGGTCTAAAATCTTCACAAAGCTCAAGGTAATGCAAGCAATCAAGTGAATTCAAGTTCAACCTTTCCATTTAGTCCAACAAGAAATTAATGCATAATTTTCAAAAAAACAATTGAACTACAATTTCCTTTGGCTAAACCTTATTAGTCACATCTACGTTGAAATATCAAAAACATGCAGTGAAATACATACTTCTCTAAAGATCATTACTGTAATGAGCTTTTCAGGCCTGTGCAGGGCGCTGGAGAGCATTGGGCTCCAATGTTTTTAGAGCATTTGAATTGATTAATTGTTGCTTAATGAGAGTTATTAATTGCTTAGAGTTCCTTGTGCTTTTCCTTTGTAATACAGTCTCCTGGAGCTTTCCATTTAAGCTTGTTCAGTTTATTTTGATAAGCTCAGGAGTTCTGTGTTACTTGTATTATTAAAGTGGACCCCTGATTAGTGCTAATCGGGGGTCCTAGTTTTGAGAATGTTGCTTCTCATGATGTCGCTTGGCCAAGCCATGGATATTCTTTTGGAGTAATCTATATACTACTAAAACTCTCATGCTCTGTTTGTCTGTTTGTGACCTCCAGTTAGCGCAAACGGTGCATTACAGCGGCACTTTTTTTGGCTAAATCGAATTAAAATTCACTAACTTACAGAATGCAGGCAAAGTTCGGGGTTATATATTCGTATAAAATTGCTCATTCCGCAGAAATCAACAGGCTGGCTTTCACCCGAGACCTGATAGGCCATCATGGAAATCGGGACGCGACAGCCCGATGCATGCGCACGGCCAGCCTCAGCAATGAAACCTACCGGACCAAAAGGGCAGGGCAGCTCTATTTCGAGGAGTCACATTCTGCTAATCACCATCAGCAGGATTAGGACAGATCTAACTGCCACCCATCAATAAGAGATAATTAAATCTTATTGTAATGACATAATTCGAGACACCCATAAAACCCTTTGCTGCAGTCAAAGAACGGTGGTGGCTATATCATGTCCATGTAGGAGAGCGCCAACCACATTGTCAAGAATAATCAGCATCCTTTGGTGTTAGTGCTTCATATCTTCTATCCAGCATTAGGGTAAAAAAAATGGTCAGCCTAATTATGCCGCGTGGAAAGGGAAGGGGGACATTATGGTAAAGAGATGACACCAAACATCGTCGGGAAGCGGCAAGGAGAAGGAGAGAACAAGAATCGGATGAGGCCAGGGCCACACGACTCCAGGATCAAAGAGTCAGGACAAGAAAAGATGAGAGAAGAAGAGACAGAGGAGGAGAGGCATGCACATCTCCAGGATCAGAGAGAGCAAAAGAGCTGAAGAGACGGGGGATGAAAGCACTGCATGTCTCCAGAATGACAACGAGAGGCACCAGGGTGGTACATAAACCAGAAATGATGCCATCAAAAGTGTCCTTCATTAAATGAGGAGGAGCTATACTTGCTTTGCTACGCGTCATTCTTCTTTAATAAACTGAGGTTTTCTACTTCAGTTTCCAAAGCAAAACGATACCAGTAGCATTCAGGAAAACTTAATGTTCATTCTGGTCACATCAGACTGCACCATCCTTCTCTCAAAGGGTGCCCCAACGGGTCACCCCATTGTCTAGTTGTGAATAAACTCTCGTCGCCATCTCTACATCAGAGCCTGTCTTTCCTCTGCACTTGGGTTCTGATGTTGCCTGCACACGTCGTGACACATTCCCTTGTCATGATGGTGAGGCTTGTGTGTTCCTGGTGTCCCAAGATCGATGCTGTCTGGAGCTTGGCCATCCGGCACTTAGCTCCTTGTAGTAAAGTCAAGGGGTGATTCCAGACAAAGAGCGATCCAGCCAAGACTGGAACTGTACTCGCTGGAATTCAGAAAAATGAGAGGAGATCCTATAGAAACGTATATAATTATGAAAGGGACAGATAAGGTAGAGGAAGGAAAGTTGTTTTCTCTGGTAGGTGAGATTAGAGCTAGGGGACATAGAAAGATGCAGGAAGGGCTTTTCTCAGAGAGTGGTGAATCTGTGGAATTTTCTACCCAATGAAGCAGTGGAGGCTACCTCAGTAACTATTTTTAAGACAAGGTTAGATAGATTTTTTCATAGTAGAGTAATTAAGTGTTTTGGGGAAAAGGCAGGTAGATGGAGATGAATCCATGGCCATATCAGCCATGACCTTATTGAATGATGGAGCAGTCTTGACGGGCCAAGTGGCCGATTCCTCTCCTACTTCTTATGTTCTTATGTTCTCGGCTCCAAAGATAGTTGTAACCAAAGGGTGGTAGTGGGGACGAGCTGCCACTGCTAAACAAATGCTCTTCATGGCGTGTGTCTCAAACAGCCTCTGATGACCAAGTCCAACTCCTGGCCTTCACGTGTGGCATAGTTCTTATGCCCAGCGGAGCTGTTCTCACTGACAGGAGAAGGGGCAAAGGCGGGCCGCTGGCGCCTTAAAACCGGTTGCTCCGGGCAGATTGGGCTGGTTAACCACAGATGGTAGCTCATCTAGGAGAGGGAAAACTCCGATTTCAAACCTCCGCTGCCCTGCGGCTATACCCGCTCATGGGAAAGGCTTTGGGAGTAAACCCCGAGGAAAAATCCGGAGTCAGAGTCCCGTGGGCAGCTGACTGCTGTACCCAGCATCAGCACGGCAACTCCTGCGATGCTGCTGGCACCAAACTGTATCGACTTCCGTCGTTCCTTTGGACCCGTCATCAGCATGGGGTTCCACCGCATGGGCAACAGACGGATCTCCATATCAACTCTGCCCTGGAGAGGCCGCTCCCCAGTGACTACCAGAGGTGCAGTACCCATGGTAACCATGACCGACAGAGGCCACACACACACACACACACACACGCACACAATGTTCTTAAGACCTCAAGACCTCAACGGTGGAGTTTGCAGAAGACGGTGACAGAGAAGATGGCAGAAGGCTGCTGCAGTGAAGGGTCCTCAGTCATCTTGCATTCCATCAACGAGCGGTGAAGAGGGCAGGATTGAAAGGCCTGGAAGCTCTTCATAATCTGTGGATCCCAGACCGGTCTCTACAGCCACCTGAAGACCAACCAATAGACAGCCCATCAGGAGAACCTCATTCTTGCCTTGAGTGATTGTTCCTACTACAGTGAAATGCATTGATTGTGTCAATAAGCAGCACAATGCAAGGATGTACTGAGGGCAGCACTGAAATGTCGCTGTGCTTCCAGCATCAACATAGCATGGCCACAACTTACTAACCCTAACCTTATGTGTCATGCCTATAGTCTCATGACTATGATTGTTCTTGGCAAATTTTTGGAACACCTTTGGAATATACGAGGAAGCCCATGCAGTCCTGGGGAGAACATACAAACAGCGCACACAAAATGCTGGAAGAACTCGGCAGGTCAGGCAGCATCTTTGGAAGTAATTACAGACAGTAGTGGGAATTGAACCCTGATCTTACGGCTGGCACTGTAGAGTGTCAGGCTGGCCACTACACTGCCGAGACTCCCACCAAGTTCATGCAAACCAGGTCTACTGCATTGGCTTCACCTTTTTATTTAACTTACTCCTCAGAAAAGGCAATCTGCTTTGGTTTTGTACAGGGGAAGTCCTGTCTTGACTTTGTGTACAATTAAACTGGTTTTTGGTGCCATTTATTTGAATGCTGCTGCTACTTTTCCCTGATAATCCATCCTCTACTCCCACTGTATCCAAAATAGTCATCTTCATCATTATGTGTCATGCGGATGACTATGATTGTTCTGGGCAAGTTTTTCTACACAAGTGGTTTGCCATTGCCTTCTTCTGGCCAGTGCCTTTACAAGCTGAGTGACCCCAGACATTATCAATACTCTTCAGAGATTGTCTGCCTGGTGTCAGTGGGCGCATAACAAGGACTTGTGATGTGCACTGGCTGCTCGTACAACCATCCACCACCTGCTCCCATGGCTTCATGTGACCCTGATCGAGGGCTAAGCAGGTGCTACATATTGCCCAAGGGTGACCCGCAGGCTAGTGGAGGGAAGGAGCACCTTATGTCTCCTCTGGTAGAGAGGTATCTCCACCCCACCACCCTAAGCAGTAGACATAAGTCTGCACTAGTTTGCTGTTAAGATAGGCGTTACAAGGTAACACAGTGGTTATTGTAATGCTATTACAGCATCAGTGATCCAGGTTCATTTCCTGTCACTGCCTGTAAGGGTTTGTGCATTCTCCCCATGAATGCATGGGTTTCCTCTGGGTGCTCTGGTTTCCTCCCATATTCCAGAGACGATTGGGTTAGTAGGTTAATTGGTCACATTAGGTCCTGTAGACTTATTGGGCTGAAGGGCCTGTTACTCTAAATAAATTGCACTTTTGGTCAATAAACTTTGGATCAATGCAATCCTTGGTAAAGCCCAAGTGGTTCACCCAGCCTGTCCTCCTGTCATCTGCTGTAGTTGCCATATGCCATATGAACAACTGAACCTGCACACACCAAACACCAACTCACACACCCATGGAATCTGCAGGGAGGGGAACAAAAAAACCCTCAATCGAGAGAAAGAAGAGAAATTCTCCAAAGCTGCTACATGATACACAAGTCATCGATGCAGACCAGAAGGTCCTTTGGCCCAGTGTTGTCTCAATGGTAGATCTGTCCAATTAATGCCAGCCCTCTCTGGGTCGTACAGTGGCAACTATTTGACAGTGATAAGTATAGGCTGACCAGAGACCCACCCGTTGCACTTTACAAATCATTCATCACTGGTGAACTCGTGGAGCTGCAGAAATATCAGGATTGTGGCATATGGAAACTCACTGGTGGAAGTTACTTTTTTTTAGAAAGAGATACAGTACAGTTACAGGCTCTACTGGCCCAACGAGCCCACTTATGTGACCAATTAGCTTACTAACCCGTACCTCTTCGGAATGTGGGAGGAAACTGGAGCACCCAGAGGAGACGTGTGTAGTTCCAGGGAGAAATTAACTGCAAGTACACTTGAGTGGAAACTCTTTAGGTGGAACTACAGATCATCAAGAGGCAGGAAATGTAAGTGGGCTTGTATATAGATCCCCAAACAATGGTAGTAATGTAGGGGGATGGTATTAGACAGGATATGCAATAAGTATACAATTCTGATTCTGGGTGACTTCAATCTACAGATAGATTGGGCAAAATATATTAGCAATAATACTCCAAAAGAGGAATTTCTGGACAGTATTTGTGTTGGCCTTTTGGGCCAGGTTGTTGAGGAAACATATAAGGAGCAGGCAAACCTAGAATGTATGCTACGTAATGAGAAAGGATTAATTTAGAGTCACTTGGGAAGCGTGATCACAACATAATACCATTTTTCATTAAGGAGGAGAGTGAGAGAACTAGGTCTGAGACCAAGGTTATGATACCAAATAAAAGAAACCATAATGGTAAGAGGTGTGGGGTCTCACTATTGATGATACATTTTGTTAACATGGATGTCAGAAATAAATATAATATTTCTAAGCTTGCAGTTAACACAAAGCTGAAGAGTGAGCTGTAAAGAGAATGCAGAAGGTGGTCCAGTTTCATGTGGAATGATTGAGAGACTGTGCAAATGCAGTAAAATGGATTAAGATTAACTTTATTAGTGACATGTACATCAAAACTTTGAAATTTAGACTGAAATGTGTTGTTTGCGCCAAATTAAATCAATGACGATGATGTTGGGCAGCCATAAGTGTCACCATGCTTCTGGTGCCAAAAATGTATGCCCACAACTCACTAACCCTAGCCCGTACATCTTTGGTATGTGGGAGGAAACCAGAGCACCTGGAGGAAGCCAACACAGTCATGGGCAGAGTGTACAAACTCCTTGAAGAAGAAGAATTAGGAGAAGAGAACGTCTGATCTCAAACCTCCACTGCCTTGCAACTATATCCACTCAAGGGGGAAGGCTTCGGGAGTGACCCCCGAGGGAAAAATCTGGAGCTGAAGTCCCTAAGGCAGTTCTATATTGAGTTCAACGCTGCCTGGCAACTCCTGCGATGCTGCTGGTACCCAACTGTATTAGTCTCTGCCATCCCTTTGGATTCATCAGTTGCATGGAGAGGGGGAGCTTGCGACCTGGGCAACAGCTTGCTCTCCATATCGTACTGCCCAGGCTTGCGTATCTAGACAGTTAGGATGCAATATCCATGGTTGACTCTCAGTGGTATTCATTGCTACGGATGGCTGTGGAGTCCAAGTCATTGGCTATATTTAAAGCGGAGGTTGGTAGCTTCTTGATTGTAAGGGTGTTAAAGGATATGAGGAGAAAGCAGGAAGATTGAGAGGGATAATAAATCATCCATGATGCAATGGTGGAGCAGACTGGATGGGCCAAATGGCCTAATTCGGCTTCTATGTCTTATGGTATGCTATCCATCATAGCAAGGGGATTTGAGAAAAGGAGCAACTGTGTAGGGTTTCATGAGACCACACCTTGAGCATTGTGTGCAGTTTTAGCCTGCCTGAGAAAGATATTCTTGCCATGAAGGGACATCAGTGAAAGTTCATTAGACTGGTTCTTGGGTGAAAAGACTGACACATGAAGAGGACCAGGGCAATTGGACTTTCTTTGACTGGAGTTTCGAAGATTGAGAAGAAATCTCACATATATACTAACAGGACTGTCAGTGAACAGGACCATGAGAAGCAGTAGCGATTTCACTTAAGTCTGTGATTGAAGATTTAAAAAGGCAGCACTTTGTGGCAGTTATCGGATTTGGTTGCACCCAGTCAGTGAACAGGAGCATGAGAAGAAGGAACCATTTCACTTAGGTCCACAATTGAAGACTAAAACAGGCAGAGCTTCGTGGCAGTTTTCGGAGTTGGCTGTGCCCAATCAGTGAACAGATTCATGAGAAGGGGTGAATAAAAATGAGGCAGGGGCAAGTGGAGCGGCCGTTGTGTGAGTGGGCCAGTGTTGGAGTGGATTTGGCTCATCAGATATAGATAAGGTCTGGCTGGGGCAAGGTAAGTATCAGGGAAATTTTGTCTTCTTCTTCTTTATTCTGCATTCCTCATCTGTTAGGGTACAGTTGGTGCAGAAAGAATGGCTCCAGCAGCTGTGTTGTGTTCTTTGTGTGAGATGTGGAAATTCTGGGAGATCTCCAGCCACTCGGATAACCACAGCTGCACCGAGCTGCAGCTCCTCAGAAAATGTGTTAAGGAACTGGAGCTGCAGCTCAATGACCTCCAGGTCATACGGTTCACAGAGGAAGTGGTAGATAGGAGCTCCAGGGAGGTAGTCACCCCTAGGTTACAGGAGGCAGATGGAAATGAGTAGCCAGTGCAGAGTACCCCTGTGGCCATACCCCTCAATAATGAGTATACATAACACTTTGGATGCTGTTGAGGGGGATGACCTAGCAGGGGCAGCCATTGCGACCAGGTCTCTGGCACTGAATCTGATGCTGTGGCTCAGAAGAGAAGAGAGGTGAAGGGGACTGCAGTAGTGATAGGAGAGTTTATAGTTAGGGGGGTAGAGATGAGATTCTGTTGGTGTAATAGAGACACCCGGCTGGAATGTTGCCTGCTAGGTGCCAGGGTCAGGGATGTCTTGAATTGGGTCCACAGCATTCGAAAGGGAGAGGGTGAGCAACTGGAAGTCTTGGTACATATTGGCAGAAACGACATAGGTAGAAAAGCTGAGGAGATCCTGAAGAGAGATTTTAGGGAGCGAGGTAGAAGGCTGAAGGGTGGAACCTCCTGGGTAGTAAACCTCTGGATTGCTGCCTACCACGCACCAGTGAGGGTAAGAATAGGATGATTTGGCAGATGAAGGGATATGGGGAGAAGGCAGGAGATTGGGTCTGAGAGGTAAATAGATCAGCCATGTTGAAATGGTGGAGCAGACTTGATGGGCCGAATGGCCTAATTCCGCTCCTACCTGTAGATGCAGGAAGAACATGTCTGATGGTTGACCAATGGTCACCATCTAAGGATAAGGATAAGCCACTTAAGATGAAGATGAGGAGGAATTTCCTCTCACTGAGATTAGTGGGCCTATGAAATTCTCCACCACAGAAAGCAGTTGAAATCAGTAAATACTTTCAAAAATATTTTTCTTAGGGCTGGAGGGATCAGAAAGAAAGAAGGAGAAGGCTGAAAGATGATGCTGAATTTGGATGGTCAATCACGGTCATATTGGATGGCAAGGCAAGTTTGAAGGGTCAATAGACCACTCCCACTCCTACTCATGAAATTCTGATAACTTCCCTCAATGGCTTTGAGATCCTGTGGGTAGCGTGGTCTTTGAGAATGGAAGGGGCTTAAATAGTTACTATTAATGAACGTAGCAAAACTTACTTGCATTTAATAGTAGAACCTTGTAACATGACTTCTGACCCTTATCCACCATTGCCATGCTGAAAGGCACCCACCTCCCAACACCTCCAGTATTTTAAAAAAATGAACAAACAAATATTTAAAGAATGTATTGAAACCCAAACATTTCTAATGGCTTTGCGAGTCCTTCCCTTCCTTTCGCCAAGAGTTTACATTAACCTCCAGTCAGTTTATTAGTCTTTAATTCCCGGAGTCTCTCAGATAAATTGAGAACAGTTGATAATCTTATTATCCTGGTATTATTAAAATCATCTTTCATCAAATGATACCAGTAACGTGGCTGTTAACATGGTTCCATTTCCTTTGCAATTCATTTTGAGGCTCAGGATGTCACCTGGCAAAGCAGTGTTTATTGTCCTTTCCTAATTGCCCTTGAGAAGAGAGTGGTGAGCTGGTCCATTGAATTACTGAAGTCCTGGTGTAGCCACTCTGTTGGGAGATTCAAACCCAGTGACAAAGAAAGAATGGCGATAGACTTATAGTCATGATGGCATCTTACAAAGTCAAAGTCACTTTATTATCTAAGTGTGTATATATCACTATATACGTACGTAATTACCTTGAGATTCGTTTTCTTCTTGGAATTTACAGGAAGGTAAAGAAGTACAATAGAATGAATAAAAAACCATACACAAAGACATAGAAACAACCAATGGGAAAAAGACAAACTGTGCACATTAGAAAACAGAAAACAAAATAAATAATACTGAGAACAGGAGTGGCAGAGTCCTTGAAAGGCTGTAGGCTGTGGAATTTGAGCATGGCATCAAGATTCCAGAATCATAATTCCAATTCTGAGATCTTGATGCCATGCTCAAATTAAATGCTGCCTTGATTTTTAAGGGCAGTCACTCTCACTTAACTCTAGAATTCAGCTCTTTGGCCCGTGCTTTACATTGATGAAGTCTGGAGCCAAATTATCCTGGAAAACCCAAAATGAGTGTTGATATGTGGATTACTGGTGAATAAGCTGGATCACACTGTCGACAGCAGCTTCTATCATTTCGCTAATGACTGAGAGTCAACAGATTAGTAGATGGGATTTCCTTTGCTTTTGTGAGCAGGCCATAACTAGGCAACTTTCCATGATATTGGGTGGTTGCAAATGTGATACCGTTACTGGAACAACATGGTTACATGTTCTTCTAGCTCTGAAACACGTCTACTGTACTTCAAGTTGACATGTTGTCAGGTCCCAGAGTATGTCCTATATTTAGTATTGTCAGTCCCTAGGATTATCAAGTGGACAGAATCAAACTAGCTGAAGAATGGCCTCGGTGAGGTTTGGAAAACCTAGATTCGTCAGCAACTTTCAGCAAACCATGGACAAAGGAGAGGCAGTTGATGTCAATTACTTGGATTTTCAGAAGGCATTTGATAAGGTGCCACATATAAAGTGCTTAACAAGATAAAATCCTATAGCATTACAGGGAAGATACTGGCATGGATAGAAGGATGCCTGACAGGCAGGAGGCAGTCAGTAGGAATACAAGGGGCCTTTTCTGGTTGGCTGCCAGTGACTAGTGGTGTTTCTCAGGGGTCGATATTGGACCACTACTTTTCACATTGTTTGTCAATGATTTAGATAATGGAATTGATGGCTTTGTGGTAAAGTTTGCGGATGTTTTGAAGATAGGTGGAGGGGTAGGTAGTGCTGAGGAAGCAATGCGATTGCAGCAGGACCTAGGCAAATTGGAAGAATGGGCAAAAAGTGGCAGATGGAATAAAGTGTTGGGAAATGAAAAGGAACAAAAGTGCGGACTACTATCTAAATGGGGAAGGTCTCAAAGCTCTCCGTTTCTTTTTGGATTTCACCATGTATGTCCAGTCCCTATATACTTCCATCCCCCATCAGGAAGGTCTCAAAGCTCTCCGCTTCTTTTTGGATTCCAGACCTAACCAGTTCCCCTCTACCACCACTCTGCTCCGTCTAGCAGAATTAGTCCTTACTCTTAATAATTTCTCCTTTGGCTCCTCCCACTTCCTCCAAACTAAAGGTGTAGCCATGGGCACCCGTATGGGTCCTAGCTATGCCTGCCTTTTTGTTGGCTTTGTGGAACAATCTATGTTCCGTACCTATTCTGGTATCTGTCCCCCACTTTTCCTTCACTACATCGACGACTGCATTGGCGCTGCTTCCTGCACGCATGCTGAGCTCGTTGACTTCATTAACTTTGCTTCCAACTTTCACCCTGCCCTCAAATTTACCTGGTCCATTTCCGACATCTCCCTCCCCTTTCTAGATCTTTCTGTCTCTATCGCTGGAGACAGCTTATCCACTGATGTCTACTATAAGCCTACTGACTCTCACAGCTATCTGGACTATTCCTCTTCTCACCCTGTCTCTTGCAAAAATGCCATCCCCTTCTCGCAATTCCTCCGTCTTCGCCGCATCTGCTCTCAGGATGAGGCTTTTCATTCCAGGATGAAGGAGATGTCCTCCTTTTTAAAAGAAAGGGGCTTCCCTTCCTCCACCATCAACTCTGCTCTCAAACGCATCTCCCCCGTTTCACACACATCTGCTCTCACTCCATCCTCCTGCCACCCCACTAGGAATCGAGTTCCCCTTGTCCTCACCTATCACCCCACCAGCCTTCGGGTCCAACATATAATTCTCCGTAACTTCCGCCACCTCCAATGGGATTCCACCACTAAGCACATTTTTACCTTCCCCCCTTCTGTTTTCCGCAGGGATCGCTTCCTACGCGACTCCCTTGTCCACTCGTCCCCCCCATCCCTCCCCACTGATCTCCCTCCTGGCACTTATCCGTGTAAGCGGAACAAGTGCTACACATGCCCTTACACTTCCTCCCTTACCACCATTCAGGGCCCCAAACAGTCCTTCCAGGTGAGGCAACACTTCACCTGTGAGTCGGCTGGGGTGATATACTGCGTCCGGTGCTCCCGATGTGGCCTTTTATATATTGGTGAGTCCTGATGCAGACTGGGAGACCATTTTGCTGAACACCTACACTCTGTCCGCCAGAGAAAGCAGGACCTCCCAGTGGCCACACATTTTAATTCCACGTCCCATTCCCATTCTGATATGTCTATCCACGGCCTCCTCTACTGTAAAGATGAAGCCACACTCAGGTTGGAGGAACAACACCTTATATTCCGTCTGGGTAGCCTCCAACCTGATGGCATGAACATTGACTTCTCTAACTTCCGCTAATGCCCCACCTCCTCCTCATACCCCATCCGTTATTTATTTATTTATATACACACATTCTTTTTCTCTCTCTCCTTTTTCTCCCTCTGTCCCTCTCACTATACCCCTTGCCCATTCTCTTGGCTCCCCCCCTCCCCCCTTTTCTTTCTCCCTAGGCCTCCTGTCCCATGATCCTCTCATATCCTCTCATATCCCTTCTGCCAATCAACTGTCCAGCTCTTGGCTCCATCCCTCCCCCTCCTGTCTTCTCCTATCATTTTGGATCTCCCCCTCCCCCTCCCACTTTCAAATCTCTTACTAGCTCTTCCTTCAGTTAGTCCTGACGAAGGGTCTCGGCCCGAAATGTCGACTGTACCTCTTCCTAGAGATGCTGCCTGGCCTGCTGCGCTCACCAGCAACTTTTACGTGTGTTGCTTGAAATTCCAGCATCTGCAGATTTCCTCGTGTTTACGTATCTAAATGGGGAGAAGGTTCAAACATCTGGGGTGCAGAGGGACTTAGGAGTCCTCATGCAAGACTCCCAAAAGGTTAATTTATTGGTTGTGTCTATGGTAAAGAAGACAAGTGCAATGTTGGCATTTATTTCAAGGGGAATAACATATAAAAGCAAGGAGATAATGCTGAACCTTTATAAGACACCAGTCAGGTCGCACTTAGAGTATTGTCAACAGCTTTGGGCCCGATATCTCAGAAAGGTTGTGTTGTCATTGGAGAGAGTCCAGATGAATTTCACAAGGATGATTTTGGGAATGAAGGGGTTAACATATGGGGAGTGTTTGGCAGCTTTGGGCCTGTACTCACCAGAATTTAGAAGAATGCGGGGGGATCTCATTGAAACCTCTTGAAAGGACAAGATAGGGTGGATGTGGAGAGGATGTTTCCTATGGTGGGGGTATCCAGAACTAGAGGGCACAGCCTCAAAATTGAGGGGTGACCTTTTAGAACAGGGGTAAGGAGGAATGTTTTTAGCCAGAGAGTAGTGAATCTGTAGAATGTTTTGCCACAGACTGCAGTGGAAGTCAAGGCCGTGGGTATATTTAAGGTGGAAGTTGATTGTTTCCTGATCAGTCAGGGCATCAAAGGTTACGGCGAGAAGGCAGGTGTGTGGGGTTGAGTGGGGTCCAGGATCAGCCATGATGGAATGGTGGAGCAGACTTGATGGGCTGAATGGCCAAATTCTGCTCCTATGTCTTATGATCTTATGGTGAAAGTGTATTGCTTTGCTTTCCTTTCGACTACACCGGTGAGTCCGAGCAGAGGATCTTGACGACTGGGCATCCCAGGATCTCCATACCATCCACCCAGGCTTGTGGCCTGGAGAGGTCACTCCAGAGCTACTGTTCACAGCGGCAGAGCCAACAGGGAGGCAAACGATAAGCCCTCACTGATCAGCGTAGGTCACTATGGGCTGTCTTCGGCGGTGGAGGGGACCTTCATGTCCCACTGGTCAGCAACCACCCACCTCAAGCTGGGCAGCCCCCGGCTAATAAGGTGCTGACCCGCCACAGCCTGCCTGCTTCATTGGGTGCTTGGAGCTCAGAGGATCAACTTAACAAGCAGACAGCAAACATTGCACCAGGCATAGTTCAAAGTTCAAAGTAAAATTTATTACCGGAGTACATACATTGTCACCACATACAGCCCTGAGATTCTTATTCTGCGAGCATGCTTAGCAAATCTATAGAAGAGTAACTGTAAGCTGCAAGCAAACTGAGCAAATGCATATATAAATAAATAGCAATAAATAATGAGCATGAAATAACAAGATAGAAGAGTCAAAGAACAACCAAGAAGAGAAATGAAGTTTCCAATCCTATGATTGTTGAGCTGGAACATCACGAGCATGTGTCCTGGCCTCTCCAATGACCTACGACACGTCGATGACAACAGGAAGACCGCCAGCCTCCAGAAGCTGAACAGCGGCGTTGCTACGGTGCAGGAGAGCGGGTCCCCTCAGACAGCAGCCTCAGAGAGCAGGGCTACACCTTCCTCTGGCAGGGGAAGAAGCCAGAGGAACCGCGGCAGCATGGCATTGAATTTGCAGCGGGAAGCTCGCTGCTTTCCTCACTGACACCGCCATCCGGAGGCTGAGCCCCTGTCTGAGCAATCGACATTCCCCTGTACTCAAGAGGGAACCTCATCGCGGATGCCTTCTCAAGGGCATTGTGAGACTGCCTGTCATGGAAGAACTTGACCTGTTGATGAACTCAACAACAAGGCAATCGGTTGCCTAGTAAGTGGTAAGGCTCCGAGAAGAGATGGCATCCTACCTGATCGTCTCTGTCGGTGTTGGGGGGAAGTGCCAGTGCCTCAGGACGTGCACAACTCCAACATCTTCACCCTCTACAAGAAGAAAGGCAACCGTGGTGACTGCAAAAACTACCACGGCGGCTCACTTCTCAGCGTCACTGGCAAGGTTTCTGCTCGCGTGGCACCCAACAGGTTACAAGCACTGGCTGCTCACGTATATCCAGAATCACAGTGCGGGCTCCAAGTGGGACGGTCGACAATTGACATGATCTTCCCACTACGCCAGCTCCGAGAGGAGAGACAACCGCCGTACATTGCCCGCATCGACCTGACAAAGGCCTTCCACCTGGTCAGCAGAAACGACCTCCTCACACTGCTCCAAACGATTGGATATCCCCACAAGCTCCCCAGGAGGATCATATCATTCCAGGAAGACAAGCAAGGCACTGTCCAGCTTGATGGCTCTCCCTCAAGTCCCTTTCCAATCAAGAGCGACGTGAAGCCTGGCTGCTGACTGGCTTCTACACTCTTCGGCATCTTTTTCGCCCTTCTGCTGTCCCATGTCTTCAGTTTTTCGGAGCACGGTGTATACCTTCACACTAGAAGTGACAGCAGGCTGTTCAACCTTGCACGTCCAAGAGCAAAGACCAAGGTGTGGCTGGTATTAATAATGGAGTTGCTGTTTGCAGACGATGCCACCCTGACATCACACTCAGAGGAAGCCCTCCAGAGTGTTATCAACTGCTTCGCACTTGCTTGATTACAAGCCTCAACGAGACAAACATCATGTGTCAAGACGTCAACAACACATCAAAAGTCTGCACAGGTGACTACACCTCGACATGGTAGGTAAACTCATCCACCTCGGCTCCACCATCTCAAGCAACCTCTCCCTCGAAGTCGAACTTAATAAGCGGGTTGCCAGAACAGCAACAATGATGTCTCACCTGGCAATAAGAGTCTGGGAGTACTCCATGCTGACCCAGAACACCAAGATGAAGGTCTACCAGGCCTATGTGCTCAGCATTCTCCTGTACAGCAGCGAATCATGGATGACCTACTCTCACCGAGAGCGCTACCTGAGCGCATTCCACCTCTGCTGCCTCAGACGCATCTTGGGCATCACATGGCAGGATCACGTCCCAAACAAGAACGTTCTAGAACAAGCAGGCATTGCAAGCATGTTCGGCCTCCTCACTCAGCGTTGCTTACAGTGGCTTGGTCACGTCAGCCACCTGGAGGACGGCCGGATCCCCAAAGGCGTACTGCATGGAGAGCTCACCACCGGGGCCAGACCCACTGGAAGACCAGCTCTGCGTTATAAAAGACGTCCGTAAGTGCAACAAGAAAGCTGGTGGATGTTGACCCAACAACCTGGGGAGTCGTGATAGCCAACCGCAGCAGCTTGGAGGCAGGCTTGAAGAGGAGCGAGCAGAAGACAGGAGAGCAGTGGGAAGCAAAGAGAGAGATGGCTGAGGGAAGGATTGACATCAGCACCTCCAAAGCCTGGCACAGCATTCACTTGCAGAAACTACAGGAAGACCTGTCGCTCCAAAATTGGACTGTACAGCCATAGCAGGCATTGCAACTCTACAATGGACTGGCCCATAGTGCACTCTCCAATGTCCTTCGAGACAGATGGATGTCATCATTATGAAGTCACAATTTTCCCTTTTATTGATTGCAGCGCTTGAGGTTGGACTTACTAGGTGTCATGAGGTAGTGGCTGGGAACGGACCCAAGTGCAAGACACAGACACTGAAGTACTAGGGACAGGACTATGATACAGGGTGAGGGCTAGGACATGGACACGAAAACCGGGAACCCGGAACAGGACTGGACAAGAGAGCTAGGAGCCCGGGCTTGGACTCCGAGTCAGAGACTGGACAAGGATCCAGAACCTGGGTCTTGCCTCTGGCTTGGACCCCAGAACTAGGCAAGGACATGACTTGGCTGGCAGGCAGGACGAGGCTGGAGTTTTCAGAATTGAGGCGAGGCTGGAGACCAGAGGCTTGAGGCGAGGCTGGAGACCAGAGGCTTGAGGCGAGGCTGGAGACCAGTCTTGAGGCGAGGCGAGGCTGGAGACCAAAGGCTTGAGGCGAGGCTGGAGACCAGAGAATTGAGGGGAGGCTTGAGACCAGAGACTTGAGACTAGAGACTTGAGGCGAGGCTTGGGGTCTTGAAGCTCCTCCTGGGCAGGACATGGTACTCCTGGGCAGGGCGCGGTACTCCTGGGCAGGGCGCGGATCACCTGGGCAGGGTGCAGTTCTCCACCTGACGGAGGCAAGGGACAGAAAGGGACAGAACCAACCGTAGGTAACGGCAATACGGCCTGGCTTACCCAACGGATTCAAGAGACAGGAGGGAATAGAACCAACCGTAGGGTAACAGCAAGACGGCCTAACTTACCCAGCGGAGGCAAGGGACAGGAAGGGACAGAACCAACCACATGGTAACGGCAAGATGACCTGACTTACCCGGCGGAGGCAAGGGACAGGAAGGGAGCTAGATACAGGGGGGCTCCAGGACAAGACTGCAGGCGAGACGAGGCGAGAATTACCAGCAAGACAAGGCAAGGCTTCAGGCAATGCAAGGTGAGACAAGAACTTCAGGTGAGGCGAGAGTTACCGGCAAGACAAGGCAGGGCTTCAGGCGAGGAAACAGAAGGCAGGGGAAGGGATACAAGGAGTAAGGATAAGAACAATCCAGCAGCCACGCCCTTGTCTCTGGAGGTATTTATGCAGCCAGCCCCAACGAGGATCAGCTGCCTGAATCAGTGCTCAACAGGAACAGAGACAGGGTAGACAGGAAAACCTGGAGCAAGGGTCGATGGATTGGACAGTGAGCCGGAATGTGGACTTCACAGACTGGGCCATGATACTAGGTGACTGACCGTGGTCGTTAATCTATAACAAAAATGACAGATCAGACCAAATGAAAAAGAAGTGCAGACAGTATACTGTGGAGTGTTTGAAATATGGATTTATACCAGCACCAAGCAACCAACAACAGCCAGTGTCTGTTGTGTGAAAATGTTTTTTTTTTAATTGAGGCAAGGAAACCGTCCAGCCTTCTTGAACATTTGAAGAGAATACACTGTGATAAAGCAAACAAGAACTTGGCTTATTTTCAGTAACTTTCTGAAAACTTTCAGAAATAGAAAACACTTCAAAGCATGCTTGCCAGCACTTCATAACAAAACAGTGATGGTTTGCGTGCTTCATACAACACTTCATTGCTCATGGCTAAATCTGGAAAGCCCCACACAATTGGGGAAGAGCTGATTCTGCCGGTAGTAAGGGAGGTTTTGAGCACAGTTTTGCATTAGTCACCAGTCCAAATAATTAGTGATTCTGGTCAGCAGGAACTCTGTTCAAAGGTGAATAGATTAAATTTCTGAGAACGTGGAAGACAAATTGTGCAATATAGTTAAGACAAGAGAATTTGCTCTGTGTTTGGATGATTCAACTTTTCCTGGCAACAAATCATTGCTTCTTGGTAATGTTCACTTCATGAAAATCAAAAGCATTGATTCAAGAGTTGTTATTTGCAAGGGCACTCAAAACAGATACAAAAGAGGAGTCAATACTTTGGGTTGTTGTGCCATTTTTCAAAGAGAAGGACATTCTGCTCACCAACATTCTTGCTTGACCAGCAGATGGGGCACCATCAATGGCAAGATGCCATCACGGGGTTATTACTTTTTTGAAAAAAAACTGTACCTAACATGTTTACCATCCCAGCCAACCTTGTCACAAAAACTGATCGACTGCACAGATCATTAAATGCTGTTATCATAATGGTAAATAAAATCAAGCCCCATACTCTCAGTTCTCGACTATTTCGAGAGCTTTGTATTGAGAATTATAAACAGTTTGAACATTTGCTGTTGCACACAGAAGTCAGGTGACTCTCAAAAGGAAACTGCCTGAGATGCTTTCGTATGCTGTTGAAACTGTAATAAAATTCTTTGACGACTCAAGTGTTTCATTTAGTAATCAACTCAAGAATATTGGGCATGACATTGCTTATTTGTTAGAATTATTTGTGAAGTTTAATGAAGTCAGTCTTCAATTACAAGGAAATGATGTGATTCTTATCAAAGTCAAATAAGTCGTCTCCGCATTTTTGTCCAGGATAACCCTATTGGCCATCGCGACCTTTCCCAATTTCTGAGTTGGAAGAGAAAGAAAGAGTATCAGATGATAATCTTCAAGCATACGGTGCCCATCTTGGTGAGTTGCGAAAAGACATGTTAGAGAGATTCCAGGATCTTCCCTCGATCCAAATTCCAGATTAGGTAATGAAATCCAGGAGTGACTTGGAAGACAGGTGCCCGCAGCATTCAGACCCGTGAGCAACCCGATTCCTCGGTACTGTTGCTGACTGAAGCATCGTGGGAGGTTGAAACATCAAGACAGCTGGCGCAACTGTCAGAGGCATCTGCGCTCGAGTCATTTCCCTCTCTTAATGGTGAGCAGGACTCTGCTGATTCTCGAGTTAGGACAACCTGCGGAGCTGTTGGCCTCCCCTCTGGCTGAGGCTGGGGTGATATGTCTGTCTCTAAAGTGTGAGAGAGAGTCTGTCTGAGACGTCAAAGTGTAGGGGTAGACAATAGTTTTTGATGGACTCTAGATCATGGTGTTTGCAGACTTGCTATTGCTTGCAAGGTGGGTGGGTGGGGGGGGGTGCTGATGCTTTCGCTGGAGCCAATGGGGGGAGGGAGGAGCGTTGATGCTTTTTCTGCTGCCTGGGAGGGGGAGGGAGCTTTGGAATTCTAACATTTTTCGAATATTCGTTCTTTGGGATTTTTTTCCCTCTGTTTCGTGGATGTTTGCGAAGGCTAAGGACTTCAGGCTGTATACCATATACATTCTCTGATATTAAACTGAACCCATTCCTGAGCACTTGTAATGAGGAATTAACAGGAAGGGTCGAGGAAGAACTGGTGTCATTGCAAAATGACTGAGCTGAAGCTGAAGCTCAAAAAATAACGGCAAGATTTTTGGCTGCAGAAAGAAATCTCTGAACTCTAGCCTGCACTGTGGAAAAAGGTCAAGATGTTCTTTATTGCCTTTCCAATATCATATTTAGTGGAGTGCAGTTCAATGCGGTCACTCAACTTCTTTCAAAGCAATAAAACACACTGCAAATTGCTGAATGTGGGATCTGAGACTCTTTCTGATGTTGAGAAGGTGATATCACTACACCAAGCCCATCCATCTCATTGAAAGGTGAAAAAGCAACGGAATAGTGAGTAATTAAACTACTTTTGTTTCTTTTCAAATCTTTTTATTGAATTAGTACACAAAAGGTAAACCATATAGGCACTAATACATTGTTGTAATATAACTTTACAAGAGATATTAATACACAAAAAAAGTTAGTACAAACAGTGCAGTTTAGATATAAAATAACAAGGTAATATAATAGTATACTAAATTTCATACATATCAGTAAGGAAAAGAAAAAAAACCCGAACCCCCCCCCCCCAAAAAAACCCACCGTGCAACTAATCTAAAAAGCAAAGCAAAGCAATGGGCTAACTGGGTATCAAGTAGAGTTAAACAACTTAAAACAATCACGTCCTCAAACCCGACCTCCATTAAAAACAGTTAAAAAGCAAGAAGGGAATGTAAATATGGACAGAGAGAGAGAAAAAGTTACATTAAATGAAAATGTTGAATAAAAGATCTCCAGGTCTGTTCAAATTTAGCTGAAGAATCATAAAGATTACTTCTAATTTTCTCCAAATTAAAACATAGTATCGTCTGGGAAAACCAAAAGAATGTAGTTGGAGGATTAGTCTCCTTCCAATGTTGAAAAATACATCTTTTTGCCATTATAGTAAGAAATGCAATCATTCTATGGGCTAAAGGAGAAAGATTACTGGAAATTTTAGGTAATCCAAAGATAGCAGTAATACGATGGGGAGAGATATCTATATTCAATACCTTTGAAATAATATTAAAAATGTCTTTCCAAAAAGTTTCCAGAGTAGGACAGGACCAAAACATATGAGTTAAGGAGGCTATCTCCCCAAGATATCTGACACAAAGAGGGTTAATATGAGAATAAAAATGAGCTAATTTATCTTTGGACATATGTGCTCTATGGACAACTTTAAATTGAATTAGGGAGTGTTTAGAACAGATAGAGGAAGTATTGACTAGTTGTAAAATATGCGCCCAGTCATCCACCAAAATAATAAAGCCCAATTCCTTTTCCCAATCTGACCTAATCTTATCGAATGGAGCTTTCCTAAGTTTCATAATAGTATTATAAATAATAGCCGTTACACCTTTCTGACATGGATTAAGGTTAATTGTAGTATCTAAAATATATGTAGGAGGTAGCGTCGGAAAGGAGGAGAGTATAGTACTTAGGAAATTTCTAACTTGGAGGTATCTAAAAAAAATGTATTCTTGGTAAGTTATATTTGTTAGATAATTGTTCAAAAGACATAAGGGAACCATCTAAAAATAAATCCAAAAACCGTGAAATACCATTAGTCTTCCAAATTTGAAAAGCACGGTCCGTGGAAGAGGGGGGAAAGAATATGTTGCCTAAAATAGAAATCGCAAGCCCAAATTGATTAAGATCGAAAAATTTCCGGAATTGAAACCAAATACGTAAGGTATATTTAACTATCAGGTTACAAACCGGTTTGTGGCGTTTCAAATCAAAAGGAAGAGAAGAACCTAAAATGGAGCCAAGTGCATAACCTTGAGCAGATTGTAATTCCAATACTACCCATCTAGGAATGGATAGTGTATCTTGATCAAGTCACCAAAATTTCATGTGTCAAATATTAATTGCCCAATAATAGAATCTAAAGTTAGGTAATGCCAAACCTCCATCTCTCTTAGCTTTCTGTAGATGTATTTTACCCAGTCTCGGGTTTTTATTTTGCCAAATAAATGAAGAAATTTTAGAGTCAACTTTGTCAAAAAAGGATTTTGGAACAAAAATCGGTAGTGCCTGAAATACATATAAAAATTTTGGCAGAATAAACATCTTAACAGCATTAATACGACCAATCAAAGTTAAATAAAATGGAGACGGTTTAAATGAAAGTTGAGTAATATGATCAATTAAGGGTAGGAAATTAGTTTTAAATAAATCTTTATGTTTACAGGTAATTTTAATCCCAAGATATGAAAAATGATTATTAACCAATTTAAATGGAAGGTTCTGATACAAGGGAAGTTGCTTATTAATCGGGAAAAGTTTACTCTTACTGAGATTTAACTTATAACTGGTAAAAAGACTAAATTGTGCTAATAAATCTAAAGCAGCGGGGATAGATTTTTGAGGATTAGAAATATATAAAAGTAAGTCATCAGCATAGAGTGATACTTTATGGGACTTTAAGCCCCGAGTTACCCCAATAATATTTGGAGATTCTCGAATAGCAATTGCAAGAGGTTCTAATGCAATATCAAATAATAAAGGACTAAGAGGACAGCCTTGTCTAGTTCCTCGAGAAAGAGGGAAAAAAGGTGAGCTTAAAGAGTTAGTACGGACTGAGGCCATAGGAGAATGATATAACAATTTGATCCAGGATATAAATTTCGGGCTGAAATTAAACATTTCAAGCACCTTAAATAAGTAAGGCCATTCGACTCTGTCAAAGGCTTTTTCAGCATCTAAGGAAATAATGCACTCAGGATCGTTTTGTGAGGGGGTATAAACAATGTTTAACGGTGTGTGAATATTATAAAAAGAGTAATGACCTTTAAACCCGTTTGGTCTTCTGAAATAATATAAGGAAGTGCTTTTTCTAATCTGTTTGCTAATAATTCAGAAAAAATTTTAGAGTCAACATTTAATAAGGATATTGGTCTATAAGATGCACATTGAGCAGGATCTTTATCCTTCTTTAATATTAAAGAGATCGATGCTCTATAGAAGGATTCGGGAAGTTTACCAAGTTTTAATGAGGCCTCCAGAATCCTAAATAACCAAGGGATTAATGAGGATGCAAAAAATTTATAAAATTCCGCGGTAAACCCATCAAGGCCAGGAGCTTTCCCCGGGTTCATAGAGAAAATAACATTCTTAATCTCATCAGTGGTAAAGGAAGTGTCTAGCATAGAAGATATATCCTGTGAAATCTTAGGGAAATCTAGGTTATCTAAAAAGTGATACATATATTTAGAGTCTCGTGGAGACTCTGATTGATATAAGGAGGGATAAAAATCAAAAAAGGGTTGATTAATCTCAGCTTGATCAAATATCAGTTGATCTTTTTGATTATAGATCTGATTAATTTGAAATTTAGTGTAATTAGTCTTCAACTGATTAGCCAACAGTTTACCAACTTTGTCATTATGTACATAAAATTCACTTCGTTTTCATTAATTGATTTGCAATCGAGGACGAAATTAATAAACTGTGTTCCATTTGAAGTTCAGTTCTTTGTTTATACAACTTCTCAGAGGGAGCTGTAGCATATTTCTTATCAATTTCCTTAATCTTGTCCACAATAACCAGCTCCTCCTGCTTCAACCTCTTCCTCAAAGCAGCAGAGTACGAGATGATCTGACCACGAATATAAGCTTTAAAAGTATCCCAAAGGATGTTCATAGAAATATCTTCTGTACAGTTGATTGTAAAAAAGAGATCAATCTGTCATTCATAAAGTTAACAAAATCCAAGTCCTGAAGCAACAGCGAATTAAAACGCCATTGTCTATTATTTTGTGTATTGGCCAGCATTTTAATAGAAAGGTTAAGTGCAGCATGATCTGAAATGGTTATAGAGTCATATTCACATTTAACCACTGAAGAAATAAGACGAGAGTCAATAAAAAAATAATCAATTCTTGAATAGGAATGGTGAACATGTGAAAAAAAAGAAAAATCTTTTTCCTGAGGATGCAAAAAACACCAAATGTCCGTCGACCCGGAATCTGAAAGGAATGAGTTAATCAAGGTTGCAGATTTATTGGGTAAGGTCCGTAAAGGAGCCAAACAGTCCAAAACTGGGGATAAACAAGTATTAAGATCCCCACCCCAGATTAGTGAAAACTCATTCAAATTCGGGAACAAATTAAATAATGATTTATAAAATTCCGGACAGTCCAGTCCATTCCGGAGCATAGATGTTAACCGAAACTACCTTTTTATTAAAGAGTAGACCACTAACCAATAGAAATCTACCATTTGGATCAGAAATAATATCGTGTTGTACAAAAGTGATTGAGGGATCTATAAAAATAGAAACTCCTCGAATCTTAGCGTTAGAATACGAATGGAAGTGTTGAGCCTTCCAGAATTTAAAAAAAATGTCCCCCCTCCGCACATGGGTCTCTTGTAAGAATAAAACATGTGCTTTAAGTCTCTGGAATACTTTAAAAACTTTTTTCCTTTTTATTGGATGATTAAGACCGTTAGTATTCCAAGAGACAAAATTAATAGTAGACTCCATAAACCCTAAAGTCAACCCGCAAAAAAAAGGATTGACAATAGGATTGACCCACGAACCCGGCAAGGGAACGGAACAAACAAGAGATAACGGGAAGGAGAACGCGACCAATACTTCGGTAATGTAAGTGGCCCAAGAAGAAAAAAAACTAAAAAGTGAAGCCCCTCCCACCACCCCCCCATACCCCCCAAAGCTAAATCTAAGGTAAATCAGCCAGAAAGAAGCGAGCACTAGAACTACCCCCATAACTTCCGATAGACGCTCACTAAAAAAAAGTGTATATGAATAGTTGAACTCTAATGCACACTCTGAAAATTATGAAAATGTTTCACTGTAATTAAATAATTTTCTGCAGTGTTAAATAGATTTGAATATTTTTTACAATTATTTGTCACTGCTTTGAATTTGCAGTTCCTATTTTCTTTAACTGTGCATCGTAAATCAATATTCTTTATAGCTTTTATGTAGATATCTCAAAAGGGAGCTGGGGATATGGTCTGGGAACTTAAAAATAATTTGGGGAACCGCTGCCTCAGCCGCATAGAACCATAGAACATTACAGTACAGAAACAGGTCTTTTGGCCCTTCTTGGCTGTGCCGAACCATTTTTCTGCCTAGTCCCACTGACCTGCACACGGACCATATCCCTCCATATACCTCTCATCCATGTACCTGTCCAAGTTTTTCTTAAATGTTAAAAGTGCGCCCGCATTTACCACTTCATCTGGCAGCTCATTCCACACTCCCACCACTCTCTGTGTGAAGAAGCCCCCCCAATGTTCCCTTTAAACTTTTCCCCCTTCACCCTTAATTTTATATACCTCTATCAAATCTCCCCTCATTCTTCTACGCTCCAGGGAATAAAGTCCTAACCTATTCAACCTTTCTCTGTAACTGAGTTTCTCAAGTCATGTTACTAAATTGGGGATGTTCTTGAAACCTCCTCCTCACGGTGGCTCTAGAATGATCTACCACCATTTCAAGTAAAAGTGACAGGGCTGTGGAGTTTCAAAATCCGGCCATTCCTTCACTTAACCGGGGACCACTTCTTTCAGTTAACCTTTGCCTTCCTTGCAGGTTGTTGCCCAATACGTTGGTCAAAAGTCACCATTCAACTGCATATAAATTCTAAGTGTAAATTCTAGACGAAATGGCTGCTAGCAGGTCGATTGCTCGTCTTTTTGTTGTTGTGCGGGATAGAAAACGAAGGGCGAACGGGCCCCCTCAGTGACAACGAACCGACTTCCGCTCATCGTTGTCATTGCGACGCTGGGCGGCTGTGACGTCATAGAGAGCGACCGGCCCCGCGACTGCGTACGCGTATTAGGCGGCGCGAAGCCAACTTGTCAAGCTATGGAGCTGAGGAGGTGGAAGTTGGGGCTTTGGTTCTTTTGTTGCCCCTTCGTTCCCGGTGTTCTGTGCTGGGAGGTGACCTTCCCTTTCCGATCGATGTACTGTAAAGTCTCGGACTCCTGCGTCTGCGCCTTCCAGGCTAAACTGGATAGTAAGTAGTCTTTAAACCAAAAGGATTTATGACCGAGACGGTCGGTCACCGTTATCCTCTTGACAGCAGGAAGGAAACGTGAAATGTAAATACTTTGCTTCTTCAGCCGTTGCTTTTACTTTATATGAACATCTAATAATTTTAGGACTGTTTTTAAAATGAATCGTAATGAGGCAGTTTATTCTTCCTTTGGTGCAGATAAGTACTTATACCACTCTCAAGACTATCGTTTTTTTTCATAGTCATAGTCATACTTTATTGATCCCGAGGGAAATTTGGTTTCGTTACAGTTGCACCAACCAAGAACAGAGTATAAATATAGCAATATAAAACCAGAAATAATTAAATAATAATATGTAAATTATGCCAGGAAGTAAGTCCAGGACCGGCCTATTGGCTCAGGGTGTCTGACCCTCCAAGGGAGGAGTTGTAAAGTTTGATGGCCACAGGCAGGAATGACTTCCTATGACGCTCTGTGTTGCATCTCGGTGGAATGAGTCTCTGGCTGAATGTACTCCTGTGCCCAACCAGTACATTATGTAGTGGATGGGAGACATTGTCCAAGATGGCATGCAACTTGGACAGCATCCTCTTTTCAGACACCACCGTGAGAGAGTCCAGTTTCATTCCCACAACATCACTGGCCTTGCGAATGTCTGCTACCCTCAGCCTGCTGCCCCAGCACACAACAGCAAACAAGATAGCACTGGCCACCACAGACTTGTAGAACATCCTCAGCATCGTCCGACAGATGTTAAAGGACCTCAGTCTCCTCAGGAAATAGAGACGGCTCTGACCCTTCTTGTAGATAGCCTCAGTGTTCTTTGATCAGTGCAGTTTATTGTCAATTCGTATCCCCAGGCATTTGTAATCCTCCACCATGTCCACACTGACCCCCTTGATGGAAACAGGGGTTACCGGTGCCTTAGCCCTCCTCAGGTCTACCACCAGCTCCTTAGTCTTTTTCACATTAAGCTGCAGATAATCCTGCTCACACCATGTAACGAAGTCTCCTACCGTAGCCCTGTACTCAGCCTCATCTCCCTTGCTGATGCATCCAACTATGGCAGAGTCATCAGAAAACTTCTGAAGATAGCAAGGAGGATTTTTTGGGGTGGAGGATTAATTTGGTAGAAAGTTGGGTCTGCTCTATCAATAATATGACCATAAGAACAGTTTGGAACAATGCTCCAACTACGTTCTTTTGGTTTTCCCAGACGATACTATGTTTAAATTTGGAGAAAATTAGAAGTAATCTCTATGATTTTTTGGTTAAATTTGAACAGACCTGGAGATCTTTTATTCAACATTTTCATTTAATGTAACTTTTTTTCTCTGTCTGTCTATATTTACATTCCCTTCTTGCTTTTTAACTGTTTTTAATGGAGGTCGGGTTTGAGGACGTGATTGTTTTAAGTTGTTTAACTCTACTTGATACCTAGTTAGCCCATTGCTTTGCTTTGCTTTTTAGATTAGTTGCACGGTGGGTTTTTTTGGGGGGGTTTTTTTTTGGTTTTTTTTTTCTTTTCCTTATTGACATGTATGAAAATTAGTATACTATTATATTACCTTGTTAATTTGTATCTAAACTGAACTGTTTATACTAACTTTTTGTGTATTAATATCTCTTGTAAAGTTATATTGCAACAGTGTATTAGTGCCTATATGGTTTACCTTTTGTGTACTAATTCAATAAAAAGATTTAAAAAGAAAGAAAGAACAGTTTGAAGGGTGATTGTTCATCAGTAAAATCACCTGTCTCTGGATTTCCCCAAAGGCTTTCCACTATCTTTGGGAAAAATTAGGTGTTTGGGTGTGTGAGATGATAGGTTGATGGGAGGGATGGGGAAGGGGCTTATTTTGCCATTGCTGTCTTGCTTAGTTTTGTTGTTGCTGCTTGTGTTATTTTGTGGAACATGCGGTGTTGAATGTGTGGTGATGTGTGCAGGCTGCCCCCAGCGCATCCTTAAGTTGTGTTGGTTATTAACGCAAATGAGGCATTTCACTCTATGCTTTGTTGCACAGGTGATAAGTAAATGAATCTGCATCTGATCTCAGATCTCCTCTGTTCTGTTGATAGTGTACAGCCACAGAGTAGAATGGTAGTGGAAGGGGTACCCACCCAGCAGACTGATTCTGAATGTTGCTGGGAGTTTTGAGGGTCCTTGTTGCTATTTCCTCTCATCCCTGGTTTGAGCCGACATTAGTGATTTAATTTTAAAGGGCCAAATTGATGCAGTGGTTCCATTTAAGCTGCTGGTCAATGCCTAACTCTGATAATGTGGGGATGCTATTTTGGTGCTGGAATATGAGGCAACTATTGCAGGCTGCCCCCAGCACATCCTTGGGTGCGTTGGTTGTTAATGAAAATGACACATTTCACCGTATGTTTTGATGTACAAGTGATAAATAAGTCCAAATCTCTAATGTTACTAGTAAGAAGTTCAGTGGTGTTATTTAGGGTCAGGAATAGTTAGCAGGATCTGCTTAGTTTGTTTATGAACCAGAATTTAAATATGACAAATTGTCCTGACTTCGTAATAATTAATGAACTGGCTTAGAACTCTTTCTTGAAGAAATCTTGTAGCGATGAATTGGATCCAGTGACTGGTATGTGTCATCCACAAGATTTCCCTTCAGATTTTGGGAGCTCTGTCCTTTGTCTCTAAATGACCTTGGTATTGATACAGTTCCTTGGTGTAGTGATCTTTAAGAGCCGTTTTCCTCTGTTGTAGAATTCATCTGCTTCTGAATCAAAGCCAGAGAAAATTCTGGAGACTGTAAGAGAGATTGATGAGTGGCGGTTACTCACTTTTACTGATTGAGGGAACACAAATGGGACGGTAATTTGCTGCACTGAATTTACTACCTGCTTTTTCATAAGGTTCTCCTAAGCATCTTATCACAGTGTCCTTCTGTTGCGGACGTCATAGAACAGGCCAGCCTCGAAAATGGGTAACTGTTGTGTGGGGCCCCAGCGAAATGTTGTTGGGACTCGGTAGTCTGCAGTGTGTCTGCTTGATGCTGGGGGTGCAAAATGAATAGGGTAGATATTCTGATGTGGGTGGCTGGGAAATGGTGAAGTTAGAACATTACAGCACAGTACAGGTCCTTTGGCCCATGATATTATTATGACCCAAGATCAATCTAACCTTTCTCTACTACATAGCCCTCCATTTTTTTTATCATCTATGTGCCAATCTAAGAGTCTCTTAAATGCCCCTAATGTGTCTGCCTCTACCACCACCCTTGGCAGCATCTTCCACACACTCACAACTCTGTCTATAAAACTTACCTCTGGCATTCCCCCCCCCATACTTTCCTCCAATCACCTTAAAATTGTGCCCCATCGTATTAGCCATTTATGATTATGAGGACACGCAGTCCCCTTTTATTGTCATTTAGTAATGCATGCATTAAGAAATGATAAAATGTTTTTCCAGAATGATATCACAAAAACACATGACAAAGCGACTTAAAAGCTAACAGAAACCACGTAATTATAACATATAGTTAGAACAGTGCAAAGCAATACCATAATTTGATAAGAACAGACCATGGCACAGTAAAAGTCTCAAAGTCTCTCAAAAGTCCCATCATCTCATGCAGATGGTAAACCTCCAGCGCCGCCAACTCGCCGATGCAGTATCCCAGAAGCATCCGAGCACAGTCCAACTCCAAGTCCATCCGAAAAACTCCGAGCCTCCGACTAGCTGTCCGACACCGAGCACCATCTCTGCCGAGCGCTTCGACCCCAGCCCCGGCAACAGGCGATACGCAAAGCCGAGGATTTGGGACCTTCGTCTCCGCAGATTCTCGATCGCACAGTAGCAACGGCAGCGAAGCAGGCATTTCAGAAGTTACTCCAGATGTTCCTCTGCACTTCTCAGGGCTGTCTCCATCAAATCCGGATTGTGCATAGCACCCCTAGTTACACATATCGATATCATTCGGAACAGCTGCGCGCCACCATCTTCTCTGACCTGGGAGAAGATGTCTGGCAATCTATGTGACCTATGCCTCTTATCATTTTGTATACCTCTGTCAAATTACCTCCCTCCTTCACTCAAAGAAAAGCCCTATCTCACTCAACCTATCCTCATAAAGCACGCTCTCTAATCCAGGCAGCGCCAGGTAAATCTCCTCTGTGGTCAAGAAATTAGCGTATTTGTCTAAAAACTGTGAACTCTTCTGAAATCATGGCCAAGAATCCATGTTCTTCAGACAAACATTTCAATATTTCAATACCTTTCAAGATCCATTCGCTTATCACGTGTACATCGAAACACAGTGAATTGTTTCATTTGTGTTGACAGCCAACACAGCCTGATGCTGTGCTGGGACAGCTCAAAGTGTCACCGCATGTACCAGTGCCAGTATGGCGTGCCTACGATGCTTCGAGGACCAACACAAACCAGAACACAACAAGCAACAAAACAACAGCAAAACAAGCCCCGTTCCTATACATACACCGTCTTCTAACCCCGAGACTTCTCAGGCCTCTGGCCTCCGTCAGATTCGGACCCTGTGAAGCGGTGGAGCCTACCTCAGTAGATATATTTACGACAAGGTTGGATAGATTTTTGCTTAGTAGGGGAATTAAGAGTTATGTGGAAAAGGCAGGTAGTGATGGGTCCATGGTCAGATCAGCCATGATCCTATTGTATGGGGGAGCAGGCTCAATGGGCCAGATGGCCGACTCCTGCTCCTATTTTTTATTTTCTTATGTTCAATGCACTCTTGCTTCTCAAGGCACAGGAACACCAGGGAGACTGATGGACGGGATGGTGCTGGTTGCAAAATAGCTTCCTGCACGGCCACTCTGCCAGACTGGAGACTAGTCCCAAATATTAGTGCAGAGGGAGCAACTGTGCAGAAATTTCAGACACACAGGAGGTTCTGCAGATGCTGGAAATCTTGAGCAACACACACAAAATGTTGGAGGAGCTCGGCAAGTCAGGATGCATCAACGGAGGGGAATAAGCAGTTGACATTTTGGGCTCTTGGTCTGAAACATTGACTGCTAATTCCCCGCGGTAGATGCTGTAATTCCTGACCTGCTGAGCTCCTCCAGCATTTTGAGTGCGTTGACAGAAATTTCAAAGTCTTATTCTATTGCTCCCCATATTTGTCAATTGGATCAATTGCTTATGAATGATGTATTTGCAAGATCTGTTTGGTGGCACTTTAAAATCTGCTCACGAGGAGTGGGAGTGCACTCGTGTATAATCCAGACTGGGTCAGATCCATGACTTCTCTCCCTCAGGGAGAGTCCATGCTGGGTTAGATGCATGGCTTCTCTCCCTTGGGGAGAGCCCATGCTGGGTTAGATCCATGGCTTCTCTCCTTGCAGAAGAGTCCAGTCTGGGTTCGATCCATGGCTTCTCTCTCGCAGAGAGAGTGCAGTCTGGGTTAGACCCATGGCTTTTCTCTCTCAGGGAGAGTCCAGGCTGGGTTAGATCCCTGGCTTCTGTCCCTCAGGGAGAGTCCAGTCTGGGTTAGATCTATGGCTTCTCTCTCTCAGACAGAGTGCAGGCTGTGTTCGATCCATGGATTCTCTCCCTCGAGAGAGTCCAGGCTGTTAGATCCATGGATTTTCTCTCTCAGAGAGATTACAGGCTGTGTTAGATCCATGGCTTCTCTCCCTTGGGGAAAGTCCAGGCTGGATTCGATCCATAGCTTCTGTCCCTCAGAACAGTAGAACATTTCACTCATTTTCTGAACATGGGGTCAAAAATGCTTCAAGTCCCCTGACATGTTCACGGGATGTGGTTTCAACCAAAGGAAATCAGGAAGTATTGTAGTCAATGTGTGTTCTTTGGTGTGTGCACAAGTGGCCAAACCATTTGCTTTTAAGGAGGTTTAAGTTTGTTCGTCACATGTACACTGAAACACACAGTGAAATGTGTCACTTACATCAACAACCAACACAGTGCGAGGATTGTGCTGGAGGCAGCCCGCAAGTGTCGCCAGGCTTCCAGTGCCAACGTAGCGTGCCCACAACCTACTAACCCTAAGTCGTATGCCTTTGGAGTGTGGGAGGAAACGTGAGCTCTAGGAGGGTTAGATCCATACAGTCCAGGGGAGAACGTAAAAACTCCTCGTAAACAGTGGCCGGAATTGAACCCTGATCTTGCAGCTGGCACGGTGAAGTGTCACGTTAACAGCCACAGACCTTTACACGATGCATTTCCAGCACAACTCACTGCACAGTGATTAGGAACAATGAACCTTGTCCCCCAATCTCAAGGCCATTGAAGCTGATTATAACAAAGGTCTGAATTACACCTAGAGTCTGCAGTTACTCACGAGATAAGCTGCCTAAGCTAGATCAAAATCCCTTTTATGGCTTTGTGTATCTAAATTCTTCAGCCTCTGATATTTGGGTACTGGGATACACTCTTGTGAAAAGCACTCATTACAACATGCTGCAGCATATCTGTGTGGATGTAAAAATGAGAAAATAGAAACAGTTTGCAGACACAAATTCTGCCGATGCTGGAAGTCCAAGTAGCACACATACACGCAAAATGATGGGGGAACTCAGTAGGTCTGGCAGCATCCATGGAAATGAATACACAGTTGAAGTTTTGGGCCGAGACCTGAAACCTGAAGAAGAGTCTCGGCCTGAAATGTTTATTCATTTCCATAGATGCTGCCTGACCTGCTGATTTTCTCCAACACTTTGCAGAGCGAGATTCAATTCCCACCGTGACCCCGTGGGTTTCCTCCCACATTCCAAACACGTATGGGTTAGGGTTGGTAAGTTGTGGGCTTGCTATGTTGGTGCCAGAAGCAAGGCGACATTTACGGGCTGCCCCCAGCACGTCCTTGTACTATGTCGGTCGTTGACATGAGCAGCACATTTCACTGTATGTTTCGATGTACATGTGACAAATAAAGCTAATCTTTAAATTGTTAATAGTGACATGGATTAACAATGTATACTCAATAACTGCTTTATTGGGTACAGGAATGGAACCAGCTGCTGCTGTAGACCATCCTCTTTGAGGGTTGACATGTTGTGTTCTTTAGCACACTGCTGTTGTAACATGGTTATTTGAGTTACTGCCACCTTCCTATCAGCTTGAACCAGCCTGACCATTTTCCTCTGACCTCTCTCATTAAGCCCACAGAACTGTTACTCACTGGATGTTTTTTTGTATTTTTGCAGCATTCTTTGTAAACCTTAGAGACTGTTGCGCATAAAAATCCCAAGAGTTCTGGAGTTTTTGAGATACTCAAACCACCCCATCTGGCACCAAGAATCATTCCATAGTCAAGGTCACAGGTCACATTTCTTCCCCATTCTGTTTCGTATGAACAACTGAAATTCTTGACCATGTCTGCATGCTTTTGTGCGTTGAGTTGCTACCACATGGTTGGCTGATCAGATTATTTGCATTGACAAGTAGGTGAGAGGCTTGCCTAATAATGTGGCCACAGAGCATATATAAAATATAGTCTCCGGATTTAACATTCTTTGTGAACCCTTCTTCCCTCCAGGTCTGGAACTTGATCTGTGCCGTCACGTGTACGGGCAGCATGTAGCCCGAGAGGTGATTGTTGGCGCCATTAAGAAGTTTACAGAAAACCAGGCACCACTGAAGCCGCTTGTGTTGTCATTCCATGGCTGGTCGGGGACTGGGAAAAGCTACGTCACCTCATTGTTGATGAGGAATTTGTACCGGAAAGGAATGAAAAGTATCTACGTGCACCAGTTTGTGCCCACCTTACACTTTCCCCATGCTGGCCAGCTCCATTTGTACAAGGTGAGGGTTGTTTATACACTTATGGCTGGTCATTATGGCCAAAGTAGTTAGGTTGTTGGGTTGGTAATCTTTGATGTTATTTCAGCAGTATTCCTTTGTGTTCCCTGCTCTCGTACTGCAGTGGACCATGTACCATCAGAAGTGAAAGTTATGTTGTACGAGTTAAAGTAGTATATTTGCCTGGCTGGCTACCCAGTCCTGCACTGCCCTGTTGTCTCGGAGGCTCACATAACACGATCAAGCCTCCCCTGAAGTGTTTCTAACAGGCTTTTTACAAAGACTAACACCGTCACGAGCACTCCTGAAGTACACTCGGTGGCCACTTTATTAGGTACCTTCTCAGTGAGTTTTGTTGAGAAGCTGGATGGCTACAGGAAAGAACCTTTGGAGTCCTGGTGGCAATGGAATTGTAGCGTCTCCCTGATGACAATCTGGTGAATAGGTGACTGCTAGGGACGCCATTGTGACTGTGACTAAGTCACTGGAGAAGCTGGTGGGATATAAAAGTTTTTATTCATCGCAACAAGCAGACACTCTCCTGGAGACCCTCCCAAACTCTCAGTACATCATAGTGTTGTACCCTTAAAATCAAAGGTAACAGTCAGTGATTCAATAGAATTTCCTTAGTTACAATGACATTGTTTACTTCAATATTTTATGTCTGACCAATAATTCCTTTCTAGTACAGTACATTTTACTCAAATATTTTAGATTAGATTAGATTATGAGGACTGTTTTATTGTCATTTAGTAATGCATACATTAAGAAATGATACTATGTTCCTCCAGTATGATATCACAGAAACACAAGACAAACCAAGACTGAAAAACTGACAAAAACCACATAATTATAATGTATAGTTACAACAGTGCAAAGCAATACCGTAATTTGATAAAGAACAGACCATGGGCACGGTAAAAGTATCAGAGTCTCTCGAAAGTCCCATTATCTCACACAGATGGTAGAAGGAAGAAAAATGCTCCCTGCCATGAACTTCCAGCACCGCAAACTTGCCAATGCAGCACCCTGGAAGTACCCAACTACAGCCGCCTCTTGAGTCCGTCCGAAAACTTTGAGCCTCCGACCAGCCCTCCGACACCGAGCACCAAGCACCATCTCTGCCGAGCGCTTCGACCCCGACCCCGGCCGCCAAGCAATAGGCAAAGCCGAGGATTTGGGGCCTTCCCCTCCGGAGATTCTCGATCGCACAGTAGCAGTGGCAGTGAAGCGGTCATTTCAGAAGTTTCACCAGATGTTCCTCCGTGCTTCTCAAGTCTGTCTCCATCAAATCAGGATTGTGCATGGTACCTACTTACAAATACCAATATCATTCTGGAGCGGCCGCGCACGCTGCGTCGCGCCGCCATCTTCTCCTCCCCTCCTTTAATATTTCAGTAATAATACACTACAGTTGCGACAAAATAATTCACACATTATCAGAAAGCTTCTGAGGACAGAGAATCACATGTGCAAGATTAGTGTTGTGAGGGCTTCTCTGAGTATACAAATATCCCAGTTATTGCTGGAGTAAACAACCTTATGACCATCTTTGATAAGTTAGGTGACAAAATTTTGTTTGGTCTGGCTGACCTCCTTGATGCCTGGAAGAAGGGTGCAAAGTAACTTAGCCCGTAGTTGCCGGGTTTGACGCAGGCCAATTCAGCTAACCCCATTGTCTTAGGTTTGGCTGATGCAAGAACATCTCATGGTCACTTCACTTTGCAAACCCAACTAGCGGCCAAACCCTTGCTGTGGGCCAGCAGTCTGTGTACTGTAGATATTGCTGTTTGTTTGCAAGCCTCCTTTTAACTTCAGACTGGTTATTGGATTGCAATTTACAGTAAGAATTGAAGACTGCTTATTTGAATTAATATCTGCAATATTCACATAATTCCATAGCTCCCGAATAATCCAGAACAATCACCGTACTGTAATAAAGTAAATGAGGGCGGCATGATAGCGTACAGTTAGCGCACCCCTTTACAGTGACGGCTGTGAGAGTGTTTGATTCCTGCTGCTTGTCTGTAAGGAGTTTGTACGTTCTCCTTGTGACTGCGTGGGTTTCCTCCAGGTGCTCCAGTTTCCTCCCGTTTCCTCCCAAATTCCAAAGACATACAGGTTAGGGTTAGTAAGTAATGAGCATGCTGTGTTGGTTCCAGAGGCATGCTGAATTGATTTGACACAAAGACATTGTATTTCACTATACATTTCACTGTACAGGATATATATATCTGTGTGTGTGTATAATATATATAAAAACAAATTTCTTGACATGTGAGTGATGATAAACCTGATTCTGATATGGGTCTCTGTTGTGGACTGAGAGTGGGAAGGGGGCAAAGAGAGGGGAATCATGTTTGGGAAAAGGGGAAAGGAGAGGGGAATGTGCGGGAGCACCAGAGATGCTCTGTAACAATTAATAAACCAGTTGCTTGGAATGAAATGTCCTTGCCTGGTGTCTCAGGGCTAGACGTGTCTGCACCTGTGCCACCCCCACCCCTAGCATTCCTTCTCTGCCACCTGTCCCACACCCCTCCCGTGGTGCTCCCCCCTCGCCATTCCAAACATCCTTTGCTCCCGCCTGATTTACAAACTCACTCTCCCCTCCGCGTTGGCAAATACAGTATTGTGCAAAAGCCTTAGGCACCCAAGCTTAAGACTTTTGCACAGTACTCTACATGTGACAAATGAAGCTAATCTTTTTTAATGGATTTTATGTACACATTTTATATCTGCCTATCCTTCACCTATTACATTAACGTTTTTTTTCCCTCTGAAGTTTGGGAGAATTCAGCGTAGTTTCTGTCTGTTAGACTGGCTTGATGTGAGAGAAATGACCTGGTTTTCTGTATATTCATCTGATTACAGGGGGTCATGTTTCCTTGCCCTAGTTACTGCTCACTGGCCAATGCAGTATTGTAAACGTTTGCTTCATTTTACACTCTCAGGAGCAGCTGAAGACTTGGATCGCCGGTAACCTGAGCGACTGCAGCAGATCAGTGTTTATCTTTGATGAAATGGATAAAATGCATCCTGGTCTAATCGATGCGATCAAACCTTTCTTGGGAAACTCACACGTTATGTATGGAACAAATTATCGGAAGGCAATATTTATTTTTATAAGGTAAGTTGATGTGGGTTTGATTTCAAACATTTAAGAGAAATTTGGATAGGTACGTGGATGAGAGGGCTGTGGTCTGGGTGCATGTCGATGGACTAGTCAGATTAATATTTCAGTACAGACTAAATGGACCAAAGGGCCTGTTTCTTTGCTGTTGTATTCTATGACCCTTCCACGTCTCTTAAGTGCTGCGAACTTACCATAACCCAATATTAACAAAATTCTAAAGCACAGAGGAAAACATTTAACCTTCAAGGGATTAATCCAGTCAGTCCTTAACCACCTCAATCCTAAGGAAAGAGCACCAGCCTTTCCTATTGTTTGCTTTTTCTGGAATAATTACGGTAAATATTTTATAAGACCATAAGACGTAGGAGCAGAATTAGGCCATTCAGCCCATTGAGTCTGCTCCACCATTCAGTCATGGCTGATTTATTATCCCTCTCAACCCCATTCTCCTGCCTTCTTCCCGTAACCTTTGATGCCTTTACTAATCAAGAACCTATCAACCCTATGATTTAAATATACCCAGTGACCTGGCCTTCACAGCCGTCTGTGGCAATGAATTCCACAGATTCACCACCCACTGGCTAAAGAAATTCCCCCTCATCTCTGTTCTAAAGGGACGTCCCTCTATTCTGAGGCTGTGCCCTCTGGTGTGATTTATACACCTTCACTAGTGTTACTTTTTTAATGGTATTTAGCAGTTCTTTGCAGAGTATATGTATTATCAAAGTACGTGTATGTCACCATATACAACCCTGAGATTTGATTTTATAACAGCTGATGCTGCATTGCATGTTAATCCTGCTAATGGATTTTACCAGGACGCAGCATGGACTCGAGGCGTGTCTTATGGAGACAAGTTGAGCAAGCTGGGGCTTTTCTCTTTAGAGCGAAGGATGATGAGAGGTCACTTATTAGAGGTGTACAAGGTGATAAAAGGCATAGATTGTGTGGATAGCCAAAGATTTATTTTCCCCAGGTTGGAAATGGGCAATACAAAGAGGCATAATTTCATGGTGATTGGAGGGAAGTAAGTGTGTGGGGATGTGTAGGGAGGCAAGTTCTTTATGCAGAGAGTGCTGCCTGTGTGGAACGCGCTGCTGGGGTGGTGCTAGAGGCAGATGCATTAGGAGATTTAAGAAACTCTTAGGCTCATGGATAGTAGTAAAATGGAGAGCCATACAAGAGGGAAGGGTTAGATTGATTTTAGAGTAGGTTTAAAGGTCAGCACAGCATTGTGGGCTGAAGGGCCTGTACTGAGCTGTTCTATGTTCGGAGACAAGTACAGCACACATACAGGCCCCTTGCCCCAATGGGTGTGTGGCCGACCTTGGTACCCAACCCATAGTCCCAATTTCCTGCATTTGGCCCATTTCTCTCTAAGTTCACCCCTACATCTACTTCCCCGAGAGCTTTTTAAATTATCATACTATGCTCAACCACTTCTTGCAGCTGACTCCATACCATCACCACCCTCTGCGTGAAAAAAGCCGCCCTTCATGTCCCGTTTAAATCTTTCTCCTTTCACCCTAAAAATATGTCCCCTAATTTTGAACTCTGATACCCCTGGAGAAAAGACTGTTACCATCTACCTTACCTATGCTGTCATAATTTTAAAGATTCCTATAAGATCACCCCTCATCCTCCTGTGTCCCATTGAACAAGACCAGCATGATGAACCTCTCTTTATAACTCAGGCCCTGTAGTTCTGGCAACATTCTTGACCATCTTTTCAGTTTTACCACAGTAAATATTAAAAGCTACTGATTGTTGACTTATTCCTGTGGTGATTCAAAATGTAGTCTTCACAAACTCGGAAAACTGCATTTGGAAACGGCCAGATCACATATAAAATGTGTTTTAAATGTTACGCTACGTTGGATCTGGTGATATTGATCAGAGGTTCTTTGGAAGACAACAATGAGTTATAAAACTTGATGGTTCCAGTTGTTCTATTAAGTGTTACAATAGCAAACAATTAAAAGACTAACTCAAAGTCGTGCTGTCTGATACTCAGTCTAGACATAAACAACATTTCAGTGATAACAATTAACCTATAAAATACCAGAATCAAGTGGCATCACATCTGCTCCAGAAAAACTGAGAAGCTTCTAAAAAAAAATTACAGGATCAGCTATACTACAATTACTAGGTTTACTGAACAATGACAAAGGGGATTATATGTAAAAATACAAGCGGAAAAAAGCTAAACTACAAGGAAAATTACTAGAAAAATAATAATTCTTCACCCTAATCCAACAACTAGAAACACGAACCTGGTGGCAGAGGATTAGAGACTGCTCAGAATCCCTTCTGAGCTCAGTACAGGGTACTTCAGCAGCCTGTAAGTTCTACTCTGTGTCTTTGGGCTCATTAACTTTTCACTAATGAAATATCTCAGAACCAACCAGTTGAATAAGATCTTGATGACTGTCCTCTGCATGAAAACATTGTTCTTCATCTTCACTCACCACAACACTGAACCGATCGCTGAACACAACTCTGATTGAGCTTCAAGGGCTCTACAACTCATGTTCTCTGTATGGTCTATCTATCTGTCTGTCTATCTTTGTTTCATTTTGTATTTTGCACAATTTGTCAGGCTTTGTGTGTAGTTCTTCATTTCCATTGTACTTCTCTGTTCTACTGTGAATGCCTGCAAAAATGAATTTCATGAAATATTTGGCGACATATATGTACTTAGATAATAAATTTATTTTGAACTTTGAACTTAATGTCCTTTTTAAATCTTCCCCCTCTGAATTCTGGTATTTTGTGTTGGGCACGTGGCCAAGTGGTTAAGGCGTTCGTCTAGTTACCTCAAGGTCGCTAGTTCGAGCCTCAGCTGTGGCAGCGTGTTTGTGTCCTTGAGCAAGGCACTTAATCATACATTGCTCTAGTCTGTGCGAGGAGTGGCGCCCCACACAGACTTCCAATCTGCGCCTTGTAAGGCATGAAAATGCCCGATGCAGGCCTCTCACGGTCTGAATCGACGTTCCTTCCCTCCCCCCCCCCCCCCACCTCCGTCACTTAATCTATGGCCACTAGTTTTGAAATCCTTTTGGAATCCTGTTACCATCCACCTTATCTATGTTTCTCATAAATTTTAAACACTTCTATAAGCTTGTGTGCAGGTGCTCCAGTTTCCTCCCACAGTCCAAAGACAAACTGTTTGATAGGTTAATTGGTCATTGTGAATGTCATGTGATTAGGCAAGATTAAATCAGGGTTTGCTTGGTGGTCTGGCTCGAAAAGCTGCAAGGGCCTATTTTCATGCTGTATCTCAATAAATAAATAAGATTGTTATGTTTTGTAACTTCAAAACATTAAATTAATTCAAAGGAAGATAAGGAAGTCCAATAATGTGAGTCTATCTTCGAGTTTAAGCGAGGTGCACACGTATCATGTCGTAGTGTGATGATGTATGCAATTAACATTTTTACATATAACCCTTAATTATTTAAATGAACAAGAATACTTAAACAATATCTATGCAAGATTACTTCAATATAACTGAAATAGTAAATGCACAACAAAATCATCTCTCTTTCTCCTTTGTTCCAAGGAATAAGGCTAGCCTGGTCAACCTCTCCCTGTAACTCTTTGTAAATGTTTCAATGTGACCTTGGGCCACGTATCTGGTCTTCGCCCCCCAATCTCTTAACAACCCGGTTTATGTTTATGACTGGGTGTTTGTGGCCTCTGCCATAAACAGCTATTGAGAGTGTGCACTCAGCTCACTGTGTGTGATTGTGTCTTGTAATCAGCAATGCAGGAGGCGAGCAGATCAATCAGATGGTGCTGGAATTTTGGAAGAATGGCAAAGACCGGGAAGAAATTCAGCTGGAAGATCTAGAGTCCAACATCTCCAGTGCTGTTTTCAATAACAAAAACAGTAAGTCTTTATGTAAAAAGGCATTTGACCTCCTCAGGCACCAGTATTAACCCTGAGAAAGAGTGGAATCACCCAGAGACAGGCATTCATTCTGCTGTCTGTGCTGACCATATAACACCTCCTTATTCTTCCCTATTTTCCATGAACTTTTTTTTGAGGAAGATAGTTCCAAGAAAAAGTGATACATTGAGGAAAGAAATGTGGCCTCATCTCTGTCTTAAATAGGTGATAATATATTGTCAAACAGTGACCATTTCTCCTCCCACAAGAGAAAACATTTCCCCTATATCGGGCCCCTGAAGGCCCCTCAGGATACAATGGTTTCATTTAATATCAGAATATATACAATATACAACCTGAAATTCTTACTCTTTGCAGACATCCTCGAAACAAGAAAAACCCCAAAGAATGAACAACAGAAAAACATAAGAGCCCTAAAGCCTCCTCCTGCTCCCACATACAAGCAGCAGCAAACAGCATTAAACTCCCCCCCCCCACTCATCTAGCAGACAGCATCAGCACTCCCACTGTGCAAACAACAGCAAAGCCCACAGAGAGACGCTGACCTACAGTCCATCAAAACCTACTGTTCATCCCTACAGTTCGACATCCCTCAGTCTCCCTCCCTTGAGGTATCACTTCCCCCACAGTGAGGGGAGACAAGCAGCTGATGTTTCAATGTTACTTTCTGTCTGTAGTGCCACTTTTATTTTTGAGAATCGGCAGCAACCTGTCACTCCCCATCCGATCCCTCTTCTAAATTCCAGCAGATTTAAGCTTAGCCTGCCCAATTTATGTCAGAATGACTGATGCCTGGAATAGGCAGCTTGTCCATAGGATAGAAGTCAGGTGGGAATAAAGGAAACGTCTCCGGGTGAGACCAAATGAGTTGATGTAGCAATTAGAAGCAGAGTGTGTTGCCCTTAAGGCATTTATTTGACTTTGTTGGGTCTACGCTTTAAATGATTTGTTTGTAACTATTTTCTAGTTAAAGTTAAGGTTGATAATTATGTTACAGTATAACAAAGGTAAATTCATTGTCTATGGTATATCGCGGCATGTGATGATGTCACCTCCGGTTTCGCCACAGTATAATCCAAAATAAGTGGGGGACAGGTACAAGCTGGTAGATGATGGGAGAGAGCATGTGAGGGGGTAGGTGGGTGTGGGGGAGGGGAGATGAAGTAAGAAGCTGGGAGGTCATAGGTGGATGGGATAAAGGGCTGAAGAAGGAGGAATCTGATGGGAGAGGGCAATGGGCCTAGATCTAACCATTCACAAAGACCATCATTCCTCCACTTTTTCCTACTTTCCTAAATATCATGAAACCTTCAATATTCACATCCCAATTTATAGCCCTTCATAAATTCTCAGATTTTATTTATTGCCATAAGTTCTTGGATGATATTTACTGAAAATTGCATTGTCTGATCCTCCAAGAGGACCACAACCTTGTCGTTGGGTTTGGAGGCTTGTGTGCCTCAATGAGTTGTGTTGGCTGGAGTCAGGGCCTTGTGCTTTGGCTTTTGGTTGGGACATCCATGTCAAACAGGTCAAAGGGTAGAAGCCAGACTCAGAGTGGTCCACTGGTCCTCCAGGTTCGGGGGGGGAGCGGGGTTTGAGCTCAGAGGTAACACCCTTAACTGGTCAAAAATCAATTGTTACAGAAACAGCAATGAAGAATCCTATACAGACAGAAATAGAGGACCTTCTTTGCTGCCCTAAACGTCAGTGGCATGATGGACTGGTGCACTGTCAGATCAATGGTTATGCTTCAAATGCTATGTGAATTCAGCTAAAAAGCCTTTGGTTTTGATTTTTAACCTGCAGCCTTTTCTACTATTTTACACTTAAAACATGGCTGATTTACTCCTGGACATTGCAAGCGGTGCAGTGGATTTTTGTTTTCTTTGGTCTTGAGTTGTTAGCTTAATGTGTATCTGTGTTTATTTCCAGGTGGGTTCTGGAATTCCGACATCATAAACGAAGAGCTAGTCGATTATTTTGTGCCATTTCTGCCCCTGAAGCAGAAACATGTGAAGGAGTGCGTGAAGAGCGAGATGATTTCCAGGGGGATCGAGCCTAGAAAAGAGATCATCGCAGAAGTGGTGAACTCCATGAACTTCTTCCCAGAGGACGAGAAACTGTTTTCTCAAACTGGCTGCAAGACTGTATCTACCAAGCTGGACTTCAGCTTATAAGGAATGTTGTCAAAACATCCATGGCAATATTTCAGAGACCCCTTTGTTTCCTGGCCGATAGAAAGGGAAGACCATGTCCTTTGTCAGTCTAAATAATTTGGTGATTTACATTTAACTTTTGAATTAATGTCCTGTTTTAAGGACTTTATTCCTGACTTTCAAAATTAGAAAGTTTACTTTATTTTTTAAATTATTTGATATATCAAATTGTTTAACTGGTTCAGGAAAAAGAAATGGAATATCCTGTATTCATTAAGAATCTGGGGTGCAATGTGTATGCAAAATCAGAATCCTGGTTTGTACCCTGAATCAGGTTTTCAGGAATGGGATGATGCAAGGTGGATTCACCCCTGTCTCCAGGATGTTCTGACGGGCTGCCAGCCAGTGAGGTACATTTCAAAAACACTTGATTCTGCAGATGTTGAAAGCAGAATGTACACAGACCCCAGCACACACAGTGTGGTCCTCATGGGGGCTGGTCAGTTACACACAGGCAAGATTCCCTTCTCTGAAGGGAACAGTGTAGCTGTTCCTGAATTCCTTAATGATCAGTCTTGCCTCAGTTGGAAGTGGTTAGTCCAATCAGGCAGGCGGATATGACTGCCAGCTTGTGTAGACTGGTAATTGCCTGCATTACATAAAGTAGCATTGCTCTTTAGGAAGAGATCCTGAGCAGGCATCCAGATAAACAGTTGCTATAAATCTGAAACAAACTGGGCTTCCAAAGGAAATTAGTTTAAATATTTGCATAAGAGTCTTCCTTGTATGTCAGTGAGATTGTATAGGGGAGAAGAATCTATTTACTATCTGGTATAAGTAACTTGATATACTCTTGGCTTTAAGTCCAGTTTCAGAGATACCTCTTGTTGCTCCAGGAGGTAGCTAGCGAAGCTGGAAGCAAACATCAGGCCAAACAACATCTGTACAAGCAGCAGGCTAGTTTTACATATAATCCTGCCCAGTTTACCGTTCCCGCAGAGAAAGTGGAGGGATGTTAACAGTGAGACTGTATGGGGGTCAGTAAGATGGCACGAAAAGTCATGGGTGTATATCGGTGAGTTGGCAGATGGTTGCACACAGAGTCACTATCCACAGAGTCCTGCCCAAATCTTGAGGACAGAGATCTTTGATCTCTGACCATTGCCACAAGATTATGGACATCCTAGGGTAGGAACAGACCCACCTACTTGGGTTCCTGGAGCATTGGCCTGAGTCTCCATTTCTCAAGTCCCCATAAGTACTTTTTCCTGGAGGGCAGATAGTAAGATTGAGAGGTATGTGGCTTGATTTGATGTTGCTAAAATTGGGAACTTAGCAGCCAGATTATTGAGTGTAGATATACCCACAGCCTGCATGGAGACTATTTAATATCCAAGTATTGAAATAATTTTGGGCAAGTGTTATTATTTTTATGTGGTACATTTAATAATCAGTCATCTGTGCTCATGTCAAAAGTGAATGTGTACATTGAATATGAAGGATTTCTATCCTGTAGATAGATGAAATCTGACGTCGGCCAATGGGTTGTCAGATATTTAATTGCTCCAGTAGCTTCTAACCACTGGTACCACTGAGGTGAAACCTGGGAAATGTTTTGAAGTTATATTTTTCACATGGCGAGTGATGAGGACAGTCAGTATTCCTTACTTTGGGAGTGGGATACGATGGAGAGGCTTCACAGAAGGGGATTGAAAACTGGACAGGAATAACGGCGGGGGGGTGGGGGAGACTGAATGAGGAGACAATTGAAGAGTGTAGTTTTGGGAGGCCTGTCTGAAGATCGAGCAGGCTTGCGTGAGCAAATCCCACAAGAGCTACTACCTTTCCAAGAGATTGTGTAACAATTTGCCACGAGTTGCTTTCTCGTCCACTAAGCTCGTGAAGATGAGAAGCTCCAGTTACATGTTTGTCCCTGCCCGCTCCATAACACATTGTGATGCTTTGACAGAAGTCGATCATAACACACACATTCCTAGCTATCCGTTTCCAATCAGGTGTACTTTATATTCCAAAATGTAGCAGAAATATTTGCCACCCAGTATTGGCACATCAACAGTGGCAGTTCAAGGTACTTATTTTAAGGTTGCAGTTTTGTTGATATAATGATCTTCAGTGTATTTGTGTGTGCGCCCTTACCTTGGGAAGTGGCATATGATAGTGAACACCTCTGTATTGTGGCCGAATAAGGTTCTCTTTCCACTTCTTTTGTGGCTTCTTCATAAGCTGGATGTGTTTTCTCTTGCCACACGTGGCAGGTATGACCAACTTAGACCAGTCAGGTTAATCTTCCTTTTAAACAGTTACGAAATACTTGGTGCCCAGTGTATAATACTCTCAAAGTGATTATTCATAATTGGAGCTCACATTTTTATGAAGCCTATCTCCCCTACAGGGGCATGGGCCGCTGACAGCAGCTCGTCAGAGTCCTTTGTCCTGGGACAGGTTTTCAAGTTGTCCCCAGGTGTAGCCCACTTTTAAAGATCGTTCCTCTCCCAGTCTTTGGAGCTTCTATTGGTGTTTCTATAGCATTGGTTTTTTTCAGTGGGATGGGGTGACTAACAATTTACCTTTCACAGCTGGGCTTTGGACCATCTGTGGTGGAGCTGGTGTTCACCTTACTCTAATGTAAATCTGAATAGCTGCTTTTTTTCAGTAAAATGACAATTTCTGTGATACTAGATGGTTTAAAAAAAACTAAATCTGAATGTGTATACTCTAATATGTTATATGTTTGTACATTCTGAAATGGTTCTGTTTAATACTTTCATTTTTCAGATCCTTTATATTTTGAGTGAGTTTATGCCAATAGGAGGAATCAGTAAAAGTCAATCATCTTCTGCCCTTGTATTGGCATGCTTACATTTATAAGTAATTTTTAAATAGTCATCGTGCAATACTCTTTTTATAAAATAATTTAAATGCCAGTTTGTTTTATTGTTTGAGGAATCCGTGCAAGAATTTGTTGAGTTTCTAACTATGCGAGTTGAAGTGTGATCTCATAGGTGTTTATAAAATCATGAAGGGCAGAGCAAAGTGGATGGCCACTGTCTTTTTCCCAACACAGGAGAGTCTAAAACAAGAGGACTTAAAACTTTCTCTCTCACCTTAAATTTTAAAGGTATTTGAGGGGTGGAGATGTGTCTCTACCAAAGGAGGTGTATCACTTTGATAACCTGCAGGTCACCCTTGGGCAAGGTGTAGCACCTGCTTAGCCACGCGAGCAGGTGATGGATGGTCAAATGAGCTGCTGGTGCATAATGGCTGGGATCAGCCGTCTTGTAAAGACACTGCTCAGAAAAAGGTGATAGAGAGAGAGACACACACACACACACACACACACAAAAGCGCGCACGCGCGAACTTAGCAGGTCAGGCAGCATCTATGGACGTGAATAGATAGTCAACGTTTCAGGACTGAGAAGAAAGGGGGAAGACGCCAGAATAAAAAGGTGAAGGAGAGGAGGGGAGGGAGGCTACCTGGATGGTGATAGGTGAAGCCAGGTGGCTGGAGAAGAAGGAATCTGATAGGAGAAGAGAGTGGACCATAGGAGAAAAGGAAGGAGGAGGGGACCCAGGGGGGACAGGTAAAAGGTCTGAGTGGAATAGCGGGGGGGGGGCGGGGGGGCGAATTTTGTTTACCAGGAGAAATCAATAAATCTGTAGAAAATCTTGCCAAGAATAATGATTGTTTGCCCAGGTTATATGACACGGCGTAATGATGACGTTGACTTGGGAGGCCACTTTTTCACTCACATGCTCTCCAGCTGGGTACACTTTCAATGTTTAAAAGGCATTTAGAGAGATGGATGGATAGAAAAGATTTAGGGGGATATAGGCCAAATCCAGGCACATGGGATTAGCTTGGATAGATTTCTTGGTCATTATGGACAAAGTGGACCAAGGGAGTCACAAGGGCTGGTCAGTCAACACACCTGGAATTTGAGCCTGGAGGTCCAGGTCCGTCAGCGGCTAGGCCATGGGTTGATCCGAAGGTTGGAACCTGAAGGTAAGTCGGAAATTCGGAAGTTCAAGTATGATGGCTGAAGCCTGGTCTGGAGTTGAAGGGCTGACTGTGAGGGAGCAGAAGGGCTTGCTTTGCTGTGTCCTGTTCCGTTCTGTGTTGAGCATTGTGGGCACGCTATGTCGGTGCATGATTGTGTGGGCTGCTCCCAACATATCCTTGAGTTGTGACGGATGGCTGTTAACTCAAATGAACACATTTCACTGTATGTTTTGATGTTAATTTCTACAGACGTACCGTGGAGAGCATTCTAACTGACTTCATCACCGTCTGGTATGGGGGGTGCCCGCGAATCTGTCATAGGATCGAAGTAAGCGGCAGAGAGTTGTAAACTTAGTTCGATGAAATCCTCCTCTTCCTCCCCCCCCGCCCCCCCACCATCACCACCATTATATCACGAGCAGTAGCCTCCGTCGTATCCAGGATATCGTCAAGAGATGATACCTGAAAAAGGCGGCATCCATCGTTAGGGACCCCCATCACCCAGGACATGCCCTCTTCTCGTTAGGTACAGGAATCTGAAGGCACACACTCAACAATTCAGGAACAGCTTCTTCCCGTCTACCATCAGATTTCTGAATGGACATTGAACCCATGAGCACTACTTCACTACTGTTTTATTTCTATTTTATGCACTAACTTAAGTATTTAATATATACTGTAATTCCGTTTTTTCATTGTTATGTATTGTATTGTACTGCTGCCATAAAGTTATCAAATTTCATGAAATATGCAGGTGATACTAAACCTGTTTCTGATTCTGATTCTAATGTGATAAATAAGGGCCTGTTTCCACACTAAACCTTTATAACTCTAATCTTGTGTCACAACTGGAGCAAGAGCTTGGACTGAAGTACTTGAGCCCTTAGTTCTGATTCCCTGTGCAGTCTGGGACATGAATGGGGGAAGACATGATCACAGCAGGTCAGGCAGAGAGGAGCAGAATTAATGTTCCATATCAAGAACCCTTCGTGAGAACTGGAAAAAAGAGAAAACAAGCATGTTTTAGATGTAGAACGGAAGAGGAAGGGTAACGGAAACCAAGATGGAGTGGGTAATATTATTTCTGGTGCCCAAGGTTAGAGAGAGAACCAAAGATGCAGAATGTATTTGCTGGAGATCTGAAACAACTGATTTCTGGAAAGGAGAGAAAAAAAACATTACTGCATCTCACAATTCCAATATTCTTTACTGTCACTAATTGCTGGCACTGACTGCTTACTGGACAATACTGGACTCCACTCCACAATCCCTTCATTGTCCACACCCTCTCCACCTCTTGTTTGAATGGATCTATGCCAAAAGGAGAAGTCAGTAGTTAATCATCTTCTGACCTTGTATTAACATGTTTAGTTCAAAGCTCAAAGTAAATTTATTATCAAAGTACATATATGTCACCATCTACAACCCCGTGATTCACTTTCTTGTGGGCGTATTCAAAAAATCCAATAACCATGGTAGAATCAGTGAAAGACTGCGCGCAATAGGGCAGACATCCAGAGTGCAAAAGACAAACTGTACAAGTAAGAAGACAAAAAAGGAAATAATAATAAATAAACAATAAAATTCAAGAACATGAAGTGAAGAGTGTTTGAAAGTGAGTTCATATGTTGTGGGAAGATTTTAGTGATGGGGTGAGTGAAGTTGTCACCTCTGGTTCAAGACCCTGATGGATGAGGGGTAATAATTATTCCTGAACCTGGTGGCGTGAGTCCCAAGGCTCCTGTACCTTCTTCCTGATGACAGCAGCAAGCAGAGAGCACGTTCCGATGATGGATGCCGCTTATCTGTGACAACATGTCATGTGCTCAATGGCAGGGAGTGCTTTACCCATCATGGAGTGGGCCATATCCAACATTTATAGGTTCTAAACTATCAGCGTGCAATACTTCTTTATAAAATTATTCAAATGGCAGCTTGTTTTTATTTTTTAAGAAACCTGTGCGAGAGTTTGTACCCACTGACCAAGATGTGTCTTGAAAACACTCTTGCACTCTCTCTTTTCTAGTTCTTTAGAAGGCTTGTTGATGTGAAATGTTAAGTGATTTTCTCTCCATAGATGCTGCTTGACCTGCCAATAGTTCTGGCATTCTTTGCTTTTGTTTCAGACTTCAGGCAGCTGCAGTATTTTATTTCATGTCAGTAGCTGAAAAGGTTGACCTGCTGATATTAGTGTGTGTTGCTAAACGTTGATAATATGCTCCATGGTTCCTACAACTTGGAAGGAAGAAAAGAGAGGACTGCTCTGTCCACAAAGCATTTTGTGCATCTTTCTCAGGAAGTTCCAAAGCATTCCAGAACAAACAGGAAGTCCCAAAGCAGAGCAAATAGAGTACAAAAAATAGGAAGCAGATCTTCTCTCGAGATTGTGGATTGTGATTGTTGAAGGAAATGGGACTGAAATTTGTGCACAGTGAGGTTCTATCAGCAGAATCGTGGTTATTATGTACAGCATTGAATAGTTGGGATACACTGAACAGGGCAGTGAAATGCTTGTGTAACTACTGTAATAGAGATGTCTGAAATTGTAAGGGTAGATTTGTTTTGGGCAGAAGATGGTCTGTCTTGGGGTTAGAGGACTGTGCGTGTGAGAGGGCATTGGGGCTTGTTTTGTGTTGTTGCTTTGCTGCCTGTGTTCGGGGTTGTTCTGCCGAGCACGGTGAGCATGGCGCCAGAATGAGTGGCGACATTTGCAGGCTGTCACCTCCCCCCACGCACCCTTGGGTGTGCTGATTGAGAACACAAATGACGCATTTCACTGCATGTTTCAATGTACACAGGAAAAATAAACTTGAAACTTGAATCCTGATCCTGGAATAGGAATATACCAACATCTATGGAGCCTTCAACTTTGCGTTTTACGATCATCCGTAATAAGGACTTGTGGATCTTTGTGATTTTGAGAGAAGATCTGCTTCCTATTTCCTCTTTTGCAGCTAACCAGCCTACTTTTGGACCACAAACACAAAATACTCTGCAGATGCTGGGGTCAAAGCAACACTCACAACATGCTGGAGGAACTCAGCAGGTCGGGCAGCATCCATGGAAACCATCAGTCAACGTTTTGGGCTGGAACCCTTCATCAGGACTGTAGGGGGAAGGGGCAGAGGCCCTATAAAGAAGGTGGGGGGAGGGTGGGAAGGAGAAGGCTGGTAGGTTCCAGGTGAAAAACCAGAAAGGGGAAAGATAAAGGGGTGGGGGAGGGGAAGCAGGGAGGTGATAGGCAGGAAAGGTGAAGAAGGAATAGGGGAAAACACAGTGGGTAGTAGAAGGAGGCAGAACCATGAGAGAGATAGTAGGTGCTGGGGGAGGGGCAGAGTGAAATAGGGATAGAGGGAGGGGGAGGGAATTACCAGAAGTTGGAGAATTCAATGTTCATACCAAAGGGCTGGAGACTACCTAGACAGTATATGAAGTGTTGCTCCTCCAACCTGAGATTAGCCTCATCATGGCAGTAGTGGAGGCCATGTATGGACATATCTGAATGGGAATGTGAACCATTCTTCTCAAAAGGAAAATCCCTGCAACTTATACCAGCTTTATAAACATAATACTCCAGTTTATTGGCTGGCATAATTAGGCAGGAAGTTAGAGTGGAAGAAACAGAACCTATAACAGCAAATTCTCATAATAATTTCTTCAGGGAAATATGCAGTTAGCAGAGTACAGTGACACAGTATTTATGTGCATGAAGTCAAGCTGTAAGTGTAAAGACCAAGTTTTATTGACAATTGGTGGCATGGTACCATAGCAGTTGGCACAATGCTTCACAGCGTACCAGTTGTAAGATCAGGATTCAATTTCCGCCTCTGTCTGTAAGGAGTGTGTACGTTCTCCCCATGACTCTGTGGATTCCCTCTGGACGCTCCGGTTTCCTCCGACATTCCAAAGGTGTACGGTTAGAGTTAGTGAGTTCTGAGCATGCTATGTTGGTGCTGGAAACATGGTGAAACTTGTAGGGTGTCCCCAGGACATCCCCAACGCAAGTGACATATTTCCCTGTATGTTCCAATGTACAGTATGTGACAAATACAGTTAATCTTTACAATGGAAGTACCTCCACTTCAGTGAGGAATAGCATGAACATCTTGTAGCAGCCTTTACCTGTAACAGATATTGTGAGTTGAATATTTCAGCAATACAACGCACTCAATATACAATGTATCATTCAAAACTTATTCCCCCATAAATACAGAGAGAAGATTTATTATTTAATATTCTGTACCATTTCACATGGGGTACGGGACTTGTGTGATAGGTTGGAGAATGTTTCTGAGATTACAGTTTTGAAATTCAGCAACCATAGAATTAAATTGCAAGCTTGCCCTCCACACCAGCCAGTGCTGGAGGTAGAATATATTATGTAAATGAGGTGGAATTTTCTTACTAGTTTTAGTACTTTGTACGTATTGTTTAGTCAGTTGTGTGAGTCTGTATACACTGTGTGTGCACACTTACAGCTTGTATTGGGAAAATTTTACATTGCCATTCTACTAAACAAACAAAACAATTGACTGGAATCAGGAGAAAGTGCTCAAGTCCCTCCTGCAAAAAGGGAGCCAAACTTCCTCCACTTGTATGGTTTTCCCTGGGATGCATCTTCTGAAGTCTGGGAGGCATTTTCCGTCAGCTTTCGTACCATCTGAAGCCTTGGTCTGTTAACCTGTAGGGGTTTCCTCTCGTGAAGGGACTTCTTGATTTCTTGAGTTAGCTATGTTAAAGGAAATGGTAGTATATGTTAACAGTAGATACAAGCTGCTGACCTTGCACATGAATGTTTCTGCCCATTTGGAAATGCAGGATCTAAAAATCCATTTGTACATCCAGCCAGTTTTCAGACCATAAGACACAGGAGCAAAATTAGGCCATTTTGCCAAAGCTCATCATGGCTGATTTATTTTCCCTCTTAATCCCATTCTCCTGCCTTCCCTCCATAATCTTTGATTCCTTTACTATCTACAGATCTATCAACCTCCACTTTAAATATATCCAGAGATTTGGCCTCAAAGCCGTTCATGGCAATGAATTCCACAGGTCCGACACCCTCTGGCTAAAAAAATTACCCATCAATGTTCTGAAGGGACATCCTTGTACTCTGAGGTTGTGCTCTCTGGTCCTAAACTCTCCCACTGTTGGAAACATCCTCTCCATGTCTGTTCTATCCAAGTCTTTCGATATTCCCTAGGTTTCAATGAGATACCCTCTCATTCATTCTCCTAAATTCCAATGAGTACAAGCCCAGAGCCATCAAACACTTATCATACATTAACTTTTTGATTTCCAGGATCATTCCTGTAAACCTCCTCTGGACGTTTGTCTTAAATCAAAGGGTGGTGAATCTGTGGAATTTATTGCCACAGATGGCTGTGGAAGCCAAGTCACTGGATATATTTAAAACAGAGGTATGGTGCCCAAAACTGCTCATAATACTCCAAATGTGATCTGACCATGGCCTTATGAAGCCTCAGCAATACATCCTTACTCCACATACTTCCTGAAGCCTGTTGCCTGGAAATGAGACAACACGTTGGCTATTCTACTTACAGTTAATAAGCTTTTGTTGGAAAATTATAATGTTTTTGGCACTGGCAAGAGTGTTTCTCAAAGAGCAATTGTCCAAATTGGAATTTTTACCATATTCCTTCGTGCTATAATTTCGTCATAAAGATCTTTTTCATTTATGCAGGGCACAAAGCCAGAGGCTGACTTCTGACCCTCTTTGTCTGCTTCAAAAGTTTTATTACTCTGAGCCTTCGGTACTGTTCGAAAAGAATGTCTGCAAGGTAAACAGAAGTTCAAATTAATTTACTTCATTTCCAGTTTAATTATGGTTAATAGTAATTTTTCTTTTGACCTTTGTTTCAGTCCATATGAATTAACCTTCAGTGATCAAGCTTGGATATACAGTGCATTATAAATGAAGTTTGAATCTCAGTCAGTTCTACTTGAGCAAATTTAAATAAATAAATACAAGATATTTTGCAGATGCTGGAAATCCAGAGGAAGACACGCACACACAGAGTTATTCTTCATCTCATGTTCTTGATACTTATTGCTTATCTATGTATGTACTGTATTTGTTTATTTTGTATTTGCACAGCTTGTCTTTTGCACACCAGTTAAATGCCCACGTTGTTGCAGTCTTTCATTGATTCTGTTATGGTTATTAATCTATGGATTTATTGGGATTGCCTGCAAGAAAATGAATCTCAGGGTTGTATATGGTGACATATATGTACTTTGATAATAAATTTACTTTGAATAAAATGCTGGAGGAACTTGGCAGGTCAGGCAGCATCTATAGAGAGGAAAAAATGGTCGATATCTTGGGTCGAGACCCCTCATCAGGACTTATGAAGGGTCTCAGCCCAAACCATTGTTTATTCCTTTCCACAGATGCCGCCTGAGTTCATCCAACATTTTCATTTTGTAAATCTAAATAAATAGAGTAATATGATTTTTGTATCAGTATCCTGTGAACTCTAACAACCTATTACATGCAAAAAAAATTAAAAGGATTCTAATTTGCATTGCAACCCAAACTATCTGACAGACTTCCCTATCAAATACCCCAAGTGATAGTCCCTACAGCACAGAGTGTTCATAAATTGTAACCTCACTGTTTTAGAATTTATAGTAAAATCTCTGGGTTGCTTCCCAAATCTCAAAGTAACAGCAGCAATATTAATGGTTGACTGGCCTCCTGTGTTGTAAATGTTCTGCAAACCTAGACTATTCAATCCAAAACAACACACAAAATGCTGGAGAAACTCAAAAAGTCAGGCAGCATCCACGGAGATAAATAAGCAGTCGACGTTTCGAGCTGAGACTCTTCTTCAGGATCGAAAAGGAAGGTACCCAGGGGGAGGTGATAGGCCAGTGAGAAGAGGCAAGAGGCCAGAAAGGGGAACAGACAAAGAGGGGAGGGATTTTATTTATTTTATTTTATTTTATTTTTTAAATTGGAAGGAGAAATCTAAATCCCAACACTGGCATTTCAGAGGAATCACAAGAGACTGCAGACGCTAGAATCTGGAGTAGCACACAAAATTGTGGAGAAAATGGGTCAGGCAGCCAGGCAGCATGTGTGGAGGAAACGGACAGTCAGTGTCCCAGATTGAGGTAATCATCTGTTTTAGTGGTGGTGTTTGAGAGAAATACATTAATCAAGGCACTTATCCCACATAGAGTGCTGCCAGATTCCATATTCACCTGCAACAGCACGTGATGCCTTGATTGAACTCTTCTACTTCAAAGGACTTGCAGAGATTTTTAATCTCAAGACCCTGGAATGGGCCTTAAAGATCATTGGTGTTAATGGGATCTGGCTGTGCACAAATCAGTTGCAATGTTTTCTACATAAAAGCGAATGTTGACAGGCCCGGATAGGATGGACTTGGAGAGGATGTTTCCTACAGTGGGAAAGTCTAGGACCAGAGAGCACAGCCTCAGAATACAAGGACACTCTTGTGTGGGCACGTGGCCAAGTGGTTAAGGCATTGGACTAGCGACCTGAAGGTCGTGAGTTCAAGCCCCAGCCCAGGCAACGTGTTGTGTCCTTGAGCAAGGCACTTAATCACACATTGCTGTGCGACGACACTGTTGCCAAGCTGTATGGATCCTAATGCCCTTCCCTTGGACAACATTGGTGTCATGGAGACGGGAGACTTGCAGCATGGGCAACTGCTGGTCTTCCATACAACCTTGCCCAGACCTGCGCCCTGGAGAGTGAACTTTCTCAAGACTAACGGACAGAAATGAGGAGGAACTTCCATGGTGATTCTGTGGAATTCATTGTCACAGATGGCTGTGGAGGCCATGTCATTGGGTATGTTTAAAGCAGAAGTTGACAGGTTCTTGATTAGTAAGGGTGTTAAATGTAATGGGGAGAATGGTGGAGAAGGAAAACAAATCAGCCATGTTTGAATGGCAGAGCGGTCTCGTCAGTCTGAACGGCCTAATTCTGCTCCTATGTCTGATGATCAGCACTTTGTTTTCATTTCATATTTCCAGTATCAATTTTTTGTTTGATTTTCAGTTTCTTCCACGAGAACACTGCAGCATGGGCTATCGTGCAGGGTGACACTGGAAACCAGTCCAGTTTAGCTTACAAAATGTGGAAGATTGCAGGGAGGGTGAAGAAATGGAAAGGACGAGCAGGTTCTTAACTTTGAGAACGTGGGGTGAATGAATTTAAAGGGAGACTGTAACAATGACTGACAGACCACAGGAACAGAAGGAACTCAGACAAGTGCATACCCGGAACTTTGAAATAACATCAGTGTACTTGTAGAGTTATAGAGCCAAACACTAAAACGGGCCCATCTCGACCTTGCCAACCTAATTTTCTGCATGATCCCAACTACCATTCGAACTGGTTCCATCACAGTCTGGTATGGGGGGGGGGGGGGGGTTGCAGTCACTGCGCAGGATTAAGAAAAAGCCGCAGAAAGTTGTAAGCACAGCCAGCTCCATCATGGGCACTAGTCTCCTCACTCTGGGGTTCTAACATTTAACTGTCGCTCGTTCTTTTGGGAACACTCCTCTGTTTTTGTGGGTGGTTGCGAAGTTAAAGCATTTCAGGATGTATATTGTATACATTTCTCTGACATTAACTTGTACCTTTGAACAGTAATATCCCAGCTCCTGCACTCAATGCCCTGATTTATGAAGACCAATGTACCAAGTGCTCTCTTCATAACCCTATTTATCTGCAATGCCACTTTCAAGAAACTATCTTGAAACCAGTACATCACCTCTGCTGAAGCACCTTTGAGATTAATGCTGCAGCTGCCTGAAGGCTGGTATTTAACTTTAATCTTGCAGATTCCATAATTCTACTGGCCATAATCTCATCGACGGATTTTCCAGGGAACAGGTGTGTCAGAAGAGGGATAATCTAAAGAGAAGATATTAGAGAGGAATTAATCCATTTACTGCCAGAACCTCACTAGGTCAAAGGGCACAGCCTCAGAATACGGAGATGTCCCTTTAGAACAAAGATGAACAGGAATTTATTTAGCCAGAGGCTGGTGAATCTGTCGAATTTATTGCCACATACAACTGTGGAGGCTAAGTCATTGGGTATTTTTAAAGCAGAGGTTGATGGGTTTTAATGAGTAAGGGTGTCAAAGGTTACAGGTAGAAGGCAAGAGAATGGAGTTGAGGTTTAATAAATCAGCCATGATGGAATGACAGAGCAGACTTGATGGGCCAAATGGCCTAATACTGTTCCCAATGGTCTTAACAGGGTTAGATTCAAATAAAGGAACAATTTTGATCTTCCTACATAAATGTGTATATACGTATTTACCATAGTCCAGTGGGGGACGGGGAATGATGGTCGATACCAAAGATCGAAGCCCGAGGGTGAGCGGAAGTCGAAACCCGATGGCCAAGGTCTGGAGGCCTATCCTGAAGGTATGCGTGGGTGGGAGGGAGGGCGCAAAAGAGGAAAGGGGCCTGTCTTGTTCTTCTATTTGTTTTTTGCTTGCTGGGTCTTACAGACTGCTGCAATATTCATGGACTCAAGGTCTTGGACTTTAGTTTTTGTATGACTGTGTGTTACTGATATTTGTGCTACCATCTTATATGAGCCATCTGTGACTTGTGTTGTGTATGACTGTTGGTATTATGTTTTGCACCTTGGTCCCAGAGTAACGCTGTTTTGTTTGGCTGTATCCATAGGTTTTCATGGTTGAAAGACAATTAAACCGTGAACTTGAACTTGCATTTTGTTGTGTTCTGTGCTGTTCTGGTGGACATTGTAGGCATGCTATGTCGGTGCCGGAAAGTGTGGTGACATTTGCCTCCAGCACATCCTTAAGTGTGTCAGTTGTTAATGCAAATTACGGATTTCATTTTATCTTTCAATGAGCATGTGATAAATAAATCAGAATCTAAAGGGAATACAGAGGGGATTCACCAGTCTAGTTCCTGGGAATGGTAAGTCTGTTACCCAAGGAGAGCCTGAATAGGCTTGGCCTCTATTCAGATTTTAGAAGAATGAGAGATGACATCATTGAAACATGCATAACTCCTACACATGTAGATACCAACTTTTAAAAACATAGTAAATAATTTACAATTAGCATTTTTGGCATTTAATTAGATATTAATGAATTGCAAGAAGTGTTTGAGTGTATTCTAGGTCTGTGGGTTCTGAGGCCAACGTGGAGCCCACCACATCTTCCACAGATGGGACGAGGTGGATTGGTGGGTACAGTGAATGGCCAGTAATCATTGTTCAAAGGAAATTTAATATCAAGTACGTAGAGGTCACCATATACTATGAGATTTATTTTTTCAGGCATTTACAGGAAAAAAGAAAATAAAATTTTATGGAAAAACTGTACCATAAACAAAGACTGACAAACAACCAATGCGCGAAAGACGACGAACTGTGCGCATAAAAACAATACTGAGAACGAGTTATAAGGAGTCCTTGGGAATGAGTGTTAAGGTCATAGAAATTCGTTCAGAGTACTGGTGACTGAAATTATCCACACTCGTTCAGGAGCCTGATGGCTGTAGAGTAATAACTCCTCCCTAATCTGGTGGTGTGGGACCTGAGCCTTCTGTACCTCCTGCCTGATAGCAGCACTGAGAAGATGGCATGGGCTGGACAGTGGGGTCTTCAATGATGGATGCTGCTGTCTTATGTCAGCACTCCATATAAATGTACTTAATGTTGAGGAAGGCTTTGCCTGGGTTGTATCCACCATTTTCTGTAGCCTTTTCATACCAGGCTGTGATGCAACTAGTTAGGATACTCTCCATGATCATGGTAGTGCTGGATTTCAAGACCTGACAGCTCGAACACCATCACCAGCCCGCCTACTTAACCTTTCAACCAATCACTGCCACTCATCTAACAACTGAGAGATCTGCTCTGCCCACGTCTCGCATGCCTCCGCCCCTCTTGGGGTGGACACTATCCCAAATGCCAGGCAGAGCCTGCCAGAGCTAGAATATTTATTCACAGACCCTACCTCCAAATCAGACCACTCTTTCCTCTCTCTCCCAACCGCATGGACAGCCCCAAGTGCCACCTCCAACTCGTCAATGCCAGCCTGAACTCGAACAAAGACCGCACCCACAACGCATACAGCAATCACCAGCAAATAACCCACAGAGACATACATTACAGATTTAAACAGGGCACCCACACAGCATACCAGCAGACTCAATCCCGGACAAGCCCCCACAATGTAGCCCCCCCCGCCCCACCCCGGCCAGCCTCAGGGTCGCTCGACTCGCTGTTGTCTAGGAAAACCGCCTTGGCCCCGCCAAACTGGGTAATAGTTTGTGTGGATGCTGTGTGAGGTACCCCACCCCGCCCAAATAACAGACAATACACCAGATGCAATTAAGTGATTTACAGTTTATAGATATTACTGGAACTATATAATTAATAGAGAGTAAAATATAAAAGGAAAATAAAAGGCACCACACTTATCAAGGTTCAATCTCTTCGTGCACAAAACAGTTGGAGCTCAAGGACCACCTTCTTCACCCTGCGACCCCTCGGACCACCTCGACTGGCCACCTGGGACCAACAACAGTGATCGACCAGATGCTCCACACGAGTCAGTCTCCTCGCCGAACACCCTCCTCGGGGTCCGACCCCGTTAGCGGACATCACAGCACCTGCTCCACCCTCTGTCTCTCTCTCTCTCCCGCCTTCTGCCCCAAAACCCCACGCATACAAATCTTCCAGATACACCAAAGTCATAACAACTATCCCAATTGGTTCATAACATCCTCTTATCACCCCTCAACAAGCTGCTAGCGCAAAGCTTTCTCAGCGTTTAACATAACAAAGAAGCATTCCCGATTATAACATAACAAAGAAGCCATTTTAAATTTAACATACAGAAAAATAGACCCTGCACACAGTCCTCTGACCCCAGGACAGCCTACAGGCTTCCTGCCTCCAGTGGATTTGCAGGCATTAGGCCTCTGACTTCCCCACTGAGATGATCTGAAGCCGAGGACACTCGAAGACAGGGAAGACTGTGGTAATACTTGTACCTCAATCACGAAAGCAGCTAATTATCTGCTGACCACCATACTGAGGCTTGTGGGGGAGCTTTCCATTCCACAGATCAGCTGCTGCACTCTCTGGATTACAGTCATCCCACTCCTCACTTCATTGGCTGTCAGAAGCTTTGGGGACATCCTCAAGCCATGAAAGGTGCTGCTTAATCACAAGGAGATACCCAAGGCAATGTTAGCAAGCTAATTAACGATATGATTTAGAAAAATGGGATGCAATAGATTTGGGCAACACACACAAAATGCTGGAGGAACTCAGCAGGCCAGGCAGCATCTATGGGAAAAAAAGTACAGTCAACGTTACGGGCCAAGACCCCTTGGCAGGTCCAGCATTTTGTGTGCGTTGTTTGGATTTCCAGTATCTGCAGATTTTCTCTTGTTTGTAATAGATCTGACCTGAATTGTTACCTGTTTGTTTCTTATGTCCAACAATAATGACGTGACGGCATCTTCCTGTGAACCAGTGACATGCCTCAGTATCTGGCGAGTTTTTGCCCTGTTGAGGTAGTACTGGGACATGCACGGATTGCCTTCAATGGCAGTCGTGAATCGCTCGTCGGCTTCCTGGTAATTCCTGGCCCGAAATAAACAAAGGGAAAATCGAATCAATTTAACTGTTGAACTTGAACAGCCATTCTCATACACAATGAAACACTTGTCAGAGTGAGAAAGTGGGAGATTGGAGCACTGGTTCAAGCATGCGGCATGCAGCATGTGACTTTAGTCAACACAGTTTGTAGTTCCTCAGTGATGTGGGCAGATCTAATTGTTTCTGGTTTTCTGCTGTGAGTGCACTGTGAGGCTGTTCGTCGCATTCCTAGAAGTGGGACCTCAACTCTTCCAAAGTCTTTTAACTGTTTCTTCCTACTGCAAAGTCAGCTCTTGTTCCATAGCAAGCACTTCTACCTCAGGGGGAGTTCAAATCCCACTGCAGCGCCCTTCGCTTAGCTCGATGTGCCGGTGTGGTGCTGAGGGAGTGTGGCACTGTCAGAGGTGCCATCTATTGGATGAGAAGCTCATTTTGTTTTATTTAGAGATACAGCACAGTAACAGGGCCTTCCGGCCTAACGCGCCCGCACTGCCCGATTGCACCCATGTGACCAATTAACCTGTAGGCATACGTCTTTGGAATGTAGGAGGAAACCCGTGCAGTTATGGAGTGAACGTACAAAGTTTACAGACAGGGGATGGAAGCGAACCTGGCTTGCTGGGGTTGTGACAGCGTTATACTACTACGTCCCAAAAACAAGAGTTAAAACTGAGACCCGGCGTGCTCTCTGAAGTGGATGTAAAGGATTCTGTACTAACGTTTCAGAAGAAAAGCAGGATCTTTTACATCCACGTCACAGCTATTCTTCAACTATTTTGTTAAAAAGAAAAAGCAGATTTACAGGTAGCAGCCTGGTATGGAGCTGCTTCCTCAGAGCCCTAACGAATCCTGACCTTAGTTGCTGTCTGTGTGGGGTTTGCACTGTCAGCACGTGGAATTCCTCTGCTGTTAGGCAACAGTACACTGCCCCCTAGTGTAGGCGAGAGGTAAAATCTGGGGAAAGTCTTTGGGACTGTTGGGAGAACTAGTGGGGAAATGGGATTGATGGGGTGCTCTGAGGGCTGGCATAGGCTTGATGGGCCACATGGCCTCTTTCCTAATTGTAGATATCATCCCACCCGAAAATGTCTCTCCAAGCCACAGTGACTGGGCACTGCTGTCATAGTCATACTTTATTGATCCCAGGGGAAATTGGTTTTCGTTACAGTTGCATCATAAATAATTAAATAGTAATAAAACCATAAATAATTAAATGGTAATATGTAAATTAAGCCAGGACCAGCCTATTGGCTCAGGGTGTCTGACCCTCCAAGGGAGGAGTTGTAAAGTTTGATGGCCACAGGCAGGAATGACTTCCTATGACGCTCTGTGTTGCATCTCGGTGGAATGAGTCTCTGGCTGAATGTACTCCTGTGCCCAACCAGTCCATTATGTAGTGGATGAGAGACATTGTCCAAGATGGCATGCAACTTGGACAGCATCTTCTTTTCAGACACCACAGTGAGAAAGTCCAGTTCCATCCCCACAACATCACTGGCCTTACGAATGAGTTTGTTGATTCTGTCGGTGTCTGCTACCCTCAGCCTGCTGCTCCAGCACACAACAGCAAACATGATAGCACTGGCCACCACAGACTCGTAGAACATTCTCAGCATCATCTGGCAGATGTTAAAGGACCTCAGTCTCCTCAGGAAATAGAGACGGCTCTGACCCTTCTTGTAGACAGCCTCAGTGTTCTTTGACCAGTCCAGTTTATTGTCAATTCATATCCCCAGGTATTTGTAATCCTCCACCATGTCCACACTGACCCCCTGGATGGAAACAGGGGTCACCGGTGCCTTAGCTCTCCTCAGGTCTACCACCAGCTCCTTAGTCTTTTTCACATTAAGCTACAGATAATTCTGCTCACACCATGTGACAAAGTTTCCTACCGTAGCCCTGTACTCAGCCTCATCTCCCTTGCTGATGCATCCAACTATGGCAGAGTCATCCGAAAACTTCTGAAGATGACAAGACTCTGTGCAGTAGTTGAAGTCTGAGGTGTAAATGGTCCGTTACTGGGAGATCTACATTACAAGAAGGTTAAAACAGCATATTTGTCTCACGAGCTCCATGTCACCCAAGTGCCAGAACCAGTAATGGTCAGGGAAACTGCGAGGTGGCAGACTCTGCGTGCAAGATGACAAGGGCTGGAGCACGGACTCTCCTGTAGTGGCCAGTCGCTACTCCTCGGCAACAACACCATGCAGTTGAACGCCGGCCTTTTTGTTTGGTCAGGGAATTTACTGCAGTGTTCATCACCACTGTCTACATCCCCCAACTCCGAGTGCTAACACCAAGGACACACTGGGAGAGGTTTACAGTATCATCAGCCCTCTACAGAATAAGCTTCTGGACAGTCTCTTCACAATTGCAAACTTCAATTATGCCCTTTTTTGTTTTTTATTATTGAGTTCTTTATGCTTGTTGTGTTTTTTTTTTTTTTTAAGTGCTGCATTGGATCCGGAGTAACAATCATTTATTCTCCTCTACACTCGTGTACTGAAGAATGACAATGAACAATCTCGGATCCTGAACACCTTACCTATTCTGGTGGCTGAGGAGGCCCTTCTCGTTATTTACTGCTGCAATCCGAATTTGTATGCGCCAGTCCTCAGGGTCGAGTTCTTGAGCTTGTTCGTAGTCCAGCAGTGCAAAATCCAGATTACACTGCTTGAGGAAGCAATCTGAAGCAAAGTGAACCAGACACCTCATTAAGCAAAGTAGTCTGACATGATCGAATGATATATTTTTTTAAAATGCATTTTTAAAAGCCCTTTACATTACTAAGGATAAACAAAGAAGATGGACTCACTCTATTTAATGGCTAGTCAAATACATTTTGAGTAGTTTTATAATATGTGGGGAGAAAACATCTGAAGTCTCCTCTTAGTGATTATGGTTAATATTAGCCCATATGGAAGGAAAAGTGCTGATGATATCAGTGTGACACTATTTGAGGTTACTAGAGATTTATGACCAGTGAGATGTGGATGTTAGTATTCTGGAGATACAGTACACTAATGGGCCCTTCTGGCCCAAAGAGCCCAATGCCCAATTATACCGGTTTGACCTTTAAACCTACATCTTGTGGGAGGAAACTGGAGAACCCAGAGGAAAAGCACACGGTTACAGAGCGAGTGTACAAACTCCTTGCAGATGGCACTGGGAATTGGATCAGGGTCTCTGGTGCTGGCATAGCATTCCCCTAACTGCTTGCTACAATGATGCCCCAAGAAACTTAGCACCCGGGGTCAGAATTGAACCTGCGTCACCAGAGAGGTCAGGCAGCAACTCTATTTACAACGCACAATGTTCTCCTGTTTCCTCTTTCCCATTAGATGGAAGATGCAAAAGCCAAACTTTTACAGATGTACCATGGAGAGCATTTTAACTGGCTGCATCACCACCTGGTACAGGGGGGCTACTGCACAGGACTGCAATAAGCTGCAGAGAGTTATAAACTTGGTCAGCTCCACCACGAGCACTGGCCGCCGTAGTATCCAAGACATCTTCAAGGAGTCATGTCCACTATTCAGGACTCCCATCACCCAGGACACGCCCTCTTCTCATTGCTACCATCAGGAAGGAGATACAGGAGCCTGAAGACACACACTCAACATTTCAGGAACAGCTTCTTTTCCTCTGCCATCCGATTTCTGAATGGACATTGAACACTACCTTGTTACTTTTTAAAATTTCTATTGTTGCACTACTTATTTAATTTAACAATTTAGTACACACACACACAGATTGATAAATTCGTGGCCTAAGGTAGGAGTCAATTTTAGAAAACCTAGCACATTTATTTTTCAACATAGTCCCCTCCTACATTTACACACTTAGTCCAGCGGTCGTGGAGCGTACGGATCTTGGACCTCCAGAAAGTGTCCACAGCAGGGGTGATTGATAAGTTCGTGGCCTAAGGTAGAAGGAGATGAGTTATACGGCTCTCGTTACATGCACTTGCAGGTCAACTCTTTGAGTGATTATACAGAAAGTTTGAAGTTAATAACTCATCTCCTTCTACCTTAGGCCATAAACTTATCAAATCACCCCGTGTGTGTGTATATACACTTACTGTAATTTAGTTTTTCCTCTTATTACATATTGCATTGTACTGCAGCTGTAACGTCAACAGATTTCATGACATGTGCAGGTGATATTGAACCTCATTCTGCTCCTGAAGCCACACCACCAAACTCAAGGGCAGCTGCTGTCCCACTGTTACAAGACCATTGAATGGTTCCCTTGTATGATAAGGATGGGCTCCTGACTTCATAATCTACCTCGTCACCATCTTGTGCCTTATTCTCTGCTTGCATTGCATTTTCTCTGTAGCTGTAACAATTCTGTTATTGCTTTCCCTTGTACTACCTCAATGCACTATTGTGATGAAATGATCTGTACAGATAGCATATAATGCTTTTCATTAAACCTTGGTACATGAGACAATAACTTACCTAGCTCAGTGCTTCACAGTCACACTGTGCTACCAGAGATTAATGAGCAGTCACTACCATGAAGAAGCGAAGGGGGACTGTTTAATCTTGGTTTAGCTGTTGTGCATTCAGAGATGTCCTTCTGCACCCCACTCCGATTGCTATCTGAGTTACTGTTGCTTTCCCGTCAGCTTGAACCAGTGTGGCCATTCTCCTCTGACCTCTCGTTAACAAGGTGTTTTCATCCACAGAACTGGATTTTTTTTTTTGCATATTCTTTGTAAACTCTAGGTACATGAAAATCCCAGGAGATCAGCACTTTCTGAGATAATCAAACCACCCCATCTGGCACCAACATCCATTCCACAGTCAAAGTCACTTTGATCACGTTTCTTCCCCATTCTGATGTTTGGTCTGAATAACAACTGAACCTCTTGACCATGTCTGCATGGTTTTATTCATTGAGTTGCTGCCATGTGATTGGCTGATTAGACATTTGCATTAATGATCATCTGTACAAGTGTACCTAATAAAGTGGCCACTAAGTGTTTGTTTTAATTAAGCATTCCAATCTGCGACTCTCCCACTGCTGCATTTAACAACTAGCACTTGGGTCACAGATAACATGGATGTTCGGTCACTAGCAGAACCAAAGGCAAATTAATTCAGTCTGGAACTGAAATAAAAGATTGGCAACAAATGGTGGCTGAAGCTTGATGTCTAACTCTGTACCTGCTTTTAATACACGAGTTAAGGGTGTCATAAATAAAAATCAGGTGGACTTTGAATAGATTAAAGAGAATTCAAGAAAACCTTCGTGCCTTTTTCCTATGGTTCAGACAGTAATTGTATGTCTGTCTAAGATATTTCCCTTTGTATTTTTGTGTAAGCTGCTCTGCACTGTCATAGAACTAACCACTGTGGCAAAATTGTTTTCATCTGTGCAGCAACAGCTTTGAGAAATCAGGGATGATGTTCTTTGTCTTTGAAAGGTGCAGATAGAATAGAAAGTGACAAACTGACGTTTTGACTGAATTGGTGCTTGCGTTCTGTTATTTCTAGAAACTAATTGGAAGGAGTAAAAACACAACACTGCAGACGCTGGAAATGAAGAAATACACAGCAGGTCAGGCAGCATCTGTGATGCTTGAAAGGCCGTTTGTTCCACATCGATGACCTTTCATCATTCTGGTGCCGCTGATTATGAAGAGTTTGGGAAGGACTTGCATTGGCAACCCAACACAACTACAAAGGTGGTGATTAAACATCAAATAATGGATTCTTGACCATGAGATATAGCAGCAGAATTAGGCCACTCAGCCCATCAAGTGATTGGACATTGCTCTGGCATTCAATCATGGCTGCTTTATTATCCCCCTCAGCCCCCGTTCTCCTGCCCTCTATTTGATGTCCTTACTAACCAAAAACCTATCAACTTCCACTTTGAATATATCCAATGACTTGACCTCAACAGCCGTCTGTGACAATAAATTCCACAGAGTCACCACCCTCCAGCTAAAGAAATTCCTCATCTCTGCTCTAAAGGTACATCCGTGTATTCGAAGACTGTCCCATCTGGTTCTACCCTTCCCCTCTCTAGGAAGCATCCTCTCCATGTCCACTCTATCTAGGCCTTTCAATAGTCAATAGGTTTCTCATTCTTCATTCTCCGCCTATTCAGAATTAATGACTGCTTACCCTAGCACAGAATATATAATATTTTATATGTATTCTAACAATTGTGAAACATTTATTTCTCTTCATTGAGGGTTCATGTCAATCTGAACTATCTAGGCCTTTCAATATTTGGTAGGTTTCAATGAGACCCTCCCCTCCATTCCTCTGAACTCCAGTGTGTACAGGCCCAGAGCCATCAAACACATCTCATTCATTAACCCAAACACGAGGAAATCTGCAGATGCTGGAATTTCAAGCAACACACATAAAAGTTGCTGGTGAACGCAGCAGGCCAGGCAGCATCTCTAGGAAGAGGTACAGTCAACGTTTCGGGCCGAGACCCTTCGTCAGGACTAACTGAAAGAAGAGCTAGTAAGAGATTTGAAAGTGGGAGGGGGAGGGGGAGATCCAAAATGATAGGAGAAGACAGGAGGGGGAGGGATGGAGCCAAGAGCCGGACAGGTGATTGGCAAAAGGGATATGAGAGGATCATGGGACAGGAGGCCCAGGGAGAAAGAAAAAGGGGAGGGGTGAAAAGCCCAGGGGATGGACAAGGGGTATAGTGAGAGACACAGAGGGAGAAAAAGAATGTGTGTATTTAAATAAATAACGGATGGGATACGAGGGGGAGGTGGTGCATTAGCGGAAGTTTGAGAAGTCAATGTTCATGCCATCAGGTTGGAGGCTACCCAGACGGAATATAAGGTGTTGTTCCTCCAACCTGAGTGTGGCTTCATCTTGACAGTAGAGGAGGCCATGGATAGACATATCAGAATGGGAATGGGACGTGGAATTAAAATGTGTGGTCACTGGGAGATCCCGCTTTCTCTGGCGGACAGAGCGTAGGTGCTCTGTCATTCATTAACCCTTTCATTCTTGAACCCACAATCTACCTCGTCGTAGCTGTGCACATTTTTGCCTGCCTGCACTTTCTCTGCAATAGTTTCCACTCTGTTGTTGCTTTTCCGCTGTACTATGTTGATGTACCGAAATGATCGGTATAGATGGCACGATGGACGAAGTTTATCATGTGACAACACTAAACCAGTTTACCAATTGTAGTCCCAAGTCATGGAACCTGATGAATTGTCATCTGCCTGGAACTTGAGGCAGATCTTTGTTGGCTCACTGATTGCTAGCCATCCCAACGCACACTCAAAACGCTGGAGGAACTCAGCAGCTCAGGCATCCGTTAGTCTTGCAAGACCATGGATCTGTGCCTGGAAAGTCTTCACTCTCCAGGGCGCAGGCCTGGGCAAGGTTGTATGGAAGACCAGTCTCCCCTCTCCACGACACCAATGTTGTCCAAGGGAAGGGCCTTAGGACCCATACAGCTTGGCACCAGTGTCGTCGCAGAGCAATGTGTGATTAAGTGCCTTGCTCAAGGACACAACACGCTGCCTTGGCTGGGGCTCGAATTCACGACCTTCAGGTCACTAGTACAATGCCTTAGCCACTTGGCCCACATGCAGCTCAGGCAGCATCATAGAAATGAGCAAACGTTTCGGGCCAAGACCCTTCTTCAGGACTGGAAAGGAAGGAGGATGATGCCTGAATAAAAAAAATGTATGGGGGTGGTGTGAGGGGAAGAAGAATGGCTAGAAGGTGATAGGTGAAGACAGATGGGTGGGAAAAGTAAAGGGCTGGAGAGGAAGGTATCTGATAGGAGAGGAGACTGGACCACAGGAGGAAGGGAATGAGGAGGGGCACAAGCGGGAGTTGACGAGCAAGTGAGGAGAGGCAAGAAGCCAGAGCCTGACCTGCTGAGTTCCTCCAGCGTTTTGTGCATGTTGCTTTGGATTTCCAGCAGCTACAGAATTTCTCACGTTTTTGATTTTCCAGCCCTCTATCCTGTGCCCTACTGTTTGTTCCACGGTCTTCCTCTGGAACCTGGCTCCCTAAACTCCTGTGTGGCCGAGTTATCTCAGCAGGGGCAGCCGGCTGCACTTACAGAACAGCCAGTGAGGTGCCATCCTCCTCCTTCCTTCACCTGTCCCTGCGGCGCGCGCCATTGTCAAAGTACGTGAACGGCCGTCACAAAAAATGGAATTTTTCTTTACAACAACAACACGTGCAAAATGTTGGAGGAACTCAGCAGGCCAGGCAGCATCTACGGGGAAGAGTAAACAGTCGACGTTTCGGGCCGAGACCCTTCATCAGGACTGGAATTTTTTTTCCTTTATTTATAAAGCATGCCTGCGCTCTAAACTATTAAAATTATTAAAGCCTAAATAATAAGTAGCTAATAAAAGCACAGTTGGTTATCTTTCTCCAGGGAGTCAAAGCCATTCACCTTTTATCTACCCACCTTCATATCTACCTACTTCATTAAATAAATACATTTTCTAATTAATTAGACAAACAGCTCGGTGACAGGCCCTTCTGGCCCAATGAGCCCAGTTACACCCATGTGACCATTTAACCTACTAAACCACGCAACTTTGGAATGGGTGGAAGCCCAAGCATCTGGAGGAAATCCATGTGGTCACAGGGTGAAAGCGCAAACCCCTTACAGAATGGAACCTGGGTCACTGGTACGGTAGCAGCGTTACACTTGGTAATCCCTAGCACTGGTGCCTGTGTTGGAGACAGATTTGCCATTTTAACTATGTTTCTCTCTCCACAAATGCTGCTTGACCTGCTGAGTATTTCCAGCATGGTCTGTTTTATTGAAAAATACAGTCAACCAGCACGTGTGTTCTTCTGAACATTGTGGGCATGGTACGTTGGTGTTGCAATATGTGGGAATACTTGTGGGCTGCCCCCAGCACACCCTTCGATTGTGTTGTTAAAGCAAATGACGCATTTCCCTGCATGCTTCGAGGTACGTGTGATAAATAAGTGAAGCTGAATCTGAAAGAGAAGGCACTTAAACGCAAATCAGAGGGTGGCAGATCGGTACAGGTGTGGGAGCCCCTGCCACACAATTTCAGCACCCTTGCTTCAATCCTGACCTTCAGTGCTCTCTGTGTGGAGTTTGCATGTTCTTCCTGGGACACTGGGTTGGTAAGTGAGTGGTAGAAAAGCAGGTCTGGCTGTAAAACCACAACTTTACGGCTATGACAACTGAAAGGCCCATTTCTCGCCTGCATGGGCTGATACATTCTGAAGCGGTCCATTGGACCATTACAGGTCTCAAACATCCTCCCTTACTACAAAAGTCAGCAGACGTTATACGACGGAAGAAATTACACTTACCCCCACGGTTGATGTACAGTCCTTTTTCCTGCTTCTCTTCCTTAATGCTCTGGTTCAAGAGAAGGACTGCCTCTTCATAAAACCCTCTGTGGTAGCAGTGCACAGCAAAGTCATTGTAGGTCAGAAGTAGCTGCCTCTGGGTCTCCAGGTAGGTCTCACTTTCTTTCATGTCGTTTACCTTATCCAAGACGAGGAGGTAGTTATCAATGGCTGCATTGAAATTCTTGGCCCTTCTATATAGGGTCCCCCTGTAGGTTGAACACGGGGTGGAATTATGACATTTGCAGTGGTGGGGTTATAGTTTAAACTGGGGGTTCCCAACTATTTGTTTAAGCCATGGACCCCTACAGTTAACTGAGTTGGGAACAGGTTGGGAACCCCTGATTTAAAAGAATAAATCTTCAAAACAAGAGTTCATACATTTAGTATGGGAATAGGATTTGCAATCTCTCCCCTCCCTGTGGTATAGAGTCATACAGCACAAAAAGGAGTTTATTTACTTTTTAGCTTAGGGAAGAGGCATGGTAACAGACCCAGCTGGCCCAACAAGCCCACACCACCCAATGTGACCAATTAACCTACTAACCCCTACGTCTTTGGTATGTGGGTAGACACTACATCATCCAAAGCAAAGCAACACAGTCACGGGGAGAACGTACAAACTCCTTTCGGATAGGGGCGGCTCACCAGTGATGTCACAGCATCACGGCCGTGGAGGCCAACTCACTGGGTCTATTGAAAGTGGGGGTTGATAGCTTCTTGTGTAGTAAGAACATCGAAGGTTACGGAGAGAAGGCAAGAGAATGGGTTAAGAGGGATAACCCGTGATGGAATGAATGGTGGGGCAGACTCGATGAGCTAAATGGCCTAATTCTGCTCCTATGTCTTATGGTTATGTTAACTGCTAAACTACGATGCACCCCAGTTCGACGTTAAACGATCCTTGGCTGTGTAAACTCAATTCCCATCAGAGCGTCATTGCAAAATTCACCATAGTACTCTACTCCAACAATTCCCACCACGTTAGGAAGGTCGTAAAGTTACAAAAATACATCGCTACAAGTAAAAGGGTTAAAATTCTGGAAATACTGAGGTCAGGCGACCTCTGAGGAGAGAGAACAGCATTAACCTTTCAGCTAATGCCATAAGAAGATAAGGTGTGAAAGGCTGATATTGGTGTGGTGGACTGTGTTAAGACTTGTTCTCCGTGGTTGGCAAATAGCACCAATCAATGACCAAACCTGCAAGCCCTTTACAAACAAACTAAAAACTGATGATGCAGGAATGCAGTGAAGGAACTTTGGCTTCTGCTTTAAATCCACAGCTTTGCCAAGTTTCAGTTTTAAATCACCTCAAAGTTTGAAAATGCACGGCTTGAAAAACAATGACTCCTTGTACCACATCAATAGTCTGAGTGATAACGTACACTCGGTGGCCAGTAATTAGGTACACCGGTACACCTGCTCATTAATGCAAATATCCTAACAGCCAATCAGATGGCAGCAATCAGGGCATAAAAGCATGAAGGCAAGGTCAAGAGGTTCAGTTGTTGTTCAGACCAAACATCAGAATGGGTAAGAAATGTGATCTAAGTGACTTTGACAGAAGAATGTTGGTGTCAGATGGGGTGACTTGAGTGTCTCAGAAATTGCTGATCCCCAGGGATTTTTACACACCACAGTCTCTAGAGTTTATAGAGAATGGTGTGAAACATGAAAAAAATTCCAGTGAGTGACAGTTCTGTGGGTGAAAACACCTTGTTAACGAAAGAGGTCAGAGGAGGATGGCCAGACTGGTTCAAGCCAACAAGAAGGTGACATTAAGTCAAATAGCATTACAACAGTGGTGTGCAGAAGAGCATCTCTGAATACAGAACTCATCGAACCTTGAAGTGGACGGGCTACAGCAACAGAAGATCACAAACATACACTCTGTGACCACTCCATTAGGTACAGGAGGTAGCTAGTATAGTGGGCACTGAGTGAACGTACATTATTCAATGATCCACTGTTGAATGGGTAAGGAAGGTCACTAACTCTGACTTAATCTGTGCTTTATACCATTGCTCTTTCGGTAGGCCATGCGCAGCATTAACGTTTGCCCCGTTGTGTGAAATCAGCTTTGCAGGTTCGGTGAGTGGGGAGTGAAGATACTCACTATCGGCAAGTAAGTTACAGGTCAAGACAGACACTAAACATTCAGTAAACCCTTCAAGTTACACTCTGTTATAAATACTTATCTAAAGTGTGCACCCTGGCCCTCTTTACTGCAGCACACCTTCACTGTCTACTGTTTCCATGGTGCCATCTGTAACATGGTCCATGTTGACCCAGTGAGCAAGAGTGACCGCACGCTTTTAGTGCATTACATATATACTCTACGGGCACTGTGATGTCATCAGCTAAAACAGCAGCTAGTGGGATGGGCTGCAAGGCTCCTTAAACAGACCAATCACTAGCTAGCATGGGGGAGCGGCTTTCAATCAACAGGTGAGATAGACACTTGCTGCAACGACTCCCTAACCTTTTACCCCCAAATGCCATTCACACCCCCCCCCCACTTCAAGTTCTGAACAATTATTATTTAATCAAGTAATTACAGAGAGAATGAGAATTGTAGAGGAGCAAAAATGGTTTGCGAACCTGAGATCAGAAATCATTCAACACGAGCTGACAAGTGCAGAGCTTTCAAAAAGACTAATGAGGTGCTCGGCTTTATTTCTACCAAACAGCAGGCACCGGGGGCAAATTAAAAATAGAAGGAAAGTATTATTCAATTGCTTAAAATCTATTACATTCAGTTCTGGGCTTTGTGTCTCGAGGAGATTCCAAAGGAGCATTAATAACAGAGCACTAAGTTCTGAGGACAGATTGCATTAACTCATCTTGCATTCTCCAAAGCGGTGCAGTAGGTGTGATGCTATTACAGATGTAAGACCGGGATTTAATTCCCACCAGTCTCCGTCAGGGGTTTGGAGGTTCTCACCGCGACTGTGTGGGTTCCCTGCCGGTGCTCCAAATGCTTACGGTTTAGGGTTAGTGAGTTGTGGGCGGGCTACGTCGGCTGCCTCCAGCACAATCCCCGCTGATTTAATTTGACGCAAAATGACCCATTTCGCTGTAAATTTCAGGTGTACAAGTGATAAGTAAAGCTAATCTTTATCTTTGCCACAGACTGAGGCGGTTACAATGCTAAAAAGGATTTGAAGTGGAGTGAAACTACAAATCGAGAATGGGGAGTACGAGAACACTGTGATAGTGTAGCGGTTAGCACGAAGCTGTTAGGGCTCAGAGCTCCGAGTTCAATTCTGGCGTCATCTGTAAGGAGTTTGTATGTTCTCCCTTTGAATGCATGGGTTTCCTTTGGGTCTCTGGTCTCTTCTCACAGTCCAAAGATGCACGGTTAGTAGATTAATTGGTCATTAATGATCTCATTGAACGGCAGGGCAAGTTTGAGAAACAATCTCCTCTTCCCAATCCTCTTCATTTATTCAGAGATGGAGTGCAGAACAGGCCCTTCCAGCCCAACGAACCGTGCTGGTCAGCAGCCCACCGATTTAACAGGACAATTTACAGTGACCAATTACCCTACCAACCGGTACATCTTTGGACCGTGGGTGAAAACTGGAACACCCGGCGAGAACGTACAAACTCACTACCGATGGCGCTGGAATTGACCTCTGAACTCCGATGTCCCAAGGTGTAAAAACGTCACGCTACTCTGCCGTGGCGCCCACCTTAACAAGACTTCGGAATGGACGTCTTTTACCTTCCTGGTATTTATGTGGAACAAGATACAAGCGTAAGCACCTGGGATTATCAGTGGGTATTTATATATTTAAGCACATTTTATTCCACATCTGGACTTTAACATCTAGCTTCATTTTTAATATAATTCTCTATTCTTTATAATTGTTGAATGTTGTTGTTCTCTGTTGCATGTCACGCCCTTACCAACACACCACGGCTAATTCCTAATACATCAATATGTATAGGGCAAATAAAGCTGATTATGTTCATATCATAGCTTATTGTTTAAACTCGTAAACGTGCACAACCAACTCTGTATGCTGGAAATAAATTTGTAGATCAGAGAGAACCCATTTCTTGTTGGTAATCTTTCATCAGAACTGGAACTCTGATATATTAAAAGTGTCCCCTCCACAGCTGTTGACTGACACTGAATATTTCAAAGTTCAAAGTGCATATATATCACAATCAGCCAGCTGGTGGTGTAGTGGCATCCGCACCGGACTTCGATGCGAGTGGTCACGGGTTCGAATCCAGCCAGCTTTCCACCCGTGCTGGGTGAGCGTCGAGCAAGCAACTCTGCCTCGTTAAAAAAAGACAAAAATACAGCAAGGTTGCCACCTGATGAACCACGAGGCACGGAAAGGAACAATAGAACAATTACCCGTCACAATATACTACCCTCAGGTTCATTTTCTTGCAGGCATTCATAATAGGTGCAGTGAAGCACAACAGAGTCAATAAGAAACTTCACACAAAAATGGACACAACCAATATTTCCACTTTTTGTTCTGCTTCGGACTTTCAGCAGCTGTAACATTTTGATTTTGATTGATCTACAGTTTGTTTACTTTACCTGAAGATGTAATAGTCAAGTTCAACAGGGTTGTTGTCTATCGCTTTGTTAATGCAATGGAATGCTCCATTCATATTGCCTTCCAGCGCCTTGTTCACCGCCCGAGCCTTCGCCTCTTCTGCTCTTAGCTTCAGTGTAGCCATTAATGAAACCGCCTCTGGATGGGAGGGGTCCAGGGACAGAGCGTGACTGATGTCCCGGTAACAACTAACTACCTGTTGACAGGGAAGGAAGAAAACGTTGCTGTGAATTCAGTTCAAAAATATATGGCATAGCCCCCAATCTCTTTATTCCCTGGAGCACAGGAGAATGAGGGGAGAGGGGTATTGATAGGGTAAATGCAAGCAGGCTTTTTCCACTAAGGTTGGGTGAAACTGGAACTAGAGGTCATGGGTTAACGGTGAAGGGTGAAGGGTGAACTACCTCACTCAGAGGGTGGTGGGAATGTGAAATGAGCTGCCAGAAGTGGTGGATGCAGGTTCGATTTCAAGATTTAAGAGAAATGTGGATAAGTACATGGATGGGATGGATATGGAGGGTGATGGTCTGGGTGCAGGTTGATGGGACCAGGCAGCCTAATGGTTTGGCATGGACTAGATGGGCTGAAGGGCCTGTTTCTATGCTGTTGGGTTCTATGACTAAGCGGAGGACAAACAAGGGGGATTACATTAGCAGCAAAAACAGGTTACCCAGCCTTTTCCACCTGTTCCTAACTCCATTCATCTATTGCAACTCCATAGGCATTAATACCACTGGCTATCAAAAGTATATCAATGTCAGATTTTAAATGGTTAATTGAACTTTACACTTCTCCCAGCGGCTGCAGGTCAAAGGTTGAGTGTCTGACCACTGGTAATTCACATCCTCAGAATGCTCCACTGACTACATGGTACATCAGGGTTGTGAACCCATACTTTCTGCAGGTTGGACAAGAATAACTCCAAACTTGATGCCAGCTGCAACTAAGTAGCCAAGTAATTGGTAACCATAGCTCCATCACTAGCACACTATGGCTATACTGCACACCATCTACGAAATGCTCTCTAGTTACTCAAAGCCAAACTCAACTTTTTTATCAAAGTACATAGATGTTACCTTATACACTGTACTATCTTGAGTAACACACACCAAGTGCTGGAGGAACTCAGCAGGTCAGGCAGCATCTATGGAAAAGAGTAAACAGCCAACACTTCAGACCGGTGAAGGGTTTCAGATAAAGCATCAACTGTTTATTCCTCTCCATAGATGCTGCCTGACCTGCTGAGTTCCCCTTTTGTGGGTTTTACTCTGGATTTCCAGCATTGGCAGAATCCTTTGTGGTTTCGCTTTACTATCTTAAGATTCATTTCTTGCCAACATTTACAGGAAATAAAATACAGCAGAACTTATGGAAAACAAAGACAAGCAGCCAATGTGCAAAAGACACATTGTGCAAATAGTAATACTGAGAACATGAGTTGTAAAGAGGCCTTGAAAGTGGGTCTGTAGGTTGTAGAATCAGTTCAGAGTTGAGGTGAGTGAAGTTGTGCAAGATGGTTCAGGAGCCTGATGGTTGCAGGGTAATGACTGTTACTGAACCTGGTGGTGTGGGACCAAAGTAGTAGTGAGAAGAGAGCATGGCCTTGATGGTGGGAGTCCTTGATGACTTCCATCTGCTACTTCAGCAGCACCTCCCAAATCTGTGAGTTGACCTTGCTAGATACATATGGGGACACCACAATCTTCAAGTTTCAAAACACCTTGACTCAGAAAGCGTTCTCGCTCTTTCAGTTACTGGGTCTATATCCTGCGGGGTGTATGGGGTGTCCAGGGAGGTGTAGCACCTCTGGACAAGGGTCTTGATATGTCCATTCTGGGATAGCTCACTCACCTACAATGGCCAATCAATCCAACTCCTGGAAATGGCTACTTTCACTAGATGGGCTCATGAAAGCATCTCACTTTTATCTTCTTGAAGTCAATATGGGATGCTCAATGAATTTCTAACAACACTAGGGCGCCACGGGAGAAGAAAGAACTATTACATCAGAGAAACACTAAGACTAATTATATGAACCATTAAAGCATCGCACTTACATTGGAAAAGTGGTCTTGCAGCCTCGCCCGAAGGACGTAGAGATCTGCATTGGAAGGCACAACCTCAAGTTGCTTGGTGACATATTGGAGGCAGTCTTCAAGCCTTCCCAATGCAAGCAGGGTAGCGATACTGGAAAACAATTTCCAATTCACCATTAATTTAATGTCCTGTGTTCATTTTTGTCACAATTTAATAGTGGCTGTCATTAAATATGGATAGCTCTGGAGCCAGGCTCATCCAGGTTCGTGGAGAACATTCCACCACATTTAGTATGTTGTAGACGGTCAAAGAGGATTGAGGATGTGAACAGCTCACTCTTGGTCAGTCACCTCTGACTTTTTGGTGGTAGAAGTGTGAATATCTGCCCCACAGATCAATAGGTAATAGCTCAATAATTCACTTTCCAGCCAGCCTCTTCCCCTCCTCCCCTTTTTATTCTGGCATCGTTCCCCCTTCCTTCTCAGTCCTGAAGAAGGGTCTCGGCCCTTCTCTTTTCCACAGATACTGCCCGATCTGCAGTGTCCCTCCAGCATTGTGTGTGTGTGTGTGTGTGTGTGTGTGTGTGTGTGTGTGTGTGTGTGTGTGTTGCTCTATAGTTCAATAGATTTATTTAAAATCAAAGTTGATGTATCTTTGCCAGCCAAGGTTATTAAGTGCTTTACGATTACAGTCTAAGATACAGGACCTCATGGTGAAGATTTTCTCTCACAACAAGAAGACAAGCTAGATCAGAAGTAGATTATTAAGATGCTATTGTGTGTTTTAAGGACACACTTGCAATGTGAGGAATCTGGCATTTCCACAATGGTAGTAAGCTTTGGGGAATTGTGCAGAGAATCCCAAACATTGTTACATCTCAGTCCAAGCAAATCCACAACAGATTAGCATACATTACATGCCACATCCTTGGCACTTCTCTAGCCTCAGCAATCACAGATCCTGAGCAGTGAGACATGGTCATCAAACGCTGGCTTGCCAGGGCTAACCACAGCTTTCTGGTCTTGTCAGTTGCACGCATCAAAGCCACAGAGAATCGCTGTAATTGCTGCTTTAAAAGTACACACACCAGAACATGAAGAAAACCGGCTATCATTTTCATCCGAACAGGAAAGAAATAACAGTCCTTTGTCTTTCACAGTTCTTTCCATGATTCGCTAATCTATCAAAATATGAAGTAATATTTGTCTAAAAAGAATATATTATTTCTGTCAACACACATAAAAGTTGCTGGTGAACGCAGCAGGCCAGGCAGCATCTCTATGAAGAGGTACAGTCGACATTTCGGGCGAGACCCTTTGTCAGGACTAACTGATAGAGCTAGTAAGAGATTTGAAAGTGGGAGGGGGAAGGGGAGATTCAAAATGATAGGAGAAGACGGGAGGGGGAGGGATGGAGCCAAGAGCTGGACAGGTGATAGGCAAAAGGGGTAGGAGAGGATTATGGGACAGGAGGCCTAGGGAGATGGGGTACGAGGGGGAGGTGAGGCATTAATGGAAGTTAGATAAGTCAATATTCATGCCATCAGGTTGGAGGCTACCCAGACGGAATATAAGGTGTTGTTCCTCCAACCTGAGTGTGGCTTCATCTTTACAGTAGAGGAGGCCGTGGATAGACATATCAGAATGGGAATGGGACGTGGAATTAAAATGTGTGGCCCCTGGGAGATCCTGCTTTCTCTGGGGGTAGATCAGGGGTCCACGGACCCCTTGCTTAATGGTATTGGTGCATGGCATTAAAAAAAAAGGTTGGGAACGCCCTGACAGATGCAAACGGCTGCAATTAAAGCTGTAAGATTTATGGTGGCTAAGCTCATCAGATTCGATGTCGTGTCCATATAACAACGCTGGTAATATCATTATAGCTTTTGACCAAGACTGGCTTCACTGAGCAGGGCATCTTAAGCCTGATTAAGGGAACAGCATCAAGACAATGAATCACCTTCGCATGTGGTAATGTTGATTTGCAGGTCTCAGTTCTGAAGCCAGGGCAAAAATTTCCAAGGCCTCGCTGTACATTTTGACTTCAAACAGGTATTGACCCTTGAGAACAAGAAAAGGAAGTCAGTGCTCATGGACTAGAACCCCCCTGTGACCCTAGCACGATAAAATGGACAGAATGCCATGCACTTCTTTCAGTGTTTAAATCCTACAGTCAATGATGCGATCACTTTAAAGATTAACCTTATTTGTTACATCTACATCAAAACGTACAGTGAAATGCATCGTTGCATCAAATCAAATCAGCAAGGATAACTCTGAGCAGCTCACTAGCGCCACCACACTTCCAACACCAACATAGCATGTCCACAACTAACCTGATAGTTTATAACCCTAGGACATAACCCCAACCCTATATCCTAACCGTATGTCTTTGGAACGTGGGAGGAAAATAGAGCACTCAGAGGAAATCCATGCAGTCATAGAAACTCCTCACACAGACAGTGGCGGGAATCGAACTCCAATCTTATAGCTGGCACTGTAAAGCAACACACTAGCCACTACACTACTGTGCACTGTGAATGTCTACATCCTGCCATTTCATCAACTAAAATCACAAGTACGAGGTTGAATGACCAGTTGTAATATCATTCCATTAATGGTGTAAATGTTAACTTTAGACCATTAGAGCTGAATTAGGCCAGTCTGCTCCACTGTTTGATTATGGCTGATTTAGCTTCCCTCCCAACCCCATTCTCCTGCCTTTGACACCCTGACTAATCAAGAACCTATCAACTTCTGCTTTAGATATACCCAATGACTTGGCCTCCACAGCCATCTGTGGTAATGAATTCCACAGATTCACCACCCTCTGGTTGAAGAAATTCCTTCTCAACTCCATTCTAAATGGACATCCTTTAGTCTATGGCTGTCCCTCACTTTCCCACTATAGGAAACATCCTCTCTAAGTCCACTCAGTATCTCTGCCTTTCAATATTCAGTAGGTTTCAATGAGATACCCTCATTCTTCTAATCTCCATGAGTACAGGTACAAAGCCATCAAACTTTCTTATCTCATGGTAGGTAATTTAAATGAGATCATTTGTAATTTGACAGCAAGGGGATTTGATTCCATTCTGAAGCAGGAAGAACATTGAACCACAGTCAATAAGCACAGAACAGACTCTATGACCCTCCAAGTCCATACTCACCATTAATCCTACATCAGTTTTATTCTCCTGATATTCTCACCAATTTTTCATGGACCTACCACTTACCTGCATGCTAGGGGTAATTTACAGTGGCCAATTAGCCCCCCAAAAACCATTCTTCACAACGTGAGGGGAAACCAGAGCACCCCAAGGGAGTGCATGCAGTCAAAGGGAGAACACGTAAACTCCACACGTACAGGACCAGAGATGAGGATCGAACCCAGATCACTGGAGCTGTGAGACATCAGCTGTACCAGCTGCACCATGGGTCTGGTCAACGCCGTGCAATGAAAAGAGTCATAGAAAAGTGCAGCACACAAACAGGCCCTTCAGCCCATCTAGTCCATGCTGAACCATTTCAACTGCCTACTCCCATCGACCTGCACTGGGACCATAGCCCTCCATACCCCTACCATCAATGTACCTATTCAAACTTCTCTTAAACTTTGAAATTGAGCTTGCATGCACCACTTGCACTGGCAGCTCGTTCCACAATCTCACAGCCCTCTGAGTGAAGAAGTTTCCCCTCAGGTTCCCCTTAAAATTTTCAGCTTCCACCCTTAACCTATCACCTCTGGTTGTAGTCCCTCCCAACCTCAGTGGAAAAAGCCTGTTTGCATTTACCCTATCTATACCCCTCAAAAGGAATAAGGTCCTAACCAATTCAATCTTTCCTTCTAAATCAGGTCCTCCAGACCTGGCAACATCCTTGTAAATTTCCTCCGTACTCTTTCAACCTCATTTACAAACAGTAATCATAAGAAATAGAAGCAAGAGTTGATCATGCCACCCATCGGTCCTGAGGTACCATTTAAAAGGTTGATCTTGATTTCTAATCCCCATGGCCTTTGACGTATTATTAATCTCAATCTTAAATATATTCAACCTCACTTTAGAGAACTCAACAGACTCTTAAGAACTTGAGTGAAGATATTTCTCTTAATCTCAGTGCTGAATGGAGTCCTGAATCCTGGGATTATTGCCCCCCCCCTAAATGTTCTAGAACATAGAGCATAGTATATAGAACATTGAGCATAGTATATAGAACATTACAGCACAGTACAGGCCCTTCGGCCCGCAATATTGTGCTAACCTTTTAAGGGTAAGATCAATCTTTCCTTCCCGCATAACCCTCTGTTTTTCTATCATCCATGTGCCTATCTAACAATCTCTTTAATGATCTTAATGTAGTTGCCTCTACCAATACCCCTGGCAGGGCATTCCACATACCCACTACGCTCTGTAAAAAAAGCCTCTGACATCCCCCTATACTTTCCTCCAAAAATCTACATTCTCAGCTGACTGATTCTGAAAGCCTCATGGAGTTAGTAAACTATCCTCATAGAATCATAGAGTGGTTATATCATAGAGGAGATTAAACAGCCCATCATATCCACTGGAGTAACTCACTAATTCTACCCCCTTGATCCCTTCTCTGGAGCCTAGCAAATGTTTCCTCGCCACACATTTACCCAGTTCCCTCTAGATGGCCACCGTGAAACCTGCCTCTGCCACAACAGCGGGTAGTTCTGTCCAGGTTACAACCACACATTGCATTAAAATATTTTCCTTCTTACACCATAAAATACAAGAGCTGAATTAGGTCATTTGGCCCATTGAATCTGCTCCACCATTTCATAATGTCTGATTTATTATTCCTCTCATCCTCATTCTCCTGCCTTCTCCCTGTAACCTTTGAGACCCTTTACTAATACTTTCTAGGAGCATGTACTGCCTTTCTCCAACCCACAGACTGTGGAGCTTTTTGTGTTATATGTAAGAAATTATTACCAAAAGACAAAGAGCCACTTGGCCCATTGAGTCTGCTCTAACATTCCATCATGGCTGATTTATTTTCCCTCTCAACCCCATTCTCCTGCCTTTTCCCCGTAAACATTGATACCCTTACTAATCAAGAACCTATCAACCTCCTCTTTAAGTATACCCAATGACTTGGCCTCGTCAGTTGTCTGTGGCAATGAATTCCACAGATTCACCACACACATTTTTGTCACTATCAATTCTCATCCGATTTGTTTTATAAGTCTGTGATCCTTCGTCCTTGACCCTTTTGCCAAAGGGAACAGCTCCCCCCCCACCCATTCTGTCCAGACTTCTTATTTTGTGAACTTCAATGAAGTCTCCCCTCATCCTTATCTTCCCCAAAGAAATCAGCTCCAGCCTCTCCAATCCATCCCTGTGACTGAGATTCTTCAGGCTATGAACCATTCTCGCAAATCTCCACTGAACTCTCTTGGGTCTTTTGTCATGCTTCCTATCATGATGGGACTGGAAATGAATTGCATTTCAGCGGAAGCTGGAGCTGAATTAGATTTTAGATCACACAATCACCAATTAATTTGCAGGTTGGAAATGTTCCATTCAAACCAACAGATCGGTACTGGTGTATATGGAATCTTCTTTCACCCTGCTCCATCTTGTTCTTTACTCCAACTTACACAGATAATCATGAAACAGAACTTTAACAAAAATTAGAAAAATAAAACCATGAACACACGTGTATATACAAAGTGTGGCTTATCGTTGACACAAGACTTTCATCTGCTGGATCCAAGTTGCTGGCCATTCTGTAGTTCAGGACAGAAGACTGGAAATCCCCGATGTAGAGATATGCCTCAGCCTTTCTCGAATAAAACTCTTTCTGCAACAAGTACCAGAAATCAGATTGTAAGCGACCAATTAGTATTTCACTACATTTACAACGAACATTATTCAGTTGATACATGTACGTTGGTATGTTGAATCAGAATAAAGAAAGTGAAGACAAATATAGTGTCCTGACAAAGACTCTTAGCCTAAACTGTTCATTCCTCTCTGTAGATGCTGCCTGACCTGCTGAGTTCTTCCAGCATTTTATGTGTGTTCCTCTGGATTTCCGGCATCGCAGAACCTTGGCGTTTCTGGAGATTGGTTATTCATCAAATTTCCAGTTATTACTGCTCAAAGTAAACTTACTATTAAAGTACATATATGTCACCATATACAACCCTAAGATTCATGTTAGCATTCATTTCACAAGGTTGAGAATACAAGAGCTGGGATGTGACGCTGAGGCTTTATAAAGCACTGCTGAACTGCTGAGGCCTCACCTTGAGTATTGTGAACTGTTTTGGGCCTCTCATCTTAGAAAAGATGTGCTGGCATTGGAGAGGGTCCAGAGGAGGTTCGCAAGGATGATTCCAGGAATGAGAGGGTTATCATACGAGGAACGTTTGATGGCTTTGGGTCTGTACTCGCTGGAATTCAGAAGGATGAAGTTGGGGGGGGGGTGGAATCTCATTGAAATCTTTCGAATGTTAAAAGGTCTAGATAGAGTAAATGTGGAAAGGATGTTTCCCATGGTGGGGGAGTCTAGGACAAGAGGGCACAGCCTCAGGATAGAGAGGCGCCCTTTCAAAACAGAGATGAGGAGAAATTTCTTTAGCCAAAGGATGGTAAATTTGTGGAATTTGTTGCCACATGCAGCTGTGGAGGCCAGGTCAGGTGTAGTTAAGGCAGAGATTGATAGGTTCTTGATTGGACATGGGATCAAAGGTTACGGGGAGGAGGCTGGGAACTGAGGTTGAGGAGGAGAAAAAAAAAAAAGAATCAGCCACGATTGAATGGCGGAGCAGACTCAATGGGCCGGATGGCCTAATTCTGCTCCTATGTCTTATGGTCTTAATTTTCTTGTGGGCATTCATACTAAATTCAAGAAACACAATAGAATCAATGAAAGACTGTACTTGACAGGACGGATAAAACACCAGTGTGAAAAAGACAACAAACTGAGCAAATACAAAATGAGGAAAAACACCAAAATAATAACAATAAATAAATAAATAAGCAATAAATATAGAGAAAATGAGCTGTAGAGTCCTTGAAGAGTTTGTCCTGCCGAAGGGTTTCGGTCCGAAACGTCGATTGTACCTTTTTCCGTAGATGCTGCCTGGCCTGCTGAGTTCCTCCAGCATTTTGTGTGTGTTGTAGAGTCCTTGAAAGTGAGTTCACAGATTGTGAGAACAGATCAGCGACGGGCCGAGTGAAACTGAGTGAAGCCGTAGCCTCTGGTTCAGGAGACTGATGGTTGTGGGGTAATAACTGTTCCTGAATCTGGTGGTGTGAGTCCTGAGGTTCCTGTACCCTCTTCCTGGTGGTTTTAGTACTTACCAATTTTCATTTACTATAACTAAGCACTGTCAACAGGCTACTAATCCAGAATGAATAAAATATTTCCCCTAATCTTTCATCTTACTTGGAATACAAGTGAGCTGACGCCGGAGCTCAGTGACTCTTTGCAGACTGGTCTCTGCAAATATGCTCTATCATAATCTATTATTACAAACTTCTGTTATAACCATTCTACTTTTTAAAATCTAAATTCTATCACTCTAAGAATTACCAACAATATTCTATATCTCTGCGCTGTTGTAGCAATTTCCAAGTTCCTGGGTCTTAATATCTCTGAGGATCTAACTTGGACCCAGCATATCGACACAGCTACAAAGACAATGGAGATGTTTCCTGAGGAGTTTCAGGAGATTTGGTACGTCACCAAAAACACTCGCAAATTTCTACAGATGGAGAGCATTCTAACTGGCTGCATCACTGTCTGCTATGAGGCAGGGGGAGGTGGGGCTACTGCACAGGACTGAAATAAGCTGCAGAGAGTTGTAAAGTTAGTCAGCTCCATCGTGGGTACTAATTTTTCTCATTGCTACTGTCAGGGAGGAGCTACAAAAGCCTGAAGGCACACACACACACTCAGTGATTCTGAAACAGCTTCGTAACTTCTGCAAATAGATTTCTGAATGGGCATTGAACCCATGAACAGTACCTCACTACTTTTTAACTTCTATTTTTACAATATTTATTTAATATATATTTAACTGTAATTCAGTTTTTTCTATTATTGTACTTATTTCATTGTACAAAGTTAACAAATTTCATGACATATGCCAGTGATATTAAACCTGATTCCGATTCTGAAGTGGTCTACCTGGATGGCATGCAAAACAAAGTTTTTCACTCTACCTAGGTACATATGACAATAATAACTTCGTTCATCAACATGTTGGTTGCGTCATACTGGTGCTCTGGATCTTACTCCTGACCCAAACCCCCCTCCACACCAAGGAAAAATTAATCTTCTTACCCTCCGAGGATCCAAATTAAGAGCTTTGTTGAATGAAATTATCGCTTCCTCCATTAGTCCCATGTTAACGAGAGTCTTTCCTTTCTCATAACTGTAGAAAGAAGATGCCAATAGAGATTCAACATCTCAGATACAGAACCTTAAGTATTGTTTAATTGCTCTTTGTAAACTATGATGCCTTTCACATCCGGAATAAAATCCTCTAAAGTGTGGTAGTCTGAAGATTATCTGTAAGAGATATCCTGTCTGTGAAGAACCAGCTCAGAATGGGGAGCTAGGATATTTCTGGTGGACACTGATAACTCTGGGGTTAGGATTAGGTTTATTGTCACTGACATATGTCGTGAAATTGTTTTATGGATGCAATATCGTGCAATAAAACAATAACTAAGTTATAATACTGAGGCCCTCTGTTCGTCGGGGTGAACCATGGATATTGCACTCTAGCTATCTGTGCAGTACTGCCCCAACAGTACGTATGGAGAACAAGCTGTTGCCCAGGGAGCAGGGTCCCCCTCTCCATGCAGTTGATGAATCCAAAGGAACGGCAGAGACGGATACAGTTCGGCACCGGTGGCGTTGCAGGAGATGCCAGTCAGCGTTGAATTCAATGTTGGACTGCCTTATGGACCTCAGCTCCAGACTTCCCCTCGGGGTTTACACCTGAAACCTTCCCCACGAGTGGGTATAGCCGCAGGGCAGCTGGGGGGGGGGGGTGGGTTTGAATTAGGTTTTCCTTCTCCTGGTTGAGCTGCCAACGACAGCTTGCCCTTCTGCCCACAGCGACTGGTTTTAAGGTGCCTTTGCCTCCTCCCTGATCAGTAGAAACGGTTCCGCCAGGCTTTGAAACCAAGCCACATGTGAAGGCCAGGAGCTGGACTCGATGGTCAGAGGCTATTTGAGATGCACCCCATTGGGAGCATTTAATAGGTAGTGGGAGCTTAAGGAACCAAGTTACAATAACAAATATACAAATAAATAAGTGCAAAAAGAGGGTAAAGTAGTGACGTAGGGTTCTTGGGTCCACGGACCATTCAGAAATCTGATGGCAGAGGGGAAAAAAACTAGTCCTAAAATGTTGAGAGAGTGCCTTCAGGCTCCTGTGCCTCCTAAATAATGGGTGGTGCCTTTGTGAAACACCACCATTTGAAGATGTCTTCGAAGGTGGGAAGGATGTGATGATGGAGCTGGCTGAGCAGCTTTTCTTGATCTTGAGTGTTGGAACCTCCACACCAGGTTGGGGGGGGGGGGCAAACAACTAGATTACTCTCCACGGTACTTCTATAAACATTTGCTAGAGCCTTTGGTACATAAATTTGGTACCAAATCTCCTCAAGCTCCCAATGAAGTATAGCCGCTGGCCTGCCTTCTTCTTGAATGCATCAAGACATTGGGCCCAGGGTAGGTCTTCTGAGATGTTGACAGCCAGGAACTTGAAGCTGCTCACCCTTTCCACTGCAGACTTCTCAATGAGGATTGGTGTGCGTTCTCCCGACTTCCCTGCCCGAAGTTCACAATCAACTCCTTGGTCTTTCTGACCTAGAGCGCAAGCTTGTTGTAGCACCACAATGTGCGCACAAATACCGGCGGTGGTCGGACAAGAACATGGCAGAATATTCTCCCCTCCCCACCCTGACCTGGAACATTCAGCATCAATGCGACAGAATTCGTCTTTCTTTCTCCATCCTTTTTCTTACAATAGTCTCCAAAATAGAGTTCATTTTTTTCCAATGAACCTGCCTCCAAATTGGCCAGATTTGGGAACAGCTTCTTTCCAACTGTGATAAGACTGCTGAACGGATCCTGACCCGGATCTGGGCCGTACCCTTCAACTATCCGGACCTGCCTCTCAGTTTTTTTGCACTACCTTACTTTCCATTTTTCTATTTTCTATTTATGATTTATAATTTAAATTCTGAATATTTGCTATCAATTTGTAATCCAGGGAGTGGGAAGCGCAGAATCAAATATCGCTGTGATGATTGTACGTTCTAGTATCAATTGTTTGGCGACAATAAAGTATAAATTGAGAGTGGTATAAAACAATACCAACACTGCAACAATGTAAGTTGGTTATCACATCACTAAGCAAAAAAAAAAGCACATCATATTTTCAGGTAATCTAAAACCTTCTCTTGAAATGGCCGCATCTGCCAATATACTCACTGTTCTTCAGCCCGATTATTTATAATATCCGACATGACATAATTTTTCTTCTCTATGGCATCTAGGTGAAAGATCTTACTAGATCCAAAGAGGTCTTGTCGTGCTTTCTCTGTGGCTGCTGCCAGCTGCTCTTCAGATAAAGCTGTAGGAAACACGCCAGCTCCCAGCATAATTGGATCCTCCTGGGAAATGAGAGCATTTAATTGTCACGAGCCTTGGACCATCCAAGGGAAGTAGGCCACCGAAAGGGCGCTCTTGAGTTACGGAAACAACTGACAAGTTATTTCAAAGTTCAAAGTAAATTTATTATCAAAGTCTGTATATGTCACCAAATTCCACCCTCAGATTCATTTTCATTTCTCCGTACAGTGGAATGTGGAAGAAGAATAGAATCACACAAACAACCAATGTACAAACGAAGACAAACTGTGCAAATAAATAAATAGATGGATAGGTAACACTGACAACATGAGTTGTAGAGCCCTTGAAAGAGAGTCTGTAGGTTGTAAAATCAGTTCAGCGTTGAGGGGAGTGAAGTTATCCCAGCTGGCTCAGGAACCTGATGGTTGAAGAGCAGTAGCAACTGGTCTGGAACATGGTGGTAAGAGTTTGGAGGCTCCTGTACCTCCGTCCTGCAAGGCATTTGGATACACGTGCCTAAGGGCCTTTCTACAGTTGCTGACTTTGCGGCATGCTGCATATCAAGGAAATTGCTTAGATTTCCAAATTGCTGAGATTGTTACATATAGGTGTTGGTTTTCTAGGAAAGGGGACGGAATTCTGCAGCTTTGTCGCTTCCCAGTAAATGAGCTGGGGATTATTACACAGGAGAAGACTTCCACACTCAGCAATCGTGTCACCAAAAGGTAAATAGGCTCCCCAAGCTGAACGGCGAGCATTTGCTGTCGGTGACTGGCAGCAATGGCTGGAGCCAGGCGCGGAGTTAAACTGACTGTAGTTGGTGGGTTTTGTCCAGCCAGGCTTAGTGAGCAGGAAGCCCTCCTTTTACCTGGAGTGGCTAATTGGACCCAGAAACCAGCTCCTGATCCGGAGGTCCTACAAGCCACAGGGCCTGAAATGAAAACTAGAAAACACTGGAAAGCAACACACATCAAAGTTGCCGGTGAATGCAGCAGGCCAGGCAGCATCTATAGGAAGAGGTACAGTCAACGTTTCGGGCCGAGACCCTTCGTCAGGACTAACTGAAGGAAGAGTTAGTAAGAGATTTAAAAGTGGGAGGGGGAGGGGGAGATCCAAAATGATAGGAGAAGACAGGAGGGGGGAGGGATGGAGCCAAGAACTGGACAGGTGATAGGCAAAAGGGATAGGAGAGGTTCATGGGACAGGACGTCTGGGGACAGGGAAACCCAGAGGATGGGCGAGGGGTATAGTCAGAGGGTCAGAGGGAGAGAAAGGTGAGAGAGAGAAAGAATGTGTGTATATAAATAAATAACGGATGGTGTACGAGGGGGAGGTGGGGCATTAGCAGAAGTTTGAGAAGTCAATGTTCATGCCATCAGGTTGGAGGCTACCCAGATGGAATATAAGGTGTTGTTCCTCCAACCTAAGTGTGGCTTCATCTTTACCGTAGAGGAGGCCATGGATAGACACATCAGAATGGGGATGGGACGTGGAAAAACGCTGGAAAGGTTCAGCGGCTCTGGCCGCTTGTGTGTAGGAAAAAAGATTTAACGTTTACGATTGATGCCAGAGAAGGTAGGAGAGGGGGGATGAGACCAAAGGGAGAATCTCCAATGTGTGAGATTAAATGCTTGCTGGACATTAATTACTTTCAAATTGATTGCTAGGAAAGATTTAATTCACCCGATCATTTAAAACTTTTTTTTATCCCCTACTTACCTCAGCCAAGGTTTGGTGCTGACTTTCTTCGTTCTGTTCCTCCTCTCTGGCGTGCTCCATGACTCGACAGCGTCGGTGAGATTCTGAGTAACTTGCCCTTTATTGCACGGGAGGTGTGCAAATACCGTAACAACGTCTCAACAACTGCAAAGAACATAGAGTACTGAATTTCTGCCACCGATGTGTTACCTGACCCCACTCTTAACGGCTTGGATACTGATTCAATGATTATGCCCTCATGTTCAGGATTATTCCATTAGCGATAATCGAGGCCTAATGTTCAGTGATTGGCGCGCACTGGGTCCACAATGAGGATCGAGGATCGAGGATCGAGGATCGAGGATCGGGGGGGGGGTCAAATTGGAAGACCGGAATCTCTGTGAGTCCAGCGGGGTGGCCGAAGCCTAGAGACTGTAAGTCTGAGTCCACTGGGGGCTGGAAACCTGCCCTGGGGTTGTGTGTGTGTGTGGAGATGGGAGGGAGGAATGGGGCTTGTTTTGCTGGTGGTGTGTTCTGTGTTGTTCTGCTAAGCATTGTAGGCACGGGGATATGCGACAAAACACACACCCTCGGTTGTGTTGCTTGTTAATACAAATCACACATCTCATTGCGTGTTTCAATGTACGGGCATGATATTTCGGCGCCGGAAGCGTGGCGACCACTTGCGGGCTGCCGCAGCACACACCCGGACTGTGCTGGTCGTCGACGCAAACAACGTATGTTGCAGTGTGTTGTGCATGTGACATATCAAGCTGATAGTTAAATCTTTAATCGTTAGTGCGAGAGTCTCACGTGAAGGTACATTGGTACAAGGGGGCAGTTATTTAAAACTGGGGTGCACAGTAATTTCAGAGCGTGGAGAAGCTCTGAACTTCTCTGTTCCAAAGGGTTGTCAAGGGCGTCACTGGAAGTATTTAAAATAGAGGTAGATACATTTTGGAAGATTGGCGAATCCAAGGTTATGAGGCGCTGACATGGAAGGGGAGTCGAGACCCGGGACTGATCAGCCATTCACAAACAAGAGAAAATCTGCAGATGCTGGAACCCCGAGCGACACACACAAGATGCCGGAGAAACTCAGCAGAGGCCAGGCAGTATCTACGGAAAAAAAAGTCCTGCCGAAGGGTTTCGGCCCGAAACGTCGCCTGTACTTTTTTCCACAGATGCTGCCTGGCCTGCTGAGTTCCTCCAGCATTTTGTGTGTGTTGTACCGATCAGCCATACTGATCCTGAATGACGGGGCCAGGTAGCCTGCGTCCGCTTCTGTTTAAATCTTGCGGATTGAACGCACAGGTTTAACATTTCATCCATAAAGGCCGCGCACTCCACTACACAGCGGTTACAGGAGAGTGCAGATTCTGGGATCTCCTACAGTGTCGGCCCTGGTTTTTGTTTTGCGCTCTGCTGTTAAGAGCGGCGCTTGAAACTTCACGGTGACAGCGCTCTGCACGGAACCGCCTCAAATTTATCTCGGCCTTACCATTTACATGTTCCAATTGACGCGACAAGCTGATCACCCGCCCGTGTCCACTCGCTGAAACATTGTATCTGTTTACAGCGTCCTGTTGCTACTAGTAACCAGCATTCGGGGAGGCCGACGGAAACCCGGGCGGGAATAAATGTTCCAACCACCAGAAGGGCGGCAAACAATAAGTCACCGTGGCGAAACTGACCAATTTACTCCGGCCCTCCAGTTTATCCAGCTCCCTCCACACACACTGACACGAGGATTTCCAACAACCTTAAAGTTTGCTCGCTGCATCTTAATAAGTTGTTATTAAGATTATGGTTTCTTCCCTATTGTAGTTCCTGATTCATTTTTAAAATGCAACAGTTACGACAAGCAACCAACAGTTAAATGGATTCCTATGATTTTAGCTAATAATTCATTAAAAGTAACACAATATTAGAATAATATATTGGAGCTTTTAGCGCAGTGTTTCATCTATTGTGTTGAATACGTGTTGTTTTACGTGGGAAGAAATTTATTTGCCAAATAAATGAACTCAACGAGTGATCACAGTTGCTCCATTGGTAACTAGAAATGCTAAATACGATTGGTCGTTTTAACCAAGAAATCCTAATTTTCGCGTTTCGGATTGCTTAATACCGCTGTCAATCATTGTTATTTTCCCGCTCCCCCTCCCCGTGTAGCAACTACATAGCTGCGATTGGTTGTCCCGACTGTCCAATAAGGTGGCAGACCCAGTACGGTATCATAGTGAAATTGGGCGATCACCGTACCGAGTCGGGGTCTGGGGTTGTGGTGCTGCTGGTTATTGGGGGAGGTGGTGTCAGTGGAAATGGGGCAGCCCAGTATAGGCTTGTCTTGGATCTCTCGGTCTTTGGATCTCTCTTCGGATCAAGAAATGGCTTAACCTATGAATCGCATCTTACTTGGGGAGAAAAAGATCATCGAGTATTAAACCATCTTAAATACACCTCCTTCACCTCACTTTCACCTGGATCCATCTGTCACCCTCTCTTACAGCTCCCAACTCACTTTTTATATACTGACTGTTTTTATATATACTTTTTTAAAACTCCGCTTTCTTTCCAATACTTTGAAGCGGCTGCTATTTTCCTCTATGGATGCCGGCGAGTTCCCCAGCACTTTGTGGTTGCTTTAGAGTTTTCCCAGTTCTGACGATCTGACACGTTAACTGTGTACGCCCTTCCTCAGACCCTGCTTGAGCTTTTATTTCAGAAGTCAGTTGTTCTCGGCATATCCGCCCCCACCTCGCCAATGGTAATTTGTGGCGTTATAGGCCAAGCCCTACTAGTTCAAAGATTTCACTAACTTTAATATTCCCATTATTTTCGTTCTCTCTATTCATTATTTGCGTCGGGCCAGACGGCCCCCAAACTTGCCTTCTTTTCGCGTAGAACCTCTCCCTCAGTGACATTGAGATATTCCTCTTTAATGACATTGTGGTCGTGGACAATGGATCATTGTAGCTTTGGATCCTTGCTACGCCGCCGCACACGAGCTTCGAAACGCCGGGCCTGCCTGACGGGCAATGTCATGTTTACTGTAAATATCAGAGCGCCTGGAATAGTTTTACCGAAAGATCCATTGCGGGACATTTGTGACCGGCTAGTCTCTAACCAATACCTTTAGAGGGGAGAAAAATGAGAGTCATACGATGTCAACGCAAATCCAACTACTTGGCCGAAGATGATTAGAATAATGTGACATTTCACATGTAAAGTCCATTTAAATGCGATGACATTGAATTATAGACAGGTGAATTATGGATATTTGAAGTATTGTAGGAAGCTACAAGGAAATAGAAAAAAAATGGAATTAAAACGCGCCCTCTCTTTCTGTTACAGGCGGTACTCGCTCCTGGCTGTGTACTTATGACTCCGAGACCGGGAGCATTCTGGATGTGTGCAGTCTGTTGTCTTTCATTTATACTTCACCATTATTCTTACGCTAGTTTGGACTTCAGATACCATCACACGTCTTTGCTAGAGAAGTTTCTTCACGACGTGCATATAAATTTCTCAAGAATTACTCATCTTTACAGCATTGGAAAAACTGCGCAAGGTGAAGCCTTCATTATACCTAGAGAGATGTATTATGTTTGGGTTTGAGTGGGTAATGCTGAAGGCTGTACACCTGAAAAACGTACGACTTGGGTAATTGATAAGTCGAAACGGGGTTTCAGGATATTATCTCGGGCTGCGCGGTAGCGTGGCGGTCGGCACGACGCTTTACAGCTGAGGCGGTGCGGGTTCAATTCCCGCCGCTGCCTGTTAGGAATTGGTACGTTCTCCCCCGGGTGCTCGAGTTTCCAAAGACCTCCCGGTTGCTAGGCTAATTGGTCATTACATATTGTTCCGTGATTAGTCTGGCGTTAAATCGGGAGTTAATGGGCGACACGGCTCGAAGGGCCGGTGGGGCCTACTCCAAGCTTACCTCAATAAAATAAAAAAAATTTACACTGTTAAGGTGGTGATGTATCATACAACTAGACATTCATGTTATATGACAAAATATTATTTCATACAGGGACAGGGACAACGCAGCAACCAACCTATTCTTATTTTCATATTATATTTTAAATCGTACTTTGTTTTTGGAGTTCAGTGTTAATTAACGTCCTCCTGCTAGATGAGTAGTGTGGAATCACGTTTTTTTAATTTGTCTGTATAAATTCTTGTCCATCAGGACGGGAACTGTTGGTTATTGCAATCGGAGGACACCCGAACCAACATCGAGTTGGCATTCCTGAATTTAAATACATCGGAAATATCCATGGAAACGAGGTAGACTAATTTGTAATGAATGAGAAAGTGTTTCTGCTAACTATGGTAGATGAATTGACTCTGAGTTTCTTCTACTAATTTGAAGCTTTTTTTTAATGACTTTTGGTCACATCTGTGCCTTTTAAAGAAAAAAAAATTGGTCTGCAGTGAAGTTTAAATGTTTTTTTGGAGAACAAGGAAGTCTATTTGGAGGGATTTTGATTTCCACGTAGACTTCAAAGCTATCAGGGCGGTAGGATAGTGTAGTGGTTAGCACAACGCTTTACAGTACCAGTAATCCGGTTCAATGGAAGGAGTTTGTACATTCTCTCTGTGACTGTGTGGATTTTCTCCTGGTGTTCCGGTTTCCTCCCACAGTCCAAAGACCTATGGGTTGGTGGGTTAGTTGGTCATTGTAAATTTTCCCGAATTAGGCTAGAGTTAGTTCGGGGGATTGCTGGGTGGTGTTGCTCAAAGGGCCGGAAGGTTCTATTTGGGCTCTGTCTCAATCAATGAATGAATCTCAATAAATAGATAGATAATACACCTGATTATTAATAGATGAGTACATTAACAGCACTTTAAATATATTGCTGTAGAATCAAGGGATGTTTATGGCACAAAATGCACCATTCAGTCTGTTGATATTATTGGCTCCAAACATGAAAAATTGAATCAGTCGCCATTCCCCCATTCTTTCCCGTCCAGCTTATAAACAATTCCTTCTCAAACGTGTTCCTAATTCCACACTGAAAGTGGTCATTGATTCTGTTACCATCGCCCTTACAGATGGTGAGATCCTGTTCCTAATTAAATATTTCTCAGCTTAAAATGTTTCTTGTTACATCTCTTGCTATGTTCTTCTTGTATGTTAAATCTATATTCTTCGACCTTTGTTACTGTACTGGCTTCTATTTTTTTTTTCCCATCTGATCTGTTCATGATTTTTGTTCCAAATCTCTTGTCAACCTTCTTTGTGATGAAACTTCTCCAGCTTATCTTGGCAACTGAATATCTCAACCCTGCAGGTTAGATCCATCACCCCTACTGAGGCATGGGCCACGAACAGCAGCTCTATGGAGTTGTCTTTACTGGGCTAGTCATTCAAATTGTCCGCAGGTGTAGCCCAGCTTCAAAGATCCTTCCTCACCCAGGGATGAGGTCTCTGAAGCTTCGGTTGGCATTTCTGAGGCACTGCTTCTTATGGGATGGGGGTGCTAGCCCCATGCCCCACCCTCCTCCTTTTGCAGCTGGGTTTGGGACCGTCCACGATGGAGTCTCAACCCTGTAAGCATACCCATTAAATTTCCCCCTACCTTCGTTAAGGCTCTCAAATACATGATAAAGTTCGGTGACCAGAAATGTCCACAATAGCAGAAAGGAAAAGATCTTCTGTCCAGAAGGAGACTCTTTCTGAGTTTTATCTTCCTAATGCTGGAATTCCTGAGGATCAGTTCTTCACTGTCTTTACCCACTAATTGTTTAAAAAATGAGTTCAACAATTGGGCAATGTTCTCCACTCCACCTTCTTCCTCTTTTCCCCAGTACTTCACTTTAAACATGCCCAGGACACACACACTAGGGCGATTAATGTTATTCCACATTCTTCGTTTTTGAATTAAAATATTGAAATACTAACAAAGTATTTTGATACGGTGAAGACCGATTGAATCAGGGGTTTCCAACCTTTTTTATACCATGGACCCCTATTATTAACCGAGGGGTCCATGGACTCCAGATTGGGAACCCTTGAATTCAATGGAACTTTGATTCATAGAAAACTTTCTTATAAGTGATATTCATCACTGTAGTTGTTAATCTCATTGTGTCACCATCAGCCTAAAACCCAATTCTCATATCTGCTTCTTGCTTTCATACTTTGGCCTGTAGCATTGTCAAGGATTCCTCTCATCCATTCTGCTATCTTTTTGACCTCCTACCATCAAACAGGAGGCACTGTAGCATTAGGATAAGGACTGTTAAGATTTGAAACAGCTTCTACCCCAGGCCGTTAGACTACTGATCTCCCTGCACCGCCCAGGTGACATCACTCATGAAGTGCCAGTGGCATAACTGCTAAATGTCAGTCTTCTGGAACATATTTTATTATTTATTTGTGGAAATATTATTCTCTGTGTTGTGTGTGAGTTGTGGGCACGTGGCCAGGTGGTTAAGGCATTGGACTAGCGACCTGAAGGTCGTGAGTTTGAGCTCCAGCCGAAGGAACGTGTTGTGTCCTTGAGCAAGGCACTTAATCACACATTGCTCTGTGACGACACTGGTGCCAAGCTGTATGGGTCCTAATGCCCTTCCCTTGGACAACATTGGTGTCGTGGAGAGGGGAGACTTGCAGCATGGGCAACTGCTGGTCTTCCATACAACCTTGCTCAGGCCTGCACCCTGGAGAGTGAAGACTTTCCAGGTGCAGATCCATGGTCTACCAAGACTAATGAATGCCTTTACTTTACTTTGTGTGTGAGTTATATGTACTGAGTTGTGCACCTTGGTCTGGAGAAACGTTGTTTCATTTGGCTGCATACGTGTATACAGTTGAATGCCCCGATGAAGGGTCTCAGCCCAAAATGTTCGCTATCTAATTTTTACCCATTCTGCCAGTTTTCCTAAAGGACTGAAAATTACAATATTGTTCCTCTGATGCAGAATCTGTAACAAGAAGGAGCAAATTTTCTTTGATGCCATTAGTTAATAAAAATCTATGAGTCTAACTCTTTAATTTGTTTTAACCCAATGACATTTAGACACTGCTGCTAAGAGATAGTGATCATTGAATGTGTCAGAACTAAATAACATGCCAGTTGTTTCAGAGGGAAGTCACATGAAAGCCAGGCCAGATTTCCCTCCCAGAAAGTTGTATTGAACTAGATGGGCAATCCTTATCCAGTAGAATACTGTTGTACAGCTGCCAAAGCCGGACTCAAATGCATGCATCATGAGCAGGGGTCTGGGCAGTAAATCAACCACCATACCCTCTCAGGAAAAACCTTATAGAGAAGAGAGTTCTGGCTTCCAATGGTCTGCATGGGGAAAACACAGCATCTTTTCACTCTCTGAATGTTAAGATCAGATCCCCTGGATCTTCCTCTGTTTTGCTTTATCCTTTAAATCCTTTATCGTTTAATCTCAAACTTGTACACTTTACACCAAAAAGGAAGTCCTGATACAGGATTTCGACTGTTTACTCTTTTTTTTTTAGATTATGAGAACACTCAGTCCTCTTTTATTGTCATTTAGAAATGCATACATGCATTATGAAATGATACAATGTTTTTCCAGAGTGATATTATAGAAAACAGGACAAACCAAAGACTAACACTGACAGATCCACATAATTATAACATATAGTTACAGCATTGCAAAGCAATACCATAATTTGATGAAGAACAGGCCAAGGGCACGGTAAAAAAAGTCTCAAAAGTCCCCAAGTCGATCGACTCCTGAGTCCCCGATAGCAGGCGGCAAAAGGGAGAAACTCCCTGCCATAAACCTCCAGGCACCGTAAACTTGCCGATGCCTTGGAAGCAGCCGACCACAGCTGACACTGAGTCCATCTGTCCGAAAACTTCGAGCCTCCAACCAGCCCTTCCGATACAGCCTCCCGAGCGCCATCCTCTGCCGAGCGCCTTCGACCTCGCCCCGGCCACTGAAACAAGCAAAGCCGTGGATTTCGGGGCCTTCAGCTCCGGAGATTCCGGTTACCACACAGTGAGAGTGGCAGCGAAGCGGGCATTTCAGAAGTTTTCCAGATGTTCCTCCGTACTCTCATGTCCGTCTCTATCAAATCAGAATTGTGCACGGTCCCCTACTTGACAGATAACAGATATCCATCACCGGAGAGGCCGCGCGCGCTGCCCTCGCGCTGCCATCTTCTCCTCCTCACTCCTCCTTTCCATAGATGATGCCTGACTTACTGAGTTCCTCCAGCATTTTGTGTGTGTTGCTCTGGATTCCCAGCATTTGCAGTATCTCTTGTGTTTGGGAAAGCCAGGGCTTGCTCATGGATGATTCCTTTTCAATGCATATGTTAAACACACACATTCACGTGCGCATCTATGTATGTGCTCTTAAGTTGCAAGGTGAGTTTTGTTACTGGTGTTTTCAAAGGAAAAGCAAAAGGGGTGGCTGGTCAGTCACCCCTTCAGCCTTCTCCCTGGTTATACTGTTGTGTCTAATATTGATGTAACATGTCGCCGCTCTACTGTGAGAACAACTTTACCATTAATCAGTAATCGCTTTCATGAAAACATTGTCTGCATTGAAACTGGCACTGGAACTCAGGGGAAATGTTGCCTTTTACACTCAGTAGCTACTTTATTAAATACCTCCTGGACCTAGCGATGGCCACTGAATCTATATTCTTAGTCTTCTGCTGCTGTAGCCCGTGCACTTCAAGGTTCGATGTGCTGTTCATTCAGAGATGCTCTTCTGCACACCACTGTTGTAATCTGTGGTTATTTGACTGTTGCCTTCCTGTCAGCTTGTCAGGTTGTCCTAGCTGGGGAAACAAGTGAGGATAAACTCCCATTACCTATTAAATGCTCCCAATGGTGTATGTCACAAATAGCTACTGACAACTAAGTCCAGCTCCTGGCCTTTATGTGTGGCTTAGCTACTAAACCTGGCAGAACTGTTTCTGCTAGCAGGAGAAGGGGCAAAGGTGGGTGACTGGCACCTTAAAACCAGTTGTTTTGGGCAGATGGGCTTGTCTGCTGTGGTTGCGCAGAGGAACATCTGGAGAAACTTCTGAAATGCCTGCTTCGCTGCCGCTGCTACTGTGCAATCAAGAGTCTCCGGAGAAGAAGGCCCCAAATCCTCGGCTTTGCGTATCACCTGTTGCCGGGGCCGGGGTCGAATTGATCGGCGGAAATGGTGCTCTGTGTCGAATAGGTGGTCGGAGGCTTGAAGTTTTTCAGACGGACTTGGAGTCGGACTGAGGTCGGATGCTTCCGGGATGCTGCATCGGCAAGTTGGTGGCGCTGGAGGTTCACCGTCTACATGAAATGATGGGTCTTTCGAGAGACTCTGAGACTTTTACTGTGCCATGGTCTGTTCTTATTGAATTACTGTATTGCTTTGCACTGTTGTAACTATATGTTATAATTATGTGGTTTTTGTTAGCTTTTAAGTCGGTTTGTCATATGTTTTTGTGATATCATTCTGGAAAAACATTTTTATCATTTCTTAATGCATACATTACTAAATGACAATAAAAGGGGACTGCATGTCCTCATGATCATAATAATAGTAATCTAGGAGAAGGAAAACTCTGATCTCAAGTCTCTGCTGCCTTGAGGCTCTACCCACTCATGGGGAAGGCTTCGGGAGTAAACCCCAAGGAAAAGTACAGAGCTGGACTTCTAACGTTGAGTTCAACACTGACTGGCAACTCCTACGGTGCCACTGGTACCAAGCTGTATCGGTCTCTGCCATTCCTTCGGAGTCATCAGCTGTGTGAGGAGGGGAGCTTGCTGCATGAGCAACAGCTTGCTCTCCATATTGTACTGCCCAGGCCTGTGTGCTGGCTTCTGTCTCAAATAGACAGCTATTGGGCAACCATGGGCAACCCCAACTGGTTCAGCCTCTCAGCATGAACCAATCTGGCCATTCTCCTCTGATCTCTCTCATTAACAAGGCATTTTTGCCAACAGAACTGATGCCATCTGGGTGTTTTTTCTTTGTTTCTTGCACAATTCTTTGTAAACTCTAGAGGCTGGTGTGCATGAAAATTCCAGGAGATCAGCAGTTTCTAAGATACTCAAACCACCCCGTCTGGCACCAAAAATCATTCCATAGTATAACTCACTTAGATCACATTTCTTCCCCATTCTGATGTTTGGTCTGAACAACAACTGAACCTCTTGACCATGTCTGCATGCTTTTATTTATTGAGTCACTGCTACATGATTATCTGATTAGATATTTGCATTAATGAGCGGGTGTACTGTTGTACTTAATTAAGTGGCCACTGAGTGTAGGTGCTCCTAAATTGTATGACGATCTTCGCCTTTGGTATTTTTAGAGGAAAAGCAAATCGAATTTATGGTCAGTTACTCCTTGAACCTTACCCCAGGTTATTCTTTCATATCTAATATTGATGTAACGTATTGCAGGTTTATTGTGAGAAGAACTTATGGTTAGAGGTGTAACGGGTGGGGGGCTAACTCAATAATCACTTTAATGAAAACGTTGTCTGCATTGAAACTGACAGTGGAACTCAGGGGAAATATTGTTTTTCTCATGTTTAATGTTCTGATTTGTGTAGCCTGTTGGCAGGGAGATTCTGCTCCATTTGATTGATTACCTGGTTACAAGTTATGGACACGACCCAAACATCACCGACCTGATCAACAGTATGAGGATCCACATTCTTCCCTCAATGAACCCAGATGGGTTTGAAATTTCGCATGTTGGCAAGTGCTCAGGCACACATGGACGGTAATGTTTTCTTAAATATTCCAGCATCTTGATTCTTATAATTTATTTAATAGTATTTTTTTCTTTGTCTATTTTTTATGTTTAAACTCCAATAATCAACAAGGTCAACGATGTTTTCCTGCTTGATTTTTGATTTGTTCTGTTTCATGAATTTTTGACTCAGTGAGATTTTAATTAAACAGTTTTGCTGCACAAATATTCTGTGTCTTCTTCAGTATTAGCTGCTGCAGGTTTGTTGGTATCGCCCATGATTGTTGGTAACCTGTCCATCTTTTTCAGAGAAAGTTTAGCAACCATTGGCATATGACTAAGTGGATGTGCTCAAAGGTCAAAGTTCAAATACTCTGCAGATGCTGGGGTCATAACTTCAACTCTGCTTCACATTCCCATTTGGATATGTCCATACATGGCCTCCTCTACTGCCATGATGAGGCTAAACTCAGGTTGGAAGAGCAACACCTCATATACCGTCTAGGTAGTCTCCAGCCCCTTGGTATGAACATAAAATTCTCCAACTTCCGGTAATTCCCTCCCCCTCCCTTCCCCTATCCCTATTTCACTCTGCCCCCTCCTCCAGCTGCCTATCACCTCCCTCATGGTTCCTCCTCCTTCTACTACCCATTGTGTTTTCCCCTATTCCTTCTTCACCTTTCCGGCCTATCACCTCCCTGCTTCCCCTCCCCCAACCCTTTCTCTTTCCCCTTTCTGGTTTTTCACCTGGAACCTACCAGCCTTCTCCTTCCCACCCTCCCCCCACCTTCTTTATAGGGCCTCTGCCCCTTCCCTCTTCAGTCCTGACGAAGGGTTCCGGCCCGAAATGTCGACTGATCATTTCCACGGATGCTGCCCAACCTGCTGAGTTCCTCCAGCGTGTTCAAAGTACATATACTGTATATGTCACCATATACAACCCTGAGATTCATTGACTTGCAATAAATCCATAGAATAATAACCATAACAGAATCTGAAAGACCGCCCCAACTTGGGTGTTCAACCAGTATGCAAAAGATAACAAACTGTGCAGGTACAAAAAGAAAGAAATAATAATAAATCAGTAAACAATAAATATCAAGAACATGAGATGAGTCCTTGAAAGTGTGTCCATAGGTTGTGGGAATACTTCAGTGATGTGGCAAGTAACGTTGAGGTTCCTTTGATCCGAGAACCCGATGGTTGAGGGGTAATAACTGTTCCTGACCCTGGTGGTGTGAGTTCTGAGGTTCCTGTACCACCTTCCTGCTGGCAGCAGTGGGAAGAGAGCATGTTCTGGGTGGTGGGAATCCCTGATGATGGATGCTGCTTTCCTACGGCAACGTTTCATGCAGATGTGCTCAGTGGTTGGGAGGGCTTTATCCATGATGGACTGGGCTGCATCCATTACTTTTTGTAGGATTTTGCATTCAAGGGCAGTGGTGTTTCCGTACCAGGTCATGATGCAGCCAGTCAATATATTCTCCATCACACAACTATAGAAGTTTGTCAAAGTTTGAAGTTTTAGATGTCATGCTGAGCTTAAAGTTTTAGATGGATGTGTCTTTGACTAAATAGTTAAATGGGTTGGAGAAAGGTTAAGGTTTGACGGAGGCCATGCAGGGATGGTTTCATTGATTGATTCCAGATATCTAGTGCGGGGAAAAAAATTAGGACACAGAACAGTCCAACATGGGACAGAAGCTTTGACCCACGGTATTTGTGCCAATCATGATGTCAATTAAACAGCACACTCGCCTGCAAATGGTCCAGGCCCCTCAATTCCCTGCCTGTTTATGTGCCCCTTAAAAGTCAATGATCTTGAAGAATTACGGGTGATTTTATTGAAAACATAAATGAGGGTGAAGGTAAATACTGAGGGAATTGTGGGGAGTCGAGAACAATGGGCCATAATGTTGGGATAAGAGGATACCCATCTATTTCAGAGATGAGGAGAATTTTTTCTTTCAGAAGGATTGTAAATCCTTGGATTTACCTACTCCAGACAGCTGCAGTGATTGAATCACTAAGTCTAGATAAGGCTGAAATAGATGGAAAACTCTGGGCTTTAGTGGAACGGGGGGTTGTGAGAAACAAGCAGAAAGACCAGGATCAGATCAGCCATGGCCGAACTGAATGGTGGAGGAATCTCAAGGGGCTGCTTCTCTCTTTCTGTTCTGTGTGACAGAGAGCTGCAGGCAAGAATACAGAGTACCACATTTAGGATTGCAGTGAGGACATTTAGCTCTTATTCTGTTGGTTTGTGCGTCTGGGGAACCGGGTACACTTTTCTCCCACGCTACCAGGATCTATTGAATTTTATGATTAATCTGCTTGTGTCTGATTCGGAGGTAAACATAAATCATGAGAGTTGGTTTGTCTTTGACCCTTAAGTCCTCTAAGAACCATGCATCATCAACTGGATGAATGTTTTACAAATTCAGTCCTCCTGGAACAGAGAACATAGGAGATTACAGCACAGCACAGGCTTTTCAGCCCATGATGATATGCTGGACGTCTAACCTACCCTAAAATCAATCTAACCCTTTCCTCCTCCATAAACCTCCATTTTCTATAATCAATGTGCCCAACTAAGAGCTTTCTAAATGCCCCTAATGTACTTGCCTCTACCAGCCCACCCCCAGGGCATTCCACACACCCACCACTCTCTGTGTAAAGAACCTCTCTCTGACATCCCCCCCCCATACTTTCCTCATATCACCTTAAAATTATAGCAACACACACAAAATGCTGGAGGAACTCAGCAGGCCAGGCAGCATCACAGCATCCCTGGAAAAGAGTACAGTCGACGTTTCAGGCCGAGACCCTTCGGCAGGACTGGAGGAAAAAAAAAAGATGAGTAGATTTAAAAGGTGGGGGAGAGGAGGGAGAAACACAAGATGATAGGTGAAACTGGGAGAGGGAGGGATGAAGTAAAGAGCTGGGAAGCTGATTGGTGAAAGAGATACAGGGCTGGAAAAGGGGGAATCTGATAAGTGGGGACAGAAGGCCATGGAAGAAAGGAAAGGGGAGAGAAGCACCAGAGGGAGGTGATGAGCAGGAAAGGAGATAACGTGAGAGAAGAAAAGTGGAGTGGGTGGGGGCGGGGAGGGGACCATTACCAGAAGTTCCAGAAATTATGCTTACTGGTATGAGCCAGTTCTGCCCTGGGAGAAAGGTCTCTGCCTGTCCACTCTATCTATGCCTCTTATCATATTGTATACCTCTATCAGGTCACCTCTCATTCTCTTTCACTCCAAAGGGAAAAAGCAGCCTTAGCTCACTCAACCTATCTTCATAAGACATGCCCTCTAGTTCAGGTTGCATCTTTGTAAATCTCTGCACCCTCTCTAAAGCTTCCACATCCTTGCTATAAAGAGGCAACAGAACTGAACACGATATTCCAAGTGTGGTCTCACCAGAGTTTTATACAGCTGCAACATTACCTCACTGCTCTTCACCTCACTTCCCTGACTAATGAAGGCCAACACACCATAGACCTCTTCACAACCCTATCAATTTGCACAGCAATTTTGAGGAACCTATAGACTTGGAACCCACGATCCCTCTGTTCTTTCACACTGCCAATAATCCTAATGCACTGATTAGCTGCACAACGTCCTGATATGCTGCTGTATTGAATGTTTCACCCTTATAATGATGACCTAAGGTTGGTGTTTTACTATTTGAAGGAAGTCTACATAGTTCAGTGAGCAACTTCTGTTACCTTCAACAAGCTGTGAGTTACTAATGTGCTTCTTCACTCTGTAGCATGTTAAATTAGTTATAGAGTCATAGAAAAGTATAGCACAGAAACAGGCCCTTTGGCCCATCTAGTCCATGCCAAAACTATTTAACTATTAAACTGTCTGCCTCCCCATCAACCTGCACCGGAACCATAGCCCACCACCCCTCCCTTCCCATGTATCTATCCAAACTTCCCTTAAACATTGAAATCGAGTTTGCATGCACCTCTTGTACTGGCAGTTTTTGCCACACTCTCACAACCCTCTGAGTAACGAAGTTTCCTCTCATGTTCCCCTTAAACTTTTCATCTTCCCTCTCAATCTTCTATGTCCTCAGGAATAAAATCCTAACCTATTCAGTCTTTCCTTGTAATTCAGGTCCTCCAGACCCGGCAACATCCTTATATGTATTCCCTGTGCTATTTCAACCTGATTTACATCTTTCCCATAAGTAGGAGACCAAAACTGCACACAATACTCCAAATTAGGCATCACCAATGTCATTGGTCACGAGATAAAAGATGGAGTTCCATTATTAGTCCCGTTACTATGAGGAGATAAAATAATGTAATGAGCTTGGATTCATTATTCTACTTAGTTTAATTCTGGAAGAAAATTGAACTTTACAATTCAATAGAATAACCAGGTCTGAATGTAAAATTAATTTTATGTTGCATATTCTTTCACTATCTTCCCCCCCCCCCCCCCCCCATGCAACTACACAAAATTATCTGTAAATATAAGAGGATACACTCTGTGGCCCCTTTATTAGGTACCTCCTGGAACCCGTCCACTTTTGACGTGTTGTGCGTTCAGAGATGCTGTTCTGCACACCACTGTTGTAACGTGTGATTATTTGAGTTACTGTCACCTTCCTGTCAGCTCAAACCAGTCAGGCCATTCTCCTCTGACCTCTATCATGAACAAGGCATTTTTGCCCACAGTCTGCCACTCATTGGATGTTGTTGTTTCTTGTACCATTCTCTGTGAAGTCTAGAGACAGTTGTGCGTGAAAATCCCAGGAGATCAGCAGTACCTGAGACATTCAAACCATCCCATCTAGCACCAACAATTATTCCATGGTCAAAGTCACTTAGATCACATTTCTTCTCCATTCTGATGTTCACTCTGAACAGCAACTGAACCTCTTGACCATGTCTGCATGCTTTTATGCATTGAGTTGCTGCCACATTATTATCTGATTAGATACTTGCATTAACGACAGGTGTACCTAATAAAGCGGCTACTGAGTGTATGTCGACCAGTGTGGAAAAGAAATGCAAAAGTATCCCCTTCTTTTGTTTATTTTTCAGATACAACAGCAATAACATGGACTTAAACAGAAATTTTCCTGACATTTTTGGAAAAAGTACTTCACCCCTTGAGCCAGAAACAGAGGCAGTGACACGATGGATACACAGTGAGCCATTTGTGTTGTCAGCCAGTTTACATGGAGGAGCTATAGTGACAGCTTACCCCTATGATAATAACAATCAAGGTACGGTTTACAGATTTAGTATTTGAGTTGGTTTAAGGTGCGTCTAATGCACAGAATGCGATTTAACTCAGACACATGACTTGATTTTGACTGACTTGTAAAAATTAATAAGGTTCCTACTATTGCAAAAGTTAACTCACTTGTTCTTTGTGTTGAGTGTGTTTGTACTCAATGAACTCTGTTTTTAACCATTAATGAAACGTGGGCTTCACTGGTATTGGTTACTCTGGAGAAGGCGCTGAGGTGGTGAGCTAGCTTCTTGAGACCATTGCAATCCATTTCTTGAACGTGCTTTTGTGCTTCTCTTAGGTGGGGAGTTCCGAGGTTATGATCAAGCAGCGATGAACAGTGATATACAGTATTTCTGCATGTAGTATGTTAATGGTGTTCCCACCATTCCAGGTGAAGGGAGGGGTGCCATTTAGGAGTCCCATAGTCCCCTTTTTTAAGAAATTCAGCTTCAGAACCCTTGGATCATTGCTCAGATTCAGAATCTGGTTTATTCTCACTGACATACAGTGTGTTGTAAAATAGCTGTTCTGTGGCAGCTGTACAGTAAAATACATAAATTACTAAACATTACAATAAGAAATACTTAAGAAGCAATAACTAGTGCAAAAAGAGAGCAGAATAATGAAATGGTGTTCGTGGGTTCATGGAGCATCCGGAAATTTGATGGCAAAGGAGAAGGAGTTGTTTCTAAAACTTCGAGTCTGTGTCTTTAGGCTCCTGTTTCCCCCACCCCCCCCCATGCCCCCCTCCCTGAGGTAATAAGAGGAGGACATGTACTGGATGGGGAGGGTCCTTAAGGATGGATGCTGCCAACACGAGGCATTGCCTTGTGAAGATGTCCTTGATGGTGGGAAGGCTAGCACCCATGATGGAGATGGCTGAGTTTAAAACCCTCTGCAGCATTTTCCAGTCCTGTGCATTAGCGCCTCCGTCACAGGCAGGGATATATCCAGTCAAAATGTTCTCTATAGAACATCTGTAGCAACTTGCTAGAGTCTTTGGTGACGTACCAACTCTCCTCAAACTCCTAGTGAAATATAGCCACTGGCATGCCTTCTTTGTAATTGCATTAATATATTGGGCCCAGGATAGATCTTCAGAGATGTTGACGCCCAGGAACTTGAAGCGGCTCACCCTTTCCACTGCTGACCCCTCCTTGAGGACTGGAGTGTGATCCCTCGACTTCCTGTTCCTGAAGTCCACAATCAGTTCCTCGGTCTTACTGACATTGAGTGCAAGGAGGCAGCTGCAACTCCACTCTACCAGCTGACCTATCACACTCCTGTACGCCTCCACCCCACCATCATACTGCAATTCCTTTTCAAGATGGAACAGATTACTGATGTAGTTTTGCACAAGTTTATTTGACTAAGTTAACTGTGGGTTAGCTTGAAACAGTTACACTTTCAAGATGTCAGACGTGGAATCTCCTTCTGTTAGTACCAATTGATAAAGCCAGCCGTTTAAAATCTTGCTTAGAGGACATGGTTTCAGATGCCACCAAACTGAATTATCAGGGGAGTGAAGCAAACTTCCATATAACAGTGCCTACTTTTAGTGACATTTTACAGGGTGCAAAGCAGCAGAACTGCCACAGTGCAAGGGCTTTTCCACTTTAAAAACTCTCCTGCACAGGTTTCTTTATGCCTGTTACTGTTGGATACGATGGACAATCAGTCAGTCAATCATAAGGTGCAATAGCCAAAGCAATATAAATTTGACCACACAAATGGTTAAAGCTGAATGGGTTAATTTCCCCTTCGGATGTAGGCAGGAGGTTACTGTGTGCATAGCAAACAGTAGGCTCCATGTAATGATCTCCAAATTATTGCCCTGCCACGAGAAAAGTTTAAGCCTATTGTGTGGCATTGTATATCGTGAATGAAATGATTACAATGGGATTCAAATGACTTGCCCCATTGCCGCATGAAAGGCCAAGTCTAGAAGCTCATTTAAAGAACCTGAATGATAAAGCAAACAAGACAACTTTTGCACCTGAGGCGAGTTAGCTGTGAGCAGTGACAAGTTGTGGGATTCTATAAGAAGCACTTTTAATAACCTGAGGCGCCCTATGGGTAAGAGTACAGATCCAAACACCAACCCACTGCCCAAACTCCCATGGCAGAGATGAATACTTTAACATGGGCATTTGAAAAAGGAGCCTGTCAGTTTGTCTGATGTTGAAGCCATGCATATCTTGGCAGTGAAAAGCGTGCAGACGGTGATGAATCACCACGGGATACCCAGCGGAGGAAGCCAGAGATAACAACCTTCTGTATACGGAAGGAAAAGCTGACAGTGTCAAGAGACGATTGTAAGATTATGTGGATGTGCTGATCAGGAGCCTGAATGAAAGGCTTGATCGTGTGTCAATTCGGAACAGTTCGGGTAATTTTGAATTCCTGTTGAGAGTCTGTCTCACGTCTAACTAAGCCTGGACCCCAGTGACACACACAGCAGAATGTCCAAAATGAACATCATTTTCATTTGCTGCTGACGTGCCAGTGATCACAATGTAGCCGGACTGCTTGAAGTTTTGCCTGACTCGGAGCTGACAGTCCTTCTGAAGATGCCATAGTGGCTGGCAAAGCGTGTTGAGAAAAATATATCCTCATGTTAACAAGCCAGCAAGAGACGAGAAAAGCAAGTGCCGGAGCCATTGTGAAAGTAACAGTGACACTTCACAAAGGAACCTGATTTCTCAAATTCTAAAAGCTAGAAAAAAGAAGATTTGTCCAGCCGTAAACATTTGCTGATTTGTGCATGACTTTTGCTCTGAGGGTGCCAATAAGTATCCAATTTTGTTTTCAGTGGCAACTCTAAACTGGTGGAACGACATCGCTCAGAATGAGAGCTTCCTGCCCGTAGTACCTGTGTTGCCTCTTTGATCATAGTGTCTATTAGAATTACAGTAAATTCTAATTCTTTGTCCTTTATTGTTCCTTCACCAATTCTCCTGGAATTCCTTAGTCTAACATGGTCTAACTTGAGCTACTTCCCTTCAACCATTTGGTTCTTGAGCCTAATCACTACAGTTTAGCAACACAACCACTTTGGTCGCTTTGTACTAAATGGAACATTGTTTTGCCCAGTTGTATGCTTTCTTGTAAAAATTGTCAAAAATTTAATTTTTTCTTGTGAAGGCTGCTTATATACCACATGCCTATTGTGTTTTAATATTTGAGTAATATTGTCAATATATTGTTTGATTAAGCATTCTTTGTTTGGTTAAATAAATCATTAACATTATACGTAATTGTATGTAAATGACATCTGTCATCACACCACCACGTCATATGTATATGTCTATCACTTTGATAGACAAAGTGATATGTCTATCACTTAGCTTAAAGTAAAAATTAAACTAAGACAAGTTCTCCTGGGCTACCATCTCTTTGCTTTCAATTAGTTTTATGTATTGGAGTCACAAAACTAACAGCGATGATGAGAAGGTTTTAAATGAACCTGAGACGACTGCCTACCTGTTGAACTGCAGTGAGACGTTCGAGTTTAAAAAAAGCACAGCGCGTTTTTTATCTTCAGAGGAGTACATTTTCATCACTAAAGAAAAGATGATTGAGTTTAAAAAAGGCAGAAATGGCTGGCTACATCAGAAAAATAGATGCATTCAATTGCACAATGGATAACTGGCTCATATATACTGAGCAAATTGAGCAGTATTTTGAAGCAAATTAAATAGCCAATGAGAAGTATATGCTAATTTTGCTGAGTACATTGGGTATAAAGGCATACTGCTTGCTTAGAAGCTCGACTGCTCCAACCAAACCAGTTGAAATGAGCTTTGCTGATATCATGAAAGAACTGTGGGAACATTTAGAACTGAAACTATTGTCGATTGCAGAATGCCTTAGGTTTCATAGGTAGAACCACAAGGAAAGGGAGTCCATTTCAGCATATGTGGCTGAATTGAAGAAGTTGTTTGAGCATTGTCAGTTCAGAGGTGAGCTTAATAATGCACTGACAGATGGTTTAGTTTGTGGAATCTTACAAGAAAACATTCAAAATGACTCCTAACTGAAGCACAATTTACATTTAAAAGAGCAGTTGAAATACCTGTATCAATGGAAACAGCAGACAGAGATGCAATTGAGTTGCTGTCAGGAATGAAAGTGAGTGTGAGCAAAATTGCTGTGCCTAAGCAGCAACTGGCCTTGCCAAGCAAATTATGTTACTGTTGTGGCAGGGGCTCACATGCTCCAGACCAATGCGGGTTTAAAGGCAACACTTGCAGTAAATGCAACAAAGTAGGACACATAGAAAGAGCATGTCAGGGAGATAAAAATAAATGGACTGTAAAGGGAAGAGATAAAGATAAGAAGTCAAGTTGCTGTTTCAAAAGGAGTGCTAATCTGCATGCTGCTGATTAAAAAATCTGATTATGATGAGGGTGATGCAGGATGAGCTAGCCTTGAGAATTACAATGTGAAAACTAACATGACACAAGAAATAAGGCTTACACCAGTAGTGAATGACAAATTAATTAAAATGGTCCACAAAGATCTGGAAGCTACTAACAATACATGGAGAATTCCATCTAAAATCCAATGTCGAGCAACTGTACACCTGCCGAAATAAAGGAGGACAGGGACTTGGAAATGTCAAAGCCACAGTCCTGGAACAGATGTGAAACATTCATGAGTCTGTCAGTAAGATGGCCCCTAAGGGTGACCTGCTAGGAGAATACCTCAGACAGCAGGCAGGGGACATGGAAGTGGAAGTGGGTGAAGCAGAGCCAGAGGACCAGAGGCCATGGCAGGACAAGCCACTGCATGGGATGCACCATCGCCAGATATCAGAGGTGGCTGACATAAGTAATGGCTGGAAATGGCAGGGCTGAGGGACAGCACAAGAGGCACTGCTCATGGCTGCACAAGAACAGGCGCTGAGCACAAGAGCAGTAGAAGCAGGGGACTACCACACCAGACAAGACCCGAGATGCAGACTGTGCAAGGAATCCTCTGAAACCATCCAGCACATAGTATCAGGGAGGAATTAGCATACACTGAACGGCACAACCAAGTTACAGGAACCGTGTACAGGAACATCTACGCTGAGTTTGGACTGGACGCTCCCAAATACAAGTGGGAAACACCCAAGAAGGTGGCGGAGAATGTCAGAGCTAAGATCCTGTGGGACTTCTGAATGCAGACTGATATGCAGGTACTGGCCAACCAACTGGACATAGTAATATTGGACAGGGTACAGAAGAAAGCAATAGTAATAGATGTGGCAATCCCGAATGACAGCAACATCAGGAAGAAGGAATATGAGAAGCTGGAGAAATACCAGGGTTTGAAAGAGCAGATAGAAAGGATGCGGAAGGTTAAAGCCAGAGTAATCCCAGTGGCAAGAGAAGCACTTGGAGCTGTGACTCCTGGACTTGGAGAATGGCTTCAACAAATCCTGGGAAGAACACCTGAGATCTCCGTCCAGGAGAGTGCGCTACTAGGAACTGCAGGGATATTGTGCCAAACGCTCAAGCTCCCCGGCCTCTGGTAGAGGACCTGAGATTGAGGGAAAATACACAGACACACCACTCATAAAGAGTGAGAAAAAATATACATATATTGAGATGTATTCTATGTTGAGTTCAAGTTTACAGCTGAGCAGGGAGGAGTGTTGTGTATTTAATATTTCGGTACTATTTGAGTAATATTGTAAATATATTGTTTGATTAAGCATTCTTTGTTTAATTTGTTACAGGTTAATTGTAATAGTACTTGAATGGCATTTAACATTATGCCAGCATGTCCTTTGCCTTGCTTGAAGTGAAAACTAAGCTAGGACAAGTTCTCCTGGGCTCCTGTCTTTTTGCTTTCAATTAGTTTTATGTTTTAGAGTTAAAAAGCAACAATGCTCATAATGCTGCAGGTAATCCACAAGTTTCAAAACCTGGACCTATGTACCTAACTGTGAATCTGGATTCTTGACTTCCTCATCATGAAATGACAATCAGAGTGGATCAGAAATTTACATCTCTTCTTCACTGACAATAAACACAGGCACACCTCAAGCCCACTGCTCTACTCTCTTTACACCCATGGCTGTGTGGCTAGGCAGAGCTCAAAGGCCACCTATAAATTCACCAATGACACAGTCTTTTATGGTGATGAGGAGGCGTACAGGAGTGAGATAGATCAGCTAGCTGAGTGGTGTCGCATCAACCACCTGGCACTTAATGTCAGTAAGACCAAGGAATTGATTGTGGACTTCAGGAAGGGGAAGTTGAGGGAACACACACACACACACACACACACACACACACACACACACACACACACACACACACACACACCAGTCCTAATTGAGGAGTCATCCATGAAAAGAGTGAACAGCTTTAAGTTCCTGGGCATCAACGTCTCAGAGGATCTATCCGAGGCCCAACATGTTGATGCAATCACGAAGAAAGCACACCAGTGGCTATACTTCATTAGGAGTTTGAGGAGATTTGGTATGTCACCAAAGAATCTAACAAATTTCTACAGATATACCACAGAGAGCATTCTGACAGGTTGTGTGAAGAGACTCCAATACACGGGATATTTTAAAAGCAAGGTGGCACATCCACGTCTTCACACGAGAAGTCAAAGCCAACATAAAAGCCCAGGAGAGGGCATATAATAGAGCAAAAATTAGTGGAAAGTTTGAGAATTGGGAAGATTTTAAAAACCAACAGAAGGCAGCTAAAAAAGTCATCAAGAAGGTACAGATGGAATATGAAAGTAAGCTAGCCAGTGATGTTAAAGAGGATACCAAAAGTTTCTTCAGATACATTAAGTGTAAAAGAGAGGCGAGGGTGGATATCGGACCACTGGAAAAAAGATGCTGGAGAGGTAGTAAAGGGGGACAAGGAAATGACGGATGAACTGAACAAGTATTTTGCATCAGTCTTCAGTGTGGAAGACACTAGCAGTATGGAGGAAGTTTCAGATGTCAGGGGTAATGAAGTGTGTGAAGCTACCATTGCTAGAGAGAAGGTCCTTGGGAAACTGAAAAAACTGAAGGTAGATAGGTCACCTGGACCAGATGGTGTACACCCCAGGGTCTGAAAGAGGTGGCTGAAAAGATTATGGAGGCATTAGTAATGATCTTTCAAAAATCACTAGATTCTGGAACGGTCCTGGAAAACTGGAAAATTGTAAATATCACTCCACTCTTCAAGAAGAGGAAGAGGCAGAAGGAAACTATAGGACAGTTGGTCTGACCTCAGTGGTTGGGAAGATGTTGGGGTCAATTGTTAAAGATACCGTTTCAGGGTACTTGGAGGCACATGATAAAATAGGCTGTAGTCAGCATGGTTTCCTCAAGGGAAAATCCCGCCTGACAAATCTGTTGGAATTCTTTGAAGAGGACTGGAATATAAAAGCAGGGATGTAATGTTGAGACTTTTTAAAGCACTGGTGAGGCCTCACTTCAGCAGTTTTGGGCCCCTTATCTTAGAAAGGATGTACTGAAACTGGAGATGGTTCAAAGGAGGTTCACGAAAATGATTCCAGGATTGAACGGTTTGTCATATGAAGAGCATTTGGTAGCTCTGGGCCTGTATTACCTAAAATTCAGAAGAATGTGGGGTGACCTCATTGAAACCTATTGAATGGTAAAAGGCCTTGATAGAGTTGATGTGCAGAGGATGTTTTCTGTGGTGGAGGAGTTGAAGACTATAGGACACAGCCTCAGAATAGAGGGGCGTCCTTTTAGAATGGAGATGAGGAGGAACTTCTTTAGCCAGAGAATGGTGAATCTGTGGAATTTGTTGGAACTGAGAGGAAAATTGAGTCAGCCATGATGAAATGGTGGGGCAGACTCGATGGGCCAAATGGCCTAATTCTGCTCCTGTGTCTTATGATCAGAAAAAGCTGCAGAGGTTTGTAGACGCAGCCAGCTCCATCATGGGCACTAGCCTCCCCAGCATCAAGGACGTCATTGAAAGGTGATGCTTCAAAAAGACAGCATCCATTATTAAGAATCCTCATTATCGAGAACATGCCCTCTTCTCGTTACTACCACCAGGGAGGAAGTACAGAAACCTGAGGGCATACACTCAAAGTTCAAAGTACATTTATTATCAAAGTATGTATACTTTATACAACCTTGAAATTCGAAAGAATCTGGCTGATTTGCACCTCAAACCAATTTACTTGCCTGAACTCCATGCCCTGATCTGTAACGTGAATCCCTCTGTCCCTGTCACAAGAGAGTCTGATCGGTAAACAGAGAAGCCACAGGGTCTGTGGTTTACGCATTTGTGGTAATAAACTTCATGCCTACCAGCTTGACATGTGTTGTGAAAGAGAGGAGAAAACAAAGGGAGGAGGCTGAGGCAAGTGGATAGAGGGCAAGGAAGGGAATGTAGGAGGTGGAGTTGAGGGAGCAGAAGGCTCAAAGAGGGTGTAGGCAGAAGTACGTGTGTATGTGAGAAGAATGTCTTTGCGTGGTGACAGTCTGTGCATCTCCATTGTCTTGGAATTCATTGCCATAGGGATAAAGACCTCAAGGCTGTTGTTGTAGCCATGTGCAAAGGACACTTCATGTTAAAAGAAATGTTGTACATGCATTTTCCACTCTTAGCTTTAGTAGACAAAGACCATCTCCAACCTTGAGGGACTGCCACTCATTCCTCAAATATCCCTCACATCCTTGAGAAGGAGCAGAGAGTTGTCTCTTTGTGTTTGAGAAGCATTCTGGAGTACACAATGCACACAGTCTGACTGAGCCAGTACTGCTGCAGGGGTTATTTATTTTGGATGAGACAATATACCTCGGCCGCCTCTTCTTCTTCGGAAGATCCAAGGAAGACGGTCAAGTCCGTTACATGTACTAATATTTATTCATTACTCATTATAATTATTTGTTCGCACACCTCCATGTCTGAGGCACACTGCTATGTGCAAATTTGCTGCTGCATTTACAATGGTGACCCAGTAATTATAGATAGGAATTATTTTAGTCTATCTGTAAATAAAGGCTCGTCATGAAATGTGAGCATTGAATGGAATGTTGATAAATTACTTCCTTATTGAGAAATGGAACCCGATTTGTCCTCCATCCGATGGTCAAGCATATTTATTGATTGGATGTTGTAACCTTTGGAGATTCACATGACGCTCTCATAATGTAGCAATTATCACGTTCCAGATGATAATTATGGCCAACACTGATAAAATGGGCTGAATGGTCTATTTCTGGTCCATACATTTTCTTTGATAAATACTATCTGGTGTAAATAAACTGACCGGCTGGTCCTACACTGGTGTGATTTTGTCAGTGTACCACCCACAAAATGCTGGAGGAACTCAGCAGGTCAGGCAGCATTTATGGAGAGGAATAAACAGTCTGGACCAGTCCCATTGAAAGGTCTTGACCCAAAACATTAGTTGTTTAGTGCCCCCTATAGATGCTGGCTGACTTGCAGAACTCCTGCAGCAGTGTGTATGTGTGTTGCTCGAGATTTCCAGCGTCTACAGAATCTCTTGTGTTTATTGTTTTATCAGTGAAGCCCTTTTGTTCAGCTGAGTCAAATTTGACTGCGCTGCAGTGTTATTTACTTTGGGTGAAAGTGCGTGTCTCTTGTTCTCTTGCCAAAATCCAATCTGCTTCTATTCTATTTAATTTTCTCTAGGACAAAAACTTCAAAATTCAAGATTATTGTCATTCTTCAGTACACGAGTGTAAAGGAGAACAAAATGATTGTTACTCCAGATACGATGCAGCATAAAAAAAACAGAATAAACATAAAGAACACAATTAAAGAAACACAATAAATATAACCATAAAAGCAATCCTAAAAAAACACAATGTAACTGTTACTGTTACATACATACACTGATTGTATGCACATAAAGTGATGCTAGGTGATGTGCATGTAGTGGTGGTGGGGATTGGTGGGGCAGGTTAATGGGTGGAGGTGTTAATGGCTTGGAGAAAGTAACTCTAGTTGTCCCGGCGAGGGTGCTGCATAACCTCTTCCCTGAAAGGAGTGGGACAAATAGTCATGTCCATAAGACCAGTAATTAATATGAAATACTTCTTTTCATTATTCTTCACAGGTAACAATAGCTACACTCGAAGTCCTGATGATGATGTGTTTAAATACTTGGCCAAAGTATATTCCTTCAACCACTATACGATGTATAAAGGAAATCTATGTAAGATGCATTTCATGGACGGAGTAACAAATGGAGCCAAGTGGTACAGCATCGCAGGCAAGTTATTCAAAGTTCAAAGTACATTTATTATCAAAGTATGTATATTATATATAACCTTGAAGTTCGTCTTCTTACAGGCACCCACAAAAACAACGAAACCCATTAGAACCCATTAAAAAGACCATCAAACACCCGATTTGAGAAAAAAAAGAACAAATTGTGCAAACAATTTCAAACAAATCAAACAAATAATCCTCAGAACTAAAGTTTATGAAAGTGAGCCCACTCTCACTTTGCACAGACACTATGTACAAACGTTTGTAATTTATGTAGAACACCTGATCATAGCCACCGTTGTGGAACACATCTGTTTATTACAAGTTCTTGAAGATTTTCAGTCATGACATTTTAAAATTTTACAGTTTTGTCAGTATGATGAATTAGCACATCTCTTGTATCATACTTCAGAATGATAGGGTTAAGGAATCGAGAGATTTAGAAAGCCAATATCAATCAATTCCCATGATTCTACCTACTGATTCCCACACTATCTTGACGATGCCTCTTCCCACCATGTCTCCTGTAAAAATGCTATTCCCTTTTCTCAGTTCCTTCATCTCCGCCTCATCTGTTCCCAGGATGAGGCTTTCTTTTCCAGGACATCAGAGATGTCCTCCTTTTTCAAAGAACGGGGATTCCCTTCCTCCACCTTCCTCACCAGCATCCCCTCCATTTCCTGGACATCCACACTTACTCCATCTTCCTACCGTCTTAACAGGGACAGAGTTCCTCCTGTCTTCACCTACCACCCCATGGGCCTCCACATCCAGCACATCATTCTCCACAACTCCCGCCATCTTCAATGGGTTCCCACCATCAAACACATCTTTACCTCCCTCCCCACCACCCCAGCTCTCCACTTTCCACAGGGACCTTTTGCTCTGTGATTCCCTTGTTGATTCGTCCGATCCCCGCTAATCACCCACCTGACAGCTATCCCTACAAGTGACAAAAGTACTACTCCTGCTCCCTTATATCCATTCAGGACCCCAAACAGTCCTTCCAGAGTGAGGCAACACCTCACCTGCAAATCTGTTGGGGTTGTCTATTGTATCTGGTGCTCCAGGCGCGGCCTCCTCCACACTGGTGAGGCCCAACATAAAATGGAGGACTGCTTTGTCGTGCACCTTCAGTCCATCCACCAAAATCAGAATTTCCCAGCGGCCAACTATTTTAATCTCTATCCCCATTCGCACTCAAGCTGTCTGTCCAAAGCCTCCTCTGTTGTCATGACGCCCCTCTCAGAGTGGAGGAGCAACAAATATTCTGCCTAGGTAGCCTCTAACTTGATGGCATGAATATCTAGTTCTCCTTCCTGTAATTTTTCCGCACCCCTTTCCTCTTCTTCTATTCCCCAATTTGCCTTTTCACCCCTCCACCTCGCCTGCCTAAAACTCCCCCTGATGTCCCTCCTCCTTCCTCCTTCTCTCTGTCCTATGGTCCTTCATCTTCAGCCCTTTACCTTTCCCACCCACCCACCTGACTTCACCTATCACCTTCTAGCAAGTCCTTCTTCCCCTCCCCCACTTTTTATTCTGGCATCTTCTCCTTTCCTTTCCAGTCCTGAAGAAGGGTCTCGGCCCAAAATGTGTCAGCTGTTTATTCCTTTCCATGAATGCTGCCTGACCTGCTGTGTTCCTCCAGCTTTTTGTGTGTGTTGCTCTGGATTTCCAGCATTTGCAGAAGCTCTTGTGTTTATTATTTGTGGTAACCATAATTTGTATTTGGAGAATAAAGCTGATCCTTTATGTTTGACCCTTGACCTTTGATCCTTGATCCTAAAATGACTGGATTCTCGTTGACCCTCATTGGGTCATTTGAGTTTTTTTCAGGAAGATGGTCTGCTCTGGCATTTATGAATTCCAAATTGAGTTTGCACTAAAACTGTCCAAACTGGCGAAGGGTCTCGGCCTGAAACGTCGACTGTACCTCTTCCTAGAGATGCTGCCTGGCCTGCTGCATTCACCAGCAACTTTGATGTGTGTTGCCTGTGCAACCTAAGGGTGTGCTGGGGGCAGCCCGCGAGTGTCACCACACATTCCGGCACCAACTTAGCGTGCCCACAATGCTTGGTAGGACAACAGCAACATATCAACAACAGTAAAAACAGGTCCCTTTCCCCACTCATACACTGACAGCCCTCCAAACCCACGACAAGACACCCCTGGGCCTCCTGCTTCCAGTGGACTCCCTAGACTCACAGACTGATTGTTTAGGCCATCAGGCCTCAACTTTTGGACAATTTAGGGAGCCAGTGCACAATGCCATCAAAACAATCCATTAAACAGGGAAGCGATTGCCGCCAACTGCAGTCTTTCACAAAAGAGCACGGCAGTAATGAGCGTGGACCACAAAGAGCTGGTTCTCAGAGAGCTGAGGAGTTCAAGATCGCACAATTGTACCTGACGCATTGGTTCAGTCTAAAGAGAGATAAAGGTGATTCCCAATTTCAGTGGCACTGTGAAAAAGTATTTCAAAATAGGTTCAATCTCTGAGCTCGCCAACTCCCTGATTTTTCAATATTCACTTAACCTGGCTGCAGATCGCATCTCATAAGCTACTACCTGATTTTAATAAGATTACAGTTCAAAGCAATGAGTGTGTGAAGATTTATTTGTGCTGACTTCAGATATGCCGGGCTGATAGTTTTCAATATTTATCACTAGGTGGAATGCAAGACTACAATTATGTGTGGGGCCAGTGCTTTGAGGTGACAATTGAAGTGTCATGTTGCAAGTACCCACCAGCTTCACAACTGCCTCGCTTCTGGGAACAGAACAAAGTCGCACTCATCGTCTTTGTCAGGCAAGCCCATCTAGGTACATGTTCATTCAGATTGTTACAATTCTCAAAGGATGGGGAGGAGAGAGGGAGTAGGTGATTGAAAAAAAAGGCTTTTGTTAATGTCTCCCAATGGGAAAATTCTCCTGTTTTTTTTTGTGTTCAGGGATAATAATGAGTGTGAAATTGTGGCCAATCTGCTGGCAGGTGAACTTGGGTGAAAATGCAAAGGCACAACTTCAATTACAATGGCACCATTATGAAGCTGTCGAGGGGTTTATCACTTGGCCTCCCACTAATGCTATGTTAGTTAAAAAGTCAATCAGATTTGCTCTGAAACCTATTGAATATTGAAAGGCCTAGAGAGGGTGGACATGGAGAGGACATTTCTTATAGTGGGGGAGTTTAGGACCAGAGGGCACAGCCTTAGAATACAAGGATGCCCCTTTGGAACAGAGATGAGGAGGAACTGCTTTAGCAGGAGGCTGGTGATCCAGTGAAATTCATTGTGACAGATGGCTGTGGATTTCCTTCTCAAAGGTCAAAGATCAAGGGGTTCATTTATTTTCAAAGTATACTGTATATCTCTGAATTTTTTCTTCTCCAGATAGCAATGAAACCAAGATAGAAAAGAATGGCAGCACGATCGTCAACCCCTTAAATCCCTCTTCCCCGTACAGAAAAATGAACAAAAATGGAACAGGCACATCGACCCCCCAATTCCCCCTCCCCTGCACACAAAAAAATCAAGAAAGATTGGGTGAAAAACACAGAATACGAAAAAAAAGACCAAAAAAAAAAGTTCACCGTCCAAGTCCACATCCAAAATGCAGAAAAGCTGGACAACATTCTCCCTCTCTGTAGCAGAGCAATCTCACCAATGATAAAAAGGCAGTCTCCCCTCTCCATAGTAGAGTGATTTCACTGGCGATAAAAAGGCAGACAGCTGATGCTTCAATCTCCCTTGTTGCTTTAATTGGTGAACAATGGAAGCTTTAATCAGTGAAATGGGAGTTGAACATCAGCTCCATTGAACGAAGGTTGAACATCAACCTTCTCACCTCAAGGTTCCTGCACGCTGCCTCTGCCTCCTGGAATACCCTCGGAGACTGCAGAGCTCTGAAATACCCAAACGATTGCCAAACTGCAAATCATAAGCTCCAACAATTCCAGAATCACATTCATGACAAAAAGCAAACGTAAAAGATATAAAAGAAGTGAAATATAAGGTTTCATGATCTACCCAGAAGTTGTTGACCAAAGGAGCGTTGTACACAGGCGCCATCTTGACCAGAAGATGTTCCACTTTAAGTGTTCTCTTGCATTTCTCTTAGTGCTCAACTATCTCATTTGTTCCTACCTGCCTATATCTACTAAGCAGCTCCTTCTTTTTCTTAACCAGGGCCTCAGTAGCTTTCAAAAACCAAGATTCCCTTGTTCTGTTATCCATTCTGACAGGAACATACAAACTCCGTACTCTCAAATTTTCACTTTTGAAGGCAACCCACTTACCAAGTACGCCTTTGCTGGAAAACAACCTGTTCAGATCCACTCTTGCAAGATCCTTTCTGATACCATCAAAATAGGCTTTTATTCCAATTTAGAATCTCAATCTGCGGACCAGACCTATCCTTTTCCATAACTACCTTGAAACTAATGGTATTATGATCACCAGATGCAAAGTGTACCCCTACACAAACTTTTGTCACCTGCCCTGTCTCATTGTCTAATAGGAGATCAAGTATCGCACTCTCTCTAGTTGGGACTTCTATGTACTGATTAAGGAAACTTTCCTGAACACATTTGGCAAATTCTTTCCCATCTAGTCCTTTTACAGTATGGGAGTCCCAGTCAATATGTGTAAAGTTAAAATCACCTACTATTACAACCTTATGTTTCTTGCAACAGTCTGTGACCTCTGTACAAATTGGCTCCTCTAAATCCTGCAGACTGTTGGGTGGCCTATAATATAATCCTATTAATGTGGTCATACCTTTCTTGTTCCTCAGTTCTACCCATAAAGTCTCACTAGACGAGCTCTCCAAGACTGTCCTGACTGCACACTGCAGTGACATTTTCCCTCTATCAATCTCACTCTATCACATCTAAAGCAACAGAACTCTGGAACACTGAGCTGCCAGTCCTGCCCCTCCTGCAACCAAATCGCATTAATGACTACAATGTCATAATTGCAGGTGTTGATCCAAGCCCTAAGCTCATCTGCCTTCCTACAATAGTCTTTGCATTGAAATATACGCAACTTGAGACATTAGTCCCACCATACTGAGCCTTTTGATCCCTGACCTTGTATGTAGTCTTAAGAACACCTTTCTCCACAACCGCTCCACTATCCGTTCTTGCACTCTGGTCCCCATCCCCTTGTAACTCTAGTTTAACATCCCACCCCAACCATGCAGGTGCAAACCGTCTCCTATGTACAGGTCCCACCTTCCCTGCAAGAGAGCCCAATGATCTGAAAATCTGAAGTCCTCCCTCCTGCACCAACTCCGCAGCTGCTGCTTCTTCTTCTTCTTCTTCTTCTTCTTCTTCCTCTTCCTCTTCCTCTTCCTCTTCCTCTTCCTCCTCTTCCTCTTCTTCCTCTTCTTCCTCTTCTTCCTGTTTAGATGCATCTAGGCATATTACAGCCCTCTGCAGGATGTATAATTAATTATAGAACTTCAAGGAACTCAAATTCTCCAATACAACCTAGTCTCACGTATAAACTGAATGATAGACTCTTCAATCAGATGTTGATTCTCTTGATGGCCAAACAAAGATTTAGTAGAAAACCAAAATAAATTTAAGCCAGATAGCCTCTTGAACAATATGCTTCTTTCAATTTTGTATCGATTACAGCTCAGCAAAACATGCTGGACTGTCTCTGGACCACCACAGTCATATAATCCTGTAGGATGTTTTCCTATTATCTTTAAATAATAATTTAGCCCACAATTTAGCTTCTTGTTAAACTATATGATCTTCACTATTTCAGTCCTCACTAGCATGTGGCATGGGGAGCGGTCCTGGGGGTCCTGCCCTTTACCTTAGTATTGAACTCTCTGAGCTCACTTTGCAGGATCTTGTTGCCCATCCTGCCCATGTCATTGGTACTGTTGTGGACTGCAACCTCTACTGCTCATCCTCCCACTTAAGAATGCCGTGGACTCGATCCGAGATGTTCCTGACTCTGGCACCCAGGAGGCAACAAACCATCCTGAATCTTGTTTTTGTCCGCAGAATCTCTTTTCTGTTCCACTAACCAAAGAATCCCCATCACTACAACTTGCCTGCTCTTCCCTTCCTTTCTGAGCCACAGAGCCATCCTCACTGTCAGAGACCTGATTGCTGCGGTGTCTCCCTGGTAAGCTGCTTCCCCCCCCACCCCCAAACAGTATTCAAAGTAGTATACTTATTATTGAGGGGAACGGCCACAGGGGTACTCAGCACTGGCTGCCTATTCCCTTTTCCTCTCCTGACAGTCACCCAGCTACCTCCTCCTGCAACTTAGGGATGGCTACCTCTCTGTAGCTGCTATCTATCACCTCCTCATTCTCCTGTATCAAGAGGTCATCGAGCTACAACTCCAGTTCGTTCACACGGTCTCTAAGGAGCTGCAGCTTTGTGCACTTCCTGCTGATGTAGTTATCAGGGAGTCTGGAGGTCTCCCAATGTTCCCAGATCCCACACAAGGAACATACCACTAACTTTGGACCCATTCTCAGCTCACTAGCTAAGTACTTACAGAAAAGAAAACATATTGGAAACTTACTTAGAGCCTGCATCTGTGCTTGTGCAAGCTTGTTCTCACCCAAGCCTGTTGAGCCAAAGCTGGATCACTCTAACAATGCCCCACTCCAACAATGACCGCTCAGCTTACACATCCTTTTGTTTCATCGGCTCAAACAGTGACTCACTTCTGACGAGACTTGTAGTTTTCAAATGGTTCCCGCTCTGCAAGATGTCGCTCGGAGGAACTACTGTGGAGTTTAATGCATCAGAATGTAACTTGACTGCATCTGCCCATTGAACAGTCTTTAACTGGTGATGGTTAATTGTTGGTGTAACAATAAATTAGGGACTATGATCAAAACACAAGACCTCCCAGTTGCCTAGCAGAAAGTTTATGACAATGATACAACAATCCAGCTACCATAATTAAATAGCGTGCAGAAGAAATAAACACAGAGAGATCTGGGGATTGATTGGTGGGTTGCATAAATTCTGACATCATGTCTCCTTGGTCAGTACCGAATGTTTTAGTTTGAAGGAACTCTCAAGGTGTGACATCTTTCATTAGATCAAATTGCTGAAATAATTGGTAGGCTCATAAATTTATGAATTCTGTCTGGGTAGCCTCCAACCGGACAGCATGAACTTTGATTTCTACTTTCTCTCTTTTTCCGTTCCTCATTCTGGCTCCCCTGTAACCTTTCCTCTTCTCCTCACTTCCTTCTGCTGCCCCTCCTCCTTCCCTTTCTCTCCTGGTCCACTGTCCTCTTGTATCAGATTCCTTCTTCAGCTCTTTACCTCTTCCACCTATCAACTCCCAGCTTCTCACTTCATTCCCCTCCCTCCCTTCTCCACCCAACCACCTTCCACCTCACCTGGCTTCACCTATCCGGCTTGCACTCCTCCCCTCCCCACACCTTCTTGTTCTGACTCCTTGCCCCTTCCTTCCCAGTCCTGGCGAAGGTCTCGGCTCAAAACGTCAACAGTTTATTCCTCTCCATAAATGCTGTCTGACCTGCTGAGTTCCTCCAGCATTTTGTGTGTGTAAAACATTTTTATCATTTCTTAATGCATGCATTACTAAATGACAATAAAAGGGGACTGCGTGTCCTCATAATCATAAATGTGTGTTGCTGTTATTGGAATTAAATAACCAAACAATGTCAAAAGCTGGAAATCTAAAATAGAAACAGAAATTATGGAAATACTTTGGATCTCAGGAAATATCTGTGGAGAAAATAAAATTAGAGTTAATGTTTCAGTTCAAAAAATTTTCTTTGGAAAAATTATTGGCCTGAAGAATTAGGGCTATTTTACAGAGGTTAATGCTTTTAGTTGGATGTGCACATACATAGGAAAGGCTTAGAGCTGAGGCTCCCAACCTTATTTATGCCATGGATCAATATTGTTCAGCAAAGGCTCCGTAGATCCCAGGTTGGGAATCCCAGGTTGGGAACCCCTGGTAGAGAGATATAGGCCAAACACGGACAAATGGGACTAGCTTAGATGGGGCATCTGGTTGGCATGGATGAGCTGGGCTGAACGGTCTTCTGTTTCCCTGCTACTTGACTCTATGATTCTCTGTCCTAGTATTTAGAGAATAAAAATACCAACCCAAATTTGTAATATGTTGCTGAATTTGGACATCATAGTAATGATAATCTGTTATAGAGAATTGGTGACTTTCAGCAAAGAATAACAGTTCTATTTGTACCATAATCATCTTTTTTTTTATAAGTTTGGAAGATTTGGTTCAGAATATGCAGTAAGAATCTGAAAGCAGAAACCTCTCATTTTGGTGGTTTACCCAATGGCATTCAAATTTTACTGGTGCATGATTAGGGTGTTGCAATATATAAAAAGTAATTTTGTTCACTCTTACCTTCCAGGAGTAAAGGGCAGAGTTTTTGATGAAGCCGGAAATCCTGTTTCCAAAGCAATTGTAAATGTATTTGGCAGGAAGAATCTCATCCCTTTCCAAACTAATAACCTTGGAGAATATTATAGACTTCTGGTACCTGGGGAGTACACACTTATGGTAAGTATGTTAACATTTTTACCCAAGAACCTAGAGCTGTTGGAGGGTGGGGTACAGATTTAATTAGAAAATTGTCACTGATCCATTTTTAAAAAAAATAAGATTTGTTTATGACAGATTTTTTTCACTAATCGAGGCTGTGGAAGATAGATGGATTCTTCTTCCTAAATATGAGAGATTATGCAGATGCTGGAAATGCAGAGAAATACACACAAAAATGCTGGGGAAACTCAGCAGGTCAGGCGGCATCTATGGAGAGGAATAAGTAGCAGTCATTTTGGGCCGAGACCCTTCGTCAGGACTGTTTGAAGGGTCTGAGCCCAAAATAACAACTGTTTATTCCTCTTCATAGATGCTGCCTGACCTGCTGAGATCTCCCAGCATTTTTGTGGATTCTTCTTCATCTCTCTTTAGGCAATCCCTTGGATTTAAGGGCGACTTACTTCCACTGCAGTGGAGGGTGAAAGATGTGACAGTCTTTGCATGCAAGCTAACTTGCAGTCTTGATCATGCAAAGACAGTGGCCCAGTTACAAAATGCTCCTAGATGATTGGAAACCAGTCTGTGGTGCACGGATGCATGCATTCACACGCACAAACTCACAGGCAGATGACTGAGCACACTTTATATGTAGATCGAGGCACCAACATACATAGTGGGGGGAAGGGAAAGAGTACAAGCTAGCAGGTGATAGGTGGAAGAGGTAGAGGTCTGAAGAAGGAATCTAATAGGAAAGAATAGTGGACCATGGAAAACTGGAAAGGAAGAAGGGAACCAGAGGCAGGTGATGGGGAAGTGAGGAGAAGAAAAAGAATGAGAGGGTGACCTAAATGGAGAGTGGAAAAAAGAGAAAGGGGGAGAAATTACTGGAAGTTGGAGGAATCAGTGTTCATGCCATCAGGTTGGAGGCTACCCAGATGGAATATGAGGTATTGCTCACTATTGCATTGGAGGAAGCTATGGACAGACATGTTAGAATGGGAATGGGAAGACGAATTGAAAGGGTGGCCACTGGGAGAGCCTGCCTTTGGTGAAGGACAGAGCTTAGGTGTTGAACAAAGTGGTCCCCCAATCTGTGTTGGGTCTCACCAAGGTAGATGGTTTGCTCTTTATTGTTGTTAAGTCAAAGACCTCTTTCTTTAAATCTTATAATAAAAATAAAGGGAAATTTGTGCTTTGGTTTCTTATCAATTCTATTTAATTTTCTTATCATTGCTATTTAATTTCTATTCTATAATGAATTTAGTTTTGTTATCCAATTAAATATTTTAATAATTTAAAGAAATATCTTTGGAAAACAATTTGGGACATTTTCAGATTTAGTTCCTTTTTATTAACTAAAAACAATATTATATAACTGTGGAGCTAAGGCACCAAATCTTTCTTTCATAATAAACTAACTTTGAACTGGCAGGGTGAAGAATTTTGATGCAGTCTCTCTGTGTCAATTTTATCCCTTCCTCCAGTCAGAATCTTGTGCAAAGAGGCATGGGTATAACTTGGGTCGCCCTCTGTGTCCTCTCCTTGATTTTACAATACTGATGGGCCAAAGAAGGTGACCACACTATCCTTTCTTCTCTGGTTCTTGGCTTTGAAACGGAATCAGATTAATAGGATTAAAGCTTCCTTCTGCCAGTTGATTGAAATGTCTCAATATAAAGCTATCAGTGGTAGGAATGAGCCTTAAATGCTCTCTCAAGTGAGAGCATTTAGTAATTTATTTAGAATATGTGGCAGAATGATACGGGAAATGAAAGTATCCGGCGTAAATTCAGTAAAGACAACTGTTCTGATGTCAGAAATGAAAAAAAAGATCAATGAACAGCATCAATGCTTTCTTTTTTATCCATGCCAAAATTCCTCTTTTATTTTAAACTTACATTGAGTACCCAGAGTAGATAACAATTTTCCAGTACTAATCTTTCTCTCTTGTAAAGTTACAAAGATCCACATTTGTAAGAATCATTGATATAGTTTGGTATACAATGGTAATAAAAGTTTCTATTCTTAAAAAGTTTTTTTAATCCATTTGTTGGAATTCAAGTAACTAAATAATCTTTGCTTTACTAATTTCCAGTGAAGTATTATAATTCATGTTTCTCGACAGGTTGAAGCCAATGGATTTAACTCTATGAACAAGACAGTGGATATATTTGACACCATAAGCAGTTATTCAGCACTAGTTTGTGACTTTGTCCTTACAAAACTGGGTATGTGACAATGGACAATCCTGATCCCCAGCTTAGAATATTGACTTAAGTTAGTGCTGAATGATATTAAAAGTTCTAATGCTTCACAAAGTCTGGAGTCAGATCTGGGTCTCTAAAACGAGAAAGCAGTAAAGGGGGAATAAAAAGTAGCCAAAATCCGCTAAGTCTGGTAAATGTCACTTAGAATAAAGTGATTATTTTCCCCCCTGGATTAAACAATTTTGTGGAGAATTCTATAACACAGGTGTATGTATAAATGTTTCAGGCAATGCCTCCCCTTGTTGATCGAAAGCAGAATACCAATTTCAATAAAAATGTTTTAAATTTTCTTGTGAGATATTTGTTTTACTGCAATCACATTTTAAAAGTTAATAGCTTGAATTTAATTTTGCTGAATATCTGGACCTTTGGATTTCTTTGTACGAGGGGTGATTAATAAGTTTGTGGCCTAAGGTAGAAGGGGTCAATTTTAGAAAACCTAGCACATTTATCTTTCAACATAGTCGCCTCCTACATTTACACACTTAGTCCAGCGGTCGTGGAGCATACGGATCTTGGACCTCCAGAAAGTGTCCACAGCAGGGGTGATTGATAAGTTTGTGGCCTAAGGTAGAAGGAGATGAGTTATACAGCTCTCGTTACATGCACATGCAGTTCAACTCTTTGATTATTCAGAAAGTTTGAAGTTAATAACTCATCTCCTTCTACCTTAGGCCACGAACTTATCAATCACCCCTGATGAGTTATTAACTTCAATCTTTCTGCATAACCACTCAAAGAGTTGAACTGCATGTGCATGTAATGAGAGCTGTATAACTCATCTCCTTCTACCTTAGGGCCACAAACTTATCAATCACCCCTCGTTCACTGTGGTGTCTCCTTTGTTCTGCTCATTTGTGGATAACCTGATACCGGCTGCCAGTGGAACCCATCCCCTTTTGATATTGGGGCACCATGCCAGCGTAGTGGTTAGTGCAGCGGTATTGAGTCTCAGGGCATCGGTGTTCAGAGTTCAATTCCAGCGCCATCTGGAAGGAGTTCTTACTTTCTCCCCATTATCGCGTGGGTTTCCTCCGGGTGCTCAGTTTTCCTCCCACAGTCCAAAGACATACCGGTTAGTAGGTTAATGGTCATTGTAAATTGTCCTGTGATTAGGCTGGGGTTAAACTGGGGGAAGTGCTGCGGAAGAGCCTGTTCCTTGCTGTATCTCTGAATAAAAAAAATAAATACAATTTATTGACTGTTTGAGATCAAGTAACATGGCCACAATCTTTCAGGACTTCCTAACACAGTTCTGGGCCAGAATTCTAAAATGACTTTGTTAGTGAAGACAGCTGAAGACACAAAAAAAAGGAAAAACATCTTTTAAAATGCTACTGAGTGTGGCCGAATGCCACTAGTCACTAATGACGACAATCATTTGTATTTAAATAGCACACGAAGCCCCAGGGCACTTCACAGGCATTATCAAACAAAAGTGAGGCACATACGGAGATATGTGGACAGATGGCTTACAGCTAGGTCTTGAGGTAGATTTTACTTTACAGGGAAGAGAGAATAAAAAAAAGACAGATTTGCCTGCTGTAGCCACCGCTGCCACTGGGGGAATTAAAGAAAATTGGAGAATATTAGTAATTCTGTGCTGGAGGTACACAGAAGTCTTAGGTTCAGGAATAGTTGTTGCCCTACGACTGTCGGGGCCCCTGGGTTGGCATGGATGGCTTCACTAGCCTCAATGCTGAACAGCTCCACAGCCTGTAGACCAGCTCTCAGGGACTCTGCCTTTGCTATGTGTGTTTTTTTCAAGGATTCTAGTGTATTTCTTTATCTTTCTGTGGTTGCCTGCAAGAAGATGAATCTCAAGGTTGTATATACAATACAGTGCATATTCCAGTACATAGCACACGCAGTACTTTGATAATAAATTGAATTTGAACTACGATGATTTTTGAGCTGCAAAGACAGTTATGGAAACATGGAGGCATAAGAAGAATGAGTGGGGTATCTCAATGAAACCTCAATAAATATTGAAAGGCCTGGATGGAGTGGACGTTGAAGATCTTTCCAATAGTGGGAGAGTCTGTGACCAGAGGGCACAGGCTCTGTCTGAACAGATTAGAGCAGGTGTTCCCAACATGGGGCCCCCAAGGCCCTTGCTTAATGGTATAGATCCATGGCATTAAAAGGTTGGGAATTCCTGGATTAGAAGGATGACTCTTTAGAACAGAGATGGGCAGGAATCTCTCTAGCCAGAGGGTGGCAAATCTGTGGAATTCCTTGCCACATTCGGCTGTGGAGGCCAAGTCATGGGGCACATTTAAAGCAGAGACTGATATATTCTTGATCAGTGAGGGCACCAAAGTTTATGGGGAGAAAGGGCAGGAGAATGGGGTTGAAAGGGATAATAAATCAACCATGATAGAATGGTGAAGCAGACTTGATGGGCCAAATGGCCTAATTCTACTCCTATGGTATGAAGGGATCAGAATTTTAAAATAAAGGCAGTACTTATCAAGGAGTTGTGGTTAGGGGTCAGTAGACCCTGGTTGTAATGGGTCAACTGAACTTAGTGAGAACAAGGTCACATCCACTCGAGTTTGTGATAAGCAGCTTTTCAGAGGAAGAGAACTGCTGCCCTGGAGTGAGCTGAAGATCTTGGCTTCAGAGGCATGAAACCAAGGATGAGCTGAGAGTAGAGAGGTGGGTGCAGAAAATCTTACAGAGATAGAAATTGGTTGTCCATTGATCTATTCTCCAAAACTTATCGAGTGTTAAGTATGACAACTTGGGCATGAGCTGTCTGCCTTCAAACAGTTGCCAGGATGAGGGATAAGTTGGTGAGCGGATGAAGATTGTGACGTGTCCTGAAGATTCAAGGTTCAAGGTACATTTATTACCAAAGTTCCTAAGTTCAAAATCTAATATCTGACAAGAATTCTTACAGTCATGCTTTAGAGCTGGGGGGTTTGTGAAGACTGCGTGAGATTAGAAAATTCAACTGCGTGTCCTTTAAACAGGCCCATGGAAAACAGATGAAATACCTGATCCTTGGAGCAATGAGCCAATCACATGAGCTCATATCTTAGTTTTACCAAGCCGACCTGGCACTTAACAATCCCAGTTCCATGTACAATGCTCCAGTGACTTTATACACCTTCCATGTATATTCATGTATATTCAATGCTCCAGTGACTTTATACACCTTCCATGTATATCGGACCACTATTTCCCATCTGTGAGCAGGAAAGGCACAATGCAGATGAACATGCCAAGTAGTGAAGGCAGTGGGTGTCATTCCCAAAAAGGGAGTTATCCACAGAAATTCACATTAAGTAAAATATCCGAGCTTAGCCCCTAACCTAGAATAGTCCACTCAGCCCTAAATTGCTTCCGAATTATTCCTGTCAGCTCACTGTCCACTGGCCAAAGCATTGCTAATGCTAATAATTAATCTATTGCTAAAAAAGTGTATGGTAAAAAAGGATTTAAATTGGTTTGGAATGTCCCACATTCAACGATTTAGGAACAGCTTCTTCCCTTCTGCCATCAGACTTCGGAATGGTCCCTGAACCCATGAACACTACCTCGCTATCCCCCTTCAGCATTATTTATTTTTACTGTGATTTATAGTTACCTTTATGCCTTGCACTGTACTGCTACAACAGAACAACAAATTTCATGACATACTGTATATCAATGACAATAAACCTGATTCTGCTTCTGATGTTAACAAGCTACAGAAAATCTCTGAGTAAATGGGATTTAATATGGCACTGCGAAGTTAAAGAAGATCATTTAAAATTGTCAAAATATCTTGTGTCTCAGATATTCCTAGAATTTCTAGGAAATTTCTGCAAATAGCATGGATATAGAAGACAAAGAATAGTGCACAAATAGGATGGCGTACCTTTGGTTATAATTTTTAGAGACCAGATTCTAGTTGTGTGATATTAGCAGCAAATGCATTTTAATTAAAATTACATGCCCAATAATGATTAATAAGTCCAAGGGCAATTCTATTATAAAAGTAGTTTTGGCTTTGACATATGATAGATAATAAAAAATTATGGAAAAGAGTTTGTTAACACGTTTGATACTAATTAGACATCACAATCCCAAAATTGGAGTTAAATTTGTTCATATAATAAAGTGAAATCAATTTACAGAATGAAACATCTGACTTTCATCTGTTTATTAATAATGGCAAACAAATTAGATAATGTCAGAATACAAAGATTCCTTCAACACTTTCCTTGAAAGAACGGGAAGAGATGATGATACTCAGGTTTCTGGGAATGGAAATTGCACACATCGATCACTTAGCAAATGCGGCTTTTTGCATTTCACATCTGTAACAGAGTGAAGGAGCTTTGGGTTAAAATCTTGTACAGAACCCATCACATACTGTACCTGATACGGTCTACAAGACGAACACAATAACCGTCTTTCTGGATATATCTGGGAAATGAATTAAAAGTGTTAAACAAGCATAAGGAGACACATCATGCTGATTCATGTCATAACATTATATTTCTAATTATCTCTGTGATGTCATTGAGATGCTCTTTATACCTGATTAGCCACCTGTAAATTGGTTTCTGAAGCTTAACCATCAGTTGTAGATTATATTGGTTTCAATTTTACAATGTTACCTGGGTATGTTTTTGTGGAAACTTGGTTTACTGCATTGGACAAGGTCACATGCCCTAGGATTAACAGATTCTCTCAGCAATTTAAAGCTTTTGCAATTCTGAAACTGTGCTTGTGTTTCAAGTTTATTAATCACAAACTGTTACTACATGCAGTGTAAATCACTTAACAGCTACATAATCTGTTGTCCATCAAAACAAACAAGCCAGACATGCTCTCACAACTATTGCCTTTGAATTGATATGCACACTTTATTATTTATGTTGTATCACAAATCACTTTTAGTTATTTATAGAACTGTAGTTAAACTATTAGACCGGGGGTTCCCAAACTGGGGTCCGAGGACCCCTTGGTTAATGGTAAGGATCCATGGTATAAAAAAGTTTGGAACTCCTGTATTGGAGGGACGATGCATCTGAAAGGTCAGACACTTCAGAAATACTTTGATATATAAGGACTGAGAATCGCGGGTTGAGAAGGTTATTGGTGACTCCTATCACCTCCTATACTGGGAAAGTGATGGCAATTCTACCAGCTTTTCTTGTTGTCGGACCTTTCCCAATCAGTGGTGCAAAGAAGTATTATGCCCACCTATTTCAACATTCTGCAAGACTGATTAGATTCATACGTCTCCCAAACTATGGAGTTAATTGGCAAATGGATAGCACAGAGGGGTAGAGATCCAGGTTCGGTCAGGACCTCCAGCGTTGTATGGAGTTTGCACATGTTTCCACAAACTTGAAGGCAAAGTAGAAGGTTAATGGCAGGATTCTTAATAGAGCGGAGGCACAGAGGGACCTTGAGGTTCATATACACAGACCCTCAAAGTTGCCATGCGTGTTGATGGTGTGGTTAAGAAGGCGTGTTGTGTGTTGCCTTCATTAGTCGGGGATTGGGTTCAAGAGTTTCAAGGTAATGTTGCAATTCTATAAAACTCTGGTTAGACCACACTTGGAGTATCGTGTTCAGTTCTGGTCACCTCATTACAGGATGGATGTATAATTTTCAGAGACTTCAGAGACTATGTAACAGTTTCTTCCCCCAAGCCATCAGACTCCTCAATACCCAGAACCTGGACTGACACCAACCTACTGCCCTCTACTGTGCCTATTGTCTTGTTTATTATTTATTGTAATGCCTGAACTGTTTTGTGCACTTTATGCAGTCCTGGGTAGGTCTGTAGTCTAGTGTAGTTTTTGTGTTGTTTTATGTAGTTCAGTGTAGGTTTTGTGTTGTTTCATGGAACACCATGGTCCTGAAAAACGTTGTCTCATTTTCACTGTGTATTGTACCAGCAGTTATGGTTGAAATGACAATAAAAAGTGACTTGACTTGAGATTTGCCTGGATTAGAGAGCCTGAGGAAGGGTTGAGCGAGCTAGGGCTTTTTTCCTTGGAGTGAAAGAGGGTGAGAGCAACTTGATAGAGATTTATAAGATGATAAGAGGTATAGATAGAGTGGACAGCCTTTTCCCCAGTAGCAATGGCTAATACGAAAGGACATAACTTTAAAGTGATAGGAGTAAATATAGGGCAAGAAGTTGAAAGTAGGTTTTACATGGAGAGTGTAAGTGTGTGGAACACGCTGACAGGGGTAGTGGTAGATACATTAGGGACATTTAAGAAACTCTTATGGATGAAAGAATAATGGAGGGCTATCTGGGAGCGAAGGGTTAGATTGATCCTGGAGTGGGTTAAAATGTGGGACAAACGGTCTGTACTGTGCTATATTGTCATTGTTCTATGTGAGCACGTAGGTTTCATCTGGGTGTTCCATTTTCCTCCCATGTCCCAAAGACACATGGGTTGTTAGTTTAATTGCCCTCTAGATTTGCCCTGTGTTCAGGTTATGTGGTAGAATCTGAAGTTAAAACTGATAGAAATGTGAGAATAGGTTAAAGTGAAAATTAGTGTTGGAAAGGGATTGGAGCGAGCTGGCATAGGCTCAATGGGCTGAATAGTCACATCCTCTATGGAAACAGCTTTGTGATCACTTGAGTTCACAAGGTGTTGAGGGCCGGTGGATATTAGCATGCTGCAGGTAGGGGTTAAAAGTCAGTCGAAGGGGTTCTAATGCTCACAACCCATTGGTGCAAGGAATATCTAGTCTCATGTGCTTGGGTATGAAGGGATGAATCAAACTCAATGCCAGTTGTACATACTTGATATCCAAACTAATAATTGTGACTCTACTGAAAAATGGAAGAGCATTGGGACAAAGCTAGTGAGCCAAAGATAACACAGTTCATCAGGAAGAATTTGACTTGGGTTGCTTCCAACATCCTTGCTGGTAAAGATCCCAGGCTTTGAAGAGGCTATTGGAGAAGCCTAACTAGCCAACTGCAGTGCACTTTGTAGATGAATAAGTGACCATACAAACTAGGATTAGGAGTAATCCCCAAGCCTGGTCTGCCTTGTCTCATCCGATTGCAACCTCAACCCTGCATTTCAGTTTATCATCTGCTTTCTTATCAAGAATCTGTTCAATTCTGTCTTAAAAATACTCAGAAAAACTTTGTGTTGCCCTTTGAGGAAGAAGATTTAAAGATTCACGCCCACCTTGTGGTAAAAGATTTTACCTCATCTCTGTATTAATCGGCTGACTTCTGAATGACTAATCTATACTACAACCATTTTTTACTACTCTGTCCATAGTTTCTTTTGCTTTTTCGGTTCAAATGCTCATGATGATACTTCTTAAATGTCATCCTATACTCTGATCAGTCACAGTGAGTGGAGACTGGACTTCAGACTCTGAATGTTGATTATCCAGTCAGACATTGAAATGTGAATAAACACTCCCAAACTTTTCTCATTTTATGGATCTTTATCCTCTGTAGTCTATAAAATCCTCCCACCATATCACACAAATCAGAATCAGGCTTAATATCACTGCATATATTGTGCAATTTGTTGTTCTGCAGCAGCAGTACCATGCAAAACATTTTTAAAAAAACTATAAATTACAATAGAACACACACACATATATGCATGTATACTACTCATTTAAATTAAATGAATAGTGCAAAAAAGAAAGAAAAAAGTAGTGACAGTGTACATGTGTTCGTTGTCCATTCAGAAAGCTGATGGTGGAGGGGAAGAAGCTGTTCCTAAAACATTGAGCGTGTGTCTTCAGGATCCTGCACCTCCTCCTTGATGGTAGCAATGAGTATTCGGATGTCAGAGGTAGGGGATGCTTAATGATGGATACCGCTTTTGTCAGGCAATGCATTTTGAAGGTGTCCTTGATTCTGGGAAGGCGAGTGCTCGTGTTGGAGCTGGCAAATATAAACTTTCTGCAGCTTTTTCTGATCCTGTGCAGTGGCCCCTCCATGCCAAACAGTGATGCAACGAGTTAGAATGCTCTCCACAGTACATCTGTAGATATTTGCAAGTCTTTGGTGACATACCAACTCTCCTCAAACTCCTAATGAAATATAACCTCTGTTCTACCTTCTTAGTAATTACACCAATACGTTGGGGCCAAGATAGATCTTCGGAGATGATGGCACCCAGGAATTTGAAGCTGCTCACATTTTCCACTGCTGATCCCTTGATGAGGACTGGTGTGTGCTCCATCAACGTCCTCTTCCTGGTCCATAATCAGTTCCTTGGTCTTACTGATGTTGAGTGCAAGGTTGTTGTTTCCCTACCAACATACTGTTGACCATTGATCATTGTGTTCAAAGTGTGGCCTAACAGATTATTAATCAGCTGGCGAATTCATCCATCGTGTGGCACGTGGCCAAGTGCTTAGAGCGTTGGGCTCATGATCTGAAGGTCGTGGGTTTGAGTCTCGGCCGAGGCAGCTGGTTGTGTGTTTGAGCAAGGCACTTAACCACACACTGCTCCAGCTCACTCAGCTGAAAATGGGTACTGGCAAATGCTGGGGGTTAACCTCGCGATAGACTGGCGTCCTATCCGGGAGGGAGTCTTGTACTCTCAGTCGCTTCACACCACAGAAACCGGCATAAGCACCGGCCTGATGGGCCACAAGGCTCGGGACAGACTTTAAAAACCTTAAAATTCATCCATCACTTCACTCACTGCGACTGGCCAGAGTGAGGTTTGAACATTCTTGACTTACTGCTGAAGCCAAAGGCTCACCCAGTTATTTACATTGTCAATCAAAGTCAGTATAGCACAAATGGTACCAGTAATAAAACTCTCCTTCAGTAATGTATCACCTTTTATACACAGATATAGCAAAATTAATAAGATTTATTCTTTGTTCCACATGAAAATCAAAAAAAAACCTGCAGATGCTGGAAATCCAAAATAATCTAAAATGCCCACAAGAAAATATATCTCAGGGTAGTATATGGTAACATTTGATAATAACTTTGAACTTTGAAAACAGAAAATGCTGGAAACAACAGGGCAGGAAGCATCTGTGTAAGGAGAAATAGCGTTTATGTTTCACTTTATAAAACCTTTCAACAAAATGGTAGAAATTGAGTTCTGGGGAAGGATCTTCACCATGAAATTTTACTCTTGTTTCTATTTCTGCAGATGCTGCCTGACTGCTGAGCATTTTCTGTTTATTTCCCTCAGATCCAGTCTGGGTGTTTCCACTGCTTTGCTCTCTGAGTTTCACCTCAACTGGAAATTGGTCGATCTGAAGTAGCACAATAGGCACAGCCAGCCATTGGTGTAGTGGCATCAGCACTGGACTTAAAGGCAAATGGCCCTGGGTTCAAACCTAGCTGGCCCCTTGCATTCTTAACATTCGTGCTGGGATGAGCATTGAGCTAGGAACTTGGCTCAATGCGAAGGAAACAGCAAAAACTACCATCCAAGTTGCAAAAAGGAACAATAACGACACAACATGAACCAAGTCAAACCCTAATTATACCCCTTACTCTAAAAGGGTTTATTATTTTTGGTTAAGTTTCACATTAGGTATTTTAAAAACTGAGAATATTTTAAGTATGATACTTTCATTGTCATTTATTGTGGTCCAGAAGTAATTTTTGTTTCAATTTACTATTAAACTAATTAGGCATAATGCAATGCACATATCAAAATAACTATACACTTATACTGTATATTATATAATTCCATGATATTTTCAATCAACATATTGTGATCCAGTTACAATGATAACTTCCTAACAGAGGGTAAATGCAAACGGGCTTTTTCCACTGAGGTTGGGTGAGACTACGACTGGGCATCATGGGTTAAGGGTGAAAGGTGAAATGCTTAAGGGGAACATGAGGTGAAACTTCTTCACTCAGAGGGTGGCAAGAGTGTGGAATGAGCTGCCAGCGTGTGTGGTGGATGGAGGTTTGATTTCAACATTGAAGGTAATTTTGGTTAGGTACATGGATGGAAGGAGTATGGAGAGCTATGGTCCAGGTGCAGGTTGATGGGACTCGGCAGCATAATAGTTTGCCATGGACTAGATGGGCTGAAGGGCCTGATTCTGTGCTGTAGTATGACTCTAAGTATGTCACTCAAAAACTTAGTGTTCTCTAAGGCACAGAGATAGTGACTTTACACCAACACAGTGGCTTTCCCCATATTTTGGACCACTCCATTTGGCAATAAGGAAATAAATACTATTCGGTGAATGTGATATATCCCTAGTTTGTTTCCGCTGGATTGGATCTAGTGAAAGACCAGCAACATTTTCAGAACGATGGGTATCATTAACATTAACAATAGCGTTTTCTGCCACTCTTTTCTGAAACTGCGAGATATATTTGCATCATGGGCTGCTTTTGCCTCTCAATCATATGTCTGTGTATGGGCCTAGATCAAGATAGTAGGTCACTCAGTCACGAGACCCAGCACAGGGAACTGAGATCCCACTTTGCCAAGTACTCACAGACACAAGGCTTTGCACTCAGGGCATTGTTTCAGCCTGAGGCAGAAACACTGGCTGGCTATATTTACCAAGTTTAATGTGGATAGGAGCAATTACCATAGTTAATTCTGCGCCACAGATCAGTATGCTATGTAAGCAGGGATGGTTCAAAGGAAGAGGAAAGGGCTCCTTGTATCAGTGCAAACCTAATATGACAGTATAGTTTTTTCATAAATTCTATAGTATTTCTTTATTTTCCTGTAAATACCTGCAAGTAAATGACATATACATACTTTGATAGTAAATTTACTTTGACTTTGACTTAGGTGTCAGCTAAGGGTCAATGGCTCTAGATGGTAGATTGCGGGGATAGTGGTTTTCAAACATTTTCCTCAGCGACTCGTTTTGTGGTTCTCCAACTTAATTAAATAATAGCAAGTTGGCTGGTCTATGGTTTGGATATTATTTAAAGGAGTGAAGGCAGTAAACACTGGAGGTTCTGCATTTGCTGGGAATCCAGAGCAAAACACAAACAACGCTGGAGGAACTCAGCTGGTCAGGCAGCATCTGTGGAAAGGAATAAACGGTCGACGTTTTGAGCCGAGACCCCTCATCAGGTTGGGAAAGGAAGGGGAAGAAAGCCAGAATAAGAAGGTGAGGGGGAAGGGAAGTGGTACAAGCTGGAAGGTGACAGGTGGAGCCAGGTGAGGGAGAGGGTAGGCAAAACTACCCCCCCCAACCTTTTGCTCTAATCTCTCATCTTTTTTTTCAGTCCTGATGAAGGGTCTCTGCCCAAACCGTTGTCTGTTTACTCTTTTCCATAGGCCTGCTGAGATCCTCCAGCATTTTGTGTGTGTTGATTATTTCTGACGTCCTGGGCAACATTTATCACAAAAAATAGATAATCTATCATTACCCTGTGAGCTGAGCTTCTTGTCACTCTCTGTTGCGACAGTGTCCTTGCCACAATGTACTACCTCACCCCCCACAAAGCTTCAGAACACCCTGTGCTCATAAGACCGAGAGACATCAGTGCAGAATTAGGCCACTCGGCTTATCGAGTCTGCCCCACCATTCTATCATTTATTATTCCTCTCAATCCCATTCTCCTGCCTTCTCCCCATAGCCTATAACTGCCAGCAGTATTTTGAAAAATGAAGAGAGCTATCATTTTAGGAAGGAAACAACAGGAATTTTGCAGATGCTGGAAATTCAAGCAACACACATCAAAGTTGCTGGTGAACGCAGCAGGCCAGGCAGCATCTCTAGGAAGAGGTACAGTCGACGTTTGAGGCCGAGACCCTTCGTCAGGACTAACTGAAAGAAGAGCTAGTAAGAGATTTGGAGACTTATTATTAATTTTTTTTCTCTCTCTCCTTTATCTCCCTCTGTCCCTCTCACTATACTCCTTGCCCATCCTCTGGGCTTCCCCCCCTCCCCCTTTCTTTCTCCCTAGGCCTCCCGTCCCATAATCCTCTCATATCTCTCTTGCTAATCAACTGTCCAGCTCTTGGCTCCATCCCTCCCCCTCCTGTCTTCTTTCATTTTGGATCTCCCCCTCCCCCTCCCATTTTCAAATCTCTTACTAGCTCTATCAGTTAGTCCTGACGAAGGGTCTCGGCCTGAAACGTCAACTGTACCTCTTCCTAGAGATGCTGCCTGGCCTGCTGCATTCACCAGCAACTTTGATTTTAGGAAGGAGCTCTTCTGAAAACACCCGGAAAATATGTTGTACAGAAGTCCACAACAACTCTTTTAATTTATTTAGGCTGCTGGAGACACTTGTCCCGATTGGAAGGGCAGCGCCTGGTTAACCGTGGCATTAGGCCATCAGGACTGCAGGCAACCACTAACAATGGTGGGAAGCTTGTATACTGCAAGCGCTCAGAGACCATTGGTTTTACCAGCTGGTACCCACGGTGGTTTGACTATTAAGGGCTTATTTTTCTTTTTGGCGGATGCTTTCCATTTCATGTATGTGATTTCGCACTCTTTCATCTGCAATGGAGAGTCTGTGCGCTGCTCTCACTGTTTTCTTTTGGTTCCTCTCTCTTGTTGCACTGAGCATACCTGTTATTTTTAGCAGCTTCATACTGGGCTAACTCGATGCCGCCCATACCATCTTTTAAGTAATCGAGGGCAATTGGTAGGACGCTGATCACACCTCCATAGTGGTGCTTTGCTTCATCACAACTCAGGTGGTTCAGCTCATCGTGAGGATATCTGCATCACAATAACAGCAATGAAAGAAAAGCTGTAAGTGTTGTGTAGTTATTCACTATAGCCTAGAAACTACGGCTCCACTATACCACTGAACTTTAACATAACCCTTCAGCCCGCAGTGTTGTGCTGCCTCCTTAACCTACTCCCAGGTCAATCTGAACTTCCTCTCCCACAGAGCCCTCCGTTTTTCTTTCATTCGTTTTCCTATCTAAAACTCTTAAATATTCATAGTACATCAACCTCTACCACCATCCCGGGCAGTGCGCTCCTTGCACCTACCACTCTACGTGCAAAAAAAAAATTACCTTTGGCTTCTTCCCTATACTTTCCTCCTAACGGTGCCTCTTCATGTTAACCATTTCCATGCTGGGAAAAAGTCTTGGCCTTTTGGCTAAGATTGAGCCTCTGTAATTTTCTTCCTTTCTCTCTCCCCCCTCTCTCTCTCCCCCTCTATCCCCCTCTCTCTCCCTCTCGCTCTCTTTCTCTTTCTCTCTCTTCGCTGTAGCAAAAACCTGCCCACTTTGTCATTCCAAACAACGGCTTCCTGAGATGCTAAGCGGAGACGTTTCCTGCCACAGATATCAATGGGGAGTTCAATGTGATGCATTCCGTGGTTTGGGATACTTGACCCCATGAGGGAGCTGACAGCGACCTGTGCATTCTCTCCCCGAATGCGCTAGTTCATCGAGGACTTGTCAACTAATCTCATCAAAAAGACAAATGGATGCCTTTCAATGGTCTCCATATCTGAAAACCAAAGAAACAAATATTACCAGAATGCTAATACTGGGGTGGCGGGGTGGAGATGCATCTGTACTGAAGGAGGTGTAAGGCGCTCCTTCCCTCCGCTAGCCTGCAGGTCACCCCTGGGCAAGGTGTAGCACCTGCTTAGCCCCCCAGTCAGGGTGACATGAAGCCATGGGAGCAGGTGGTGGACGGTCATATGAGCAGCCAGTACATATCACAAGTCCTGATTATGCGACCACTGACACCAGGCGGACAATCTGTGAAGAGTGTTGATAATGGCTGGGCACACCCATCTTGTAAAGACACTGCCCAGAAGAAAGCAATGGCAAACCACTTCTGTATAAAAATTTATCAGGAACAATTATGGTCATGGAAAGGCCACAATTGGCTATGTCGTATGACACGTCACATAATGAACGAATGAGTGCGCACGAACATTTGGTGCGATGCTACATAAACTACTTTAACAACTGAGACCAAAGAAATTGAATGAACAGTAATTAAGCAAGGAAAAGAGCACCAAGTCTACTATTGAAGTACTCAGCCTAAACTGGAATGTGATCATTTATATCTGTTGTCATGTGAACCAAGTCACCAGCAGGAAATAGCTGGTAAAAATGAAGCAGTCTTTTTTTATTTGACAAAGTGAGACATGACAGGCATCATATTGAGACCCTTTCCGAGGAAGAGGCCTGCTCCACACAACACTACATGATGTTTTATATGCTAAAGTTCAAAGGACAATTCAATATTTACAATGTATCTACAATGCTTTCCTTTGAATTACAGATAACTTTTACATCTCTTTCTTTGCACTCACACCACAGACAGACAAATGGATTTTAAATCAGCATCATCTGGCTTTCCAATGAACTGCGGTTCACGACTTTTAGGAACCCCATGTCCAGAGCTGCGTTTTAAATTTAATCTACAGTCCATATTCAGATCTGAATATTGGTTGCTGAAGTTATTTGCTATATGTGCAAAGCCTAAAAAAATGCCCTCACAATGTCTTTAGACAATGCAGAGGATAGTGGCGCTTCATGAACACACAAAAAATTAAGGAAGGTAAAAACACTTCACTTCTGAGACCTACAGTAATGTAGCTGCATACTTTTAGAGAGACTCTTTGACATATTATCTACAATATACAGTATGGTGTTTGGATTTTGTGTGGGCGCTTTATTCTGTCTTGAGTTGGATTTCCTGCCTGCGTTGGTTGTCAATGCAGACAACAACTGTCAGTATGCCTCATGCCCTTAATGTGCAGTGATGCTCACACAAGAGGATTAATGATTGTGATGCTGTTACTCCAAGTTCCCTGCAAGAGGCAATCTGCATTTAATAACTGGAGATTAAAATGCCCACTGATTTGATAAAAAAGTGCCCCAAGAGGTTCGAAAACAAAGTCTGTTCATCTTCTCTGTGGCAGGGCTTGTAAAATTATATCTTTTTCTGGAAGGATGGGGAGTGAAAATACATTGCAGTAACAAAACCATCAAATAAAGAAGACACAACTGACATTTGGGAGATTTGAAATGGTATATCTTTGTCTCGCTAATCAGCTTTCCAATACTCAAATATCCATGTATACATATTATGTGGCTTGGAGAAGCACAATTAAATGACAAAGTACAGGAAACAGGCAGACAGACAGGACACATTATTCAAGATTGTTATGGACTGGATGGACTGCTTTATTTGCAGCAGTATTGAGTCATATCACACACCTGCCACTCGGCAACAGTTCAGGACGTTTGTGTCTATGTACCCCACATTGAGAATTTTACATGCACTCAGTGGCCACTTTATTAGGTACGCCTCATTAATGCAAATATCTAATCGGCCAATCATGTGACAGCAACTTAATGCATAAAAGCATGTGGACATGGTCAAGAGGTTCAGACCAAACATCAGAATGAGGAAGAGATGTGATCTAAGTGACTTTGATTGTCGAATGATTGTTGGTGCCAGATGGGGTGGTTTCAGTATGTCAGTAGTTGCAGATCTCCTGGGACTTCCATGCAGGACAGTCTCTAGAATTCAGAATACAGTGCAAAAAACAAACATCACCCAGTAAGCGGCAGCTCTCTGGGCAAAATCACCTGAATAAGTCAGAGAAGAATGGTCAGGCTGGTTCGAGCTGACAGGAAGGCGACAATAATTCAAACAACCACACGTTACAAGAGTTGTGTGCAGAAGAGCATCTCTAAATGCACAACACATCGAACCTTGCAGTGGATGGGCTACAGCCCCAGAAGACCATGAACATACACATAATGGCCACTTAGTTAGGAACAGGAGGTGCCTAATAAAGTGGCCACTGAGTGTATTTCGCAGGTGAGTCCATAATAGGGACAGGTGACCTGTATATTCAAGGAGAGTAGTGAGCAGCTCAGGTGTTAAGTATATGTAAAATAGAGAAGGGGAATGCAGATTTACATTCATTAAATGGTGAGGGGTGGGAGGAGCTTTGCACTGATTTACCACTGAATGCTTCTTCTTTGATTAATGTAGGTAATTCTGCATCATTTGGAGGGTGATTTGTTCATTTAGGATATCAGGCCTTTTGCCTTGCTTTAAGAATCCCAGTTCACAGATCAGTTCAATAAAAATGGAAACTAATTTTCTGCAGGTGTTTTAAGCACTGGAGCCCCACTGTTAACTGGAGATTGGTGGGGTGGGAGGAAGAGGACGATTATCAGTGTCAATCTTGATTAGTCAGGCCATGCAGAGATACGGGGAGAAGGCAGGAGATTGGGGTTGAGAGGGTAAATGGATCAGCTGTGCTGAAATGGCGGAGCAGACTCGATGGGCCAAATGGCCTAATTCTGCTCCTGTATCTTGTGGTCTAATCCATGCTCACATTAATGACAGGGCCAAAGAGCACTACAGCACAGAAATACACCCTTTGGCCCATCTAGTCTGTGCCAAACTGTTATTCTGCCTTGTCCCGACCTGTACCTGGGCCTTCACCTTCAATACTCCTCCTATCCGTGTACTTATCCCAACGTCTCTTAAATTTAAAATTGAACCTGCATCAACGTCTTCCGCTGGCAGCTCGTTTCACACTCGCACCACTCTCTGAGTGAAGAAATTCCCCCTCAGGTTCCCGTTAAGTATTTCATCCTTTAGCTTTAACATATGTCTTTTAGTTGTAGTCTCAGTGAAAAAAAAAAGCCTGCTTGCATTTACCCTATCTATACACAGTGTAATTTTGTGTAGAGTGAGACAAGAGTGACCAGAACTTCTGGGTCTTTGTGATCTGCTGCTGGTTAGATGCTTCACTGGAGCAGACGGAAAGCAGATGGATGCCAGCAGCAGAACTTGGGAGGCAGGAGGCTGACTGCTGGGGAGAAAGCTGTGAGGAGGGGGTTTCAGAAAAGTTCTACTGAAAGGAAGGAGGTTGGTGGTTGGGGTGGCCATGGTGCTTGTACACAATTTCCATCATGGGATCCAGGACGAGTATTCAATACCCTGGTGAATAGAAAAACCTTTAAAAAAAAGTTGCATCCAATTGGTTCGCTTCTTCGGACTAGACTGGTTGGTTATTTCTGCTTCACATATTTGATTTTCAAACTTGGATTCACTTCTGATCAGTCGGAAAGCCACAGGGATATTACTCACTCAGGCCAGAGTTGAATGCGTAGTTGGGACTGGAAGCTGGGGAAGTCAAAGAGTCTGAGTCCACTGGAAACTGAAGACGGCCTGAGCTGGGGTTGGAGAACTGAGACAAAATGTTTTGTCATTTGTTGTTGTTCTGCCAGCATTGTGGGCGTGAATGTGCAGCGACCTTGTAGGCTGCCCCTTACGCACTCTCAGATGTGTTAGCTGCTAACACAAACAACACAATTCACCGTATGTTTCGAAGTACATGTGATAAATAAATCTGAATCTGACTGTGTATTGAGTAAATGTATTCTTACTTTAATTTGTTCTGATTTAGCACAGTCTTGAGTTTAAAATAAGTTAACCATTAAGGGGAGAAGGAGTACATTGATCATATACTGAGACCACACAAGGATTATTTGAACGCTGACGACCATTCCTCGCTGATGATAAATGTCTTCTGGGTCCACCAACTGGTGGCACCACTTGGCTTTTGCCGACTTATCTCCTGCCGGTCCTGGCCATCCCTCTGTTCTTCCTGAAGCGATTCTAAATATCTCCTCTGGATGGTGCAGTTGTGGACACAAATGGCAGGATGTGCGCAGAGGCTGTATTGTTGGATTCAGTCACAGAGTCAAAGAGGAATACAGCATGTATACAGGCCCTTCAGCCCAACTGCCCATGCTGTTCACAGCATCCTCACTCCTAATCCTTTGGCCCATAACCCTCCAAGCCCCTCACCTCCACATATTGTACCCTTTAAAAGTTTCAGTTGACCACTTCCTCTGGGAGGTCATTCCAGGTACTCCGTACCCTCTGTGCAAAGAAGATACTTCTCTCATCTCTTTAAAAGATCCTCAGAAAACTGAATCACAGCTTGCTGGTTCACTCAGTAACACCCTTATTTGGGTGTCTTTGCCTTGGTTCTCTCCCGTGGTGGATCGGTTCTGGATAGAATTCGAAGCCTTGTAAAGAAGGCACACACCCCGGCTTCAGTGAAGTCCCTGTGGCTGGTTGGATTGGGCTGATCGAGGGGCTGGTGCAATAGAGATGCACCGTTGCTGTCGCTGACTCATGGTGAGTCGAAGGATAGTGTAGGGTTTTCGTGGCAAGATACGAGTGTAGATTGCCAGGCCTTTCTCCTGTGCAGATAGAAACATAGAAACATAGAAAATAGGTGCAGGAGTAGGCCATTCAGCCCTACGAGCCTGCACCGCCATTCAGTATGATCATGGCTGATCATCCAACTGAGAACCCTGTATCAGCCTTCTCTCCATACCCCCTGATCCCTGTAGCCACAAGGGCCATATCTAACTCCCTCCTAAATATAGCCAATGAACTGGCCTCAACTGTTTACTGTGGCAGAGAATTCCACAGATTCACCACTCTCTGTGTGAAGGAGTTTTTCCTCATCTCGTTTCCTGTGGCAGATACTACTGCTGCTCGGGTTGGGACCTGGCTGGATTCGAACTCGGACTATCTGCCTCGAAGTCTAGTACTGATGCCACCATATCATCAGCCGGCCCCGGGGACGCACTGTAGCTACTGTAAAATATCTGAGAGCACTCGTGCATCATTTGCTGCCCGTGGTAACACGTCAGATGTATATCCATAGAGAAGAGACCTTTGTAGTGTGAAACAGCGGGAGAGTAATGGGGCAGTGAATGGACAAATAATGTGACCAATCCTGGGTGCACTTTCTCTTTGGTTGACAGCATCCTTGCGGGAAGTGGTTGGCTGACCTTGCAAGAAACCATCCATCATATGTCTAATCACTCCATAGTCAGCATGCTGACTTGTGTTACCTTTTACAGGCTGTGTTCTGTAGCTATGGGTAGTGCTGTGCGTGTGTCCCAATACACCACTCCAATTCTTGCTCCAAACAGAGGACGTAGATCATTGATGCCTGTCTGTCTGCCTTCCTTAGGCTCCTGGACTAAAAGAGTCACCTGCCCCTGTCAAAACTGTGACTTAATAACCTCCTGCTTGTTAGAGTGGATGGCGAGGTGGAGATACGTCTCTACCAAAGGAGGCCTAACATGCTCCTTCCCTCCGCTAGCCTGTAGGCCACCCTTGGGGAAGGTGTAGCACCTGCTTAGCCCCCCCAACCTCCAATCAGGGTCATGTGAAACCAGGGGAGCAGGTGGTGGATGGTCGTATGAGCTGCCGGTGCATATCACAAGTCCTGGTTATGCGACCACTGATGCCAGGCAGACAATCTCTGAAGAGTATTGGTAATGGCTGGGGTCACCTGTCTTGAAAAGACACTGCCCAGAAGAAGGCACTGGTAAACCACTTCTGTAGAAAAACTTTGCCAAGAACCATCATGGTCATGGAAAGACCATGATTACCCATGTCATACAACATGGCACATAACAAAGGAACAAACTTGTTAGTAAAGCCAGGCCGTCTCCAGTGGACTTGGACTTCTGAGGTCCAGAGAGTGGAACTATCCCGATGCAATGGCTTATCCACTTTAAAAACTCTCCCGCACAGGTTCTGTCATTGTAACCACCAATTATAGCGCAAGATATAAAATCTTGATATATGTGCAAAAAAGAGAGCAAAAGTTAATGAGAAGAGGGCATGTCCAAGGCAGTGGGGTCCTTAATGATGGATGCCTCCCTTCTGAGGCATCAGCTTTCTAAGATGCCCTCAATAGTGGGACATTGTCCCACTTAATGGATGATAAATAATGTGCCTTGCCTAGAAATATATAATCGTACATATTTGATCCCGTATAGTGTAAAACATGTTAGGGGTTAACACCAAGATTTGCTTACATCTGAAGTGACGTTACAAGATGGCAGATAATAGGACCAAGTTAAGGAGATTAATCCACTCCATTATTTAATTTTACACATCTAGTCTTCACCCTGATGTAATATGTGATTTGCTACTCTGTTGGGATATCTGCTGTGTGCCTGGAGACCTGAGATCTTTGTGATCTTCAGCCACAGAGCTTGAAAAAAACAGTCTTAAAATCGTAAACCAGCGAATTGTTTGTTATGTCTCCCTGCTCGCTGGGAAAATGGAGACCTCTCTTTCTCCCTTATTAGGGGGAGAAAGAGAGAGAGAGAGAGAGGGGAGAGAGAGGGAGAGAAGGGGAGGAGGGGGAGAAAGGGGGAGAGAGAGAAGGGGAGAGGAGGGAGAGAGGGGGAGAGAGAGAGGGGGGAGAGAGGGGGCAGAGGGGGGAGGAGAAGGGAGGAGAGAGAGAGAGAGGGAGAGGGAGGGAGGGAGGTATGTCAAATACTGGGTGAAACACCAAGTCTTTGCGGTAACTGCATCTGTGTCTTTGCTATTGCTTTGCTCAAGCTTGAGTGCTCGGTGTCAGTGCTGATGCTTTTGTTTGCTGGTGGGGGAAGGGGGGATTGTTGCTCGCTGCCGCTTACACGCATGAGGGGGGAGATAGGAGGGACTTTGGGGTTCTAACATTTAACTGTCATTCATTCTTTGGGGCACTCCTCTGTTTTCGCAGGTGGTTGTGAAGTAAAAGCGTTTCAGGATGTATATTGTATACATTTCTCTGACATTAAATTGTACCTTTGAACCTTTGATATACTGGGTTTCTATCTAATAATGTCTTAAAATGCGACATTAGCATTCATTTCAGGAGGACCAGAATATAAAAGCAGGGGGGTAACGTTGAGACTTTATAAAGGACTGGTGAGGCCTCACTTGGGAGTATTGTGCGCAGTTTTGGGCCCCTTATCTTAGAAAGGGGGCCAGCTGGCAGCGTAGTGACATCAGCACTGGACTTTGAGGTGGATGGTCCTGAGTTTAAATCCAGCCAGGTCCCAACAGTAACAGTATCTGCGTGGAAAAAAGGCCTGTATCTTCTGTATCTTGGCACAAAAACCCTATGGACTACACTATCCATAGGGTCGCCATGAGTCGACAACCACTCAACAGCACTCAGCAACAACAACATCTTAGAAAGGATGTGCTGGCACTGGAGCAGGTTCAAAGAAGGTTCACAAAAATGATTCTAGGATTGAACGGCTCGTCATATGAAGAGCGCTTGATGGCTAAGGGCCTGTATTCATTAGAATTCAGAAAAATGAGGGGTGACCTAGTTGAAACCTATTGGATAGTGAAATGCCTTGATAGAGTGGATGTGGAGAGGATGTTTCTGATGCTGGGAGTGTCTAAGACCAGAGGACACAGCTTCAGAATCGAGGGGCGTCCTTTTAGAATGGAGACAAGGAGGAATTTCTTTAGCCAGAGAGTGGTGACTCTGTGGAATTCATTGCCACAGGGAGCTGTGGAGGCCAAGTCTTTATGTCTATTTAAGGCAGAGGTTGATAGATTCTTGGCATGAAGGGATACAGGGGGTAAGGCATGAGATTAGGGCTAGGAGGAAAAATGGATCAGCCATGATGAAATGGTAGAGCATACTCGATGGGCCAAATGGTCTAATTCTGCTCCTATATCTTATCGTCTTATTGATCCACTCCATCATTGAATTTTAAACATCTGGCTTTCACTCTGATTTAATATATGATTTGATATATTGATTTTCTATCTGATAATGTCTTAAACTTTCTGAACCTCTGCTGCAAATGGTAAGATAGAATAGAATGGGAAAGTATAGGATAAATTAGCTAGGGATAGAATAGTGGGGAATAAGGTAAGGTAGGCTAGGATTTGTGTTGGGGAGGTGAGTATGTACTAGGACAGGGGACGGTAAGGTTAATTCTGTAATTTTTGACACTCTGTGATCCGTATAAACACAGACAGAGTTTCTGTGTGTTGCTAAAATCCAGGTCAGATGAGTTAAATTCACAAAAAAGTATTAAAGGAGGCAATTTGAAAGAAGCCTTTTTGCTTGTAATTACGATTTGAAAGTTGTAAGTTAATAATTATGCATATGTTTTCTTTCTGATCCTTAGGGTTCTCCGGGGAGTCAAAGATGGTGAGCAGTCTTAATTCTAACAATTTATTTCAAACATACAAGTACTAGGCAAACCAAATAAAGAGCTGAGATATTAATGAATGGAGGTGAGAGGTGAATGAATGGCCAAGAATGCAAAGACCAAAGATAAAAGGAATAAAGATAGCACCTCTGAAAGATCCATCATTTTTATAGATAAGATAAATACCTTAGATAGGAATAGACTAGTTACTAGGCTACATAATTAAAACAATTACATCACATGGATAATGTGCAATGAGAAAGATGACAAACTAGTAATTCAGCTGCTATACCGCTTTCTGCCAATGAGTGGGGATGAACCACCACATACTGTGAAAAATACATGAGTTTGTTAAAAAGTACAAATCTTATAAAAAGTATTATTAAAAAACACAATGGTTTACAACACAAACAACAGGAATTCTGCAGATGCTGGAAATTCAAGCAACACACATCAAAGTAGTCGGTGAACGCAGCAGGCCAGGCAGCATCTCTAGGAAGAGGTACCTCTTCCTAGAGATGCTGCTTGGCCTGCTGCGTTCGCCAGCTACTTTGATGAGTGTTGCACGGTTTACAACACATAAAGCACATGAGTTAGAAGGTTAGGTTTTCATGTAAACTTTTAGATTAAATCATATATTTTCCTGAGAATTCTACTGAGTTTTTTTTCCAGCTAAACTTCATTTCCTTGTACACTTGAAAAGTGAACAACATTATTGATTGTTTCTGTTTAAGCAGTTTCAATAAAACCGATGTTTCTTCTATTCTAAATACACACCACTGATGTCCTGATTCCTATCAATACAATATTTATGTTCAATTCTTATATATCTAATTAGCTTATTTTCTGAGAAACCAGTCAATAATGGGTCGATTGAAAAATTTGATCCTCATTATATCCGGAAGAGGGAACACTTGTTAGGAGACGCATAGTGATATTTTGCTTGGGTGCTTCTTGCAAAACCTTGCCCCCCTAATTACATGGAAAACCAGAGGATCAGTGCACTTCCTATGAAAGCTAAGTGAATGAAGAGAGGTTGCTAGACACCACTGGCGTTTAACTGCAATGAAGGTACTCTCAAGACCGTAGAGAATGATACCATTAAGAAAGTCTTTGACTTTGAGTACCTCGGATCAAGAATGATGAGTTCGGAGAAGGACATAAAGATACAGAAGGCGCTGGCGTGGAGGGCTATGAACGACATGAAGGAAATCTGGAAGTCCAACCTGACCAGAGGGCTTAAAAAGAGGATTTTCATAGCAGTCATAGAGCCCATTCTCACGTACGGATGCAAGACGTGCACACTCACCAAGACGATGCGAAAGTCTCTAGATGGTTGCTATACACGAATGCTCTGGATGGCTCTTGATGTGAGTTGGCAACAGCACATGACAAACGTTGAGCTCTATAACAACCTACCGATGCTCACCACTAAAATCAAGACGAGAAGACTGCAACTAGCGGGGCACTGTCTATGCCACCCCGAGCTACCTGCCAACCTAGTCATCATATGGGAGCCCAAGCGCGGGAGGATGAACCCTGGGTGCCTCCCAAGACTATGGTCAACAGGCTCCTAGAAGACAGCGGCATGGCTAATGTAGATGAACTGAACACACTGATGAGGGAGAGGGAGAAATGGAGAGTCCGTCATCGTGCCCGACGCCGGCCCCCGAAGGCCTGAGTCGATGCAGTAGTAGTAGTAGTAGTAGTAGTAGTATTGGTGTCGGAGAGGAGTTGGACAAAATGGAAGGTACCAGAATCAGAATCAGAATTAGGTTTATTATCACCGGCATGTGACATGAAATTCATTAACATGGCAGCAGCAGTTCAATGCAATACATAATCTAACAGAGAGAGAAAAAAATAAAATAATAATAATAATAAACAAGTAAATCAATAGATTTTAAAAAACATGCAAAAGCAGAAAACTGTATATTAAAAAAAATTGAGGTAGTGTCCAAAGATTCAATGTCCATTTAGGAATCGGATGGCAGAGGGGAAGAAGCTGTTCCTGAATCACTGAGTGTGTACCTTCAGGTTTCTGTACCTCCTACCTGATGGTAACAGTGAGAAAAGGGCATGCCCTGGGTGCTGGAGGTTCTTAATAATGGACGCTGACTTTCTGAGACACCGCTCCCTGAAGGTGTCCTGGATACTTTGTAGGCTAGTACCTAAGATGGAGCTGACTAGATTTACAACCTTCTGCAGCTTCTTTCAGTCTTCTGCAGTGGCCCCTCCCCAATACCAGACAGTGATGTAGCCTGTCAGAATGTTCTCCACAGTACAACTATAGAAGTTTTTGAGTGTATTTGTTGACATGCCAAATGTCTTCAAACTCCTAATGAAGTATAGACACTGTCTTGCCTTCTTTATAACTACATCGATATGTTGGGACCAAGTTAGACCCTCAGAGATCTTTACATCCGGGAACTTGGAACTGCTCACTCTCTCCACTTCTGATCCCTCTTTGAGGATTGGTATGTGTTCCTTCATCTTACCCTTCCTGAAGTCCACAATCAGCTCTTTTGTCTTACTGACGTTGAGTGCCAGGTTGTTGTTGTGGCACCACTTCACTAGTTGGCATATCTCACTCCTGTACACCCTCATGTCACCACCAACAACGATTGTATCGTCAGAAAATTTATATATGGTATTTGAGCTATGCCTACATACAGTCATGTGTGTATAGAGAGTAGAGCAGCGGGCTAAGCACACACCCCTGAGGTGCTTTAAAAGCTGAAACATCAATAACAAAGTTACCTAGTTGCTTCTATAATTTAAACGCAAACAACAGGAATTCTGCAGATGCTGGAAATTCAAGCAACACACATCAAAGTTGCTGGTGAACGCAGCAGGCCAGGCAGCATCTGTAGGAAGAGGTGTAGTCGACGTTTCAGGCCAAGACCCTTCGTCAGGACTAACTGAAGGAAGAGTGAGTAAGGGATTTGAAAGTTGGAGGGGGAGGGGGAGATCCAAAATGATAGGAGAAGACAGGAGGGGGAGGGATAGAGCCAAGAGCTGGACAGGTGATAGGCAAAAGGGGATACGAGAGGATCATGGGACAGGAGGTCCGGGAAGAAAGACGGGGGGTGGGGGGAGACCCAGAGGATGGGCAAGAGGTATATTCAGAGGGACAGAGGGAGAAAAACATGTCCATCCACAGCCTCCTCTACTGTAAAGATGAAGCTACACTCAGGTTGGAGGAACAACACCTTATATTCCGTCTGGGTAGCCTCCAACCTGATGGCATGAACATCGACTTCTCTAACTTCCGCTAAGGCCCCACCTCCCCCTCGTATCCCATCTGTTACTCATTTTTATGCACACATTCTTTCTCTCACTCTTCTTTTTCTCCCTCTGTCCCTCTGAATATACCTCTTGCCCATCCTCTGGGTCTCCCCCCCCACGTCTTTCTTCCTGGACCTCCTGTCCCATGATCCTCTCGTATCCCCTTTTGCCAATCACCTGTCCAGCTCTTGGCTCTATCCCTCCCCCTCCTGTCTTCTCCTATCATTTTGGATCTCCCCCTCCCCCTCCAACTTTCAAATCCCTTACTCACTCTTCCTTCAGTTAGTCCTGATGAAGGGTCTCGGCCTGAAACGTCGACTGCACCTCTTCCTACAGATGCTGCGTTCACCAGCAACTTTGATGTGTGTTGCTTCTATAATTGCTGTTTTTTTGAGTTTTTGATGGGCACAAACTGGTTAGCCAGGTCCAAACTTTACAGTAATTAAATACACTTGGTGTGATTAAGGTGGTGTATAAATTTGTGTGCTTCCTTGAAGTCATCACCAGCTGAGGTGCAGGAATTCAGAAAAAGCTGCAGAGGGCTGCGAACTCAGACATCTCCAAAATGGGCATTAGCCTCCCAACTATCGAGGACATCTTCAAAAGACAATGCCACAGGAAGTCAGCATCAATCATTAAGGACCCTCACCATCCAGGACCTGCCCTCTTCTCATAACCACCACCAGTGAGTAGGTACAGGAACTTGAAGAAACACACAAAGTTTTAACAAACACTTCTCCTCCCTCATCAGATTCTGAACTAACCATGAATCAATAAACACCACCTCAGTTTTCGCACTACTTATTTATTTTTTATATTTCTTATTGTAACTTATACACATTATTAATGATAGTGCCAGTAGCAGTTTCCTGTTGTATATTTAACAACACATCATATATTGAATTTATGTCAACTTCCAAATCTGCAGAATATTTTTATCTGTTAATATTATTTTATGCGCTGTATATGCTATTTACTGAGGGAGTTCACTGTTATTACCATTGTGGCTATATACATCTCCTGGGGAAGCGCTGTGTGAACTCTACAGCCCCATCAGTGAATTGCAAACCACACACCCAATGGTTTCATTATTGTTGCTGGCTACCTCAAGCATGCTAATTTGAAAACAGTCCTGCCTAAATTCTAGAGGCATGTTGGCTTTGCTATCATAGGTGAGAACACATTAGACCTGGTTTATACTAACATCCCTGGTACATACAAAGTCTCTTGCTGACCTCGGATTCTCTGACCATTTATCTGTTATGCTAATTCCTGCATACTGATCACTGATTAAAGGAGTTGAACCAGCTCGAAGGGAGATAAAGATCTGTCCAGAAGGGGCAACCTCAGCATTGAGAGACCTTTTTGAAGACATGGACTGGAACATGTCCAAGAAGGTGTCTACCTACGGCCATCACAATAACACCGAGGAGTATGCGAGATCTGTGACTGGCTACATAGAGAAGTGTATTGTGAACGAGTCTCGGCCCGAAACATCCACTATTTACTTTTTTCCACGGATGCTGCCCAACCTGCTGAGCTCTTCCAGCATTTTGTGTGTGTTGCTTTGGATTTCCGGCATCTGCAGACTTTCTCTTATATCGAGAACATCACCATTATTAAACACATCCATGTGAGGGCAAGTCAGAAGCCACGGCTCACAGCAGATATCTGGGCAAGGCTGTGAGATTGGGATACTGCCTTCAAATCGACAGCATTCAGCAAGAGCTGCGCTTTCCTGTGCCATCAGGAAGGCAAAACGGGACTATTCGCAGAGAATATACACTCATTTCTGTGATACCAGAGACACGAGGTGCATGTGGCAGCACATTCATACTACAATGGACTACAAGTCCACCTAGCATGTCAACGAAAGTGATACTTCCTTTCCTGATAGGCTGAATGCCTCTTAGGCTCGATTTGATGTATTAGACGATGTGCCGGCGAGGAAGGCCCCTGGTGTAAGGGAGACTCTAACCAGGATCGACCCATGCTGAACTGTGGGGCCTGATAATGTACCTCGTTGGATGCTGAGAGACTGCACAGTTCAGTTAACAGAGGTTCCAACAGATATCTTCAACGTCTCTCTGGAACAGTTCACTGTCCCCTCAGCTTCAAGCCAGCCACCATCATCCCAGTGCCCAAGAGGGTGACAGTAACATGCCTCAATGATTACCGTCGAGTGACACTGATCTTAACAAAAGTGAAGTGCTTTAGCAGCTGGTTATGGATCACCTTAAATCCCATCTTCCTGCTACATTGGACCCTCTCTAGTTCGCTTTTTTTGTTCAAATCAGTCCACTGATGATGCCGTAACCGCTGCACTCCACTCCGTCCTGTCCCACCTGAAAAATGGTGCCTCATACGCCAGGATGCTGTTTATCGACTTCAGCTCGGCGTTTAATACGATCATCCCTCAGAAGCTGGTGGCTAAACACTCCTCGTTGGGTCTCAACACCTCCCTCTGTAACTGGATCCTAGACTTTTTGACAGGAAGGTGACAGTCAGTCTGTGTTGGCATACACACCTCTAGCTCCATCGAGCTGGTCCCCAGGTCTGCAAGCTCCACCTGCAGCTTTTCGTGCTGCTGATGCGTGATGGAACTGCTAGGTCCAGTTCAACCCGAATCATCAAGCTCACTGATGACACAACAGTGGTTAGCCTCATCAACAACAGAGAGAGGGCAGAGTAGCTGGAAGAAAAGTGCGACCACAGCAACGTCACTTTCAACGTGGACAAGACCAACGAGACTTTAGGAAGGTGCAGGCTGCCAGCTCCTCACTGCATGTACACGGCTCTTCTGTGGAGAGTTAGGAGCGCCAAGTTTCTTGGAGTGCGCATAACAGACAATCTCACCTGGTCCTTTAACGCCACACTTCGGTCAAGAAAACACAACAGCAAATCCACTTCCTGGGGACATTGAAGCAAGTGAGACTCCCCTGCACCCCCATTCTAAACAATTTTTACAGGAGCGCCATCGAGAGTGTTCTGACCAGCTGCATTATCATCTGGTGCGGGAATTGCAAGGCAAGTCCCTACAAAGGATCGCGAGGGCTTCTGAAAGGAGCATTGGAGTCTCTCTCCCACCCACGTGAGATATTTATCAGGAGCGTTGCATACGCAGGGCCCTTAGCATTATCAATGATCCCTCCCATCCATCCAACAATCTCTTTAAACCCCTACCATCAGGCAGGAGATACCATGGCATCAGGACAAGAACTGTTAGGATGGGAAACATCTTCTTCCCCCAGGCTGTAAGACTACTTTGACTCCCTACCACCACCCTTAAGAGATAGGAGTGGAATTAGGCCATTCAGCCCTTCGAGTCTGCTCTGCCATTTCATCATGGCCTTTCTCCTGCCTTCTCCCTGTAGCCTTTCATGCCCTGAGTAATGAAGAACCTATCAATCTCTGCCTTAAGTATACCCAATGGCCTGACCACAGCCACCTGTAGAAATGAATTCCACAGATTCACCACCCTCTGGCTAAAGAAGTTTCTCTTCATCTCTGTTCTAAATACAGAGGCTGTGCCCTCTGGTCCTAGACTCTCCCACTTTAGGAAACATCCTCTCCGCATCCACTCTATCTAGGCCTTCCATCATTTAAAAGGTTTCAATGACATCTCCCCTCACTCTTCTCATTTCCAGCGAGTACAGGCCCAGAGCCTCAAACGCTCCTCATACAATAATCCAATCATTTTTGTGCACATCCTCTGAACCCTCTTCAATATCAGTGCATCCTTTAAGGGGCCCAGAACTGCTCACAACACTCCTCGGTGTCTTACAAAGCCTCAGCATGACATCCTTGCTTTTCAAATGTGAAATATTTGTAAAGGCATAATAAGGTACCAATATAAATGCAAATCTTTCACACTTCCTTTCAGCTTTTTCATAGCTATGCTGGATGATCGTGAGAGTTTTGAATCAGGGCATTTACATACATATTCAGTTCTAGTTGAACTAAAATGAAAGATCAACTAAAACCTTATTTGCTGAAGACTGCATTACATTTAAGCAATATGAAATTGATCTACAACATAGTTTCAATTGCTTTTTCCAGTTATTCTTTCATTTTGGGGTTAAAAATCTCCTTAAAGTACATCATGTGCCTCTTCTAAGACTGCAATCGTTCGTTCATTATGTGCCATGTGGCATGACATGTGCAATCATGGTCTTTCCACGACCATTATTGTTCTTGGCAAATTTTTCTACAGAGCTGGTTTGCCATTGCTTCCTTCTGGGCAGTGTCTTTACAAAACAGGTGACCCCAGCCATTATCAATACAGTACTCTTCGGAGATTGTCTGCCTGACATCAGTGGTCACATAACCAGCATTTGTGATATGTATCAGCTACTCTACAACCATCCACCGCCTGCTCCCATGGCTTCAGATGATCCATGACCCTGATTGGTGGGGGGAGGGGTGGGGGGTAGGCTAAGCAGGCACCACACCTTGCCCAAGGGTGACCTGCAGGCTAGTGGAGGTTAAGGAGCATTTTGCACCCCCTTCCGTAGAGACGTAACTCCACCCCACCACCCAAAAGACTGTAACAGGGCAGCAAGTGAATACTATTGATGGACATCTGGATCAAGCAGGATCCCATCAAGCACATTCCAAAGGTTAAGGGCAGCAAGGTGTGTTTAGAATAAATGAGGCCTGAAACCAAGGAGAAAGATAAAAGTTTCACAAAACCTTCTCCCAGAATCACATGGAGGAACCAGAGGATCAATGAGAAATAAGTGGCATGAGAAGAGCTTGGTAAACACCGTTGATTAGTGTGACAAGCATGGGTATGCAGAGGAGGGCATTAACAGGGACTTAGACAATCTTCCCCCCTCCCATCCCATTAATCATTAAGCACATTATGTGCATGACCATTTGCGCTTACAGGGCATCTCTAAATGTAATCCAATTTAAACTTTAGCCTGTACCCTGACTTGCTGCAAAGCCCTGGCAATGTAACATTCATTTTACATAAACAAAGGCTGAACAGGGGCCTTAAGTCCCATGCCACCAGGTACAGGAACAGTTACTACCCTTGAGACATCAGACTCCTGACCCAGCACTGATAATTTCACTCGCCTCAACGGTGAACTGATTCTACAACCTATGGACTCGCCTTCAAGAAGTCTACGACTCAAGTTTTCAATACTAGTCATCTATCTATCTATCTATTTATTGTTTCTTTTTGTATTTGCACAGTTTGTCATTTTTTTGCACATTAGTTGTCTGTCTTTGTGTGCAGTTTTTCAATGATTCAAATATATTTTGTTCTACTGTGAATTCCCACAAGAAAATGAATCTCAGGGTAGTTGATGATGACATATATGTACTTTGATAATATATTTACTTTGAACTTTGAGGAATTTATGTACAATGAGTGGCGCCTCAAAGTCCCATTTTACAAAATATGATGGCAGGACTGAAGAGGTAACTAAAACTTCTTAAAGCTAACCTGAAGCACTCGGTGCACATCCCAAAATACTGGCGAACTTAGCTGAATATTTCAGTTGGAAGGTTATTGTGAAGCAGAAGACTGCTGGGAGAAGCAACGAGTTAATTGCAGAAAATAAAAATTGCCCCACAAATTCTGGCAAATCTGCGAAGTGAACATTAAATGCATGCAGCTGCCAGTATGCTTAACATATTCATCCATTATTCACTTCAGTAGAACTGTAGGCTCTGACTCATTCCATTGCTGGGCCTCATCATTTTTAAATGATGTGCTCATGTGAGTGGTAACATCACACATATGAGCTGTGGAAGCAGGGTGTCATCCACACATCCTATGATCTATTGTATAATAATTCATCACGCTGCTGTCTCTGTCACATTTCCGGTGTCACATATTCTATATACAAACTCCTGTGCTGCTCCTTCATCTGAATGTTTCAAATGCTCCATGTGTTAAAAAAAATAACAATGGCCTGAGAGGAAAAGGTGGTGCTAAAGGCAGAACACAAACTAATGAAGTTGCTTGTTATTTCCCCCAAATCCTTTTGGCTGAACAAAATCCCAATTCAACAAATACTTGCTCAATTTTTTTTCTCACAGCTGGGTGGTCAGCAATGGTAATCCAATTTACAATAAAGTCATTCAAACCAAACTACTAAAGTCTACAGAAAGTGATGAAACAGCCCGGTCCATTCTAGGCAAAGTCCTTCCCCATTATTGAGCACATCTATAAGGAGCTCTGCATCCACCATCAAGATCACCCACCATCTCATCATGCTCTCCTCTCACTGCTGCCATCAGGCAGGAGAAACAGGAACCACAGGTCCCACACCGCCAGGTTCAGGAACAGTTATTACCCTACAACCATCAGGTTCTGGAACCAGTGTGATAACTTCACTCACCTTGACTCTGAACTGATTACACAATCTATAGAGCAACACACACAAAAGGCTGGAGGAACTCGGTTGGCCAGACAGCATCTATGGAAAAGAATACAGTCAACATTTCCATAGATACTGCCTGAGCTGCTGAGTTCTTCCAGCATTTTGTGTGTGTTGCTCAGATTTCCAGCACCTGCAGATTTTCTCTTGTTTGCACAATCTATAGACTCACTTTTGAGGACTCAACTCCTCATGTACTCAGTATTATTTATTTAGTCATTTATTTTAATTGCATAATTTGTCTTCTTTTGCATATTGTTTGTTTGTCAGTCTTTATTTATGTATAGTTTTTCATAAATCTTATTGTACTTCTTAACTTCTGTAAATGCCTGTTAGGAAATGAAACAAGGTACTACATGGTGACATATAGTATACATGATTTGATAATAAATTTACTTTGATTTTGACTTTGACTTTAATTCATAAACTGTGGTTTACACAGCCGTAAAACTATTTGTTCTGTTCTCAGCTATCTTGTTTAACATTGTTTTCCTGCAAGACCTAACTTTTCTCTAACGCTTTGGCTTTGATTTCATCTTCCTTCCAGAGCTATCACTTCATTAATTTAAAGTTTGAAAAGATGCTGCACTTGGGTTTTGTTCCGGGCATGAACGTTTGCAGAATAAATTGGTTCCCTGCCCTATAGGATAACTAGGAATATGTCTAACTCCAGAACTCAATGCTTCCAACGCTCGCTTTGACGGTCAGAACATGGAGGAACCGTTGTGAACCCCCAATCTCCTGATGATCCTTTGATCTCAGTATCTGAAGCTGATGCGGGGGCTGCCTTTAGGAGGGTGAATCCATTGAAAGCATCCGGACTGGATGGGGTACCTGGCCATGTACTGAAGACCTGTTCTGACCAAGTGGCTGGTGTGCTTGCTGAGACCTTTAACCTCTCACTTTGGCAGTGTGTGGTAACCACTTGCTTCAGGCGGGCTTCAATTACACCAGTGTTCAAGAAGAGCGTGGTGACCTGCCTCAATGACTCTCGCCCAGTTGCACTGACATCCACAGTGACGAAGTTTCTGAGAGGCTGGTGATGAAACATATCAGCCCCTGCCTGAGCGGTGACCTGGATCCACTCCAGTTTGCCTGCTGGAGCAACAGGTCCACAGCGGATGCCATCTCACTGGCTCTTCACTCAATTCTGGAACATCTGGACAGCAAAGATGCACACCTCAGGAAGCTCCTTATTGACTACACTCGGTATTCAATACCATCATCCTCCTCAAAGTTAATCAAATAGCTACAAGACGGTAGCCTCAGTACCTCCTTGTGCAATTGGATCCTGGATTTCCTCACTGGTAGACCCCGGTCAGTTCAAACTGGCAACAACATCTCCTCCACAACCTCCATCAACGTAGGTGCACCACAGGGCTGTGTGCTTAGCCCCTGCTCTACTCACTTTACACCTATGTGAGGCCTCCATTAGTCGGGGTCGACCATAGATGTTGCATCCTGGCTGTCTAGATACACAAGCCTGGGCAGTGTGATATGGAGAGCAAGCTGTTCTGCACTTACGACTGTGTGGCTAAGTGCGGCTCCAGTGCCTATTTCAAGTTTGCTAATGACACCACTGTTGTAGGCCAAATCATAGGTGGTGATGAATCAGCCTCCAGGAGGGATATTGAAAATTTGGCTGAGTGGTGTCATAACAACAACCTCTCGCTCAATGTCAGCAAGACCAAGGAACTGATTGTAGACTTCAGAAGGGGAAACCAGAGGCCCACAAGCCAGTCCTCATCAGAGGACCAGAGGTGGGGAGGGTCAGCAACTTTAAATTCCTGGGTGTTACTACTTCACTGCTCCTGGACCCAGCACATAAATGCAATTGTAAAGAAAGCATAGCAGCACTTCTACGTCCTTAGGAGTCTGCAGAGATTCAGTATGACATCTAAAACTTTAACAAACGTCTACAGTTGTTTAGTGGGGAGGGTATTGACTGGCTGCATTACAGCCTGGTATAGAAACACCAATGCCCTTGAATGGAAAATGCTGCAAAAGGTAGTGGATTGGGCCCTCCTAACCACTGAGCATATCTATATGAAAGGTTGCTGTGGGAAAGCAGCATCCATCATCAGAGATCCCCACCACCCAGGCTATGCTCTTTTCTCACTGCCGCCCTCAGGTAGAAGGTACAGGAGCCTTAACACTCTCACCACCAGGTTCAAGAGCAGTTACCACCCCTCAACCATCAGGCTCTTGAACAAAAGGGGATAACTATATTCACTTGCCCATCCATTGAGATGTTCCACAACCAATGATCTCACTTTAAGGACTCTATCTCATTATCTCATGTTGTTATTTATTGCTATTTATTTATATTTGTGTTTGCACAGTTTGTTGTCTTCTGCACTCTGAATGATCTTTCAATGATCCTGTTATAGTTACTATTCTATAGATTTGCTCAGCATGCCCACAGGAAAATGAATCTCAGGGTTGTATGTGGTGACATATACTGTGTGTACTTTGATAATAAAATTTGAACTTTGAATTCATCAAGTATTGTTAAACTGAGCTGGAACATTGAAATGGTCCAAGCCAGGGGGAACTAGCGACAGGGATTGTTATGAAGGCAAGGGTAGGCAGATAGCAAGACAGTGAATTAAAATGGAAAAGACTGTGCTGAAGGTTGTTTATGCCAAGGGCGAGGGCTTCTTCTTTGCAGTGGCAGAGGGAGGAAGCCAGAAGAATATTTTGGGGGAGAAAATTGAGGAAAACATTTGAGAGATGGTGGACATAAAAAAATTCTGAGCAAAATGGGAAGGAGGAAACAACATGTACTTCCTGATGGAAAATTAAGAAATTTATTAAGACCCACAAGCTAACAATGCAGGCTGGGAGAATCATGTATCAAAGTTCAGAGTAAATTCATTATCGAAGTATGTATATACTACCATGAGATTCATTTCTTGCATCATTTACAGGAAATAAAGAAATACAATAGAATTTATGATTCCCTGCTTCCTCAACACCACCTGTCCCTCCATTTATCTTTGTATCATCTGCACAATTGGCCACAAAGACATCAGTTCAGTCAACCAGATCACTAATATGATTAAAAGGAAGGGAAGGATAGGAGATGTGGATGAGGGAGGGGTGGGCTAGGATGCAGTTCAGTGGGTTCTCCGATAATCCATATATACACATATGCCCCATCATATTAAGAATGTGTACATGCATCTCCACAGCAGCTAGACAATTCAAAGTCCTTTGAAAGGGAGGAGGCAGGGCAGAAGGTCCTGGAAAAGGGAGGAGGCAAGGGAGACGGTCCTGGGAAAGGGAGAAGGCAGGGGAAAAGGTCATGGGAAAGGCCAAGTGGGAAAATATGAGATGGAAATATTAAGCCTGGATTCTGAGCATCACAAAAAGCGTTTTTTTGTTGGACAAAAGCTTCCAAAGAGTTACCAAGGTCCAACAGTTTTAATTTCTGAAGTTTAAACTACTCTAGATATTGTGACCAATAACAAAGTTCTTTAATGAAGCCTGCTAGCTGTGGAGAATCACGAACACAAGCAGTGGCTCAGTGGTAGCAAGCACACTTACCGCTGAATCAATGGACATGATCCACTGGGCAAGCCTGTACAAAGGGAGTGCTACACCACTGGAGGTCCCGCCTTTCAAATGAGGCACTAACCCTATCCAACTGCCTGGCTGGATGACAAGATCCCAAGGCAACACGCTCAAAATGCCGGAGGAACTCAGCATGTCAAGCAGCATCTATGGAAGGGAATAAACAGTTCTCTACTGCCCTGATGAGACTACTCTCAGGATGGAGGAGCAACACCTGATGTTCCATCTGGGTAGCCTCCAACCTGACCGCATGAGCATCCATTTCTCCACCTTCTGGTAATTTCTGCCCCCCTCGCCCTTCTCTCTTTTACCATTCCCCAATCTGGCTCCCCTCTCATCTCTTCTCCTCACTTCCCCATTACCTCCGTCTGGTGCTCCTCCTCCTTCCCTTTCTCCCATGGTCCATTTTCCTCTCCTACAGAATTACTTCTTCTTCAGCCCTTTATGTTTTACACCTATCACATCCCAGCTACATACTTCATTCCTCTCCCCCCCGCCAACTCACCCACCCTCCCCTCCACCTGGTTTTATCGATCATCGGCCAGTTTATACCTCCTTCACCTCTTATTCTGGCTTCTTTCCCCCTTTCTTTCCAATCCTAATGAAGTAAAGGCATCCGTTAGTCTTGGTAGACCATGGATCTGCACCTGGAAAGCCTTCACTCTCCAGGGCGCAGGCCTGGGCAAATCTGTATGGAAGACCGGCAGTTGCCCATACTGCAAGTCTCCCCTCTCCACGACACTGATGTTGTCCAAGGGAAGGGCATTAGGACCCATACGGCTTGGCACCAGTGTTGTCGCAGAGCAATGTGTGATTAAGTGCCTTGCTCAAGGACACAACACGTTGCCTCGGCTGGGGCTCGAACTCACGACCTTCAGATTGCTAGTCCAACGCTTTAACCACTTGGCCACGTGCCCACAATCCTGATGAAGGGGTTTGGCCTAAAACATCCATGGATGCTGCCTGATCTGCTGAGTTCCTCCAGCATTTTGTCTATGTTGCTCTGGCATCTGTAGAATCTCTTGTGTCCTAAGGCACTATTTCAAAGAAAATGAGGGTGGTTCTTCTCACCATATTCATGTTCAATCAACATAATCAAAACAGATTACCATGCATCGCAACATTATGCAGAAATTTGAAAATAGTCTGCTCATCCAACTGGAACTTGAAAGATACTTCATTGACTGTGATGTACTTTGGAATGTTTTCAGTTAGTGAAAAAGAATCAATAAATGTATATTCCTTTTCTATCAATGAAAGTGCAATTTCAATAAAAAGGCTTTGGGATACAAATTCTGATCTTTCACCTTCAAGTTAAACATTTAACTGTTTGAACTAGTGGATCACACTGAGCCAAACCTTTATTTTAAAAAATTGTGTTCTGTTGTGCTTCGGTTGACTATATTGATGCACAGTCTTTCACAATATCATTACCGCTTACTTGGCTCTAAGGTTTCTTATGTCGTGGTTGCAGCTGAGAAGGACTTTACACTTCTCCAGTACATCATCGGGTGAGCAGGATTTGGGATTTATATCCTGGAGTCTACTACAGAACTCACTGAGATCTTTGCAAAGGTCCAGAAACATGATCATGATTCGCCTGTCGGTTGTATTGGTACAGTGGTGGTCCAGGTAATTCTGAACCTACACAGAAAAGATGTAAAGTAAAAGTCTAAATTAATCTAATAGCACCTGTTAAAGATGACAAAAGAAAGATAAATTATTCATTACCCATCTTCACATCGTTATTCATACAGGATAGCAATAACTCAATAACTAAGAAGTGGTAACAGAAGCAGGTTCAATTAAAATGGAATTTGTTGCCACGAGCGGCTGTGGAGGCCAAGTCATTGGGTGCATTTAAGGCAGAGATAGATAGGTTCTTGATTAGCCAGGGCGTCAAAGGGTACGGGGAGAAGGCAGGGGAGTGGGGATGACTGGAAGAATTGGATCAACCCATGATTGAGTGGCAGAGCAGACTCGACGGGGCGAATGGCCTACTTCTGCTCCTATATCTTATGGTCTAAAATGTTTAAAACACAGTTGGTCAGTTACATAACTGATATGGGCTGAATGCAGGCAAATGGAGTTAGCGTAGAAGGGCATCTTGGTCAGCAAGGGCAAGTTGAATGGCTTGTTCCTGTGCTGTGTAAACGTCCTTAAACATGAAATTCCTTGTCATATTCCTCGTCTTCCTCAGTGTTCATACGTTATCAGCTTTCTCTCAGGCTTATTCAGTAAAAGCTTTAATCTGTGCAAGCAACTAGGTCCAAAACTCCATTGATATTATGAGAAAGGTTGGCTGGAAGTATATGAGAATAGGCCATTCTGTAGTTCCTTTATCAAGGTAAGTATCACCAAAGACATTGAAATTTCCTGTGACTGAGGGGCTTGCAAGTGTAAACCATGTTTGCTGGACTGTTTATTACATGTTTTCATTGCCATGTGTGAAATACAGTATATGAACTTTGATAATAAATTTACTTTGAAATTTTAAATAACAAAAGTTATTAGCCATTTAATAAGTATTTATCTTGGAAAAACTGCACACTTCCAGAAAAACAGTTACTACGCACATTCTTTTTCTCTCTCTCCTTTTTCTCCCTCTGTCGCTCTCACTATACCCCTTGCCCATCCTCTGGATTCCCCCCCCCTGCCCTTGTCTTTCTCCCCGGACCTCCTGTCCCACGATCCTCTCATATCCCTTTTGCCAATCACCTGTCCAGCTCTTGGCTCCATCCCTCCCCCTCCTGTCTTCTCCTATCATTTTGGTTCTCCCCCTCCCCCTCCCACTTTCAAATCTCTTACTAACTTTTCCTTCAGTTAGTCTTGACGAAGGGTCTCGGCCTGAAACGTCGACTGTACCTCTTCCTAGAGATGCTGCCTGGCCTGCTGCATTCACCAGCAACTTTGATGTGTGTTACTATTAATTTTGTTACACTTTCCAATCTAATATAAAATTATACGCATAGTTGATTTACTTGGTGCTTAGCCAAAGTGTCAGGCATCAACTAAGAAGTGAAACATTCCAAACCATAGTACAAGCCAGGCACATAGTTAATTTCCTTTAACTCTCTTCCAACAATTAAAGAGGATCATCTTGTGCTTGTGATATCATAACACTATGTGCACTACTTCCAGCAAAGTCTTGATAGTTGTGTACAAATAACACACTTGCTGTTTTGCTAGGATTTAATGAAAACAAATCTTCTCACTGTGGTCTTGCTTCTTTGCAGAAGTTTAATGCACTTTTATTCTTCAGAGAATACACTTCTACTGCAATAACCTATCTGCTCCATTTCCCATGTCTGAATTCTTTGGCGCTCAAAAGGTAAACCTTCAGGATTGTGCAGGATTAGAGGCATGGTTTTATTCCATTGGCCACAGAACAAACAGCCTTTAATACTCGCAGAGAGAAGGCGATCTTACTTAATCATTATAGATGATGTGAAAATGTTAATTATTTAGGCACAGATATTCTATCACAATAATTAATTATGAAGTTAAATGGTCTAAAGATTTTCTTTGCTACACTATGTAGTAATTAACAAAAAGTTGTAGAATTGCACTTCACAGTCATTAATTTTAAATTAGAAATTGAATGCTCTCTAGTATTATTACCTCTCAGGCCACCTTTCAACAATTGGCAAAATAAATAAATATAGTACGGGAATAGACCAATGAAGTTTGTGATTATTTTCCATGTCCAAGACTGTGCTGCTTGTGAAGCTTTAGAATTAGATTATGAGAACACTCAGTCCTCTTCTATTGTCATTTAGAAATGCATACATGCATTAAGAAATGATACAATGTTCCTCCAGAGTGATATCACAGAAAACAGGACAAACCAAAGACTAACACTGATAGAACACAAAACTTTAACAGCACAAAATCAATTTCTAACAAAATTAACTCTAAAGCAAAATATCTCAAGCTCAAAACCAAACCAAATCTTTAAGACAGTCTGCAAATACACTAAGTTGGTAACCGTATTCACTTTGCACAGTGGCACGTTTTGTGGACTACTGTCTCGTACTCCAGTGCACCCTGACCACCAGTGCTATTTGTGTGGAGTTTGTGCCTTCTCCTAGGTGTTCAGGCTTCCTCCTATGTCCTGAAGATGCGCTAATGGCTTAAATGATGAGTTAAATAACTGCTCATCACCCACAATTTCCTCCCCTCTGGTTCCCATCCTTCTTTATTCCAATGGCCTCTGTCCTCTCCTTTCAGATTCCATCGTTTTCAGAGTTTATCCTGGCTTCTGCTCTCAAGGAAACGAATCTCAGAGCTGTATATGGTGATATGTGTACTTTGATAATAAATTTATTTTGAGCTTTGAACTCCATAGATGCTGCCTGTCCTGCTGAGTTCTTCCAGCAACTTTTGTGCATTTCTCCAGTCTAAACACATGGCAGTTAATTAATCTTTAAATGTGCTCGGACATGCATCTAGAATTTTTAAAATTGTGTTTCAGCGGAATTGTCCCATTAATACAGTTTTGATTAAAACAAAATTCACATCAGTGTATCTATGATTTAATCAGCTATCATTACCTGAGAAAGAGTGGACACGGGTTGAGTCTTGTCGTGTGCACTCTCCCGTGTGTGATCCAAAGCCGTAACAAAGGTGAATTGTTGCTGCTTGAAGAGCGAGTATCGGTGATCCAGATCTCTTAGGGTAACCTTCAGCTCATTCATTCCTTTTTAACAGATAGATAAAAGATCTCAGAATCAGGTTTATTATCACCGGCATGTGACCTGAAATTCGTTAACTTAGCAGCAGCAATTCAATGCAATACATAATATAGAAGAAAACAATAATAATAATAATAAATAAATCTTATTCAGTATACTTTATGCAGTATACATATATTGAATAGATTAAAAATTGTGCAAAAAACAGAAATACACTATTAAAAAAATCTGAGGTAGTGTCCAAGGGTTCAATGTCCATTTAGGAATCGGATGGCAGAGGGGAAGAAGCTGTTCCTGAATCGCTGAGTGTGTGCCTTCAGGCTTCTGTACCTCCTACCTGATGCTAACAGTGAGAAAATGGCATGCCCTGGGTGCTGGAGGTCCTTAATAATGGACGCTGCTTCTCTGAGACACCGCTCCTTGAAGATGTCCTGGGTACTTTGTAGGCTAGTACCCAAGATGGAGCTGACTAAATTTACAACCCTCTGCAGCTTCTTTCAGTCCTGTGCAGTGGCTCCCCCCAATACCAGACAGAACCTCAGTTTAATTCTAATAGAAATACATGAGTCAAGTGATTCTTCTATAGATCCAATGGTGTTAAATGTGCTATAAAGCTCAAAGGTCTCAATCAAAAGGGTCATGAATGACTATATGGAAATAGAAAAACTTCAGTGATTTGTTTGGAAACTGGGAACTTTGTATTCATTATTAGAGCCTAGAAGTTGGACCGAAAATATCCCTGAGGACACACAGATCCTGGTTTATTTCCAGCTGTTTCCGAGTCACACTGCTTCTAGCTTTATATTTATTTCCCTCGCTCCTTTTACCTTTGATTTAAATTGGGACTTCCTCATTTTGCTGTTCTTTCAATGAGGTTGGGTCTTAATCAAGGAAGACTCCATCCAATAGCACAACGAGTACAGTGATTCAAGAAGGCAGTTACAACGATCTTCCCAAAGGGAATTAGAGGCTGGCAACTTTCTAGTGATGCCCATATCCCATAATATTATGATATGAAAAATATTTATACCCCTTTATCTGAGTCCTCCAGGGAGAATTCATCAAACCACCAATTCACTCATTTTCTGAAACACTGAAACTACATTACATCCTCAATGTAATAGTTTCAACAGATTTTCAGACGAGTTTGCAAATTGTGTGTAACATTTAATCTCCAGTGTCAATTTGATAAATTGTTACTCCATACTCTCGAAGGTCATCGAGCTTTTCATTATGTGTCCTGTCCAAAAATAAGTGCAATGTTCAACGGGGGATAATCAGAGTTTCATATAATTATAATATAGCTTCCATCACCTTGTCTCCCAATACTCTGAGATAAAGTCTAACATCCATGATCTTTTCATGATTATTTTGCCTATTCATTTCTTTTTGAATCAGAGAGTTGTACCGCATAGAGACAGGCTCTTCAGACCATCGTGCCTGTTTTGACAGGTCAAGTTTACTGTCGTTCATCTGTACACATGTATACCACCAAATGAAACAACTACGTATACTGTAACTCACACACATAACATATAAAATAATATTACTGCTAGTAAATTAACAAGTAATAAGGTGCATTTGTGACACAAGTTAAAAAGTAAACAGTATAACACTACTGGCGCTTCATGCATGATGAAGGATGACTCTGCCATAGTTGGATGCATCAGCAAGGGAGATGAGGCTGAGTACAGGGCTACGGTAGGAAACTTTGTCACATGGTGTGAGCAGAATTATCTGCAGCTTAATGTGAAAAAGACTAAGGAGCTGGTGGTAGACCTGAGGAGAGCTAAGGTACCAGTGACCCCTGTTTCCATCCAGGGGGTCAGTGTGGACATGGTGGAGGATTACGAATACCTGGGGATACGAACTGACAATAAACTGGACTGGTCAAAGAACACTGAGGCTGTCTACAAGAAGGGTCAGAGCCGTCTCTATTTCCTGAGGAGACTGAGGTCCTTTAACATCTGCCGGACGATGCTGAGGATGTTCTACGAGTCTGTGGTGGCCAGTGCTATCATGTTTGCTGTTGTGTGCTGGGGCAGCAGGCTGAGGGTAGCAGACACCAACAGGATCAACAAACTCATTTGTAAGGACAGTGATGTTGTGGGGATGGAACTGGACTCTCTCACGGTGGTGTCTGAAAAGAGGATGCTGTCTAAGTTGCATGCCATCTTGGTCAATGTCTCCCATCCACTACATAATGTACTGGTTGGGCACAAGAGTACATTCAGCCAGAGACTCATTCCACCGAGATGCAGCACAGAGCATCATAGGAAGTCATTCCTGCCTGTGGCCATCAAACTTTACAACTCCTCCCTTGGAGGGTCAGACACCCTGAGCCAATAGGCTGGTCCTGGACTTATTTCATAATTTACTGGCATACTTTACATATTACTATTTAACTATTTATGGTTCTATTACTATTTATTATTTATGGTGCAACTGTAACAAAAACCAATTTCCCCCGGGAACAATAAAGTATGACTATGACTATGACTATGAGACTTGAGTGATGGCAGTGAGTTCGGTAGTCTTATGGCCTTGGCGGAAGAAGCTGTTTCCCAGTTCGTCCTAGTGCAAGGATTCCCAACGTTTTTTTATGCCCTGGACCAATACTATTAAGTAAGGGGTCCATGAACCCCAGGCTGAGAACCCCTACCCTATAGTGCCTCCTACCTGATGATCGGGGGGGGGGGTCAAAGAGATCGTTGGACAGATGGGAGGGATTACTGACAATGCTAAGGGCCCTGTATACCCAGGGCTCCTGATAAATATCAAACCTATCCACACTAATCCCACTTGCCTGCATTAATTCCATATCCCTCTGTGCCCTGCTCGTTCAAGTACCTGTCTAGTTCCCTCTTACATTTTGTTCGTGTTCCTGCCTCTATCACCTCCTCTGGCAGCTCATTCCAGATACCAGCTGCTCTCCATGTCAAACATATGCACCTTGGATCAAGGGTGGTGAACCTTTATGAGAGTGTGAGCCCAGATTAGCAATAATCTTCAAAAAAATTCTCTCAAGTGCCTTTGTAATTTTGAACAAAGAATATCATTGATTAATGAATTAGGAACAATAATTATGGACTTTTTAAAGGAAAAGAGATGAATCCTGTTGCTCATTCACATGTATTCATTGTATTACTATTAATAAAAGTCTAACAGAGACAGATTGAAATAAATTATTAATATTAATCATTTAAAAAGATAATTCAAAAATAACAACATTGTTTATTGTATCCAAATACTGATATCTACACCAGGTCTGCAAGGATTTCAAAACCTATCATCCACTCAAAGCTGCTGTGCAGGTTAACTGTGTGGTTAAGAAAGCATATGGTGCATTGGCCTTCATCAATCGTGGGATTGAGTTTAGGAGCCAAGAGGTAATGTTACAGCTATATAGGACCCTGGTCAGACCCCACTTGGAGTACTGTGCTCAGTTCTGATCGCCTCACTACAGGAAGGATGTGGAAACCATAGAAAGGGTGCGGCGGAGATTTACAAGGATGTTGCCTGGATTGGGGAGCATGCCTTATGAAAACAGGTTGAGTGAACTCGGCCTTTTTTCCTTGGAGTGACGGAGGATGAGAGGTGACCTGATAGAGGTGTATAAGATGATGAGAGGTGACCTGATAGAGGTGTATAAGATGATGAGAGGCATTGACCGTGTGGATAGTCAGTGGCTTGTTCCCAGGGCTGAAATGGCTAGCATGAGAGGGCACAGTTTTAAGGTGCTTAGACATAGGTACAGAGGAGATGTCAGGGGTAAGTTTTTTTTTACACAGAGTGGCGAGTGCGTGGAATGGGCTGCCGCCGACAGTGTGGAGGCAGATATAATAGTGTCTATTAGGAGACTCCTGGACAGGTAGATGGAGTTCAGAAAAACAGAGGGCTATAGGTAACCCTAGGTAATTTCTAAGGTAAGGACATGTTCGACACAGCTTTGTGGACCGAAGGGCCTGTATTGTGCTGTAGGTCTTCTATGTTTCTATGCTTCAATGTCAAGTGTTCTCGCAACTACCTAGCTGGCGGCAAGCTGGCATGAGACATTTTCTTTTACTTTCTTCTTCATACTTTTTAATTTACGTTATTTTTTGTATTTTTTTTCTCACGGTAACACGTCGAAGCTGCACCCTCTTTAACATGCTGGTAGAGAGAGTTTTATTTGGGTTTTCTTTAGCGCTGGAAATGGTTACATCCCGACACGCGGGACAGAAGCAAGGTCGCATTGTGTATTCCACATACCAGCAAATCCCGGCCGGCTTAGCTAACAGAGCGGCAGACACCCCTGCTGAAATCCGGAGGAAAACACACAGAGGATGCAGAGGGGGATCACAAAGTTGAGGAAAGAGGACTGGGTCGAGACAACAGAGACTTTTGGAGTAGAGGAGCTCGGTGGGTAATACCGTTCCAGCTGACCAGAAGTGCATCGAGAGCGGTAAGCGTAAAGGAGTTGGGTGCTTACTGATCTGGTTAACAACGGATGGTGCAATCCAGGGTATATTACGATCGAGGAACATGTTTGCAGACTGGATATTGAACTTTTTACTGTTGGACTTCGGCCACATTCCATCATGATACAACACTTGGAGGCACGGGAGGTCATTCCTGCCTGTGGCCATCGAACGTGCAGCTCCTCCCGTGGAGGGTCAGACACCCTGAGCCAATAGACTGGTCCTGGACTTACCTTCCATCCGGCATAGTTTGCATTTTGTTGTTTGATGGTTTGTGGTTTTTGTATTGCTATATTTACGCTCTATTCTTGGTTGGTTCGGCTGTAACAAAACCAAATTTCCCTCGGGATTAATAAAGTATATCTATCAATCTACATTTCATTGCTTTTTGATTGTAAAAAAATCATTTGCGGCTTCATTTGGCAATAAAGATAATGATTATGTCTCTTTTTATTATGGGTAGTCTTTAACAAATTGAGGGGTAGCACTGTATGACTTGTGCCAACAAAAGCTTTGCAGATGACATGTTGGGAAAGTGTGTCATAGGTTTGCCATCACTATTTTATTTATTTATTTATTGGCGTGTGCGTGCATGTGTGTGAGTCTGTGCGTGTGCATCTGCGTCCATGCATGTGTGATGTTGGTGGGATGATGTCTTTTTCATACCTTTACAAGGCGTGGAGAGAGACAGACTGTCTGGCGCGCCACCCCTCACACAGACATTTCGCAGTATTTTCCCTTTATTTTATGGGGTCGAGTTGCGACCTCGACACTCAGCCCGGCATGAATGGAAAGCATACTTGGGAGCGGCTCCGACTGGGTTCGAACCTGGGAACCTCCATTCCAGAGACCGGCACTGATGTCATTGAGCCACCAGCCAGCTCACCACCACTACTTTAGGTATGCTTTAAACCTTCTTTTCACCTTAAATCTAGTTTTTGACATTGCTACCATGTGAAACAGACTCTGTCTATCTACTCTAACCACACCTCTCATAATTTTATCATGGCTCTTTGCAGTCTCCAGGGAAAATTGATATCCTTCAATTCAGGCAACGTCCTTGTATATATTTCTGCATCCTCTAGCTTGATTACATCCTTCCTCTAGTATGCAAACAGAACTGCGCACAATAATCCAAGTGTAGAGTAATCAACTGTAAACAAAATGCCCTGATTCCTATATTCAATGATTTGGCCTGCCATATCCATTTCTCCCTTGTCTACCTATGTTTCCATTTTCAGGGAACTATGTACTTGTACCCTAAGGACTTACTGATCATAAGGTACAATGAACAGAGCCCTGCCATTCATTATGTATGGCTTGGTTTTAGCTTCCTAAAATGGCTCGTCTATTTCTTGTGGTTCCACACTTAGATCATCATACTGATCCTTAAAGGGACTTACCATCTTCCTAGCTACTCTTTTGTTCTACAGAATTTTTTAGCATTCTCCTTTATCTTGTCTGCAAGAGATATCTCTTGGCCCTCTGATGCCCTCCTAATTTCATTCTGAAGTGTACTTCTACATCGTTTACACTTCTGAAAGGACTCATTTGATCCTGGCAACCTATACATGATGTACAATATGCCTCCTTCTTTCTCCATGCCTCCTAGCTACTTGCTGCTTCCGTCCCCTCTACACAAGCATTTCTAATGAAGCGTGCTTGTTCTTCTGAAAACTGTAAAGAATATTTTTCATTAATTCCCATTGTGAGTGTGAAACACTTGCTTAAAGTTCAAGTATTTCAACTACTGTCTACTCGCCTCTTCTATTCAAGCAAATGCTCTCTTTCTGCGCTGTGTACATGTTTATTAAGGATATGATCCCCTGTCCCACAGTTTGTACCATAGGTACAAAGTTCCTGGTTGAAACCGGCACTGGTCTTTAGAATCCAGGGAGGATTTTTACCTCTGGCTCCAATAGACAAAAGCCCAACCTGGTGACCATTCACCAATTCCTATTCCCTCAACAATGAAAATTATCATTGGCTTTGATCATTTACTTTAATAGCACATACTGACTGTTTCCAAAATAATCCTCAATGTTTACAATCCATTTATGCATTGCAAAAAAAATCTCTCAGTAGTATATGGTAACATATACGTACTTTGATAATAAATTTACCTTGAACTCTGAACTATTATACATTCTGTTCTGGGATTTTCACTATGCACTACAGTTTCACAGTTCTATAGGAGGAAGTGTCCACAAGGCATCCCTTCCCTTCTGTAGTTCACACACACAGGAGGTATTTTCACTTGGGTTTGTCTGTTGACATTAATGGAAAGGAGAATTGAGTGGAGATGTGGAGGAAGCAGCCAATTGGCAACTAGCTGTTACCTATCTTGATATATACTTACGGTATCATAGTACAGCATTGTGCAAAAGTCTTGGACACAAATACTGTATATAGCTAGGGTATCTAATACATTTGCACAGTGCTGCAGTAACTTTACATATTGCACTGTACTGTTGCCACAAAAATAAACAAATTTCCTGACATATGTGAATGATGATAAACCTGATCATCACTTAAATATGGGTCTCCATTGTGGACTGAGAGTGGGAAGGGGAATCATGGTTGGGAAGGGGGGAAGGGAGAGTGAAGGAAGTGGGAGGTACCACAGAGACATTCTGATCAATTAACCAATTGTTTGGAATCAAATAACCTTGCCTGGTGTCTCAGGGCTGGGTGTGTCTGGACCCACACCAGCACCCACCACCACTGGCTCTCCTTCTCTGCCACCTGTCCCAAACCCGTCCCGTGGCACACCACCCTCACTATCCTTTGCTCCCGCCAGATTTACAAATTTGCTCTCTGCTCCATGTTGACAAATACAGTACTGTGCAAAAGACTTTTGCATAGTACTGTATGAGATAGGCTTGGTGGAGCAAGCAACTTTTTTCCTCCTGCTTCTGGGTTTTGAAAATTAGTTCCAGAACTTCTCTACAAATATAGAAACTAGGCCTGTTAAAATTCTGATGTAAGTCCCATAGGATGGATGCTTTACTTAAAGGGAATTGGGAATTTCTTGCAGACAATTCTAATCTATAAAAAAACTATTTTTGAGTTTATAACTTTGAAGTAAGCCATTCAGATAATATCAGAACATTACATTTCTAACAGCATTGCATTATAAATGTAATATTGAGCTGTGCAAAGAATAAAAGTATTTCATTCTGTAGTTCTTGAATTTCAGCTTTAAAAAATGAAGGGTTTGATTGATCACAAACAACAGGAATTCTGCAGATGCTGGAAATTCAAGCAACACACATCAAAGTTGCTGGTGAACGCAGCAGGCCAGGCAGCATCTGTAGGAAGAGGTGCAGTCGACGTTTCAGGCCGAGACCCTTCCAGGACTAACTGAAGGAAGAGTGAGTAAGGGATTTAAAAGTTGGAGGGGGAGGGGGAGATCCAAAATGATAGGAGAAGACAGGAGGGGCAGGGATGGAGCCATGAGCTGGACAGGTGATTGGCAAAGGGGATACGAGAGGATCATGGGACAGGAGGTCCAGGAAGAAAGACAAGGGGGGGGGACCCAGAGGATGGGCAAGAGGTATATTCAGAGGTTCAGAGGGAGAAAAAGAAGAGTGAGAGAAAGAATGTGTGCATAAAAATAAATAACAGATGGGGTACGAGGGGGAGGTGGGGCCTAGCAGAAGTTAGAGAGGTCAATGTTCATGCCATCAGGTTGGAGGCTACCCAGACGGAATATAAGGTGTTGTTCCTCCAACCTGAGTGTGGCTTCATCTTTGATTGATGGTTACTTTTCCTTCCTGACATGCTTTGATTCAACCACACTTAATCAACTGAGGTTTTGATTGGCAATTTAATAGATAAATGGCATTTGGTGCCAATTATAAATGTTTGACCTAAGAAAGTGTATTTGTTTGCAGATTCTTCTGGGGTCACTCTGGACTATTAAGGCTTTAGCAAAACGTCTTGGGAAAGATTAGGTGAGAGGCATTTAATTATATGGATAAAAATCCAGATTTCTACAAATATAAGATATTACATTCAATATATGCCGAAATGAATCTGGCTTGATTGTATAGCGTTGGCTCTATAGTGAACTTTCTCCGAATTCTGACGCATATTTGGGTTTATGCGCCAGTCGACTTCAAATCAAATAAAATGTGATTAAGAACTTATGTTAATATAACAATTCATTGTGCTGCTTGAATAATTCTCTATTCAAGCCATGACTAACCGTAAACTTAAGGAAAGGAGCTGAATTCTGGACACTATCTTTGAACAGCATGACTGTAAAACTGGCATGCTCCAGATGTGGCACTCTCTCACCGTGCAAACAATGGAGATTTTACCGCCTGAAGCCATTTAAAAATCGCATTCAGAAATGGAAGTGTCATCTGCTCAATTCTTGCAACATTTTATTAAATGGCAATGTTACAAAACTGAAGATCAAGTGGAAAACGGGCAAACAAGTGCAGACTTCCTATACAAAATAATTTTACAACGCCGCCTTTACGGCGTTGAGACAAATCCGATTTGATTTTGTATTTGGAAAACGACCTTAGTTAAATGTAGTAAAATGCGACGACTTTGATGGGGTTTACCCAAAGTTTGCTTCTGATATATAGGCGTGTAACACAATGTTTGTGTCTAATTATATTTCACCTTGATATTGAGCCACTGTTTATGAAATAACTGGTGCGCGGCAGCCTACCTGAAACTTTGAGAAATGGATTCCAGATTATTCCCAAATCCTTATTTCAGTCTGTTGTCTTTTTATGTGTTCTGAGTGGACGTTTTTCCCTCCAACTTGCCTAGCTTGTTACGTTAAGCGGATACAATTTCAGCTGTCACTATGCTACACTTGGTGACCATTGTTTACCTGCATTACCTAGCAACTGGACTGCACCTCATCACTTAGCTATACACAATATCCAGATCGCCCACTGCCTTGTATAAGGCAATAGTTAAAATGGGTATTTGAATACTTCTGTTAGTACTACTTTTCACTTTGTTTTTGTTTCCATTTTTATCCTTTTGCAAAGGTGCCTTTATTTTAATATGCACCTTGATTTTGAATGACTCTTTTAGATTTGACTTGCTTATATCACCAGTATGCCATGTGATGGTGAAGCTCCCGTCTTGGTATGATGACAAGGGGTTCCCCGATTTGGGCCCGGTGACGACAGAGCAATGGAATGTGTTTACATTCGGAGGTGACATTACTCCAGACCTTGCAGTTATTTTAGGGTCTGCAGAGGCTCTTCCAGCGCCTTCAGGATTAGGGGTATTGCCTATACAGTACTGTGCAAAGGTCTTAGGCACATATATATAGAGCTAGTGTGACTAAGAATTTTGCACGATACTTAATGTATTTGTTAACGCGGAGCAGAGAGTGAGTTTGTAAATCTGGCGGGAGCAAAGTATGTTGGGAATGGCGAGGATGGAGCACCGCGGGAGGGGTGTGGGACAGGTGGCAGAGAAGGAGTGCCAGGGGCGGCGGTGTCGCAGGTGCACCCCGCCCTGAGACACCAGGCACTGTCATTTGATTCCAAGCAATTGGCTTATTTATCGTTACAGACTGTCTGTCCGGTGCTTCCCACTCCCTCACCTCTATCCTACCCCTTTACCCAACCATGTTGTGTACAGTCCTGGTCACGGAATTATAGGAAAGATGTCAATAAAATTGAGAGAGTACAGAGGAGGTTTACTAAAATGTTGCCTGGGTTTCATTTCCTAAGTTACGGAGAAAGGTTGAACAAGTTAGGGGTTTATTCTCTGGAGCGTAGAAGGTTGGGGGGGGGCTTGATATTAGTGTTTAAAATTATGAGGGGGATTGATAGAGTTGACGTGGTTAGACTTTTTCCGTTGAGAGTGGGGAAGATTCAAACAAGAGGACATGGGTTGAGAATTAGAGGACAAAAGTTTAGGGGTAACATGAGGGGGAACTTCTTTACTCAGAGAGTGGTAGCTGTGTGGAACGAGCTTCCAGCAGAAGTGGTTGAGGCAGGTTCTATGTTGTCGTTTAAAGTTAAATTGGATAGCTATATGGACAGGAAAGGAATGGAGGGTTATGGGCTGAGTGCGGGTCATTGGGACTAGGATGGGGTAAGAGTTCGGCACGGACTAGAAGGGCCGAGATGGCCTGTTTCCGTGCTGTAGTTGTTATATGGTTATATGGTTAACTTCGTTACTGCTGTGTTTCATTTTACTGCCCAGGGACCACGTCATACGGTAGTGGGCGGCACGGCAGCGGAACACCTTACAGTGCCGGCTGAAAGGTCGGGGTTCAATTCACGTTCTCCCTGGGATCGTGTGGGGTTCCTCCCCTAAAACGAGTTAGTTTAGTAAATTGTGGGCATGCTATGTTGCTGCCGGAAGCCTGGTGATACTTGCGAGCTTCCCCCAGCACATCTCCGACTGTGTCGGTGGTTGGTACAACTAAGGCACTTCACTATATGTTTTGATATATACGTGGCAAATAAAGGTAATCTCTCTTTAACTATTACTTTTGGTTCCAATATTATTGTGTGGTCGCTGTCTCCTCCTCCACCCATCCTCCCTAAATCTGAATGCTCTCCCTTTCTGGAATCTATTCCCAGAGATTAAAAAGCAAACTTTACCAAATTGGAGGATGATAGAGCACAACTGGAGATCATTCAGGCCACTGTGCCCGCACCTGCTCCTAAACAAAATGTAAATTAATTACATTCTCCTGTCCTTTCACCACAGATTATTCCTGCACATTTTCCTCGTAATTTTTTTTAAAATGAATGCTGGCAATCAAATAGGTGCCTCGTCCATTTTTATATAGAAACATAAATGTTAAATTAAAAACCGAAACTATGCACAATCTGATTTCTGCGTTAATATTTTTGTGACTGGATATGGTCTTCATAGAAACATATTGCGAGGCCTTTTCTCTCCCTTTTCAAATATCGTTAGTGGAAATGCAAGTATGGTGTCAGAATTGACATGTAAATCCAGTACTTTTCATATATTCCAGTCGGGGTATTGTGGTTTTTTTCTGAAATTACTGTATTTTCCTATGAAGCAATAGTATATGATATTGCCAATTCTGTATTTTATCCTTCCATACGAATTCTATTCCGATGTAAAATAGAACATTTTCTTTACAAGATTCTTGAACCTGTGTAACGATAACATTCCAAAAAGAATTTCAGGTCGTATATTGTATACATTTCTCTGACATTAAATGTGCTTCTTGAACCTATTGAAAAAGATATAACTGCAAAATAAACTTAACAAAATCTACCACTCAACTTGCTTCTGGTCCCCAGTGTTCAATAATGATAGATGTTTTTTCTATCCATCACTTTTTGTGCTATATCTTCACTGTATATTAAATAACTTCTATTTATTACTTTATACTTTGATTGCCCCTTGGTGTTAAGGGGATGGACAGTACCATCCCATGCAACCAAATAATATTTTCCATATGTTGCATGTAACTTGGTGCGAATGAATACTTTTAGTAAGTATTTTTCTCAACTTATCTCTAAAATAATGAAAGCATACACTCAGTGACCATGTTAGTAGGTACACTTGTGGGTTAATGCAAATATCTAATCAGCCAATCATGTGGCAGCAACTCAATGCATAAAAGCATGCAAAAATGCTTGAAGTTCAGTTATTGTTCAGACCAACGATCAGAATGGGGAAGAAATATGATTTAAGTGAATTTGACCACGGAATGATTGTTGGTGCCAGATGGCTTGGTTTGAATCTCATAGAAACTGCTGATCTCCTGGGATTTTCATGCACAACAGTCTCTAGAGCTTACAATGAACAAATAGTGTGAAAAATAAAAAAAAATTATGTCAAAGATGATATGTCATATTTTGAAGTTTGTTGATACAAAATCAGGTGAGATTTTGAATAAGAAGGCAAATATAAAGAGGCTTCAAGGAAATATAGATAAGCAAAGTGAGGGAACATGGAAGATGGAATTCTGTATATTGTAAAGTCAACCACGTTAGAACAGAGAACCAGTGACTGTCTCGGGAAGACTAATTTCATACCTTTTGTGATGTGGAGTGTTATGTTGTTTGACTTCTTTACCTACAAAAGGATAGAGAGAGTGTTACTCTAACACTGGCTCCTGCCACATAAGGAGAGATTCAGTTTCAGATTTTTTTATAATATATACATTGAAACATGCAGTGAAATGCATTGTTTGTGTTAACAACTAACACACCCACGGATGTGCTGGAAGCAGCCTGCAAATGTCTCCACACATTTCAGTGCTAACATAGCATGCCTACAATGCTCAGCAGAACAACACAAGCAGCAACTGTTATGTACTTAATAATCCAGTAATATTTGAGTAATGCTGCACTGTAAATATATTGTTTGATTAAGTATTCTTTGCTTAATTATGGGTTATATGTAATAGTACGTGAATGACACCTTGCTTGAAAGTAAAGACAAATTTACACAAGTTACCTCCCAACTCAATGTTTTTATTTCGATTAGTTTTATGTGCTGGAGTTACAAAACATAACAGCAGAGATGAGTAAGTTTTAAAATGAACCCGAGATGACTAACTAGGTATTGCAGCGCAGCGAGATGGCTGTTTAAAAAAAAGGCAGAAAACAGACTAAATTCATGGGTATATAAACAGTGATAATAATCATAAATTTACAAAAAAGCAGAAATAGCTGGCTACATTGGAAAAAATAGATGCATTTGATTGCACAAGGGATGACTGGACTTTGTATACTGAAGGGATTGAGTCGTATTTTAAAGCAAATGGAATAGCTAATAAATACAAGTACCAAACAAGAGAAAATCTGCAGATGCTGGAAATCGGAGCAACACACACAAGATACTGGAGGAACTCAGCAGGCCAGGCAGCATCAATGGAAAAAAAACACAGTTGACATTTCCAGCCAAAACCCTTCGGCAGGACTGGAGAGAAAAGGCTGAGGAGTAGATTTGAAAGGTGGGGGGAGGGGAAAGAGAAATGGCAGATGATAGGTGAAACTTGGAGGAGGAGGGATGAAGCAAAGCACTAGGAAGTTGATTGGTGAAAGAGACAGAAGGCCATGGAAGAAAGAAAAAAGGGTGGGGAGGAGGCAGAAGAACCAGAGGCAAGTGCTGGCTAAGAAGTTAACATGAGAGGGGGAAAAGTGGATGGGAAATGGTGAAGTGGGGGGGGGGGAAGAGGCATTACTGGAAGTTTGAGAAATCGGTGTTCATGCCATCAGGTTGGAGGCTACCCAAATAGAATATAAGGTGTTGTTCCTCCAACCTAAGTGTAGCCTTATCACAACAGTGGAGGAGTCCATGGATGGACATAATGGAATGGGAATGGGACGTGGAATTAAAATGGGCAGCCACTGGGAGAACCCGTTTGTTCTGGCGCACTGGGTGTAGATGCTCAGCGAAGCAGTCTCTCAATCTACATCGGGTCTCACCAATACACAGGAGGCCCCACCAGCAGCACCAAACACTGTATAGGACCCCAACAGACTAATAGGTGAAGTATCTCTGCACCTGGAAGGACTGTTGGGGCCCTGAATGGTGGTGAGGGAGGAGGTGTAGGGGCAGGTGAAGCACCTGTTCCGTTTGCAAGGATAAGTGCCAGGAGGGAGATCAGTGGGGAGGGACGAGTGGACAAGGGAGTCATTAGGGAGCGATCCCTGCAGAAAGCAGAAAATGGTGGGGGGGTGGTGGTATGGGAGGGAAAGATCTGTTTGGTGGTGGGATCCAGTTGGAAGTAGTGGAAGTTTCGGAGGATTATGTGCTGGACGCGAAGGCTGGTGGGGTGGTAGGTGAGGACAAGAGGAACCCTATCCCTGGTAGGGTGGCGGGAGGATGGGGTAAGAGCAGACGTGCATGAAATAGAAGAGATGTGGTTGAGGGCAGCGTTGATGGTGGAGGAAGGAAAGCCCCTTTCTTTGAAGAAAAGAGGATATTTCCTTTGTTCTAGAATGAAAAGCCTCATCCTGATGGAGACAGAGGAATTGAGAGAAGGGGATGGCGTTTTTACAAGTAGCAGAGTGGGAGGTACGGTCCAGGTAGTTGTGAGTGTTCATTGGTTTATAATAGGCATTGGTGGATAAGCTGTCTCCGCAGATAGAGACAGTGAGATTGAGAAAGGGAAGTGAAATAAACACAAAATAATCTGCAGATGCTGGGTCAAAGCAACAATCACAACATGCTGGAGGAACTCAGCAGGTCAGGCAGCATCCGTGGAAACGATCAGTCAACGTTTCGGGCCGGAACCCTTCGTCAGGACTGAAGAGGGAAGGGGCAGAGGCCCTATAAAGAAGTTGGGGGGAGGGTGGGAAGGAGAAGGCTGGTAGGTTCCAGGTGAAAAACCAGTAAGGGGAAAGATAAAGGGGTGGGGGAGGGGGGGCAGGGAGAGGATGGGCAGGAAAGGTGAAGAAGGAATAGGGGAAAGCACAATGGGTAGTAGAAGAAGTGAAGTGTTGGAAATGGACCAGGTGAACTTGAGGGCAGGGTGGAAGTTGGAGGCAAAGTGGATGAAATCAACGTGTTTAGCACGGGTGCAGGAAGCAGCACCAATCTAGTTGTTGATGTAGGGTAGGAACAGTGCAGGACGGTAGAAGTACGAGTACCAGTTTTGCTGAGTGCATTGGATGGAAAAGCATACAGTTTGTTTAGAAATTTGACTGCTCCAACCAAACGACCTGAAATGAGCTTTGCTCGTACCATACAAGTAATGCAAGAACATTTAGAACCGAAACCATTGTTCATTTCAGAACACATTAGGTTTCATAAGAAGAATCAAATTTAAAGGGTTAAAATAAAATTTATTATCAGAGTACATACATGTCACCACATACAACCCTGAGAGTCATCTTCTTGCAGGCATACTTAGTAAATCCATAGAACAGTAACTGTAAACAGGATCAGTGAACAACAAACTGTGCAAATGTAGATATTAATAAATAGCAATAAATAACAAGAGCAGGAAATAACAACATAGAGTTCTTAAAGTGAAATCATTGGTTGTGGGATCACCAGAACTAGAATGAGTGTAGTTATCCTCTTTTGTTCAAGAGCCTGATGATTGAGGGGTAGTAACTGTTCTTGAATCTGGTGGTGTGAGTCCTGAGGTACTTGTACCTTCTACCTGATGGCCCAGAGAAGAAAGGGTATGGACTGAGGGGTGAGGATCTTCGATCTTGAATGCTGTTTTTCTATGGCAACGTTTCATGTAGATGTGCTCAATGGTTGGGAGGGTTTATCTGTGATGTAATGACCCAAATCCACTATATTTTGTAGGATTTTCCACTCAAAGGCATTGATGTTCACATCCCAGACAGTAATGCAGCCAGTCAATGCACTCTCAATCACACATCTATAGAAGTTTACCAAGGTTTTTGATGACGTGCTGAATCTCCACAGACTCCCAAAGGAGTACAGGCACTGTTGTGCTTTCTTTGCAATTACATTTATATGATGTGTCCAAGATAGGGCCTCTGAGATAGGGACGCTCAAGAATTTAAAGTTATTGACCCTCTCCAATGAGTACTGGCTCATGGACCTCTGGTTTCCCTCTCCTGAAGTCCACAATAAGTTTCTTGGTCTTGCCAATATTGAGCGAGAGATTGTTGTTATGATATCACTCAGCCAAATTTTCAATCTCCCTCCTGTATGCTGATTCATCACCACCTTTGACCTGGCCCACAACAGTGGTGTCATCATCAAACTTGCATATGGTGTTGGAGATGTACTTAATCACACAGTCATAGGTGTAAAGTGATTAAAGCAGGGGGCTAAGCACACAGCCCTGTGGTGCACCGGTGCTGATGGAGATTGTGGAGATGTTCTTGCCAGTCTGAACTGACTGGGGTCTGCAGGTGAGGAAATCCAGGATCCAATCGCACAAGGGGGTATTGAGACCCTGGTCTTGGAGTTTACTGATTAGTTTTGAGGGGATGATGGTATTAAATGCTAAACTGTAATCAATAAACAGCATCCTGATGAATGCCTCTTTGCTGTCCAGATGTTCCAGGGTTGGGTGAAGAGCCAATGAGATGGCATCTGCTGTGGACCTGATGCTTCAGTAGGCAAATTGGAGTGGATCCAAGTCACCACTTAGACAGCAGCTGATATGTTTCAACACCATCCACCCAGAACACTTCATCACTGTGGATGTAAGTGCCTCTGGGCGATAGTCATTGAAGCAGGTTACCACGCTCTTTCTAGGCACTGATATGATTGAAGCCTACTTGAAGAACACTGCCGGAGTAAGAGGTTGAAGTTATCTGTGAACACACTAGCCAGTTGGTCAGCACAGGTCTTCAGTACTCAGCCTGGTGAGCCTTGGGTTTGCTCTCGAAGGCAGCCTGCATGTCATCTTCAGATACTGAGACCAGAGGATTATCGAGAGACATAGGGGTATGCGATAGTTCCTCCCTGTTCTGGAGTTCAAAGCGAGCATAGAAGGCAATGAGCTCATCTGGAAGTGAAGCTCTGCTGTCTCCCATGTCGCAAGGTTTAACTTTGTAGGAGGTTATGGCATTGGAACCCTGCCATAGCTGTACAGCATTCCTCATTGATTCCAGTCTAGTGTGGAATCTCTACTTTGCCTGTGAGATGGCTTTCTGGGAATCATACACACACTTCTTGTAGCATTCTTGATCTCCAGACTTGAATGCCTCTGCTCTGGTTCTCAGCAAATTTCAGATTTCATTGTTTATCCAGAGCTTCTGATTGGGGTAAACCCTGACTAGTTTGTGGGGACACACTCATCTACAGCTGTTTTAATAAAGTCTATTACAACCCTGGTGTAGTCATTCAGATCCACAGATGAGTGCTTGAACATGGCCCAGTCCACTGACTCAAGGCAATCTTCTGTCTCCAGCGACCACTGTTTGATCTCTGGAGCATGGCTTTTTCAGTGTTATGTGGCTATATTGAAGAAGTTGTCTGAGAATTCAGTTCAGTAATGAGCTTAATGATACACTGAGAGATCATTCAGTTTGTGGAATCTTCCAAGAAAGAATTCAACATCAGCTCCTGACTGAAGCACAACTTACATTTAAAAGAGCAGTTGAAATAGCTTTATCAATGGAAATTGCAAACAGGGATGCAATTGAGTTGCAGTCAGAAATGAACGTTAGTGTGAACAAAATTGCAATGTCTAAATAGAAAGTGGCCTATCTGAACAAATAGTGTTACTGTTGCGGCAGGGGACGTACACCAGACCAATGCAGATTTAAAGGTGAAACTTACAGTAAATGCAACAAAGTAGGGCACATAAAAAGAGCCTGTCAGGCAGAGATAAAGATAAAAGGTTAGGTTGCAGTTTCAAAAATATCACTTATCTGCATGCTGTTGATGAAAGATCTGATAATGATGAGAGTGACACAGTGAGCGGGTAGCCTTGAGATTTACAATGTGAAAACTAACAATAGACAATCAATCTGGGTTACACCAGAAATGAGCAACAAATTAATTAAAATAGAATTGGACACTGGCTCAGCTGTTTCACAAAATGAGTTTGAAGGGCATTTCAAAGATACAGCACTGAAGCCTGGAGATATCCAACTAAGAAAACATAAGAAAGGATAAATACTGTGGGACTGGCATTCATAACGGTGAAATACAACAATCATCAAGCCACATTGGGCTTGTACGTAGTAAAAACAGGAGGGCCAGCATTATGGGGACATGATTGGTTGTGACAACTACAACTTTATCGGAGATCCATCCACCATTTGCAGGCCACATCCCCTGTAAAAGAGTCAAATGAAAGCAAATTAAGAAAAGTACTGAATGGTGCCACAGCAGTGTTCAAAGATGGTGTTGGAAAATTCAAACATGTCAAGGGTAAAATACTGCCAAATGAAAATGCTACACCCAAATTTTGCAAAGCCTGTCTGTTTCCTCACACCTTTCATGATAAAGCAGCCAGTGAGCGAGATCATATGGAGGCTGAAGGAATTCTTTCCAAGGTTGAGTGGACCATGGGCAATGTCAGTGGTCCCAGAAGCCAAGAAGAATGGGTCTGTTGGGATCTGTGGTGATTTTAAGGTCACCATCAACCCAGTAATGAAAGTAGTTCAATACCCTCTGCCCAGGATAGAGGATATCTTTGTAAACCCTTCTGGAGGGAAACACTTCAGCAAAGTGAAGTTAGCTGAGGCCTACCTATAAATGGAAATGGAAGAAGAGTCCAAAGTGTTTCTCACCATAAACACTCACAAAGGGCTTTATTGCTATAATAGGCTTATTTCTGGAGTAGCACCTGCACCTGCACTCCGGCAGAAATCTATGGACCAGGTACTGCAAGACTGTCCAGGCTCTCGGTGTTACCTGGATGACATCATTGTTACTGTTAAGGATGATAAGGAGCATCTCCAAAATCTCAAGACCATGTTAAAAAGATTATGGACTCAGAGCACAAAGTAACAAGTATGAATTGTTAAAGCCAGGCATCACTTACTGTGGTAACACCATTGACACACAGGGATTACACAAGTGTGCTGAGAAAATTCAAGCAGTGGTGGATGCCCCAAGGCCAAAAGGTATGTCACAGCTGAAGTCCTTTTTAGGATTTGTCAATTACTTAAACAGGATCCTGCCAAACTTGGCTACTGTGTTTCACCCCTTTAAGTCATTACTACAAACTGGGAAAAAATGGCAATGGAAAAAGCAGTGTGAGGTGGTTTACAAAAGGTAAAGGAAGCAGTGATGTCGGACACTATACTCACACATCATCCAGTGAAGCTTGCCATGCACTGTTCAGGATGCCAACACGTCCAGAAAGAAGATGTCTAGAGTTATCAGAACCACTTTCTGCAGTCCCAGAGTCAACTCCTACAACCACCATTGAGGAGGTCATCAGAACCTGAGATTGTTTCACAGACACAAGTCTCACTTGACAGGAAATACATTATCCTACAAGAGTAAGAAATCTTCCACAGAGATTAAATCTTTAGACCTGAAAGGGACAGTACTTGCCCCTGGACTCTCAGACCCATAGCCATTGGGCCTCTTACTACAGGCCCTAGTCCGGACTCACAGACTCCACCTTTAAGTCTTTACGTCTGGACTCTCCAACTTTGATCTTCGTTCTTTCAAGCTTTCTACCTCCGGAGTTGCTGAACTTGCCCCGTGACTGTGTATGTTGAGTTTAAAAGAAGGAGACAGAGCATCATTGAATTGTTAAGACAGTTTTAAAGGGCTTCACAGGGTTGATGAAGAATTAATGTCGGCTGAAGAAGCTGAAAATATTGGTCACATTGCCAGGAGAGAATTTTCACACAGAATGCAGCTTTTGGAATTATCTTTTTTGAAGGCTCGGTCATAGAGGCCATTAAGTTCAATAAGGCAATCAAGGGTCAGGGGGTTAATCGAGGAAAATAGATCCGAGGGTATTTATAAACCGAGATTTTTATGAATGGCAGAGCCTATTTGAAGGGTTAGATGGCCGATTCCTCCTCCTAATTCTCTTCATTCAAGTTATCTAACTTCTCACTTTTTGTATGATGTCCTGAAAGATGAATCATGTCAGGGCCAAACGGTGGTAACGAAGAAATGGAACAGTTTCCAGGATATGAAAGTTTGGGGAAGTTTGATGCGATTACAAAGTTAGTCACAGTTTATATGGTCTTTAGTTCGCACCTTCTCCTTTGAAGAAAATTGATTCCTTTTGACAAGAGCCTGGTGTTCAGAGTCATGGAAGGCTGAGTTATTGCAACACACGCAGTCAGGAGCAGTAAGTCCGCAAACTATTGAATAAACAGGTCGACAACTGATTTCGCCACTTTTACTGATGTGAAACCGCTTTGAAACCCGAGCAATTTGTGTGACGTTCGAAGCCGAAGCCTTCCCTCTGGCGTCACCCACAGTTAACGTAATATAGCGCCAACGGTTGCCATGGTGACGTGGCCGCGCCGTTCCCACGGAGACAGGGCCTTCCGCTGCAGCGAACGCTACTACGAAGCAAGGAAAACACAAATAACAAAGTAACTAGAGGGAAGCCAGGAGGTCAGCTCCTTGACTGAACCGTCTCGCCTTCACAATTACTTAAAGAGCAGAAGAAATGGACGCCACGAAGAAGCCGCTACGGATTTCCCCAGAGTTAGGCGTTTATGCAGAAAAGCACTGTGTGTTTCAAATACTTCAGGTAAACAGCCCCAGTACATTAAATTTAATGTCAATAGAAGTATTATCCTTGTATTGCCTGATATTATAATCTTCGCATTGTTGTTTATTGCTTGTAAATCGCATCTGTTACCAAGGTGCTGAATCAGTATTCTTTTAATTAAAGACCATACAACTGCCCTGGAGGCATCTCCGTGTGTTTAAATCGGTTGATGATCTATTAATCTTTTTTAAATTACTATTGTCACCCAGTTTTATAATTCTGTTGACTTTAGCATCTTTGACATGTTTCATTAACTAGTGTCTTCTGCTCCTGCTTCAGAATATCAGATTTAAGATTATTTATTAAACTGGTTGCTTCAACTAAAACTAGGAGTTTAGTTTATAGACCCAGGGTGTCTGATGATGTTAGTTGTCATTGGATAGTTTCATTTCTAAGAATCATTTTCCAAACCTACTGTAAACTTCAACTCTAGGTCTTAACCCTAGGCAGTAAATTTGTCCATTCTCAAAGGACATCATAGTAACTCCCTGAATCAACCAGGTTTACTATCACTGACATATGTTGTGAAATTTGTGGCTTTGCAGCAACAGTACTGCATAATACATAAAATACTATAAGTTACAATAACAATTATATACAAATAAATAAATAGTGCAAAAAGAGAGCAAAGTTGTGAGATAGTGTTTATGGAATAATGGACCATTCAGAAATCTGCTGGCGGAGAGGAAGGAGCTGTTCCTAAACTTCCAGTGTGCATCTTCAAGTTCCCGTAACTCCTCCCTGTTGGCACTAATGAGACGAGGATGTGTCCTGGATGATATTATCCTAATTGCAACTATAAAGCCTGAACCCAAACCTGGACCAATCCAACAGGAATTCTGCAGATGCTGGAAATTCAAGCAACACACATCAAAGTTGCTGGTGAACGCAGAAGGCCAGGCAGCATCTCTAGGAAGAGGTGCAATCAACGTTTCAGGCCGAGACCCTTCGTCCTCGGCCTGAAACGTCGACTGCACCTCTTCCTAGAGATGCTGCCTGGCCTGCTGCGTTCACCAGCAACTTTGATGTGTGTTCCTGGACCAATCCAGTGGTGCAGGTTTGCTATGTTATCGTACATAGGCCTTCTCCCTCAGCTCTGATTTTTGTTACATAAATAGCTATATTTGCATTCTTTTTGCACTTGTAAAGAATTTGAACGTCATAATTGCCGCCAGTTTCCATCCTGATTACACTTTGTCAGTCCATTTTTAATTCTTCCTTTCCCTTTCATGACTTGAGGGGTAGATTAGTGACCAGGATTCATTATATGTTAACAGGACTCAGTTCCATTCTCAGAATTTCTCCATCTCATTATATACGTTGTAACAACATATTTTTCTATGCCTTTGCTCCCATTATGTCTTTTATATCAGACATGATGTCTTTCCAGTATAGTCAACAGAACTGTTAACCACATCAGTTTTTCTTTCCACAATTCTGTTCTTATCCAGAAAAAGAATAAAGTTTCCTTTATTTTCAACTTCTCTGATTCTTCCATTTCTAGCTCACTAGCCTTCACATTCAATGACTCATCCACTTTTATTTTAAATATCCTCAGGTTCATGCAGTTACTAGGTGCATCTATCCTTCTGCTACTCTTTCAGAATTCCAAGGGAACTTCTCCCTGCATTCCAAGGAAACTGTTGCCTTTATAACCCTTTGCTTTCTCAACACCTTCAGGAAATGCAGTACTATTCATTTTACCTCTTTTACCATCAACTGGGCACCCTAACTCTTTATCCAGATGAAGCAGCTCTTCATAAAGCTTAGTATAATGCATTCAATGACTGTCTCTTCATTGGGAAAAACCAGGCACAGATTGAAATCCTCAGTTTAGTTCACAAGAGTGACTGTAAACTCCTAATCTGTCACTTTTAATTCTTCATCTGACACCCACTTTGACTTTTCTGTGTTTTGACTTCCTGTATTGTCTCAAAGATGCATCACGTAACCTTATCTTCTAACTTGGCTTTTGGGTCTCCACAATGAATTCAGTAGTTTTAAGAAATCACCCATTTCAGAACTGTTTCTCACATTTCCAGCACTTTTGTTTTTGTTTTCTATTGTTATTTCAAATCTAATTTGGTTCCACTTGTAACTTTCCCTCCAAACATATGTGCATGTTACTACTCAATAGCTTCTACCACTTTCATTCACTTAATACCACCATCACTGTGTCATCAAATCCTTTTATTTTCTTTGCCCATCTCCCTTTCGCAAATATGTTTCATTTCCAACATTTTTGTAGTTCTGATGAAAGGCCTTTGACATAAAACCTCAACTGTTTCTTTCTTCAAAGATATCTTGTGACCTTTTGAGTAATTTCAGGACATTTTGTTATTATTTCAAAGTTTTAGCAGCCATAAAATTCTGATTGAATTGAACAAGTTAATTGTGCCTGAATTTTTTTCTTTAATTATGGTTCAATTAACTGGTTGAGTTATTGTTTTGAAGGATGAGAAGGAAATGGCTTTTGGCTCATGAAATTTGTCTATTGCACATACTAATATGAGGGCCAGCAATGAATCAGGATAGAACTGATTATGATCTGTGCTTTAAAGTAATGAAGTAACTGCAAATACTTTAGAAATTGAATTAAAATGGTGTGTGAGTATTGTAAATACAAAACACAAGATTAAATAATTAATAATTTTAATTAAACAAGTAAATCTACTTCAACTACTGCTCAGAGTCTTGTCATCTTCAGAAGTTTTCTGATGACTCTGCCATAGTTGGATGCATCAGCAAGGGAGATGAGGCTGAGTACAGGGCTACGGTAAGAAACTTTGTCACATGGTGTGAGCAGAATTATCTGCAGTTTAATGTGAAAAAGACTAAGGAGCTAGTGGTAGATCTGAGGAGAGTTAAGGTACCGGTGACCCCTGTTTCCATCCAGGGGGTCAATGTGGACATGGTGGAGGATTACAAATACCTGGGGATACGAATTGACAATAAACTGGACTGGTCAAAGAACACTGAGGCTGTCTACAAGAAGGGTCAGAGCCGTGTCTATTTCCTGAGGAGACTGAGGTCCTTTAACATTTGCCGGACGATGCTAAGGATGTTCTACGAGTCTGTGGTGGCCAGTGCAATCATGTTTGCTGTTGTGTGCTGGGGCAGCAGGCTGAGGGTAGCAGACACCAACAGAATCAACAAACTCATTCGTCAGGCCAGTGATGTTGTGGGGATGGAACTGGACTCTCTGACGGTGGTGTCTGAAAAGATGATGCTGTCCAAGTTGCATGCCATCTTGGACAATGTCTCCCATCCACTACATAATGTACTGTTGGGCACAGGAGTACATTTAGCCAGAGACTCATTCCTCTGAGATGCAACACAGAGGGTCATAGGAAGTCATTCCTGCCTATGGCCATCAAACTTTACAACTCCTCCCCTGGAGGGTCAGACACCCTGAGCCAATAGGCTGGTCCTGGACTTATTTCCTGGCATAATTTACATATTACTATTTAATTATTTATGGTGCAACTGTAGTGAAAACCAATTTCTCCCGGGATCAATAAAGTATGACTACTGCTACTACTACTACTACTACTAAATGTGTCCTTAAATTCAAAGTTAAAACGATGAAGTGTTAATACAGTTATATAAAGAGAGAAAGAAAGAAAGAAGAGAAATTGCCTTTAAACTCACGAGAGAGCATAAGCCATCAACTTTTTGCTGTTGGTGTTTCTGTAGCAGGCAATTTCTTTTTTACGAGGTTCAGTTGCTAGCTCAACAGTCAACCTAGCATGGATGGAGAGCGTGCACAGGAGCCGGCTGGATTCGAACTCAGGACCTTCCACCCCAAAGTCCAGTGCTGATGCCACTACGCCACCAGCCGGCATATAAAGAGGCATTTTTTATTTATTCATTCAGGATATAGACATTGTGAGCAACGCTACCATTTTTGGTTATCCCAGCTTTCCCCTTCATTGAAAGTCAACACACCAGTGGGCCATGGGACACAAATAGACAAATTCAGAAAGGATGATAGATGGTCTTCCTGAAAGACATAAGCGAACATGTATGATTTTTTTGCTACATCTGAGTAGTTTAGTGGTCAGGATTATACTATCTTTATTTACATACATTTGCTGGGAACCAGATTAATTTGCGTTTTCAATGATGTGAAGCGGCTGAAAGTTTTTGCATTTGCAGCCAAATGAATAATTAATCGAGCATTATGTGTTTAAGAAATAATATGGTGCTGTAATAAGAACAAGGGATTGGCCTTCAGGAAGATGTACACAGATGGGCTGAAGGGTTGTCTTCATTTGTTGATGTTGCAATGTGTGACTCATTGAGACTTTGGTTGCAAAGATGATCTTGTATTCTTTTCAGACTGCTATTATATTTGTACCTAATTCTTTCCTGTATACGCAATGTATAAAGAGTGAAAGAAGGTATGGGAGGGTTATCAGGATGACTAACTTTTTGTTTAACTTATTTTGTATCCTTCAGAGAATGCTGCAGTGCCTGCTTGTGGATAAACCACAGGATCCCATTCAGTATATGATCGACCATTTTAAAAAAGAAAATGATGAAGGTCAGGACACTATTTTGCATCTCAGAAGGAGCAGATTTTTCTAAAATATCATTAAAGTGTTTTAAAAATTTCAGCACAGAACTATTTGCATTGTCAAAGAGAAAATTACGATTGCCATTACTTCATTGTGAATTCAATTAATAAGTTCATAGTTAAGCAATTTTAGAGTAGTTTTGTTAAGGAAAAATAGAGGAGGTGTTTTTATTACTTTATTGCTGTTTTATTTTATATTGCTGTCAGTCTGGATGGGCCTGCATTTGTCCTATCAATGCAATTAAAAACAATGAATTGCCCATCCTGGCTTCCCTTCTTTCTCCCACACTACTATCTCTGGTTTTCCCCTCGGTCTATCTCTAGATCCTGCTTATCCAAAAACAGCAATAGTTTCTACGTATAACCTGATTATAGTCAGCTCTGCTTCACCCTATTTGCCTCACCTCCTTTGCATACACTAAGTTGCTGGGTTGTTGATTCTAACCTCCCCTCACTGAGTGACAGAAATGTCTTCCATTTAAATTTAGGAAAAGTCTAAAGCCCATTTTCTTTGATTATTGTTACAAGTTCCCTTCCTGAAATTATACTGTTATTTCATATAAAAGACTAAAGCTTAGACAGACAATTATCATAGAAATATTTCAATTTGATTAAAATAAAACTGTTTTGTATATTTTCTTCATGGTTGTGCTTCATTGTCTTATTTCAAAACAGATTGATTATTTCAAATCTGTGCACCAGTAACAGCTGTGGACAAAATTTAGTGTGTAAAAATGTGGTTGCAGTCTTGTCAGTTAGAAATCTACAAGGGAAGTGGTTCAATTACAGAATGATTTTGTTTCCTTTTATTGAAAAATATGACCTAGGGCAAGCATAGCTTTTTTTTTGTATGGAATAAACATTACAATAGCCCAAGGCGGTATTTTCCCCCAAACAAGAGTTTGACCTTGTGTTAATAATAAAATAATTCTGCTTTTCACTGATCCCTTAACTGGAGAATATGAGTGTAAAGGCTTGAGTCACCTGAGGATTTATTCTTACATATGAGATTAGACAATCCTCAAAAGAGGCCTGTCTGCCAGAGAAAGATCTGCTTTGAAGTAGTTTGAAAAGAATTTACTGATGATGGCGCTAGAGTTTGTTTAGGACTGATTGTATTGAGTTTAAATAATTCATTGAGTTTTTTACATTGACTTTGAAAATAAGTATTTGCATTTTGGATTCGGATACATTATTCTTGAGGCACCTATATTGCATTAAAATAAATTCCTACATTATATTTTGTGAAACCTTTAAAACTCCTGTGGTACATATCTATACTGCTTCAAAGTTGTCTAGTTTGTGTTGCATGCAAATCATTTAACAGTGGGGAATGCTGCTTTTGAGTATTATTTGGAGAAGTACTGCCATTATCTTATATTTTATGAGTAAAATTGTGTAGGTACACAGTATTGTACTTCAAGAGTTTTGAAAGCAGCCATAAGTTGAATTTATGAATTATTGGCTGCATTCAGTTCACTTTATAATGTTGAGCAATTTAAATCTCAAAATCACATTACACAATCACCAGTTTCTTTTGCATCCAACTTTATAAACACAAATCCTGCTGATACTCCAAAGAACATTTATTTTGCTTCAAACATTTTACCTAAGGTTAGAAGCATTTCTTATTGAAAATTGAAGCTATTAACTATTTTTCTAAAATGCTGTTTGTTGGAGTGGAAAGAATAGATCTGAGAATCTCAAAGACTGGATGTTAAGAAATGAAATTTAAAATATGATTCAAGAAACAACATAGAGAACATTTTAATATTCACCAGACAACAGAGAACCAGCTTCTGACTTTATTGTGGAAGTGTATGCAAATACCTTTGGCAGATGTCAAGTCTCTAGCTGAACCGAGTTTAATAAAATTGTCATGAAAATAGTAATTAATACTGTATGTTGGAATGAATTGCATCACAAAGTGATAATAAACAGTGGTAGAGAACAAAAATACAATGACTTAAATCAAACTTTGTAGAGTGACTACTTAGTATCTAATCTTGACTTTAAATAACTTGAATCTTTTTGAGGAAGGTGTTCAAAAAATCCATATCAAACTGCACTTACGCTGATATAAGTAAATCCTGATGTGAAATGGAATTAGACTCCCTCATACAGAAGTTGCAGAAGTGCTGCTTTCGTAGTGAGAATTTGGGCATGGATAGGTTTTAGTATACAAAAGGAACTCCATCAGTTCATAAGTTTAGGTCAGATATATGATAATAAATAGGAATGAGTATGTTTATTTAAGTGCCATTTACCAAAAATGTACATGATATTCTCTAACTTGGCATAATTTTACACAAAACAGTGTTGGAGCAGAATTTTAATATTTGTCTTCAATTTTCATGCCTTTTTAATATATATTTTTAATGTATTGATTAGAATTAACAGTTTTTTTTTCTTAATCCTGAATAGTTCCCCGGGTATTTCTGCTGGGTCCGCCTGTTTCAGGGAAGTTTTCTATTGTAAGTGTATTCTATATTTAAAATATTTATAAAAGTACAAACATGGTAGAAAATAAAAAAAATTGTTAAAGGGTGAATGATATTTTTTCATATTTTGCTCATGAGAACTAATGTTATTTTGAAATATATCTGGGCTGACTAATAATTTTATACTTTATGGCTCAAGCAAGATTAATCTCTCAATCCACAGTAATTCATCTGAGCATTCATTACGAGGGGTGATTGATAAGTTTGTGGCCTAAGGTAGAAGGAGTCAATTTCACATTTATTTTTCCTACATTTAGACACTTAGTCCAGTGGTCTTGGAGCATACAGATCCCTTCTTTGTATAAGTTGGCGTCTTGGGCCTCCAGAAAGTGGTCCACAGCAGGGGTGATTGATAAGTTTGTGGCCTAAGGTAGAAGGAGATGAGTTATTAACTTCAAACTTTATGCATTTTCACTCAAAGAGTTGAACTGCACATGCATGTAACAAGAGCTGTATAACTCATCTCTTTCTACCTAAGGCCATATCAGTCACCCCTGCTGTGGACCACCTGGAGATCCAAGATGCTCTCATTATATGCATGTGCAGTTCAACTCTTTGAGTGATAATGCAGAAAGTTTGAAGTTAATAACTCATCTCCTTCTTCCTTAGGCCACAAACTTATCAATCACCCCTGCTGTGGACCACTTCTACAAAGAAGGGATCCATATGCTCCACGACCGCTGGACTAACTAAATGTGTACACGTAGGAGGGGACAATGTTGAAAAATAAATGTGCTAGGTTTTCTAAAATTGACTCCTTCTACCTTAGGCCACAAACTTATCAATCATCCCTCGGATTTATGATTGATTATTTGACATATATTTGTATTGAATTTGCTTTTAATTTTTGTAAAACATGTTGAGCCGTATTTTGACATAGGTTGTTTGCTTTTCTATCTCAGTCCTGAAAGGGAAAACCTTCATTAATTCATTCCAGTCTTCCACAAATAAAACGGAATGCTGTTCTTGCTAACTTGGTGCTACTTCATGTTACCTTGGATTTTTTTATTCTGTTGCCTTGATATAATTTATTGCCGCATTTAGCACATTCTGCAACCAAATAATTTGTTTTACTTTTTTTGAAGTTTACATCAATCATAAATATACCTTAAATACAAAATGCTGGAGGAACTCAGCAGGCCAGGCAGCATCTATGGAAAAGAATAAACAGTCAACCTTCCAGGCCAAGACCCTTCATCAGGATTGGAAAAAAGATGGAGAAGTTAGAGCAAGAAGGTGGGGGAAGGGGAGGAAAAGTACAAGATGGTAAGTGATAGGTGAATCTGGGAGAGTGGGAGGGGTGAAGTAAAGAGCTAGGAAATTGATTGGTGAAAGAGATAAAGAGCTGGAGAAGGGGGAATCTGATAGGAGTAGGTTGAAGACCATGGAAAGAAGAGTAGGGGGAGAAGCACCAGAAGGAAGAGTTGGGCAGGTAAGGAGATAAGATGAGAAATGGAAATGGGAATGGTGAAGGTGGGGGGGGAGGGGGTGTAATTACTGGAAGTTTGAGAAATCGATGTTCATACCATCAGGCTGGAGGCTACCCAGAAGGAATATGAGATGTTGGTCCCCCAACCTGAGTGTGGCTTCATCACAGCTGTAGAGGGGGGCCATGAACTAACATGTCAGAATGGGAATGGGAAGTAGAATTGAAATGGGTGACCACTGGGAGATCCCTATTTTTTCTGGCGGATGGTGCATAGGTGCTCAGTGAAGCAGGTCTCCCAGTCTACATCAGGTCTCGCTGATATACAGGAGGCCATGCCAGGAGTACTTGATACAGTAGATGACCCCAAGTGTCCCTCACCTGGAAGTTATGGAGAATTATGTGCTGGACATGAAGGCTAGGGGGGTGGTAGGTGAAACAACTTCCTAGCTCTTTACTTCACCCTTCCCTCCCTCCCAGATTCACCTATCACCTACCACGTTGTACTTCTTCCTCCCCTCACCTCACCTTCTTGCTCTGACTTCTCATCTTCTTTTCCAGTCCTAATGAAGGGTCTTGACCCAAAATGTCGACTGTTTACCCTTTTCCATAGATGCTGCCTGGCCTACTGAGTTCCTCCAACATTTTGTGTGTGGTGCTTGGATTTCCAGCGTCTGCAGATTTTGTCATCTTTATGATTTCACTATAACATTTATTGATTTCAAAAAGTAAAATGAATGAAATTCTGTTTTAAACTATTGGTACATCACCACCCACTAAAGTGATGTGGCTACATAATAATTACAGTTTTCTTCTAATATCCAGAGGCTGTGCATTGCCATGGACAGATGAGTTTGAATCTCACCACACCAATTGGGAAACTCAAATTCAAATAATTTAAATATTTCTGGAATAAGAATTTAATTATATTTCATTAATGCTGACCATGCAACTGCTCTCCTATCATAAACATCCATTTATTCTGTAAATATCCTTAATGCATTGAGATTGTCCAGCAGTGCTTTGATTTTTAGCTGCCCTATGGCCACATAGTTCAGCTGCAGTTGGAGATTGCCAGTAAATGGTAGCCTCACTAATTATCAGCCTGTTATATTAGTTGGTAATATGATTATTTAAATGACTGCATAATTTAATTACTGCATAATTAAATTGATAAGGTAGTGCCGTAAATTAAATGGAATGTTGATAGTTTCTTGGATATAAAAACAGTACACTCAAGCTTTTAGTATAGTAAGTTTTTTTTTATTGTGCTTTACTTAAGCAATTAGTTTTCCTGTCCCATTAACTTCCAATTTTTCTTCGATAATGATTAGACATATATGGCCTAAACATATTTTGATATTCTTAAAATTCTAATGGACAGCACGCAGTAAAGTAGATATTAGTTCATTCTATAATGTTAACATTAATTTATGTTGCACATGCTTGCTGCTCTGCTAGACAATTTAATTTCCCTGTTTTTCTGTTCTTGTCATCTCGTTGAATTTTTCTTGTTATTCCTCTGCACTGACCAAGGGTTGATCTTAGTGACAGTTTTTGATAGTGACCAGGAGAATATTGCTTTTATTGGTTGTCAATCTGGTTACAAATGACCAAAATCTAAAGATCACAATTTTAAAATGTTTGCATAATTAGGAAACAATTGCACATGTTCAAATATAAAATGCTTTACTATAAACAGAAAATTAGACAAATAAAAATTGCTTCAAATCTTTCTTCAAGTTCAAACTAGGGATCCAGCAAGCTCCTTTTAAAAATTACTGCTTAGACCTCATTTAATATTATAGCTGAGATTCTTCCATGTATCAGGAGCGATTCTTTTGATGTTGAGCATAAACCTGGGATAAGATATGCACTAGTATGGAAGGGAAGAAAAACTATCACTATTGGAAATTCTCTGCATCATTTTTCCACTTTGTTAATTTGTAGTGAGGTAAGTTTAAATTGTTTGGTTTTGATTGTGGCTGCCACATGAAGCAATGCAATCCCAAAAAAATTTTCTGTGGGCATTGCTAACTAATATTGCTCATTGAATTCATTAAAAGAGATGAGACACATTTTGGGTGAGTTTGAAACACATAGCATCGACGCAGAAATTTGGTAACGTTTTTCAAATTGAGAAAGCAGATGTGAAAAGTACCAATTTTTACCTCAGGAATGACAACTTAATTTTAAATTTAAATTTAATAACAGTTTGAAAAATAATATATTTAAAAAAGAAATCGTGTGAAAACTTGACTATTTGGATTAGTGGGGCTAATTTCAGTCGTTAAACTGGAGCTAATTTAATGTGCTGTCATTTCTATGATTTGATAATTCATTATGTATGTTTCACATGAAGAAGATTTTTACAACTCAATGCCATAATGTTTCTAGGGTCCATTCTCTTTCCTTTCACAGAAATGTGTGTTATTAGTCATTTTCCACTCCATATTTCATCTAATGTTGCAAAACTCCTCAAAGGAATTCATCTATATTCTTATTGTTCTGAAAATATTTGTCTAAATTTCTTAAAGGCAAACGATTTCCAAAATAAAAATGATGAAAATAATAGGGCAGCACAGTAGCGTAGTGGTTAGCACAACACTTTACAGTACAGGTGACCTGGGTTCAATTCCCACCGCTACCTGTAAGGAGTTTGTACATTCTCCCCTGTCACCACGTGGGTTTCCTCTGGGTGCTCCGGTTTCCTCCCACAGTCCAAAAACATACCGGTTGGTAGGTTAATTGGTCATTGTAGATTGTCCCGTGATTAGGCTCAGATTAAATTTGGAGATTGCTGGGTGGCGCAATTTGAAGAGTCGGAAGGGCCTATTCTGCACTGTATGTCAATAAATAAGTAATAAAAATAAATAACTAAATTGGGGGATTGCTGGGCAGCATGGCTGGAAGGGTTAGATAGGCCTATTCTGTGCTGTAGCTCCATAAAATATATTTTTTTAGTTCATTGGCTTATCTCTTATAGGTGTTACCTGATCTGCTAAGTAATTCCAGTATTTTCTTAATTTATGTCTCAAAATTTCTTCCTGCTATAACAAAAAAAAATTAACTTTCATTGACAATTTTCTTTTAGATTTATACTTTTCATATTAATAATTGGTTTCTACACTCTCTTTTTGTTTTTGTGATGTTAAAGATTCATTGAGAACTCAGGAATTGGACACACTTCTGCTTGCATCTCAGTGGGCAGATTAAGGGCACAGCTCTGTCTTATTCAAAGACACTAATTTTACAAAATTTTAAGGCATTTTTAAAAAACAGCTGTGGTAGTTTAGCACTTTATAAATTATTATAGTTTTGTATTGGCATAGTTGGTTTGTATTATTCTGAAATGTAATCTTAAATTTCCATCTGTCTTTGCTTGTAAACGTGAAATTTTCCATTTACTTTTACCAGGCCAAGATGCTGTGTGACCAGATCAACACAAATCTCATCACCTTGGATAATATGCTAGCTGAAGGGAAATCTGAGACTGTGGATGAAATTAAGAAATTAAAAGCTAAAGCTCAGGTATTGAAAATATTGACACTTTTGCCAATGACAATTTTGTGATGTGTTGTTTTCTGGTATTTGAATTGGGTTATATGGTGTTTTCCTTATTGCCAGAAAGCAGATTATGCATGTTTTAGATCTACAATTAAATAAGTTGCTATGGTTTCAGTTTAGTTTTATTTTAAAGTTAATAAAATTGCTTAAAGGCACCGCCACCCCTCAAAAGCCTAATTATTAAGGTGTGGTTCTACAAATATCGGACTGCTTGAATTGAGATTCCTACCAGTAAGCATTATTGCATCCTACTTTAATCAGAAAACAGATATGAAGTTCTTACAGATGCTTTTCAATGTTGCCTCCTTATTCCAGGAATACTGATGCCTTTTCTAGAATTCCAAACACCAAACAGGCTTGTTTTAAATTAATTCTTGGAACATGGGAGTTGCAAGAACGTCATGTTATTGACCCCTGAATTGCCCTTGAGAATGTCATGTGAATTCTGCAGTCTATGTGATAATACTGTGAAGTTAGATTGGGTGATACAGAATTTTGACCCAGTGATAATGAAGGAATTATGATATATTTCAAAATCAGGATGGTGTGTGGCGTGGAGGAGAACCCAGAATATGAGTCCTCCCCCCGCCCCCCCCCCATTTATCTTGTGTCCTTTATCGGTTCAGAAGTCATCGGTTTTGGAAGGTGATGTTTTGGAAGGCTTAGCAAGTTGGTGGATTGCAGCATGCAGGGAAATGTGTGGAGCAATGGTGTGTTTGTGGTAGAGGGAGAGGATGTGTAGAATTATGAATAGGATACCACTCGGTCAGGCTGTTTTGTCATGAGTGGTACTGAGCTTATTTTCATGAGTAGCACCCATCTAGAGAAGCGTAAAGAATTACAATCCTATGTTATGCTTTGCAGATATAGGAAAAACACAGGGGTTAGGCAATTTGCAACAAAATATCCAGCTTGCTTGTATCGTGTTAAATTAATTTGGCAGGTCCAGTTCAATTTCTTTTCACTGGTGATTCCCACAATATGAAATGTACAGCATTTGTTGATGGTAGTTCATTGAATATGAAGAGGTAATTTTTAGGGTTGTTGAGGATGGTCTTTTCGAGGTAGTCTTGTAGCATCTTTTTCACTTGTTGCTTAACAGCCTTTGCTGAAATGTTTTCCAGTTTTTTCAGTGTGTAGGCACAAATTGCATCATTATCTGAATAAATCAGAGTGTCAGACTAGCCCTATGTTAATTTATCCATTTTAAATTCCATCCTATCGATAAAGCTTTAGAAACAGACATTTAGGCCATTCTCATGGCCAAAATGATCTTGTATATGCTTGTGATTAAGGATGTATGTGATAGTAGTGTACTTGCTGTTTTTTTTATGCTTTATAGATCATGGTTCATTTGGAGCAATTGAATGAGTGTGGTCTTATTTCAGTTTTTCAATAATAAATGCTGTCCATTTAAATTAATTTAAGTAATGCAGTAGTGTGGAAATGGATGAAAAGTAGAGATACTAGGAGCTAATTAGAGGAATAAAATTCTGCTCGGGGGAGATGACAGCTCTGGAAAAATGACTGTAGAGTAGAACAGCTCCTTAAAGAACAGCAGGAGTGTTAATTATCTTCTTGGCATACTAGTTCTTGATTTTGGAAAAAATCATAATTATGTCAGTCTATAATAATATCTTTTTCTGGGCTTTAAAGTTTAGGTTGGTTAATGCTTTTATAACATTCTTATGACTATGAAGAGATATGGTCACTCTGTCAAGAGAATAAATCAGATTACAAAGAGAATTCTTTCACAAACACTGATTTGAAACAGAAAGAGAATGATTTTAAACATTATTTATTTATGATTATTTCAAAGCTTATTATAGCTACTACAACAACTTGCCTTTGCGCTGTATCAAAAAATGGTCCCCAGTGCCTTGCCTCACAAAGGCATAAACTAAAAGAAACTACTGAAGCACATAGCAAATTGTTGGAGGAGCTCGGCAGGTTGAACAGCATTTGTGGTCCTGATGCGGGTCCTTGATCCAAAATGTTGACTACCCCTCTGCCTCCACAGATGCTACGTGACCTGCTGAGTTCCTTCAACAGTTTGTTTTTTTTTTCACTCCAGGTTGCACCAGGTTGCTCCACAGATGTTACTTACACTGCAGTAGAGTTGCACCGTTTGTGGGCAAAATCATGGTTTAATAGACATTTTTCTGCATTTACTTTAGGTTGTGCTTCAAATTTTAAATTCCTTCCAAATAATTGAGTGCAGACTTGTTCAAGTGAAATAAATACAACATCAATCCTGTGGTACTGTACAGCTGCTTGTGTCTCAACTCAAATCAAGGACGTTCATCTGAGCAAAATGATCTACATGTTAGTTTGGTCATTCATATTTTAAATTCTCCATTGCTTTATCCCTGCCTGTTTCTCTTCAACCTTTTAACCTGCCACTTACCAATATATCTGTGCTACTCTAATTCTAGCCTCTCCATCATCTTCTATTTTAATCACTTCAAAATTGGAAGCCATGCATTGAGCTGCTAAAGTCCATTATAAAGCCCCATTAAGATCCTCCCTAAATTTCTTTACTTTTCCAAATATCGTTCCTCTTTAAAAATCTCCTTAAAACTTGCCTCTTTGGCCAAACTTTTATCATATGTCCTGAAACCTTATGTGATCTTATACAAATACAATGGATTCTGGTTAATTGGGATACATCGGGACAGGGACATTTTAGCCCAATTAAGCGGTTGCCCCAATTAGCTAAAGTTTCATGGAAATAGTTAAAAAGGTATTAAAAAAAGACTACCATTTAACTGAGTGACAAATTATGTACTTAAATGAAAAGCAGCACAAATTAAAACACTACCTATACTACTGATGGTTGCCCTTCATATTTGAAGATGACTGGAAACCTGCTTGGGAGAACTTTTGAAGTGGAAAAGCTGTTGCACTGGGGAAGTTTCACTCTCTCAACCTTCAAAATCAGGGTCCAGTGGCTCTGGATGAGAAGTCATCACAACTCTGGTCTTCCTTGGCTGCAGTAGATGATCGTGACTTCTTTTGTGCCTTGTTGTGTCTGTTGTTCTCCACGGAGCATTGCAGAACTACCTTTCTGGCCATTGGATCTCACTGTTGATGCCATTACCCAGTCCACTGGAGCTGGCTTCATACGTTAGCACAGGCATGTTGCTATCTCACCTGCTGGTACCCTCACCTGGTTTAACCCACCTGTCAAAGTGGTTTACTGGAGCATGGCTGCATGCAAACAGCTACCTGGAGCTGAGATGAGACCTGAGTGTCTGGTGGGGACCTAAGATAACATTCAAGATGATTGTTGATAGCTTCAAATACTTTGTAGTTCCTAACTTGCTGAAGTATTGACATTGTTTCATTTTCACTCCCAACTGTATCTGACATCTCCAAGTCTGAATGCTTGAAACTACAGTGAACAAAACAGTTCTGAATTGTCTTACAGCTTATTTCTCACCAACTAGCAGTGACAAAAATCACTGCTTTTTGAACACAAATACATGCAACTGATGCTGTTTAAAAACTGTTCACTCTAAGCACGGTGTAGTGTCTAAGGGTCTCACAATGTGTGATCAGATTTACTCTTCTGCACACCACTTTTGTAACGTGTAGTTATTTGAGTTACTGCTGTCTTCCTTTCAGCTTGAACTCAGTCTGGCCATTCTCCTCTGGTCTCTCTCATTAGTAAGATGTTTTTTGCCCACAGAACTGCTGCTCACTTGTCTCCTTGTGTCTGTGTGTTCTGTGCATTATTCTACTTTATTACTTATTTATTTTATTTAGTGATACAGCGCAGAGTAGACCTTTCTGCCCCTTCTAACCATGCCACCCGAGCAATCCCCAACAAACCGTAGCCCAATCATGGGAAAATTTACATTGACCAATGAACCTACTCGGTACATGTATGCCTTTGAACTGCGGGAGGAAACCGGAGCACCCGGGGAAACCAAGGTATTCCAAGGAAGGACACAGAATTACAGGGGACCCCAGAACTGAACTCCAAACTCCGGAATACCCCGAACTGTAATAGCGTCACCCATAACATCTTAACTTGGAAGTACAGTGAAATCAGTGGCTTCAGAAGTGCCTTTAATTGCACAGTCTAATAAGTCTCTTAGTAGTCTAAGCCATAAATTCACCAGTTCTCCTAGTGAAAGGTAACATTTTAAAGATAGCATTTGAAATTTACTGGCTCCTTTAAGCTTTTAATTTGTTCATTAACTCTTGCTTCACTGGTCAGTGCACTTTGTTAAAATTTAATAACTTGAATTTACATTTTTTGTGGCCCTGTACACAGGAATTAGCAATTTATCTTGGTATATTCTCTAAGCATTAAAACAAGTACTGTATATTAGCAAAATAATGTAAAATCTGAATCCTGTACTTTAAATGATTTAAATGGAGAATTAAAATAAACAACTGAATTTTAAGTCAAGCAGCACTGTTTCGACATTGCTTGTGATCATATCACTTCAATGAAGTATTTAAATTTCATGGACATTTCATTATAATCGAGAACAAATAATACTGCAGGCTGGGGTTTATGGGAAGGAGAAGGGTACAGGCAAGATAATAACTGAAGAGGCAATGCAATTAAAGTGATTTCTATTTTAATATTTACTATTGGAATTTTACTTTGTTTAGTTAATGTATTGAATAAATAGGATAGGTGATGATAATCAGAGGAGATAATTTTATATCCCACTTTCAGGTCTGACTCTCACTCTAGTTAATTTGTTCCTTCACTGCATATAAATTGGATCTTACAGATATTTCTCGTGTATTTGCCATGTCCAGGAAATTGCAAATCCATAGCTGAAGATTGTAAATATGAACTGTAACCAATTTGGACATATTTACTAACTTTTTTCTGGATATTCTAAAAGCACAAAACCAATTTTAATAGATCACTTGGATCAGCAGGACCACACAAAATGAGTCTGTAACTTCTGTCAATGTTACACTTCAAAGGGAAGAAGCAGACACTAGCTGCCGCAGCAACCAGCACGATCCACCACAAACAGACAGTGAGACTAAAAGCAGTAAGTCCATACTCCCACTGCACTGGACCATGGGTCTCGGGCCAAACCACCGCTGGGACCCAGTAACTGTCAAAAAAAGGTGCCTGCCGATTCTTTTCACTTTTCTCCTTCAGCCTAATCATGTAGGGGCTTTGGAATTCTTTTTGAACTTCGCTCTGAATATTCACCCTCTCATCTCTTTGCAATTCTCTTTTGCTTTGCAGGATATTCCCAATACACTATGGGCAAAGCTGATCCTAGAACGGCTGTCAAAAACGGACTGCATCAAACGGGTAGGAATCGCTCCTGTAGGAATAGTCAAAGAGCAATTACACAGCATGCACACGTACTTGGTATTCAGCAGCGGAATGAGTAGGGGATTGGTTCAGGCAGTGGCTGATTGCTCTGTTGAACAGCAGTGGGGGAGTTTGAAAGTTTATTAAGAGGATAAAGTGCAGGATGAGTGTGTGCATATGCTAATCTGATAGTTGAATGTTGATCAAAGACTAAACACAGAATCCAACTGATTGCCTGGAGCAGTATTCGGGGCTGGGATGGGCCATGTCACCCAGTAACCAGACAAAATAGTCAAATAGAAGTCAGTTTCTGTTGAATGAGTAAGCTTTGCAGTACAATTTTATTTAGTATGATATGTAATTTTGTAGAATATATATTGCAGTACCAAGATATGTAAAAGAATACTCATTCCAACAGTAACAAAGACAATTAAAAGTATTTAAAATTATATCACTTTTAGTTATTTAGCTTCAATATGGATTCTGTACTGTGAGTTTATATTTGTTTTCTTATATTTGGATGTCATTGAAAACTATATCTTCAAGATGACATTCAAATTGTGATCTGCACATAGGATGGAATTTAATCCAGGCAACTGTGAATACTGCACTTCAGGTGGTTAGATTCTGTTAGGACATATAAAGCAAATGACAGTGATCTTAGGAGCATTGAGACCTTGGAGTGCAAGTCCACAGCTCCTTGAAAGAGGTAACACAAGCAGAAAGGGTAGTGAAAAATGCATTTGGTATGCTTGCCTACATCGGCCAGGGCATTGAGTATAAAAGTTGGGACATCATGTTGTAGCTGTACGAACGTTGTTTAGTCTACCAAGTTCTAGCTTTGTACAGTTACAGTTCTAGCTGCCACTCTATAGGAAGGATGCAATATCACTAGAAAGTGTGCAAAAGAGATTTACTGGGATGTTGCCTGGAAAGGACGGTTTTTGTTAAAGGAATAGGCTGGGTTTATCCCCACTGGAACGTTGAAGGCTGAGAAGTGACTTTATAGAAGTTTATGAAATTATCAAAGGCATAGATAGGGCAGATAATTATGGTCTTTTCTGCGGGGGAAGGGAATCAAGAACTGGGATGGAGCACAGGTTTAACATAAGAGGGGAGAAATTCAAAGAAGATCTAAGGGGTAAGATTTTCATACAGGGGATAGTGAATATTTAGAACTATCTGCCAGAGGAAGTATTTGAGGCATCTACAATTACAATGTTTAAAAGGCTTTGGATAGGTACTTGAGTAGAAAGGATGTACAAACCGTTTGTAGAAGAATAAGGCACTATTGCAGAAAATGTGATTAGTTCAGATAGGTATCACTGTCAGTATGTGTAAAGTGGGCAGTTAGAGGCCTTTTTATGTGTTTTACGATTCAATGAATATTTTCAAAGATCTGTGATAGGCCCAATCCTACTGCAAAGTGAGGTCAAGCAAGACTTTTTATAGTAAATATTTTCTCAGCCTTTGATTTTGCACCTGTTGTGTATTTAATATTTCAGTAATATTTGAGTATTATTGTAAATATGTTGTTGATTAAGTATTCTTTATTTGTTTAAATAATTAATTATGGGTTATATGTAAAATTACATGAATTGCATACCTCATGACGCTACCATGTGTTACGTGTGTGCCTTGCTTAAAGTAAACACAAAGTTAGACTCTCATCAGCTCCTTGTTTTTCTTCCAGTTAGTTTAATGTTTTGAAGTTATAAGACATAACTGTGGCGACGATGTATTTTTAAAATGAACCCAAGACACTTATCAGCCTGTTGAAGTACAACTTGACATTTATGTTTTAGAAAAAAAGCAAAATTAAAAATGGTTGAGTAAAATAACAAGCAACGTAGTACGTGCTTCTTCCAAGGAGAAGGTGTTTTAGTTTAAAAAAAGGCAGAAAGTGGAAGAATTCACGGGTTCATAAACAGTTAGTACTATACCCTGTGATAATACTCATAAATAAAAGGAACAGAAACGGCTGGCTACATTGGAAAGATGTGTTCGATTGTTCAACAACTCATGTAACTGGCTGATTTATACTGAGCTAATTGAACAGTACTTTGAAGCAAATAAAATAGCCAATGAGAAACAAGCATCAATTTTGCTGAGTGAACTGGGTTTAGAGACATACAGTTTGCTTCAAAGTTTGACTGTTCCAACTAAACCAGCAGACATTAGCTTCATTGATATCCTGAAAGAAATGCAGGAGCATTTAGAATCAAAACCTTGGCGAATGCAGAATGCTTTAGGTTTCGTAAGCGGAATCAAAAGAAAGGGGAGTGCATTTCAATATACGTGGCTGAATTGAAGAAGTTGCCTGAGCATTGTCAGTTCAGTAATGAGCTTAATGAGACATTGAGAGATTGTTTAGTTTGTGGAATTTTACAAGAAAGCATTCAAAAACATCTTCTAACTGAAGCACACAGCTTACATTTAAGAGAGCAGTTGAAATAGCTATATCAATGGAAACAGCAGACAAATGCAATTCAGTTGTACTCAAGAATGTAAGTGGGTGTAAACAAAATTGTAACACGTAAACATAAACCTGCCTGGCCGGACAAATTGTGTTCTCATTGTGGCAGGGACATGCATACACCAGATCAGGTTTAAACACAAAATGTGCAGAAAATGCAACAAAGTAGGACACGTGCACAAAGCAGACAAAAATAAATGGACTGCAAATGAAAGCGATAAAGATAAAAAAGTCAAGTTACAGTTTCAAAAAGAGCTCTAATCCACATGCTGTTGATGGAAAAAATCTGATAATGATGAGAGTGACACAGGACAGAGTAGCCCTGAGATTTACATTGTGAAAGCTAATAATATTCAAGCAGTATGGGTTACACCAGAAATGAATGACAGTTTAATTAAAATGGTATCGAACACTGGCTGAGCTGTTTCAGTCCTTTCACAAGATGAGTTTGAATGACATTTCAAAGATACTAAACTGAAGCCTGCAGATATCCAACTGAGAACTTATACTGGAGAAAAGATAACTGCTGTGGGAATGACATTTGTAACAACAGCCAACAAGCCACTGTATGTGGTTAAAAAAACAGGAGGGCCAGCATTGAGGGGGCATAATTAGCTGAGACAACTACAATTTGATTGGAGGTCCATTCACCATTTGCATGCCACATTTCCTGTAATAAAGTCAACTGAAAGCAAATTAAGAAAGGTACTGGAAGATACTGGATGATGCCACAATTGTCTCCATGCTATACACAAGGAATCATTGCCCAACAGAGGGAAAACAGGTGTTGGTGCCAACATCTGTGCCTCTGGTTGGAAAGCATATTGGACCAAGGAAGGACCATGCTGCTCAGAGGAACTGTGAAAGTGACAAAAGCAATGCCTACAACAGTTTTTGTAGGCAACATATCTGAGAAAACTTCCGATATGTTAATCAGGCAGTTACTTGCAAAATGAGCATTGATTTAAACTGGAAGAGAATTCAAGGAGCTTCAGAAAAGTTGTAAGCGTTCAGCTTTTGTGAGTATAAGGAACTAGAATCTACCTTGTGTGCACTAAGGTTATTGCATGAACTTCAAGTGGGAGACAAAAAACTGCTGATAAAAGTAAATGCAAAGACCAAAGACCAGCTGGTTTGCCAAAAAGAAAGGAGTCAATGGAGAAATGAAAACAGGGGGATTGTTAGATGATGTGGTGAGGAAATCAAGAGAAGAGATCAGATCGTAAAGGGACCAATAAAGTTCAGAATAAATTTTATTATCAAAGTGCAGTATATATACCATATACAACCCTGAGATTCATTTTCTTGTGGACATATTCAGCAAATCTATAGAATAGTAACATAATAAGATCAATGAAAGATCAACCAAAGTCCACGAACTGTACAAATGCAAATATAAATAAATAGCAATAAGTAACGAGAACATGAGATAAAGAGTCCGTAAGGTGAGATCATTGGTTGTAGGAACATTTCAATGATGGAGCAACTGAGTGTAGTTATCTCCTTTTATTCAAGAGCCTGATGGTTGAAGGGTGGTAACGGTTCTTGAATCTGGTGGTGCAAGTCCTGAGGCTCTTGTACCTTCTACCTGATGGTAGCAATGAGAAGAAACCTGGGTGGGGATTTCTGATGATGCATGCTGCTTTTCTATGATAGCATTTCATGTAGATGTGCTCAATGGTTGAGAGGGATTTACCCATGATGTGCTGGACTGAATCCACTACCTTTTGTAGGATTTTCTGTTCAATGCATACCAGGCCATGATGCAACCAGTCAATATACTCTCCACTACACATCTGTGTTGGTTTAACAAAGTTTTAGATGTCACTCCCAATCTCCGCAGACTCCTAATAGAGGCACTGCTGTGCTTTCTTTGCAATTTCACTTACATGCTGGGCCCAGGATAGGTCCTCAGAAATAGTAACACCTAGGAATTTAAAGTTGCTCGCCTTCTCCACCTCTGATGCTCCATGGACCTTTGGGTTCCCTCTCCTGAAGTCTATAATCAGCTTCTTGGTCTTGCTGACATTGAGTGAGATGTTGTTGTTATGATACCACTCAGTCAAATTTTCAATCCCCCTCTTATATGCTGATTCATTACCACCTTTGATTTGGTGTGTGATATCATCAGTAAACTGTGGTGTCGTCAGCAAACTTGAATATGACATTGGAGCTGTACTTAAGCACACAGTCATAAGTGTGAAGTGAGCAGAGCAGGGTGCAAAGCACACAGCCTTGTGGTGTACCTGTGCTGATGGAGATCGTGGAGGAGACGTTGTTGCCAATCTGAACTGAATGGGGTCGACAAGTAAGGAAATCCAGGATCCAGTTGCACAAGGTGTTATTGAGGTTAAGGTCTTGAAGCTTATTGATTAGTTTTGAGGGTATATAAAATTATGATGGGTATAGATAGAGTGAATGCAAGCAGGCTTTTTCCACTGAGGCTAGGGGAGAAAAAAAACAGAGGATATGGGTTAAGGGTGAAGGGGGAGAAGTTTAAAGGGAACATTAGGGGGCCTTCTTCACACAGATAGTGGTGGGAGTGTGGAAAGAGCTGCCAGATGAAGTGGTAAATGCGGGCTCACTTTTAACATTTAAGAAAAACTTGGACAGGTACTTGGATGAGAGGTGTATGGAGGGATATGGTCCAGGCGCAGGACAGTGGGACTAGGCAGAAAAATGGTTTGGCACAGCCAAGAAGGGCCAAAAAGCCTGTTTCTGTGCTGTAATATTCTATGGTTCTATGGTATGTTGATATTGAATGCTAAGCTGTAATCAAAAAAGAGCATCCTGGTATCCAGATGTTCCAGGATTGATTGAAGAGCAAATGACATGGCATCTGCTATGGACCCTGTTGCTCTGGTAGGCAAATAGCAGTAGGTCCAATTTGCTCCTCAGGCAGGAGCTGATGTGTTTCATCGCCAACCTCTCAAAACACTTCATCACTGTGGATATAAGTACAGCTGAGTGATGGTCTTTGAGGTAGGTCACCATGCTTTTCTTGGGCACCGATATAATTGAAGCCCGCTTGAAGCAGGTGAGTACCATACACTGTCAAAGCGAAATGTTAAAGGTCTCCGTGAACACATCAGCCATTTGGTCAGCACAGGTCTTTAGTATGTGACCAGGTACCCCAATGGTCTAGATACTTTCCGTGGATTCACCCTCCTGAAAGCAGCCCACATGTCAGCTTCAGAGACTGAGATCCTAGGACCATCTGGGGATGTGGGGGTTTGCAATGGTTTCTCCATGTTCTGATGGTCAAAGCAAGCATACAAGTCATGAGTTCATCTAGAAGTGAAGCCCTGCTGTCTCCCATGTCGCTTGATTTAACTTTGTAGGAGTTGATAGCATTCAAGCCCTGCCACAGCTGTTGAGCATTGTCTCGTTGATTCAAGTTTGGTCCGGAATTCCCACTTCACTGGTGAAATGTCTTTCCAGAGATCAAACCTGCACCTCTTGTAGCTTCCTTGGTCTCCAGACTTGAATGCCTCTGATATGGGCCTCAGCGGATTTCGGATCTCATAGTTCATCCAGGGCTTCCGATTGGGTAATGTTGAGACACATTTACAGCTGCTTTAATGAAGTCCATTTAAACTGTGGTGTATTCATTCAGATCCCGCACCAGCAGGCACAGGAAGAGCTTCTTCCCTGAGGCTGTGACACTGCTGAACCTCTCATCACAGCGCTAAGCAGTATTGCAACCATATTGTACTGTCTCAGTACTTTCATATTTGTGTGCTGTAGCACTTTTTTATTCACAGTTATTTTGTAATTAACACTATTCTTTGCATTTCTGGTCAGATGCTAAATGCATTTCATTGGCTTTGTATCTGTACTCGGCACAATGACAATAAAGTTGAATCTAATCTAATCTCTAGACGAGTGCTTGAACATGGCCCTGTCTACTGACTCAAAGCAATCCTGTAATCACTCCTCTGCTTCCCTCAACCAACTCTTAGTTCTCCTAATTTCAGGAGCCTTGTTTTTTTAAGGTCTGCCTGTATGCAGGTAGGAGGAAGATATCCAAGTGATCTGATTTACCAAAATGCTGTCTAGGCAAGGAACAGTAGGCATTCCTTGTCTTAGTATAACAGTAGCCTAGTATATTAGGGCCTCTGGTGCTACAGGTTATGTGCAGATCATAAATGGGCAGGGTTTTCTTCATACCTTGGTTGAAGTCTTCCAAGTATAATTTGAAATGTGCTGGGATGGGCTGTTTTTTGTTTGGAGACAGCATCATGCAGCGTTGCCAGTGCTTGATTATAGTCGGCCTGTTGTGGTCTATACACTGTGGTAGAAGGATTAATAAGAGAACACTCCAGTGAACTAACTGGACCTTCCCAAGATATTGAGATGCACAAACTAGAAGAAGAAAAAGGAGAAGAAAGGTGTCTAGAGCTTTTGACCCACTTCCTACAGTCTCAGAGTGAATTCCTACAACCACCATGGAGGTGGCTCCAGAACCTGAGATTGTTTTTGTAGCCACAAGTCCCACCTGCCAAGCAGAGTGACCTTCCTTGACAGGAAAGGCGTTATCCCACAAGGGTAATAAATCCTCCACAGTGATTAAATTTTTAGTTCTGAATGCAACAATTTGAAGTTTACTTTGCTGTGGATGTCTTCTTAGTAGTTGCATTGCACTGTGTACAGTATATACTGTAGTTGAGATGCATTCTACATGGAGTTGGAGTTTGTACCCAGGAGTGTTGTGTATTTAATATTTTAGTAATATTTGAGTGATATTGTGAATATGTTGAGTAAGCATTCTTTATTTGTTTAAATAATTAATTGCCGGTAATACATAAAAATAAGTGAATTACATATCATTACACTACCACTTGGTATGTGTGTGCTTTGTTTAAAGTAACATCGAAGTATACGACTTATTTCTGTCTTAAAATATTCAAACACTATACTTCCATTACCCTTTGAGGAAGTGAATTCCACGATTTATGATCCTCTGAGAGAAAATCATTGCCTCAGTTCTGCTTTATTTGGATGACCTCTGGTTTCCAGACAGTAACCCCCAATTCTAGGTTCTAACCTCTCTATCCACTCTATCAAGACTCCTCAAGATCTAAACATATTCCAACCAAGTCTGCTTTCATTCTTCAAGGTAAAAGACTAGCCTGTTGAACCCTTTCTCATGAAACATCCCACCCATTCCAGGTGTTAATCCAGTAAAATATATCTGAACTGATTCCAGTTCATTAACACCCTCCTTTAAATAGGAAGAACAATAATATACACTTATACTCCAAATCATGTCTCATAGGTGTCTTATGTAACTGAAGCATAACATCCTTACTTCTGTACACTTGTACAAATACAAAATATTCTACTTCCATATTCAATTATTTGTTGTATCTACATTCTAGCCTTTTTCAGTCACGTATACATACATTGGGTGGCAGGGTAGAGATACGTTTCCACCAAAGGAGATGTAATATAGAAACATAGAAACATAGAAAATAGGTGCAGGAGTAGGCCATTCGGCCCTTTGAGCCTGCACCGCCATTTATTATGATCATGGCTGATCATCCAACTCAGAACCCCGCCCCAGCCTTCCCTCCATACCCCCTGATCCCCATAGCCACAAGGGCCATATCTAACTCCCTCTTAAATATAGCCAATGAACTGGCCTCAACTGTTTCCTGTGGCAGAGAATTCCACAGATTCACCACTCTCTGTGTGAAGAAGTTTTTCCTAATCTCGGTCCTAAAAGCCTTCCCCTTTATCCTCAAACTGTGACCCCTTGTTCTGGACTTCCCCAACATCGGGAACAATCTTCCTGCATCTAGCCTGTCCAATCCCTTTAGGATTTTATACGTTTCAATCAGATCCCCCCCTCAATCTTCTAAATTCCAACGAGTACAAGCCCAGTTCATCCAGTCTTTCTTCATATGAAAGTCCTGCCATCCCAGGAATCAATCTGGTGAACCTTCTTTGTACTCCCTCTATGGCAAGGATGTCTTTCCTCAGATTAGGGGACCAAAACTGCACACAATACTCCAGGTGTGGTCTCACCAAGGCCTTGTACAACTGCAGTAGTACCTCCCTGCTCCTGTACTCGAATCCTCTCGCTATAAATGCCAGCATACCATTCACCTTTTTCACCGCCTGCTGTACCTGCATGCCCACTTTCAATGACTGGTGTATAATGACACCCAGGTCTCGTTGCACCTCCCCTTTTCCTAATCGGCCACCATTCAGATAATAATCTGTTTTCCTATTTTTGCCACCAAGGTGGATAACTTCACATTTATCCACATTAAATTGCATCTGCCATGAATTTGCCCACTCACCCAACCTATCCAAGTCACCCTGCATCCTCTTAGCATCCTCCTCACAACTAACACTGCCACCCAGCTTCATGTCATCCGCAAACTTGGAGATGCTGCATTTAATTCCCTCATCCAAGTCATTAATATATATTGTAAACAACTGGGGTCCCAGCACTGAGCCTTGCGGTACCCCACTAGTCACCGCCTGCCATTCTGAAAAGGTCCCGTTTATTCCCACTCTTTGCTTCCTGTAATACACTCATTCCTTCTGTTAGCCTGCAGGTTACCCTTGGTCAAGGTGTAGTACCTACTTAGCCCTCCAGATTAGGGTCACGTGAAGCCATAGTAGCAGGAGGTGGATGGTCATATAAGCAGCTGGTGCATATCACAAGTCCTGGTTATGTGACCACTGATGCCAGGCAGACAATCTCTGAAGAGTATTGATAATGGCTGGGGTCTTCCTCTGCCCAGAAGAAGACAATGACAAACTACTTCTGTAGAAAAATTTGCCAAGAACAATGAATGTCAAGATTATGATCATCCATGTCATATGACGTGGCACATAATAGTGATGATGATCAGGACATTATGATTCTTGTACCTCAACTCTCCAAATTCTCTTACTATTTTTCTTTTATTTCTTAACATTTTCACACATTGTACTTTATTTGCCCAGATCTTTTCGCGTTCACTTAACTTATCAATATCCCCTTGCAGATTCTTTGTCCACTCCTTGCTGCTTAATTTCCTACCCACCCTTTTGTCATCACCAGATTTAGGAACCTTGCCTTCAGTTTCTTCATCCAAGTCATTTATATAAACTATCAAGTCAGAGCTCCAATCCCAGTGTCACACTTTCCATTATATCTTGACAGAACCCATTTATGCCTACTGTTTCTTGTTAGCTGGGCAATCTGCTATTCATGCCTATGCATAACCTCCTACATTATGAGCTTTTATTGTCTGCAATAACCTTTGATGTGGCAGTTTGTCAAATACCTTCTTTACATCTAATTATCATCCAAGTTCTGCTTTATGTACATCAGAAGTTACTTCAAAGAACTCCAATAAATTGGTCAAACATTACTTCTCCTTCACATACCATGTTAACTTTGTCTGATTACTTTGAATTATCTCTTTACCACCCAGCTACCTTGACAGTTCTGACCATCTCAATATGCATGTGAGTCAATGATCTCCATGTTTGCAAGTTCTGCTGTGGAACTGTGCCAAGCATCTTAGCTCACTGATAATAAACAAATGAGACAATTCCCCATGGTTGTGCAACCAGCCTCTAATAGATAGATTGGTTTGGACTTGAATCAATTCCTTAGCCAGTGTGTTTGAAGTTGTGTAAATTAATGTAGCATGCAGTTTGGTCTTGGCTTCAGCTGTTGTAAGAAATATATAATCAGTGTAGTTATTGGTGTGACAGACCCCTTGGCTTTACTTTCATCACTATTTGGGTCCAGCTGTTACAAAGTTTTAAAATGTCCAGCCTAATATTTTGCTTATGAGGTATTGGTGTTGTGGTTGGATAATGCAAAATTATGTAAGTTACTAACAAGCAATTGAAACCCATACACTCAAACAATACATGATTTGCTGCATTTATGTTACAGTATAACGTCATTGATAGCGGCATGATATACTGTGAATGATGTATCCCCTGTTTTGTGCTAGCATTGAAATGCAATGCTAGAAGTGGAAATTCTGGTGACTAGGTTCTCTTTTTTCCATGTTGTACAAGACCATAAGACATAGGAGCAGAATTAGGCCAATTATCTCATCGAGTCTGCTCTGCCATTCCTTTATTGCTGACCCATTATCCCTTGCAACCCCATTCTCTAGCCTTCGCCCCCCATAACCCTCGACACATTTATTTAGTCAAGAACCTATCAACCTCCACTGTAAATAAACCCAATGACTTGACCTCCATAGCTGTCTGTGGCAATGAATTCCACAGATTCACCTGCCTCTGGCTAAAGAAATTCCTCCTCATCTCTGTTCTAAAGGGACATCCTTCCATTCTGAGGCTGTGCCCTCTTGTCCTAGACGCCCTCATTATATCCTCTCCACATCTACTCTAGGCCTTTCAATATTCAATAGGATTCAATAGGTTTCAATGAGCTCCCCCCTCATTTTTCTAAACTCCAGTGAGTACAGGCCCAGAGCTATTGAATGCTCCTCATATGTTAACACTTTCATTCCTGGAATAATTCTCATGAACCTCCTCTGGGCCTACTCCAATGCTACCATATATTTTCTTAGATGAGGGCCCAAAACTGCTCACAATGCTCCAAGTGTGGTCTGATCAATGCCTTATAAAGCCACAGCATTACATCCCTGCTTTTATATTCCAGTTCTCTTGAAATGAATGCTAACATTGCATTTGCCTTCCTTAGCACTGACTCAACCTGCAAATTAACCATGAGTGAATCTTGCAGGAGGACTCCTAAGTGCCTTTGCATCTCTGATTTTTGACTTTTCTCCCTGTTTTGAAAATAGTCTATATCTTTATTCCTTCTTCCAAAGTGTAAGATCATGCACTTCCCAGCACTATATTCCATCTGAACCCCTCCCTCCTGCATCACCTCATTTCCACATGTTAAATTGAATGATCTTCCTATTTCTAGCCTCACTTGCACGTGGCATGGGTAGCAACCCTGAGATCACAATCATGGAAGTGCTGTCCTTTAATTTAGCACCTAACTACCTGAACTCACTTTGCAGGACCTTATCACCTCTCCTACCAATTTCATTGGCACTGACATGGACCACAAACGCTAGCTGCTCACCCTCCCAAGTAAATGCTATGGACTCAATCTGAGATGTCCCTGATCCTGACACCTGGGAGGCAACAAACAATCCAGGAATCTCATTCTCATCCACAGAACCTCCTTTCTGTTCCCCTAACCAAAGAATCCCTTGTCACTACAGCTCACCTCTTCTGCCTTCTTCTCTTCTAAGCCACAAAGCCAGACTCAGTGCCAATGGCCTGACTACTGTTTCTCTACTCTGCTCGGTCACCTTCGCCCCCCACCCCAGTATCCAAACAGTATCCAATAACCTGCTGTTGAGGGTAATGGGTACAAGGGTGTTCTGCACTGGCTGCCTGTCCCCTTTCCCCCTCCTGACAGTTACCCAATTACCTGTGTTCTGCACATTGAGTATAACTACCTCTCTGTATGTTCTGCCTGTCAACTCCTCAGCCCCTGAATGATCTGGAGTTCATTTTTTTCCAGCTTCCTTAACGCAGCCTGTTAGAAGCTGCAACTGGATGCACTTTTTGCAGGTGTAGTCAAGAACACTGGAGGTCTCCTTGCCTTCCCACATTCTGCAAGAGGAGCATTCCACTATCCTGCTTCGCATCCCCACTGCTCCAAATGTGTAATAATGAAGAAGGAACGAATAAGGAAAAATAAATTACCTGTGACCTACACCACTACTCCTCGCCGAAACCCAGTCCTCTGGAAACATTCCAGAACCTAGTGATTTTTGAAAGATCACTACTAATGTCTCCATAATCTCTTCACCTACCTCTTTCAGAACCCTGGGGTGTAGTCCATCTGGTCCAGGTGGCTTATCTACCTGCAGACCTTTCAGCTTCGCAAGTACCTTCGCCTTACTAATAGCAACTACAGTCATTTCTGCCCCCTGGCACTCTTGAATTTCTGACATACTGCTAATGTCTTCCACAGTGAAGACTGATGCAAAATACTTAATAGGTATTGAATAATACTTAATAAGAGATTGAACTAAACTAGCAATATAATTCACAGGCACATGTATGTTATGTAGGATTTCTGTCATTTATAGTGAATTATGACACAGTCTGATACCTTGTTTAATAAGGTTTTTATCTCTCTGCACAATTAATATACACCTTTATTAAGTTTATAGTTCATAAAAGTATACCCATTGTGCTCAGTAGAGAGCATGGTCGCTGACAAATATTGACCAAGGTCTGTTGAATATCTCATGGGATTAAGCTCCAGCTAGCACTTATGACCCTGTGATGTGAAGAAGTCAAGAGGTTTGACATACTGCATTGAGTTGATTTGTTCTCTTCTACACCAGGCTATGTTAGGCTGCTGTGGTTATATTTATTTAAATGCTTTCTCTCCCATTATCTATCCTGAACTATTTCTATCTCCCCCTTTGTGTTTTTTAAGTACACTTTTTGTGCTTCTTATCAATCTTCTTTTCTGCTTAATTCCCAATGGATATATTAATTATTTCTTGTCAATCATTTGTTCTATGTATTAGTGCAAATCTCTTTGGTCTGTGCTGAGTTTCATAACTTCCTGGTTTCTGCATGCAGACCATAGGCCTGAGCACTTTCAGTCTTAACCTCTCCCAGTTTGTGGCTATAAGATTCTAGCTTGCTGAACTTGAAAATCACTAGTTATTTTCTGTCCTTTCAAGCAGGCCAAGCCCAGGGGAGGTGGTGGTCAAATGAGTCAAGAGGACTGGCCCTGTGAAATCAAAATATTGTGTCTAGATTTCAAGAAGTCCCTTCAGATCAGGACAAACACAGGCAAGAAAATCCTTAGCTGATAATAATCCCCCATTCTTCGCATCATAAACTAGTACAACATGCATTAACAGCAGGTGGGAGAAGCATAGAGTGGCATGGAGTCAGGATGTACTCTGGGTGAGGTGCAGTCTATTACCAAGATTGACCTATGAGCTCCAGCAATGATAGGCCTAGCCAAAGCCTCATTGATATAGCTGCCATAGACAGTCAGTGGGTGAACCAAAAAGAATAAACTTAGTCAAAATAAAGACAGAAAATGCAGTCGGTTAGGCAGCCTCTGTGATGAGGTTAGAATGGTTAATGTTTCAAGCCAGGATTAGGAAAGCATAGGAATAGAACATATTTTAAGTTGTAGAGAAAGGGCAGGAATTTCTAGCAACTGCGATCTTTTTCTGTTTGATGTACCTGCTTGGCTTTTTCTTTACTAATCTACCTGTTGCGGATGCATCTGTTCGCAGTGGAATAAACATCAAGCAGTTCTTATGAAGATTAAGTCCCATCTTCACTCTCAGAATAAGCTCCATCATTCAAAGTTTGAAGTTTTTTGCAAAATGTTAATGCTACACATCACAATCACAATCACATCCAGCAGTTAAAAACTGGGCACACATAATGTACTGTGAGTCATCATCAAAAGCAAAATTGTACTCCAGAAGTCATCACTTTCACTTTATCATGACCATTATCAACCTATGCAACTAACTCTGATCTACCTAAAAATCATCTGGGGGAATCAATAATGTAAGACTGAACACTAGCTAGGTAGAGGAAGCATTGTACATTAGACAGAATTGAACAATACAGCAGTTACCAGATCAGATCAAAACTCATTCATAAATACTCATCCATAAATTCAAAACTATTCATAAATAGTATTGGATGATTAAGCAGCTGATTGGAGCTTGTGATCTCAAGAAAGTCCCCTTTTTGAGCAATGTTGAAGCACAGCACATCAGCATAGGAGACAAAACTTTTGCAACTTTTTTTCAACCAGTAACCATGGTGAAGGCTGATTATGATCTATTCCTGATAGACTTGCCATTGGCAAAATCATTCTTCAACCATTTTGATTCACTCAGAATTTTATAAGAGACATAAATAGGTAAGATAACATTTTTCCCCACAGAGGGGCTATCAAAAACAAAAAGGTATGGGCTTAAGATGAGAGGAATGAGTTTTAAAGGAGATTTTAGGTGATTTTATTTTATATAGAGTAGATGATCTCTCATGGTGATTGTATCTGATTCCACAACCACCTCTAGCATCAAGCAGACCAATAACTACAAATTGCTGTTCAATTTCCACAAAATTTGTTGAAGCCTTAGCTCAAAAAGCTGGTTTCCGGTGGTGAAATGCAGCTATTTATAAAGGTGACTAGACTGGATGTCAAGGTAATTCTTAACCAAATTTAGCATCAAAGAATCATTGTAAGACTCCATACCAGCTGCTGTCACGTGTTAATACAAAAACGATGTTTATGGTAGTTGGAATGATCATCGCTGCCCAATGATATTAATAAAGAAGTTACTCAAGGCATTGACTTAGGCCAAGCCATCTTCCATTGCATCCCATTCAGTAATGAAGATCAGTCTGGCCAAGTAATGTGTGCAGCACAATGACCAGTTCCAAAGAAAAGATAGTTTTAATACCTCTCATTAGCACCAATGGTATTATAATTACAGAGTCCCAATTATCAATATTTTGGCAGTCACCAATAACTATAGACTTAACAACAGTTATGTAGGTACTCTGCTTAACTGAAAGATTGATCATACATTTTAACACTAATCCTGTCTTAACCCATTTTATTCTCCCCCACATTTTTCCATCAAATGAGTATCCTAACGATTTACCTTCTGATATCCTGAAGATTTCGTCATCATCTGTAAGGCACGTCAGAATATAATTTGAATTCCTGTCACTTGCCTAGCTAAGTTTAGTTCCAATAGTCAGAAGCTTTCAGGAAAAACAACACAAATGGTGGACCCTAAATTTGCCACCCTAAACCTTCATTTCCTTCACCACAGCATAGTTTGCCAGCAGTGTATACCACTTTCACTATATGCTCTGCAGAAATTAGCCAAGATTTCTTCATTGTCACTTCCTAAACTGTTGACCTCTGCCATCTAGAAGAACGAAGTAGCACTCATATAGGAACATTCCTCCTGCAGGTTCTCCTCTGTCACAGTAAATCCTTATGTATAATCCATGAGGAGTCCTGATGTAGGAGATTGGCTGGAAATGTGGGCCGTCCATTTGCCTCCAGAGATGCTACTTGATCCAGAGTTCTTTCAGCAGCTTGATTTTTGATGGATCTATATCATTGCTCATTCATCATTGTGAGATTTAATTCCTGGAAATCCAAACCCAACATCACTCTGATGGTACCTTTACCACAGGGTCTGAAATGATTCAAGAAACTGGCTTACCTTAAAGTAAATGAATTCAAGAGAAAATTAGGCTGTTCTCTACACTATATCTGTGCTGATGTTCCACATGAGCCTCCTGCCACCTTATTTCTTCTTCCCACCATTAACATATTTTTCTCCCTCATGCACTTAACTGACAAAACCATAAGTGTATTTGAGATTTGCCTCAATTACTGTATGTGATAGCAAGTTCCAAAGATTACTATTAATTTAAGCACTGATTATTTCACTGGTGTGCAGACATCAGACTGAAATGTTGAATTCTATTCCTTCAAAAGTAAAAATAATCTTTCTCAAGTACTTGTTTCAGGGGAAACAAATGGCCCTCAGCCAATGATAACTTGGACCATTATCTTAGGAGTGTTGAACTGAAATGGCCCACGCTCTTTGAGGCATCTGACAACATGTACTGAGGTCTCAGAAGTCATGTTATTGAGGCCAAGGCTCTAGAAGGAGGCAAGGCAGAAAGTGGAAGCTAGTTTTCTCTGAAAACTTGTCCAGGCTTTTGACACTTAAAATTGTTAAAAATGGTCTTAAATCTTTAAAAGAAATAAAAATATTAAAAGAAAACTTTAAAGCACCTAGCAAAGTTAAGAAACTTCCATTTCCCAACTTTTCTTCAGGGCTAGGAATCTGTGTTCCAAAGGATAGGGTTGACAATTATATATCAGCTGATAGGCAGTATCTATGGAGAAAATGAAAAGTAGATGTTTCACACTGCAACCCTTCATTAGGACTACTGTGTCCTGAACACAAAATAATCTGCAGATGCTGGGGTCAAAGCAACACTCACAATACGCTGGAGGAACTCAGCAGGTCGGGCAGCATCCGTGGAAAAGTTCGGTCGATGCTTCGGGCCGGAACCCTTTGTCAGGACTGTAGAGGGAAGGGGCAGAAGCCCTATAAAGAAGGTGGGGGGAGGGTGGGAAGGAGAAGGCTGGTAGGTTCCAGGTGAAAAACCAGTAAGGGGAAAGATAAAGGGCTGGGGGAGGGGAAACAGGGAGGTGATAGGCAGGAAAGGTGAAGAAGGAATAGGGGAAAACACAATGGGTAGTAGAAGGAGATGGAACCATGAGGGAGGTGATAGGCAGCTGGGGGAGGGAGCAGAGTGACATAGGGATATTTTTCACCTGGAACCTACCAGCCTCCTCTTTCCCACCCTCCCCCCACCTTCTTTATAGGGCCTCTGCCCCTTCCCTCTACAGTCCTGACGAAGGGTTCCAGCCCGAAACGTTGACCGATCTTTTCCACGGATGCTGCCCGACCTGCTGAGTTCCTCCAGCGTGTTGTGAGTGTTGCTGTGTCCTGAAGAAGGGTCTCAGCCTGAAATGTCAACTGTTCATTCCTCTCCATAGATACCTGCCTGACCTGCTGAGTTTCTCCAGTATGTTCTGTGTGTAACTCTAAATTTACAGCATCTGCAGAATCTCTTGCACTTATATATCAGGTTTGCTTGATGTAGGCTGGGAGAGAATGGGACTTTAATCCTTGGGAGCCAAATGTGATTGAATCTGCATCGGACTCCACATAAAATCCAATGATGGAACAGAATGAGAGATCTCCCTGTATCTAACACAACAAATTCTAGATCTATGACAAATCCACTTAAACACAGGATTTAATTACTCAGTGATTCCCTTTGGATCTCTATTTTAGTAACCAATGAAGAGGTTAATTAACAATTTATATATATTTACATGTGAATTCAAGACAGTTTAATGTCATTTCCTGTATATAAATGTAAGGAGAACGAAATAATCATTATTCCACATTCGACACCAGCACAAAAACAAACGCAAAAGATAACAAGCACAATAATAATACTAATAGAACACAATAAATATAAATACATTAGATAACTTATGTACGTTGATTGTATGTTCATAAAGTGATGGTAGGCTGTACGTTAGCTGACTGACAGGAAATAATAAACTAGTGCTGGAGTTAGTGGATGGAGGTGTTGATCAGTCTTACTGCTTGGGAAAAGTAACTGTTTTTGAGTCTGGTGGTCCTGGTGTGGCTGCTACAAAGCCTCATCCCCAATAGGAGTGGGACAAACAGTCCATGAGCAGGGTGTGTGGGATCCTTCATGATGTTACTGGTTCTTTTCTGGCACTTTTCTTTATATATGTCTTTGATGGCAAGTAGGCTGGTGTCAATGATGCATTGGGTAGTTTCAACTACCTGTTGTAGAGCATTCCAATCTGCCACAATGCAGTTTCTATACCAAACAGTGATATTGCTTGTTAGAATGTTCTCTACTGCAAGTCCATAGAATGACATGAATATGGATGTGCAAAGTGCAGGAGGGGAGGAGAAGATGGCGGCGCGACGCAGCGCACGCGGCCGCTCGGAAATGATATCGTATTTGTTAAGTAGGTACCATGCACAATCCTGATTTGATGGAGACAGACTTGAGAAGCACGGAGGAACATCTGGAGAAACTTCTGAAATGCCTGCTTCGCTGCCGCTGCTACTGTGCGATCGAGAATCTCCGGAGGGAGGGGAAGGCCCCAAATCCTCGGCTTTGCCTATTGCCTGTTGTTGGGGCTGAGGTCGAAGCACTTGGCAGAAATGGTGCTTGGTGCTTGGTGTCGGAGAGCTGGTCAGAGGCTCGAAGTTTTTGGACGGACTCAAGAGTCGGCTGTGGTCGGGTGCTTTCAGGGTGCTGCATCGGCAAGTTTGCGGCGCTGGAAGCTCATGGCAGGGAGAGTTTTTTTTTTCCTTCCTTCTACCGTCTGCGTGAGATGATGGGACTTTCGAGAGACTTTGAGACTTTTTTTTACTGTGCCCATGGTCTGTTCTTTATCAAATTATGGTATTGCTTTGCACTGTTGTAACTATATGTTATAATGATGTGGTTTTTGTCAGTTTTTCAGTCTTGATTTGTCTTGTGTTTCTGTGATATCATTCTGGAAGAACATTGTATCATTTCTTAATGCATCCATTACTAAATGACAATAAAAGAGGACAGCCTGTCCTCATAATCTAATCTAATCTAATCTAATCTTTGGCCTCCTCAGAAAATAGAGGAATCGGTGAGCTTTCTTGACTGTGTAGGATGTGTTCTGGGACCATGAGAGATTGTGTGCGATGTGCACTGCCAGGAGTTTGAAACTCTTTGCAGTTTCCATTGCTGTGCCACTGATGTAAAGGAGAGATGGGGTGACAGTGGTATGAGTTCTCGATAACCATCTCCTTTATCTTGTTGATATTAAGGATGAGGTTATTTGCCTGGCACCAGGTGTCAAGCTCTTCCACCTCCTCTCTGTTGGCCATCTCATTGTTGTTACTGATGAGTCACCACTGTTGTGTCATCAGCAAACTCGATGATGTGATTGTTTGGGTGTTTGACAATGCAGACACGTGTGAGCAAATTGTACAGCGGTTGGCTCAACACACAGCCCTGGGTGATACCTGTGTTGAGGATGAAGAGGAGGAGGAACAGTTGTGCATCCTGACTATCTGAGATCTGTTCATTAAGATGACCAACACCCAGTTGCACAGTGGTGTATTTAGATCAAGGAATAGGAGTTTGTGCACCAAGGTATTGGGACAATAGTGTTGACTGCTGAACTGAAATCCAGAAACAGCATTCTGACATGAGTGTCTTTGTTTTCTGGATGTGTCAGGGCCAAGTGAATGACAGATGCTATGCTATGCATCTGTCATAAAGCGGTTCCGTCAATAAGCATAAAGGTGAGTGTCTAATGTGGCAAGAATAGAAAAATTGAGAGGTTCCTGTTAGAAAGCTGTCTAGTTTAAGATGGTGCTACCGAAGGCGTGCGACAGCTTACTGGTATTTCGACAGTAAAGGAATGCAATTAAAAACATTATTAATAACACTTTCTTGAGGTGATTTGTGGTGAACTATAAATGCAAACAATGAAGAGGCGAGTGAAGGAAAAGCAAATTTTCGAGATGTGCCCTGCTGGTGTGCTGCAAATCGATGAAGTTAGAGGCATGCTGGTTGAAGTGAATGACTTAGGGGAGAGAAGACAGGACAGAGGAGTTCTGATGCCCATCCAGCTGGCCTGGGTGCAAGGGTGGATTGCTTTAAGTGCCGATCCAATTTAGAGAGGTCAAGAATGGTTTCTTCAGCAGCAAAATCTAGGTTTGGAGCAAATTGCTGGGCAGCATGTTCTATGTCCGGAGTGATTCACTACAGCAAGACCCAAGTCCTAAGGTGAAGTACAATCCACTGTATGACAATCTAAACTCTGGCCATATAGACTGGAAGGACAGGGTGTTGAGAATCGGGAGAGGTTGGATTGCTCTGGGTGCCAAGCTGATTTCGAGAGGTTGAGAATGGCTTCTTTGGCAGCACAATCTAGGCCTGGAGCGGCAGAGCCAGGGTTCTAGTGCAAGGTTCAGACAGTCTAATCATCAGCCCAGATAGACTGGGGGCTCCTCTCTCTGCAATGCTAAGGTGGTGAGACTGTCCCCGGCTGCTGTGCTTCGTGTCTACGAACTTTACAGTGATTTGCCCTGCAAATAATGATGAACTGAATACTGAGGCTTTGGGCCTCCTCCATGCTGCTCTGGGGATTTGGACCTAAGGACTCGATTTGGTTTGGAATGCTATTGTTATTGCTCGCTTGCATTGTTTGCATGATTTGTTTTTTTTTCTCTTTCTCTGTGCACATTGGGGGTTGATCTTTTTTTAAAATTGGGTTCTTTTGGGTTCCTTGCTTTGTGACTGCCTGTAAGCAAACAAAGCTAAAGCTTGTATAATTTATACATTCTTTGAATAATTAGAATACTTCGAAACCTGCGGAGGGTTCCTGTACTGTGGAAGACGTCCTGCCTCGTCCCTGTGCTGAAGACGCCGCGCCCCAGCGGCCTCAATGACTACAGACCGGTGGCATTGACCTCCCACATCATGAAGACCCTGGAGAGACTTGTGCTGGAGCTGCTCCGGCCTATGGTCAGGCCACACTTAGATCCCCTCCAGTTCGCCTACAAGCCCCAACTAGGAGTTGAGGATGCCATCGTCTACCTGCTGAACCGTGTCTACGCCCACCTGGACAAGCCAGCGAGCACTGTAAGGGTCATGTTTTTTGACTTCTCCAGTGCATTTAACACCATCCCCCCTGCTCTGCTGGGGGAGAAGCTGACAGCGATGCAGGTGGATGCTTCCCTGTTATCATGGATTCTTGACTACCTGACTGGCAGACCACAGTACGTGTGCTTGCAACACTGTGTGTCCGACTGAGTGATCAGCAGCACTGGGGCTCCACAGGGGACTGTCTTGTCTCCCTTTCCCTTCATCATTTACACCTCGGACTTCCACTACTGCACAGAGTCTTGTCATCTTCAGAAGTTTTCGGATGACTCTGCCACAGTTGGATGCATCAGCAAGGGAGATGGGGCTGAGTACAGGGCTACGGTAGGAAACTTTGTCACATGGTGTGAGCAGAATTATCTGCAGCTTAAAGTGAAAAAGACTAAGGAGTTGATGGTAGACCTGAGGAGAGCTAAGGTACCGGTGACCCCTGTTTCCATTCAGGGGGTCAGTGTGGACATGGTGGTGGATTACAAATACCTGGGGATACGAATTGACAATAAACTGGACTGGTCAAAGAACACTGAGGCTGTCTACACGAAGGGTCGGAGCCGTCTCTATTTCCTGAGGAGACTGAGGTCCTTTAACATCTGCCGGATGATGCTGAGGATGTTCTATGAGTCTGTGGTGGCCAGTGCTATCATGTTTGCTGTTGTGTGCTGGGGCAGCAGGCTGAGGGTAGCAGACACCAACAGAATCAACAAACTTATTCGTAAGGCCAGTGATGTTGTGGGGATGGAACTGGACTCTCTGACGGTGGTGTCTGAAAAGAGGATGCTGTCCAAGTTGCATGCCATCTTGGACAATGTCTCCCATCCACTACATAATGTACTGGGTGGGCACAGGAGTACATTCAGCCAGAGACTCATTCCACCGGGATGCAACACTGAGCGTCATAGGAAGTCATTCCTGCCTGTGGCCATCAAACTTTACAACTCCTCCCTTGGAGGGTCAGACATCCTGAGCCAATAGGCTGGTCCTGGACTTATTTCATAATTTACTAGCATAATTTACATATTACTATTTAACTATTTATGGTTCTATTACTCTTTATTATTTATGGTGCAACTGTAACGAAAACCAATTTCCCCCTGGATCAGTAGAGTATGACTAGGACTATTTTTCCTATTGATATAGCAAATAGGGGAAGCCTACAAATTATTTTGACAATGTCTTTTCCCTAAATATTTTTAAAATCAATTTTTTTTGTTGATGCACGTCATTTTAAATTAATCAAGTATCGTAAAAATTTCAGATGAAGGTTTTCTTTAACAAATAAAATAAGATGTTATTTCTTTTTTTATCTCCATGAGCTTTATTTGTTTTCAGTCCTGTGTAAATGACTTTAAAAGAGGATTAGTGAAGGAATTTAGACAACTAGCCCTATAGAACCGGTTTTAACAAAATAATGAGCCACAGCTAGCAACTTGTTTAAAGCTATTTCCTTGGAGTCATGAAAATTTGTAAATTTGACACTTACAATAATTTTGGTATCCCATGATAAATTAAGAGAAAATTTGAGACTAAAGAAAGAACTTATAATAAGAACCTAGATAGTAGGAGAGAGCATAACAAGGGAGAGAAGTCAAAAAGTACTATGGAATGTAAAAGGGAACTAAGAAACTAAATTATGTAGGAAAAATAAAATATTCTTTCAGCAGATAAATATAAGAAGAGAAGTTGGGAATAGAAAAGAAAAAGAACCACTAGAGATAGACAGCATAAAATCAAGGGTAGATAGTGAGATACCAGAACTATTAATTAATTATTTTATATCACTATTTATCAGGTAGACATATCTGGTCAATGTAACAAGAGAAGATGAAACTAAATGTGATGCCTTGGTGTTTGAAATAAAAGAGAAATATTAATTAATCTAATCAAACTCAAAGAAAATAAAATCCATATTCCAAATAGTTTACATCTAGCCATTATAAAATAATCTGGGAAAGTAATAGCAGATTACAAAAACAACTGTCAGGAAAAGGTTCTGTGCCCAAGAACCAGTGAACAGCTAAAATTTTGAACTTTGATAAAGGAGATATAATATATGTGAAGAATATAGAATAGGCATCTTAACGCCAATAAGGGTTAACATATGAGACGCGTTTGATGGCTCTGGGCTCGCTGAAGTTTGGAAGGATGGGGTGGGGGGGGAATCTCATTGAAATATATTGAATATTGAAAGGCCTAGAAAGAGTGAATGTGAAGAGGATGTTTCTTATAGTAGGGAGTCTAGGACCAGAGGGCACGGCCTCTGAATAGAGGGATACCCATTTAGAACAGAGTTTAGGAGGAAATTCTTTAGGCAGAGCGTAGTGAATCTGAGGAAATCTGTGTCACAAATGACTGTTGAGGCCAAGTCATTGAGTATATTTAAAGTGGAGGTTGATAGGTCAGGGTGTCAAAGGTTACGGAGAGAAGATAGGAGAATGAGGTTGAGGAGGATAATGGTTCAGCCATGATGGAATGACAGAGCAGACTCGATGGGCTGAATGGCCTAATTTGCTCCTATGTCTTATAGTTTTATTGTCTAATAATAAAAATAATGGAAATACAAATGAAATTAGAAAAACATAAATTTAAAATATATTATGTAGCCAACATGAAGATATAAATAAGTTTAGGGGCAAGTCCATTGAGCCTGCTCTACTATTTAATCATTTAATCTGATTGCTAACTCTGCAATGTCAGACATCCCACCCTGCAAGAACTCATTTCATGGAGGTAGCACGATCAATTTACGGGAGACTTCCGGGAGAGGTGGGATGTCTGCAATAGAGTAGCTCCTTAGCAGCGAGCCAGCAAGTTTAAATAACGTTAACTATGCTAATGAATGAATGACACCTGTTAAACTCACCTCAACATGTCTTTTACAGTCTTAACCCACCAAGGGCAATAGAAAAGTCACTGTTGCAAACAGTGCAGCGAGCAACACTGTCATTATTTTGACCCCTATTAGGCAGGGGTACACTTTAGTGTAGTCTGGGGTGATGTACGTTTTATATTTTTTTAGACCACTCTGCCATGGCGTGCTCTCGCTTGCTGTCTCTTTCTCTCTCTCGTGGTTGCTCGCGCGCTCTCAAGCGCTCTCGCTTGCTTTCTCTCTTGCTCCCTCTCCCTCTCTCGCTTGCTTTCTCTCTCGCTCTCTCTTGCTTTTCTCTCGCTCGCTCTCAAAAATAATTGATTTCCGTGATATTGTATATAATTTGCGGGCATCAGGGAGCCTCTATTAATGTGCGGGAGACTCCTGGAAGTTCTGGGAGAGGTGGGATGTCTGCAATGTCATCTATTCATGTAATCTTTCACCTCCCTGCTTATCAAGATTCTATCTACTTCTTCGCATAGATAGGTGACATTAGGCAAGGCAGCTGCTGACATTGTTGCTTACTCTGTCATACCACAGTTACAAAATATGATAAAGGAGTACTGCGGGCAGTATCACTATTGAGATACCCACTGAATGCTCTGCATTAGTTTATGTTTGCTGTGTACATTTTGGAAGATGTTTGAGCAGTTAGTTCTGATGCAACCTCATCAGTTTTCTGTGCCTCTTATGATTGTATATCCTTCTCTAAGGTCATTCCTCAGCCTCTTATTTCCAGGAAAAATAGTCCCCCTACTATCCAGTCACTTCTTGTAACTCAAGCCCTCAAGCCCTCCAGTCCTAGCAACGTCCTTGTAAATCTTTTCTACACCTTTTCCAGTGTAATGATATCCTTCTTATAGCTAGGTGATTAGAACTGAGGTCAATACTCCAAGTGTATTCTCACCACAACGACCTGTCAATTGTCACATGATGTCCCAACGCCCATAGTCAGTGCCCAGGTTTATGAAGGTACTCATGCCAAACATTGTCTTCGCCACCCCATGTCCCTACCTGCTACTACTGGTCTTTAATTTTATGTTTGTACACCTTGTTTTTACTTTTCTACAGCACTCTCCAGAACTTTAACATATTAACAAATCTTTCATTGTCTGTAAAACACTTTGGGAACATCTTGTGTTCATGAAAGCCACTAAAAGAAATAAGGTATTTCTTTGATAGATAGATAGATAGATAGATAGATACTTCATTGATCCCAAAGGAACTTACTGTGTCACAGCAGCATTACAATGAAATTACTTGTCACAGGTGCACAGATATACAAATATTAGAAGACAAGTAAGAAAGAATAAAAAAAAGTTGCTTTAAAAATAAGATGTACAAAGTTTACAAGTCAAATATTACAAGATTTCCAAGTAATATTATACAGTTACGGCACATTCACACCGTCCAGATAAGAAGTGATGGTAGTATTTCGCAGCATGTCTGTTATAGCAGGGTGTGGTAAACAGAGCTTAAACAGAGCTCTGGTAAACAGAGGTTCATAACAGTCTAATAGGAGGGGGTCATCACTTCCCTGGCTACAGATCAACTCTTTATAGAGCACCATGGCCGAGGTAAGAATGACCTCATATAGCGCTCTTTGGAGCAGCACCGTTGTCTTAGTCTATTACTGAAAGCGTTCCTCTGTTCAGCCAAGGTAGCATGCAGAGGTTACTTCAATACAAGCATTTAAAATTTGTTGCTGTTTGAAATAACAGATATAACATTGCTTCATGTGATGAAATGAATAAAATATCAACTCATTTTTACTTGTTAGGAAGTTGAGATGGAGTTATAAACTGTGGTAAAGTGGGCAGCAGGCCTGCATGTAGCCTGATGAAGGCCCAGTGACTACTGGAAATTGTTCTTCTGGCCTTCTTTTTATAATCAGAATTAGGTTTATTATCACTAATATATGTCATGAAATTTGTTGTTTTGTGGCAGCAGCATAGTGTAAGACAAAAAATTGCTATAAATTACAATAAGAATGTATGAATAAAAAAAGTGCAAAAAAAAAAGAGTAAAATAGTGAGGTAGTGTTCATGGGTTCATGGACCATTCAGAAATCTGATGGTGGAGGAAGGGCAACCATTATACCAGTGCCCAAGAAGAGCAGGATGAGCTGAGTTAACAACTGTCATCCAGTAGCACTCACATCTATGGCGATGAAGTGCTTTGAGGGGTTGGTTATGGCTAGAATCAACTCCTGCCTCCAGCAAGGACCTGGACCCCTTGCAATTTACCTATTGTCACAATAGGTCCACGGCAGATGTGAGCTCACTGGCTCTCCACATTGCTTTGGATCACCTGGACAATACAAATAACTGTCAGGATGCTGTTTACTGACTGCAGCTCAGCTTTTAACACAATCACTCCTACAGTTCTGGTTGAAAAGCTCCAGAACTTGGGCCTCTGTACCTCCCTCTGCAAATGGGTCCTCAGCTTCCTAACTGGAAGACCGTAATCTGTGCAGGTTAGAAATAACATCTCCGCCTCACTGACAATCGACACCGTGCACCTCAAGGATGTGTGCTTAGCCCACTGCTTTACTCTCTCTACATCAATGACTGTGTGGCTAGGCACAGCTGAAACGTCACCTATAAATATGCTGATGATACAACCATTGTTGGCAGAACCTAAGATGGTGACGAGAGGGCGTACAGGAGTGAGATATGCCAGCTAGTTGAGTGGTGTTGTAGCAACACCCTTGCACTCAACATCAGTAAGACCAAAGAACTGATTGTGGATTTCAGGAAGTGTAAGGCAAGGAACACGCACAAGTCCTCATTGAGGGATCAGAAGTGGAAAGGGTGAACAAGTTCAAGTTCCTTGGTGTCAATATCTCTGAGGACCTAGCCTGGACTATTGATGAAGCCATAAAGAAGGCAAGACAGCAGCTATATTTCATTAGGAGTTTGAAGAGATTTGGTATGTCACCAAAACACTGGCAAATTTTTACAGATGTACGGTGGAGGGCATTCTAACTGGCTGCATCACCATTGGTATGGGGGTCTACTGCACAGGATCGAAGTCAGCTGCGGAGAGCTGTAAAATTAGTCAGTTCCCATCATGGGCACTGGCTTTCGTAGTATCTAGGGCATCTTCAAGGAGTGGTACCTCAAAAAGGGGGTGTCCATTATTAAGGACCTCCATCAGCCAGAACATGCCCTCTGCTCATTGCTACCATCAGGAAGGAGGTACAGAAGCCTGAAGGCACACACTCAATTCAGAAACAGCTTCTTCCCCTTTGCCATCCAGTTTCTGAATGGACATTGAACCCAAGAACACTACCTCACTACTATTTTATTTCTCTTTTTTGCACTACTTATTTAATTTAACATATATACATGTATTTTTTTTACTCTAATTCACAGTTTTTTACTTTCTCTATTATTATGTATTGCATTGTACTGCTGCTGCAAAGTTAATAAATTTCATGACATATGCTGGTGATATTAAACCTGATTGATTCTGATTCTAAAGCTGTTTCTAAAACATTGAGTGTGTGTCTTCAGGCTCCTGTACCTCCACCCTGATGACAGTAATAAGAAGAGGGCATGTCCCAGATGGTGGAGGGTCCCTTATGGTGGATGCCACCTTCTTGAGGCATTGTCTTTTGAAGATGTCCCCGATGGTGGAGAGGCAACTCAGGTGAGCTAATAACTTTGGCCACTGGAAAATTGAGCTGATCTGCATGCGGTTAAACTCCACAATGGAGGGAGCAGTAAACGGTAGGGTGGAAAATCCACAAATTCACATAGCAGATTTGATGTCAGGAGTAGCCACTACTATTAAGATTTACTGTAAAGTAAATCTTAAATATAGGTTGGCTTTTCTTCAGCAGCCTCCATCTGTTTGGGTCACTGTAGAATCAGAAAAATGAGCAGAATTTTTACTTCTTCATTAGAATCTAGAATTTAAATTTGGCAAGTATTTATCAAGTTTGACAATTTATGCAAGTGTTTTTGTTAAAACATATTCTTCTCCAAACTAATACAAACAATCCTTGCCTCAACTGAGAAACTGCAAAAGATTGCCTTATGGCAGTTTATTTTGGAAATGGTGTAAAGTAACTATGTATTTGTGTTTAATGGAAGTAAAACAGAAACTTATTCAAATTAATTTATATGGGTTTGCTTTTCCCTAGGTGCACCTGCAATAGACATGTTATTAAGATATGTCAATATTTTGTTGCCTTTACAAACTATTTATTTTGTCCCACAGACTTATGAAAGCTTGGCAGCCTTTCAGCTTGCTTTGTGGTGCTGCAAAATATGACATTTTCTCCTAAGTTTCAGCCTCAAGGTTTTAAATAGATTGGAGGTAGAAATTTGTCTTTGGTCTGAATCACTAAATACACAATATAGCAGCAGCTAGATTTCCACAATTCATCTCTGTTGATTACATTGGAGTTTGCTTGATTAAAGCAGACCTTGTTCCATATCATCCATCCCTAACTCTCCTTCAGCCCTCCTGCTGCTGAAACCCTCATCCATACTTTATTACTTCCAGACTTTGCTTTTCTAGTGCTATCCTGGCTAACCTCCAGCCCCTGACATTTTAAATTTATCTTATCCAAGACTCCGCTGAATGTCCCATAATTTGCGCCACCTTATTCCCCTAGTGCCACTGACTTCTCAGTTTTGTACCACCACAAAACTCCACAACTTCACTGGTACCCATCTTTCCAATCATTCCCACCTCCCAGGATCACCCTGTATCCTAGCAATTGTTGCCTCTTGTGAATTCCAAATTTTCCCTGACCTACCCTTAGTCTTCAACTGTTTCAAACCCTCCAAAAAGGAAATTTGTATCTAAACTTTTGCTACTCTTTTAAGATGCTCCTTACATTTCTGATTGACCTTTTTTCCATGTCCTAATACCTGTTTATGTGACATAAGAATTAGGAGCAGGAGTAGGCTATTAGCCCATAGCTGATTAGGCAATAGACTCTGTTTCACCAACCTGCCTTTTCCCCATAACTCTTAATTATTCCTCTATGCAAAAATCTATCCAATTGTGTCTTAAATATATTTAATGAGGTAGTCTCTATTGCTTCCCTGGGTAGAGAATTACACAAATTCACTGCTGTCTGGGAAAGGTGGTCTCTCCTCATCTCTGTCATAAATATATTGAGGCTGTGTTCCCGAGTTCTAATCTCACTTAACAACTTTCCTGCCTCTATTTTATCAATCCCTTTGACAATTTTATATGTTTTAATAAGATCTTCTCTCTTCTTCTGAATTCCAGCAACTATAGTCCCAGGTGACTTTTTTTTCCCTTATGGACTAATTCTCTTATCTCTGGAATCATCTTTGTGAACCTTTTCTTCGCCACCTCCAAAGCAAGCATATCTTTGCTCAAGTAACAAGACCAGAACTGAAGCAGTACTCAAGGTATAGCCTCACCAGTACCCTGTACAGTTGCAGCATAACCTCCCTGCACTTAAATTTAATCCCTCTAGCAATGAAAGCCAACATTCCATTTGCCTTCCTGAAGACCTGTTGCACCTGCAAACCAACCTTTTGCAATTCATGCACAAGCACTCCCAAAGTTCCTCCACGTGATGGCATGCTGTAAATTTTCACTATTTAAATAATAATCTAATTTTCTATTTATCCTTCCAAAATGATTACCTCACATTTACTAGTGTTGTACTCCATCTGCTGGACCCTTGCCCACTCACTTAACCCATCTATAGTTCTCTGCAGACTCTCCGCATCCTCTGCACAATTGTTTTTTCCACTCAATTTAGTGTCACTGGCAAACTTAGATACAATCAGTTTCCTCGTCCAAATTGTTATATATATATCATGAACAGTTTCAGGCCCATCACTGACCCCTGCAACACTCTACTCACCACTTACTGCTAACCAGAGAAACATCCATTTATCCCAATTCTCTGCCTTCTACTGGTTAACCAATGCTAATATATTTTCCCCAACTCGAGGCATCCTTGTCTTCTGGGATAAGTTTTTTTTATGTGGGATGTTATTGAACACCTTCCAGAAGTCCAAGTATACAACATCCAGCTGTTCCCTTCCAATCATTGTGCTCATTATATCTTCAAAGAACTCCAGTAAGTTTGTCAAACAGGACCCGCCCTTCAAGAATCTGTACTGTGTCTGTCTGATGGAACTACTTCTATTCAGATGCCTCACTATTTCTTCAAGCATTTTCCTGACAACAGACATTAAGATATCTGGCCTATAATTCCCTGCATTTTGCCTACATCCTTTTTTTTGGAGTGACATGACAATTACTGTCTTCCAATCTGCCAAGACCTGCCCAGAGTCCAGAGAATTTTGATAAATTATCACAAGTAAGTCCACCATTTCTTTCAGTACCCTGGAATGCATCCGCAGGACCAAGGGACTTACCTACATCTAAGCTCACTAATTTGCTCATCACTACCTCTTTAATGACAATGATTGTATTGTAAAATGGCAAATTTTGTCCATTAATGGCTTTAAAGATGTTGAATAAAGTTGCTATTCAGCTGCAGCTTTTTGGCTGTGTTTTCAGAATTTCATCTGTTTTGAAGAACTTAATCTTAAAAAGCTTATGAATAAATATCGTTGCTTTTCCAACTCAGCTGAAGCTTCTTGTAAAAATTGTTTAATGTGTTAGAAAAGCATTCAGAAACATTTTTCAGCTGGAGATAATTCATATGTCATGATATTGCAATAAATAATAATTTCTGTCTGATTTGGATGGGCCATTGCACAGGGTTGGAAAAAAGCTGCAGAGCATTGCAAACTCAGCTGGCTCCATCATGGGTACCAGTCTCCCCAGCATCAAGAACATCTTCAAAAGGTGATGTCTCAAAAAGGCAGCATTCATAATTAAGGACCTCCATCACCCAGGCCATGCTGTCTTCTTATTACTACCATCAGAGAGGAGATTCAGAGCCTGAAGCCACATACTCAATATTCTAGGAACAGCGTCTTCCCCTCTGCCATCAGGTTTTTGAACAGACCATGAACCAACCCATGAACACAAGCTTACTAATTTTGCTATCTTTTTGTAATTTAATTTTTTTATATAGATGTAACACTCAACTCTATCAACCCACGTTCGTCTAGGGGGAACTGCCAGCTGCCTGCCAAACTGTATCTTACGTTTGCGTAGATGCTGTGTATGCACCCTGGCACAAACCCACAACTCTAAATATCAGTCAGTACACAATGTACATTTAAACAATTACACTTTATGAATTCTACTGTGACTATGGAGTTAGTAGAGAAACAAAAATATAAAATAAAAAGGTGCCAAGAATAAAGATTATACAGTTCGTGCACACGTTGGAGCTCACGCAATATCCTCGGCCCACCATTCGATTTCCTCCAAACTCCACGACCCTCAGACTGGGACTAACCACGGTGGTCTACCAGAGCACTTCCCGCATGTCCTCCCTCTTCGCTTCTCCTCGCCGAACTTCCCCGATTACTCACTCAGGTTCCCACACATACAGATTGCATAACATAACTTCCATTGGTTAATTCCCCATTATCTACAACTATAACCCAAACATTCCAGCTACAACGAACATTACCTCATCAGTTAACATTACAGAGAAGCTATTTCATTATAACACTTCAGAGAAGCCATTTTATTATTAGCAGTTAACAGTTAACATTGCAGTTAATATTACTGAGAACCCTACATATAATATTGTAATTTATGTTTTATTGTATTGCACTGTACTGCTGCTGTAAAACACCATTTTTAAAATGACCCTGATTTTCAGAAATTATAACATTTAGCGGTTATCTTCTATAAAATATATTTTGGCATCACTTTTTATCTAATTATTTTGTTGTTCTATCAGGACTTTGGAACTTATTTCAAAAGCTTCCTCATAGATGATACTTAAGGTCCTATACAATTATCTCTAACTTCTGATCTTTCTTTCACTCAATTTAGTATATTCAATTGGAAAAAAGAAAAAGGTGTTATGTATTTAATATTTTGGTAATATTGTAAATATATTGTTTGATTAAGCATTCTTTATTTTTTACATAATGCTCTGCAGGCTATCTGTAAAAATATGTATGTAAATAGCATATGCCACTAGATGATACACACTCGCTTAAAATAAAAAAAATGAAACTAAGATACATTATCTCCGGGCTCCCATCTTTTCCGTTCAATTAGTTTAATGTTTTGGAATTACAAAACATAGCAGTGGTGATGAGGAAGTTTTAAACAAACACAAGATGACTAACTACCTGGTGAAGAACAGTGAGATATTTGAGTTTTTAAAAAACTGCAATGCGAAATGGTACGTGTTTCTTCAGAGGAAAAAACATTCAAGTTTTTAAAAAAAGCAGAAAACAGACAGATCTACAGGTTCATAAACAGTGAGTAATGGCTGATAATGATTATAATTTTAAGAAAGCAGACATGGCCGGCTACATCAGAAGAGTGATGCATTTGACTACACAACAAATAACTGGATATTGTGTACTGAATAGATTGTGCAGTATTTCAAAGTCAATGGAATAGCCAATGAGAAACAAGTACCAATTTTGCTGAGTGCATTGGATTTAAAAGCATACAGTTTGTGTAGAAATTTAACTGTTCCAACCAAACCAGCCAATATGAGCTTTGTTGATATCATGTAAGTAATACAGGAATATTTAGAACCAAAACTATTATTGATTGCAAAATGTTTTAAGTTTTATAAGCAGAATCAAAAGGAAGGGGAGTCCATTTCACCATACATGGCTGATTTGAAGAGATTAAGCATTGTCAGTTCAAATATGGGCTTGATGTTGCATCAAGAAATTGTTTAGTTTGTGGAATTCACAAGAAAGCATTCAAAAACGCTTCTAATGGAAGTACAAATTACATTTAAAGGACCAGTTGAAATTGCTGAATCAATGGACACAGCAGATAATGACACAATTGAGTTACATTCAGGATTGAAAGTGAGCATGATTGCATTTTCTAAACAGAAACGCACCTGATTGAACAAGTTGTCTTACTGTTGTGGCAGAGGGTCACACTAAACCAATGCAGGTTTAAAGGTGAAACTTGCAGAAAATGCAACAAAGTAGAACACATACAAAAAGCATGTCAGGCAGACAAAAATAAATGGAGTACACAGGAAAGAGAAAAAAATAAAAAGTCAAGTTGCAGTTTCAAAAAGAGCACTAATCTGCAATGCTGTTGACAAAAAATCTAATGAGTGGATAGTCTTGAGATGTACAATGTGAAAATTAACAATAGCCAAGCAATATGGCAAATTGAACAGCAACTTAGTTAAAACAGAAGTGGACACTGTCTCAGCTGTTCCATTCAATCCACAAAATTAGTGAATGTCATTTCAAAGAAACTGAATTAAAGCCTGCAGATGTTCAACTAAGAACTTAGACTGAAGAAAAGATAACTCCCGTGTGAATGACATTCATAATAGTAAAATACAACAACCAACAAACACAAGCCAGTGATGTTGTGGGGATGGAACTGGACCCTCTCACGATGGTGTCTGAAAAGAGGATGCTGTCTAAGTTGCATGCCATCTTGGTCAATGTCTCCCATCCACTACATAATGTACTGGGTGGGCACAGGAGTACATTCAGCCAGAGACTCATTCCACCGAGATGCAGCACAGAGCGTCATAGGAAGTCATTCCTGCCTGTGGCCATCAAACTTTACAACTCCTCCCTTGGAGGGTCAGATACCCTGAGCTGATAGGCTGGTCCTGGACTTATTTCATAATTTACTAGCATAATTTACATATTACTATTTAACTATTTATGGTTCTATTACTATTTATTATTTATGGTGCAACTATAACGAAAACCAATTTCCCCCGGGATCAATAAAGTATTACTATGACTATGACAACAAGTCACATTGAGCTTGTGTATGGCACCAGCATTATGGGGTCATGATTGGCTGAGACAACAACTTGATTGAAGATCCATCCACTATTTGCATGCTACATTCCATGTAAACGAGTCAACTGAAAGCAAATTAAGAAAGATACTGGATGATACACCATGAACCATTGCCGGAAGGACCATGCTGCTCAGAGGGCTCGTGAAAGAGATGAAAACAGTGGTCCGACGATAACAGTTTTTGTTGGCAACATGTCTGAGAAAACTTCCAATATGTCAATCATGTAATTCTTGTGAAATGTGGCTTGGTTTTAAGCTGGAAGAGAGCTCATGGAGCTTCAGGAAAGTTCCAAGCATTCAGCTTTTGGGAGTATAAAGAGTCAGAATCTACTTTGTGTGCACTAAGGTTATTACATGAACTTCAAGTAGGAGGCAAAAAGCTGCTTGTAAAAGTTAATGCAAAGACCAAGGCCCAGTTGGATGAATGGAAGGCCAAAAAGAATGGAGTCAATGGAGATCTGAAAACAGAGGATTCATCAGATGATGTTGTGGATGAGGAAACCAAGAGGAGAGATCAAATCGTAAAGGGACTAATAGAAGGATTAATAAGAAAATACTCCAGTGAACTAAATGCACCTTCCCAAGATCAAGATGTGCATCCGTGAAGGAAGAAAAAGGAAACAAAAGAGGAGGATAACATAAGTACTATGAAAATGGAAAAGGATAAATGAGATCTAAGTTCTCGAGAAAATAACAAATTCAAAGATAGTCACAAGAAACATAGAAACATAGAAAATAGGTGCAAGAGTAGGCCATTCGGGCCTTCGAGCCTGCACCGCCATTTATTATGATCATGGCCGATCATCCAACTCAGAACTCTGCCCCGGCCTTCCCTCCATACCCCCTGATCCCCGTAGCCACAAGGGCCATATCTAACTCCCTCTTAAATATAGCCAATGAACTGGCCTCAACTGTTTCCTGTGACAGAGAATTCCACAGGTTCACCACTCTCTGTGTGAAGAAGTTTTTCCTCATCTCAGTCCTAAAAGGCTTCCCCTCTATCCTCAAACTGTGACCCCTCGTTCTGGACTTCCCCAACATCGGGAACAATCTTCCTACATCTAGCCTGTCCAATTCCTTTAGAATTTTATACATTTCAATAAGATCTCCCCTCAATCTTCTAAATTCCAGAGAGTATAAGCCTAGTTGATCCAGACTTTCATCATATGAAAGTCCTGCCATCCCAGGACTCAATCTAGTGAACCTTCTTTGTACTCCCTCTATGGCAAGAATGTCTTTCCTCAGATTAGGGGACCAAAACTGCACACAAAGAAACTAGAAGAAGAACAAGGAAGGTGTGAAAGGGAAATGGAATGTGAGAAAGAAAGAGTTGGATAAAGAGAGCGAAAGAAGCCAGGACCAGGAGAGAAGCAAAGATCGAAGTAGGTCCACAGGGAATAGCTGAGAAAAGAAGAAAAGTGCCCAGAACCACTTCCTGCAGTCTCAGACTCTATTCCTATAACCATCCCAGAAGAGGCCCCAGAACCTGCGATTGTTTTCACAGCCACAAGTCTCACCTGCCAAGCAAAGTGAGCACCCTTGTCAGGAAAGATGTTATCCCAAAAGAGTACAAAATCCTCTAAAGTGATTAAATTTTTAGGCCTGAATGGGAAAATTTAATATTTACTATGCTGTGAATGTCTACATATTAGTTGTATTATATAGTATATATATATATATATATATAGTTATGTACATAGTATATAGTTGAGGTGCATTTTATATTGAGTTGGAGTTTATAACTAAGCAGGGAGGAGTGTTATGTATTTAATATTTTTAAAATATTGGAGTAATATTGTAAATATATTGTTTGATTAAACATTCTTTGTTGTTTACATAATGTATTGTGGGTTATATGTAAAGGTACATAAATGGCTTATGTCATTGCACCATCACGTAATATGTGGACACCTAGCATAAAGTAAAAAGCAAAACTAAGATGAGCTGTCTCCAGGCCCCCATCTTTTCCTTACAAAACATAACAAAAGGGAATTGGAGCAAAATTTATTTTACTCTGCGACATGAAAAGTAGGGTTTTAATATCCCTAGGTTCTTTCCTGATTGAATTAAATAACTCCTATCATTTTTATATGTTATTCATCATTGTTTCAATTTCATACCTCATAATTATGGTCATCCAGCAATTTGATGTGTTGGCTGGTCATCTAATCAAGTGTTTATTTTTGTTTTATTTTTGAGGTCTAGATTATATCCTAAATAAAACTAGTATATTTTCACTTCCTTCCATTGAAACAGGTCACAAGCATTAACCATATGCAAATTGCTTGTAATTATATTTCTTTTTTTAATAGACTTTGTCTGGTTTGCTTTTGGTGCCTAGTATGCAATTAACCCCGATAACTAAATTTATGTTTGTGCAGTCAATTGTGAAATCCAGCAAGGATGAATTTTCGTACACCATTGTCTAATGTTCAGCTAGGTCAAGCCTGTGTGTTTTATGCTCGTCCATTTGACTCCCAGGGTAGCCCTTTTCCCTGTGACATCTGCTCAGTTGCCTGTCCCTCTTCAGTTCCTGTACACATGCAGATGTTCCGTCCATAGATCAGTGCCGTGCTTAAGGAGCTCAGAGTACACAGGCTTTTGATGTCTGATAAAAAGAACCAACTCACTGGAGGTAAGGAGAGAATGATCAGAATGTCAATTAACCTTGGCTAAACAAGCTGGTGATCATCTGTGATACATTGTTCAGTTTATAATCATGTACATGTTGATGATCATGGCACCATTATAAACTTTGTGTATAAAGATTTTTCTTCTGCCCAATCTGTAACACATGGTAGAAGTTTCTGATAACAATGATATAGATAAAACATTGTCCTAGTAGTTGAAATAACTCCAATATGAATAAAAACAGAAACATTTGACCTGACACACTGGATATACTTTTAATCCTATATAGCCAATGGGAACGAAGTGCACGGTTAAAATTGTTGCAGAGTGCTGTTTGTTATTTTTAAGTGTAGGTTTATTTTTAGTCATCTAAAATTAAACTTAATGAATTTATGGACATTTAGTGCAAGCAAGGCCCAAATGACATTTTAGCACAAAATTATATTAAGTCCCTGTTAATATCCAACCCTGTTCTGTTAGCCTGGCAAAGAGAGAGTACCTTAAGATGCACTTAACTCATCTCAGAACTCATTGCATTTTTCTGGTTAGAATGCCGTGAGAACTTCCAGTTTCTAGATTGTTTTTGTTTCTCAAATTCTAGTGTCCATGCCAGGAACACCAGACTCAAAAACAGTTACTTTCCCCAAGCAGTAAGGCTGCTCAACCGCCCCCCCCCCCCCCACCACCACTACTTTATCATCTCTTGTCAATGTCACCTTGTGTACAGACGCTCCTGTGCCTTATGGACATACAATCAATCTATGTGTATAAGCTATTTTATGTATTTACATTTATTGTGTTTTTTTTAAATGTGTTCCTTATCTCAGTGTGTTATTTATATGCTATATCAGATCCAGAGTAAAAATTATTTTGTTCTCTTTTACACTTGTATACTGTAAATGATATTAAACTATCTTGAATATTGAAGCAACACACATCAAAGTTGCTGGTGAACGCAGCAGGCCAGGCAGCATCTGTAGGAAGAGGTGCAGTCGACGTTTCAGGCCGAGACCCTTCGTCAGGACTAACTGAAGGAAGAGTGAGTAAGGGATTTGAAAGTTGGAGGGGGAGGGGGAGATCCAAAATGATAGGAGAAGACAGGAGGGGGAGGGATAGAGCCCAGAGCTGGACAGGTGATAGGCAAAAGGGGATACGAGAGGATCATGGGACAGGAGATCCGGGAAGAAAGACAAGGGGGGGGGGACCCAGAGGATGGACAAGAGGTATATTCAGAGGGACAGAGGGAGAAAAAGGAGAGTGAGAGAAAGAATGTGTGCATAAAAATGAGTAACAGATGGGATACGAGGGGGAGGTGGGGCCTTAGCGGAAGTTAGAGAAGTCGATGTTCATGCCATCAGGTTGGAGGCTACCCAGACGGAATATAAGGTGTTGTTTCTCCAACCTGAGTGTGGCTTCATCTTTACAGTAGAGGAGGCCATGGATGGACATGTCAGAATGGGAATGGGATGTGGAATTAAAATGTGTGGCCACTGGGAGATCCTGCTTTCTCTGGCGGACAGAGCGTAGATGTTCAGCAAAGCGGTCTCCCAGTCTGCGTCGGGTCTCGCCAATATATAAAAGGCCACATCTGGAGCACCGGACGCAGTATATCACCCCGGTCGACTCACAGGTGAAGTGTTGCCTCACCTGGAAGGACTGTTTGGGGCCCTGAATGGTGGTAAGGGAGGAAGTGTAAGGGCATGTGTAGCACTTGTTCCGCTTACACGGATAAGTGCCAGGAGGGAGATCAGTGGGGAGGGATGGGGGGGACGAATGGACAAGGGAGTTGTGTAGGGAGCGATCCCTGCGGAATGCAGAGAGAGGGGTGGGAGGGAAAGAGGTGCTTAGTGGTGGGATCCCGTTGGAGGTGGCGGAAGTTACGGAGAATAATATGTTGGACCCGGAGGCTGGTGGGGTGGTAGGTGAGGACCAGGGGAACCCTATTCCTAGTGGGGTGGCGAGAGGATGGAGTGAGAGCAGATGTACGTGAAATGGGGGAGATGCGTTTAAGAGCAGAGTTGATAGTGGAGGAAGGGAAGCCCCTTTCTTTAAAAAAGGAAGACATCTCCCTCGTCCTAGAATGAAAAGCCTCATCCTGAGAGCAGATGCGGCGGAGACGGAGGAATTGCGAGAAGGGGATGGCGTTTTTGCAAGAGACAGGGTGAGAAGAGGAATAGTCCAGATAGCTGTGAGAGTCAGTAGGCTTATAGTAGACATCAGTGGATAAGCTGTCTCCAGAGACAGAGACAGAAAGATCTAGAAAGGGGAGGGAGGTGTCGGAAATGGACCAGGTAAACTTGAGGGCAGGGTGAAAGTTGGAGGCAAAGTTAATAAAGTCAACGAGTTCTGCATGCGTGCAGGAAGCAGCGCCAATGCAGTCATCGATGTAGCGAAGGAAAAGTGGGGGACAGATACCAGAATAGGCACGGAACATAGATTGTTCCACAAACCCAACAAAAAGGCAGGCATAGCTAGGACCCATACGGGTGCCCATAGCTACATCTTTAGTTTGGAGGAAGTGGGAGGAGCCAAAGGAGAAATTATTAAGAGTAAGGACTAATTCCGCTAGACGGAGCAGAGTGGTGGTAGAGGGGAACTGATTAGGTCTGGACTTCAGTTAGTCCTGACGAAGGGTCTCGGCCTGAAACGTCGACTGCACCTCTTCCTACAGATGCTGCCTGGCCTGCTGCGTTCACCAGCAACTTTGATGTGTGTTGCTTGAATTTCCAGCATCTGCAGAATTCCTGTTGTTTGAATATTGAATCTTGTTTAACCATGCTAAATTCTATTTGCTGATTACAGGCATTTTTTTTAATCAGCTTAAATGATAGAGGAAAAGTAGTACTGGCTTTACTCGCCTCTGTGCCTCACTGGCTCCACAGCCTGTAGACTCACTTCAGGTGAATCTGCAGCTCTCTCCCCATGTATTATTTGGCTATTTTTAAAATTATTTGACATGATTTGTACTTTTTTGTCCATTGGATGTTTGTTGGTTTTTGTTGTGTGTGGTTTTTCATGGATTCCATTGTGTTTCTTTGTTTTGTGGCTGCCTGCAAGACGATGAATCTCAAGGTTGTATACAGTATACATACTTTGATAATAAATTTACTTTGAACTTTGGACCTTAAAGTTGGTGTTGGAGGAGGGAGTTACAACATCTTCATTAGCCAGCATGAGCTGTAGCTTAACCTATTCCAACTATATGTAAGTAGGAATGCTCAGCATATCGGCTATATATGCTGAGTCAGGTTCTAAGTGCAGTGTATCAAAAGGCAGTCTTGTTCCACCCAAGCAGTGACAGACTTCTTCATCCCCTTGCAGCAACACCTACTGCCTACTGGTTGCTTCCTTCCCAGTGGCTGTCAAAGTTACAACAGTCCTTGACCCATTTGCCTCTTGCAGATACCATTGTTTTGTACACAACTAAACTAAGTAGATCGCCAATGTTGTCTTCCTTACTGAATCATCAGTCAGCAAGGGACCACCAAATAATTTAAACAATACTTGCTTTTCTTTGTAGCCAGACTATCACTGGCTGTCAACTGAAAACAGTTGTTCAGTTTGAAAGGGCTACTACTCTATAGTCATTCAAAAAAGTAGGATTATAAATATATATGAAAAGTACTCAGGGGCTATCACAGTATTTTATCAATAATATTTTGACTCCTAATCACACTGAAAAGCAAGTGCAAATTTAATTGTCACAATTTTATGTGAATCTTTTGAAGAGGTGACTAGAAGGATTGACAGGGCAGTACGGTGGATGTTGTTTATGTGGAATTTAACACATTTTAACAAGGATTTTGACAAGGTCATTGGGTGTAGTTCAAGTGGAGGTCCACTTGATAGACAGATCCAAAAGATAAGATTACATGGGATCCAGGGTGAGCTAGCTTGATGGATACAAAATTAGCTGGGTGGAAAGTGTTAAATTGTTTTTCAGATTAGAGGGGTATGACAGTGATGTGCTGCAGGGGTCAGTGCTGAGCTCCCTTTTGTTTGTTATATCCAATAACAATTTGAATGAGAATATAGGTGGCCTGAAAATCCATGGTGTGGTGGACAATGAAGTGTTGTGGGGTTTGTCTAAAGTAAAGTCTAAGATCAACTGGGAAAGTGGGCAAACAAATAGATGGAATTTAATTTGGACAAGTGCAAAGTTATGTATTTTAGGAAGGTAAACCAGGGTAGGACTTGCACTGAAAATGGCAGCCCTGGGGAGTTGCAAGAACAGAGAGACTTAGGGTTAGAAGTACATAGTTCAATGTAAGTGGCCACACAGGTAGACAGGGTGATGCAGAAGGCCTATGGCATGTTTGACTTCATTGAAAGGAATATTGGGTCCAAGAGTTAAGAGTTAAGATGCCATGTTACAGCTGTACGGTTGCTGAGACCACGTCTGGAATATTATATGCATTTCTAGTCACCATACTGTGCGAACACTCTGATTAGGTTAGAGAGACCATAAGACTCGGAGCAAAATTAGGCCATTCGGCCTATCGAATTTGCTCCACCATTTCACCATGGCTGATTTATTATCCCTTTCAACCCCATTCTCCTGCCTTCTCCCTGTAACCTTTGATGCCCTTACTAATCAAGAACATATCAACCTCCACTTTAAATATACTTAATGACTTGGCCTTCTCAGTCAATTGTGGCAATAAATTCTAAAGAGTCAGCATCCTCTAGCTAAAGAAATTCCTCCTCATCTTTGTTCTAAAGGGACGTCCTTGTATTCTGAAGCTGTGCCCTCTTGTCCTAGACTCACACACTATAGGGAACATCCCCTCCATGTCCATTCTATCTAGGCCTTTCAATGGGTTTCAATGAGATCCCTTCTCATTCTTCTAAACTTCAGCGAGTACAAGCCTAGAGCCATTAAGTGTTCCTCATCTGTTAACCTTTTCATTCCCAGTTAACACTCTTCTGGACTCAATCTGAGAGAGTGCTGAAAAGATTCACAAGAATGTTGCTGGAACTGGAGGGCTTGAATTATGAGGAGATGTTGGATATGTGGTCCTATTTACCAAGAGTGAAGGATGCTGAGGTTTACAAAAATGTGATGAGAATAAATAAGCTAGATAAGTCTTTTTCCCAAGACAAAGGTTTAAGATAAGAGGGAAAAGATTTTAAAGGGAACTGAGTGGCAACTTATTCACATGGGAGGGTGCATTGGATACATGGAATGTGCTGCCAAAAGAAGTGATAAAGGCAGGTACAATTACAACATTTAAAAGGCATTTGGACGGGTTTGTGGATAAGAAAAGTTTAGAAGGAGATGGCAAATACTGGCAGATGGGGCTCTATCAGGAAGACACCCTGGCTGACATGGATGAATTTTTCTGTACTGTATAGCTCTATGACTCTAACTCAACTGCACAGTAATTATTTTCATTTTGTTTTTAAGGGCACAGTACATCTCTCACCATATTCTCCAAAGTAGACTGTAGAATGATGATGCCGTATATAATAACACCATGCTGAAAATGGACCCTCCCACCTTTCATTTACCCATAGCGCTGTGCTGACTGCTAGTGAAAACCACACATTGTTTTTCTCTTTCAGAAGCTTTGCCCCTGGACTCTTCATCTCTGTGCTGCTTAGCAGCGCTATCTTTTGGCCTTCCTCCTACCAGAACCTTGATATGTTCACTCATGTTGGTGCTTCACCACATGCACAATCACCTGCATCATTCTGTCGCATACAGCGTGCCCAGTCTCTGTTCTGGTGCTTTAAACAGTGGGGGGCAGAGAGACAGACAGACCGAGTGCTCCATTTATTTTTACCATCCCTTCCATCTCGGTAACTTAAAACATACTTGTTCTCTCACTTTGATGTATCTTCTTTTTCTTTTTGCACAGAAACGGCCCTAACTAATAAGTATCTCCAGTATTTAATATTTTTATTGCAGATTTCCAATCTCTGCAGTTTTCTTTTGCTTTTGAAAAATTCAAAGTACATTTGTCAAAGGGGAGAAAGAATGAAAGTACAAAGAAGCTGAAAGTTCAACAAAACTTTTGAAAAATTAAGCTGGTGAAAAGAGTAGATATTTTAAATCACAAGCAAGAGAAAATCTGCAGATGCTGGAAATCCAAGCAACACACATGCAAAATTCTGGAGGAACTCAGCAGGCCAGGCAATATCTATGGAAAAAACTACAGTAAACATTTCAGGCCGAGATCCTGAGGCAGGACCCTCAATCCAGCATTTTGTATGTGTTGCTTGGGAACCCATGCCTTAGATGCTATAACATAAAATTAAACATTTCAGAGAACATGGTAGCAAGGCAAAAAGTAGAAAGGTGATAGGTAAATGTGTGGCTGTAGGGCTTGTGCAGGTGAGAAGGCTTCAAGTACATGGTTCATTGGGCTGTCCTTCAGGGCAAGTGGGACATGTACAGGAAGGATCTGAAGGAACACCAATATTCTTGCTGGGAGGTTTTCTACTGTGTCTTGGGAGGGTTAGTTGACAGAGGTGTAGGAACCAGAAAAGTATGTCAGCAAATGGAAGGACTGAGGGAAAGGTAGGTGTTTGGTCAAGTAAAGCTGAAAGGAAGGACAGGTTGAGCCAGGTTAATAAACACAATGTGGCTTATGAGCTGATGTGTAATTATTTCAGTGTAAAGATTATTGCAGGTAAGACTGATGAATTTAGGGCTTGGAATAGTATATGTTGTAGCCATTACAGAGACTTGGTTGAGAGAAAGGCAGGACTGGCAGCTGAATGTTTCAGGCGCGATAGGGGAGGGTATAAAAGAGTTGGGTGACTTGCATTACTGAATATCACAGTTGCAGTTATAGAAAACATCATGATGGCTAATCCAGTGAGGCAATATAGGGTAGAGTTCTAGAAAAATAAATGAACTGTCAAGCAATCACTATGATGGAGTTAACTATTGGCTTTACAATAGCTCAGATAGAGAAATGGAGAAATAAGTAGATTATGGAAAAATATAAATACAACAGGGTTGTTATAGTGGATATGTTTAAGTCAGTACTTTGGATTCACCAAGAAAGTAGACGTAACAGATAGTGAGATCAAGAAAGGGAGTGTTGCTATCAAGAAAGGGGAAATATTGGGGAACTTTAAGTTGGATAAGTCCCCTGGGTCTGATGGGTTACCTTAAGTTATTGAGGGGAGATTGCTGGGGCCATGATAAAGATCTTTATATGCTCTTCAGTCACAGGCAAGGTCTGAGAGGACTGAAGAATAGGCACTGTTGTTCTTTTGTTGAAGAAAGGCAGTGGGGACAATCAGGAAATTATAGCCTGGTGAGCCTCAAGTTCCATTTAAATTATTGGAGAAGGATTTGAAGGATCTAGTTGCATTTGAAAAAAACAGATTTATTCCAAAAGTCACCATGCCTTACAAACGTAATTGAGTTGTTTTTAAGGAGCTGATGAAAATAATTGGTGAGGGCGGAGTAGTGGATGTTGTTTACATGGACTTTAGTAAAACATTTGACAAGGTCCTGAAGGAATGCTAATCCAGAAGATTAAGGTACATGAAATTCAGAGACCTGGTAGGTTGTATTAAATATTGGCATGGTCATAAAAGATAGAGGGTAGTCATGGAGGGGTGTTACTCTGACTGAAGGTTGTAACCAGTGGTATTTCACAAGAATCAGTCCTGGGGCCTCAGTTGTAAAAGTAATTTGGAGGAAAAGGTAAATGACACAAAAATTAATGGATTGTGGTGAGCGAGGAAGGTTGTCAAAATATTCAGCAGGATATCAACCAACTGGAAATGTGGACAGAAAGATAGTAAGGTGAGACATCTCACTTTGGAAGATCAGATACAATAGGAAAGTGTACAGTAAAAGGCAAGACCTTTAGGAGCACTGATGTACAGAGAGATCTTGCAATGCAATTGCTCCCTGAAAATGACAACAGAAGTAGATAGGTGGTAAAGTAGTCGCAGAGCATACTTGCCTTCATGGGTCAGCATTGAGTATAAAAGCCTGGAAATCATGTTCCTGTTGTATAAAACTTTGGTTAAGCCACATTTAAAGTATTGTGTGCACTTCAGGATGCCACATTATAGAAAGGATGTGGAGGACTTGGAGAGGGTGCAGAAGAGGATGCTGCCTAGATTGGAGAGTATTAATTATAGCGAAAGGCTAGACAAATGTAGATTGTTTTCTCTTGAGTATTGGAGGTTGAGGGGTAAACTCAAATAGATAATCAGAGTCTTTTTCCCAGGGTAGAAATGTCAGTAACTGAATGGTATACCTTTAAGCTGAGAAGGGGAAAGTTTAAAGGAGGTTCATGAGGCAAGCTTTTTTAAACTATTGAGCGGATGCTTGGAATATTCTGCCTGGGGAAGTGATGGAAACAGATAGAATAGCAAAGTTTAAGAGGCATTTAGTGGCGCGTGGCCAAATGGTTAAGTTGTCGATCTAGTGATCTGAAGGTCGTTAGTTCAAGCCTCAGCTGAGGTAGCGTGTTGTGTCCTTGAGCAAGGACATATTGCTCTGTGACGACACCGGTGCCAAGCTGTATCGGCCCTAGTGCCCTTCCCTTGGACAATGTCGGTGGCGTGGAGAGGGGAGACTTGCAGCATGGGCAACTGCCAGTCTTCCATACAACCTTGCCCGGGCCTGCGCCCTGGAAACCTTCCAAGGCGCAAATCCATGGTCTCACAAGACTAATGGATGCCTATATATAAGAGGCATTTACACAGGCACATGAACAGGCAGGAAATGAAGGAATATAGACCACATACGAGCAGATGGGATTAGTTAAGGTTGGCATTATGATCAACATAGACATTATGGGTCAAAGTACCTGGTCCTGTGTTGTACTGTGTTCTACATTCTGTGTTCTTAAAAAAATGCTAGAAAAAGTAGCATACACCCAGACATTATTGAAATGAAATGCCATAAGAAGACTGTTATACAAATCAATTTTCAGAGTATTTTTGGAAAGGATTGGGATGTGGGGCGTCGGTGATTTGTTGGTGACTTGTACAGTAATGTTACTTATACACTGATATATAGTATTTTTCTGATATAAATAGGCATGATAGAATTCAGTTTATTTTTTACTTTGTACATTTGTTGTATTTGCTAAAATTTACATGAAGCAACCAAGTAGTTAAATATAATAGCGCATTTTTAATGGAATACATGGAGTTCCAATCTTGAATTGATTTTACTTTAATTAATCACCTGCAACTTGTAAGGGAAAAGCTAAACATACCTTAATATACTCTTGTATTCTTCTTCCATTTCCCAAACTAACCTCTTACCTCTTCTCCTCATCTGCCTATCACTTTCTCCTGATAACACACGTCAAATTTGCTGGAGAACACAGCAGGCCAGGCAGCATCTCTAGGAAGAGGTACAGTCGACGTTTCAGGCCGAGACCCTTCGTCAGGACTAACTGAAGGAAGAGCTAGTAAGAGATTTGAAAAAAGAGATGTTTTCAAATCTCTTACTATCTCTTCCTTCAGTTAGTCCTGAGGAAGGGTCTCCGCCCGAAACGTCGACTGTACCTCTTCCTAGAGATGCTGCCTGGCCTGCTGCGTTCTCCAGCAAAATTGATGTGTGTTGCTTGAATTTCCAGCATCTGCAGAATTCCTCGTGTTTACTTTCTCCTGATGCCCGTTCTTCTTCCCTTTCTCCCATGATCCACTCTCCTCTCCTATCAGGTTTCTCCTTCTCCAGCCCTTCACCTTTCCCACCTATCTGGTTTCACCTATCACCTTCTAGCTTGTCCTCTTTTCCCTCCCTCACCTTTTTATTCTGGCATCTTCCCCCTTCCTTTCCAGTCCTAATGAAGGTTTCTGGCTGAAACATCAACTTTTTATTTATTTTTGTAGTTGCTGCCTTACCTGCTGTTCCAGCACCTGCAGAATCTCCTGTGTTTAAAATCTACTTTAAAATGTACCTTAAACCCAAGAATTGTTTTTGCAGAAAACTGAAATATCCAAAAGAGGGACAGCTTTATTTTTCGAAGCAGCTTGCGCGCTGAGGATACCACACTACACAATTGAATTGTATAGTGCCACGTAGAAGCAGCCCCTCCACTATTACATGGGGATAAATTAGCCACATGATACTCTTCATAAATAAATATGCTTCTTCCAAGTTTCTACCTTTTGGAATCATTTATTCTAAGGAAGGAGTCTTGAGCATTACTTGATGAAGTAACAGTTGAATAAACTTAATTTTGTGTGTTGAGCATACTGATGATACACAGCTTGCTTTTGTAATGAACTATATGAGCTAATTGGAACTTATATTAATAAGTTCTTTTATACCCTTATTTCTCCATCACTTGTTTCAGCAAGTATCTTTGGTATTGTGAAAAAGCAACGTGATCTTTATCTGTCATGGCTCGGGCATTCTGAACACTGGAATTTTAATAAAGAGTGCTCTAGAGATAATATTTAGTCCTATAAATGTGGATTTTGAAAGAATGTAGTCTGATAATACATTTACATTTACTTTAACAAGGGCATGTGGGAAATGACTATTTCTAGTTCTGTTATAGTATGTAGTCCTAAGAGTAAGTGTTCCATTAGTAAGGTGCTTTCATTTGTAACTAACGAGCCTGAGCATTATGCTGATTGTTTTACTCCTGACTTGACTCTTTAATCCTTTGCTTTTTCCTATTCATCAAACTTTAGTTGAATTTACTTCCCTTTCATTTAAGTAATATAAATGACTTACATATTAGACTGATTCAGCATGATGAGTTTATATTTTACTTGCACCTGAATTTGCAGTGGCAAAATCTGCAAGCAAAAGTCTGCTGCAAAACCAATGAAGACATAAAATGACTTACAAAGTGGAGTTTCATTGTAAAAATGTCTTGAAACTTGAAAAACTTTTGCTGAATTCCACCTGAGAATAATATATATGATAATCCACTCCATCTGCAAGTTGTTGTAGAGGTCTCTTTGTTCTTGGTTTCTGAAGCTTTTTCCAGTGCCTGCAAAATTAAGTATAGATATACTATGAAAGAGCTTGGCATATGATGAATTACATAAACTGACATATATCAGAATCAGCTTTATTATCACTGACATATGTTGTGAAATTTATTGTTTTGTGGCAGCAGTAGAGTGCAGGACATAAAATTACTATAAGTTACTAAACTAAATCGTGAAATGAGGAATAGCGAGGTAGCGTTCATGAGTTCATGGAACATTCACAAATCTAATGCTGGAGGGGAAGAAGCTGTTCCTAAACCATTGTGTATATCAGAATAGATATACACCACATGGACTGCATTAATTCAAGGAAGCAGTTCCCCGTCATCTTCGCAAGTATCATTCGAGATGGGGAATAAATGAAGACTTGGCTTTTTTGTTGTTTGTTATCTCAGGGCTGGGTGTTGGTGGACTTCCCCAGAACACGGGAGCAGGCAATGGCAATACAAGAAATAGGAATTGCACCTGAACATGTTGGTAAGTTGTAAATGAGATGGATATGAGTTTAAAACAAAGTCCTAAGAAGCTGACCTTGGTTGTAGAGCAGTACCATTTCAGATTGTTTCCATCCAGACAAAATAATTTAATTCAATATTTTTTTCCAAATTATCTATTAGTCTTCAATGGTTTAGATGCACGCTATAATGTTCTACCCTCCCCTGTTCTCCCCTGTGAATGTTCTTTCCAAATATCTCTAAGTCAACAAATTATTATTAAAATATAAATCATTACTATGAAATTTAATTTCTGCTAGTTTGTCTACTTATTTGTACACTTTTTTGTTGGTGTAATGACTTTATTAGTTCCTCATGAATTTTAGAAAGCAATGTAAATTTGGATCACTTGTTTCTTCATTACCCAGCTAATGTACAAAACACTAAAAAATAATTTAGAAAATCCTTACCAATTAACTGTTCTTTTTGGGTAAAGGAATGCTATTGTAAATATATCTTTCTACAGACATATTGATCGAATGGAATTCAGATATTAACAATCACTTTGTTCTGATTAAGGAGTCTATTGACAAAAATAATAGTTGCTGCTGTCTCAATCGAAAGTCAGGAACATAATTACAAAAAAGTAAAGTGAAATTGAATCAGTTGGCAGATGCATGGGGAAAGAATGGACACTGGGGTAGAAAACTTCCATATCAGCAGGCAATTTTTGGATATGTAATTAGCCAGAAAGACCAAAAACACAAGAGCACAGGTAAATAGGAGCAGGAGTTGGTCACCAGGTTCCTCAAGCCAACCCCATCATTCAATATGATCAGCATCAACTAGATAAACACCTTACGTAATCTGTAATTTTTAAGCTGTTATTTATACATATGGTGGTCACAAAGTGTGTAACATAACAGTTAGCATAACACTTTACTGTGCCAGCGACACAGGTTCAATTCATGCCACTGTTTGTAAGGAATTTGTACATTCTCCCTGTGAAATGTGGGCTTCCACTGGGTGTTCCAATTTCCTTCCACATTCGAAAGTCATATGGATTAGGGTTAGTAAGTTGTGCGCATGCTGTATTGGCACTGGGCTCAGTATGATCAATTCCTTTTCTGAGCCAATTCCCTATACCCCTCACTTACACAGTCTTTACTTACTTATATATATTCACCTTCAATAAATTTAAAGATCTAGCTTCCACTACCTCCAGGGGCAGAAAATTCCAGTGACAATAAGAAATAAGACATAGGAGCAGAATTAGGCCATTTGGACCATCAAGCCTGCTCCACCATTCCATCATGGCTGATTTATTATCTCCCTCAACCCTATTCTCCTGCCTTCTTTCTGTAGCCTTTGGCGCCCTGACTAATCAAGAACCTGTCAACTGTAGCTTTAAATATACCCAATGACTTAGACTCCACAAGTCTCTGTGGCAATGAATTTCACAGATTCACTACCCTGTGGCTAAAGAAATTCTGTTCTAAATGGATATCCCTCTATTCTAAGGCTGTGCCCTTTGGTCCTAGACTTCCCCACTATAGGAAACATCCTCTCCACATCCACTCTATCTAGGCTTTTCAATGTTCAGTAGTTTTCAATGAGATCCCACTTCATTCTTCTAAACTCTGATGAGTACAGGCCCAGAACCATCAAACATTCTATAAACTTTAACCCTTTCATTCCCAGAATCATCCTTGCAAACCTCCTCTGAACCCTCTCCAATGCCAGCTTATCTTTTCTTAGAAGAAGGGCCCAAAACTGCTCACAGTACTCCATGTAGTCTGAACAATACCCTATAAAGCCTTGGCATTACATCCTTGCTTTTATATTCTAGTCCTCTTGAAATTAATGCTAACATTGCATTTGCCTTCCTTACCACCAACTCAACCTGCAAGTTAACCTGTAGGGAATTCCCAAATGCCTTTGAAATTTCTCCCCATTAAGAAAATAGTCTATGCCTTTATTCTTTCTAGCAAAGTGCATGAAAATACATTCCTCTACACTCCGTTCCATCTGCCACTTCTTTGCCCATTCTCCCAATCCGTTAAGTCCTTCTGTAGACTTCCTGCTTCCTCAAAACTATCTGTCCCTCCACCTATCTTTGTATCCTCCTCAACTGTGGTCACAAAGTTATCAATTTCTTCATCCAAATCATTGATATATAATGTGAAAAGAAGAGGTCTCAACACAGATCCCTGCAAAATACCACTTAGTCATTGGTAGCCAACCAAAAAAGGCCCCCTTTATTCTCACACTTTGCCTCCTGCCAATCAGCCAATCTTCTCTCCATGCTTGTATCTTTCCTGTAATACCTTGGGTCCTATATCTTGTTCAGCAACCTCATATGCAGCACTTTATTAAAGGCATTCTGAAAATCAAAGTAAACAACATCCACTGACTCTCTGTCTATCCTGCTTGTTATTTCCTCAAAGAATTCCAAGAGATTTGTCAGGAAAGATTCCCCTTAAGGAAATCACGCTGATTTTGGCCTACTTTATCATGTGCCTCCAGATAGCCTGATACCTCATCCTTAATAATGAGCACTAACATCAAGGGAGATGCAGTGGATGTTGTATATTTGGATTTTCAGAAGGCCTTTGACAAGATGCCACACATGAGGCTGCTTAACAAGATAAGAGCCCATGGAATTACAGGAAAGTTACATACGTGGATAGGGCGTTGGCTGATTGGCAGGAAACAGAGAGTGGGAATAAAGGGATCCTATTCTGGTTGGCTGCCGGTTACCAGTGGTGTTCCACAGGGATTAGTGTTGGGGCCGCTTCTTGTTACATTGTACATCAACGATTTGGATTATGGAATAGATGGCTTTGTGGCTAAGTTTGCTGACGATACGAAGATAGGTGGAGGGGCCGGTAGTGCTGAGGAAACGGAGAGTCTGCAGAGAGACTTGGATAGATTGGAAGAATGGGCAGAGAAGTGGCAAATGAAGTACAGTGTTGGAAAGTGTATGATTACGCACTTTGGCAGAAAAAATAAACGGGCAGACTATTATTTAAATGGAGAAAGAATTCAAAGTTCTGAGATGCAACGGGACTTGGGAGTCCTCGTACAGGATTCCCTTAAAGTTAACCTCCAGGTTGAGTCGGTAGTGAAGAAGGCAAATGCAATGTTGGCATTCATTTCTAGAGGAATAGAGTATAGGAGCAGGGATGTTATGTTGAGGCTCTATAAGGCGCTGGTGAGACCTTACTTGGAGTACTGTGGGCAGTTTTGGTCTCCTTATTTAAGAAAGGATGTGCTGACGTTGGAGAGGGTACAGAGAAGATTCACTAGAATGATTCCGGGAATGAGAGGGTTAACATATGAGGAACGTTTGTCCACTCTTGGACTGTATTCCTTAGAGTTTAGAAGAATGAGGGGAGACCTCATAGAAACATTTCGAATGTTAAAAGGCATGGACAGAGTGGATGTGGCAAAGTTGTTTCCCATGATGGGGGAGTCTAGTACGAGAGGGCATGACTTCAGGATTGAAGGGCGCCCTTTCAGAACAGAAATGCGAAAAAAATTTTTTAGTCAGAGAGTGGTGAATCTATGGAATTTGTTGCCACGGGCAGCAGTGGAGGCCAAGTCACTGGGTGTCTTTAAGGCAGAGATTGATAGGTATCTGAGTAGCCAGGGCATCAAAGGTTATGGTGAGAAGGCGGGACAGTGGGACTAAATAGGATAAAATGGATCAGCTCATGATAAAATGGCGGAGCAGACTCGATGGGCCGAATGGCCTACTTCTGCTCCTTTGTCTTATGGTCTTATGGATGTATCTATTCTGTGCATTCAAAATTGTTCCCAGAAACTCCAGCTATTGCTGTTCTGCTGTCAACTTCGAATCAACTTTAGCCATTCCTTTCACTCCACTGTATTACTAAAACGTTGAACTTTAGCTTCTCCCTCTCATGTTGCAAGGTTATTCTATCATATTATGCTCACTGTCCCCTAAGGATTCCTTTAACTTAAGCTCTCTAATCAGATTCGGTTGATTACACAACACTCAGTCTAGAATTGACGTTCTCCTAGTGGGCTCAGCCATAAGCTGCTCTAAAAAGGCACCTTGTAGACATCCCACAAATTCCCTCTCTAAGGATCCAGCACCAACCTGATTTTCCCAATCTACGTGCATATTGTATAGACCTTTTTACATGCCTTTTCTATCTCCCATTGTAATTTGTATCTCATATCCCAGGTACTGTTTGGAGACCTGTATATAACTCCCATCAGGGTCTTTGCAGTTTCCTAACTCTACTCCCAAAGAGCCTATATCTACAAATCCTGTGTCACCTCTTTCTAAGGATTTGTTTTCATTTTTACCAGCAGAACCACCCATGTCCTCTAGAGGTTTACTACCCTCTGAGAAAGGAAATTACTATGCACTGTAGTTTTAAGTGACCAGCCCCAATAAGGACACCTTTTAAAAGAAACAGTTAAATTAGTTTTAAAATATTTTCCTTTGTGAAAATACTGTCTACATGTGACTCTTGGCAGCAGAATGTGGAAATTGCACCTACCTCATCAGCACTAGAAAGTGCACTCTCCATTGCAGCTTAAGCACAGTGGCATAAACCAACCATGGAGAGAGAATACTAGGAGCTGGTCAGGTGAAACTGCCCAGGGAAAACAGGGAAAACTGCTTCCTACTCTCACAATGAAATTGCATGTGATGATCAAGACATTATGAATGGGCACATACTACAGGCACATGCAGTGATAGTATGCATTTGGAACTTTGCAATTTGTAGAACAGCAAAACTTTGCAGAAAACAGAACACTGATGTCACAAAAATTCTTATCACCTTAATTAGATTTAGTTGCTCTTTTGACCAAAGAGTTAAAAATGACAATCGTAGCAGCCTATTTTATACCCAATCCTCTGTCCTAAACATTCATTCTCTGAACCACTGACAAACAGTGGCTGCAGTGTGTGACGTCTGCAGCACTATGGCTCCATGCCCGAGTTCCTCCAATAGCACCTTGCACCAAGGAGGTCAAAAGCAGCAAGTACTTTGGACACTACCTACATGTTCTCTTCCACAATCTTCAGCTTGGGAAAATATTGCTGCTGCTTCACTGTTGCTTGAACTGCTTTCCCAACAGTACCATGGAAGCACCATCTTCTCTCATAGTCAGCATTGAACAATAGATGCTGGCCTTGCCAACACTACCCGATCCTGAAAAATGTAGAGGTTGAAAAAAAATTAATCCAATGTTTTCAGGCCTTTTGAAACATTACGTTTGATCTTTCTACAGACAATGTGTTTAGTAACTATGTACATTTTATTTTCTCCAGCTTAAGCAAATCAATGATAGAAATTACCATAAGACCATAAGATATGGGAGCAGAATTATGCCATTTGGCCCATTGAGTCTGCTCTGCCATTTCATCATGGCTGATCCAATTTTCCTCTCAGCCCCAATCTCCTGCCATCTCCCCATACCCCACCATGCCCTGATCAATCAAAAATCTATCAACCTCTGCCTTAAATATACATAAAGTCTGGGCCTCCACAGCTGCCTGTGACAACAAATTCCACAAATTCACCACTGTCTGGCTAAAAATTATGTGAATTAATTACGATACCTCTGATGGTTGAATGAAAATAATTTTTCTTAACTTTTAGGTAGTTTTCTGTTCAGTAATTTGTCAGAGATCAGAATGTTTTTTTCTCTTTGTATTCAATGAAAGTGCGGTGGAAGCTGGAATTTTTGATCTAATGCATTCCAGGCTTCAAAGAGCCCCATATTACATTAATGCATTGCCATTTCCCACCTTGACTGTCCTTATGGCTTATTTGATTGTGACCGACTAGTTAGTGTCAGTGCTCTGAATTTGGAGCCAGTTTGTGGAACTTGTGACTGTCGGAAATTGGCTTGAGACTGCTCAGACTGATTTCATTTAGGACCCTTAACAGCTGTCAGAGACTTTCATCCCATCTGTCTGGAGCTGAATTTAAAACTGGGCCAGTGTTAAAACCGAAGAGTATCACGCGGTCTGCTGGACAATGCCTTTGATTTAACCTCTGAAACTCTGCAAAATCATTTGTGTTTAGTTAAATATAAACATTGTGTCTACTTAGTGGTTCGATGAAATTAAGTTTGGTGCTGTCCCTTGAGGTGATAATTCAAGGAATTCCTATATACTGATTGAGGAATAGGAATGAGGAAAGCTGAAAATCCACAGGGAAGTCAATATATGAAAAAATTAATGATCTGTAGGAAGTCTAACCATGATCAGGGAACACTGAGTTATAAATATTGCATTCTAAGCTTGGATTTAATTGATTCCCACCATGAATGCCAGTAAGAAAAAAAAAAATCTTATAAAAGAAGGAGCAAATATATTCTTTGTTCTTGGTGTGTTTGCACTTCCATATTCAGTAAAATATACAAGAAAAACAATGCAACCTATGGCGCTGTACAGGTAGAGTCTGATTTATTGTAGGTTGAACCATATTGTACCCTTAATCAGTCCAATCCAAACAGTTATCTATTTATAAGTCTATGTGAGCATCCCAGTCCTGCTGGAGCCATCTGATTTCATTTCTTCTCAATGGTATTACAAATATACAATTCATTATTGCATTTCAATTAGAACAAAATTAACCTGACATGAAAAACAATATTAAATTATTAATACCTAGAAATTCATCCACTGCTGAGGCACTAAACTAGCTAGTATGTACTCACATCAGTACATTGTGCTTAGTCTCTAAAATTCAATGAACTGGTTTCAATGCAACATATTTTGGAGGCAGAGTAAAATGTGCTGATACGGCCATACAGTTGCCCAATGGAGCTGTTGAGAGTTAATTTGTTACAGTATTTTAATTGTGAGCGTGATGCTGATCTTTGGCTTTTACTTTTTAATCTTGCAAATTCTCCAAGTCTTAAGAATTGCTAGAAGATTAAGAACTGTTCATAACAATTACAAAATTTAAATTTAATTAATTGCATAACAAATTTGGATATTAACTTTAGCTTATATTGGTCAGAATATAAAATATTAGTTAGGAAAGTTACACATTGGAAGCCAAGATATGTTGAGAAAAATAATTAGAATATGATTGTTCTTACAAATCCCTAACTAGTTAAAGTCCATTTCATTACAGATAAGTATATCATGTGATTATCACAGTTCAAGAATTCAACAAGTTTAAAAAACATCTTTGAAGACTCTGTTATTGAATGAGAAGTTTCAAAGGAAAATAAAGCTTTGCCTAACTCCTCATAAACAGAATAATAGATTATAGCATCTTGTATTGATTTTTTCCACTCAGTAGGTGAATTTTAAAAGAGGGGAATTTTTGCAGATCAGATGTAACACAAAACTCAATTACATGATTGGTAAGAATACTTTAAAATATCCTGCCTCTATGGAAAATCATGGGGATGCACATTCAAATTCTTGATAACTTTTCCCCGTGGATGAGGTTGCAAGTTTGTTATGTTTTTATTTTGCTATCCTAGAGTGTCTGAAAAACATTTTGATCTACCTCCAGGAAATATTGTATTTTCAAATTCAGTCGTGCTTTTATTATCTTTTATTTTTGTTATATGCTGTGGCCCCTTCTCTCATTAATCCAACTATAAAAATGGCAAGTAAAATTAAATTACAAAGCAAAATATACTGTAGATCATTCTCAAAAGCTCCAGTGTTCTAGGAACTAAAGGAAAAGGGTGGCATCTCCACGTTACAATTCACCACAATATTTAAGACAAACATACAATTATCAAGTCAAGCCACTTCTTATTGTCATTTCAACCATAACTGCTGGTATAGAACATAGTAAAAATGAGACAGCGTTTTCCAGGACCATGGTGCTTCATGAAACAATACAAAAACTGCACTGAACTACTTAAGAAAAAACACAGAAACTACACTAGACTACAGACCTATCCAGGACTGCATAAAGTGCACAAAACAGTGCAGGCACTACAATAAATAAAAATAAATACTAACCAAGACAATAGGCACAGTAGAGGATACAGTAGGTTGGTGTCAGTTCAGGCTCTGGGTATTGATGAGTCTGATGGCCTGGGGGAAGAAACTGTTACATGGTGTGGTCGTGAGAGCCCGAATGCTTTGGTGCCTTTTTCCAGATGGCAGGAGGGAGAAGAGTTTGTATGAGGGGTGCATGGGGTCCTTCATAATGCTGTTTTTTTTGCGGATGCAGCGTGTGGTGTAAATGTCAGTGATGGCGGGAAGAGAGACCCTGATGATCGTCTCAGCTGACCTCACTATCCGCTGCAGGGTCTTGCGATCCGAGATGGTGCAATTTCCGAACCAGGCCGTGATGCAGCTGCTCAGGATGCTCTCAATACAACCTCTGTAGAATGTGGTGAGGATGGGGGGTGGGAGATGGACCTTTCTCAGCCTTCACAGAAAGTAGAGTCGCTGCTGGGCTTTCTTTGCTATGGAGCTAATGTTGAGGGACCAGGTGAGATTCTCCGCCAGGTGGACACCAAGAAATTTGGTGCTCTTAACGATCTCTACGGAGGAGTCATTGATGTTCAGCGGAGAGTGGTAGCTCCATGCTCTCCTGAAGTCAACAACCATCTCTTTTGTTTTGTTCACATTCAGAGACAGGTTGTTGGCTCTGGACCAGTCCGTTAGCTGCTGCACTTCCTCTCTGTATGCTGACTTGTCGTTCTTGCTGATGAGACCCACCACGGTCATGTCATCAGCGAACTTGATGATGTGGTTCAAGCTGTGTGTTGCAGCACAGTCGTGGGTCAGCAGAGTGAACAGCAGTGGACTGAGCACACAGCCCTGGGGGGCCCCTGTGCTCAGTGGGATGGTGTTGGAGACGCTGCTTCCAATCCGGACTGACTGAGTTCTCCCAGTCAGGTTATGAAAGTTGACATCCAGCAAGAGCCTTGTTCATTGCGTCCAAACACTGGATTTCTTGCTGAATTTGGACCTTAATCCTGCTATCAGCATTCAGACACACTGAAACATGTGGGTTGTCATCATATGAATCTACAAGTACTTTTGTAAAGTAGCATACCTGTCCTGCACCCAGGAGTATCACGTGCAGTACTGGTCACCAGGGTGTAATTAAGCTAGAGAGAGTGCAGACAAGGATGTTGCTAGCACTGGTGGGCTCAAGTCATGAGGAGAAACTACATAGGCTGGAATTGTTTCAGTACTGAAGGAGGTTGAAGAATGACCTTACAGAAGTTTATAAAATCATAAGGGGTTATTGGTTATTGGTTACTGCAATTATTGGTTCAGTAAGTTTAAGGTGCTGTTAGGGCATATTCTGGATTTAGGGTATAGAGCAAATATTAATTTCAGCAACCAATTTTCACTCCTGAATATGGATTGTGGATTAAATTCAAAACACAGCTCAGAACAGAAAATTGCAGACAACTAAACACCCACTTAAGTGATATATGTCTGCTTATGCCTGAATGCAACCAACAGCCCATTGCATGAATAGGACCTAGGGACAGGTTCGTGGATTAGACGGATGATATGAACTAAATGCAGGTAAAGAGGACAGCCTCAAGAAGATACCTTGGTTGGGGCAAAGCTTTATGTTGCTTTGAAACTTCTCGTTCAATAACAAATCCTTCAAAAAGAAAACTCCTTGCATTCTTTGAATTGTGATAGTTACATAAAATACTCATCTGTATTGTAATGAAGTTGGACAAGTTGATCTGAAGGGCCTGATTAACTCTAAAACATCGTTGGTGAAATAATTTAGAAATAAAACAAGAAATAGGTTGAAGGCAATAATTCAATGAAAGGTTGCTGTTGGTCTTGTTCCAATGTGATTGGGGTGGCATTGATCAAAGTTAATGAAAAGATAACTTCACTCAGGTGAATTGAAACTAATTGATTTGCTCTGTTGTTTTGCTAAAATTAGATAGGAGACAGCAATATAGCTACTTAAAAACTAGCCAGGTCCATTTAATGATATCATCAACAAAATCCATTTAATTGATTTTTTTGTGCAAATTATCTTCACTCATTAAATTTTGTTTTTTATCTAGTTAATCAGCTGTGCCTTGCTTGTCCAGAATATAACACTGGAAAGTTCTACTATTCATGTAATACTTAGAAAATCATAGAAACCATAGAAAAACTACAGCACAGAAACAGGCCTTTTGGCCCTTTTTGGCTGTGCTGAACTATTTTCTGCCTAGTCCCACTGACCTGCACACGGACCATATCCCTCCATACACCTCCCATCCATGTATCTGTCCAATTTATTCTTAAATGTTAAAAAAGAACCTGCATTTACCACCTCGTTTGGCAGCTCATTCCATACTCCCACTACTCTCTGTGTGAAGAAGCACCCCCCCACTGACCCCTTTAAACTTTTCCCCCCTCACCCTTAACCCATGTCCTCTGGTTTTTTTCTCCCCTTGCCTCAGTGGAAAAAGCTTGCTTGCATTCACTCTATCTATACCCATCATAATTTTATATACCTCTATCAAATCTCCCCTCATTCTTCTACGCTCCAGGGATTGAAGTCCTAACCTATTCAACCTTTCTCTGTAACTGGGTTTCTCAAGTCCCGGCAACATCCTTGTAAACCTTCTCTGCACTCTTTCAACCTTATTAATATCCTTCCTGTAATTTGGTGACCAAAACTGAACACAATACTCCAGATTTGGCCTCACCAATGCCTTATACAACCTCGTCATAACATTCCAGCTCTTATATTCAATACTTTGATTAATAAAGGCCAATGTACCAAAAGCTCTCTTTACGACCCTATCTACCTGTGACGCCACTTTTAGGGAATTTTGTATCTGTATTCCCAGATCCCTCTGTTCTACTGCACTCCTCAGTGCCTTACCATTTACCCTGTATGTTCTACCTTGGTTTGTCCTTCCAAAGTGCAATACCTCACACTTGTCTGTATTAAACTCCATCTGCCATTTTTCAGCCCATTTTTCCAGCTGGTCCAAGTCCTTCTGCAGGCTCTGAAAACCTTCCTCACAGTCCACTACACCTCCAATCTTTGTATCATCAGCAAATTTGCTGATACAATTTACCACATTATCATCCAGATCATTGATATAGATGACAAATAACAATAGACCCAGTACTGATCCCTGTGGCACACCAATAGTCACAGGCCTCCACTCTGAGAAGCAATTCTGTACTACCACTCTTTGGCTTCTTCCATTGAGCCAATGTCTAATCCAATTTACCACCTCTCCATGTATACCTGCGACTGAATCTTCCTAACTAACCCCCCATGCGGGACCTTGTCAAAGGCCTCACTGAAGTCCATAAGTTCTTTTTCATTGGTCACTCAAACAAAGATGAGCAAATTGCAATCTGTTGGCATTGCTCCTCCAGACAATCTCAGCCTTATTTTTCCAACTGCAGTAATGCTTCCCTTATGGTAATGATATAAGCATTATAACACTAACTTATTCCTTCTGTCTGTATGTAAAATTGAAGCATAATTTGGCAACTACTGTTAGATTAGAATTTTCAAACTTTATTGAACCATATGTAGTAAATTAAGAAGCTTATATAATGATATATTGTCATGGTTTACATATAACCTCAATGTAGTATTAAAATTCTCAAGGGTCTAGCTTCCCCTAGATACACCATATATATTTTGAGTACTTGATAGTTCAAATGGTGAGCGATATTTGCTCTCATATTCAGTACCAAAGGTGACTACCATATTAGTGAAAATTCCAGCATTAGCTCCAAGATTCATACTTAAAACATGTGATGATCTATTGCTGTTTTTAACCATTTCCATTGGCTCTACCCACATATTTAAAGAGTGGTTGCCACTTCTATTCCAACTCAGAAGAGATCAATTACCTAGCAGACTTGAACTGCCCGTATGGAGTCTGCTGAGTGTGTAATTTTAAAGTTGGCCTAAAAATTAATGCTTACAATTAATATAAAATAATCTTGGGTTGGGCTGGTGCATGTAGAATGGCATTCAATCTGCAAATGCTAGTCCTTGGAAGATTCAGAACAAATTTTTCTTCTTTGTTACAAACCTGCTCACTTTGTTAGTGTTTACTGTGCTTTAAAGCGAGTTCATTATGGGTTCTGCTTGATTAATGAGCTCATGTAATTCAACTACATTTCTTCTACCTTTAGTCATACTTGATGCTCCTGATACTGTGCTAATTGAGAGAAATTTGGGGAAAAGAATTGACCCAGAAACCAAAGGTAATATTGTACTTAATTGTTAACTCTCATACTTCTATAACCAAGTCCAACATTTTCATTGTTTCTTTTCTTATCCTCTGTATCTCATTTAAACTGCATTATTTTAACTTTAGACCCTGCAATTTTCTATGAGAAAACATTAATTGTTCTATTTGTCTTCTGATACATTGTAATTAATAGTATATTCAGTGGCATTTTGCAAAAATATTACAAGGAACATTAAAAGTATTTTCATATTAGGATAAGAAAATTTATAATGATGTTGTTAGCCCTAATGTGGAGGTGTCTAGTTCATTACACCCTGGGGAAAAGGAGATTAGTTAGTTTGCTGTTTATATTAACCTGTTATCACTAAGAATATCACAAGAGAACATTATCTAATATACAGAGCTTAATTTCAGTTTTTGACTACCTGTAAGTATCATTATCACCCCTGCCTACCAATTGTTCCAGAACAAACTTCCATGCAGAGATAATTTTTTCTCTACGGTGCTCACAGTTTCACAGCAACCTTTCAGTCCAATTTCAGTTCTGCCCAAAATTCTAGTCAAGTAATTATCTGCTTTATGACCAATGGCTGTGGCATTTTATTCACTCACTTCAGTAAAGATTTCCTCATCTTGCCTTCCTGTTTCTCCGGCATGGTCTAGTGTTGAAACACCAACACTCTCGCTAACCTGTCTGTCCTAGCTTAGCCATAGGTTCACATTGGGAATAACTCAAGTTTCTATTCCTTATCCTGCTGGTATCCCAGTATTATTGCCCATACTTTCTTTAAAATAAATAAGCATGTTCTTCATTGTCTCCAGTTTATTTTGTTAGAAGTAGGCTTGCATTTGTTATGATCCTAATTCCTCATCTTTAACTGTTTAACTGTTCTTATTTAAATCCTCACTTTAACAGATTTTCATTGTTCCACAATGATATTTATGACATCAGATATTTGACACCATTGCATCAAAATTAAATTGAATTGAAATATTTTCAAAATTTGGAGAGCAATTGGTCATTTTTGTATGTATAATTTTAGTTACTAATATTCAAAGCTGGTGGAATAAAATATTCTATGATCCTATAAGTATTTTAATAGTACTTTTTCTATTGTTCATTCATTTCAAATGCTGTATGTTTGCACTACCTTCATTATTAGCTGACTCAGATTTGAGTTTGCTATTGCAAATTTAATTGATCAAGAAGTATTTGTGATTGAAGAATAGGAAAAAATGCTGAAGTATTTTGACAAGTCTATTAGCATTTATAACTAAAGAACAGAGTGCAATTTTTTTTAAATGAAGTTGTTGATTCTTGATTTCAAATTTGATGCAAGCTTTGGATTTTTATCTTTGCTTCTCTACTTTAGAAATATATCATACAATTTTCAACTGGCCAACATCAACCAAGATACAGAATCGTCTGGAGAAACCTCCCGAGATAACTGAGGAAGAAACTGTAAAAAGATTATTGGAGTACCGCCGAGTCAGTCATGGGGTACTGAATAGCTACAGTAAAAAATACCATATCATTAATGCTGATCAGCCTAGTGTTGATGTTTTTTCACAAGGTAAGTAATATCGCAACGATTACTTAATTATAAGCAAAACTGCTAAACTATCATGATAGCTGCCATTTTGGTCGCAAGAGATATCATGGGTACATCCATTTGTTACAGATTGTCATATGTCTGGGAATTGATTTTAAATCTAGTCTAGGCTAAGAAGTGATTCCCTGGGGTATCAGTCTAATAGTCATCTACACTGATTTCCAATAGCGTTGATGACCATAAGAGTATAAAAATGTCTTGTTTTTCAATAAACAGATAAAATACATAATTGCACATAAATACCTTTTCAAGAGTATTACCTAGAAAGATACATTTGACACAGTAATCCTATTTTGCAGTGTTCAGAAGGAAATTCCTCATCCAGTGATTTTTTTTAATTCACATGGCAAAAGATCATGTAGGTACAGGTTACTCCTCCTTCCAGAAACTTGGGGATGTGACCCAGTAACAGCAGACTGTGAAACAAGATATGCTTAGCCATTCAAAATATTACTTTGTATTTTAATTCAGTAGGCCAGGTGCCTTTTAAAACTGCACCTCTTAAAATCAGATCATGTTCTTTGCATTCCTTATGATTTTTAAAGTGACAAAATGAAATCCTGTACAAAGTGAATGTGGATGTACACCAACATTGAAGCTTAGATGTATTTTTCTGGTTAGGATCACAGCACCGTGATGCTGGACATTCCTATCTATCACTTATTTATTTAGTTAGTTCAGACAGGAATTTTTAATGATTAGTAGCCAACCATCACTTGTTCACACTCCCTTGTTAGTAAAACCAATTAATAATTAAGGGTTAAGAATTAATCCATTTAATATACCACAACTAAAAGTTCTAAGAACAAAATTACAAGATGAATGATACCGACTGATTGACACCATTAGGCATATTATAAAAATATATTTTGAAAATAACTTCTTTACCGTGCCTATGGCCTGTTCTTCATCAAGTTATGGTATAGCTTGTACTGTTGTAACTATATGTTATAATTATGTGGTTTTTGTCAGTTTTTCAGTCGGTTTGTCTTGTGTTTCTGTGATATCACACCGGAGGAATAGTGTATCATTTCTTAATGCATGCATTACTAAATGACAATAAAAGAGGACTGCGTGTCCTCATAATCTAATCTAATCTAATCTTAACAAATTGGCATTTATGAAATTATAATTTAACTATGATAAAATAATACTAGAAAATGCAATCTGAAAATAAAAACTAAATCTGTATGTGTGTGTTTCATTATGAAGTGTGTACTAATAGTACTCAGAGAACAACAATAAAAGTTAGCAATGCTACATGAAGTCTATGGTTTTTCTTTGGAAATAGGTGTCCATTACCCATCTTAGTATTTGCAACCATATTAGACTACTGAACTTCATATTCCCATTTACCAATGGAAAACTTCCAATCAACATTAACATGAAAATTTAATATTGTTTTCTAAATTTTTGTTCTGCTTTTCAGCATATATTGTACTAAGTGGAGTGAAAGGAACAATTAATATATGTTAACTCAGTGTCCATGCAGGATAATTTTACATGTACTGCAAAGTCAAACCTGTCAGAATATGCTTGATTTCCCCTCTTGCTGTGATTACTTTAATGGATTGTAGCTTTCAAGCACATTTCTCCTGGATAGTCCAAGCAGAGCATAGTCACAGTATGGTAGGACTATTTGATTTGTAATATGATTTTAAACAAAGCACTGTAATATTAATTATAAACTTATCTGACCATTAATGACCTTCCATTCTGCAAAATAGTGTAAACCATTAGTGGTCACTGATCCATATACGTGAATATTTGTATTTATTCAATGAAATTAATTCCTAAATTGAAAGAAGTATAAAATTCTATTTGAAACTTATTTTTGAAGCAATGCTTTCTGCTCGTGCACTGCAGGCTTTCTACATTTTGCAACTGTGAAAGCTAATCAGCAGGGAATCATTACATCTAATTACTCTGCAGATAATTACTACAAATGGGGCGGAGGGAAGGAGGAATCCCCTACAAATGGGGCTTAACAAGATTCATACTGCATGAGCTTCTGGCCTTCTAGTATTATTAATGTTCAGGGTTGTATCTGATTTTTTTTTATGATTATCATTCTCCACAGTTCTGAGCCATGTCCAAAGCCGGCATCGATCCGTTGCCCCCTACACACCAAGAATCATTCTCCATGGACCCCCCGGCAGTGGTAGAAGCCTGCAGGCAGCAATGATTGCTGAAAAATACAGGATTGTTAACGGTGAGTGGTAACTCAGTCAGACTTTTTGTCTTTATTGAACTCTTGTCTCTTCCTGTTTCTGTCTTGTATAAATAGGTTGCTTTAAAACTTTACAATTTGTTTGTAAGTATATTATAAATCCATGGACCTGTTTATATTACAATAATGCCTCCAGAAGCAGAACATTAGAGTATAGCTGCCAGGTCAATGTTTCCACGTACCATCTTCAATGGCATTTTTATATATATATGTAGCATATTTACACTCAGTGGTTACTTTATTAGGTACCTCCTGTACACCATTGTTGTAACATGTGGTTATTTGAGTTACTGTTGCCTTCCTGTCAGCTTGAAACAGACTGGTCATCCTCCTCTGACCTCTCTCATTCACAAGCTGTTTTTGCCCACAGAACCGCTCACTGGAGTTGTTCTTTTTTTGTTTTTCACACCATTCTCTGTAAACTCTAGAGACTGTAATGCATGAAAATCCCAGGAGATCAGAAGTTTCTGAGATACTCGAACCACCCCATCTGGCACCAACAATCATTCCACAGTCAAAGTCACGATTGGATAAACTGAGTTTATTCTTACTGGAATGAAGGATGCTGTGGGGTGATTTTTTGAGGTTTATAAAATGATGAAAGTCATAAGTAAAATATATAGTCAGAGTATTTTTTTCCAGGACAGGAGAGCCTTTGAGGTCATAGATTTAAGGTGAAAGAGGAGAAATTTAAAGGAGATCTGAGGATTAAGTTTCTCACACAGAGGATGGTATTTTCCTGGAAGAAGCTGCTTGAGGAGGTGGTAGAAGCAGATGCAATTACAATGTTTAAAAAGCATTTGGACGTACTTGGATAAGAGGGATACAGCCCTAATGCAGGCAAGTGTAATTACAGTACATCAGGGGTTCCCAGCGTGGGGTCCGCAGACCCCGTGATTAATGGTTTTGGTCTTTGGCATTAAAAGAAGGTTGGGAACTCTTGGAGTAGATAGACATCACAGAAACATGGTTGAAGTAGGATGAATGTCCTACTTCTCTGCTGTATGTTTCTTAGTCTTCACCTATTCAGGTAAAAGCACCAACCACCCTCTTCTCTGAATAAGTAGGAAGTTAACTAAGGAGCACTGCTTTTCAATTGGTATCTATAAAGATAGATCTTGATGTTTAGTTATGTTTATTGGAAGTTTTCATCAGAAATGTTCATTGGAAGGCACTAAGGTCTTTTCATTTTCCTGTTACCATCTGATTTGTTTCATATTTTCAGATTCATTTGTGAAAAAATTCAATCTGATCAAATTATTTTGGTTGTTACTATTCTATTTTCCTCAGCCAAATAACCCATTCCTCAGTACTTTTCCCCACATTTTCATTGGGAGGCTAGCATTTACTCTGCAGCCCTAAATGGAGAAGGCATTTAAGAATCAATCACACTGTGTCTGGAGTCACATATGGGCCAGACTGGGTAAGGACAGCAAACTTACCAGCCTAAAGTAAGCCAGAAGGGTTTTATTGACAATCCAGTAGTTTCATTATTACTATTATTGATGCTAGTTTTTAATTTACTTAATTACTTGAATTTAAATTCCTGAGCTAATATGGTGGGATTTCAACTTGTTTTTCTAAAACAATGGTCTTTGGATACCCTGGTCCAGTAATTTAGTTACAAGATTTAATGATTTGGTTGTCCATTGTTTCCAATGATGACCAAAACTTGTGTCAGAGGAGTTTTATACTGAAAAAGCCATTGCACTGTGCCAGTTTCACTCTCTCAGCCTCAAAAATCTTGGTTCAATGGTAGAAAAAATCGTTACGACTGGAGACTTCCCTAGCTGCAGGTGATAACCATGATGCCTTCTGTATCTTGTCATACCCTTCGCTCTCCACGAAGCATTGCAGCACCACCTTCTTAGCCATTGGATCCTGTAGTTGAGCTCATCCACCCAGTCTGCTGGAACTAGCTTCGCATGCTGGGGTAGACATGTCCCTATCTCACCAGGGTTGGAGGCTCCCGGCCATCTTCAGCTGGTTTAGCCCACCAGTTGAAGCAATGTACTGGGGTGTGGCCACTGTATGGGTTGTCCAGGGAGGGGTAGCGCCTCTGGTGGTGGGCTTGTCGTGCTCTGCCCAGGGGCAAACCGTCCACCTTTGGTCCCCACCTGCCACCCAGCTCTCACCTGTGGCTCCAAATAATAAGACTTAATACAACTGTAGTTTGTACACTATTGCAATGATATTTTCAAATGCTGTCATGTCTGCTTCTTCTCTGTACTGTTAGATGATGTACGGGAAGTAGCCTAAATATGTTTTTGTGCATTTTGTTTTTCATTTACTTGTGATGTTTCAGTGGACCACTTAACCAGTATATTGCAGCAAGTTTAGTGTGAGAGACAAAAACTAAAGAGTTTTCTTTAATGGGGAAATGTTTATCTTTCATTAATATATATCATAAGGTATGTATAGACGGTAACATATAAGAGCAGAATTAGATCATTCAGCTCATCATATATAATATCTTGTGTGGTTCTCACCAAACATTTGAGAAAAGTATCATTGAGTTACCCATATGAAAATTGAACCAAAGTGCAGTTATTTTATATAATATTCCTCACAAACTCAATGTCAATTTAAATATCAGTTTGAAAAACAGAACAAGAGTTCTCTGTTGCTATTGACGAATGATAAAAATCCCTTGGCACTATTATAAGAACAGAAAAGAAAGTTCTCCCTGTGATCTGGTGAATAGTGCTGTCTCAAACAATGCCACTGAAAAGAAGTGGGTAATTCACCATATAAAAATGGGGCATCTCAGTGTTCATAATGAGAAGTATTTTCTCTCTCTTCAGCTCAGAGACTTTATGTTGCAGTGAAGCTGATAACAGTGTTGTGAGTTTACTGTGATATTTGGCACATTAGTGATTGCCATGATCAGTAACCCCCTTAACCAATTAAATCTAAGGATGGAGAACATAAACATAGCAACAACAATAGAGTCAGAAAATCAAAGTACTGCATATGATAGAAAACTGAGCTTTAAAAACAAATTCCTGTAAATAGTCAACAAGTCAGATAGCAGCTACAGATAAAGAAATATTCTTTCAAGTGGATGGTCTTCCAGTGGCATTTGATGTTTGGCTCGGCATGCATCCCGGGAAATCATGCATAGTTCATGGAACATAATTCTCTTTTACGTAGCTGCTCAGGGCAATCTTCGCTTAGGGCCATTACATCCTTTTCCAGACCACTTTTGCAAAATATTTTCTGATGATTCAATTATATGACTTTTAACCTTGTTTTAGCTCCTTCCCATTAGAGTCAGTATACAATGGATTCCAGTTAATTGGTCCATCGGTTAATCGGGGCAGCCAATTATTTGGAACAACTCTTAAAGAACAAAAACTAATCAAGAAAATTGCCAGGGTTCCTTTTGTTTATTTGGGACATTATGCTGCTTAACTACCGCAGGAGACTATAGCCAGACAGGTTCTAACTAGAGTCAGTTGCAAGTACTTGTGTAGCCGTTAGATGCTACACCATGCTTAGACCAAACAGTTTTTAAATAGGATCATTTGCATATCTTGGTGTACAAAAAGCAGTGGTTTTTGTCAGTGATAGTTGGTAAAAAAATAAGCAGTAAGGCAATTCAGGACATTTTTGCTCACTGCAGTTTCAAGCATTCAGGCTTGAAGATGCCTGAAATGGACTGGAGTGAAAATGAAATAACTTCAGTACTTCAGTGAGTTAGGAACTAAAGTTCAAAGTAAATTTATTCTCCAATTATCAGTATGTCACCACATTCAACTCTGAGATTCATTTTCTTGCGGGCATGCTTGGTAAATCTTAATAACCATAATTGATCCACCTGAAGTCAATAATCAACTCCTTGGTCTTGCTGACATCAAGTAAGAGCTTGTTGTGCTACTACTCAGCCAGATTTTCATCTCCTTCCTAAATGCTAATTTATCACCACCTTCAGCTATGAAGAATTTGAAGGTATCAACAATCATCTTGAATGTTACAAAAAGAATAAAGATTTGGAGGATGCAATCGTCGACAGCATTGTGTAAAGGCAGTCTGTTATTTGCACTAGGTGTCTGCACTGATTTTGTTCATTGTATACACTGGATGAATTCTTCCATTGATAACTATTAGAATTAATGCATGGTTTTATAGTACTGTAGTAGTTTTGGTAGCGTTCTAATTGTTACACTTAAATGCATAATTTGTTACTCAGTTTTCTTTTTTTAATATCTTTTTAACTATTTCAATAAAACTTTGTCTGATTGGGGCAGCCACTCAATTGGGCCAAAATTATTGGACCAGTGTGTCCCATTTAACTGGACTCCACTGTGCTTGCTCATTCTGATTGCCTTCTGATAATTTAATTGGTGTTTTCAATGCACCAGCTAATTATTTGGCAGCTTTACACATTGAAATGTATAATTCTGTTCCAGTATCTGGGCTTTGCTGCTAAAACCAACATTTATTGCCTAAACTTAACTGCCCTTGAGAAAATGCCATTGAGATACCACCTTGAGCCACTGCAGTCCTTTTAGTAAAGACACTGTCCTTGTGATATTGAGAAGGGAGTTCCAGGATTTACACTGTACTGACCACAGACAAAGGATCAACAATACATTTTCAAGGCAGGGTGGTGTGAGGCTTGGTGGGGGAATTGGCAAGTGTATTATTCCCATGCACATGCTGTGCCAGCCCTTGGTGGTAGAGGTCAGCTTATCCTGGGAAAATAACATTTTGTGGATGTGCACAATGCCATCGCATTATGGTGGAGGGAATAGGACAGAGAACAGTACAGAACATAAGCAGTCCCTTCGACCCACAATATCTATGCCAAATATGAGGCCAAAGTAAACTAAATCACTTCTGCCCATTATGTGATGCATTGCCCTTCATCTCACATGTCTACTAAAAGCCTCTAAAATGCCACTATTATGGTCATAGAGTCATACAGCACTAGAACAGGGCCTTTAGTCCAACTTATCCATGCCTACCACAGCATTCCCCCCCTAGTCCCAGATGCCTACATTCAGTGCATAACCCTTCAAGCCCCTTCCCTCCATGCATCTATCCAAGTGCCTTGTATGTTGCAATTGTGTCCACCTTGACCACTTCCTCTGGCAACATTCCAGATACTCACGACTCTCTGTGTGAAAGAACTTACCTGTAGGTCTTTTAAATTTCTCCACTCTTATCTTGTATCTGTGCCTTGTAGTTTTCGACTCACCTCCTGGGGAAAAGACTATTACTGTCCGTCTTATCTATATCCCTCATTCTCCTGTACTCCATGGAATACAGATCCAGCATGGCCAAACTCTCCCTATAAATCATACAGCATTCTTGTAAATCTCTTCTACACCCTCCCCAGACTTGTATAACTTCAAAAAAGTGTCCCTACTCCTGAACTTAATGCCCTGACCAATGAAGTGCCTTCACCACCCTGTCTACTTGTGGAGCTGCTTTCTTCTGTATAAATAGCTTTCTTGAATATAAATAGGGCAGATTGTGCCATTAGACTCACAAATACTGGAACTTGCCACCAGCTTGCCAGTTTCAGGAAACTGCTCTGTTTTCACAATTAAAACATAATCTTATTTGCTAAGGCTTAGGCTTATGCATTTGCTTGCTTGCTAGCTGGGATGGCATCTGATGTTATCCACAGACCTTTTGCATTAAAAATAAAATCTGATGATTCTCCATTAACCTGTCGAATTTTCTTTTCCTTTTCCATTTTAACGTGACACTACAGTATATAACTCAGGGCTTTTCAGAATTCAGAGTTCAATTCTGGTGCTATTCTGTAAGGAGTTTCTCCTCTTGGAATGCGTACATTTTGTCTGAGCCCTCTAGTTTTCTCCCATAGTCCAAATATGTGCCGGGTAGGTTAATTGGTCATTGTAAATTGTCCCATGGTTAGGTTAGGGTTAATCATGTTTGTCAGGTGTGGCTCGTAGTGCTGGAAGGGCCAATTCCACACTGTATTGTTAAACAAATAAATAAACTATTTTTTCTCTGCATTCTCTGTCACAATAACACCTCTGACATCAGCATTAACTAATTAAAAGCAAATGCCCACCTAAGGTCAAATATGTAGATCAAGTTTACTTTCATAGAAACATAGAAAATAGGTGCAGGAGTAGGCCATTCGGCCCTTCGAGCCTGCACCGCCATTTATTATGATCATGGCTGATCATCCAACTCAGAACCCTGCACCAGCCTTCCCTCCATACCCCCTGATCCCCGTAACCACAAGGGCCATATCTAACTCCCTCTTAAATATAGCCAATGAACTGGCCTCAACTGTTTCCTGTGGCAGAGAATTCCACAGATTCACCACTCTCTGTGTGAAGAAGTTTTTCCTAATCTCGGTCCTAAAAGCCTTCCCCTTTATCCTCAAACTGTGACCCCTCGTTCTGGACTTCCCCAACATCGGGAACAATCTTCCTGCATCTATCCCGTCCAATCCCTTTAGGATTTTATACGTTTCAATCAGATCCCCCCTCAATCTTCTAAATTCCAACGAGTACAAGCCCAGTTCATCCAGTCTTTCTTCATATGAAAGTCCTGCCATCCCAGGAATCAATCTGGTGAACCCTCTTTGTACTCCCTCTATGGCAAGGATGTCTTTCCTCAGATTAGGGGACCAAAACTGCACACAATACTCCAGGTGTGGTCTCACCAAGGCCTTGTACAACTGCAGTAGTCCCTCCCTGCTCCTGTACTCGAATCCTCTCGCTATAAATGCCAGCATACCATTCGCCTTTTTCACTGCCTGCTGTACCTGCATGCCCACTTTCAATGACTGGTGTATAATGACACCCAGGTCTCGTTGCACCTCCCCTTTTCCTAATCGGCCACCATTCAGATAATAATCTGTTTTCCTATTTTTGCCATCAAAGTGGATAACTTCACATTTATCCACATTAAATTGCATCTGCCATGAATTTGCCCACTCACCCAACCTATCCAAGTCACCCTGCACCCTCTTAATATCCTCCTCATAGCTAACACTGCCGCCCAGCTTCGTGTCATCCACAAACTTGGAGATGCTGCATTTAATTCCCTCATCCAAGTCATTAATATATATTGTAAACAACCGGGGTCCCAGCACTGAGCCTTGCGGTACCCCACTAGTCACCGCCTGCCATTCTGAAAAGGTCCCGTTTATTCCCACTCTTTGCTTCCTGTCTGCTAACCAATTCTCTATCCACATCAATACCTTACCCCCAATACCGTGTGCTTTAAGTTTGCACACTAATCTCCTGTGTGGGACCTTGTCAAAAGCCTTTTGAAAATCCAAATATACCGCATCCACTGGTTCTCCCCTATCCACTCTACTAGTTACATTCTCAAAAAATTCTATGAGATTCGTCAGACATGATTTTCCTTTCACAAATCCATGCTGACTTTGTCCGATGATTTCACCGCTTTCCAAATGTGCTGTTATCACATCTTTGATAACTGACTCCAGCAGTTTCCCCACCACCGACGTTAGGCTAACTGGTCTATAATTCCCCGGTTTCTCTCTCCCTCCTTTTTTAAAAAGTGGGGTTACATTAGCCCCCCTCCAATCCTCAGGAACTTGTCCAGAATCTAACGAGTTTTGAAAAATTATCACTAATGCATCCACTATTTCTTGGGCTACTTCCTTAAGCACTCTGGGATGCAGACCATCTGGCCCTGGGGATTTATCTGCCTTTAATCCCTTCAATTTACCCAACACCACTTCCCTACTAACATGTATTTCGCTCAGTTCCTCCATCTCACTGGACCCTCTGTCCCCTACTATTTCTGGAAGATTATTTATGTCCTCCTTAGTGAAGACAGAACCAAAGTAATTATTCAATTGGTCTGCCATGTCCTTGCTCCCCATAATCAATTCACCTGTTTCTGTCTGTAGGGGACCTACATTTGTCTTTACCAGTCTTTTCCTTTTTACATATCTATAAAAGCTTTTACAGTCAGTTTTTATGTTCCTTGCCAGTTTTCTCTCATAATCATGTCATTAAAGTAGCTATTTTACACAAGATATAACTGAAGCAGTTAGCTGCTTGCCAGTGATCACAAATAGTTACAGTAGTCTCACAATTTCAGTGAATAGTCCGTTGCAAGAGAATTTTTTTTAGACATTTCTGTAAATGGGTAGCGCATTATATCTGAGTAAATACATTAGCATGGCATTTCTCAAAGGGAGCTGTAGGGTTAAAATTACTTCAGTTTTATTTGCAGGTGGGGGATACAGCTTCCTTGAATAATATTGCTGACAATAATTTTAGGGGAAATTATTAAGTAAAAGTAACAATAAATAAAATCAACATTTTAAATATTCCGCCGTTCTGTTTCTTTCAAAACATGCTAGTTCATCTCAGTATTATACTTTGTCTCATTCTAATTTAAAAATACTATCTTTTGGAGAATGCATGAACTTTTTAAAACTGTTTTTATTGCTTGATCTTAGAAAATACTTCTAAATATTTGCCTTTTGTTGAAGGAAATGCTGTGGAACCTTCATGCTGATGAAAATCAGTTTTGTTTCCAAAGGAGAGATGTTTCTGAATGTATACTTTTAATACAATTGTTCCAGGTTCAAAATTCAAAGTAAATTTATTATCAAAGTATATGACTATCACCATATACAACCCTGAGATTCATTTACTTGAGGGCATACTCAATAAATCCAATAACCATAATAGAATCAATGAAAGACCACATTGAAAGCATAGTGTGCAAGGTAACATACTATGCAAATACAAAAAGAAAGAAGAACAAATAGTAAATAAATAGGCAATAAATATTGAGAACATGAGGTGAAGGGTCCTTGAAAGTGAGTCCATAGATTGTGGGAACAGTTTAGTAATGCGGCAAGTGATGTTCAGTAAAGTTATCTCCTTTGGTTCATGAGCCTGATGGGTGAGAGGTAATAACTGTTCCTGAATCTGGTGGTGTGATTCCTGAGGATCCTGTACCTTCTTCCTGATGGCAGCAGCGAGAAGAGAGCGTGACCTGGGTGGTGAGGGACCCTGATGATAGATGCTGCTTTCCTGTGACAGCGCTCTGTGGAGGTGTGCTCAATGGTGGGGAGGACTTTACTTGTGATGGACTGTGCTGTGTCCATCACTTTTTGTAGGATATTCTATTCAGAGGGCATAGTTGTTCCCATACCAGGCTGTGATGCAGCCGGTCAATATACTTTCCAATGCTCATCCATAGAAGTTTGTCAAAGCTTTAGGTGTCATTCTGAATCTTCACAACTGATATAAAATGAGAGTTCAATCTTGAATATTTTATAAAGCCAAATGCTTAACCTTAATTTTCTCTTTTCTCTTTTGTATGCTGCCTGCTTTGCCACATTTGTTTATGTAGACTTATTTTTTGTTTACAAATCACTCTGCATTTGCATTTTTAGTGTTATAGCAGTGCTGTACATTCACCTGAAATTTGATTGCAGTGATTTTACTGGAACCAGATTTCAAGAAGTAGAGCAAAATACATATCTACCTTTATAGAGTTCTCAATTGGGAATGAAATTCTAAGGAAGTTTCTCCTGTTTAATCTGTTATTCTAGACACACGGCATCTGGGCTAGAGTTTGAAAATCAAATCCTGCATATGCTAGAAATCTGAAATAAGAACAAAAAGTGCTGTAAATACTCAGTAGGTGTTTACTTGAAAGAGTCATTGTAATTAACATAGAAACATACTCAAAGCATATTCAGACTGCATTGGTAGAAAGAGAAATCGAGTTAACATTTCAGGGTGAACACCCTTCATCAGATTAGAGGGTTCTCTGTTTCTCTTTGCACAGAAACTGCCTTATCTATTGTTTTGACATTGGTTAATTGATCTTTTTCATGACACCAATCATATTTGAGGCCCTCCATTGGTCAGGGTTGACCATAGATGTTGCGCCCCAGCTGTCTATGTGATGTGCAAGCCACTACGTAAACCAGGGTAGTGACATTTCAAAAAGAGGACACAATCATCTTTCTCTAGCCTCCTCCTTTCGTCCAGGACATGGGCACTAAAACTATTTCAAGTTATATCATCATCAGTTTTCATTTGGATTCCCACCATTTGTACTAGGAACGTTAAGATTAAGGTTAGCAATCACATTCAAGTGGTTAACACTTGTAAACTTCTATAAGGTTGATTCAATTTTATAATGATATATATCTTCATTCTAAGCCTTGAAAGAAAATATCTGATTGATCACACTTCTTTATATTAGAAAAATAGCAACTCTTGAATATGCTTCCAAATTAAGCACAGGAGTCCTTTTACTAAACAGTGCAATTTGATGCAATGCAATATAAGTTGGACTGCAGTTATATGGGACATTGGATCATTAATGTGCTGCTTATTAAGTATACATAAAGTTACTTTTTAATAATGAATGCCCACTGGATTTACACTTAGCAGATGTGCTATCTATTTTTTAAAGAAGATTTAGTAAAATTTGAATAAGGAATGTAATGAAAATAAATTTTGAATTTATGTAGCACCTTTTACAGCCTTAGGATATTGCAATTGACGACTTTTGAAGTATTGTAGCAGGAGTAAATAGTGGAGTAGTTAGTACCCAGTATCACAGTGGTTAGTTGATTTTTGCTTAGATTGAGGCACGTACTGCCTGTCAACCAAGGTTCTAGAAGAACTCCCTTGCTAACTGAAGAGCGTCTTGGGATTTTTAAAAAAATATTTATTTTAACAGACAGATAGGTCCTTGGTTTAATGTCTTAATTGAAAGTGGGATATCTCTGACATTGTGGCATCCTCTGATATTAGTACTGTAGTAAATGCCGGCACGGATCACATATTCAAGTTCAGCTGTGAGTTTTGATTCTGGAACCTGAGTGAAAGTGGTTCCTCTATTTTATATGAGTACACACACAGGTTGAATATTTCTTAAGCTAAGCATCATTATAATAAAAATATGTCCTTTGGAAGTCTTATTTTTGACTTGCTATTTTAATAATTAAGTAGCAGTACTTTGAAAAGTACAGGTGATATGACAGCCATGTTCAACAGGCATTAAGTACTGATCACGTGTAATATTGTAATTAAGCAAACTTTGTACCAGTCAGCAAGGAATTTTTTTAACTTGAAATTTTACATATAAAGATTCCATTAAATATGATTCATACAGTTATTTAGTGTTTCAATCCATATTCATTTATTAAGCATGTAGTTGCTTATGGTCTGTTGCCTGTTCTTTTCTACTCTGGAACTTTAGAAGCAATCATGCTTTTAATTAAAGAGTGCCTTCTTTTTTTTTACAGTTTCTTCTGGACAGTTACTAAGGGAGGCTGTCGCTGCTGAGACAAGATTTGGTGAAACCATTAAACCCTATGTTGAAAGTAGGCAGCCAGGTAAGGTTCCTGACCCCCCTACTGCTTGTATTCTGATATTGAACAAAGGGCAAGATTCAGAAACCACCAGAGCTTTCCTCCCTCGTCATTAACAGGGAGTTCAGGAGACATTGAACAACTGAATTTCTCAGAGTGAGATCCATGGGGACTTCCCCTCCACTTCCCTCTAGCCCTTGCTTAGAGCATGTTTGTACTAGCTGAAGGCAGAGAAGGGTTACTGAATAATTTACTAACTGATTAATAGACTCACATGGGTATAATTAGGACAGGCATAGGCAGCAGCTACAGTAACCAGTACAGTGCTTAAGGGAGCTGGAGGCTGCTTTAGCTTCGCCTGAAAGAAAGTTTCTGGGGCGCTGCTGTTTGAAGATGAGTCAGGAGGAGAGCAGAGCCCCTGCTCTTTTGAAGTGGAAATAGGACAGTTTGAATCTGTCGAGTTTAATTTTTCAGAGGTGCAATGGACCCTGTGGTGCAACCCATTTTTCTTTTTTGTCAAAAAAAGTTTTTTTAATGTTATTTTCCATACATAAAGTTTTTTTTCTTTAAATATATGAAGCAAAGTTTAAAGTCATCAGTAGCTAACACAGAAAAAAAATTTAGGTATTTTTAAATGCCATTTTTAATACTTTTTTCATTCTTCTTCTCCAACAGCATTTCTGGTCCATAGGTTAATTTATTAAAGACTAGATATTTAAGTGGATTGTTTTTACAATAAAAAAAAATCCATATTTTAATTCATTTCACCATCCCAAATTAGTTTTATTATATAAATTTTATGTACATCAATGAATAATATATAAATCTATGCTGGCAGATATAACTTAATTTTTGAATTAAAATTGTTTTCAAAGCTACATCTTTAAAGAATGATTGTTGCAGGTGACTCAGTGTTACAGAGTAGGGGATTGTGTTTGTAGATAATGATTAGTATCACAATTTTCCATGACAGTCATCTGAACATGTTGCAAAAATTGCAAGTTGAAATAAATAAATATTGTGTTTTGTATTTACTACTTTTCAGACAAATTTCGTAAGAGCATATTTTTATTCAGTACCCCAGATATTTTGGCAGTGATTTGTGAATCTTGTAAGGGTGAATTTCCAATACATGAACTACTATAACATGGAGGTGGCTTGTACGTAGATTATTGGTGTATTATTGCTAACACTAATATATAGAGGAAATAGCTAATTTTACCCAAATCCCTTGCAAGTTAAGTGTCATAATTCGATTACACATGATCATATACATTCCTTAGGTGAGTCCGAAGTATATGACCCATACTGCTAAAACAAACATGATTAATTCACAAATAGTAAATGAAAGAAATATGAATACAACAATATTCAATGCGTTAGTTGATCTTCTTTACCTCAATTAGCAGTCACTTCTGGGATGTTTTTTATTTGGTTAGAATGATGCAAACCTAGGTCACCATTTGCAGCTGCCAAAGAAGAGTTATTTCAAATTAGTCCCATCATAACTAGTGAATAATCTTTCTTATTGTCAAATAAGGTCAGTGATCAGTCCTAACATTTAAATTAACCAGATTTGAATCTGTATTAGCAGTTCTCCAATCCCAACAGCAATTTGGACAATTTATACTGTACTTAAGAATGCCACACTATAACAGTTAAAATTGTGAAAGTTACCTTGTTCATTTTATCTTGTCTTGATGATTGTGGAGGGATCAAAAATTGCAGGCATATTAATGTATGATTAACTGATGGGAGAAGGATCTAAAGTGAGAATAAAAAGAATGCCTGTAGTTAAAATGTTCCCCTACAATCATTATGTCCCATTCAAAAGCTATCGTTCCTTTTACTTAATAATTTTAACAAAAGTAAACAACACCGTTTCAAGTAGTATATATATTTTGTATGACGTTTTACGTCATTTAATTTTAAATAAATCAAATAAATATTATACAGCTGATATCTATTTGTTTTACTTTAAAATTGATACGTGCTTTTTCAACATCCCTCTCATAATCCAACAAATAGTAATCTATTTTCTTGGACTCAGTATAATACTCTAGGCATCAGAGTAATGAAACTATTTAATTTATACCAGTAATTAATACGATACAAACCACTGTGTGATCGCTATTCAATGGGGAGATCTTGATTTTGTGATAGCTAATAATAAGCATTAGTGACTTAGAGAAACATTTTTTTTTATCTTTAATGACGGTTTTGTGATTTGGTATTAGTACTATGATTTTGGAAACACCAAATCATAATACAAATTACAGAGGAAATGGCTATATTACAAGATTTGTAGGAGTCAAGTCCCATACTAGTCTGAAAATTTGAAATTGGTCTAAAAAAAGACTGAAATAAAGAGCAAGAATTAGCAAATGATTTTAAAAGCTGCCAGATTTTTTATGTTTTAGGAAGGAAATGCATCATCCCATCCAGTCTGCAATATAAGTGATTCCAGTTCCATATCAATGTAGCTGACTATAAACTGCATTTTGAAATGGGCAAATAGTCATATAGTTGTATCTAACTGCAAGCCCAAAGAGAGAAATCAAATCATACAAGTCACATTGCTGCACACTTGGCATTGAATCAAATTGTGACTTAAGCATTGTGTTAAAGATCGATTGATACTTAACACACACTCTTCTGCACCCCTTACACTACCCAATAGATCCTCTCCTTACATCACAGCTGTAGTGCTCTTGCAGTTTATACAAGAAAGTATTTCAGAGTAGCATGCAGAAAAGTATTCCCTCCAAACAACACAAGTACTATAATTAACCTTGTCTTAGTTTACCACACAGACTTCTCAACTCCTGGCAATATTTTAGATGACTTCCAACTATTCACAAAATGCTTCAATTTCTAATCCAAGTGAAAAAAAATAAGTATCAAGCTCAAATGGCCATATTAGTAGAGATTTGAAAGCATCAGTCAGAGCTCAAATCCATTTAATTTGGAGTGGTGCAAGTGAGCAGATTAATACTATAAATTATTAATTGTTCCTGACCCAAATTCATTCAGTATTTCCTGTTTTGTACATGCTGCCTCTTGATTACTTGCTCTTTCTCTGTTCCTTTTTCACAGTTTAGCTTTGTTGCCCTTTTAGACACCACACTTGCACTAGTGAGATCTAACAAAAACAGTATAAACTACTCAAAATGTCAAATATTAAAACATATGATAAATCTCTTTCATTGATGCTCTATCAGGATTGAGGATAACTATTCTAGCATCTTCTCACTGTCTGATTTGCTGAGTTCCTCCAGCATTTTGTGTGTTTTACTTTAGATTACCAGCATCTGCAGAATTTCTCCTGTTTTTGAGGATAACTTGTTTGTACTCATTTCCAAGGTGGCTCATTGTGGGATCTATGGGCTACCAAGATGGGGCAAGAGGTACCTGATATTGTGGGTGACTAGTTCGGGAGTTATGCTCCTAACAAAAAGTCATGATTCTCAATATTGTCCTAAATGCTCTTCTCCATGTTGACCTGTCATGGGCTAGAGTTTGCCATGAGTTGGTTGAGCAGTTTAAGTTAGCTGCTGAAAAAGCCATTGAATCTTTTCTTCTTGTCTAGCTGCTAATCTCTTCTCTTGATGGGATTTAGAATTGATTGCCTGCTTTGAGAGTTTGGTATTGTGTATGGGAATGGCATGACCTGTCTTACACAGCCAATGGAATGAAAGTTGTAGTTGAGTTTATAAGACCATTAGATATAGCAGCAGAATTACCCATCACCCAACACATGCCCTCTTCTCATTGTTACCGTCAGGAAGGGGATTCAGAAACAGCTTCTTCCTCTCTGCCATTCGATTTCTAAATAGACAGTGAACTCATGAACACTCTCATTTTTTTTTCTAGTTTTTACTCTGTTTGTTTTTAATTTAACTATTTATATTTTTTTAACTGTAATTGATTTATTTTTTCTATATTATCACATATTGCATTGTACTGCTGCCGCTAAGTTAACAGATTTCACGACATATGCCGGTGATATTAAACCTGATTCTGATTCTGATTCAGATTAGGCCATTTGGTTGATGAAGTCTGCTCTGCCATTGAATCATGGCTGATTTATTATCCCTCTCAACCCTATTCTCCTGCCTTCTCCCATAACCTTTATTGTCACATACACAAGTGCATGTACTCACAAGTGCGATGTAAAACTTACTTGCAGCAGCATCATAGGCACGTAGCATCAGGTTCACAGCATAAACGCAAATTAAACATAAATTATACAAATGTATACAAGAAAGAACACAATTAGAACAAAACCATGTTACTGATATCTCAATGTAAAATGTAATTGATATCTCAATGTAAAATGTAATTGATATCTCAATGCCTGGGATGTTGGTCATGGAGAGAATGCTATCGTTACCACACACACAAAATGCTGGAGGAACTCAGCAGGTTGGACAGCATCTACGGAGAGGAATAAACACTCAACATTTCGGGCCGAGATCCTTCATTGGACCTGGAAAGGAAGGAGGATGAAGCCAGAATAATAAGGTGACAGGAGGAGGAGGAGTACAAGCTGGCAGCTGACAGGTGAAACCAGGTGGATGGGTGGGAGAAGGAGAGATGAAGTAAGAAGATAGGAAGTGAAGAGTGGAAAAAGGAAAAAAGCAGAAGAAGGAATCTCATAGGAGAGGGCAGTGGAGTGGCAGCAGAGTGAGGTGATGGGCAGGTGAAGAGAAGAGAAAGGGGAAAAGGGGACCCAGAATGGGGGTAGAAAGAAAGAGAAGGGGAAGGTTGAAGACATTTCTGGAAGTTAGAGAAGTTGATATACATGCTATCAGGTTAGAGGCTACACAAATGGAATATGAGATGATGCTCTTCCAACCTGAAAAGACCTCATTGTGACAGTAGAGGCCATTGACCGATATAGCAGGATGGTAATAGGAAGTCAAACTGAAATGGGAAATCCTGCCTTTTGTGGCAGATGGAGCGAAGGTGTATGGATGCCATCACTGGTTTGTTTATGCTGTCAGTGGATTTGGAGAATTTTGCAAAGACAGGATGGTGTTATCCTGGCAGCATCTCTAGGGAGAGGTACAGTCGACGTTTCAGGCCGAAACCCTTCGTCAGGACTAACTGAAGGAAGAGTGAGTAAGGGATTTGAAAGTTGGAGGGGGAGGGGGAGATCCAAAATGATAGGAGAAGACAGGAGGGGGAGGGATGGAGCCAAGAGCTGGACAGGTGATTGGCAAAAGGGGATACGAGAGGATCATGGGACATTCCTTCCTTCCCATTCCTTCCCAGTAGACCATAGGACTGAAAGCTTCATCCTCAATTATTCTTCCTGTCAGATGACCAAAGATTCTGAAAACCACATTTTCCAGAATTTTGTAAAAGAGCATTGCACAATTGATGCAGTTTAACACAGGACTCCTGTTTTATAGATGTTGAATATAAGCCCATTCCCTTCTCCTCTGACTCTGAGCTAAACCTCTGAACATAGCCAAATGCCACCTTCTTACTGCAGCTGAAAGACTGAAGTGGCGTGGAGTGGATGTGATACTAGTTGAACAGTTTCTTGGCTATCATGTTTGCTGTTGTGTGCTGGGGCAGCAGGCTGAGGGTAGCAGACACCAACAGAATCAACAATCTCATTCGTAAGGCCAGTGATGTTGTGGGGATGGAACTGGACTCTCTGACGGTGGTGTCTGAAATGAGGATGCTGTCTAAGTTGCATGCCATCTTGGACAATGTCTCCCATCCACTACATAATGTACTGGGTGGGCACAGGAGTACATTCAGCCAGAGACTCATTCCACCGAGATGCAACACAGAGCGTCATAGGAAGTCATTCCTGCCTGTGGCCATCAAACTTTACAACTCCTCCCTTGGAGGATCAGACACCCTGAGCCAATAGGCTGGTCCTGGACTTACTTCATAATTTACTGGCATAATTTACATATGACTATTTAACTATTTATGGTTCTATTACTATTTATTATTTATGGTGCAACTGTAATGAAAACCAGTTTCCCCTGGGATCAATAAAGTATGACTATGACTATGTATTGCACCCAAAATGTTGCATTTCGTCTGAAGCAGTATGGAATAGTTTTCTGTAAAACTTTCAGCAGGGCAAGTGTTAATGAGTAAGAGGAATAAACTCCACATTTTGGACTGGAACCCTTCATCGGGATGAAACGTTGACTGTTTATTCCTTCCCTTGGAAGCTGCGGACCTGTTGAGTTTCTCTAGTATTTTGTGTGTGTTACTCTGGATTTCCAGCATCTGCAGAATCTCCTGTGTCTTACTGAACTGTAAAGTTGCTGTTAGAAACATTCCCCAGCAGATGGCAGGCCGTACTAAAAATCTTCTGTATACCACTGGAGAAAATGTGAGAGTTGTTTTTGTTTTCAGCACTAATGAGCACAATTTCCTCTTGAATCACTGAATTAGAGGCAGGAGGATTACTTTCATTATGGAGTTAGATCAATTATTAACAACCTCTAATTATTGGTGACATTTCAGAGAGTTGCACTGCACAGTGTCGCAAGAATATGTTTTGCTTTTCCACATTATCTTTTAGCAGCTTTCATGCCAGATGCTTTTAAACCTGAGTGAGTGATTTTGGTGACTGCTTTTTCAATATTGGTTCAAGTCTCTTTTCAATGTTCTAGTACATAATCTATGCTGACTAGAGCCAGTGGAGTGTGTTATTGTCTAATAAACATACATATCCCACAGAATATGTGCACTTCTAATAGTCAGGTCAACATTAATTCTTCAACCAATGAATTAATTCGCAAACTAATTGGTCATTTATCTCATTGCTTGTGAGAACATGCCATATGCAAATGAGTACATCTGCCTACAAATCAAGCTTAACTAAACTTTGAAAGTAAATCTTTGCAAAATGTTGAGTTATTCTGACATTGTGAAAGACCCTATATGTATCTAAGTGTTTGATATAATTTCACTTTTTTGTATGTGTGCCAGGAGAATATCCTTCTTTGAATTTACTTGTGTATACTGTTCATTTATTTGTTGGTTTTTATAATATTACTTTTTAATTGAGAACATGTCAAAAATGGAAAAGATTTATTGTAAAAAAAAATTGAGGTAAATGCTGTGGCACCATTTTTTCACTTTCTGTTTTTATTGTGGCCTATCAGTCTGCATGCAAAATGCAGGTATGTTAAGGGATCTTCTCCTCTCACCCTGCTGTCCACTCTGAGAGCTAATCTTTGTCTTTTAATTTTTGTGTCAGCTGCTGTTGTACTTATGTCAGTTACAGCAGTGAACCATCATTGGCTTCAATCTTAGCGAACACCAGCTGAAAGAAAGGTACAATCCTCACCACATAATGCACATGTTCAGGGGAGTTTGAAAGATGGGTCTTCATGGAATGAAGTACAACATATCTATGTTGGTAGCTGGTCACCATACTGGCTAACCCATCAGAGAGAACAAATACAAGCTAGCCTTGCCACAGAGAATAAAGGTGCAATTAAACCTGCCGGTGAGCCTGTGTGCAGAGGCTCGGAGCACAAGGATAATCCAGCATGAATAACCCAAGACACCCTGCAGAATAAAGAAACCATAAAACCAATAAACATATGAGCAGAATTAGGCCTTTTAGCCCATTGAGTCTGCTCTGGTATTCCATCATGGCAGATTTATTATCCCTCTCAACCCCATTCTCCTGCCCTCTTGTAACCTTTGATGCCCTTACTAATCAAGAACATATCAAGAATGATGAGGCAAATTAACTTCTGCCTGAGAAATCATTTGGATCTGCTCCAATTTGCCTATGGGAGCAACAGGTCCACAGCAGATGCCATCTCATTGGCTCTTCACTCAACCCTGCAACATCTGGATGGCAAAGGTGCATACATCAGGATGCTCTTTATTGATGAATGCAGCAGGCCGGGCAGCATCTCTAGGAAGAGGTACAGTCGACCTTTCAGGCCAAGACACCAGCAACTTTGATGTGTGTTGCTTGAATTTCCAGCATCTGCAGAATTCCTGTTGTTTGCTCTTTATTGATTACAGCTCAGCATTCAATACCATCATCTCCTCAAAACTAATCAATAAGCTCTAAAACCTTGGCCTCAATATGCCCTTGTGCAATTGGATCCTCAATTTCCTTACTTGAAGACCCCAGTCAGTTCAAATTGGCAAGAACATCTCCTCCATGATCTCCATCAGTACACGTGGACTACAAGGCTCTGTGCTTAACCCTCTGCTCTACTCGCTTTACACTTACGACTGTGTGTCTAAGCACAGATTTTAGATTATGAGGACACTCAGTCCTCATTTATTGTCATTTAGAAATGCATTCATGCATTAAGAAATGATACAATGTTCTTTCAGAGTGATATCACAAAAAAACAAGACAAACCAAAGACTAACGCTGACAAGACCACATAATTATAACATATAGTTACAGCAGTGCAAAGCAATACCATAATTTGATAAAGAGCAGACCATGGGAATGGTAAAAAAAAGTCTCAAAGTTCCGATCGACTCCCGATAGTCCCCGATAGCAGGCGGAAGAAAGGAGAAACTCACTCTGCCATAAACCTCCAGGCACCGACAACTATCGATGCATTGGAAGCACCCAACCACAGCTGACTCTGAGTCCGTCCGAAAACTTCGAACCTCTGACCAGCCCTTCAACACCGAGCACATCTCTGCAGAGCACCTTGACCCCCGTCCCAGCCGCCGAGCAACAAGCAAAGCCGAGGATTCGGGGCCTTCCTCTCCGGAGATTCAGGATCCCACAGTAACAGCGGCAGCAAAAAGGCATCTCAGAAGTTTCTCCGGATGTTCCTCCGTGCTCTTACGTCTGTCTCCATCAAATCAGAATTGTGCACGGCACCCTACTTGACAGATTACAGATATCATTCACCGGAGTGGCCGCGCAAGCTACGTCGCGCCGCCATCTTCTCCTCCTCCTTCAATGCCATATTCAAGTTTGCTGATGACAGCACTGTCATAGACTGAATCAAAGGTAGTGATGAATCAGCATATAGGAGGGAGATTGAAAATCTGGCTGAGTGGTGCCATAACAATAACCTCTTACTCAATGTCAGCAAGGCTAAGGAGTTGATATTTGTCTTCCAGAAGAAGGAAACCAGAGATCTATGAAGCTGTCCTCATCAGAGGATCTGAGTTGGAGTGTTTCAGCAACTTTAAGTTGCTCTGTGTTATTATTTCGGAAGACCTGTTCTGGGCCCAGCATGTGAGGGTAATTATGACGAAAGCACGGCAGTGACTACATCCTTTAGAGTTTGCAAAGGTTTGGCATGACATTTAAAACTTTGATAAGTATCTATCGATGTGAAGTAGGGAGTATATTTACTGGCTGCATCACAGCCTTTTATGGAAACACCAATGCCCTTGAACAGAAACCCCTACAAAAAGTAGTGAATACGATCCTGTCCATCAAAGGCAAAGCCCTTCCCACCATTGAGCACATTTACACAAAATGCTATCGCTAAGTAAATGCTATTGCTATGCTAATGCTAAGTAACGTCCGTCATCGGGTCAAGCTGTCTGCTCGCTGCTGCCATCAGGGAGAAGGTACAGCAGCCTCAGGACTTACTCCATCAGATTCAGGAACAGTTATTACTCCTCAACCATCAGGCTTTTAACCAAGTGGGATAACTTCACTCAATTCATCTGCCCCATCATTGAAATATTCCCACAACCTATGGAGTCATTTTCAAGAACTCTTCATCTCATGTTCTCGATATATATTATACTATTTATTTATTTATTTGTTTGTTTGTTTGTTTATTATTTCTTTCTTTTTGTATTTGCATGATTTGTTGTCTTCTACAAATTTGTTGAATGCCCAAGTTACTGCAGTCTTTCATTGATTTTGTTATGATTATTATTCTATTATGGATTTATTGAGTATGCCTGCAAGAAAATGAATCTCAGGTTGTATATGGTGACATAGGTGTATTTTGATAATAAATTTACTTTAAACATATCAACTTCTGCTTTAAATATGCTTAATAACCAAGCCTCCACAGCCACCTGTGGCAATGAATTCCACAGATTCATCACCCTGTAGCTAAAGAAATTCCTCCTCATTTCTGTTCTAAAGGGACCTCCTTCTATTCTGAGTCAGTAACCTCTCGTCCAGGACTCCCCTACTAAAGGAAACAGCTTGTCCACATCCACTCTATCTAGGCCTTTCGATATTTGAGACGGTTCTGTTCACAATAAAGCAAGTGATCAACTCCATGAGCACAGTGAAAACATGCTTCATGATGGAGCCTTATAAATTATGTAGTCATAATTAAGTTGTCGCCAGTTTGGAGATCAGATTGATTTTTTTCTCATGCAGGGACATAAGAATGTTAAGGTACCTTACTGGAGTACTAGTGACCAATACAACTCTTCATTTCCAGCTTCCCATCTTCTCTCTCTAGTACTTTTATTGCTCAGGATGATTGCAGCTTCATTTATCATTAAGTTTTACAGCATACAGCAGAACCATACCAGGATACTGTGCCTAGTCCATCATGACAAAGAGCACAAAATGATCAATACATAGCAATAGTTATACTGAATACTCGAACACTTACTTAGTATTTGTAAAAGATTGATTTTAGGTTCTTTTTTAAAATAAATGTTCCACAGTTTTAAATAGGCAGTTGAGTTGCATGTATCTTTATATCATTACAAATTGTTTATATTTAAGTTCTTGATCACCCTAGTAAAAGCATAGATGGTCTAACTCCCCTTGAAATATGGTAGGCCACTGAGATTAATTTAAATTATAGTGGTCTGTAAGGATAAATAATAAAGGAGGCAACAATAACCTCAAGGACAGCATTGGCAGATAACTAAATCTTCTGAAATTTCATTCATCTGGTGTTAATAGTCCTAAAATAAACCAGTTCCACAATTCTTATGATTACAATGGACAACAAAGAAATAGCCTATATTTGTTATTTCAATTCATAATTCAAGTCAGAATAACTGATGCCAAGATTAAGGAAGACATATTTGTTAGTCCATAAATCAAACAGGTCGTCAATGACAGGCAAATCGAAGAACTTCTTGTGCGGCACATGTTCAGGGAGGCTGCAATCGATGGCGACTCTTCCAGCTTAGAGGAGTACACAGCATCAGTGACTAGCTACATCAGCAAGTGCATCGATGACGTCACTGTGTCCAAGACTATCACTACACGCTCTAACCGGAAGCCATGGATGACCGCGGAAGTGCGTGCACTGCTGAGGACCCGTGACTCCGCCTTCAGAGCAGGCAACAAGGCAGCCCTAACAATGGTGAGGGCCAAACTGTCCTGGGCCATCAGAGAGGCAAAGTGTGCTCAAGCCCAGCAAATCCACAGCCACTTCCAGGACAGCGGTGACACGCAGTGCATGTGGAAGGGTATTCAGGACATCACCAACTACAGGACAACATCACCTGCCTGTGCTGGTGATGCCTCCCTCCCAGATGCGTTGAACAATTTGTATGCTCATTTCCAGGCGGAAAATGATGTGGTGGCAAGGAAGACCACTCCTCTTCCCAATGACCAGGTGCTGTGTCTTACCGTGGCTGATGTGAGGAAAACTCTATGCGGTGTCAACCCACGGAAGGCTGCTGGACCGGACAATATTCCTGGCAGAGTGCTCAGAGAATGTGCAGACCAGCTGGCAGATGTTCGCACTGACATCTTCAACATCTCTCTGAGCAGTGCTGTCATTCCAACGTGCTTCAAGGCCGCCACCATCATCCCCGTGCCGAAGGAGTCTTCAGTGTCCTGCCTCAACAACTACCATCCAGTCGCACTAACATCCATCATCATGAAATGTTTCGAGAGGCTCGTCATGAGGCACATAAAGACCCTGCTGCCTCCCTCACTGGACCCTCTGCAGTTCGCACACCGTCCCAACCGTTCAACAGACGGCGCCATTGCCACCACCTTCCACCTGGCCCTCACCCACCTGGACAAAAAAGACGCATATGTTCAAATGCTGTTTATAGACTTCAGTTCAGCATTCAACACAATCATTCCTCAGCACCTGATTGGAAAGCTGAAACTGCTGGGCCTGAACACCTCCCTCTGCAATTGGATCCTAGACTTCCTGACTGGGAGACCTCAGTCAGCCCGGATCGGGAGCAGGATCTCCAACACCATCACACGGAGCACGGGGGCTCCCCCGGTCTGTGTGCTCAGCCCACTGCTATTCACTCTGCTGACCCACGACTGTGCAGCAATACACAGCTCGAATCACATCATCAAGTTCGCCGATGACACGACCGTGGTGGGTCTCATCAGCAAGAACGACAAGTCAGCATACAGAGAGGAGGTGCAGCGGCTAACAGACTGGTGCAGAGCCAACAACCTGTCTCTGAATGTGAACAAAACAAAAGAGACGGTTGTTGACTTCAGGAGAGCATGAAGCGACCACTCTCCACTGAACATTGATGACTCCTCTGTTGAGGTCATTAAGAGCACCAAATTTCTTGGTGTTCACCTGGCAGAGAATCTCACCTGGTCCTTCAACACCAGCTCCATAACCAAGAAAGCCCAGCAGCGTCTCTACTTTTTGCAAAGGCTGAGAAAAGTCCATCTCCCACCCCCCATCCTCACCACATTCTACAGAGGTTGTATTGAGAACATCCTGAGCAGCTGCATCACTGCCTGGTTCGGGAATTGCACCGTCTCAGATCGCAAGGTCCTGCAGCGGATAGTGAGGTCAGCTGAGAAGATCATCAGGGTCTCTCTTACCGCCATCACAGACATTTACACCACACGCTGCTCCCGCAAAGCTAACAGTGTTGTGAAGAACCCCATGCACCCCCCACACAAACTCTTCTCCCTCCTGCCGTCTGCAAAAGGTACCGAAGCTACATCATTTATTATTATATTGTAATTTGTCCTCTACTATGTCTATTGTCTTGTTTATTAATTATTGTACTGCCCCGCACTGTTTTGTGCACTTTATGTAGTCCTGTGCAGGTCTGTAGTCTAGTGCAGTTTTTATGTTGTTTTACATAGTCTAGTGTAGCATTGTGCTGTCTCACATAGTCCAGTGTAGTTTTGTGTTGTTTCATGTAGCACCATGGTCCTGGAGGAATGTAGTTTCGTTTTTACTGTGTACTGTACCAGCAGCTTATGGTCGAAATGACAATAAACTTGACTTGACTTGACTAGAGAAAATCACGTGGAAGGCATTTGAGGATGTTGTTGCAAATTTTTTTGGCAACTACAGAGCACCAAACTACTTGCAGTTGGTTGATAACATGCTTCAAGCACACAAAACCATGAAGTACAGTATGTCACTAAAGATTCATTTTCTGCATTCCCATTTTTCCCAGCAAACCTTGCTGCTGTCGATGACAAGCCTGGTGAAAGGTTTCACCAGGCCATTGTAGTCACGGAGAAGCAGTATCAGGGCAACTGGAATCCATCAATGCTGGCTGATTACTGTTGGACACTTAAGCAAGAAGCCTCAGACACTTGAGTACAAACAAAAATCATCAACAAAACACTTCCATCTTAGTTGAACTATTGCAAAGCATCAGCACCTTTATGCAATTAAATGCATAATATTAAAATTAACGTTAGTTTCTTCTTTCTCTGAATTCCAACATGCTACAAGTAGTCTGAAATTATATTTCTGTTCAGCTTCAAGTGGTCTATCATAAACAAAAATAGATTCTGAGGAGGCAACACTTTCAAAAAAATTTGTTGTCCAGCATTATTTTAAGTTTAAACCTTTTTCTATTCTAAACAGAATTTCTGCTATTGAGTAAAAGAAATAACTAGACTTTTAATCACAGACAGGAGAAAATCTGCAATTGCTGGAAATCCAAACTGCACACACAAAATGCTGGAGGAACTCAGCAGACCAGGCAGCATCTATACAAAAGAGTACAGTCAACTTTTCAGGCTGAAGGGTCTTGGCCTGAAACGTCAACTGTACTCTTTTCCACAGGTGCTGCCTGGCCTGCTGAGTTCCTCCAGCATTTGGTTTGTGTTACTTGAACTTTAAAACACCTTTCATTTACTCATCATAATGCCCAATGGCATATAGAACCAATGAATCATATTTAAAACGTAGACACTGATGTGATGTAACACTTGAGTCAATTAGCACATAACCTCTCTCACATCTCAACCCTGCTGACAGTCAACACCGGTGCACCACAGGGATGTGTACTCAGCCCATTGCTCTACTCTCTCTGCACCCATGACTATGTGGCCAGACATAACTCAAAAAACATCTATAAATTTGCAGAAAATACAACCATTGTTGGCAGAATCTCAGATGGTGATGAAAGGGTGTACAGGAGCGAGATGTACCAGCTAGTGGAGTGGTGTCGCAGCAACAACCTTGCACTCAACATCATCAAGACCAAAGAGCTGATTATGGACTTCAGAAAGGATATGAGGAGGGAATACAAACTAATTTCATAGAGGTATTAGAAGTGGAGAGAGTGAGCAATTTCAAGTTCCTAGGTTTCAATATCTCTGAGGACCTAACCTGGATGCAACATATTGATGCAACTATAAAGAAGGCAAGACAGCAGTTATATTTTATTGAGGGTTTGATGAGATTTGGTTTTGTCAACTTGAACACTCGAAAACTTCGACAAATGTACTGTGGATAGCATTCTGACTAGCTGCATCACCGTCTGGTATGGACGGTGGGCTACTGCACAAGATCAAAGTAAGTTGCAGAAACTTGTAAAATTAGTCAGCTCCATCATGGGTATTAGCCTCCATAGTATCCAAAATATCTTCAAAGTGCGGTGCCTTAGGAAGGTGGCATCTTTCATTAAGGATCTCCACCACCGAGAACATGCCCACTTCTCATTATTGCCATCAGGAAGGAGGTACAGAAGCCTGAAGGCACACACTTAATGATTCAAGAACAGCCTCTTCCACTCTGCCATCTAATTTCTAAATGGACATTGAAACCACGAACACTACCTCTCTACTTTTTTATTTGTCTTTTTTTTTGCACTACTTATTAACTTAACTATTTAATAGACATGTATATACTTACTGTAATTCAGCTTTTTTTCTCTATTTTTATTTATGTGTTTCATTGTACTGCTGCCATAAAATTAACAAATTTCAAGACTTATGCCAGTGATGTTAAACATGATTCTGATTTGTAAACTGCAGCAGAATAATGATCAGGTAATCAATTTTTCCACTCACTGTGTTACAGTTAATACAGAATGGATTACATAATTATTAAGACATGGTGTACAAAGGAGTTGCAAAACTGCATATAGACAATGGAATGGAGGACATAAGAAAAAATCTTCATAATAAAATGCAACACTACATGGTGGAATTGAACACCAAAGGAGGAAATATTTTTAAAAGGTTGTGGTATGAATATGACTCTTAATAGTGCATATGTTATTAGTGCTATAAGAGATTATTGTGTGAATCTGAAATGCAAATGTACTGGGAAGAATATACTTCATATGTGATTATCAACTATCACCCAAACATCAAGCGTGGAATTGGTACCAGGCTAAAAGTTCTCTTTGATTAAATTCCCTACTCTGTATGATGTGACACGTGCCATCCAGGAAAAAGATTTGAGGCACAATCTCAAGTGGTGAGGTGGAAAGATGAACAAGATTATTCTTGTTTCACAAACTCAGAAACATAGCAAACTGTAATATTGTATAATACTGTACTATAATATTGTATAATATTGTAATCATATTTTGTTTATTTTAGTTCCAGATGTTATGGTCATGAAATGTGTCACTCAAAGGCTAAGTAAACTGGACTGTTCCACTCGGGGCTGGGTGATGCATGGATTTCCTCAGGATCTGGTACAAGCTGAAATGTTAAAAGATGCAGGATTCTTAGCAAATAGGTAAGCCTTCATGTAAGATATTTAATGCAGTATATTGAGACTTGCTTAAATAATGATGTAACCATTACATTACAACTAACTATATTCTGTGTTAAAAATACTTTGTCATATAACTATGCTCCTCACCATGCAATCAGTGGTTGGCAATAAGCTGTCCTGGTAGAGGGGCGTGATTGCTTCTATAGAGCATCTTGCTCTTGTAGGTGGTTGTCTCTCGGGGTCCGAGGAAGACTAAACATTGTGCAGTCATCTGTTGATACGCGTGTGGCTCCGGAGGCCGAAGGCTGAAGCACACATGCGGTTGCAGGTTGGACATGGAATGGCGGTTGTTAGAACAGGTGCATACACAGCTTTGTGGCGTCGGTCTCGTGCTGCTGCAAGGCGCTGATTTCGGTCATCCTCAAAGTCAGACGCAGCTTTTCTGGTCAGGGCGCGCCATGCAGCCCTGTCGGCTGCGGACTCCTCAAGTTGTTGAGGCTGGAGGTCTGCCCATTTGATGTACGATTTCAGATTGTCTTTGAATCTTTTTCTGGGGCGGCCCTGATTGCGACTGCCATGCTCAAAGCTCACCGTAGAGCAGCCGCCTGGGGATTCTTGTTTCACCCGTGCGGATTACATGGCCAGTCCAGCGTAGCGGGGCCTGGAGGATCCTTGCCTCAATGCTTGTGCTGTTGGCTCTGTCAAGGACTTCCTGGTTGGTGATTCGGACCTGCTATTGAATCCTCAGGATCGACCGCAGAGAGCGCATGTGAAACTGTTCCAGCTGTTTGATGTGCCTGCGGTACAGGGTCCAGGTTTCGCAGCCATACAGGAGAGAGGTGAGGACCACAGCCTTGTACACTTTGAGCTTGGTTGAAAGCTGAATGTCTTTGTGCTCCAGAACTTTGACATGGAGTTTCCCGAGTGCTGGTTGGCTTTCTGGATCCTTGCTATGATCTCTTTGTCAAGGGATCTGTCACCGGAGATGGTGCTTCCTAGATACTTGAAGCTCTCCACATTCTTCAGGACAGTGCCGTCGATGGTGATGCATGGCTGAGGAGGGTGACTGTTTGGAGCAGGTTGTAGGAGAACTTCTGACTTACTGAGGCTGATTGTCAGGCCGAACAGCTTTGAGGCTGTGGAGAACTTGTCGACAATCGTCTGCAGGTGGTTCTCCTGGTGGGCCATGAGGGCACAGTCATCAGCAAACAGGGCTTCAGTGATGAGCCTCCTCAACGTTTTGGTCTTTGCAGCAAGGCATCTCAGGTCAAACATCGATCCGTCTAGGCGATATCTTATATAAATACCCAGGTCTAGGTCCTTAGCAGCATGCTTCAGCACTTGGGAGTTGAAGAGCGCTGGTGCTAGAACGCACCCCTTGCTTCACGCCATCTGAGATGTTGAAAGTCTCAGGTGGGGAACCACCTGAGAACACTTCTCCTGTCATGCCATCGTGGAGCAGGCGGATGAGTGTAGTGAATTTCTGCGGGCAGCCAAGCTTTCTAAGGATGATCCTCAACGCGTTTCTGTTGACCGTGTCAAACACCTTCATCAGATCAATGAAGACAGAGTATAATGTCATGTTCTGTTCCAGGCACTTCTCCTGTATCTGTCTCACTGCGAAGGTCATGTCGACAGTGCTGCGTTCGGGACGAAAGCCACATTACAACTCGGGAAGGTCCTGTTCTGACACTGTTGGAATCAGTCTGTTGAGGATGATTATGGTAAACAACAAGCCATTTCAACCAAACAGATTGAAGAATCCTTAATGAGCTTAAACCTTAATATACCAAGAAGTATCTTTTTGAATATGTAGTTTCATTTCAAATGTTGCAAAGAGAGCAAAACAGAGAAGGGTAAGATGGAAGAGTTTGAAATAGGGAGAGAAATAGATAGATAGGTACTTTATAGATCCCAAGGGAAATTACACTGTCAGTAGCATTACAAGTGCACAGATATAGAAATATTTGAAGAGAAGTAAGGAAGAAAAAAAAGTTACAGGAGGAGGGTCATCACTTCCCCGGCTATAGGTTGACTCATTATAGAGCCTAATGGCCGACAGTAAAAATTATCTCATGTAGTGCTCTTTGGAGCAGCGCAGTTGTCTTAGTCTGTTACTAAAGGTGCTCCTCTATTCAGCCAAGGTGGCATGCAGAGGGTGAGATACATTGTCCAGAATTGCCAGGATTTTCCGTAGGGTCCTTTGGTTTACCACAGCCTCCAGTGTGTCCAGTTTGACTCCTATAACAGAGCCAGCCTTCCTAAACAGTTTATTAAGCCTGTTGGCATCACCTGTGTTGATGCCATTGCCCAGCACATCATCACATAGAAGATTGTACTGGTGACAACAGACTGGTAGAACATGTGAAGGAAAGGCCTGCATACTCCAAAGGACCTCAGTCTCCTTAGGAAGTCAGTGGCCTCCGTGGTGGTGCTCCTCTCAAGTCTGTCATCCAGGTGCATCCCCAGGTTCTTGTAGGTCCTCACCATCAATAGTAACAGGGAGCAGCGCAGGCTTATTTTTCCTAAAGCCCATCACCATCTCCTTTGTATTGTAAAATTTTCAGTACTAAGCAGTAATTAAGGTTAATCACATCACTTATATTTGAATAGCTGAGAAAATGGGAGAAAACAAAGGCGATAAAGCAAAGAGAAACAGAGAACTAATGTTGGAAAAAAAACCTGTGATATTGCTTCATGGTGACATAAGACATAGGAGCAGAATTAGGCCATTTGGCCCATCATGTTGATTCCACCATTCCATCTTGGCTGATTTATTATCCCTCTTAACCCCATTCTCCTGCCTTCTCCTTGTAACTCTTGACACCCTAACTAATCAAGAACCTATTGTCCTCTTTGGACATATGGCCAAATACAAAACATGGGTTTATAGTTTAAAATTTTCTTCTCTTTCACTTTTTCATTCTCATTCATATTCTCTTCTACCTTTGAGTGTATAAGTGATAGAAAGTAGTCCAAAGGATTGTTGAGATCGTAAGAAAATCCGATGTTTCCTAATTATGAATGCTGGTTAAGATTGGTGAGATAGTGGACTTTAGTGCTGGCACTAAGGTTTCTTTGGCTGGTAGTGAATTTTAAAGTTTTGGATCTACCTTTTAGAACAGAAGGAAATGACTGAATTTCAACAGTTGAGCACTTGAAAAGGGACAATGGGACTACGGCAGAATAATGGTTCAGCACTAACTAGGTGGGCCAAAGGGCTCATTTCTGTGTGGTAGTGTTTTATTACTCTGTTTAATAATCCAAGGCAGAGAACATTATTGATCTGCATTTGCCTTGAGATCATTCTCCATAGCCTGATGTACTAATTCCCATTTAGTTCAACAGCGACCCAGGTTCAATTCCCACCACTGTCTGTATAGAGTTTGTATATTCTCCCCATGATTGCATGTGTTTCCTCCAGCTGGTCCAGTTTCCTCCCACATACCAAAGAGTTAGTAAGTAGTGGGCATGCTATATTGGCACTGGAATCATGTCCCTCAGCACATCCTTGGACTGTTGACACAAGTGACGAATTTCACTATGTTACAATTAAAGCTGATCCAATCTAATGGATAGAGCTGGAACAGGATGGCTGCAGACACCGGGAAGATTCTGTTTTTCCTTTAAAATAGGGCTTGACCGGCAGGATTATATTGATGCATTATTCAGCTGCAGCAGGAAGTGCAATCGAGTTTGATCCTGTTGCTGACAAATGTAAGGTCACACTGCGTTGAAATGAGAAGCAGGGACCCTAAACATTTACCCTGTCAAACCCTGAGAGTCTGGTGCCAGTTGTATTTGCAACTGCAGGTCCTAGAAATCTAAAATAAAAGCAGAAAATAGTAGAGACACTCACCAAATCATGCAGCATCTGAGGAAAGAGAAACTGAACTAAATTTTGAACAGTTCAGCACTTTCTAATTATCCATGACAGAAACTTTATGAAATGCATTTGATTCTAGCTCAGCTACATGTGATGAAGGAACTGACAAAGGGTCTCAGATAAGAAACATCAACACTTGCTTTTTCCATAAATGCTGCTTTACCTGCTGAGTGTTTCCAGCATTTTCTCTTTCTATTTCATTAGTAGTGTCCATGAGATTCTTCGGCAGTCCAGGGAATCAGGTCTGAAAAACTTAGCTGCTCACTGAATAAATTCAATGAAAGTCCCAACAGATAAAATGAATTCATTTTCTCCCTAAAATAATGCAGGCCTTGGAGATTTTATGCAGGTCTGTTTCTCTAAACAAGTGATTCATAATGAGGCTGGTGCTAAGAGATGGAGAAATTTAATCCTGTTCCCTGCACAAGGCTGACTTTCTTTGCCTGTATACATCAATTTTCACTGAAGCATGGTGAAATTAGTAGAAGTAAAACATTTCTAATTATTTAACAATTATTTATGTAAATAGATGATTGCTGCCTATAGATAACGTTTTCTGTAGATCTATGATCAATACATAACAGTAGCATCGACATTACCAATTATAGATAATTCTAATTATAGTAATTCTACATTACTATATACAGATAGTAAAAATCTGTGCCCATAGCTTACTAGTAAAACGCTAAGCACAGATTAGTTCGATATAAAAATGGGAGATGTGTGCGCACTATTTTACTAGTCAGACCAAATTTGAACTCTGTTCAGGGACTTTTCAGAAGGTTGTTAACTGCTTTTGTACAGGTAAATGAATTCATCAGTCTGCTGTATTTGCACATACTCAGTATTCTCTAGTGCTGATCCCCATATGGATTACTGAGAACACACAACAGATTAATAGAAGAATCACTGGGAAAATGGAGTTGAAATCTCTGGCACAATCCCGGGGCCAGGAAGGTTAATAACCACATTACCAGCTACTCGGTCTTTAGCCATTTCAAGTGGTAGGTGTTGCTCTGCATACCACAGCCCTATCTTACTCCTCATTAATTGTTCTAATACAGCTGTACCTGTCCTCTATCCGTGCCATTTACAAGAAGTTTGTTGGGCATGCGGTGGAATATTCATCACCTTTTAGTTCCGTGTGCAGGGAAAGCACTTTCATAAGGTGTGATTTTAGAGGATTATTATGCTGTATCTGCAATGAAATAGAAAATGAACAAGCCAGGAACTTGGTTGTGAAATTGTGTCCATTAGAGACAGGGTATTCTGGAATTTCAAATAAACATTTCATGTAAATTCACAGCCTTCTCTGCATGTTTTCTAACTATATTCACCATACATTGCCGGCTTTGTCCAACTCAAATTTCATTGAATGCACAATTCTACTTGTGCCTATTTCTTGACATGCAGTCTTGGGGTTGAAGTTACTCAGAAGGCTTTGCTTTAAGCATATTTGAGTCAAATTCTGTTTCACATTATTTTAATGATGTTACTTTAACAGGATAATGAACTTCAAGATGCCATTTATAATATGAGATGAATGTGAGGTGAATTTTTACTCCAGGATTTTCACAGTGGCATGATAATAACCTGTGTGTCAGCTTGGAGTCGTTGGTAACGGTTCCTTAGGCAGATCGTTCAGGGTTCAAGTACAAAATCTTAGTCATTCAATAGAGGAAAGTGCTGTACTGTCAAAGGTGCCAACTCTCCAATATGAACTAAAACACCACATTACCACAAGACCACAAGACGAAGGGGCAGAAGTCGGCCATTCAGCCCGTTGAGTCTGCTCCGCCATTTTATCATGAGCTGATCCATTCTCCCATTTACTCCCACTCCCCCGCCTTCTCACCATAACCTTTGATGCCCTGGCTACTCAGATACCTATCAATCTCTGCCTTAAATACACGCAATGACTTGGCCTCCACTGCTGCCCGTGGCAACAAATTCCATAGATTCACCACCCTCTGACTAAAAAAATTTCTTCGCATTTCTGTTCTGAAAGGGCACCCTTCAATCCTTAATTCATGCCCTCTTGTACTAGACTCCCCCATCATGGGAAACAACTTTGCCACATCCACTCTGTCTGTGCCTTTCAACACTCGAAATGTTTCTATGAGGTCTCCCCTCATTCTTCTAAACTCCAAGGAATACAGTCTAAGAGCGGACAAACGTTCCTCATATGTTAACCCTCTCATTCCCGGAATCATTCTAGTGAATCTTCTCTGTACCCTCTCCAACGTCAGCACATCCTTTCTTAAATAAGGAGACCAAAACTGCCCACAGTACTCCAAGTGAGGTCTCACTAGCGCCTTATAGAGCCTCAACATCACATCCCTGCTCCTATACTCTATTCCTCTAGAAATGAATGCCAACATTGCATTCACCTTCTTCACTACTGACTCAACCTGGAGGTTAACTTTAAGGGTATCCTGTACGAGGACTCCCAAGCCCCGTTGCATCTCAGAACTTTGAATTCTTTCCCCATTTAAATAATAGTCTGCCCCTTTATTTTTTCTGCCAAAGTGCGTAATCATACACTTTCCAACACTGTACTTCATTTGCCACTTCTCTGCCCATTCTTCCAATCTATCCAAGTCTCTCTGCAGACTCTCCGTTTCCTCAGCACTACTGGCCCCTCCACCTATCTTCGTATCATCAGCAAACTTAGCCACAAAGCCATCTATTCCATAATCCAAATCATTGATGTACAATGTAAAAAGAAGCGGCCCCAACATGGACCCCTGTGGAACACCATTGGTAACCGGCAGCCAACCAGAATATGATCCCTTTATTCCCACTCTCTGTTTCCTGCCAATCAGCCAACGCTCTATCCACGTATGTAACTTTCCCGTAATTCCATGGGCTCTTATCTTGTTAAGTAGCCTCATGTGTGGCACCTTGTCAAAGGCCTTCTGAAAATCCAAATATACAACATCCACTGCATCTCCCTTGTCTAGCCTACTGGTAATTTCCATAAAAAATTGTAATAGGTTTGTCAGACAGGATTTTCCTTTAAGGAATCCATGCTAAGTTCTGCCTATCTTGTCATATCCCTCCAGGTACTCTGTAACCTCATCCTTGGCAATCGACTCCAACAACTTCCCAACCACCTATGTCAAGCTAACAGGTCTATAATTTCCTTTTTGCTTCCTTGCCCCCTTCTTAAATAGCGGAGTGACATTTGCAATCTTCCAGTCCTCCGGAACCATGCCAGAATCTATCAACTTTTGAAAGACCATCGCTAATGCCTCTGCAATCTCCACAGCTACTTCCTTCAGAACACGAGGGTGCATTCCATCTGGTCCAGGAGATTTATCTACCTTTAGCCTATTCAGCTTCCTGAGTACTTCCTCTGTCGTAATTGTGACTGCGCACACTTCTCTTCCCTGCCACCCTTGAGTGTCCGGTATACTGCTGATGTCTTCCTCAGTGAAGACTGATGTAAAATACTCGTTCAGTTCCTCTGCCATCTCCTTATCTCCCATTACAATTTCTCCAGTATCATTTCCTATCGTTCCTATGTCTACTCTCACCTGTCTTTTACTCTTTATATACTTGAAAAAGCTTTTAGTATCCTCTTTGATATTATTTGCTAGCTTCCTTTCATAGTTAATCTTTTCCCTCTTAATGACCTTCTTGGTTTCCTTTTGTAAGGTTTTAAGAACTTCCCAATCCTCTGTCTTCCCACTAATTTTTGCTTCTTTGTATGCCCTCTCCTTTGCTTTAACTTTGGCTTTGACTTCTCTTGTCAACCACGGTTGCATCCTTTTTCCATTCGAAAATTTCTTCTTTTTTGGAATATACCTGTCTTGCACCTTCCTCATTTCTCGCATAAACTCCAGCCACTGCTGCTCTGCTGTCTTTCCCGCCAGTGTCCCTTTCCAGTCAACTTTGGCCAGTTCCTCTCTCACGCCACTGTTATTTCCCTTACTGCACTGAAATACCGACACATCGGATTTTGGTTTCTCTTTTTCAAATTTCACAGTGAACTCAATCATGTTATGATCACTGTTTCCTAAGGGTTCCTTCACCTCAATCTCTCTAATCACCCCTGGTTCATTACACAATACCCAATCCAGTACAGCCGATCGCCTAGTGGGCTCAACAACAAGCTGTTCTAAAAAGCCATCTCGCAGACATTCTACAAATTGTCTCTCTTGAGATCCAGTGCTGACCTGATTTTCCCAATCCACTCGCATGTTAAAATCCCCCACAATTATCATAACGTTGCCCTTCTGACAGGCCTTTTCTATTGTAATTTGTAGTCCACATCCCTGCAGCTGTTTGGAGGCCTATAAATAACTGCCATCAGCGTCCTTTTACCCCTGCTGTTTCTTAGCCCAACACATAAAGATTCTGCACCTTCCGATTCTATATCACCTCTTTCTAATAATTTAATATCATTTCTTACCAATAAAGCCACGCCTCCCCCTCTGCCTACCTTCCTATCCTTCCGATACACCGTGTATCCTTGGACATTCAGCTCCCAGAGACATGCATCCTTTAGCCAGGTCTCAGTGATGGCCACAATATCATACCTGCCAATCTGTAGCTGTACGACAAGATCATCCACCTTATTCCTAATGCTGCGTGCATTTAAGTACAACACCTTAAGACCAATATTTGATACTTTTCACTTTGATTTCAATGCAACTTTATTGCACTGCAACTCATCCCAATGGCTACAAATTTGCCCCATCACCCGCCTGTCTTTCCTGACATCTTTACTGCTCACTATCTTAGATTTATTTCTGTTTTCCCCTTCCTCCGCTCTGTCATTCCGGTTCCCATCCCGCTGCCAAATTAGCTTAAACCCTCCCTAACAGCTCTATTAAACTTCCCTGCCAGGATATTGGTCCCCTTCGGGTTCAGATGTAACCTGTCCTTTTTGAACAGGTCATACTTCCCCCAGAAGAGATCTCAATTATCCAAGAATCTGAAGCCCTGCCCCCTACACCAGTCTCTCAGCCACGCATTCATCTGCCTGATCCGACTATTCTTGCCCTCGCTGGCACGTGGCACAGGTAGCAATCCCGAGATTACTACCCTGGAGGTCCTGCTTCTCAGCTTCCTTCCTAACTCCTGGAATCTCTCTTCAGGACCTCCTCCTTTATCCTATCTATGTCATTGGTACCAACATGTACCAAGACAACTGGCTGCTCACCCTCCCCCTTCAGAATATTCAGGACCTGATCCGAGACATCCCGTACCCTGGCGGCTGAGGTAGATATGTATGATCGTGTATAGAACAAACCAAGAAAAAATGTGGTGTTTTCATTTCTGTTTTAGTCTGTATTGTTCTCCAAGCAAAATTACTTCCCATTAAAATAATGATTTTGTTGTTTGTTCTCTAATATTTTTGTTTGTGGGGCTCTGCACAAATTGGTCGTTATGCACATATAAATATTGGTCACAAAGTGACATTCTAAGATAAAATTCTCAAGCCAGACATGTCAAGAATTCTGTAGGACTTTCTGGAACTGGCATTGGTTCTCTCATTGACAAACTACCACCCAAAATTCCATGATATACCTTGTTGTAGCTAATGTAAAGCTTTAACTTAGAACCTTTCTATCTAAAGATAATTTTTGCTGCTTCACAAGATACACGTGAAACTGCAGATTTGAGGAAGCATTTCTTTAAACTACAAAATCCCTGTCTTTGTAGCATCAGAAAATAGAATTAACTCTTTTACAGAAAATTACTGTGATTTTACACACGGCAAGAGAACATGTGGTTTCTGGGATCTGTGTTAGTGTTTTGACATGAGCCTCTTTCTGCGCATCCACATAGCCACATTAGCAAAACATTTTCTTAATACTGCTGTGTTTATCTAGATTCCTCATAAATGCTTGTACGCAATTCACACTCTCTACTCCTTGAAGCCCTTCTGAATTCCCTGATGGGTTTATTGATGACCTCCTTTATTTTCTGGATTCCCCACAAGCGGAAACATTTTCTCTATGTCTATCCTATCAAATCCCTTCATAATCTTAAGACTTCATGCAGGTCACCCTCAGGCTTTTTCTAGAGAAATTGATGAACTGTCCAAAAGTAAAACATGATTTTTTAAATAACTGATTTTGACACAGACAATAGCAAATTGTTTTAAGTCTGTGCATGAAAGCATATTGGATAGTTGATCAGGAAACTGTTGCAACCTAGCCATTGAGTAATACATTCAACACTTTTGTTCAGAGCACTAGTTACATCTGGAATACGATCCCTAAAACATGTAAAAATACAAGAATTAGATTTAATTAAATCTGAAGATGTCTTGTTAACTTAAGCCCTGATTATTATTGTGGGATTTATGTCAGCGAAATAGCTTGTGTCCGTGTGAACAGATCTACTTTCATGAAGCTGCTGATAGTAGTGAATATATACAAGCTGCCAAAAAAGTCAAAGTGGATTGTAATTGTGTTTGTCATTGTAAATGGTGGACTAGGCATTCAAAACTATGGAACAATGGAAATAATAATATGTATGATAACCAAATATGTCCCTGAAATAAGAGTAAAAAGAAATCTTTTATAACATATTATAGGGTACTGCATTCAAAGTTGTGCTTTTTCAAAGTCCCACATTACAGTGCAGAATTAATAATCACATATTATGTGTGTTTAATGGGTATTCTACAGACAGCTGCCCCTCTCGGTTGTAGCCTTGGGATGTAGTCCCTGTCTTCTATTAACAATAATTAGCCTTGTAAGACGAATGGAAGGAGCCTTCTCTAATTGCCCCATTTGAGGGTCCAATTATATGCTATTAACGTTGTGGGTTAATCTGATGATGAGAGCATGCATTTGCATAACATTAAGTTAATTGAGCTCGAAGTAGCACTGGATACTGTTAATGATATTGGGATACAGTTTCTGAATGGATAATGGTGACCCCAGATGAGGGATTCACCTGACATTTTCATTAATTAACAGCTATCTGATTACCTGAAGTAGCACAATGCACAGTGGAAAACTCTGTGCAGTTTAGAAATGAACTCATTGCATTGCATCTCTTATTATAGAGATAATAGTTTTTTTGCCTGAGGGCTTAAAATGTGAAATCAAAAGTGAATCAAGTAACATTGTGCTTGGATTTTGTAATCAGGCTTTGATATGTTGATGCTAATGAGAAGTTACTTTAATAATCCAAGTCAAAAGAATTAGGCCACTTTCCAGATGGGGAAATTTTATTGCTTATAGCATTTCTTTGAATGAGCTCTGTAAGTAAAAAAGAAAAACATTTTATTGTTTTATTAACATTGATTTTCATTTATAGTTCTCATTAGTGTATTCATGTAACCTTTCAAAAATTACTTAGTTATGTGTTATTGTTGAGTCTCTAAGGATCTATTCTCAACAACCATATTTTACATGTCCAAATGTTGCTGTAGCTTCTACGTGTGCATTAATTCAACCAGCCCTACCTTGCCAGTGCTTTTCACAGTATTAGTGCTATCTGACCAGTTGACTCACGTCTATTTCTTAATAATTCTTTGGCCCCTGGCACATATGCTATAAACTCAGCACCGATTCTAATTCTGCCTTGACTACATTATTGCAACTTGGTGTCCTGTTCAACTCTCAGTTCAGTTTTTGAACTCACGATGTTTCCATTACAAACTTGACAACTACAGTAATTGCATAAAATCTAAATCACAGAAAAGGGCTGACCCTTCAGCCAAATATTCCATGGTCCACTTGAGTCTTTTTACATCGCTCCGCATCAAACTGTTAATGGGAGCTATCCCTCTGCAGCCTATGATTACATTATCAAGTGCTCATCCAAATACTTCATTAATTTGATGAGGGCTTTTGGCTCCAGATCCCCACCACTATTTAGATGAGAAAATAATTATTATAACTCACTACAAATTTTATATCAATTGATTTAAATCAATGCTGCTAGGTTGTCGATCTTCCTGCTTCATAAAATGGAGAAATAGGCCCTTCATATCCATCTTGTCTAAACCTCTCAATATGGCACTCCACAAATTAATCTCCCCTTTGTCTTTGATCAAAACAAAATAACTCTGCTCTATCTCTATTCATACCTGTAATTTACCATCTGTGGAAACATCTATGTAAGTGTCCATGCAGTGAGTACTGGTAAGTAAAACTGTGTAGTATTCTAACATAGCGTAACTAGAGTAAAAATTAATCTATGCCTGAGAAAATTTAAAGACAACAATCTTGTCTGCTTTCTTTGTACCTTTCTTAATATCCTTATCTGCCAATCCCACTAATTTCATAGATTTGTGGTACATTTTCCAGGATCTCATTGTTCCTTAATAGCTCCAATAGCATTTATTTTCATTTATTCTTACTAACGTTTATTGTTAATAATAAATCCATCACGGGTAAAGCCCTCCCCACCATTAAGCACATCTACATGAAGCATTGTCGCAGAAAACAGCATCCATCATCAGGAATCCCCACCACCCAGGCCATACTCTTTTCTTGCTGCTGCCATCAGGAAGAAGGTACAGGAGCCTTAGGATTCACATTACCAGGTTCAAGAACAGTTATTACCCTCAACCATCAGGGTCTTGAACCAGAGGGGAAAATTTCAAGCAACACACATCAAAGTTGCTGGTGAACGCAGCAGGCCAGGCAGCATCTGTAGGAAGAGGTGCAGTCGACATTTCAGGCCGAGACCCTTCGTCAGGACTAACTGAAGGAAGAGTGAGTAAGGGATTTGAAAGTTGGAGGGGGAGGGGGAGATCCAAAATGATAGGAGAAGACAGGAAGGGGAGGGATGGAGCCAAGAGCTGGACAGGTGATAGGCAAAAGGGGATACGAGAGGATCATAGGAGAGGAGGTCCGGGAAGAAAGACAAGGGAGGGGGGGACCCAGAGGATGGGCAAGAGGGACAGAGAGAGAAAAAGGAGAGTGAGAGAAAGAATGTGTGCATAAAAATAAGTAACAGATGGGGTACGAGGGGGAGGTGGGGCCTTAGCGGAAGTTAGAGAAGTCGATGTTCATGCCATCAGGTTGGAGGCTACCCAGACGGAATATAAGGTGTTGTTCCTCCAACCTGAGTGTGGCTTCATCTTTACAGTAGAGGAGGCCGTGGATAGACATGTCAGAATGGGAATGGGATGTGGAATTAAAATGTGTGGCCACTGGGAGATCCTGCTTTCTCTGGCGGACAGAGCGTAGATGTTCAGCAAAGTGGTCTCCCAGTCTGCATCGGGTCTCGCCAATATATAAAAGGCCACATCGGGAGCACCGGACGCAGTATATCACCCCAGTCGACTCACAGGTGAAGTGTTGCCTCACCTGGAAGGACTGTTTGGGGCCCTGAATGGTGGTAAGGGAGGAAGTGTAAGGGCATGTGTAGCACTTGTTCCGCTTACACGGATAGGTGCCAGGAGGGAGATCAGTGGGGAGGGATGGGGGGGACGAATGGACAAGGGAGTTGCATAGGGAGCGATCCCTGCGGAATGCAGAGGGGGGGGGAGGGAAAGATGTGCTTAGTGGTGGGATGCCGTTGGAGGTGGCGGAAGTTACGGAGAATAATATGTTGGACCCGGAGGCTGGTGGGGTGGTAGGTGAGGACCAGGGGAACCCTATTCCTAGTCGGGTGGCAGGAGGATGGAGTGAGAGCAGATGTACGTGAAATGGGGGAGATGCGTTTAAGAGCAGAGTTGATAGTGGAGGAAGGGAAGCCCCTTTCTTTAAAAAAGGAAGACATCTCCCTCGTCCTAGAATGAAAAGCCTCATCCTGAGAGCAGATGCGGCGGAGACGGAGGAATTGCGAGAAGGGGATGGCGTTTTTGCAAGAGACAGGGTGAGAAGAGGAATAGTCCAGATAGCTGTGAGAGTCAGTAGGCTTATAGTAGACATCAGTGGATAAGCTGTCTCCAGAGACAGAGACAGAAAGATCTAGAAAGGGGAGGGAGGTGTCGGAAATGGACCAGGTAAACTTGAGGGCAGGGTGAAAGTTGGAGGCAAAGTTAATAAAGTCAACGAGTCCTGCATGCGTGCAGGAAGCAGCACCAATGCAGTCGTCGATGTAGCGAAGGAAAAGTGGGGGACAGATACCAGAATAGGCACGGAACATAGATTGTTCCACAAACCCAACAAAAAGGCAGGCATTGCTAGGACCCATACGGGAAAACTTCACTCATCTTCACTTGCCCCATCACTAAACTATTTCCACAACCTATGGACTCACTTCTAACGACTCTTCTTATTTATTTTTGTATTCTCGTAGTTTGTAGTCTTTGGCACACTGATTGAACACCCAAGCTGATGTGGTCTTTCATTGATTCAATTATGTCTATTATTTTATTATGGATTTATTGAATATGCCTGAAAGAAAATGAATCTCATGGTGTATATGGTGATATATACGTACTTTGATAAGTTTACTTTGAATTTTGAACTTTGAAATTCATTGCATAATTTCTGCTTTGCTTGCCTTCCCCTCTGTACAAGCTCTCAAGCTCCCAGTTTGAATTCCATTTGCTACATTTGTACCCATCTAAAAAGTCCAATGATACCTTCAACTTTCTTGTTCACCACCAACCACACTACCAATCTTGGCATCTTTATCAAACTTCTAATCTATAGCTTCTATATTAGAGTCAATGTCATTAATATAAATTGCAAAAAAAAGCAAAGGATCTAGCAGTGAGTCCTTCAGAAATTCATGGTGCACAGATTCACAAATTATAAAAATTCCCACTGAGCTTGGATCTCATGGAGAGCTTAGTTTTTTGATTGATCTGGTATAAGTGAATTTTTCAAGCATTTTGCTAGAATTTATGATTTAATACATAAAATGGTTTGCTTTCATTGTCACTCTTGGTATCTCCTTAAAATTTCAATTTAGTCAGATATGATAAATTAATAATTCGTGTTGATTGTGATTGATATATCCATGTCTTTATAAATGTGGAATTGAGCATTGTGCCAAAAGCTAAAGAGGGTTAGGAATAATAATCAGAGTCAGCACTATTTCCTCCTTTGATTCTTTTGAAGAGTCAAGGATACATTTTATCTGGTTCCTGCAGTTTTTTTTCCACTTTTAAAACTGCTTACTGTGTTCAATATTTCTAACTCTTCATGTTTTCCTCTTTAATTTCAATCTCCAAATCATCACCATTTCGTGAAGACAGTTGTTAAGTATTCAGAACTTCATATCTATCTTCACCTTTCATACTAACCTATAGGACTTAGTCTTTCCTTGTATTTTTATAAATCAATTTAGGGTTTTCTTTGATTCTGCCTGCAATATTTTTTATGAATTTATTTGGCCTTCATAATTAAATCTTTAATTTCACCATAACATCTTCCATACACTGCAGGGTTTCAGCGATGTTGAGCTCTTGGAGAAGGTCATTGCCACATTTACATGTCAATCTGTGTCCTCCTCCATTGCTAGGGCGAGGCCAATCACAAAGAACAGTGCGTCATATTCAGCCTGTGTGATCTACAGCCCAATGGTATGAGCATTAAATTTCCTACTTTCAGGTAATCACACACACCCCCCCCTTCCTGGTGCCCCCTGTCACCCAGTTTCATTCCAGTTCTCTATCTTGTTCCATCTGCCCATCATCCCTCCCTGATCTGATTCTACATCATCCTTCCTTCTCAGGTTGCAGCACTTTCAACAGGAATTCTGCAGATGCTGGAAATTCAAGCAACACACATCAAAGTTGCTGGTGAACGCAGCAGGCCAGGCAGCATCTGTAGGAAGAGGTGCAGTCGACGTTTCAGGCCGAGACCCTTCATCAGGACTAAATACTTGCAGCACTTTCAGCCACTTTATTTCCATTTATCATTGTTTCTACCTACACCTTCTCTTCCTTCCTGCCTGGCTCCATCTTCACCCTTTTCTCTCTTTCCTTATCTGTCTCCACCTGTCACTCACCAGCCATTGTCTGCCAATTCCACCACTTCCCCTTCCCCACCTGGCTGTACCTGTCTATCTCTCTCCTACTTTGTTCCATCTGTCACCTGCCTCACCCCTCCTGATATAAACTAGCTCCCTCTACACTCTCCCTTCTGGAGGGTCTCAAATCGAAATGTCAGCCATACTTTTGCCTCCATAGATACTGCTCAACCCATTGAGTTCCTCCAGGAATTTGTATTTTTTTGCTCTCAGTTCACTGATTTTTAAGATATGTAATCTAGATAGACCTCAAGATAACTAATCATCTGGAAATACATCTAGTTAACATATAGATGTTTATGTCTTTGGCTTGGAAATTTATTGAACTCTATCAAACGGAAATTGGGATTAAAAAGACTGAAGGGATGAAATGTGTGATGTGGTGATTGATTCTGGGATTTCATTGCATTTCATTGGCTTTGTATCTGTACTCGGCACAACGACAATAAAGTTGAATCTAATCTAAACTAACTATTCACAATATTTGTTATAACTTGGAAGTAATAGAGAATTATGTATCTTCCTGCAGACTTTGGGCAATTGGACCCCTTATTTTTGATATAACTCTGAAAATGCAGTGCAGCTTCACTGCAGTACGTTAGCCTTAACATCTACTGATATCGGGAGGCCATACCAAGTCTTCCATTTCACAAATGAAAGGGACTATAATTGAAGTCTGATGAAGCCACTTGGAAGATGTTTCTGAAGAGCAAGATCCAGCAAACAACACTAAGATAAGAGATCAGTTGGTCTGATTTTGGATGATTTGGTTTGTGGGAGGAATACTGGCAAGACCAGGAAAAGGGTCCCCGGTCCTGAGTGCCTGCACTGCAATTCAGTAAGGTCACTACTGATCTTTTCCCTCAGCACTGAGTTAGATAGCTCAGAAGCAAGTCCTTCAGCCCCCGTGACCATGCTAAGCAACAACTAGGTTCCATAACTTCCTGTGCCTTGGCTGTTCATCTGGATAATTTTTGAATGGTGTCTGAGGCTATCTGCCTCCACCACATCCTCAGGAGATCAGTCCAGATTCCAAAAAATGTTTTTTGTCACATCTGCTCTACACCTCTTCCCCCTTTCCTTAAATCTTTGCCATGGAGAAAAGTATCCTATTTTAAATATGCCTCTCGTAATTTTGTATAACTGTACTAGGTCCCTTTTAGCTTGCTGGCTTTAAGGAAAAGAAGCTTAGCCTATCAATTCTCTCTTCATAACTGAAGCATATCATCCTGATGAATCTCCTCTGTACCCTCTCCACATCCCATAATTCCCTTACTAGTGGAGAACACCTTTCTCTTTGAATGGTGTTAAGGGATTTTTATCATCTCACAAAACTGCAGAAACAGGTATATGGGGTTTTGAGTTGAACATCTCATTCATAAGACAATTTATCATCTGTCAGCACTACACTGGAGTAGCAGCACAGACTATGTACTCAAGTCTTGAACATATGGCCTTTGGGACCAGATTGCTGCAAAGTTTGAAAAGGAAGTACCAAGAAATATGAGGTGTACGTTGGAATTTGTTATGTTTTGTAACTCCAAAATGTACTGAAATGAAAACACAGAGTCTAGAGTGTGAATCTAACTTTGATTTCTTTCAATTTAAGCAAGGCGTGCACTTATTACGTAGTGCAATGACTTATGCTATTTACATACTTTTACATATAACCCACAAAGCATTATGCAAGCAAGAAAGAATATATTTACCTCCGCCTCTCTCCGCTTTCCACAGGGATCACTCCCTCCATAATTCCCTTCTCCATTCATCCCCCTCCTGGCACTTATCCCTGCAAGTGGCCTAAGTGCTACACCTACACATTTTCTTCTTCCCTCACCTCCATTCCAGACCCAAACCAATCCTTCCAGGCAAGGCACACTTCACCTGCAAATCTGCTGGGTCATCTATTGTGTCTGGTGCTCCTGATGCAGCCTCCTCTACATTGGTGAGACCTGTCGTAAATTGGGAGACCGCTTCATCAAACACCTCTACTCCATCCCCCGAAAGCAGAACTTGCAGGTGACCAAATATTTTAACTCCAGTTCCCATTCCTGTTCCAACATGTCGGTCCATAGCCTCCTGTTGTGCCAAGATGAGGTCACCCTCAGGGTGGAGGAGCAACACCTTATAATCTGTCTGCATAGTCTCCAACCTGATGGCACGAATATCAATTTCACCATCCAGTTAAAAAAAAAAAGGTTTCTTTCCCCCTCCCTTCTTCTTTTATTCCCCAGTCTGGCCTCTTACTCTTCACAACTGCCTATCACCTCACTCTAGGTCCCCTCCTCCTTCTCTTTTTCCTATGGTCCACTCTCCTCTTCTATCAGATTTCTTCTTCTTTAACTCTTTATCTTTCCAACCCACCTGGCTTCACCTGTCACCTTCTAGCTATTCTCTTTCCCTTCCCCCCACCTTTTTATTCTGGCACCTTCCTCCTTCCTCTTCAGTTCTGAGGAAGGGTCTCAGCCCTTCTCATCGACTGTTTATTCATTTCCATAGATGCTGCTTGACCTGCTGAGTTTGTTCAGTGTTTTGTATATGTTGATTTGGATATCCAGCATCTGTAGATTTTCTCATGTTTATTAATATACATATTTACAACATTATTTAAATATTCTTGAAATATTAAATACACAACACTCCTGTCTGCCACTGGCGGCGCCAGAGATTTTTTCTTGCTGGTGCTACAGTGGGGCTGAATTGTTCAGTGATGGTGCTGAGGGATGTACTATGTAATATGTATTTGCAAGGCCAGACATATGGCGTTCAAAAGTCAGTTTCAAGCATTATGTGCCTACTATAAATGCCTCTGTTGATTCACAAGCAACAGCAATTGATAGATCTAATATAGAAGTGAACTGTGACAGTTCAACAGCATCAGAGACAACCCGGGCTACACAGAGCATAAACAAACAAACCAACAGAGCATCTGACCCACAGCGCACAACATGAATCACACACCAATCCCTCAATCAGCATCAAATGTGTGTCTTTCAACTGAAAAACACAACACTAACCCACAATGTCCACTGCTATTCACATTACATAGACAGACAATGCCAAAAGATACACCATTATTAAAGTCAAATAAGGCAAACAACAGATGCAAGGCTTTACCAGGAGTTGGACAAATCGTACTCTGACCATGCAATACCTCAATTAATTCGGTCACTGAACTTAGAACAAAAATCAACAGAATCGCCGCTTGGAAGTCTAAGCAAAACCAGTAGGCTTAGTAGCAGTAAATGTAATATTTTAGGATTTGCAGGAAACATAAGGACTATGGGGTATCCACCACAAAATAATTATTATAATCAGCATTAGTCTAGACCCAAATATTTTAAAAATCAACTGCAATCACCATTGCATGTCCCTTATCAAGCATATTCCCAATCTTGAACCGTCTAGTTTTCTCAATCTGAATTCGGCCCACGCCTCCATAGCAAACTTATGAGCTGCACTTACATGGTGGGTTTTGAAAGCTGTTGTAGCTTTCCGCCAGTTGCGGTAACCAGTGACAGTGAAGGTAGACTCAGAATGGAACTCATGTCCTCCACACAGGAAATGCCTGCATGCGAAGCAAAACGTAGTATCTTTCGTGATCGAATATTCCAGCCAGGAGTACAGGTCAGACCAGCCACGAATAAAACTCCTTTGCTGATTGCTAAACTATTGTGAAGGGTACTTTTTCAATGCTGGCCGACGGGGTCCTTCCTCAGGCTGCTGGCTAACATCGCTAACAGTATTCCCACTAACACTAAAAGCAGCTTCATCCACATTCTCTTCCGAATCCCGCTCCATTTCTTGTTCCTCTACTTCGCCCTCACACTCCTTCGATGAACTGCTGTCGTCCTCATCCCCACTTACTTCTGTCTGCATGTCACTTTCAATTAAGCCAGGCTCAGGCTGAGACACCACTGATTCCTCTGGATGAGGTCGTTTTCTCATTAAAAATCGATCCATTTTTCACGCCGGCCAAAATAATGCACGTGCCAGGCCCACGCTAGCTTGTAAAAGCACAACGTTTGTGTGTGGTATCCGTTAGTCTCACGAGACCATGGATGTGCGCCTGGATCCTGCACAGTGTATGTATACTATAAATCTCTCGCGTGAGAGTGAGTGACATCACCATCTTAAGTGATTTTAGATCAGCTTAACTGATCTGAGGACAGCAACGGCAAGACATTGACAACGAACGAATAAGCAGAAGTGTAGAGTGGATCTGACATTAGACCAGCACAGAGTTTATAACTTTATTGCTGCGTGGGTGCTATGGTCAAAATTGGGGGCGCTGTTTCACTAGATCAACTGGAGAAATAAGCTGTATTCAAAACTATACAGAGAAAGCAGCTGCAATGTTTATGTCAAGTTTCAGTTAATTTCTTGGTGGTGCTATTGTAATTTCTGCTGGTGCCATAGTACCAGCAAACACCACCTCAGTGCCACCACTGCGGGCAGAAAGTCTCTGCTTAGCTATAAACTCCAACTCAATATATAGTGCATCTCCACTTACTGTATATACTATATAATACAACTACTATATAGGCATCCACAGCACAGTAAATTTTAAAATTTTAAAGATTTAATTGCAATGAAGCCTTTCTTACTTTTGTGGGATAACATCTTTCCTGACAAGGGGGATCACTCTGCTTGGCAGGTGTGAGTTGTGGCTGTGAAACAATCTCATGGTGGTTGTAGGAGTTCACTCTAGAACCGAAGGGAATGGTTCTGACAGCTCTGAAACTTTCTTCTCCTTTTATTGGCTTTTCTCTCTGGATCTGCTCTTCTTTTCAACTTCTTGTCTTTTTTTTTCTTCATTTTTCTCTTCTAAATTCTTGTATCTCTGAATTTTGTCACATTTATCCTCTTCCATTTCCATAGCACTTATGTCATCCTCTTCTTTTCCATTTTCTTCCTTCTAGGATGTGCATCTAGAACAGGGGTTCCCAACCTTTTGCGCACCGCAGACTGGTTTAATATTGACAATATTCTTGCGGACTGGCCGACGGGGGGGGGGGGGGGGGGGGGTGTTCAAGTTGAACAGTGTGTGACAGGGAATGAGGAAAGATGCAGCTGACTCATATCATTTCATATCACCAAATCATCTCGTTTCCACGCGGCCCGGTGATTGGGGACCACTGATTTAGAAGGTGCATTTAATTCACTGGAGTAATTTCTTATTAATCCTTCTATTGCTACCTTTAAAATCTGATCTCTCTCAACAACAAAATCTGATAAATCCTCTGTTTTCAGATCTCCATTGACTCCATTCTTTTTGGCCTTCCATTCATCCAGCTGGGCTTTGGTCTTTGCATCTACTGTTACAACCAGCTTTTTGTCTCCCACTTGAAGATCATCCAATAATCTTAATACACACAGAGTAGATTCTGGTTCTTCATACTCACAAAAGCTGAATGCTTGCAATTTTCCTGAAGCTCCTTGAACTCTCTTCCAGTTAAAACATGGCCACATTTCGCAAGTAACTGCCTGACTAACATATCAGAAGCTTTCTCAGATATGTTGCCTGCCAAAATATGTTGTTGTCAGACCACTACTTTTGTCATTTTCACGATCCCTCTGAGCAGCATGGTCCTTCCTTGGTCCAATTGCTTTTCAACCAGAGACACAGAGGTTGGCACCAACACTTGTTTGCCCTCTGTTGGGCAATGGTTCATGGTGTATAGCATAGAGACAGTTGTGACATCATCCAGTACCTTTCTTAATTCGCTTTCAGTTGACTCTATTACAGGGGATGTGGCATGCAAATGGTGGATGGATCTCTAATCAGGTAGTGAGTGGCTGAAACAATTATGTCCCCACAATGTTGACCCTCCTTTTTTTTTACCACGTACAAGCCCAATGTGGCTTGTTGGTTGTTGTATTTCACTGTTATGAATGTCATTCCCACAGGAGTTAACTTTTCTCCAGTGTAAGTTCTGCGAGCTTCAGTTTAGTATCTTTAAAATGCCATTCAAACTCACCTTGTGAATTGACTGAAACAGCCAAGCGAGTGTCCAATTCCATCTTAATTAATTTTCTGTTTACTTATGGTGTAAGCCATATTGTTTGTCTCCTGTTAGTTTTCACATTGTAAATCTCAAGGCTAACAGTCCTTTGTCACTCTCATCATTATCAGATTTTTCATCAACAGCATGCAGATTAGTGCTCTTTTTGAAACTGCAATGACTTTTTATCTTCAGTCCATTTATTTTTGTCTGCCTGACATGCTCTTTGTATGTGTTCTACTTTGTGGTATTTTCTACAAATATCACTTTTAAATCTGCATTGGTCTGGTGTATGTGAGCCCCTGCCACAGCAGTAACACAATTTGTTCAGCCAGTCTGGGTTTCTGTCTGGATGCTGCAATTTTGTTTACACTCACTTTTATTTCTGACTGCAACTCAATTGTGTCTCTGCTGTTTTCATTGATACAGCTATTTCAATTGCTCTTTTAAATGTACAAATGTGTAAGTTATGCTTCAGTTAGGAGCCATTTTTGAATGTTTTCTTTTAAGATCCCACAAACTAAATAAACCAGCGCCTTTACACCCTGAGAAAGCTAAAGAAATTTGGCCTGTCCCTTAAAACCCTCACTAATTTTTATAGATGCACCGTAGAAAGCATTCTTCTAGGGTGCATCACAACCTGGTATGGAAGTTGTTCTGTCCAGGACCGAAAGAAGCTGCAGAAGATCGTGAACACAGCACAGCACATCACACAAACCAATCTTCCGTCCTTGGACTCACTTTATACCGCACGCTGTTGGAGCAGTGCTGCCAGGATAATCAAGGACACGACCCACCCAGCTAACACACTTTTCGTCCCTCTTCCCTCCAGGAGAAGGTTCAGGAGCTTGAAGACTCGTACGGCCAGATTTGGGAACAGCGTCTTTCCAACTGTGACAAGACCGCTGAATGGATCCCAACCCGGATCTTGGCCGTACCCTCCAAATATCCGGACATGCCTCTGGGTTTTTTTTTTTGCGCTACCTTACTTTCCCTTTTCTATTTTCTATTTATGATTTATAATTTAAAGTTTTAATATTTACTATCGATTTGTAATCCAGGGAGCGTGAAGCGCAGAATCAAATATCGCTGTGATGATTGTACGCTCTAGTATCAATTGTTCGGCAACAATAAAGTAAAGTAAAAATTTCTCAATGCATCATTAAGCCCTTCATTGAGCTGACAGAGCTCAGACAACTTATTCAATTCAGTCACGTATGCTTAAATGGACACCCCCTTCCTTTTGATTCTGCTTATGAAACCTAAAGCTTTCTACAATCAACAATGGTTTCAGTTCTAAATGTTCCTGCATTATTTTCACGATTTCTGCAAAGCTCACTTCAGTTGATTTGGTTGGAGCAGTTAAACTCCAAAGTAAACTGTATGCCTTTTAACCCAATGCATGTAGATAAATTGGCATTTGCTTCTCATTGGCTAATTCATTTGCTTCAATCCCATCTCCTTCAGATCCCACCATCAACTCCTGGGCCCTCAGAGGCTCCCCCCTCTGATCCCAGCTCTCAAGATTCCAGTCTTGAACTCCAGGCCGGGTCTTTATGTGCTGCTATTGTGACTCCCGTCTCCCCTTCCCCCACCACCACTCCGCAGCCCCGTCTTCCTCAGATCCCACCGTCAGCTCCTGGGCCCTCGGAGGCTCCATCTTCCTCTCACCCCAACCCTCCCCTCTCCATTGACACCCCCAGCCTCCCCCCTCCCCCCTCTGATCCCAGCTCTCATCCGTGCTGGGTCTTTACCATCCCCTCTGACCTTCAACTGTCGGAGGCAGAAAGCTCTGTTCTCAGTAAGGGCCTCACCTTTGTCCCCCTTCACCCACACCTCAGCGAGTTCCGTGTTCGCCATGATGCGGAACTTTTCTTCCGCCGTCTCCGAGTCTACTTCTTCGGCAGGGACTCTTCCACCCCCACCGATGACCCCTTCTCCCGTCTTCAACCCTCCTCTTCTTCATGGACACCCCGCTCTGGTCTTCTGCCTGCTCTGGATCTCTTTATTGCTAATTGCCGAAGGGACATCAACCGTCTCGACTTCACCGCACCTTGTCCCCATTCCAACCTCACTCCTTCGGAACGCTCTGCTCTCCACTCCCTCCGCACTAATCCTAACCTTATTATTAAACCCGCCGATAAGGGGGGTGCTGTTGTAGTCTAGCGTACTGACCTCTACCTTGCCGAGGCACAGCGACAACTCGCGGATACCTCCTCTTATTTACCCCTCGATCGTGACCCCAGTAAGGAGCACCAGGCCATTGTCTCCCACACCATCACCGACTTTATCTGCTCAGGGGATCTCCCATCCACTGCTACCAACCTTATAGTTCCCACACCCCGCACTTCCCGTTTCTACCTCCTACCCAAGATCCACAAACCTGCCTGTCCTGGCCGACCTATTGTCTCAGCTTGCTCCTGCCCCACCGAACTCGTTTCTGCATACCTCGACACGGTTTTATCACCCCTTGTTCAATCCCTTCCGACCTATGTTCGTGACACTTCTCACGCTCTTAAACTTTTCGATGATTTTAAGTTCCCTGGCCCCCAATGCTTTATTTTCACCATGGATGTCCAGTCCTTATATACTTCCATCCCCCATCAGGAAGGTCTCAAAGCTCTACACTTCTTTTTGGATTCCAGACCTAATCAGTTCCCCTCTACCACCACTCTGCTCCGTCTAGCAGAATTAGTCCTTACTCTTAATAATTTCTCCTTTGGCTCCTCCCACTTCCTCCAAACTAAAGGTGTAGCTATGGGCACCCGTATGGGTCCTAGCTATGCCTGCCTTTTTGTTGGGTTTGTGGAACAATCTATGTTCCGTGCCTATTCTGGTATCTGTCCCCCACTTTTCCTTCGCTACATCGACGACTGCATTGGCGCTGCTTCCTGCACGCATGCAGAACTCGTTGACTTTATTAACTTTGCCTCCAACTTTCACCCTGCCCTCAAGTTTACCTGGTCCATTTCCGACACCTCTCTCCCCTTTCTAGATCTTTCTGTCTCTGTCTCTGGAGACAGCTTATCCACTGATGTCTACTATAAGCCTACTGACTCTCACAGCTATCTGGACTATTCCTCTTCTCACCCTGTCTCTTGCAAAAACGCCATCCCCTTCTCGCAATTCCTCCGTCTCCAACGCATCTGCTCTCAGGATGAGGCTTTTCATTCTAGGACGAGGGAGTTGTCTTCCTTTTTTAAAGAAAGGGGCTTCCCTTCCTCCACTATCAACTCTGCTCTTAAACACATCTCCCCCATTTCACGTACATCTGCTCTCACTCCATCCTCCCACCACCCCACTAGGAATAGGGTTCCCCTGGTCCTCACCTACCACCCCACCAGCCTCCGGGTCCAACATATTATTCTCCGTAACTTTCGCCACCTCCAACGGGATCCCACCACTAAGCACATCTTTCCCTCCCCCCACCCCTGCATTCCGCAGGGATCGCTCCCTACGCAACTCCCTTGTCCATTCGTCCCCCCCATCCCTCCCCACTGATCTCCCTCCTGGCACTTATCCGTGTAAGCGGAACAAGTGCTACACATGCCCTTACACTTCCTCCCTTACCACCATTCAGGGCCCCAAACAGTCCTTCCAGGTGAGGCAACACTTCACCTGCGAGTCGACTGGGGTGATATACTGCGTCCGGTGCTCCCGATGTGGCCTTTTATATATTGGCGAGACCCGACGCAGACTGGGAGACCGCTTTGCTGAACATCTACGCTCTGTCCGCCAGAGAAAGCAGGATCTCCCAGTGGCCACACATTTTAATTCCACATCCCATTCCCATTCTGACATGTCTATCCACAGCCTCCTCTACTGTAAAGATGAAGCCACACTCAGGTTGGAGGAACAACACCTTATATTCCATCTGGGTAGCCTCCAACCTGATGGCATGAACATCGACTTCTCTAACTTCCGCTAAGGCCCCACCTCCCCCTCGTACCCCATCTGTTACTTATTTTTATGCACACATTCTTTCTCTCACTCTCCTTTTTCTCCCTCTGTCCCTCTGAATATACCTCTTGCCCATCCTCTGGGTCCCCCCCCCCCTTGTCTTTCTTCCCGGACCTCCTGTCCCATGATCCTCTCGTATCCCCTTTTGCCTATCACCTGTCCAGCTCTTGGCTCTATCCCTCCCCCTCCTGTCTTCTCCTATCATTTTGGATCTCCCCCTCCCCCTCCAACTTTCAAATCCCTTACTCACTCTTCCTTCAGTTAGTCCTGAGGAAGGGTCTTGGCCTGAAACGTCGACTGCACCTCTTCCTACAGATGCTGCCTGGCCTGCTGCGTTCACCAGCAACTTTGATGTGTGTTGCTTGAATTTCCAGCATCTGCAGAATTCCTGTTGTTAGTTGTCTTGGGTTTGTGTTAAAAATATTTCATTGTCACTGTTATGTTTTGTAACTCCAAAATATAAAAACAAATTAAAAGAAAAACAATAGAGCTGGGAGATAACTTGGGTACGTTAAGTTTTACTTTAAGCAAGGTGCGCATTTATCATGTGGCGGCATAATGACGTATGCAAAAGTCTTGGGCACATGCATATAGCTCAGGTACCTTAGACATTTGCACAGTACTGTAGTAATTTTATACATTGTACTGTACCGTTGTCACAAAAAATCAAATTTCATGACATGTGGGGGTTGATAAACTGATTCTAATATGGGTCTCTATTGTGGACTGAGAGTGAAAAGGAGGCAGGGAGAAGGGATTCATGGTTGGGAGAAAGGGAAGGGAGAGAGGAGGAAGCAGGAAGTACCAGAGAAACATTCTGTAATGATCAGTAAACCAATTGTTTGGAATCAAATGACTTTGCCTGGTGTCTCAGGGCTGCATGTGTCTGTACCCACGCCACCTCCCCCCACCCTTGGCACATCTTCTCTGCCACTTGTCCCACACCCCTTCTGTGGTGCTCCACCCCTGCCATTCCCAACATCCTTTGCTGCTGCCAGATTTACAAACTCCCTCTTTGCTCCACATTTTATTTATATATATATAAAACTTTTGCACAGTACTGTATTTACAATATTGCTGAAGTATTAATCAAATATTAAATGCACAACAGAAATGACAGAAGATCTCTTACAGTGCAGAAGTATGAGGAAAAAATTTATAATTTAATCAGTAAAATTAAAACAATTTTATGAAGGAAAAGCTTTGCCTGTCTTAATAAAGCTTCCTTACATTGATAATTAAAAAGCTCTGTCTAATAATCCTTGGGGCTTTACTGACAAGAATTAAACAGTCAAAATGACATGGACACACGTGTCAGCAAATTAATACCAGAAACAAAATCTGAAATATGAAGATCAAATCCCCCAGATAATTCATAGTCCTGTAAAAAATGTTTGAAAGCAGAATAAACAAACCACACTGTGTTTACAGCTCCTTGTAGCAAAATCTTCCTCAGAGAGAATTTAAACCCATAGCGCTAATATTAGCAACCCACACTATGAACAGGATAGTTCAGGAAATTACCCACAATTTATTTGGAATCCTGGTTAAGGTTTTTAAAGATCTGAGTTTCTTTTCCTGCATTTGTAAATACTCTGTTGTCTGGTTACCGCATTAAATGCTATTTAGAATTTGCTTTAGGATCATCACTAACATCAGCTGCCTTCGGTTGTATTAGTATATCTGAGGTCATCATTGGAGCACTCTTCCATTCGTTGCAAATTGCAACCTGATGAAAAATGAAATTTCGAGTCGTTTCTATTTTTAAGTATTTGGTTAGTTAATTTGTACATAGTGTTTAATTGCATTTATTGCATAACCAACATCTGTTACCAGAAACTGTGTTGCAGGATGTTGGGAATAGTGATTTGCTTCACTTGTGTGCTCCATATCAAATATCAAACAAATTGGTTTGCACCATCAAAATGCAATACGTGCTTTAATAAACTTAACTGTTTCATTCAAAACAATAGGGTTGCACTGTGATGCAGCTTGTAGGACCGCTCGCTGAAAGTGTCAGACACCCAGGTTCAATCCTGACTTCAGGCCTTGCCTGTGTGAAATTTGCAAGTTATCCTGAAGTTTCCTCCCAAATTGCAAAATTTCAGGTTAGTGGTTCAATTGGACACTGTAAATGACCCTGGTGAGTCGTGAGTGATAGAATCTGGGAGATGATGCATATGAAGCTCTGAGTTCTTAACAACTACCTTTATGAAATGATGATGATGTGGAAGAAAAACATGGAGAATTAGACATCTTCAACACACTGATGCATAGTGAATGATAGAATCTAGGAGAATTGATGAAAATGTGAGGAAAAAAGAAATGGGACTGGTATAGGTTTAGTGTGAGTGGGTGGTTGACGGTCGGGGTGAACTCAGTGGGCCTGTTTCTAAGCTGCATCTCTCATCTGTCCTGATGAAGGGACTTGGCCTGAAACATTGACTGTTTTTCATTTCTATCGATGCTGCCTGACCTGCTGTGTTCCTCCAGCATCTTGTGTGTGTTGTTCTAGATTTCCAGCATCTGCAGAATCTCTTATGTTCTGTATCTCTCCATGACTCCATGGCAATATTCCAAAAATAGAATTCTTAGAAAGTTTCTCCAGAGAAACAATTGCCTTGGGTAAATTGAATAAAGCCAGCTGTTAACTGAGTTGGTTTATTTTATTGTCATGACATTCAAACATAAACAAATTACCAAAAAAAACCTGAGGAAATTAAATTAATTGTTTAAGTGTTTGGTCTTATTTTGCAACATTCATAACTTTTATGGCTGCTGTAAATGAACCATTTGTGGAGTCAACTAAAGTTGACACCATTCATGCAAGGTACTGATTTGATGTAAGCTTTTCCAAGAAAATGAATTACTTGTTGTGCAGCATTTTTTAGTGTTAATAACACAGACAATTAATTAATACATAAGTCAGGAATTGTACCTAGAATCCTAGAACTTTTTTATTCTTTTTAACTTGGGATTTTTGTTTTGTAATTTTAGCGTCATTTTTGCACCACCGTCAAGGCTATCATTTATTGCTCTTGAGTACACAGTGGTGAATTGTCTTCCTAAATCACTGCACTCCTGTTGAAAGTACTCCCACTTTGACGTTGAGTAGGGAGTTCCAAGTTTTAGACACAGTACCTACAAAGTACTGTATATTTCCAATCTGTGGAAGGGAACCAAAAGAAACCAATCATATGACCATTTTCCTGGTCCTCCTTGGTAGTAGAAGTTTTTGATTTGTGAAGTGCTGTCAGCCACTGGGTGAGTAACTGTGTTCCATTTTATAGATGGTCCACACTACAGCCCTTGTTCACTATTGGTGGAGGGAGTGAATATTTGGGTTGGTTGATGAGGCACCAATCAAGTAGGCTGCTTTGTCTGAAATGATGTTGAGTCTTCTGAGACTATTGGTGCTGCAGCCAACCAGGAAAATGGAGAATAGAACATAGAACAGTACACCATAGTAGAGACCCTTCAACTCGTGATGTTGTGCCAGACTTTTAGCCTACTCTAAGATCAATCTACTCCTTCCCTCCCACATATCCCTCTATTTTTATTTCATCCATGTGCCTGTCTAAAAGTCTCTTACATGTCACTAGTGTGTCTGCCACTATCACCACCCTGGCTGTGCATTCCACCCACCCACCAGTCTTAGTGTAAAAAAAACTACCTCTGACATCCCTCCTATACTTTATACTTTCCTTCAATATTCTTAAAATTATGTCTCTTCGTATTATCCATTTCTGTCCTGGGTAAAGGTCTTTGGCTGTCCACTCGATCTATTCCCCTTCATCATCTTGTACACTTTTATCAAGTCACCTCCTTCACTCCAAAGAGAAAAGCCCTCACTCACTCAACCTGTTCTCGTATCACTCTGTCTAACCCAGGCAACACCCTGGTAAATCTCCTCTGCACCCTTTATAAAGCTTCCACATCCTTTCTATAATGAGGCAACTAGAACTGAACAAAATACTCCAATGTGATCTAACCAGAGTTTCATACAGCTGCAACATTGCCTTGTGACTCTTGAAGTTAGTCCCCCTACGAGTGAAAGCTAACACACCATATGCCTTCTTAATCACCATATCAACACAATATATGCCGCCTTAACCAACCTATCAGGTATTCTATCATGCTCCTGACTTGTGCTTTGTAGTTGGTGGAAAGTCCTCGAGGTTTCAGGAGGCAAGTCACTCATTGCTGAAAACCCTGGCTGATCCAGTCAGGTGTGTGGTCATTGATGACCCCAATATTGCCGGGTGTCTAAGCAAAGGTAATTAGATCTTCTCTCTTGTTGGAAAGGGTCATATTACCTGGCATCATTTTGGACACTTACTACATTTGTACTTCAACATGCCTGAATGTTTTCTATGTCTTGCTGCATGCACACATGGGAATAAGAATGTGGCGACACAGTAGCACAGTGATATGAATAATACTTTACAATGCCAGCAATAGAGGTTCAATTCCCACCACTGTCTGTAGGAGTTTGTACGTTCTCTTGTGACTGGGTGCCCCAGTTTCCTCTCACATTCCAAAGATGTACTGGTTAGGGTTAATAAGTTGAGGGCATGTATGTTGCCACTGGAAGCAAGGCAACACTTGCGGCTTGTCCCCCATCACGATCCACAGGCTGTGTTGGTCGTTGATGCAAACGCATTTCATTGTATGTTTCAATATTTAGATGTACATGGGACAAACAAAACTTACCTTTAAAATCTATAGAATAGAGTTAAGCATTACATGATTATCAGCAAGCAAGAGAAAATCTGCAGATGCTTGAAATCTGAAATGTTGATTATTCTTTTCCATAGATGCTGCCTGGCCTCCTTCTGTATTATGTGTGTGTTGATGTGATTACCACTGAATGTTCCCATTTCTGACCTTATGATAGAAGGAAGTCATTGATGAAACAGCTGTAGGTGATTGGGCTGAGGAGGGACTGCTGCAATGATGTCCTAGAGATGGGTTGACTGACTTCTAATAACCACAACCATTTCATAATCAGGTATAATATCACCGCATGTATCGTGAAATTTGTTAACTTAGCAGCAGCAGTACAATGTAATACTTGATAATTTAGAAGAAAAAAATAGGTAAATCAATTACAGTAAATATATATATGTATATTAAATAGTTAGATCAAAAATAGTGCAAAACAGAAATAATATATAAAAATAAAGTGAGATAGTGTTCATGGGTTCAATGTGCATTTAGGAATCATGTGCCAGAAGGGAAGCAGCTGTTCTTGAATCGCTGAGTGTGTACCTTCAGGCTTCTGTACCTCCTTCTTGCCAGTAACAATGAGAAGGGGGCATGTCCTTGGGCGATGGGGGTCTTTAATAATGGACACTGCCTTTCTGGGGTACCACTCCTTGAAGATGTCTTGGATAATATGGAGGTTTGTACCCAAAATGGAGCTGACTAATGTTAGGTCCTGTGCAGTAGCTCCCCCATACCAGACAGCTTTGCAGCCTCTCTCTTCAAGCTCCTAATGAAATCTGTAACATGCTTTTATATCACTCAGTGTGAGAAAGCTGGTCAGTTTGCTGGTATTTTGTCATCTGCGTCAGTTTGTTTGTTGCTATGTTTACTTTGTTCGTGGATGGCAGGCTGGTCTACATTCCCCTCTTTTTCCTCAATGAGATACAAATCTACTGTAGATTCTTTCCCTGGTTCTCCGCCTGCCTGGGCCTTCCTAAGCAGACATTATAGAGTGCTTTATCATTAGCAATCATATTTTATCAAATTCTAAGCTTATGTCTACAACCATATAGCATCTAACCCACTTTGCTACATAGTTATCATTGTCATGCGTATAATCAATGCTTATGGTGCTCTTGACATTGCTTTAATGCTGTACATTTGTATTTTAACATAATAAGGCCATAAGACATAGGAGCACAATTAAGCCTTTCAGCCCATCGAGACAGTTCTGTCATACTTAATACACTATCCTGCCTGTTAATTTGGTTCATTGTTTTTAATCTTTGCTCCTTAACTTTCTTCAGGTTCTTCTCTGTGTGGAAATGATGACTCACTATTACTTGTGTATTAAGGATATTTCATACCATAAACTGAATTTGATCTCTAACAGGGAGTTCCATAATGTATAATAATTCCATAATTATTTTCCAACAAAGGATAAAAATCTACTTCTAGATCTGTCATTGCTATGTCAATACCCTCATTCAGAGTTGCAAGGGATATTCAGTAATTTTTTAAAAGAAGAAGCATATGTCCTCCAGTTAAACAACGTAAAATAAACGTAAATTTATTTATTATTGTCAAATACTGAGGTACGGTGAAAAACTTTGTTTTGCATGCTATCGATACAGATGATTTAATCACCTCAATACATGGAGATTGTACAAGGGAAAACAATAGAATGCAGAGTAAAGTGTTACAGTTACAGAGAAAGTGCAGCGTGGGTAGACAATACAGTGCAAGGCCATGATGATGTATATTTTGAGGTCAGGAATCCATCTTATACAAGAGGTCTGTTCAATACTCTTATAACAGCAGAGTAAAAGCTGTCCTTGTGCCTTGATGTATGAGTTTTCAGGTGCTTTGTACCTTCTGCCCGAGGAGAGGGGGGAGAAGAAGGAACATCCAGGGTGGGGGGGATCTTTGATTATGTTGGCTACCAAGACGGAGAGAAGCGTAGACAGAGTGCATGGAGAGGAGGCTGGTTTCCATGATGTGCTGAGCTATGTCCTCCCACAGTTTAAAATGATAACATTGTGTCTAAAATTATAATGATGATGATGCCTTGAATGTAAGTAGGAGTGAAATGACTTGGAATGTACTGAGGTTGTGAAAGGTACCATTTAAATGCAAGTCTTTTTGAAGTTAATATTGTAAAAAGGCAGAAGCTAATTATTGCCCTTAAGGATAGTCACAATGATTGGTTAAAGTTATGCACAGAAATTGCGATTTCATGTTCATACTTTGTCTGATGATCAGAAATTGAATAAATATACAGTAGCAAGATTTTACCTTAATGTAGCATAGTTTTCCTGAAGAAGGCATGTTTAAGCAATTTGTACTAAATGTATTAAACAGAATATCCAGTGGTATTGATGTACATGTTGCAACTACTTTGAATTTGCTGTTTTTCATTGGAAGTATCTGAACATCTGAAGGGGCATGATAATGTATTTCTAAAAATTGGTGGTTAATATAAAAGTCCATACCCATTTCCAGAATTTAAATCTAATGGACAGAATGAGTACACTAATTGAAATGAGAACATGACTAGTAGCCACTGAAATGGCTGGTGTTATAAGGACTTAACCCGGGAGGCACAGTGTTGCTGCTAGTACAGCTACTGATGCATGGCTCCAAAACCCTATGTTCAATCCTGACCTTGGTCCTTCCTTTGTGGAGTTTTCATGTTGCCCATGTGACTGTGAGTGTCAGAAAATTTAGATATTAAACTCACAGAGTACAAAGACAGACCCTCTACCCTCTGATTCCACACCAACCATCAAGCCCCCATTTACACTAATCCCACAACAGTCCCAACAGTCCTGCTTTATTCTCCTCGCATTGTCTCAGCTCCCCCTAGATTCTACCATACACCTACGGGCAATTTACCGTGGCCAATGAACCTGCATATGCTTGGGATGTGGGAGCAAACCAGAGCACCCAAGGAAACCCATGTAGTCAGAAGGAGAACGTCTAAACTCCACACAGACAACATCCAGGCTGCTGAACGGTGAGGTAACAACTCCTCCGACTGCATGACTGTGTCACCCTGGGTGCTTTGGTATATGGCACACAGACTGACAGGTGACACTTATCCCTACAATTTCACCAAAAGATTTAACTTTTCGGATGAACAATTTACATTAATTTATAATGATGGTAAAACTGTCAGCGTTCATCTTTGTTAAACAATAAAGCTGACAGCAACTTCTTGGACATGCATGCTCACAGTGAAATTCTGAATCTGCTGTCAGTGTCTGCCTACTCTTCAAAACCCGAACTGTTGTGCATCCCTCTCTGCTGTAATCTTGAATAATTTGCTTAGTTAATAAATTCAAGTATTTATTAACTATTCCTGTTGTAAGAAGCTCTAAAATTGCAATTTATTGTACCTAGTTTAAATTAATTTTTAATGATGTACTAAGTCATCATTACTGCTTAGCCATTCTGACCCTATGAATTAATTTTGAGGGTAGACTATAATTCCTTCTGATAAATATTTCAAAATGACTTTAAAATGATATGTTAAGTTTTTTTGCTTCTTAATCTTGGGTATATTGCAATTTGTATTCATGCAGTGTAAAATATTTAAAATGTGACCATAAAAATATTGCTTTTTACTTTCTGACTTGCTGCCTGTGGGGAATTTGGGTATGAGATTGGCTGTTCCATTTCATCTGCTTTGCTGGAAACCAGATTATCTGGGGGAACTGATGACTGATGTTACGTACCCCGTAACTGGGTTGCCAAACCAGCAGAAATGGATCACTCAGTTGGAGTCTGGATTACTAGAACTAAGAAAGTTTTATTAAAGAAACAAGCAACACAGTAATCGAAAGGATAATAAATGCAACAGTTCAGCAATGATAAACACATGTGCACAGAATTAAGATAACAGGATCAACCAAGCTCTGTCGTTGTCTAGGGGTAAATGACCAATTTCAAAGTGACACAAAGTCCAGTTCAATTTAGTTCAGTTCGCAGTAATCGTTGCCATGGCGATGGACAATGTGGGGGGTAGGAGAGAGAGAACAAGAACGAATGATCATTCAAAACAGCTTCCACACACAGACCTGCGATATTGCTCACAAGCAGCTTTCGGGCGAATCCTTTGTGATGTCACCTGAGGTCACCGACTGTGACCCATCCTCCAGATGCGGTGGATCCTCTGCAGTGAACCTGGCACCCAAGCAAGGGCGGACACACACCGGGTTCCCGTTGATCGTACCTTTCCACCCTGTGCGTCTAAGGCTGATCCTGCGATCAGCCGTCCAAGAGCTTCCCACCGACTTGTGAGAGGCGCACCGCTTCCAGGGTCTCGTTACTTCGGGGTGTCGTGTGTGCTGCCTTAGCGAACCTGTCCCTTTTTATCCCCCTGCTGGGGTATCGCCTGACCATCACTTCAGACAGTTCAGGGTTCAAAGGGGGAGCCGCTCTAGACAGCTCTCTCTCCCATCCCTTCATTACACATCTCCAAATCGCCTGTCCATCACTTCAAACAGTTCAGGGTTCAAAGGGGGAGCCGACCTTGACAATACCCAGACTGATGGTTCCTTCATTAACATCTCCAAATGCTGCTTCATTGTGTTCCTTATCTCTCCCTCCCCTGAGGACAGGTGGCAGACCAACTGCTGATGCCACTGGTGCTAGCCCAGGCCAGCAAACATCTTAATTTTTGTGTATTCTCGTCACACTGACAGCAGCCAATGAAGGAAAAGAGGGGAAAAGAGATTGCAGTCATTGTGGGAAGCTTTGAAGTTGATAGCAAACTTTGTTACTTTGCAGTTGACTGTGAAATTTGGGGGTTTAAACACGAAATGGTATCAATAGCAATTGTTGTAAATGGGTCTGCACAAGAACATAGAACATAGAACAACACAGAACAGGAAAAAGCTCTTCAGCCCATTATGTTGTATTGAACTAATTAAGCCATTAATTCCCAATGACACTAATCCGCTCTACCTGCTCATGGTCCATATCCCTTCAGTCCCTGTTTAGTCCTGTACCTGTCTAAAAGCCTCTTAAATGCCTTTATCGTATCTGCCTCCACCACCACCCCAGGAAGCGTATTGCAGGTAACCACCACTGTATATATAAAAAAACTTGGCCCGCATATCTTCTCCTCTTTTTAGACCTCTGCGTAGTTCCAGCCTCCAGTGAGAGCGATCGCTTGCGATGTCCTCCCACCTCTCGACGTTCATTTTCAGTGACTTCACGTCTCTCTTACAAACGTCTTTGAAACGAAGATGGGGCCGCCCTTGTGCTCTCTTGCCGGAGGCCAGGGAAAGGATACAAAGAGCGTGGAATATATTGGGTTTATAAGTTGTAATCTATGAACAAGAATCGGCTTAATGACATAGACAAGATGGAGCAGCACTAATATGGTGAATTAGTATTAGTACTTTTGAACCTGGGAAAAAGATGCCAGCTGTCTATTCTATCTGAGGCCTCAGTTGCTCAGGGTTGACCATGGATATTGTGTCCTAGCTGTCTATATACACAAGCCTGGGCAGTACGATACGGAGAGCAGGCTGTTGCTCATGTAGCTTGCTCCCCCTCTCCATGCACCTGATGAACCCAAAGGAGCGACAGAGACCAGCAGCGTCGCAGGAGTTGCCAGTCAACATTGAACTCAATATAGGACTGCCTTAGGGACTTCAACTCTGGATTTTTCCCTCATGAAGCCTTCCCCATGAGTGGATATTGCCACAAGCCAGCAGAGGTTTGAGATCAGAGTTTTCCATCTCCCAGATGAGCTGCCAACCACAGCTGATGAGCCCATCTGCCCAAAGCGACTGGTTTTAAGGCACCAGCAACTCACCTTTGTCCTGTCAGGAAACGGTTCTGCCTGGCTTAGTAGCTAAGCCATACGTGAGGGCCAGGAGCTGGACTTAGTGGTCAGAGGCTGGTTCAAGTGCACACTATTAGGAGAATTTAGGTAGTGGACGCTTCTCCCCATCACCACCCCCATCTAAAACAACCTTAAGGAACCTACTCTATCTACTATCTACGCCTCTCATAATTTTACGAATTTGCAGGAGGTTCCCACATCCCACAGAATAATCATATTTTAAAAAATTAAAAGAGGCTCTAGATTTACCTGGAAGTACAGTTTGGGATCCTGAATGGTGTTGAGTGAGGAGGTGAAGGGGAAGATGTAGCACTTTGCCCGGCTGCAGGGATATGTTGTGCCTGCAGGGTGATCGGTGAGGAGGGACAAGCAGACAACAGATAATGTTAAGGATGAGCCTTTCCAAATGCTGGTAATTCCCTGAGTGCTTTTATCTGTTGGATTATCAGGAATACCCACCCAGTACTTTCATTTATTTTGTTCTCTACAGTTGCATTTTTCCAGGATAATTGCTCTGATGTCAGACCAACTCCCAGTTTGATTAAGTTAGCAGGGCAATCACAATATTATCAGCTCTTGAGACAAGTCCTAAAGATGTATACATTTTTGTTCAAGAATAAAGACATTAAGCACTTTAACAGTTGTTCATTAAACCAGTCCTTTGATATTTCAAACAGGTCAAATAAATGATCACAGTTTTGAATCCAATTAATCAATCTTTGATAGGAGGTGGTGGTGGTGATGGCATCCATTAGTCTCGCGAGACCATGGATCTGCGCCTGGAAAGTCTTGCTTCAGTCTGTGTTAGAGCAGCGTCTGTTGTGGCTGTAGAGGCCCACACGGGAGTGACAGTCTCAGCTGCATCGACTGCACTCGAAGGCATTGTCCTCCAGTATTGTCTTGGTGCTGTTTTTCCGACGAGTGCGCTTTTCTTCAGCAGCAAGCCTCAGCTTCTCTTCTCCTCTTTTTAGACCTCTGCGTAGTTTCAGCCTCCAGTGAGAGCGATCGCTTGCGATGTCCTCCCACCTCTCGACGTTCATTTTCAGTGACTTCACGTCTCTCTTACAAACGTCTTTGAAACGAAGATGGGGCCGCCCTTGTGCTCTCTTGCCAGAGGCCAGGGAAAGGATACAAAGAGTGTGGAATATAGTGGGTTTATAAGTTGTCATCTATGAACAAGAATCAGCTTGATGACATAGACACGATGGAGCAGCACTATTATGGCGACATACTGAACAACCCTGTATAATTTAGAGAGACGTTCCCTCAACACCCATCGTCCTGCATATAATCTGCTCTAACAATTATGTGAAACTTGACCAGATTTTAACTTTTAGGATTTTTGCTTTCTTTGCAAGAATCTGAGCATTTTGCAAGAAGTTTACTTTCCTATTTGTAATAATCTGTTGTATTTATTCTTGCGTTATTGGCATGAGAACATTTCACAATATTGGAATTAAACTCTGAAAAGAACATGTTGGGTTGCCAAGATATATGGTGCAAATGTGGCATGTAGATTATGCTATAAACTGCTCAGTCTACTGCTTGCCTCAGTCTATAGGCAATTCTAGGAATTAATGGAGCAACATTTTTAACAATCAGTATTGGGTTTGAGATCTGCAATTCTAGATACCATTGATTCTTTATCATAAAGTTACCACAGTATTCTTTAAAACAGTAACCATGCTATTTTGGTGCTTAATAGTCTCTTTCTGGTGAATGATCTGTTCCTGATTTCCACTCTGAAGCTTCACATGTTACGGTAGTATAGTGGTTAGCACAACACTTTACAGTAGCAGTGACCAGGGGTCATTTCCCATTGCTGTTTGCAAGGATTTTCTGTGTTCTCCCTGTGACTGCAGGTGGTTTCCTCTGCATGCTCTGGTTTTCTCCCACAGTATAAATATGTACCTGTTGGTGGGTTAATTAGTCATGTAAATTGTCCCGTGATTAGGCTAGGGTTAAATCAAGGATTGCTGGGCAGAGTTATTCGAGAAACCAGAAGGATTGTTCTGCACTGTATCTCAATAAATAAATATAATAAGGTTTTGGTCGTTCAAGAGCAAAAACTATCAAATGAGGAAAATGATATAGGAAAAAGGTTATCTTTACTTAAAAAAATAAATTATCCTCTAGCCCTAGGATAAAATTTCTTTCCACATATGAAAGTACTAACCCATCACTTTCTGCTACACAGGTGGGACATCAGCTTCCAGTTGTAATCATCACAAAATAATTGGTTCCATTGACCTTAATGGAGTCCAATGTTGGTGGCAAGTATTTTCCCATTCCTTTAGTGCTATCAATCAAAGACAAACTTCACCTCCCTAGATTATTATCTCGACATGTCCAAGCTATGCTTTATAAAGTATTCTCTAATTGAAAGATTTTAACAAGAAATGTTTGCAAATCTCTGGTACAATAAGGAAGGTTGCTTTGCTTCTAAAACTGACTTTAGTGGAATTGATCCTTTGAAGGTATGCTGACCAGCGGCAAGCTTCCAAGCCTCCCCATTGCTCTCTGTATGTCCCTCTGTCTGTCTGTCTCAATCTCTCTCTCTCTCTTTCTGTCTCACTCTCTCTGTCTCCCATTGCTTCTTCTCTGTTTCCCCTCTGTCTGTCTTTTTTTACTGTTTCTCTATTTCTCTCCTTCTCTTGCTCTCTCTTTTCACCATCTTCTGCTTTGCTGACTACTACTAGCATTAAAAGAAATGAAAATTGGTCCATCAGTGTAAATAATCTACTATAGGAGCAAAGAGATTGCTACAACATAAAGAGATTGCTGCAATATAATTATGCCATGAACAAAGATTAGTTTAACTTTTGGTATATGCAGTGTATTTCAATTAAATACTGTGAAAACTACAGGTTAAATGATAAAGATATGTTGTACAAAATAATTTTGATAACAACAGTGAAATGTTGTAGATGATGATGAAAGATTGCATGGTGTATACTTTGACGATGTGAAAGCTAAGTCTGGTGACACCTTCTAGCTAGAACTGGTTATGTAAATTTTGAAATGATGGAACAGCCCAGTATCAGAGCAGTTGTGATACTCATTTTATATGGCTGTTGTCAGAGATTCATAATAATTTTTGTGGCTGATGCTTGAATTGTTCATCCACATGCATGGTGGAACTTGTCAGCTCTCAGCCAGAATCCTAAGGGGAATATCTCATCATAGAAGAAAAATGGCATTAAATAATTTTTGCCCCACAGCAGTGTGCCTCATGTCAGTGGAGGAAGGAGTGGTGGGTCAGCCCAGACAGATGGGATGAAAGTTTCTTCTCCCTCTGGTAAGCATTAAGGGTCTTTACTGAAATACATTCCGGCATGCAATCACTTCTGAGAAGCAGCAGGTCTATAACGTAAAACTGTCCACATTTGAGTTCTAATTGGGCAATCTCACTCAAAGAGACTATAACAGACTATATAGTCAAAGAGACTATAACAGCAAAGGCAATAGAAGTGTATTCTTGAAGACTTTGTTCCCATCTCTGAATTAAAGAACAAAATCGCATTTGCTGGGGTTTCAGAGTGCCTTCCAGTTGGGTATCAGATCTGGGAATGATTGATGTTGTCATTGTATACAAAGAGGACACATTTTATTTTCCACTTCTGGTCACTATCCAGGATGACCATTAAAAAGCAAGTAAGATTGGAGAAGGTTACTGAACATTCTCCAGCTGAAAGAGGAGCTGAGTAAGCAAGATGGAAGAAGAAATTAAAGAAAAATGATCTCCAAAGTAGATCTAAAGAGATAAGTAGGCTACTCTTTCAGCCTTCTACGCACACAACTAAAAACTGATTCAATTCCGGGTGGTTTTAACTACACAAAAGCTTGGCTTAGCTTCTACATGTTACAGGATCAACAAGAAAGTAAACAATTGAAGTCTTTGAGAATGATGAAATATGCATGGGTATCTGTGACAGGCAGATAAAGTAAAGCAATTAGGCACGTAATCCGAGTGGTAGGCAGCAGCAGCCCCAAGCTCTCTATTAGTTAATGTAGTTTGTACCTCCTCATCCCATCAAATCAGCTAACACTTCCACTAATTGGTTCATGAATTATACAGTTCCCATTATAATTTAATCACCAATAAACATTTTGGGCCGGTGTAGGATGTATCTCTCATTAATTCGTTAATTTAAGCAGATGGAAGGGTGATCGGATGAACGGGTGGCATACATTGCCTCGGGCAAAATAAAAAGTGGACAAATAAAATATAAAATAAAGGGAGGAGGAAACGTTTCAGGATTTCAGTTGTCAGAAACCTAATCTTCAAACTGACAGCTGCCTTCCTCTCTGACACAGAAATTGAGTGACAGATTCATATCAGCGCTTGTCAAATGCCTAAACATCAGGCTGGTTGGTAAACAGAGCACAATGTAAATTAATTCTCATCTTACAACCCTTTCTCTGTTCCATGAATATTTCAGCACAAGCAGCATAAATATTAATACTAATAGCTTTGCTCAGTAGTTATTATTTCTGTTTTATGACAAATATTCATAAAATATTCAGGACCTTTTAGAACATTTACACAGTTGAATGTGAGATTGCCAGCTTCCAGGGAAGTTTGAACATATTGGGGTGCTCTTGATGTTTTTCTAAATTAATTTATAATGAATGGTTAAATACATAATCTATTTTGAGCAGTGATTCACCAAAATATATGTTGGGGTTTTGTGCTAGATTCTCTCAACAGGTTGCCTGTGTTTTTTTTTAATTTTATTTTTAATTGGATTCATGAGTTTTATATCTGATGTTGTAATTTGCTTGAAGTACTTGCTAATTTAGCAGTTAATGGCAGCCAAATACAGTGTCTCTTCTGCCCCTGGAGAGATTTTATTCACAACTGGGGTAGATTTGTCACAATCAATTATGACTTAAACAAGAAACAGCCAGCGGGGGCTTTGCTAGAGGAACTCAATCTCTGAGACAAGACCAGCACAGCTGGTATCTGAGCATCACTCGATACACCAACTGTCTGAAAGGAAAAACAAATAATGCTGAATGAGATATTTAGGTTTTCCAAAATAGCCTATATGGTTTACAAGTTATTGCAATTCTTATTGCATTTTTGTGCACTATTTACTGACTGGATTAAAATGATATACATCTTTTATGCTTGCATTTTTTGTTGCTGTAAAAATATTTAAAGTGACTTATTTTAGTGCTGGGGGCCTTATGTGTAAATAGGTATCTAAAATCAGATAAAGAAAAGATAATTGTACACATACGAAGGTAACATCGTACTTTACTCATAGTGCGCCGTATATTTTAGGTAGATCATCTAGTGGGTATTGGAGGCTGCGTCTCTTTAAGATAGTGAATCTGTGGAACTCTTTGCACTGGTGGCTGATGGGGTCAAGTCATTGGGTATACTTAAAGCTGGAGTTGATAGGTTCTTGATTAGTAAGAGTGTCAAAGGTTATGGGGAGAAACAGGAGAATGGGTTTGAAAGGAAAAATAAATCAGCCGTGATCAAACAGCAGAGAGGCTTGATGGGCCGAATGGCCGAATTCAGCTCCTATATCTTCTGGTCTTCTGGACGTAGGCAGCTGTCCTGGAGCCCCATGTGGTGATGGGCATTTCTCCTTAGATTTGCTGTATTGGCACCTAAAATTCAATACTTCCGCGTGTTTCATCTCTAAACTATTCTCTATATTTTGAATCTGAATTTATTAACATAAAGTTATCTTGCAATACTGAAAATGCCATATCAGTAATTGTCAATTTGAAAAACAGGTTGAAGATTTCAGTGGATATTATACTTCAAGATGGTGCCAGCAAAGAATGCAACCAATAGCGATGTTCTGCAGACGGTTCATGAAACTACTTTTACTTCTTCTTTTTTCAAATACGATTCTACTACTAAGCTGTATGTAATTGGAACCTGTGATTTACATTCTGATGGTGTGTTTTTGAGCCAATTGAGCAATCTAGCACTTTGCTGTTTCTGAGGGATATCAATGAGATTTGGAGCAGAGTGTGCGGCTTGGAAGCCTGGAGATGGGGCGCGAGCCCATGATTGACTCCATTGCTTCTCTCCAATGGAGGCTTTGAGCAAGATTGAAGTCAACAAGGATGAGCGCTGAGGACGGGCAGATGTTTGGCACTGTCTGCTTGCACTTGACTGGTCTTTCTCTCCCTCTTGCTAGCTGCTTTTGGAGGAAAGTGCAGGAGTCTTGGCATTCACATTGCAAGGATTGATCAGCGAGGCTGTGGACTTATTTTGGGGGGCTTTGAGGTTCACCTTGCATGTGTTTCTAGATTCTCTTTGCTCTTTTTATTGCTGGTTTTGAGCAGTTTAATCAGGTGAACAATGGGGCGCTTCAGCGAAGAATGGCCCTGCAGCCAGCGGTGGGCTAGCGGCACGGCAGTGAACTGAACTACTGCTGGACTCCTAGTTTGATGTTTGACATTCTGTGTGTTGTTCACTCACTTTTTGCTGTTTGCGCAAGTTGTTCTTTTTTCACATGTTGGGTGTTTGATATTTTCTTGAACAGGTTCCATTGTGTTTCTTTGTTTCATGGCTACCTGCGGGAGGACAAATCTCAGAGTTGTATGCTGTATATGTACTTTGATAATAAATATACTATGAATCTTTGGATATCGTCCTTCATTTCAGTAAATAAAGAGAAATTTTTTGAGGGGCTATCAGCCACTCATTTGTAATTAACCTTTTCAATGGACTAATTCTGTATTGTATTAAGTCTCTGGCTTGTTTTGACCATTGTATGTACTGATGAGTTTCAATCTGTTTTTGAGCAGGAACCTCTCACACGCTCAGACGATTTATTTTACGCACCATTTGCTGCTTTTTCATAGGGTTTTCTTCCTGGAAGTTCCAGATGATGCTGTCATTGAGCGTCTTTCAATGAGAATGGTTGATCCAGCCACAGGTAAAAGGTCAGTGTTTCATTTTATCTAAACAGTCAGTTGGGTAAGCGATTTAAAAATAATGCCTTATATGTTCAGCATTCAGATCTATTTTGTACAGGTTTATTATTTAAACAAACAGGAAATGATGGAAGGAAGTCTTTGATATTCCCTCTTAATATTTCAGACTCCATCTTGGCCTGTCCAATTTTTCCATATAAATTAAACCGTCTATTCCACCAATTGGTCTAGTAAGGTTTCTGAGCTGCTTCCAGTATTGGTTTATTATTGTCATGCACCAAGATACAGAGAAAAATTTGTTTGTATACTGTATATATAAATCAAATCATTGCACAGTGCATTAAGCTAGAATAAAATACAACACTAACAATGTGGCATAAAATGTAAAAACTATTGGAAGTGTGCAGTACAGGTAGATGATAAAGTGAATGATCATAATGAGGTAGATTGTGAGATCAAGAGTCCATCTTATTGTTCAAGAGGTTCATTCAAGAGTCTGATAACAGTGGGGTAGAAGCTGGCCTTGAGCTTGCTTTCAGCCTTTCGTATCTTCTGTCTGATAGGAGAGAGAAGAAGAGAGAATTTCCAAGGTGGATCGAGTCTTTGATTATGCTGGGTGCTTTACTGAGGTAGTCTTCATAGAGGAGAGGCTGGTTCCCGTGATGTGCTGAGATGTGGCCACAAATCCTTGCAGTTTCTTGCAGTCACATGCAGAGCAGTTCCCAAACCAAATTGTTATGCATCCAGAACCAATGTTTTGTATAGTGCATTGATAAAAATTGCTGAGAGTAAATAGGGACATACCAAATTTCTTTTAGTCTCCTGAGGAAGCAGAGGTGTTGGTGAGCTTTCCTGGCCATGACATCAACGAGGTTGGACCAGGGCAAGCTGTTGGTGATATTCACACCCAGGAACTTGAAGCTCTCAATCCTCTCAACCTCATGATGTAGGCAGGAGCATGTGCACTGCCCCCCTTTCTGAAAGCGCTTTTGTTTTGTTGACATTAAGGGAAAGTTTGTTGTCATGACACAATGTCACTGAGCTCTCTATCTCCTTCCTGTGCCACTTATCATTATTTGAGATACGGCTCACTACAGGCTGTACTTGCAACCCTGTAGATGGAGTTAGGGTAGAATCTGACCATACAGTCGTGAGTGTACAGGGAGCAGAGGAAGCGACTGAGGATGCAGCCTTGTGGAATACCTGTGTTTAGAACAATTGTGATAGAGATGTTGCTGCCTATCCTAACCATTGGTCAGAAAGTCATAATGTCCTTCCTTAAATAAGGAAACCATTCTCTTATTCCAGCTGTGGTCTCATCAACGCACTTCAGAACTGAAACATTACCTCCCAACTTGTCTTCATTTATTGTTGTGATAAATAATCATATTCTTTCAGCATTCCCTGCATCATACCTTTTTGTGAATTCCTAGGACATCATCTGGATCTGAGATCCAGACCGTCCTGTATCTCAGAGCACTGTAATATCTCATCAGTTAGATAATATGTTGCTTTTTTATCATCTTTCCTGCGAATGAGCAATTCCTTAGTTTGCCAAATAAAACACCATTCACCATATCTCTGCCCCATCACTGATCTATATCCTTTGCAACATTCTTATATCTTTTCCACAACTTAAATCTCCTACCTGTTTTTTGTCATCAGCAACTACAAACAACTGCTGGATACCTTGAATACCAACCTAACTTAATACCAATCCCAAAAGTCTCCTTGTAAAATCGTGTTAAACTTTGGCTCAATAACTCTCTTCTGCTGATACCTTATTCTCCTCTGCAAACTGCTCTGCATCGTTCTTTTCACAGTATTAAATACATTTAATGCATTTAATACTTTTGAAGAAAGAATTTGAATCACTTTATTAGAACATTCCTGTCATTCCTTTAAGTGATCTGTTTCCATAAAAACATTGAAATATAAAAGTGCAAGTGGCAGGAGATCCATTGTTTAATATTATGTTTAATTTTCCTTTGCAATGGAGTTGGTAAGAATTTAATAAAATGCTGCCTTAAATAGCAAAGGGGAAAAGTGTTATTTGGATTAGATTTAATGAACATAATCTAACAAACCAAACTTTGTGTCAATTAGTCAGTGGTTGTTCATAGAGTCATAGAAAAGTACAGCACAGAAACAGGCCTTTTGGCCTAACTAGTCCATGCCAAAACCATTTAAGCTGCCTACTCCCATCGACCTGCACCAGGACCATAACCTTCCATATCCCTACTATCCACATACCTATCCAAACTTTTCTGAACATTGAAATCGAACTTACATGAATCACTTGTGCTGGCAGTTCACTCAACACTCTCACAAACCTCTGAGTGAAGAAGTTTCCCCTCAAGTTCCCCTTAAACTTCTCACCTTTCACCTTTAACCCATGACCTCTGGTTGTAGTCCCACCCAACCTCAGTGGAAAAAGCCCAGTTGCATTTACCCTATCTATACCTCTCATAATTTTGTATACCTAAAAAAAATTAAGGGGTAAAGATACAGATATCAACAGTGGCATGGACAGACACATAGGCAAAGGAATTTAACTTATAAAAGCATCTTATTACATCTCAACATGCTTCATATAGATTGGTTACCTTTCAAGTATTATAATTGTTATATAGTCCTATTGAGCAACTCTTTTGCACACAGCAAGTTCCATCAAAATCACTGTTCAGTATTGGTTGGGAGAGAGTACAAGCCAAGATATTTTCCCTGCCCTTCAGTGAGTTGTCTAATATTGCGACTAATAAAGCAAAGACTGAGGAGCCAAAACTGATTAACCCATTCATATGAGTGATGATGTGGACCTGGTATCAGCTTTGCCAAGAACCTAGTAATTCAGACAACTACCACCCAAATCAAGCCTTGACAATCAAAAGAGTTCTCCGAACCTAAAGGCACTAAACATGTCATCAGCAAAACAAAACAAAAGACACATAAGCTAAAGTAAAGTAAAGATTGTTAATAAGTCAGCAGGAAGCAATAAGTTATTGATTATTCAGTGTTTGTGTTCTTACTGAAAGTTGTGATATTCTCCTTGTGACTGTATTGGATCTTGTAATCAAACATAAAAGAGCACACTTTATGGCATAAGGCACACTTTATGCCTTATGAAGCCAGATATAAACATGAAATATTTCAGCAAAACCTGGTATTTCAAGCACACAGGTAAGATCATAATTATATACTCACCTTTATGTTAATTATTCAAGATTTAATTTGCTCAAATTCATAAATCTCTTCTGCTGATGATCACTTATGTCATCTGTTTGAAAATGTCCTAGTTGGTGATCAAAGGGAATATTTCTACTTCCATTCAATTTTTTTTGTCTCGTTTTTAAGCAAATGCTGCAAAGCTAAATGCAGCCAATTACTGTACCTGTGGTTGGTTTGTTTGAATTGCTTTTCCAAGCTTCCTGTAAATCTTTGTCTGTATCCATGTAACCAAAAACCAGCACGTCCATACTGAAGGATCCATAGCTGTACTTGATAGCAAAGGTAGCTGAGCTTCAAAAGCTTTTAAATTAAGTTGCATTTTTAGCAACTTGGACAAGATTGCATCTGGAGAAGAGTGACAGTGAAATGAAAGGAGTTCACTCGTACCAGAGGATCCTCACTAAGCAATCTGGCAACATAAGATTAACTGCAGCCCCATGTATCAAGGAACTGGCACAGAATTGTATGCACATGCTAGGTGTTAAATCGTTCCATTCTTTTTCTTTGCCAACATTTAACCCATAAACATGATGCCTTTTTCATTGCACAGCTATTAAGGTGTGCCTTGACATACCTGCATCTTCTTATTTCAGGTTTTTGTAACAATCTAGCTGTATGAGATGCAGTCACTTGCTTATATTCAAGAAGGTTGGGCATGCGCCTGTCATTCTACATCTCAACTTTTCTGCTTTGCTTGTCAGCAGGTTGCTATGTCACGGCCCTAAATACATCTCCAGTAAGGTGTTTCCATTAACGTTTAGAGAAGAAAGGAAGATCTCCTGTGACATGCCTAACAAACACAGATCATCTCAACGGCAGGCAGACAGACCTCCCTCTAGTCATTGCTCATTTCTCTCAGTGGAGGGTTACTGCCTTCAACCAGAGGAGGAAACAAGGAGAAACAAAGAAAGAAATAGGAAATAAGAATTTTTTTTAAATCACAAAGGATATAAAAATATAATTGTGAAGGCAGAAATATACAGACCTTCACTATTCCAAACAAAATCAGGGAATGTATATCTGTAGGAACATACTTTAAAGATCAGAAGATTATTTTGATAGTGGGCTCACTATGTGAATGTACTAATTGTACGCAGTTTGTTGGGAGGGAGGGAGGGAGGACTTGTGGATGTACTTGCAGTATGTCTTCTCCTCTCCTATCCTCTCCCCCTGCTCCCTCTCCCTTCATCATCCTCTCTTCCCCTTCCGCATGTACACACGTGTACACACACACACACACAAACACACACACACACGCACGCATGCACGCACACACACACACACACACACACACACACACAGAGCAAATGTACAAGTGTCGCTTTAAACTGATGTCTCCATGTGAGTCTTCCATGTAGGGGTCCTGAAGAGTAATGGGGATAGCTCTTTTGTGTTAGCCAGTGAACTGCAGCTACCTTGAGCTTAATGCAGAAATTGTAATTCGATTTGTAGATCTAAATCAGCATTTATGTTCCATATGAACTTCCTATGTCCATCTTTTAATGATATCAACATGTCCTTCTATTCCTTTCTCACTCATGCTTATCCAGCAAATTAGTAAGCCTGAAGTTGTGATATATTAACTTTACATTAACAGAATTGTGGATTCTGTGAATTTGCAATATATATTAACATGATAAGTTTCCTAATTATGGATTCAGATTTATTTATTTATCACCCGTACAGTGGAATGTGTCATTTACATTAACAACCAACAGAACTTAACAATGTGATGTTGTGCAAGTGTTGCCACACATTCCGTTGCCAACATAGCATGCCCGCAATGCTTGGCAGAACAACACAGAGCACAACACCAACAAAGCAAAAGCTGCAAAACAAACCTAATTCCTCCCTCCCTCCCACCCCTCACACACACATACATACACAGTCCTCCTACCCCATCTTCAGCCTCCAATGGACTCGTGGATTCACAGACATTGGGCTTCGACTTCCCAGAAGACTCGCAGAGACTAACAGCCATAGGCTTCCACAGACTTCAGGACTTCCAATTGACCCTTGGGCTTTGACCTCAGACTTCCCCACTGAGAGTAGGTTTAACCCCACCTTTGACATTCAAAAGCTCTACTAACACAATTCCACTACCCCCCCATTCCCACCATCAGCATCTTAGTTGGACCCACTATATAAACTTAGTCCACTCCTCTATCCTCTCTGCATTCATGACTACGGGGCTAGGCACAGCTCAAATACCATCTATCACTGACACCTGGCAGACAGGAATAAGATAGATCGGCTGGTTAAATAGTGTTACTACAGTAACCTTGCACTCAATGTCAGTAAGACCAAGGAATTGATTGTGGACTTCAGGAAGGGGGATTCGGAAGAACACAAACCAGTCCTCATCGAGGGTCAGCAGTGGAAAGGGTGAGCAGCTTCAAATTCCTAGGCATTAACATTTCAGATGATCAACCTCATGCCCAACATATTGATACAATTAGGAAGAAAGCACATCATCGGCTATACTCAATTAGGAGTTTGAGGAGATTTGGTATATCGCCAAAGGCTCTAGCAGATTTCTGCAGATATACCATGGAGGGCATTCTGACTGGTTGCATCACCCGGAAGTGCCAATGCAGAGGGTTGTGGACCCAGATATACCATGGAGAGCGTTCTGACTGGTTGGATCACCTGGAAGTGCCAATGCAGAGGGTTGTGGACCCAGCCAGCTCCACCATGGCCACAGCCATTTCCATCATCGAGGCCTCTTCAAAAGGCAATTCATCAAGAAGGTGGCATCCATCATCAAAGACCCTCACCATCCAGGACATGCCCTCTTCTCATTACTACCATCAGGGAGGAGGGACGGGAACCTGAAATACACACTCAGCGTTTTAGGAGCACCTTCTTTCCTCCACCATTATAGTTCTGAACTTACCATGAACCCATGAACACCACCCCACTATTTTGTTCTTGCAATATATATATTTTTTAGGAAGTCTTATTCTAAGTTACAGTGATTTTTATATACATTGCTCTGTACTGCTGCCACAAAACAACAAATTTCACAATTTACTGTCGTTAATAATAAATCTGATTCTGAAGCACCATGACTACACCCAGTATCTCAGAATTTATGTACTGACACACCTTCAAACTCTGCAAATTGGTTCCACTCTCCATTAGGCACAAATGAAGAATGAGGTAGGGTTTTGTTGGCTTGCTCAGAGGAGTGCAGCTCCAACAACACTTAAACAGCTTGGTACTTTCCAGGAGAAAACCGCTTGGTTGATTGGCATCCCAATCCCCAACCCAAACATTCATTCTCTCCACACTGGCTACTGGCGTCACTTACAAGGTGCACTAGGAGCAACTTGCCCAGGCTTCTTTGCCAGTGTCTCCCAACTCTGCAACCTTCATATACTACAGAGACAGCAGGCAAATGGGAACATGAGGTAGTCATAGGGAAATGCCTTAGTCATAAAGTCATAGCTCACTACAGTAAAGACCCAGGCCATTCGGCCTATCTAATTCGTGTTGAACTTATTTTGCCGAGTCCTGTTGACCCACATGTGGACCATATTGTTCCATATCCCTCCCATCCATATATTTATCCAAACTTCTTAAAAATATTGTAACCAAACCCACATCCAGCACTTCTGCTGGCAGCTCGTCCACACTTACACCATTCTGTGTGAAGAAGCTCCAGCTCAGGTTCCCCTTAAATATTTCACCTTTCACCGTTAACCTATGACCTCTAGATCTAGTATCCCCCAACCTCAGTGGAAAAGCCTGTTTGCATTAACTCTATCTGTACTTCTCCCCTCTTTCTTCTACACTCCAGGGATTAAAATCCTATCCTATTCCACCTTTCCTTATAACTGGGGTCTTCGTGGGCATAAAAATGCTGACGTGCAACAGTTATAGAGAATGTCTCTACCTGTAAATTTTCCTTCAGGTGGTACACTGTTCCCACTAGGAAATTCATTTGTGCTCCTTCATTTTTTAAAATCCTGGAACTTCCTTCCAAGTAGCACTGTGGCAGTAATTCACAGCCCACCATTAAATTCTCAGAGGAATTAAATCCCGATCTCGGTAATGATACCTAAATCTCCCACAATAATGTCATCGTTGATATTTTCTATTGTTTATCCTACTGGGGAGTGCGTGCGCATGCGCACACAAAATTGTCTCCAACTACCCTCACCTCTAGCCCATCTCCACCACTTAAGAAACTCAGATATTTACCCATTTGTTTTCCATATCCTACAATGCAACCCTACCCCTGATCTCTAGATACCTCACTCCAACCCTTCAGAATTCCAAAACTCACCACACATCTTTCAGGCCTCCTAGATTTTCAGATCCCTTTGTTATTGGTTCAAGGTGCTGATGCCATTGGAAGTACCCACGCTGTGTATTCACCTCTCAACCATCCCTCCTTCAACTTCCTTCCAGAAGTCTTGCTTCCCAAAGCCTCTTACCCTCCCAGCCCCATTCTAGTGGGCTTTGACCCAAGACCATGCCTCATCCGAAGCACCCATTCCAACAATTGATGTAATGCTCAGAATCTCCTCTTGTCAATGCCTCCCATACTATTCTGTCACACACTTTTGTTAAATGAAATATTCACCATACATATATTATTTCTACATTCTAAGATTCTGCTAGCCTGGATCCTATAGTGGCATGACAAACTTTAAAGTTTGTGAATCATTTTGCCTTTAGTGGCATTAGTGGGTAATCTTCTAAGTTAAGTTCAGAGAAAGTACCACAGCTCACAGGTGCAATGGTATTCTACAGATAGCAGGCAAAACAGAAACTAAAACTGAATAATTCATCACATACAATTTTCCTTGCTTCAGGGACATAATAAAATTAGGTATTCAATTGTTAATTTAAAGTGTTGCCTCGTAGACAGGACACACAAACTGTTTCACAAAGGTCTAGGCAACAAATTAATAAAGCGTTGATGTCTATGACAGTACAAACCATTAGAGCTCCAACATACCGTTTCATCCTGCAGATTTGATTGTGGCATTTATGTCACTATTAGAACAATCTGGAACAGCATAGGCTTTTCCTATAGTGATGACTAATCGAGATGTCTCCTGTGGTGTCAGGAGACAATCGTATTCAGTTGATAATTGACCGTGTTGATGCTCAGGAACTGTGTCATGTTGTACACTTTAATGATACAAGTTATTTGCAAAAGCAAGCTAACAAATGTAAAGTACAGAGTGTTTAAAAATAGAAGAGTTTCTACTGAATTGTGATGCAGCTGAACATGCAAAGGAACTGATAGAAGACTTAGCTGGGTCTTTCAGTCACTCCTGTTTCATGCCTTAAGGCTGATGGTATGAGGCATCCTGACAACAGACATCTTGTGCAGAACTCACACTGATAAGGCATTTCTCATTCGGAACTTGCTAGCTCAAAGGTGATGCCCGGCTGAGATCAATATAACCTGGAGACCAAGCCTGGCAGGCCAGTTTACAACAAAATTCTGTGGTCAGAAGTTAAATGTAGGTCCTGACAGGGAGTGCCAAGACAGTAATGATCTGTTCATGTGGGATTACATGGAGATTACTGATCTCTTTAATGGTGTGGGGTTAGGATGTGGAAATCAGTTGAGGATGCTTTCCACACCCCAGCCCAGCCCCATGAAAAGGGATTAGTAGCTGAAGCCACAGGCTTGATGAACCTTAGCCTTATATGCACACTATTGGATTGTCCATTCAAAAGCTCATCCTGTCGGGTTGGGAATGGTACCTATGGGGAAACGAGTCCGGGTGTTACTGGTACAGGGTTGTGAGAGTCGTGTTAGTGGCTGATCATGGAATGTGTGCCCTCAGCTGGAAATTATCAAGTAAACTCAGCCTTCCTCTTTGTTTTTAATGTCGGTATATTGTTTTGTCTCATCAGTGTATGGAGAACAGGGTATCTTTGGTTATGATCTCCCACACTCTCATTTCTTTCTCTCACACACACCACTGTGGGCAAGGACTGTTTACACTTTGTAGGAGGAATTGACACCTCAAATCATTTGCCAAACAACTTCAGTGGAAGATGTCAGGGAGAGTGTTTGTATTTAATATGTGAAACCAAAACTAAGAAGAAAATAGCTTTAACATTAGGAGCTGTCCATTTAGCAAGAAGAAAAGTTTTTTTTTAATTTTCCGCAAGCATGTTTTGACCTCACTGTATCACATTAGTTTTCATTCCCACACAAAGCTGGTCACAGGCAGTCTTCAGGTTATGACAATATCTATTCCTAAGAACTGTTCATAACCTGAGTTTTTCAGAAGTCAAAAATGATGTAGAACTGTGTGGGAGAGCATCACAAGAAGAGCAGTGAGGAGAGAGCAAGCAGACATGAAGAGTGACCGCCAGCCGACCTCACTGACACAGTGAGAAAGCGAGTCTGCTCATTGTTCCCAGCTTCACTCAGCTCAGCCCAGCCACAGTTTGCTGTAGTTCGGTGAGGGAGTGTGTGTGTGTGGGGGGGGGGTGGTGAAAAAAGGCACAGGAGAGTGCCCATACCTCCCATCAGAAGATGCCTGCAGTCCCACAGCAATGTCAAAGTCAAAGTAAATTATTATCAAAGTGTTACTATATACTGACTAGAGATTCATTTTCTTACAGGCATTTCCAGAAAAGTAAATACAATAGAATTTATGAGAAACTAAACATAAACAAAGACTGACAACCAACCAATATACAAAGCAAGACAAATTGTGCAAATAAAAATACATAATTATACTGAGAACATGAGTTGTAGAGCTCACGAAAGTAATTCTGCAGATTGTGGAACTAGTTCAGAATTGTGGTGAGTGAAGTTATCCACACTGGTTCAGGAGTCTGATGGTAAATCTATCCCCATCCAGAACACCGGTCTCCCAAAAGCTCATTCATGTGAACAGGGTGTCCATAAGTCTGTCGTTCACAACCTGCACAAGCAAGTTTCCCAATAGTACTAAAGCAGACTGCATAGTCATTAGCTTGATGCTCTCTGTGCTAACATGCTGTGCATGAAGTGACTGCTATGCTTCTTAAGTTACTCTTGTGAGGATGTTTCCAAAGTGCCTTAGTGCTACCCAGGAGAGTTCATACTAGTTCGGCGCTGGTCCACAGGTCAGCAGGTGGAGAGGTGAGAAGAAGGTAAAGGTTGAGGAAAATAAGCCATTCCAGGCAGGCTCAGCAGTTTGAGGTGTATCTATTTTAACGTGGACTAGTACGCATAACTATGCTATTGTGGCCATTGCAGGGATTGTTTGAGATAAGGGCAGAATTGGCTGCTCAATATTCTATGTTACTGATGTCTTAGGTGTGAAGTGAGTTACATCACTGATTAGGGAGAATGTCCTTGCTGCATTAGGTATATGATCTTAAAGGGGATCACCTGGCAAAAATTTCTCAAAAATGAGAAAGGTGCAATCACAAGAGAGTCACAGACTTGTAAGGCATGGAAACAAACCCTTCACCCAACTCATCCATGCCTGCTATGATGTCCACTTCTGCTTAGTCATTTTCTCTGGCATCTCGTTCCATGTACACTCCAATCACTGTGAGGAAAAGTTGCCCCCCTCCAGGTTCCAATTACATCTTATCCCTTTCACCTTAAATCTACGTCCTCTATTTCTTGATTTCCCAACCATGCATTTACATTATCTGTGCCCTTCAATACTTTACATAACTCTGTAAGGGCACCTCAGAGTCTCCTATGCTCCAAGGAATCAAATCCCAGCCTGCCTAACCTCCTCCTATAACCTATTTCCTGGGGTCCTAACAATATCTTCATAATTCCTTTCTGCAGCCTTTCCAGCTTAATGGCAGATTTCTTACAGCAGGATAACCAAAATTGAACACAATATTCCAAGTGCAGCCCCTATGATGGACTTAGACTTACAGTCCTTCCCTTAGCTGCATGTCTCTTAAGTATACCTTACAAAATCCTTAAAGGCTGTTTTCTAGATATCACTCAATATTCCCCTGTCTAGGGAAATGAGTCTTAACATGGTCAGACTTCCTCATAGTTGAGAAGTTCTGCCTTTCACTCTCCTAAATCTATTTATGCATCTCAACAGCTCTTGTTGCGATGTAGAGACCAAAACCAAGCACTTGTCTTCTGATCAATGTTCAATAAAAGTTTAATCTTTCTGCTTTTTATTCGAAATGAAAACAAAGCCTTATATAATTTCAGTTTATCGTGCTGTGTTGCTGCTCCTAAGGACTAGTCTATTCTCAGAACTTTTTGTTCCTAACTCCTTAACACTGTTCTGTTCTACGAATGTTGCCTTTCTTGCCTCCCAACCAAAATGTACTACTGCTAATTATAAATCCATCCTAATATTATTACCAGTTTTGTACTTTGTCACAGTCCTACTGCAGGATTCAGCATCTATGGAGAGGAGCAAACAGTTCACATTTGGGGCCAAAATCCTTCATTACTTGAGTTCCTCCAGCATTTTGTGTGTGTTCTGGATTTCCAGCATCTGTAGAATCTCTTGTGTTGATGATCTACTGCAGGAATCTACTCCCACCTCCTCAGTTTAGCAAAGCCGGTTAAATAGGGAATTGTGCTCCTGATCGTGATCAAATTATTTATGCAAATAGAGAATGTGATCTGATCACTGCATCAACCAATATGTAAAATAACTTTACACCATTTGTCAATGACCAGTAATCTCAATTTTCCATTCGGTAGCCAGTTTGCTATCCCTTTTGCCACCTACTCCCTGATAACATGGTATGTTGAAAGACATTTGGAAATCCAGATATATTATTTCTACTATATTATTGTACCTTTTTTTTTCCAAAATCAGACATATCGGTTTGTTCAGGCATGGATGTTTCTGTGTAAATGTTCCACTATCTCTCATACTTAAGAGTATTGACTGGGAATCCCTTACTGTAAAAGGACTAGATGGGATAGAGTTTGTTAAATGTGTTCAGGAAAGTTTCCAAGTTCGTTGAAGTCCCAACGAGAGAGCATATGATACTGGACTTGCTACTAGGGAATGAGACAGGGCAGGTGACAGAGGCTTGTATAGGGGAACGCTTTGCATCCAGTGACCACAATGCCATTAGTTTCAAAGTAAATATACAAAAAGATAGGTTTGATCCATGGGTTGAGATTCCAAATTGGAGAAAGGCCAATTTTGATGGTTTCAGAAATGATCAGAAAAGTGTAGATTGGGACAGACTCTTTCCTAGTAAAGGTCTTCTTGGAAAGTGGGAGGCCTTCAAAAATGAAATTTTGAGAGTACAAAGCGTGTATGTACCTGTCAGAATAAAAGGCAAAGATAACAATTGTAGGGAACTTTGGTTGCCAAGAGATATTGAGGCCCTGGTTTAGAGAAAAAAGGATGTGCATAGCAGGTATAGGCAAGTAGGAATGAATGAGGTGCTTATGGGGTATAAGAAATGAAAGAGAACACTTAAGGAAGAAATCAGAAAGGCTAAAAAAGTGCATGGAGTTGCTCTAGTAGATAAGGTGAAGGAGAATCTTAAGGCATTCTACAGATATGTTAAGAGCAAAAGGATTGCAAGGGACAAAATTGGTCCTCTGGAAGACCAGAATTGTAATCCATGTGTGGAGCCAAAACAGATGGAGGAGATTTTAAATGCATTCTTTGCATCTGTATTTACTTGGGAGATGGATATAGGCTATAGAAGTGAGGCAAAGTGGCATCAACTTCATGGATCCTGTACAGATTACAGAGGAGGTGGTGTTTCCTACCCTGAGGTAATCATGGTGGATAAATCCCCAGAGCCTGACAAGGTGTTCCCTCGGACCCTACGGGAGGCAAGTGTGGAAATTGCCAGGGGGCTAGCAGAGATATTTAAAACATCATTAGTGACAGGAGAGGTACCAGAGGAGTGGAGGTTGACCAGTGTTGTTCCACTGTAGATAGGGTAAATGCAAGCAGGTGTTTTCCACTGAGATTGGGTGGGATGGTTATAGAGAGTGTGGAATGAGCTGCCAGCATAAGTGGCGCATGCAAGCTCGATTTCAATGAAAAGTTTGGATAAATACATGGATAGTAGAGACATGGAGAGCTATGGTCCTGGTGCAGGTTGGCGGGAGTAGGCAGACTAAATGTTTTTTGCATGGACTAGATGGGCCAAAGGGCTGTTTCTGTGATGTACCTCTTTATGATGCTGTCACTCTTACTGGCATAAAGGCAACTTAGTTCACTGGTTCCTTGGACTTGTTTTCTATTCATAGATGAATGTTTTTACATTTTGTATAAATAAATTATTCTATTGCAGGATATCAATAATTACAATATAAAAGGTTTAATTAGTGTGTGAAATGAGGGAAACAAATTATATTTACCATTATTTTATTCAGTTGAACTGAATCCCCACAAATCCCTGCTTGTGAGCTTTCCAGTAGATTGGATTGTAAATATTCCCAATAACCCCTACAGGGGTGTAAATACCACCGGACCAGACATACCCAGGCATCATCCTTGATGAAGATGACAGAGTTTGTCATCAAAACATCGGTTGTAATTGATAACTGTACCCGAGAAGAGCTTATTCATCATATATGCCGGGAAAGCACTAGATCCTTTTTTTAACCCCTACTTTCCATCACATTAATGTATCTCCCAGGATGAATGTTTAGCAACATGAGTGCAATGGGAGATAAGGACAATGGATACTCTGAGTTTTCTCATAGTTTCAACTGTTCAGTAAGCTTCTGCTGTGTTTCTTAATTGACTAAATGTTCAATGCGAAATAATTTATTTCAAATGCATCAATTCATGTGCACATTCTAACTGCAATATCTACTGGCAATGAGCTCGCTGTGACATCCGTTATGCCTTTTCTTTAGGTTTGATTTATCTTTATGTTTAATTAAACCAACTCCAATTACACCACCTGATAAATTATTTAGAGTGACACTAATTTTTTGTCAAATATAGTTAAGAAAACAATAATATACATTAACTAATCAGCCTAGTTCTACTTACTATGACATAGCTCACCATGATGCTCAAGAACTTATGATATTTATTGCATCAAATTTAATTAGTCATTACAAGTAGTATTTAAATTGTGGTCACATGCTTGAGCGTAAATATTTGCAATATATCTGATTATAATCCTTAATGTGCTATGCATAATTTTAGTATCTTCAAAGTTGTAGGACAACATTAAGATTTATCCCAATTGATTTCTCTGTATCATAGCAGCGTTTGATATTTTCAACACTTTTCCTTATGTTAACCAGAATGATGACATTACATAGATTTTTCTCCTTGTCTGGAAACTACTCAGTAACTACATTTTCAGATTTCTGCAGGAAAGATATTTATGGAAACCTGTGTCCTGAGAGCGTATTCCGAATGCATTAGATTAAAAACATATTTTTACTAAATTCTGATAGGGAGCAGATTTTAAAAATATTCATAATAATCTTCGCAGCCACAATTACTGCACATTGTAATGTTAGTAATTTATGAAACTAAGAGAACAAAGTTCTGTGAAATCACTCTTCTGCAAACTTGTTTTTCAGATATCACTCCATCTACAAACCAGCACCGAATAGTGAAGTTTATGGTCGCTGCAAAGTAAATCCTAAGGATTTTGAGGAAAACGTGCAGAAAGCGCTGGAAGTGTATCATGCCAATATCTCTGAGTTGGAGCAATTCTACAAACCTGTAATTCGCGTGAATGCAGACCAGGACCCTCACACAGTATTTGAATACATTGAGAGCTGTATCGTCAAACCTTTGCCTAAGCAAACAAATGTCTTTATTTGATAAGGCAGTTTCTCTAATGCCTTTACTTCAGTTTGTAGTCATCATTATTAAATTTCACTGTAAGTCATTTCTTGAACAATAAAATGACTTACACCAAGATACTCCTTGCTTTCCAAAGTTCAATCAAATGTTTCCCTACAATAAATACAGTTTATATGTAAATCTTTAAAAATTACAGCACTCAGAGATAAATATCTCAAATGAAAAAGTTCTTGAGTTGAACATCACAGCAGCCATTACATTAATGTGTAATAACATTGCAGGGTGAGTTCAAGGTCAGGCAATAATCAAAGTGATCTGTGATCTTCCAGTCATTCGTTACAGGTAGCTAAGCTTAGGCTGAGTATTGGACCCACCAGGATGAATCACTGCAAAGTACAAATTGCACTCATCGCTTCTAACCTTGATGAAGAACTCCCAGGGTTTGTTCAGTGTTAACATTTTTTTCATTCAGAATTATATGTTTCTATACACAATAAAAATGTTAGCCACTGGAATTTCTGATGCATATGAAACCCAACGAATGCATGGTGCATGAAATATTTATTTATTTGTTTGTTTGTTTGGAGATAGAGCTGGAGTAGGCCTTTCCAGCCCTTCAAGCCACAGCACCCCAGCAACCCCTGACAAGCCCGATTTAACCCTAACCTAATCACAGGACAATTTACCATGACCTGTTCACCTCCCTGGTATATTTTTGACTGTAGGGGTGGTAGGTGGGGGAGACCAATGCTTTCCACGAGGAGAGATGCCGGAATTGAACTCTGAACTCCACGCCCCAAACCGTAATAGTGTCCGCTAACTGCTACACTACTGTGGCACCCACAGGAACTGCAGGAAATACAACAACTGCAGGATTCTACAAGCTAACTGTAAGTTTGTGTAAGATAAAACTTAGAGTGTAAAGATTAACTTTAGCTTTATTTGTCACATGTACATTGAAACATATTGTGAAATACATTGTTTGCATCAAATCAAACCAGTGACGATTGTGCTGGGAAGCCTGCAAGTGTCAGCATGCTTCTGGGGATAGCGACGTAGCATTCCCACAACTCACTAACCCTAATCTTTGGAATGTGGAAGGAAACCCACATGGTCATGGAGAGCATGTACAAATTCCTTACACACAGTGGCAGGAATCGAACCCTGATCTTACACCTGGTGCTATAAGTATTGCACCACCATGCAGTCTTCCAGTTTTGAAGAAATTCTTAAAATGTGTCTTAGGGAATCTCAGGCACTTCAAGCAGTGCATGAGTTAGGCTGATTTGTGTGGCCAGTGCCAGATTGTAGAGCGTGCAACAAACCTCGAACAGACAATACAGTGTATTACATTGCGTCATGTAACCTGTGCAAAGATCAGTGTTTGCAACTGCTCCCCAAACAAAGGCTCTAATTCGCTCTAATGAGGAATATGTTATCCATCCAGGGTATATTTCCTCTCAGGACTTCCTGATGATGATCATGAAGCATGCCCAATAAGGCGGCAATATTTAGGAAACTAGTCTCCCACACACATGCAAAATACAAACGAGCTCTTACCCTCAGTGTTACTCCTCTCCTTACAATTCTTTAACTGAATTACATGGATTCAGATGCTCAGGGGTGGATATGACTGAAGCTGATAGGCAAACTTGTGCTTAGAATTGGTAACAAGGTTGAATTTTTCCATACTATTACACTGATATCCTACTTCTGGGGAACGTCCTTGGAAAACTAGTGACTTACATAAATACAAGAGATTCTACAGATGTTAGAAATCCCGAACAACACACACAAAATCTGGAGGAAACTCAGCAGGCCAGGGGGCATCCATACTACTACTACTACATCAACTCAGGCCTAGGGGACCTGCGTCAGGCACGATGACGGACTCTCCACTTCTCCCTCTGCCTCATCAGTGTGTTCAGTTCATCTACATTAGCCGCGCCGCTGTCTTCTAGGAGCGCGTTGACCATAGTCTTGGGAGGGCGCCCAGGGTTCATCCGCCCGTGCTTGGGCTCCCATATGATAACTAGGCTGGCAAGTAGCTCGGGGTAGCGTAGACAGTGCCCCGCTAGTTGCAGTCTTCTTGCCTCGATTTTAGTGGAGAGCATCGGTAGATTGTTATAGGGCTCAACGTTTGTCATGTGCTGTTGCCAACTCACATCAAGAGCCATCCGGAGCATTCGTGTATAGCAACCATCTAGAGACTTTCACATCGTCTTGGTGAGTGTCCACGTCTTGCATCCGTACGTGAGAATGGACTCTATGACCGCTATGAAAATCCTCTTTTTAAGCCCTCTGGTCAGGTTCGACTTCCAGATTTCCTTCATGTCATTCATAGCCCTCCACGCCAGTGCCTTCCGTATCTTTATGCCCTTCTCCGAACGCATCACTCTTGGCCCGAGGTACTTGTAGTCAAAGACTTTCTTAATGGTATCATTCTCTACGGACATCTATGGAAAGGAATAAACAGTCGATATTTCAGGCTGAGACCCTTCATCAAGACTTACATTCCTCATTTCCAGGATTTCTGCTGTTACTAATATTACTGTTCCTCCAAGAGGACCACAGCCTTGTCTTGGTTTGGAGGCTTGTGTGCCTCAATGACCCCGAGAGTTATGTTAGCTGGAGTCAGGGCCTTGTGCTTTGACTCTTGGTAGGGTCACCCATGCCAAACAGGTCAAAGGGTAGAGGCCAGACGAAGTCTTTTCCACCAGTCCCCCCGTTTTGGGGGCTTAGCTCAGGGTTAACAATCTTGACTGGTCAAAAAAATTGCAAACAACTGTCATGCTTTTTCCGGATCCAGAACTTCCAGCTACAGGGCTGTTGGTCAAAACCCAATACAGGCATAGTTGTACAACATAATAAACAGTGATCCAGAATCACAAACTGATAAAATATCTGCCTGTCTTTATTGTGCGAATCCACTAGGTTTATTATATGTCTGATGAACTATCAAATCAAACGATTTGGATTATGTGAACTAAAAACACACCTCTGTTCTCTGCTCAAATATTTGCCCGTTCCACATTAATAATTAGTGCTAATCTACCATATTAATAATTAGTGATAAATGAATAAAATTGCAGTTTATACCTGGATGATCCTTTGGCCTGTTACATCCACATCACTCTCTGCCAATCCTGACATTAAAACATCTTACCCTTCTCAGATTCAGAATCAGAATCAGAATCAGGCTGAATATCACTGGCTTATGTCATGAAATCAGTTGTTTTGTGGCAGCAGTACATTGCAATACATAGTAATAAAAAGTATAAATTACAATATATATAAACATTTTAAATAAGTAGTACAAAAAGAGAACAAAAAAGATATATAAGCGAGGTTGTCATGAGCTGTCTTATCTAGATTTGTTAAGATCTTGTGTTTTCAGTTTATTCTTGTCAAGATTATACTGCCTGGCACAGGTTTTCAGCCTACTGTGATTATTTAAAGCAGACTCCCAATTAGCACATTTCGTGGGGTCCTTGTGTGTTCTGAGAATGATTCATCTCACGGTGTTGCTCAGTCAAACCACCGATGTTCAGTTGGAATTCCTACAAATAAACTCTTGTTTCTCTCTCAATATGGAAGTCTGTCATTCCTCTGCACCTGGCTTCAGTCAGTTGTCAGTGCATATCATGACAGAGCTAGTGTACATGGGTTCATTGTCCATTCAGAAATCTGATGGTGGAGGGGAAAAAGCTGATACTAAAACATTGAGCTTCTGTACCCCCCCCCCCCCGCCGACAGTAATGAGAAGAGGGCATGTCCCAGATGGTGAGGATCATTAGTTATGGAATCAGTCTTTTTGAGGCATCGTCTTTTAAAGATGTACAATGCTGGGGAGGCTAATGCCCATGATGGAGCTGGCTGAATTTGCAACTTTCTGCAGTGTTTTCCAATCCTGTTAAGTGGCCCCTCCTTACTAGCTAGTGATGCAACCAGTTAGAATGCTCTCCATCTGTACATTTGTAGAAATTTGCCAGTCTTTGATGACATACCAAGTCTCCTTAAAGTCCTAATGAAATATAGCCACTGTTATACCTCCTTTGTAATTGCATCAATATATATGGCCCATGATTGATTTTCAGAGGTGATAAACTTGAATCTGCTCACCCTTTCCATTTCTGATCCCTCTGTGAGGACTGGTGTATATTCCCTCAACTTCCCCTTCCTGAAGTTTAAAATCAATTCCTTGGTCTTACTGATGTTGAGTGTAATGTTGATATTGTGACACCACTCAACCAGGTGATCTATCTCACTCCTGTATGCCTCCTGGTCACCATCAGAAATTATGCCAACAATAGTTGTGGCATCTCCAAATTTATAGATGGCAGTACAGGAGCCCAGCTTTTGAAGCTTGTTGATTAGTACTGAGGGCGTAATGGTGTTGAATGCAGATCTATAATCAATGAATGGTAAGTGTTGATGTAAGTTTTGCTATTGTCCAGGTGATCCAAGGCAGAGTGGAAAGCCTGTGAGATTCACCGTAGACCTGTTGTAGTGATAGGCAAACTGCAGTGGGTCCAGGTCCTTGATTCTGGCCATGATCAAACTCTCAAAGCACTTCATCATAGTAAGTGCGAGGACAACTGGGTGATAGTTAATGAGGCAGCTCACCCTGCTTTTCTAGGGCACTGGTATGATTGTCACTCTTTAGAAGCAGGTGGGAGCCTCCGACCGCAGCAGTGAGAGATCGAAAATGTCCTTGTGCACTCCCACCAGTTGGTTGGCTCAGGTTTTCAGAGAACTTCTGGATACACAATCCGGGTCTGACGCCTTGCAAAAGTTCACCCTCATGGAAGATGATCTGATGTCGTCCGAGACAGAGACCACGCGGTCAGCAGATTCACACAAATGTACTTTTATTCTCCCTTTCAAAGCGTGCATAAAAGGCATTGAACTCATCTGGGAGTGAGGCATCATAGTCACTCATGACGTAGGATTTCACTTTGTAGAACGTAGTAGCCTGCAAACCCTACCAGGGCTGATGTGCTTCCGATTCCATCTCTAGCTTAAATCAGAATTGTTCTTCCACTCTTAAAATAGCTTTCTGTAGGTCCTATCTGGAAGATGCATTAAAGAACTAGATCACTGGATTACTGATGGATTACTTATTTATCTACCGATTCTGTTCAACATGTGAGGGCTTAAGGACAATAGATGGTCATTGGGCAGCAGTATTTATAGAGCTGGTATTACCCAAGTCCAGGAACTGGCAGAATTCACTGATCCTGTTGGAAGATTTCAGGTGAGGAAGACCAAGGTGACTTTAGACCGGAACCAGTCACTGATTCACCTCTGCCCCTCCTCATAATCCAACTGCCACTCTCTGCAATAGGGTCTTCCCGTATTTGTCCCGGATGACCCCGTATTTGTCCCGGATGACCTGCTATTTCATTCAAGGTGTCACTTACAAATTCAAGCGTTTTCATCCCGACCCGGTGTCTGACACTTAATAGAATCAGAATCAAGTTTACTGTCACTGTCTCATAGGGCATGAAACTTAATTCTTTTGTTGCTGAGGTACAGTGCAAAGACATAAAATTAATATGGAATGCAAAATAAATAATGCAAAAAGAAGGAATAACGAGGTGGAGTCATGGTTTGTTAATCTATTTAGGGTGAGATACAGCGCGGAACAGGGCCCACTGAACCGCGCCGCCCCGCAACCCTCTGATTTAACCAGAGTCTAATCACAGGCAATCTACAAAGATCAATTGACCGCTACGTCTTCGGACAGGGGAGGAAACCGGTGCACCCGCGGGAAACCCATGCACGCAGCAAGAGCGTTCAAACATTTTTTTTAACAGACGACGCCGGAATTGCGCTCCGAACTCCATCACCCAGAGTTGTTGGAGCGTCGCGCTAAACACTACGCTCCCGTGGACGGTGCAGGGGAAGAAGCTTTTTTTTTGAATCGTTAAGTGTGGGTGTTCAGACTCCGGCACCTCCTTCCAGCTGGAAGTATCGAAAAGAAAGCACTTGTAATTTTATGTTCAATAATAATTATTTTCTTTCATTAGGCTCTGCTAAGGTACTTACAGAAGGGTAAGGAGTATCAGCGAAATAGGAAATAAATAACTTATTAGTTATTTAAATGTATGCTGCTATTATCGATGGAACCACTGCCTTCACTGACGCTGCTGTGTCTGCTGATGATAAAATGCATTAACTAAATATACCAATTATGCAATTTGCTCTTCTCTTAATGACAGCACATTTGTAGTAAAGCTGTTTTATGCAGTTTCCATTTTTCTTCACTTTGGCGAGTACCGAGATGAATGCAAACAAGGACATTGGGCTCTCTCCGACTGCTCCTTTCCATGTCGTACAAGCAGACTCGGGTCAGGCAGTGACCTTCAGGTGTCCGCTGGGAGCGAGCTCTGAGAGCAAGCTTTGAGCCGTGTGGCAGCAGAACAAGTTAATACTCTTGTTTAACGATCCCTTGGAAATGGAGAACAACAGTGATTGTTCTTCGTTATAGCTGTGTATCAAGTCAGCCTAATTACCGTTCTGGGTATTAAAGGCAGACAATCTATGGCAATACTAATTTCTGAAGCATTGGAACTTTCCTACGCAAAGAAGGGTAATTAACGCGCGAGGATATTTTTAGGCTGTTACAAATGTTGCTTGAATTCTAAATACATATTTGAAAATTAAAACTCGAATCAAAAATTAAAGAACAGGAGGTTAATACAGTCCACCTTCTCTGAGCAGACAGGTTGTGTGCATGAGTGGAAATCTCTCCCAAGGACGATTCACTTCGGTCCTTTAAAAAAACCTAATAAATCTGGATTTCTTGTGAAACAATCCTCAACTTGCATTTCTGTTCTATGCACTTTCCTCTTCTCACAGTACACATTCTCTCTAGGTGATGCATTGTATACAGCCCAGTCGTGCATGGATGCTTGTTAGGAGATAGTACTGCAGGGCATATTTCTGAGAAATGAATGATTAATTTTTCTCCAATTTAAAAGTGCATTGTTGTTAAAATTCAACGGCAGAAATTCCCGTGCTAGTCCAGAATAATTATATTCACCCGGAAAGATTTCTACCGCAGGAACAATGTTAATGTCAACAGGAGTTTTGAAAGAACAATTACAGGAAAGCTTTATGGTGTCAATGTCATTCTTACTTCTATATGAATGATTGGTCTCTGTAGGAATCACTGGGAAATTTCCCCTTCTATAACCACTTCTGTTGAAGTCTAATAAAATGTTCTAATTAATCTGCCTCACAAATGATATGCTGAATAGAACATACTGTAGAACACTATAGCACAGTACAATCTCTTTGGCCCATGATGTTGAGTTGACCTTTTAACTCACTCTAAGATCCAATCTAACCCCCTCTCTCTCACATTGTCCTCAATCTTTCTTTAAGAAGCACTTGTAAAGAAATTCTAAATCCAATGACGTTTCTTTTATGGCACCCACAAAATTCAAATGTCTCTTTTTCATAATTCCAGATGATTTCATCTTCTGGCCCTTGATCTTTTGCTTCTCTCTCATTCCTAACACATCTTCTCTGTATCAATCCCAAACTAGTTTGTGTACATACAATTTGTACAAACGTACACACACAATTTGTACTTCATTACATGCTTCAGTTAGGATTGATGAGTTGCGCCAAAGGACGTGATTCCATGCTGCTGTTTGGCTGCGTTGGGAGTAGTTCTGCTCACCTCATGCAGGAAGGCCATGGAAACATTGGAGAAGGTACAGAAAAGGTTTACCAGGGTGAGGAGAGGTTGGACTGAGATTGTTTTCTATGGAGCGTTAGAGACTGAGAGGTGATGTGAGAGTAGTTTATAAAATTGGGGGTGTAGTCAGTATTTTATCCCCAGGGTGGAAATGTCAAATAGGAGAGGGAGCAACTGTGACTACCCTTCAAAAATAGTTCTCTCGCTAAACACTTTGAGATGTGACAAAAAGGAGTTGTAATTTTGAGTGTAAACTTGAAGAATGAAGTAATCGTTCGATTTGTCTTGGTAGCTTATGTCAGTGGTATCAACTGTGTAACCTAATACGTTTACCTTGTGTTTGCTGCTAATGAGATTCCAGCAAAGAAAGAATCACAATATCACTGACAAATGTGTCTCAATTATTTTCCTACCCAGTATTAAGGACAATGAACAAGTGAAGCATAGAAATGTGGATGCAAACATGGCAGCAACTATTAACTGCATGACATTTAACTTTGTCAGATAAAGAAATTAGCCTGAGTTAGTATTTGTTCTGACTTTTCTCCCTCCTCCTACCCTTTTGTGGGGTTATTTTCCAAGCTGGGATAGAGTTGCGTAAGGTATCCCCTGATACCTTTCATGTGTGGCCACCATTCATGCATGACCTTGGATAATGAGCACCAGCAGGGTAACTCAGCAGAACAGCCGTAACAGCATGAGCTGTCTAATCATTGTTATCATGGCAGGGAAAGGGAAAGTGTAATTAAAGGGCAGTTTCAAGGTAATCTCCCTAAAATAGCATCTAAAGTTAGTGATGGAGTACCTCCTTTAAGCGAGTGCTCAAGTAAAAAGCTCTGGTGCTCATTATTGCATTAGAAAAATCTAAATAGCAACTGGCGCTAGATGTAGAATATACTTTAAAAGAATGGTGACCGTACAGAGTACCTTGAGGATTGAAGAGATTTGCAATCTTGAAATGAATAGTAATCTGATCAGCTGAATATACAGGGAAGTACTTGGATTACAATTTTTTAGGAGTATTTTTGTTCCAAAATATTGTTTAATCAGTCTGCATTTTCCTGCAAGGAACTCAAATTTTCAAAAAGTTTATCAGAATGGATTGGCAGCGAATTAATGTATTTTGTTTACTCAGCACAAGTGGAAGCAAAAATCACGATTTATACTAAATTTATACTTTATCAGCCATTACTGATGTCTTAATTAAATTGTTAGGTTTTAACCTTAAACGTTTCTTTAGATGCCCTAAACTCCATCAAACTAGTTGATAGGAGGTCTTTCCAGTACATGTCTCCAGTTAATCTTGGGCTAAAGTGAAGATTCCAATTTACACTTCATTTAAGACATTCAGATTCAGGCTTTTGAAAATTTGAAATTGGACCCAATGTACGTTGATGCGGTTGAACATGTGGACACCAAAATACGAGACCCTGTCTTGAGAAATCTTTAAGCTTTCGGTTGAAACGTTCTTACAAACAGGTAGTATCCAAGCAGTATTTCAGTGGAGTAGAGGAAATTACAGTGGTACGAGAGAGGAGTTGGCCAAAGTAAATTGGAAGGAGATGCTGGCATGGACAGCAGCAGAGAAGCAGTGGTTTGAGTTTCTGGGCAAAATGAGGAAGGTGCAAGATAGATGGATTCCAAAAACAAAAATACTCAAACGGTAAAATAGTTCTACCATGGCTAACTAGGGAAGTCAAAGCTATTGTAAAATTAAAAACGAGGGCATACAACAAAGCAAAAATTAGGGGGAAGATAGAGGATTGGGAAACTTTCAAAAACCTACAGAAAGCAACTAAAAGAATCATTAGGAGGGAAAAGATGAAATATGAAACCAATCTAGCAATGTGGATAGAAAAAGCTTTTTTAAATATATATAAAAAATAAAAGAGATATAAGAGTGGACCACTAGAAAATGAGGCCGGAGAAATAATACAAGGGGTGATTGATAAGTTCGTGGCCTACGGTAGAAAGAGATGAGTTATACAGCTCTCGTTACATGCACATGCAGGTCAACTCTTTAAGTGATTATACAGAAAGTTTGAAGTTAATAACTCATCGGGGTGATTGATAAGTTTGTGGCCTAAGGTAGAAGGACTTTCTGCATAATCACTCAAAGCGTTGAACTGCATGTGCATGTAACGAGAGCTGTATAACTCATCTCCTTCTACCTTCGGCCATGAACTTATTAATCACCCCTCGTAACAGGGGCCAAGGAGATGGCGGATGAACTAAATGAGTATTTCACTGTGGAAGACACTAGCAGTGTGCCAGATATTGATGGGTGTGAGGGAAGAGAAGTGACTGCAGTTACTACTACAAGGTGCTTAAAATGCTGAAAGACCTAAGGTACATAATTCACCCGGACCAGATGAACTGCACCCTGGAGTTCTGAAAGAAATAGCGGTAGAGATTGTGGAGGCATTAGTAATGATCTTTCAAAAATTATTGGACTCTGGCATGGTTCTGGAGGAGTGGGGGGGGGGGGGAGTTGTCAGCAGAAAGGAAATTCTAGACCATCTAGCCTGACCTCAGTGGTTGGGAAGATGTTGGAGTCAATTGTTAAGGATGAGGTTCTGGAGTACTTGGTGACACAGGACAAGATAGGACAACGGCAGCATGGTTTCCTTAAGGGAAAATCTTGCCTGACAAACCTGTAGGAAATTTTTTGAGATTTCAGGTAGGGTAGATAAAGAGGATACAGTGGATGTTGTATATTTGGATTTTCGAAGGCCTTTGACAAGGTGCCACACAAGGCTGCTTAGCAAGTTAAGAGCCCATGGTATTACAGGAAAGTTATTAGCATGGCTAGAACACTGGCTGATTGGGAGGAGGCAGCCAGGGGGAATAAAATACTTTTTTGGTTGGCTGCCAGTGACGTGGTATTCTACAGGGGTCAATGTTGAGACCATTTTTTAATGTTATACATCAATGATTTAGATAATGGAATATGCAAACACGAAGAAATCTGCAGATGCTGGAAATTCAAGCACACACACAAAATGCTGGTGGAACGCAGCAGGCCAGGCAGCATACAAAGGAGGAAGCACAGTCGACGTTTCGGGCAGAGACCCTTCGTCCTGGGTCTTGGCCCAACACGTCGACTGTGCTTCTTCCTATGGATGCTGTCTGGCCTGCTGCGTTCCACCAGCATTTTGTGTGTTGCTAGATAATGGAATAGATGGCTTTGATGCCAAATTTGCAGATGATGCTAAGACTGGTGGAAGAGCAGGTAGTGTTGAGGAAACAGGTAGGTTGCAGAAGGACTTAGACAGATTAGGAGAAAGGGCAAGAGAGTGTCAAATTAAATACAGTGTTGGAAAATGCATGGTCATGCACTTTGATAGTAGAAATAAATGCGCAGACTATTTTCTAAACTGGAAGAAAATCCAAAAACCTGAGATGCAAAGGGACTTGGGAGTCCTTGTGCAGAACACCTTAAAGGCTGAGTCAGTGGTGAGGAAAGCAATTGCAATGTTAGCATTCAATTCAAGAGGTCTAGAATGTAAGAGCAGGGATGTGATGCTGAGGCCTCACCTTGAGTATTGTGAACAGTTTTAGGCTCCTTGTCTAAGAAAAGATGTGCTGGCATTGGAGAGGGTGCAGAACATGTTCAAAAGGATGATTCTGGGAATGAAAAGGCTATCATATGAGGAAGACTTGATGACAAGGGCTTGTACTTGCTGGAATTTAGGATGAGGGGCAAGGTCCTTATTGAAATCTTTCAAATGTTGAAAGGCCCAGACAGAGTAGATGTGTAAAGGATGTGTCCCAATGTGGGGGAGTCCAGGACAAGAGAGCACAGCTTTTGGATAGAGGTGCGTCCATTTAAAAAAGAGGTGCAAAGAAATTTCTTTAGCCAGAGGGTGGTGAACTTGTGAAATTTGATACCACAGGCAACTGTGGAGGCCGGGTTGTTGGGTGTATTTAAGGCAGAGATTGATAGGTTCTTGATTGGAGATGGCATCAAAGGTTACGGGGAGAAGGCTGGGGAGTGGGGAGAAAAAAAGGATCAGCCATGATTGAATGGCAGAGCAGACTTGATGGGCCAAATGGTCTAATTCTGCTCCATGTCTTCTAGTCTATTTAGATTGCACTACCAGATCCAGCTCAAGCCGCATCAAGTTCATTGATGATACAATTGTTATATATTGGCAATAATGATGAGTCGGTGTACAGAGATGTGGTAGAGAGGGGGTAAAGAGGCTTGTTAAATGCTGTGAATACAACTGGAGTCTCAACATGGACAAGACTAAAGAGATAACTGTGGACTTCAGGAAGGTGCAGGTCAATCACTCTCTATTGCACATCAATGGCACTGCCATGGAGAGAGTGAAGAGCACAAAGTTCCTTGGTTTGCACTAGAAAGACAATCTAACCTGGACCCAAACATCACCTCTCAAGTCAAAAAAGTACAGCAGCATCTACACCTTCTGAGGAGATTGAGACGTGCAAGGCTCCCCATCGCCAATCTAGCATCTTTCTACAGGAACACCATTGAGCGTGTCCTGTCCGGCAGCATCATGGTGAGGTATGGAAGCTGCAAGGTATTGGAGCACAAGACCCTGCAGAGGATAGTAAAAATTGACGAGATGATCACCAAGGTCTCCCTCATCCCTATGTATGACATACTCTGGAAGTGCTGTATACAAAGGGCCTGAAGCATTCTTGAAGATCCCTACCACCCATTCCACAATCTCCTCAACCCACTACTGTCAGGTAGGAGGTAGAGGAGCATCAGGACTTCAATTGCCAGACTGGGTAACAGCTTCTTCCCTCAGGCTGTGAGACTAATGAATACCCTGACACCACCAAGGTCTCATCTTTAAGGCAGTGAGCTGTTTACCTGTGCTGTGCCCTTAATACACATTTTGAATTATATTTTATTAACTTATTTGTAGTAATATTTTATTTTACATGCTGGGTGTGATATATGTATTGGGAGTGCACCGAATTCCGCTGGAACGTTGTTTCGTTTATGTACAATCGGATGAAAATACATTTGAATTTAAACTTGAAACGGGCCAATATTAGAGCAGAATGAGTAACAAGTGAGAAATGTCAGGTACTGTATTAATTTCCAAGGTATTAGCTTCAGAAATCCATGTACCTATTTATATGAAGAGCTAAAAGGGGGAAAATTATTGACAAAAGTAATACCCATCAATCCTTTAACCTTCCATAAAAGCCTGTGCAAGGGCCATTTTTCTTCAAGATACGTGGCACCGAGTTTGACATCATGAAACATAACTATATTATCACCCGGGTGCTTCAGCCATAGCTTCAAGTAAATGAATTTTATAAGTTGATACATTTTATCCAAATAGTAACAGATTTATTGAGAAAACAATTATCGTACAAAAAGTAGTTTACCAAGTCTTAACTTGTGTTCACAAATGTACACAACGCATAAGGGTCATGAAACAAAAAAAAATTAAAATATGAAAACATACATTAATTGAAGACAGGTGAAAGTGTCTAATGGATCCTTCCAAGCTTGTGATCAATTGGCTTCATGTCAGATACAGATCCTCTGAAGGCAAATAGTGTGTTGTGTTTCATTTCCCTCACCCTAAACTGCAAACTCAGGCTCACTTTACCACTGCTACTTGTCAGAGTCTAGCACATACCCCTCACCACGCCATCCCACCCCATCCCATCGTTAATTACAGTTCCAAGCCTGATAATCTTGCCACTGCTCACAAAAGCCCTCACCGCGCCGTCCCACCCCACCCTCAATTAGTTCCAAGGCCATTTCTCAAGTCAGGAGATTTGTACTGGAACTTGCAACCTTGGATTGAGCACAATTCCCAACAAGCATCACATTTTTACTCAAAACCTCAAATGGTATATAAAAAACTTCCTTATTGTATTGTTCCCGAAGACGGTTTTAGCGTCCAGTTCCTGCTGATGCAAAAGCAAGCGAGTGTTATTTTTTCAGAAGTAACAGGTTACCTCAGTCATTTCAATTCATTAAATGAAAATTTGATCCAAACAGGCAAGAACTTGACCTGTTCACTTTTACCTCACATATATTCCTCATGTACAGAATCGTGCTTGACTTTGTCTCAATCTACTGCATTTTCTCTGAACGTAGCAAAAAGTTACATTCATTTTCTCCTCCTGAAGAATAATGCACATTGATGAGAAAAGCTGTGTCCTTCGCCAGTAACCCTGAAATTCGTGAACGTGTCAGTGGAGGGATGCCAAGAATCCTCCACCTTTGCCTTTAGTGCCCCAAAGAACATAAAGCTGCACCTCCGAATGCCTGTTGATAGTAGAGAAGGGTACTAACGATATGCCAATACTCCCCTGAGAGCAGGGTAAATATTTTAAGCATCATCTTTTCAATGCTGAATTTAAGACACAATTATGTGCTCTGATCTCCCTTTGTCCACTAATGCGAAACCTCGTCAGAAGAGTGGAGAGTCACAGTACGTACAAGGATTCTGAAGCAAACGCTTAATCCAGTCAGGATCTGTAATAAGAAACATTTAAAATAGGTCAATTTAAATAACAATGCATGGCCAAATAGATATGTCTATATGTATGAAATCAAAGACTGTCAATAAAAAATAAAATGGTTTGGTAAGACTGTGATTACTGAATGCAAGCTACAGTAACAGGTCACCAACTCACTATGTCTCAACACAATTGGGAACATTAAAAAAATAGTAGGGCAATGTTCATCTTGCAAATTATACACATTGCTAGAAAGATTACATATAGTCTGTAAAATGCATGCACAAAACTGATCTGGGAAGTTCAGTTGAAGAAAATGCCTCAGTTAGCAGCCAGGGTCTCAAGAATGATTGAAAAATAAATATCATAAACCTGCATCAATGCTTTATTTACATATCATAAATTGCACCAGAACCTGCAGTTTGCTTTTTTTTAAAATGTATGGAGAGGTGTAGAACTGCATTAACGATGTAAAAATTCATGGTGGCCTTTAAATGCTTGAATTAAGTTTACCGTGAAAAGAGAAAGCCGTGGCAAAGTGCATCCTATCTGCTAACTAAATAGGAACAGGAATTCTAGCAATCACTCTTGTGGACACAAGGATTGTGTGCACTAACCCTTCAACAGACTGGAGCATACAATCTAACTTGACAGACCAACATGGAATCTGTGCTTCAGTTCTGCACGAAATACTGAAATAGAACTGATGCCGGACAACACATACAACAATATCCAGCATTTTGTGTGCGTTTGCATAGATGCTGCCTGATCTGCTGAGTTCCTCCAGCATTTTATGTGACCTCCATTCAGGACCCAAACAGTCCTGAAAAGGTGAGGCAACACTTCACCCGTGAATCTGCTGGGGTCATCTATTGTATCTGGTGCTCCCATAGTGACCTGACCTAAATTGAGGGATCACTTTGTCAAGCACCTCTGCTTCATTCGCCAAGAGCAGAATTTCCTGGTGGCCAGTCATTTTACATAAGAATATAAGAAATAGGAGCAGAAGTAGGCCATCTGGCCCATCGAGCCTGCCCTGCCATTCAATAAGATCATGGCTGATCTGTCCATAAACTCAGCACCATCTACTTGCCTTTTCTATCCATTGCCTACTTCTTTCCCAGGACATCTTATTGACCAAAATGTTCACAAGACAAATTGTATTGGTTAATTTCACAAGCTTAACTTATTAATCAACTGAACAGCAAAAATGAAATACTCAAGTGAAACTGTATATAATTAAGTGTATAATGTAATTAAAAGAACACTTTTTTAATGTAGATTTGCATTTTAAGGAGACCTGCAGAAAATTTTAATTTTAATTTTAAATTTTAATTCCTATCCCCATTCCCATTCTGACATGCCAGTCCAGGGCCTTCTCTTTTGACGCAATGAAGCCACTCTCAGGGTGGAGGAGCAACACCTCGTATCTCGTATAAGTAGCCTCCAACCTGATGGATGAACATCGACTTCTCCTGCCGGTAAAAATTTCCTTCACCTTTCCCTCTTATTCTGTTCCCCACTCTGGCCTCTGACATCTTCTCCTCATCTGCTTTATCACCTCCCCTGATGCCCTTCCTCATTCCTTTTCTCTTGAGGTCCACTCTTTTGTCCTATTAATTCCTTCCTCTCCAGCCCTTTACCTTACTCACCCACCATCTCCTAGCTCAAAACTTCGACTGTTTATTCATTTCTATAGAAGCTGCCTGACCTGGAGAACTCCTGCAGCATTTTGTGTGTACTGCTCTGGATTTCCAGCATCTGCCGGATCTCTTTTGTTACTGACCTCAGACATGCAGGTGCACTATCTGCACAATGGCTGGAAGATCAGAATTCTTCATCTTAAAAGAAACTATAAACAAATTTATTGTTAGCACTTTCGGTATTATTTGTAGCATCTGCTGGCAAATCAGCTGTCAAGTATTAACATACTGCATTTATTAATTGTAGTGTGAGAGGCACTTTGCAAAGTGATCAAACTTGATAAACCTTAGTGTGAACTGTATTGTCAGGCTGAACAATCATTATATTTGCACGTATACCCTCTTTCTCGCGACAGAAGTTGTTTTTGGAACAATGTGTCTAAAAGAACAATTGGCTTTCTTAAAGTTCAAGAAATTGGAGTGACCCAAGCATCAATTACTCACTGAACGATGTCTGCACAACAATTTGCTGTTGTAAAGGGTTCAATATTATCAACTTCAGCAATGTATGTCATATAAGCCTAAAGCTGACCATTGGACCACACGTGTAACCATGGGGACTGAAATCATGGATCTTGTGCTTTGAGTTATCCCTGTATATCCATGGTTCAATCATGCACTGCATGAGGAAGTCCTTACACCCTCAGCTATCCCAGACCTTACAATTAAATAATCTGCAAATTCTTAAACCAAGAGCGAATTCTCTTAAAGCAAATTGTCACAATCTAGTTTAAGAGTTTACACTGATGATCATTTGAATTAAGAGGGGTTGTATTTGGTTGTAAGATTTTGTAGGTTACTTAACTGTAGAGTACAATCCCATTGTTACCAGAAAACATACGCGTGCGCGCGCACACACACACACACACACACACACACACACACACATTATTGCCACCACATCATCTATTAATACATTCTGAAGATGCAATCTGTTGCAATTAAGGACTGATACTTATCAACAGAATATTTAAACTCACCTCTGATATGAAATTACAGAAAATAGATTATTAAAATGAGTTGGTTTGAATTTTACAGGTAGCTCACCTGAGGGTAGCTGTTGTCGAGCAATGCTGTCTTGCAGTAGACATCTGCGATAGGTCAGACTCTGGCAAGCATGGTATGTCAAAACACATCTGCAAGAAATAGTAAGTAGGACTATTCTTTACTAATACAACACTTACAATGCTCTGCCTTCGGCTATGTTACTATCTAGATGTACAATTTACACCAGTCACTGTCGATATTTTCAAATGAAAGAAATATCTGGTGCAATAGCCATTGCAAAATCTAAACCTAAATTATTTTCAGAAAAGAAAATGTAAAGAGAAACTTAAGGTGTTTGATTACAAAATCAAAGCTGTTATCAGCAATGTCTTTGCACAAAATTGTAGAAATGACAAATTATTTATCTGTATGAACTTTTATAATGTTAAATTCATATGCAACTTACACACAAGGTTCATCACCTATAGAATGCACATCATGCATATAATACCTGGTCGTGGCAATGATTACCTGTGCCAAATGTGTCCATTGGAGCAGAGAGCCTTGCGCCGATCGGTGAACGGTAGAACCTCTTTACAGAGGGAACAGTGCTCTGGAAATGTCTGTTTGGTCAATTTCTTCAAATTGTGAGAAATCAAAACCTACATCCAACAGGAAAACAAAGAGGGAGGGAGGTCAAGCAACCAACTTATCAAGAATGTAATCCTTTATAGTCTAACATTTAATTTTGTTTAGATCACTTCACATATCAGCAGCAATAAATTAATGTAAGCAAACAAAACTGACGTGATTTTTATGCAAAATACTGCAAATCCTGGAGATCTGAAATCAAAAACAAATACTTGAAACACTTAGGAGATCGAGAGGTATCCATGGAGGGAGAAAGGGTAAATAGATAAATGACAATTAAAATATTACGTTGCAGAGTCTCCTACATAACCAGGAAAGAGAATCAAACCTGCATGATTCCATCATGAACTCACTTCGCCCTCAGCAATCTTTCAATTCACATTATTTTTTTCCCTCCACTTGCTAAAGAGTTCGTTTAAAATAATTAAGGGAATCAGTCACTTTACGGTTAAACGGAAATACAAAGGTGATTTCAAAGCATTGTAAAGTCAGAAAATTACACACACACACTCAGTGACCACTTTATTAGGTACTCCTGTACACCTGCTCTTTAATGCAAATCTATGCAAATTAATATCTAATCAGCCAATCAAGTGGCAGTAACTCAGTACATAAAAGCATACAGACATGGTTAAGAGGTTCAGTTGTGCAAACATCAAAATGAGGAAGAAATCTGATCTGAGTGACTTTGACTGTGGAATGATTGTTGGTGCCTGATGGGGTGGTTTGAGTATCTCAGAAACTGCTCATCCCCTGGGATTTTCACACACAACAATCTCTAGAGTTTACAGAGAATGGGGCAAAAAAGAAAACTTATCCAGATTGCAGCAGTTTTGTGTGGGAAAAAGCTTTGTTAATGAGAGTGATCAGAGCAGAATGGCCAGACTGGTTCAAGCTAACAGGAATTCAACGGTAACTCAAATAACCATGTGTTACAACAGTGCTGTGCAGAAGAACATCGCTGAACACATAACACGTCGAACCTTGAAGTGGATGGATTACAGCAACAGACCATGGACATGCACTCAATACCATGTCATTGGTTAGAGGAGGTAACTAATAAAGTGACCACAGCATATATAAAATGGAACCAACACCAGCGTGTCGTGGGAAGAGAATGGGCAAAAGTGAATACTTGACTCTATACCAGTGGCAAAGTTATGCAGGGGACATTATTTCTATTTGCCACCGTAAAAATTATTAAGCAAGTAGCATGCTTTAAAATGAGATGAATCTGCACAAGTTTAGAAGGCAATAATATGATGACTAGTATGGAAAAAGGAAGCCAATCACCTCACTGCAATTCATATTCATTGGCAATAAGGGAAAAACCACATGATGCGGTTGCCAGTTTTGTGGACAAACCAACTGACAAATTATGAACAGCACAGAAGTCAAAAGAACAGAAGCACTTGAGCAGGCAAGTTTAAACAGAAAGAAATGCATAGATCTACAAGCTTTAAGTCGAGATACAGGAATCTTTTTTTATTGAATTGAATGCTACCTAGAAACAAAGGTAATATGGAAGCCTAAGGGACCAAGTAATTGTTTGTGATTTTGAAAGTGAAATGCAATGTTACCTCTTGGTGTTTTTGCTATGTAATTAAACCGCTAGTTAGCATCAGAGTACATCTCAGGGTTTTCCAGTACACCTAAAGCATTACAGATGCTATGGGGTATTCAGTTTAGATCAGAAGGGATTCCTGTTGCACATCAACAGGTTATGATGTTCTATAATTAAAGTATTTGCACGGAACCATCAATGCCCAAGAATGGAAAAGCTCACAAAAAGTGGTGGACACAGCTCAGTCCATCACAAGGCAAAACCGTCCCCACCACTGAGCACATCTTCAAGGAGCACCACCATAAGAAAGCAGCACCATTATCAAGGACATCCACCATCTGGGCCACGCTCTCTTCTCACTGCTGCCGTCAGGGAGGTGGTACAGGAGCCTTAGGTCCCACAGCAACAGGTTCAGGAACAGTTATTACTCCTCAAATTCAACCTCCTGAACTTCACACACCTCAACTCTGAAATGATTCCACATCCTATGGACTCACTTTCAAGGACTCTATAACTCACATTGTCAGTATTATCTCTCTCTCCATTTATTTTGCAGTTTGTCAGTCTTTGTGTGTAGGTTTTCATTGATACTACTGTATTTCCCTGTTCTACTGTGAATGCCAGCAAGAAAATGAATCTCGGAGTGGTACGTGGTGACAATTACACACTTTGGTAATAAATTTACTTTGAACTTGCATTCATGATGCTCCTCACAGTGAAACAATGCCTCAAGATCTCAGCTCAGACATATACAGCAAAACGGGTCATTTCTGCCCAGTACACCACGAAGAGGGCTTGATCTTCAAATACCCGCTTTCTCCGCCAGCTGCAATGGCACATTAAAGGTAGTGGCGAGTTCCATCATCTGCTTCTCTCTTCGCCAAGAAACGGCTCTTGAGGTATGGGATCCACATTTCCCTTGATCTCCTGTGAACATTTATCTGAGTGCAGGTGTAGGCAGAGGATCTCAGTCTTGTCAAGTGGCATGGCCATCATCTCATGTACTCATTGAATGAGTCAACGAAGTCCCAGAGTTCAGCCTCTGAACACACGTCGATGCACGCGTCAGAGTACAAACTGCAACTCAAGAATTGAGGTTTAGGGTGATTTTGACATCAAGGTATTGTTCAAGTTCAAGTCCTTCAACCCTAAATGGACACAGCCGGACAAAACAGCGTGCCTCTGGGGCCAAGATGCAAAATATACACAGCACACTCAAGATAACATGCAAACATGTCCCACAAATTGATGGTAAAATTCCCAGCAGAATTTAAGAGGATTTTGTAGAGACAATACCACTGCGATTTGAAAAAATGCCAGCAGCATTTATGGTTTCTACAAAATAGTCTTAAATTTACTAGTTAGCCTAGGAAAGGCGGTTTTCCTCTAAGCAGAACCATCACCAATGTCCTTTCCTTAGCTAACACCCCAGTATTTACACCCTTGTTAATCTCAGTTATGTTGGATAGCCAACATCATTCAAACGTCTGACATCAGGCTCCCAAGACAGACATAGCATACCAAGACCTACCATGGGAAGAGACTACAAAGCAGACAGAGAAAAATATTCAAGGCTGTGCTCAAGTTTCCCTGAAGAGTAATATCCCCGTCAACTTCTAGCAGCCTTTGGACCATGGATGCTTAAAGTGGAAAAGCAGCATTGGGAATCTCAGGATCATACATCAGAATCAGGATTATTGTCACTGACAAATGTGAAATTTGCTGTTTCGTGACAGCAGTACAGCGCAGAACATTAAAAAATACTATGTCACAAAGATAAATAGTGCAAAAAATAATAGGGCCGTGTTTATGTGCAATTCAGAAATCTGACGGCAGAGGGAAAGAAGCTCTCCTTAAGTTCAAGTTCACTGTCATTTAACCATACACACTATATAGTTGAATGAAACATTGTTCCTCTGGAGCTAGGGTGCAAAAACACCATACGTATCATGCTATCAAGTCAAGTTCATTGTCATTTATGTAATGTCGTCAAATGAGACAATGTTTCTCTGGGGCAAGAATTAACTCTTAAAATGAATTACACATAGATAAACAAAGTAAAGTGCATAAATTAAATAACGTAGGATACAGTACAAATTATTCAGTGACATTTCGAATGCGATGTGGCAGGGAGTTCTGAAGCTTAATGGCCTGAAGGAAGAAGCTGTTTCCCATCCTGACTGTTCTTGTCTTTATACATCAGAGTCTCCCGCCTAATGGTAGAATGACAAAGAGGATGCTTTTAAGGATGGGTGGGATCCTTGCTAATACTAAAGGCTCTATGTATACAGCACTTCTGATATCTGTCCTTGATCGATGGTAGCGAGACCCCTATGATCCTCTTGGCCACTCTCACAGTCCTTGAAAGGGACTTCCAGTCTGATGCTCTGCTGCTCCCAAACCAGATAAGAGCGGAAGATAGCCACATTTAGCACATACAGTTACCACACAGCACAAACTAATATTAGCACAAGTCCCTGAGTAACATGGCCCCGAAGATCGATGGTGCATCAGATGTTGTCCTAGAGCCATTTTTCTATAAGAATAAGCTTGCAGCAACTTCTCACCTCGTGCTGGGTCAGCTGCAGACAAAGGCAATTTGTTTTCCAGGGGAGCGACACCGGGGAGCAGTACGGACGGGAGAGTCTGGCTGCATGGATTAACCTTTTAAGCTAGCATAGGTTCCAGTACACTTGCTGCACTTCCCACACCATTTCCGGCGCCGTCTCCCCTGTGTGGCTGTAACAGGTGAAGAGAGCCTAATCCGTGCAATAACCCAAGGCTATGCAGCTCCTCTGCTGTCAGTCTCAATACTGAACCAAATTTACAGTATTTTTTATTATTAATGTCCCACAGGATCTTGCGATCATAAGAAAAACGTACAAGACAAACACCTGCACCATTTATCGGACTAGAGCGGCTGCTGTGACTAAGCAGGCCATATTACCGCAGGTTTTTTCGGTAAGATGGCAATGCGCTCAGTCAGTAGCATTGAGTGTGGCTCTTCAGCTCCTGTACCTGCTGTCAGGTGGTAGAAACACTGAGTAGGTATGTCCCAGAGGACGAGGGTCTTTAATGATGGACGCTGCCCTCTTGAAGCACCTCTTGAAGATATCCTTCAAGGCGAGGAGGGTTGTACAAATGATGGAACTGGCTGTGTCTACAACCCTCTGCAGCCTCTTACGATTCTATGGCATTGGAGGCTCCATAATGGCTGTAACGCAAAGAAGACAGAATGCTCTCCGTTGGACGTCTATCTGCAAGAGTCTTTACTGACATATCAAATCACCTCAAGTGAAGTAAACCACTGGACTGGCTTCTTTGTGATAACAGTGTGATGGACACAGGACAGATTGTCTGATGTGTTGATGCCCAGGAACTTAAAACTGCTCTCTTTCTGCCGCGGTTTGATGTTTAATGTCCTCAGTGCTGAACGCGCTATATTATTTGGGCGATTTGATCAAGGTGCTTCAGCACAGAACTACATCTACAACTGTGGCCTGCAGACACTGACGTAGCATCATGACCGTAGCTGTGGCCATCGGCTCCTGCACCAGCTTCACTTGCTTCAGCAGCTCTCGGCTATTGACTCACGTTTGGGGATTCTGCAGTTTGATGTTTCATGTTCTGTGGGTTATTTGTTCACTTTCTGTTGTTTGCACAACTTGTTCTTTTTCCACACGTTTGATGGTTTTGTTGTGTGTGGTTTTTCTTTAAATGGCTCTATGGTGTTTCTTGGTTTGTGGCTGCCCGCAAGATGAATCTCAAGGCTATATACTTAGATAATAAATGGACTTTGAACTTTGCTCACTCTTTCCATCATTGGTCCCTCATGTATGCGCTCTCCTGACTTTCCCATTCTGAATTCCGTAGTCAATCCTTTGGTCTTGTGATGCTGAATGCGAGGTTGTAGAGACACTATTCAACCAGCCAATCTACCGCTCACCTCTATGACTCCTTGTTGGCACCCGAGATTCTGCCAACAGCAGTGGTGTCATTCCCAAACTTACAGATGGCACTTCAGTTGTGCCTAGCCACACAGGCATCAGTGTAAACAGAGCAGCTGGCTAAGCACGCAACCCTGAGGCACCCCTGTAATGATGGCCAGCGAGGAGGGGATGTTATTACCAATCCATTTTGTCTGTGGTCTGTGGTTGAGGATCCAGCTGCAGTGGGAGATACAGAAGCCCAGGTTTGAACCTTGTCGATTAGTAGTGGGTGGAAGATCATGTTGAACACAGAGAGCTGCTATCGATAAAGGTCAACCTCGTTCCAGTTTGAGATGGCACCGGTTAATCTCAGCGACTCACATAAAAGTTGCTGGTGAACGCAGCAGGCCAGGCAGCATCTCTAGGAAGAGGTGCAGTCGACGTTTCAGGCCGAGACCCTTTGTCAGGACTAACTGAAGGAAGAGTGAGTAAGGGATTTGAAAGTTGGAGGGGGAGGGAGAGATCCAAAATGATAGGAGAAGACAGGAGGGGAAGGGATGGAGCCAAGAGCTGGACTTCTGGCTGGTGGCAAACGAAACAAGGAAACCAACTAAATAGTTTGTTCATCACTCATTTTCTGGTAAACGATCATTGCAAATGATAGCCTGTAACTTCCCTTTGGCCTTGGAGGCAATTCGACGTGGCAGAACCAAAGCGAGATGAGGCAGCGGACCTGTCACCAAGAGTGAGGAAATCCAAGGTTCGATCAACTTAAGCGCCTGGCCGAACCTGAAATGTTGGGTACAGGCTGCATCGAGGCAGAATGGTCCAGGCACTAGAGCACGTCACAGCAACTGAACCCGATACTTGGATGACAACTTAGGCACCGGGCCAGATTGAAAAGGTCAGGGTGTCAGGGTCCGAGGTGAGGGACGAGTTAGTTCAGTTTGCTGCTTCACTCTGTGCAGAACTGAGGGTCTGTGGACAGATTCTCTTTGTGGATTTTAGTCCAGCACACTATTTACTTGCTTTTACTGCTTGCACGATTTGTTTTTTTTCCTCTCTGCACTTTGGGTGTTTGATGGTCCTTTTTAAATGAGTTTTTTTTGGGTGTTCTTTGTATCATTGCTGCCTGTTAGGAGACAAATCTCAAGGTTGTATAATGTTTACGTACTTCGATAATAAGTGTATTTTGAACTTTGTCATATGTTTTGCTCTTGTTGAGGTGCTCCATAGCCAAGTAGAGAGCCAGTGAGATTGTAGACTTGTTAGGCAGTAGGCAATTTGACACAGAGGGCTCGATAAACAGCACATCACTGATCCCATCGGTCACCCCCAGTCCCATCTTCAGAAGGGTCTACAGATCCAACATTGGCCACCTCAAATCCACAAACTAAAGCAGCAGCAATCACAAAGGACAGCCCAAAAGAAACAACCAGTGTCGGTGGGCAAAAAGGAGCAGAATTCAAACCTGCATAATGGATTACAAGGAAGCGGGGAGAGAGAATAGAGTTAAACATCCATACTCACTTTGCATACTGAAGGCAAAATATATATCAATACAGAGAGTACTTCAACTCAAGTGACAAGGAAATCTATAAATTTACACTTTGGCCAATGTATTAAAGCTTGTGTTACTTACAATCACAGCCTTGAATAAACAGCATTTTCTACCTGACTAATACAATCTATTTAATGGCACTGATGAAATCAAAATATACATTATAGACTTAGATCTATATAATTAATGATGTCTAACCTATTATACAGAGACAGTGAAGCTACTTTATTGAGTTAATAAAACCTATTGGTATTAGGTAAACTTTATAATTGTGTGAAATGTCATAAGCTTCACATGTAGGGCAAAATATCAACAATGGAGAACTTGTTGGTCCCTCAAAGGGCCTGTAATTAGTTAAGAGGTGGTGGACAGCAAAGGGTGAAACAAAGGGAATTTCTGCAGTAGGGTGAAATAAAATAGCAGAATTTGGAACAGAGGGTAAAGACAAAACATATTCCATACTAAATCAGAAGATTGGTGATCAAATTAGAGTGTCCTGGTCAGATTGATTGTTCCTGGAATACTGTGTAGTATCCTGGCTCTTTGGTGAACTTTAAGGCTGCCTTAGCACAAGAGGTTGAGTAAAGATGGAATGGATTTGATGACTTCACCCCATGGAAGAGAGACGCTTTTTTTTTGGCTCAGCTAGAAATTTTTAAAAGAATGATTTAATTTTCCGGTGCAAGGTAAGAGCCCCATTTTCAAAAACTGGCAGACTGCTGTGCATATATGACGTACGTTGGAAGCCAAGGAAATGAGAGCACATGCTTCAATTTTGAATGTCCATTCTTTGCTGGAGTGCTCAGAACAGAGTGACTTCTCCATTCACAATTCAACTCTCTACCAACATGACATCACTGGCAAATGTTCACCATCCTTGGAAGGATCAAAAGCACATTCCGCAACGGGCACCTGTAATTCCTGACAAATAAGGCATTAGTCAGAATGCACTTGGAGTATTGCGAGTAGTCTGGGGTCCCTTATTTAAGAAAGGATGTGCTGGCATTGGAGAGGGTTCAGTGGTTCACAAGAATGATCCCAGGAATGAAAGGGTTAAGGTATGAGGAGCATTTTACCCTGCTGGAGTTTAGAAGAATGGTGGAGGGGGGTGGGGGGAGAAAGTGAGAATCTCCCTGAAACCTATTGAATATTGTAAGGCCCAGATTGAGTGAAAATGGAGAGGATGTCTCCAATAGTGAGGGAGTCCAGGGCCAGAGGGCACAGCCTCAGAATAGATGGATGTCCCTTTAGAACAGAGATGAAGAGGAATTTCTTTAGCCAGAGGGTGGTGAATCTGTGGCATTCACTGGTATATTTAAGTATATTTAATGTGGAGGTTGATAACAGCATCAAAGGTCATGGGTCAAGAAAAGAAGGATAATAAATCAGCCATGATAACATTGGAGAGCAGGCTCGAGGGGCCAAATGGCCTAATTCTGACCCTATGTCTTATTGTTTTATTAAATCATTTCATGGATTTGAAAAAGCCTCAGTTTGTCATTTCAATTAAATCAACAGTGTTCAAAGTTTAAGGGTGAAAATGAGAATTCAAATCACTCTAAGGATCACTTGTGCAAACTTCTTGACAGATCCTCCCCAGTGTGATTCTGATGGCATTCTGACATTGGACTCTATGGATTTCAGCAAAGGAGCGCCACCTACCTGCAGTTTTCCAGCAGATGGACTGGGAAATCAGGGTGCTGAATGTGCAACAGGTTAACCTGGCAAAGGTTCAACGGCTCCATTCATTTTAATGGAGAAGAACGGCTGCGAGGAAGATAGGCAAGTTTCAGGTAATTTATTTCTTCTGAACTAACATATGTATATAATAATTAATCTAAATGTAATCATTTACTTTTGCGATTTCTACGCAAGTGTGGCTGGGGGACCAGTGAGCCTGGGCAACTTGCCACTCCAGGGGCAGATGTGGCTCATGCGCTCCACTCAATTAAATAAAGCGCTTTCTTCAACACCAATTTAAACACCAAATACCCAGTGCCTCTAGCCTCTCACATCTTCTTTCATCTGCATGGTTGTGATAGCTCGTCCTCAACCACCATCTATCTTTAACCCTCTGCTGAAGTTTTAGTTACTTGCAAGGAGATGAACTTATTCACATTAAGGATAAAAGGCCAGATTACACCCTTGCTAATATTGCTAGACTTTCAGAGGCATCTCTAACATACATTTGAAAGTAAAACAAATTATGGAAGTGATAAACACAAGAGATTCTGCAGATGCTGGAAATCCAAAGTTATACACTCTACATGCTGGGGAAATTCAGCAGCTCAGGCAGCGTCTATGGAGAAGAATAGTCAAAAATGAAAGGTCTCAGTCCGAAACTTCGATTATTTAGTCCTCATAGATGCTGCCTGACCTGCCGGGCGTATGGAAGTGATAAAATTGTTCACGAATCAAGACTTCAAGAGATACGTGTCAGGCAAAATTTTGAATTATTGCAATTTACCAATAATATTTTCAGTACCTCCTACACCAGAAAAATAAATCCTGGAAAAGATTCACAAGACTAAATGAACAAAAGACTTTAAAGTCTTGCTGCTTGTGTGGGATCCTTGAAGGTAATTGAAGGAATTTTTAATAGACTAATCTGATGGTCATTGCAATGAGATACAGCTAGGAAAACAGCAGTATGAACAAAACAGGCTTTCTTCAACACAGACATTTGGGATGTCAGCAATGCTGATGAGGGTACATTTAATGTTCTACTGCCAATTTGAAGGAGAAAGACTATATAATGTCACTCAATATCCTTTACGAATCTACAGTTGCTTTATAACTCGATAAGGATTTTGAACTGGCGTCTCTGCTGCAATATATGAAGTGTGCCAGAAAGGTGCATCTCCTTCTCAGGAAGCCCCTCAGGATTGAGCATGACGTAGCAATGTGTGCACAGCACGTTCATGACCCAATTTTCCCTGGGACTGTCCATTTCTCCAATATGGCTTTGATGGGCACTTGAAGCTGTGTCACCTACAGGTCTGCAGACTAGGTGTTGGAAGGCAGGATTAGGCTGGCAACTCTGACTGGTATGGGCACCGTAGGTTGGATAGCTTCCTCCTGCACTGTAAATTTCCTGATTCTATAACCCTAATGGGATCTTTCAGTTCTACCTAAGAAAACCCACGTGTTTATCTCCTCTAAAAGCTAGCATTTCAGACAATGCAGCACTCACAAATAGAATATAGAAGATTACAGCACAATACTGAGCCTTCAGTCCACGATGTTGTTCTGACCTTTTAACCTACTCCAAGATCAATCTAACAAATACACTGGAGTTGGTCTTAATTATTCTGTTCAGATATCTGGAAATGAGACTTGAACCCATGCACCCAGGCAGTGAGTCCTCCTTTACAGGCATTATATTATTATTAGTAGCATTTATTTTTTTCTCAACTCAAGCTGGTAAAACTTGAGAAATGGACATAGCCACGCACACTCATTTGTCAATTGTTAGGAACTTTCAGACTATTCTACTGGTGATTAGTGTTGTGGCTTTCTGAAGATTTACATAGATATTACTGTGTCACCCGAATTGTTTAGTGCTGTTACGTAGTGCCTTTGAGATGATACCAGTTGTAGATATTATTATCGGGACAATGTATATCCCGTTTATGTTCTGTGGTTTTTCAATTTCCTCTTTTAATTCCTTATATTTCTGGTGTTTTTGACATGGCTATATCTATTAAATAGCCTCATAGGAAGTCATTCCTGCCTGTGGCCATCAAACTTTACAACTCCTCCCTTGGAGGGTCAGACACCCTGAGCCAATAGGCTGGTCCTGGACTTATTTCCTGGCATAATTTACATATTACTATTTAACTATTTATGGTTTTATTACTATTTATGGAGCAACTGTAACGAAAACCAATTTCTCCCCGGGATCAATAAAGTATGACTATGACTATAAGTTGTTCTTGCTTGTTTATCCTGTATTATTATATCCAGACAGTTATTATTTACAAATATTGTTATAATGAGGAAGGCAAATGCAATATTAACATTTATTTCAAGAGGTCTTGAATACATGAGCAGGGATACTAAAGCTTAAAAGGCACTAGTGAGGCCACACCTTGAGTACTGTGAATGGTTTTGGGATCCTCATGTAAGAAAAGATGTGCTGGCATTGGAGAGAGTCCAGAGGCAGCTCACAAGGATGATTCTGGAAATTAAAGGGTTACCATATGAGGAACGTTTGATGGCTCTGGGCCTGTACTCACTGAAATTTAGAAGGATGGTGGGGGGGGGGGGTCTCACTGAAACCTTTCGAATGTTGAAAGGCCTAGACCGAGTAGATGTGGAAAGGATGTTTCCCATGGTGGGGAAGACCAGGACAAGAGGGCACAGCCTCAGGATAGATGGGCATCCATTTAAAACAGAGATGCGGAGAAATTTCTTTAGCCAGAGGGTGGTGAATATGTGGAATTTTTTTTAGCACAGGCAGCTGTGGGTGTATTTAAGGCAGAGATTGTTAGGTTCTTGATTGGACATGGCATCAAAGGCTACGGGGGAGAAGCCTGGGGAATAGGGCTGAGGAGGGGGGAAAAAAGGATCAGTTATGATTGAATGGCAGAGCAGACTGAATGGGCCAAATGGCCTAATTCTGCTCCAATGTCTTATGATCTTATAATAGAGTTCAACCTCAAAACTGGTCCTGGTGAGATTCAAATTTACAACCTCTGGCTAATTTAGTGCTGTGATTAATCTCACTCTCAGAGCATCCCCAGTCTACGTAGGCATATTTGAACAGCAGCCAGCATGGGGACACTCGCTTCTGGTCAAAATTACTTGTTTTATTGCAGTTTCTTAAACTTTAAAATATCATGGTGTACAATTCCGTAAACACAAGACAATGGCGGAGATTTAAAACATGAAAGTTGCACTTTGATGCTTAACAAGTACAAATAACATGGCAGGTATATGCAGATGTCCTTTGAATAGCATCCAGCAGCCTTGGAGTCAACCCATTAGGAATAAAAGTTAGCTTTTATTTTTCCCACTAAGTTAGGTAACTTGAGAACTACAGGCCACAGAGTACCAATGAACTGAGTGGCCATCATATCTTTAACTTCATGTAACATTTAACGTACACAGAAATTGGGAATTGGAATGAGGGGAGAATTAAAGGAAAAAAAAAATCAAAGTTATTCAAGTGAGCCCTACCTTAGCTGTCCTATCATCATAGCTAGGATCAGAGGTCAAAAAGTCACAAATACCCCTAGTTGGGATACTGGTATTCTCAGTAATCCAGGTGTGGAGGTATACTTCACCTAGGACTCTTTTCATGTGTTCACGAGTTAAGTGAAGCTCCACCTCTTCAATCTTACTCTGAATCTCATTCAATTTTCTCGAAATCTTCTCGTGAATCTCCTCTTCAGATTTGCCTACTTTTGGGTCCACTGGCAAATCTTCTACTCGATTTCCAACTACGTTACTTGACTGAGCTTCTTTTGTACTCGTCTCTGCCCCGTCAGGCTGCTGACTACTCTCATTCAACGATGCAGCATTATCACAATGCCGAATCTTTGACTCCTGGTGACTTGGTCTCCACAGTGTTTCGGCTGGAGTTTTCTGTAAAGTCTGAAACAAAATCTTTAAGAGGAAAAGTTTTAGCCGCCAGAGGTAGCTAGATGGATTTGTCTGGAGTTTATGGTCTAAAGCTTCATCGAGTTCTGGAGGAATGCGCTTCTCCATCAATATTCGCCAGCGTACAAGGTCAAGCAAGTCCACTTGTTTGAATAAATTGTGGATGGAAGACTCCAAGATCCTGGACGCTGCTTCCTCTGGAGTTTTTAACGTAATGAACTGCACCTGGTATGTTCGGCTGGCTGGATGGAGGCCATTATTTATACCTTCTGCCGTCACGAGTGCTAAGTAAGCGTCATTGGGGCTCAGGCAGATGCCATGGAGCCTCACTGAGCCAATCGACTCAGGCAATTTGATTAAAACATGATCAAACTTCACTGCTACATCTGTAAAGACGGGTGTCAACTTTCGGATGGTTCCATCGACAGAGCAGGTGTAGAAACTCCCAGTTTGTTTATTGGCGGTCAGTGATACAATGGGAAGCGTATGGAGGCCAGTTACATGAGAATTGTGGACGTTCAATCCTGCTTTGGATATCAGCAGCAGACACCAGAAGACATACGTTCCTCTAGCTGCTACAACCAAACTGCAGCTACACTTCTGATAAGGGTGGGAGAGAGATATACATTTAATATTGTGCACAGGTAACTGATCCATCTCTTGCCAAAGAACCACGGGCTGCCTGAGAGTGAAGTAGCCTTTCACTGCTTTCAAGTTGACTGGCAGAATCTTAACTGGTCCTTTGGAGCTGCCAACAATCAAGCCACTCATTTTGCGACTCCCATGCTCATATTCCCACCATGACAGAACACTTGGGTCACTAATGCCTGATTCAATAGTACTGCATCCAATGATAGAATCTTTGCCGTGAAATGGGATCAAAAACTGCCAGATAACAACATCCCCATTTTCAAGTAGAACAGCCAGCAAAACAGTGCCCACATCTTCACACTCATTGTTGGCTTTTACACGCTGGGTATTGCAAATACTGGACCATTCCATTCTGACAGGAGTTTGCATGTAATGTCTCCTTTGGAATTCCGAGAAATTCTTCAATTGCCCGTCCAAGTCGCCATCCAAATGCCCGTACTTGTTCTCGTACAGCATCTCTCCGTACACTTCAGTAATATCTAAAGCTGGTGTCCACTGTAGCCTATTCACGTTCACCTGGATGGATAGTCTATTATCCAGCGTCAAAGATGCCAATAAGCACCTTCCATTAGGGTCACAACCCAGGGGAGACCAACTGGTAAACTTAAACCCTCGTAACGGTGACAAAGCACCTCCCTCCGGATTAAAGATCCTGTCCATCATTATTGAGTGGCTTAGTGTTGGATCTCTTTTATTCAAGAACTTCTCCTTGCATTCACTTACTTCTGCTTGAGAGCCGACCTGAAAACACCGAAAATATAAAAATTAGCATCTGTGGTTGAAAATAATTGGGCATTTAACTGCTTTTAATTCTTTTGAACATGAGATTTATTTCAAATGCTAAGTGGGAAAGTCCTAAAAGGAACCCAAGTGCTAAATTAGGACTTCCCCCTACACCACTAACATCTAGAAAATGAAGTTAAAGAAAAAAAACTGGAGGTATTGGAAATCCTGAAACTGAAAATGCTGGAAAATCTCAGTAGATTAGTTACGGAAGAATGAGTATTCTTCTTTCCACAGATTTGGCCCTACTTGCTAAGCTTTCTTCCAACTTGCTATTTTTGAATGTAGAGAAAATGTCTGGGAAATTTTCAGGCAAGGAGTGTGTATTTCACCAGTAAAGTGGTAAAGCTCATTCGGTAGCACACTACAAAGGAAATGAACTGATGACTCAAGAACGCTGAAAAAAGTTTGAACATTTGGGTACTTAGGAGGCCTTAGGAAGGAAGTACCAAGCAATTGTGAAGAGAAGATCTGAAGAAAATGGATGCAGGGATGTACCGTGGATTCTAGTTAATTGGGCCATTAGTTAATTGAGAAAATAGCCAGGTTTCCTGTTGTTTATGTGGGACATAATGCCACTTAATTGGGACAGGAGACTGGTGCCGAACAGCTTCAACCCAGCGTCAGATGTGTACACCTGAGTGGCCGTTAGACACTACACCGTGCTTAGAGTGAACAGTATTTACATAGTTTCGGTTGCGTGTGAAGAGCAGAGATTTTTGTTACTGATAGTTGGCAAGAAATAAGCAGCAAGACAATTTCTGAACGGCTTTGCCCACTGCAGCTTCAATCGTTCAAGCATTCGCAGTCAGAAACGACTGGGAATGAAAATTCCCTACTTCAACAAGTTAGGAACCATGAAGAATTTGAAGGTATCGACAACCATCTTGAATGCTATAATGAAAATGAAGACTTGGAGGATACAATCGTCAAAAGCATTGTATGAACGCAGTCTATCGTCTGCATTCGGTGTCTGTGCTGATTTTCTTAATTTACTCTCAATCAAAAGAACACAGCAGAGTACACTGAATGAATTCTTTTATCAACAATTATGCAGGACTATAGTAGCATTGATAGTGTTGTAATTTGTTAGGTATTTCATTTAAATACATAATTTGTTACTTAGACAGTAGTTTGTCTTTTTTATACTTCAACTATTTTCATGAAACTGGCTAATTAGGGAAGCCACTCAATTGGGCCAAAATATACCGGTCCAGATGTGTCCCAATTAACCAGAATCCACTGTAATATAATCTAGTTTCAATTGATGACAGAAAAGTCCCTGATTTACAGTTCAAGGGTTTCCCCATGAAATTAGTTTTGACAACTTTAATCCCATTGCCTGTATATATACACTTTCAACACAAAACTATCAATTAAAACCAAATTAGATGCAATTGCCCTATCAAGGCACTTAGAGGTTTAAAAACTGTGTAAAGTGGCAAGTAACATATTTAACGATGCTTGATTCAGGCAGTGTAATGGGGTTCTTCTGACATTTAATTCACATTATATTCAGATTCCAAACTCAAATGCTGTATCTCAATAAATAAGATTTGAAAAAAAAAAGCTGACAGTTCAGTGCAATAATGAGAGAACTTTATGTTCGCTGAAATGCTTGCTTTGGAATTTGACAGTAAGCCAAACCTGCATCTGACTTCTCAGGTGAATGTATGTGATTCTCAGACAGGAACCTAAAGAACATCAGGGGAGCTCTCCAAGGTGCCTGCCCTTGGAGAGGAACCAAATTTGCTGCTCATAATCACTCTGCAATGTAGGGGAATGTCGTTATGTGCACACACGCCACTGCACTTCCTACCTCAAAGCAAGTCGGGATGCAAATTTCTCTCCAAAGTGTTACTTTATTTTAAAGTCTAAAGCATCACAACGAACTGGAGGAGCTCAGAGGTTTGGGCAAATTTTTGAGAGGAAAGGAACTGTCGACATTTTGGGTCAAACCCCACACACTCAAGAGATTCTGCAGATCTTGAGCAACACACAAAATGCTGGAGGAACTCTGCAGGTCAGACGGCATCTATGGAGGGGAATGAATAGTCAGCGTTTCAGGCCCAGACCCTCCATCAAGGCTGGAAAGGAAGGGGTCAGAAGCCAAAATAAGATGGTGAAAGGAGTACGCTGGCAGATAACAGGTACGCTGGAGGGGAAAGGCAGGCGGGTGAGGGATGAAGTAAGAAGCTAGGAGGTGATGGTTGTTAAAGGTAAAGGGCCAAAGAAGAAGGGATCTGATTGAATAGTGGACCATGGGAGAAAGGAAAGAAGGAGGGTAGGGAAAAGAGAAGAGGGTGGCCAGAATAAGAAATGTTGAGAGAGAAGGGCAGAGGGGAGAGAAATTGCCACAAGTTAAATAAATCGCTGCTCTTGCCATCAGGTTGGAGGCTATCCAGATGGAACGTGTTGCTCCTCACACCTGCGCTTGGCCCCATCATAGCAGAAGAGGAGGCCATGGATTGGCATGACGGAACGAGAACGGGAAGTCGAATTTAAATAATTGGCCACCGGGAGATCTTCTCTTTTGTTGGGGACAGAGTGAGGGTGACATGTCAAAATGGGAATGGGAAATCGAAATCGAATTGAAGTCCAATTCCCATTCCCTCCCACTCCCTCCCTCCGCACCACCACCACCACCACCACGCTGCTCGACAGCGAGATCCCCCAGCAGATTGTGCGTTACTCTAGCGTCTGCGGTCTCTTGTGCCTCATCGTAAATGTTTCCTTCAGGGTGCGCTAGGTCTGCAGGGATGCAGAGAGGGGCGAGGCGAGGAGATACCTTCAGGAAGCAGCTGTGACTGGGGGCAGGCACCGAGGTGCGGTGGATCACCATGTCCAGCCCGTTGTTGTGAATGTCGCATATCTGCTCCAACACGTAGATGTTTTTACCGGTGGTGATGGAGAGCCGATTGTCCTCGGACCAGCCCAGAGGCTCGGGGCCGCTCACCGGGTACTGCAGCTTGACGCTGGGCTCCCGCTTGCTCGTCTGCACGGTCGGGCTGCCAGCGCCGTTCTTCTTCTTCGCCGAGAGCACGGACGCCGCCGCCATGTTCCACAGCCCCAGCTCCGCCGACGGCGGTGACGTCAGCGCCTCGTGCCCGCCACTCCGAGAAGACCCCGAGCGGCCGAGCCGGGGCGTCCACGCAGATCGCCTGGGAAACGAGAAGCGTGAATCGGAGCCTACACGCGTCAGGCTTGGGCTAAACAAAACGTGCGTGCGGAACCAGGAAGGAGGTCCCGCAGGACTAATCTCCCTTGGGCTTATCTTTCTCTGACAGCACTTGTTTTGTTGCTGAATTAAAATCGTTGTATTTGAGGAGTTCAGGTGGCTTATTGCCTTCCGGCCCGGCTTTCCCCCTCAGACCGACCCGGCGACTCTCCGGTCCGGTGCCAGCGGTATCTTTGGAGAACTGAGGCTCCTGGAGTTTGTCCCAAGTCGGCGCAGCTCCGGCAGACATGGCCGATGAAGGGTTAATGATAAATATTACCACCAACACCTTCATCAAAAGGAATCCAAAAGACCATCAGCGCAAGACTTTCAAAAGTACAGAAAATAGGGTAAGATGGCTCTGTGAATTGGTTGCTACTTTCATTTACTAAATTGTTTTATTCACTATCAATAATGTACATTGCTAAAAGATTGTAAACGTTACCAACTGGCTGTAACTAGATAGGATAAAGGTAACACAAACACGAGGATGAAGGTAGCATTCCCTTTAAAAGATGATCTATACCATGTGGTATGCCCTTGAAACATTGTACCGGGTATTGGTGCTTCAGTTAAAATTGTTTTCTTAAGTAAGGAATGTTATGTTCGTAGCTCTTCCTTGGAATAGTTCTTTATGTTCTCAGGAACACCTAGAAACCAATGTTGACACACGAGACTGCAGATGTTGAGATCTGGAGCAACCAACGATCTGCTGGAGGAACTCAGTGGGTCGAGCGGCATCTGTTGGGAGAAAGGAATTATTGATGCAGGGGCTTGGCTGGAGACGACTACAACTCCTTCCCTGCCACAGAGGCTGCTCTACACGAAACGTCAACTGTTTATTCTGTTCCATAGATGCTGCCTGACCTGAGTTCCTCCAGCATTTTGTGTGCGTTGCCGTGCATTTCCAGGATCTATGGAGTTTATCGTGTTTGTGCTGCTCGAATTGCTGACTTCCTCCAGCCGATAATTTGTGACAGTATATTGACACTTGAGTGTGGGATATTGTTGCTTGAATGTGTTGCAAGACGGTGATCTGGTGTGAAGAATAGAGAGAATGAGGTGTCTGATCTAGAGCAGTGACGATGGTAGCTCATGGAGGTCTTCTCTAGGTCATGGGGTTTGAAAGGTAAGAGAAACTTCATGTGGAACCATTGAAGACATTTCTGAGCACAAAGAATATTCTGGTTGTCTCTCAGGAGAGAAATCTGAACAGAGAACTGTGGTGATACCCAAGAAGGTGAAGGAATTGTGTGTCTAGTGCTAGGACCAAAGGTATAATGCATTGGTGAGTGTATAAATTACAGACAAAATCTTATGTGAGAACATTGTGAAGACCTGCGCTCTCTTTAAACACTGCGGGACCTGATTCCCATGAAGCTTAACAGGAAAATTTATTTAACTATTGTTTTGTGCAACACCTTAGAAACAAAGTGAATTAAGAGAATGGAAGTGAGTTCAAGTTTGTTTATTGTCATTCAACCATTTACATGTATGCAGCCAAATGAAACAACGTTCCTCTGGACCAAGGTGCAAAATACAGTACATGTAACTCACACACGGCATATCAAATAAAATTACCACAAATACCTTAACAAATAATAAAGTATATTCCAGAAGATTGACATTTAGCATAAGGTGCATTTATTTTGCAAGTTTAAGAAGTAAACAGGATAATGCTACCAGCACTTCATACGTGATGAGACCTGTGTGGTGGCAGGGAGTTCAGTCATCTCACTGCTTGCAAGGAGAAGTTGTTTCCCCATCCTAACAGTCCTTGTCCTGGTGCTCTGGTAGCTCCTGTCCGATGAAAGAGATTGTGGGACTGATGGGAGGGCGCATCAACAATGCTAAGGGCTCTGTGTACATCGCGCTGCTGTTAATTATCTCAGATGAGTGGAAGAGAGGCTATTTGCTAGAGGAACTCAACAGGTCAGGAGAGCATCTGGGGAAGGTAATGGAGGGTCAGTGTTTCGAGTTGGGACCCTTCAGCTGGACTGAAAGGGTTGAGGGGATATGGTTAGTATGAAGAGGTGAGGGAGAGGAATGGGGTAAGGACTGGCACACAATGGATTGATATAGGTGAGAAGAGACGACTGACAGATGGTGTCAAGTGGGGGAGGGAAGGATGGAAGTAGCCACGGAGCCTGGGAGGGGATAGGTGGAGGCAACGAAGGGCTGCAGGCCAAGAAATTTAATGGGAAGGTACAGCATAGAACCATATAGGGGAGATGAGGTATGGAAAGGTGGACCAACAGTGGATATCTCCACTCTACTCTTACAATCCCAATGGATGATCTCTCCTGAAATGTCAACTATCTATTTCCTTCCGCAGATAACGTCCAACCTGCTGAGTTCTTCTAGCATTTGTTTTTTGTTCCGGATTGCAGCATCTGCAGTTACTTGCATTTCAGACCATAAGACATAGGAGCAGAATTGGGCCATTCGTCCCATTAAATCTGTCCTGCCATTATATCAGGGCTGATTTATTTTCTCTCTCAACCTCATTCTCTTGCCTTTTCCCCATGGCCCTTGTCATCCTTGCAAATCAAGAACATATCAACCTCAACTTTAGTTGTCCCCAGTGACTGTGTATGAAGAAATACCTTTCTCATCACCGTCCTAAAGGGATGTCCTTCTATTCTGTGGTTGTGTCCTCTAGTCATATCCACTCTATCTAGAACTTTCAATATTTACAGGTTTCAATAAGATCCCCTCTCATTCTTCTAAATTTGAGTGAATATAGGCCTAGAGCCATCAAAGGCTCCTTGTACAGTATGTTAACCCTATCATTCCCAGGATTATTCTTATGTACCTCCCCGAACCCTCTCCAATGCAAGCACATGTTTTTTAGATAAGACAACCAAAATTTCTGAATTAAGAATCTGTTGGGTTTATCACTCACGTTTGCATTCATCTGGGACACAAACCAATTTATTGTTAAGTGAGGCCAGTTACTTAACTCCTTAAACAAGTGAAAGGGGAAAGTCAAAAACCTGTAGATGCTGGGAACCCGAAACAAAAATGAAAATACTGGTGACGCTCAGCAGGTCAGGTAGTGTCTATGGGAACAGGAACAGTTGGCATTTCGTACCTGACGAAGAGTGAGAACAAGTTTGTTTCATATAATATGAAACCCTTATGGAGAAAGTGGAATGAGCTGTCATTAGCCAAGCATGCTGGAAATGAGATTCTGAAGTTATGGTCAGACATGTCAAGATGGAACCACTGGGTCATGTTGGAAGTGCTGAGATTGGGAAATTGCATGGAAAGGAATGGGAAAAGTTCACTTTGATCAAGTGTTCCCAACTTGGGATCCATGGACTCCTCGGTTAATACTAGGGGTCTGTGGTATAAAAAAATGGTTGGGAACCCCTGGTCTAGACCAATCAGTGCAAGCACATGACACTAAGAAGATGGGATATACGTAAGATTTGGGACATACTGTACATTCACTTGAGTTGAAGGATGATTTCTGTGATCTAAGTCGTCAGTGGACAGGACATTGCTTTGGAGGAACCTACACCACACTATATGGAGTAGAATTTGAACAGAACGGGGGAATACTAAACTGTGAATTCTACTCCACCACCACTGACTTGATGGCCCAGTCTATCTATTGTTATCAATCCAGGGGACTGATCTAGGTGCTGTGAGGGCATGCTGTTGGAAGCAACACCAAATCTATCCAAAGATAATTGTGCAGCCCTAAATGTTTAACTTGTAGTTATGCTGTTAATTAAAATAATACATCAATAAAAAGTTTATAATATCTGTTTATCTGTGCTGACAGGGGTGCAGGAAGGAATGCTGATGGTGTGACAATAATACAAAGTCTTTCATTTCCTATTGTGTTACTTTGTTCCTAAGTGTGATGTTTTCTCCACTGACTTTATACACAGGTGCAGCCCAGCAGAGGAAAACATCAATTACAGGAAAGCTCGAAAAGTGTCCCTCCTGTGAAACCAACAACACGGTCATCTTCTACAGTGACCAAAACACACAGAAATGCCAAGAAGCGACCTCATTGTGAGCAGGTGCCTAACTTGGCTCCAAAGAAAAGAAAAATTGTGGAAGAGCCGGGGGACAGAGGAGAGCAAAAGATGACAGATCCTATCAAAACCTCCTCTTTATTTAGAAACAACCCCACGATCCCAGAGATTCACAAGTAAGAGCTGAGTTTAAAACAGTAAATTTCTTTACAAAATCTCCAACTGTGCTTTTTCTTTCATTGGGACACATTCACACAACAATTCTTGAACATTTTAGTTTAGGCCATACATAGAGGCAGAATTAGGCCATTCGGCCTGTCAAGTCTGCTCTGCCATTCAACCATGGCTGATTTATTATCCCTATCAACCCTTTCTCTTGCCTTCACCCCATAACCTTTGACACCCTTGCTAATCAAGAACCTCTTAAGCTCTGCTTTAAATATACCCATAGTCTTGGCCTTCGCAGCCATCAGTAGCAATAAATTCCACGGATTGCCACCCTTGAGCTAAAGAAATTCCTCCTCATCTATGTTCTTAAGGGATATTCTTCTATTCTGAGGTTCTGTCCTCAGGTCCTAGACCCTCCCATTGTTGGGAATGTCCACTCCACATCCACCATACCTAGGCCTTTCAATGTTTGGTAAGTTTCAATGAGATCCCTTCTCATTCTTCTAACCTCCAGTGAGTACAGGCCCAGAGCAATCAAACACTCCTCGTACATTAATTCTTTCATTCCTGGCATAATTCTTGGAAGCCACCTCGTGATCCTTTCCAATGGTAGCGTATCCTTTCTTAGATACAGGGCCCAGAACTGCTCACAATACTCTAAATATGGTCTGACATAAGGCCTCAGCATTACAAGTTACAAGGCCTGCCCTGGATTTTTAGTAGTAATGTTATCCGATCAGCAAATAAGTTTTTCCTGGAAAGAACATGGAGTTAGCCAGAGGGAACAGAAATAGGAGAGAACAGGGTCCTGTTTGATTATGATTCCCCAATGGCCGAAAAGTCAACAACCAGTCATGTATATTGAATTGAATTGACTTACATCCTTCATATACAGGATGAGTAAAAATCCTTATGTTCGGTCTCCATCTAAATGTGCAATTTATAGTAATTTATAATAAATAGTATGAACAACAGGACAGTCAATATAACATAGAAATACAATTGAATTAGCATGAATTAATCAGTCTGATGGCCTGGTGTTCCAGAGCCTGTTGGTCCTGACTTTTATGCTGCGGTACCGTTTCCCTGATGGTGGCAGCTGGAACAGTTTGTGGTTGGGTGACTGGGGTCCCCAATGATCCTTCAGGCCCCTTTTACACACCTGTCTTTGTAAATGTCTTGTATAGTGGGAAGTTCACATCTATAGATCTGCTGGGCTGTCCACACCTCTCTCTGCAGAGTCCCGCGATTGAGGGAAATAGTTCCCATACCAGGCAGTGATGCAGCCAGACAGGATGCTCTCAATTGTGCCTCTGTAGAAAGTTCTCAGGATTTGGGGGCCCTTACCAAACTTCTTCAACCATCTGAGGTGAAAGAGGCACTGTTGTGCTTTTTTCACCACACAACCGGTAAGTACAGACTACGTGAGATCCTTGGTGATGTTTATGCCGAGGAATTTAAAGCCGTTCACCTTCTCAATACCAGATCCATTGAAGTCAGTAGGGGTTAGCCTGTCTCCATTCCTAATGTAGTCCACAACAGCTCCTTTGTTTTTGCGACATTGAGGGAGAGGTTGTTTTCTTGACACCACTATGTCAGGGTGATGACTTCTTCTTTGTAGGCTGCCTGATTATTATTTGAGATCAGCCAATTAGTATAGTATCGTCAGTAAATTTAATTAACAGATTGGAGCTGTGGGTGGCGACATGGTCACGGGTATACAGAGAGTAAAGGAAGGGGCTTAGGACACAGCCCTGAGGGGCACCTGTGTCGAGGGGCAGAGGTGACGGAGCCCACTCTTACCACCTGCCAGTGATCTGACAGGAAGTCCAGGATCCAGCTGCACAAGGCAGGGTGAAGGCCGAGGTCTCTGAGCTTTTCCAAGCCTGGAGGGAATTATGGTGTTGAGTGGTGAACTGCAGTCCAAGAGCAGCATTCTCACATAAGCATCTAGGCTGCCTAAGATTTTTGCACAGTACTATATTTGTCAACATGGAGCAGAGAGCAATTTTGTAAATCGGTGGGAGCAAAGGATGTTGGGAATGGCAAGGTAGGAGAACTGCGGGATAGTTGTGAGACAAGTGGCAGACAAGGAGTGCCGGGGGTTGGTGCAGGGGCAGACACACCCATGCCTGAGACACCATGTGGGGTCATTAGATTCCAAACAATTGGTTTATTGATCATTACAGAATGTCTCCCTTCTCTCTCCCTTCTCCTTTACCCAACCATGATTCCCACCTTGTCCCCTTCCCACTCTCAGTCCACAATAGAGGCCCATATCAGAATCAGTTTATCATTCCCCACGTGTCATGAATTTTTTTTTTGTGGCAGCAGTACAGTACATTATATAAAATTAGTACAGTGCTGTGCAAAGTCTTGTGCACCCAAGCTATCAATATGTGCAAAGCCATTTGCACAGTACTGTAGATGCAAAGATGAATAAGAAAAGGACGGATAAATTTGGCATGTTTTTCTTCCATTTCTATAATGTATGAAAGTCCAATGAGCATTGCCTATCTGAAATGACATGGGGGTGAATACAATGGAAATGTGCAATTTAAGGAAGAAGAATCTGAAGCAAAAACATACTGCAATGCTAATGAGGCAAAATAGAAAGAAGACATGCTTAACAAAGACATGAGTTTTACTTCTGGTAAGTTGGTGGCAAGCTTGGTTGCAGTGGCCTCTCTGGGTCCAACAAATGGTGCAAATGTGTGTCTTAAACAATCTTCCTCTGCCTGCAAGACCCTGTTGGATGTTGGTAATATAAAATACTGCAAGCCCGTCGCATCGGTGAGACTGATGGTGGGGGAGCTGTGTGGCCTTGGTTACTGCACAGACCAGCCCTCATGCCATGACATTGCCTGCTACAGCCACTAGCTGGAGGAGGTGACAGAGGCGATGTGGGAGAAAACAGAGGCAGGATGGGCACACTAGAATCTGTGCGGGTTGGGGACTGACCTCTCCAATTGGTGTTAGTATCCAGGGTTTGTTCTTTGGAAGATAAGCTGGATTGCTTCCAGTTGACCCAGCGCGAGACAAGCTGATTTGCCTTCATCTGCTGAACCAGTGCGAGATAAGGAACTGCTGCGTACTTGCTCTTGCAGAAACATGGCTCCAGAACAACATCACATGCACCATCAATCTTCAGGCCCTGCCACTCGGATTTGTGCTAAAATTATTTTGTGGCTGTGTGTGCTGCATCGTAATTATGTGTGGTGTGTGTGACTGTATGGATTGTGTTTTGCACCTTGGGTCAGGAAGAACACTGTTTCATTTAGCTGTCCTTGTGAAAACAATTTCAACACAAATGTTCTGAGGTCTGCCAATCTAAAATAAAAGCAGAATATGTTGGAAGCATTCAACAGGTCAGACTGCATCTATGCAAGGAGGCCAAGTTCATGATCGAAGAGCAGTCATCAGAATAGTATCCCAACTGGTAACACAGACAGGTATGACAACACGAATGCCCAGGTATGGAAAAATCAACAGAAGGTGGTGGATACAGTCCAGTCCGCCACTGGCAAAGCCCACCCCACCGTGGGGCATATTTACAGGGTGAGCTACCACAAGAATGCAGCGTCCATCATCAAAGACTCCCATTTTGTCTGTGCTCTATTCTTACTACTGATATCAAGCAGGAAGTAAAGAAGCCTTAAGGTCCACGCGTCCAGGTACAGGAACATTATTACCCTACAACCATCAGATTCCTGAACCAGCATGGATAACTTAACTCACCACAGCACTGATCTGATTCTACAACCTACAGACACACTTTCCAGGTCTCTTTACATCTCATGTTTTAAATACTGTATTTTTTACTTGTATAATTTGGCTAATGCATATCCATCATTTGTCAGTTTTTGTTTATTGTTTTTTGTAAATTCTACCCTTTTTTTATATTCCTGAAAATGCCTGCAAGAAAATTAATTTTATGGTATTATATGGTAACATAAACATAGATTGATAAACTTTATTTTGATTTTGACTTTGAGGCTCAGTGAGGGGAAAAACAATTAGTTTTAAGTTGCGCGGGGCGTGGGTAAAGTATGTAGAATGCGGAGACAATATTTGTGATGGGCTGAAGCCAAGGCTGCCCAAGTGACCTGTTTGGTGAAATTCATGAGGGCATAGAGAGTGTGGGAATGAGCACAAGTCGATACGTTAAAGCTATGACATGCAGGTTAGAACCATTGCTGAAATTAGATGTACAGAGCTGCAAGTGCCCAGTATATCTTGCTGCATCTGCGGGAAGAGAAAAGAAGGAGTTAATATTATAGATAGAAAACTTCTGGCAGAATTGGCCAGTTCTGATACAAAACAGAAAATTTAGAAAATAAACTAAATTGGATGGTTTAAAACCAACATTGTCAATCAGAGAAAGGAATAAACAGTACTGATGAAAGGTCTCAGCCCAAAACATCGACTGTTTATTCCTTTTCATAGATGCAGCCTGACTCGCTGAGTTCCTCCAGCATTTTGTATGTGTTACAGTAGATTTCCATCATCTGCAGAATCTCTTGTGTTTATGATTGGCAGTCATTTGCCTTTGAAGACCATTGTGTGGATATCATATTATAAGTTTTCTGATTTTTCTCCTTGTTTATATTTTAAGGCAGACGGTGAAAACATTGAAAGAATCTATTTTTACGACAAGCCATTTCAAGGAACTTGTTGAGCTCCACCCACATCTGGTCAGTAAGAGGATTCTCCTGCTTTTTTTATTTATCTGTCATCATTAGTGTAGCAAGGGACCAAAATTAAACTATTTGTTATCTGCTTGGGAAATTAATCAATTGGCACTGGATCTATGTGAGCAACTGCAGTGCAGATTTAGGGGTTACAGTTCACAATTCCAATGAAGAGGAATCAAATATAATTTTGATATCAGTCTCATCCTACGCCCGGATTTGATTTTTTTTCAGTTTTATAGTTTTGTTCAGTTTGGGAGTGTTCTTTTCATTTATTACTTTTTATCAAAACTAGGTATTTTCTTTACCAATAGAAATGCAAAACTTGTGATTGCGAAGCATAGCTAAATCAAAACAGTGATAAATTAATTATTTCTTCAATAAATGTTCTTTTACATTATTTGGAACATTTTTGTTTTATCCCATTTTCATCCACTATTGTCCTTCCAGCCTCTTTCTCCAAGTCACCAGTGTCATGTAAAACACCTGTGCATCATGCAAGTACATCTATAATTATTTTGAAAAGCACATGTTGAGATTCTTAAAACAAAATGAACAGAAGTGTATTCTGCATGATGGACACTTATTGTCACTATAAGTATTTATCTTATAGGCCAAAGGCAAAGGAGCAGAATTAGGCTGTTTGGTCCATTGAGTCTGCTGTGCCATTCAATCATGGCTGACTATTTTTTCATCCTAACCTCATTCTCCTACCTTCTCCCCATAACCTTTGACACCCTGACTAATCAAGAACCTGTCAGTCTCTGCTTTAAATATATCCAATGACTTCGCCTCCACAGTCTGTGACCATGAATTCCACAGATTCACTACTTTTCTAGCTAAGATAATTCCTCCTCATCTCTGTTCTAAAGGGATATCCTTGTATTCTGAGGCTGTGCTCTCCGGTGCTGGACTCTCCCACAATTAAGCCATCCTTCGCATGACCACTCTATCTAGACCTCTGTTCTCACAATAGTTGTCACTTATTGGGAGAAAATAAACTAATTTGCAGGTGGACTTTTAGAAGAGCTTTTTCATCAGTTCACACTAAAAATTTAAGCTTTAATTTTGTTCAATCTGAAAGTAAGCATCTGGCATGGTAATATTGCACACTTGAGAACTTCTCTTTAAAACTGGTCTTCATCAGAGCAGTTCATTAATGAGTAAGTTTTCAGAGTTCCACTACTCTGTGGGGGTGGGGGGAGTGAAATAATCTTCCCCTTTGGTCAAGGACACATTTTCTACTTTACTATTCAGGTCTCCACACTCAGTGATGTCCTGAAAGTTTCTAACATGACCAGGTAAGCAGCAGATTTCTCCATAACTCTTTCTGTTTTTAACCATGCTTGATCCCTTCAGTTGGCAAACAAATGGGTTAATTCAGTATCATCTATGGGTTGTTTTGTTTTTTTTCACTAGAGGCAGTCTTTTTAAAAAGTTCTCAATCTGGAAAGTTGACTGTTCCTGCCATAGCGGACGCCTCCAGCGCTTTCTGTTTTTATTATTGACTTTGGTCCAACAAGCCTGATAGAGTTCTTTGAGGAGGTGACCAGGCATGTAGATGAGAGTGGTGCAGTGGATGTGATCTATATGGATTTTAGTAAGGCATTTGACAAACTTCCACACGGTAGGCTTATTCAGTAAGTTAGAAGGCATGGGATCCAGGGAAGTTTGGCCAGGTGGATTCAGGATTGGCTTGCCTGCAGAAGGCAGAGGGTGGTGGTGGAGGGAGTACATTCAGATTGGAGGGTTGTGACTAGTGGTGTCCCACAAGGATCTGTTCTGGGACCTCTACTTTTCGTGATTTTTATTAACGACCTGGATGTGGGGGTAGAAGAGTGGGTTGGCAAGTTTGCAGACGACACAAAGGTTGGTGGTGTTGTAGATAGTGCAGAGGATTGTCAAAGATTGCAGAGAGACATTGATAGGTTGCAGAAGTGGGCTGAGAAGTGGCAGATGGAGTTCAACCCGGAGAAGTGTGAGGTGATACACTTTGGAAGGACAAACTCCAAGGCAAAGTACAAAGTAAATGGCTGGATACTTGGTAGTGTGGAGGAGCAGAGGGATCTCGGGGTACATGTCCACAGATCCCTGAAAGTTGCCTCACAGGTGGATAGGGTAGTTAAGAAAGCTTATGGGGTGTTAGCTTTCATAAGTTGAGGGATAGAGTTTAAGAGTCGCGAGGTAATGATGTAGCTCTATAAAACTCTGGTTAGGCCACACTTGGAGTACTGTGTCCAGTTCTGGTCATCTCACTATAGGAAGGATGTGGAAGCATTGGAAAGGGTACAGAGGAGATTTACCAGGATGCTGCCTGGTTTAGAAAGTATGCATTATGATTAGAGATTAAGGGAGCTAGGGCTTTACTCTTTGGAGAGAAGGAGGATGAGAGGAGACATGATAGAGGTATACAAGATAATAAGAGGAATAGATAGAGTGGATAGCCAGCACCTCTTCCCCAGGGCACCACTGCTCAACACAAGAGGACATGGCTTTAAGGTAAGGGGTGGGAAGTTCAAGGGGGATATTAGAGGAAGGTTTTTTACACAGAGAGTGGTTGGTGCATGGAATGCACTGCCTGAGTCAGTGGTGGAGGCAGATACACTAGTGAAGTTTAAGAGACTACTAGACAGGTATATGGAGGAATCTAAGGTGGGGGCTTATATGGGAGGCAGGGTTTGAGGGTCGGCACAACATTGTGGGCCGAAGGGCCTGTACTGTGCTGTACTATTCTATGTTCTATGGTCAGTGTCTCATTAATAATGTCAGATATGATTTTTAATAAATCTGTGTAGATATAGACACAAACTTACATAATCAGTTAATCTGTATTGGCGAGAACATTTGAACTATAACTTGATCCAATGTTAATTGCTCACTGTTTCAAGCACTTTGTTCACTTTAGATGCTTCTTAAATGCAAAAGTTTTCTGAACTTATTTAAAACCAAAAGAAATGCTGAGAGATAGTCTGTCAGAATTAAAAGCTGTGTTTTAAACATTTTCTGATTTTTGTTCAGATGTTTAGTTTTTACAATATTTTCTGCCTAACTTCAATGACTGTGGGTATTAAATTGATTATTTGTGTATTATTTGTTCTGGGTTTACTTCCATATTAGTCTTCCTTCATAATCAATGTGTTCTATTCTTGAAGCATTCAGAAGCAAGCAATTCCAGTGCTGCTTAATGGGGAGGATGCCCTGATACAGTCGCAAACTGGCTCAGGTACTTAGTATATGTATTTTGTTTCATTACATGGGCAGTAGAAGTTGAATAAAGAAGATGGAACAATATAGCACAGGAATGTATCTTTGGCCTACTGGTGGAGGAATTTCTGTAGCCAGAAGGTGGTGAATCTGAAATTCATTCTCACAGACAGCTATAGAGGTCAGGTCTTTGGGAAATGTTGCAGTGAGAATGTAGTGGACTGGGGTTGAGAGGGATAATAATCGAATGGTGCAGCAGAGTTGATGGGCCAAATGACCTAATTCTACTTTATGTCTGATTAATCTCATCTGCTTCCATTTCCTGCCCATTCATGTGCTTGCCTAAATACCTCAAATACTGCCATGGTACATGTTTTTATCATCTTCCCCACCCCCACCCACACTCCGGTAGCACACACAAGACATCTACCATTCTCTATTTAAGAGAGGAAGTTTCCCCTCACTTTAAAGCTATGCCTGAAATACTTTACATTTCTACCCTACAAAAAAAGCTCTGTTTACTTTATCTACATCTCGTTATAATTTTATGTACTTTTGTCAGGTTGCACCTTAATCTCTGACGTTTCAGAGGAAATCGTCCAAGTTTGATAGTCCTTGTAGCTAATACACTCTAATCCAGACGACATCCTGGTCAACCTCTTCTGCATGCACTTGAAAGCCTTCTCATCCTGCCTAAAATGTGGTCACAAGAACTGAGCACAGTACTCCAAATGTAGCTAAAGTTTTATATTACTGCTCTGTGACTTCCTGATTTCACGCTGTATGGCTTTGTTGGTGACGGAGTGGAGATGCTTCTCTACCAAAGGAGGTGTAAGGCCTTCCTTCCCTCCACTAGCCTGCAGGTCACCCTTGAGCAAGGTGTAGCACCTGATTTTCCCCCCCGCCCCAACCCCTGATCAAGATCCCGTGAAGCCATAGGAACAGGTGGTGCATATCACAAGTCCTGGTAATGCAACCACTGACAAGAGACAGACAACCTTTGAAGAGTATTGATAATGGCTGGGTTCACCCATCTTGTAAAGACACTACCCAGAAGAAGGCGATGGCAAACCACTTCTGTAGAAAAATTTTCCAAGGACAATCATGGTCAAGACCATGATCGTCCACATTATAAAACATGACACGATGATGATGATGACGCCTTTGCCATCCTATCTACTTGTGTTGCCACCTTCAGGGAGCTATGAACTTGCACCCCAAGATGCCTCTGTACATCAGTGCTCCTAATGGTTCTGCCATTTACTACGTACATTTGACCTCCCAAAATGCAACATCTTGTATTTTCTAGTTAAACCTCCATCTGCCATTTCTTTGCTCACATTTTCAGCTGACATATATTCTGCAGTATCCTTTGACAACCGTCCTCAGTATCCGTAACCCCATCAAATTTCATGTCAGTAAGCTTCAATAACAGCTGCGTGCTATAAACTGAAATAAGGAAAGAAGTCAGGAGTGCTAAAGAAATGAAAGACTGTGTTTCGTTTGGACTGAGGATGTCATACAGATGCTGTAAAAAGAGCTGAACTTTATTCCCTCACTGGTTGTCTTTCTTTGACATGACACTGAATTGATTATTATGAAGCAATATTTTTAACGTATCATTTCTGTGTCAAAACTAGCAATTAATTCACAACAACTGATCTCCTGTGAAAGTAGACCATTTCATATGCATACCTTTTATTGAATACCCTGAAATTTTGTTGGTAATATCAAAAATATTGGCAGTATTGTCGGCAGCAAGCATGTTAAATGTCACTAGATATACTTCAAAAATAAGCAGCAAGTTAAAAGTGGAACTTGTGCAATATTACAAGCTACTTATAACACCACTTTGTATTCATTCATGATTAATTTTAAAAGTTTGAAGCACCAAATTATATGAATTATGATTAAATTGTTGTGCAATAATGGGAACTTTCTATATTAGACTAGCATCACTGCTGAACTTTCTTGTAAACTTCATTTATCACCTCAATACACAGGCAATCATATTTTTCTTTCAGGGGGTTATTCTGAATTGGGGAGCATTGCATAACTATATAAGCTGAGCTCTTGCTGAGAAGTCTTAGTAAATCATGAAAGACTAACAAAATATATCAGTTAACCTTGTGTATTTCTTTGTGTTGAAATATTTTGTTTTGCAAAGATTATTGGGTTGAATCGCTACATAAATTAGTATGTAGATGATAATTGGAAAGAGTTTAATTTTGTGAGATTGAGGAAGTTGGGTTTAGTGAGTGGGAGTGTATGGCAAAACAAGGCTTGCTTGCCCAGACGCATTTTGTTGTTTGTATCCAGGTAAAACATTAGCATATGGTGTTCCTCTGGTCCAGTCTTTGCAGTCTGTTCAACCTAAAATACAAGTAAGTTGTCCTTTAACAAATCATCATTGAATATTTGAGTGATCTTTAAATGTTATATGGTACCTACACTTTTATATCTGAGGTCTGCTATGTCTTTGTTGGTTTACAGATCATGTCTGTAACTAATAACATTCTGGAAGTAAAACACATAAAGAAGAAGGCAAAATAATGCTAACATTTCTTTTATTTTTCTTAGTTGGGATGTTGGTGTTACAGGCAATATGTTATCCTTTCATGTCACAAGTTCCACTTTCTGTTGCATGGAATAATATTTCCTAAGCTTCTTACAATCCTACTACTTTCCAATCCTATGCCCAATTTAACTTGTCAAGGTCTCTCGTAATTTTACACCCCAATTAAATTTACCCCCAAATCAAACTTGCCCCCAAATCCCCTTTGTTCCATTGAAACCTACCATTGTCTAATCAGTTTGCCCCGGAAACTATAATTCTGTAGTCTGATGACATAAATTTCATCCCCATGCTTTCTTGTGCTATCACATCTTTTATATAATGAGGTGGCCAGAATGGCATGCAATACTCAAACTGTGACCTGGCCAATGTCTTGCGCAGTTCTAACCTGACCACCTTGCTCTTGTGATCTGTGCTTTGAGCGATAATCTTGTATGTTTTCTTAACCAGGACATTTACCTTTCCTGCCACTTTCAGCAGTCTGTGGTTATGCATTCTAAGATCCCTCTATACTTCCTGGTATCCTTTCTTTTGTTGGGAATTCCCTTGGGTTGATTACCTCCCAAATGCATTAAATTGACTTAAATTCTATTTATTAAATTTGTGCCTACTTAACCAATTCATTGATATCTCCTGCAGCATTGACCCATCTTCCTTTCTGTCATTGCTTATTTTGGTATTGTCAGTACATTTCTTATTTATAGCCCTACATTTAAGTCCAGCTTGCCCATTCACACCATGACAAGCAAACATCTTTATATGATTATACAGTACAATTGCTAGTATTAAAAAAACAATATTCTCATTGCTATGGATCTATGCACGGAAGTGAAAAAGATTAACCAGATCCTGCTGTAATTATAATTGAATTTGAGAAGAGCAAACATGAAACAAATACTAAGCTCCCATCCAGCTATTGAAATTTTCTATACACTGCAGTAATCTGGCTTCAAATTCCAAGATTATAATTCTCTAACCGCAAAGCCCAAACTTTGAGCTTTTTTTTTTAATATCATATGTCATTCTTGTAATTTAATGAAGCTGCTATACTGGTGTGAGGCAGTAAAAGCTGACAGAAGTGTTTGAGAGTTGATGTGACAAGCTGAATTGTTGAAATAATAAAATAGCTTGAAACTTTAACCAAGCTATACTGCTTCAGTTTTGAAGTTTATAATTATTTGTTCCTTCCTGCATTTCATGTAGCAATGTATTGCTTATTAAATTAAATTTACTTATTATGTTTTGAAGAGTAGATCTTTCTGTTGCTGTGTGTTTTTATGAGTGGGGAGATCATCCACTGCAGAACATTCATCTCATGTAAATATTTATTTTAATAAGCTAGATCTTTTTCCATATATATAGAAAACATTTGAAAGAAAATGCATTTTCCATTCTCTATATAATTAAAATTGATATATTCCCAGAGTCCAATATCAATGAATTACAGCTGGTCTCATGAATATAGTAAAGAGACCTGATAGAGTAAATGACGATAAAGCATTATTGATGTGTTAATACTTTTTTGGATATTACTGAATATTGCATTTTATGAAGTATTTAATGAAAATTGCTGGATTGTTGTAAGTGCCCCTCTAGTTCCAGATGTCCTTCAGCTCACCCTACTTAAAAGTAACTCTAGATCCAAACCATGTGTCTAGCTCAGTTGTAGCACTACCAGTACGTTCAAATTAAAAAAACTGAATTGATACCTGGCATCAACCTGCTTGCCAAATCCCAACATTATTAAGTTGCTCCCAGCCCTGTCAACTTTACAAAATCCTCACAAACCTCTGGCATCTAATGTCTACTGTGGGAGAATTGTCCCCCAAAATGATGAGGCAACATTCTGCAAAGTCTTGATTCTGATTGCACCAGATTCCACGTTTGCAATCCCATTACTCAGCTTGTCCCATTAGGATAGATCCACCAAAGGTGGACAATAGTGTACTCGTGAGACGGAGTAGTCCGTGTTGTCCTCAACACTGACTCTAGCCCCAATGAAGTTGCGTGGTACAAAATAAGTTATGGACCAGAAAATCGTCTTCTGATCATCGCCTGTCATTCCTCAGCTGATGAAACTGTCCTCCACGTTAGACCAAAAAGCACTTAAAGTAGCAAGGATACAGACTGTACTCTGGGTGGGACTCTTCAACGTTGATCACCAAGCACCATCACAGACTGAGCATGCCAAGTCCTAAAGGATGTTGCTGACAGACTGGATCTGAAGTGAACCAAAATGAGAGAGAAGCCTACTTGATCTTGCCCTTGTGTATCTGCCAGTGATAGATTGACCCGTCTAAGATCTCCTTGTGGAGGCAAAGTCCCATCTTCTCCTTTCAATCAGATTATATGACATTAGCTCCAGGAACTATCATTAGCCGCAGAAATATTCAATACCACAATCTGTACCCACGTGGTCCAGCATATCCCTCACTCTTCCATTACCACAGAAATAGAGAGTAAGCCTTAGTTCACTGAGGAGTGCAGAAGAATGTGCTAGATGCATCACCAAGCAGACTTCAAAGTAATGAAGTGCTAGCCAGCGAAACTGCAGTGCAGGACTACTTGTGAGCTGAATATCGTGTAATAATTACAGTTAGGTGATCCCACAATTGATGGATGAGTTTGGAGTTCTTCAGGTCCTACTAATCTAGTTGCAAATAAAGGTGGATGACTGAAGCGTTAATGTGTTAAGGAAGAGGAGTCAGTAGAACATGTAGTTCTGAGTTGCAGGAAGTATGGGATACAGAGAGAGATGATGAGAAATAATCTAAGGGAACTGGGGGTGCAGGAATTCACATTAAAAGGGTTGCTGGGCATAGGTGAGGGAGCACATGTTAGGGTATTTTTAGCTTTCTTAAGGGGTACAGGGGTTTTTTATAGGATATGATGGATAAGCAGGAATAGGGTACTAGGATGGCCAAAGATGGGAGGATGAAGTGTAGGTTAGGGTATGTGTGTGTGTGTGTGTGTGTGATTGGATGAAGGGATTTAGAATGCAAGTCTATTGCACGCTCCGGAGCAGAAGGTGGCGGTAATGCACCATTAAGTTGGGTGCCAACTGCCTTAAAACAAGACGAAGAAGTGTTAATGATTGGAAGAAGCTCCAAGACCTTCCCCATCCTGAACATGTGAATGGTAATCATGTTCAGCCAAAAGTACTAAACAGATTATCCATTTTGGCTTCTTCCTGTAATTATCACTTTCACAGAAGGTAGTCCCTAGCCAATTTAATTTACTCCATACGATGTCAAGAAATGGTTGAGAGCCCTATAAGTAGCAAATTTTATGGGACCAAACAGGAGTAATAGTACTGAATATCTACTCTCCAGAGCTAGCTGTACTTCTTGTCAAACTGTGCTAGTAAAGTTCCAAAACTGTTATCTACTCAACAGTGAAAAATATTGCCCAGGTACCTCCTGTCCACAAAAAACAGGATAACCCCAATATCTGCAATACTACCCAAAAAGTCTATACATTCAGCAGCAGTGATGAAAGCTATCTTTGAAAATGCAATAAATGGGCACTTACTCATAGAACCTTAGTTTGGGTTTTCCTTATGGCCACTTGGCTCCAAACTTCATCACCAGCTTGGTCCAAACATGAACAAGGAGCCATGTTCCAAGGGTGAGGTGAATAATGACTGCCTTTAACATCAAGGCAGCACCTAGAGTGGTAGCAAGGAGTCCTGATTAAACTGAGGACGACGCACATCAAATGGAGAACACTGCCATGTCTGGAGTCGTAACTTGCACAAAGAAAGGTGGTTCTGGGAGGTTAATCATTGTAGTCAGATGACCTCACTGCAGAAGTTACCCAGATATTATCCTAGGCTCGTCCAACTTCAGCTGCCTCATCAATGGCTTTCCTTCAGGTCAGTAGTAGGAATATCTGCAGGTTGATACACAATGTTCAATTCTATTGCAACTCTTTGGTAAGTGAAGCATTTCACAGCTGCAAGTGGCAAGATCTGGGCAGCATTTGGAAATGGGTTAAGTGGCAAGTAACATTTACTCCACAAAACCGTCAAGGAATGAACATCTTCAACAGGAATCTAACCACCTACACTTGACGTTTAGTGGCACCACCATCAGCAAATTCCCATCATCAAGAGGGTTCCTGTTGACTGCAAACTCAGCTGAATCATTCACATATATATTGTGACTACAAGAACTGGTCTGGCAGCAACTGACACCCAAGGCTTTGTACCACCTGGCAGGTGCAAACCTGTGATGGAATGCTTTCTACTGGTTTGCATCAGCACAGCACCAACAACTATTAAGAAGCTTGTCACCATTCAAGGCAGAGTGGCCTGCATGATTGGCTCTCTGTCAAGTATCCGAAGTATCCATTTGCTTCCACCAGTGGAGCTGCAGTGTGTGCTGTTACAAAATGCACTACACCTACTCACCCAGGCTGTGCTGCGCCTCTCAAACTCACCACCTCTACCACCAGAGAAAGAAAAGATAGCAATCGATGAGAACATCATCACCAGCAGGTTCCCCTCCATTGTCCTGGCCAGGAATTATGCTGCTTCTCCTTCACTGTGTCTAGGTCTAAAACTTAGAACTCTCTACCCTGCAGCTCTTTGGAAGTTCTTCACTGGTAAGATTGTAGTGCTCATCACTGACTTCTCCGGGGCAATTATGAAGTTCAGTAATACTCTGATCCTGAAACTGAACAGGTACAGTATAAAAATGAAGTGATTTGGTTTACTATTCATATATCCATTATGATGCAGTTAAACCTCCGTCACGTTTTATTTTGGTTCACAATATTAATTGGAGATTAGTGCTAAACCTTCCATGAATACCCTTTTATTTTGAGGATCTCTTAGCTGTTTTCTTTTCCCTCCCTGACCGTGAAGGAATGTGGATAAAATAATAACAAAGCAACAAGTTAACTTTTTGTTCAGTAGGTAGCTTTACCCAGCCATGAACTGTATTCTTTATGGTGAAATAATTGAGATTTTGAATTCCCATACAGGCTATCAAAGAATGTTTTACTTCTGGGGTGGGGGGAATGAATTATCCAGTGACTACCAAAATTACTCTTAAACCTTCTCTATTGTTTCCATTTCATAGCGTTCTCATGGACCGTATGCAGTTGTCATTGTACCAACCAGAGAGGTAAGTTTTTTTTTTACAATGGTTTTATTGGGTCTCTGAATTAGATTCTGATTTTTTTTGTTTGTTTGTTGACCTCAGTCTGCCTTAGTGCTACCAGTTGAAATGTAGGTATTGCAAGGGTGGCTACATCTAGCAGAAAGCCTGAATCCTATCCTGAGAAGCACCCAAACTGTAGCATCGTGCGCTCTTTCGCTTCATGCATCTATCCTAAAATTGTTACAGCGTAGAAGACTATTCAGCCCTTTAAGTACAAGCTTCTTATATGTAAGAGCCATGCAATTAGTCCCACTGTCCTGGTCTTGCCCTCCTAGTCCTACTAGTTATCCAACAGATTTTGTCTCCACTACTGTGCCTGAAGGTGAATTCTATACACTAACCACTAAAATAGGCATTTTCCCATGTCACCTTTTTCTTCAGATCTTTTGCCAAAACCTTCATTCTGTCTCCCTTTGTTTTGACACCTCAGCTTATGGGAATACTTTATCTGCTTCGTCTACTCTTCGTGATTTTAAATGTTTCAATTAATTCCCTTATGACCAGCTCTTTTCTAAGATGAACAACCCCCACTCCTCCTGTCTGTCCACATAATTGAAGTCCCTTATCCCTGAAATTATTTAGGTAAGTTTCTTTTGGAGATTTCTAGAATTTAAAGAGTGGCAGCCGGAACTGGATACAATACTGCAATGTTGACCTAACTTGTGTTTTGTCAAGTTATGTAGTGACTTCCCTACTATTGTACTCAATGCCTTGCTTAGTAAGCTCATGGGTATCATATGATTTTTTTTAAATCACATTCATAGCCTATATTGCTACTTTCAGTGAACTCTGGACAGATATGTCTGGATCTCTGTTGTTGATCCTCTAGTAGAATTATGCATTCTAGTTTATATAGCCCATCCTCAATCTTCCTACCAAGTGTAACACTCCACTTTGCATTTAAATTCACCTGCCCTTTTCTCCCAGTTTTCCTGTATGCGCTTGAAGTCAAGTATTGATCTCCTCGCAGTTTACTTTGCCTTCAAGTTTTTGTGTCATTTACAAATTTGGATATAGTGGAGACCCGGGTCCAAATCATTATTATTTATTTACACTCAGTGGCCACTTTATTGGGTACACCTTCCTAGAAACTGGGTAGGACCATCCACTTTAAAGTTTCATAAGTTGTGTGTTCAGAGATGCCTCTTCTGCACACCACTGTTGTAATGCGTGGCTATTTGAGTTAATGTTGCCTTCTGTAAGCTTGAACCAGTCTGGTCATTCTCCTCTGACCTCTCTCATTTCAAGTTATTTTTGCCCACAAAATTGTTGCTCACTGGATGTTTTTTGTTTCTTTTTTCCTCGCACCATTCTGTGTAAGCTCTAGATACTGTTGTGCGGTAAAATGACAGGAAATTAGCAGTTTCTGAGATGCTCAAACCACCCCATCTGGCACCAGCAATCATTCAACGGTCAAAGTCTCGCTTAGATCACATATAATTCCATTGTGATGTTTGGTATGAACAACAACTGAACCTCTTGTCCATGTCTGTATGCTTTTGTGGTGCATGGAGTTGCTTCCAAATGATTAGTTGATTATATATTTGCATTAACAAGTCGGTGTACAGGTCTAATAAAGTGGCCACTGTGTGTATAAATAAATAAATAAATCAATCAGTAATTTTGGCATTGACCCCAGAGCAATTTCAGTATATCTACCAGTCCAGCATCTATTCACTCCTATTGTGACTTGTTACTGAGCCAATTTTCTATCCGCACTGCTACACCCCCGCTAATACTGTAGCCTGCAATCTTGATGACATTCTGTGGACTCAGTCTATCTGAATGAAATTAATCTGTTAATATGAGGAAATAGAGCTGTGAACCTGCACTCGTCAAGCAGTGACCTCAGATCTGCATTCATCAGAGGGTATTTGATTATGTCCTACCATTTTGTTCCCTGCAGAAGGGTTTTGTGCAGTAAGATTAACTGATGCTATCATTGAAAATACTGTTAAAAAGGTCACATTTAGCAAGAGCATTCAACTTTGTCTTTTAAGAAGTTTAAAGTGAAGAGGCAATTTGCATATTCTGAGACATTAGGCCTTAGCAATTTGTTTACTTTCTCTTTAGCTGGCCCTGCAAAGCTTTGACACTGTGCAGAAACTGATCAAGGTAAGGTAATCTGAATGACTTCCGTACCTTGTTGGAAATTTTTTTGAAAAGATCATGCATGCCATTAGGAGATTGTGTGACAATAAAGATAGAAAGAACACTTCAGAAAATTGTAGAGTAAGGAGCCAGGGAAGGAGAAGCATGTATTGTTCAGATGTTGCCATTTGTTTTCCATGTTTATCCCATCTTTGCCAATACTAAGATTGTATTAAAGATTGTAAACTATTATGAATTTAGCCACAACTGTGAAATCTGATTGACTGATACTACATGGTGCAGAAGTAAATAATGGACAAAGTATATCTATCCTCTGCACCTTATTTTTCCTGTACAACCACCAGCCCTATATCTGGTTATACAACTGTGCATTGTTCCCCTTAGCTGGTATCATGGAAACGATCATTTCAAATACTGTTCTTTATGAATGTTTATTATAATTACAGTGTGAATTAATATTCAGATAGCTGGTTTGGGCGCCGGACACTTGGAGAGATTTGGCGGGGGGCGGGCGCTCGGCTGGGGGCCGTGGTCAAGTGGTCGGCGACTTGGCCGGCTCCCCCACCGGACTTAGTCTGGTGAGGAGGGTGTGAGGACACCCAGCAGGACTAAAAACAACAAGACCTGACAAAGGACGGATGAGCTCCTTGTGAGCCAACGGCCATCTTCCATGGAAGAGATTAAAGCCTCACCATTTATCTACGAATCGTATGCTATGCACTTAGTTAGAAGAGACATGCTGAACTTGGGCGCTGCACCATGTGCCTGGACCTGCCCAAGGCCTCTGCCTAAGGAAGGGCCGAGCTCGAAGAAGCGGCTGCGGCTAGAAGCTGACACGGCCTCGGGCTCGAATTTGGCGGGGGCGGCGGCGGGCGGTGCCAAGGCGGCCAGCGAGAACAAGCTGGAAGAGAGGCTGCCCTCGGTGCTGTCACAAGATCAAAGAAGATGGAGGTGCATAGCCACCAACCCCAGATTCTGGACGGCATCCACTGACTGACTGACTGAGAGATAATTAAGTGCCAACTCCATTCTTGTTATCATCTGACATTAATATGATATGCAAAACTATTATATGTCTCCACACCCATTCCCCAGATTAATTGAGAACTAAATTTTTCAATCTGGTACCTAGTCATACAGGTTGTCAATGTTTCAAGCTTCATTATTTTCCAATATATCAAAATGGAAAGTTTAATCTTGTTCACTTAAGATGAGTCGACCTACAAGCTTGAGAAAAGAGAAACAAGTTCTTTGTCTTCTCGTGATAGTTTCTGGTATTATCCCTTAGATTTTAATTGCATTCTCTCCAGTACCTCATATAGTGATCAGAATTATATCCTGTTCAACCAATATGTGTGCACACTTATTTATTTCTTTCCTATTGTGATCTATGCCACTGCTTACAGAACCAGTGCCAATTAACTAAACTAAACAGATTGTAAGGTTTTGTGATGACTCTGTTGAACAACCATATCGTATGTTTTTTTTTCCCCACCTAATAGCCATTTATGTGGATTGTGCCAGGAGTGCTGATGGGAGGAGAAAAGCGAAAATCTGAGAAAGCCAGGTATACTAGCCACATTGGTATGTAGAGTCAAGGTGTTGATGGAGAAATTATGATAACTGCAGAGAGTTGTGGACACAGCTCAGCACACCATAGGAACCTGCCTCCCCTCTATGGACTCTGTCTGTACTTCTCGCTGCCTCAGTAAAGCAGCCAGCAACATCAAAAGCCCCAACCACCCCAGACACTCTCTGGTCTCCCCTCTCCCATCAGGTGGAAGATCCAAATACCTGAAAGCACAAACTGCCAGACTCAAAGCTTCTGTTCCACTGTTATCAGATTTGTATCAGAGAGATCCTTTGTATTATAAAATGGACTATTGACCTCACAATCTTCTTTGTTTTGATCTTGCATTTTATTGTTTACCTGCACTACACTTTCTCTATAGGTTTTGTACTTTATTCTGCATTGTTATTGTTTTACAATTTTCTACCTTAATGTATTGTATAATATATTTGATCTTTCTGAACAATATTCAAGACAGTGCATTGTATCTTAGTACATGTAACAATAATAAACCAACATCAATACCAATCACTAATTGAATGGATAATTCAAAGATTGGTGCTTTCTTGTTCCAGGTTACGTAAAGGTATAAATATTCTTATATCAACTCCAGGGCGATTGGTGGACCACATAAAAAACACAAAGAATATTTGCTTTACCCATGTACAATGGCTAATTATTGATGAAGCTGACAGGTAAATGATCTTGTGTGTCTGTTCTTTTCGGTAGAGATTTATTTTGCATTTGTCGCCGAGGGAGGATAGGACTTGCGTGTTAAACTAAAATGATTTATTGTGATTGTACATTTTTTTTACTAAAATGGGTTATTAGAGATCTGATCCAGTCCTTTGTTGGTATAAGTAATCATTTTGGGTTAGATTTTTAACAATGTCTGAATCCTTCTAAACAACATAATATGTAATGGGAATATGTCTTTTAATGTTACATAATATGTAATGGGAATATGTCTTTTAATGTTTGCTATGGTGAGGTTGTGCAGCTATAAAATTTTCTTAAAAATATATACTTTTGTAGGTATGTTTTGCAACCACTAGATGTCTCTATTGTATTTGACAGTGCAATTCTTGGGAAACCCATTTTTATGGAGGGGTGCTTTGGTAACTAATTATATTATTTGAAATAAGTGAGTTGCAAACTAATTGTCATACATCAGACTTTAAATTTCGATACCTTAACTTGCAGTCTGGTGTTCTAGAAGTGCCATTTGGCTCCATCTAGTATTGTTACTTAGCATCCTATTGAAAACCCAAAAAATATTATTTACGGAAGAAAAAGAATTATTGTTGTGTGCCCTAATGAAGGGTCTCTGCCAGAAACGTTGACGGTTTATTACTGTCGTAGCTGAGTTCCTGTAGCATTTTGTGTCTGCTATTAGGTGTTCTTCTCTCTGTCAACAGATTGCTGGACCTGGGTTTTGAGAAGGATATCACTGTGATTCTGAATGCTCTAAATGCTGTAACTATGAAGAGGCAAAATGTTCTCCTCTCTGCCACCCTAACGGACGGTGAGATTTTGGATCTTGCTTTAAAAGTTTTTAACTCTGTGTTCTTAAAAGGGGTAATGTTTGATTCTGCTGTTGCACGCCATTAGTTTCAACATGCAGCACCAGTATTAGCTCTGGTTCTATTTTGTTTAAACTTGCCGCCCATGCAATATGGATTTTGCTTTCTTCATTGTTGCTGAGTTAAAACCTAGAACTCCCTCCCTACCTTAAGAGACTTGTCATTTGTATTGTAGTAAATGGGTCATTATCAACACTTCCTGAAGGCATTTAGTGATGGGCAGTAAATACTTGGCTTTTATTTCTTGCCTGTCCCTTGCATCACCAGAATGAATATGGGCAGATGGATTGTACTCTTTCATGGTGTGGTACTTCATACACATTGCCATTATGGGAATCATTATCAGTACTGTGAAGTAAAACCTACTAAAACATCACACTCCATTCCGATATGTCGATCCATGGCCACAGTCAGGTTAGAGGAACAACACCTTATATTCTGTCAGGATAGCCTCCAACCTGATCGCATGAACATCAATTTCTCAAACTTCCAGTAATGTCACCCCCCCAACTTCACCATTCCCCATCCCCTTTTCCCTCTCCCACCTTATCTCTTTGCCTACCCATCACCTCCCTCTGGTGCTGCTCCCCCTCTTTCTTCCATGGCCTTCTGTCCTCCCCTATCAGACTCCCCCCCCCCCCCCACCCTTCTCCAGCACTGTATCTCTTTCATCAATCAACTTCCCAGCTCTTTACATCATCCCTCCCCCTCCCGGTTTCACCTATCACCTTGTGTTTCTCTCCTTCTTCCCTCCCCCCCTCCCACCTTTTAACTCTACCCCTCTTCTTTTTTTTTTGCCCCCCTCTTCTTTTTTTTTTTTGCCAGTCCTGCTGAAGGGTCATGGCCCCCAAAATGACGACTGTACTGTTTTCCACAGTTGCTGCTGGCCTGCTGAGTTCTTCCAGCATTTTGCATGTGTTTCTTTTAAAATATCATATGGTTTTACAAGCCCTGGCATTCAGCTTTTCTGAATTGATCTGATACATTTCAGTTCTGATTTAAGAAATGTTATGTTATATTAAATTGAAACTTAAAAGAAAATTGAATGATATACAGTTCTCTGCTAAAGTCTTAGGCACATATTTTTTAATATGGCCTCGGACAGAACCCTGATCTCAACATCATCAAAGCTGGGATTGCCTGGAGAGACAGGAGCAAGTGATACGACCAAAGTCTGCTGAAAAACTGTGGCAGGTTCTTCTAGATGCTTTGAACAACCTACCAGCCGATTTTCTTATAAAACTGCATGACAATGTACCAAAAAGAATTTATGTCGTTTTAAAGGAAAAGGGTGGTCACAGCACATATTGATTTAATTGTTTACTGTTCACTGCTGTTTATAATTTTTTTTGATATTTAGGAACTTTTCATTAATTTAAAAGCATCGTCGCTTTACAGAAGTTTTTTACATATGCCTAAGACTTTTTTTTACAGTGCTGTATTCTACTTCTGTGAGTTTTTTGTTGATTGCTGTCACTTTCAAGATTTTTCTCCCCCGCCTCCCTGAAACAGTGCATTTGACAGAGTTTAAGAAATTGTGTACATTATTGATTACTTAAAGCAAAGGCAAAATGTTAGAATTTTTTTCCCTGAAGCCTTCTAAATGATCTGTTTCTACCCTAGGAGTGAATCGATTGGCTGGAATCAGTTTGAAAGAGCCAGTTAATATTAACATCACTGAAACTAACCAGTCCACAACTGAGTTTGCAGCAAAAAAATTAAGCACTGATCAAGTGAATATCAGTAAAGATTCCAATAGCTATTCAATTCCAGAACAACTTCAACAGCTTATGGTGCTAGTTCCAAGCAAACTGCGACTGGTCACGCTTTCAGCATTCATTCTCCAAAAATTCAAGGTAAAATTTGCTTTAAAATAAGCTGGTGTCCTGGTTATTGTTAAACTGGTAATACAGGAGGTTTGGACTCGTAATCCAGTATACATGCACTCAGTAGCCACTCCATTACGTACACCTGTACACCTCACTAATGCAAATATCTAGTCAGCCAATTGTGTGGCAGCAACTCAGTGTGTAAAAACATGCAGACATGGTCAACAGGTTCAGTTGTTGTTTAGACCAAACATCAGAATGGGGAAGAAATGTGATCTAAGTGACTTTGACTGTGAAATGATTGTTGATGCCAGACGGGGTGGTTTGAGTATCTTAGAAACTGCTGATCCCCTGAGGTTTTCATGCACAATGGTCTCTAGACATGCCATGAGCAGCAGCTCTGTGGACGAAAACGCCTTGTTAATGAGAGAGATTAGGGGAGAATGACCAGACTGGTTCAAGCTGACAGGAAGGCGACAGTAACTCAAATAACCATGCATTGCATCAGTGGTGTGCAGAAGAGCATCTCTGAACACACATGTCAAGCCAGTGGCAGGAGACCACACCAGGTCCCACTCTTGTACCTAACAAAGTGACCACTCAGTGTATTCCACCCCAAACGTTTGAATTATTTAGAACGACATTAAAATTCCATTCAGATTTCCAATTTTGTCCAGCTTAATGCCAACTGTGTTAAAATTTGATTTCAAGGCCATTACTTTGAGGAATGAATGGATATTGTTGGCTTTTCTTATGCAAAACCTTTGCCAATGACAACTAATGGAAACTGCACTTGCTTCCCACCATGCTTGATTTCAAGTAATTCATTTTGTTCTTTTCAGATTGGAAAGAAACTGAAAATGATCATATTTTTCTCCAGTTGCGAGTCTGTGGAATTTCACTACAACCTTTTCACAAATGCCCTTACTTCATATTCTGACAGCAAGGAGCAAAAACAATTACCTTTCTCAGCTTGTAAGATGCTGTTTCTGCGATTGCATGGGAACATGGAACAGGAGGTGAGTGTGCTGCTATTTAAGTGTTGAGGCTTGAAGGAACTGACACCTGACATTAGGAAATGATTTAACTTTTGCCTCCTTTGATTCCCTCACTATCCAACACCATTCAGTAACCCTGGCAGTTTCCACAACCTCTGCCTGTGCTACTCTTGAAACAGCTGCTAAGAGCCATGCAGAAGTACCATGGTTGCTTCTAATATTTATCACCCAGACTGCATGGGTGAGATCAGAAACTCTCTGTGTGGGGAACCGCAGGGAAGAAGCATCATGGTAAAGCGTGTGATGTGCATCAGCAGGCCGCCAGACAGCCATTGGATCTCACTTAAATGGTTGCAGAAAATCCCCAGTTATTGAGACTTGCTGCTTGTTGGCTAGACTGGTACAGGGAAAACCTCAGAGTATTGCAGAGCTCTGTCTCTGGCAGGTGAAGGAAATCACTGCGAGAGGACAGGATGTGAAATTATCCTATCCCACAAAATAAAAAGCTTTGTACTTAAAAACTGCCAAAGTTGCATTCACCCTTGTAAAAAGCTGAAGTATGGCTTTAAATCCAGTTAAATTGTGTGACATTTGAGACACTTTTCTACTTCCACCATCCTCTAGTTATGAAAACTTTCAGTACCATATATGACATTGATCATTTGGGAAATCGGAAACATTGGATCATGAATGTATCTGATCAGGGATATTTACTTGCTTTATTTGTAAAGTAGAAATGTAATCAGCATTAAAATCCTGAGATTTCCAATAGGAAAAATGCTCTAGACCTCCGTCGTTTGAGCTACACTGCCTCACCTTTGTGATTGACAGATTGGATGTGGTATGGAGAATGGAGAAAATTATTTCTTTTCTTCAGGTAACGGTGATCTGGCCTGACAGATTTGATGCCCATTGCAGCTATTGTAGTTCATGAGTCAGAGCAGGCCGGGTATATCGGCCGCACACACCCTGACCAGCTGTTATCTAGCAAAGATTAAGTGGATGTGTGTCAGGGGAGGAATTTTAATGTTTATTACCCTGAGTATAATTAGTGCATTATGTCTTCAAATTAGAGCTTCAATGGAGCTAAATAGCATACCCCATATGGTACTGCTGAGTAGATGTACTGCTGCATTTCAGATACAGTGAGATTCCTCTTGCTGTCATTGTCTACAGTCACTTGCTGCTTACTGATACATACAGTATTTCTCAGTTGCACTGTATCTTCAGTCTATTGCCATTATCAAACGAATATCCTTGTTATTTCCATTCGGTGTCTACGTTGGTCGGGGTATTTTCATCCATAGTAAAAATATAAGCTTTTTATTAATCCCAGTACAGTGGATTCCGGTTAATTCGGACACATTGGGATCAGTCCCAATTTAGCAGCTTTCCCAATTAGCCAAAGTTTCATGGAAGTATTTAACAAGGTATAAAAAAGACAAATTATGTATAAATATGTATTTAAATGAAATACAGAACAATTTAGAACACTGCCAATACTACTGCTGTACTATAAAACTGTGTATTTAGTTCCTAATACTTACCAATAGAGGTATTCATCTGTGTCGCATTCTTGATTGTAAATAAACAAAATCAGCAGAGACTCCTAGGGCAGATAATGCACTGCCTTCATACAAAGCTGTCAATGATTGCGTCCTCCAAATCTTCATGTTCATTGTAACATTCAAGATGTTACTTTCAAACTACAAGCTACAATAAGTCGATACCTTCAAATTCTTCATAGTTCCTAACCTGTGGAAGTAGTGAAGTTGTTTCATTTTCACTCTTGGCTGTTTCTGGCATCTCCAAGCCTGAATGCTTGAAACCGCAGTGAGCAAAACAGTTCCAAATTGTCTTGCTGCTTATTTCTCACCAACTATCAGTGACAAAAATCGCTGCTTTTTGAAAACAAACACACGCAACTAATGCTAGTTAAAAACTGCTTGCCCAAAGCATTGTGTGTATTACAGCCACACAATTGCATGTGACTGGCACTAGTTAGAAACTGTTCAGCAACAGGTTCCTGCCCCAAATAAATGGAGGAAATCCCAGCTATTTTGTTGATTAGTTTTTGTCCTGTATGAGTTGTCCCAAATAAATGACTGCCTTGATTAACCGATGGCTCAATTAACCAGAATCTGTTGTACTCATGGAAGTACGATCGAGAGCCATGATTTGCTGGGCACTTTTGTATATGATGTTGACTTTAATTTAGAAAGTTGGTTTCATTGTATAATTTAATGATATAATTGCAATGAATCAAAGCCATTCTCTGTGTTCAAACTGAAATATGGTGGTTGGTTTAGGAATACACTATGTGGCACGTTGTACATGAATTGTGGTAACACAATCTGTTTCTGTCACTTTGCAGGCAAGAAAGCAAACTTTTCTGGAGTTTTCACAATCAAATATGGGTGTCCTTCTTTGCACTGTGAGTACACATTTGAAAGGGGAGTCTTGGACTTGGTCAGGGTAGAAATTAGGACTCTTCATGGAAAAGAATATCAGGATAGTGAGTCACCATGAACATAGTCATAGTCATACTTTATTGATCCCAGGGGGAAATTAGTTTTTGTTACAGTTGCACCATAAATAATAAATAGTAATAGAACCATAAATAGTTAAATAGTAATATGTAAATTATGCCAGTAAATTATGAAATAAGTCCAGGACCAACCTATTGGCTCAGGGTGTCTGACCCTCCAAGGGAGGAGTTGTAAAGTTTGATGGCCACAGGCAGGAATGACTTCCTACGACACTCAGTGCTGCATCTCGGAGGAATGAGTCTCTGGCTGAATGTACTCCTGTGCCCATCCAGTACATTATGTAGTGGATGGGAGACATTGACCAAGATGGCATGCAACTTAGACAGCATCCTCTTTTCAGACACCACCGTGAGAGAGTCCAGTTCCATCCCCACAACATCACTGGCCTTACGAATAAGTTTGTTGATTCTGTTGGTGTCTGCTACCCTCAGCCTGCTGCCCCAGCACACAACAGCAAACATGATAGTACTGGCCACCACAGACTCGTAGAACGTCCTCAGCATCGTCCGGCAGATGTTAAAGGACCTCAGTCTCCTCAGGAAGTAGAGACGGCTCTGACCCTTCTTGTAGACAGCCTCAGTGTTCTTTGACCAGTCCAGTTTATTGTCAATTCGTATCCCCAGGTATTTGTAATCCTCCACCATGTCCACACTGACCCCCTGGATGGAAACAGGGGTCAGTGGTACCTTAGCTCTCATCAGGTCTACCACCAGCTCCTTAGTCTTTTTCACATTAAGCTGCAGATAATTCTGCTCACACCATGTGACAAAGTTTCCTACAGTAGCCCTGTACACAACCTCATCTCCCTTGCTGATGCATCCAACTATGGCAGAGTCATCCGAAAACTTCTGAAGATGACAAGACTCTGTGCAGTAGTTGAAGTCCGAGGTGTAAATGGTGAAGAGAAAGGGAGACAAGACAGTCCCCTGTGGAGCCCCAGTGCTGCTGATCACTCTGTCGGACACACAGTGTTGCAAGCACACGTACTGTGGTCTGCCAGTCAGGTAATCAAGAATCCATGACACCAGGGGAACATCCACCTGCATTGCTGTCAGCTTCTCCCCCAGCAGAGCAGGGCAGATGGTGTTGAACGCACTGGAGAAGTCAAAAAACATGACCCTCACAGTGCTCGTTGGCTTGTCCAGGTGGGCGTAGACACGGTTCAGCAGGTAGACGATGGCATCCTCAACTTGTAGTTGGGGCTGGTAGGCGAACTGGAGGGGATCTAAGTGTGGCCTGACCATAGGCCAGAGCAGCTCCAGAACAAGTCTCTCCAGGGTCTTCATGATGTGGGAGGTCAATGCCACCGGTCTGTAGTCATTGAGGCTGCTGGGGCGCAGCGTCTTCGGCACAGGGATGAGGCAGGACGTCTTCCACAGTACAGGAACCCTCTGGAGCCTCAGGTTCAGGTTGAATACATGGTGAAGTACTCCACATAGCTGAGGGGCACAGGCTTTGAGCACCCTGGTACTGACACCATCCGGTCCTGCAGCCTTGCTTGGGTTGAGACATTTCAGCTGTCTTCTCACCTGTTCAGCTGTGAAGCCCACCGTGGTGGTTTTGTGTGGGGGAGGGGTATAGTCATGAGAGCAGGGTGGGGGACTGTGAGGAGGGGTAGGAGGGAAGAGTGGAATATGTGTTGATTGGGGGCCAACAACAGATGGCTCATGTGGGGGATGGGCAGGGGTCACAATGTCAAATCTGTTAAAGAACAGGTTAAGTTTGTTGGCCCTGTCCACACTGCCCTCAGCTCCTCTGTTGCTAGTTTGCCGGAACCCAGTGATGGTCCTCATCCCCCTCCAGACCTCTCTCATGTTGTTCTGCTGGAGTTTCCACTCAAGTTTCCTCCTGTACCTGTCTTTAGCCTCCCTGATCCTGGCTTTCAGGTCCCTCTGTATTGCCCTCAGCTCCTCCCTGTTTCCATCTCTAAATGCCCTCTTTTTAGCGTTCAGGATGTCCTTAATTAACAACTTGTTAATTAATAATTGATGTAATACTTTTAAAATTTTAGATAATCTTTGCACGTCTGGATAAAATGGAATCAAAGTGAGTAAATTCTACTTAGAATCAACCATGCTCTTACTGAAGACTAAAACAGGTTTTAGTGATCAGTAACCTACACCTTTTCCTGAAAGCATGAAGAAACTTCTAACTTGACCACCTCCGCACCATCCGCCACAAGCAGGACTTCCTGGTGGCCAAACACTTTAATTCCAATCCCCATTCCAACATGTCGGTCCATGGCCTCACTTGTGCCAAGTTGAGGCCACCCTCAGGGTGGGGGAGCAATATCTTATATTCCGCTTGGGTACCCTCCAACCTGATGGCATAAATATTGATTTCTCCTACCAATAAACAAATTTTCTTCCACCATCCCCTTCCTATATTCTCCACTCTGACCTATTACCTCTTCTCTCCTTTCCCTGGGTCCCCTCCTCCCCTTTCTCCTATGGTCCACTCTCCTCTCCTATCAGATCCCTTCTTCTCCAACCCTAGACCTTTCTCACCCACCCGGCTTCACCTATCACCTTCAGCTATCCTCCTCTCCCCCCACCCCACCCACCTTTATATTTTGGTACCTTCCCCCTTCTCAGTCCTGAGGAAGGGTCTTGGCCTGAAATGTCGACTCTCTATTCATTCCTATAGATACTACCTGAAGCATTTTCTGTGTGTTGCTCTGGGTTTCCAGCATCTGCAAACTTCCTCATGTTTATGATTTGAAACTCATAACTAAGTAGGATGGTGAAAGTTATTCTTCTAGTGAGCTGAATCATCTTCCTTCATTTTTAAGTGATCTGTATGATATTAGTTCACTACCTTCAGTTTTTTTTAATAAAACCCTTAAGGTATTGAAAATAGATTGCACCTTTCAAAATAATATAAATCTTTTTATGAAATAATTAGATAGAAAGCATCAAACACATTGGCTTACGTAGAGGATAAGAATGCAAGGAACAAAATTGCCTATAGTTAGCACCAAAATTGACAAAGCTTTCAAAACACCAAAAAAAGCTCCATGAGGGAAATGGGTGAAGCCATACTAATCAGACGGTATGGTGGAACTGTATTCTATCATTAAGTATGAGGTATTCTGAGACACAATTGCCCTTACATCTTTCAGTTATGTAAGATTTACGTAACTGAAATGCATAGTGGTTAGCGCAATACTTTACAGGGTCAGGAATCAGCGATCAGGGTTCATTTCCTGCTGTTTTCTATGAGGAGTTTGTACGTTTTCCCCATGTCTGCGTGGTTTTCCTCTCACATTCCAAAGGCGTAAGAGTTAGTAAGTTGTGGCCATGCTACATTGGTGCCAGAAGCATGGCGACACTTGCAGACAGCCCCCGGTACGTCTTTGAATTGTGTTAATCACACTTCACTGTATATTTCAATGTGCATGCAACAACTAAAGATAATCTTTAAATTTCTTTACGTGGAATTTATAACAAACAAGCCAGTTAGCCTGCAAAAATTGGTCTGTGCCTCAGGTTATACATCATATGTATCTTCTCCTACCTATTTTATCAACTGCAGACAGCATATTTTTCCATTCCTTTCTCCTTCAGGTTCTTGATTCATATTGAAGAACAACACATTAATGCAACCTGCCTCAATTCTGTTGTAGATAGCAAGTTCCATGTTCTCATTTTCACATTCTTTTTATCGTTACTTACATATAAAAGGAGACCATTAACCCATAAGTCTATGCCAGCTCTTAAAATGTTCCCAAAAGTCATATTTTTCTACTTGTTTATTTTGGCCTTTGTCAAATACTCTCATTCTCCTGCCACCCACCCACACAAGGAGAAATTTGCAGCTGCCAGTAACCTACCAACTTTTCTTCTATCAGATTCCTTCTACAGCCCTTTTTCCCCACCTATTACCTCCCAGCTTCTCACTTCATTTCCCACCCTCCCCCTGACCTGATTTCACCTATTACCTGCCAGTTGTACTCCTTACCCTCCCCACACCACCTTATTCTGGCTTCTTCCCTTTTCCAGGGGAAGGGTTTTGGCACAAAATGTTGACTGCTGATTATTCTCCATGGTGAGGTAGGAATCGAACCCGTGTCACTGGAGGTCTGCACTGTTGTGCCACCACTCTCTGGATCTAGAAGAATCCTTTACCTTATTACCTTTTCATTTGTGGTAATTGCCGTCAAGGCTACATTTAATTGGGCAAGCATTTGGAGAGGGCCATAATTTTAAAAATGTCACAGCATTGAGAGAGGGGGATTTGAATGAAGCCATGCATTGGTGTTACTGGGCTGATTTCTTATCCCTATAGAAATGACAATTAACCACTAATGGGTGTTATAATAAGCTCCAACTTTTCCTTAAACCCACTAAATACCAGTAAGTTCTCAAATTACAGCTTTTGTAAGAAATCTCAAATAAAAAAACTATCAGAATCAGGAATAAACTCTTCTTGGGCTTCCAGCCGGGTACAGGTATCGATTATAACTGATGACAAACTCTGCCATCTTCAGGGATGATGCCTCAGTAAGTCTAGTCCCTGAAGAAGATGGTAGAGTTTGCCATCGAAACACTGGTTATAATCGATACTCGTACCTGTCTGGAAGCCCGCAAACAGTTTTATCTGTCATATGTGCCGGGAAAGCATTAGATTCTTTTTTTAAAATCGGCATCAGGTTTATTATCACTGACTTGTGTTGTGAAATTTCTTATTGTTCAGCAGCGGTACAGTACAAGACAAAAAATAACTATAAGCTACAATAAGAAATATATTTTAAAATAGAGCAAAAAGCGAGCAAGATAGTGAGGTAGTGTTCATGGACTGTTCAGAAATCTGACAGTGGCTTCCCTGTGACTGCATGGCTTTCCCCTGAGCGTTCCAGCTCTCTCCCACGTGCCAAAGAAAAGCTGGTGAATTACTGGCCGCTGTAAATACTCACCAGGTCAGGCAGCAGGCAATTCTGAAAATTACAAGACAAATTTTAAATTGCAGAAGTTAGGGGTAGGCAAAAAGAACGTGGAGGTTTAGACATGAAGATTGGAGGAAAGACGAAGTTTATTCTTCTGTCTCCTTCCCCTCACCTCTATACTCAATCATTCTGCAAATTAAAATGTGTTTAATTTCTATTTTTTTCCCTCTGTTCTAATCAAAGGACACTAACCTAGAGTTTACATTTTGTTTTTTTCTTTGCAGTATCTAACCTCTATTATTTCCAGCATTTCTGTTTTTATACCAGATTTATTGCATTTGTATCACTATGAAGCCAATATTTCTTGCCAGTGCATAGCTGCTTATCATTAGATGCCAGTATAGGATAGTAAGGGTGCAGTTATGCTGCAGATATGAGTGTGATTCCACTAGCTATAGATTGGATTGCAATTAAACAGAATCCTATTGACTGCTGCTTTCATGAGAAAATTTGTTAAAATTAAGAACAAAACGTAGAAGAAAAAGGAGAACCTCTGATTTTTTTTTAAGGAAGTCCCTAGTCGATTCTGGGTAATTGGGACACATCGGACCGGTACGTTCTGCCCCAATTAGCAGAAGTTTCATGGAAATAGTTAAAAGGGTATAAAAAGATAGACCGAGTAACAAATAATGTATTTACATTTGCAAGAAAAGGTTTGTGAACCCTTTGCAATTACCTGGTTTTCTGCATTAATTACTCATAAAATGTCTGATCTTCGTCTAAATCACAATAATAGACAAACACAATCTGCCTAAACTAATAACACACAAACAATTGTACTTTTCAAGTCTTTATTGATCACATTGTTTAATCATTCACAGTCCAGGCTGGAAAAGGTATGTGAACCCTTGTATTTAATAACTGATAGAACCTCCTTTAACAGCAATAACCTCCACCAAACGTTTCCTGTAGCTGCTGATCAGACTTGCACAACAGCGAGGAGGAATTTTAAACCATTCCTCCTTACAAAATTGTTTCAGTTCATCAATATTTCTGGGACAACTTGCATGAACAGCCCTCTTCAGGTCATGCCACAGCATCTCAATTGGGTTAAGGTCTGGATTCTGACTTGGCCATTCCAAAACACAAATTTTCTTCTTTTTAAACCATTTTTTGTTGATTTACTGTAGTCTTTCAGATCATTGTCTTATTGCATCATCGAACTTCTATTAAGCTTCAGGTGATGGACTGCTATCCTGACATACTCCTATAATATGTCTTGATACAATTTTGAGTTCATTGTTCCCTCAACAATAGCAAGCTGTCCAGGCCCTGAGGCAGCAAAGCAGCCCCAAACCATGATGCTTCTTCCACCATGCTTCACAGTTCGGATGAGGTTTTAGTGCTGGTGTATAGTGGTATGCATTTCTTCCAAAAAATTCAACTTTTGTCTCGTCTGTCGACTGAATATTGTTCCAGAGTGTTGTGGAATATCCAGATGATGTTTTGCAAACTTGAGATGTGCAGTAATAACTTTTTTTTTGGAGAGCAGTGATTTCCTTTGTGGTGTTCTTCCTTGAACACCATTCTTGTTCACTGTTTTTCTTATAGTGGACACATGAACAGAGACTTTAGCAAGTTCTAGAGATTTACGCAGGTCTTTTGCTGTTACCCTTGGGTTCTTTTTCACCTCTTTCAGCATTGCATGTTGTGCTCTTGGTGTGATCTTTGCAGGATGCCGACTCCTAGGGAGAGTAGCAATAGTACTGAATTTCCTCCATTTGCAGACAGTTTATCTTTCCTTGGACTGATGAACACTCTGGCCTTTAGAAATGCTTTTGTAGCCTTTTTCAGCTTGAAGCATCACTAAAATTCTTCTTCTAAGGTCCTCTGAAAAGTGTTTTGATCAAGGCATGATGCACATAATCAAATCTTTCTTGAGAAGAGCAGGCTCTGTCAGTAACCTGACTTATTGTGTCAGGGGCTCCTCTACAACCCACACATCCAATCTCATCTCATTGACTGGAACACCTGACTCCAAGTACCTCTTGTAGAAGGCACTACCCCAGAGGTTCGCATACGTTTTTGAACCTAGACTGTAATTGTTTAAATGGTGTACTCGGTATTGTTGAGAAGATGTACAATTGTTTGTGTGTTATTAGTTTAGGCAGATTGTTTCTGGCTATTATTGTGACTTAGATGAAGATCAGACCACATATTATGAATAATTAATACAGAAAAACAAGTAGATACAAAGGATTCACAAACTTTTTCTTGTAACTGAAAAATAAATGAAATACAGAACAAATTGGAACTACTGCAACTGCTACTACAATAAATTAAACTATTAGTTTCTAATAGTTATCAATGGTACACTGCTCTGTTCTTTTGACTGTAAATGATCAAAATCAGATGGTGGACTGCTTTCATATAATGGGTTTTGATGATTGCATCCTCCAAATCTTCATTTTCATTGTAACATTCAAGATGATTGTTGATACCTTCAATTTCTGCGTAATTCCTAACTTGTTGAAGTAGTGAAATCATTTCATTTTCACTCCCAATCATTTCTGGCATCTCTAGGCCTGAATGCTAGAAACCACAGTGAGCAAAACAGTTCTGAATTGCCTTGTTAATTAATTCTCGCCAACTATCAATAACAAAAATCAATGCTTTTTGACACAAATACACGCAACTGATGCTATTTTAAAAACTGTTCACTCTAAGCACGGTGTAGGTCACACAAGTGTATGTGACTGACACTAGTTTGAAACTGCTCATCGACAGCCTCCTATCCCAATTAAGTGGCATATAAACGAAGGGAATCCTGGCTATTTTCTCTATTATTTTTTGTTCTTTAAAAGTTGTCCTAAATAAGCAGCTACCCTGATTAACCAATGGTCCATTAACCAGAATCCACTGTATCTCAAATATATGTAAATTACCATTGATACACTACAAGTCCATCACCATCAGGACTACACGTCATCTCCGAAATTTCTTTCCTGTAGCTATCCAGCTTCTCAACAAATCCTTAAGGATTTAGAGATTTGGAACTAAATTCTGAGAATTTGTATACACACTCCATGCCTTTTAAAATTTTATTTAGTGCTACAGCTTGGACAGACCTTTCCAGCCCAATGAGCCACACCACCCAGCAGCTCATCTATTTAACACTAGCCTAATTACAGGACAATTTACAATGACCAATTGAGCTACTAATTGGTACATCTTTGGACTGTGGGAGGAAACCAGAGCACCTGGAGGAAACCCATGCAGATCACAGGGTGAATGCGCCAAGATGTAACCCCTGCTACATCTTATTGCTAAGTGAACTGGTTTAGTTATTGTAATATTGGAATCAAAGGAAAGGGTACATGTGTAGGCCACAGTAGTACAAAGCCCTATTCCCCATGGATCTTTTCTCTTTCACCCATTCCCTACAATTTGCAGCCATTTAATCAGCTCAGTACCACATACTAGTGTGACAACACAAACCTGCTGCTTCCATTGTTTCCATAGAAACAATTGCACTTTGCTTTAAACAGCATTTGGTTTTAACTGTTGTAATTTTGCATTGAACTAATATTTCACAAAGATGGATAGATTAGCAGGGGACCTTAGACAGAAAACAAAATGCTACAAATATGATTGGGGTGGCACGGTTACATAGTGGTCAACACAACCGCTTTACAGCACCAGCATTCACCGACTGGGGTTCAACTCCTGCTGCTGTCTATAAGGAGTTTTTGCGTTCTCCCCTTGACTGTTGTGTGTTTCCTCTGGGTGCTCTGGTTTCCTCCTACATTCCAAAGGTATACAGTTGTGGGCATGCTATGAAACAAAGTGACACTTGCAGGCTGTCCCCAGCACAATACAGTGACACAAGACGATGTTTTGATGTACATGTGACAAGTAAAGCTAATTTTTTCTCTTTAACCTGAAGAAGAATGAAAATACACAAAGTCCATCAGTGTCTACGAAGATGAGACGTGCCCACGTTTCCAGAACAAGCCCTGCATCAGAAATCTTTGAATTAAATCTGAACTGCTCCTTTAGCATTATTTACCTCCACCAGCTAAGATGAAAATAACAGTAGTTAAATGAGCTTTCACAATTAAGTATGTAAAATGAAGTTGACTAAAGTATTTAGTTACCTTGGTGTGGTTGTATACTTTATCTCTGCTCTGACCACACTGACAGCACCAGAGAAAGTCAGAGAATTGCCACATTCACTGCTTGGTCAGCAAACTGGCAAAGCAGATTACCCATCTATTCTAGAACTCAGCTAGGTTACCATCTCATGGTAAAAATAATGCTCTTGTTCCTGCTCTCTGATTTCAGCTGACCATTAAGATTGACACATCTCTGTCCTCCTTTCCTTCATAGTCATATTCAAATGCTTTTACAGTATTAAAGGAGGTCGTTCTGCTTGTCATACCTCGGCTGGCTGTCAGAGAAATTCCATCAATCCCATTCCTCCGCATGTTATTCCAGTAGCTTATTCCTTCTCACATTCCTTTTGATCCCCGACACCTAATCCTTTGGCCTCCTATTCAGTTTACTTTACTTTATACTTTATACTTTATTGTTGCCAAACAATTGATACTAGAACGTACAATCATCACAGCGATATTTGATTCTGTGCTTCGCGCTCCCTTGAGTACAAATCAATAGTAAATATTAAAAATTTAAATTATAAATCATAAATAGAAAATAGAAAAGGGAAAGTAAGGTAGTGCAAAAAAACCAGGAGGCAGGTCCGGATATTTGGAGGGTACGGCCCAGATCCGGGTCAGGATCCGTTCAGCAGTCTTATCACAATCGGAAAGAAGCTGTTCCCAAATCTGCCCGTACGAGTCTTCAAGCTCCTGAGCCTTCTCCCGGAGGGAAGAGGAACGAAAAGTGTGTTGGCTGGGTGGGTTGTGTTCTTGATTATCCTGGCAACACTGCTCCAACAGCGTGCGGTGTAAAGTGAGTCCAAGGACAGAAGATTGGTTTGTGTGATGTGCTGGGCTGTGTTCACGATCTTCTGCAGCTTCTACAGTAGCCAATTTCCTACTAGCTCGTCTTTGAGAGGTGGGGGGGGGGGGGGGGAGGACAGGACTAAAACGCCCGGGGGAAATCCAAGTGTTGATGGGGAAAATGTGTAAACTCTGCATAGGATGATACTGGAAGTCAAGACCAAAGCTGGACTACTGATGATCTGAGGCAGCAGCTCTGCCTGCTCTACCACTGTTACTGTTGTGCATTGATTCAGAAAATCATGACTTCTGTTCTCTCAAACAATGTGGATCATAGTTTTTCATTGATTCTATTGTATTTCTTTGTTCTTCTGTGAATGTTTGCCAGAAAATGAATTTCAAGGTAGTATACCAATCACAAACGAGAAAATCTGCAGATGCTGGAAATCCAAGCAACACACACAAAATGCTGGAGGAACTCAGCAGGCCTGGCATCATCTATGGAAAAGCATCCTGCCGAAAGGTTTCGGCCCGAAATGTCGACAGTACTCTTTTCCGTAGGTGGTGCCTGGCCTGCTGAGTTCCTCCAGCATTTTGTGTGTTTCAAGGTAGTATATGGTGAGACTTACGTACTTTGATCAATTTACTTTGAACTTTGGATCAAAGTTGTTCCAAATCTCCCACCTACACGCTGGAAAGTTGTTATTCAATTATTATGGTAGTTCTTTCTAAAGTTTCAGGTAAATATAAAAGGTAAAAATAGCTGCCATTTCTGTTCATTAAAATGTTAATCTTATCTGGACTTAAAAAAAAATAAGGATACATAAACTGCCTTCCTCCTGTTTCCTGGCTAGTCCACCAGGCCATTCACTTCCTGCAGCCAGGCGGGAGAGTGACTGACCTGTTCCCAAGTCCATAGCTGTGCAAGTAATCTGCTTGCAATGAGACACATGATGGCAACCTGGTGACCTACCCTTATGGGAAGGTTGTAGGCCTTTGCTCGGCATCTTCCTGACACAGCAGGCTTACATCGAAAACTGAGTGGAGTAATGAGATTTTATTTGCACATTTCTTCTCCGTAGGCCAGTGTTGTTACAAGTTGTACATTTAAGAATGTCTGTGCTTTTCATTCCATTCTGTTCCTGCTCTACGACTTGTTTTGAACTAACTGTGCTCATATAATAAAGAGACAGGTGTGTGTTTGTCCACTTAGAGCTAAAAATGACCAAGCTGCTGCTGTCAGGTATTAATCTGAGCCGTGTGTTGGATTGTTTTGGCTCTCCTTGCTACTGCTCAGACTGCAGAAGGTGGCATTCTGCACTCCAAAGGTGGCAGATGCTGATCTCTAAACGTGTGAATCTTGACTATTTCCACTCACAGAAAAAGTGTAAATTACAGCTATCGGGAGTAATTAGCGCTGATAAACCCTTCCGAGCTCATCCTGTTTGTAATGACGCACTCCTGAACTGCTCTTTCATGGCAAGCTGTCACCAAAGAAAAATAACCAAGCAAAGAACACCAGGTTTTACTAGGTAGGGCTTTTACTTTTCCTTCCATGTTTAATCTGAGAAGTGCATTTCAACCAGAGTAATTTCTTTGTGTTGCAATAATTTTCATGTATTTGAATAAACAGATTCTGTCCAAAAATAAAAATAAATCATACAACTTAGAAACAAAAGCAGGCAGAGCTAACCCTCTGCGCAATATGCCACAGTGTATTTATAATTCCAACCGTAACATACACCTTAATGATTCAAATGTGGAGATTTATTTTCCAAGCTATTCTAAAATTTGCATTAATGTTCACATTTTGAACAACTTCCTGTTATATAGCTGTTGATCTGTAGGGTTTTATTGTTTTTCCACAGACCTTCCTTTACTAGGCATCAGAAAAATTCCACTAGCAGTATTTAAATGTGAAATGTGGTAGCTGGTCACTTACACATTCTCTTAGCCAGCTAAAAATTGAAATGGAAAAAGTCTGTGCACATGCACTCATATGCCCATTTGTAGGGTGTTGCAAATGTATTTCACCATACATTTTAATAATATTGATGGGAGACTGCCTGAAGTAGAACTCTTCATGCATTAGGTCAGTTTTATAGCCTGAAGTTTAACAGCATTACCTTTTCATAACAGCAATTCTGTTTTATTTTTAATAACCCTTAAATTAGGTCATCTTGTTTGGTGCTCATATGTTGGAAGAGTGTGCATGGCATGCTAGGATATGAGTACACGTCTGCAATTCCCCATGTGGTGAGTTTGATCTGGATTGCAGCAGCAAGGCCCATTAAATTATAACCACTGAATAACATTGTGACCAGAACAGATGACCCAAGTAAACTTCCAGCATGAGCTTAATCCAGCTTGGTGCATGTCACATCAATTAACCTCTGACAACACTCTGTGCTGGTTCCTGCCAGACTGTCCCTTTCCATCCAACAGCAATCAGTAAATACACAAAAAAAAATTTTAAATTACTGAAGATCCTTTTTCTAAAATAAGCATTTAGTTCACCACCTGAGCCAATTTCTTCAGTCCACTCTCATCCTGACACTATTACATCTATAGTGAGAAACCCATTGACGTACAGATTTTTCTTCAGTAACACCACAACTCGCACAAACACACGCACACACGCATACTGTTCACTTTGTGGGCCCGAGATTTTTCTCACAGAAACAGCAAGAGTGACTCGGTAGCACTGCTACTGACCAAGCAGACTGCATCCTAAAGGATGTAACTGCCAGACTGGGCTTCTGGCCAAGGGAAGGTGAGAGTATCTGCCCTTGCAGGCAAGGGCACCATTTTGACTGAGTGTTAAGGAAGCTCTGGTCAAATTTTAAGTTGGTGCAAGACAGGGTTAAAACTCTGCTGGCTGAAACCATACCGAGCATGGGAAGATGGTTGTGGTTGTTGGAGACCAGTCATCTCAGCCCCAGGGTTGCACTGCTGGAGTTCTTCGAGGCAGTGTCCCAGGCACAGCTATCTTCAGCTGTGTCAATGGCCTTCCTTTCATTGTAAGGTCAGGTGTGGATATTCCCCGACGATTGTGCATGTTCAATTCAATTCACAACTCCTCAGAAAAGGAAGCAATCTGTTCCCACATGCAATAAGAACAGCACAATGTTTGGGCTCGACCTGACAAGAGGCCAATTATTGCACAATTGCTAGGTGCTGACTTTCCAACACGAGACGGGCTAACCACCTCCCATTCATTTTCAAAAATATTGTCATTACTAAATCTCCACTATTAATATCCCAGAGGTCGCCATTAACCAGGAACTTACTTGAGCTAGTCACATAAATACAAAAACAGGTCAGAGACTTTCCATCAATTTACATGGCAAAAGTAAAAAAAAAAGACAATACTGTTCCCTCATTCACATTTACTAAACATCCACAAAATGTTCAAAACCGTCAGGACAAAACAGCGTACATGATAAACAACCCATTCGGCGGCTTAAACATACATTTCCATCACTCATAATGTATCGTGGCGGTTAGCACAACACTATTACAGCTCAGGATGTTGGAGTTCAGCGTTCTCTGTAAAGAGTCTGTAGTCCTCCCTGTGTGATGCATGGGTTTTCTCTGAGTCCTCTAGTTTCCTCCCACGGTCCAAAGACGTACGAGGTAGGTTAGTTGGTCATTGTAAATCGTCTCATGATTAGGTTAGGGTTAAATCAGGCTGCAGGGCGGTGCGGCTCGAAGGCCTAGAGGAGTCTACTTTGCACTGTATCTCAAATAAATAAATATAGTACTTACACAGTAAAAATGTGCCATCAACTTTGACAGCACCTTTCAAACTTGTGATATCTATGCCCTAGAATCTCCAGGGGATTTGACATATGGGAAGACTTCCTCCAAGTTTCTTTGCAAGTCATAACCACTTCTTTGACTGAAAATCCTGGAAATCTCAAACTACGCCTTCAAAAAAACAATATGTTGCATCTTTTCAAAGGAATTTGAGAATGGGTGATAAGATGGTTGTCTTTCTGAGCACACTTGAATCCTGAGAATGAATAATGATGTTTCAAACAGATACATACAGTGTATCCAATTGTTTGTATCTTAGTTTGGTAGGTTACAATTGGGCCATTGGTGGTTGTGCCAGGAAGTGTATGAACAATATAGTTTATCAACTGTATATTGAACCAAATGATTATTTAAATTAATTGCTGTTTGTTTGGAGTCCCACTCTCACAATGCAACATTAATCTCTACTGATCTTTTTGCATTTTTTTTTCTTGGTGAGGAACATTTCTTAAATGTAGATACAGTGCCTTGAAGAAATATTCAGCCCCCACAACTATTTTCATATTTTACCGTCTCAATTTCTAAAGTTTAAATGTATTGGAGGAGGATTTTTTGAGCTAATCTTCATAGCATTGTGCATCATGTCAAATCAAAAGAAAAATTCCAAAACTTGTCAATTAATTACTAAAAATTAAAAACAAAAATTTTGAGGCTGAAAAAGTATTCATCCCTTTTGTAATTACTATACTAACCTTCCTCAGATGAAATACTATATATTACCTTACCAGCTCACTCAATTTTTTGATGTAGAAAATTGGAGGATCACGGGTTTTCAATGCCTTCATAAGAATAAGTACTCCCTCTCTCTGGAAAGTCCAACAGAATGGCAGATTTTCAACAGACTAAACCAAAATGAAGACAAAAGAGCATTCACTGCAATTCAGGAAAATGATTAATAGAGAAGCACAAATCTAGGGTAGGGTATAAGACCGTTTCAAAGGCACTGAACATCTCTCTGAGCTTAGAGCAGTCCATCTTGGAAAAGATGGAAAAAATATGTAAACAAATATATACCGCCTCGGTCAGGCCACTCTTCTAAACTTAAGCGCTTGAGAATAATGGCACTCGTAAGAGAGGCTACTGTGACGCCAACAGTCACACTGAGGGAGCTGCAGAAGTCAGTGGCTGCAACTGGAGATGAAGTTCATGGCTCCACAATCTCTAAGGCCTTGCACAAAACGGGTATTTATGGAAAAGGGGCAAAATAGAAGCTCTAGCTAAAAAGAAAAGCATACCCTTTCCCATAAAGACTTTGCAAAGCGTTACTTAAAAGATACTGTAAAGATGTGGAAGAAGGTCTCAACACAAAACTGTATGTATGCCGGTAATCTAATACTGCACATCAGCCAGGTAACACCAGCCCTACTGTGAAGTATGGTGGATGCTGTGGGGATGCTTTTCAACAGCAGGGACTTGGAAATCTGGTCAGCATTGATGGGAAGATGAATGCTGCTAAGTACGGAATGAGCCTGGATAAAAACCTGCTAGCCTTTGCCAGAAAGCTTAAACTGGGGAGGAAGTTAGTCTTTCAGCAGGAAAGCGACCAAAAGCACACTGCCAGAGCAACCATGGAATGGCTTCAAATGAAGAAAATTGCTGTCCTTGAATGCCCCAGTCAGAGTCCTGACCTTAACCCAATCAAGTAACTCTGGCAAGACCTCAAGATTGTTGTCGACCGCCGCTCCCCAACTAACCTGGCACAGCTTGAGCAATTTTGCAAGGAGGAATGGGCAAAACTTGCTCCATCATGTTGTGCGAAGCTAATAGAAACTTATCCAAAAAGACTACTGGTTGAAATGGCTGCGAGAGGTGGCTCCACTAATCAAAGGGGGATGCTCCCTGTTTTTAGGCTCTACTATGAAAAAAGGAGCATGTTTCACAAACAAAAAAAAATCAGCTAAATTGAACAAAATCTCTGGTTGTAATACTAATTTATGTAAACAAAGGGTTGGGGCTGAATACTTTTACAAAGCACTGTATCTTGCTTTTCCATTTCCTTCTTTCACCAGTCCATGTCCTCCTGCTCTGATTTTCGCATCCACTACCATCAGCTTTATTAGTGACCTTAAGCAGATATAGTTCATTATCTTGAAACCCATCCACTTTCATCCATCCTGTGATGTCCTGGTGACTTGTTTCGAGCAAAATTATTGGGATAATGAAAATTATGGCTGTGTCCACAAATTACTAAATTGCTTGACTTTCTGTTCTTTGCTTCAGTAAGCAAAGAGGCATTTAAGGGCTTTCCCTTGCATAGTTTCCTTTTTTTTGTTTTATTCAGCTTTTCATATAGTTTGCATTTTTATTCAACAATATTCATACTTTATGCACCTTGCAACAGTTAAACTTCAATTTGCTATTGCAAATTTACAAACAACCTCTTAATGATGCTCTAATTGTTTGCTTAAACCTCTGTAGATTCCCTGTTTTTGTACGTTTTGATGAAAAAATAATTCCCAGCTTGAGGTTAAAAAGCTTCAGTTCATTTTGGATTTATTCCTAGAAGTGCTTTGTTGAATTACCTCAGTCAAGCCTGCTTGCATTAACGTGTTACACACATTTTTAATTACATATATTATTGCCTCTGTAATTGTTCATTTGGATCTTGTTCTTTTTGGTAATGGTACAGGTTCGGGAAAGGTCATTCATATGAATCGTGTGCACCTTGTGCTGAAGAGCTAGCCTAAGATGCCAGTCTCCTCTGGTTTCAAACAGTTGCAGGCACTTCTGACAGCTTTAACTCCCTCTTACTCCTTCACTGATAGCAAGGTACAATCTGTCGCCTAGACAACAGGGGCCACTACCCTGCTGCTGGCTTTCTGCAAAAGGCAATAATGACTTTTGGCAGGATGGTGGGATGACAGTGGCAAAATGGTGGCCCCTCCTAGTGAATCGTTAGGTTTCCCCCTCTCCATTAGCTTGCTCGCTTTGCAAGCTTCTGCACCAAATAAATGAGTCATTTGAATCCAACTGACAAGCTGGCACAGATTGCCCTGCGGTCCATCTGTACTTTCAGGCATCATGTAGTCCACCAAGTGGCATGCTGGGGTCTTGCCTCAGCACCATGTAATCTTCTATTCTGTCTGTCTTTTTTCCACCAAAAGGACGTAGCAGCACGTGGGCTGGACCTTCCAGAAGTCACGTGGATTGTTCAGGTAAGTGGCAGTCAGCCATCCTCAATAGATAAAATGATATATAAGCATTGTGCATGTTTCAAATAGTCCTTGTTCGGCTCTATCAATTTGTCATTCTTTTTTTTTCTTTCTATGGCATCTTACTGGGAGCTTTCTTTATTCCAGCTATTAATTCCAATAACAAAGAGATGCCAGGAGTCAGTCCTGCTGCCCCAGCTTTGGGGATCTAGGATCAGTCCTGACCTTGGGTACAGCCTGTGCAGAATTTATGTACTGCCTATGTGATCATAAGGGTTTTCTCCAGGTTTTCCAGTTTTCTCCCATATCCCTAGGACTTTCACTGGGAATAGTTTAAAATTACTTCAGCCTATGTCGTTTTGAATAAATGATAATTTTATAGAATGAATGGAACTTTACAATCAGTTCATAATTGATATTGGTTCCCAAGTGCAAGGCAGTGGGAGTGCTGACCTACCACCAGCAAAGTTTTCTGATGTTTTGTGGAGGCCCCAGCGATCCAAGTGAGAATTCGAGTGACCATTTTTTCCCACTTGATTGCATGCAGAGAGTGGCAAATGAAGCCGGACCTTTGCTTCAGGCTTTCAGTCTGACAGTGCAGGGCAGTAGTAGAGAGGTGCTGGGGAGAGGGTCAGAGGTTGCAATGTGAGGGATGTTATTAGATATTATGATTGACTAATTGCAAGAAGTTTACAATCTTAACTGCCCAGAACAGAATGCCCATGTGATCCATAATTTACAGGTAGCGCTTAACTGTGATTATTTTCACATTTGTTAAAGGTAAATATTGTTTTATTAAAGAAGTAATGGATGAGAATGTTAAAAAAATATTTTGGATGTACACTGGATTCTGGTTAATTGGGCCATTGATTAATTGAGGCAGCTGCTTATTTGGGACAACTCTTAAAGAACCAAAACTAATTGAGAAAATAGTTGGGACTCCCTTTGTTTATTTGAATCACTATGCTGCTTAATTGGGACAGGAGACTGTTGCCAAACAGTTTCCATCTAGCATCAGCTGTGTGCGTGTCCTGTGGCCATTAGACACAACACCATCCTTAGAGTGAAGTTTTTAAATAACATCACTTGCATGTTTGTGTTCAAAAAGCAGTGATTTTGTCAATGATAGTTGGTGAGTAATAAACAGTAAGAAAATGCTGAACTGTTTTTCTCACTTAAACATTCATGCTTGAAGATACCAGAAGCAGCCCGGAGTGAAAAAGAAACGATTTCAGTTTCACTACTTCAACAAGTTAGGAAATATGAAGAATTTAAAGTTACTGACATTCATCTTGAATGTTACAATTAAAATGAAGATTTGGAGGATGCAGTTGTCGAAAGCATTACATCAAGGCAGTCTGCTATCTATCCTAGTTGTCTGCCCTGACTTTGTTCATTTAAGGTCAATCAGAATGCTGTCGGTAACTATTAGGAACAAATACACAGTTTTATAGTATTGATAATGTTCTAATTTGTTCTGTATTTCATTTAAGTATATAATTGGATACTCAGTTAAAATGTAGATTTATGTCTTTGTACCTCTTTAACTATTCTGTGAAACTTTTATTGGTCAAAAGTACTGGTTCTGATGTGTCCTAATTAATTGGAATCCACTGTATGTAAGTCAAAGATAAAATATTTTATGCGTGTTTTGTTAGAATGTTTGAGTACTCTTCAAAGCGTATCTGAATCTACTTTACTGTATAAGTACAGGCAGCACCTCATCAAAATTGTCTGGCACAGAAGTTGCTGGTTATGTAAGCAGTGAACATTATTGTAAAAAAAAAACTTGAAGGAAATATTAATGTTCATATAATAGATGGGCGGGTGGCAGATAATGTTTAATATGAAGAAGTACAAAATAGAAAGACAAAATCCTTTTCTGAGATTATCAGGGTATAATTTAAACAGTGGGATATGAATGAGCGGAGAGACATTAGGATTTGGAGATATGAGTCATCGAGAGTTACAGCAAGAAACGGACCATTTGATCACTGAATCTGTGCTGACCATCACTCACCCATTTTACACTAATTCTGCAGTTGTCCTGTTTTTCACTCTCCCCACATACTCGTCAACCCACCCTGATTCTACCACTCACCTACACTCCCGGGGTACTTTACAAAAAGTCCAAACGTAAAAGTAAAATTACTATCAAAATATGTAAATGTCACCATATACTATCCTGAGATTAATTTTCTTGTAAGCATTTATAGGAAGATAAAGGAATACAATAGAATGTATGAAAAATTATACAGAAATAAAGACTGACTTGCAACAAATGTGCAGAAGAAGACAAATTGTACAAATAAGTAAATGATACTGAGAACATGAATTGTAGAGTCCTTGAAAGCGAGTCTGTAGATTGTGGAATCAGTTCAGAATTGAGGTGAGTGCAGTTATCTGTACAGGTACACACTGATGGTTGTAAGGTAATAACTGTTCCTGATGGCCTGGATGGTGGGGGGTCCCTGATGATATATGCTGCTTTCTTGTGGCAGAGCTCCTTGTCAGTGAACTCCTTGGTGGGCAATTAACCACCAACTCGGCATGGTTTTGGAAGCAAATCTGGGAACCAGCTGAAACCCACAGAGTCAAAAAGGCAAACTTGCAAACTCCACACTGGCCAGTGCCTGAGATCAGGACTGAATCGGGGTCTCTGCACTGTGAGGCAGCAACTCTACTGCCTGGTTAAGTCAGAGAACAGGATTTAAGAATGAAGAGATCATCGACAAAGGAAAAGTAGATATTTAATGAAAGTGATGAAATAGGTTGGAAGAAATTTTCTTAATTATAGTTGATGGAATATGAAATGATTTGCCATACATAACAGTTAAGATAGAGACCACTGAGTCCTCAGAGAGAAAAGATAAATATTTGAAACAAAGGAGATATGGGGAGGATGCAGGTCTGTGGAATTAATATTTGATTGTTCTTACATAAAACAGTCATCAATACTAAGAATTGAATAGCCTCCTGCTATGTCTCCTAATATAGAAATGATGAAAAATCATTGTGCCTCCTTGCAGAGCATGTAGATTTGTCAGGGCTGACTGAATTTTAAACACAGCAAAAGATCAATTTATATAATGTTTCTCTCAAACAAAGTGATAGTTATATTTGGCTACAAGTGTTACCTATTCATATTGGTTGTTAGCTATAATATTGCGCGTTCCCAAGGAGCTGAGTGCTGAGCATCGTTGGGCACGTTGTCATAGTGGGAGTGGTAATAAACTCCAGAATTCTATCCCAAGAAACCTGGTCCCTTCCTGCACCCTGCATTGTAAATGAGTCTCTATCATATTGTGTGTAGATGCTGGTAAAATGTTTTTGAAGAACTGAGCACTATAATTGGACTGTAACTGCAGTCCAGGGCATTGGCTGAAATACCCCTTACAGAGAACCATGTGGCCTCGTGGGTGGAAGTATGGGAACTTTCCACAGGCTTTGGAGCAGTGTCCATTGAAGGTGACCTTCAGGGAGTAATTATTTGCCTTCGCAAATAAGCAGTTATAACCACAACAGCTTGACAGCTTGGCCAGGATGTCAAAACCTGTCCGAGGTGTAAGATGCGTGGGCTATTTTGGGTCTGTTAAACTGGCTTCAGTCACAGTTTAACTGTGACATCGCTGTCTCTTGTTTCCATGGAGATAAATGGTAATCCTGCAACCTTGAGATGTTGGTGCATATATTTTTTTCCTATGACAATCACTTTTTTTTAATTTAATGTCTTACTAGGAATCTTGGAAACCTTGAGGGATATATTTCAACTCCATATTCAACCTTTCTTCATCATTGAGCCCTCAAAACTGTATCGCGATTTCATCAATTGTGCCTGCTCTTTACTCCCATGCTCTTAGGTTCATTAACAGGATTTCACTGTAGTCTGTATTTAAGAACAATATTACTTCTCTTTAGTTGTATCCTCACCTCTGAGTGTTTGTGGGTCAAATACATGAAAGTCATCGATCTACTGCTCTTTTCAAATTAATAGCTGCGGTATTTTACAGGTATTTGTTTCACAAAAACCCCACCTAAACAAGACTTGTGTGAATAAAATGTAACATTAAAGTAATGCATTCCTTACTTATTGCAAAAATAGGGTAGATAAGTTGAAGGTGCATCTACATCATGTGTATTCTCCCATGCATTTGTGGACGGATGATTTTAGCATTATGCTGATGTCCATGTAAATAAGATTAGCAGTAATCCATTTGTTACTGATGTTCTTGAACTGCTGTTCAATCATTTATTTACACCGAAGCTGAAATGGGAGTGAAGAGCAAGTCAAATTGATTGCAGTAGCCTCCAAGCTACATAATTTAAACCATTGAGGTAGCATAATTCTGAGTTGAAATATTCATCAGTGTTAGATTACAGTGAGAACCATTGTCCTTTAATGTCACTTTTTGGAGTTGTCAAGAGCTTTGGTGTTTAACACCTCCGTACCATTAAAATTACCATTTAGATGAAGTCTACACAGAAATGTAGTGCTGCTTTTCCACGTGTTGGTGAATACTACCCCCACCTAGGGCTTCATGTCAAACAAAGAGGAGAACTTGTGTTAGTCCTCATTCCAATTATACCTACCCTTCATCAATCCTTGCCACCAATGCACCTTCATCAGCAGTTTAAACATTATTATTTCCCGGACCTACAACATTTAATGATAGATTACAGTGTCGGCTTCACTGAAGAATAATAGGTGTTATTTTTCACCCTATTAGGATAACCAGATAAACTAAAATGGAGAGTGGGTTAAATTAGATTACTCTCTTAAATTCCCTTACAGTTTTGAAGGAGGCCGCTCAATCCTCAGAGTGATCCCATCTCCTATGTCCATCAACACAGCCCATCTTCTCCTGCCTCATCCTACACTAGGGATAATTTACAGAAGCCAATACAAAACAACACATCTTCCAGAGGCCAGAAAGCCCTAGGGACAACCCACATAGTTGCAGTGGCAACCTGCAGACTCCAAGCGGCACTGGAGGTCAGCATAGAACTGGAAGATGTGAGACAGCAGAGTGACCTGCTGTGCCATTCCTATGGCCAGCTCTGTTGCAATGGGTTGTATAATAAATTTGTGTAACAGTGTCAATCCAATAGAAAGTATAAGTAAATGAGCAGTTTTCCTTTGTGCCGATCCAGAAGTTTCAACTCTTTCCTGACTGTCTCTGCTGCTGACCATGTGAAATTGCCTTTAACTTATATAATTCATACCTTGCTTTCAGGGATGCATTAACCTTCTTGGATCCTCTTCTTAATTGAAGATTTTGCCAAGCTGTTTGAATTTTTCAAAACTCCTTGCCTAAAGATTTTCTTTATTTCAGCATATTGATGGATGCACATCAAAGAAGCATAGAATGGCCATGACCTACACAATACACACAAAATGCTGGAGGAACTCAGCATGTCAGGCAGAATCTATGGAAGTGAATAAACAGTTGATGTTTCAGGCTGAGACCCTTCGTCAGGACTGGAAAAGAAGGGGGAAGATGCCAGAAAGAGAAAATGGGGGGAGGGAGGGGGAGGAGGACAAATTAGAAGGGGGTTGAGGTAAGAAGCTGAGAAGTGATAAGTGGAAAGGGAAAAGGGCCGGAGAAGAAGGAATCTTAGAGGAGAGTGGATCATGGAAGAAAGGGAAGGAGAAAGGGCACCAGTGGAGGTGAGGAGAGGGGGTAAGAGGCCAGAGGCTGTGGATTTCCAGCACCTGCAGGATCTCTTGTGTTCGTAACCTACACACACAAAATGCTGGAGGACCTCGGCAGGTCGGGCAGAATTTATGGAGAGGAACAAACAGTTGACGTTTTGGGCTAAGACACTTCATCAGAATGTCAGCCCAAAACATCAGTGGCTTATTTCTCTTTGTAGAAGCAGCCTGACCTGCTGAGTTCCTCCAGCATTTTGTGTGTGTTGGACTGGATTTGCAGAATCTCTTGTGTTTATGGCCATGACCTAATGAAATGGCAGAATTGGCTTCTGATACTTGTATTGGAATCTTTTTACCAAAAATTTTGTACTTCACCACCGGATTGTACAAGGAGAAAAACAACTTGCTGTCAGCCCTAGAGTTATTGCACACAGAAGAATGCTAGCAAAACTCCATCAACTCATGATCTCATTATTTTGAAATCCTGATGGTTCAGCAACAGAATCAATAGATAATGAAGCACAGGCTGATCTCAATGCCCCAGGGCCTAGATTCCCACACTCTCTCTCAACATAGCAAGGACAGGGGTTCTTGCAATCCTCTCAACATATGGAAGCCAAGTTCTCACACTTGCCTTATGGTCATCAGGTCTCTGGTTTCCATACTCCCTTCTATCACTCCTTTTTATCGATGGTCTATGCTCCTTTCTGCAGGGCCCCATTTCCAGAGTTGCAGCACCTTGTATTCCATTTGGCAAGCCTCCCACCTGACTTTATGAGTATTGGTTTCTTTAACTTTGGTAATTTCTCCCCCCTCCACCTTCTCTTTTGCCATTGCCTATTCTGGCTCCCGTCTTGCCCTTTCCCTTCTCACCTGCTAATCACCTACCTCTGGTTCCCCGCTTCCTTCCCTTTCTCCCATGATCCATTTTCCTCTTCTATCAGTTTCTTCCTTGGCCCTCTACATCTTTCACCTACAACTTCTCACTTCATTGCTCCTCCCCTACTCACTCTTCCTGCTCCTCACCGGGCTTCATTTAACCCTTGCTACCCCTCTCCTCTCTCTCCACCTTCTTATTCTGGCTTCTTCCCCCATCCTTACCGATTCAGGCCTGAAACATCCCCTCCATAGATACAGCCTGACATGCTGAGTTCTTCCAGTATTTAAATGTGTTGCCTTCAAACTTAACTGGCTCTCTTTCCATGCCCCTTAAACTTGTAGGGTTAGCTAGGAAATCTATTCCTGTAACATTTTAAAATAAAAGAATTGAATGTGTGTTGAAGTATAAATTGAAATGTGATTTGGAAAATCTGCTGATTCAACTACCAAATTCCTGAGCTTGCCAGATTGATGCTGTTTACTGAATTATCCGTGCCATGATAAACACGGATTGTACAAATTGGTTGTTGCTTAAGGAGTGTTGTGATTGTCACCTAATTTTTCCATGTCCTTTGGAAATATCCATATTTTCAAATATCACTGCCAGTGGGAACCTGCTTTTATTTACATTCCCATCGATGACAAAAAGGGACCACAGCCACCAGTCCCGTTAATACACAGTACCACTTTCTGCCTTGCAGAAGATTAGAAAACATTTTTCCTATGCCTGAAAGAACGTTGTAAAACTAACCTTTTTAAATGACCTCATTGAAGTAAATGGAACACTTTTTTAAAATAAAATGCATTTTTCTTTACTGTTACAGTACAATGCCCCAACCTCACCTGCAGAATACGTTCATAGAGTGGGCAGGACAGCCCGGATTGGATCGTGCGGAAACAGTCTTCTTTTCCTCACTCCTTCTGAAGCAGAATATGCGAATACCCTTGTTTCTCACCAAATCAGGTCAGTCATGTCAAAAGGAAGCAGAAATTCTTTTTGTAAAGTTATTCAGAGTTTTATTTGGCTCTAAATGTTACATTATAGGTGTGGAAGTTTGCCGGCTACTCTTCCTGCAGGTACTTCAGCATCGTGGGCATGTTACATTGGAGCCAGAATGTGTGGCATCACTTATGGGCTGTCCCCAGCACAACCTTGGGTTGTGTTGGTTGTTAATGCAAGCAATGCATTTCACGGCATGTTACAATGTGATAAATAAATGAATCTGAATTATCATGCTGTGCTCATTGACCCATCTGCTTCCAATGGTTAAAGCAAGAGACTTTTGAATTGCACATTGAAAAACATTGAACAATTCAAACACAGCTCTAATTAACTTGCTTTGTCTATTGAAATCCACCAAGTAGATTCCACACTCACGCACAACTTTATCACAACTAAAATAATATGTTCTAATATAATATAGGTTGCCCCATAAAGTAAAAGATCAAGATGTCTTATGTTGAATTTGTGTTTTGGTTAATTTTAAAAGTAAGAGATGTTTTGAGGGAATTACCTTGCTTTGATTTTGAACTACTGGGTAAACCAAATTGGTCAACCGCCATCTATGGTAAGGAAAGCGGTTATCTTTTCAGATCAGTAACTTCATCACTCTCAGTCCTGGCTCAGTTGCTAACACTCCTGCTCCTAGGGATGTGCAGTAAGCTCCCTCTCCAGAGACATCAACTCGCAAATCTAGGCTGATGGTTTGGTGCCGTACTGAGTGAGTTGAAGAATGGGTAAATTGAAACATCTGTGGACGATTGTAAAAGATTTCGTGGAGTATTTTGAAGAATTGCAGGGGCTTGCTTGTATTTCCAACGTGACAGTAGTGGGGACACATCAAAAACGGTTCTTTGGTGTAAGGTGGCCAATTTTCAGGTGGGGTTAGAAAAAAGGATGCAATTCTGAAATTTAAGTGAGGCCTTGCTAAACTGGGAGCCAGTGCTGGTGTGCAAGTAAAGGGCTGTTGGATAAACCATATGTTTCAAGTCAGAATTCAGAGATTTTGATAACCTCCAATTTGTTTGAGAATAGATAAAGCCAACTGTGAAAAAAGATTAGCTGTACCTGTCACACATACATCGAAACATGCAGGGAAATGCATTATGTCGAGAATATGCTGAGGGCAACCTAGAAGTGTCACCATGCTTCTGGCGCCAACTTAACAACCCACAATTCACTAACCCAAACCCCAACCAGTTGTCTTTGGAAACTAGAGCACCCAGAGAAAACCGACATGGTCACGGGGAGAACGTACAAACTCCTTATAGACAGTGACGGGAATTGAAATGTGACCTTAAAGCTGGTGCTATAAGATGTTGTGCTAACTGCCATGCTACTGTGCCGCTATCAAGATTTTGTATATTGAGATCTTTTATAAGTGTTATCAAAAGCTGCAGTTAAGTAGCAGCTAAGATAGATATACTTGTTACATTAACATGTGTGGGCACGTGGCCAAGTGGTTAAGGCATTGGACTAGCGACCTGAAGGTCGTGAGTTCGAGCCCCAGCCAAGGCAACGTGTGTTGTGTCCTTGAGCAAGGCACTTAATCACACATTGCTCTGCGATGACACTGGTGCCAAGCTGTATGGGTCCTAATGCCCTTCCCTTGGACAACATTGGTGTCGTGGAGAGGGGAGACTTGCAGCACAGGCAACTGCTGGTCTTCCATACAACCTTGCCCAGGCCTGCACCCTGGAGAGTGAAGACTTTACAGGCGCAGATCCATGGTCTCGCAAGACTAATGGATGCCTTTTATAACATCACATACAATGTTGTTTGATTAGAAATATTTTGCTGTGCAAAGGCAATTTGGAAGAATTCAGGCATGAAGTTGCAGCAAAGTTCTTCAGAGATGTGAGAGGCAATTATGTGTTTGTGCACTTTTACCATTTTTCCAACTGGTGCAGATCCCTCTGCAAGCCATGATAGCCTTTCTCACTGTCCACTACACTCCCGTTCTTGGTGTCATCTGAAAATTTGCTGATCCAGTTAACCATATTATCATCCAGATTGTTGAAATAGATGACAAACGACAACAGACCCTGCACGGATGACTATGACACACCACTAGTCACAAGTCTCCAGTCAGAAAGGCAATCATCTACTACCACTGTATAGCCTCTCCCACGAAGCCAATGTCTAATCCAGTTTACTACCTCATATGTGGGGCATAGTACATATTGGTAGTATATTGAAAGAGACTGCGAACATATTTTAAACAAGCCCTAAAAGTTAACAGGTTGGGACTTAAAGATGTCTTGGCTATGATGAAATTACTAAAAATGTAACCAAGTAAATGCAATCACTATGAGCTAGTCAATGGAGTAGAGATTTTGGAAGGGAAAGGACTGTTAACCATGATAGATGCTACAGAAAACATGGCAAGATCATAGTCACCGAGAATGTCACTTATAACTTTATGTAAGTCATTTTATTGCTGTGGCAGAGATGAAGCTCAGTTGAAGAGATTCAATTGTAAAAGTACAAGTCAAGATTTATGTACCATCAGATTTCTGAATGGACAATGTACCAACCCATGAACACTACCTCACTATTTTGCTCCCATTTTGTAGTATTTATTTAATTTATTTTTATATTTTTATTAGAATTTATAGTTTTTTAATGTATTACATTGTACTGCTGCTGCAAAACAGCAAACTTCGCAGTGGACATACGTCAGTGATATTAAACTTGATTCTGCTTCTGATGTGGATTTGGAAAATAACATTTATTTCAGACTAATTTTCCAAATGGTTTGGAGAATAAAATATTTTAATAGGTATGTGGTTTACTAGAGTATGAGAGAGTATCGAGGGCATATAACAGTGGTATAAAGCCAAAGCATTTTGGTTCACAAACAAGAGAAAATCTGCAGGTGCTGGAAATCTGAGCAACACACACAAAATGCTGGAGGAACTCAGCAGGCCAGGCAGCATCTATGGAAAAAAAGTACAGTCGACGTTTCAGGACGAAACCCTTTGGCAGGACTGGAGGGAAAAAAAGCTGAGGAGTGGATTTAAAAGGTCGGGGGGGAGAGAGAGAGAGGGAGAAACACAAGGTGATAGGTGAATCCTGGAGGGGGAAGAATGAAGTTAAGGTGAAGTTAAGAGCTGGGAAGTTAATTGGTGAAAGAGACTGAAGGCCATGGAAGAAAGAAAATGGGGGAAGAGCAGAGGGAGGCAATGGGTGGGCAAGGAGATGAGGTGAGAGAGGGAAAGGGGGATGGGAAATGGTGAAGGATGGGGGGGGGGGGCATTACCGGCAGTTTGAGAACTCAATGTTCATGCCATCAAGTTGAAGGCTACCCAAACGGAATACACGGTGTTGTTCCTCCAACCTACGTGTGGGCTCACCCCAACAGTGGAGGAGGCCATGGATGGACATATTAGAATGGGAATGGGAAATGGAATTGGTAGGGTGGTGGGAGTATGGGGTAAAAACAGACATGTAACCTGGAAGACATGCGGTTGACTGCAGCGTTGATGTTGGTCCAATTTGAAATGTGTAACGTGAATCTGAATTGAAAGGAAAATCTGTTAACACCTAGCTTGTGTATGTTTTTCTATTTTTAAATAGAAGCTGTTGTATTTGTGTTTTCTCCCGGTGAACTTCCTTGAGCAGCGTATCTTACAGTCTGTCAACCTCTAATTTTAATTGGAAAGAGATGTGTAGAGCTAGAGAGAGAGAGAGATATATAATAATTATATCACCAGTTTTCCTGTATTCAATAGCAACAGAACTAGTTCAATATAGCAGACCTTTGAGAAATTTAATTTCTCTCTGAAAATGTACAAGGTTCTGCCTATTAACGGCACTGAGCAAACATTTTCTAGGAAGGTTGTTGGTACCAAACTCAATGATTACTTATGTGTATCCCTGCTTTCTCAGGAGCCTTGCATGAATACTGGTCAGTCTGTTGTCCCAAGCACTTCTGTTGCAAAGATTGTGGAAACTGCAAACCCTTTAGGAGCACTGTTTGTGTCCTCTGTACTAGGAAAGGAAAACGCCATACTGGGTTATTGGCCCAAATCTTAAATTAAATTGTCAGAGCTGTCTCCATAATGCTCTGTTTATAATACTGGACAGCAATTTATTTTGACGGCGTGTGTTGCACCATGCTGCAAGCTGCCTTTATGGATCATTGGTGCAATTCATCAGCTCTCACTGTCCGCTCATTCATTCACTGAATTAGTGTGTAAGATTCCTAACATGGATCTGAAGCTCAGCTGCTGTGGGCTTGTTGCCTGGCTTATCTATATGTACAATACACTTCTTAACTCGTAATAACTTAAATTGACAAAAAAAATAAAAGTATAATGAAGCGAACAATGAGAAAAGATTAAACAGAACTTCCTTAAAATCTGATGTAAGTTGTGAAAGGGGATTCTATATTTTACCATTTACTGAAAGATCCCAAGTTTATCCTGTGGCGTGTTGTTTTAAATGTCCTTTGACAGAGAACCAAGTTCTGGACAGGCCCATTACCTTGATTTAACTAGTAGACTTTCAAGCCAAAGAACCCTGCTTATAAGGTATTTTTCTCCCATTACCACTCTTGAACTCACCAGTAGTGGTCACATTATCTGTTTCTACATAATACCCAGGGTGCCCTTGCCGTCTCCTCTGTAGGGAAGTTCTTGGCTTCTGTTCAGTTTCTCCTCATTGCAGCAGCACACTGTGTCGAAGGTTATGGATATTAATTTATTATATCACTCTGTAACATGCTGTTGTATTCTATTTAACTTTCTATCCTCTGCCCTGTGTTCAGGTAACTGATGCATTGGGTGTAAACTTTTCTCTCGGATGTCATGGGTCAGAACTTGAAACATTATGACGTCCTAGTGTGTTTTTTCTTAATAGCACAAAGTAATTGATTCCCTACACAAATAAATATACAATTAATATTTATCAGTGTTTAAAACCAATTGCAGTATATCTACTGTAGTTGTTTTTTAACTTCAGCTTTGGAATAATACTTTTTCAATCTTTGTTTATAAAATAATCTTAATATATAAAATCTTGATGGCATCGTGGTAGCAAAGCGATTAGCGCAATGCTTTACAGCGCCAACTGTAAGGCCGGGTTTCAATTTCCGCCACTGCTTAGGAGTATAGATTCTCCCCGTGACCAAATGGGTTTCCTTTGGGTGCTCCAGCTTCCAAAGCAAACTGCAGTACCCAGGGTTAGGGTTAGTGAGTGTGGGTATGTTAAGTTGGCGCCAGAAGCATTTGTGGGCTGCCGAGCACAATCCTCGCTGAATTGATTTGACGCAATCAAAGCATTTCACTCTATGTTTCGATGGTCATGTGACAAATAAAAGTAATCTTTATCTCTTTGAAGCCCTGGCTGCCCATTCTGCAACACATTGCTAAAGTTTAACAGCGTTTATCTGAGCACTCAGCCACTATAAGTAACGCTTATTTGTCTGGCCTGAAATTTGATGGAACATACACTTTGCCAAGCTACTTGGGAATGTTCTTATTTCCCAATTAGGTTGCTGTGTAGCTGCAGCTTAGGAGCAAAATTTCACTGGCTGCTTTTGACTCTTTCATGAAGGAAACCAAATCCTGTAGTGTTCACCACAGAAGTCGAAGACTGTTGCACAGTGAATTAGAATATCTGGTGATTTGTGTGCTTAGTATCAACTTTGACCCACTGGCACAATACTTGATCATTAAAGGGAAAACTAATTAATTTTTTGACCTAACTTTCTGTCTTGTTGGAGTAGAATTGTTTAAAGTGCCCGAGGAGAGTAGAAGAGTGAGCCAAGTACAAAAAATATTGTAGTACTGTGATCTGTAACTTGGAGAAAAAGTGGGCAGGTAGGGGAGGTGGTTGAAGCAGGTTCTATGTTGTCATTTAAAGTTAGATTGGATAGAAATATGGACAGGAAAGGACTGGAGGGTTATGGGCTGAGTGCAGGTCAGTGGGAATAGGATAGGGTAAGAGTTCGGCACGGACTAGAAGGGCCGAGATGGCCTGTTTCCGTGCTGTAATTGTTATATGGTTATATGGGAGGTTGTTCCTAGTTCAGGGCAGCAGTACTGTGCAAGAACAGAACTGTCTGTAACAAAACTTTTGAGAATAATCATTATGATTATTTGAGAATAATTACCATTGAGGTGGTGCCTCAGAAAGGTAGTATCCATCATTAGGGACCCCCACCACCCAGGTCATGCCCTCTTCTCAATGTTACCATCGGGAAGGAAGTTCAGAAGCCTGAAGGCACACACTCAACGATTCAGGAACAGCTTCTTCCTCTCTGCTACCCGATTTCTGAATGGACATGAAACCATGAACTATTTTTTCATGTCTGTTTTTGCGCTACTTATTTAATTTGACTATTTAATGCACATATATGTAAATACCTATTGTAAATACCCGTTTTTTTCCCCTATATTTATCATGTATTGCATTGTACTGCTGCCGCAAAGTTAACAAATTTCACAACATGCCAGTGATAATAAATCTGATTCTGATGACAACAACCTAAAAACAAAATAAAACAACACAGTAGTGAATCTGTAATTGGAATGCTTGAAAAAAACTAGAGAATATTCATTTGAGGGAGAAATGTATCTATGGTCTTCTGCATTAATGACGTGTAAGAATCATAACGTGGTAAATTTTAGCAACATATCACAGAATAGGGAAACTGGGTGTCTTTAATCAGTTTCTCTTCCCCACCTTCAGTACTGACTCAAGTTGATTGTGCAGATGAGGATAATGTTGACCAATACATTTGCATGTATTCAGTGTCAACTATTAACTTGATGCTTAGCTTTTGAAGTTTTTTTTGTTCTTAGAAAGTCATGTGTCAGTTAGTAAATGTGAAGGTAAGTTGGATTTTGGGGTGTTAGATCTTTGTGGGCAGTTTGCACAACGTTGAACCAGTATCTGCTGAAGTTAATAAGTAACGTGGATGACTATAAGAAAGTTATTTTAAGTATTTCTCTCTTTTTTTAAAAAAACTAATAAACAAGTATTCAGACCATCACCAGTCATACTTAGACAAAAGAAAAATCACATCATTAATACCCCGTTGACGCCATATTCAAGTTTTCAAGTGTCCATTCTAAAAAGATGGGAGGAGTTTTTGATGTGGGTAAAAATCTGTAGTTTTCAAAGTTCAAAGTAAATTTGTTATCAAAATGCATATCTGTAAATGTCACCATATACAACCCTGAGATTCATTTTCTGCGAGCAATCACAGTAAGTACAAGAAATACAATTAATGAAAGACTGCGCCCAACAGGATGGACCACAGCCAATGTGCATTAAAAAAAAAAGAAATAATAAATAAATAAGCAATAAATATCGAGATTATGAGTTTGAGACTCCCTGAAGATGAGTCCATAGGTTGTGGGAATAATTCAGTAATGGAGCGAGTGAAGTTATTCCCTTTTGTTCAAGAGCCTAATGGTTCTGGGATAATAACTGTTCATGAACTTGGTGGTGTGGGTCTTGAGGCTCCTTTGCTTTCTTCCTGATAGCAGCAGCAAGAAGACAGTGTAGCCTGGATGGCGGTGCTCCTTGATGATGGGTGCTGCTTTCCTGTGACGTTGCTCCGTATTGATGTGCTCAATGGTAGGGAGAGCTCTTCTCCTCACAAGGGCATTCGTGTTTCTATACCAGGCCATGAAGCAACCAGTCAATATACTCTCCACCGCACATATATAGAAGTTTGTCAAAGTTGTAGATGACATAGCAAGTCTTCGTAATGGACTCAGGACAGATCCTCTGGATTGATAACACTGAGGAATTCAAAGTTGCTGATCCCCATCATCTCTGATCCTCCGGTTTCCTTCTCCTGAAGTCAGTAATCCATCTCCTTGGTGTTGCTGACTTTGAGTAAGAGGTTGTTGTTGTGGCACCACTCAGCCAGTTTTCAATCTCCCTCCTATACGCTGATGTGTCAGCACCTTTGATTGGGCCAGTGACAGTGGTCAAACTTAAATATGGCATTGCCACTTCTGACATTTGGAAACCTAATATAATGTAAAGCGCTGACTTGGATTTGATGATTGTACTCGAATTTGTGTTTGTATCCTTTTTATACAAATTGAGCTGAGTGTAAGCACTTACAACTCAGGTGAGTTTATAGTGCAGTGAAGTACATGAATCAGCAGAGCCTGTACTGAATAATCTGGACTCCTGCCTTGATTTCATATTTCCGCCAATCAGAAAGAAGGATGAGCAGGTTAATAGAATAGACCACCTGCTATCCCCTACTGTCAGTGCCATTGGCTTCCTGCCTCAGGCTGCACTTATTGCTGGTCAGGATGGCCTACGACAATTTTTAATTAGCAATTTCAACCAAATTTACAATATTTTTTCACAGCCATTATGAAACTGCATCCTTTATTCTGTGATTTCTTTCCCCGAGTGTTGGTTGGAATTTTAACGTTCGGTCCATACCAGCTCCAAGGCTTGTAGTGTGTCGAAAACTGCTGCAGTATGGTTTTGTACTGCGCTGCGCTCCTCCCCTCCCCTCCCCCTTTATGCTGTATCGAGTACATCACGCTCTGTTTGTGAGCTGCTCACAGAAGCTCCACAGCCAGCCTTGCAATTTCTCAGCCCTATGATTGCTCATTCACTGATTCATTAAGACAAGTGTAGCTTCAGCCTGGCACGGGCACTTGGATGATGGCTTCCCGCTGTGATTCAGTTCAAATATCTTGGAGACTAGTGCCTGGCCGGTTGCCAGAAGAGAATGGCATGGAAACATCGGAGATATCACCATTACCCCCTCCTCCCCACCATTTTAATCCATGATGTTTTCATTAACCTTTCACAACAATTGTCATACAGTACATTTCACTTAAATGTACCCCTGACACATACCTAGTCAGTTAAAGAGGAACCATGGATTTGCAACACATTGAAACAGGGCATTAAATAACTTAAATCTGAAGGATAAAAAAGGGCAATCTGCAAAGTTATAATTCATGAGAAAACAACCATCATAAAGCAGGTAAAAAATGCTCATTGAAATGGGATGTCAAAAGCGACTTATAGCAGATGATGGGAATCTGCAATAAATCAGAAATACTCAGCAGGTCAGACATCTGCGGATTTAGAAATAGTTAACATTTCAGGTCAATGATCAGAGTGAATTAAATGGGAAATAAAGATATTATTATGGAAAAGAATGAGGGGTGTTAGGTAGAAGAAAAGTAACAGACACTGCAGTCTTTATATTTCCATTCTTGCCACTCCTGAGGGCATTTAAATTCACTCTGAGATTGGAATCGTGTGGAGACTGCTATGGTAAAGAGCTCCTTCCACCGCAGGATATCAGAGAACCAACCCCAAACTGTTCGGGATGCTCAGTCACTCAAATTGATTTTTCAATTTCCTACCTTCCTGTGGCATCTAAACATGCAAGTTACTCATCCAGTAGAATAGCCACTAGGCTACTGTACTTGATTTATAATAAAACCAGGCAACTCTAGTGTATGGAATCTCACATTCTTAAAATGTTTCCCTTTCATCTCAAATGCTTCCAGACAAAGTAAATTTATTGTAGCAATGCCAATTTACCATTGGTTTAGATGAGGAAGTAATTCTCCTTTTATCTTTCTTCTTTCAGTGTCTCTGAAATAAAAATGGAGGATATACTGTGTACACTGTTGATAGAGCGTGTTCAAAGAAAAAAATCTGGAAACAAGGTCTGTGACTTTTCTTTGTGACTTTACTGTAAAATATTATATTCAAGTACTGTACTGTTGTCTGGTGTTAACAGTGTGGAAATTTCCTGAACAGGCAAAGATAGCTTCCAGCAATCTTAAACTTCCTCCTGATCAGCAAAAAAAGTGTGCTGTTTTCCAGTCAATGGTCGGTGGGTTTGACTCCAAATTTCATTCTTGGGTATAGGTTGAACTCCACTGCAATGCAGAGTGAACACTGCATTATCAAGTGCCAGCTTCAGGTTGAGACATTCAACTAAGTCTCTATTTACATTCTTGGGTGAACTTAAAAATTTTCATAGTACAAATTCAAAGAAGAGCAGGTGAGTTGTTCTCCATTTCCAGGTCCATATTCATTCCCTGAGATCCAACAGCCAAGAAGGCGGTTCTGCAAAACTCCATGGTGAGTGGAACTGCCTCAGTGCAACAGCTTTTCCACTCTCAAAACTTTCCTACACAGGTTTCTTTGTGCAGTTGAAGAACTGCACAAAATATCATCATCAGATACGACAGACAACCAATGAATCAATCAATCAACCAGCTATTGATGTCTGTGGAACCTTGGTGCAGTTCAAGCCATTCAATGGAAAAAAATACTCTGTTTTAATGTATAAAACAAGAGTATTTTTCATTGGAAGTATTGAGAGTGTGAAAGGCAGTTTCCATCTCTCTTGCCCTTATTTTGACTATAAGGGATATTTCTTGGGGTGAAAAAGATCAATCTCGAGCTGTTAATTAGTTTTCATAATAGGTTAATGGCACTAAAGATGCTGTGTGTATATAATGACATCAAGACGCGAATGAGTTTTGTGCTTATTATTATGTTTGTTGTAGGACTCGTCCTAGGTCACAGAATCTAGAAAATGAGTGACCGATTTCCACTTCTTCCTGCAGGTTGTCATGGAGAGTCCCTATGTTTTATAGTGGAGTGTCTCTATTTGGACCTGGAAATCTATACAACTTTATGGACTTTGGTGCTTTAATGCTTGCTATATTCTTAGAAAGACAAAAATAAAATCTATGATTATATTGCTAAGAACTCAGCAAGTTGGGCAGCATCTATGGACAGGAGTTAGCAGTTGACCTTTCAGGTTGAGACCCTTCCTCAGGAATAGCACCCAGTCCTGATGAAGGGTCTCAGCCCGAAACATTGACTGTTTACTCTCGATGCTGCCCGACTCGCTGAGTTCTTCAGGAATTTTGTATGTATTCCTCAGGATTTCCAGCATCTGTAGAATCTCTTATAATTATGACTGTAAACACAAAGTTTAGTTAACCTATTTCCAGTGACTTTTCCAGATCTCTTAATCTAGCTCTCTGTGTAGAAGTCCATTACTTTTGAAAATTTCAGTCTTCTTGGGTCTGGTCTCAATTTCCACATTAGCAAATGACAAGATTATGAATAGAATCAGGATTCAAGAATTGAAGTTGCTGCTTGAAATGATTCTTTGTATTGGTCCAAATTTCCTGGAGACCCACTTGTTCAAAGCCTCCTGACTAAACTCAACCCTTGCCTGAAGCATCTCCACCAGCCTCCCAACCCCAAGCAGAGAATTGCTCAGGTAAGCAAACCCTCAGCTGGCTGGTGAGGCCCAGAGCAGCTTCACCACATACCTGTTCACCACATGAATGCATATATTGAACTGAATTTATTACTTACATCCTTCATATACATGAGTAAAAATCTTCACACTACATCTCCATCTAAATGTGCAATGTGCAGTTTATAGTATGTGCAACAGGACAGTCAATATAACATAGAAATACAGTTGTGTCAGCATGAATTAAGCAGTCCTGGAGCATGTTGGTCCCAGCTTTTGTGTTGCGGTACTGTTTCCCGGATGGTAGCAGTTGCAACAGTTTGTGGTTGGGGTGACTCGGGTCCCCGATAACCCTTCAGGCCCTTTTTACACACTTGGCCTTGTAAATGTTCTGAATAGTGGGAAGTTCACATCTACAGATGCACTGGGCTGTCCGCACCACTCTGCAGAGTACTGCGATCGATGGAAGTACAGTTCCCATACCAGGCAGTGATGCAGCCAGTCAGGATGCTCTCAATTGTGCCCCTGTAGAAAGTTCTATGTAATCAGCCAATCATGTGGCAGCAACTCGAAGCACAAAAGCATGCAGACATGACACTGGAGCAATGTTCAAAGTACATTTATTTTCAAAGTGCACATTTCACATCATAAGTGCTGGGAGATCTGTGAAAGGGCCTACTGCATCAGTGGTCTCCATGAGAAGTCAGAATGCAACAGGAAACAAGCCAGCAATCAGCTGTACAGAAATTTGGCACTTTAGCACAGAGGTCTAAACTTTCATTTGGAGAAGTAAATACTGGCGTTTCTAAGGATGGTTTGGGCTACTGCAACTCAGTGTACAAGGGAAGTTGTTCATTACATTGGGTAGTTGTATTATGGTGCATCCAACCTCCACCAGGAAGATGTTTTTTGATGACAGGTTTATCATTTATTGGTCCTGTATTAAGAAAATACTGTTTCAAACCTTTATGTAGGAGCATAAATATCAGAAAAAAAGATAGCTGACTGACTGACTTGTACTCTAATAGGATGACAGGATTGGAACTGCTTTCTTGAATAAACTGGGAGGATGCTTCAGTTACAAAAATTCCACTGTCCACACCAAGCAGTATGTTTGCACTCTAACTGATCAATGCTGGATTTTGTACCGTGTTATTCTTCCCATTACATTGCACTGTTCATCTAACTTTACAACATCCTTGTTCCTCATTTTCAAATATATATATTTAAGATTTATTTAGTTACTGCCAACATTTATCTCCTTTCTCTGATTGCCTTTGAATTGCCACTTTGAACCATTGCAGTCAGATTATGTGAAGGTACTGTAGACATGGATTTAGCAATATGCTTCCAAATATGAAAGTTATTTTAGAGGTGGAGTAAAAGGTGGTGCTTGCATCATGTAGGTGAAAACCACGTTTGAAAGAGATGCTCAAAGTTGCTTGATTGCACCTCTGCCATGGAACCATAGAGAGATACAGCATAGAAACCTGTTCTTCAACCCACCAAGTCCACACTAACCATCTATCGCCAATTTTCACCAATCCTACATCTTCCATATTCTCATCAGCTGCTCTCCCTAAATTCAGCCACTCTCCTACACACAGGGCAATTTACAGTGACCAGCTGACTAAGCTGCTTGCATGTCTTTGGGATATGGGAGAAAGTCAGAGCACCTAGAGGAAACCCACACAGTCTCAGGGTGATGTACAAGTTGCACATAGACGCCACCCAAGGCCAGGATTGAACCTTTGACTCTGGCGTTGTGAGGCGGTGGTTCATCTTGCAATCTCTCTGACACTCAAAAACACAACAGCTGAGTTGCACTGTTAATGTCAATGCCAATTGCTTTTCACTAGCTGGTATCAAGATAACTGAATATCACAGCTTAACCCAGCGAAGAAAATGGCTGATATTTGACTGTACTCCCAGTAGATAGTCATAGAGGTGTGCAGCACTTGTACAATTGCAACATAATATCCCAGCTTCTACTCTGAATGCACCTTTCTCACCACCCTATTTTTCCATGACACTGCTTTCAACGAACTAGGCACTTGTGCTCCTTGGTCCCTCTGTTCAATTCCCTAATGCACTCGCTAGTGCCCTACCTTTCATAGTGTAAGCCCTATGCTGGTTTGACTTTCCAAAATATATCACCTGACACTTACCTGTATCGAAATCCATTTGCCAGTCTTTATTCCACTTCCTTAGACAGTGGAAACATTTTGAGGCATTTGGGTCTTCAGACAAAAATGTTAGCTGTGCTTAGTTAACAGTGACCATCAGGATATTGATATCAGGGCTTTTCAATGATTGTTAATCCATTTAATGTCACATGGAGGTAGTTAAACATGTTGCTGTGGGAGATGGTTATTGATTAGCATTTTAATGTTGCTTAGCATTCAGTAGTTAGTGAATACAGTGGATTCTGTTTAACTGGAACACATTGGGATCAGACTAGTGCATTTTGACCCATTTAGCTGAAATTTCATGGAAATAGTTAAAAAAACAGAAAAAAGACAAACTAACATTCAATTGAGTAGCAAATTATGTATTTAAGCGAAGTACAGAATAAATTAGAACACTACCGAAACTACTACTGTACTATAAAACTAAGCATTAGTTCCTGATAGTTATCTGGAATTCATTCAGTGTTGGCTGACATGTTCTTTTGATTGTCAGAATGAGCAAAATCAGTACAGACACCCAAGCACAGATAATGGACTGCCTTCAAACAATACCTTCAATGATTGCATCATCCAAATCTTCATTTGCATCGTAATGTTTAACATGACCTTCAATTTCTTTGTAATTCCTAACTTGTTGAAGTAGTGAAATTGTTTCATTTTCACTCCTGGTCGTTTCTGGCATCTCCAGGCCTGAATGCTTAAAACTGCAGTGAGCAAACAGTTCTGAATTGTCTGGCTGTGTATTACTCGCCAACTATCAGTGACAAAAATCAGTGCTTTTTGAACACAAAACACACAAGTGATGCTATTTAAAAACTGTTTGAAAATGTTGAACAATAGTCTCCTGCCCCAATTAAGTGGCATCCTCCTCTCTACATCGGGCAGCAACTTCGCCATTTCTCTTTTTTATGAGACAGAGTTGCTAGCCCACCGCTTGACCCAGTACTGATGGAACACGTGCAAGGAGCCAGCTGGATTGGAACCAGGGACCACTTCCCTCAAAGTGCGGTACTAATGCTACTACACCACCCACAGGCTAATTGAGGGGCATAGTGTCCCAAATAAATGATGGGAGTCCCTGCTATCTTCTCAATTTCTTTTCTTTTTTTAAGAGTTGTCCCAAAGAAATGGTCTGCCCTTTTAACTGATGGCCCAATTAACCAGAATCTGCTGTATTGTCTATATCTTGTTATATCTGGACATTGCCTGCTTCACTATCAAAGGTGTGCAACTGATACTGTGCAGTAACTATTGAACATTTTCACTTCTGACATCTTTACCCAGGTTCCCCATTTGTGCAGCTATGCAATTTGCCTCAACTGCTACTTGTGGCATCTCCTTACAGCTGATTTTCACATTTACCTTATTGTTGACCTGATATTGGTGATCCCTAGTTTTCATCTTGTGATGTATAAGTGAAAAATATGTTCTTTGTATCTAACTGCATAATAGCTGCTAATGGGTAAGCTTCCAACCCGTAATGTTTTCAAAATGCCTTGAATTGATTTCTGTTCTCACAAACTAATTAAAGGAAGATGAGTGGAACAATGCAGTGCTGCATTCATTTTAACAGGACTAGAATGTAAAAACAAGGATATAATGCTGAGGCTTTATAGGGCGCTGGTCAGATCACATTTGGAGTATTGTGAGCAGTTTTGGGCCCATATCTAAAGAAAGATATGGCGGAATTGGAGAGGGTCCAGAGGAGATTTACAAGAATGATCCTGGGAATGAACGGGTTAATGTGTTTGATGGCTCTGGGCCTGTACTTGCTAGAGTTAAGAAGAATGGGGGGAGGTCTCATTGAAACCTATTGAATATTGAAAGGCCTAGATGAGTGAACATGGAGAGGATCTTTGCTATAGCATGGAGAGCCTAGGACCAGAGGGTACAGCCTTAGAGCAGAGATGATGAGGAAGTTCTTTAGCCAGAGGGTGGTTATTCTATGGAATTCACAGCCACAGATGCTGTGAAGACCAAGTCATTGGGTATATTTAAAGCAGAGGTGGATAGGTTCTTGATTAGCAAGGGCTTTTAAGGATTACAGGAAGGAAGCAGGAGAATGGGTTTGAGAGGGAAAATAAATGAGCCATGATTAAGTGCTGGAGCAGGCTCAATGAGCCGAATGGCCTAATTCTGCTCCTACGTCTTCTGATTTTTTGGGCCACTTTGAGCTTTCCCATCCACCCAAAGTAGATGTGTTTCAGTAGTTTAGCCATTGCTGTTTAAATGAACAGTTATGTCTTAACTCACCAGTCCGCTCTTATGTTATTAGGACAGAAGTTATTCATGGAACACAAAAGACAAATTTCCACACAGGAACACTTGACTGTTAAATATCCAATTTCCAGTACACATCACACTCATTAGTCAACAAAATGGTGAGGCTGATAGTTGGCTGCGATACCTGCCGCTCAATTCACATCTTACCTGGGTTCTAATCCTGTACCTTGCCCTCCCACAAATGTCACAGACGTGACTGAAAACTCAGTGTGAGGATTTTTTTGAGCACAAATCCTCTTCATCCTCCTCTGCCATTTTATTTTTGTCTTCTCAGAAGCAGAATTACAGTGTTGCCAGAATGGAGAAACAGGCTGAACACACAGGCGTGCTCGGCAGGGATCTCTTTGGCTGACATCAGTCGATTATGTCCGCTTCATTGTTTCCCACAGCAAATGGCTCACCTTCAGGATGCTACAGAGGAGCAATTAAAAGGCGATTATTTTTAAAAACCAATTTGTAGGAAAACCATAATACCAGGCACATATTTAAGGATACGTACTGTACATTAAGTACTTGCTTGGATTTGGGTTTTCCATTAAGTGGCTCCTATTCGTAAAAATATGTTTCCATCCACTTTTTAATCATTACTATTTTTTTATGTGTTATGTGATGCCTGCTTTTTCTTATGACTGTATGATTGACACAAGTCACCAGTTATCTGTGCGGGCTTGGGAAGAATAGCATGTTGAAAAACTTTAGTAATTGTCTGTACATTCCAAGTACAAGATATGAATTTGTATCACACTTTCTGGATTTACTTGTTGTATAATATAGTATAGTATACATTTATGCGATAGGATAGTATTAAATGGTAATAAAACAAAAAGGCAGGTCTGTGGAGAGACGGTTTATCTTTTAGCTTTCAAATCAAGAGTTTTCATTTGAAGGCTAAAAGCTTGTTGAACATGCACTTGGAATGCTGAAGTGCATTGATAGTAAACTGCAAACAGGGGAGTTAGTTTGGTCTCTAGAATATGAGACGACATCTTCAAAAATTAAATAAAGTTTTAACTCTGTCCCTAGCCCTGTAAATGTACAAATTGTCCTTCCATTAAATGCACCTACTTACATGGTAATTAACTTGCTTTTTTTTGGAGAGTGAAATCCAACAAAATGGACCAGGTTTGGTTTCAAGATAACATTAAAAGGTTTGAGGGAAAGACTGACTGAAAATTTCATCCAATGTAGTATTACTGGACTGCTAGACGTACCATTCTGTAGGCAACAAACTACACTTACAGTGTTGTAAGAGAAACGAGAAATCTTGCAAATAAATGCATTTTGACGTCAGCTGAAAATATGAGCGAGATTTTTAAGATAATGAAAGCAGAGTGGGACATGCTAATGTGCTGGGACATTTTGAGATTAAGGAAGAGGTAATGCTGGGTCTTCTGAAAAGCATTAGGGTGCATAAGTCGCTAGGGCCTGATGCATATATCCTCAAATATTGAAAGAAGCAAGTGAGGAGATTGCTGGGGCTTTGACAAAGATCTTTGTGTCCTAGCAACAAACGAGGTTCCAGAGTACTGGAGAGTAGTAAATGTTGTGCCATTGTTAAAGAAAGGAAGCAGGGATAATCCAGGTAATTATAGGGCAGTGAGTCTTTCATCAGTGGTAAGGAAGCTATTGGCAATGATAGTGCGTGGTGGGACTTATACACATTTGGAAAGCATAGCCTGCTTGGGGACAGTCAGCATGGCTTTGTGCAGGGCAGATCATGCCTACAAATTGAATGGAGTTTTTTGAGGAGGTGACAAAGGAGCTTGAGGAGGGTAAGACAGAGGACATTATCTACATGGACAAGGTATTTGATAAGGTCCCTCATGCTAGATTGATTCAGGATATAAAGATGCATGTGTTCCAGGGTGCATTGGAAGTTTGGATTCAGAATTGGCTTGCCCATTGAAGACAGGGAGTAGTGTGGAAAGCTGTTATTCTCGCTAGAGGTCTGTGTTCCATAAGGATCAGTGCTGGACTTCTGTTGTTTGTGATATATCAATGATTTAAATGGAAAATATAGATAGGTGGATTGGCCTGTTATGGATAGCATTAAGATTGGACAATGTAAAGGACTATCAAAGAATGCAATGGGATATAGAACAATTGCAGATGTGGGCAGAAAAGTGGCAGGTGGAGTTTCATCCAGGCAAGTATGATGTTTTGCCTTTAGAGGGGTCAAATGAAAGGAGAAAGTATAGAGTTAATAATAGACCCTTTAATAGCATTGAGGTACAGAAGGATCTTTCAGGTCCATTGTTCACTGAAAGTGGATAAGGTAGTAAAGAAGGCATATGGCATGCTTGCCTTCATTGGTAGGCATGTTGAGTATAATATTTAGGAAGTCATGGCTGCAGCTATATGAAAACTTTAGTCTGACCACACTTGGAGTTTCGCATGCAGTCTGGTTACCCATTATAGGAAGGATGTGGAGAGGGAGGCTGCCTAGGTTGGAGGGTATAAGCTATAAAGAAAAGTTGGACAAACTTGGGTTGCTCCCCCAGAGCACTGGAGGCTGAAGAGATTTTTTAAATTATGAGAGGCATAGAGAGGCTAGACAGTTAGAATCTTCCCCAGAGTAGAAATATTAAAATCCAGAGGACATGCTTTTAAGGTTAGACAACATGAGTGGCAAGCTTTTTTATGCAGAGAATGGCAGTGCTTGGACTAGGTTACTGGAGTCACAATGGAAACGGGCAGTTTGGTGGAGCTTAAGAGGCTTTCCAATAGACACATGAATACGAGGGAATGGAGGGATATGGAAGATGCAGAGGAGGAGGTAATTTAGTATAAGTTGGCATCAAAGTCGGCACAAAATAGCTGGCTAAATGGCCTGTTCAGTGCTGTAGTGTACTGTTCTGTGATCTACTTTAATGTTCAAAAATGTTCTGCTGGCAGGAGAGCTGGCTTGGAAAGAGTAAAGGTCACAGACTGGGTCATAACACCATGATGGTAGTTCTACAAATCTGTATACATTCCCAGTAGGAAACTGGTCAAGTGATGAATTTACCCTTAAACCCAATTAAGCATTGTTATAGTATAGCTTCTCATTATTATTTGAGTGTTCATATAATAATGATGAAGCTTATTTGATGCATAATTGAATTAAGTGAGTGGAATAAATATTCAGCTCTAATTTAAGTAGGTAATTTCTAACTAGCTTCAAAGTTTGCAGATTTATTGAGCTGAACTTTAAAGATTTATTTTTATTAAAATAGAATTCAAAAATCATATTTGGCAACTCTACTTGCAGCTGTTTTTGTATTTTAAAAATAAATAATCCACAGGGAAAGATCACTTTTGAGCCTTGGTAAGTGTGGAGGAATTGATTAGGTTGTGTTTTTTTCCCCCAGTATAATGTTCTGCTGTACTTCTGAATTATTTATTGCAATGTCCTGACTATTCTACTCGGAAAGAAAAATCCATTTAAAACTGCGAAACCTGGTCTTCACGAAGACGAGACTGTGATTAATAGTAACTTCCAAATTGCAAGTCATGTTCTCTACATTGGAAAGTTAATATGTGTATTACTTTAATTACTCAAGTTTTTCTGAGAAATTAAGCTTCAGACGGTAATTCCTGGACTGTCATCTCTCGTCTCCCCAGCATTTAATGTGCACTGCTGGAGCTCGGTATCTAGAGCAGCTGGGCTGGGCCTGCTACATTAAGCAGATATCAGATGATTTTCTTTGTAATTGAATGCTGTATTGATTAATGAATTGAAAAATTGATTATTTAGATGCATTAAGCCATCAAAATGTTATTACTTTGTGGTTAAGCATGCAATGAATTGCTATTCTGATAACTCAAAGTAAAACTGCATTTCAATATGTTCAATATTCAAAATTTCAAGCTGTTATGTCACTGAAGCACTGTGTTCACTTTTCTGAGGAAGCAAATAGATCACCAAATTGAAGCATTCATTTCATTCTAAATTTGTTTTAATTATTACCGTGTCATTTTAAAAGAATTATGATGGTACAGATGAGACCATTCAGTTGATGCTAGATCTGTTTCTCCATTCTTCCTCTGTAGCTCTGAGGCTTTAAAAGACATTGGTCAGACTGCACTTGGAGTATTGTGAGCAGTTTTGGGCCCCTTATCTAAGAAAGGATGTGCTGGCAATGGAGAGGATCCAGAGGAGGTTCACAAATACTATCCTGAGAATGACAGTTTAATGAATGAGGAGTGTTTGATGTCTCCAGGCTTGTACTTGCTGGAGTTTAGAAGAATGAGGGGAGATCTCATTAAAACCTACTGAATATTGTAAGGCTTAGATAAAGTGAACATGGAGAGGATGTTTCCAATTATGACAAAGTCTAGGACCAGAGGGTACAGCCTCAGATTAGACGGACACCCCTCTAGAACAGTGAAGCAACTGCCGCTGCTACTGTGCAATCGAGAATCTCTGGAGGGAAGGCCCCAAAATCCTCGGCTTTGCTTGCTGCTGGCGACCGGGGCTGGGGTCGAAGCATTCGGCAGAGATGGTGCTCGGTGTTGGAGGGCTGGTCAGAGCTCAAAGTTTTCAGACGACTCAGAGTCGGACTGTGGTCGGGTACGGCAGGGAGAGTTTTCTTCCTTCTCCCGTCTGCATGAGATGTGGGACTTTCGAGAGACTTTTAACTTTTTTACCGTGCTCACGGCCTGTTCTTCATCAAGTTATGGTATTGCTTGCACTGTTGTAACTATATGTTATAATTATGTGGTTTTTGTCAGTTTTTCTGTCTTGGTCTGTCCTATGTTTCTGTGATATCACACCGGAGGAATATTGTATCATTTCTTAATGCATGCATTACTAAATGACAATAAAAGAGGGCTGCGTATCCTCATAACCTAAAAAAAAATAGAGTAGTTTCTTTAGCCAGAGGTTGGTGAATCTATAGAATTCATTGCTACAGATTATACCAAGTTATTAGGTATATAAAGTGGAGGTTGATAGATTCTTCCTTAAAAATTGTAGGCTGAAAGCAGGAAGATCAGATCCAGAGGGATAGTAAATCAACCATGATTGAATGGCAGAGCAGATTTGATGGGCTGAATGGCCTAATTCTGCTCTTATGTCATGGTCTTTGTAAATTATTATCAATGTATTGCCACAAACACTCTTAAATGAACTGATGGAGATTGGGAGTAAGTGAGCCTCTCAGAGTTACTAGGTTGATAACATGTAGCTGACCACTGGATGTTCAGAGGGGAGATAAAAAAGAAAATAAGAGAGTTGAGAAGATTGCCAGCAAATATTAATGGGAATCCAAAAATATTCTCTAGGTATGTAATTGGTTAAATATTGTGAAAGGAAAGATGGAGCCAATAAGGGGCCAGAAAAGAGATCTGATCATGGAGTTAGAGGGCAGATCTAAGGTACTGGGCAAGTTCTTTACATTGTTATTTACCAAAGAAGAAAAGGTATGGGAAGCTCAGCAAAACTAGACTTTAATACTTCGGATGGGCTAAAATTTATTAGAGGAGGTAATAGGAAGAATATTTGCAGTTAGAGTCTAAATCAGTATCACTGGCATATGTCGTGAAATTTGTTGTTTTGCTACAGCAGTACATTGCAATACGTGATAATAAAACAATATAAGTTACAATAAGAAAAATATCAAATTATGCAAAAAGAAAAACTAAATACTGAGGTTGTGTACATGGGTTCATTGTCCATTCAGAAATCTGATACAGGAGGAGAAGAAGCTGTTCCTAAAACTCTGCGTGTGTCTTCAGGCTCCTGTACCACCTCCTGGGTGGCAGCAATGTTTTAAGTGAGTGGGGTCTTTAATGATGGATGCTGCCTTTTTGAGGCATCACCTTCTGAAGATGCCCTGGATGCTGGGGAGGCTACTGCCCATGATTGACCTGGCTGAGTTCTCGAGTTTCTGCTGCTTTTTCTGATTCTGTGCAGTGGCCCCTTCATACCAGACGGTGACGCAGCCAGTTGGAATGCTCTCCATGGTATATCTATAAATTTGCAAGTCTTTGGTGGCATACCAAGTCTCTTCAAATTCCTAAAGAAATATAACTGCTATCGAGCTTTCTTTGTAATTGCATCAATATGTTGGACCCAGCATAGGTCTTCAGGGATTTTGACACGCAGTAACTTGAAAATGTTCACCCTTTCCACTGCTGACCCCTCGATGAAGACTGGTGTGTGATCCCTCGACTTCCTCTTCCTGAAATCCATAATCAATTCCTTGGTCTTATTGTTGTTGAATGCAAGGGTGTTGTTGTGACACCACTTAACCAGCTGATCTATGTCGCTCCTGTATGCCTCCTCTTCACCATCTGAACTTCTATCAGCAAATTTATAGTTGGCCTTTGAGCTGTGCCTAGCAACACAGTCATGGGTATAGAGTAGACCAGAGCAGTGGGCTAAACGTGCATCCTTGAGGTGGGCCAGTCTTGATTGTCAGTGAGAAGGAAGTGCAGTTTCAGATTTGCATAAACTGTAGTTTCCCAATGAGGAAGTCAAGGATCTAGTTGCAGAGGGAGATACGGAGGCCCAGGCTTTGGAGCTTGTTCACTAGTGATTTGTTGAATGCTGGGTTTGTAATCAGTAAACGGCTGGATATTGGTATTTCCACTGTCCAGGTGATTGAATGCCAAGTGGAGAGCCAATGGGTTTGCGTCCACTCTAGACCTATTGTGGTAATAGGCAAATTGCAGTATGTCTAGGTCCTTGTTTAAGCAGGAGTTTATTGACCAACCTCTCAAGGCACTTCATCACAGTAGATGTGAGTGCAACTGGGTGATGGTCATTGAGGCAGCTCATCATGCTCTTCTTCTGCACCGGTATGATTGACATAGGTAGGAACGTCTGACTACAGCAGTGAGAGATTGAAGATGTCCTTGAACACTCCCGCCAGTTGGTTGGCACAAGTTTTCAGTGCCCTGCCAGGTACACCGTCAGGTCTGGTGCCTTGCATAAGGTTAAAGTGCATAAGTCCCCTGAACCAGATGGGTTGATGAGACAGTAAGGTAGGACATTACAAGCCATAATCTTCCAAATCTTATAAATTTAGGCTGGAGCCTGAGAGCTGCAAAACTCCAAAGTTTGTGCCTTTGATCAAACAGAATCAATGTAGAAATAAACCCAGTAACTACGGATTAAGTCAGTTTAATCTTGGTGGTGGGGACAGTTCTGGAAGCTAATCAGGGACAGAATTAACAGGCGGACAAATTGTGGTTGATTAGAGAAAATGAGTGTGGGCTGACTGAAGGCAAATCATGTCCAACTAACCTGATAAGGATTTTTGAATAAGGTGACAGAATGTGTCAGTGAGGAAGTAAATGGTACTGATGCATTTTTTTAAGCCTGTAGTATGCTGAATTAATTGGATAATTTCCCCCCTGGAGTATTATGATACCAAAAGCGCCAATGAAATTTTAGTAGAGGAACTTCTAATTAATGCCATTCGTCAAGTAATATGTTTATCCAATGTCGTGACTAAATATAGTGATGAAGAGTTCTCATTCCTTCAATACTTTATAGTTTAGCAAGAATGAAGAATTATAGAATGTACTTGCAAGCTTGAATGTTTCTGTGCTTTTTAAATTATTCTCACTGGATCTAAATTAGACCTAATGTGATTATACAGCAGGTAGCATGCGGTTACAGCTTCTGGTGCAATTATACCGGAAGTAAGTTTTTATTTTGACTCACATATTCAACTTAAACAATTTTGCTTAAACAATTGTATATGTTAGAAAAGGCCATTAAGAGCCCTACCAGCTTTTAAGTCAGCACTTTTTCTATAATATAAAATCTACTTTTTTTTTTGCTTCTGCTATTCTTTCTGGCAAATCATTCTGTATTTCTCATATTTTGCTGTACAAATTCTTAATGTTTCCACATTATTTCTTACAAATGTACATGCTTCTGTCCTTTGAGTTAACAATAAACATTGCTGATGTGACAAAAATATTAATTTACTAATGTTACAGTGTGAAAATTTAGAAGGTGCAAGCTTTCAGATGTAATCTCTCCTGCATAGTTTAATCACCTCATGGCTGACGAATGACAAGTCTCTCCCACACAGAAGGATGCGTCGTTAGGCTGCCTCTTTGCACCACTGTCTAATTGGCCATGGAGAGTTGCATGTCAAGTGTGCCCACTATGCTCAGTGCACTGGCCTCCTGGTGAAGCTTATTTGCTTCCACTGCAAGTTTAATTTCAGAAATTAACAACAGAAAGTGCAAAGAATTAGAGTACACTTACAAAATGCTGGAGGAACTCAGCAGGTCAGGCAGCTCTATGGAAAGGAATCATTTCAGGCTGAGGCTCTTCTTCGGGACTGGAAAGGAAGGGGCAAGAAGCCAGAATACTGTTGGGGGGGGGGGTGTAAACTAGAAAATGAGAAGGTAGGTGGGTAGGGGATGAAGTGAGAAGCTGAGAGGTGATAGGTGGAAAAGATAAAGGGCTGAAGCAGCTGGAATCTAGTAGATGAGGAAAGTGGACTAATGGCATGCTGGTCTTCATAACAAGGGGAATTGAGTATAGGAGCAAAGGGGTCCTCCTGCAGTTGTACAGGTCCTTGGTGAGACAACACCTGGAATATTGTGTACAGTTTTGGTCTCCAAATTTGAGGAAGGACATTCTAGATATTGAGGGAGTGCAGTGTAGGTTCACGAGGTTAATTCCCAGGATGGCGGGACTGTCATATGTTGAAAGATTGGAGGGACTGGGGTTGTTTACACTGGAATTTAGAAGGATGAGAGGGGATCTGATTGAAACATATGAGATTATTAAGGGATTGGACACGCTGGAGGCAGGAAGCACATTCCCGATGTTTGGGGAGTCCAAAACCAGAGGCCACAGTTTAAGTTGAGGGGTAGACAATTTAGAACGGAGTTGAGGAAAAACGTTTTCACACAGAGGGTTGTGGTTCTGTGGAATGCTCTACCTCAGAAGGCAGTGGAGGCCAATTCTCTGGATTCTTTCAAAAAAGAGTTAGAGGTCTTAAAGATAGCGGAGAGAAGGGATATGGGGAGAAGGCAGGAAAAGGGTACTGATTGTGGATGATCAGCCATAATCACAGTGAATGGTGGTGCTAGCTCGAAGGGCTGAATGGCCTACTCCTGCACCTATTGTCTATTGGACTACTGGAGAAAGGGAACGAAGAAGGGCATCAGGGACAGGTGAGGAGAAGAGAAGCCAGAATGGGCAATAGAAGAAGTGGGGAGGGAAAGGGGGGAAAAATCAACAGGATCTCTGGACAAAGAAACAATCGACATTTCAAGTCCTGGCCTTTCATCAGAAAGTGTATTTTGCTTTGCATTAAGACCCCTAATAGAGATAGTCACCCCTAAGAGTCAGGAGACAGGTAGCTGGGTGACTGTCAGGAGAGGGAAGCAGAATAGACAGAGTGAGCACAGCACCCCTGTGGACGTTCCCACCAATAATAAGTACATCGTTTTGGATACTGTTGATGGGGATGACCTACCAGGGACAAGTTGCAGTGGTTGCGTCTCTGGCACTGAGATGGGACCCTCAACTCAGAAGGGAAGGAGGGAAAAGAGAGCAGTAGTGACAGGGGATTCGATAGTTAGGCGGACAGATGAGAGGTTCTGTGGAAGAGATCGAGAATCCCGGATGGTCTGTTGCCTCCCTGCTGCCAAGGTCCGCGATACCTCGGATCGAGTTTTCGGTATTCTCAAGAGGGAGGGTGAGCAGCCGGATGTCGTGGTCCATGTAGGGACCAATGACGTGGGTAGGAAGAGTGAGGAGGTCCTGAGAGGTGAGTTTAGGGAGTTAGGCGCCAAGATAAAGGACAGGACCTCCAGGATAGCAATCTCAGGATTGCTACCAGTGCCACGTGCAGGCGGGTTTAGAAATAGTAAGATAGCGCAGATCAACATGTGGCTGAAGACGTGGTGCAGGAGGGAGGGCTTCAGATTTATAGATAATTGGGCAGTTTTCCAGGGAAGGTGGGACCTGTTCCGGCGGGACAGTCTACATCTGAACTGGAGGGGGGCAATTATTCTTGCAGGTAGGTTTGCTAGAGAGGCTCCGGTGGATTTAAACTAGATACGAGGGGTGAGGGGAACCAGAGTGTAGGAACAGATGTAGGGAAGAAGGAAGAAAAAGAAAATAGTAAAGTTGTTTGCACCGTTAGTGATAAACAGAGAGAAAGAGGTGGAAAATTTCTTAAATGCATTTATTTTAATGCTAGGAGCATTATAAGAAAGGTGGATAAGCTTAAAGCATGGATTGATACCTGGAAGTATGATGTGGTAGCTATTAGTGAAACATTGTTACAGAAGGGGTGTGATTGGCAACTGAATATTCCTGGATTTAATTGCTTCAGGTGTTATAGAACCGGAGGGATAAGAGGGAGAGGTGTTGCATTGCTTGTCAGAGAAAATATTACAGCGGTGCTCTGGCAGGATAGATTAGAGGGCTCGTCTAGGGAGGCTATTTGGGTGGAATTGAGGAATGGGAAAGGTGTAGTAACTCTTCTGGGGGTGTATTATAGACCACCAAATGGGGAGCGAGAATTGGAGGAACAAATTTGTAAGGAGATAGCAGATATTTGTAGTAATCATAAGGTTGTGATTGTGGCAGATTTTAATTTTCCACACATAGACGGGGAAGCCCATACTGTAAAAGGGCTGGATGGTTTGGAGTTTGTAAAATGTGTGCAGGATAGTTTTTTTGCAGCAATACGTAGAGGTACTAACTAGAGAAGGGGCAGTGTTGGATCTCCTGTTAGGGAATGACATAGGTCAGGTGACAGAGGTTTGTGTTGGGGAGCACTTTGGGCCCAATGATCACAATGCTATTAGTTTCAATTTCATTATGGAGAAGGATAGGTGGTAGCTGTGTGGAACGAGCTTCCAGCAGAAGTGGATGAGGCAGGTTTGATGTTGTCGTTTAAAGTTAAGTTGGATAGATATATGGACAGGAAAGGAATGGAGGGTTATGAGCTGAGTGCAGGTCGGTGGGACTAGGTGAGAGTAAGAGTTCGGCACGGACTAGAAGGGCCTAGATGGCCTGATTCCATGCTGTAGGTGTTATATGGTTATATGGTTATAAGACACATTTTCACTGTTCTTAAAAGAAAAAAAAACAAAATTCAGGTTAAATTAGTTGCAGTATTTTGCAAGCCCAGCTGATATATAACTATGTTATCTAAATGCAGGAATTGCAATTTGCCACGCTAGGAATACTTTTCCTGGCGGAAGTTACATCGCTCCCACGAGCATTCTTACCTGCTGTGCCCGTACTCTATTAGTATAGGGACAGGAGTCCAGTGTTATATGTGCTTTCAGCCTAATTGAACTAAGTTTGAGCTAAATAGTGGCTCAAAATGTAAAATACTAGCCACTTTGTTGAAATAGCGAGTCTGAATGTTGTGTTCAGTTGCTTTGGCATAGACAACTAAGCTGCTACTTGTGGTTGTACTGAGCTCCACTCTCCACTGGATTATTTGTGGAAAGACAAAGCAGTTCCCCAGGGGTATAAGTTAAATTTTTAAGAACATTATTTATGGCATTCTCAAGTGCTGCAGGATGTGGGCTTGAGCTGAATAATAAATTAGTCGTGATGGAATGAGGGAGCAGACCAGATGGGCTGAATGGCCCGCTTCTGCTCCTGTGTCTTATGTCCTATCTGTCATGCCTCTTGAGGCCTGGGCATTCATTTGAGGAAAGCAGAAATAAAGATAATCACCAAGGAATAGGGGGATGTAATAGCATTTTGTGCAGGGGGCAGTTAATCGCGTTTTTCGTGACATAGGCAGCCATTTGGCCTAACAAGCCAAACTCATTGTCCTTTTCTCAGAGCAGACCTATAATCCCTTTCCCTACTTATTGCACCATATTCTCTGTCACATGCCCTTTTTCTCCTCCCTGATTCTTCTAACACCCCCTTTTCACCAGGGGTAATTTACAATGACCAATTAATCTACGCATCTTTGGGATGCTGGATTTCTTTCAGAAAGAATAGGCAAACTCCACAGCCAGCACTAGAGGTCAGGATCAAACCCGGTCTCTGTGCTGTCACTTTGTCTGTAAGGTGCTGATCTATAACTGATAGCTTCATGGGTACTGGCAGTCTTTGTAACTTTTATTATATCTCTGCCTAGAATTTACAACGGTTAGCTACCAAAGAGGCTTTCACATCCAAAACATTGGTTTTCCGCATACACTTGCATTTCAGTTGATCAGAAGTAGGTCATTTTGTTTACTTACCTCCTTGTAACTCAGAAGCATTGAATCAAGAAGTACATAACACTGCACCGGACAATACTTAGTTAAAGTCAAACTAAATTTATTATCAGAGTACGTATATGTCACCATATAGTACTCTGAGACAGGGAGGAGGTCTGGCTGCTGCACACATCACACGCAGGCCCACCGGTGTGTGGACGCGCCCTGGTGCTCGTGAACCAAATCCCCAGCCATGGGTAAATAGCCCCACCACCTTGTGGGCAGCTTCAGGAGAGGCAAAGGGTACGGAGTAAACACAGACAGAAAATCCAGAGTGGAGCCCCTAAGGCAGCTGGACGTCACTGACCATCCTTCTGGCAACTCCTGCAGCTAAGCTGGTGCCAAATGTGTTGCTTTGCTTTCCTTTGGACTACACCGGTGAGGCTAAGAGGGGCATCTTAATGACGGGGCATCCCAGGATCTCCATACCTTCCTCCCAGGCTTGTGTGTTGGAGAGGTCACTCCAGTGCCACTATCCATTGTCCTTCGAGACAGACAGATGCCATCATCATCATCACTACCCTGAGGTTCATTTTCTTATAGGCATTCACAGTAGAGCAGAGAATTACAATCATTCTTAAGCCTATCACCTCTACTGGGGCACAGGCCACCGACAGCAGCTTGCCTGAGTACTTTGTCGTGGGTCAGTCCTTCCAGCTGTCCCCAGGTGTAGCCCAACTTACATCTTCTCGGTAAAGATCTGTCCTCTCCCACAGATGAGGTCTTTGGAGTTTCTGTAACTCTGGGCTTTTATAGGATGAGGTTACTACCCCATGCCCAACCCTCCTCCTCTCACAGCCGGGCTTAGGTGTAGTTAGAGGAATACAATTGAATCAGTGGAAAACTACACACAAACAAGACTGACAAACAACCAATATGAAAAATAAACGTAAAGGGAAATTGCATATTGCAGCAATTCAAGTTCACATTTATTGGCATCTGGCCGTACATATATACAACTAAATGAAACAATGTTTCTCATACATCACACACAACAAAATACAGCCTAAAGTTAATAAAATAGAATTCAAAACTGCATGTGCACAGCACAGGTAAATAGTACAGTAAATAGCTTGGTGGTGGCAGGGTATTCATTAGCCTCACAGTCTGAGGGTAGCACCTGTTAACACAGAAGATGTATATACAGGTTTCCCCGGCTATCCGAAAGTAGAGCGTTCCTATGAAACCTTTCGTAAACCGAAATGGCGTAAAGCGAAGAAGCAATTACCATGAATTTATATGGGAAATTTTTTTAAGTGTTCCCAGACCCAAAAAATAACCTACCAAATCATACCAAATAACACATAAGACCTAAAATAACACTAACATGTAGTAAAAGCAGGAATGAAATGATAAATACACAGCCTGTATAAAGTAGAAATAATGTGTGTACAGTGTAATTTCACTAACCAGAATCGGGAAGACAGCGAGCACACTGGAAGCTTGAGAGGATGCTGACTAAAAGAGACCACTTTGCTACTAGCAGAACCAATAGTAACATCGGCAGCTTTCAAGATTCTTTCTCTCTGCGTGTAAATAGTACGAATGGTGGACGCAGGCAAGTTCAACGCACGCACAATGTCTTTATTTTGTTCACCACGATCGAAATGCTTAATTACGTCCAGTTTTTCACTAAGCGTAACACCCTTACGAGCTTTCTTAGGCTTTTCTGATACCTTAGGACACATCCTGCTAACGGATGCACAAAATAAATCAAGATAAAGCACAGATGCTCATAGACACAGTTAAAAGTTATGATGGCTTGACACTGAGATGCTGAGTGTAGTTCCCGGGGAAGGCGCTTGGCGGCGCCACTCTCGCTGCTCGGGGTGCACGCTGCCTGTATAACAGCTCACTGCAAAACAAATGCTGAACACTATTTTTGCTTTTCACCTTTTTTCGTAAAAGCGAAAATCCTCTTAGGATTTCTTTCGGTTAGCGAAAACAGATACTAATGTAGATCTTTCATAAAAGTGAAGTGGCGTAAAGCGAACTTTCGAAAGGCGGGGGATACCTGTATAGAAGTTTTGTGAGCTGCCCACAAAATGTCACTATGTATAGCTGAACCTACGCCAAAAGTTCGGTAACGGTGTGCCCATCTTTAATCTTCAGTTTTACTGCAAAAGGCTTCATCACTCAGCCTGTCATTATTAGTACTTTGGAAGGTTTTTTCTTCCAAAATGAAAACCAGTTAATTTATTTTCTCAAATAAAGAACTTTAGTGGGAAGTGAAATAACATTTCACTTGTGAAAGAGTCACGATGGGCCAAATTGTCTCATTCTGCTCCTGTGTCTTATGGTCATATGGTCTAGCATCCATTTTGAATTCATGGTTTCAAATTATAGCATTGATAAGATCTTGTAGAATATTATTGACTGAAAAGAATCTTACTATAAACTTGCCACAATGTGCTTTGTACGTCATGATGTAAATATGGTTGATGAATGCCCTGTGTTGACTTGAACTAAAGGTAATCGAGTCATTGTCAGACTCATTAAAATCAGAATGGTTATTGTTGCTACCCGGTCTGAGAGTGTGTTTGTATGTGTGCATGTGTTAAATCCCACTCTATATCCCAGACAAATATCACTTGCAAGTCTGTAATTACACCCAATTTCTACTGGAAACCACAGCAAGCTTTTGGCTGTTGATGGAGACCATCCTCAATATAAAAGTAGTTATTAGAATTCTCAGAGCTCTCCATCCATCAGCCTCACTGATCTATTCGAAGACGTGCAACACATTGTATACAATATCTGGCTCAGGGTTCAGCAGCTGAATCTGTGTTTGCTCAGTGCTCATAGGGATTTCCACTCTTATTTGGTATTGGCCGCTGAGTTCAATCTCATGCTGGCAACTGTTACACTTTCTCATTAATTTTAAACAGTAAAGAGGAAAGAAAAAAAAAACATACCTTCCATTATTAAAAACTTTATTCCTTTAATAACGTGATGCTATGTCCTCAGGGAAAGGTCAATCATCCTTTAAAAAGTAATTTGACATTCATATTAAAAGCCAAGAAATTGTTAGAGTGCTGGGTGGAATCTATTGCAGTCCACAAATAACACCAAGCTGTCTTATTCAATGTGATCTTTAGCTACATTATATTATTTCTTTTCAGTAATATTGAAAGGATTAACCCTCCTGCCCCTTTGTGATTATTCTGTAATTTTCTTGTTATTAAATCTGTTATAAACCCGTCCATTATTTCTCACTGAAATGCTCGTTGTTTAGTTAACCCTTCAAGGACTGCCGTGTTGTTTGTCAATTGGAATGAAAGGCTAACACTAATTATAACTTTTGTTTCAGCATTCACCGACTACTGACTGAAGAGATTTGGGGCTTCTCTGTCGATTTGCTTTAGAAATGAGTGCTTATTATAGATGTTGCAAGATAGATAACCCTGGTGTATTCTGAAAGTTTCAAAAATAAATGAACTTAAATAGTTAATGAGCTCTTTTTCTTCTCTCCTCCCCCCCCCCCCCCCCACATGCACATACAGTTAGATGCTGCTATTCTACAGGAAATAAGGGAATCAGCAACAGCCTTGCAAAAAGTGTATGAGACCTTCGTGCATTCAACCACAGAAAACCTTCTGCAAGCCAAGAAAGGTCAGCTTGCGTCTACTGTTCATTGGTTATTACACTGCAAACCCATGGATTATATTTTCATTAGCAAATGAGAATCTCATTTTTAATAGATAACCCAGAGTTTTTCAATAGGTTATAAAAGAAACTAAGATTTTTACTACACAAATCAAACAAATATAACAAATAACACTTAATTTTCATAGCTTTATAAATTAAGAAAGTGAAGGTGGAATAACATATATTAGAATGAATTCATATCAGCACCAAATAGCTAATTAGTAAATTTACATTTGGCCAGATCTCTGAATCCAGTTATTATTTGCTTAGGTCTTGTGGATTTTTCCCAAGCTTATTTTAGTAATACTGAATTAACTACTTGATTTATTTCTAAACAAATTACTCGACTGATAGCTCTCATTTCTGAAGTACCCCAAAATACAGACAGAGATCCTGTTGGATTATGCCTCAAACATAATCTTTTGGCATGTTGTGATCAAAATTGGGAGGACTTGGTTACTAATCAGTATATGACCCTGTTGCACCAGTATTTGTAGATCAGCCAAATGGGTTTATCTTGGTTTTAATGTAAAGTAACTGTAGAAAGTAATGTCATTTTTGCTAATTTATTGTGCTAGATAGAAGGAATACCAGCACCCTCTTCCATCTCCCCCTACCACCACATCAAAAGTTTCACTGTAAAATCTCATGAATTGAAATAAGCAAATATCTTCTGAAAACAATTTTGATCTTAGTTGAAGATGTGAAAATAGAGAAGAGAGCAAAGCCAACAAGACTTAAAATGTTGATTGATAATTAGTAGGCATCCGTTAGTCTCATGAGACCATGGATTTGCGCCTTGGAAAGTTTCCAGGGTGCAGGCCTGGGCAAGGTTGTATGGAAGACCTGTAGTTGCCCATGCTGCAAGTCTGCCCTCTCCACGCCACCGATGTTGTCCAAGGGAAGGGCATTGGGACCCATACAGCTTGGCACTGGTGTCGTCGCAGTGCGGTTAAGTGCCTTGGTCAAGGACACACATGCTGCCTTAGCCAAGGCTCGAACTAGCGACCTTCAAATCACTAGACGAACGCCTTAACCACTTGGCCATGTGCCAAGTGATAAGTGATTGATAATTACAAGCAAATAAACTATTAATATGATGCTATACCATTTGATATTGGTCAATTCTTCTCAATATCTGGACTCACATAAATCATAGCTGGGGTCTCAATTGTTTACTATTTATGAGAATGATGTGGATGAAAGCATTGTTAAATTTGTTGATGATGTTATGATAACTAGTCAAATTGGTTGTGAAGAGGATGGTTGTGAAGAGGAAATCTGCAAAAGAGATACAGAAAGATTAGGTGAATGGACACCTAATCTGGATCTGGACACAATGTGGCAAATGGCCAAATCTTGATGGGCGTTGTATACAGTAGTAAAGATGTGTGGTCTACAAGTTACAATGGGAGATAGAAAATGCTTGCCAAAAGGGCAATGTTACAATAGTCACTGGAATTTCAATATGCAGGTAGATTGGGAAAATCAGGGTAGTGTGGGATTCCAAAGGGGGAGATTTCTAGAATGCCTATGAGATGGCTTTTTAGAGCAGCTCATGGTTGAGCCCACTAGGGAATTATTGCATGAATTGGGTGTCATGCAATGAACCAGAATTGATTAGAGAGCTTAAGCTAAAAGAACCCTTAAGAGCAAGTGATCATAATATGATGGAATTCACCCTGAAATTTGAGAAAGAGAAGCTAAAGGCTGAGGTATCGGTATTACAGTGGAGTAAAGGAAATTACAAAGACATGAAAGAGGAATTGGCCAGAATTGATTGGAAAAGATCACTGCAGGGATGATATCAGAGCAGCAATGGCTGGAATTTCTGGAAGCATTTCAGAAGGCACAAGATGTATACATCTCAAAGAGGAAGAAGTATTCTGAAGGCAAAATGACACAAGCATGGCTAACAAGGGAAGTCAAAGTCAACATAAAAGCCAAAGAGAGGGCATATAATAGAGCAAAAATTAGTAGGAGGTTAGGGGATAGGGAAGTTTTTAAATACTAACAGAAGGTAACAGAAAAGTCATTAAGAAGGTAAAGATGGAAAATGATGCTGAAGAGGTAGTAATGGGGGACAATGAAATAGCAGTTGAACTGAATAAGTATTTTGCATCAGTCTTCACTGTGGAAGGCACTAGCAGTATAGTGGATGTAACAGGTATCAGGGGTTACGAAGTATGTGAAGTTACCATTACTAGGGAGAAGGTTCTTGGGGAAACTGAAAGGTCTGAAGGTAAATAAGTCACCTGGACCAGATGGTGTACACCCCTGGGTTCTGAAAGAGGTAGGTAAAGAGATTGTGGAAGTATTAGTAATGATCTTTCAAGAATCACTAGATTCTGGAAAGTTTGCAGAAGACTGGAAAATTGAAAAATGTCACTCCACTCTTCAAGATGGGAGAGAGGTAGAGGAAAGGAAATTAAAGACCAGTTGGCCAGACCTCAGTGTTTGGGAAGATGTTGGATTTGATTGCTAAGGCTGTAGTTTCAGAGTACTTGGAGGCACATGATAAAATCGGCTGTAGTCAGTATGGTTTCCTCAAGGGAGAATCTTGCCTGACAAATCTATTGGAATTCTTTGAAGAAAGAACAAGCAGGATAGACAAAGGAGAATCAGTAGATGTTGTGTACTTGGATTTTCAGAAGGCCTTTCATAAGGTGCCACACATAGGGCTGCTTAACAAGCTATGAGCCCATGGTATTATAGGGGGGATTCTAGCATGGATAAAACTGTAGTCAACTGGCAGGAGACAAAGAGTGGGAACAAAGGGAGGCTTTTCTGGCTGGCTGCCAGTGACTAGTGATGTTCCACAGGGGTCTATGTTGAATCCGATTCTTTTTACATTATATGTCAATGATTTGGATGATGGAATTGATGGCTTTGTTCCAAAGTTTGCAGCTGATACTAAGATAGCTGGAGGGACAGGTAGTATTGAGGAAATAGGGAGGCTACAGAAGGACTTAAACAGATTAGGAGAACGGGCAAAGAAGTAGCTGATGAAATACAGTGTTGGGAAGTGTATGGTCATGTGCTTTGGTAGAAGAACTGAAAGGGTTGATTATTTTCTAAATGGAGAGAAAATACAAAAATCTGAGGCACAAACGGATTTGGGAGCCCTTGTGCAGGAATTCCCTAAGGGTTAATGTACAGGTTGAGTCTGTGGTGAGGAAGGCAAGTGTGATATTAGCATTCATTTCAAGAGTACTAGAATACAAAAGCAAGGATGTAATGTTGAGACTTTATAAAGCACTGGTGAGGCCTCACTGGAAGTATCGTGTGCAGTTTTAGGCCCCTCATCTTAGAACAGAAGTGCTAAAACTGGAGAGGGCCTGTATTTACTAGAAGTTAAAGGAATGAGGGGTGACCTAATTGAACCGTATTGAACGGTGAAAGGCCTTGATAGAGTGGATGTGGAGAGGGTGTTTCCTATGGTGGGAGAGTAAGACGAGAGGACACAGCCTCAGAATAGAGAGGCATCCTTTTAGAATGGAGATAGGGGGGAATTTCTTTAGCCAGAGAGTGGTGAACCTGTGGAATTTGTTGCCACCGGCAGCTGCGGAATCCAAGTCTTTTTGTATATTTACAGCAGAGATTGATAGATTCTTGATTGGTGAGGGCATGAACGGATACTGGGATTGGGCCGAGAGAAAATTGGATCAGTCATGATGAGATGGCAGAGCAGACTCAATGGGCCAAATGGCTGCTATATCTTATGATCTGGCAAATGGAATATAGGGCTGGAAAATGGCAATTTATTAATTTTTGGCAGGAAATGTTAAAAGCATATTATTTAAATAGAAAGAAATTGCAAAGAGTAATGAGTGCATTAGTACATGATTCACAGAATGTTCATGCAGGAATTGCAAATAATTAAGAAAAATAGCAGTATGTTATTCGTTGCTGGGAAAATGAATATAAAAGGAGAGAGCCTGTGCTACTCTTGTATATGACATTGGTGAGAATATTTGTGGGTTACTGTGTACAGTATTGGTCTTATTTGAGAAATTATACTAATATGCAGAAAGCAGTTCAGAGAAGGATTATGCTGGGAGCTCAGTGAGATCCTCTCTTACTGCTCCCCCTCTGTGATCTCTGCTCACTGATGCTTCAACCATGTACACACCCAGACTTGCCTGTCAGATTCCTTCTTCTCCAGCGCTTTACCTTCCCCCCCCCACCTGGCTTCACTGAACACTTTGTTAGGTTTCAATAGGAGGTACACTTAATATCAGGGAAATGTATACAATATACATCCTAAGATTCTTTTTCTTCCCTTCCTTCCCCTCACCCCACCTTTTTATTCTGACGTCTTCCCCCTTCCTTCCCAGTCCTGAAGAAGGGTCTCAGCCTGAATCATCGACCATTTATTCATTTCCATAGATGCTGCCTGACTTGCTGAGTTCCTCCTGCATTTTGTGTGTGCTACTTCTGATTTCCAGCATCTGCAGAATCTCGTGTGTTTACTTTTCTGGAACCTAGAAGGAACAGGTTGTCTTATGAGGAAAGGATGGACAGGTTAGGCTTGTAACCAAGAGTAACGGGACAATTGAATATATAAAATCATCAAAGGACTTCATAGTGGACTTGGAGGGAATGACTCCTCTTGTAAGAGAATATGGAACTTGTGAATAAGAGGTTATCAATTTACGAAAGACTAGGTAATTTTCTTTTTTCTCATAGGGCCATGATTCAAACTCTCTCAAAGGACAGTAGAAACAAAGTCTTTGAATATTTCTAGGCAGCGGTAAATAGATACTTAATGATCAAGGACGTTGAAGGATTACTGAGGTAGACAGGAAGACAAAGTAACAATTAAATGAAGATGCTGGATTGTTAAAAGTATTTATTACTAAAGCAAAACCTAAGGAAGACACTTCACTTAGGTTTGAAAAAACTGCAGATATTCATAGTGTGAATTTAAAAACAGAAAATGCTGGAATCATTTGCAGGTCGGGCAGCATCTGTAGAATCAGAAACAGAATTAACATTTCACTCTCCCTCCTTCTGCCATCTGACAGCCACGGGAAGCAGCCAGCAAGGAATCACTAATTGTAACTCTCACCTCCGTGACTGATCCCCACCCCACCCCAACAAAAGCTCCACTCAGTGTTCAGGGCACAGAAGCCATGTCTAGGATTCTTTCTGCTGCTTGGACTGCTCAGCCATACAGACAAGGGTTGAGAATGCGGACCTCCTTGGTCTGAATGGTCCTTTTCTGCATTAAGCAATGTATTGGTTGACTTAGCCACTAAAGGCGCTTTTCTTTAAGTTAAAATATTAGTAACTAAAACTAGGTCCTTGCAGCCATTTAGGAATTATTGAACTCACACTAAACTTGATGTCTCTACTACCTTGTAAAATCTGACTGGAAAATTGTTCATTTCTCATCCTGACCCATCCTTTGGCTTAACGAGTGCATGTGTGCGATAAAAAGGTGAATAAATTATTTAAGTGCTTCAAAGGCAATGCAGCTTTAACTCAGATGGTATTGATCTGAAATAAGCACACTTTTCCTTGTAAACAGAGCTTTAAAATATTCCCTGGGTCCTGTCAGCCACAAATCCATAAAATGACACATTTTATTACTGTTCATAAACACTGATGTGCTGTTACTCTCGCTCAATTCTACTTAAACTTTGTGCAAACAGGTATTCATTTGAAGTTCTACACAGCAGAAAATGCCTTTGGCTACAGTCAATCTTTTTTTGTTAATTGTGTTTTCTCAGTCTTCAGTTTAGACCCGATTTTAAAGAAGCTGTTTTATATTAGTTTGTAGTTCTTTCTTGCTATAATTCGCTCTTAAGCAGTGATCCGGTTCGCATTTCAGAGGCTACTGAGTTCCCTGTATGCTTTGTTTTTGATATTCTGGATGTTTATAATGGTCTGGACTTAATTTCCACTTTTATCACTCATAAGACTCCAAGTGGTTAAAGATCAGAGATGTTCATTGAAGCATCGAAACGTCACTTGTGTCGGAGATCTGCTGGGGCAGGCTGCAGTTGCCACCACACTTCTGGTGCCAATGTAGTGTGCCCACAATTTATTAACCCGCAGGTCTTTGTAATGTGGGAGGAAACTGAAGGAAACTCATGCGGTCCGGTCACAGGGAAAGCGTACCAACTCGTCGTAGAGTGGTGGGAATCGAACCACGGTTGGTGATTGCTGGTGCTGTAAAGTGATTGTGCTAACGGCTATGCTACCATGCGAATCCCACCCTTGGAGCATTTTGTGAAGTTCTGATCATCACACGACAGGAAGGATGATGTTGTGCTTGAGAGAATATGAGGAGAGTCATCAGGATGTTGCCTGGATTGGAGGACTTGAGTTATGGGGAGAGATTGGTTACGATGAGCTTGTTTTTCTAAAAACGAAGGAGGCTGAGGTGTGACTTGACAGAGGAATATAAAATTATATGTATAGGGTAGATGGAACTTTTTCCCATGATAGAGATTCTCAAAAACAGTACTATATATGTTTAAGGTGAGAGGAAAGAGTTTTAAAAGGGATTTGAGGGAAAAGGTTTTGTTTTACACAGGTAGTGGTTGAATGCAGGAACTCCAAGGAGTTGGTTGAGTCATATACAGGCACTATATTTAAGAGTAATTTCATCAAGCGCTTAAAGGTAAAGTACAGAAAGATACGGACATTTTAGAGGCAAATGAGATTATCATAAATTACCAAAGAAAGTCGGTATGGATGTGGTGGGCCAAAGGCCCATTTCTGTGATATACAAGTTGATGGCTGTAAGACTGCCATACATTTCTATTCAGTACCAGTGCCTCCCTTTCAGAAGGAGCTCAGAAGCAGGCATTTTATACTCCTTCCTCTTACAATGTTTTCTTATGATGCCCAGCTGTGTTTGATCCAGCTGATATCTACACTCCTGAATTGGGAGATTTCCTGAGCGATGGCATATTCTGATCCTTGAATCTTGGATGCGCCACCGTAGCTTAGTGGTTAGCACAACACTGTTACAGCTCCGGGCGACAGAGTTCAGGGTTCAATCCTGGCATCCTCTTCGAGGAGTTTGTACGTCCTTTCCATGGAAAGCGTGGGTTTTCCTGGGGTGTTCCAGTTTCCTCCCACAGTCCAAAGACATACCAGTTAGTAGGCTAGGGTTAAATTGGGGTTGGCTGGGTGGCATGACTCTGATGGCCCTATTCTGCACTGTATCTCTAAATAAATAAATAGAATGAAACAAGAACAAGGCAAGTTTTCTTCCACTCTGGCACGACATTGGTATAGATCCATTTCAGGGATTCACTTAATGCACTAGTACACATCTTCTCCTTTGCTCAGTTATCCTGGCCAAGGAAGGTCACTTAATTATATTCAAGGTAGTCTTTCTAATATTGAGTCAGATAGGCTTCCTTGGTACCATGCTTGTGTCTGATTAGATTATAGGTTCAGACTGTAAAAATTCAGATTGATGCTTCAGTTTAATACCATGTTAGACATTGTGTCTCTTAGATTGGATTAAATTGAGGCACCAAATATTATTTCCTAATTCCATACTACAGAAAAGATGACTGTTTTGGCCTATCGAGTCCATGAGGCTCATAGAAAAATCCCATCTCTTCCCCACCCCCCATTAATTTTCCTTATATCCTTTTAACTGCTCACTACCATTCTCCTCCTTCAGATTCTACCACCTTCCTGCATTCGGAGCAATTTACAAATGGCATTTATCCTACCACCAGGCCCCATGGCTTTGGCATGTGGGAGAGAATTAGAAGAAAACGTGCACACACACACAGTTGCAGGGTAAATATGCAAGCTCCATACAGAAACAGCAGAGGTGAGGATTGAACCTCAGGTGGGGAGTGGTGAACATAAGGAATTAAACCAGTAGGAGGCCATTTTGCCCTTTGTTCTGGCTTTACAGTTCATCAAGATCATGGCCGACGTTCTGTCTCAACATCATCCTTCTGCACCTTCTCCTTGTTCCCTTTACAGAGATCAATAGATCTTCTGAATATTTTAATGAACTCTAATTGGGCCAACTTGTAGGTATGAAATTCCAATCGTTCACCTGTTCTGGCCTTTAGAGGCACAGTTTGTTTTGTATGAACGTCAGTTCCTATACATAAGCTTTTTTTTTAATATCACTTTTCTGCGCGAGTTAACTTTTATTCAATTTGAAGCACATGGTGGGAAAACTTTCATCTTTATCTACCTTTGAAACAGCAATATCTTTTCACAAGTAAGACCTCATTAAAAACTCTGAAGAAAGCTTCCATCTGGGGTAATTCTTGAGAAGGTGTTCAACCCATGGCATAACTTTGTACATATACACTGCAAGGGCAGTAGATCACCTGCTTAAAATATTTTTCCCTCTTCAGTCCTAGCCCGTTTACCCCTTGTTATGAGGCTGTGATCCGTGATTCTATACTGTTCAGCCAGGGGGATATGTAAGACTTGCATCCCATAAACCTAATGGTGGCTTAAATCCAGATTCTAGAGCAAAGAAAAACTTTGTTCTTAGCTATTGGTTGTAACTGGTGTCACTTTCCTACAGCAACTGCTTTTTTTGTTTTGAAAAATAGAACGCTTGACAACATTTGGTGGTCCCTTGCTTTTTGATTCCAATAACTGCTGAAGATTTATGACCGTTCTGCCTTGTAGAATCCTAAGGGCGGTTCTGCAAAGGATCACAGTCTTTGCATTGTTGGGGGCAGAGTGAGTAGACTTCCTGTTGATCTTTGACTGCAGGGCATGCCAAAGGGAAACAGTTGAAAATGGAAGCGATTTTTATTTTTCTGATCTGCTGCAAAGAAACATACTGCATTTCTGTTCACTTTGTTTTCCAAGCTATTACCTCACAACTTCAGTGTTCAGTAATCATGGAGTTAGAGTCCAGTCTAATTAGGAGCTATTTAATCTCCAACAATTGATGTTTTTTGCTGATGTTGGGAATCCAGACCATGCAGGTTAAGCAGGGATAATGACGGGGACTCTTTAGACTCAGACATGCTGGTAAAATTAATTCCCCGTTTTAAGTGTCTACATTCTTTCTTTCTTTTTAAATATTTTTATTAATTTTCCAAAATTATAAACAGAATAACAATATTGATACAGAGAGATTGGAATAATCTTATTGTTGATAAGCATGTACAAAAGAGATTTCAAATAATACAGGTATAATAGACTTCCAAACTCTTAATAAAATTAATCATAGAGAAAAAAGAAATTAAAAAAATACAAAGAAAAACCCCAAAAAAAGAAACTAAATACTAAACCCAATAAAGAAAACAAACGGAACAAAACAAGGCTACACCAATATATTAAATCGAACACGTTCAGTAATGTCGTCAACTACGCTCCTCTATTCATGTATTTTAAGTTAATAAGAAGGATTCGGAAAGGTCAAATTACATCATATGAAAAGGTTGAAATAAGTGTCTACATTCTGTCCTTGATTTAATGTTGCTATTACAAATTACATGCCCTCATTTATAACGTAGAGGGTCTTGTGTAGTTCAGAATGGTGGTACTGTAGACTTTTTTAAAGCAATAATGCCGAACGTTTCTGCCGAATATTGTGGGCGTGCTGTGTTGGCACATGAATGTGTGGTGACATTTCCTGGCTGCCCCTCGGCTGTGTTGGTTGATAACGCAAGCAACACTTTTCAGTGTATGTTTTGATGTACACATGATCAATAAATTTGAATCGATCCAATTTATCTACTTACAGTCCCAGCAATAACTAATATCTGATGGAATGATATTTCACTTTTAAGAAAATTAATTTTCATTGCAGAGCGATGTGTAAATAATATATCACAATGTGACTGATTCCTAATCATATTTTTTTAAATCATTCTCCAGCTTTGCAGTCATTTATTCGAGCATATGCCACATATCCAGCAAATCTAAAGCAGATCTTTCATGTGAAATCCCTTCACCTTGGACACACTGCCAAAAGCTTTGGACTTAGAGATGCACCACAGAAACTGAGTGGCACAATAATGGCCAATGAGCAGAAGAAGAACCTTAAACCAATAGTGAAGAGGTAAGCGTTAATCGTTGTGTTGTGATTCAAATGTTTCCAGTTGACACCAATGTTAAAGCAGGGCCAGAGCCATAAACACAATCAGTGGCCACTTAATTTGGTACAGGCATGGAACCCGGTGTGGTCTTCTGCTGCTACAGCCCATCCACTTCAAGGTTCGATGTGTTGTGCATTCAGAGATGCTGTTCTGCACACAACTGTTAAAGCGCGTGGTTATGAGCTAACTGTCACCTTCTCGTCTGTTTGAAACAGTCTGGTCATTTTTCTCTGACCTCGCTCAATAACAAGGCATTTTTGTCCACAGAACTGCCATTCAGTGGATGTTATTTTGTTTTTTGCACCTCTCTTTGTTAAGTCTAGATACTTGTGCATGAAAATCCCAGGAGATCAGTAGCTTCTGAGATACTCAAACTACCCCATCTGGCACCAACAATCATTCCATGGTTAAAGTCACTTTGATCACATTTCTTCTCCGTTCTGATGTTTGGTCTGAACAACAACTGATCCTCTTGACCGTGTCTGCATGCTTTTATGCATTGAGTTGCTGCCACATGATGGACTGATTTGATGTTTGCATTAATGAGCAGGTGTATAGATATACCTAATAAAGTGACCATTAAGTGTATGTTTGCAAACAAAGTGTCTGTTGGCTCTTAAGGAAAGTATTTTAGATCTATATGGGAGAGGAAGGCATTGTTTCAGAATTAATTACCTTGCATGATCATTGCAATCTTTTAGTTTTGAACTGCTTAGTTTCCCATTTATCTCTATGTACTTCAAATGAAATTACTACCCATTCTAAAGATTAGCTTTGACATGCTACGAATATACGGTTCTGTGTGAATACCATAATTTTTACATCATTGGGTAGATAATTTTGCTTGTCCTCTACTCTCCATTGTAAATCGAATCATGAGACACTTCTTTCTTCTGCATTCTGTGGGCTGTATTGTAATACTGCGTACATCTGGATGAAGAGTTAAAACGCTCTGGGCTTCTGTTCTCTGATGTTGCTTTGGTGGAATTACCAGTTGCTCTCATAAATAAGGTTTTAGTTGACATTCTACTAAAATTTGGGGAAATTCTCTTCTGAGATGCTCTGCTAACAATGACCAAGCAGAGCACATATGTACACAATATCCTCCCCTGTGTACATTTAAGATGGGTCGATATTCCTGCCCTGGGGCTAGGTGAAGGGCTGATTATCATCTTGTCTGTTATATCCAGCCACCCATATTCTGCAGAAGAGCACTGAAGCAGTTGTGAGTGGATTTCTTTTCTACAGAGACCCAGAGTACTTGCTACTTACCAGTGTTAGCTGGAGCATACTTATTCTGACTTGCATGTATGCCACTGATATTTTATGCACAATTCTATGCCAACATGCTGATTTGCTAGCTGCTGCAGAAAAGACTCTGCTCGTCTGCAAGCAATTGAGATTCTTGTTTCCTCTCAGATTAGCCTTACAAATTTGTTATGGATTTCTGTTCCTTTTCATATTTTTAGGTAGTAGGTGTTGAACTAAATAAATGTATGGATCTAATTCGGAAGGTGTGTGGCTCAGGTTGTTGATAGTTGGGTTGAATTGTTCTCCGATCTTGGCCATTTACTTGCAAACGTTTCATCACCATGCAAGGAATCATCATTAGTGCTCTTTTGATCGTGGTGGGTCCTCCGAATGCTTGACCTTTATATACTTATCTATCTGCTGATTGGAAATCATGTCGGAAACTCAGTTGTGATGTAGGGAAGAAATCTTGTCGCTGATTGGCTGTGTGGCGAACTTCGTGCTTTTTGGTCTGGAGTTTTGCCAACATCAGCTCTTAAATGTATTCCTGCCTTTGTCTTCCAAGAGGAGAAAAAATGAGTACCAAGAGTTGGATATACAGGGTTTTGGGATATTGTTTTTTTTTCCCATTTCTGGGTTACCTGCATGTGTTCGATCTTGATGTACTGTACTTGATCAAAAACATCCTTTTGTTATTGATCCGAATATTTTCTTTTACTGAGTACAGTTCTTCGTTTTAGCACAAGCATACAGTAGTGTGCGAAATTCTTATGCACCCTAGTTATATATTTGTGCCTAAAACTTTTGCACAGTACTGTATGTTATGTCTTTCCAGTTGCCAAATAACATTTAAAACTACTGAGCTAATACAAAGCTAGGTACTTTCATGTCCATTCCCCAACCACCTTTCTATTTTAACCTTTATACAGTACAGTGCAAAAGTCCTAGGCACCCGAGCTATATATATATGCCTAAGATTTTTGCAGGTACTATATACTAAACACAAGATGCTGGAAGTCTTGAGCAACACACACACAAAGCTGGAGGAACTCAGCAAGTCAGGCAGCATCTATGGAGGAGAATAAACAGTCGACATTTTAGTCCTGATGAAGGATCTTGGCCCAAAACATTGACTGTTTATTCTCCTCCATAGATGCCACCTGACTTGCTTTTCTTTGTATTTACTGTGAATTACCACAAGGAAATAAATCTCAGGGTAATACGTGGTGACATATAGGTACTTTTGATAATAAATTTACGTTGAACTTTGAACTTCTTGAGTTCCACAATCATTCCGTATACAGTCACTCATTAAGAGCCAAATAAAATTTGTTAAGTTTCCATCACCTGCCCTGTTACCTTGAATGACAAGAATCAACAGAAAAGAGCAACTTCATAAAGCAGCAACCAGAACTGTGGTTAGGTGTACCATAGATGAGGTACACAATTTGTGAATGCTTTCTGAATGTGCTTTCATGGAAAGAAATTGGAAACCATTTTGTAAATTTTCTGTACATTTTTTGAAATTAATGACTAGTGATTCCCGAGTTGCAATTTTGCTGAAATTTTTTTTAAAAAAATGAAAAATGCTGGAATCTCTTAGCAGGACAGGCAGCTTCTGTGGAAATAAAAATAGGTGACTTTTCAGGTTGGGGACTCTCAGACCTGAAATTTTAACTGTTTCTTTTACCACAGTCACTGACTAGCCTGTTAGTTCCAGTACTTTCTGTTTTTATATCAGATTTACAACATCTGCAGGTATTTTAAATATTTTCATTTAAAATTTGTCTCTTCTAATTCCCCATACTCCAAAATAACAACACAGTTCTGCCCTGCTGCAAGCCAAATTTGGAACAAATTATTTAACAAGGTATTATTTCATGTGGTTTCACTTGGTTATATGTAGTAGCAGTGTGATCACTCAAGTCGAATATGATGTTACCCCAAGGAGTTGTCTATTGGTGGATCCTCAGGTGACCATAGAGGCTGATCCAGGATCCACATAACGGGGAACTTATGGTTGGATTCTGATGGATTTTGCATGACTTTGTTTAACGTGGGCAGGCTGATGCATGGGCAACCGCCACATGGTCATTGACAGATCGGGATCAAGGTCCAGTGGTATGGAGTGCAAGACAACTGAGGACCCTTCACTGCTGTAGAACTTCCTCCCCCTTCACTGCTTCCTCCCCCTTCTCTGCTGTAGCCTTCCTCCCCCTTCACTGCTTCCTTGCCCTTCAGTGCTTCCTCCCCCTGTAGCCTTCCTCCCCCTTCACTGCCCTTGTGATGTGTCATCATCTTTCACCAGCTCCACCATTGAGGTCTTGCTTGGATTGCTCTTCAATTCGAACCCCCGCCTTGACATTTCTGCCATGCGTGACCCTAGCGGGAGCTAAGCTCCAAATGGCTAAACACCAGATAGTATTGCTGTCAGGAACTCACAAGCCTCTTGCCCATGAAAAGGTTGACGATCCTCAGAGAAGCAGGGTATATGTTGGTCTTATGTAGGAGGCTTTTGTCATCCTGGTGGTATGTGCTGTTGTAATAGACCACGCAAATCACATTCATCTGAAGGCATGAGTTGGTACAGCAGCAATGCACTACCTGTTAACACTAGCTGTTGACAATATATTCAAGATGATGGAAATAGTGTTTGAAAATAAAACACAGAAGTGACGGAAGTATATCACTTTTCTGTGCTAACCAGTTTTTTTTGAAAATTATAACGTATAAATTTTTCCTCCTGAAAAGCTAAGACAAAGGTCTACATGTTTGGTTTTGTCTTGCTGAAAAGTAGAAATGAGTTGGTGTAAAAGAAATCTGCAGTGTATTAGTGAGGCTTATCCTCAAGGAGCTGAAATCCCAACTGCTTGCAGACAAGCAGTGTTTACCGAGCAGCAAGTATATTTACCAGCATATCAAGTGTAAACTTTTATGCATAAAACATCTGTGGTTAAATACCAAAAGTGTAAAGCGTCAATTTCACATTCTCATCATGTGCCAAATTTTTTCATGCACAGTAAATTAAACAGTTACAGTGGTATGCAAAAGTTTGGGCACCCCTGGTCAAAATTTCTGTTACTGTGAATAGCTAAGTGAGTAAAAGATTACCTGATTTCCAAAAGGCATAAAGTTAAAGATGACACATTTCTTTAATATTTTAAGCAAGATTACCTTTTTACAGTTTCAAAATAACAGAAAAGAAAAAGGGCCCAAAGCAAAAGTTTGGGCACCCTGCATAGTCAGTACTTAATAACACCCCTTTTGGCAAGTATCACAGCTTGTAAATGCTTTCTGTAACCAGCTAAGGGTCTTTCAATTCTTGTTTGGGGGATTTTTGCCCATTCTTCCTTGCAAAAGGCTTCTAGTTCTGTGAGATTCTTGGGCAGTCTTGCATGCACTGCTCTTTTGAGGTCTATCCACAGATTTTCAATGGTGTTTAGGTCGGGGGACTGTGAGGGCCTTGGCAAAACCTTCAGCTTGTGCCTCTTGAGGTAGTCCATTGTGGATTTTGAGGTGTGCTTAGGATCATTATCCTGTTGTAGAAGCCATCCTCTTTTCATCTTCAGCTTTTTTACAGATGGTGTGATGTTTGCTTCCAGAATTTGCTGGTATTTAATTGAATTCATTCTTCCCTCTACCAGTGAGATGTTCCTCGTGCCACTGGCTGCAACACAAGCCTAAAGCATGATCGATCCACCCCCGTGCTTAACAGTTGGAGAGGTGTTCTTTTCATGAAATTCTGCACCCTTTTTTCTCCAAACATACCTTTGCTCATTGCGGCCAAAAAGTTCTGTTTTAACTTCAGTTCACATGACTTGTTTCCAAAATGCATCAGACTTGTTTAGATGTTCCTTTGCAAACTTCTGACGCTGAATTTTGTGGTGAGGACGCAGGAGAGGTTTTCTTCTGATGACTCTTCCATGGAGGTCATATTTGTGCAGGTGTTGCGGCACAGTAGAACAGTGCACCACCACTCCAGAGCCTGCTAAATCTTCCTGAAGATCTTTTGCAGTCAAATAGGGGTTTTGATTTGCCTTTCTAGCAATCCTACTAGCAGTTCTCTGGGAAAGTTTTCTTGGTCTTCCAGACCTCAACTTGACCTCCACCGTTCCTGTTAACTGCCATTTCTTAATTACATTACGAACTGAGGAAATGGCTACCTGAAAATGCTTTGCTATCTTCTTATAGCCTTCTTCTGCTTTGTGGGCATCATTTATTTTAATTTTCAGAGTGCTGGGCAGCTGCTTAGAGGAGCTTATGGCTGCTGATTGTTGGGACAAGGTTTGAGGAGTCAGGGTATTTATAAAGCTTTGAAATTTGCATCACCTGGCCTTTCCTAACGATGACTGTGAACAAGCCGCAGCCCTAACAAGCTATTTACAATCTGAGACCTTGGTAAACATTATCTGAGAGCTCAAATCTCTTGGGGTACCCAAACTTTTGCATGGTGTTCCTTTCCTTTTTTCCACTCTAAAATTGTACAAAACAAAAATATCACACTAATCTTGCTTAAAATGTTGAAAAGAATGTTTCATCGTTAGCTTTATGACTTTTGGAGATCAGTTCATCTTCTACTCACTTAACTATTCACAGTAACAGAAATTTTGACCAGGGTGTCTAAACTTTTGCATGCCACTGTATGTTAGCATTTTGCAAGTATAGCAATGACTTGCATATAACTATTTTCTTCAGAATTATGTAATGCTGTGGATAAAATTTTGGCGTGAAGTCATAGATTTATACAGCACAGGAACTTGCTCTTCAACCTGACGATGATACCTATCTGAGCTAGTTCTCTTTACCTGCATTTGGCTCATATCCTTCTAAAATGGAGCAGACTGGATGGGTCATATGGCCTAATTCTGCTCATATTTCTTCTGATCTGAAAATTTCCTATCTTGTAACCTGTCCAAATGTTAAACAGAGCAATTATACCCTCTTCTATCACCTCCTCTGGCAGCTTGTTCCAAATACCCACCACCCTCTTTGTGAAAACTCATCTTCAGATCCCCTTTAATCTTTCCCTTTGCACCTCAAGTCCATGCCCTCTTGTTTTAGACTCCCTGCCCTTGGAAAAAGAATGTAACTCTCTACCATATCTATGTTTCTCTTAATTTTATATATTTTCCAGGATTGAAAAGCTTGTTGAATGAGGAGTGTTTGATGGCTGTGGGTCTGTATTCGCTGGAATTCAGAAGAATGGGGGGTGGCCTTATTGAAACCTATCAAATGTTGAAAGGCCTCGATAGAGTAGATGTGGAGAGGATGTTTCCTATGGTGTGGGAACCTAGGACCAGAGGACACATCCTCAGAATAGAGGGACGTCCTTTTAGAATGGAGATGGAAAGCAATTTCTTTAGCCAGAGAGAGGTGAATCTCGAGTTCATTGCCACAAGCGGCTGTGGAGGTCAGGAAATTCCTAAAGAAATTCTTCCTTATCTCTGTTCTAAAAGGACAGCCCTCTATTCTGAGGCTCTGTTCTCTGGTCTTAGACTCTCCCACCATAGGAAACATCCTCTCCACATCTATTTTATCAAGGCCTTTCATCACTCAATAGGTTTCAGTTAGGTCACCTCAGACTCAATCTGCAAATTATCTTTCAGAAATTCCTGTATAAGTCCCTTTGTGCTTCAGTTTTGTTTTGCATTTTCTCACCATTTAGTAAATAATCAAACCTTTCATTTCTTCTCCCAAAGTGCATAACCATACACTTTCCAACACTGTACTCCATCTGCCACTTCTTTGCCCATTTTATTAATTTGTCCAAGTCCTTCTATAGCCTCTCTACTTCCTCAAGCTACCTGTTCCTCCACCTTTCTTCATATCGTCTGCAGACACTGCAACAAAGCCATCAATTCCATCATCTAAATCATTGACATATAACGTAATAAGAATTGGTCCCCACACAATTGTTTCCCTGTGGAACACCACTAGTCACCAGCAGTCAACCAGAAGTCTCCCTTTATTCCCACTCTTTTTCTCCTGCCAATCAGCTACTGCTTTATCCATGCTAGAAGCATGTGTACTCAGCCCCTTGCTGTACTCACTGTACACCCATGATTGTGTAGCCAAGTTTCCATCAAACTCAATACATAATTTTGCTGATGACACGACAAATGTAGGTCGTATCTCGGGTAATAATGAGTTTGAGTACAGAGAGGAAATTAAGAACCTGGTGGCATGGCGCGAAGACAATAACCTATCCCTCAACGTCAGCAAGACGAAGGAATTGGTTGTTGACTTCAGAAGGAGTAGCGGACCGCACGACCCAATTTACATCGGTGGTGCGCAAGTGGAACAGATCAAAAGCTTTAAGTTCCTCGGGGTCAATATCACAAATGACCTGACTTGGTCTAACCAAGCAGAGTTCACTGCCAAGAAAGCCCACCAGCACCTTTACTTCCTGAGAAAACTAAAGAAATTTGGCCTGTCCCCTAAAACCCTCACTAATTTTTATAGATGCACCGTAGAAAGCATTCTTCTAGGGTGCATCACAACCTGGTATGGAAGTTGTCCTGTCCAAGACTGAAAGAAGCTGCAGAAGATTGTGAACACGGCGCAGCACATCACACAAACCAGTCATCCATCCATGGAGTCAGTTTACACCGCACGCTGTTAGAGCAGTGCTGCCAGGATAATCAGGGACACGACCCACCCAGCCAACAGACTTTTTGTCCCTCTTCCCTTCGGGAGAAGGTTCAGGAGCTTGAAGACTCGTACGGCCAGATTTGGGAACAGCTTCTTTCCAACTGTGATAAGACTGCTGAACGGATCCTGACCTGGATCTGGACCGTACCCTCCAAATATCCGGACCTGCCTCTCGGGTTTTTTTTGCACTACCTTACTTCCCATTTTTCTATTTTCTATTTATGATTTATAATTTAAATTTTTAATATTTACTAGTTTTAACTATTTTTAATATTTATAATATTTAATATTTGTAATCCAGGGAGTGTGAAACGCAGAATCAAATATCGCTATGATGATTGTATGTTCTAGTACCAATTGTTTGGCGACAATAAAGTATAAAAAGAATCTTCCCTGTAATATCATAGGCTCTTAGCTTGTTAAGCAGCCTCATGTGTGGCACCTTCCTGCTTCTTATTTCTTCAAAGGATTCAAATAGATTTGTCAGGCAACATTTTCCCTTGAGGAAACTATGTTGAATACATCATGTGCCACCAAGTACCCTGAAACCACATCTGTAACAGTCGACTCCAACATCTCCCCAATCACTGACATCAGACTAACTGGCTTATAATTTCCTTTTTTCTGTCCCTCTGCCTTCTTGAAGAGTGGAGTACCATTTGCAAATTTCCAATTTTCTGGAACCAATTTCAGAATCTAGTTACTTCTTCAGTTACCTCTTTCAGAACCCTGGGGTATGCACCATCTGGTCCAGGTGACTTATCTACCTTCACATTTTTTAGTTTCCCAAGAACCTTCTCCCTAGTCATGGTTACTTCACACACTGCATGACCCCGGCATCTGGAAATTCCACCATACTGTTAGTATCTTCCACAGTGAAGACTGGTGCAGAATACTTATTCAGTTCATCTGTCATTCCCTTGTCCCCTTTTACTGCCTCTCCAGTATCATTTTCTAGTGGTCCAATATCTACTCTCACCTCTGTCTTGCACTTTATGCGTCTGAAGAAACTTTTGGTATTTTCTTTAATATTATTGGCTCACCTACTTTCATATTCAATCTTTACCTTCTCAATTACTTCTGTTGTTGCCTTCTGTTGGTTTTTAAAATCTTCCCAGTGTTCTAACTTCCCACTAATTTTTGCTTTGATATATACCCGCTCTTTGGCTTTTATGTAGGCTTTGACTCCTCTTGTTAGCCATGGTTGTGTCATTTTGCCTTCAGAATACTTCTTCCTCTTTGGGATGTATATATCCTGTGCCTTCCGAATTGCTTCCAGAAATTGCAGCCATTGCTGCTCTGCCGTCATCCCTGCCAATGTTCTTTTGCAATCAATTCTGGCCAACTCCTTTCTCATGCCTCTAATTCCTTTTACTCCACTGTAATACTGATATATCTAACTTTAGCTTCTTTGTTTCAAATTACAGGGTGAATTTGATATTATTATGATCACTTTTCCCCAGGAGTTCTTTTACCTTACGCTCTCTAATCAATTCTGCTTCATTGGACAACTCCCAATCCAGAAAAGCTGATCCTCTATTGGGCTCTCCTATGGCCTTATGGTCTCGTAAACCTTAATAAGGTCATCACCCATGTTCCTTTGCTCCAGGAAAGATCGACCCAACCTCTCCAGTCCCTCCTTGTACCTCAAGTCTTCTAATCGAGGCAATATCTTGCAAATATTTTATGCATCCTCTCTAGTTTACTCAATTGTTCTTAAATTATAGGAGCTAGAACACCACACAATACTCAGTGCGGTCTCACAGCTGTAAAATGACATCCCAATTCTTGTATTCTGTGTTGCCACTTTCAGGGAACTCTGTGCTTGTACCCCTTGGTCTCTCTGTTCTACAACATTCCTTAGAACCCTTCTATTCTCTGTGTATGTCCTATCATGATTAATTTCACCCTTGCCTGAGTTTTAAAGATTACCTTTATTTGTCACATGTATATTGAAACATCAAAACATAGTGACAATCATCAATGGTTAGCACACTCCGGGGAAGTGCTGGGGGCAGCTTGCTAGTGTCGCCATGTTTCCCACGCCAGTGTAGTGTGCCCACAACTTATTAACTGTAACCCATGTGTCTTTGGAAGGTGGGAGGAAACCAGAGCATCCAGAGGAAACCCACGCATTCACAGGGAGAATATACAAATTCTGTATAGACAGCAGCAGGAATTGAACCCCAATTGCTGGTGCTGTAAAAGTTTAATGCTAACTGCTACACTACTATGCTGCCCATCTGCTACTTAAATTTCATCTGCCATTCCCTTACCAGTTGATCTCGATCCTCTGTAATCTTAGGTAGCCTTCTTCACACTTCACAAAATATCACATTTGAGGCAATCTACAAAATTACTAATCATGCCGCTTATATTCTCATTAACATATATGACAAAAAATAAACTGTTCTCAGACCTCTAATTTGGAAAGCGCTCTTTACTGTCAATCTCTGACACCTTCCGTTCGGCTAGCTCACCCTAGGACCCAAATGATCTAACCTACTGGATCAGCCTACCATTCCATTGTCAAAGGGCTTACTAGGCAACACACATCTACTGCCCTGTCGTCATCAAACTTCTTGGTAACCTCTTTCCAAAAACATAACTCAAATCATGAAGCTTGGGTAGTTGGACTTCTCTTCAATGGATCTTTTGCATCACCTCAATACTCTTCTTTCATGCGGGATGACACCTCCAAAAGTAAAACGCAACAAAATGTTAAACTGCTTCTCTACTTTGGACTGAAGCTTCAAAGTAGATTGAATCGTGAGGAAGAAGAATTTGAGTTCTCACATAGGCTACAAAGTCAAGAAGGATGCTCATACCAAGCAGAAACCATACAATTCCTATTTGGGAGAAAAAGTTATGAGAGTGAATTTTTCAGGAGTATTTTATCCAGATCTTGCACAAACCTACACAAATGTTTGTCTTGCTGCCATGCTGTAGTGATAGGATTGGGCTCAATGAATTCACAAACTAAAGAGAGTTAGCAACAAAAATACCTCTCCAAGGAGCATATCACACCTCAGATCAAAGGAGTTCTCTCATACTGGGTAAGTACTTCTGAAGAAAACCCAGGCTGGTTCTGAGCATGCTGGTGCAGAATGCTAATTATTTCTATCACCTGAGGAGGGGTGAGAAGAGAGAATCACCTATGTTCCATCAGTCTGATAATCTGTTTACTGGCTCCTGCTTGGAAACTTTGACTACCATGACAACCTGTTTACTGGCTATGACAATCACAGACAATTAGCTCTTGTCTGTCATGAACCATTGTCATGTATTGGATTTACTCACAGACCACCAGCCATAACTCTATTTCAAACTGGTGCAATTCCTGCCTAAAATGCATATTGAGAAGATATAATGTAAAAACATTTCAAGACACTAGTTGGTCTCCTATGGTGTTGCACAGGAGGTGTCTCAGCCAAATGTACTCCTCGTTTCAAGTGAGCTTGAGAAGCAGTGCATAATTGGTATAAAATGCACATTTTTAAATTGTACAATTTATTCTTAGCATTTTTTTTAGTTTTTATTGGTTGACTTGGTGTGAACTGTCAAGTTGTAATTCATTTTCCCATTTTAAGATTATCCTTGCTTGGAAGCTGAGAGTAAAATTAGTTGGAACAGAGGAATCCTACAGAATAGAGTTTTGTTAGAGGCACAAAGCTGAGGTGGTGGAACATGACCATCAGTGGAGGAGAATACAATTAATAGCATCCTTATGTGAGTTATCTTTATTATAACTGTGGGCACTTGATGGGAAAAATGGTAATGTGACAAAAATATAGCGACACTTGAATGGCAGAACTTGCACACAATGAGACATTGTTAGTAATAGTGGATAGATTTCCTGAAGCGGTAATGTTACTAGCTGTGTAGTATTTCTCCTCCCCCTCTTAAGCCCATCACCCTGACTGAGGCATTGCCACCGGCAGCAGCTCGCCAGAGTTCTCTATCCTGGGCCAGCCTTTCAAATTGTCCACAGATGTAGCCAGTCTTCGAAGATCCATCCTCTCCCAGGGGTGAAGTTTTCGGAGCTTCTGTTGGTGTTTCTGTAGTTTAAAGTTTCTACAGGATGACATTGCTGGTCCCTCCTCCTTTCGCAGGCATGCTTGGGTCCATTCATGGCAGAGCTTGTGTAGGGTGCACTATGTAAAAATTGTGTCAGCATCACAATAATGGCTGAGGTTTTCTTTGTTACACTTGTGTTTTATGATTAACATTCATTCATTTCTAATTGACTCTCATTTTTTATGGCCTCTGGGTAACAGGTTGATAGGTGGATGGAAGAATGGAATTCAAATTCTCTAAAATGGCAATACATCAATACCCTAAGCATCACGGTGAATGTTGATTCCTTTGTTTTAATTTTGCTCTGCTATTTATAACCTCAAATTTTGTTGAATTATTTGAAATTATGATGAATAATGTTTAGCTTATAATTTCAAATAATTCAACAAAATTTGAGGTTATAAATAGCAGAGCAAAATTATAGAGGATGGTACAATTGTTTTACAGCACCATCAATTACCATTTAGGTTTCAATTCCCACCACTGTCTGTAAGGAGTTTGTATATTCTCCCCGTGACTGCGTGCGTTTCCTCCCACATTCCAAAGACGTACTGTTAGAGTTAGGGTTAGTGAGTTGTGGTCCTGCTATGTTGATGCTGGAAGCATGGTGACCTGTGCGTTGTCCCCAGAACAATCCTCAGACTGTGTTGGCTGTTGACACGAAACAACACATTTTACTGTATGTTTTGATGTACGCACAACAAATAAAGCTAATCTAATCTAATGTTTACAACGGCAACATTGATTCTAGACACAGGAACCAATTTTTTTTAAACATTTACCATCAGAAGTATAGAATGTTCACATGTGGTATATTTTCTTGTGTTAATATATTGTAACTAGTGTGCTAACTTACTGGTCTTTCCTAGGTCAGTAACTTGAAAGTGATTCAATGCAGATATTGACTCATTCACAGGGATTATTTATTATTATTCATTAAAGACTGTCAGACACCCATGTTATCATTGTTACAAAAAACACTAATCTATGAAAGAGATACTGAGTCATCACATGTTAAACCCAGTCATAGACAAAATGTGACCTTCCAAAATATTTGTGTGCTTTCAAAGGCACAGTGTGCAAATCTTTTTATTCTCAGTAAATATTCCGTAAGGTATTTTGTATAGCGTAGAGATTCTCTGAATAGTAAATATGCTAACCTAATAAATGAAGGAATATATTTATACTTTTGTTTTAAATTCCATATATTCTACCCTTGTATATTTGATTAAGTTGCACATTTCTCACATACCTACCATTGTACTGTGTATTGCCTTGCAAAGCCAGTTGTCCATGTATTGCTGAGATCTGATCTTAGCTGTACTTTTAGGAACACAGCCAAGGGAACTAGCTAGAATTACCATTGTATCCTGAAGTTAACCCTGATCACAATTTATGGAATAGTTGGCATTGATAGGAAATAACAAAGTCCATTTTCTACAACAGCGAAAGTTGTACTCTACAGAAGCAGGCTGTTTATCCCATCAAGTCTACATTGAACATTAAGCACTCTTTTACATTGATCCTGTTTTATTCTAAACACAATCTCAAAATCTCCCCCAGATTCTGTCACTGAACTATACTGGAGGCATTTATAGTGGCTAATTAACCTGCCAATTCACACATCTTTGGGATGTGGGAGGAAACCAGAGTAACCTCAAGTGGTTAATTGAAGAATGTGCAACTCCCCACTTACAGCACAAAGTCAGGGCTGAAACATGTTGCTGGAAATGCTGTGCGCCACTCTAAGTAGTAATCAAAGATTATTGTGTAGCAACACACATTAAAGTTGCTGGTGAATGCAGCAGGCCAGGCAGCATCTCCAGGAAGAGGTACAGTCGACGTTTTGGGCTGAGACCCTTCATCAGGACTAACTGAAAGAAGAGCTAGTAAGAGATTTGAAAGGGGGAGGGGGAGGTCCAAAATGATAGGAGAAGATAGGAGGGGGAGGGATGGAGCCAAGAGCTGGACAGTTGATTGGGAAAAGGGATATGAGAGGATCATGGGACAGGAGGCCTAGGGAGAAGGAAAAGGGGGAGGGGAGGAAGCCCAGAGGATGGGCAAGGAGTATACTGAGAGAGACAGAGGGAGAAAAAGGAGAGAGAGAAAAAGAATGTGTGTATATAAATAAATAATGGATGGAGTACAGGGGGGAGGTGGGGCATTAGCGGAAGTTTGAGACGTCAATGTTCGTGCCATCAGGTTGGAGGCTACCCAGACGGACGTCACGATCATGAAAGACACTTGTTCGGAGACGTCCAAAAGCTGTTCCAGCACATTTAAGACGATGTTGAATCTCGTCATTAATGTCGACCCTGGAGGAGAGGTGATTTCCAAGATACAGAAAGTGGTCCACATTTTCCAGGGTTGTTTCGCCAAGTTGAATTGATGGTTCACACACCCATCTTTTGCTAAGAGTAAAGAGATTCGCTGCCTATCACCTCTTATTAATGATCTAAGTATTTTTCAGCCCATCAATGCCTCAAATTTTTAAATCTTCAATGAATATTTAAGTATTTGCTGCTGTTTTGAAGGGACTTGGAGAGAGCATAGGAAGAAACTCCACTAAATGATCCTCCGTAGTGGGCTGATGTGCTTCATGGGAAGCCAGGATCAATAATAGAGTGAGGAGAAAGAACTATAGTCTTTGGGAGGTGATTATGGATGTAACACTGAAAGAGCACCATGGAAGAATTAACAGTTTGAATTTTATATTTGAGAATGTTAACGATCTTAAATATCTGATCTAAGAAAGGATGTGCTGACTTTGGAAAGGGTTCAGAGGAGCTTCACGACAATGATTCTGGGAATGAAAGGGGTTGCCATATGAGGACCGATTGATGGTTCTGGGCCTGCACTCAACTGGAATTCAGAAGGATAGTTTGGGGGCGGGGGGGGGCATCTCATTGAAACCTATCGAGTGTGAAAAGCCACGATAGAGTGGATGTGGAAAGGATGTTTCCTGTAATGGGGCAGTCTAGGACCTGAGGGCATAGCTTCAGAATAGAGGGATGTCCATTTAGAATGGAGATGAGTAGGAATTTCTTTTGCCAGACAGTGGTGAATCTGGAATTCATTGCCACAGGCAGCAGTGGAGGCCAAGTCATTGGATATGTTTAAGGCAAAGGTTGATAGGTTCTTGATTAGCTACAGGGCGAAGGCGAGAGACTGGAGCTGAGAGGGATATAAATCAGCCATGATGAAATGGTGGAGCAGACTCGATGGGCCAAATGACCAAATTCTGCTCCTATATCTTATGGTTTTTTGTTGGGGGACTGAGAATCATTAGGCAAGTGGGGTCATTGAGATAAGTTATGGGTAACAGTGCTTTGAATGAGCTGAAGTGTATGGTCAGAGTATGACAGGTCCATCAGCCATTCATTGCAATAGTCTAGTCCAGTGTGAAAGAGAGATTCAGCAGTAGATGAGTCAAATCAGTACGATACTGAAGTTAGAAGTGATCGTGATGGAGAGGACACAGACTGGAAATGATCGGGCATTCAGGTGGCATTGAAGAGTTGCAATTGATCTGATTCAGCCCAGGTCTGAGGCTGTGAAGGAGGTGAAAATGATCTTTGAATTGAACAACTAACCAGCGTTAGATCACAGCAGATCAGAAATTGGTCAGGGGCAAACAGTGACCACGTAGAGTCACTTACGGAAATTAGAAGTGATGAAGCCTAGTATTTGCAGGTATATAATATTGACTTCTTTTCTGTGGGTGATGTTACATTGAGACAACCTGGAAGTGAGAGCAGGGGGAGTATTGATGTGTCCTTGGGTAGACTCAAAGTCCACACTGCAGAAGGAGGAAGAGACCTATTACTGGGGCTATTCTGGTTAAGACCATAAAACATAGGAACAGAGTAGGCCATTCAGCCCATCGAGTCTTGTCTGCTATTCCATCATGGCTTATTTATTATCCTTCTCAACCCCATTCTCATGCCTTCTTCCTGTAACCTTTGATGCCCTTACTAATCAAGAACCTATCAACCTGCACTTTAAGTATACCCAATGATTTGGGCTGTACAACAATCTGGAGCAATGATTCACACAGATTTAGCACCGTCTGGCTTAAGAAATTCCTCTGGTTATGGCCGGAAACAACTGTAAGCACTCTTGTAACGCTTTACAAATGAAGAGAGTTGTGCTATGATTAACTCCTTCAAAGCCTAAAAGAGAGGTAGTCTTTTTGACTGAGTTAGAGCATTTCAGGACAATGGGAAACTTGCAAAATTCTTTCAACTGATTCTTCTCTTTGATCTGAGCTAGCAAACCCAGCATTAATTGCTTATCCCTAGTTACCCTGAAAAGCTTGCACTTAGGCAGGAGACTGGAGAGGTGTTGAAGCCCATGAAATATGCCCAGCTTGAATCATTGGCCTCAATATTTAATCAGCACTGGGAAAAGAGTGGATGGAAAGAATTCTGGATAGGGAGATCAGAAGTTTGGGTTTCCCAGACCCTCTGCTGAGGTTAACTGCTTGATGTCTTTCAGCCATTCTCAGAAGGTTTTCTGCCCAGTAGGCAAACGGATTGACAGGCTGTCTTCCTGTTGGAATGTAAGCGGGTGCCAGGGAAGTAGGTGATTGCCCTGTGTTCGGGGGTTAAAAAGGATGGCAATGATTGGTGGGGAAGTCTGAGGTTCCTTGGGCGATTAAGCAAGGTGTATTTGAAGATCATGGTGGAGGATGGAGTTTTGAGGTCACAGTGGCAGTAGTGAAAAGCCTGAGGTCACTAGGGAGTGTGGGCAATTGTGGTGGGAGGGGTTGTGTCGGGGGAGATGGAGGTGACACAAGTTGTATTGGGATAGTCCAAGGATTTTGTCAAGGGAGACGGGTGACAAAAATTGTGTTTGGAGGGGCAAGGGTTATGTCAGAAGACTCAATAAGAGCGAAGATTATATTGGGAGAGGCAATGGTTTAAGAGTTGGAGATTGGGAGGTGACAGAGCCAGCAAAGGTTATGATGGTGTATCCTGGTTGTTGGGGATGGAATAGTTGAATTATGAGCATCCTCTATCATGCAGAAGGTAGTAATACTTCAAACTTCTCACCTTGGGCGGCATTTGGAGATTATATCCAATAAAAGGAGAAATAGAAGTTCATATCTTTATAAATATAACCTCATCCCGGAGGAAATCCTTCACATTTATTTAACTATAGCTTCTAGCTACTAGATATGGCACCAAATCAAGGCTAGAATTCAACGAGCCGTATCCACAGAAAGTCAAAACGCATGCCCCAATTGCTGCTCCATCCTTCCTGTCAAACAGAGTAATGTTAATTAAAAGGGTCTATTTTTAAACTGTCTGTTTACTGACGATAACTACCTTTATTATCCTCTGTAATGCCTGTAGTAATGTGTCAGATCACAGCTTGTGCTGCAATTAATAGAATAGACAACAATTTAAACTTGACCCGATTGAAAGCACGCACTTGTCTCTGTCTGTGTCAGGGGATTGCTTTAGAGTGGGGGGTAGGGTTCGTAGCTGGTGCAGTAAACAGCTGCTACTTAATACAATAAACAATAAGAGGTTTCTGTAAACTGAGCACCTGTTAAACAAGGATGCTCCTGTCAGCTGGCAAGTTGGGCTTCCTTTTTAGAATGAAACCTACCATTGTCATTTGGTTCTGTTGAGTTCCCTGGTAATGTACACACACCATAGTCAATCTCTTTTTGTTAAACGGACACTGTTTGAGTTGTATTGTAATCAGTTTTTTTTTGTTTGCTGTGACTTCCTTTTGAAGTAGACTAGTACTTCCACTAACAGGATTAATGTTAAGGATTAATTTTCTTTTATCCTTTTATGTATATAGTGTAGTTATTTGAAGTGATTCTTGCTATATCACAGGCTCCTTTGGTAACCTAGCATGTAAATGACTTTGTTCTAATCATTTAATGGCCTATGTAGATTTGACCTATTGATTTATACTAAACTGCGGTTTAGAAGTTTTAAATGAACTAGTAATTTTCATTTTGAAAATGGTCTGTATAGTTATTGGATTACTTCTGTGCTTTTTTTATTATGCGGGCACATACACACACATGCATGCACACGCTGAGGTGACATCAAACGTACTTGTGAAGAATGCCTGTCTTTGGGGATTGAATTCCAAGAGCCGCGAGGTAATGTTGCAGCTCTATAAAACCCTGGTTAGCCCACACTTAAAATACTCTCTCCATTATAGGAAGAATATGGAAGCTGTAGAGAGGGTGCAGAGGAGACTTACCAGGACACTGCAGGGATTTGAGAGCATGTCTTATCAGCAGAAGTTGAGTGACTAGGGCTTTGCACGTCGGAGTGAAAAGGGATGAGAGGTGACCTGATAGAGGTGTACAAGACGAGAAAAGGCATGGATCGAGTGGATAGCCAGAGGTTCCCCCCTCCGCCCCCAGGGTGGAAATAGCTAAAACGAGGGAGCATAGCTTTAAGCTGATTGGAGGAAAGTATTGGAAGTATGTCAGAGGTAGTTCTTCTTTACACAGAGAAAAGTGGGTGTGTGGAATACTGTGCTGGTAGTGGTGGTAGAGGCAGATACATTAGGGACATTTTAAAAAACTCTTAAATAGTCATATGGATGATATAAAAATGGAGGGCTATGTGGGAGGGAAGGGTTAAATTGATCCTAGAGTAGAGCACAACATTGTGGGCTGAAGGACCTACACTGTGTTGTAATGTTTAATGTTCCTCTGACTTCAGCTTCTTATCCAAAGCCCCTTCCCTCTACCATCTCCATCATGTGCTTTGACCTCCTTCAAAACCAATAACCTTAACCAAGCTGAACAACTCTCCTAATATCCCTGCTGCAAGACACCTTTCTTTTGAGAGACTGAAAAAGAGTGCAAAAGAAACCAATCAAGACGGACAAGTAGGTGACAGAGACCACTCTTCGTACTTAAGCAAAATCATTTAATATCGGAATCAGATCTAATATCACTGGCATATGTCATGAAATTTGTTGCTTTGAGGCAGCAGTACAATGCAATACATTTAAAAAAACTATAAATTACAATAAGAAATTGTACATATGTAATAGCTAGTGCAAAAAGAGAGCTAAGAAAGAGTTTATGGGTTAGTCGATTGCCCACTCAGAAATCTGGTGGCGGAGGAGAAGAAGCTGTTCCTGAATTTTTGAGTGTGTGTCTTCAGGCTCCTGTACCTCCTCCCTGATGATAGTAGTGGGAAGAGAAAAATATACATTTGGATGATAGAATACAAAAGAAGGTTCTGCTCAGATAGTAACATCTTAAATGGGAAAGTGGATTGTCGGAATTTGGCTAGTAGATGTACAAGTTATGTCTGGTGGTAGTGAGAGTATATGAGACTATGATATGGACAAACAAAATGCTTCGTTTTGACCTCTGGACATAAAATATAAAAGCAAACAAGTGTTGAATATGAAACCTGTTTTGCCTTTCTGGAGTTGTGTAGATCTGTATGCCATATGGGAAAGATGTGAAAGCACTCAAAAAGCAGCAGAATATACTCCTAGATTGTTAGCAGGGACTGAATTAAACGCTAACAGAGGTGTGAGAAATCAGGTCATTTTCACTAGAGCTGAGGAAGTTAGCTAAACTGGGGGGTGGGTCTGATTAGGTAAATTTGTTTATTATTGTCACATGCCATCTATACAGATCATACATCACATGAGTACAAGGGAAAGCAATAACTATGCAGAATAAAGCATTACAGTTACAGAGAATGTGCAGGCAGACAGAAAACTTTTTTAAAGAGGTGCAGATTAAAAATCTTCATTTATAGTGTTTAGTGAGAATATGGAATTCTCTGTCACTAGCAATTACTGAAGCAAAGTCCATTGGTACCTTAAAAGAGAATCAGCTCATTGCTGTATAAGAATATGGAAGGGAATGGGAGCTAACCCAGAGACTCAGGGTTATCTGTCGAGTGAAAATCACCAGTGAAGACTTAAGTGAGCTTAACCAAACATTCTGTAGAAAATCATGTGACCTTCTCAATGCTGTTGTGAACCGGCTGTTAAATAAAACTATTCTTTATTAATTCAGTTTTTGCATTGATTCGACTCAGTCGTCTAATGTTCAGCATTAGTTGACTATTCTCCTTGAATGTACATCAAAGTTCAATGTCTAATGTAAATTTATTATCAGAGTGCATATATTCACCAAATACTAACCAATTCATTTTCTTGCAGGCATTTACAGTAGAATAAAGAAATGCAATAGAATTCAGTGAAAAACTACACAGAAAGACCTGGCACATTATCTATCTTAATTATGGCCTTTAAAATTATATTTTGAGCTGTCTGGTCACATAATCAGGGAGTGCCTGTCAGGCAATATTAAGACAAGTAGATTTAAAACTCTACCAGTGTTTGGTTGGATATCTTGACTCTTCAGGGTATTTTAGTAATTCTTGACTAATCTGCTAGGAGGAGTGTCAGCATAAATGTTGCTTCACGTCAATTTGCACCTCCTACCGGCTGAATTTAGAACAAGGTGTGGAGAAGTAGGTGGTCCAAATTGTACGGAACAAAAACTTGTAGCAAAGAGCCAGCAAGGAACGCAAATCGGTGATCAAAAGTGGACAGCAAGCCCAAAACAAATGTGGCTTAGGGTGGTTGCTCCTAGTGTAAGCGACCAACTGGCTCCCATTCAGCTGATCAGATTGTATTTAGCTGTCTGTTTGTGAATGGTGCGCCCTCTGTTGCAAAGATCCCCAAGGGGTTATTCTATAATCTTTACAACAGAAACAGTGGGGAGCCATTTTCTCATGTAGTTGCCTTTCTTTCAAGTTTCATGCCTGTTATGCTGTGACTGGCAGCAGTTTTGGGGCCTGGATTTATCGTCGTAGTATCAATTCAAGTATTTCTTCTTAAAGTATAGGGATAAATGTTCTAATATTTTTCCCATGATGTACGTTTTTGCTAAGAAATAGTGTCTAAGGCAAAGCCTTAGTATGTGTGCTAGGCAGTATCTTTAAAAGTTTCCATTCATAATAGCATCTACAGCATAGCAATATGTGTGATGTGCACTTTCTTTGAAAGTTCCTATTCACAATGAAAGGAATCAAACCCATAAAATTGCCAATTACTAAACAGTATTAATGTAAATAGATTATTAATCATCTTTCTGCTCTATCTTGTAGTTTGAGAATATTATTTTCTTAGTTGCTGTCATACACAAAATTCAACAATAAGATGCCCAAGGTTGACTGTGAGATTTACATCTGCGTTGGATGAGTTGTGGGAATTCTCACCTCGACCTTATGACAAAGCAGTGACCAACCTGACAACATGGGCCACAGGGGAAGTATGCCTCTCATCTGTCCATCATAAAACAGTGTTGATGACAGCCATGCAGACTCCACGGCTTTGACTGCCCAGTTATCCCATAATCTCATTTAAAAGTGAAAGCGTAGCAAAGCAAGGCAGCACCATGCTTTGCTACTGGTCCATGACGTGATTTTGTTTTTCAAGGATGAGGGAGCTACGTCTTCTGAGAGAGGTCCCATCAGGGGGTTTTCCATATTTTTTAATTCTAAAGGTAATATGTCAAGTTACAACCAAAAACATAATAGTCATTACAGGAGTAAAATCCCTGTAATAGCTGAAATTAAGTATTTTTTCCTTGGTATGTGGATATAGAGAAACATTTGCGGGGAGAGAACAAATGCTGTGTCTTATCTACATTCAGCCCTTTGATGTCAGTTGTGCATTATTTGTAGGTAGGTTCTATTAGTGGCATCTACCGGTGGTAAGTGAATAGTACTCACTCCTGACACTGCCCGCGTTTTCAGCTCAGCAATTAGATGATGAAACAATCTTCAGGTAATTCTTATCATAGACTCTGACAATCGTTTTGCTTTCTTTCCACGTGTAACTGGGATCCATTAACTCTTTACGTATGCAATGTTCTGGCTGGAAAGATTATGAGAATTTTATTTTAATTAAGAGAGCTGGGGAAAGAGTCAGGAGAAGAAATGGCTCAGTTGCAAAAGGAACGTTCAGAATTTAAGCTTTAAAAGCCAGATCTGCGGACGTGGCTTTTAAAACTGAAAATAACACTGCAGTTGGAAAATCTGCTCTGCCATAAAATGAACATGTCATCTAAAGATCTGTCATGTTATTAAAATAACAGAATTATTTTGTGTAGCTGTGTAACCAGTGGTGCTGCTTGAAAGAGATAGTATCTGTAAAGATTAACAATTGATTCGGTGTCTTGATCAGTAAATTGCCTGCTTTTACATACTGTGTTTTGAGCACTTCACTTATCCTATGAATATACAACAAGAATCAAATTATCCCTGCTGCATGATATTGGTGGTAACAATTACATTGAATGCATTCTCACCAATTTCACAAGGTGACATCACCTTGATTCCTTAATTGTCTTTTAAGTTTAATTCACTTGCAGCGTTTACCAATGTGTCTGTAGCGCTGAGAAGAAAGTGCTGACAGGGACCAGACATCCCTAGAGAAACCACTGGGGCAAGAGGCTGTATTCTGTTGCTTGACCTTTACCGGCAGATGGCCATCAGGAATCAAATACCCATGTGTTGGGAGATAGGGAGAGGATTTAGCAGGGTGATTATTCAGAGATGAATAGAGTGATTAACTGATAAAGAGCATGTGAGACAGGGTTGGGGGCTTTGATCCTCAGTAATAATGCACTGACTGTTGTTAGTGCAGTGGGATGCTCCATAACAAGAAGGGACACCAATGTATTACAGGATTACACAGTTTGCTGTTGCCTTTAACCCTGTGATGCCTGGTAACTATTCTGTTCTGAACAAAATTCTAACCTGATTTGTGTAGGATTTTAATTGTTCTTGTTTGGCTTTTGAGTTTTCAGTCAGACCATCCACTGGAGGGAAAATCTCAAACTGGAATACTTTACTGATACTTTACCTTACTGTCAATGAATCCGCTCCCACGAGTGACCTTGGTCTCTCATGAGTGAAAGAGCAATTAGAATGTGCTATTCACCCCAACACCCAGGAATGCCCTTTACTCGTTGCTACCATCAAGAAGGAGGTACAGGAGCCTGAAGACACACACTCAATGTTTCAGGAAGAGCTTCTTCCCATCTGACATCAGATTTCTGAATGGTCCATGAACACTTATTTGGTATTTTCCCCTTTCTTTTTGCACTACTTTTTTCTTTATTTTTATATATAATTATCGTAATTCATAGCTTTTACTATTATGTATTGCAATATACTACTGCCACAAAACAACAAGTTTCACAACAGATGCTGGTGATCTTAAATCTGCTTCTGATTCTGCATGGTTAAGTTATTGTATGTGCATTGTCAAATCTTTTAAGTGGCTGGTTCGCGCTTTCCTTCAGTAGTATTATGGAGTACTGTTGTTTATCCGTTCACTGTCACAGGTATTGTTCATGTGTTGTAGAAATGGTGGCTCAGCAAGAGAAAATGCATGCCTTTCTACCCCAATGAATTGATAAATGGCCTGTCTTTACATTTTGCTTTTGGGTGACTTTTACCACCATGAGAATAAACAGTTAAACACAGATTTATAGAGTTGTACAGCACCCACCACATCCGTGCTGACTCCTTTGCCCAACTCTTTTTGCCCCCATTAGTTCACATACATCTATGCCCTGCCTATTTAAGTGGTTGTCTAAATATTTTATTTAGAGAGACAGCACAGTAATAGACCCTTCCAGCCCAACGAGCCCGCGCGGCCCAGTTACACCATGTGACCAATTAACCTACTAACCCATACATCTTTGGAATGTGGGAGGAAACCTGCGCAGTCACAGGAAGAACATGTAAACTCCTTACAGACAGTGGTTCTGCAAAAGCATTACACTAACCGCTGCACTAGCATGCCACCCCAATTTTATTGGGCCCAAGTATCTCAAAAACATAGTGATTGCATTGGATTCCATTATTTCCTTTGACAGTGCGTTCCAGATATCAACCACTCTGTGGGTTTTTAAAAAAGCAACTTTTCCCTCTGAGCACCATACACATGATGGAGGAACTCAGCAGGTTAGGCATCATCTATGCAGGGAATCCTTCATCAGGACTCTTCCCTCAAATCCTCTTTAAAACTCCTTCCACTCACTTGAAACCTTCACCCTCTTGTTTTTTTTTCGGTACCTCTACCCCCTATCCCCATTGATTGTAATGATGGCCACAAATAAAAGACCTATTTATGTATTTGAGAAACAGTTGCCATGCTCTGAGATGAGATAGGGCCAGGGCAATGGATTTGAGTATAAGAGTAGCAAAATCTTACTTGAAGTGAGACTGCATCTGGAATATCATCAGCAGGTCTGGTCTCCCTATACATTGTCAGGTTAATTCCTGAAGCGCTAAGTTTGTCACATGAAGAATGATCAAGCAGACTGGGCCACTGAATTCTTGTGTTTAGAAGAATAAGAGATAATGCTTTTAATGCATCAGAATTCTTAAAGGGCTTGATCTGAGCCGTGAAGAGTTAATGTTTCTCTGTCTCAGGTGTCTAGGATCAGGAGTCACAGTTACAAAAATAAGAGGAAGTCCACTCCGGACAAAGAGGAGAAGCAATTTCTTAACTCAGAGGATAGCGAATCTTTGGAATTTTCTGCCGAGGATGCAAAACTAGTGGATTTTAGTTTTTGAAGGAATGAAGAGATGGGATTATTGCTGGAAAATGGCTGAGATCAAAGATCAGCGAGATCTTATTGGCTGGTAGAACAGGTGTGAGGGGCTGAATGGCTTATTCTTGCATCTACTTTATTTGCTCTTATGTGAAGTATCGGGGAGCCAAGCCTGGTGAATATGACCTAGTGGCTAGATGCATCACAGCATGGCCCAGTTGTGTCTTGCTGAGCTCAGCACTGCTAGAATGAAGTCTTTGGAAAGTAACTTGAAGTATCTGGGCTTGGGTAGATTTATAACAAAGTTACATCATTGACTTTCAGAGTTAACATGTTGATTTGAAGTCTCAATCAGTTGGTAAAGAAGAGCCAATTTTCAGCAAGTATGGTTCCCACTTTCAAATTAGAATGGGGAAGCAGTTGGATATATTGATTTCACTAATCTAAAGTACTATGTATTTCATTGCACTGCCGGAGGAATATCTTTAGCCAAAGAGTGGTGACTCTGTGGAATTCGTTGCCACGGGTAGCTGTGGAGGCCAAGTCTTTATGTATATTAAGGCAGAAGTTGGTAGTTTTTGATTGGTCGGGGCATGAAGGGGTACAGAGAGAAGGCATGAGATTGGGGCTGTAAGAAAAATTGGATCAGTCACGATGAAATGGCGGAGCAGACTCGATGGGCCAAATGTCCTAATTCTGCCCCTATATCTATGGTCTATGGTCTTTACTGACTTGCGTCAGAAGTCTTAAGACCACATAGGAGGATTTCCAAATGATGATTTTGCTTGAAAGTATTTATCATTGTCTTGCTTGATTCCACTCCTTATAGCACTAGTTATGAGGAATCAAAGTATTATACAGGGCATGTTTCCCTATTAACTAGAAAAGCAAATGCAATTCAGTCTGGAAAAGACTGGGGTTATGCATGTGGGGAAATGCAACAAGGGAAGGGAATTTTGGGGTGTGGAAGTGAATGTCCAAACATCCTTAAACATAACAGAATAGGTCGAACAGTTGGTTAAAAAAGGCAAGGAGGGTCCTTTATTTAATTATCGAAGGCATTGAATGTAGGCATAGGGAACTAGCACAATGCTAGAGGAACTCAGCAAGTCGAGCACATAGACTGTTTATTCATTTAAATAGACCTGCTGATTTCCTCCAGCATTTTATGCTTCTTTCTCAGGATTTCCAGCATCTGCAAAATCCCTTGTGTTCATAAGAGTGGGAGGGAAATTGTACTCCATAGTTAGATGACAGCTTGACTTCTACATACACCTGTCAGGCTTCCTTTATTGTATGTAGAAATAATGAGGCCAATATTAAATAAATAGGGAGAACCTCTTTCTTCTGGAAGGTGTGACAATAACCAGGAAATACTGGTGTAAAATAATTCTTAGAGATAAATGAAGAGTGATCAGGAAGAAACATCACTCAGCAAATTGTGAGGGTCTGGACTTCACCGCCTAATGGAGCTTTATTTGTCACATGCACATCAAAACAGCGAAACATACAGTGTAATGCATCATTTACGTAAATGGCCACCACGGTCCAAGGATCATGCTGAGGGCAACCCACAAGTGTTGCCACGTTTCCAGTGCCAGTGTAACATGCCCACAACTTACTAATTCTAATCCCAATTGTATGTCCTTTGGAATGTGGGAGGAAACTAGAACACCCAAGGAAACCCACACAGTTACAGGAAGAACATATACAGTAGATTCTGATTAATTGGGACACATTGAGACCAGTACATTTTGGCCCAATTAAACAGTTGCCTCAATTAGCTGAAGCTTCATGGAAATAGTTAAAAAGGTATAAAAAAGACAAACTACCATTTAACTGAGTAACCAATTATGCATTTAAATGAAATGCAGAACAAATTAGAACACTACCAATACTACTACAGTTGTATAAAACTGTGTATTCATTCCTAATATTTATCAATGGAGGAATTCATCTAGTGTACAATGCCGTGTTCTTTTGATTTAATGTAAATCGGGTTCCCAATCTGCAGAAGATATGGAGAGTCTGCAGAGAGATATAGATAGGTTAAGTGAGTGGGCAAGAGTCTGACAGATGGAGTACAATGTTGGTAAATGCAAGGTCATCCACTTTGGAAGGAAAAATTAAAGAGCAGATTATTATTTACATGGTAAAAAAAAATTGCGGCATGATGTTGTGCAGAGGGACTTAGGAGCGCTTTTGCATGAATCACAAAAAGTTGGTTTGCAGGAGCAGCAGGCTATCAAGAAGACAAATGGGATGTTGGCCTTCATTGCTAGAGGGATTGAATTTAAGAGCAGTGATTGTTATGCTGCATCTGTATAGGGTACTGGTGAGGCCACACCTGGAGTACTGCACGCAGTTCTGGTCTCCTTACTTGAGGAAGGATATACTGGCTTTGGAGGTGGTGCAGAGGAGGTTCACCAGGTTAATTTCAGAGATGAAGGGGTTAGACTTTGAGAAGAGATTGAGTTGCCAGGGGCTGTACTCACTGGAATTCTGAAGAATGAGAGGAGATCTTATAGAAACATATAAAATTTTGAAAGGGATAGATAAGATAGAGGCAGGAAAGTTGTTTCCACTGGTCGGTGAGACTAGAACTAGGGGACAGAGCGTCAAGATTCAGGGGAGTAGATTTAGGATGGAGATGCATGAACTGCTTTTCCCAGAGAGTGGTGAATCTGGGGAATTCTCTGCCCAATGAAGCAGCGGAGGCTACCTCAGTAAATATATTTAATTCAAGGTTGGATAGATTTTTGTATAGTAAGGGAATTGAGGGTTTTGGGGAAAAGGCAAATAGGTGGAGGTGAGTCCGTGACCAGATCAGCCATGATCTTATTGAAAGCAGAGCAGGCTCGACGGGCCAGATGGCCGACTCCTGCTCCTATTTCTTATGTTCTTATGTTCAATGTTTGCAATTGAAATAGTGGGTGTTTTTGTCAATTAATCCCACAGTGCATTTGGCTGGTGTTGATTGCTCTTAACCTAGTGCCATCATCTCAGTGAACCACTTTCCCAGTTTACTTAATATTTCTTCTTCTGCTTTGCCTGATGTGATTCCCTTTAACTGAAAGGAAAGATCTCTAAAGGGAGAGGAAAGACAGTTTTTTGGAAATCCAGTGACCCTCAGAGAAAGATGGAGGGAAATTAAATCAGTGCAATTTAGCAACTGCATTAATCTCTCTAATAATGCAAAACTCAAAACAAGGAGCATAATTTGTTTTCTCTTTCAGGATGCACCTTCCCGCTCCTGCCTACAGTAGTGTACTAATGACCTGTTTATCAGAGATGTCTGTGGCCTAATTGAAGGTGTGTGTGAGTTTGATGAGGTCTTTTGGTGCTCTACACTCTTCCAGCCACTAATTACTGACCGGGCCCTTCCTAATAAGGTGATTAAGCAGCCAATCATTTGCTAGCTTGTCACCTGGGCCATTACTCAGAACGTGAGGAGGAACAACACAGGAACAAGGCTATAATTGAGTCCCAGTGAATTACAGTAAGGTGCTCATCAAATGTGTTGTTTCAAAATGAAAGAGTATTCTAGGTGTTGTGTGCACATCCATCACTCTTTGCTTGAATGATCATATGGATGTTACTACTTTAGATTTTATGGTTACAAAACTGGAGCAAATCAGAATGTGCAAAGTGGAGCTGCTATATACAAGTTTCACAGGTCTCTTACAGCTGTAGTCATTGATTGGAGGCTGTTGTTAGCTAAACGTTAGCCGCACAGTAGCATGGCAGTTAGCACATTGTTTTACACCACTAGCGGTCACCAATCAGAGTTCAATTCCCACTGCTGACTGTAAAGAGTTTGTACATTCTCCCTGTGGCCGCATATGTTTCACTACATAACGTACTGGGTGGGCACAGGAGTACATTCAGCCAGAGACTCATTCCACCAAGATGCAACACAGAGTGTCATAGGAAGTCATTCCTGCTTGTGGCCATCAAACTTTACAACTCCTCCCTTGGAGGGTCAGACACCCTGAGCCAGTAGGCTGGTCCTGGACTTATTTCATAATTTACATATTACTATTTAACTATTTATGGTTTTATTACTATTTATTATTTATGGTGCAACTGTAACGAAAACCAATTTCCCCCGGGATCAATAAAGTATGACTACTACTACTATGTTTCCACCGGGCACTCCAATTTCCTCTCGCATTCCAAGTATGTATGGTTAGAGTTAGCAAGTTAGAGATTGGTTAGAGATAGCACACTATGTTGGCAACACTTGCGAGCTTCCCCCCAGCACAATCCTCACTAATTTGATCTGGCGCAGAAATGACACATTTTGCTGTCTTTCTATTGATGTGTGATAAATAAAGCTGATTTTTATGTGCTTCCGCAGTCTTATTTTCCACAAAGGTTGAGAGGAACACATCCCAACAGGTGGTCATGAGTGAGTGCCCACTGTAGTACTTCTAAGGTCTGAGTTAGGCGAAAAGGTGTCTCGAATGTTACTGAAGAGTCTGGGTAATATTCAGTGTGTGGATTTGCCCCATAACTCATGAGATGTAATATTAAGGAGCAATGCGTCGTGTAAGTGTTGGAGGCAAGAAATTTCACGAATAGCTTTACACACAAAACGGCAGGGGAACTCAACAAGCCAGGAAGCATCTATGGAAAAGAGTAAAGAGTTGACATTTCTGCCCAAGACCCTTTCATCCCGATAAGGGGTCTCAGCCCAAAATGTTGACTGTTTACTCTTTTCCATAGATGATGCCCAGCCTGCTGAGTTCCTCCAGCATCTTCAGACTTTCTGGTGTTCAGAAACAGCTTTACTTGCTGTTTAAGAATGCACTGTGTACATACGATCATTCTGAGCTGAAGATATTTTATTTACAGGGACATCTTCCCTAGTTTCTTAAATGAGATGTTTGTTGCTGAGGGAACCTTGGCTGTGTTCCACAAATGTGTGTTTTTTTTCCAGTAAAAGTCATGTTGTATGTCCTCTAACATTGATCTCTGTAGCACAGCCCACAGAAGTTGGTACTAAAGGAATCCCATCTCTTTTTTGTTTATAAAGAAGGCCTTTATTCCTTCAGTAACTCAATATGATGGGTCAGAGAGCTAAGCTGTGCCTACATTATTCTTTCTCTGTTGCTATCAGGGTAACAATTGATTAAGTACTAACCTCTTTTATGTGTCAGATCAGTAACCAGAATGTTTAAGGCGACTTCATGTCCTTGCTGTCTTACAAAATGTTCTTGCACTGCAACAGTTCAAAGGCTTTATTTTGAAACCTTTCTTGTGAGTGAAAAAGGCTAATTCAGATATTAAGGCCAGGACTATACAAAGCAAGTATAGGGATTTCAGAATGTCTTTCAGTAATGGTAATTTTTATACATAACATTCCTACCTCTGGTGCGGTCCACATAACCGAGAAAGGCTAGTGCTATTTAATTCCCCGCCTTTGACAAGTTCAGTCTGTTGATTTTTTTTAAACCAAATTTCTCACAGCCAGTCTTCTCTAATATAATTAAAAATAAGCATTGCAATGCATGCACCAAGGAACTCAAGGGAAATGTCCTTGCACTATGCAGGACCATCCACATACGAAGAATCATCCCCTTAAAGCAAATATTATTCTTTAAAGCTTTCAAATTACAGTCTGTTCTCCCTACCAAGTCCCATTCTCCTCCTCCACTCTGAAACACCACTGCTTTCCAATATTTCTACGGCTTCCTTCAAAAACAAATTTCCCAAATGTATTTATTTTTTTAAGATATATGAATAATGGATGCAAGCAAAATTCTTATGTTCCACCCTGAACTTTGCTTAATTTGAAGACTGAGCCCAGAAGTTTGCTCCACCCATATTTGCGTCTCTTATGGGACAAAATATAAAAGAGCAGGATGTTTTTTTCTAATCTTTTAGGTGGTTGTGCATAAATATCTAATGTAGGTTTGGGACTGGAGCTCTGGATATATGTATGATGTATTGAAGAACAAGTATGTATTAGACAATTTTAAAACTTGAAATTTTGCTAAATTTTTAAGAATGAACATAACAGATTATGCTCCTCAGCTGCTATAGTCTGCTCAGCCATTCAATATGATCATGACTAATCCAATTGTTATGCTAACTCCACCAGGTGCTGCAGTTTCCTCCCACATTCCCAATACGTAGGGTTAGGGTTAGTGAGTTATGGGCATGCTACATTGGCATCAGAAGTGTGACAACACTGTGGGCTGCTTATCACAGTCCTAGCTGATTTGATTTGAAACAAATGATGCATTTTCCTGAACCCTTTGCAATTACTTGGTTTCCACATTAATTACTCATAAAATGTGGTCTGATCTTCATCTAAGTCACAATAATAGACAAGCACAATCTGCCTAAACTAATAACACACAAACGATTGTACTTTTCATGTCTTTATTGAACATTGTTTAATCGTACACAGTCCAGGCTGGAAAAAGTATGTAAGCCGTTCTAGTTAATAACTGATAGAGCCTCCTGCAGCAGCAATAACCTCCACCAAGCGTTTCCTGTAGTTGCTGATCAAACTTGCACAATGACGAGGAGGAGTCTTTGACCATTTCTCCATACAAAACTCTCAGTTCATCAGTACTTCTCAGATACCTTGCATAAACAGCCCTCTTCAGGTCTTGCCACAGCATCTCAATTGGGTTAAGGTCTGAACTCCAACTTGGCAATTCAAAAGCTGGAATTTTCTTCTTTTTAAACCATTCTGTTGTTGATTTACTCTTGTGTTTGGATCATTGTCTTGTTGCCTCGACCAACTTCTATTAACCTTCAGGTGACGGTCTGCTACCCTGACATTCTCCTGTAAAATGTCTTGATACAAATTTTGAATTCATTGTTCCCTCAACGATTGCAAGCTGCCCAGGCCCTGAGGCAGCAAAGCAGCCCCAAATCATGATATCCATTCCACCATGTTTCACAGTTGGGATGAGATTTTGGTGTTGGTGTGCAGTGCCCTTTTTCCTCCAAATATAGTAGTGTGCATTTCTGCCAAGAAGTTAAACTTTTGTCTCATCTGTCCACAGAACACTGTCCTAGAAGCACTGTAAAACATCCAGGTGGTATTTTGCAAACTTGAGACATGCAGCAATTTTTTTTTGAGAACGGTGGCTTCCTCCGTGTGTCCTTCCATGAACACCATTCTTGTTCAGTTTTTTTTTATAGTGGACACATGAACAGAGACTTCAGCAAGTTCGAGAGATTTCTGCAGGTCTTTTACTGTTACCCATGGGTTCTTTTTTGCCTCCTTCAGCACTGCACGTTGTGCTCTTGGTGTGATCTTTGCAGGATGCCCACTCCTAGGGAGAGTAGCAACAGTATTGAATTTGCAGACGTTTTCTCTTACTGTGGACTGATGAACACTCAGGTCTTTAGAAATTCTGTTGTAACCTTTTCCAGCAACATGCATCTCTACAATTCGTATTCTGAAGGTCCTCTGAAACTTGTTTTGATCAAGGCATGGTGCATATAAACAAATCTTTCTTGAGAAGCGCAAGCTTTGTCAGTAACCTGACCTTGTGTGTCGTTTTTTTTTAAGCACAGTCTACAACTCACACCTCAATGATTGGAACACCTGATTCCAAATAGCTTTTGTAGAAGGCATTAACCCAGAGGGTCACATACTTTTTTGAACGTAGACTGTAATTATTTAAACAGTGGATTCAGTATTGACAAGATGAAGTACAATTGTTTGTGTATTATTAGTTCAGGCAGATTACTTTTGCCTATTACCAATTGTGACTTAGATGAAGATCAGACCACACTTTATGAGTAAATAATGCAGAAAACCAGGTAATTGCAAATGATTCACAAACTTTTTCTTGCAACTGTATATGACAAATAAAGCTAATTTTATCTTGTTTTTATATTCCTACCCATTCTTCCCTTGATTATCTATCTCAGTCTAGCAAATATTCAAAGACTCACAACCCTCTAAGTGGAAAATTTTCACTTCACCTGTTTTAAATGGGAGCTCCTTATTTTTAAGTTGTGATTTGTCTAGATTCTCCCACAAGAGGAAGCAGCCTCTTCACAACCACCTCTCAGGCTCTGGTATGTTTTGATCGAGTCCCCTCAGAAGCTTCAAAATTCCATCAGATGCAGACCTTGCCAGGCTAGCCTTTCCTGTTTCTTTACCTGTCTGAACTGTTTCCAACACATTTACACCTGTTTTTTTAAATAAAGAGATCAATACCTTTCACAGTACTCCAGATGTGGAGTCATCTATATATTGACACAACCTGTCACAATATATGGTAACACTGCCAACTTTCCTTATTGCTTACTGCACCTGCAGACCTAATCTTTTCTAAATCATGCTGTAATGCACCCAGATCTTTTCACATCTTGGGAAATTTCTCACTATTGGGATGATTTTGTTTTTACTTTTTGGAGAAAGTTTTTAAAAAAATGGAAGAAATTCCATGTAATCCTGCATTTGCAAGATCCTCCTTCTTGTTAATCTGCTTATATAATTTGTTCCATCAACTTCACAACTAACTAACTTTGACAGGAGCAAATTTAATAAAAATATCTTCAGTGACGAGCTTCCACATTTATGTACATTGTAAAAGTTGGGGTACATGCATTTACCCCTTAATCACTCCACTTGCTACATTTTGCCAATTAGATAAAGATTCAACAGTAGCTTTATTTGTCACATGTACATCAAGATAGACAGTGAATTACATTGTTTGCACAATTGTCCAAGGATGTGCTGGAGGCAGCCCGCAAGTGTTGCCGTGCTTTCGGTGTCCACCACTTACTTACCCATCTTTGGAATGTGGGAGGAAACTGGAAGAAACACACACGGTCACAGGGAGAACGTACAAACTCCTTGCAGACTGCAGTGGAATTGAACTCAAGCTGCTGGCACTCTAATAGAGTTAACACTAGCTGCTATATAACCGTACTTATGTGGCTCTTAAGTCATGCATATACTGTATGTCTACTATGTTTATCTTCATCTGCACCAAAAAAAACCTTTTGGACTTATTTTCCACAATAACCTTTTGACATTGTATGTTATCAAATGCCTTCTGGAAATCCACAGCACACGTTACTGGTAAAATGGTAAAATATGACTTTGTGTCAGATCTGAAATTGGTAAACATTGATCTTTATAGCGATGTTCAAGTCACCCAACCCAACAATATTTACGGTTTGCTGCACCAAACTGGCCGTGTCTCTTATTCTTTCAACCTGAGAATAATAAAGAATTGCCACTCACAGCTTTCTCTCTTCCGCAGGTCTGGCTTGGGCAGGAATCTTTCCACTAAGGCCCAAGTAGCTTTGAAACTCCAATCCGAATATTCAAGTGGACTTGGGGAAAAATTTTATAAGGTAAAGAAGAAGCGAAAGCCTTTAAAAAGTCACAGACCCCAGTCAGAAGCCATCTGAAGTGAGCTACAGACACTTTGTCGAAGGCTGAACGAGTGCCATCATTATGAAGTTAGCAGCACTGAGCAAGTTACAGAACTGCCCAGATGGACAGGGCACCCCGACTGACAAAGTCTGCTGACGTTGAATGAATTGTTTGTAATTTATATTTACACAGAATAAAATAATTGCAGATTTAAACTAAAGTGAATTTAAATCAATTTCAAATAGCCTTTGCAGGTCTTGAAACAGGAATTTGCTCCAACCCGATACAAAGCCAGAAGCAACCCCGACCCAAGGACAAACAATGAGCATTCAAACCAATTGTGACCTACAGGTGTGCTTCTTAGAAAATGGTCCTCATTCTGTTTTCTGCTCTAGATGTAAAATATGGACAGACCTCCTGTGTCACTACAGAACACCTAGCAAGGGCAAGAAATGGAATGAGACCACTGTTCCATTTCCCCTTTATGCCCTCTCTGACTTTGTCATGCCTTTCACCTTTTTCCCTACTGAGCTGAACACCCAACCTCCCTTCCTGCCCTGTAAGTGGAACACTGTCAAGGAGTTTATATGTTCTTGTACATGGATTTCCTCTGGGTGCTCCAGTTTCCTCCCTTATTTGAAAGACGTGCGGGTTATGATTAGTAAGTTGTGGGTATGCTATGTGACACTAGGAGCGTGGTGGCACTTGCGGGCTGACCCCGGCATATTCAGAGTGTGTTGGTTGTTGACACAAATGATGCATTTCCCTGTATGTTTCAATGTACATGCACATGACAAATAAAGATAATCTTTAACCTTTCACTTCTTGAATCTTCTATACCATTTGAAAATGCATACCCAGAACTGCTTGCTTGCACCTTTACTATTGTGTTTTCTCCCTATTGCATGATGGAAATGTATGTTATCAGAATGAATAATGAATCCTTTGTGATTGTAGTAATCGGTCCTTTCCGGGCACCCTCAGTGCTCCTGCAGTCTCTGCCTAGTCTGACCCTGCCATTCTTCAGTGCCTGTCCATCATCATCCAGTCGGGTGGGTCTGCAGTCACCTGATATTGTTTTTATCAAGCTGAGGTTGTCCTGGACCCCTCCTAGTTTCCAGTCTAGCTGCTGCTCCAAAACAACAGGATCAGGGTTCAAATGTGCACTGGGATCCTCCAGCTCCACGTCACCATCACTTCCTTCCAGCCCCTCCACAGTCTTTAAAGTCTCCGATTACTTTTCCCATATCAGTTATGGATGAACAGATATTTCATTGGACCAAATGTAAAGAACACTAAAAGTATTGTCATCGATACCTTCCGCTGGCTGTGTCTCCCTAATCTCTGGTTCCATCCCTCTTTCTGACTAGTGTCAGCAGCTGGATCTGATTGGCCATAGTGTGTGTGTCATATTTGTCCTCAAGGTGAGCTTTGGGTCACATATCCAAACCCTCACGTGGACCACCAGCCCAATAGAACAGCCCGTCTCTGTGGAATTTGTTTCCCAAGTCTTTGTTACCTGAATACCTGATAATTCCAATACATACTTGTCCAACTCATCTCAGTCTACAAATAACATAATCGAAGTTTCTGTCGTCCAGAGGTTGTTCACCCACCAGCCCAACCCTTGCCCTCACTAACACATTAACCGCTCATTCACTCACAGCTGAATTTAAAAACTCGGCCTTGTTTACAGAATTCTCTGTCACCTTTAACTTTGATATCTTCCACCGGAGATGTCTGGACTCCTCCAATTCTGAGTTTTGACCTCTTGGTCATCCCCAAATATAAACCCTTCACCACATTGTTCACTTTGTCTTTGGCTACCAAAGATTTAGTTACCTTCCTAAACCTTCACCCCTTCTCTTTTGATGTTTTCCTTAAAGCCTGCCTAGTGTTATCTTACCTAAGGATTGAAAGAGTGATTAATTTCACCATGTCCACCAGAGATTATATTGCTGGTGAATTCAGGAAACTAATAAGCCAAGGCCAAGCATGGCAGAGGCCAGGTTATTGTGAGTAGACAAAAAGAAGTAGATGCTCTTTTTTCAAAAGATCAGGATCTGGACAACAAGCACAGAATAGCTCAGCTCTGGGGCAGATTGGTGATGTCCACATTGAATGGTGGGGCAGTCTTGAATATCTGAATGCCCTGATCCTGCTCTTATGTTCTTTTCTCAATCAGTTCAACAAGTTATCAGAAAGCACCTCAATCATTAACCATCTCTTTGCCCCCACAGACACTGCTTGACCTGCTGAGTTCCTCCAGCAGTTTGCACTCTTTGCTATCAGACAGTAAAGTGTTACGCTTGTCAGATATGTGCCTGATTTTCACAGCCATGAATTCTGAATGTTAGTTATCAAACTGGTATATACACTTAGTGGCCACTTTATTAGGTACAGGAGTGGAACCCAGCATCGTCTTTTGCTGTTGTAACTCATCCACTTCAAGATGCCTTCAGAAATGCTCTTCTGCACACTGCTGTTGTAACTCATAGTTATGTGAGTTACTGTCACCTTCCTATCAGCTTGAACCAGTCTGGCCATTCTCCTCTGACCCCTCTCATTAACAAAGTATTTTCACCCCTCGGAACTGCCGCTCGCTGGTGGTTTTTTGCACCATTCTCTGCTAATTCTAGAAACTGTTGTGCAAGAAAATCCCAGGAGATCAGCAGTTTCCGAGATACTCAAACCACCCTGTCTGGCACCAACAATCATTCCATGGTCAAAGTCACCTTAGGTCACATTTCTTCCCAATTTTGATGTTTGGGCTGACAACAACTGAACCTCTTGACCATGTCTGCATGCTTTCATGCACCGAGTTGCAGCCAAATGATTGGCTGATTAGATGTTTGCATTATCGAATAGGTGTACCTAATAAAGTGGCCACTGTGTATAGTTACTTAAGCCTGAAGCAGTTATGTAATAGTGGCTTCTGCCTGAGGTACTACTGGTGATAAACTTCTCTGTTTCAGCTATACAATGTGCTGCACTTATATTTTAATACATCCCAGGCAGGCTTAAGTTCCTTTACCCACACCTAAAACCCAGAGTGAAATTTGGGAATATTGTCAAACATGTTTACTAAATTAGAGTGAGTTGAATGAAAATATGCAAACAATGTTGTATTAGGAAATTAAAGTATGAAAGGGGGTGGGCAGAAGGCAGTATGGCTGTTTTTTTTAAAATTAAAATTCAAGATAGCCTTTGTATATGCAATAAATACATAGTTTTTTTTACATTTGCTTCAGTTTTTATTAATACCAAAATAAATTTAATTGATGCAGTTGTTGCCGGAGGATATCAAAGAAGAAATAATCTGCAAATCTTTTGATCCATTTCAGTTGTAGGCCAGTTTTAAGTATTGGATTTTTGAAAATCAGGTCTTTTATGACATTTAAGTTTCCTCTGCGGCACCAGCTGATGTTATATACATTACATTTCTTTTTGAAAGCCATCAAGTTAATCTTGCAACTCATTAAAAACAAAGAAAGGCAAATTAATCTTCAGATTTTAATTACAGGTTATTTGCAAACCTCATCCAGTAGAGGTTTTTTTTGTAGTCTTTGAGATAGGTTATAAATTTAATTTAAGAAAAAACTTTGTTGTGCCCTTAATTCATTTCATTATTAAGCAATGAGATTATAAGAAACCTCTCATTATCCCCTGGGTTTCAGTCAATCCTTGCAGAATCCTCTCGTTTTGTTGTGCTGCTTTTTTGTTCTGCGTGTCTGAGAGTTTCTGTCCGTCACTTCATTAACCCTGAGTCCTGTTCAAGACCAGTGGGATTTGGAGACCCTTTCATACGTTAACAAGCAAAGATAAACAGCGGACTTTCTAGAAATACAAATAAATACAAATAAAATATATTATAAACTTGGTGAATTAATCAGCTGCTGTGCACTTTGCCCTAACTTTACGTGTGTGTGTATGGTTTTATATATATAAATATATAAAATATGTATCCCTACCCGCTGGTACACACTAAAATAATGGGGACATTTTCTTTCCGGATTGTACTTTCTGAAGTTTGCAAAATACTTGAAATGGTCCAAATTAACCTACCCTGGTTAGATTATTTTAATTGTATTTTGGAGGCCATTTTCAACGTTTCCTTGTGAGACCAGTTTATTCAGCATCACATCAAAGCCTGCATTAGTATATTCAAATTACCGCTGGAAAGTGACTGTTAAGAAGACGTAATTAGAAAAATTAACATAAGGAGCGGGCCATGGTGCTCTGTTCCATAATTCACCCAGGGTTTGACTCTGGAAATAACAGGAGAATATGGTCGGATTATCAGGTTGTGCTTTTTTTTTTGGTGAACGTGAAACCACCGACGCTGTTTTTGGGCACGGGTCGGCGGAATCCGATGTCCGCTTCGCAGAAGGAGGGAGAAATTGCGTTTCAAAGACACATGGCCAAAGCAGGAGCAGTTTCACCCTCGCTTTATGACCAGCTCTGGCCTAGATGCAGGTCCTAATGTGATATTTCCTATTAGCACACGTTGGATAGGGTGAGAGTATTCCCAAGCCCGCGTGATGGCCGAGTGAAACACACTACATGCGAACGGCTATGATATGGTGTGACATCGGTTACTGTAGTCTCCGTAACCAAGAATAACGGAATTGTGTTTGGTAAAACAAAAGCCCAGAGGTGAGGGAAGATCGGGGAGTCTAATTGTTGGAGCTGTCGACCCATTGAGCAGATCTGTGTACCTAAATTCTCCCCACCAGCCGACATTTCTTCATACTAATGAACTTTCCGATTCGAAATCCTCATTTATTTTCATCCCGATCCCAACTCCACTAAGTGACTGTAACTTTGCCTGACCGGAGTGGGGTAGGGGGTTACAATTTGCCACAGTTGATAGCGCGGGCAGATGTTGCCGTGTTACAGGCCTAGACGGCGGGACTGCACCGTCCACCGTTAGAAACTGACGACCCCGGAGCCGGTTCGGCCCATTGTGTCCACGACAACGAATGCAGAGGCGGCCTTCCTAACCTCATTGCTGAGCTTTTGATGTCTGACCTTGGAGGTCAGGGCGCCGCAGGTGTTCCGAAAGTGAGTTTTAAAAGTTTGTGCATCTACCTCCATTTTCAGCCAATAAGTTCTCGTCACCTTCCACCACCAAAGGGGGGAAAATCTTCCCTAATCTTTCTACAATTTGCTTTAAACAAATGTCCATTGATCATAATTCCACCGGGATAAAAGAAACAAGCTTTCGCCATCAATTCCAAGCTCCTTATAGGTTTATACATCTCAATTAAGCCTCTGCTCATCCTCTCCTGTGGCAAAGAAGGCAATCCCAGCCTAATAAAATCTTCTTCAGATCTGAATATCTCTGTTCCTGACAACTTTGTCTTCAACGAGGAGGAATTTCTATAGCCAGAGGGGGGTGAATCTATGGAATTCATTACCACAGGCGGCTGTGGAGGTCAGGCCATTTGGTATATTTAAAACGGAGATTGGGAGATTCTTGATTAGTAAAGGTGTCAAAGGTTAGAAGTCAGGCGAATGGGGCTGAGAGGGGTAATAAATCTGCCATGATGGAATGGCGGAGCAGACTCGATGGGCCGAATAGCCTGATTCTTCTCCTATGTCTTATAGTATGTCCTCCTCGTTCCAACAACAACCTTCAAGTATTGCCGTGACCAGAAATGCGCCCAAAACTTTCTGGTTTGCCTTCTTTTCTCCTATACTCTGTACAATAAGTTTAGAAACCTGCCACGTCCTGGATGCCTTCTGAACCACTCACCTTGACTCCCACTATGTTAAGAGATCTGGACAAGTATATTCTGATCCTTTGCGCTTCCCTGTGTCCTGCCTTGGTTAGATGATGTCGCCCTTCCCGTGTCATTCCTGCCGTTTCTCCGACCACCTGATCAGTTTATTGACCTAGGCTTCACACAACCTACAACTTCCTTCCAGTCAAAGAGGGGACGCTTTCTCTACAAAAAATAATCCCTCCTAAAGATGAAGACTAACTAGTTCATTTTGCAGAGCGCGTTAAAATGCGAGTGCGTTTTAAGCGTCTGTGACACGAGTTGCACCTCTCTGTAGGACCAGCGTCTTTGGGAGTGTGCCTTCATCGATGCTTAGCGGAAGTTAAGAATATTCCCACCGTTTAAATAAATAATTAAATGTCTGGAAGGGATAAAATAATGTCGCTCTTTAAATAGCGCCTTGTTCTAGCAGCAAAGTGCAATATTATCGTCCGCTTTGGTGCGCTCAGCCTGTAGGTGATACCTGAATAGCGATTGTCTCTCCACATTTTGTATGTGCGTGTGTTTTACTGGTCCATCAGAAGTAAATCGCTGGGCTGTAAACCGCATTCGATGCTGACACATTCGGATCAGTGCCTTCCTGTTGTGGTATAGATACCGCTGCTAATGATGTTTATGTAATCTCATCGTTCACCGGCGGTGTGAAATCGCCTAACTACAAAGTGGTACAAAACTACGGATCTGAAGGACCCTTTTTTTTCTCTTTGATGTCTTTTTTAACGTTTTTTTTTAGAATAAATCAGCATTTCATTTTCATGGCGGTGTCTTGAATTTAGAGCAAATAATCAGATAAAATATTTTAAAAATCCGTGGAACAGCAATGGAAAATGAAGTAGCAAATTGGAAATTGTCTTTTTTTTTCTTTTGCATTTTCTATCTCCTCATAAATCTGAAGTGAGAAATCTAGAACCGGGGATTATACAGTGGAACATTTGCGTTGGAAAGATTATGATATCCGTCTATAACCCTGTCTCTCTCGCGTTAGTCGTGGTGTCGACCCATTCCGATTAACTGGGCAGAAAGAGCGGGGTGGAATCTTGGTCGAGTGGAGCGGTGTAATTGAGTCATTTCAGGACTCGGTACTAATTCGAATCAGAATGGTTCAAATTTCAACCTCCACTTTGTTGCTGAGACGCAATGTATCGGGTGTATCTTTTGTAAAAAGGGCACGATGCAGATAACACTTCACTCATTAATATTGGTAACATCAGGGTCCTCACCGCTCCTGAGAGCATTTAATGGATACATTTCCACACCAACTGTGCTTTAAGTCTGAAAACTCCCCCAAATCATACCAGCCTGAATTTTGTACCCGCTGATGTTGACAGTTAACGGATTTGCGAAGGGGGAGTAATCCCATCATATAATCTGCAGAACTATTCTAAGCAGGATGATCAGAAAGTAATTTATTCGCTCACAGGATAAGGGCGTCGCTGCAAAGCCGGCATTATTTTTTGCCCAATCGGCGAGGTTTCTTGGGCCAATTTCGAGGGCATGAGGGGGACTCATGCATGTAGACTAGACCAACTGAGAATGGCCCGAAGGACTATAGTGAACGTGTTTATATAGAAAATTAAGCAGTTTCGTGTTCACCGTTGCTGATATTAGTTTTTAAAGTCAAATGATTTAATTAATTAAAACTAATTTCCCCAGCGTCCGTGGTGAGACACGAGTTCTTGTATATGGACCAACGGTCCGTGCTCATGTCTGCTGGTCCACTGGCTTGATCACTATATTATGTTGTGGAATAAGAGCCATCTAACTTTGTACAATATCCACAGTAATAAGACTCGCCAAAATTCCGCTGCAAAAATTAACATTCTGGCGTGCTTCTGCCTCTCGCAACTCGTAACATACATCCTTGGAATTTTCCAGGTATAACGTACTCTAATGGGCTGACTTTAAAAAAGAACCGAACCGTCTTAATCTGGCAACAAATCGAGGTTTTGAAGATAAGCGGTACTGGTGGGGTTTTTTTTGTTTGATATACAAGTCAGGCCAAAGGAAGGGGCAGATTTTCACAATTTTCCCCTGCTGTAATGCACAAGGGCAGTGAATGGGGAGGAGGGGAGAAATTTTTATGATAAAAGGAATCAGTCAAGTCCACAGTTTGCTCATAACTGTATTTGGAAAGAAAAAAAATTCCTTCGGAATGCTCCCGAATTTCCAAAACTCTGAATTTCTTAAAACCTGTTAATCCATCATTTAAAAATAAAGTTCCTATTTAGGAAATGTGTTTTAGATACTAAACCAGTTTATAAACCAGATTATTATTTTAAATCAAATAGAATTTCGTTTAACATATTGAATTAATTTATTTTTGACTTTACGCATACTAGAGTAGATTTGTGGTATCTAATAACACCTCTTTATCATTTTTTGGGTCCAAATTAGGTAAAAATTACAAGTAGTGCCTTGATCTTTGTTAAACAGCAATTTTAAAAACACAGTAGCGATTTTATAGTGATATGTTTCTGATTCTGATTTAAAGTATATCAAATACAAACGTCATAGGTTGAGTGGACACACGCGGAAAGAGAGATACACAAGCGCGCGCGAAGAAAGAGAGGGAGAGAAACACACACACACACACACACACACACACACACACACACACACACACACACACAGCAAAAGAGTGTGAGGCAGACAGAAATACACAGACACACAATTGTATAGGTTCAACCAAACTAGCATTAATGCTTGTCGGGTTGGAAGTAACAAACGCGGGTGAGCTTTTGTCGCGAGAAACTACTTACACCAAAACATTAAAAGTTTGTTTGTGAGAGATGGTCAGCGTCTCTCAGACACTCCCAGAAGCAATTTGTTTCTTTTCGGTTGCATTACCTCGGTGATAAAACCACGGCGAGGTAACGTTCCCTTTTGTGACTCGGGTGGTCCCATCAAGTTTTAACACTATTATCGCTGATCTTTACTCGCCACTAATGTTCCCCCTGCTTCCCACAGTTATTTCGCTGTGACCTTTGGAGCCGCGAAAACCTTTCATTAAGACAACTTCTATTCTAAAAGACTGTTTTTCTCAAATTGTACTATCTATAAAGAAACAGGCAAAATCCAACTGTTAGCTGAAATTGACCAAACCTCATGATTAACATTTACAACGAGCACTCTTAATCATCTCATAATTAAGTAATCTTGAAATGAAAGGCCGGTTAATATAATCTAATGTGAGTTTCTCTGCGATTAAATATTGTCATTCAAAATCGTACGAGGCTGATTCAATTTGATTCAAGATGTTGGCCTTACAAGCTAGGGCTGTAAATAGGGATAGAAGTAACGATATTGATTGTGTGTGTGTGTGTGATTCGGGTGGCCTAATGCATCCAGAATTGCTGCTCCGCTTTCCCTCAGCTAGTTACGCACCAGAGGTTTCCTGGCGATGAAAGCCCTCGCCTCACAACCCCCAGTGCACCTAGTAACAGTATTTACAGAACAGCGCACTTGTCTTCTTGGTACAGAGGGACCAAAACCTGGTAAACAGATTTAAATAAAAAGGACGGAGCTAACCTGTCATATTGGGGTTCTTGGGAGGAGACTCGGGAGGTACCACCTTATGCCCCTTTTAAATGGACGCCCTATCATCTGAATACGTTATCGTTCAACGCCCTGAATTTTTAACTCTGCTCACTAATAATTCAAAGATTTCTCGAATTTTAAATACACGCCTGAATTTTGCCAGTAAACTTTTTTTTAATAAAGAAGAGCGAATCCTTTATTGACTGAAATATAATTTTAAAAAATGGAGCTGTGTTGAACGTTTTTCCATAATTTGTCTTTCAATATTTTACAAATGACAAGTTAAACAGAAATACGGCTATTCCAGAAATGCCTGCAAGGAAATATATCGACATGTTGAAATTCTCCATTGACAAACTGTCGGTATAAAAATAATAACGCTTCCAAAGTCTTGAAACAGAATATCAGACATTGAAGCTCGGCCTCTTGTTCTCTCCTTGATGGTACATTCAGATCCGATTAAATGGAATACTGACGTGTGACTGACGCGTCGCTGACAGCTACAGGGATTCACATTTAAGCACAACGCTCTAAAGGACAGTCATCCCATTTAAACAGCGTTCAAACTTTTTTTTTGAAACAATTATTGTACAGCCAGGTTGCAAGACGTGTTGTAAAAACGATATGATCGGAGCTGTAAATATTTTAAGATCTGTCATTGAAATGGAGGAGTACTCACTGAACAGGAATTAAAAACTAAAAGTTCTGAGACAATACAGCAGTTAAGGGGTGTAGAGAGAAAATGGGTTGATTGAGTTTTAGAATTGTTCTAAACACTTCTTTCTTTTAAAACCCGCAAAGATGACTTGTTGAGTTTAGTTACCTAAAACCGAATGGGTTCTGTGTTTTTTTTTGGGCTGGCCGAATGTCCATTCTTTCTTTCTCTTTGTGTCCTGCTGGGAGCTAAAGGCGCCGGGGAATGCCAGGGTCCGCTATCCATCTGTCGGGTTCCCGAAGCCGGGGTGCCGCTCTCAGGCTGCCGCGCTAACAGCTGCCGGCTCCAGCGCCAACGCGGTATTCAATAAATAATCATATATGTGATAGAGGGCGAGGTGTAGGGGGTAGCGCTAGGATAAGGGTTTAGTCATGTCTCCGGCTTCAATCTACACCCGTGTCAAATCAAAAACACAACAGGAAAACTACAAAATTTGCGCACAATACACTCACGTGGTATTTACAATATTATACAGAGAATTCGTCCATCATTGTAACTTACTTTTAAAATAAATAAATTGATCTATTTAAATGCTTAATAGCAACAAAAAAGATTTCAAATAGTGCAACATCACCAGTTACTATTCTCATACCATGAAGTTGATATCTGCTTTGTAAAAAACTATAAATTTTTAAAAAGAAAAATAATAAACTATAGATGTCAGGGATGAATTAAAACATTTTAAATTAAGACAATGTTTCCATCACAGTTAAAAACCTCTCACTTTTTACACAAAAAAGTTTGAAAATAAAGACCATAAATACAGTAGAATACAATCTTTCTTAAAAATTCTTTTCACGTTTTTTTTTAAATACTGGAGCTTTTTTTTTAAATTATTTTGATTTTTAGTTGTTGCTTCCACGAAAAGTCCAAGCGGGGTTCGAGCGGCTCATCGAGGCTGCGGCGGCCGAGGAAGGACGCCTGCAAGACCGGGAAGCGGCGGTGGTTGCTCGCCCCCCGCTGCCAGTCCGTGGATGAGCACTCGCGGGACGATGGGTCGCTGGATGACAGGGTGAGGAGCGGCGGGACCCCGATACATGTACATGGCAGTCGGGTCTAGGTTGGAAACGACGTTAGGGTGGTAGAAATAAGGTGATGGGAACATACGCTGCAGGGCTGAATAGTTTCCGGCCTCTGCCAAGAGTTCCAGCCCCACCGCTGTCTGTCTTTTCCATTTCGTCCTGTTGGGGAAGGGAACATAATTAAGTCTTCAAATGTAGATAAATCCGAGTTAAAATTATTCTAATCTTAACATTCAGAACGACAGCTAAAGTCTAGTTCAGAACCGGGCTCTAGATGGTTTCCAGTTCAATGAGAGGATTAGTCGGCCTCAACCTCAGCCGAACGAAACAATCTAGATGACAGGCTGGGTGAGGCTGGCTGAGAGAGAGCCAAGGCTCTGTTCCCGGCAGCAGACGGTGCTTCCGATGGTCTGGGAAACAGTTCAGAAGCTAAATGGTTAGCCTTATCTTTGAGCTTGTGTCGTGAGGCCGAGATGAGATTAGAATAAATATATATTAAAACATATTACGCAATGTGTGTGTGTGTGTGTGTGTGTTATTACTTAATAAAGATGTAGCTGGGTTTGACTCTAGGATCTCACACAGGTTGTCGGCGTCGTTATTATTTGGAGAACGTATGCTAAAATGTGACAATATTAACTGAGCTAAGCCCTACAAAACTTCCACTTTCTGATCCGGATCTGAGTGAGTCTGATCTCACTGCAGGAAGTGCGGAAGAGAAACGGATGAGATCACAATCTCCTTTCTGAACACCACACAGGTTTTTCCCAAGGCTTGTCTGTAGAAGTGGGGTGTTGGGGGAGAGGCAACTCTTCTTCCTGAGCGGTGCCTGTTTCTCTGAACTTCCACTGTTGTTTAAGTACTTTGTAAATTGTTTTCATTTTTTTTATTTCGCGTTCGGACGCTTTATTGATTGGATTTATTTATTGTTTGACTGAATTTCCATTACAGTCAGTGGGAAATGTTAATAAAATTGAAGGGGCGAATAACAGGAATGAAAGTGCTTCAAACGACTCAAAGACTGGGGTCCTTACTTAACCTGAACTTAATCATTGTGACTGAGTTTTATCACCCTTATGCAGAATAGTCATTACGTATTATGCCGCTCCAATCCTGGAATCTTTGCAAAAAGTTTCGTTTCCTGTTCTGAGATTTCTTGCATTATCCCCGACCTTCCCAATAAACCAAACCTGGCCCCAACTCGCCTTGATTTTGCTCAACGTGACAACGAGAAGCTGCATCCATTTCAAAACAAAACAACTTTGAGGGGAGGAATCTTTGAGACTATGTTTAAGGAAGGTGGGGGATAATTTTTGAGTTAGAATTTTGTCCTTGATTCCCTGTAATGGGCTGTCAGGTCCCACAAAAACAGGTTTGTTAATCACTGATTTTAAAGGCGGTGTGTCCCTCGAATGATTCTAAATCTGTCACTAACCGATCGATCGATATTTTTTTAAAAATATGTTCCACTTCTCGCCTTCTACAGATTGAGGACGCCTTAATGGAGGATACTGAATGTGTTAGGATATAGATCTCAGAGTGGGATCTCCGGTAGGTCCCTGTCAGTGAATGTCAGGCGCTGGCAGGTGATTGCGATAGAAGTTTAACTGAGCCTGTCTCCTCTCCCGCGGGTCAAGAAAAGGCATGGGCGAGCCCGTCTCTGTATCACCTGCAAGTATTAGGTTAGGATTGCGCGCCGGACCCTAAACTGGCCCGCGTTTACTGCCCGAAGGGAATCGCATCCAAATGGTTGCAATTACCGAACAAATTCTTGAAGAACGGGTGAAGAAAGTGCAGTGGGAAGTATTCAAAGTTACCACCAATATTACACAGGGGCGGAAAGGGAATTTGGGACTCTCTTTGTACCGAACAATATTTTTAAAAAGCCAAGTTTTCTTTCACTAAGTAAATCACGTTACTTGGGGAAGCAGATGAAAGCTGCCTTGAGTTATGTGAAATTACATATTGGCGATTCTTTCGCTAACCAATCTACTCGCCATAAAATTCGACGGTCTCCGCTAGAATTGTTGTAAAGGGCTGTTCATTCACAGATAAGGGAGGGGGGATTCCAAATGGGATTCGGGAGTTCGTACAAGAATAAATCTGTGCAATAATATAAAACTGACATTTTGCGTGGTACGTGTAATTCTCAGCCAAAGTTCCACAAACTTCTGGTTGGGGTGCGGGGAGAAAGTTTAGTGCATTTTGTTCCAGGGTACATGTCGATAAACTCTGGCTTTAACATGATTACAAATGTTCCCTTCAAATAATTGGTTTTAAACAAGCCGGGAAGAACAATCTAAATCATCGGTAAGGATGTACAATTCTTTGCTTTAATATATCATAGACAAATCTTAAAGTATGTGACGGTAGTTTGTACAAACCTTACGTGTATATGTGCGCATGCGTGGTATGTATGAACAGAATATACAGGTTAACGCATAAAACCACACACACACATTTACAAACATACACATTGTCATTCATCCTCCTATGCTTTTATTAATAACGCCAAAACTACAAATGTTTCAATGTTTTGTTTCTACTTTGGGATGTGGTTTCCCTCTCTTCCTTGACAGAGCGCACAGCCTCACAATAGAAGAGCGGCCTTTTAGGACAAACATGAGGAGGAATTTATTTAGCCAGAGGGTAGCGAATCTGTGGGATTCATTTCCACAGACGGATGTGGAGGCCAAGTCAATGGGTATATTTAGATTCTTGATTTGTAAGACGTCAGAGGTTACGGGGAGAAGGCAGGAGCATGGGGTTGAATCAGCCATGATGGAATGGCGGAGCGATGGATCGAATGGCCTGATTCTGCTCCCAAGTCTTATGGATTTATAGTCTATTTCTCAACTCCAGGTAGTTTGACATATGTAACTAGACGCCCCAGGCTGCTTAAAGACAATTGCTTTTCTTTCTGATACAGTACTGTGTTCTACTTTATCTGCAGACAGATTTCCTCAGCTCCTCCTTTGAGCCCAGATTGGAGGGTAGTTTCAGCGAGCTTTAGGAGTAATTGCAGCTCCCAGTGTGGACAACCCTCCTCCTCTCCCTCCCCCTCCTCTCCCGTCCCCCTCCTTCCCTCCACCCAAGCCGTGTCTGAATCCGTATGCGCGTTCTCCCCGAGACTGAACCAAAGTGATTTCTTAACGGAGGAGGCCAGTAAATGCTTAATAAGTCCTCAGCACCCAAAGTGGACGACAAGTTCATCTTGATAACTGTTGCTTTAATGTGGGCCCTCGTTCTAGGTTCTTGCTCCTACCCAGTAGAAAGGACGTGGGGGGCAGCGTGAGAGGTGGTCTCAATGACAGGTGGCTGCTTAATCCAAAAGTAAACTCGTGTGATTAAAAAAGCTGCTATTTCTAATTATTTTGTGAATAGTGTAGGTGCTAAAAGGACGATAGCAAATTGGATATTGCACCGTGTTGTACTTGACTCTCAGGCACTATTGTTTTATCCACAATGAAAACTTCTTTCTTATTTAAGATCCTTATTTCTAATTCCACAATTATATATTTTTTCTCAGTTAAAACTGGTATGGGCATAGCGAAGCACACTTCCTGAATTGCTGGGAACTTTTGGACTACTCTACTGGTGTAAAGCATTGTGGCTTTCTGAAGATTTACATAGATGTTGCTGTGTAGCCCTAATTGTTTGATGTTATTGTGTAGAGACTTTGGGATAATACAAGTTGTAGATACAGTATTACTATCGGGACAATGTATACTTTGTTCATGTTCCAAAATCTTTCAATTTCCTCTCTTAATTCAGCATATTTGTGGTGTTTTCACTTATTGATGTCTTTATGTTATGTGTGTTTGGAATGGCTATATCAATTAAGTAAATTGTTCTTTCTTGTTTATCCTGTAATATTATATCTGGATAGTTGTAATGGATTGTCCTATCTGTAATAACAGACCGGTAGTACTATAATTTGTGGGAGTCTGACTCTAAAACCGGATCAGGCTTGGATTTATAGTGAGGTGTGGTGCCTTTTATGAGTTTGTATTTTAAGGCAAAATTTTGGTGAACGATGTTTTCCACTTGATTGTGCCTGTGTATGTAATCAGATTGAGTTAAACTACTGCAGGATCCTGGAATGTGTTGGATTGTTTCTGGTTTCTCTTGGCATTTTCAGCATTTGTCGTCTTGAATTTGATTATTATTATTATTATTATTATTTGTACAGTTTGTTGTCTTTTGAACATTGGTTGTTTGTTCTTCTTCGTTGTGTGCGTGTTTCATCGATTCAATTGTGTTCGTTTGTATTTACCGCAAATACCCGCAGGAAAATGAATCTCGGGGTTGTCTATGGTGACATATATATGTACTTTAATAATAAATTTAGTTTGCATTTTGGTTCAGTTGGGGAAGATGATGCCTGAATGGGCAGGTCTCAGTCGGAAACGGGGCGATAAAAAAAGTTGCATTTAAAACAAATTTCAATGAAATCTCATATGTATTTGGATTGATTATGAATGCACACTTTTCGAAGGAATGGTTCTACCTAATGCTCCTTCTTCCAGATGTTGATAGCACTGCAACACTTCGCCTTTTGGGGCTGGTTAAATTGAGGGAATCATTCGTTTTGGAGGTTACCTCTCTCGGGTGCAGTTTTCGAGATACGCCGGATTGAGCCGATGTTCTTTGTTTTGATTTTAAAGCAGTATAGCATTTTTATCTGGATTATTTATTTAAATTTATTTTGGCAGATTCGTCCCCCGCGCGCTACCCCTGGGGTATCTGCAGCATTGCGCACATCTGCAATAGTGTTCAGGAGAAATGAGTGTGCGGCGCCTTCTGTCAACGCTCCCGCCTTTTTCAATAGTGTTACTCTACCTCGCGTTGTCTCGAGACTGAGCAATTTTGACCTTCTTGCTTGTTTGATACAGTTAAGAATTCTGACATTAAAAATTCTACCCATTAATGGAGGTATAGGGAGAACGTTCATCCTTTCAAGCTTACTGTTTCCTGCCGATTAGATTTTCTCATTTTTATTTTTTTAATCCGTTTCCTTTATCGTTGTTTATCAAGGGTCGCTCCGTCCAGCGCTGAACCGCCCCAGGCCATAGTGTCTAAAGGTCAGAGTTGTCCCTTGTGCTGGCGGAATTTGCCACCTGTGATTGTTTCCCATTTGCCACGTCCGGACACCCAAGAAGTGTTTCAGAATCAGGTCTATTTTCACTGTCGTATAACTTCCCCCTCCCACCACCAAATACAACAGGTAATATTATAGGACCCTCAGGCCTCACTTACCGCCCAATCTCCCCCTCTTCCCCCACCCCCACCACTTCCTCTCCCACCATGTCAATACTTCACCACTAAGCAGCCATCCCTTCGTCCCACTTGTTGAGATGCCGGGTGGGTTATTAGCGCTCTCCCATTGGAGCCGCTGTGATTCACAGTCGCCTGTTGAACTTCCTTGCTCGTTCTGACTTTCTTTGGTGGGGTGAGAGGTACACATCCCACTTAGAGATCGCATTTCTGTAACCTGCGTGCCTGCTCCCAGAATCTGCGAATGATTGAGAGCGGCGCTGGTCACCTTCCGTAAGACCATAAGACATAGGAACAGAATTAGGCCGTTTGGCCCATCGAGTTTGCTCTATCATTCGATCGTGGCTGATTTATTATCCCTCTCAACCCCATTCTCCAGGCTTCTCCCCATAACCTTAACACCCTTACCAATCAACAACATATCAACCTCCACTTTAAATGTACCCAATGCCTCGGCCTCCACAGACATCTGTGGCAAAGAATTCCACAGATTCACTACCCTCCGGCTAAAGAAATTCCTCCTTATCTGTTTCAAAGGGACGTGTTTCTGTTCTGAGGCTGTGCCCTCGGGTTCTGGAATCCCCCACTACGGGAAACATCCTCTCCACGTCCACTCTATTTATGCCTGTCAATATTCGATAGATTTCAATGAGATCACTCCCCCATTCTGCTAAACTCCAGCTGACAGGAACTGATTTTCACCTTCATACCAGCAGCATCTAAATCAAACGCCTACCTCCTCGGGTGTTCCTGTGCTCAGAGTGCGAGTTTATGGCCACCGCTCGGCGTGTTTATTTCTTATTACTAATTAGTTGCGGTTCTCTTGGTCTCACCTTCTGTTTTGGTACCAGGTTTTGACCTGGGTGTCTGTCAGGTTCAGCGAAGCCGCGAGCTCCATCCTGTCTTGCACACTGAGATATTTCTGCCGTTCGAAACTCCTCTCCAACTGGGCGAGTTGGTGATCGGTGAAGGCTGTGCGGGCCTTCCGGGGTTTCTTCAAGCGGACTGGCGGGCTCTCGCGGCTACTCGAGATCTCTCTCTCCGCCTCCTCTTTGACTGCACACGGGAAAATGGACGGAGGGTTACAGAGCGCTAATACTGCCAAGTAAACCAGCCGCTACCCCATGCCAGCAGCTCATCCCACTGCAAGCTCCCCGTTCGTAAACGGGGAACCCACTTAAGCGTTATTTCTCCACTGGATCTCAGCTCATACACACTCTGCACACACTGTTATGTTGTCAAACTTTGGATCGTCAAGCAATATAATAATAACTATCGATAGAAAGCCCGAGATTGTCGGCTTTCGCTTACAGTGATCGCATTTTCTTGGCTTCTTTGCATTCAAGGTGTGAGGGGTCGTCTGGTCTCACAGTGGCAATTGAACACCTCTACAAGACCGGAACCCTCTTCTATCCTCCTCCCCAAGCGGTTAAGGTGGGCTGGTTCCCATTATCCACAGCCTATATTCCAATTACTGAAGATTTCACGCCTCTGCTACTCTCTTGTCTGTCTGAGTGCAGTTTCTCCCCTCTCTATCTCTCCCCGTCTCTCTGTATCTCTCTGTCCCCGTCTCTCTCCCTCCCTCCCTCTCCCTCCTTCCCTCTCTCTCACTCTCTCTCTCTCTCTCTCCCTCCCTCTCGCCCTCTCCCTCCCTCCCTCCCTCCCTCCCTCAGAGCCTGTAATCCCTGTAAGGAAATATTTTTCTGTCAGTTATTATGAGGTGACACGTTAATTTTTTTAAAGGTAGTTTGAGTTTAAAGGAAGCAAGGGCCGCTGAACAACGGACCCGTGCAATTCAGGCGGTCTCAGTGATATTTTTCTCCCGAGTTAATAGCTGGTATCGTGCTGTGCCTGCAGGTATGATATAAAAGGCACGTCCAGTGAGTCTTTGTTTGCGTTAACCGAGTGGGGTTTGTTGTTAAGGGAGTAGGGACGAAAGAGCAGAAAGGAGAAAAGATACTCGGATCTAACAGCACGGGCCAGGAAAGAAATAATCCATTTAATTGAGTCACCAGGGAAGCTCCCGGAGCTGACTGAAATCAGCAAGCCGACCGATTAGAGGTCTTCGAACGACCCTTTACAGAAAAAATGATCCCAGGATTACCTCGCAAATTTACGGCGATCGCTTGAAGCTGACTGTGTCAATTAGGCACAGGAAACCGGGGGTTCCTGCACACGGCAGCTCCATTTAACTCGTGTTTTACAAATTATATCCCACCCCGCCCCTTCAGAAACGAACAAAGCCGATTAACGCCAGAATCCTTCGAAATAAAACTGATCACCGGATTGTTCCGCAAATTAAAGTGAAACCTTAATTGGGTGGGTTACTAAATACTATAATGTGATGTACAATATTTGCAGTCCACAGACTGCAAAATATTCCGCTTGAAGCCCAAACTACTTTCTAGCTAGGAGCGACTGGTAATATCTAAAGCTATTGTTTCTACTGCTTTTTGGCGCTTACAGTCTATTGCATTTAACAGGGCACAGTAAGACTTCTATCGCCCATGACCACGTAAACACAGCCAGATGCAAGGATCTATCGCCTTCAGCTCTCTGCCCTGCTGAACAATGTGTTGTTGACAGTCCACGCTGGAACAGTTCGAACAGCGAAAGTTTCATACTTTTTGGGCCGTGCACAGAAAGAGTCCACCGAATTCACGGTGTGCACGGAGCTCCAACAGAGGCGAGTGCACAGTAAAAGGACCCTTCCTCATCACCACCGCGACAGTGATTATCGGTCAACGTGTTCTTAGTAGGGTTAACGTGGCGGAGGGGAAAAAAAAAACACGGACAATGTACAGATGCAAGACCACCTCACAGTCACAAACATAGGGTTAAAGAAAGCAGCCTCTAAACTTCGTCACTCTTATTGGATTTCACTAAGGAAAACGGCCCGATTCTAAAACTTCCATTTACCGGATTATTTGCAATAATTTGGTTTAATGATAAAGCAGAGATAAATAAAACTTATATTGGCTGGTGAACAAGAAAATATGTTCAGATACCAATATATTCGTTGTCTTTATATTGTTACTAGAACTCCAAAAAATTCTAGATTTTATTCAATTAGTTCAAAACAAAATCAAGGGTCATTTTTGTGTGAAATGTGTCAGTTCACAAAGTGGTGCAAAATCGGCGAGCCTCCAGTAAAATTGTGACATTTTAACTTCAGATCAATCCCTCTTATCTAGAATCAGGCCGGGGGACCAATTCCACAATAAACATTTCGTGTCGGTATGAAGTATCTGGCAAGGTAAGTCAACTGGCTACGTTTATTTAAGAGTCCGAAGATTCTGTTTCAGAGCTTTCAGAGCACCTGGATTATCAGCAGCTTTTCGCTTTTTTAAGAAAAGATCATTTTAAAATATAAAATGAGAAAACAAAACAGGAAAATATACTATTTCAACCTACTCAAAGATTTAAATTGAAAATAAATATACATGTAATCCTCTCATCTCAAACATGGTGGGTTTTCAGAAAACTGAATCATTCCAGCACTGACAAATTAGTTCTGACGGTTGAGGGTGTCTGTCTGGTGCCAATGATCTCTGAATCCTATAATGTCTCCCAGATGCCAGTTTAATTTTCGAGCAGTATGTTTAATAAAGAGAAGAAACTTTAATCAAAAGTTTCGACTGAAGTTTCCTGACTTTAAGGGTCAACGCTTCTATGATAAAAAAAAGTCGGACCGGACAAGAAATTAAATCTGCCCGCTGCTGAAACCGAATTACAGCTCTCCGGGAACAACTAAATTTCCTCTGTTGTTGAAGTTGACGTTGGAAACTTTGCCGTTTCCTCGTCAATCTGTTACAACGAGTCCAGGTCCAGTCTAACTTCACTGGTCCAATGTGATTCTTTTGATTTATGTTAAGTTGTGCCATCCTTGACAGGCTATCGTTTAAGAATGACGTTCGTTTATTCATGCCTTTCAGCTGATTGAATGTTTCTGATGCTGTTTAAAGAATTGTGCGTAGGGAGCAGGTGAGTCTCTATCTTCCCTATTTTTTTAAGCTTGCTATCTGTACTTTTTATAACTCTCCCTCCCACACAGACATATCGTTATTTATTGATGGTGGGATTTCAGAAAACTCAGAATCATTCCAGCACTGATAAATAAGTTCTGACGGTTGAGAGTGTCTGTCTGGTTCCAATAATCTCTGAAGTCCTATAATGCCTCCTAGATACCAGTTTGTCTATGTATTCCTTCTGACGTTATTCCCATTTACCAATTTTGACCGTGTTTCACTTTCGGGTCATAAGATTTTAATAGGGAGAAATATAAGATTTTACTCGAAGTCGGCAAAACACAATATTCTCTCTTAACACCGTTTTTAATTTTTTTAATATCAATGTATTTTAGATAAGATTTAACTCCTTAGTTTCTTTCGTTTATAGCTCACTGAATCATGTTGTCTCTGCGCAAACGAAGAATTTCTGTTTTGACAAAACTTTATTTGATTGACATTCGATTTAGTTCAAAACAACTGGGAAATTTTCAATTAACAACGCTGCTAACTATACTTATTCAGGGACCTGCTTTAAATTTTCCTGTTCCATTAAAATCTGTCCGCTTTTTTTTTATATAACCCTGGAAAGGACGCTTTGATGAACAAGCATATATGCCCTCAAATGATCATATCATATTTAAATGCTATTTCCTGAAAGTAACAATTTAAATTTTAAGATAACCAATTCCAAATTATTTTTTTTAATTAAGCTATTATCTGAATTTGACACTCTACTTGTATTTTGGCAGACGGTCCATTTAGGAATATCTGCTTACTAAAGCAATCTGGAGGAGATTGTCAACTATTTTCCCGTATCCAACTGTTTGTAATTGTTCTTTTACAAAAGTAATTCGGATGTAGTCTCCCCCGATAGTGCGGACTCTCGGGGTCAGACGGCCTGTACAGAGCTCATCGGCGGATTGACTCTCCAAGACTGACTTCGACCTGAGAGTTTGAAGTTAGTGGTAGAATGGAAACAAAAGGTTTTAACACCGCCGATACCGAACTCGATGTGGCTTCAGTGTGAACGGCGGTTGATCGGCTTTGCCCTCACCCTAATAGCCACGAAAATCAAATTCTACCTTGCAACTGAGTAAAAAGACAAAATCGCATTTTAAACGCGGAAAGGTCCTGCCTGGGAAATTTTAAAAAAACAAAAGCAGTCAAAATGGACAATATCCAAACTCAGTCCGTTGCATTTGTCCAGAACGTGGTGGTTTTGAATTGATAGGTAAAAGCGATAGTCTCATTCTGAAGTTCCTCATATTCTGAGCTTTTAATGGCTATTTATTCTAGCGATGTCCCTACACATTACAAAAATCCTTTCCCCTCGAGTTTGAATTATTTGCTATTTATGAGACTAACCTGCTTTCCGCTTACCTTTGTATTCTGTGTCCGAGGAAGAATTCTCTCTTTTGTCCAGTTTGTCTCTGAATTCCTCCCCCTGTTTATGCGCCGTTTCCTGAGGAGACTGACCGCTGCTGGAATACGGGGCACAGGCCGCCAAAGGTTTGCACTCGCCCAGAATGTCTCTGATCAGGAAGGAGGAGGTGGCAGTTCTGGGCTGGGGAACGGCACACAGCTGCCCCGGATGCGGCTGAGACTCGAGCCCTCCAGCGGCGCCCGGCAGGGGCGGAGGCGTCTCGCCGCACTCGGTCCCGGGCGAGCAAGGAGAGTCCTGCTCGCTGCCCATGTCCGATACTGGGCTCAGACCTCCTTTCATCTCCGAGGGTGACCTGCAGTCGCCTATCAACGAATCTCCTTTGGCCAGGACCGGGCTGACTGGCCTGTGGGATAAAATCGAGTCAATCCCAAAGCTGGAGCCTTCCATGCCTCACTTTAAATGGTCATTTGGAACAAAGTTGCCTGAAACTAGGTGGTGAAATCCTTCCGCTTCCAAACAGCTACTCGGAGCAATGAAACCTTGACTGCAATTTCCAAAGGAAAGTTGGTGCAAAATCAGAACCTCTTTGTGGCTTGAAAATGTTTCTATATTCTAGTTCAGAGGACGTTTGGACGGGCAAATACGTTTCAGCACCGTGGACAGGGGCAGACCCGTTCCACGAAGGGCCGCTCTCCGCACACCGGATTTCCACCTTCCCGTGACACTTTTGGACTAAAATGTACTTCTGTCACTTTGCAAGGGATTTTTTCCTCTCTCTTTTTTTAATGCGTCTATAACACGTGCCTGAGCAAGGGCGCCTCTGATTGGGGCTTCTGCCTGACATCACAGTGACTACAGAGCAGACCCCTGTTAGTCGAAATGAGAGGAACGGTGAACGAATGACGCCCAGAAGAGCCTATATGCCGGAAGTTTCCGCATATTGTTCAGATAAAGTAATTATGGATGAAGGGGTGGTGAGGAGGAGTGGGTGGGTGCTACCTCTGCCTCAGGAAGGTTTTGTTTTCGTTCACCGCAGCTTCGCGGGGAGTATAATGAAGTTGCAGTGTGCGGATTGCGGCCATTGTACAGTCTGCCAATGGACTTCAAGGAGTTGGGTGTCCTAAAGTGATTTATCGATGAGTGAGTTCGGGATAAGTACTCAAACAATATCGTTGTAGGTGCTGGTAGCGGTTGGCATCAGGCAGCTTTCACGGGTGCAAAAAGAGAATATTGTGTTGTCATTAGGCACACACGTCCCCACTCTTTCCAAGCAATTCCAGCCGTCAATACAGTTTAAAAATTCGATACATTTAATAGCTTATTAAGTTTTTGTAATTATTCCTCCGTCTCGTTCAGGACAAATTAATATTTTAATCAGAAAAAAAACAATAAAATGGAATTACAAAAAAAAACACATTGTCATATTTCCTCATTTCAAAATACATTATTGACAGGAACAACTGTTTTACATTATTCACGGCGATGAACATCTTCTGCGACTTTGGAGTGTGGTGAAACAGCACCTTTAGGGACGCGAAGCCTCCGACCCCGTTATAATAAGCGCGTGAAACAGGATTTCAGGCGGCCGCGGCTAAAATCGACGGGTTGAGAGTGTGACATCTTGGCTGCACCAACTCTCTCGCTTACTGCCTGTTGCACCTATAAATAGTGCGTGATCTGACTCGGAGAGTCTGAAATGTAAATGTTTGGGATTGGTTCCAGTGCGCGCTTGGCGGGTTTACGGTTCGTCGTTACACACGGGCTAATTGACAAACGTGATCGTTCTCAAATAAACCTAAGTAAGCTTCATCACGTGGAACAGAACATTACAAGTTACAGTTAGATCAACGTTTTGAAATCGTCATTGTGTCAGCATTCACCTCCCAACCTAGTACAGCCGTTACTGTTTTCAGTAAAACTTATTCCTTCTTCTTGGCCTTCGTGTTGTGTATGTCTGACATACACAACACGAAGGCTAAGAAGAAGGAATAAGCCGGTTTGTAAATCCCTTGTTTACACTTGTTTCCATCTCTTTCTGGACGTTCTTTCATTTTTCTTAATCGCTCTCTCTCTCTCTCTCTCTCTCTCTCTCTCTCTCTCTCTCTCTCTCTCTCTCTCTCTCTCTCTCTCTCTCTCTCTCTCTCTAATTTGCTCTTTCCGTAATCAGTGAAGTTCCCACTACTGCCCCGGTAGTTGCAGATTGATTTTACATGGGCATAACTAGTTCACGTTGCCTTCGCCGGGAGAGAAGGCTGGCAACAGGTACTTTAACTGGGTGAAGGTACCCCTGCCTGAGGGACGAAGTAATCCCCCAGTAAGACCAGAATAGTTCGCTCGAAATGACTACATTGGCCAGGCAAGTTGTTTGATACTAGTGCTTTCACTAGGAGTTGGTATTGCAGAGAGTTCCGATCATCCCATTATAGGAAGGATAGCGAGGCTTTCGAGGGGGTACAGAAGTCTACCAGGGTGTTGCTTGGATTAAAGGGTATGTGAAATAACGAGAGGTTGGGTAGACTTGGGTTGGTTTCTCTGGAGCGGCTGAGGCTGAGTGAAGATCTGATAGAGGTTTATAAGATCATGAGAGGCGTAGATAGAGTAGTGAGACAAAACTTTTTCCAGGGGTTGAAATACAAGAGGGCATGCATTTAAGGTGAGAGACAGCAATTTCAAAGGAGATGTGAGGGCAAGTTTTGTTTTACACAGAGAGCAGTGGATGCCTGGATTACGCTGCCTGGGGTGAGACAGAAACATTAAAGAACTTTTAGCAGACGCTTTATATAGGCATTTTAATGCGAGAAAAATAGAAGGAAGTGGACATTGTGTGGGCAGAGGAGATTGCTTTAGTTCGCCATTTCATTACTAACTTAATTGGTTCGACACAACACTGTGGGCCGAAGAGCTTGTTCTTGTGTTGTACCGTTCTATGTTCTATCACCAAGAACACACGCACACCGTGTCTGGCCATTCCGCGGTATCTTTACCAGGGATCCCTCATACCCAGAGAAAGTGATTAGGGGCCTGGACTCTGTGTGCGGTTGTGGGGTTGGTCAGATATGGATATAATCTGTATTTTCTTTGCGCATTCCAGGAAAACCAGTCTATGCGGGCTGAGCGTAGACACGGGACGGGCCCACGGTAAAGGCGAGATCTTCCGAGTGTAAAGACCACGGCGGGTACGGAAGAAGTTCTGTACCAGTCCCGACCCATTATGCTAGAATCAGCTGGTTTAGGTCTGTTTGCGACCCTGTTGTTGTCCCTTTGGAAGGAATATATGGTAGGATTGTTCAGGAATTCGCAAACTAAAAATAAATGTAACATTTACATAATGTTTTCTCCACTTCTTTTTTTACCTCAGATTCCATTGTCGTTTCCCTGCACTTCGTGTGCCGTGTACAGAAATGATCTTGGATGTTTAATATGTACACCATGTATGTGAACATACAAGGAGTATATTATTAACCAAGAGATTTTGCAGATGCTGAAAATACAAAACAACACGCACGAAATGCTGGAGAAACTCAGCAGGCCAGGCAACATCTGTGGAAATGAGTAAACAGTCAACGTTACGGGTCGAGATCCACCATCAGTACTCCCGTCAGGGATATTTTATTTGCGTTTGGATAATCCATCAATGTAATTCGCGATTACAAATAAATAACCCCCCTCTCTCTCTGTCTCTCCCTCCCTCCCTCCTCTCCCCCTCTGTCTCTGTCTGTCTCTCTCTCCCCCGCCGTCTCTCTCTCTTCCTCCTCCCCCCCCCCCCCCCATCTTCGCATTAGTCTTACTTTAGTTTACAAGTGGATTTCGGTGTAGTTATACTCACTGTGTTACCGGTCATTCTGGAACATCATATCTAACTCGCTAACAATAAATCATGACTGATTTGTCAGCAGGTGACACAAACTCAGCCGGTGACCGCGGGTGCAGGTATCGTGGATGTCAAAGTTTGCCGCCTATCGCCCAAGCTGACTGTCCCGTTCAAGTCGAGAAATGTTTATCATTTGCTTCAGATAATAAATGGTCAAAGTGGAATAACTCGTCCTCCAACCCGCCCCGACCCAGCAGAAGTGAAGTGACAAACTCGCAGAAAATAAAGACTTTATACTTTTCCGGATCACCTTCATATACCGATTCCTCCGGTCAAACCGTTGGCTCCACCTCGCTCCCAGTCGAAAGACGGGGCTTTTAACCTTCGTATTACAGCCGTCCGTGATCTGTGAACGCCTGTCCATTCCAGTCCGTAGAACCAGCATGCCGTTTAAAAAAAGGCCGCTCGGCCTATTCTTTTGGTGCCGACCTAGATCTGCTCAGGCTAATCCCAGTTCCCAGGTCGTTCTGTAACCCCGGGATTGCGATATACCGACAGCTCATCGGGTACCCATTCTGCCTCAAACACACCGTGAACTGGAGACCGCACCGGTTGAGATGCTCTCCGCCTTTGAGTATTTCCCGTTGTCGGTTACTTACATTTAGGACTGCATGTTGTTGTCATTCTTCAGTACACAGTTGTAAAGAAGAAGGAAATGATGGTTAATCCGGATCTGATACAGAATAAAAACACAATAATAAAAAAGCAACTACAAATAAAAAATAATCCTATAGAACGTGAACACAATTGTTAAATACTGACTGTATGTATATAAAGTAACACTAGGTAATGTGGATGGAGTGGTGGGGGGGGTAGGTTAATGGGTGGATGTGTTGCTCAGTTTGACGGCTTGGGGAAAGTAGCTGGTTTTGAGTTTAATGGACCTGGCGTGGATGCTGCGTAGCTCCTTCCCTGAAGGGAGAGGGGCAGACAGTCCAAGAGCAGGGACATTATTCTTCACTGTCTCTGAAAATGTTGAAAGCACTTTGGGGAACTCACGGTGACAGTGAACTTTAGGGTTTGGATGAAGGAAGTGTTATGAATGAGAAAAGATCGAAGTTACTTTTTCCGAGTTCCCCTAAGTGCAAGTTCTTGCTGCGTTGCTGGAGCTCCGAAGCGCAGCTAACGATGGGCAAAGTGCCGGGAGAATTCCACAGTCAAATGACACTAACGAAGTGGTTTACACTGGATAGTCAGGGATTGAACAATCCCGGCCCGCCGCCATGTGTAGACCAGGTGTGTGTGTGTCTAGTGGGGGGGGGGGGGCAACGGGGGACTTTGGAGTGGGTGTCCAAGGGGATGTAAGTGATGGGTTTTGCAACGAGTTACTGGAATCCGCAATGCGCCACCTGAAAGGAAATGGGAAGAGTTTAAAGGAAATGGTAAAATGTTTGAAAATACTTGCAGAAGGTGGAGTGAATTGCGACTATTCGGAGAGTTCTAAGTAACCAGCACCAGTACGATAGACCGAATGCCCGCCTCACTGCTGCATGCTTTGATTATTTAAGTAACACAGAATCTTTACGTAAGTGAATTTCCAACAACCTAACTGGATCCTTTCTTTTCGAAATGCGTCTCCCAGCAGACCTGATCAACCGGTCAAATAAATGGACCCCCCCTGACCTCGGGGTTTAGGCGTCATCCGGAGAGCCGGGAGTTTCCCCTGGGGCGTTCCGGGGTGGGGAGGTCACTACACTTCGCTGTGCTGGGGAATTGGTGAGTGGGCGGGCGGAGTGGACTCCGCTCCAGGGCGAAAGAGGCACCGAAATACTCGGCAGCTGAGTGATTGGGTAATGGCATAAATCAAATCTTTTTATTCCGGTTTGATGGAAAATAGATAATTTATTTAAGATTGACGATAGTTATTATGGATTATTATTCCATAAATTTAAGTTAGTGTGATTGGTAAACAGACGGCAAACGGGGAAGAGAGGAAGATTTTGAGCCAATTCAACTCTACACCCATATTCCACGAGGAAGTTATCCAGTAATTAATCCGGAGAAAGCAACACTGCGATCTGCGGACAGTTCGCCCATTTCCTTCTCCATTCCCACAAGCTCGGAAGTGAGTGGTCAAGAAAAACTCATGAGCTCCCACAAACCAACCCCAAATTAATGGACGTTCAGTAGAGTGGAGAGCGGGGGCCAGATATTGCTCCGGTCAGGGCGCTAGGTAACACCGAGTGTTTCGGAACTTCTTTGTAATGCTCTAACTATGTTAAATGGTTCCAGCCTTCTTAGAGCCTTTTTTAGTTTCTGATAAACGATTGGTTTATTACCAACGGTAAGATATCAGAATGAAACATCTACTCTGTAGTCCTTTCCACAGATGCTGCCTGACCGGCGGAGTTCCTCCAGCATTTTTAGCTTCCTACTCTGGCTTTCCAGCATCTGCAGAATCTCTCGTGTTTTTTTTTTCTTATCGCCAACACAGGCATCAAACTGTTGGCAATAAACCAATCTTTTTTGTTCAGATTGGCAACGGGGACATAGAAGATTTGAACATCTGCCTCACTCTGGGGCAAAGCAGAAAGAGGCCAGACATCTCACCTTTTTCCTCAGTTAGACTTGCTTTCAGCGTCGGAACCCGGGCGCATCCCGCATTGAAAAAGATTCCATTGTATTCCCCAAATACACGACAGTCCAAGCCAAGAAGCTGGGTCTGGCTCTGCTTGAGATTCCAGACCGGTGTTAAGTCTGCTCCACAATGTGCTGGGGTTGGGAGAGAGTGACCCGGACAATGGAGAGTTCAAATAACCCACTTAATAAACTGGTTAACCGTTAGCGGTACACTTGCCTTCTCTACGTCTCGGCTGTGTGAAACTGATTCATGAGACGCACGGACTCAAATGCTGATGGAATTTAGCAAGTCAGGCAGCTTCTATAGAAAGAAATAAAGACTCGACTTTCGGGCCGAGAACCTTTATCCTAGAGCCCGTTTGCGATACCGTACCCGAGAAAAAAATCACCCGAAGAGTCTAAAAGTCCTACGAAGGGGTCAGTCAGGTAATCAGCTGTAGAGCTCAGGGTCTCCAAAACTTTTTAGAAAGGGGTACAAATCACAGGAGTTGTTTCACAGGAATATCCCACCTGTGCATGAGGCGGAAGCAGAGTCAATGAAATAGGAGCTCACTTGAAGTAAAAAAGCAACATTTTAACTTTATGTATTTTCTTCTATGGTGTTACGCTCTACGATCAAAAACAAGAGAAACAGCCTCTTAATCCAGAGGCCTTGTGCAACCTTTGGGGAACGGGGGGTCCTATCAGCGAAGTGGTGAAGGAAACAGGAGGATCGTAGAACTACGCAGGAGGCTAGCCGGCCCATTGTAACGATGCTAGCCCTTTGAATGAACAATCTGCTATCGAGCCAGCCGATCACCCATTCCTTTCCGATAGCCCCGACCAGGTAGCTGATTGATCCGCTACGATTAATTTCGTTATATCTAATCCGGTTTTAGCTAAAGCAAGGACTACATGGGCTGTTTCATAGGAGCTTGTATTATGAACGAACCGATGTACGACGGTCTCAAGTTCGCACTGAATGACTTACATTGTCATGGGATTCCGCGGACACGACAGTGTGCAACGTCCCGCTCTCACTGTTTATGAAGTAATGAGCGGACCCCATTAGTAATTTATGAAAGTTATTGTGAAATGTATTTGTTTGTTTGTTTATTGAACTACAGCGCGAATTGGCCCTTCCAGCACACCGCCCAGCAACCCCCGATTTAATCTGAGCCTAATCACGGGGCAATTTATACGTAACCTACCAACCGGTCTGTCTTTGGACTGTGGGAGGAAACCGGAGCACCCGGAGTAAACCAACACGGTCACGGGGAGAACGTACAAACTCCTTACAGACAGCGGCGAGAATTGAACCCGGGTCACTGGTACTGTAAAGCGTTGTGCTAACCACAAATAATTATTTGAAAGCGTTAATGGAATCCCATGTCATGCATTTAACTGGGAATTCGGTAACAAGAGGTCAAATGATGCTGTTTACTAATCCGCGTACTTATTGGCACTGGACTTCAGCGTGGGGATGGTGGTCGGCTGGGGAAGTGCGGTGCCAGAGCAAAAGAATATACCTAATATTATAAGACATATTTGACGTTGTCTGCAAAGCGTTAACTATCATTGACCCTAACCCACCCATTTCTTGGAGGAGTCACACACACAAAATATGCTGGAGGAACGCAGCAGGCCAGGCAGCATCTATGGAAAAAAGTACAGTCGACGTTCCGGGCCAAGACCCTTCGACAGGACTGAGAGTTCTCTTGTTTGTCTTGGAGGAGTTCTATACGACGGAAGGTGTGTATGTGGGTGGCGGTGGGGGGTGGGAGCGGGGTGATGCAGGGAAAGGCGTTACACTTACACAGACACGTGGAAATCTGCAGATGCTGGAATTTCAAGCAATACACATAAAAGTTGCTGGTGAACGCAGCAGGCCAGGCAGCATCTCTAGGAAGAGGTACAGTCGACGTTTCGGGCCGAGACCCTTCGTCAGGACATTAAGTTAGGCTTAAACCTTGCGGGGTTATGTTTCATTTATAAGCCCTTGAGAAAGGCTTTAAAAAGGTACACGAATCCCACAATTCTGACAAACCCTCTTGCACCTCGCTAAGACAAGTACAGCCCCAATCAAATGAAGATACTGGGAAAAAAAAGGATTTGGAGCAAATCAGTTGAAGGTCACTGTCGTCGAACAAATTTCCCCGAAAACTCGGAAGACAAAACTCATATGTAAGAAACGATGTGCTGTCATTGTGCTCCAGAGGAGGTTTACGAGAATAATACCGGGATCGAAAGGGTTAATGCATGACACTCTTTTGATGGCTCCGGACTGATATTCGGTGGAGTTCAGAAGAAAGAAGGAAATCTCATTGGAACCCACTGCCAGGCCTAGATTAGGCGTGGAGAGGATGTTTCCTATAGTCGAGGACCAGAGGGCAGAGACCCGGAGTCGAAGGATGTCCCTTTAGAACAGAGATGAGGGATTTCGCAAGTGGATGGTGAATCTGTGAAAGTCATTGCTACTGACGGCTGCGGAGGCCAAGTAATTGAGTCTATTTAAAGCGGAGATTGATAAGTATTTGATTAGTAAAGGCGTCAAAGGGAGAAGGCAGGAGAATTGAGTTGAGAGGGAGAATAAATCAGCCGTGGTCGAATGGCAGAGCAGACGAGATAGGCCGAATAGCCTAATTCTGATCCTATGCTTGATGGTTTTATGGTCTTAAATGATCCCAAAGGAGAAAATGAAGTGAATACAAAGTGTCACGTCAGTGACAGGAGTTCCCTTCTCCACGTCTCCTTCCACCACTTTCTCATGGATCCGCCCATTGGTTTACACTGAATGGCGGTAGGCTGGGCAGTCAGAACGACTCTCAGTGTCTTACCTCCAGGGTAAGGGGATTTGCGTGTTTTCTGTTGTAGTGCCAGGGTGAAGATCAGAGAGTGGTGCTGTAACTATGGAGCGATCATCTAACATAGGAGGGGGACTGGACCATTCGGCCCCTCGAATCTGCTCCGCAGTTCATAGAACATAGAACGTAGAATAGCATAGCACAGTACAGGCCCTTCGGCCCACAATGTTGTGCCGACCCTTAAACCCCGCCTCCCATATAACCCCCCCACCTTAAGTTCCTCCATCATGGCTGATTTATTATCCTTCCTCAACCCCATTCTCCTGACTTCTCCCCTTAACCTTTGACACCCTGGACTAATCAAGAACATCTTCTTAAAATGTCACGGTGACTTGGCTTCCATAGCAGTCTATGGCAATGAACTCCGGAGATTCAGCACCCGCGGCTAAAGAAATTCTCCTCACCTCTGTTCTAAAGGGATGTCTTTCTATTCTGAGGCTTTGCCCTCCGGTCCTAGACTCCCCCGCTACTGGAAACATCTTCCACATGTCCACGTTATTTAGGCTTTTCAATATTCGACAGATTTCAGTGAAACAACACCAACCCCCTGCCTTATTCTCCGAAACTCCAGCGAGTACGGGTCCGGAACCATCAAGCACTCCTTACGTTAACCCTTTCATCCCCCAGAATCCTTCTCTTAACTCCCCTCTTGGAGAATGAAGAGAGTGCAATCTGTTCACCCGAAATACAAGCCAGCACTTTAAAGAAAATGCTGCAGCAACGCAAGCGAGGATGTAACATCCTCTTTGGGACCACGCTTTGCTCCCCATATTGGAAAAGTCAGCCTTGACAAAACCTGGGCAGAATTTTTATCCTGAACTATTTAACAAAGATCGGTGTCCGGCTCAAGCCGACGGGGTTTATGGAAACGCAAACAACCCGGCGCAACGTGCAGCACTGATTTAAGTAACTTTCTGGCTGTTTTAGGGAACAGTTCCCAGGTCATATAGAAACTTAGTGTTTTGACGTCCTTGGGTGAGATGGTCAAATTTAACCCCAGGCGAGAAAGCGGGCAGGTTGCGCGGGGATCCGGATCGCTGGACTGAGTTACGAAAGCGGCTACACTGCAAACACGCAAATAGCTGCGGACTGGAGAGGGACGCGAAAGCAGAGTATCAGGGCAGCTGAGGGATTAACTGAATGCCGCGCCCATTTCAGGCAAACAAATCCCGAAAGTCTTGTTCAGAACGGACAGTTCAGGATACGTAAAGAACGCAAACCCACTCAATTCATTATATTTCTGCATTGGTACGTCGGGGGCGGTATCCGGGAGGTTGCCGGTGTTGGTGGCATGGAGAGAAAATCAACTCCGCAGAACTTCCCGAACCGCTCATTCTGTTTACATTTTACTCTGGATCCTGCGGGAATTGGGAAAATATTCCTGATTAATTATATTTCAACTGAAACAAATCGAACCAATCAACCTTAAATGTCCGCATTATTATAACTTATCTTTGGCGAAAAACGTGATTTTTAGCTACTTCCTAACTGATGAAAATCTTTGGATGTACATAATAGAGTCAGTTTCAGTATTGATTCATTAGTCCCTTGATGTGGTTCGAGTGGTTCTGTTTTTTTAAATCTAACAATGCGGATGATATAAACACCAGCAGATGTTAACTTTAGCGAATGAAAGGATCATACGGATGCTTCGAAATAGAATTCACGCTGGTTTCTTTAAAATAATTTGACTACTTTATCCTTTCTATATATGCCTTGGGAATGTGAATAGGCAAGAGCTGAGGACCGCCTTTCTGATCTGCTTCACAATAACTTTGGGTCTGCATTTAGTGTAGGCAGAGGGGGCACGAGCTAACGCTGGGCAGCAGAGTGGTTTACTGGGGACTGGCTTATCGGGGATCCCAATGTTTGTTGCAGTTGAGCTATTACGTCAATAAACAATCATCTTATACAGAATCTTACGGGAACGCTTCAGGTGGACACACCGAAAGAGGAAAACTTTCTCGCTGGCAGGATTCTCCTTTTAATGCTGCGAGCACTCGACAGGCTTAAGAAAGAATTTTGAATCTGAAACGTTAACTTAGTTTCTCTTGCCACGGACGCTCTTTGTCCGCTTTATCGATACTTCCTGGTCAATCTCCTCTGCTCCCTCTCTAAAGCCTCCTCGTCCTTCCTATAATGTGGCAACCAGAACTGAACACAATACTCTAAGTGTGGTCAAGCCAGGGTTGTATAGAGCTGCAACATTACCTCGAAGCTCTTGAACTCAATCCCACAACTAATGAAGGCCAACACACCATCAAACTTCTTAACCACCCTGTCAACTTATGTGGCAACTTTGAGGGATCTATGGACTTGGATCCCAAGGCCCTTCTCTTCCTCCACACTGCTAAGAAGTCTGCCATTAACTTTGTACTCTGCCTTCAAGTTCAACTTTCCAAAGTGGATCCCTTCACACTTTTCCAATTGAATTCTACCTGCCACTTCTTGACCCCGTGCTGCACCCTGTCAATGTCCCATTGTAACCTATGGCAATCTTCTACACTATCCACACCACCAACCTTCGTGTCATCTGCAAATTTACTCATCCACCATTCCACTTGTTCATCCAAACATCATAAAGAACAGGAATTCCCTAACAGATTCACGTTGAATACCACTGCTCATTGACATCAGGCAGAATACACTCCAAATACTACCATCCTTTGCCTTCTGTGGACAGTTCTATATCCACACAGCCAACTATCCCTGGATCCCATGCTTCCTGACTTCCTGTGCTGTCATCTTTGCTGTGTCAGTCTTGTTAGTGAATAGGGATGGTAAAGACTGTATACTGCCTCATGAATTTGAATATGAGACAATCTCCAATTTCTAGCACCTATCCAATGCAGGACATTGTAGAGTTGACAAGACATTCCATGATTGCATCTGGCCCTGTCCTAATACCTTGGCTGTAGCCAAGTTGGTCTGATTATTGTTCTAAATTGGTGTCAACTTCTCAATAGGTCATGTTGAGGTTTGAACTGTTGTGTTTTTTTAAAATCTAGGCCTTCAAATTATGAATTCAAAACTAAATTATGATCCGTAAGTAATCCCAGGTATTTTACGATCTTGTTACACATCCCAATGAACTTAATTTGAACCAAAAATATTCAAGTGAAGCAGTTGGAATGGAAATATCCACAGGACCTAATCACAGAATGTTTGCAACATAGAACAAGGCCACTTGACCAACTGTGCCTATTCCTGTCAGCACTTGGTCCAGGGCTCCATGGGTTACTGCTCTTAAAGTGCACAGCCAAATACTTTATAAGTATGATGAGGATCCCTGCCTCACTTACTCTTGTATAATTACATTCAGGGACGCGTTATCCTTTGGATGACTTTGATCTCTGCTCCCCTCTCTAATCCTTCTAGAATTATTATAATCCACATGCCCTTGGATTTTGATCCTTATGCTAAAGAAATTTTGTTCTTTGTACCACAAGTCTTTTTTCCATCATTGTGCCATAGAAAAGAAATACAATTTCTCCAAACCTTCCTCAAAGCCAAAGATTTCTATTCCTGCTAAGCATTCTCTGCATCCTCCCCTGTGCTGGCACACCCTCCCTTATGTTATGTGGCATATGCATTCCTCAAACTGTTTTGTGTTCTATCCTATCCCACTGTAATCTCTTATATTCTATGTCTTGACCAATAAAGGAAACAATCAGTAAAGTGCAAATAGCTAATATGAGGAGACATAATTTCAAAGTGATTGGTGGAAAATATAGGGGGATGTCAGAGGTAGGTTACTTACACAGAGAGTGGAGGGCGTGTGGAACACACTGCTGGGGTGGTGGTAGAAGAAGATACATTAGAGACGTTTAAGAGACTATCAGATAGGCACATGGCTGAAAGAAAATGGAGGGTTTTACGGGAGGGAAGTGTTCAATTGATTTTGGAGCAGCTTAAAAGGTTGGCACAACATTATGGGCCAAAGGGCCTGTACTGCTGTACAGTACTATCTTCTGTGTTCATAGTGGTGTACAGCTGGGACTCAATATTTGTTCTGAACCTTGTGTCAGACTTTCAGGTCCAATAATAAATCCTCTCTTTCAGCCTTTGATTCAATATTTTACTTTGTTCAATACCACTTGGAGGAAGTGGAAGTAGCCATGGGATTATGTGAGGGACTTTTCTGTTCATCACCAAACATGACTGGGTAGTCTTGCCATTTGCTGACCTGGCCTAGCTTTGAGGGACTGAATTACTAGGTCACGTTTATGATGGGTGATTAGATAACTGAATTAAGAATCCATGCAATTGGGTTAATCCTGCTGTAGATAGCTCCAAACATGATAGCTTTGTTTGGAATGATAACTGCACTGTCCTTCGGATGACCAGGTGGACTCTCTCCATTTTGGTTTGCACTATTACTACAAGGTATGCTCACACATTGTAAGATCTGGACAAAAATCTTGATTTGGGTTGAAGAGTAGAGTGCAATAATTGGCCACGCTAGTTCCCTGTAAAACAGAATCCAATGTGAAAAAGGATCTAGTGCTTTCCAGGCATGAGTGATGAATAAGCTCTTCTCGGGCTTCCAGCCAGGTACTGGTATCGATGATAACCGATGTTTTGATGGCAAACTCTGTCATCTTCAGGAATCGGGTATCATCCTTGATGAAGATGGTAGAGTTTGTCATTGTAACATTAGTTACAATCAATACCTGTACCCTGCTGGAAGCCCAAGAAGAGTTTATTCGTCAGAGTTCAATGTCATTCCCTGGATTTTCAATGGTATCACACACCTAACACATTGAAGACAATGAGTCACTTCATTGATAGATCTTTCAGAAATCTGAACACCCCCCTTCTCTGCTACAAGTCTACAATGATACAGTTTACACTGTTTACCTCTGAAACCTGAACTATTATGACGCAGTTTACACTGTTTACAGGATACAATGCAGCACTTTACCAAGGCTTGGTGTGATTTCTAAAACATTGAGGAACAGCTTCACTTCAAGATCTCTTCCACTCTCTCTCTCTCTCTCTCTCTCTCTCTCTCTCTCTCTTTCTCTCTCTCTCACACACACACACACACATACACTCAGACACACACAGATGCATATATACATCACACAATCCTGATATTAAATCTTGTATCTTTTTATAAATGGTGCTGTGATAACATATTGACTACATGGACGGCAGCAGTTTAAAGGGTTTCCACCAGGTTTTAAGAACATCTTGGGTTCTTGGAATGGAGGATATCCACAGGCATCCTTGCTAAACCGAAAACCTAAGAATGTGTAAGTAAAAAAAAACAAATATTCATTCCTTGTGATGCTATTGGACTCTGGGGAGTAATTGATTTTTCTGGTGGAACTGACAATGAAAATATACCCAGCAAATCCTGTGACAATAAAATGTGCATCCACTCAGACAGGAACAGTCTGGTTCAGCTAAAAGTCTTTTACATTTGCTCCTGGGATAATTGCAAACAACAGCCATGCAAAAATGTCAGAATACATTGATAGTAATTGCTGATGCTGCAGGATATTATAATTTGTTTTAACATTTAGAATTATTTGGATTGTGATGTCAGCATTTTTGTTGAAAAAGAGCACCTATTATAAGAAAGTTTTTTTAATTGTACTTCTGCCTTCACAGCTATAAAACTTGCAATGAGATTCTAAAGAAATTTTCACCCATGACCCGCAATGGACAGTGAGTTTTAAACATGGTCGTAACAACGATACCACCATGACAGCAATTACTTGTTCTGTACATGTGATAGTTTCTGATCTCATTTGCTCCATGACAGGAATGTCAAGCACAAGCTTAAAATATGTTTTGGGAGTTGCGGGAAATTACTCTGGGTCATTTGTATCTTCCAAAAAGTGACATGACTCTACAATGGTAGAAACCCGTGAGCAAATTCCCTTCCTAACTTTGCACGAGAGACTGATGCTACAAAAAGAGAAAGAATGTTTCTAAAAAATAATATGACACAGGAGAGTTTTCTTTAGCAACTTTCGTTCAAGGTCTGCTAAGGAATTTAAAATAGGTGAAAACAAAATTAGTCTCTCAAATGATCTGAAATGTATTGAACATAGAACTTGCACTCAGTGGCCTCTTTATTGGGTACACTTGTACAGCTGCTCATCGTTAATGCAAGTATCTAATCAGCCAATCATGTGTCAGAAACTCCATGCATAAAAGCATGCTGACATGGTCAAGAGATTCAGACATTATTCAGACCAAACATCATGTCTCCATGTTCAGGAAGGGATCACGAGACAATGATTTTGGGTTCAGAAATTACTTTGGAAATTGGCAAGAACCAAAGTTATGGCCTACTGAAAATCTAACTCAAACCATATTTTTTTCAAATAATTTCTCCTCCGTTCCCCCTTTTAAAATCAACAACAGTATCCAGATCATTAATAATAAAGCTGGTTATTAACATTGTAAGAGAATAGTGATCTGAAGTTGACATTAGTTTTCTGTTGCATTGACCCCTTCATTATTTTTTTCAGTCAAGGGAGCATCCTCTTTAGGATGTTTGGGCCAACACGTTTCTAAACTCTCCCCCTCCTGTTTGGGAGCATGAGCTTGTGTTCTGATGAGTGCCGCCTAGCCAGGCAAGCAGAGAAGTAATCCGTAAATAAGCAAACTGAAGGTGTACTTTCACAGTGTGGTGAAGCTATTGTCCATCTCAGGTGTTATTAGGCGACTGTGTACCATCACTTGTACTATTTCTCTGTGCGAAATCCCTTTAAAAATATGAATTGGTGTTTAGGCTTGCTGTTGTAAATTACAGCTATAAACAATCTCTCAAGAGTATGTGTGGCTATGGATAAAATAGCTGCTAGATTGTTTGAACATTTGACATAGCTCAGCAGTCAACTTGTGCCACGCTGTACAACAAGGCTTTGTGAAACAATTACTGACCACTGGGTTGGCTTATCTAGCTTATTCTTTAAGCTCTGCCATTTTTCATCTCATTTGTGTGTGTTAAACTTGTAATGTTGGCCATATTCCTTATTCTGTGGCTTTTGCACCAAACCCCTGCTGCAGCTGGGAAACGGAATCCCACGTAATCTGCCAGCTGAAACTCAACCACAAAATGTCCTTTATTTTCTTTGAAGTTGATTTAAAACATTTGATACTTGCTTTGTACTAAGGGGGATTGACAGTTCGCTTCCTCTCGCATTGCTCCAGCGGCTTTTGGCTGAAAGCTGTGTGGAAGCAAACCCGTAGATACCACACTGTCCATTTTACTCTGACAAATATACACTCAGTGGCCACTTTATTAGGCACAGGAGTGGAATTCGGTGTGGTCTTCTGCTGCTGTGACCCATCCAATTCAAGGTTTGACATGCTGTGCATTGAGAGATGCTCTCCTGCACACCACTGTTGTAGCACGTGATTATTTGTGTTAGTGTCACCTTCCTGTTAGCTTGAACCAGTCTGGCCATTCTCCTCTGACCCCTCTCATTAACAAAGCATTTTCACACTCAGAACTGCCGCTCTCTGGATGCTTTTTTTTTGTTTTCACACAATTCTCTGTAATATCTTTTCTTTTTCAATCTTTTTATTAAGTTTCAAAATTAATAAACATAACAATAATAATAATGATACAAAGAGATCGGGATTACATTAATAACAGTTAACATGTACAAGCACCAATTCAAAGTAACAAATATCGTTTAGCCTCCCAATCTCATAGTAACTAACCATGAAAAAGATATTTTATAGAGGAAAAAAAACTCCAAACTAAAAAAAACAGCTAAACTAAAAAACAGACAAACAAAGATTGGGCTGTCATATTACATCGGCTAAGATTATTACTTGTCGTTAACTCCGCTCCTCTATATATGAACAAAAAATTACTACAATGGATTCAGAAAGGGTCAACTTACATCATATGAAAATGTTGAATAAATGGCCTCCAAGTTTCTTCAAATTTAACCGAAGGATCCGTAGTACCACTCCTAATTTTTTCCAAGTTTAGGCATGCTATCATTTGGGAAAACCATTGAAATGTAGTGGGAGGATTGGAATCTTTCCATTTAAGTAAATCTGTAATGCCTAGAGACCGTTGTGCATGAAAATCCCAAGAGATCAGCAGTTCCTGAGATACTCAAACCACCTCGTCTAGCACCAACAATCATTCACTTAGATCACATTTCTTCCCATTCTGATGTTTGGTATGAACAACAACTGAACCTGTTGACCAAGTCCGCATGTTTTTATGCATCGAGTTGCTGCCACATGATAGACCTAATAGGTACTTGTATTAACGAGCAGGTGTACAGGTGTACCGTGGCCACTGAGTGTAAACCTGGCCTAAGAAGAGGATGAGTTAAAGTAAAGAATTATTTGCGTTACATAAAAAAGTGTTCTGACTGGGGTAAATCTTTATCTTCAGCAATCACAGCTGAAGAATAGACCTTGGACAATTCCCCATCTTAGGCACCACTCCAAGATTGAGGATGACTTACTTTCATTCTTGTTCTTTAGATTCTGAGGTGATTGATCAAGGCAATATGGGTGTCTCTAAGCTACCACAGATGGGGCAAGGAGCTGAGCAGGTAGTTTATGAAATGGTGTACACCTTCCTTCATTTACTGTGGGTTTCCACCTACTCCTGGCCAATGGTCTCAAGGTTCTAAGTCGATCTGATCTGCCCCTTGTCCACGTTAAATGGTCATGGGCCAGGAATGAGTCAGTAGGAATATTACATATTTTCAAGGAGACTTTGATTCTTTCCCACCTGGTAATATTTTCCTATGAAGGTCCTCAGAATAGAGTGTACACTTCATGGTCAGCTGTTGTACATAGGACTGATGTGGTCTGCCCAACAGATAGAGTGTAATTAAGATCTCAGTGCTGGGGAGGTTGGCTTGGGAGAGGACACTGATATTTATTCACTTAACTTTCTGATCGATTTGGAGGAGACAGTGCTGGTTCCTTTTGTAAATAGGTCTCAGACACTAATAGACACTATCAGACACTAATAGACACTATCAGACACTAATAGACACTAATAGGCACTATCAGGCACTAATAGACACTAAATGACACTATCAGACACATAGACACATAAACACTATCAGATACTAATAGACACTATCAGACATTAATAGATATTATCAGACACTAATAGTAAGGCAGGCATCACTGCTGCTCACAAGAAGTGCTGGAGTTGAGATCCAGACCTTCACATATCTTTCCCTTCCACCAGAGGCTGTGCGATGGTGGAAGGGTAATGGTGAGTTTCACAATCAGTGTCTGTCTTTGCTGAGAGGGCTTTCCCTAGATTTGGGAGATGGTACATACACACAGTTTATCAGTTACACCTGTACACCTGCTTGTTAATGCAAATATCTAATCAGCCAATCATGTGGCAGCAACACAATGCATCAAAGCATGTAGACACAGTCAAGAGGTTCAGTTGCTGTTCAGACCAAACATCAGAACAGGGAAGAAATGTGATCTAACTGGCTTCGACCATGGGATAATTTTTGATGCAAGACAGGGTGGGGTTTGTGTATCTCAGAAACTGTTGATCTCCTGGGAATTTTACGCGCAATACTCTCTAGAGTTTACAGGGAATTGTGCAACAAATAAGAGACACATCCAATGAGCTAAAGTTCTGTAGACAAAAGCACCTTGTTAATGAGAGAGGTCAGAGGAGAATGGCCAGACTAATTCAAACTGACAGAATAATCAACACATTACAACAGTGGTGTGCAGAAGAGCATCTCTGAATGCACAGGTACAGGTGGTGACTAATAAAGTGGCCATTAAGCATATTTTCAGGTCTTGCACATCGGCAGGAAAATTAGTTTTGTGGATGTTGAGAGGAAGCTTCATTCTCTCATATACTTCAGTTAACAGATCAATGATGCTTCAGATTAAGATTCAGATTTATTTATCTCATGTACATTGAAATATACAGTGAAATGGGATGTTTGTGCTAACGACCAACACACGTAAGGATGTACTGTGGGTAGCCGGCAAGCGTTGCTACACATTCTGGTGCCAACATAGCCGTGCCCACGATGCTCGGCAGAACAACACAGAACACAACAAGCAACAGAACAACAGCAGCAAAACAAGCCCCATTCCTCCCTCCCATCTACTCACACACATGGACAGTCCAGTTCTGAGACCCAATTTAACTTCTAAACATGTACAAACACAAATATCATATGCCCAGAAACTCAACCACCTCAGTTGGGGTGAACTTGGGTCTGGAATGGAAGCAATTAAACTTAAACAGTTTCCCAGTTTTCCTGTAAATTAATTTGGCTCCGTTGGAAGCATTCAGAGAGGAGGTACAGCAATGTGGTAAGAAAGGATTTTAAAGGCCAGTTAGCTTAACATCTGTAGTCAGGAAAGCTGTCATTAAGGAAGAAATAGTGAAACATTTAGAAAGGAGTGGTTCCATTAGACCGACACAGCATGGATTCAGAAAGGGCAGGTCCTGTTTGACAAACTCACTGGAGTTCTTTGAGGACATAAGGAGTGCAGTGGATAGAGGGGAACAGGTGGATGTCGTATACTTGGATTTCCAGAAGGTGTTCGATAAGGTGCCGCACAAGAGACTTATAAATAAGATACGGATGCATGGAGTTGGAGGAAGTGTATGGGCATGGATAGTGGACTGGTTAACCAATAGAAGGTAGAGAGTTGGTAAAAGTGGGTGTTTCTCCGGTTGGCAGTCAGTAGTGAGTGGGGTGCCGTAGGGGTTGGTGCTGGGCCCACAGCTGTTTACCATTTACGTAGATGATTTGGAAGAGGGGACTGAGTGTAGCATAGCAAAATTTGCCGATGACACTAAACTGAGTGGAAAAGCAAATTGTACAGAGGATGTGGAGAGTCTGCAGAGGGATATAGATAGGTTAAATGAGTGGGCCAAGGTCTGGCAAATGGAATACAACGTTAGTAAATGCGAGATCATCCACTTTGGAAGGAATAATAGAAGAGCAGATTATTATTTAAATGGTGAAAGATTGCAGCATGCTGTTGTGCAGAGGGACTTGGGAGTGCTTGTTCATGAATCGCAAAAAGTTGGCTTGCAACAGGTTATTAAGAAGGCAAATGGAATGTTGGCTTTCATTGCTAGAGGGATTGATTTCAAGAACAGGGAGGTCATGCTGCAACTATACAGAGTACTGGTGAGGCCGCACCAGGAGTACTGTGTGCAGTTCTGGTCTCAATACTTCAGGAAGGATATACTGGCTTCGGAGGCAGTGCAGAGGAGGTTCACCAGGTTGATTCCAAGGATGAAGGGTTAACCTATGAGGAGAGATTGAGTCTCCTGGAGTTCAGAAGAATGAGGGGGGATCTTATAGAAATATACAAACTTTTGAAAGGGATAGGTAAGATAGAAGTAGGAAAGTTGTTTCCATTGGTAGGTGAGATTAGAACTAGGGGATATTGCCTCAAGATTCAGGGGAGAAGATTTAGGACGGAGATGAGGAGAAACTGCTTTTCCCAGAGAGTGGTGAATCTGTGGAATTCTCTGCCCAGGGAAGCAGTTGAGGCTTCTTCACTAAATATATTTAAGATACAGTTAGATAGATTTTTACATAGTAAGGGAATTAAGGGTTATGGGGAAAAGGCAGGTAGATGGAGCTGAGTTTACGGACAGATCAGCCATGATCTTATTGAATGGCAGTGCAGGCTCGATGGGCTGGATGGCCTACTCCTGCTCCTGTTTCTTATGTCCTTATGTTCTAAGATTGTTAGGTAATGATCAAGCATTCCTTGACATTCGTCTGCACTGGGATTGGGTCTATTGTTGACCTAATGGTTAAGCCTGTGGTTTGCACATTTGTTTTATTTGTTAAGAGATACAGCAACCCCAACAACCCCCAGTTTAAACCTAACCTAATCATGGGACAATTTACAATGACCAGTTAACCTACTAACCGGTATCTCTCTGGACTGTGGGAGGAAACTGGAGCACCCGGAGAAAACACGCACATTCTACGGGGAGACGTTCAAACTCCTGACAGTGGACACCGCGATTGAACTCTGAACTCCAACACCCCAAGCCGTAACAGCGGCGCCCAATCTTCACAATGCAGCTTGCTTTGAGAAGGATGTTCCATTGTTTGTCCCAGTTGACAGAGCCGAAGCTTTCAGTGAGGTCAACACAGCTGAAGTAAAGTGTGGCGTGGCTCCTTGCATTTTCCCTGGAATCGCTTCACAGCTCTCTGTGCCTTCAGATGGATGGGATCCATGCTGCAGCTTGAAGAACAGCTACCTAGCCACCGGGGACAAGACAGTTGAGGATGACAACATCTCCAAGGTCCCCTGGAATATTTTCCTCTGCTGAGACGTGGGTGATAACACTTTGGATCTATGACTGAAATCATCCACTGCTCATGTTAGGATTTCTGTTTCTAAGGTTCTATCTTTACTTCGAGAATGGCTTTGTCCATTTCCCATCAGATAGGGATGGCAGCTAGGATGGGCCAAATAGGCTGCTGTGGGATCAGATGTCTATGTCAAAGTAAAATTTATTATCAAAGTATATATTACAACGTACAACCTCGAGATTTATTTTCTTGCAGGCATTTACAGGAAAATAAAGAAATATAATAGAATTTGCCAAAAACAACATAAACAAAGACTAACCAACAACTAATGTGCAAAAGAATCAAATAGTGCAAATTAACACGGAGAACATGAGTTGTAGACTCCTTGAAGTTCAAAGTTCAAAGTAAATTTTCTATCAAAGTACATATATGTCATCATATATTAACCCGAGATTCATTTTCTCTGGGTAATAGTTGATGACATGTATGTACTTTGATAATAAATTTACTTAAAATTTTGAACTTTGGAAGTGATTCTGTAGGTTGTGGAACCATTTCCGAGTTGTGGTGAGGTACACATGTCAAGGACAGAGTTGCAGTTATGGAGGTCTTGCCAGTGTTCCTATTAGCAGATTGACTGCATCCCCGCCCTTCACAGGTTCACCCCCCATTCCTACCTCTCACTGGGGTGGGCCATGTGCTTGGGACACAGGTGGACTTGCACATCCACACGTCAAGGCTCATAAGTTACAAGTGTTCTGCTGGACCCTGGCCTTCAGGTTCCTCTACTGCTGCTTCTTTTCCCTTAAGATGTGGCAGAACTTTAAATCCAGAATACTGTACCTGAGTTAAATAACTCCTGGATTTCCCGATTCTCATCGTCAAACCTAATTATCCTTGGGAGAGAAGCAAAGAATCTCTTCACATGCGTGAATTATGGTGGGTTTGGGGCAGTCCAGAACATGGTACCAGGTACACATCCTTCTGTGTGTCCCTTGTGGCAACATTTCTGTTGAAAGGGATGTTTTTGAGGCAGATAGATGGGGATACAGAGTAGTTTAGGAGGTAGTCTGTATAGCCACCATCAGTACCATGGCTTGGGTGATGCAGACATCTTTGTAGCCTCTCTACAGATGCCAGTGACTGGACTGAGGTATTGCCTTGGGATTTTGTACTTTTCTCTCTGATGACAAGAGCACGCTTCTAGCAATTTGCCAGAGAAAGGAGTTCAGTGGAGTAGCTTTCCTGTGCCAGAGGGTTGCTTCTTTTCCCACCTTGTACATCTAGTTCAAGGTGGAGCAAGATAACAACAGACCAGATTCTATTGCAAGCATGTTAATGTCCTGGAAGTTTTTGTTTGGTCATATGGAAAAAAAAGTAGGTTGAACAATGCAGAGATCAGCTTCTCTCCAATGATATGCACTTACTACAAAGTATCAGAATCAGAATCAGGTTTAATATCTCTGGCATTTGTCATGAAATTTGTTGTTTTGCAGCAGCAATACACTGCAGTACATGGTAATAAAAAAACTATAAATTACAATAATAAGTACACACACACACACACACACACACACATATCTAAATATACACAGACTTCAAGGCGAATGGTCCTGAGTTCAAGTCTGGCCAATTTCTTGCTGCTTTCCATCTGTACTGGGCTGAGCCTCGTAGAGAACAGTCAGACGCTGAAGAAATGGGAAGAAAGCTGCCTGATGCACCATAAGGCGCAAAAAGGGCAAAAATAGTGAGAAATTGTTCATGGATTCATTGCCCATTAAGAAATCTGATGGCAGGAAGGGAAGCTATTCCCAAAATGTTGAGTGTGTATCTTAAAGCTCCTGTACCTCCTCTTTGAAGATAGCAATGACAAGAGGTCATGTCCTGGATGATGAGGGATCTTTAATAATGGGTGCCACCTTTCTGAGGCATTGCCTTTTGAAGGTGTCCTCAATGCTGTGGAGGCTGGTGCCCGTGATGGAGCTGGCTACATTTATAACTTCCTGCAGCTTTTTATGATCCTGTGTAATGGCCCCACTATACCAAGTGGTGATGCAACCTGTTAGAATGCTCTTCACGGTACATCTGTAGAAATTTTGGTGACATAAGGCCTTAAGACGTTATAGCTGATCCATTTTCCTACTCAGCTCCAATCCCTTGCCTTCTCCCTGTATCCCTTCATGCCCTGACTAATCAAGAGTCTATCAATCTCTCCCTTAAATATAGCCAATGACTTGGCTTCCACAGCTGTCTGTGGCAACAAATTCCAGTTTCACCACTCTCTGGCTGAAGAAATTCCTCCTCATCTCCATTCTAAAAGGATGCCTCTCTATTCTGAGGCTGTGTCCTCTGGTTCTAGACTCCCCCACCATAGGAAACATCCTCTCCACAACCACTCTATCGTGGCTTCTCAGCCTTCGATAAGTTTCAATGAGATACCCCCCACTCTTCTGAATTCCAGTGAGCATGAGCTGCTCTAAAAAGCCTTCTTGTAGGCATTCTAGAAATTCCCCCTCTTGGGATCCAGCACGAACCTGATTTGTCCCAATCCAGCTGCATGTTACTGTAACATTGCCCTTTTGACATGCATTTTCTGTCTCATTAGACCACATTCTTCCTACTGTTTGGGGGTCTGTCTATAACTCTCATCAAGGTCTTTTCACCCTTGCAGTTCCTTAGCTCTACCCACAATGATTCACCACCTTCCGATCCTATATCACCTCTTTGTAATGATTCAATTTCAATTTTTGTCCAGCAGAGCCACGCCATCCCCCCTGTCTATCACCCTGTCCTTTCAATACAATATGTATCCTTCAATGTTAAGCTCCCAGCTATAATCTTCTTTCAGCCACGATTCAGTGATACCCAAAACATCATACATGCAATCTGTAACTGTGCTACAAGTTCCTCTAACTTATTCTGTATACGGTGCACGTTCAAATATAACACCTTCAGTCCTGTACTCACCCTCTTTGATTTTGTCCACCTTTTACGTTGCAGCTCATCCTGTTAGCTGCAATTTTGCTCTATCATCAGCCTCTCCTTGCTAGCAGTTTCACTATACATTGCCTCTGTTTGTAAACCAACTACCTCATCCTCAGCACGATCATTCTGGCTCCCAACCCCCTGCCAGATTAGTTTAAACCCTTCCAAACAGCTCTAGCAAGCCTATCCACAAAGGTATTGGTCTCCCTCAGGTTCAGGTATAAGCTGTCCCTTTTGTACAGGTCACATCTTACTCAGAAGAGAGCCCAATGATCCATAAGTCTGAACCCCTGACCCCTGCTCCAGTTCCTCAGCCACACTTTCACCTGCCAAATCATCCTATTCTTACCCTCACTGGTATGTTGCACAGGCAGCAATCCAGAGATTACTACCCTGGAGTTCCTGTTTTCAGCTTTCTACCTCGCTCCCGAAAATCTCTCTTCAGGACCTCCTCACCTTTTCTACCTACGTCATTGGTGCCAATATGGACCATGACTTCTGGCTGTTCATACTCCCCCTTTAGAATGCCATGAACCCAATCTGAAACATCCCTGATCATGGCATCTGGGAGGCAACATACCACCTGGGTGTTTCTATTTCTATCAAATCCAGAGAAGGTCATCTCTGTTCCTCTGTCCATGGAATCTCCTATTACTACTGTAGTCCTCATCATCTCTCTTCTCTTCTGAGCTATAGCACAGATTCACTGCTAGAGACTCAGTCACTGCGGCTCCCCCCAGTAGGTTGTCCACCTCAACACTACCTAAAGTGGTAGACTTATTATTGAATAGCCACGGGGGGAGCCCTGCACTGCCTGTGCATTTCCCTTCCTTCTCCTGACAGTCACCCAGTTATTGGTCTCCTGCAACCTAGGGGTGACCACCTACCTAGAGATCCTATCTATCACCTCCTCATTCTCTCATATGAGCTGAAGGCCATCAAACAGCTCCCGTTCCATAACATGTTCCCTCAGGAGCTGCAACTCGGCGCGCCTGGTGCAGATGTGCTTATCCGGGAGACTGCAGGTCTCCCAGAAGTCGCACAGTACAAAACACTGCCTGCCTCCGGAGCCATTCTCACTGCACTACTATGCCCTAATAGAAGTCTCCTCAAACTCCTAATTAATTTTAATTGCTGTCATGCCTCCATTGTAACTTTAACAACATCATTATTTTGGGGCCAGGGTAGATCTTTAGAGATGGTGACACTTGAAACTGCTTGCCCTTCCACTGCTGATTCCTCGATGAGGACTAGCATGTGTTCCCTTGACTTCCCCTTCCTGAATTCCACAATCAATTCCTTGGTGAGCACACTGTTGTTGTTGCAGCACCACTCAAGCAGCTGATCTATCTCACTCCCGTATGCCTCGTCACAATTTGAAATTCTGCCAACAATAGTTGTGCTGTCAGCAAACTTATCGATGGCATTTGAGCTGTGCTCAGCCACACGGTCGTAGGTGTAGAGGGAGTAGAGCAGTGGGCTACACATGCATTCTGATGTGCGCCATGTGTTAGGGAGCACAAGATGCTATTTCCAATCTGCACAGTCTGTGATCTCCCCAATGAGGAAGTCAAGGAACCATCTGCAGAGGGAGGTACAGAGGCCCAGGGTTCGAGCTTGTTCATTAGAACTGAGAATATGATTGTGTTAAATGCTGAGCTGTAGTCAATAAACAGCAGCCTGATGTAGGTATTATTATTACCCAGGTGATACAAGGCCGAATGCAGAGACAGCGAGCTTGCATCCACTGTAGACCTATTGTGGTGTTAGGCAAATTACAGTAGGTCCGGGTCCTTAGGCAGGAGTTGATTCTGGCCATGACCATCCTCTCAAAGTACTTCATCACAGCAGGTGTGAGTGCAAATGGGCGACAGTCATTGAGGCAGCTCACCCTGGTCTTTCTTGGGCACTGGTATGATTGCCATACCTTTTGTAGCAGGAGGGAGCCTCTGACTGCCACAGTGAGAGATTGAAGATATCCTTGAACACTCCTGCCAGCTGGTTGGCATAGGTGTTCAAAGCCCTACCAGGTAGACATTCAGGGCCTGATGACTTGTGAGGGTTCGCTCTGATGAAAGATGTTCTATCACCCTGCACTGTTATGATTGTATATGTGGTATACCAGCAGAGAACGACACCAAACTAAAATTGGTGCCACATCATACATATAAAATATGATTACTTGTTATATCTGTTTTAGTATTTTTATATTTTTATTTGGCACTTTCACTGCACATAAATGATGATAAACCATTGAAAACAAGACAATTATATCCAGGGGTAAGACAGTATACCTGAAACAATAACTCTGCTGTTAGTCCTCAGAGTGAATGCAACTAACTTACAAAAGCATTACAAATAATACCCGGAAGAGTTAGAAATGGGCGGAACATTTTTTGCTATGTTATCCCTACTCAGCAGCTGGGTTACCTGCACTAGCTACCTCATTGTTTGCAGACACATAACAGTCATTGGCACAGGTCACATGGGCTTTGGAACATGTAATAATTAATATTGGGATCATTTTGAGCTGTTACCTACCAAGTTTTAATTGATTTCAGCAAATTATGATAATGCTTCTGGAAAGATGGCACAATCTTGGAATTTTGAACAAAGTTTGTACTTTTTTACCTCCCAGAATTTCAGCATTGGCAGCACGGCCAGAGTAAGGCATGCCTGACGAATGACCTTATATATATGGCTCATACCCATGATAAGCTATGATGGAAGCATTCATTCTCTCCCTGCCAAGGCGGTCCATGGGTCCAAGTTCACTTTACCTCTGAGTGTTACCAGAATCAAAATGCTTTACTTTTAAAAATACAGTTATGAGATATTGTCTTTCGTCAGAGTACTGATTATTGTTTAATTTCCTAAATATAGGCTTGTTAGTCTTCTTCCTCTAGTATTTTACTAGAATGTTATATTGATCAGAATTTCCTAGTGGACTAGTTCATCAGAACTTCTGTTTGTTTTACAATGTACACATTCTCTTGAGCAGCAACTGGTTCAACACATAAAGTCTCTTCTCTGGGAGGGGCTATCTAATGGCTTATATAAGGGGGCATAATTTTAAGGTGATTGGAGGAAAGTATGAGCAGCGTGTCAGAGGTAGATTTTTTTTTACAGAGGGAATAGTGGGTGTATGGTTCGCACTGCCAAGGGTGGTGGTAGAGACATACATGTTAGGGACATAGAGGCAGATACATTAGAGACATAATGCAACATGGACTCCATTCCACTGAAGCTTGTGCATTCTCCTTGCAACCCAATGAGTTTCCTCCAGGTACTCCAGTTTGCTCGCATGTTCCAAATACTAGTAGGTTAATTGGACATATGGGTGTAATTGGATGGTGTGGGCTGGAAGGGCCTTTTACCATGCTGTATCTCTAAATAAAATAAAAATAAAATAAAATTTAAAAGACTCTTACATGGAAGAAAGAAAATTGGAGGGCTATATGGGAGGTCAGCATTAGAATGATCTTGGTGTAGGTTAAATGTAGGCATAACATCATGAACTAAAGGGCCAGTACCTTGCTGTGCTGTTCTACATTAATTTACAGACAAACTCAATGTAATCCGATAACTAAAGAATAAATTTAATGCTTATTAAGACAATTACATATTTCAAATATTTGCAGCGTGCACATTAAAATCTATTTATTTGCAAGTTGAAGAAAGTAGTTAGTCAAAGGCATAGACACCTTGCCCATTGGGACCGCTCCTTGCTGCAGAATCCAGGCAGTGAGCTTTGAAAGCTGCCTTACGAGCCTCAGCACTTCGGAATGTATCAAGGTGAGGTCCAATCTGCACAAAGAAAACCAAAAATACATCAAAGACATGTGATCGGTGACAAGAAATGACCTCACTCCCCTTTCTCCATATCCATTTCCGACACCTCCCTCCCCCTTCTCAATCTCTCTGTTTCTATCTCTGGAGACAGTTTATCTACTGATATCTTTTATAAACCCATTGATTCTCATAGCTACTTGGACTATACCTCATCCCACTTGTAAAAATGCCATCCCTTTCTCTCAATTCCTCTGTCTCTGCCGCATCTGCTCTCAGAATTTCATTCCAGAACTAGTGAGAGGTCCTCCTTCTTCAAAGAAAGGGGCTTTTCTTCCTCCACCATTAATGCTGCCCTCACTCGCATCCCTTCCATTTCACACATGTCTGCCCTCACCCCGTCCTCCTGCCAACCCACCAGGGATAGGGTTCCACTTGTCCTCACCAACCACCCCATCACCTTTCGTGTCCAGCACACAATTCGATGTAACTTCCACCTTCTCCAGTGGGATCCCACCACCATGCACATCTTTCCCTCCCCCCACTTTCCACAGGGATTGCTCCCTACACGACTCCCTTGTCCAATTAACTCTCCCCACTGATCTCCCTCCTGCTACTTCTCCTTGCAAATGGAACAAGTACCACACTTGCCCCTACACCTCCTCCCTCAGTACCATTCAGGGCCCTAAACAGTCCTTCTGGGTGAGGCAACAGTTCACCTGTGATCTGCTGGGGCCCGATGCTCCCGGTGTGGCCTCCCATATATCAGTGAGACCCAACGTACATTGGAAGACTGCTTCGACAACCACCTATGCTCTGTCTGCCAGAAACAGCAGGATCTCCCGGGGTCCACCCATTTTAATTATACTTCCCATTCGCATCCGACGTGTCAGTCCATAGCCTCCACTACTACTGGAATGAGTCCACACTCAGGTTGGAGGAGCAACACCTTATATTTTATCTGGGTAGCCTCCAACCTAATGGCATGAACATCAATTTCTCAAACTTGTTGTAATTGCCCCCTCCCTTCTCCTTCATACATGGTAAATGGTAGGGCATTAAAGAATGCTTTAGAACAGAGGGATCTAGGAATAATGGTGCATAGTTCCCTGAAGATGGAATCTCATGTGGATAGGGTGGTGAAGAAAGCTTTTGGTTTGCTGGCCTTTATTAATCAGAGCATTGAGTATAGGAGTTGGGATGTAATGTTGAATTTGCAGAAGGCATTGGTAAGGCCAAATCTGGAGTATTGTGTACAGTTCTGGTCACCGAATTATAGGAAGGATGTCAATAAAATTGAGAGAGTACAGAGGAGGTTTACTAAAATGTTGCCTGGGTTTCACCTCCTAAGTTACAGAGAAAGGTTGAACAAGTTAGGTCTTTATTCTTTGGAGCGTAGAAGGTTGAGGGGAGACTTGATAGAGGTGTTTAAAATTATGAGGGGGATTGATAGAATTGACGTGATTAGACTTTTTCCATTGAGAGTGGGGAAGATTCAAACAAGAGGACATGGGTTGAGAATTAGAGGACAAATGTTTAGGGGTAACATGAGGGGGAACTTCTTTACTCAGAGAGTGGTAGCTGTGTGGAATGAGCTTCCAGCAGAAGTGGTTGAGGCAGGTTCTATGTTGTCGTTTAAAGATAAATTGGATAGATATATGGAAAGGAAAGGAATGGAGGGTTATGGGCTGAGTGCAGGTTGGTGGGAATAGGATAGGGTAAGAGTTCAGCACGGACTAGAAGGGCCGAGATGGCCTGTTTCCGTGCTGTAATTGTTATATGGTTATATAATTCCCCTCTCTCACTTTATCTCCTTATCTGCCCCTCACCTCCCTCTGGTGCTCCTCTCCCTTCCCTTTCTTCCATGACTTTCTGTCCTCTCCTTTCAGATCCCTCCTTCTCCAGCCCTTCATCTCTTTCACCAATCGACTTCCAGCTCTTTTCTTCACTCCCTTCCCCTCTCCCAGTTTCACCTGTCACCTACTACCTTGTACCTCTTCCTCTCCTTCCCCCACCTTCCTATTCTAACTCCTAATCTCATTGTTCCAGTCCTGATGAAAGGTCTCAGCCCGGGACGTAGACTGTTTACTCTTTTTCATAGATGCTGCCTGACCTGCTGAGTTCCTCCAGCATTTTGTATGTTTTACAACAATCTTTAATTTCCTGCTGATAATTAAAGATTAGTTTCCGTGACCTAGAGCACTTAAAACAATTTATACAACCCCAGTACCAATGTTATGATTTCACATTTGGCTGATTTTAACTTTACAAACCAAAGTATTTTAGTGAACAGAAATTGTTGGTAGCATAGATTCAGATAGCACAAACACCAGGTTTATAAATCCATTTTTTAGGTTCATGATATCTTTTAATAAAGACTAAGTAAAAAATCTTCAATTTTTCACTTTAAGACTTTGATACTATTTCTTTTGAATTATAATTTTTCTCTGCTCTCCATTTGTAAAACTATAAATTGTGGGTTGTTTGTCACATTTTCCACTTCTTCATTCATAAATGTGACAGCAATTCAATGAAATGGTGCAAGTTTAATCAAAAATCATGTTGCAAGGAAATAAAAAAAATGAAAAACACACAGGTTGGTTGGACTATAAGGGCTACATTGTTCCTTTGAAGGGACCAGAAAACCAAATAATGCATTCAAATGGAAAATAGGAATAAATTACACAAAATTGAAAAGAGCATTAAATAAGTTTCATGCTTTTATGAGAAGAATAACATCTCAATGACTGTAAGAGAGGTCATTTTAAAGTAACAAAACAAGTTAAAGTGTTGTATCCAGGGTACAATCCTAACAAAGTATTGTGCCATGGCCTGGGATGGTAATGTTTGGCTTCCAAAAATACAACAATCTTATTTTTCAGGCCAATGAATGGCTGTCCACCATTTCCATTGCTCCCAGAATTCCACGGATTCCCTAGTGGAATACTCCAGCTGAAATGTGCCTTCGTTGCTAAGGGAGCTTCTCTATCCAATAATACTCTTGGAACCAGAATGTGGCCCTGGAGAACTAAGTACTGCTGTGTAGGAGTCATCTGCCGAAACTCTTAGTTTGACTTCTTCCCTAATGTTGTTGATAAGGCGGTAAACAACCAGGTTAGATTTTTGGCTGTATACGGATGTGAGTGATCTTTTATTTAGTCATATAGATCGCAGTGTCATAATGGTGCTGTACATATTTTTCTGTTAGGCATCATTGTGCAAGACTTACAGGTTGCGTGTATACATGGGGCTCAACTGTTACTCCTGTCAGAAAGAATGAAGTTAATTTATTTGATACTGCTGTCCACTTCGGGAAGAAACCAAAGTAGATATCATTTTGTCCAAAAGCAAAACAGTGCAGATGTTGCAAGTCTGAAATTAAAACAGAAATGCTGGAAGTACATTTCAGGACAAGCAGCAAGTGTGGAAAGAAAAATGTTTGTGTTTCAGATCAATGATCTTTTATCAGAATTCATTTATTGCTACTGACATTGACACTTGAAAAACCCTTTATCTTGGAAAGAACACAGTCCTGATGAAGGTTCTCCGCTCGAAATGTCGACTGTGCTTCTTCTTATGGATGATGTCTGGCCTGCTGCATTCCATCAGCATTTTGCATGTGTATCTTACCATCTAATCATATAACAATTACAGCACGGAAACAGGCTATCTCGACCCTTCTAGTCCGTGCCGAACTTTTACTCTCACCTAGTCCCACTGACCTGCACTCAGCCCATAACCCTCCATTCTTTTCCTGTCCACATAGCTATCCAACTTAACTTTAAATGACAATATTGAACTTGCCTCAACCACTTCTGCTGGAAGCTCGTTCCACACAGCTACCACTCTCTGAGTAAAGAAGTTCCCCCTCATGCTACCCCTAAACTTTTGCCCTTTAATGCTCAGCTCATGTCCTCTTGTTTGAATCTCCCCCACTCTCAATGGAAAAAGCCTATCCACGTCAACTCTTTCTATCCTCCTCATAATTTTAAATACCTCTATCAAGTCCCCCCTCAACCTTCTACGTTCCAAAGAATAAAGACCCAACTTGTTCAACCTTTCTCTGTAACTTAGGTGATGAAACCCAGATAACATTTTAGTAAATCTTCTCTGTACTCTCTCTATTTTGTTGACATCTTTCCTATAATTCGGTGACCAGAACTGTACACAATACTCCAAATTTGGCCTTACCAATGCCTTGTACAATTTCAACATTACATCCCAACTCCTATACTCAATGCTCTGATTAATAAAGGCCAGCATACCAAAAGCTTTCTTCACCACCCTATCCACATGAGATTCCACTTTCAGGGAACTATGCACCATTATTCCTAGATAACCTCTGTTCCAAAGCATTCTTCAATGCCCTACCATTTACCATGTATGTCCTATTTTGATTAGTCCTACCAAAATGTAGCACCTTACATTTATCAGCATTAAACTCCATCTGCCATCTTTCAGCCCACTCTTCTAACTGGCCTAAATCTCTCTGCAAGCTTTGAAAACCTACTTCATTATCCACAACTCCACCTATCTTAGTATCATCTGCATATAATCCAATTTACCACCCCATCATCCAGATCATTAATGTATATGACAAACGACATTGGACCCAGTACAGATCCCTGAGGCACACCACTAGACACTGGCCTCCAATCTGACAAACAGTTATCCACCGCTACTCTCTGGCGTCTCCCATGCAGCCACTTCTGAATCCATTTTACTACTTCAATATTAATACCTAACGATTGAGCCTTCCTAACTAACCTTCCCTGTGGAACCTTGTCAAAGGCCTTACTGAAGCCCATATATACAACATTCACTGCTTTACCCTCATCAACTTTCCTAGTGACCTCTTCAAAAAATTCAGTAAGATTCGTCAAACATGACCTTCCACACACAAATCCATGTTGACTGTTCCTAATCAGACCCTGTCTATCCAGATAATTATATATACTATCTCTCAGAATACTTTCCATCAATTTACCCACCACTGACGTCAAACTCACAGGCTGATAATTGCTAGGTTTACTCTTAGAACCCTTTTTAAACAACATGGAACAACATGAGCATTACGCCAATCCTCCGGTACCATCCCCGTTTCTAATGACATCTGAAATATTTCTGTCAGAGCCCCTGCTATTTTCACACTAACTTCCCTCAAGGTCCTGGGAATATTCTGTCAGGACCCAGAGACTTATTCACTTTTATATTCCTTAGAAGTGCCAGGACTTCCTCTTCTTTAATCATCATAGTTTCCCTAATTTCCCTACCTGTTTCCCTTATCTTACACAATTCAATATCCTTCTCCTTAGTGAATACCGAAGAAAAGAAATTGTTCAGAATCTCCCCCATCTCTTTTGGTTCCACACATAACTGTCCACTCTGATTCTCTAAGGGACCAATTTTATCCCTCACTATCCTTTTGCTATTAATATAACTGTAGAAACCCTTGGGATTTCTTTTTGCCTTACTTGCCAAAGCAACCTCATATCTTCTTTTAGTTTTTCTAATTTCTTTGTTAAGATTCCTTTTACATTCTTTATATTCCTCAAGCACCTCATTTACTCCATGCTGCCTATATTTATTGTAGATACCTCTCTTTTTCCGAACCAAGTTTCCAATATCCCTTGAAAACCATGGCTCTCTCAAACTTTTAACCTTTCCTTTCAACCTAACAGGAACATAAAGATACTGTACCTTCAAAACTTTACCTTTAGATAACCTCCATTTCTCTATTATATCCTTCCAATAAAACAAATTGTCTCAATCTACTCCTTCTAACTCGTTTCACATCTCCTCAAAGTAAGCCTTTCTCCAATCAAAAACCTCAGCCCTGGTCCAGACCTAATCTTCTCCATAATTATATTGGAACTAATGGCATTGTGATCACTGGACCCGAAGTGCTCCCCATTCCAAACCTCCGTCACCTGACCTATCTCATTCCCTAACAGGAGATCCAACACTGCCCCTTCTCTAGTTGGTACCTCTATGTATTGCTGCAAAAAACTATCCTGCACACATTTTACGAACTCCAAACCATCCAGCCCTTTTACAGTATGGGTTTCCCAGTCTATGTGTGGGAAATTAAAATCTCCCACAATCACAACCTTGTGCTTACTACAAATATCTGCTATCTCCTTACAAATTTGCTCCTCCAATTCTCGCTCCCTATTTAGTGGTCTATAAATCCCCCCCATAAGTGTTACTACACCTTTCCCATTCCCCAATTCCACCCAAATAGCCTCCCTAGATGAGCCCTCTAATCTATCCTGCCAGAGCATTGCTGTAATATTTTCTCTGACAAGCAATGCAACACCTCACCCTCTTGTCCCTCCGATTCTATCACACCTGAAGCAATTAAATCCAGGAATATTTAGTTGCCAATCACACCCCTCCTGTAACCATGTTTCACTAATAGCTACCATATCATACTTCCAGGTATCAATCCATGCTTTAAGCTCATCCACCTTTCTTATAATGCTCCTAGCATTAAAATAAATGTATTTAAGAAATTTTCCACCTCTTACTCTCTGTTTATCACTAACGATGCAAACAACTTTACTATTTTCTTTTTCTTCCTTCTCCCCTACATCTGTTCCTACACTCTGGTTCCCCTCCCGCCTTGTATCTAGTTTAAATCCACTGGAGCCTCTCTAGCAAACCTACCTGCAAGAATATTTGTCCCCCTCCAGTTCAGATGTAAAGAATGTTTCCCCCTCCAGATCTTATAAAGAATGTTTCTTGCTGGATTAATGTTTAATGCAAGCCTCCTCACATATTTTAAGTAGAGTTTTTGCTTTAAGTCCTTATTGAATTTATTATTCAACTACACTGCAATTGGATCCTTGACTTCCCAACGGGAAGACCACAATAAAAGTGGATCAGAAATAACATCTCCACTTCGCTGACAATCAACACTGGCACACCACAAGGATGTGGACTTAGCCTATTGCTCTACTCTCTCTACATCCATGACTGTGTGGGTAGGCATTGCTCAAACGCCATCTATAAATTTGCCGATGATACAACCATTGTTAGCAGAATTTCAAATGGTGACGAAAGGATGTACAGGAGCGAGATATAGCTGTTAGTTGAGTAGTGTCACAGCAACAGCCTTGTACTCAATATCAGCAAGACCAAAGAGCTGATTGTGGACTTCAGAAAGGATAAGATGAGGGAACACAAACCAATCCTCAATGAGGGATTAGAAGTGGAGGGAGTGAGCAATTCCAAGTCCTTGTGTGTCAATATCTCTGAGGACCTAACCTGAACTCAACATATTAATACAGCTATAAGGAAGGCAAGACAGTGGCTATATTTCATTAGGAGTTTGAAGACATTTAGTACATCAACTAAAACACTTGAAAGTTTCTACAAATGTACCGTCGAGAGCATTCTGACTGGCTGCACCATTGTCTGGTATAGACGGGGGGGGGGGGGGGGGCTACTGCACAAGATCAAAATAAGTTGCAGATTCTTGTAAAATTAGTCAGCTCCATCATGGGTACTAGCCTCCGTAGTATCCAAGACATCTTCAAGAAGTGGTGTCTTGGGAAGGTGGCGTCCATCATTAAGTATCCCCATCACCCAGGACATGCCCTCTTCTCATTATTACCATTAGAAAGAAGCTACAGAAGCCTGAAGGCACACACTTAATGATTCAGGACAGCTTCTTCCCCTCTGCCATCCGATTTCTAAATGGACATTGAACCCATGAACAATACCTCACCACTTTATTTCTTCTTTTGCATTACTTATTTTATCATAACTATTTGATAGACATTTGTATATCTATTAAGTATATATATTTAATGTAACTCAGTTTTTAAAAATATTTATTATGTATTTCATTGTACTGCTGCTATAAAGTTAACAAATTTCACAACATATGCCGGTGATATGAAATCTGATTCTGATTCTGATTCTGATTCAGTATACCTATGTCACTAATTTTACCTACCCCACAGCTAGAAACAACTTATCTATCTACATCTACTGTATCAAACCTCTTTATAATTTAAAAGATATCAAATAGTTTCCATCCCTTTATCACTCCCTTTCATGAGAAAACTGCTCAGCCTAATGGTTATAACTGACTTATAATTGATTAATAACATGTAAAACAGTTGACAATGAGTTGTGTTCTGGTTCTGCAAGCATTGCAACCCGTAAAACTTGTAGTTTTATCTTTTATCTTCAACTTTTACTTTTCAGTTGCTGATACTGCCTTTTCTTAATTCTGCAAATCTCTGGAACGTCTAAATAATTATAACCTCCAGAGCCTAGAAGTATCATTCTCCTGTTCCAATATTTATTTTGGAATTCCAGTGAATCCATGATAATCAAAAAAGTGTAAGAAAACTATAAGTTTCCATCAATCTTTGACAATTCAAGGAATTTACAAACTGTCTATGAGAGTTTAGGAATCTTGACATCTCTATTGCTGAAACTGTGAAATTTGTGTTTTTATCCTTGCAAGTTTAAAAATCCTTGTCATATTTAAAAATAATTGACTTAGCACCCAAAACGCTGCAGTCAACAGGGTTATGGACTAACAGCTGAAAAGTAGGAGTAGTTTATAGTCTATCAGAGTGTTTGGTTACACATGGAAATTTTTTTTAAAAATTGCTGTGGATGCTTTTCTGAAATAAAACAGAAGTACTCTTCCAAGTTGAAGACTCTTCATCAGAACTCCCTCTTTCCCAGTTCTGATGAAGGGTTTTCAGCCTGAAATGTTAACTCTAATTTTCTTTCCACTGATGCTGCCTGACCCGCTGAGTGATTCTAACAATTCTGTGTTTATATAATGCTGTTCACAATCTCTGGATTATCTAGGATCGTTTTAGCCAAACAGGAGTCCTTTATAACTGAAATCATTGTTGTAATGTTGGAGTTAATTTAGAATGGAATGAGCAAACATTTCTGGAATATAATGCATCCAATAACATTTGGACCCAGGAAGAGAAATATTCCAAATTAGCTCTCACTCATTTTCAGGTCCTTTGTGTGACATCGTCCGAGTGATGCCTTTACAACATAGTCCTCGGCTATTCAGGTTGTAGCAGTAACAGGACTGACAGATAGGATAGCCAGCAAGAAGACATTACACCTTGTTTACAATCACTAATTGCATTCTTCTATTGTGTTCCCATCACCCACCCACCCACCAAAGACAGGAAGAATTGCAGTCACAGACCGCTGATAATCCAGGATGGTCCATCATACAGAAAAAAAACAAACAAAAGGAAAAATTATCAACAATTCTCAAGAGCTGCTGACAACTTGTTAAAAATAATCACACCCACAAAACCTATTATAGTTACAGTCTTGTTCAGCAAGTGGTCCAGATTTGTGTCAGAAAACGTCACAAATACAGAGCCACTCTTATCACCAGTATTCCCTGCTGTGTACACCATCTGCCACTATGTGTTGTTAGTTTTATAATGTATCCATAAAAAACTAAAACTATAAGTTCCATTTCTAGATGGACTATAGCAAAGATATATTTGTTTCTTTTACTTCACTCTTCTCCACCATTGCATGAAAAAGCAGCATTTGGACAAGCACTTTAAAAAAAAACTGATGGAGAGGCTGCAACAGTTACTTTTTTGATATAGAAATGCTCTGCAAAAATATGCACAAGGAGCCTGGATGCAAATTACTTAGAAACACATCACTCTACTACTTGACAGAATATAATGAGAATCACTAAATCTTTTATAAGGTCAACACTCCTCTTCCCAAGCAGCTGTCAAACAAAGAAATTCAGCAAAACCAAACTTCCATCGCCTCATTAAACTCAGCAGCCACGGACGACATGTTCCGCCATCAATACAAGTTGTTTTGTGTCAGTAATTTGCAGTAAAAGTCTGATCGAGGGCCTGTGGAGACTGGGGAATCGTTAGCGCTCCAGGAACGGCTCTGCTCCTAATTGGAAGCATTGGGCATTATCAACTGAGGATTTTCCTGGATCCCTGACAGCTACCGGTGCTGGAATGATTGCCCACTTGTCAGTGTAAAAGACCATTAAAAACAAACAATTTTTCTTTAATTGGAGGCTTGCGCTCGGAGCCCAGGTGAGAAGCCTCATCACTTTCTTTGGGCCTATTGATGATTATGGCTTACTTCAAAATCTGTCTAACAAAATTGAAAGGGTTTTCTTCTCACACTGGAAAGTGTTTTCAATATGACTACAAAAAGCTTGGCAGGTGATTTATATTTTTTTCCTACAGCCTGCAAGGCCTTGATTAACTATCTGTATGTTCATACCACAACTAGAATTGTTAGGCTTCAAAACTGATCAGTGTTATTGAGACATGCTCACCAAACTGGGCCGGTTTGATTCTATAGCTGGCTTCAGGAGCCAAACGGAGGATGACTGAATTGACCCTAAGTCCAAGACAGGGCCCTTGGCTAGAAGGTCTCTTCAGCTGGCTTGTGCACCTTGACACCCAATGCCTTCATAGTGAGTCAAACATGTGAAGAATATATCATTTTGACTGAAGTGCCAAATTTTATAGCTTTAATCGTTCCAGTGAAATTAACCAAAAATTTAGAGTAAAAATTAAATGATGCTGATTCCAATGTGGAGTTCATTTTTATATCCAACCAGATTCCATTCCCTGCAGCTGATATTTTTGGACCAGTGCCAGCCACCGTAGAAAATAAATGAGTGATTCTAGTGTCAAGGTGTAAAGGAATGTTAAAGTGCTATTACTTTGAGAAAATTATGCAAAAGGCAGGTAAGCGAATTTACTTTCGTCAAGAAAGATTGACATCAGAAATTAGATGCTTAAGACACCAGTTGCTATTGTTAGAGTGTGCTTTGTAAATTCCATAACTGGAAAACTAACAAGTAACAGGTAGTTGCAGTTAAGTGGTGTACAAGCATGAATGTTTATGACTGGGGTAAAGATGCTGGTTTTACAATTCATGATAATAATCCCTTTCAAGCTCAATGTAAGTGCCAAAGGATCAGACCAAAACCGCATTAGTGGCGCATACATTCTAGATGTTTTATTTCCAGCTGACAATTGGCATCTCATTCCAAGTGTAAGCTTGTTAGTAGTGTACAAAGAAAATCAAGGTTCTCAATGAAGTTGGAAATTGCCATTTTGGAGCAGAAAATGTGAGGGAAAATCAGCAGATCAGGCAGCATTTGTGTAGAGAGAAACAGGGAGTAAGCGGAGCTTCAAGACATTAATTCTGTTTCTCTCTCCCCAGATGCTGCATGACCTGTTTTGATCTAGCATTTCCTGTTTTATTTCAGATTTTCACTACCTGCAATGTTTTACTTTTTGCCATTTTGCCACTGATTGCATCAGCTACCAGCGAGGTGGCTGATGCAAGTATAATAATGACTTTTAGAAGACTGTAGGGCAGATACGTGGATTGAAAAAGGTTTAGAAGGTTATAGGCCAAGTACAGGCAGATGGGGCGACCTTGGACAGGGATCCTCGGTCAGCAAGGACCAGTCGGGCTGAAGGGCTTCCCTGCTTCTCTGCTGTATGTCACTATAAGAATCTGATCAGATTATTTATAGGGTGGGAAGGAAAGTCAGAGAAATCAACTAGATCAGACGCTGTAACAGGAACCAATCAGACTTAATGATAGCTACCATCTATCATTGCTTGTTGGGCCAGAGGTTGAAAAATAAAGTTACAGAAGCCTTAGGTGCCATTCCACCAGGTGAAGAACAGTTATTACCCTAAAACCATCAGGTCTTTGAACTGGTGCAGATAATTTCATTCACCACTACTCAGAACTGATTCTCTGAGCTGCAGACTCATTGTCAAGGACTCCTTACGACTCATTCTCAATACTATTTTTTATTTGTAGTTTGTCTTCTTTTGCACATTGGTTTGTTTGTCAGTCTTTGTCTATTTATGTAGACAGCTTAAATGGTTCAGCACAGACTAGATGGGCCGAAGAGCCTGTTTCAGTGATATACTTTTCTGTGTTTTTATGTATATTTGTTTTTGCAAAATTCTATTGCATTTCTTTTTTGTATAGATGCCTGCAAGAAAATTCATCTCAGGTAGTATATGGTAACATATATAGTACGTACTTTAAGAATAAGTTTACTTTGAACTTTAAAAGATTATTGATTTTACATGTAAGTTGATTGATATTCTTATTGTATATTTCTAAGAACTAAAACTGCAACTTTTGGTAGATTTCCTTTACAGTATTTTATAGTTGCTTTAGTGCATAATGGTGGCACAGTTGCACAGATAATGGAATTGCTAGCTAACAGTGGCAGAAATCCAGCTTCACTTGGATGAGTGAAGTTTGCATTCTCTTCTTGTGGTCACAATTTCCCTGGATGCTCGTTTCCTTCCAAATCCCAAAGATATGCAGGTGGGTCAGAGGCTACTGTAAAGTGTGTAAGTGAATGGCAGAAACACTGACTCGATAACTCAGTGGCCAAGTAAAGAACAAATGAGGTAGAAATCCGTTGTGTAAAATCACCTACACTATTATGGTGCCTTAGAATTTAAAGAGCTTAAAGTCAGAAAAAGTATGAAATTGATTCAGGCCCAGCACAGCACCTCAGAAGTAGGAGAGGAGGGTGAATTCCTACCCTACTCTAACTCTCCTCTGACTTTTTTTCTGTGGTATCCATGTGAAGTAATGCTTTACTTAGTGGCCACTGTGTGTCAGGACCTTTGCAGACTACAGAGTTGTGCAGTTCACAGAAAAAGTAGTGGATGCAGCCCAATCCATCACGAGTAAAGTCCTCCCCAGCATTGAGCACTTTGACAGGGAGAGTTGTCACAGGAAAGCCGCATCTATTATTAAGTACCCCCACCATCCATGCCATGCTCTTTTCTCACTGCTGCCAATAGGAAGGAGTTACAGGAGCCTTGGGTCTCACAGCACACGGTTCAGGATAAGGATTACCCCTCAATCATCAAGCTTCTGAACCAGGGTGGATAACCTCACTCATTCCAACACTGAACTGATTCCACACCGCTGGACTCGCTTTCAAAGTCCTACAACTCATGTTCTTAATAGTAATTTATTTATTTATTGTCTTTTGCACGTTGGTTGTTTGTCCGTCTTGATTGTGTGCAGTTCTTCATCGTGTTCCATTGTACTTACTGTGAAAGCCTGCAAGAAAATGAATCTCAGGGTGGTATATGGTGACATTACTCAGTGATTTCAGGCAGATGGGGCTCGTCAGCTTGTGTGGGCAGCTCATCCAGGAGGAAGAAAACTCCGATCCCAAACTTCCCTGCCTTGCGGCTATACCCACTCATGGGGAAGGCTTCGGGAGTAAACTCCGAGGGAAAAACCAAGAGCTCGAGTCCCTAAACTAGCTCTACATTGAGCTCAACACTGACTGGCAACTCTTGTGATGTTGCTGGTGGCAAACAAATCCTTCGGATTCAATCAGGTGTGTGGAGAGCAGGGAGCCTGCTGCGTGGGCAACAGCTTGCTCTCGGTATTGCACTGCCATGGCTTGTGTGTCACGTAGACAGCTAGGATGCAATATCCGTGATCCACCCTGACCAGCGGAGCCCTCAAATGTACTTTGAGAATAAACTTACTATCAACTCTGCTGGCACAGGAGGATTACAAAATGTTATAATTATTTCCATCTTCCCTCGTTACTCCCAATGAACTCTAAGGTATTCTCACAATACTGCTGGTGGTAAGAGTTGCAGTTCTTTCTACTGTACTTTTATACCATCGTTTCTGATCCCCACCCCATTTCAAATCAGTTCAAACTCCTGGCAGAAAGCAGTATGGTGGCAGTAATATATTAGGCCATGCATGTCTCGGATCAAGAAACTCCAGAAAACAATGATGCTGGCAGGCACAATACAACCCAGGTACATTCTACCTTAGGAACTCCCTGGCAACTATGACCTTACGTTAAGGTTTATTTACTTCTCCTTTTGAGAGGGAGATAAGGCTTTCCCCTACAATGGTTCCAATTACCTTTTACTTGAGCATTCTCAGTTCTGCAGTTGTGTAATCATTATAGGGAAGTACAGTGATGAGCTAAGTGGTGATAAATTAAATTTATTAGAAGCCATGTTGGTATTTCTCATTATTTAATATAGATGGTGACCATTGGCCTCTTTGTGAGGATATTGTAGAATTTAGTAGTCTTCCATAATCTGTTCTTAGCTTGTTTACAGACACATGATAGAGGTCAGATTGTATTTTTATCATACATTAACTGGGAAGATAGATCATATATATTTTATTAGAAGGCCCTATGCCTATACTGAAATGCAAACACCAAGTGGCAAAAATGATAATTAATAAGGACTGCAAACATCATATTGGTGACAGGTAGTTAGGTTCAGATGCTACCATAATTTATAGCTCCCTATGCCTGGTTCTGCAAAATGTGTTTTGAGCACTTTAATGTTTTAATGATTGCTGTTTCTATTTCCAGTGTGATAGAGGCTAGAGATTACTGCTGGTAATAATAAAAGACACTTAATGCATTTGCATGACATTCACTGTCCATTATTTTAAAGACCAATTTCTTTTAAATGTGATTAGCAAGCATTTAAATGCCAGTATGTTGCTAAAGAGAGAATGTTACTCTCTTGCAGCTGTCTAAAAATACGTTCATTTTAATCTTGGAAATATTTTAAAGTGAGATACATACAATGGATTATTTTGAAGTATAGTGATTATGATATGCAGATAAACGCAGCCACCACGTACTTAAGCATCCATTGATGAAGTTTTTAAGGAATGAATGTTGATCAAAGCACAACTTCTGTTTTCAATTAGGCAATTCAACTTCTCATTACTCACTTGAACAAATAGGCAAATCTGAATTAACATCTTACAGGCAGGATGTTACCAGAGGTTCATGAGAATGTCCCTGGGAACGAAAGGGTTAATGTGCGAGGAGTATTTGATTCCTCTGGGCCTGTACTCACTGGAGTTTAGAAGGATGAGGGGGATCTCATTGAAACCTATGGAACATTGAAAATGCCTATATAGAGTGGACATGTAGAGGGTGTTTCCTGTAGTGGGGGAATCTAGGACCAAAGGACACAGCCTCAGAATAGAAGGACGTCTCTTTAAAAGAGAAATGAGGAGGAATTTCTTTAACCGGAGGGTGGTGAATCAGTGGAACTCATTGCCACAGACGGCTGTGAAGGCCAAGCCATTGGGTATATTTTAAACTGGATGTTGATAGGTTCTTGATTATGTAAGGGGAATGAATCTACTTTTGAACTTGGAATATTTTACAATTTACATAAGGTTATGGGGAGAAGACAGGAAAATGGGGTTGAGAGGGATACTGGAAAGACATTTTTGATATTATTTCAACAGTTCTATGCTTTGATTTAAAACCCCATCCTATTACGGTAATCTTTGGATTGCCAATGGTAGAACATAGATCTTTGTCTTCTTCAGCCTGTCGAATGATAGCTTTTGTTACTTTAATGGCGAGAAGATCTATTCTGTTGAACTGGAAGGAAACTAATCCTCCAACTACATTCCAATGGTTTTCTCAAACCATATTAAGTTTAAATTTAGAAAAAATTAGAAGTGATATTTTTGACCCTTTGGTTAAATTTGAAGAAACTTGGAAACCTTTTATGCAACATTTTCATATGATGTAATCTGACCTTTCCGAATCTTTTTTCTAAACTTAAATTATATGAGGAGAGGAGCGGAGTTAACGACATTATTGAACATGTCCGATATAAGCTGTTGGTCTAGCCCTGTTTTGTTTTTTTTTCCTTGGGTTTTTTTTTTCCTTTTTTTTCTTTTGGGGTTTTTTTTGTTTATATATATATTTTTCTCTTTTTATTTCTTTTTTAATGTTTAATCTCATTATGAGTTTGGAAGTCTTTTATATCTATGTTACTTAAAATTCATTTTATATATGTTGATGAACATTTTTCCAATCTCTTTGTACCAACTTTGTTATTGAGTTTGTAATTTTGAAAAATTAATAAAACGATTTAAAAAGAAAGAAAGAGAGGAATACTAAATCTGCCATGATGGAATGGTGGATCAGACAAAATGGGCCGGATGGCCTAATTCTGTTCCTATGTCTTATTGTCTTATGGTCTTATAACACAGCACCAGAGAGCTCATTGGGAAGTATATGTTGAGATTCCTTTATGGTGCATATAGGTAACATTCTGATTCAAAGACAAAGATGTTCTGGACCAAGGCAAATGGATACTGACTTTGTTATAGGTTGTTTCATTGCTACTGATAAATTGTCTTTGTAACTAAAACTTTTAAGAAATGGTTATGACATTCTCCAACACTTTGAAAGGCATGTTAAAGTGGTGTGTGTAGGTAACCCGGCCAGTTTTGTGAGTTCCCAAATGTTATGCTTATAGCAATCCAATTCCCCTCATTTATGTCTCTGTGCCCCAGACTCCCTCACATTTATTTATTGAGATACAGCATGGAATAGTCCCTTCTGGCCCTTCGAGCCGTCTTACCTGGCAAACCCCGATGTAATCCTAGTCTAATTACAGAACAATTTATAATGACCAAGTAACCTACCAACTGCCAGGAGTCTTTGGACTGTTGGAGGAAACTGGAGCACCTGGGGGAAACCTGTGTGGGAATTGAACCTGGGCTGCTGGTCCTGTAAAGTGTTATGCTAACCACTATGTTGCACATGCCTGTCAGCCCCATCCTGATTTCACTTGCCACCCATTAACACAGGGGTGGGGGGAGGAGGCAGCTAAAGGAAACTGGAGGATTTACAACGGTTCAATATGCCTTTCAGTTGCAGAAGATGATCTGTAAACTGCCCCGAAATACCTCATTTACTCACTTGGTCACACCCTATCACAACCATTCCCTTTGCTCTATCCACTCCTTTACCTTCCCTGTCACTGAAACCAATATTTTCTCTGTTTTTCAATTCTGATGAAGAACCTTAGGCCTGAACAATTAACACAGATAATGACTGAGCTGCTGAATCTTTACAGCAATTTCTGTTGTAATTTAATTATCCTGAAATAATCTTGGTTCTTTGAACCAATAACATTTCTTGTCATGATGCGCCTCTTATCCTCCTCCATCTGTAGTCAAAGGCTTCTCTCGATTTATTGCCACCTCATCTTTTCAGTACTCAGTTTATTTTATCTTTGAAAGCTGCTCCTGTCTGTTACTTATTCTTATACACACATTCTTTCTCTCACTCTCCTTTTTCTCCCTCTGTCCCTCTGACTATACCCCTTGCCCATCCTCTGGGTTCCCCCCCTCCCCCTTTTCCTTCTGCCTGGGCCTCCTGTCCCATGATCCTCTCATATCCCTTTTGCCAATCACCTGTCCAGCTCTTGGCTCCATCCCTCCCCCTCCTGTCCTCTCATATCATGTCGGATCTCCCCCTCCCCCTCCCAGTTTCAAATCTCTTACTAGCTCTTCTTTCAGTTAGTCCTGACAAAGGGTCTTGGCCCGAAACGTTGACTGTACCTCTTCCTAGAGATGCTGCCTGGCCTGCTGTGTTCACCAGCAACTTTGATGTGTGTTGCCTGTCTTTAAGTGGTTCATCGTGTCCAAATGAAAGTCCTACTTCCCCGTCAGCCTACCAATGAGTTGTTACTCTAAAGCAGGGGTTCCCAATCTTTGTTATGCCATGGACCCCTACCATTAACCGAGGAGTCTATGGACCCCAGGTTGGGAACTTCTGCTCTAAAGCCATCTGACTTTCATTTAATTTTTCAAACAATCCATCATCTCGAGAACAATGCCTAACCAATGATTGCTAGCATTGGTTTTCTCACTGGTAATCACATTGCATGTAGAACATACATCAGCAACATGGTGAATTTTCTAAGCCGATGTTTATAGCCATCTAATTTATCTCTTCCAATTTTTAAGGTCACTTTGTTGGCCTAGTTTAGAATAGACCTTTCTGTCAGATACTTCTCAAAGTCCAAAGAACAAAAAATCTACTGAACCCAGATCTGAAATTATTAATTGAGCTAACAGCTAGCACTGATGAAAGAGTTAGATGCTTCCAATTATGCCTGAGGAATTGTTTTCCAGCTACTCTCCTTATTATCCCTGCTCTGATCTTATTGCCCCAGACTCTTCTACCAACAGGAAAAGCTTCTCTGGATCAATACTATCAATTCCTTTCAAACACCAGTTGTAACCTTTTATATTCCAGGGAATATACTGTAAGCTTAGTTTATCTATCCTCAGAGCCTAACTCTGGAAATTCTGATAAGATATTGTTGAATCTACATTGCATCCACTAAGGGCAATAAGGTCCTATCCCAGAACCATGTGCATTATAACCTGAGCTTCGTTTAGCTGTAGTTTTAAGATGGAGGCCTAAAGGCTAGGGGAATTAATCTGCTTCTAAACTTGGAATATTTTAAGATTTGCACAAGTTTCATACTTGGATCCATATCTATTATTTTGCTTTTGGGATATCAAAGCTTTGATCACAGAAGTATGTGAAGAGCAAGAGGATAAAACGTGAAAGAATAGGACCTATCAAGTGTGACAGTGGGAAAGTATGTATGGAACCGGAGGAAATAGCAGAGGTACTTAATGAATACTTTACTTCAGTATTCACTATGGAAAAGGATCTTGGTGATTGTAGTGATGACTTGCAGCAGACTGAAAAGCTTGAGCATGTAGATATTAAGAAAGAGAAAGTGCTGGAGCTTTTGGAAAGCATCAAGTGGATAAGTCGCCAGGACTGGATGAGATGTACCCCAGGCTACTGTGGGAGGCGAGGGAGGAGATTGCTGAGCCTCTGGCAATGATCTTTGCATCATCAACAGGGACAGGAGAGGTTCCGGAGGATTGGAGAGTTGCGGATGTTGTTCCTTTATTCAAGAAAAGGAGCAGAGATAGCCCAGGAAATTATAGACCAGTGAGTCTTACTTCAGTGGTTGGTAAGTTGATGGAGAAGATCCTGAGAGGCAGGATTTAAGAACATTTGGAGAGATATAATGCCGGTGTGACTAGGTGAGAGTAAGAGTTTGGCATGGACTAGAAGGGCCGAGATGGCCTGTTTCCGTGCTGTAATTGCTATATGGTTATATGGTTATAATATGATTAAGAATAGTCAGCATGGCTTTGTCAAGGGCAGGTCGTGCCTTATGAGCCTGATTGAATTTTTTTGAGGATGTGACTAAACACATTGATGACGGAAGAGCAGTAGATGTAGTGTATATGGATTTCAGCAAGGCATTTGATTAGGTACCCCATGCAAAGCTTATTGAGAAAGTAAGGAGGCATGGGATCCAAGGGGATATTGCTTTGTGGATCCAGAACTGGCTTGCCCACAGAAGGCAAAGAGTGGTTGTAGACGGGTCATCTTCTGCTTGGAGGTCGGTGACCAGTGGTGTGCCTCAGGGATCTGTTCTGGGACCCTTACTCTTCGTAATTTTTATAAATGACCTGGATGAGGAAGTGGAGGGATGGGTTAGTAAGTTTGCTGATGACACAAGGGTTGGAGGTGTTGTGGATAGTGTGGAGGGCTGTCAGAGGTTACAGCGGGACATTGATTGAATAAACTGGGCTGAGAAGTGGCAGATGGAGTTCAACCCAGATAAGTGTGAAGTAGTTCATTTTGGTAGGTCAAATATGATGGCAGAATATAATATTAATGGTAAGACTCTTGGCAGTGTGGAGGATCAGAGGGATCTTGGGGTCTGAGTCCATAGGATGCTCAAAGCAGCTGCGCAGGTTGGCGCTGTGGTTAAGAAGCCCTACGGTGTATTGGTCGTCATTAATCATGGAATTGAATTTAGGAGCCGAGGGGTAATGTTGCAGCTATATAGGACCCTGGTCAGACCCCACCTGGAGTACTGTGCTCAGTTCTGGTCACCTCACTACAGGAAGGATGTGGAAGCCATAGAAAGGGTGCAGAGGAGATTTACAAGGATGTTGCCTGGATTGGGGAGCATGCCTTATGGAAACAGGTTGAGTGAACTCGGCTTTTTCTCCTTGGAGCGACGGAGGATGAGAGGTGATCTGATAGAGGTGTATAAGATGATAAGAGAGAGGCATTGATTGTGTGGATAGTCAGAGGCTTTTTCCCAGGGTTGAAATGGTTGCCACAAGAGGAGACAGATTTAAGGTGCTGGGGAGTAGGTACAGAGGAGATGTCAGGGGTAAGTTTTTTACTCAGAGAGTGGTGAGTGCGTGGAATGGGCTGCCGGCAACGGTGGTGGAGGCGGATACGATAGAATCTTTTAAGAGACATTTGGATAGGTACATGGAGCTTAGAAAAATAGAGGGCTACGGGTAAGCCTAGTAATTTCTAAGGTAGGGACATGTTCGGCACAACTTTGTGGGGCAAAGGGCCTGTATTGTGCTGTAGGTTTTCCATGTTTCTATGTAGAACCAAGAATCAGCTGTTGAAGCCAATTTACCTGGTATGACTAGTTTTGGTCCTTGATACTATTGGCTACTTTTTCCTGACACCCTTTGGAAATACTTGGGGATAATTTTCTATGTTAAAGGCAGTCCATAAATAGAGTTGTAATTACAAAGAATTACACCAAAAATATAACACCCTTCCAATTTATTGGATGCTGTGTTCCAAGTTCCTAACTATTCGTGCATACCATTATTCCCTTTTCTTCAAGTTACCCACTTTATCATATGTTGACATGGTCCCTGCTACAACTCTCTGGGTAATACGTTCGATTCTTTATTTCCCCTCACCTGCCTTCATCTATCATCTGCCCGCCTGTAATCCTTCCACTCTCCCCACCTTATTATTCCATCTTCATCCCACTTCCTTTCCAATCCTCATGAAGGGTCTCAGCCTGAAACATCGACCGTTTATTCCCCTTCATAGATACTGGCTGACCCAGCATTTTGTGTGTGTTATTCTTTGTTCTAATACTTGTTTTGTTGATCTTGATCCTGCATTTCTGTCCTCTTGTTCTAGACCCTCCCACCTCACCCCACCATTTACTGAAAACAATCTTTTTAGAAATCCACCTTTGCTCAATGATGCTGAATGCGCTCTGCTTTGCTTTTGTAATACTAATCCATTGATGAGCTGATATTATTACATAGCATATTCAGAAAGTGGGATTGAAGTTACAGGCATCCATTTCTATTCAATACATTGCATCCCTCTTAGTTTTAATCATCTCTATCAATTCATCCTTAATTGAGTCTATTCTGCAGAAGCAGTCCCAAATTTACAATTTCTTTTAATTTTTTATAATACTACATAGCAAGCTGATTAACTTAGAGTGTTTTTGATATTGTCTCAATGTACTGCTGTAAAGCTCAAAGTCCACAGTTTTCTTGTTGTTTGTGAATTTTGCCACCACTATCTTTAATATGAATATTATATTCATATTATGATTCTTCAATATGAATTGTGTTTCTGCGACAGAATTGTGTGAGACACTGCCACACATTTCCCAAGGCACTGTAAAGCTATTACTATATACCTTTATACTACCAATCCTATTTAAAACTCTTCCCTAGTTTCACATCCTTTCCTGTTAATTATTGTTGCTGTTTAGACACAGCAATCAACATTCATTATGTCCCTACAGTCCTTTTGCAGCAGATTAGTACAGTTTATTATACCCTAATTCAACTAATTAGTGAGGTTGTCTCACGTAGACTTTTACTGATAATCACAGGCATTTCAAGTCCTATCATTCTTTAAAAGGCCAAGTTAAATCTTAAAGGAAATATTTTGTCTCCAAGCTGGTTATTGGATTAATTAAGTCATCAAAAATCATATCATATCTCAGTGGGAATTTTAGTGATCAACTTTTGATTTAAATCTTCATTTTAATTCAACTACCACTCAGAAGTTCTTGTTTAATGAAAAAGGTGATGGTCTTTTCTTATTGAATCTAATTGTTTCAGTAAAAAATACTTAAGTTCTTAACAGGGATAGAAAGAAACATCAGGGAAGTGAGAAAATAAGTTGATGAAGGTAGTGTGGTGGATGTGATGGATATGGACTTTAGTAAGGCATTTAACAAGGTTCCCCATGTTAGGCTCATTTAGAAAGTGAGGAGACACAGGAACCAGCAAAATATGGATGTGCGGATTTGGAATTGGCTTGTCCAAAGAAGGTAGAGAATGATAGTAGATGGAGTGGAGCATTTCCTGCCTGGAGGTCCGTGACCAGTGATGTTACGCAGAATCTGTCCTAGCACTTTTATAAGTGACTTTAGGTGAGGAAGTAGAAGGGTGGATTAGGAAGTTTGCAAATGACAAGAAGGTTTGTGGCGTTGTGGACAGTGCAGAAGGTTGTCATAGGTTACAACTGGCCTTTGACAGAATGCAGAAGTGGGCCGAGAAGCATCAGATGATTCAATCTGGAAAAGTGTGAAGTGATACAGTTTGGAAGGTCGAACTTGAAGTGAGGGTACAGGATTAATGGCAGGATTCTTAGCAGTGTGGGGAAACAGAGAGATCTTGGGGATCACATTCATAGATTCTTTGATGTTTCAAATCAGTACTCACCAGTAAAGGACGGTTAAGAAGGCATATAGTGTGTTGTTCTTCAGTAATTAGGGGGTAGAGTTCAAGAACCCCAAAGTAATGTTGCAGTTCTATAAAACTCTGGTTAAACCACACTTGTTGTATTATATTTAGTTCTAGTCACCTCATTATAGGAAGGATGTGGAAGTTCTAGAGAGGGTGCAGAGGAGATTTACCAGGATGCTGCCTGGATTAGAGAACACATGAGGAAAGACTGAACAAACTAGGGCTTTTCTTTTTGGAGTGCAATAGGAGGAGTGGTTACTTGATAGAGGTGTAGAAGATGATAAGAGGCATAATAGAGTGGACAACCAGCACCTCTTTCCTAAAGTGGCAATGGCTAACACGAGAGGACATATTTTTAAAGTGATTTGAGGAAAGTATGGGGGGGGGGGGTAGTCCATAAGACCATATGACATAGCAGCAGAAGTAGGCCCTGCAGCCCATCTGCTCCACCATTCAATCGTGGCTGATTTACTTTCCCTCTCAAACCCATTCTCCTGCAGTCTCCTTGTAACCTCTGACACCCTTAATAAAACCAGCACTGACCTGAGCCCATCCCCAGCCTGTGTCTACTCCCCCAGGATAGGAACCAAGGACGTCAGAGAAGAACACCCAGATATAGTTTTTTTTATACAGAGAGTGGTAGGTGCATGGAATGCGCTGCTGAGTGTGGCGGTGGAGGCAGATACATTAGAAATAATTAAAAGGCTCTTAGATAGGCATATAGATGAAAGAAAAATGGAGGTCTATGGGGGAGGGAAGGGTTAGATTGATCTTGCTGTAATTTAAAAGGTCAGCACAAAATTGTGGGTAAAAGCACCTGTACTGTGCTGTACTGTTCTGTGTCATTAAACATTAAAATAATCCTGTAAAACTACTTTGTCAGAAGAAAAATGTACAAAATATAACTAGCTCTCAGCATTTTTATGGGTAAACTGGTAATAGTTGAGCTGCTAAATTGTGTGCATAAGTGTGGAACAGAAATCTATCTTGTCTTGTTTAGAAGTGTGATCGTTAATTAAATCACAGGCTAATTAGACCAACATGAAGGAAGTGATGCCTTGCAGGTACAAAAAAGGATCAGTTTTGTAGGCATGCTTCCTTTTGTTTTGAACTCAAGATGAATGAGAACTACCGTAACAAGAAAATCTACTTTTATAGGAATTTTAGTAACTGGTTCGAAGTGCCCAACTGGAGTTTTAATCATAAAAATAAATCTGTTCTGCTGACGATTGATGTGAAATGTTTGCTCTGTTTATTTTCCCACAGCTGCAGCCTGACCTGCTGAGTATTTCCAATATTTTTTGTTTCACTTTAGATTTCTGACCCATGCAGTTTTGTTTAGATTTTCACATTTATTTGTTTTAATGATGCAAGGAACTTTAATAATTAATGACTGTCGGTTAGAAATATCTGAAAATCTAATTGAATCTTTAGGAAATAGAACATAGAACAGTACCGCACAGAAACAGGCCCTCTGGCCCACGACGTTGGGCCAAACCAGCTAAAATGTAAATAAAAAAACCTCAAAAACAAATCCCTCCTCCCTACACAATATCCATACCCCTCCATCTTCTTCCTAGTTATGTACTTATCCAAATGTCTCTTAAAAGCCTCTAATGTATTTACCTCTACCACCATACCAGGCAGCACATTCCAGGCATCCATGACTCTTTCACATCCTCTTTGAACCTATCCCCTCACACCTTCAATGCATGCCCCCTAGTATTAAGGCATTTCCACCCTGGAATTAAGATTCTCCCTGTCCACTCTATCTATGCCTCTCATAATCTTATAAGCCTCCAACAGATCTCTCCTCAGGCTCTGCCACTCCGGAGAAAACAACCCAAGTTTGTCCTCCTTCTCATGATAGCACATGCCCTCTAATCCAAGCAACATCCTAGTCAACCTTTTCTGCACTCTCTCCAAAGCCTCAACATCCTTCCTACAATGGGGCGACTAGAACTGTACACAATACTCCCAATGCGGCCGAACTAGACGTTTATAAAGTTGCAACATTATAGACCTCAAGATCTCTCTGCTCAGCAACTGTTAAGGGTTTTGCCCTTAACAGTGTATTGTCTCCTTCCATTTGCCCTACCGAGGTGCAACACCTCACATTTATATGGGTTAAACTCCACCTGCCATTTCTCTGCCCATATCTGCAAGTGGTTGTGTGGGCACGTGGCCAAGTGGTTAAGGCATTGGACTAGTGACCTGAAGGTCGTGAATTCGAGCCCCAGCCAGGGCAACGTGTTGTGTCCTTGAGCAAGGCACTTAATCACACATTGCTCTACGACGACACTGATGCCAAGCTGTATGGGTCCTAATGTCCTTCCCTTGGACAACATCGGAGTCGTGGAGAGGAGAGACTTGCAGCATGCTGGTCTTCCATACAACCTTGCCCAGGTCTGCACCCTGGAGAGTGAAGACTTTCCAGGTGCAGATCCGTGGTCTTGCAAGACTAACGGATGCCTTTGCTATCTGCAAGTGATCTATATCACACTGCATTCTTTGCTCATCTTCTGCACTAGCCACAACTCCACCAATCTTGGTATCATCCACAAACTTACTAACCCATCCATCTATATTTTCATCCAGGTCATTTATAGACATCACAAACAGCAGAGGGCTCAGCACAGATCCCATTCTATGAAGATGACTTTATTTTCATAGAATGACAGGTGATCACAAACCTCCCAAAGTGCTCTACAAGGCAATTTCAAAAAATTTGATACCAAGACACTATATTGGGATACCTGACCAAAACTTCAGCCAGAGAGGATTGAACAAGAACTTTAAAGGAGAAAAGAAATGGAGAGAAACGTAGTGGCTGTGGATACCATAGTTTAAGATCGGAGCAGTGTCACTCATGGTCCTAATAGTGTGCAGGAGCAATTTGGGCTGATCCAGAAATGGAGGAGCGGTGTTATTTCAGAAGGGTCAAAGAATAATAGAATAAAGCACAGAAACAGGCCCTTTTCCACCAAATTTGTGCCTACATGAATCCAATTATTTTCTGCTCAGTAACTCCTCCCAGCTTCCCAGGAGTGGAGATTGTGAAGAGGTAAAACAGCGGTTTATCAGCATGCATATAGAAATTGACACCATATTTTTGGATGTGAGCATACACATGAATGCTAGGATGCCATGGGTGATCCTTGGGATAACAGTACAGACATGGAAAGAGAAACCATTGGAGGTCATTCTGAAGTTTCTGACTGGCAGGCAAAGCAGTTCCTCCTAACTAGATGATGGTGGAAAGGACATTGAAGTGGTTGGGGTGGTCAACTTTGTCAAAGATTGCACACAGATTTAAAAGGACAAGGAAGGGCAGCTAATCTTTAGCTACAATCACACAAGAATTTTTTAATAACACGAAAAACCTATAATCTGGCAGGCATGGAAACCTGATTGTAGGGATTCAAACAAGCAGTTTCAGATAAAGTAAGAATGAACTTGTAGGGTAGAACATATCCAAGGACTTTAGGGGGTGGAGTGCAACTGTAGTTAGTCAACAGTTTGCAGGCACAGTAACAGCAAGGTTTTGAGAGTAGTGATAACGACAGATTTAAAAGAGATGAGAAAGGAATAGGGAGATACTGTTCAAGCAGGAGCCATCTGAAATATAAGCTAGAGCAGAGCCAGGAAAGGAAGCCAGCTATTCATCAATTTATTGGGAATATTTTTCAAAGCTGCAGAACATGTTTCTCATGCACATAATGATTACCAGAGTTCAAGAGGAGAGATGGGAGGGAAACTAGTGATTGGTTGATTGGTGGGTGGGGCTGAGAAGGAACATTAACATTCTGAGTAAGGAAAGGAAGCAGAAATATTGGTGACAAAGTCTACTGAGCTCTGTATTCATTTTGCTGGACATAAGGGTTAAGGAGATTGGAGAAAGGAATTTAATGTGAGAGACTACATAGGTGAAAAGAAGCCCTGGTTACTTCTGCAGTTGAAGGTGAGGCTGGGATAGCAAACAGTTCTGCCAGTTGACAGCAAGCCCTTAATCAGCTAGTTGTGGTCCAAATGGATCTGGTAGTGAATAGGTCTGTTGTGTTCATTGAAGTCTGGTTTCCTTGGGCTCAAAGGAAAGCTTTACTTGGAGGCAGCCAGGCTGAAGGTAAGTTATATTTTTAACAGGGATTAAGAGGTAAGGGTTTGGTAGAGCAGACCAGTAATGCAGAAAAGTTCTCATTTTTATTAAAACACAGCCTAGTCTTACCACAGTACTGAGTTTATTTAAGCCTGATTCTTAAAGGTATATAATTCACTTTTTATTTGTTTATGGCTGGAATAGTTATTTCCAGAAAAGACCGAAGATGCCATCAATAAGAAAGGCAGATGGTTATTTCCCAGCAGTTTGAGTTTCAGTAATGCAGGAGAGGAGATGGAGAGGGTGAGGGATTGACTATGGTGTGTAAGCTGCCCCCTTCAGATCTCCAGCGATTCACACAATCTGCTGAACACTGAAGGGTCGTGTTCTTTCCTTGACATTACCTGGTAGAACAGCCTTGGGCTGACAGGCAACTTATAAAATGATTACTGACATATGCTAATGGGACACATACTTACAGGGTGTCCTAGGAATTGAAAAATGTAATATGCAGAGAAATTTTGGATGGGGCTTGGACACAGCTTGTTTCCTTCAAAGCATATTCCAATGACAACAATTTTGAAGATCTTTTTTTAATTTTTGAGTTTCCCATGTCTATTTTCTTCCCATTCTAATCCTTTAAATTTGAACAATGAATACTCACAGCAGATTTGAACAAATTCAGCCTGTAATATACTGTGCAAAATTCTAATCTGCTTTTGTGTTATATGATGGAGCAGCACTAACAAATTAATTTATGTTTTCTACTTATGATACAATTTTAAAGTGAAGTAAATCACTGTATCAGGTGCAGCTGCTTTCATGTGCAGAATTACAAATAAGTGTTGTTCTCCTTGAATGATTAGGTGTACTATTTTGGTTCCATTTGTTCCTCTGTCTTTCTGCCCTTTCCTTCCCCACCCCCATCATTTTACTCCATTAAGGACATTAAGTGTGGGCAAATGTGACTTGAATTAATAATCCAAGTATTTTCAAGTAGCAGATACTAAGACCTTGAGAAACTTAATATGACTAGAACACCAATTTGTACCTTCAGTCTGCCCTACTAGTATTACTTGGGCATTGCTTGCTTCACCTTTGATTGCTCTGGAATCTTTCATTTTATGTGAACATTATTTTTATCTTAAATGAAAAGTATCCTAACAGTTCCTTCTTTCTACATACTGAAACAGTACATAGAAGGACCTCATGTGCTAGGGATTAATATAAGGCTGTAATCTAATACTGGGTTTTAAAGTGCCGACCCGAGGAAATCTGCAGATGCTGGAAATTCAAGCAACGCACATAAAAAAATGCTGGTGGAAAGCAGCAGGCCAGGCAGCATCTACAGGAAGAGGTACAGTCGACGTTTCGGGCTGGGACCCTTCGTCAGGACTAGCTGAAAGAAGAGATAGTAAGACATTTGAAAGTGGGAGGGGGAGGGGAAGATCCAAAATGATAGGAGAAGGCAGGAGGGGAGGGGTGGATCTAAGAGCTGGGGAAGGGTAAGGATCATGGGATGGGAAGCCTGGGGAGAAAGAGACGGGGGGAGAAGAGCCCAGAGGGTGGAGAGCAGGCAAGGAGTTATAGTGAGAGGGACAGAGGGAGAAAAAAGAGAGAGAGAGGGGAAAAAAGGTTGGGGGGAATACATCATATAAATAAGGGATGGGGTGTGAAGGGGAGGAGGGGCATTAACGGAAGTTAGAGAAGTCAATATTCATGCCCTCAGGTCGGAGGCTACCCAGACGGAATATAAGGTGTTGTTCCTCCAACCCAAGTGTGGCTTTATCTTGCCAGTAGACGAGGCCATGGATAGACATGTCAGAATGGGAATGGAACGTGGAATTAAAATGTGTGGCCACTGGGAGATCCTGCTTTCTCTGGCAGACAGAGCGTAGGTGTTCAGCAAAACGGTCTCCCAGTCTGCGTCGGGTCTCGCCAATATATAGAAGGCTACATCGGGAGCACCGGATGCAGTATATCACCCCAGCCGACTCACAGGTGAAGTGTCACCTCACCTGGAAGGACTGTCTGAGGCCCTGAATGGTGGTGAGGGAGGAAGTGTAAGGGCATGTGTAACACTTGTTCCGCTTACAAGGATAAGTGCCGGGAGGGAGATCGGTGTGAAGGGATGGGGGGACGAATGGACAAGGGAGTCGTGTAGGGAGCGATCCCTGTGGAAAGCAGAGGGCAGGGGAGGGAAAGATGTACTTGGTGGTGGGATCCCGTTGGAGGTGGCGGAAGTTACAGAGAATTATATGTTGGTACTGACCTCTACCTTGCCGAGGCACAGCGTCAACTCGCGGATACCTCCACTTATTTACTCCTCGATTATGACCCCACTAGGGAGCACCAGGCCATTGTCTCCCACACCATCACCAACTTTATCAGCTCGGGATTTGCCATCCACTGCTACCAACCTTATAGTTCCCACACCCCGCACTTCCTGTTTCTACCTCCTACCCAAGATCCACAAACCCGCCTGTCCAGGTAGACCCATTGTCTCAACTTGCTCCTGCCCCACCGAACTTATTTCTGCATACCTTGACACTGTTTTATCCCCCCCTTGTTCAATCCCTTCCCACCTATGTTCGTGACACTTCTCACACTCCGAATCTTCTCAATGATTTTAAGTTCCCTGGCCCCCACCGCTTTATTTTCACCATGGATGTCCAGTCCCTATATACCTCCATCCCCCACCAGGAAGGTCTCAAAGCTCTCCACTCCTTTTTGGATTCCAGACCTAACCAGTTCCCCTCTACCACCACTCTGCTCTGTCTAGCGGAATTAGTCCTTACTCTTAATAATTTCTCCTTTGGCTCCTCCCACTTCCTCCAAACTAAAAGTGTAGCTATGGGCACCCATATGGGTCCCAGCTATGCCTGCCTTTTCATTGGCTTTGTGGAACAATCCATGTTCCAAGCCTATACCGGTATCTGTCCCCCTCGTTTCCTTCTCTACATCGATGACTGCATTGGCGCTGCTTCCTGCACGCATGCTGAGCTCGTTGACTTCATTAACTTTCCCTCCAACTTTCAACCTGCCCTCAAGTTTACCTGATCCATTTCCAACACCTCCCTCCCCTTTCTTGATCTTTCTGTCTCTATCTCTGGAGACAGTTTATCTACTGATGTCTACGATAAGCCTATGGACTCTCACAGCTACCTGGACTATTGCTCTTCCCACCCTGTCTCTTGCAAAAATGCCATCCCCTTCTCGCAATTCCTCCGCCTCTGCCGCATCTGCTCTCAGGATGAGGCTTTTCATTGCAGGATGAAGGAGATGTCTTCCTTTTTTAAAGAAAGAAGCTTCCCTTCCTCCACCATCAACTCCACTCTCAAACGCATCTCTCCCATTTCACGCACATTGGCTCTCACCCCATCCTCCTGCCACCCCACTAGGAATTGGGTTCCCCTTTGTCCTAACCTACCACCCCACCAGCCGCCAGGTCCAACATATTATTCTCCGTAACTTCCACCACCTCCAATGGGATCCCACCACTAAGCACATCTTTCCCTCCCCTCCTCTCTCTCTGCATTCCGCAGGGATCGCTCCCTACACGACTCCCTTGTCCATTCGTCCCCCCCATCCCTTCCCGGCACCAATCTCCCTCCCGGCACTTATCCTTGTAAGCGGAACAAGTGCTACACATGCCCTTACACTTCCTCCCTCACCACCATTCAGGGCCCCAGACAGTCCTTCCAGGTGAGGTGACACTTCACCTGTGAGTTGGCTGGGGTGATATCCTGCATCTGGTGCTCCCGGTGCGGCCTTCTATATATTGGTGAGACCCGACACAGGCTGGGAGACCATTTCACTGAACACCTACGCTCTGTCCGCCAGAGAAAGCAAAATCTCCTAGTGGCCACACATTTTAATTCCACATCCCATTCCCATTCTGACATGTCTATCCATGGCCTCCTCTACTGTAAAGATGAAGCCACACTCAAGTTGGAGGAACAACACCTAATATTCTGTCTGGGTAGCCTCCAACCTGATGGCATGAATATTGACCTCTCTAACTTCTGTTAATGCCCCTCCTCCCCTTCACACCCCATCCCTTATTTATTTATTTTATATATATTCCCCCCTTTTTTTCTTTCTCTCTCTTTTTCTTCTCCCTCTGTCCCTCTCACTATAACTTCTTGCCTGCTCTCCACCCTCTGGGCTCCCCTCCCCCCTTCTCTTTTTCCCCAGGCTTCCTGTCTCATGATCCTCTCCCTTCTCCAGCTCCTAGCTCCACCCCTTCCCCTCCTGTCTTCTCCTATCATTTTGGATCTCCCCCTCCCCCTCCCACTTTCAAATCTATTACTATCTCTTCTTTCAGTTAGTCCTGACGAAGGGTCCTGGACAAAACGTCGACTGTACCTCTTCCTAGAGATGCTGCCTGGCCTGAAGCGTTCACCAGCATTTTTCGTGTGTGTCGCCTGGGTTTTAAAGCACTATTCTAAAACATTGCATGCTGTTTATATGATAGGTCTGAGATTTGATATTCACACTTCTGATTACAATGATTATCACATTATTTTAGTGACCGTTGCAGTACAATTCTCAGGCACAATTGGTCCAATGAGATGAGTTAAGAGAAAAAAACCTCTGATCCTACCTTTGATTACAATCCACTAGTAAAAAAACAAAGATGTTAAACGAAATATGCAATAAGGTAAGAACTCACTGCACCTTCCATACACTATACAGAATAAACATACTTGATGGGATTCCTGGCATAATTTACATATTACTATTTGATTACAAACATTTGTATTTATGGTTTTATTACTATTTAATTATTTATGGTGCAACTGTAACGAAAACCAATTTCCCCCGGGATAAATAAAGTACGAGTATGACTTCTCCTTTCTCCTCCTACATGAGCTAATGTTTTGCAGCATAAAGCAGAAATTCTCTGGATCATAAGATGGCCATGTACCCATCACACTATGTACCAATAAGTGCAGCACACCCGGTAAAACAAATAAAAAAACACAAAGCAGGAGAAATGTCATCCTTATACACTCAGTAACCGCTTTATTAGGTACATCTATATACCTGCTCGTTAATACAAATATCTAATCAGCCAATCATGTGGCAGCAACTCAATGCGTAAAAGCATGCAGACGTGGTCACGAGGTTCAGTTGTTATTCATACCAAACATCAAAATGGGGGGGAAAATTTGATCTAAGTGACTTGACCTGGAATAATTGTTGGTGCTAGATGGGGCGGTTTGAGTATCTCAGAACCTGCTGATCTCCTGGGATTTTCACGCTCAACAGTCTCTAAAGTTCACACAGAATGGTGTGAGAAGCAAAAAAAACATTCAGTTCTGTGGGTAAAAATGTCTTATTAATGAGAGGGGTCAGAGGAGAATGGCAGGATTAGTTCAAGCTGATGGGAAGGTGATAGTAACTCAAAAACTATGTGTTATAACAGTGGTGTGCAAAATAGCATCTCTGAATGTACAGCATGTCAAACCTTGAAGTAGGTGGGTTACAGCAGCAGAAAACTATGAACATGCGCTCAGTGCCCACTTTATTAGGTACAGGAGGTAGCCGATAAAGTGGCCACTGTGTGTATTTCTTTCAAAGTGAAAGGTGTAGAATGTTATTGTTCTTCAGAATGCTTACTGTTAACCTCTTCATGCTTGTAGTTATAACTTAAAAAACATTTATTAAAAAATAATAGCATTTTCAAAGAACTTTGTCATATCGCCATTCAGCCAGTGAACTAACTGCATTGCTGTTATATCTGTATTGGGGATCCCTTCACTAGCCCTTTTTCAGAACAACTGGTGGCTATTTTTTAACCTTTGTTACCTTCTAACCCTGATTAAAATCTTTAAAAAAAAAACCTGAAAGGCATTCAATGATAAGGAATTAAATCTAGCAATACATCTGCAGTCTCAAATGGAAATTGCTGTTTCTGCCACAGTCGAAGGCAAACTTAAAAACCTGTCACATGCCTTTAAAACAAAGATGTTAGTTCTTATCCCTGATGATAAGATGGACTGAGCAATGTAAAACTAAAATAGAACCAGACTAAATTTACCTTGGGAAATTTAAATTTCTCTTAGGATCTGTTGATACCATCAGATTCCACAATTTTTCCACAGTATTGTGATGCAAATTTTTAAAAATGTTATATAAGATGTAAAATTTTAGGAAGTAAGCTGAATATCTGATGGTGTGACCTCCAGCGCACTTTAAAATCATTTCTCATTGTCTGCGTAAGTAGCATCTTTACCATGATGAAACTATTTGATCTAGAAGTGATATCACATAGTGCTTCTTCTTCCCAGCATTTTGTGGGAGAAAATAGACTTTACTCAGATACCTAATGAGCATCTCTGGCATGAATTACATCTGCAAGGCTGACACCATCCCCTCTGCATTGCTCTTTTAAACCTTCTGATTCCCTCACCACTGCACCCACTTAGACTCTCTGATCTGCTGTGGCCATGACCTCTATCAACCATTCCTCAGATAATGTAACCTTCCACCCTCCCCCTAAAGTATTCAAACTATTGATCCTGATAGAAACCAGGTGGACCCTAAAATCTGATGATCAGCCACCTAACCTGGTCATCAGTTTCTATCCTAGACCCAGATCTTTGAGGGGATCCTGGATCCAGCACTGAATTTAGCCTTGATCCTTGTGGAGGATTCCTAATGCCAAGAACATGATGAACCTTTCTTTCCATTCCACTTTTCATGCAGATCCACGTCAGGCATTGGTCCTCATCTTAAAGTCCTCTTTTGTACTTGTGCCTCCCTAAACCCATACTGGACTAAAGGCCAGAGATGCTGGTGGAATCTGAAATGTGGCATTCTACAATCTTCATTCACTGCTCTTTCTAAGGTTACCTCAGCTAACCATCTTTCCTTTCTGTATGTACACAGTTCAAAAACTTGTGTGTTTTGGTTTAAGTCATCACACATATCTCTCTCCATTAAGCCTCAAATTAAACTCCCTCATTAATTGAATACCAAATAAGAATAAATTTAATGGAATATAACTGAAAAACAGCTTCAATTATATATTTTTTTAAACTGCAGATGTTGGAAATCTGAAATAAAGACATAAAAATCTGGAAATGCTCAGCACATTGGGCTATATCTGCGGAACAAGTAACAGGAGTAACATTTTCGGTAAATGATCTTTGTTGGAAATTCATTTGAGTTTATGAATGAGGCAATATTTGTAAGCTGAGCCCAAATCCAGCTGTGGAGTTTGAGCCTGTAGTCTTAAGTTTTAGTAAGCTGTGTGATATTTTACCCTAAGAATCATGTGTGAGTAATGAAAAGTAATAGTGATAAATGAATAACAGTGACATTAAGATTGCGGGGGAATCTTGTTAAACATGAAAAGCTCACTTTCATAGATTGTTAAGAACAAAGCCATTGAACAATATTAAGGGTAATAACAAACAACTATTTAAACTAGTTCAAAGAATCAATTTAAACATGTACACACAAGAAAAAAAAGGGTTAGATATACTCAGAAGTCCAGGCAGTATCTACAGGAAACAAATAAGATTTAACATTTCAGGTTGAAGCCTTGGTCAGAATTGGGACTTTCCTACAAGAAGTAGTGATTTATGGAAAACTTAATATTTAGAACAGTAACGCTGTGTTCTTACTGGACATATTACACCATTAGTTGAGTTATCATGTTTTCTAGCTATGTTGTTGTGGGAATTAGAATTGTATAGAAGTTCATTCTCTAGCTCAAAGAAAGACCAAGCAACATACAGGGAAGTGTGAGGTGCTCCACTTTGGGAGGACAAAAAGGGTAGAACTTACACAGTAAACCGTAGGGCACTGAGGAATGCAGCAGAACAAAGGGATCTGGGAATAAAGATCCATAATTCCTTGAAAGCAGCATCATAGGTATATAGGGTCATAAAGAGAGTTCTTGGCACACTGGCCTTAGTAAATCAGAGTACTGAGTACAGGAGTTGGGATGTTATGTTGAAATTGCATAAGACATTGGTAAGGCCAAATTTGGAGTATTGTGTGCCGTTCTGGTCACCTACCAACAGGAAAGATATCAATAATATTGAAAGAGTACAGACAGAATTTAAGAGGATGTTGCTGAGACTTGTGGACCTGAGTTATAGTGAAAGATTGAACAGGTTAGGACTTTATTTCTTGGAGCATAGGAGACTGAGGGGAGATTTTCCACTGAGGTGGGGTGAAATTAGAACTAGAGGTGATAAGCTAAGGGTGAAAAGTGAAATATTTAAGGGGAACCTGAAGGGGAACTTCTTCACTCGGCGGGTGGTGTAAGTGTGGAACAAGCTGCCAGTGGAAGTGATAAACGCAGGTTCGACTGCAACATTTACAAGAGGTTTGGAGAGGTACATCGATGTGGGGAGCATGGAGGGATATTGTCCAGGTGCCAGTCAGTTTGAGTAGGCAGAATAACATGGACTAGATGGGCCTTTCTCTGTGCTGTAGTGTTCTATGACTCTACCACGCACAGCAAAGAAACGAAATAACAAAATCAACTATCTCACCTTTCGGTAGCGAAGCGGGTGCACTACTGGTGGAGGGTCTACCTGTGGTATGGCTTTACTTAGGAATGCTGCACGAGTTTGATAATTCTTTATAAAGCGAACCTACAAACACAAAACCCAGATACATGAAACTACAAAGTTTGTACTAGAATTAGATATTCCATCACCAGACCAAGCCTAATATTAGTAGGCAACATGTATTATTCAGTGTAGAACAATATGTAACTATTTTGAAAATTCAATCTCCTATAATAAATAAGTGTGTTTTCATTTAACATTTAAACAGGAAATTTGTACAGGTGACCCCATGTTGTGGCCACTTAAGTAAAGGAAATTTGTTTTTACAGAATTTGCATATCACTGTCCAAAATTTTGAGCTAATGAAATAAAATTCACTCTTGCAAAAAGAAGTAAATAATTAAACACAATTTTGGTTTTTCAACTCCATTTCCTTCTCCCTTGTGTAGACAATATGCTGAGGACCATTTTCTAGGACTGCAAACCTGCCTCCCACTTAAAGTGGGCATCGTCTGTATTTTCACTGAAATGCTTCTTCGTAGTATAACAACTGTAAACATTTTTTACATATAACTGGAAATTTTTGGTTTGCAAAACTTCTGTTTTTGACATATAGTTACAATGAAGAGCTACAGAAGTGTATGAATATTAATTTTAGTATGATATTTTCCATTTCTGATTTTAATGTAACTGATACATAGCGAAAGGAGGAACATTTAGGATATTGCCTCAGTATAATGCAATATATTCTGTAATACAAAACATTTACTAAATATTAGAACTAACACAGTGTATTAAGCTCCTTAAGATGTTTGATCTGAAAGGCTTTATAAATGCAAGGGTTTATTTATCCCCTCAGTTCTTCTGGCTCTGATAAACAGAAACATTGTCTAGAATGTCTATTTCTTTACAACTCAAGTAAACCAAACTTTAAATTAACTTCTATTAAGCCAATTTTAAAAATGACTTTTTCAATGCATTTAGAATAAGAGTTTCCTGATAAGACGCAAGACATAGCGGCATTATTTTAGGCCATTCAGCCCATTGAGTCTGCTCTGCTATTCAATCATTGATATATTATTCCTCTCAACTCCATTCTCTCACCTTCCCCCAGTAACTTTTGATGCACTTAATAATCAATAACCTATCAATGACTGTTTTAAATATAGCCAATGACTTGGCCTCCATAGCCAGCTGTGGCAATGAATTCCACAGATTAACATATTATGCATGGAAACCAATGAGAATTATTTGGAACATAATGTAGAAAGAACGTGACTTAGTCCTCCTAAGCCTGGCTTGCTTTAACCATGCATCATTCCCACTCTTGATGAGAGATGTTATTTGTATAATGCATTTATACTGTAAACAAACCTGATGAGTCTTTTTTTTCTTCCTTATTTCATCTAATGCTTTCTGTTCCTCTATCCACTTTTGCTGAAATTTATGTTCTAGCAGATCAAACATAGGGGTTGAAGGCCTATGGAAAAAGTTGTAATAAGTCAATTGACAAATATTTCACTGACTTTTTTCTTTTGTATAACTGTGGGAAAAATGAGGTTGGTATATGGCTGCTTCCTAGAATATAATGAAAAAATAATCAATTAGATTTTACACACAACGTTCACAACTGGAAAAATTATGTTCCATGCAACATAAAATTTCATACAATAATATTTCTCTTTTGAAACAACACTCAATACTCTTCATTTGCTCAGTCTAACTCCAAATCTTGGGATTCCCTTCCCGAGAGCACTAAGGGAATACCTTCACCAGATGAACGACAGTAATCCAAGAAGGAAGCTCATTATCATTTTCTCCAACATTTAGGGATTAACAATAAATGACGGCATTGACAGAGAACACCAGGACCCAAAAAAAATTTTTTTTTAATCACAAGTCATTGTGTCAAACTCTGAAATGTTTAATGAGAGCTATTTCTATCTGTGTTCATTAATAATACTGCTTACAATATTTGATACCTTCCTTACTCCACCGAATGCTGTTGTTAAGCTGATATAAAATGACTTTATAATAGGTAACTAGAACTGATACAAGTCGAGTGGTTTAGGAAACATAAATGATGAGGCAGTACGTTCAGCTGTCTTTGGTCCCTGAAGTCCTGAGATTAAGCTATGCTTGGAATCACCTCCTGCGACTTTCAACTGATTTTATATTCAAACTGTTTATTTTTTATGTGTATGTATATTAGATGGGGGAATGGTGGTCGATGGATGGTGGGGTTAGATGGAAGGGGTTTCATTATACCCTTGATCCGATATTTTTAAACAAAGCATTGTTTTGTACGGACAATTACTTGTTCTTTTTCCTTCCATTTCTATACTCTACAGTACCACCAGTAAAATAATTACTCAATATGATATGATTCCTGTTGGTTTACTAAGAAATAATATGATATACTGCATATACTGGGAAGTGCACAGTGTGATCTGGGTTATATTGAGAACTGAGTGTATTAGCTATCAAGGAATGACTCTGAGGTGGTAATAAAAAGACCAGGGTGAAGGAAAAATTGACGCAGAATATATTTAATGATGTATATCTGCAGCACTGTCAGAAATGAGATTATTTGGAATTAGCTACTTTGGAGTCGTCCTTATAGTTTTGAAATAATAATAGTGATATAATAGGGTACTGTTTAGAAGTTGAAATTTGGCTGTATGTTTGGCTGTGGTCATGTATGTAGTTGAATGATGTTGTACAAATATATTTTATGCAGTTAAAACTTGCTCACTAAAGGAGCAATGATTCCAGTATTGTCATGACAGTGTCACTGAGCGATAATCTGTGGTCGATTACTAGAAATACCAAAGTATATGCCACATTGGTAATCTCAAGCATCAACTCCAACAACTGAAACTGAACAATTAAATTTACAGTTATTAGAAACTCCACTGCATAGGAGTTGCTTGGAAGATTTATTTGGTGCATTTCTCAAAAAATGTAAATATAGAGTTAAAACCTTTGTATAAATGCAGGATCAAAGGAGCTAGCATATACAGAATAATCATAAAAAGAGCTAATTAATGCTTTAAAAATGTTTCATGGTTCAATACACTTATGTAATTGTGCTGTTTTATTCACTAGTAAAGATTTGTAGAAAATCTTTCTTGCAGATGTATATTAGAAAAATATATGCGCATATTTTGCAAAATGCAAGGGATTCAAGGAATTAATGTGTTTTTCTTATTTGAATTGTGAGGAGTCACTATTATTACTGCCGACATGTTCATAATATAATCACTAATATGTATTCACCTTTAGTACCTGAATGGAGAAACTCAAAATCTATCCATGGTCCATTCTATCTGACTCACAGCTGGGAGAGTGTGCAATGTTGTAACACTGTCCCTCTGGGGCCAGGTACACAATGCAGGTTTCCACCTGCACACTGCATGCTTCTATTCAGTTAATTGTTCCCTTCTGGCCCAGTCTGTCTGTACTAACAAGGACAGTAGCAGGATGGTAATTGAAGTACTTAGCAATACACACATGAACAGGATACTGTGACTAATTAGGGGAGGAGGGCCATTGGGCCTTTTAATTGTTTGTGGTTTATGGGAAAATCTTAAAACGAAGAAGGTTAAAATATTCATTAGGGGTGTGCAATAATGTATCATTCAGTTGTGTGTTCCATAAAGATCTCTATGCACTATTAAAGCAGTTATTATGATGTAGTACATGTACTGTGGATCTACTGATATCGACCGCTTGTGACATCAGATAGATATTCCTTTTGTCAAGAAGGAAATTTCAGACTACAGATGTTCAGTACATGAGAATATTCTTGTTATATTAACAGCAGGAATAAAATCAAAGCTGATGGTAGAGGATAGATTCTGTCTACAGTGACTTTAACAATAAAATCTAAGTTGAGACAAGTCAAATTTTTGTTTGAAAGCATTGAAGATGTTAACACTCCAGAAATAATAAATTTGGTAATCATAGGACTGGATTTGTCAAACAATATATTTCATGTTCCTGTTTAACTATTCAGACAAAAGCAGTTTTATACATATATTTGCAAAGCAAGACTAGAGGAATAATGTCTTGTCCAAGATATTATCTTTTGTATGACATTCTAAACCGAGACTCCATTTCCCACAGCAAATGGACTTAAAAGTTCCCAAACAACAATTCAATGGAGATCTTTCCCAGCGTGTGCCTCAGCTTTTATCTCAGATTCAATATCACTAAAAATTGACTACTTTCTCATCTATCTTATTGGTGTTGTGGGATCTTCCTGTATACAAATTTGCCACATTTGCTGACATAACATTGTGACAGCACTAACTTAAAAGGACTGTGTAAGTTTTTAAAAAAAGACTTTCTGATGATCTAAAGTTTGCTGTAGAACATGAGTCTTTAATTCCTTTCCACCAAGTTTAATACCTGAAAATTCATCCCTGACTGATAACAGCAAAGTCAATGAATTGGACAGAATGCAATTTCCGCAGCACGGTGAAACACAATTCACTGTAAAGAATGTAGTCATTACTTTATGATACACAATCAGGGATGAACTTTTAAGTTCAAACCCCTCTGTTTAGAAGACTCCATCTGTCACTTTCGTCACACATTGATAATGCAGTGATATATTGCAAGTCATGTACCTGAATGGATAAAATGTAGAATATGCAACAATAATTGAATTCACATATGGCATTGTTCAAATGTTCAAAAGGTTCGGGAGGGACTTTATTACAATGAGGAAAAAAGTTAGAATGCATAGCAAGCACAATAAGAGGGAGAGGATTGAAATAACAGAAGTTTGGTCAAAATGGAAAACTTACAGGTTATTTTGAAGACAAGAATGGGCATGAAGAGAGTGGCAGATGGGGGTAGGGTGCTGGATGATGCATTAGCAAGGCAGAAAGGACTGAAAAAAGAATTTCAGAGATCAAGACTGAAGTGCTGAATAAACACTCATCTTTGTTGAAATGGAGAGCAGAGAGATGAAGAGACATCTACTTGTAAAGAAGCAGGATTTTGTGCAAAGACTGAAGGAAGGACAAACAAAATTACTACATGATATTATTTGGAAACAAATGCAAGGAATTTGGAACTGCACACCAAGAAACAGGAAGCGATATTCAGGCTAATTTGGCATGGGTGAGAAGAATGGCAACAATTCAAATATGTTTGGGTTTGTAGCAAGTTACTGTATAATTGGAGGCTAGGTGATGAAAGCTTGGAAGGAGTTCCAATAATAAAAGTTCAAAGAAAAATGTGGTAAATATTGCAGAAGTGAAGGCTGGAAGTTTCAGCAACAAAAATACTGTGGAGATTGACACTGAACCCAGGGCTGTGCAATGTGTGTGGTTATGTATCTCCTAACGTGTTGGTTGTTAGGTTGGTGGATCAACCCCAAAGGCACAAAAAGGATGTCAGAAACTGAAATGGATAGAGCCAGTCTCAGCATTGTTCAGCTGGAGAAAATTTTAGTTAATCAAGTTTGTGAAATCCATCAGGTACTTTGATGTATTCACCTTTGCATCAGTGGATCAGGTGATGAGGTCAACCTGGGTGTTATCTGGATTTATATGGAAGAGGAGGGTATACTTCCAGATTACATCAAATGACACTTTAAAAAAATACAACGTTCTTTATCTATAACCATCCTTTAGTTGTACATTAAGAAAAGTATATATTTTATGATTTGATAGAACTAATGGCCTTAGATTCGCTGCCCTTTTAAGAATCTGCCTGGTGACGTTAAATCAATTTCCAGCATAGTATTTCAAATAAGACAAAAGAAAAGATTTAGTGGATTATGATAGCTCCAGTACTTTCCCCAGGTTTATTTTCAATGTAATCTCTCTCAAATCAGTCCACTTTCTTCAAGAAATTTGATTCTAATTGCATAAAAACCTAATGATTGAAATAAAATTCTGTTATATGGAAATATTCAATATTGGATGAAAGAAGTTTGATCTTCTTAGGAACAAAAAGACATTAACTGGCTCAACTCCAGCACTCCTACCTCTTCCACAAACTTTCTCCCATTGAATACCCTTGAGTCTCTCCACACCAACCCCAATCTCACTATCAAGCCTGCTAAGGGGGTGCTGTTGTAGTGTGGCAGAATGACATCTATCTTGCTGAAGCAAGGTGGCAACTCTCAGGCACCTCCTCTTACTTACCCATTGGAAAGGATCCCACTCTGGATTAACAGATCACTGTCTCCTGCATCATCACTAATCCCATCAAATCTGGAGATCTCCCATCCACTGCCACCAAATTAATAGTTCACTTACCCCACATTGCTCATTTCTACCTTCTAGATAAAGTCCACAAACCTGACTGTCTGGATAAGCCCATTGTCTCTGCCTACTCCTGCCACACTGAACTCATGTCCGCATACCTTGACTCCATTCTATCCTCCTTGGTTCAGTCCCTTTCCACCTTCATCTGCAACACCTTACATGCTCTCGATCTCCTCAGTAACTTTCAATTCCCTTGCCTGACCCCCTCATTTTTACCATGGGTGTCTAGTCCCTGTACACTTCTGTCCCCCAACAAGAAGGCCTTAAAGCACTGTGCTTCTTTCTCAACAAAAGACCCTTCCAGTTCCCCTCCACTATCACTCTTCTCTGTCCAACAGAACTGGTTCTCATCCTCAACAACTTCTCCTTCAGCTCCTCCACTTTCTCAAAACTCAAGGGTAGCCACGAGTGCCTGCATATGGATCCCAGCTATGCCTGCCTTCTTGTTGGCTATGTGTAACAGTGCATGTGCCAAGCCTCCCTGATAATACTTCTCAGCTCTTTCTGTGCTACACTTACGACTGCATTGGTGCTGCTTTATGCACCCACGCTGAGTTAACCAATTTCATCAGCTTTGCCTCCATCTTCCACCCTGTCCTTAAATTTACTTGTCCATTTCTGACACCTCTCTCCCCTTTCTCTATCTCTCTGTCTCCATCTCTGACGACAAATTATCTACTGACATCTTTAACAAACCTGCCAATTCCCATGGCTATCTGACCTCTTCCCACCCCGACACCCATTGCCTTCTCTCAGTTCCTCTGTCTGCACTGCATCTGTTCCCAGGATGAGCTTTCTTTTCCAGGACATGAGAGAATGGGATTTCCTTCCTTCCACCACTGATGCTGCCCTCACCCACACTTTGTCGAGCTCCTCTGCTCCATCCGCCAAAAGCAGAACTTCCCAGTGGCCAACTGTTTTAATTCCTATCCCTATTCCTGTTCCAATATGTTGGTCCACGACCTCTTTTTTTGCCACGAAGAGGCCATTCTCAGGGTGGAGGAACAACACCTCATATTCTGTCTAGGTAGCCTCCAACCTGATGGCATGAAAATTGGTTTCTCCTTCTAGTAATTTTATTTTCCCTTTTCTTTTGTTCTCCTCTCCCCCCTTCCCTCTTCTTCCATAAGATATAGGAGTAGAATTAGGCCATTCAACCCATCGAGTCTACTCTGTCATTCCATCATGGCTGATCCCAGATCCCATTCAACCCCATACACCTGCCTTCTCGCCATATCCTTTAATGCCCTGACCGATCAACTTCCGCCTTAAATATACCAACAGACTTGGCCTCCACCACAGTCTGTGGCAGAGCCATTCCACAGATTCAATACTCACTGGCTAAAAAAAAGAAACATCCTTTCCACATCCACCCTATCTAGTCCTTTCAACATTCGGTAGGTTTCAATAAGATCCCCCCGCATTCTTCTAAATTCTGGTGAGTACAGGCCCAAAGCTGCCAAACACTCCTCATAAGTTAACCCCTTCATTCCCAGAATTATCTTCATGAACCTTCTCTGGACTCTCTCAAATGACAACACATCCTTTCGGAGATATGGGGCCCCAAACTGTTGACAATACTCCAAGTGTGGCCTGACTATTGTCTTATAACGCCTCAGCATTATCTCCTTGCCTTTATATTCTGTAGCCCTTGAAATAAATGCCAACATTGCATTTGCCTTCTTTACCACAGACTCAACTTGTAAATTAACCTTCTGGGAGTCTTGCACAAGGACTCCTAAGTCCCTCTGCACCTCTGATGCTTAGTGTTCCATTTTCCATTTCCACTCTGGCCTATCATCTTCCCCTGTTGCCCCTCCTTCTTCCCTTTCTCTCATGATCCACTCTCCTCTCCTATCGGATTCCTTCTCCAGCCGATTACCTTTCCCATCCACTTGGCTTCGCCCATCACCTTCTAGCTTGTCCTTCTTCCCCTCTCCCCACATTTTATTCTGGTGTCTTCCTCCTTTCTTTCCATTCCTGATGAAGGGTCTCAGTCCAAAACATCGGCTGCTAATTAATTTTCATTAATGCTGCCTGATGTGCTGAGTTCCTCCAGCATTTTGTGCGTGTTGCTCTGGATTTCCAGCATTTGCAGAATTTCTTATGTGTAAAAAATCTACATCTATTTAAGTATTTAACTGTCACTTCATGGTGCACCAGTTTTTATGATAATTTCATATACTGAACAATTTTACTTCTAATTACATTTGTTATCGATGAATTAGAATCGTAGAGTCATGGAGCCCTACAGCACGGAACCAGGTCCTCTGGCCCATCTAGTCCCATCGTTCTGGATCATTGCTCTCCATTCCTTCCATCCATGCACTTATCCAAATTTCTCTTAACTGTTGAAATCAAAACTGCAGCCAACACTTTCGGCGACAGCTCGTTCCACATTCTCACTACTCTCTGAGTGAAGAAGTTCCTCCTCAGGTTCCCTTTAAATATTTCACCTTTCACCTTTAACCTCTAGTTCCAGTCTCACCAAATCTTAGTTGAAAAAGCCCAATTATATGGGGGATTGTTATCTAAAGGAGTGAAAATAAGGATTGTCCCATCTATCTTTTGCCGCTTGATGACCTTCCTTCCATCTTATGATCAAAAGTGGATGTTTGCTGATGATGATTGTACAATGTTCAATTCTGTTTTCAGCTTGTCAAGTAATGCGACAGTTCATGCAGCAAGAGCTGAACTAATAAATGGCAATGATGATCACCAAACGCAGAAGTCTAAATATGCATCCTTGATATTTAATCACATTTCCATCACTAAATACTCCTCCATGAAAATCCCAGGAGATACCATTGATCAGAAATTTCAATGGACGATTCATATAAATACTGTGGCCACATAACGCAGGTCAGAGTTGAGTATTCCATGGAAAGTTATTGACCTCATCATCCTTCAAACCTTTCCTCATTCGTAGGCACAACCAAGGAATTTGATAGAAATATTCTTTACTTGACTGGCCTTGATTGCTGCTCTAACAAATCTCAAGAAGTGATATGCATCCAGGAGAAAACAGTCCATTAGATTTCTATTGCATGCATCATCCTGCCATTACTGTTTTCATCGCTGTGAAACTTACACAAAGTATATCTTTTACAAAAAATGCAAAACAGTTACTCATAAAGGCTTGTCCAACAGCATCACCTCTAACAACAAAAAGAAGAAAGGCAAAAAAACGTATGAAAATATCACCACCTGCAGATACCACTTCAAACTCTAATCATCCTGATTTGGAAATACTGTATATTATTGCTCTTTTGCTAGATCACAATCCCGGATCTCCCTGTCCAAAAGCACTGTAGGGTTATCTTCATTAGGATGACTGCAGTACTCATGAAAGATGTTCACCGCCACCTTCCCAAAGCAATTAAGAATGGGTGACAAAAGTTGGCCTAGCTGGTAACATCAACATGCTAAAAAAAATTAACAAAATATTTTTTAAAAAATGACAAAAACAGTTTTAATTAATTTGAATGATGTAAACTATCTCATAAGGACATGTCAAGATGACACAAGGCACACACTTTTGGCATTGGTATCTATTTATATCCAATGACAGATTCAGTGAGTTGAACAATGGTATGTATTTAAATAGTTGTCCAAGTTAGCATCTTTCTACAGTAGTTATTAAGTACTGACTAAAGTGAAATTGATTTGAGTGCATTGTTAAAAAGTCTATCAATGCCTATTTAAAAGCGAGGATTTGACAGAAGTAAGCATTCAATGTCACATTAGAAAGGCTCCTCCTGTACTTATTCTTTTAAACTCTAAGTGTGAATCTATACAGCAGGGTGGAGAAACACTGTCATTTCTCAGGTGTCTATGATTTAGCTGCTGTTTTCTGTCGCAATCTCTGTCGTATGCAAGCGGTTGCTTGTAAGTGCAAGCGCGTGAGTGTTGCCGGGAGCTGATTGGAAGATCCCATGGGGCTGAGACCCTGGCTCATCCTCATTAGTGTTGACCTTGGTAAGAGAAAGAGGCGGCTGATGGATAGTATGTGCGGTGGACAAGTCCCCTGGGAGCCACTATCTTATCTATTATTGTACTCTTCCCACCTCCCTGACCCTCCCAGTTCTGTACACCACAGGCATCAGGGAGGGAATAAATCTGTGTCTGATCCTGGAAAAAAAAAGGACAGAATAAAAATGTCCTTTTTTATGAGGGTCAAAGACAAAATGTAAGAAATAGAATATTATATGCAAAACATTAATAATAGGTAGCATGCTATGATCTGAAGCCGTTTTTAAATACCAGACTATTATTTTTTAAATTCAACCTATTATTATGTTTTTGCACTTATAAGGACCCAATTTGAGAGATTTTAGAAAACCGTTTCTGATTTGTAACCATTCGGAACTGTCTAAGCTCCAAACGTAGTGACATCATTCAGATCATACTGAATAGAGCAGACTACCCATCAACTCAGCTGTCACCATAACAAGGTTTGAATTTCATGAGGAGTTGCCAGTCAAAGGAAATCACGAGCATTAATGCAGCTAGTTAATGTCCTCTTTGTTTTGAGCACAGTTACAAGGTTTCATTTTCTAAGAAGGAAACAGATCACCTCAAAAATTATGTATATCAGTTATACAAATGCTATTTAAAATTTTTTTTCAGCACTTAGCTTTTTTTCCTGAATAATTTCAAAAACAGAATTTGAATAAAAATAAGATCGTACTTTCACTGGATCAGTGACTTAAATGTAGTTGAACTACATAAAGCAGTGAAATCCCAGGTTGCATCTAGAGGAATATCTGTGATAATATGTGGAGTTTGTACCAGTTCATAGGGTTAAATTGACAAGGGAAGGTTGATTTGAAAACCAAAGTAACTGTAGATGCTGGAAAGCCAAACTAAGCACAGAAGATGCTAGAATTCTTCATCAACTCAGGCAGCATCTGTAGGGAGAGAAGCATGTTAATATTTCAGACTGATGGTCTTTCATCAGACAATATCGGGTTCCTAACCTTTTTTATGCCATGGACCAATATCACTGAGCAAGTGTCCATGGACCCCAGGTTGGGAACCCCTGATTTAATCAGATGATCTGAAACATTAGATTTGTTTCTCTTCCCATCAATGCTGCTAACTGCTGAGCACTTTATTTATTAATTGATTGATAGATACAGCTCAGAACAGGCCCTTCCAGCCCAATAAGCGGCACTGCCCAGCAGCCTACCTACTTTAACCCTAGCCTAATCACAGGACAATTTACAATGACCAGTTAACTTACTAACCAGTATGTCTTTGGAATGTGGGAGGAAACCCATGTGTTTACGGGGAGGACGTACTAGCTCCTTACAGACAGCATCGGAATTGAACTCCACACTCTGATGCCCCAGGCTGTAAAGGCATCATGCTAACTGCTACACTACTATGGCTCCTACGATCAAACAGGTCATAGTTTGTTTTCAAAATGTGTTGGAAATCTGGCATGATCCAGTGACAGCAAATTTTAACCCTCCAAAGGGGTGGTTTGGCAATTAACCTATTTGAATTTCATTTGGAGGGCATTTAACAGCAGCTTAGTTTTTATGCAGCAAATATATTTCAAGAACTTGCTGAAGCTTTGAGGTAAATTCATGGCAACAGTGCAGGGCCAATGAACAGTGGCTAAAGAGTTGATAATAAACACTATAGCCTCAAAACTAATTTCTTGAGTGACATTCTAAAATACTTGGTGACACAAGTTGCAGATCCTGGAATCAGGAGCAACAAACGATCTGTTGGAGGAACTCAGTGGATCACACAGAATCTGAGGAAGGAAAGGAATTGTGAACATTGATTTATCAAGCTTCCAGTAATTGTCCTCCTCCTTCCAATTCCCATTTCCCTCTCTCACCTCATCTCCTTAGCTGCCCATCACCTCCCTCTGGTGCTCCTACCCCTTCCCTTTCTTCTATGGTCTTCTACCCTCCCCTGTCAGATTCCTCCTTAAAGGGCTTTTTCACTTACCAACTTCTCAGCTCTTTACTTCACGCCTCCCCCTTCCCAGTTTCACCTATCACCTACCACCTTGTACTTCTTCCTCCCCTCCTTCCACCTTCTTGTTCTAACTTCTCGGGGTTTTTCCCCAGTCCTGATTGAGGGTCTTGGCCCGAAATGTCAACTGTACTCTTTTCTATAGTGGCTGCCTGGCCTGCTGAGTTCCTCCAGCATTTTGTGTTTGTTGGGTCATCAGGTTTTTAAACAGGATTTTGACCCAAAACTTCAATAATTCCTTTTCTCCCACAATTGCTGCATGATCCTCTCAATTCTTCTAGTAGGTTGTTGATTTTAAGACAGTTCCATCACAGCAGTTAACTGTTGATTTTTTTTCCTCGAAAAACTGTGGAGGAAGTTTGGATAGAATTTGTGACAACTTTAGTTATCTTTGCTTCCTGGTTCAAATATTTTTTGACCTGCTCAACTGCTAAATATAGTTAGTAGCTTTCTATGGAGACATCAATATGCATGTTGCTCAAGTCATAATTAGTAGATCCCACAGAAGGACTGGAATGGACATCCACAACTCCAGGAAGAGGAGGCATAAAACACTGCAGATGCTGAAATCTGGTGCAAAAAAAAAACCAAATTGCTGGAGGAACTCGAAGCGTCAGGCAGTTGGTAAGTGATTTCCAGATGAAGGACCTCAACCCAAAACTTTCTCTGCCTATTCCCTTCTCCAGATCCTGCCTAATCCACTGAATTCCACCAGCAGTTTATTTATTGCCCAGGAACAGCAGCAGTCTGCAGCTTATCTATTCACAACTGGACAAAACAAAGGGGGATCATGAGTGAGAAGGAATAAACTTGAACTTTCAAAGCTAAGTCATTTTACAATTTTCATAATGCTCCTGATCACTCTTCACATGCTAGTGTCATCCAGTCTAGAAGAGCAATTTGGTTAGAAGAGTTAGAATTACTTTAGCAAGGCTTTTCTCAAAGTCCCGCATGGGAGGCTGGTCAAGAAGGTCCAGTCATTTGGCATTCAAGGTAAAGTAGTAAATTGTTCGGATTGGCAAAAACATCTCCTCCACAATCTCCATTAGCACGTGAACCACAGGGATGTGTGTTTAACCCCCTGTTCTACTCGCTTTATACCTACGACTGTGTGGCTAAGTATTGCTCCAACACATATACAAGTTTGCTAATGACACCACTGTTGTGGGTTGTATCAAAGGTGGTCATGAATCAGCACATAGGAGGGAGATAGAAAATTTGGCTGAGTGGTGTCAAAACAACAACCTCTTACTCAATGTCAGCAAGACCAAGGAACTGATTCAGGAAAGGGAAACCAGAGGTCCATGAGTCTGTACTTATCAGAAGTGGAAAGGGTCAGTAACTTTAAATTCCTGGGTGTCACTATTCTCAGAGGACCTGTCCTGGACCCATCATATAAATATCACTGTAAAGAAAGCACCTCAGCGCCTCTACTTCCTCAGAAGTCTGCAGAGATTTTGTATCTCATCAAAAACCTTATCAAACTTCTATAGACCTGTGGTGGAAAGTGTGCTGACTGGCTGCATTATGGCCTGTTATGAGTGCCTTTGAGTGGATTCAGCCCAGTACATCATGGGTAAAGACTTCCCATTGAGCTCATCTGCATGAAATGTTACTATGGAAAAGCATCATCCATCATCAAAATCCTCACCATCCAGGCCATGCGCTTTTCTTGCTGCTGCATCAGGTAGAAGGGACCAGTGCCTCAGGACTTGCACCACCAGGTTCAAGAACAGTTACTACCACTCAACCATCAGGCTCTTAATAAAGGGATAAATACACTCATTCTAGCTCTGATGGTCTCACTCTAAGGACTCTTTATCTTGTTATTTTATGCTCTCATTATTGATTGCTATTTATTTATATTTGTATTTACACAGTTTGTTGTTCATTGATGCTGTTTAGTTACTGTTCTATAGATTTGCTAAGAATGCCCGCAGGAAAAAGAATCTCAGGGTTGTATGTGGTGACATGTATGTACTCTGATGATAAAGTTTACTTTGAACTTTGGATTTGACATTTGCTTCATGGGAGAAGCCAGAGAGTAGGAGTAGGTGGTTGCCTTTCTGACTGGAGTCTTGTGACTAATGGTGAGCCACAGGAATTGGTGCTGGATCTGTTGTTGTTTGTCATCTATATCAATAATCTGGATGATAATGTGGTAAACTGGAACAGTAAGATTGCGGATGACACCAAGATTTCATGTATAGTAGACTGCAAGGAAGGCTATCAAACTTGCAGCAAGTGGGATCTGGACCAGCTGGAAAAATGGGCTGAAAAATGGCAGATAGAATTTAATGCAGAAAAGTGTGAGCTATTGCACGTTGGGAGAACAAAGCAAGGTAGGACTTGCACATTAGGGCACTGAAAAGTGTGATAGAACAGAAGAATCCTGGGATCCAGATCCGTAATACTTTGAAATAGATAGAGTCATAAAGAGAGCTTTGGAACATTGGTCTTCATAAATCAAAGTATTGAGTATAGAAGTCTGGAATGTTATGTTGAAGATGTTCAATATACTGGTGAGGCCAAATTTAGAGTACTGTGTGCATTTCTGGTCATCTACCTACAGGAAAAAATCAATAAGATTGAAAGAATGCAGAGAAAATTTACAAAGGTGTTGCTGGGATTTGAGGACCTGAGTCTTAGGGAAAAGTTGAACAGGTGAGGACTTTATTCCCTGGAGTGTAGGCGAATGAGGTGAGATTTGATAGAGGTACACAAAATTATGAGGGGTGTAAAAAGGATTAATGCCAGTAGGATTTTTCCACGGAGACTGGGTGAGACTAGAACCAGAGGTCAAATGTTAAGAGTAAAAGGTGAAATATTTAAGGGGGACCTGAGGAGGAACTTCTTTTAGAGGGTGCTGCGAGTGTAGCACGAGCTGCTAGCAGAAGTAGTGATCTGGGTTCAATTGCAATGTGTAAGAGAGGTTTGGATAAATACATTGATGAGAGTAGAATGGAGGGCTGTAATCTATGGGATTACGCAGAATAACCATTTGGCAAGGACTAAATGAGCTGAAGGGCCTATTACTGTACTGTTGTGCTCTATGACTCGAATTCTGTCATCTAGAAAATGTGAAATCCCCATTTCTCCATCCAATCATGCCAACAACTATCACCTGCCAGTTTATACTTCTCTCCCTTTCACACCCTCATATTCTGTACCCTTCCTTTCCATTCCAAGTGGATGAAGGGCCTTAACCTGACAACTGTTTATTTCCCTCCATAGATGTTGCCTGATCTGCTGAGTTCCTCCATTTTGTGTGTGTTGCTCCAGGTTTGCTTGCTCTCCATGCTGATTGGCTAAGGGCTAGAGAATGACCTGCATGCCCCTGTGATTCTGTGCTCTTTGATAAAGAAGGGAAGAAGAGATCAGTGAATGAGAATTATCGCATTTGTTGAGGTGGATGGAGTATATCTTTTGATGCTGGCTTTAAGGGAAAGGCATGATGTTCATAGTTCAGAGATTTGGGGGGGCGGGGGGATGCCAGTTATGACTGAACAAATGGAGATGTGAAGAAATGCAGAGACAAAGAACAACTGAAATAACCTGTAAGGCAAACAGGTATTAGAGAAAATATGTTAGAGTTAAGAGGAATTCCAATAACGTATATCAAGATAGTGAAAACATTGCTATGCCTGCATTTTCTATTCTAAAGTGATAATTATCTGCAGTACTGAATCCAGGAGGAGGACACACTCCTACTCTTTAGCATTAACTTCTTGGTATTACCATTTAAAGCCTTACAGCAGCAGCATCCAGCAATACATCAGAGAGCTTGAAAGTAGTCTTTGTATGGCCACTCTACACCATCCTGTCAGCTGTGCAAGCAACTCAAAAGGTCATCAAATATAATGCCTTCATTGTGAAATAGTGGGGCTGAAATTGAAAAGAAAACTGAAAATTCTGGAAAAACTCAGCAGGTCAGGTGTAGACCTACTGATAGAGATTCAGAGTTAATACTTCAAGTCAGAGGCCTTTTATCAAAATTGGTAAAGAAGTACAAGTGCAATTGGTGATTCATCTTCAGGAACAGTTTTGGTTCTTAGATTAGATTAGATTATGAGGACACGCAGTTCTCTTTTATTGTTATTTAGTAATGCATGCATTAAGAAATGATACGATATTCCTCCGGTGTGATATCACAGAAACACAGGACAGACCAAGACTGAAAAACTAACAAAAACCACGTAATTATAACATATAGTTACAACAGTGCAACAATACCATAACTTGATGAAGAACAGGCCATGGGCACAGCAAAAAAGTTCAAATTCTCTCGAAAGTTCCACATCTCACGCAGACGGGAGAAGGAAGAAAACTCTCCCTGCCATGCCCGACCACAGTCCGACTCTGAGTCGTCCGAAAACTTCGAGCTCCGATCACCCCTTCGACATCGAGTACCAAGCACCATCTCTGCCGAACGCTTCGACCCCAGCCTCGGTCGCCAGCAGCAGGCAAAGCCAGGGATTTTGGGGCCTTCCCTCCGGAGATTCTCGGTCACACAGTAGCAGCGACAGCGAACTGGGCATTTCAGAAATTTCTCCAGGTGTTCCTCTGTGCCTTCTCACGACTGTCTCGATCAAATCAGAATTGTGCATGGCATCCAACTTACAAATACGATATCATTTCACTGGAGAACTGTGCGTGCTGCATCGCGCTGCCATCTTCTCCTCCCGCCCGATGGTGAAGCTGGTGGAAATTGCAAAGGATATTCAGATTCCAACACTGGTGGTCTAATGGTCCATCTTTCTGTCCCCATAAACAATCCTGTTCTAACAGCTCTTTCCAATGTAATGGCAGGAAATGCTACACCTGACATTTCACCTCATTCCATCACATGATCCTGGGATCTGAATAGTTTTTTCTGGTGAAGCATTAATCCATTTGCACCTCTTCCAAACTTATACATTGCATTCAGTGTTCGGAATGCAGAATCTTCTACAATGAAGAATGGGCAATTTTACGATCTGCAGAAGTAACCCCGAGTTTCAGGTTATCTGTTACTTTAATTCTCCATCTCTGACCCATCTGTCTGTTGTTTCTTGCACTGTTGTGAAAAGGCGAATGTGAGCTTGGTAAAGGACACCTCATCTTCTGTCTGTGCCTTCTGGACTTCATATTGTCTTCATCTTTAGATAACTCAGTTTCTCAGTCTGCATTCAGAAATGGTGATCTGCATTGAAGCTATAGAGCTGGTCATTTCAACTACGAGTTTTTCTGAGCTATTCTTTCTCAATTAGTACATCCAAACTGGCAATGCATGTCCCTCAATGCTGCTATTAACAGCAAATAGCAATACAAATAAAGAAGCATAATTATCCTCTAACTGACCACCTAACTTAAACTTAACTTACTGTTAAGTCTCCCCTGTGGCATTCAAAATAATGTCTGTCTTTCCCAGTTATGACAAAGGGTCCCTGAGCTGACACGTTAACTCTGTTTCTCTTTCCTCCAATGCTGCCCGACCTGCTGAGTATTTCCAATAATTGTGGTTTTATTTCAGTTCTAACATCTGCAGTTTTAATGATTTTTGGGGTTAAAACTGAACCATGCTTGTTACTGTTGTTAACCAGTCAGCCTAATCAATAGAGAAACATAATAAAGATATACTAATGTCATTGCCGAGTTTAAGCTGCTATTACAAGTACACTGCCATCAAAATCTCTCTCTGACCTGCTGGCAGGCATGTTGACCCTGGTATATTGGAGAGCTAAAATTCTTTTGCTATGGTTTTTATGATACACCTTCTTTGGTTGCCAAGCAGCATTATCAATGAAGTCAAGTTGACATTTTTCTTATTTTTGTGGGGCTGTTGCTATCATCTGCTAAGGAGGGACCCTTCTCTGTGAGTAGCTATAATTATTCATAATCCCATTGTCATCTGGATTACATCAGTTTATCTTTGAAGAGCTGTTAAAAATTATGGTTTTTATCCATTCCATTTTCCTCTATACTCATTCTTGTTATTTGTTACACTCCTGATTAATTTTATGACTTTAAACTCAGAGTTATCTCCGGTACAAATAATAGATGTGGGGGAAGATGAAGCGAGGAAGACACAACCACCATAGTGGGTAGGTAAGCCTTGATTGTATAGCTTGAGAAAAGAAATTTTTGATTGTATCTCAATTAAAGAAGCACTTAGAAGCTTTTTCCCCACCATTGATCTTTCTTTTGCTAAAACCATTTTTTCTTATATCGGGTATGATTACAAGATTTTCAAACCTGATTTATGAAAGCACGAGCTAAGATGTCATATCTGATGCAGAAAACCTGCTAGTTTGTGTGATTAAAACCTAAATGAAATGTGAACATTATGCAAACAGGAGTTCCTACCTTAAACACAAAATGTTAGAAAAAGCTCTACATAAAGTGGGGGGCATAATTATAATAATAATAATAAGAAGCAGTCAGGACCAGCCTCTCCAGCACCTTCATCACCTGAGATGTGAGGGCAATTGGTTTGTAGACATTAAGTTCAGATGGAACTTAACTCTTTCTTGGGTACAGGAACCAAGCAGGAAGTCTTCCATAGCACCAGTATATTTTCCTGACTCAGATTCAGATTGTAAAGATGTTGCAAAATACCAGTCAGCTGGCTTGCACAGGCCTTCAGTATCCTGGGGCTGATACCCTCCGGACCATAAGCCTTGCCTTGATGTAGTCTCTCCAGCTGTCTCTTAACCTGACCATGCAACCCCTACCAGTGTAACTTTTTTGAAAATGGTTGCAGGCTCTATACTGTCATCTATTTCAGATTATGCAGCTAGATCTCCGGTGGCTGGGCAGGGTGGGTTTTCTCCTGCAGGTCCAGTACAATTTCAGGAGTAGGATTTGCAGAAACCCTCACTGAAAACATAGTGAACACGAGAACTGAAAATCCATCATTTTGAAAGCAAAGCTCCACAAGTCCAGTGTAATTTAATTCTGAAAAGTACCCTACAATTGTTTCAAAATCTATTTTTCTCAATCATTTTTCCTTTAAGTCCAAATGATCATACAATAATCCTTGAAGGCATTTACTAAGATTAGTATTGTTTGTTATTAATTATTACACCACAAAGGTTACACAAAAGTGAAATGTTCTGTATTTATCTTTTTTTAATAGAGTGAGCTTGCAGCACCAATGACAAGTTAACAAAAGGAATGAATAATTACAATTGGTTAAATCATTCTGGTATTTAGTCCCAGGACAGGTAAAAAAGTTCTGGTGGATGCAACTCTACTTGTCCTGTTGCCTCTGCATAGGATCAAGGAATCAGGAAAATGCAGCTGAGGTAGAAGATTGGCAGTAAACTTGATGAATGAGAGAGCAGGCTCAAAGGGCTTGATAGCTTACTCCTGCTTATTTCTTATGTTGTTATGTATAGGACAAGTATACCATGTTTGCATAAGTCAGAGCCAACTTTCAGGGGCCTTCCAGCAGTCCTCCTCTTTCAGAAGGTCTATCCTCCCAGTAAACCTCACAGATCAACATTTCTGCAAATTACATGAACAAAATGTGCTTTAAGGTTGCCGATAATTTAGTTTTATCTTTTCACACTGTTTGAAGTTGAGTGATTCATGACGAGTGCTAACAAATACAAAGAGTCAGGCCTTCAAAATGGCAGCTCAGCAAGAACAAACATAAATTCTTATTTAACATGGAAAGATAAGTCCACAAGACCATAAGACGTAGGAGCAGAATTAGGCCATTCAGCTCATTGAATCTGCTCTGCCACTCAATCATTGCTGATTTATTTTCCTTCTCAGCCCCATTCCCCTGCCTTCCGTCTGTAACCTTTGATGCCGTTACCTATCAACCTCTGCTGTAAATAGACCAATGATTTGGTCTTCCATAGCTGTCTGTAGCAGTAAGCTCCACAGATTCATCACCCTCTCAATAAAGAAATTCCTCCTCATCTCTGTTCTAAGGGGATGCCCTTGTATTCTGAGGCTGTGTCCTCTGGTCCTAGACTCCCCCATAGTCCTCTCCACATCTAATCCATCTAGGCCTTCCAATATTTGACAGATTTCAATGAGATTTCCACTCATTCTTCTAAACTCCAGTGAGTATAGGCCCAGAGCCAACAAATGCTCCTCAAATGCTCTCAGTGGGAGAGCATTTTGGAGATAGTGATCATAATTCTATCTCCTTTACAACAGCATTGGAGAGAGATGTAAAAAGACACATTAGAAAAGCATTTAATTGGAGGAAGGGGAATTATGAGGCTATCAGGCAGGAAATTGGAAGCTTAAATGGGGAACAGATGTTCTCAGGGAAAAGTACGGAAGAAATGTGGCAAATGTTCAGGGGATATTTGTGTGGAGTTCTGCATAGGTACGTTCCAATGAGACAGGGAAGTTATGCTAGGGTACAGGAACCATAGTGTAACAAAGGCTGTAATAAATCTAGCCAAGAAGAAAAGAAAAGCTTACAAAAGGTTCAGAGGCTAGGTAATGTCAGAGATCTAGAAGATTATAAGGCTAACAGGAAGGAGCTTAAGAGGGAAATTGAGAGAGCTGGAAGGGGCCATGAGAAGGCCTTGGCGGGCAGGATTAAGGAAAACTCCAGGGCATTCTACAAGTATGTGAAGAGCAAGGGGATGAGATGTGAAAGAATGGACCTATCAAGTGTTACAGTGGGAAAGTGTGTATAGAACTGGAGGAAATAGCAGAGGCACTTAATGAATACTTAGCTTCAGTGTTCACTATGGAAAAGGATCTTGGTGACTGTAGTGCTGACTTGCAGCAGACTGAAAAGTTTCAACATGTGAATATTAAGAAAGAGGATGCGCTGGAGCTTTTGGAAAGCATCAAGTTGGATAAGTCACCGGGACCGGATGAGATGTACCCCAGGCTACTGTGGGAGGTGAGGGAGGAGATTGCTGAGCCTCTGGGGATGATCTTTAAATCATCAATGGGGACACGAAAGGTTCCGGAGGATTGGAGGGTTGCGGATATTGTTCCTTTGTTCAAGAAAAGGAGTAGAGATAGCCCAGGAAATTATAGACCAGTGAGTCTTACTTCAGTGATTGGTAAGTTGATGGAGAAGATCCCGAGAGGCAGGATTTATGAAGATTTGGAGAGGTATAATATGATTAGGAATAAACAGCATGGCTTTGGCAAGAGCAGGTTGTGCCTTACGAGCCTGATTGAATTTTTTGAGGATGTGACTAAACACATTGATGAAGGAAGAGCAGTAGATATAGTGTATATGGATTTCAGCAAGGCATTTGATGAGGTACCCCATGCCAGGCTTATTAAGAAAGTAAGGAGGCATGGGATCCAAGGGGACATTGCTTTGTGGATCCAGAACTGGCTTGCCAGAGTGGTTGTAGACGGGTCATTTTCTGCATGGAGGTCGGTGACCAGTGGTGTGCCTCAGGGATCTGTTCTGGGACCCTTACTCTTCGTGATTTTTATAAATGACCTGGATGAGGAAGTGGAGGGATGGGTTAGTAAGTTTGCTGATGACACAAAGGTTGGAGGTGTTGTGGATAGTGTGGAGGGCTGTCAGGGGTTGCAGCGGGACATTGATGGGATGCAGAACTGGGCTCAGAAGTGGCAGATGGAGTTTAACCCAGGTAAGTGTGAAGTGGTTCATTTTGTTAGGTCAAATATGATGGCAGAATATAGTATTAATGGTAAGACTCTGGGCAGTGTGGAGGATCAGAGGGATCTTGGGGTCCAAGTCCATAGAAAGCTCAAAGCAGCTGAGCAGGTTGACTCTGTGGTTAAGAAGGCATACAGTTTATTGGCCTTCATTAATCATGGAATTGAATTTAGGAGCTGAGAGGTAATATTACAGCTATATAGGACCCTGGTCAGACCCCACCTGGAGTACTGTGCTCAGTACTGGTTGCCTCAATACAGGAAGGATGTGGAAGTTGTGGAGAGGGTGCAGTGGAGATTTGCAGGGATGTTGCCTGGATTGGGGAGCATGCCTTATGAGAATAGGTTGAGTGAGCTCGGCCTTTTCTCCTTGGAGCGATGGAGGATGAGAGGTGACCTGATGGAGGTGTATGAGATGATGAGGGGCATTGATCGTGTGGATAGTCAGAGGCTTCCCAGGGCTGAAATGGTTGCCACAAGAGGACATAGGTTTGAGGTGCTGGGGAGTAGGTACAGAAGAGATGTCAGGGTTAAGTTTTTTACTCAGAGTGGTGAATGCGTGGAATGGGCTGCCAGCAATGGTGATGGAGGCGGATGCGATAGGGTCTCTTAAGAGACCTTTGGATAGGTTCATGGAGCTTAGCAAAATAGAGGACTATGGGTAAGCCTAGTAATTTCTAAGGTAGGGACACGTTCTAAGGAAGGGCCTGTATTGTGCTGTAGGTTTTCTATGTTTCTATGCTCCTTTCATTCCTGACATCATTCTTGTGAACCTCCTCTGGACCCGCTCCAATGCCAGCACATACTTAGATAAGGGGCCCAAAACTGCTCGCAATATTCGAAGAGTGTCTGACCAAAGCCTTATAAAGCCTCAGCATTACATCCTTAATGCTGAGACTTTATAAATCTGAGATTTCCCAGAACTAAACAAATTTACAAGGATGTTGCTGGGATTTTGAGGGTCTGAGTTTTGGAAGGAGGTTGAACAGGTTGGAACTCTTTTCATTGGAGCATTGAAAAATGAAGGGTGATCTTATTGAGATGCATAAAATTATAAGAGGCATAGATAGGATCAATGCATATAGTCAAGACAAGATGGTGAAGGTTTAAGGTGAGAGGAAAGAGATTTAATAGGAATCTTAAGGGCAACCTTTTCAACCAAAGAGGAAACATTTTCACCCAGATAGTGGTCAGTATGTGGATTGAGTTGCCAGAGGAAGTGGATGATTCAGGTACGTTAACAAAATTAAAAGGTACTTGGACGGGTTTAGCTGGATATGGGACGAATATCAGCACATGGGTCTAGTTCAGATAGGAATCATGGTCGGCATGGGCCAATTGCAACAAGGGACTCGTTTTTGTGAAGTATGACTCTATGACTCTAATGAATAACCAAATGCTAATTTATATTTCAAGTTCCATCAAAATTTATATGAGCATGTGAGGGCTTTAGGTAAAAGGATTCCAATAAACACCTTATTACCAATGTAAAACGTTTTGGTCATTTGATATTTTTTCCATGATACAGCTTGAACTTTGCTTCTATTTTTGACATTGCCAAAAATTAATTGTTCATAATTAATCAATGCACTCATTCTTTTATGGTTATTGGACTTAGGGTATGCCTGCAAGAAAATGAATCTCAGGGTTGTACAGTACATGGTGACATATATGTACTTCGATAATATACTTACTTTTGACTTTGACACCCAGCTACTTTAGCTAAACTTTAGGCAGGCACTAATAGATGTTCATACAGACCGAGAAGTTGCAGAAGACATAAATATTCTGGGCTCCCCATGAACCGATACAAAAATTATACATTAGTTTGCTGAGGTGTTTGCATGCAAACATGGCAATTTCATGTAGATGTCTTTTCATTTCACCATATTGATTTGGTTATTGCTAATATTTAACCATGTGCATTGGAATAAAAAAGACCTTGGGTATAAATGAGCTCACGGCAAGTGAAGTATTTAAAGACTTTCAAAAAGTGTTGTGAGATACTGATATATACACAAATATAAAACATTTCTATGGCTAATAAAGAGAAAGTCCCAGGTAAGGAATACAGAAATATTATTTTATTTTGGTACCGTGTTTTGATTCAAATGGATTATGTGTCACTTGGGTGGCAGGGGGAGAACCTGGCAAGTACTGCACTGAAACCAGTGGCCAAGGTTCAAAGGAAGACAGCCAAACTCTGTTTTGGCCCCAAGGCAGAAGAGTCTGCCTCGGTTAACCTTCGCTGGCTGAAGAAGATGGAGCTTGATGTCAGAACTAATTATTTTTTGGCTTGCATTATGTGCCATGTTACATGTTATCTCAAAGATTCATTCACAATGATGACTTCCATCTACTTTCTTCTCACCAGGCATTCAGCACGATAAAAGCAAAGAGTTTCTCTGTTCTGAACAAAACATGTTAAACAACTTTCTATGTATATAAATGCTAACAAAATTACACACTAATATTCCTGATCTATTACTACATTAAACAACATGGTTCATACATGTACATTTTCAGCAATTCAAGACTTAGTGATAATTTACTTAAAAAATAGAAAATGATTTACCTGCACAATAGCAATCAGCTTTTAAGAAAATCTATTGTGCCAAGCTTGGATCATTATTGCTTTGAGAAAGTAAATCCATCTTTGGATTTTATTCAATATTATCCTACGCAACAGGTACAACACTGTAGAATTTTCATGTTATTTGTCTTCTTGTTCCCCTAAACACTCTATCCCTGGCAGGGGCTAGTAGGCACAAATTCCAGTCCTTTGCTAATTGCGCTCCGTAAGTGCCAACTGGGCGGTTTCAGAGCAGATTGGTATGCCTCCCCTGTGGTGAACACCTGGTCTATATTTGACGCGTCCCCTTCAGCTTTGCTGTTATCTCCAGGTTACTTTGTGGAGAGTTGCAGGAGCCAAACTATAGTCAGCAAGATGATACAATGTAGCTCTGGTATTCAGTACCAGCAGGCACCATGCATTTTTCCTTCTGTCCAGAATCTAAATTATAATTTAATTCAATCAGATTATTTCCTGAAATTCTTTCCAGTTATAATCCTCAACTACAACAAAAAATTTGTATGTAGAATATTTATATTTTCTTCATTCCATAGAGGAAAGCCTTTCAGTTTACACAATCTTGGTTCAGGTAATGTTTCCAAACATTGCTTGATTAATCTGTTTCTGAGTAAAATCCATACTCCTTCATCCTTACAACCAATGCGGAGGGATTGCTATCCAACAAACACCACTGTAGTACATCAGTCTATTTTGATAGATAGCAGTTGCTAATAAAATCAAGAAGTCATTTAAAAAGTCAAAAAATATAGATATCATTTGAGGAAATAGTCAAACAAAAATAATATGTGCCAACTTGACTGAACTACTGTATTTGGGTACAATTTTGGCCTAACAAGCACTAGAATTTGAGATGCACCCAGTCTGAATCGTATCACATTAGGAAAGGGTGGAGGTGAAGTGTAAAAATTACAATGTTTAAAATATATTTGGACAGGTACATGGAAAGGAAAGGTTTAGAGGGATACTGGCCAAATGCTAGCAAAAGGGACTAGCTCAGGTAAGCAACTTAGTTGACATGGAGGAGTTGGACAAAACGGCCTGGTTCTATGCAAGGTAACTCTTTGACTCTATAGCAGTACCAATTTGTGATCTTTGCAAATGTGTGTTATGAAATACTTCCTTTCAAAATTAACGTGCCATGAGTCACTAAATTGCCAGTAAAGTAGGGTTTTAGCAATTTGGCCTTGCCATTTCTGAGGTATTGAACCAGCATTGTGGTTTTCTTCATTGCTATGACTGAAAGTCTAACAAATAGCCAGAGTTTCATTCATGGGATTTGCAGAACATCATTGTCATGTTTGTTGGGGTAAAACTGTGTTGAATTTGATGAACTGTAATAAATTCAGCGTGGCATTTTTTTTATTGATGTATTACAGTTGTCAGCATGTGGCTCAATTGATGGCATCTTTGCAGCCAACACAAAGGGATATACTTCCATAAAATATGCACTTTCCACTACTGAACTCGGAATTGGAAGAGTATTTTCCAAAGTCAGAGGGCACAGATACACTAGCGAAGAACAATGACCACAAAAGGCATAATCTTTGTACAAAGGGGCTAGGGAAACCATCCAGATCAAAAGTCTTTCACCCCTGGCAGAAAGTTGCCAGAGACACTTTTGTAAAGACATGACAGCAGTATTCCTGCATTTTGGGGAAGCCTACATTGCAAGAATATGAGTTTGTCTGCTTTCTTGGGTTGAGGGAAAAGTAGATAAAGTATTTTTTCCTTGAATGTGGAGTTCAGATAACATTCATAATGCAGCAGTGAACATGGAAATCTGAGATAAGGCAGAAATCAGCAGCAGCTGTCTGGAACAATCCTGAGGCTAGGAGATTGATCTTGACCTTGATGAGCAAAGCAATCAAGGCACACAAGTGAAGTTATATTTGAGGTCACACTGATGTGAGTGAGAGCAAAGAATGCAGTTTGACCCTTTGGACAGCATGCTTTAGGAGAAACATGGTTTATAAAACTTAGTTATTCTGTAAGTAAATAAGAACTGTCATTTTTCAGACCAGTGAGGTGGAAAATCTCACTGCACATGGATTTTGCTGACATTGTTCAGGACTGATTTAAGCCAGAAAAAAAAATGCTAGTGAGAACAAAAGTTCTGCTGAAAAATAATTTCCTGCTGGGTGGTAAAGTACATCAAAATTTGTGCAAAATTATCGAGTTTAGTTTAAGCTGATTTTTAAAAGCAAAACACCCTTATTTTGGACATGCTGACACATTTCTGCCCATAATATTTTAAAATAGTCAACGCAACATTTTTCCCCTCATATATTATTTAGCTCTAAAATATTTGAGAATGTGCTAACTTGTTAAAATATTTTCTAACACCCTCCAGGTAAATACAATATTTCCCTTTAATGCTTGCATCTCCTTAATGTCAATGTTCATCACTTATGCAATAAATTTAATATTCATATACCTAAATAATAAATTTTGGTAAGACATTCACCTGTATTCTTAACCTAATTCTTCATTGAAATGAACCCCAGGTCCTGCCAAAGGGTCTCAGCCCAAAATGTCGACTGCACTTTTTTCCATAGATGTTGCCTGGCCTGCTGAGTTCCTCCAGCACTTTGTGTTTGTTTGCAGGTTTTCAGTCAGATTTATGAAGATGATAATCAGTTGTTGGTAACATTCAACACTAGTTTGTATGCAAATGTTTGCCAGCACGGAAAATAAGAGTCCTGGGTGTGTCAATATTTAATATTCTACATTTTAAGTTTTAGCCCAATGGCATGTGTACTTATTTGTAAGAACTCCGATTGAGAGGTAAGATTTATGGTTGTTTTAAGTAGATGTTGCTTGGAGGAATGATGGGAAGTTCAAAGATTTTCACTAGGGATGTCAGAAAGAGATGAGAAGGGAAACTCGAATCAATTAAGGGCCATGAAGGGATGGATCAGGAAGGGGAGCTGCAGAAGTTGATCAAAGGAGTGCTGGATTTCAGGAGCAGTGATGGGGAAATCAGATTAGTGTTGGGATCAGAGAGGCACTGAGGTGGCAATCTTGAGGGCAGTCAGTGCTGGTGGTGGGGGTTTGCAGAGACTGATTAAGGAGGGTTGGTCACCAGTGGAGGGTTGGTGTTTGTGGAGTTGGGTGATCATGGAACTGTAGATTAGCAGATCAGCTTGATAAATGTGGTAAAAGCACTGCAACTCCTTTGCTCCATAATCAGAACATTTTAATGTCGTTTTACCTTTAGGCAACATGGGTTATAAGTAGGAATCCTGTTAAAAATAATAGTCATTGTCTCCTTAACTGCTTCAGCAATTTATCCATCGTCTGGCAGCAGATTAGTTGCCTGACCTTGACCTGCCTCTGATAATATTAACTACCCATTTGGCACAAGCACTTTCATATCTGTGGCTAAAATTAGAAACACATGGTTACAAAAATTAAGTGAAGTATGAATAATTGACAAGAGACTAGCAGATCTTTGAAAAGAATGGGATCAACAGGATTATACACCTTGAAAAATTGACAAAAATATGAAATTACAAAAGAGGCAGAGTAGATTATGCTAAGGTCCAATTTGAAATCTCAGAATAAAAGAACACAAATAACTTTTTACTGTATTTTGTGTTAGATCACAATCTGGTATGTGAAAAATGAGGAAAGGAATACCTGGAAGGAGCCCTGTGGCAGCAGAAATGAATGAAATCCAGTTGGGCAATGTGAAAATTGCCAAGAACACTGAACAGAATATTATTGGCAATACTGACATTAGCATGTTAATATAAAATTCCACCGGTCATTATCTTAACAGAAGCAATAATCTATTTAAAAGCTTTGAGACATTAAAAACCATTATTTAAATGTAAGATCATCCTTTACCATTTACAAACCAACCACAATTCAGATGATCAGCATTCCTGCCAGCAAGAGCCAAGTGCATATAAATAAAGGTCCTATCAAATACTGAGGATTTGGATGGAATCTGGGCAAGGAACTGTGACATTTTGTAAATTTGGCTTGTATATGAGTATAGAAGCCAAATATTGTAAAAATAAATTGTGGTCATTCCATGGTGTGAAAGAAATTGTAGGAGCTGGGATTAAGGACAGGAATGGAAGAAGGAATAGGGAGTTGTGGGCATAGAGGGCAGAGAGGAAAAGATGCTTTTATGGGGAAGTTATGGATGCAATAATATACACTGTTTAGGGCAAGTAGTGTGTAGATGGCCAGAAATCAGCACCTCAAAAAACACTGGTTGGAGACTGAGGCCTTTATCAGGGAGTATGCAGTGGTTGGTAGTGTATTGGCAGGGCAGCGGAACTATAGTATAAAAAGTACATCTTGGGACTTACCTTAGCAGGATTGGACAATAAAAATGTCTCATTGGTGCAATAGGTTGTTTTCCAGATACAGTATGCCGTTCAAGGCTAGCTATTGGTGATGCCTGTGTGAAGTTTGCATGCCTGTGAATGAGTTTCCTCTGGGTAGTCTAGTTTCCTCACACATTCCAAATGCGTGGTGTTTGGTAGGATTTCGTTTGAAAGGTGGATGGAGGTGGTGAAGACAGCACCGGTGAACTACGATGACATTCTGCTGGCTACATACAATACTTCTAAATATATTTTCTTGGAATTACTCTCACTGAAACCTACAGCATGTAATTTCCCCTTAAGCATGTACTATCAAATCAATTTAATGATCTACAGATTTCATGATCTTATGATGGACTTGGCTGACTTAACTCTCAAGCAAACAGGTATGGCACCTTTAGATGGACAAAGGTTTATCGCCATGGCCGGAAATGAGGAAGGAGGGGGAGTCATCCAAGGGTGTGCTGGGGGCAGCTCCCAAGCGTTGCCACATATTCTGGCACCAGCATAGCATGCCCATCATGTTCAGTAGAACAACATGAGCAGCAGCAACAAACAAGACAACAACAGTAAAACAAGCCCCTTTCCCGCCCTCTCACACCAACTTTTAGATGTGCAAATGCAAACGTGTGCTCCCAATTGCCCAGTTAAATTTCATGAGTGAAGTAAAATGAGCCTGAAATCACAGTTCATTCCAGATAATGGAAATTGGTTAATATAAAAATAAACTGCAACACATAATTGAATTTCTATGCTAGTGCATCCAAATCACAGTCCTGAACAGAATGAAGGAAAATCTGCCACAGACTTTTTCACTGAAGCAAGGGTAGCTAAAATACAGCTTCTAGCTGTGGTCTTGTCCTCCTCAGTACCCACAGCCACATTGCTCCATCTCAATAAATAATTTTGCAACCAGAAATTTGTAAATAGTTGCTCCACTCAGGGCAAGCCAATTTTCAACAGTTTTCACCATTTGTTTCTTGAGATGTGTAACGAGCCACATTAATGAGAACACATCATTAACATCGTCAATATCTTCAGGGAAGAATAAAGGAGACCATAAAGTAAGCCTTTGACAAGGTGCTGTTAACAAGATAAGAGACCATGGTATTACAGTAAAGATACTAGCAGGGATTTTTTTTTAAAAATGGCTATTTTGGTTAACTGACAGGGAGCATTGGTGTTCTGCAGGAGTCAGTATAGGGACCGCTTCCTTTCATGTTATATGTCAATGATTTGGATGACAGAATTGATGACTTTGTGGCCAAGTTTGCAGATGATACAAAGAGAGGTGGAAGGACAGGTAGCGGTGAGGAAGCAGGGATCATGCAGAAGGACTTGGACAGATTGGGAGAATAGGCAAAGAAGTGGCAGATGGAATATAGTGTAGGGAAGTGTGTGGTCATGTACTTTGGTAGGAGGAATAAGGGTGTAGACTGTTTTCTAAATGGGGAGAAAACTCAAAAATCAGAGGTACACAAGGACTTCAGAGTCCTCGTACAGAATTCCCTAAAGGTTAACTTGCAGGTTGAGTCAATAGTAAGAAAGGCAAATGAAATGCTAGCAGTCATTTCAAGAGCACTAGAATATAAGAGCAAGGATGTGATGCTGAGGCTTTATAAGGCATTGGTTAGACCGCACTTGCAGTACTATAAGCAGTTTTGAGCCCCTTATCTAAGAAAAAATGTGCTGGCATTGGGGAGGGTCCAGAAGAGGTTCATGAGAATGAATCCAGGAATGAAAGGGATGAGGAGCATTTGATGGCTGGCCCGTACTCACCAGAATTTAGAAGAATGAGGGGGGATCTCATTGAAACCTATTGAATATTGAAAGGCCTAGACAGAGTAGATGTGGAGAGGATGTTTCCAATTGTGGGTGAGTCTAGGACCAGAATATGTAGCCTCAGAACAGAGGGATATCCATTTAGAACAGATAAGAAGGAATATCTTTCACCAGAGGGTGCTGAGACTGTGGAATTCTTTGCCACGGATGGCTGTGGAGGCCAAGTCATTGGGGATATTTGAAATGGAGGTTGATAGGTTCTTGGCTGTTGCTCCTTCCCGTGCCTTGTGACGCATCAGGTGGCAACCTTGTTTCTTTAGTATTTTGTCTTTTTTATGAGATTGAGTTGCTAGATCGGCACACAACCCAGTACAGGTGGAAAGTGTGCAAGGAGCCGGCTGGATTTGAACCCAGGACCACTCACCTCAAAGTCCGGTGTGGCTGCCACTACACCACTAGTGGCTAGGTTCCTGGTTAGTCAGGGTGTAAAAGATTATGGGGAAAAGGCAGGAGAATAGGGTTGAAAGAGATAATAAACCACCTATGACGAAATGGTGGAGTAGATTTGATGGGCTGAATGGCCTAATTCCACTCCCATGTCTTATAGTTATAGGCAGTTATGATTAAAATAAGGATATATTTTTAATGTCTTACCGGGTGGATATTCCATGAGTTATATCAGGAAGCACAGTTACTTTCTTTTCTTCTTTATCTGTTATAGTTCCAATGTCATGTGTTGCCCTAAATTGGTAGATCTCTCGTGGAGTTACCAGTCCAGCTTTAATTGCTGCTTTATTTAGTGTAGTAAAGTTACGCTTCAGTTTTTGCAACTTTGCCTGTGCTTTGGGTTGGATACTTCGCCATTGACCAATAGCTGAGTCAAAAAAAATTGAAAACTTATCTTAAAATGTTACATGTATGGAAGCACAGATTTTCTTTCCTGACCTATTATTAAATGAACTGATACCATGCCCAATTTCAACATTCTTACTCTGTTCACGTTTTTCCCCATTTATAATTTCTTTCATTCTTCAGTATTGTGCAACCAAATGAAATGTGAAACAAATTTAAAATGTTTGTTATCATATCACTCCAAAAATTCAACCAGGTGCTTGTTAATGAGTCACCCTTGCACTCCTGATCTGATTTCCATGCCAAAGGTACACTGAATGATGTATGTAATGAACTGCAGGAGAACTTTGGTAATGTGCCATAAGTCCACCCATAATCGGGTACCCACAGGATGAAGTCTTTTCATCACAGCATGGATTACTTACATTTATCCTTTGGCTCCCTGCACCATTCCTGCATAACCACACTTTGATCCCCAGTTCACTCCCTAATTCCTTGATTGCTGTCTTTGAGCTACAATCCCCTGCACTGAAATTGCTGAGTCCTAGAACCCTCTCAGTAATCACAGCCCTATTTCTCTCTATGATGCCAACACCCAATCCATGCTGTAAAGCTGTCTGCAATTTCCCTCTACAAACCTGATCCCCAATGCCCTTCTTAAAGTCACACCTTGATCCCTCTCATAAAACTGATTTCCTAAGGCTCATTCTTGATTTAGCTTTTTAATGTTGATTCTTGACCTCCCCAACTCCCATAATATCCCTTGCTCTCCGAAATACTGTTTTCTGATCTGTAATGATTCCCAATGCAGCATATCTTCCCAACTACTGATCCTGGTTCACTGGTTCATCCCTCAATTCTGCCATATGAGAGTCTGAAATGTACTAAAGGTCTTGGGTATGCTGAAGATTTAGTAGTCAATCCAGGAAGCAAAACAAAAAAAAATGGGTCTAATGTTCCTGTGTTAAGGAATAATCATTCAGGGGAAAGTCAACCCCAGCCTATGAATGAAGATTACCAAGATGCAAGATGCAAGCTTTGGTCTTAAAAGAAGAAAGAACAAGGACAGTGTAAGCTATAACCGCAATCTTCCAATGCCCTTTGGCGACAGGCAAGGTATTGGAGGTATGGCTGTTGTGATAATTTGTTTAAAAATGGCTGGACTAAGTTATAAGTCATGATCTGACCATGGTGGTGGGCAAATTGTTAGAGAGATAAAAAAGGAGAGGAGTATTAGTTCGTACTTGAAGAGAGAAAGTTTAATAAATGATAGTCAGCATGCATTTTGAGCAGACAGCAAATAATATCCATGAGTGTAGCATACTTAATGTAGCTCACTTGGACCTTAGCAAGGTATTGGCAGTCTCACATGATATGTCGATCCAGAAACTAAAGTCTCATGGAATGCTAAGGAAAGCAGCAAGCTAGATTAAAAATTGCCTCAATAGCGGAAAGTGAAGGATATTGCTAAAGAGAAATCTTACTTACAAGTGCAGGGGAATGCAGTGGTGTGCTGTAGGATTCATTATTAGGTTTGTTGACTTTTGTGGCATGTACAAATTCTATAGACAAATGTAGGGCTGCCAAAAAAGAGAGGGAGAAATTTGCTGAGTATATGAACAGTGGTTAATAGTGAGTAGACAAGTCCGATGTTACAGAAGAATATCAATGAACTGGTGAAGCAAGTATGAAAAGTGGCATTTGAAAAACAGTAGGAGAAGTGTGAGGTAAAGCATTTAAGGAAGACAAACAAAGAATCCACAATAAATGATTTTTTAAAAATTGCAGATACTGGAAATCTGAAATAAAACAGAAAATGCTAGGAATATATAGTAGATTGGACATGTTTGGAAAGAAAAACTGAGTACACATTACACTTGTCAGAAGAGAAAGCTGGCTAGGTCATTTTCTTAATAACAAACAATACTGGGGAGATTGAATTGAACTATATAAAATGATGAGAGGCTTTGACATTGTAAATTGTATGGATCTATTTCCCCTACCAGAGAGGTCAATAACCAAGGTAAGAGGCATTGAGAAAAATATTTTTTCACTAAATGAGCGATGGTGATTCGAAACTCACTGCCTGAAAACGTGATAGAGAGAAAAAAAAATCACCAAATTTAGAAAGCATCCATACAAGCATTTAACAGTATTACATAGAGAGATTTAGGTCAAAAGCTGGGAAATGAGATTCATCTTGAAATCCATTTTTTGGAAACTTTGACCCAATACTCTGAGTGGTTCTTTCAATTCTATGATGGTATTAAAGTTAAGACTTCTACAGCATAAAATTCAAAACTGTGCCTCATTACCCGCAGGAACTCCACCATCAAAGACTCTGTTGTATGTCCCATACACATAATTTGGTCCTGGTAGTGTAGTGCCATTCCTTTTCGGCTTGCCAAGTTCTGACTAAAACAGACAATAAATAGCATTAGCTAGTTAATGAAACAGTCCTTGTAGTCTGCATTTTATCATTCTAGTATCCAAATATAAAAGATTGAAATAAAGCCTGCAGCCTTCTGGAATATACAGAGCAGTAATCAAGAATAAATAGCTGTTTTTCCCTTTCTAAAATCCTCATTTAATAACTTTTATCTGGAACCACAATGCTTATAGTTCCCCAAAATATAAACAAATTGATTTAACTTTGTGAATGCAAATAAATTTATTTTATTTATTTATCACCCTAAACCCCACACCAGTCCTACTGAAGCTGAGTGACTGTAGTAACTTGTGATACTGAGTTATGTGGTGACTTCTGTCGGAGCAACAGAAAAGCTTCCAGCTTGTTGTGTGATTTGTGCTGCCTGGTCAATATAGCAGTGTCTCCTCCACAACCATACCATATGCATAACTAAAATAATCAGCTGGTTAACGCACATACAAAACACTGGAGGAGCTCAGCAAATCGGGCAGCATCTACGGAAGAAAATGGAGAGTCAATGTTTTAGGTTGAGACCCATCATCTATCAGAAAGATAGTGGATGATAGCCAGTATAAAAAGGTAGAGGGAAGGGGTGCAGCGGAAGCTGGTAGGTGATTGGTGGATCCAAGTGAAGGGTTGGGGTTGACGGGCAGATAGGGGAGAGAAGAGTGGGAGTGCCACTGGAAGCTGGGAGAAGATGGATGGCCTGAAGGTGATGCAATCTAACAGGAAAGGAGGGTGGAAAACTGAATAAAGGGAGAAAGGTGTTCAGAGAGAGGAGAGTAGTGGGGGAGGAGAACTAGTGGAGGAGTGCATGGGAGGATGAGTTATTGGGAAGCGTAGAGGAGGAGAAAAAGGTAAGGTAATGGAGGCTAGGTAGATTAGGAGGGGAGATAAAAGGGACAGAAAAGAAATAGTTACTAAAAGTTGGAGAACTCAAATGTTCATACCACCAGGTTGCAAGCTGTCCAGCTGAAATAAGAGGTACCATTTCTCCAGCTTGCACTTAGCTTCAAATTAGCAATTGAGAAGGCTGAGGACCAGCATGTTGTTATGGGAGTGGGAGAAAGAATTAAAATGTCTGGCAAGCATGAGATCCAGATGGCCATGATGGATGGAATGAAGGTGCTCGGCGAAGTGGTCACCCAGTCTGTGTCCAATCTTACTAATGTAGAGGAGGCCACAATGGGAGCAAAGGATGCAATCAGTGATGTTGGGGGATATGCATGTGAAAGACTGCCTCACCTGCATAGACTGTTTAGGGCCCTGGATGGTGGTGAGGGAAGACATGCAAGGACAGGTGTTATACCTTTTACAGTTACAGTGGAAAGTGTTGTGGAGGAAAAATGGTATGAGGGAAGGACGGGTGGACTAGGGAGTCTGGAGAGAGTGATCCCTCCAGAAAGTGAAAAAAAGGGGAGGGGACGATGTAGCTGAATAGTTGTGAAGAATGATACGCTAAGTGAGTAGGTGATTTGTTGGTAGGTGTGAATGAGAAGAGTTCTATTCTTGCTTTTCCTGGGGACGGATGGGGTAAGGGCAGAAATGTGGGAAACAGAAATTATGTATTGAGGGCACTATGAATAACAGTGGGGGGGGGGGAAGGGGCGTGAATGCTCTGTTTTCTGGCAAAGGAAGCGATCTCAGAAGTGCTGGAGTGGAAGGTTCCTACTGAGAACAGATGGAGGTGGAGGAATTGAGAAAAAGGAATGGCATCCCTGCAAGTGACAGGGTGAGAGGAGATGTATAGTACAGTAGTAGCTGTGGGCGTCAGTAGGTTCGTAGTAGATGTTAGTGGTGAGTTTTACTAGCCTAAGTTTGAAAATTGTACTTCTTGCACACTATGAAACTGGCCTCCTTAATTATTTGAATGACATATAGGGTTATATTTGTAGTACATATTCAGAGATGGACTTATTATACTTTTAATAATGAATGTGCAATGAAAACATCATCTACAGGTGGATAAAGCAATTTTGAGAACAAATAGATATTTTTATTCTGGTGTTTTTCATAAAGGGCTGGTGAATATGTGAAATTTCAATGGACTATACTCAACACATTTTATAGACCTTGATAAAGTTTCCTTATTAACATACATGAAAACAGAAACTCTTAAGGTATTATTGGACAGCACTTCATCAAATATGCATTCCTGCTATTAGTAACTGCAAAAAAAAAAGCACACCATTTTAGGATAAAACCATTAAATTTTGTAGAACCTGGCATCTCAAAGCATAAATGTACATTATTATAGTTTTATACTCTTTATGAATATATAAATACTTTTGAAAGCCTGTTGGAGTCCAGAATGTGGCCTGTGAGTGAATTGGCATAATAATGGATCTTTAGTGCACCCCTATGCTATTGTCAAGCAATTGCACAAAGAAATCAGTGTACGCAAGTTTCAATCCTTATTTTGTGAAGCTGTTTTCTGAGGCTATTGAATTTCATGATTAATTTTTAGATGGAGTTAATCTTTGATCATTACCTATTTAATTTTAATAAAAGTAAGAAAATGCTAATAAATCAAAATATTTATATGACCAATGCACTGAATTATTGTTAATCATTTGCAGTTGTAGAAAGAGAATCGCAACCTCTTCAAATACTGAGACATAGTTTTGCAAAATCAAATTTTCCCAAAGATTTATAACATAATATTTTCACTTCCAAAATTTCCTTAAAATATTCAGTTTCCAGTTAATTTGTGTGGCTGATAACTTGCTAATTATTTTACCTAACAATGTACAGTTTTCTTTTGTAACATAGAGAAGTAACTGATGTCAAAAGGTAATTCATGATATTTAGAGAAATATCAGTGAATTTCAGAATCAAATTTAGTATTCATTTGTATTCATGTTTACTTATAATATTAAGGAATTGATTCACTTGGATCAATGACAGCTCAGAGATTATAGCATGTAGCTTTTGGATGGTGAAACAAGTTCCTGCTATTTTACAGAACTGCTGAATCAAGGAAACAAAGATCATCCTTTTTATTTAGTTTTAAAATGAATTCCCCCTGTGAACATTTTGGCTTTTCAGTATTTGAGGGATTAACTGACCTTCCGACTGCATCTATATTTCTTTAACCTGTCTCCATGGTGAAGTCATTCTGGGAATAAAGTCGCCAGAAGATAAAGAGCCGATTGGATGTTCTTTCAGCCAATACTGCTGGTGATCATTTGCATATCATCTGATCTGGGTGCTCTGAAGAGCCTAGGAATGCCTAAAAATGGTGGTTGTTCTTTTCACATCTGAACAAACGAGTCTCATTATCTTTCCTGTGAAAATCTGGCCAAGAGTGCTCTTTGGAGAAGAAACCTGACAAAGTACATAACAACAATGCAGCAAATCTCCACTTAACTCTCGAGTGTCAACGTGCCATTTCTGGCAACACATTCCAAAATAGTGAAGGATTAGAATTTCCCGCTTTTTGTGCAAAGGAACATTCTTTTCACTCAGTGATTCAATGGGAAATAGTTTTAGAAAACTAAAGAGATGCTAACTGTCCTGTTATTTCTTTAATGTTTGCCTAAACCCAACCTTATGAAATAATATTTATGTGTCTGATTGTTCAAGCTTAGTGTGATTAATTCAATAGTCATACAAATGTAATCTACACTTACTTAGCTTCCCTACCCATACTTCCACAAATTCCTGTTTAAAAACCAATCTAATCACCTCTAATCTAAGCTGTAAATGCTACAAACCAGAAATATAATTTTAATGGAAGAACTCTGAGAGGGGAAACTTGTGATGAAGAAAAAAAACCAACAGCAAATTGATTCAAAATTAGGTAAACTATCAGCATTACAAGCAATAGTTTCTGGTTTTCAGCAGGCCAATATCTTTTTTGCTGGGGTTCTGTGTTGGGTCTTGCACTAGCATCCTGTGAGTGGAATAGGGCAAAGGGTAACATTGCAGTACACCAAACATCCCTTAAGGGGCAACTGGGAAAATGGATGTAACCGCTTGAAGGAAATAGTCTCGTGGGACAGAAAATTGCTTTGTGGCCTTGCGATTTCCTTTTCAATGTTTTCAGTTTTTCAAGGCTAGCCTTGAGCAGAAAAAAATGACAAAAAGCTCAGCGGGTGGTATGAACTAGTATCACATGTCCCTGAATTAGTTGATTTGGGCTTTGTTCCTTAGTTCAGAGGCATGGGTGTAAAATCTTGGTTGATAATTCAGTGCAGTAATGTCAGCTTTTTGTCAGAGAAGCCATTGTTATGAGGGAGCATTAAAACTAAGGTCTTAGCTGCTTTTCAGATGAATGTAAAGCATTCCATTGAACAATTTTGATGATGAGAAGTATTTTGCAATTGGTATATTGGTAAATTGGTTTACTATTGTCACATATACCAAGGTACAGTGGAAAATTTGTCTTGCATATTGTCCACACAGATAAATACATTACAACAGTGCATTAAGTTAGTATAAACAATAACAGTGTGAAATAAAGTGTTACAGTACACAGAAAGTGTAGTGCAGGTTGACAGCAAGGTGCAGGATCACAATGAGGTAGATTGTAAGGTGAAGAGTCCAGCTTATCAGACTAGGGAACCAATCAATAGTCTTAAAGATGCTGCCCTTGAGCCTTGTGATATGTGCTTTCATGCTTTTGAATTTTTTGACTGATGGGAAGAAAAAGAAAAGAGAATATCTGGGTGAGTGGGGATCACTGATTATGTTGGTTGCCATACTGAAGGAGAGTTCATGGAGGGGAGGCTGGTTTCCGTGATGTGCTCTGCGGTTTATTGTGGTCGTAGTCAGAGCAGTTGTCATACCAAGACACAATGCATGCGGTAGGATGCTTTCTATGATGCATCAATAAAAATAGGTGAGGTGGCCACCATCCCCTTCTTGACATCAATGACCAGCTCTTTTATTTTGCTAACATTGAGGGAAAGGTTGTTTTTAAAAAAAAGATCTAGTGTTTTCTAGTCATATATGATGAATAAACTCTCCTCGGGCTTCCAGCTGGGTACAGGTATCAATTATAACCAACGTTTCGATAACAAACTCTGCTATCTTCAATCATGATGATTGCCCAAGCATTATCCCTGATGAAGATAGCAGAGTTTGTCATTGAAATGTCGGTTATAATTGATACCTGTACCCGGCTGGAAGCCCGAGAAGAGTTTACTCAGAAAGGTTGTTGTCATGACAACATATCACTAGGCTCTCTATCTCCTTCCTGCATCTCTATTTGAGTTACGGTCCTCTAGAGTGGTATTATCTGCAAACTTCTGGTACTACTAAATTGATACCACTAAAACAGGTTACCTTAATGTTATCACATTGCTAACTATGGAATTTTGTGTTTAAGTATGTATTTCCTTGCAGTACAACACTAACCACACTTTAAAACTTCATCATTAACTGCAAGATGTTCTCTTGCAAATGCACAGCTGAAACATGGAGGTTATTCAGGGACCACTTGCTTCATCAGCATGGAGTTAAGGATAGGTTTGTCTCATTGAGACAGGGTAAATATGGTAGGGTAAATGAACCTCAGTTGAGGGTAGAGGTGGAACATTTAGTCAAGGGAAAGAAGGAAACTTAAGTTTAGGAAACTAAAATCAGACAGTGCTGTTGAGAATTATAAAGGAGCTTAAGAAGGAACTTAGGAGAGCTAGAATGGGACATGAAAAGATCTTGGAAAATAGGATTACAGAAAACTTGAGGCAGTGTTGGTAGGGAAGGTCTTCAATGAATACTTTGCTTCAGTTTTCACCAGGAAAAGGGACTTTGACAAATGAAGTTCACTGTAGAACAGGCTAATATGATGGATCAGATTAAGGTTAAAGGTAGTGCTTCTGAAAAACATTAGGATTGATAAGCCCTGGGCCAGATAGGATATAGTCCAGTTACTACAGGAAGTGAGGAAAGAGATTGCTGGAGCATTGATAATGAGCTTTGTGTTTTCCCTGGCCACATGAATGGTACCAGAGGACTGGAGGATGAGAAGTAATGTTCTGTAATTCAAGAAAGGTCATAGGGATAATTCTGGGAATTATAGACCATTAAGTCTTACATCAGTGGTGGGGAAACTATTGAAGTGGATTCTTAGGGATAGGGTTTCCAAAAATTTGGAGAGGCATAATCTTATTAGGGATTGTCAGTATGGCTTTGTGAGGGCAATCCTGATTGAGTTTTTTGAAGAGGTGAAAAAAAAATTGATGAAGACAGAGTGGCGGATATGGTGTATATGGATTTTAGAAGGATGTTTGACAAGGCTGATCTTGGTAGGCATATCCAGAAAGTCATGAGGCACGGACTCAATGGAAACTTGGCTGAATGTATTCAGAATTGATTTCCCACAGAAGAAAGGGAGTGGTAGTAAATGGAGCATAGTCTAAACATGAGAGGTTCTGCAATGCTGGAAATCTAAAGCAACACACACACACACACACACACACACACACAATGTTGAAGGAATTCAGTACATCGGGCAGCATCTACAGAGGGGAATTGTCACCATTTTGGACTGAGATCGTTTGTAAGGACTGGAAAGGAATGGGGTAGAAGCCAAAAGAAGGTGGGGAAGGGGAACAAATTGGCAGGTGATAGGTGAGACCAGGTGAGAGGGAAGGTAGGTGAGTTTATCAGTCCATTTGGTTACCCTCCCACCCCTTCTCTTCTCATCTGTCAATCACCTCTCTCTGGATCCCCTCCTCCTTTGATTTTTTCCATGGTCCACAGGCCTCTCCTATCAGATTTCTTCTTCTTAAGCCCTTTCCCTCTTCTACCTATCCTTCTCAGCTTCACCAACCTACCTTCCCCCTCACCTATCTGACCTATCACTTGTCAGCTTGTATTCCTTCCCCTCCCTCGCCTTCTTATTTCGACCTCTTATCCTTTTCTTTCCGGTCCTGATAAAGGGTTTCGGCCCAAAACATCAACTGGTTATTCTCCCTCCTTAGGCGTTGCTTGATTTGCAGAGTTCCTCCAGCAATTTGTTTATGAAGCATATTCAGCCTGGAGGTTGGTGGCTAATGATGTTTTGCAAGTACAGTACCTGTTCTGGAACCCCCGCTCTTTAAGATTTTTATAAATGACTTGGATGAGAAAGTGGAGGGGTGGATTAATCAGTTTGCAGATAACATTAAGATTGGAGGTGTTGTGGTTAGTGTCGAAGGTAGTCAAAGGTTACAAGTTGATATAGACAGGATGCAGAGTTGGACAAAGAAGTGCCAGACAGAGTTCAATCTGTAAATGTGTAAAGTGATATACTTTGCAAGATTGAACCTGAAGACAAAGTGCATTATTAAAGGCAGGATTTCTAGCAGTGTGGAGGGCCAGAGGGATTTTGGGGTTCAAGTCCATAGATCCCTCAAATTTACTACATGTGCTGATAGGGTGGTTATGAAGGCACATGGTGTTCTGGGCCTCATTAGTCGGGAGACAGGGTTCATGAACTGTGAGTTAATGTTGCAGCTCTATAAAACTCCGGATAGACCACTTTTAGACTATAGTGTTCAGTTCGCCTCATTATAGGAAGGATGTGGAAGCTTCAGAGGTGGTGGAGAGGAGGTTTACCAGAATGCTAGCTAGATTAAAGAACATGTCTTATGAGGAAAGATTTAGTGAGCTAAAGGTTTTCTCTTTGGAGTGACGGAGAATGAGAGGTGAATTGATAGGGGTGAATAAAATTATGAGACACAGAGTGGATAGTCAGCACTTTTTTGCCCAGGGCAGCAAAGGCCAATACCACAGGACATTTGTTTAAGGTGAATGGAGGAAAGTTTAGGGGAGATGTCAAAGGCAGTTTTTAAAGAAAAAAACACAGTAGTGTGGCCCTGGAATGCACTGCTGGGAATGGTAATATAAGCTGATAAAATAGAGACATTTAAAAGACTCTTAGATACGGACATAGGTGTAAACAAAATAGATGGGTACAGACTGTATAGGAAGGAAGGATTAGATTGACCATTGAGAATATGACGCCAGCAACACCAGAGACCAACACGACAAATGGTGACATCCTGCAGACAGTTCACAAAACTACTTCTCCTCCTTCTTGTTTTAAATATACTTCTACTACTAATCTGTGCATGCTTGGAGACTGTAATTTATATTTTGATAATGTGTTTTTGGGCTGACTGAACGATCTGTTGCTTTTGCAAGGGAATTTGGCATGGTTGAGAGCAAGGTTGAAAATGGGGTGTGTGGCCTAATGGTGGAACTCGAACCCATGAACAGCTCCGATTTTCAACCAACTCACCAATTAAAACATTGAGAAAGATTGAAATCAATGAGGAAAAGAGCAGAAAAGGAGCAGGTGTTCAGCACTGTCTGCCTGCATTTGACTGGTCTCCCTCTCCCTCTCATTCGCTGCTGCTGGGGCAAAGTGCAGGAGTCTTGGGTCTTGGGCAAGGTTTGATCAGCGCGGTTTGTGGATTTTTTTTAAGAGAACTCTGCAGTTGATATTTCTAGTTCGTGGTTACTCCTTTTCTCTATTGCTATTTTGCACAATTTTGATTGGGGTAGACTGGCTTTGTGGCCTGCAGTCAACAACAACACAATGCTAAATGGAACTGAACTGAACATTCCTAGGCTGTTTCAAGGACTCTGCGATTTGACGTTTAATATTCTGTGTGTTATTCGCTCGTTTTTGCCTTTTGCATGGATCTGTTGTTCTTTTTTATTGCATGTTGAGTGTTTTGATGTTTTCTTTGAATGGGTTCCATGGTGTTTCTTTTATCGTGGCTGTCTGCAGAAAGACGAGTCTCAGAGTTGTATACTGCATACATACTTTAAGAATAAAAATACTTTGATTTTGAGTAGGTTTAATATTTATTGTCTGAGTATCTTCATAGAACCTTTATAATGATCCTCTGAATGGTGACACTTCGTGAGATAGTTGCAAAGTTGAGCAGATCAGGATATCTTCCCTGTGTGATATTGGTTCACGTAGCAGGGAGAAAAAGTATTAAGGGACATGCTGATCTTAATAACTAATCTTTTGTTTTTCAAATAAGATGCATTAAAATTGCTTACATTTTTAAAATTAAAACAGATATGATTTGTTAAGTCTGGTGTTACAGTACATTATAAAGCAAGCTGTGCACAGTCAAAATGTAAGGTGCAATTTTAGACCAACAATAGAAGAAACTATGCAATGCAGAACAACAAGAAATTTTTGACAGGGAATCCATGCAATTTAACTTGAGCCATATGTGTGTGAAATTAGTTTGGTTTCCTTCAGTCCAATTCTCAGTGGTAGTATATCTATAACAAATGTGATTTATTTGTCATTCAAAGAGACTACATGGCTAGCTATCGAAATAGAAAAGTCTTACAGGTGATCCAAGCTACAATGTCAGAGTTGATGCAGAAGAAATTCAACTTTGCAGTTGTTCTAAAGATCATTGTGTACAAGAAGTACCATGTTTTATTTTGTTGATTGTTTCAATGCACAATCTCTGTCACCAACCTCATGTCAGCTCTGCAAACAGTGCAACGACTGGTGAAATCAAGCAAAAACAAAGCTCAATTTCCTATCTGGTCAACTTGCCAGAATTAATACAGTATAAGTCACTTCAAATAGTGCAATGGGGATATACAAAAATTATCTATTTGTATTCAATTTTTAATAATTTAATTTTTAGCAACTTCCCAATTGTGTAATATTTACAAACTAATCTTATTTTAATCAATAAGATCAAATAATCCAAATTAAGAATTAGCCACCAATAAACTACACATTCAGATTTTTCAGATCATTTTTGAACTAGTTTTTTCATGGCCTTTTCTACATCACAATTAATTTGTTTCCTTGCAGAAATCTCATTGATTCGAACTTACTTCAGTACCATGTCTATTGTGCCAAATGAGTGCCCAGTACTTCAATATTATAAACAGAAGAAAATTTGCAGATACCGGACATAGACAGACAGACAGACACTCACACACAATGCTGGAGGAACTCATCTATGGGGGGAGGGGAAGAGTAGAATGATGTTTTGAGAAAAAAAGATAAGGACTCAGAGTAAGGAGGTGGGGGGCAGGGGAAGAAAAAACACAAGAAGATAGGTGAAACCTGCGGGAGCACAAAGGGGTGAAGTAAAGAGCTGGAAAGTTAATTGGTGAAAGAGATACAGGGCTGGAGAAAGAGGAATCTGATAGGAGAGAACAGAAGGCCATGGAAGAAAGAAAAGTGGGAGAAGCACCAGAGGGAGGTGATGGGCAGGCAAGGAGATAAGGTGAGAGAGGGAAACAGGAATGGGGAATGCTGGTTGGGGGGACATTAGCGGAAGTTTGAGAAATCGATGTTCATGCCATCAGATTGGAGGCTACCCTAATGGAATACAACGAATACAAGGTATTGCACCTCCAACCTGAGTGTGGCATCATCATGGCAATAGAGGAGGCTATGGACTGACATGACTCCTCCAACCTGAGTGCGGCCTCATCTTGTTTCTCTTGTCCTCATCTACCACCCCAGAAGCCTCCAAATCCAGCACACAATTCTCCATAACTTCTGCCATCTCCAACAGGATCCCACCACCAAGCATATCTTTCCCTCCCCCCCCCACACCCACCCAACTTTCTGCTTTCCACAGGGATTGCTTCTACGCGACTCCTTGTCTATTCATCTCTCCCCACTTATCTCCCTTCTGGCACTTATCCTTGCAAGTGGGACAAGTGCTACACCTGCCCCTACACCACCTCCCTTGCTACCATTCAGGGCACCAAATAGTCCTTCCAGGTGAGGTGACACTTCACCTGGATTCTGTTGGGGTCATCTAATGTTTCCGGTGCTCCCAATGTGGCATCCTGTAAATCAGTGAGACCCAGCATAGATTAGGAGATCGCTTCACCAAGCACCTACGCTCTGTCCACCACGAAAAGCAGGGTCTCCTGGGGACCATCCATTTCAATTCTACATCCCATTCCCATCCTGTCATGTCAGTCCATAGACGACTCTACTGCCATGATGAGGCCATACTCAGGTTGGAGGAGCAACACCTTGTATTCTATCTGGGTAACCTCCAATCTGATGGCATGAACATCGATTTCTCGAACTTCCAATAATGCCCTTCCCCCTTACCATTTCGATTTCCCTCTCTCATCTTATCTCCTTGCCTGCCCATCACCGCCTTCTGGTGCTTCTCCCCCTTTTCTTTCTTCCATGGCCTTCTGTCCTCTCCTATCAGATTCCCCCTTCTCCAGTCCTGTATTTCTTTCACTAATCTACTTCCCAGCTCTTTACTTCACTTCTCCATCCCAAACCTCCCAGTTTCACCTATCACCTTATGTTTTTCGCTCTCCTCCCCCACCTTCGAACTCTGACTCCTCACCTTTTTTTCTCCAACCCTAATGAAGGGTCTTGGCCCGAAACGTCGACTGTACTATTTTCCATAGATGCTGCTTGGCCTGCTGAGTTCCTCCAGCATTGTGTGTGTGTGTGTGTGTGTGTGTGTGTGTGTGTGTGTGTGTGTGTGTGTGTGTGTGTTACTTCAATATCATATGCATTTTTGTTATAACCTGTGAATGACAAATTCAATCTGAACCAGCAAAATGTAATAGAGCTATTGTTACTTTCAGGTATAAAAATGAACAGAATTATTCTGGAACAAATTTTCATAAATCTTATGAATGATTTTTATACCCACATTGCCTGTATCTCATTGCAATACTATGTTTCTGTTGTTAGAATTGAAATACCCCATTTGGTAGTGAACCTGAGATTGAGCTGTTAGGCTTGAGTGTAGGCATCTTGCTGACAGCTGTCCCTATAGCAGACAGCTTCATTAAACCTCATTAAGTCATCATCTTTCTGCCCTGCTTCCAACCTCCCCATTCTTAATTTTGTCTACAGTTTTCCTTAGTGCTCCTCTTTGTATTGTTTTTACTATATTTTCATGTCTTTTGTCTGAATTATAAGTAACAAATGCAGCAACTATATACCTTGTTTATTCCCTATTTATTTGTTAAGTTACTTTCTTGGTTTTAATTTCACTTTTAAGTTGAAATAATCTCTTAAATCAGGAAGCACAAAATGTATTTCTGAAGCAAGTTCAAAAAATATACTTCCCAGGAAACAAAGATTTAACTTGGATTATGGAAAGATTACTTTTATATACTTATTCTGAATTTTAGAAGCAATGACAAATTGATTATGGTGGGCAATGAGCAAATCACAAGAAAGTAATGACAGGACATCTTTGCAGAATGCCTGCTCTCAAGCTACAATATATCTGTCACCACAAGCAGAATAGTATGAATGATCGACACACACTTGAAAATGCAAATATGCCTACATTTGTAATTATAGAACAACATAGTGAATAATGTAAATCAACTACTTTTAGAAATATTGCAAATATTACAGTATACTGTTCCCTGATGATCTATGGCTTTGTCAGCTTTCCTACCTTAGAAGTGCTGTATCTATAAACTAGCTCACTAAAAATTCTAAGAAACTTCAAATTCTGCTGAGTGAGTAGAAAGGGGGCAGCAAGGAGGGCAAGGAGGAAAGAATTGTAGTTCTCATGGCTTGCAGAGTTCTGCAAGATTTTTTATATATTATTTTCACTTTTCATTCTTAAACTGATCCAAATGAACATCATATATACTTAAAAAAGTAAAGTTGATGCAGCAATTTCAACCAAGCAGTCAAAAAAACAGTGAAAATAGTGAGGAAAAATTCTAGTTATCACTACATCCCTGATAGTTAGAAGTCCAGCAATTGTCAGCCACTCAAATGGAGACTACAAAATAAGAATAAAAATAGAAAATATTGGAAAATGCTGCAAAAATACTTAACTGGTCAGGTAACATTTATAGAGACAGGAGATGATTTAATATATTAAGTTGCCAACTGTTCTTCAAAAGTAAGGAAAGTACAGAAGCCTCCAAGTTTTTAGTTGCAGAGAAGGGAGAGGAGTGATGAGAATGAGAAGGAATTTCTGTGATAGGGTCAAGATCAACAAACACATTGATATAAATAGTAATGCTGTCAACTGAGAGTGGGTGCCATCTTGTTGGTTGCAAATGATCTGTTTGGAAGTGATGTAAATAGGAGATGTCCTAATTCATTAACTTATATTTACGTTTTTTCTATCTATGTGCACTTCCTTTAGACAGGTCACTTTCAATTAACAATAAAAACCTTCTCTCAGCTCACAACACCATCATTTGCCTAATATCCCTATCAAAGGCATTCCCTTTGTCCTCACCAAGCTTTTTTCTGTAACTGAAATGATACTTATTTCCTAACTTGGACTAATTCAAAATGGCCATTAATCTGAAATAGTAGATCTTTTTCTCTTTCCGTAGATGTTGCCTAACATACAGTGCCTACAAAAGGCATTCAACTCCCTTGGAAGTCTTCATGTTTTATTGTTTTACAACATTGAATCATAGTGGATTTAATTTTGTTTTTTTTTGGCACTGATGAACAGAAAAGATTCTTTTGTGTTAAGGTGAAACAAATTTCTACAAATTGGTCTAAATTTAATACAAATATAAAACAAAAAATAATTGATTGTATAATTACCCACCCTTTCAAGCCAGTATTTAGTAGATGCACCTTTGGCAGCAATTATAGCCTTGAATCTGTGTAAATAGGTCTCTATCAGCTTTGCACATCTGGACCCTGCAAATTTTCCCCATTCTTTATATAACTGCTCAAGTTCTATCAGATTGCATGGGGATTGTGACTGAATAGCCCTTTTCAAGTCCGGCTGCAAACTGTCAATTAGATTGAGGTTTGGACTCTGACTTGGCCACTCCAGGATATTAACCTTGTTATGTTTAATCCACTTCTGTATAGCTTTGGCTTTATGCTTGGGGCCATTGTCTTGCTGGAAAACAGATCTTCTCCCAAGTTGCAGTTCTCTTGCAGACTGTATCAGGTTTTCCTCCAGGATTTCCCTGTATTTTGCTGCATTCATTTTACCCTCTACCTTCACAAGCCTTCCAGGGCTTGCAGCAGTGAAGCATCCCCACAGCACGATGCAGCCACCACCATGCTTCATGGTAGGGATGGTGTGTTTTTGAAGATGTGTGGGTTTAGCTTATGCCAAACATAGCACTTAGTCTGATGGCCAGAGTGCCCAATTTTGATTTCATCAGACTATAGAACCTTCTTCCAGCTGACTTCAGAGTCTCCCACATGCCTTCTGGCAAACTCTAGCCAACACTCACAACACGCTGGAGGAACTCAGCAGGTCGGGCAGCATCTGTGGAAATGATCAGTCAACGTTTCGGGCCGGAACCCTTCGTCAGGACTGAAGAGGGAAGGGGCAGAGGCCCTATAAAAAAGGTGGGGGGAGGGTGGGAAGGAGAAGGCTGGTAGGTTCCAGGTGAAAAACCAGAAAGGGGAAAGACAAAGGGGTGGGGGAGGGGAAGCAGGGAGGTGATAGGTAGGAAAAGTGAAGAAGGAATGGGGAAAACACAATGGGTAGTAGAAGGAGGCATGACGGAGGTGATAGGCAGCTGGGGGAGGGGGCAGAGTGAAATAGGGATAGGGGAAGGGAATTACTGTAAGTTGGAGAATTCCATGTTCATACCAAGGGGCTGGAGACTACCTAGGCGGTATATGAGGTGTTGCTCCTCCAACCCGAGTTTAGCCTCATCATGGCAGTAGAGGAGACCATGTATGGACATATCCGAATGGGAATTGGAAGCAGAGTGCCCCCTCCCCCAGCTGCCTATCACCTCCCTCATGGTCCTGCCTCCTTCTACTACCCATTGTGTTTTCCCCTATTCCTTCTTCACCTTTCCTGCCTATCACCTCCCTGCCTCCCCTCCTCCACCCCTTTATCTTTCCCCTTACTGGTTTTTCACCTGGAACCCACCAGCCTTCTCCTTCCCACCCTCCCCCCGCCTTCTTTATAGGGCCTCTGCCCCTTCCCTCTTCAGTCCTGACGAAGGGTTCCAGCCCGAAACATTGACTGATCGTTTCCACGGATGCTGCCCGACCTGCTGAGTTCCTCCAGCAAGTTGTGAGTGTTGCTTTGACCCCAGCATCTGCAGAGTATTTTGTGTTTAAAACTCTAGCCAAGATGCATGTGAGTTTTTTTTTCCAACAGTGGCTTTCTCTTTGCCACTCTCCCATAACGCTGTATCTGGTGAAGCATCATTTGACTTTCAATTATCAGTGGTTAATACTATCAAAAAGAGTATAGAAATTAAGGTGTATTTAAATCAAGAAGGTGAAATTTGTCTAATTAATCGCAGTTCTTTTGATTACCCGCAAGTTAGAACTTTATTCTGCAACTCCAAACTGATAGAAATATTAGGGCTATTTTGGACATGTCTACCTTGTGTAAATAGTGAATTTGTTACTATTTTCATAAGATGCAATTATTTTCAAATAAATGCACTTAGCCAGGTGTAAATAACGCTTTACCTTTATTTATTTGTTTACTAAATCCCTCAAATTCATATATTTGTTAATTTAGAGATTTAACAGAACCATGTTCAATACTGCCTTATGAAAACAGTACTGAACATAGCTCAGTTAAATCTCCAAGTGAACAAATATATGATTTGATGGAATTAGTCAATAGATAAATAAATAAATAAAGGTAAAGTCTTACTCGCATCAGGCCAATCCCATTTATTTGAAAATAATTTGCATAACCTTTTGCTGATACCCAGACTGTGCTAGACAGGGTCAAATTCACTTACTTATGGATCTGAGGACCAACCAGTCACAATTCAATTGCAATGCCATTGGTAACATTCTAGTAATAGGTTTCCAATTTTGTTCATAAGCCGCAGAATGAAGAGTGGCAAGAGAGGAAACGAAGAAAAGTCTATTTTAAATTGGGCATGATAACGTCACAAATTTTCAATTGTATTTTCTAGAATAAGCTTAAAGCATTACATCTATTAAATGCTTATCTTAGGCATCAATTTCTTAAGATATTTGGACAGAAAGTTGCCTAACTCCATAATTAAAAAATAATGCTAGAAGTTTTAGGATGATCACAACCACAAGATACAGGAGCAGAAGTAGGCCATTCAGCCCATCGAATCTGCTCTGCCATTCAATCATGGGCTGATCCAATTCTTCCAGTCATCTCCACTCCCCTGCTTTCTCTCCATACCCTTTGATGCCCTGGCTAATCAAGAACCTATCTATCTCTGCCTTAAATGCACCCAATGCCACTTGTGGCAACAAATTCCACAGATTTACCACCCCCTGACTATAGTAATTTCTCCGCATCTCTGTTCTAAATGGACGTCCTTCAATCCTGAAGTCGTGCCCTCTTGTCCTGGGCTCCCCTACCATGGGAAATAACTTTGCTATATCTAATCTGTTCAGGCCGTTTAACATTTAGAATGTTTCAATGAGATCCTCCCCTCATTCTCCTGAACTCCAGGGAATACAGTCCAAGAGCTGCCAGACGTTCCTCATATGGTAACCCTTTCATTCCTGGAATCATTCTCATGAATCTTCTCTGAACCCTCTCCAATGTCAGTATATCCTTTCTAAAATAAGGATCCCAAAACTGCACATAATACTCTAAAGGCTGATTTATACTTGTGCGTGCTAGCTTGCGCTGCAGCCTACGCAAGTGGGCTACGCCGTTGTGAGTATTTATACTTGTGTGTTGATGTGTCTGTGTCGCTCTGCAATTCACCGCCAAAACACTAGTTGGCGGTGGGGTTTCTATGCCACTGTGTTGCGTTTCTTCATGTTGAAACTCAACACGAAGAAACTCAAACTTCAAACAATGGCGACTGAAACTGAAGCAGGGTGAATTTTCTGTGCTTGTCCGGCCACTGAGAGACATGGACAAGGAAATGCATTTCAAATATTTTCGGAGTCAGCAGGTAGATTTGACGATTTGGTTCATCGTCTCCAACCATTTATTTTGCATCCATGTACTCACAGTATACTCAGAGACTGGCAATCACCATTCGAGTTTTAGCTTCAGGTGGAAGTCAACAGACTGTAGCAGCTAGCTACAAACTGGCGTCAAGCACAGGGTCCTCCATAATTTCGGAGGTCTGTAAAGCTCTATGGAAAGCACTTCAGCCAGAGTTCCTTCCCCGCCCTTCAGTTGCCCAATGGGAAGCTATTGCAGCGTAGGAGGAAATGCGATGCTACCAAGCAGACCAATCACAGTTGTTGCGATCTGTGTTGCCGTGACGCGTAGTTACATTTTGGGAGAGGTGTGCGTTAGGCTACGGTGTAGGGATCCGCGTAGGCACTGCATAGGGTTCGTGGCTACGCCGTACCTACGGCATCGACTTGACGTACAAGTATAAATCAGCCTTAAGTGTAGTCTCATGAGTGCCTTATTGAGCCTCAGCATCACATCCCTGTTCTTATATTCTATACCTCTAGAAATGATTGCCAACATTGTATTCGCCTTCTTCACCACTGACTCAACCTGGAGGTTAACCTTTAGGGTATCCTGCACAAGGACTCCCAAGTCCCTTTGCATCTCTGCATTTTGAATTCTCTCCCCATCTAAATAATAGTCCGCCTGTTTATTTCTTCCACCTAAGTGCATGACCATACACTTTCCAACATTGTATTTCATTTGCCACTTCTTTGCCCATTCCCCTAAGCTATCTAAGTCTCTCTGCCGGCTCTCTGTTCCCTCAACACTACCTGCTCCTCCACCTATCTTTGTATCGTTGGCAAATTTAGCCACAAATCCATTAATCCCATAGTCCAAATTATTGACATACATCGTAAAAAGCAGCGGTCCCAACACCAACCCCTGTGGAACTCCACTGGTAACCGGCAGCCAGCCAGAATGGGATCCCTTTATTCCCACTCTGTTTTCTGCCGGTCAGCCAATGCTCCACCCATGCTACTAACTCCCCTGTAATTCCATGGGATCTTATCTTGCTAGGCAGCCTCATGTGCAGTACCTTGTCAAAGGCCTTCTGAAAATCCAAGTACGCCACATCTATTACATCTCTCTTGTCTACCCTGCTTGTAATTTCCTCAAAAAATTGCAGTAGGTTAGCCAGGCAGGATCTTCCATTCAGGCAACCATGCTGGCTTCAGCCTACCTTGTCATGTGCCTCAGGTCCTCCGTAATCTCATCCCTAACAATCGATTCCAACAACTGATGTCAGGATGTAGTGGCAATTTTAGATTTAGAAGCTGTAAGTTCCATCAAATGATACATTGTTTGTCTCTTCATGTAGAAGAAGATAAACTCTATTGTGCCAGATATCTTTAATGAGTCATATTTATTAAATTAGTATGAAATCTATTTGTTTGGAAAATGTTGCTACTTGGCAAATGTGCTGAACTTACTGAGGTGTACTATGAGAGCTTTGATTCTTCGTTTAATACTTCTAGAGAGGTTACTTACAGAATTACAAGGGTAATAAATGGTGAATAAGGAGACAGATGGTTATGGTCTCTGTGAGATAACAGAAAAATCATTAATGTGGCAATGTTCTGAATTTCAAAGATTCAAAGCACATTCATTATCAAAGATTATATAAATTACACACCTTGAAATGTGTCTGCTTACAGGCAGCCACAAACCTGAACCAGCATCCCGAACCAGATCTGCTTCCAGAGCAGCTGAAGTATGCCCAAATCTTGGTCCCCAGTTCATCTCAGCAGACACGCACTGCAGCCAGATCAGTTCGCAGCCTCAGTGCCCCAGAGAAAGGAATAAACACTCACCAGAGAGCAATCAAAATTAGCCTGACCCTTTCTCTTGTACCCAACATTCGAGCTTTCCAGTCTATTGGGACCTGCATTTAAATTGTCCAAGCACCAGGTAGTGCCACATCCTAGGACCTGGATCCCTGCGCCCCGATATGCTTGGGCCGCCCCGCCCAAAGCCGTTCTTGATCTCACCGAATTGGCTCGGTGCTTGGAGCGATCCAATTTCGCATTTAGGTTAGGTGGATGGGAATTGAGATTCTTCTGCATCAATTCCTCTCCAAATCACTCATTCCATCTCCGACAGTGACACAAACTCCGTCTGCTACCCCAGTTCAAACACATTGCACCTCACAATGCCCCAACACAACTCAACCCCCGAACCAGCCTCGCCTCTGCCTGCCTCCTCACTGTCTGTGGTGATAGTTCACCAGAATTTGCGTCAGAAAAGATGTTATAAGCAATGTTTTAATCAAATCTCTTGCCTTTATGATTTATCAGTAAGCTGTCGCACATCTTCAGTAGCACCATGTTAAACCAGAATTTCAATCTATTCTGCAGTCTAATTGAATTTCTAACTCTTATTTGGAGACAAAAAAAGAGTTTGAGAAATTACTGAACATTTGAGGGACATGGAGAAACAAAAGTAGTTAAAAAAAAACAATGATCAGCATAAACTTGACAACTTCATATTATTCTTCATATTGCCACATTATTCTGTTTCTTAGACCACAAATAGAAGCCTACTATTGGATTTGTGCCGGTGCTTTGAAGCAGACGGTGACAGTTGCAAAGGTAACAGGGTTGAGGGAGGTTGTATCAAGTCACTTAGAAAATAATAAGACTGAGCACATTCAGCATGGTCTTATGAAAGGGAAATTTGAGTTTGAGTAACGTACTGGATTTTTTTGAGGATGTACCAGTTAAATAGATGGGTAGACCACTGAATGTTGTCTCTTGGGATTTTCAGAAGTCCTTCACAAATGTTCCTCAGAGAAAATAAGTTTATAGCACATGGAACTGGGTAATTTAGTAGCATAAACTGAGAAGTGGTGAATGGATAGAAAGCAAAGAGCAGGAATAAACAGATTCTTTTCAGGTTCACTGTTGGGTATCACAAGGACTGATGCTTGGAACCCATCTACTCACAATTAATACTAACAGTTTGGCAGAGAGAAACAAGTACAACAATTTCTAAGTTTGTTGATAATGTGAAAGTGTGTAGGAGTGTTTTGAGTGATGAGACTGCAAATAACTTCAGAGGGATATATAAAAACTAAGATATTGGGAACAATATGTAAAAATAAAAGGATATCAACTTTGTGGAAAAATTAGAAATATTGAGTATTTTTTAAAGGGTCAGAGATTGGGGAAGGTTGTTGTTCAAAGAGATTATAGGGTCCCTGCACTCAAGTCACTAATGTGCAGGTACAGCAAACAATTAGAAATGCAAATAATACATTGGACTTCTTTGCAAGAGCACACGAGTACTAATAAAGATCGTAGTGGTGAGACCACACTAGGAATGTTATGCATAATTTTGGAGTTATGACTTAAAAAGGCTCATATAGAGGAATTGCAGTGCAGATTCACATGACTGTTTCTTGCATTAGGGCGAGGTTTCTCATATAAAGACAGATGAGTAAGATAGACATCTATTCTCTGCAGTTTAAAAAGAATGATGTGACTCCATTGAAGAATAGAGGATTCATTGTGAACTTGATAGGGCAGATGCAGGTAGGATATTTCTCCTGACCAAGCAGTCCAAAATCAGGAAGCACAATCTCAAAATAAGAAGTGGTCAATTTAGGTCAGAAAAAGGAGAAATTTCCTTATTTAGATGGTATTCAATGTTTGGAAATCTCTATCCCCCAAAGGATTCTGGAGACTTAATCATTGACTTCATTGAAAACAAAAATTGATAGATTTCTGAGCATCACAGAAGTCAAGTAATATGGGAATAGAGGAATAAAAACAGCCATGATTTAGTTGAATGGAAGAGCAGGCTCAAGAGGCCAAAATGGTCAAATCCAATGCTTACTTTTTATGTTCTTACTTACCTGATATATATTGTGTTGTCATGAAACTAATCTGTAATGACTGTACTCACTTTTTCATGCTGAAAATCATTAATTTAAATTTTTTAATTATCATTAAGAATTTGTGAATATTTTCAGAAAATGAGTTGAATCTTTCTTCAAAAGAGAATAGGCTGGGTTAAACTTTCAAGACAAAAATAAGACTGATCTCGCTTGAAATTGGACCATTGTGCCCAATTTTATACATATTAAGTATTAAATATTTTTGTATCTGTGTTAGCAGACTCGATGGGCCAAATGGCCTAATTCAGCTCCTACGTCTTATTGTCTAATTGCACACATATCACCTGTAGGGAAAGGTAAATGAAGACATACACAGTTTGATGTCGCTGCCAGTAAGAGTGTACTTCAAGACTAGTAACAATGATATGGCACATGACAGTTGTGATTTCTGCAGACACCTGGCAATAAGAATTGTACATGTAGTGTTTTAGTATGCCAAAGTAGGGGTAAAGCAATAACTATTCTAAAGCAAATTATTTCACCTTGTTAGTAATTTCCTGGGAGTTTCCAACTGGGTGTTAATGTCATAGGCAGTATCTGTTTAGATTGGCATTAATGATTGATATCTGTGTTTTGATAGATTTTTGAAAGAAAAGGATGTTGGAATGTGGAATATAGAGAGTAAATGGAACTCAGGTGAAGATTACACATAGTCCAACAGAATAGTGGACAATTGCAAAGGGCTATTTCCTATTAACATATAAAATGCCAATGTCAGGGAATGCCGAAATTCACCAGAATGAAATGTAATACTGTCCAATTATAACTTAATTTTCTGTAGAGTTACATGTATATCTTGGGAGATTGCACTCAATTCAAATCATCATGAATCAAAATAAATGTTGTCTCTATGGAGGTTTCATAAAACCTTTGTTTATTATTGAAATTATAAGTTTGCGTGGTGTTTGTTTTAAAAGATATTCTTGGTCTCTTCTGTTAAAGCAAATTAAGTTCCTTGTCCTAAAAATAATTTGCCATGAATGTCCCATAAAGGTAAAATGAATTGATATTGAGGTGAGCCAACTCAGTTGCTCATTTTCATCTTCATTTTTCCTCTTTGGATCAAGTATATAATTGACACAATTTGCTCAGGATTTTTCAGCTGCTTCATTTACAGTTGTTACTGTATGCAGCTACTGAGTTTGCCAATTTAGTGTGAAAAATGTTAATTCTACAACAATTTGTTGAGAAAATGTAAATATCATAACTGTCTAATAATTTGACCATGTCTGATACATAACCTAGACATCAGGAAAAGGTGATGTAAAGGTATTTTCAAGCAATGGAATTGGCTTAGTTTAAACAGGGTTTTACCTTTATTTATTTGCTGGCTATATCTTTATATACCAGTTTCTTCTTTTCTCCCCTTCTGAGTCACAAATTTATTCCTGTCTATAAGTCTTTCTTATTCCTCTTCCTCAGAGTATCATATACAAAGCCTAGTTTTGATTAGAAGCTTTCCTGGAAGCTGGTTTATAAAGCTTTTTCTGCAAGGCATTTTGTATAATGTGCAGCTTTGTGCATGTTCTCAGGGCTGATGCATAGCATTGAGCAGCTGCCTGTGATCAATCCAACAATTTGCACAGATCATTACCAAAATGTTCAAATTGTTAAGTAGTATTCTCATTGTCTAAAATTATGACAGAAAAATGTTAATTTTATACAAGTGTATTTTGTCCATGTGATATAATTGTCTTTTATTGTTTCCTATCTTCCTGCATTTTTTTTCTTTACCATAATGGTGCTAAATTACTAATGACATATTTATCTTTTTATCTTAACTGTAATTTGTTTATGCTATCTCACTTCTTTCCTGTCTCTTTTTTTTAGCTCCTTTTCACTCTTGAAACCAGTTTCCTGTTCTCTGCAGTGACCTCCACTGCCAGTTTTCATTATACCCTCTTGTATAGTTAAGCTGCCCATCATGCAGTTATTATTTCTGTTGATTTACTATGCTGCCTGATGAAGTGATTGCAGTGACAAGGCCTGATTTCCCCTGGTGACAGCTTTAAACCAGTCTCTCATTTGCATTTACATGATCTTGCTGTGCTGCTTATGAGATCTGGATATTTATTTTCCACTTAGCTGATGTTTGATTACACTTCAATAATGCACCGCGCTACAAACTGCCGAGACGCATCTCATCCAAGCGACTAGGCTCCTTGCAGGGACTTGAACACTGCCTCATATTTGGGATGATGAAAAGAGAAGCTTCATGAAAATAAAATGTTTCTTGAATCAAAATTTGAAATGTGCAGCAGAAATGTTAACTCCTTGTGTACTAAATTTCCCAAACATTTGACAGTACGTGAATGTCTGTTGCCATTGTCCACTAATTACAGAAATGGTGTGCAATGTTTATTTAAGATCTTTTAAAAATCATTAAAAATGCTGATGCCAAGTAATCACAATAACTTGCTGGGTAAATGTGCCATGTGATACTAAGCCATAAATGCCAATAATATTTTAGGTTAATCTTTGATCTCAATTTGCCTGCATCTCCATGCTGGCAATGAGCAACTAAATGATTAGTTTCACCAGTCAGGATACTAAAAGGAAAATCTACTAATCCAAGATGCTGCCACGAACAAGCAACTAATCCAAATACTGTACTCCAGTTTATAAACTATAGGTCCACATTTCATTTAACATAAATTCAAAGTTAATATTTTCAAAAATGTCAGGCTTTTAAACACTTGATTTTGGAAGTTCAATCTGAACTTTAAATGATGGATGAATAGGCCTAAAGCAAAATGAAGGGTGATAGCTAAGTTTTATAGAAGATGAAATGAGAAAAATAATGAAGAATAATTTGGGGTCAGAATTCAAGATCTATAATTATGTTGGGAGGAAATTAAGTAAAAATAGTCTATATTTTAGGATCGAATATAAATCATAAAACAATGAGGACCTCAAGACAGATACCATAATCCACATAGACGACTATAACTTTACTTAGCATGGATAAATTTGAGCACCATTTGACCATTGAGCACACCTACATGGAGTGCTGTCACAGGAGGAAAGCAGCATCCATCATCATGGACCACACCAACCAGGCCATGCTCTCTTCTCACTGCTACCATCAGGAAGAAGGCACAGGAGCCTCAGGACTCACACTACCAGGTTCAGGAACAGTTATTACCTCTTAACCAGTGGGGATAACTTCACTCAACTTCACACGGCCCATCACTGAACTGTTCCCACAACCGATGGACTCACTTTCAAGGACACTTATGTTCCCATACTTATAGCTTATTTCTTCTTTTGTATTTGCAGAGTTTGCTGTCCCCTGCACATTGCCTGCTTGTTCATCCTGTTGGGTGCAGCCTTTCATTGATTCTAATGTGTTCCTTGGATTTACTGAGAATATCCACAAGGAAAAGAATCTCAGGGTTGGATATAGTGACAAATATGAACTTTGATAATAAATTTACTTTGAACTTTGAAATGGGATTGGCAAGGACAGCTTTGAGTATGAGTTTATAGAGTGTGTTTGGGCATTTTCTGAGAATAATACTTTGCAGAATCAATACAGGGAATGGAATATTTTGGATTGTATGTGTGCAATGAGATTAATTAAAAATCTCATTGTAAAGGAACTTCTGGGGAAGAGTGATCATACATGATAGAATTTCATGTCTAGTTTGAGAGTGAGAAACTTGGGATTTGAAATTAGTGCTTTAAACTTAATTAAAAGGCAATTTCAAAAGGGATAAAGGCAGAGATTTCTAAAATAATCTGGGAAAAGCAGATACAAATGTAAGGTGGTAAATAAACAGTGGCAGACATTTAAGGAGATACTTCATAATTCCCATTAAACATAGTCCACTGAGAAAGACAGTATATGAAAGATATTATTCCTGACTAAGGATGTTACAGGACATCAAGCTTAAACATTGGAAATATTTTAGAAATGAGAAAAGCATGATTAAAAATATAAAGAGATTTTAAATTGAATTAGTTATCAAGAAATATACAAACAAAAAGAGCTTTTACAAGTATGTTAAAAAGTAGCTAGGGAAAACTTTGATATTTCATAGGTTTGCATTTCATTTTCTTTAGTCAGAGATCAACAAATCTGAACAGTCTTCAAGAATTGGAGAATTCCCCGTGGTTACAAAGTGCCACTGTGTAAATATGTGTCACTTTGCAAATATTGCATGTCAATTCTGTCCTAAAAATGGAATCAAGCAAGATTAAACTCATTCAAAATCCAGTCACAGTTTGTCTGCCTGACTTAGCTCCTCGATTTTAAATTCCTTGGTGTTATAAATTCAGACGATTTATCCAGGTCCTGCATATAAGTGCCAGTACAAAGAAAGCACAGCAGTACCTCTACTTTCTTAGAAGTTTGTGAAGATTTAGCCTGTCATCTAAAAATTCAATAGATATGTGGTGCAGAGTATATTGACTGGTTGCATCATGGCCTGGTATGGAAACAACAAAGTCCTTGAAAGGAAATGCCTACAAAAAGTAGCGGATACAGCCCAGTCCTCATGGGTAAAACCCTCCCCACCATTGAGTATATCTCCAAGGAACGCTGTTGCAGAAAAGCAGCATTCATCATCAAGGACCCCTACCATCCAGGCCATGCTCTCTTCTTGCTGCTGCCATGAAGAAGGAGGTACAGGAGCCTCAGAGCCCACATCGCCAAGTTCAGGAGCAGGTATTATCCCTCAACCATAATGCTTGTGAACCAGAGGGAATAACTTCACACAATGTCACCCAACACTAAACTGTTCTCACAATCAAGGACTCACTTTCAAGGATTCTTCATCTTATTTTCTCATATCTATTGCCTATTTTTAATTACTATTATTATTTGTTTCTTTATATTCACTGTGAATGCCTGCAAGAAACAATCTCAGGGTTGCAAATGGTGACATGTATGTACTTTGATAATAAACTTACTTTGAACTTTGCACTTAATTTTCTTTCTGGACCATTTTTTTCCAAATGGAAAATGCATTTGAATTCTTTCAAACAAAATTAACCTATTTTTTTTTTGTAATTTTGTATTGCCATTTCATGCAGAAACCACACAGATGAATGTTCAGTTTATGACTGCATTTATGGTGCTCTTTATTTCTGTAGCAGACTCTTGTGCCAGCTAAACTTGAGGCATTCTAGTAAAGTTGTAGGTGTCAAGGCTCTGGTGCACAGATGATACATGTGTAGACAGTATGCAAATGATAAAAGCAATGAAAGGTAATAGAGCAGACTACTGGAATGCTGAAACAAAGCTCCTGCTGCTTCAATTGCTTTGGAGAGGCATTATGGGATCTCATTGAAACCTTTCGAATCTTAAAAAGCCTAGACTGAGTAGATGTGGAAAGGATGTTTCCCATGGTGGGGGAGTTCAGGACCAGAGGGCCTCAAGATAGAGGGGTGTTCATTTCAAACAAAGATGCAGAGGAATTTCTTTAGCCAGAGGGTGGTGAATTTGAGGAATTTATTACCACAGGCAGCTGTGGCAGCCAGGTCATTGGGTGTATTTAAGGCAGAGCTTGATTGGTTCCTGATTGGTCATGGCATCATAGGTTACCAGGAAAAGGCCAGGGAGTGGGGCTGAGGAAGGGAAAAAGATCAGCCATGATTGAGAGGTAGAGCAGACTTGATGGGCTAAATGGCCTAATTCTGCTCCTATGTCTTATGGTCATATGATACTCAGCAGAGCAGGTATCAAGAGTCATGTTGGTCTACTCATGTTGATTCTATGACATCACTACCATAAGGGCATCGCCCTTGTCACCAATGCAGGAAGCAGCTGTAGAACGGAAGGGCAAGAGAAGAAATGGCTTCAGTAGGCAATTTTCTACCTGACTGCCTGTATAGGCCTTATCTGAGTACAATTCCATAGCTAAAAGCCTTATTCCCCAATAGTCCCACTCCCTATTTTATAACTGATTCACCGAATCTGCTAGATCACAATGCAAGAGTAAAAACTGTCACACAAAATAAACATTCCAAACTGAATTTTGTATCAAAATAATGCCATGTTCCAACCAACCACCTGGTGCATTTCAATATACCCTGTGCATTTGTTTGCCCTCACATTCCAATGTTTCTTGTATGTAATTATTTTTATTTTGTAATATTTCTGAATAAAGTATTTTTGGAAAAAAAAAATTCCAATGTTTCTGTAGTTTCAACATAGCTGATCTTCAGAAGAGCTCAGCAAATCAACAGCGTGGTTACCGGTATGTTGAAGCTACAATCATTAGCATAAAAGCCAGCACGATATTGGCTTGCTGCCTGCATTACAACAAATGGTTATCGATTAATTGTGTGTTGTATTTTCTGTTTCAATTTTTGGAGACTGTTGAATTTAATTAGCCCTCTAAATAGACTATTTCAAATAGATGTGAAGGAGAAAATATGCCTAACCATTTGTTAAATAGAATTCAATTATAAAATGATTTGTATGGATTGTGTTCGATTCAACCCTTCGCCTAGTCTCATATCTTTCCCCCCTCACACCTACACGATTTTTATGCAGGCACACTTATATACTCAGCCTGCAGAGCAAATTGAGCTGGAGGCCTTGATGTTCAGTCATCGTGACCATGAACTGTGACTAGAGCTCAAATGGCTGATTCTGAGGCACTGCTCATGGAAAAATTTGACGGCATTTTGACAGCTCACTGCACTGTCATAGTGATTTGAATTTTAAAAGCTCTAATAGAATAACATTATTTCATTTATGGTAATACATGATTATCACTTTAAGAATTTAATCTAAGAATTTACCTGCATCTTCCATAATATTACTGGCATTTTCTCACCATTCTCAACTACAAATAGCTCATTTTATCTATCTGCTCACTAAGAAAGTTTCTATGTACCTCCATAACTCTTGTCAGACAACTTAGTCTTATTCAAAGTCAAACTGAATATCTTCTAATTAAGACTTTATATATATTATGAACACTAGTAATCTCTGAACAAATACCCATAGAACCCTGCTGTCACAGCTATCTATTTAGTATATATACTTTATTTAGCCAAATTATTATCTGATTTACAAAAGCTTCTTTTATTCCACAATACTTTATGCCTCTTGATTGAAATCTCATGTAAATCTTTTTGCAAGTCACTACCTTCAAATACATACTATTCATTACAGGAAACCTTTACATTTTATTGCCGTAGATCTCAAGTTCATATTTTCATAATTTTTATGATCATTCTTCAAACACTTTTTTAACCATTATAGCAGTCTTATTCCTCAACTATCAGGAAGCATCTCTCTCTCCACATTGAACACATAGTTGAAAGTTGATGCTGTTTTAGATCTCTTCTCAGGTGTTTATGTAAATATAGATTGTTGATGGAATTCCTTGAGAAAAATATTTTCTAAGTATTTAGTAAGCAAATACAATACCCAGAATAAATCTGAGTCCTGAAGACGGAAAAAGGCCTGAGGAAGCACTGCTCATGGATTAAATATGTCAGGGTAACTGCTGGTGTGCAATAATTGATCTTAGAACTCTGAGCCAGTAGGAAAAAATAGATCAGTCATGCATCTGACTCCGGAATCTTTGTTCACTGTTAACTTCTGTAAAATGTGTATGCAAAGATTTTTATGATATCACCTATGAAAGAAGAAGCTATTGAAACTTGTTTAGATTTACACTAAGGATAATAATTTGGTTGAATGGTGTTGATGTCTGTGGACCTGTCCTAGTTTAAGTTAATAGTTCAACTTGTTCATTTTCAGGTGATCAGAATACAGAGCTGGTATGGTACATTTCTATATTCAAGGCAAGTACTGAACTCGTAGGTTTTGATCAGTATATTAAGTAGACCTTGGGGCATTTAAGAGGGAAATCAAAAATCAAACACAGGCCGCCTAAACTAGTTCTTATACTGTTTCAACACAAGTTCAGTATATGGCATCGCTAAGGGCATGGGATTGTGATTCATGGTCAATTCCTTAGTTACAAACGTAACTAGGTAAATGTAACTGCAGTCCTGAAGAAAGATCTCAGCCCAAAACATTGACTGTTTATTCATTTCCATAGGTGCTGCCTGACCTGCTGAACTGCTCCAGCATTTTGTCTGTGTTGAAATGGAAATAGAAGATTTCACAAAGGTGAAAAAAATTACTTTTCCAATGGAATATCAGAAAAGTAAAATTTCCAAAGAATACAGGATTATATTATAAAAATTATAGAGGATACAGGAAACATTATAAAAATTATAACCACAAAACACCATCATAAAAACTTTCACAAAATAAATATAGCAATAAACAAAATATCAAATAATTAGTTGTTCAAGTCGCTAGTTAATTTGTTACTCAAATGCCTCCAGTTCTCTCGAGTTGAGAAAACACACATCAGTTAACTCTTCAGCTGTTTACTTAATCACTAACCTACATTATGAACTGATAATCCACAGGAGCCTGAAATAATTTATGAAGTGTTTAATTCATACAGCAAAGGTAATTGCAAGCACACAACATGCTCTATTAATTATATGGCATTAACAATGGTGGAAAAAAATCCTCCTGTTTCCTTTGTCCAAAATGTAACCTTTTATCACCTCAAAAGGTCTATTTTTAAAGCAGTGACTCATCGCTTGGAGTTGAGCTTTGCTTTCCTTGACTCATTTGGAGAAGCATATCCTCTAGTGGATAATCTCATTTTAAATATTAACCAATTCACCGGTAGTAAGTCCAATACCATGAAGTTAGATGGAATACCGCATGGGAATCAATCCTTTTTTAGAAAAAATTTGGAGGTAAAATGAAATATTAGGAAGGATGACTAAAAGCTGCATCCTGTCTGGGTTTCAGTTGGATCTTAGAGTGAGATGGAAAACTAGGAGAATATAGAAAAAAAATTAGAGGATGTAGTTGATGTGTTTGAAGGTAAGGCAGAGAGTGATGCTGTACAGGGAAGGGGAATCGAATATCTGTTTTAATGATGGCACCAATTAAGTTCCTGCATCTATCATTTATGAGGGCAATGCTAGGAAATATAGAATTCGACATTTTATCCATCTTTATAGCCATTTAAAACTGAAAACTAAAACTGAAACCATTTCTATGTTAGGATTTTTCATCTCTCCTTTAAAAATAAATCTAGTTTGCTTGTTTTTCAGGGAGGGAAATCTCTTATTCGATCTGCCAAATGCACCTTCATTTCTGCTGACTGATTCTTAAATAACCTCTGAAATGGCCTAGTCTCAATATATGGAGAAGGGCAATAAACCCTCATGCTATGAACTAATATGAAAAAAATAGGGCTTGATGAAGCTTTGCTTGGAATGTAATGGTCAGGCCAGGTTAGAGTCAAACACAACTCCAAAGTTGCGTAACACACATCAAGGTTGCTGGTGAACGCAGCAGGCCAAGCAGCATCTGTAGGAAGAGGTGCAATCGACGTTTCAGGCCGAGACCCTTCGTCAGGACAAAGTTGCGTGCAGTTTACTCCAGTTAGAGTTACTAGGGAATAAGATGACATCAACAGCAAGGGAACAGAGTTTGTTGTGGCTACCAAATACGATAGTTACAGTCTACCCAATATTTAGAATGAGAGAATTTCCGCTTATCTGATACTGAATGGTGCACAAGCAGGGTGAGAAATACATAATCCACCAATATAAGTGACATCTGACTAGGAGCAGCTTTTCTGTCTTGCTTTTCAGCCAAAGATTTATATAGTGAAGGGAAACAAGAAAGGGACAGCTGGAAAATATTTGTCACAAAAAAAACCTGTAGAAATGAGCTGCTTCCAAAACATTACTCAAGATGTTGCATATTTGTAGTTCACTGCATCTTAAGTACAGTTAGCAGTCGTTATAATTTAACCCTGAAATGATGGGATTAACACCTGTTACAAAATAATAAATGTAATCAGACTTTCAGGTTTTAACTCACAGAATTCCAGGCAGTTAAAATTTATATATTTCATGGTTTTGTATATTTGTGTAATTGGACAATATTCAGCATTTGAAACTGACAGGTAAGCATTTGTGGTGCTGCTGTTAAGTGACAGAAAACACACGGATTTTGAAAGCTGCAAAAGACATCTCGGATCAAATGCTTCCTTTCTCATTATGAATAAGGGGGAAATTCTGCCCTCGGTACTCAAAAAGTAGACATTCAGTATTTTGATTGCATGTCAAAAATGCTTTCCATGCCAGTTGCTATAATTTAATATACAATTCCAATTTCCCCATGCTTCCTTTCTTTAAGTGTTACATACACACTAGATTTGCCTGGATTAAACATACACTAAAGCACTTTTGTTTTACTTATTAAATAATATAATGCATGTTGTTCAGTCTCTGACAGAATAATAATGTGTATAGAATATAGCTATAAATCTTCAATAAAATTATTAAAAAATTATTTTCTATACAGTGAATGAGGAACGGATTGGAATGGTATTCACAGCTCTAGGTTTAAGTTGTTGAAAATTTACTCCCAAATGCAGTGTACTGTATGAAATTAATCTGAGCTCCAACAATCATCTTCATGATTGTTAAGGATACCAGAAAACAATTCCCATAAACTGGCAAATGTATTCAGAACAGACAAACAAAGCACACGAGGAAACTAAAAAAAGAAAAAAAATGTCAAATCATTTGTCTGATAAAGGACATTGCTGTAACATATTGTAGTATGCTTATTTGCTCTGCTTCCGCACTGTCGTTTAAGCACTTTAAATTAAAACAAGACCCAGTTTTCTTATTTAAAAGAAGTCACACTGAAAGAATCATAGGAATATACTGAATAAAAGATGCCACTTTATCCATCATGCATTTGCCAGCATCCAATTATTACCATTTTGAATATTTATCCAATTACTTCTATAAAGTTTTAAGATCTCTTTTTGACAACCTTTCCATTCTAGACCATAACCAACCTGCAATGTAAAGTATATTTTCCTTCTGTTGCCTCTTTTTCGTTATATGTCTTGAATCTGTGTCTTCTGCCCAATTTGTCAAAATCCTTCTTGATTCTGAACACAACCATCAAATATCCCCCTAATCTTCTCTACTTAAGGAAAACTATCACAGTTTTGCTGGTCACTCTTTTAGTCCTTCAATCTATGTAATATTCTTGTAAATCTCCTCTTCAACCTTTATATGACTTTGAATCCATCTGTCTTAAGGTGTGGTCCCCAGGGCTTTCCACATACTCCAGACGGGGCTTAACTGGAGATTTATAAGGCTTATAACGACCTCCTTGTTTTGTACTTGTGCATATGTTTATAAAGCTAAGCGTCCCATTGAACAAGCGGCTGCTTTCAAAGATTTGTGTACATATAGACCATCCCTTGTCCCACCCAATATTACTGACCTTACATGCACATTACAGCTGTTGTATATATCTCCACATTCTTTCCATTAAACTGGATCACTTCCCATTTATGTGTTAAAGCTTATCTGCTCATCTGTAAGTATGTCAGTCCAATTTTGCCTACCTGTCTAGGTTCCTCCTGAAGCTGACACCAACCCCTCTTCCTACATCTGAGCTTCTAGTTATTTGCACTTTTTGAAGTTAAGAGTAGTTATTTCACAACTGGCTCCTGAAGAATGATAATCATAGACTCTCCCTCCAGTATGAATACAAAACGACTCTCAATTTTTGGCAATAAGCCCATTTACGTTTAATCTATTGGCTCTTTTAACATCATGAGCTTCATTGGCCCTGATTTTAACAGGAAAGTAGAAACCATGTTTGCAACCTTGAATCAAAGGCAGAAGTTAGAGACCTCTTGCTTTAGTGGCCACATTGTTTCCATTTATTGGAAATTGGCCTATCATAACAGTTGTAGATCATGTAAATGCACCCTCACCCAGGAAACTGAGGTGGCATTGAATGAATTAAAATATACCATTGACATTTGCAGCAGTATGGCTGCTGAAAAGTTAAGGTAATATCCGGGAACTTGGATGCCTTTTGAACGTTCAGATTAAGCTACAGAATGTGACAAAGTTGAATGTTTACTATTCATGAAAGATACCCTTTTACACTGGTGAGGTCCATGCTATTTTCTAACAGAGGAATCCTGTCAGTACCATGGCTCTTCTCACTCTTTCTCTCTCACCTGCTCAGTAACTCCCCTAAGATACCTTTTGCTGTTGCCTATATTAATAATTTACAAGCACATTTTTGGAAAGTGGGAGAAATCCAGGGCCACAGAGAAAACCAGCAAACTCCACACACAAGCACCCTGAGAAGTTTCCTGGAGATGCAAGGCAGCAATGGCAAATGCTGCACTTCCTAGTTACCCTCTGCCATTCCTTAACACACTCCTACTGGAATCATTTGCTTCTTTATTCGCTGTTGCCATGCATGAATCTTGTCATCTGCTCTCAATTGTTCATCTAATAATATCTTTTATCACATTTCCTCATTTCAATTTCATGCCCATGACATCTACATGCTGCTGAGAGTTTTACTTTTTCCCCCTTTCACTTTATGCATCTCACTTAAAAACAACCTATATCTTTACCAGCTACTCAAAGCAATTTTGGTCCTTTTCTAAGAAGAAAATGTGCATTACTTGAGAGAGGGAGAGGACAGATGGAGGAACAAACAGGTTTATGATCCTAACTAAGGCACAAGTAGCAATGAAGATTAGTCAGCAGCACTGGGAGGATTGAAGGCTAGTACTTCACCGAACAGGTTACTGCTTCCCATTTGTGTTCTCTTATCCAGCACAAGCATTTAAATGCAATTTACCTAGTACAATTAAGCATTAAGTGTGCTGCTAACCAGCTTCTCATTACCACGCTAAGACTTCACTCTTTCTTCATCTCTCTTGGTCCTTTATACTGTCATAAATTTATTGTGCATTTGTGATTCACATCAAGATAGCGTCTTGGGTGAAAATAAACGTCACATGAAATTCTAATATCATACTCGTGATCTACTTTAGCGTCTACTCAGTCTATCCTAGTAGTGGAAGTTAAAATTGGGACTACGGGATCAAATCATAATTTAAGAAAAGCACAGAAGACAAAGTTGGGCTGAAATCAAGTTCTTTTTCACCAAGGGATTAATATACAGAATGAGCTTTTGGATACTGGAGACAAAAAAAGTACATGCTATAATTTAAGGAACAACTGGATGGAGTGTTGCAAGGTCCAAGCTGATAAGTTAAGGCAATGATGAATAATGTACTTTAATGATCTTTAATCTGGCATGTATGGTGGCTATCATAAACATAAGCAAACAAGAGAAAATCTGCAAATGCTGGACATCCAAGCAAAACATACAAAATGCTGGACGAACTCAGCCAGCCAGGCAGCATCTATGGAAAAGAGTGCAGCCTATGTTTTGGACCAAGACCCTCCTGCTGAAGGCATTTTGTGTGTGTTGCATAAACATAAGCATTCAGTTTCATAGAATGGTGGGTTTAATAAATAAAAGTATTCACTAGCACCAATAAATGTTTTTGATGGTTTGTTGCAGGGGTTCCCAACCTTTTTAATACCATGGACCAATATCATTAGGCAAGGGGTCTGTGGACCCAGGTCAGGAGCCCCTAGTTTATAGAATCATAGGAATTGCTAAATGAAAACAGGCCGGTGTTTATCCAGCATTTTCTACAGTTGTGAAATTTACAAGAGACAACTTAATTATTCATGAATCATTAGCAATCAGTCTTCATAAAATTATTTTATAAGAGGGACAGAGGTCCTTGAGAGAAAAACATTGTGATGGGGAACTGTAAATTCCTTTGCCCTGCCTTGCTTTAGATTATTCAAACTGCTTTAAGATGTTATGTTCTGAAGGAGATCTACTTAATATATAGAACAATGTTAATTGGTTCCTCTATTTTCTATTATAGTCTCTTTCAAGGATTTCCCACATGCTCACTGAAAAAGCATTTCCTATTTCCTAAATTAGCTATGAATTTACACTCTAGCATACTCCCCCCCCCCACCTAAGTCAAGCCATGTTCTTTGATTTTATTGATCAGTAAAAGTAAAATAATTTGTCATGGTCTACGTTATCCAATCCCTTTACAATCCTAAAAGCAGCAAACAAATCAAATTTAATTAAAAAAATATATCTAGAGATACAGTGTGGATAAGCCCTTCCTGTCCAACTTTTAGTCCTTTCCAGTGAATGTATACCAAAATGACTTAACTACTCCTATCCATCCCTCAGTACCATTATTCATTGTGGTTGATATCATCTGATTTTTTTCAATAACTTTGATAGTCTTTTGAAATTGAGACAATCAGAACTTATCTACATTTGGAGTGGGTACATCAATTGATACATAAATGAAGGTACTTACTAGCTCTTAAAAAATCTTGAGCTCAGTGTAACCCTTTGCAATTGACATTTGATCTTTCTCTTTAACTTTCCTGTAAGATATACGGTTCAACTCAACTCACAATCAAGTTTGGAACAATGACATTTGTTACCCAATGCAATTATTCAGTGAGAGTGATCCCAGTTCCAATCAAGCTCTGGGGAAAGTAGTACCATCTAGTGGAGATTTCATATCTGATAATGAAAAGTGAAAGAGTGATATATATTAATACAAGGGGCTTTGTTTACAAAAAAAACTCTCTTGACAACAGGATGCTAGATAGCAGGTTATCTGATCAGCCTCACAATTTTCAGATATGTAAATATGAGTAGAACAGTAAAATTAAAATGATTATTTACAAAGTACAAGTAAAAAAGTATTATGATTAAAAAATCACTTAAATTGGAAACAATTTAATAGAATTCCTAGAATCTATCGGTAGGCAGATATATTATTATGTTTATTTTTAGACTCTGTGGGAAGAAGCCAATATTAAATATTAGAGTACAACGTGTTTGCAAGTTGTCCAAGATCTTAAGCAACAGTGTCATCCAAGCATTTTCTAATCTGGAAACAATAATCTTGTTTTTGCACCATTCTCTGTTCCAAATTTATGATAAATAGTTCATTTTTGGATCATTTTTGACAGTGTTGGAAGAACTGATTGATTTAAAGCTCACATTTACACGTTTGTCTTTATATGGTCTGTTTTCAAGACAGCCTTCTCTACTTACATGGATAATTGGAAAAGACTTGCATACATAGACTTGGATTTCAGATTGCCTTACAATTGATTTCAGTCAATATCTCTTTATTGACCTTAAATTATATAGTAGTGTTGGCTACTACTTTTCTCATGAGATTTTCATTTTGGGTATATTTGATATAAAAGATTTAAATAGTAATGACTTGATATTGTATTTCAAGTATGCTAAGGAGGCAGTGAAATAGGACCAACGCACCAATGCTCATTTGGTTTCCCCACCTCATCCATACAATTCCATTTGCCTATATTAGGTCAATATCCCTCTTTTCCTATCCTAGTTCTTGCTAAAATGTCTTTCATACATAATAATTGTATCTAACTCCACTATGTCTTCTGGCAACTCATTCTGTATAAACATCGCCCAAAAAAATTGCCTCTCAGATCTTCTTTAAATTAAACTATGCCACCCATAATCTTGTAAACCTATAAGGTCACCTCTTAATTTCCTATGCTCCAGCGAGAAGAAATCTAGCCTCCCTAATGTCTTTTAATAATTTAAACCGTCCATTCCCAGCAACAAATCTCTTCTGAACTCTTTATGTATGCTATTACATACTTTCTGTGGTGTGGCAATCAGAACTGTTCACAATGCTCCAAGTATGGCCAATCAATATTTTGTCCAGCTGCAACAGAACATCCCAACTCTTTTGCTCAGTGCCTCAACTTATGAAAACAAGTACACTAAATACTTTGTTCACTATGCTATTCACCTATATTGCCATTCCTAATGCCTTACTCATTATCATGTGTTCATTATCATTTGTAAGATCATGATGTTTATTGTAAGTGACAGCCCAAAATGCATTACTTTATCTGGATTAAATTCCATCTGCCGCTGTTCTGCCCCATTTTTCAAATGAAATGCTGTATTCTTTTGTATTCTTAGATGATCCTTTTTGCTATCTTTGACTTCATCAGTTTTCATGTCATAAGTAAATTTACTGATCAGACCACCTATCTTCTCAACAAAGTAAAAAAAAACACCCTATCACAATCTTCTGCCTCCTACTACCAAGCCAATTATGAATCCAGATCGCCAATACACCTTGGATCCCATGTACACTTTGTACTTTAACTTACTGGACTATTTTGACCAAAAAAAAACTCACTAAAATTCATGTATAGCACATCTACATTAGCCCATGTCCTCAAAAGTCTCAAGCAGATTTGTGAGACAGGACAAAATCATGCAGACTCTCCCTAATCAGACCCTGCCTTCCCAAATAAACAAAAATACCATCCTTTGAACTTTCCTCAGTAATTTCCCTACTACTATCATAAGGCTCATCAGCTTGTTGTTTCCTAACTTATCCTTACTGCCCTTTTTAAATAAGGAAAGAAAATATGCTATCCTCCAGTCTTCTGGTATGTCACCCAAGGCTAACAAAGATGCAGTAATCTCTATCAGAGTTCCAGCTATTTCTTTCCTTGCTTCACATAGCATTCTGTAATAGATTCTATTCGGTTCTGGAGATTTATCCACCTTAATGTATACTAATATTTTGAATGTTCCTTCATTCCTGATGCAAATATGTCTCAGAATATTCGCATACTCCTCTCCTATTTTTAATTCTCCACGCTTTAGAAAATATTGCTAAGAAGTATGCATTCCCATCTTCCTAATCCATGAGTACGATCTCACTCATATCCCCTGGTTCTACACATAGGTTTCTCCATTGCTGTCTAAGGAGATCTATCCCTTCCCTAGCTACTCTTTTTGCCTCTAATATATTGATAAAACATTTTGGTATTCTCCTTATACTTCCCCCTTTTGCCCTCCTAACTCATTTCTATGTTCTCCCCATTAAACTTCAAAGGACTCATTTGACATCAATTGCCTTTAAACAACATTTACTTATTTCTTTTTTCCTGATCAAACCTTAAGTTTCCTTTTTTAACCAAGGTTCTCCAAACTTACCATCTTTGCTTCCTACCCTACAGTATATGCAAACTCTGAATATCCTATAAACAATTTTCTGAAACAGTCCCCTTTACCTCAGTTTTAATGCAAAGTCATTATCTGGATCAGTAAACACAAAACATAGGGGTCTGTTTTTTCATAAAATGCAATGGAACACATAAATCACTGATAAGATTGATCTTTAAAACATCATAGCATTTAAGATCATATGATATTTAACTGGTATACACAGATATTACTAATTATGAAATGAACAATAATTTGATTAAGAAATAGTGCACTGAAGTGGACTGGGGAAATAGGCTACGTGAAAGTAAGTGAATGAGCAATACCAGATATTTCATCAAAATTATTTCAATTGAAAAGAAAGATTCAATGCAAAATCTGACATCTATATTTAACATGAGTGGTTAAAGAAAATATTAACACAAAATTTAGAGCATACAGGGTGGCAATAGCTGCTGGTAGATCAAAGGGCTGGGAATCTTTCAGAAACCAACAGCAGAGGACTGAAACTTTTATGAGAAAGAAAATTGTTTGTCGGAGTAAACTAGCAAGTCATATTAAATCCAATAGCAAGAACCCTCAATGGATACATAAAAATGAAAAAAAAATAATTGTGGAGAAAGAGACTAGGGAATTAATAATGGATTTAAAGAATCAAAGAAATGGCAAATAATTTAAACCTATACTTTGTATCAGTTTTCATGGTGGAGGACATGTAAACACCCCAAAGATAATAGATTGATTAATTTCAAATAGGAGGGAACATATAGCATGGAAAACTATGAATGTGAAGATATTGCACTGTATAATCAAGGAAGGATTAGCCAGTCACAGTTCAGCTTACAACAATCAAACCAAGCCAACATAGTCTGATTTTAAAAAAACATATTCAACTAACTTGCTTGATATCTTTATAACAAGTATAATCAATAGAGGGGAATCTACAGATGTGGTGTATTTGGATTTCCAGAAGACATTTAGTAAAATGCAATATAAAAGGCTATTTCACAAGATAAGACGTCACATGTTTTGAGGAGGATGTCAATGTGGACTGAACTTGGTTACAATATCAAGGACGGAGAATCAGAATAAATGGGTCTTTATCAGACTGGAAACATCCAACTATGGAGTGCCAAAAGATCAATTTTTGCTCTTAATTATTAATAATTTGGAGAAGGCAGCAGAACGTAAAGTATCCAAGTTTGCTGATGGCATAAAACCAGATAGGAAGACATGCTGCAATGAGGACATTGAGATTGCATCAGGTTACAAAGGGTGGAGTGAGTGGGCAAAAACTTGGCAAATATAGTTTAATGTGGCACAATGTGAGATCATACAATTTAAAAGGAACAACCAAAAGGCAGATCATTTCCTAAATGGAGGGAATCTTCAAATCAGAGGTTCTGGTGCATGAAACACAGAAGGTTAGCTTGCACGTACAGTGAGTAATTAAAGGAAAAGACATATTAGCCATTATTTCTAGAGGGTTGGATTTTTATCCAATATTGTTGTCCAGTATGAGGAATATTGTTATAATTGTGCAGAATATTGTTGAGACTGCAGCCAGAGTATTGTGTACAGGTTTGATGGTCTCATATACAAGAGAAGTCTCTAGTTTTGGAGGAAGTGCAGAGGAGATCCAGTGTGATAATTCCCGGAATGAGAGGGTCGTCCTACCATGAACAACTGAAAAATCTGTTCTCATGAATGGTTGCAGACCAAAAACATTGTTTTACTTATGATGGATACTGCCTGACCTGCGTTCTCTGGAACTTAGAAGAATGAGAGGTGATCTTATTGAATCCTAAGCAAGCAAGGCAAGTTGTTCAGATGTTCCTACTAATTGGAGAGTATGGAGCAGGGAACATCGCTATAAAATAAGGGTCTAGTTATTTAAAACTTAGATATGTAGGATTTTCTCCTCACAGAGGGTGGTGAACCTCTGGAATTATCTACAAGGGTTTGTGAATGCTAGCTTGCAGGATTAAATAGACAAATCTCAGAAAGATTGGAGAATTGAAACATACATGGAAGTCGCACAGAAGAAACCTGTGGCAGATCAGCCAATGATCCCACTCCTATGTTCTTGTGTGTGCAACCTTAAAAATAATTACGACTTGTATTTGAGCTTATGTTTCAAGGCAAGTTACAACAGATTTTGACAATCAGACCCAGAAATTATGCTATGCATTAAGGTAGTGATAGGTGGGGAAATCTGCTCCAGTTATGCCAGAGGCATGCAGAGCAATGCACTGTGAATCCTAGGCCTTTGGGGTAGTTACACAATATTGCATAAGAAATGCAAACTTTATACCTCAATCTTCATTCATAATGAAACTTTATAGTTTCTTTATGTAGATATAATTAATATAGTTAATATGGTTCCTTTAGGAAGCCATAATTTCAAACATTTGGAATTTCATTGAGGTAGATTTACTTTGGAGTTGACATTAAGAGATAGAGGCAGGTCATCTGAGGTAGGCTCAAGGACACGGTTCATCGTGGTCATGTGCCCTGTGAAGTGAGGAGAAGAAGAAATCTGGGAGGTGAATCTGGAAGAAAGACCCATCAGGCAGACTTGATGTATCACCTCACATGGATTTCCTGACAGCAATGATGAACTCATTAACTAATGTAGCTTCCATATTTCAAGCACTATGTCATACTCAAATCACATATTCACACTGATATATCATGGCTGTCAATCTACATGAAGCACATGTAGTACAATATCCTAAATCAGCCATGAACTTACACAAGATGTTGCACTATGTGATAGATTATCTCGTCCCTTTAAAAGGAGATATTTGAGTAGATGATGGTGATAACCTTTCAGGATAATAGTTAAGGAATAACAAAGTGTAGATAGTGGAAACAAATTAAGGAGAGAGTTCTAGAAGTTGGGGTCTTGACAATTGAAGGTACCATTGGTGGGATGCTTAAATTTGCTCAAAAGGCCAGATCTGGAGGAACGCAAGTAACTTTCAGGATGTAAGAGATGGAGAAAATCACAGAAGACAATGGTAAGGCAAAAGGAATTTGAAATCTAAAATTTTAAAATCAAAACATTACATAACCAGGATTCAATTATGTCTCTGCGCAGAAGTCTGAGATTAACAGGATCTTGTGCAGATTACTAGGGGGGCACAGTAGTGCAGCATTAACACAATCACTTCACAGCACCAGTGATCACCAGTTGGGGTTTGATTCCCGCCACTGTCTTCAAGAAGTTTGTATGTTCTTCCCGTAACCCCATGGCTATCCCCCGGGTGCTCCAGTTTTCTCATACATTCCAAGGACATAGGGTTTGGATTAGGGTAAATTGTGGACATGCTGGAAACATGGAGTAACTTACAGGCTGCCCCAGCACAATCCTCACTGAATTGATTTGACATAAATGATGCATTTCACTGTATGTGTTGACATTTTGATGTATAAGTGATATATAAGGCTAATCTAATTTTTAAATCTTTAAGCAGATAACTTCTTTGGGGGGGGATTGAATGGGTGAAATTGACCAATAGTACAATGGAATAGTCAAATTCATAGTTAACAAATTATTGAAGATTCAGCTGCACCATGGAAGAATCAGACCAATTTATAGTCGGAAATTGCTGGACATAGATAACGTGGATATGCAGCTGTAAGGTTATGTCAGCATTAAACATGGCACATGGGTTTGCAATGAAGATGGATATATAGGTAAATGGTTTTGTATAAAATGTTTGAGGCACATTTATTGTGCTTCAGAGCTTGCTTAGAAATTACAGTTAAACAGAGGAGACCACTAATTTACTGTTGGTGTCAGAAAGCTTCCCTATAAAGAGAAAATAATGAGTTGCAAATTTACCTAAGACCAATTAGCCTGTAGCCATTAAGGTATGTCCAAGGAAGATCTTATTGCTGACAAAGTTAGTACTTAACTTATCTTCCCCAATTACCCTTAAATTGAGCAGATTATTAGATCATTCGAGAGGGCATCAACATTAATGTGAATCTGGGGTCACATATAAGCCAGACAGGGTAACTGTGGCAAATCTCCTTTCCTTCCCTAAAGAACACTATGAATCCAGCTGGCTTTTATGACAATCAGTCGCTCCATGGTCATAATGACTAATATTAGAATTTTCTTTACTCCAGATATATTTAATTAACTGAATTTAAATTCCCCAGCTGATACAGTAGGATAAAATCTCATGGCTCTGGATCATTAATCCAGGTCCCTGGATTACTAGTCCAGTATGAGAGCTACTATGCATAACCTCTTTCTTATTTTAAGGGACACTATGGGAGATCCACTAGTACGGAAAATATTCATTGGAGGAATTTACTCTTTGCTCAGTAGTGATTCAGATACAATGGGAAAAGTGTATCGTTGGGATACTTTTCGTTTATTTTGCCTGTTTTCTAAAGCAATTTACCTTATATGTGAATTAAAACCATTAAAACAGTATCTGAATATATAATAATGTATTGCTAAAGCACAATTAACAAGTATAATTATAAAATGTATTGAATTATATTCTGTTTCACTTCAACTAATTTATATTGATTATTTAGTAATAGCTGAAGCAATATTTTTATCTGAGTTTTACAGTGATGATCAAAGTAAGCAGATATAAATGGGATACCACTAATTCTGACTTGAACATAAAACTGATTGATCACCAGTGAAAAGATAATCACTAGCCCTGCAATTAATCCTAGAGTTTAAAAGACAAGTAACACAAAAGAAACTATTCATTTAGATGCATTGTTACACAAAGTAAAACAAGAGTTAAATCTTGACTCTAATCTCGTCTTTACACGTGTTCTGGGAATGAAGAGGAGCAAGAATTTATTCTGCACACCATCAAAGCCAAACAGCAGGGAGACAAACCCCTTTTAGACAGCACAACTGCTGCTGACAGCTATCAGGGGATAGACTACACACTGACACTGATGAGAATAATTAAAATATTATTGATGATCTTGTTGTGTTTTAAAAGAGGCATTTCATTAACTGCTTCTTGTTACATGAACATTTAGCACTCAACTGAAGAGAAGGTCTTATAAAGGAGAGGAAGGGTTAGGTGGGGAACTACTTCATTTATGCTGAGTTCGAGATGTGATGAAAACACTGTCATCCACTTCAAGGAGGCCACAGCCTATATTATCTCTCTTAATTTTCTAAATGTTGTACTGCCACAAAATATGCAATTTATTTCCAATTTTGACAATACAAAACTTTCATGAAATAATTAACTTCCTTCAGTATATAAAACAGTGCATGGAAAAGAAGAAATTACAGAAGCTCATTCAGTCATTTTTGATGGCTTAGTTGATTTTTTGTTGATGGATTATTTGATCAAGTAAGGTAGTGCCACAGTCACATAGTGGTTAGTGGGATGCTATTAAACCTCAGAGCGTCAGAGTTCAGAGTTGATCTCTGGCGCTGTCTGTAAGGACTTTGTACGTTCTCCCCGTCACCTCTGGGTGGTTCAGCTTCCTCCCACAGTTCAAAGAAGTACTGGTCAGTGTGCTAATTGATCATTGTAAATTGTCCTGTGATTAGGCTAGTGTTAAATAGGTGGGTGGCTTGTTGGGCTGCAAAGACCTGTTCCGCAATGTATCTCTAAATAAATAAACAAATAATTTCCACATGCCTATTATTATTTTTAATTAGTTTCTACCTCATGACTTTAAATTTTGGAACAAAAATTTTATTTATAAATTTGTTTGCCATTCCCTTGGGAGAATGGAATAATCATAGATTAACCTTTTACATATTATAAATTTGGATTAATGAAACAAAGTTGGTATTGCATGTAAAATGAATATTCAATTTTGGTTGTTTGCTCTAACATCATTTATTCTTTGTGGTATTTGTCTTCAATAGATTAAACTATTTTTATAATGAAAAACTATCACTGATGTACAGAAAAGCACTGTACTAAAATTCTCATCATGCATTTCACCTAGTCTTTTCAATTTACAAGCTTTTGCTTCACAAAATATTTTCCACGAATTAATTATTTTGTAATTTAAGGATTGGTTGCATACATTAATTAATGTACAGTAAATGCTGCACAGTTTCTATTTTTATCAAAGGATTAATGTAAGTTTTCTGCTGCTTATTTTTTTTCTCCTGATAAAAAGAAGTTTCACTGGCACATTGAAGGAAATGCTGTTCATATTCTTGCAATATACAGGCAGTTTCCTTTCTCCTATTCAAGCTCTTAATTATATATCTAGGCACTTAACAAAAATTGAAAAAATTTAAAAATCAAATTTAAAGTTGATTTAAAGAATTCTAAAGTTTCAGTTTACCTATAAGAAGAAGTGAATCATAAGGATTATTTTAGATATTTCTGCCTTAAAACTTAACCACCTAAACATACGATAGTAGTTTGCTTGAGGGCATTAAAAGTCTCTCTTTACAAACGCTGTCTGATTTACTGAGTATCTCCGGCATTTTATTTTGTTTTAGATTCCATCATCTGTGATATTTTGGTTTTGGATAAAGTTGAAAAGCTTATTCAAACTTCTTGACGTGGATATATAAGTTTTTTTTTAAAGATCTTTCTTTGAGACCATTCCTAGATTGTAAAATGTTTGAAGGCTGTAGGCCTGTACTTGATAGAGTTCAGAAGGATGAGGAAGGATCTCAATGAAACCTATCAGATATTTTAGGAATTGGATAGAGAGGATAAGGAGATGTTTACATTAGTAGGAGACTTCAGGATCTGAGAGCATGACTTCAGAATAAAGGCACGTCCATTAAAAATGAGATGGAGGGCTGTTGAGGCCAAGTCATTGTGTGTATTTAGGGAAGAGATTGATAGGTTCCTCATTGGTAAAAAAAATGTTGAGGGTTACAGGAAGAAGGCAGGAGAATGGAGTTGTAAAAAATGCTGGAGCAGAATTGGTGAGTGGCCCAATTCAGCCCTATATCTCATGGTCTAAAACAAGGATCTTTAAACAGTTGGGTATGAAATAGCTTCTGAATCACATGTAATCTACAGTTTGACTTGGAGACAGTAAATGCTGCCATTGATACAACGTCCTGTGTGCATAAATATGTCAGTAGTGAACAGTGAACTGGACTGCAGATCTAAGGAAATTCAATAAAAGAAACTGGAAATTTGAAACAAAAACAGAAATGCCAGAAATCCTCAGTAGGTCAGGTAATGTCTGTGGAAAAGGAAACATGAGTTAATGCTTCTGGTTGAAGGTTCTTTATCAGAATTGATTCAAAGGAATAAATTCAAGCACAGCAGCTAGGCAACAGTAACAGTCACCATGAAACAACTGGATTGCAGTAAAAACCCAACTGACTCATTTAAGTCCTTTGAGGAGGTAGAAACACTCACAGGACACCACAGAATGCAAAAGCAAAGAGTGTGTAATTTATGAATCTGAACACGAATGAAATACGTTACTATACTTCATTGAGGTGCCAGTGTTCAGTGACAGCACTCTTGTCTCATAGTCCAAAGGTCTTGGGTTCAAATCTCACTGTAGAGATTTGAGCATGTAATCTAGACCAACATTTCAACAGAGAACTGAGGGAATACTGAACTCTCAAGGATATGCTCTCTCAGATGAAACATTAAACTGAGGACCTGTTTTCTCCCCCAGGTCATTAAATATCCCTTGGTGGTATTGGAAGAGGTTCCTTCCAGTTCTTGGCCAGGATATATTCTATGACAAACATATAAAACAGATCAGCTGGTAATTTATTCATGGTTATATTTGGCATCTTGTTGTTCACTATTGCCTGCAATATTTTTCTCAAACAGTGGCTATATTTCAAAAATGACATTGGTTTTAGAGTATTTTGATGTTCTCAGGTACTGAATGAAGCTATATAAATGCAAGAAGTGTTTTTCCTCTTTGTCAATGCAACTATTTGTAATAATCTGTAGTGTAGAACCTATGTCATTTTACAATCTTCCTTTCCATCCATTGTGTGTTTTCAATCACTAGCTGAATATGTTTGAAATAACATGGGTAATGGATAATAAAATGAAAATGAGGGAAGATCTGAATTTATACGGCATAAGGTCCTGGACATTCTTTTCTTTTCCAGGTGCAATTCAGAAGATGTGCTTTGTTACACGTACATCCCCAAGAAGAACACAAAATAAATGTTGATCGCATTTATCTACACGGCCATACGTTAAATTTTCACTATCTATGAAATTAATTACACAAATTACAGGCAATTATGATATCCAAAATTCACCAAGGCTCCTCAGCCAGTACTTCCCAAACCCACAACCTCTATCAGCGAGAAGGACATGGGCAACAAAAGTAGGTGAACACAACCTGGCAGAAGTTACTCTCCAAAGCCATACACCTACTTGATTTGGAGTATATTGTCTTTCTTTCATTGTACCTGGGACCTTAAGAATTGCAGCTGTTCAAGAAGGCAGCTCACCACTACCTTCTCAAGGGAATTAAGACCAGCAATTAAATGTTGGCTCAGCCTGAAAAACGCATATCCCTTGAATTCATTATAAAAAGAACCTTTGTTGTCAATGATCCATAATTTGTCATTCATTTAAATGTTTTGTGCCTAAATATATATATATATCATCCTATTTTGACTTTTACTTTCTACTACTGTCCATTATTTTTTCACCAGTTATGTCATCTTTTGTTTAATTTCCTCTCCTGTTTGTTTTCGCCTTTCTATTTTCCACAACAATTTTATTAGTCAGTTGAATCTTCTTTTATTGCTTTATCTCAGAACAATGTTGTTGTTGCATCCATGTACGTTTCCAGACTCCTCCAAATGAACCTAGAATGTGAATCCTTCCTGCTTCACCAAGTACCAGTTCTCTGCATCAGAGTAGTATACGAGGGGTGATTGATAAGTTTGTGGCCTAAGGTAGAAAGACTCAATTTTACAAAACCTAGCACATTTATTTTTCAATATAGTCCCCTCCTACATTTACACACTTAGTCCAGTGGTCGTGGAGCATATGGATCTTAGACCTCCAGAAAGTGTCCACAGTAGGGGTGATTGATATGTTCGTGAGTTAAGGTAGAAGGAGATGAGTTATATAGCTCTCGTTACCTTCACATGCAGTTCAACTCTTTGAGTGATTATGCAGAAAGTTTGAAGTTAATAACTCATCTCCTTCTACCCTAGGCCACAAACTTATCAATCACCCCTCGTAGATAATAGAACTGCTGCCTCTCAGTGATGGTGACCTGGGTTCAGTACTGATGTTTGGGGCTATGAAATTTGAAGGTTCTTGTGGGGTTCCTTTGGGTGTTCTAGCTTCTTCCCATATATTGGTAGGTTAATTGACCATTGTAAATTGACTCTAATAGGTTGATGAGTGGTGGAATCTGGGCGGAGCTGATGAAAATATGAGGAAAATAAATAAAATAAGATCAGTGGAATTAGTGTAGGTAGGTGTTAGAATGGTCAGCGCAGACTCAATGGGCAGAAGAGCCTATTTCCATGCTGTGTTGTTCTGTGGCTCTACAACAATTAAAAAAATTTATTGACATACAGCACAGAGCAGGACCTTTCAGCCCTTCAAGCCGTAACAGCCAGCAATCCCCCAATTTAATCCTAGTAATCACGGGACAATTTACAATGACTAGTTAACATACCAACCGGGATGTTTTTGGACTATGGGAGGAAACTGGAGGGCCCAGAGGAAACCCATGTGGTCACCGGGAAAACGTATAAACTCCTTACAGGCAGCAATGGGAATTGAACCCAGGTTGCTGATACTGTATAAGCATTGTGCTAACCACTACGGTACTGTGCTGCCCAATTTCTTCATATCCACAACTATTTCTAATACTAATCTTTCCTTTATGGAACAATTCTTGTGTTTAAGCTTTTAAATTATATTTGCATTTATGTGTTTGAACTGTGATAATTTAAGATAAGAAAAATGACTGTCCAAAAGAAAATTCAGTTCAGAAGTAGCAGTCTTGTATAAATTATATGAGAGTAGATGATTATCAGAGCCTATATAATCTGCTCAACATTTGCTTGAACTTGTTAAATATGGAACTTGGTCGAAGATTACAGCCTGCTGGATTGTTAATGCCTGTTTACTCTGACTGTGCAGTCTGTTCAGGATATGGAGTTGTAAGGAGACATGAACTACATTTACCACAAATAAATGCAATAACCTATTTAAATATTATGCTAATTATGCCTCTTTAGTTACTGCATCTTCATCTTCTTGCTAGCTATTTGTCAGTGGGGCTTTATACATTATCTAAAACTGGCATTTATTTTTTTAAAAACACACTTATTTGTTTAATGAAACACTTTTCTACATACAGATCGGTATCACCTTTTCCTATTTTTCCACTCTTTCTTCCCAGTGCCACCTTTCTTTTTCTACTGCAATTTTACTCTCCCATCCCCCTCCTACTCCAGTTTGAAATAAGCTGTTTCTTGCTAAATGGCAGAGAGAGTGTAAAATATGGCTGAGAAGCATGCAGAGGGATCCCTGTAGTCCTGCCCCGATGGCACTCACACAGACACAGAAAACAAACACCATCAGTAACCTGTCGAAGATGGTGCATAGGCGAGTTTTTTTGCTCCCTGCCGGGGCCGTTAGTTAGAATCTACTTTTCCAACCCTTAGCACAGTCATTTCCAAGCTGTATTATGGTGATTTATAAACCCCATTCTGTGTAGAAAACTAATAGATCAACGATGCAAAGGAAAAGACAGTAGCAGCTGGGGTACTTATTGAAAGATAAAATAAAAACAGCAAGTGATAGACCACTTTATGACATATTTGAACCATTTCTAGTTAAACCAGATGGAAATGTATAAAACACTATTTTGTCTTCCACACGAGGATTCCTAAGAGAGTTACCAGCTTTCAGAGTTTGTTAACTTTTACGTAATTATTATTTGAATTCATCCTGTGTAAAGAAGTACTTTATAAATATTAAAATCCAGTTTTGGTTATACATTAGCATCCCATTCCCATTTGAACAGATACAAAAATATGCACATATCACAAGGAGAGTTGGAGCTCACATATGGCCCTTGTGGCTACGGGGGTCAGGGGGTATGGAGGGAAGGCTGGGGCGGGGTTCTGAGTTGGATGATCAGCCATGATCATAATAAATGGTGGTGCAGGCTCAAAGGGCCGAATGGCCTACTCCTGCACCTATTTTCTATGTTTCTATGTTTCTATGTGTTATTGTCTAGATTTATCTAAATCTGCAAGGTATCTCACAAAATGGAAAAAGGATGATCTGCCAATATTGCATGACGTGAAGAGCACCTTACTCAGTGCATTGTCCTTCTTGTACCAAAGTGTATTTGTATTTTTCTTTTGAGGCAATCCAAATTTGAGGAATGGCAAAACTCCCATTTCTTTTCAACTTTCATATTTAAATGATGTGATTGCCTTCTTTATTGTATTATACTATAAAATTTTCTTGCTGCTTGACATTTAGCTAACTTGAGAAATGGGTCATTTGCAATAACTACCTACATACCCAAGGATGTGCTGGGAAGTGTTGCCACACATGCTGGCGTCAACATTGCACATCCGCAATGCTCAACAGAACATCACAAGGCACAACAAAACAGAACACTGCAGCAACAACAAAAAAACAACAACAAAAACAAGTCCCTTTCCTCCCTCCTACCCTCCCTTCCACCCCCGCCCCCCCACCCCCACCTAGGACAGGCCTCTAGCCTCCAGTCTCCAAGATTCGGCCACTGGGCCTTGACTTTGATATTATTTATTTGGTACTTGGCATCTATGTTTTTCTTTTTAAATGTGCAGTACCTCAAACTTTTTACAGTTCCTTCTTAGAATGTAGTTACTGTGAACAAGAAAATATTTATTGTGTAACTTTAGTTGCCTAGAATAGATGTGTGATAGTCCTTCTTAAACCACTGCATTTGTATGGTGAAGGAAATTTCAGCATAGACCTAGAAATGAGGGGATAATGTTTCCCCATATCAAAGTGGCATGAAGGTTAATGGACAATTTATAGGTGATACAGTATGCAAATTGTCTTGGTAGCTATCGCATTCTCTTGGAATATAGTTGGAGACTCATTCCACCGAGATGCAACACAGAGTGTCATAGGAAGTCATTCCTGCCTCTGACCATCAAACTTTACAACCCCTCCCTTGGAGGGTCAGACACCCTGAGCCAATAGGCTGGCCCTGGACTTATTTCATAATTTACTGGCATAATTTACATATTACTATTTAACTATTTATGGTTCTATTACTATTTATTATTTATGGTGCAACTGTAACGAAAACCAATTTCCCCCGGGATCAATAAAGTATGACTATGACTATGACTATGACTACGACTAAAGGAATGTTGCTTTGAGTTCGGATTAATGCTACTGAGCTTCCTGATGCTGGCCAGTGGTATTTCACATTCAACTCTCAAGTTCAAATTTGGAATTGTGTAATATGCAACTCTATTTCCCTATGAATCCTATGTTGTAAGTAGGGATGCATTCCTACAGGATGTTTTTCTCTCAACAGCTTCCATAGAAAATAGAATGGCCAGCTGTTGCTTTTGAAGACATAAATGAGTACAGATATTGTAACCTAGAGCAAAAATAAAATGAAAGCTGGAAAGTGATAGTTGTTAGGTATATCAAAGATAGGTAAGATAATTTAGTGGTATAATTTATAACAATTAGCTGTTAGCACATCAAATATAAGTTTAATCTTAACAACATGAACCTAGAGTGCTTAAAAAAACCTACGAACGCATCTGTGTATGTGCTAATAAATGTGAGTTGAAAAAAAAGACAAATTTTATTTCTTCCACATTTTATTTATTTAACTCCTCCCCCCCCCCCATGCCCCACCAACATAAATTTCATCTCTTGTATTTTTTGGGTAGTAATCTGTGAATTCCATAAGGGTGAATTCCTGTAACCTGAATGGTGATAGTGTTAGGGTAACCTGTATCAAATAAGGTTCGCCTAGGTAGCATCACCCCTTTCATTTGAATAAGATTCCTGAACTTGATTTTAAAAATGTGTAAGAAAATGGTTTACTTATTTTTGACTAATGTAAACTTATTATATCTACCTATTTAAAATAACTTATTGAATTAAATAATATTTAAATGTATTTGGACTTTTCAAATACCTTTAGCAGAAATTTCTAAAAGCAATTAATAGGCAATTTGTCAAAAGGCTATTAAAACACTCCAGGCAAGAGGCCTCAGGTTCATCACTACTCACAACTCATTCTGCCTTGCAGAACAACTATGAGATCCAGATCTTCAGGTGATTTATTTCACAAGGTTGCAAAAGGCAAGCATGGAGTAGAAAGGTCTTTTTTGGTGTGCTAGATTAAGCATTATTTGGCCCAGCACTTTTTTTCTCTGTGGTTTGCTGGCTTTCAATTTATTCTTAAAATATAACTTGACTCCTTTGGCATAGGGCTTGTGGAAATTTAAGCATACAATTTACATGAGGTTACTTTTTTAGATAACTCGAGAATTTGGTCTTTTACATCTGAATCTGTGTTACCTTTACTAGGTCATAATAACGCTGATTCAATTTAGATTGGAAGTGAGATTGGAGGGTATGATACTACATGCATGTTATAGTATTTCTTGAATATAAGCAGTGAGTAACCACTCCTTCATGAAGCTTCTCAACGTCACACAGACCTCCTCATTATTTTCTTCTCTAATATATATAAAATATATATTAAATGGTTTGTATTAAGCCATGTTAAGCTATATTGGGTATTCATCTCATTTTTATCAAAGTGATTCCCCAATGATAACTGTCAACAATTCACAACTCTTTCCTCCCAGCCTGTCACGATATCATGGATAGATATCACTTATCTCTCAGGATTTGTTCAATGTGAATCCTTTGAGTCTGTTTCGAACAGGGGTTCGCAGCCGTGGGTCCACGAAGCCCTTGCTTAATGGTATTGGTCCACAGCAGAATAAAGGTTGAGAACCCTTGGTCTAGAACATTTATTATTGGTTCATGTTGCTATAACCTTTACAAATGACTATTTCAAGAAATTATTCATGGTTGCATAAGCAACTGTGCTTATCCTCAGCTTTATCCTGTCTCGGACTTCCTCCAGTTGCCATATAACTAGCCATGTTTTGTATAGGCAGTTAATAATTTTTATTACTGCTCGAAGCAACTGTTTGATTGGTAACCCGAAGTTTCCTGGAGATTTTGACTGAATGCCTTCACTTTTCTCTGAAGCCCTTAAAATATATTATTTTGCCTCATTTTGGATTGTCTTGTTAATATTCTAGGATCACTATTAACTACATGTCAGAAATAATTGCACATGTAAAAAGTCTTGTCTGGAGTGTAAATAATTCTATTAGTATTTAATTTATCCTGTTAGGAACTAACACTAGCATTGTAATATAGCAGATGGAGTATGATTTTATGATAGAGTCATTTATGCCAATGCTTTATGCAAGATGCTGCTGTGTGAAAATTGGCTACTTTATTTGCTTGGGTTACACAGTAACTTACATTTTAAATTACTTTGTTGACTGTGACTGTTGGGTATCTTAAGGCTGCAAATGTTACAATATCAAATATGTTTATTTAAATCCAGTGCAGTACTGAAAAAGTGCTGCATTGTTAGATGTACCAATTTTGGATAAAAAATTAAATCATGGATCTGTCTGCTCCCATAGGTAGATGAAAAAGATGCCAAAGTATTATTAACTGTCCTGTGCACTGGCTGGCCATTATTTGCCTTCTCGATCAATATCACTAAAACAGTCTGTCTAATCATTATTACATTACTGTTCGTGGGAACAAACTGGGTGAAGCTTGCCTGTCACATTTCCTACATTACATTAGTAACTGTACTTCAAAGTAGTTCTTTGTAAATTATTGTATCTATAACATGCCATTAAAGCCTCAGTGTTACCATAGTAAGCCTTGTAATGCCCTGGAAGGTAATACCCAAAACTTTTAAATTCAAGTCTTTTACTCACTCAATTTTATATCATTCCTTCTAACTCAGACTTTTTCCTCTCACAAGAACACGAGTTTATCTTACTGATAATTCACGAGTAAGAAGAGTTACTTCTGTAACTTTTTGTTAAGATTAATACTTCTATTATAGAACTGAATTATCCCACTTGCTTGCACATCATGGTTTTAAATACTCCTTTAATGTCCTTCAGCCAATAAATACATATGATGAGCATAATCACTTTGGGTATTTACATATTTATTTTATGCAATATTTATGCACTATTTAGCCATCCTTGTCCCTCTATAAAACCCCACCTGATATTGTTCACTTTTCAGACAAAAATATAACCACCTTGAATGAACAAAATTGGCCTCAATTACATTTTTCAGATTATAAAAGGAAAAGAGAAACAAATCTAAGAAAAGCATGATCCATGGAAAATAATAGCCTATACCTATTTTATTTGTACATTATTTAATATTTGCATTGCTTCTGAGATTGTGAAAAGTTTTACATAAAGTTCTTATTTTTAACTCTCTGGGAAAATCATATAACCAGTTCAGCAGTTCAATACTGCTTCTCTCAAGGAGGCTAGAATGGCATACCCTATTAATGATTTGGGAAGATTGACATAACTTCATACTGTATTCAAAGGAATCACTGAATTTTGACAATTTTTCACAATATCACAAGCTACCAATTTGTGTGCAAGTCAGATTGATTGTCAAATCGTAGGTTATTGGGATGAGGTGCTAAAACACTTCTTGTCACTCATTTCTGTGTACTGACATACATAAGCCAGAAGATCACTCTAATTCTCAGAGTCGGAGTCCTGAGCGAACAAGAAATTTTCTGTTTCCAGCTGACTAATAGGGACAGCTTAAACTATAATAATATCAGTGTGGTCCACAATCAGAATGGATATCACATTGTCCAAAAACCTCAAAGGTCAATCATATTTATTTACCAACAGTAGCAAGCATTGTGTTGAACTTAGTAATGAAAGAAAATATAAAATTTGCACCATGAAAAATGTGTACCTAAAGTTTTGAGAATGGAGTCAAGTTATTGTTGAAGCAAATGGGAATAAGCAAGATCATTCAGCAAGTTGTAGGCAAGTAAAATATACCAGAATGTTAAAATGTGACTACCCTTTTTAAAAGAACCTTTTTCTTTGTTTTATATTTCATTAACTCACAGAGTGGACATTGAATATTGCTTTAATTATTCGTGAAGTAAAACATCATTTAAACTTGATACTCCTTCGCTGGCAGGAAGATCAGCCTGCCAGCTTACAACTAATCACCGAATCATTACATGGAAAAACAAATGCAGCACACAGCTTTGAAGTTTAAGAACTAAAAAAGAAAAACACAAGAGAAATGCAGATCTGAAGTTGAAATTCCCTGGAGTGTGCCGTGCTCCTGTGCTTTTTGCCTTTGTTCTGTTAAAAAATATTAACCTCATTCGTTGATTAAGACTCCCATTTGATTATTGTTTTCATTTAAATGCTGTAATCTAATTTTCAGCGTCAGGGAGCAGGAAGCGAATAAATTATCTGACAAAAGAAAGATGTTTCTTGTGAAGCCTATTTCCCTCTTCCAGTTCATTGGGGAAGTTGATGAAGTTTCAATGAAGTAGAATTAGAGGATAAAGGCTAGAGTATTGACCGTGTCCCTGCTGTATGAAAATTCAATGGGTGCAATATCTGCAGAAAATGGGGGGCACCTAAATGCCATAATCTTCAATCAAATCTAACATCGACACCGACAAAGTTTGGTAATGAGAGCTTCAATGAAGCATGCTGGCTCAAGAATTAATCCTCTTTATTCAGGCAGGCTTCAGCTTTGAAGCATATTATAGCTCAGTCCTGTCAATCTAAATGCTAAATACGGTAGGGATTGTACTTTTCATTGGTGCCTAATCTGATAACCATTTTATCAGTATGATCAGATGGACTGGGTGAAACTGATGCAGGGAAAGTTTTATAATTATCCTGCTTCATGCCAATTCAGTTGTAAACTTCAAAAGTGAATAGCTGTTTTTTATTGAAGATAAACTTTATAGCATATCTATTTATCTTAAGAAAAAAATCAAAGATCTAAACGTAATAGAAATCTGGATAAAATATTTTTCTTTAGGATGGTAAATTAGCTCCAACCAATAGCAGTAAGACAAACAATCCAACAACAACAATCTATTCAAATGAAATATAGGACATAAAGCATGTGGTGCCTGGTACAGGAAAAACAACACAATCACATATAATGGTACAGATCTTGATGAAGTTCGCAAGTTTTATATGTATGAGGGCACCTCATTTGGACTAAGAGGTGAGTATGCCACAACAGGTACATCTTACAGGTGCTGTCATATATTGCAACATCTGGTCACTACAGGGTTTGATAGATTGCCAAGGCCTGCAAAGCCCCTTGTAGTTTCACCCTCATCCACTGTCTAATCCTATTTTCTTAGTAATTTTCTCTCTTCAGGGTGTCAGATAGCTTACTCATCCTTGATAACACCTTGTCCTCCCAAAACAGCTATTAAGATGTTTTCACACCAGCTATAAAGTTAGTATTATAATCAATCAATATTAAAGTCCGCATTCAGGATACATTATTCCAAAGCAAATGAGACTTTCTGGAGGAGGGAATGCCATCTTGGTCCTCAGTTGGATTGTCTTCTACTGACACAAAATCATACTGAAGAGGCCAAATGAGCATATATCATTTGTATAATAGATACAGCAATTTATTATACATTGCTATAATTATATTTTTTTCTGCCCTTTACAGCATCTGCAATACATCTTTAGGACTTCTCTAATAAATTGAGTCTTAATGAAATACACACTATAAAATGATCATGTATATTGGGCACTGACAGTTCTTTCATCATGTCTATAATGAAGTATATTTATGACATTGATATATAAGATATCATACAGTACATATACATCAGATTCTCAGAAGGTAAGTAAATAGGTATTTTGCACTTAATATCTATTTGAAGTAATCTCTTGCTTTAGAACTTAAGTTAACTCCATGCCTCAAAACTAGCCCTTTTATTCCAGATTTTAATGGATATCATTTATCATCAGGTTTTAGTAAGGGAATAGGCTATATATTTACAACCAAAGGGAAAATACAGCTGTGATGTCAATGGGCTATCAGAATATTAGACCAATTCTGTTCTACACTACTATCCCTTTTGGCATGCAAGTACTAAAGGAAGAATGGAAACTATCTAAAGCTTCCTTTAGATATTTCCTTCCTCAAAGTTGCTATTGTGCCATGTAATATGAAATTGAAGATTGTATTTAATTTTCCTGGTTTGAAACAATTGAATATATTTGCATTCTCCATTAAAACAGTCCATATGTACAGAGCAGACATGGCTAATTTTTTATCTTTAAAATATAACTGAACATTATACTATAAAGTTGTAAATTTGGAGATCCAGTGGAGTGATTTTTTTCATATCCCTCATTTCTGATGTTATGAACTATTTTCCTTCAATGGTAAGCCTGGTAGGGAAGCATATACATCAGATTCTCAGAATACTTTACAAACAAGAGAAAATCTCTAGATGCTGGAAATCCAAGCAACACACGCAAAATAATGGAGGAATTCAGCAGGTCAGGCAGCGTCTATGGAAAAAGTACAATCGAAGTTTCCGGCCGAAATGTCGACTGTACTTTTTCCATAGATGCTGCCTGACCTGCTGAGTTCCTCCAGCATTTTGTGTGTGTTGCTACAGTATATTTCATCTTTTTGCTTAGGTGCAACTTAATAAAGTAACAGGAACTGTGAAAAATTGCATGCAAACAGAAGTTGCTTTGGAATAAAAAAAATTTTCAATTATGTTCATCAGTATATAATTACACAACAACTTTATTTCCAAGACGTGAAATGCCATAAGGATGTGAAAGGCTTCAGGAAGGTGAAGTTGAGGGAATACACTTTGAGGGATCAGAAGTGGAAAAGGTGAGCAGTCTCAAGTTTCTGGGTGTCAACATCTCTGAAGATTTATCTTGGGTCCAGCATATTGATGCAATTACAAAGAAGGCACAACAGTGGTTATATTTCATTGGGAGTTTGAAGAGAATTGATATGAACCAAGTCACACACAAATTTCTACAGATGTACTATAGAGAGCATTCTAAATGGTTGCAACACTCTGGTATGAGGTGCCACTGCACAGGATTGCAGAAAGGTGCAGAAAGTTGTAACTCAGCCAACTCCATCATGGGCACTAGCCTCCCCAGCATCCAGGACACTGCAAAAAGGCAGCATCCATCATTTTGGACCCCCATCACCCAGGACACACTCCCTTCCCATTGCTACTATCAAAGAAGAGGTACAGGAGCCGTTTCAGGAACAGCTTCTTCCCGTCCGCCATCAGATTTCTGAATGGACAGTGAACTCATGACTACTACCTCAGTATTTTTGTCCTCTCTTTTTGCACTTCTTATTTAACTTATTATTTATATATACCTCTACTTTTATTGTAACTTATAGGTTTTATCATTATGTATTGCAATGTACACAGAACAAATTTCACAACATATAGCAGTAATAATAAAGCTGATTCTGAAGTTTTCAGAGGCTCATATGATCCTGAATTTGCAATATACTCCTTTGAATTCATTACTCTTCTCTCATTTGCAAGCCTTATATCCATTTTCAAACCAGGATATCTCAAAGGAACACTATCCATTCCAGATCATGGGAAGAGCTCCCCCTACTGAGTATCACTATGTCTTGAAGCACAGCTAATGTTGAGTTCAAAATGTCTGACTAACAGGAGGATCACGAACTGATCCAAGTTTTCAAGTTTTCTCAGCAGTTTTTAAAGCTATAAAGCTATAAAGTTCAGAATCGAAACTGGCAGACTAATTCTTCTTTCTCTGGTAGGTTTAAGAATGCCCTAAATAAATGGCATGTACTTAGAGTATATTTATTAACACAGTATATGATCCCAACAGACCCACAGGTGAAGTGTTGCCTCACCTGGAAGGTCTGTTTGGGGCCCCAAACGGCAGTGAGGGAGGAGGTGTAGAAGCAGAGGTAGCACTTGTTCCGCTTGCAAGGATAAGTGCCAGGTAGGAGATCAGTGGGGAGGGATGAATTGGCAAGGGAGTTGCATAGGGAGCAATCCCTGAGGAAAGCACCACCAAGCACATCTTTCCATTGCCCCCCACTTTCTGCCTTCTGCAGGGATGGCTCCCTACTTGACTCCCTTGTCCATTCATTCCTCTTCATGGATACAGTTGAAGTCAAAAGTTTTCATACACTTTAGCCAAATACCTTTAAACTCAGTTTTTCACAATTCCTGACACTTAACCTTAGAAAACATTCCCTGCCTTAGGTCAGTTAGGATCACTACGTTATTTTAAAAATGTGGAATGTCAGAATAAATAGTAGAGAGAATGATTTATTTCAGCTTTCATTTCTTTCATCACTTTCCCAGTGGGTCAGAAGTTTACATACACTTTGTTAGTATTTGGTAGCATTGCCTTTAAATTGTTTAACTTGGGTCAAATGTTTTGGGCTGCCTTCCACAAGCTTCTCATAGTAAGTTGCTGGAATTTTGTTCCATTCTTCCAGACAGAACTGGTGTAACCGAGTCAGGTTTGTAGGCCTCCTTGCTCGCATATGCTTTTTCAGTTCTGCCCACAAATTTTCTGTTGGATTGAGGTCAGAAAATGATGCCAAGTCTCATTCATTCTCGGGAGCAATTTCCAAATGCCTGAAGGTACCACGTTCATCTGAACAAACAATAGTACACAAGTATAAACACTATGGGACCACGCAGCCGTCATACCGCAGAACTGAAAAAGCGTGTGCAAGCAAGGAGGCCTACAAACCTGACTCAGTTACACAGTTCTGTCTGGAGGAATGGAACAAAATTCCAGCAACTAACTGTGAGAAGCTTGTGGAAGGCAATCCAAAACGTTTGACCCAAGTTAAACAAATTAAAGGCAATGCTACCAAATACTAACAAAATGTATGTAAACTTCTGACCCACTGGGAATGTGATGAAAGAAATAAAAGCTGAAATAAATCATTCTCTCTACTATTATTCTGACATTTCACATTATTAAAATAAAGTAGTGATCCTAACTGACCTAAGACAGGGAATGAGACCTTTCGTCAGGACTAACTGAAACGTCGACTGCACCTCTTCCTACAGATGCTGCCTGGCCTGCTGCGTTTACCAGCAACTTTGATCTGTGTTGCTTGAATTTCCAGCATCTGCAGAATTCCTGTTGTTTAAGACAGGGAATGTTTTCTAGGATTAAGTGTCAGGAATTGTGAAAAACTGAGTTTAAATGTATTTGGCTACGGTGTATGTAAACTTCTGACTTCAACTGTATATAAGCTATGATTGAATGGTGGCACAGACTCGATAGGCCAAATGGCATAATTCCTATGTTTTATGACCTAACTGATTGTAATTGATCAACATAACTGATTAATTTCTAATAATCAATTTCAATGATCCAACTGGTCATCAAACTGATTATCATAATCCATAACAAATTAAGGATTAAGACCATATTTTAATTTTATTTCAGCAATACAGCACAGAAAAACCTACTCTGTGCTGTATTGCTGAAATAAAATTAAAATATGGTCTTAATCAATTTGTTATGGATTATGATAATCAGTTTGATGACCAGTTGGATCATTGAAATTGATTATTAGAAATTAATCAGTTATGTTGATCAATTACAATCAGTTAGGTCATAAAACATAGGAATTATGCCATTTGGCCCATCAAGTCTGTGCCACCATCTTCTGACTCTTCAAGCCACACCACCCCGGCAACCCCACAATCCTAATTATGGGACAATTTACAATGACCAATCAATCTATCCGGTACGTCTTTGGACTGTGTGAGGAAACTGGAGTACCGGTGGAAAACCCACACATTCCACGGAGAGGACATACAGAGACTCCTTTCAGAATGGCACGGGGATTGAACTGTGAACTCTGAACTCTGGAACACCCTGAGCTGTTACAGCATTGCACTAACCACGACACTACCATGGTGCCTTTAGTATAGAACACATTTATAGTACTTAACTAAAGGTTTGTGAAAAAATCAGCTATTCATGAAAAAAATGAAGTTTACCCTGAATTTTATTGTTCACCATACAGTCTAAGACAGTGTTTAAAGAAGAGGGACAAATGTGTGTGTTTTCCAATGCAAAATTCTTTAAAATTATGTGGATTAAAGTTAGTCATATCCATAATGTATACAGAACTACTGACCAAGCATGTTCAGCAATGCATTTGCTGTGCATTGATGGCATTTAGATTTCTGCTGATGATCACTGGTCCTTATTGTGTTATAAATAGAGAAAGCCTGCAGTGATCAGATTATTCTGGGATTTAATGAATATTTTTAAATTGCTTTCATAAATGGATTGCTCTGTATGTTATTTATATTTCCCGCTTAGCATTTTGCTATTTAGGGTATCATTCATTGTGCAGTATTAGATGATAATTTTATTCTACAGATAAAATGGAGTATGAAGTGATAACAATGTTAGAAAGTGGGTACGTTACACAAACGATTCACCTGTCTGCCTGCAAGGTGCTTATATTCTAAACTGGCAGCATAATTATTGCACATATTCTCTTTGGTGTACAGTAGTGACTTGTGATTCAACAGTCTTTTGCTGATTAGAGGTTATGCCACTTGCAGCAAAACTTTTGAGGAACTTTGAAAGTCATGTAATTATGTGCCTTGCTGATGTTTCTTTACAAGGTTAGAAGCATAAATAGAGATGAGCACAATTTCAAGATTTTAGATCCTGAATTCTTGTGCACTGCTCTTTAGTATAGTGTAGAGATCTACTGGAAGCCCGGAGTTTTCGGACGGATGGGGTCGGCTGCTTCCAAGGCATCGGCAAGTTGACGGTGCCTGGAGGTTTATGGCAGGGAATGTCTCCCTTTTGCCGCCACTATTGGGTACTCAGGAGTTGATCAACTCGGGGACCTTGGGACTTTTTTTTTTACTGTGCCTATGGACCGTCCTTCATCAAATTATGGTATTGCTTGCACTGCTGTAACTATATGTTATAATTATGTGGTTTTGTCAGTGTTAGTCTTTGGTCTGTCTTGTTTTCTGTGATATCACGCCGGAGAAACATTGTATCATTTCTTAATGCATGTATGCATTTCTAAATGACAATAAAAGAGGACTGAGTGTTCTCTTAATCTAAAAAACACCTCACAAACTTTGTTTTAAGAAGAGTAGTACTATGTAAGAAAAATTGTGCCTAATTTTTATAGTAGTGAATCTGTTTTTGGTTAAAGAGTGGTCAGAGCTCAAGGTCAAAAGACTTTATATAAATTGGTTGAAGTGCATTAATAATTGACATCTATACCATTTATTCAGAAAGGTGATTTGTTTGCTTTATATAATTATATATGTGTATGCGTGTGTCTGTGTGTAATATTTTACTTAACTGAATAGTTATGTACACTATAATATTAAGGACAGCCTGAGACTCCTTTGCTTGATGCCCAGATGAATGCAATCCAATTGCTTGCGAAAATCAGGTGTAAGGTGCAGTTAATAGCTATTATCGGTCTGCAACAAGTCTGCAATAATTGTTTGAAATTGCTGAGCAATTGAATAGAAACTGTTATCTACCGCTTTACAGTTGTAACAATAACATTAGGAAAGTTTTAGGCACTATTTGTGTTGAACCTAACAGTGATTGACAACTGTTTCTGAGCATGAAAGATGGTTTTATCCTAATTAATTCTTCAAAGTAATAAGGACATATAATCAGAGCTTTTACCTTGGTATCAATTCTTCTGTACTTAATCCAATCAAGAAGATAACTAAATGAACAGGAGTAAATATTCAAGTTTTACAGAAAATATTCATACTTTGTAACAAATACACATTTAGTTAAGGCACAATGATACAACCGAAAAAGTGGCCCAACCGTGGGCTGAGGGAGTATTAAATCCAAGGAATAGAGTTATAAGGTTGCCAAAAAGCAGTAAGCCTGAGAACTGAAATGTTTTAGAATCCTGTGAAAGATGACCAAGAAATTCATTTAAAAATAAGATTAGTGAAAAACATAAAAACTGACTATATGAGCTTTTGTACATAAACAAAAGTGAAAAGGCTAGAGAGGACAAATGTAGCCCCTAATAAACATATAGGAGAATTTACAATGGAGCAAAAGAAAATAGAAGCTAATTTTACATATGTATGTCTTCATAAAATTATAGAATCATGTATCATGGAAATGACTCACCTCATCCTATCTATGCTAATCACACTTGCCTGCATTAGGCCCAATTGCCTCTATACTTTTCCTATCCAAGTACCTTTCTAAAGACCTTTTAAATACTGCAATTGTGTCTGCCTCCACTACCTCCTGTGAGCTCATTCTAGATGTTCCCTATTCTCTGTGTGGAAAATTTACCTCAGATCTCCTTTAAATTTCTCCCTGCATCTTGAAAGGATAACACTCTCAGAAATAATAGACAGCCGGGGTATTGGTGCAAATAGAAAAATAAGCAAAATATTCATTGATTAAAAATACCATTGCAGATCTTTCTTGCTATTCAGACATATATCAACGAGTTAGCTGAAATACCACATTTCTAAGTTTGATCCAAGTGATAATACACATCTAGGTGGGATTGTGGTGGTGGTATCATCCAGTTGCACTTATCAGGGGTTCCCAACCTGGGGTTCACGGACCCCTTGCTTAATGGTATTTGTCCATGGCATAAAAAAGGTTGGGAACACCTGACTTATATCCACAGAGATGAAGTGTTTTGAGAGGTTGGTGATGAAGCATATCAAATCCTGCTTGAGAGGTGACTTGGATCTGCTCCAATTTACCGACCGGCAAAACAGGTCTACAGCAGGCGCAATTTCATTGGTTCTTCACTCAACTCTGAAACATCTGGACAGCAAAGATGCATACATCAGGATGCTCTTCATTGGCATTTAATACTGTCATCACCTCAACACCTATCAATAAGCTTCAAGACCTTGGCCTCAATAACTCATTGTGCAATTGGATCCTTGATTTCCTCACTTGCAGACGCCAGTCAGTTCAGATTGGCAACAACATCTCCTCCACAATCTCCATCAGCACAGGTGCACCACAGGGCTGTGTGCTTAGCCCCCTACTCTACTCACTTTACAACTATGGATGTGTGGCTAAGTACAGCTCCAACACCACAATCAAGTTTGCTGATGACACCACTGTTGCGGGTTGTATCAAAGGTGGTGATGAATCAGCATTCAGGAGGGAGATTGAAAATTTGGCTAAGTGGTGTCATAACAACAACCTCTCAGTCAATGACAGCAAGACCACGAAACTTATATGTAGACTTTAGGAGAGGGGAAGCCAGATGTCCATGAGCCAGTCCTCATCGGAGGAACAGAAGTGGAGAGGGTTAGCAACTTTAAATTCCTGGTTGTTGCTATTTCAGAAGACCTGTCCTGGAACCAGCATGTAACTGCAATTGTGAAGAAAACATAGCAGTGCCTCTACTTCCTCAGGAGTCCGCAGAGATTCAGCATGACATCAAAAACTTTGACAAACCTCTATAGCTCTGCATTGACTGGCTGCACCACAGCCTGGTATGGAAACAATAATACCTTTGAATGGAAAATCCTACAAAAGGTAGTGGATTCAGCCCGGTACATTACAGGTAAAGCCCTCCCAAACCATTGAGCACATCAACATGAATCACTATTGTAGGAAAGCAGCATACATCATCAGAGATCCTCATCACTCAGGCCATGCTCTTTTCTCACTGCTGCCATCAAGTAAAAGGTACAAGAGTCTCAGGAGTCACATCACCAGGTTCAAGAGTAGTTACTACCCCTCAATCATCAGCCAATTGAACAAAAGGAGATAACTACACACATTTGCCCATCCATTAAGATGTTCCCACAATCAATGATCTCACTTTAAGGAATCTTTATCTTGTTACGTCATGTTCTCATTATTTATTACTATATACTTATATTTGCATTTGCACAGTTTGTTATCTTCTGCACTCTGGTTGATATTTTATTGACCCTGTTAATAACCCTGTTCCATAGATTTGCTAAGTATGCCCACAGGAAAATGAATCTCAGGGTTGTATGTGGTGACATATATGTACTGTTATAATAAAATTTTACTTTGAACTTCGAACAGTTTATTCAATATTCTGTTGATGTCTCCTTTCCTGCACTAAGTTACATTCACTCATTCTATCCTTCTGACTTACCCAGGGCCTTGCTTTTCCAACTATTCCTTTTTAGATTATTTTAATAATTGATAAGTTCATTTCTATTTGTCTTCCAGCCATACAAAACATTGCCCCAAACTGTCCAACCATTGTGAGCTGCTTCAACTCACCCCAACTCCTTCAACTCATGCCAAGCAACAATTTTGTTTCAGAAAAAGATCTCTTTTTTGACTAGTTCTGTGCATAAATAATTGTCCTTGGCCCGTTGTTTTATGGTCTGCCTTTTATATATTTTCCTTGAATCCCTCAGCCTCCATTTCTTTTGTATAAACAAATCCCACAAATCTCACTATTTTGGCCAAGTGTTTAGAACATAACATAGATCATAGAAGAAAACAGCATAGGAACAGGTCATTCGGCCCACAATACTGTGCTGACTCATTTTACTTCCTTAGTCTATAATAGGTATCCAAATTTGCTACCATACATCCCAAAGCCTTATAAATTTAAATGTCTTTATATTAACCCATCAGAATCCTCTTCTCTAAAGATTTTGTAAAAGCATCGTCTTTTATTTTGTTTTGAGTGCACTCCGGCTGCAATCTTTTTAATTTTAATGCATTTCTTTATAAAATCTAATAATGGTAGACAGTCTGAGACACTTGACAGTATGATTTGCCCCTTAATCAGGAAGACCAGAAGAGTATGCAGTCCTGTACTATTTCCAGTAAGTATATCAGATTTATTATTACTAAGCACACTATATCCTAGATTATTTTGTGCATAAAATCATTTCTCTAGCGAGTGAACGTGCATATGGCAGCTACCCCATTATTTATTTATTTGTTTGTTTATTCATGATATGACATTTGAAAAAGAGCTGAGTTATAACTGCATGCAGAGTTTGCCAATCAATTCATCCTCTTTAAATTATTTAATGTATACTGTTGGTACTTACGCTACAAGTACATAATGATGGTTGATTGTGTGATGAATAGATTGAACCTTACCCCATACACATTAAAACCACTTTTTTTTTTACAGTCCTGAGATAGGGCAAGAGGAGAAATAATATATTTTTAAATTTTAAATGGTTCACTAAAATGAAATAACATTCCTGGAGCAAGACTACTGAGGTCACAATTTTATCATGTGTAAAAGAATTCCTTCAGCCATTTTGTGGATGGTCCATGTTCTAGCCTAACCATGTGACAGCTGTCATGTTTGCCAGCCCTAGGCCCCACACAGATCCTTGCTAGTCTGCCACTCAGCAAGTTCAGCCTACTGGATACAAACCAGGTAAGCACAAGACCCAAGTAGCAAGTCAACATACACAAAATGTTGGAGGAACTCAGTAGGCTAGGCAGCCTCTATGGAAAGAGTAAACTGTTGACGTTTCAGGCCAAGATGCTTCTTCTGGACTGAAAAAGAAGGGGAGCAGTTAGAGTAAGAAAGAGCGGGAGGAGACGTACAAGGAGGCAGGTGATAGGTGACACGAGGAGAGGGAGAAGGGGTGAAGTATAGAAATATTAAATTTCAGACCAGCTTTCCTTTACATTTTAATACTTACTTGGGTGAAAGTAACAGTGATAATCACAGTTATTATAACTTACTGAAGCCCTTATTTAGTGAAAGACTCTGAATTCACAAAACTTGATAAAAATGTTTGTGTATTCTAAAAGTACTCAATGACCAACTACAGGCAAATTTGAATGGTAAATAAATTAATATAGACTTTCTGCAATTCTAGGTGAATAACAACCAAAGCACTAACATTCATAAGGTTCTTTTAATACGGTAAAATTTCCCAAATTCTTTCCTAAATGTAATATTCAACAAACTTTAACACAGAGACACAAAGTAATGTAGGTACAACTGAATGAAAGCTTTGTTGAAGAGGCAGGTCTTCAGAGGCATCTTTAAGAAGGAAAGAAAAGCAGAAAGGAAATTTCTGAGCTGAGACTTGGCAGCTTAAATTACAGTTGCCAGTGGTAGAGTAATTTAAATCTAGAATGTTTAAAATACAGAAAAGGAAATGTAGAGATGTCTTAGAGGGTTGTAGAGCTAAAAAATATTACAAAGATAGGAAGAGGTTATATCATTGTGAGAGTTAAAAACAAATGAGAATTTTTAAATCAAGCAGAATTATTTTACGTATGTTAACCAATCTGTGGTGATCTGGCAAAAGAAACTCATGCTTCAATGAACTACATATTCCTGATCTATGAAATAACCTTGTTGAGAGAAACTTGCCTTTGTAACATTATTTATTTTGTAACATAGATTACTATAATTTAATAATTTTCTTTAATTAGAGTGATTTTTACTAAGGCTTACCAACCAATTAAAACCAGGAATACTTAAAATCAAGACAGGTCTATTTTAACGTTTATAGAACACATTATGGTACCAATAGTAGTCTTTCCGATGAAATTGCTAGATCTCACTTTGTAAACTATGGAATCTAAGTAATTGCAGTAGGCGAATCAAATTTAATTTCATTCAGCAGTGACACATTGTGTAAGCTTACTGTTAATGCTGTAAGTTTAATGATTTCAAGTACCTTCTGAAAATCCACTGCGCATCTGAATTCTAAGCACCCATATAATGGGGAAAATCCAGGGTTTAAACAATTGGCATAATACCACATTATTCTGCACATAACCTACAAATCCTTCAATAGTTTTGTTGGATCAATGTGAGTAAATTATTTAGATTAAGATACAAGATATTCCCCACAACTATGTAAAACATGGAACAGTACAGTACAGGAACAAGCCCTTCAGCCCACAATGTTTTTCAGACTAATTAAATTAGTAATCAAATGCTCAATTAAATTAATATCTTCTGCTTACACAATGTCCATATCCTTCCATTTTCTGCACATTCATGTGTCTATCTAAGAGTCCCTTGAGCTCCTCTATCATATTTGCCTCCACCACCACCCCATGCAATGCATTCCAGGCACCCACCATTTTCTGTGTAAAAAAAACTTGCCCCTTTCATCTTCTCTAAATTTACCCCCCTCACTTCAACTGTATGCCTTCTGGTATTAGACATTTCAAACCAGGGAAAAAGATTCTGGCTGTCCATTCTATCTATTCCTCTCATAATCTTATAAATCTATATCAGATCTCCTTTCGGCCTCCGCTGCTGCACAGAAAAACAACTCAAGTTTGTCTAGCCACTCTAATCCAAGCAGCATCCTGGTAAACATCTTCTGCACCCTCTCCAAGGCCCCTCTACTCATTAACACTGTTAAGAGTTCTACCATTAACATTGTACTGTTCCTTTACATTTGATCTCCAAAGTGCAACATTTCACATTATGCCAGATTAAACTCCATCTGCCATTACTTTGCCCATATCTGCAACTGATCTATATCCTATTACATCCTTTCCAGTCTCCTATGCTATCCACAACACCACAAACCTTCATATCGCCGGCCCATATAGACTTGAAAGGCAGGGTGTTGAGAATCGGATTGCTGTAAGTGCTGGGCCGATTTGGAGAGGTCAAGAACAGCTTCTTTGGCAGCAAAATCTAGGCCTGGGTTCTAGTGCGAGGTGAGATCTGCTGTTTGGACAATTTAAACACCGGCCCAGATAGACTGGGAGTTCCTCTCTTTGCGAAGCCAAGGCTGTGAGACTGTCCCTGGCTGCTGTGCTTAGGGTGTCTGCATACTTTGTGGCGATTTAACCTGCTAATATGATAAACTGAATACCAAGGCTTTGGCAAACACGAGGAAATCTGCAGATGCTGGAATTTCAAGCAACACACGTAAAAGTTGCTGGTGAACGCAGCAGGCCAGGCGGCCTACTCCGGGCTGCTCCAGGGATTTGGATCTAAGGATTCAAGTTGGTTCGGGATGCTGTTGTTGTTGCTTGCTTCTATTGCTTACACGATTTGTCTTTTTCTCTCTCTTTCTCTGTGCGCATTGGAGGTTGATCTTTATTTTTTTTAATGAGTTTCTTTTGGGTTCCTTGCATGGTGACTGTCTGTAAGCAAACAAATCTCAAGGTTGTATAATTTATACATTATTTCATAATGAATGTACTGTGAATACTTCGAAAACTGAGTAAAACAAATGACTACTTCCAAAAAGGTAATCACAAAATAGTACACTGAAAAGATACAACCTGTAAACAAAGCTATTTCAAAAATTAGGGACTATAAAGATGAGCTACACAGACATCCCACCTCTCCCGGAAGTCCCGGGAGTTTCCCGCATATTGATAGTGGCTCCCTGATGCCCGCAAATTATATACAATATCCCGGAAATCTATTTTTTTTGAGAGCGAGCGAGAGAGAGCAAGAGAGCGCGCGAGAGAGAGAGCGAGTGAGCGAGTGCACGAGAGAGAGTGAATGCGAGAGAGAGAGCGCCATGGCAGAGTGTTCCAAAAAAAGAAAATATAGAACGTACGTCACCCCTGACTACACTAAAGTGTACCCCTGCCTAATAGGGGTCAAAAATAATGACAGTGTTGCTCGCTGCACTGTTTGCAACAGTGACTTTTCTATTGCCCATGGTGGGTTAAGACTGTAAAAGACATGTTGAGGTGAGTTTAACAGGTATCATTCATTCATTAGCATAGCTAACGTTATTTAAACAAGCTGGCTAGCTGCTAAGGAGCTACTCTATTGCAGACATCTCACCTCTCCCGGAAGTTCAGGGAGTCTCCCGCAAATTGATGGTGCTACCTCCCTGAGATGAGTTTTTGAAGGGTGGGATGTCTGGATACATCTTATCCCCAGCATTGCAATGTCTGAGGTATAAGAATAAGGTTTATTATAACTGATCTATCTCATGAAATTTGTTGCTTTGCTGTAGCAATACAGCAATACATTAAAAAGTTCTATACGTTATACTGAGAAATATAAAACAAAATAAAAATGTAGTGCACCAAGACAGCAAAATAGTAAGGTGGTGTTTATGGATTCACAGACCATTCAGAAATCTGATGATGTAGAGGAAGAAGCCGTTCCTAAAACATTGAGTATATGTCGTCAGACTATTGTATCTCCTTGTTGATGGCAGTAATAAGAAAAGGACATGTCCTGCATGGTCTTGGCCCATAATAGTGGATGCCATCTTTTTGAGACATTGTCTTTGAGGGTGTTCTTGATGGTGGGAAGGCTGAGTTTACAACCCTTCACAGCTTTTTCCAATCCCCGTTCAGTAGCACCTATACTAGACAGTGATGCAACCAGTTAGTATGTTCTCCGTGATACATCTGTAGAAATTTGCTAGCCTTTGGTGACAAACTAAATCTTTTCAAACTCCTAATGAAATAGAGTTGCTGGCATGCCTTCTTTGTAATTGCATCAATAAGTTCAGCCCAGGGTAGATCTTCAGAGATGTTGACACCCAGGAACTGGAAGTTGCTCACACTTTCCACTGTCAATCCCTAGATGAGAACTGGCGTGTGCTTTCTTGACTTCCTCTTCCTGAAGTCCACAATCAATTCCTCGGTCTCACCGACATTGGGTGCAAGGTTGTTATGAAGAAAGCTTTTCCACCAAGAAAGAAATGACGAGGTAGCTGATAGTGCTGAAATAGAACTTGGGATATGACATAAAACTAATGAAAGGGAATTTTAGAACTGATATTAAGTAGTTCTCAACAGAACATCCAATCGATAATTAAAATATATAGAAAAGTCTACTTATAATTATACTGCATTTTAACACAATAAAACATTCCAAGGCACTTTTCATGTGCATTATCAGCCAAGAACTGATACTGCACCATATGAAAGGGTAGGTGATACAGTCAGAGGACTGTGAAAGGTACAAACCCCATTTCCAGAAAAGTTGGGATATTTTCCAAAATGTAATAAGAACAAAAATCTGTGATATGTTAATTCACGTGAACCTTTATTTAACTGACAAAAGTACAAAGAAAAGATTTTCAATAGTTTTACTGACCAACTTAATTGTATTTTGTAAACATACACAAATTTAGAATTTGATGCCTGCAACACACTCAACAAAAGTTGGGAAAGAGGCATGTTTACCACTGTGTTACATCACCTTTCCTTTTAATAACACTTTTTAATCGTTTTGGAACTGAGGATACTAATTGTAGTAGATTTGCAATTGGAAATTTTGTCCATTCTTGTTTGATATAAGACTTCAGCTGCTCAACAGTCCGTGGTCTCCATTGTCTGATTCTCCTCTTCATGATGCGCCATACATTTTCAATAGGAGATAGATCTGGGCTGGCAGCAGGCCAGTCAAGCACATGCACTGTGTGTCTACAAAGCCACGCTGTTGTAGCCTGTGCAGAATGTGGTCTGGCATTGTCCTGCTGAAATAAGCATGGACGTCCCGGGAAGAGATGTCGCCTTGATGGCAACATATGTCACTCTAAAATCCTAATATACACCTCAGAGTCAATGGTACCTTCACATACATGCAACTCACCCGTACTGTGGGCACTGATGCACCCCCATACCATCACAGATGCTGGCTTTTGCACCTTTCGCTGATAACAATCTGGATGGTCATTTTCATCTTTGGCACGGAGAATTCGACGCCTGTTTTTTCTGAAAACTAGCTGAAATGTGGACTCATCTGACCACAGTACACGGTTCCACAGTCTTTTGGTCCATCTGAGGTGAGCTCGGGCCCAGAGAACTCGCCGGCGTTTCTGCATAGAGTTGATGTATGGCTTCCTCCTTGCGTAATACAGTTTCAAGTTGCATTTCTGTATGCAGCGACAGACTGTGTTGAGTGACAATGGTTTTCCGAGGTACTCCCGATCTTGCGTTGAGAAATGTTCCTTTTGAACTAACAATTCTCTCACGAATTTTGGCACAAAGGGGTGAGTCACGACCCATCCTTGCTTGCAAAGACTGAGCCTTTGATGGACGCTACTTTTACACCCAGTCATGATACCTCACCTGCTACCAATTAGCCTGCTTAATGTGGCATCTTCCAAACCGGTGTTCCTTGAATATTCTATGCACATTTCAATCTTATTTTAACTCTGTCCCAACTTTTATTGAGTGTGTTGCAGCCATCAAATTCTAAATTTGTGTATATTTACAAAATACAATTAAGTTGGTCAGTAAAACTACTGAAAATCTTTTCTTTGTACTTTTGTCAGTTAAATAAAGGTTCACGTGAATTAACATATCACAGATTTTTGTTTTTATTGCATTTTGGAAAACATCCCAACTTTTTTGGAAATGAGGTTTGTACAAAGAACAGCTGAATACTGCACCAACGAAAGAATGATCAAACTGGGTGGGGGGGGGGTAAATATGGCTGTAACAAGGGGATAACAGAGATTTCATGAGCTGTAGGGAAACAAAAGTAGCATTATTGAGACGAAAATTCTGGAATTATTTAAGTAGCAATTGTGTTTTACAAGGGACTCAAAATTTACTAAGAAACTGGATGATTTCTTATCCCAAAGTGGATGGCATCATCCACAATTTTTAAGTGATCATTGCAAAAGTAAAACCTTATGAATAAATTAAGACATTTCAAATTTGTTACAATGTAGTAAGGTGTTTATTATTGAACATTTGGATCTCTCTCTAAAGCACTGAACCAGAATAGGACCCGTAGAGGCACAATAATAGATGCAGTGTGTAATGAGTGACAAGTATTTTGTTTGTGGACCTACTGCAGTGAAATTGAGTAGCGCTTGAGGCTCAATGTGTTGTAGATATTAAATAGACTTTATATTCTAAAAGTCCTTTACTCTGTGTGCTCTGTAATTGTGGAATTCAGAGAAAACAAATCAATTGCACACTATCAGCTGCATCTACTCCTGCCCAAAGACCACCTGAGCATGTGTAATTCTGTTGAATAGACGAGCTGGAATGAAAATTAAAGAATTTTTGAAAGCTAAATCACACAAAGTGCTGTAAGAACGCAACAGATCAGTTGGCACCTATGGAGAGGAATAAACAGTTAACATTTTGAGCCAAAATGGTAAACCCACCTTTTTTTCCAATTTTTTTTCACTAGAATTGAATTATGTAATATATAAGAATGCATACTGCACAATCCAACTTTAGCATTAGTCTCTTGTTTACACATCAAAAAATGGAAACTTGCAAACTTGGAGCACAATTAAAAATTAAAAAGTTCTTTTAATGCTCGCTACCTTATTTGACTACACTAGATAATGCAAAAGTGATTTGCTGGTTTGCAAATAAAAATAAAAGCTAACTAGCATTTCACTGAAATCTTTTGTATCTCGTTCACTTGAATACCAGATAATTAATTAATTAATGTTCAGATTGTTCACATTTATGTTGATGTTAGTTTTATTGCCAGATGAATTCATTTTGTTACATTGTTTATGTTTGTGTAGTTAAAATACCATGGAGACATTATGTTAATCTGACAAAAGTATTTTTATAAGATGCATCTAAAATCAAGTTACCTCATAATATGAGTGAGAACGCAATGGAAAAATGATATATTGAAAGATTTGGCCAAAGCAAGGTTATAAGCAGCCCAGGAGGTATTTGAAGCTTCCTCACTAAATATATTTAAGAAACAGTTTGATAGGTTTTTACACAGTAAGGGAATTAAGGGTTATGGGGAAAAGGCAGGTAGATGGAGCTGAGTTTACAGACAGATCAGCCATGATCTTATTGAATGGCAGGGCAGGCTTCATGGGCCGGATGGCCTACACCTGCTCCTATTTCTTACGTTCTTATGTACTGAATGTTCTTGAATGAAATTCTAAGAAAACAGTTATTTGTGGCGTAAAGAATGGCGACATGAGCATATTTCTGTGCCCCCTTCCTACCTTGAGGCCCCATGTGCCACCTAGGCACTAAAGGTTCAGACGACGACGACGACTTCCTACCTTACCTGATAGTGTTTTCCCAAGAAAAACCTTTTATAAAAACACACACACATATATTCGTAATACGTCTGAGGACATTTATTCTGGAACACAAGTTTTCCCCATCACTAATATTACTATAATTTTTAGCTGTTTATAGACTGTGGTGTGCCCGTAAAAGTCTTCTGTGTTTTGGATTTTGTAATTCCAAATGTTCTATTACAGCCTAAGCTCAACTGAAAAGTTATTTGATTCGCAATTCTCAGTGAAGGCAACATTCAAGATTGTACCTACATTAATTCAGGCTAGAGACTAACATATTGAAAATCAGATTTTTTAAAAATCCACTGGCTTTTGAATAGAATTTGCACTAAAAAGTTTAGCACATAAAGTGCTATTTGGGTCACATAGTCTGTGTCAGTATTCATGCTTCACAAGATTCCTTATTGATTACAACCTATCAATAGGTTACCAAGGGAGGAATTGACCAAAGTAGATTGGAAGGGGACACTAGCAGGGATGACAGCAGAACAGCAATGGCTGGAGTTTTGGGGTCCGATTCAGAAGGCTCAGGATAGATACATCCCAAGATGAATGAGTATTCTAAGGGGAAGATAAATCAAGCGTGGCTAACAAGGGAAGTCAAAGACACCATAAAAGGAAGAGAGAAGGGATATAATATAGCAAAAATTAGTGTAAAGTTAAAGGATTGCAAAGTTTTTAAAAACCAACAGAAGGCAACTCAAAAAGCCGTAAGGAGAGAAAAGATGAAATATGAAGGTAAGCTAGACAATAATATAAAAGAGGATATCAAACATTTTTTCAGATATATGAAGAGTAAAAGAGAGGTGAGACTGGATATTGGATAGCCCGAAAATGATGCTGGGAGGTAGTATTGAGGGACAAAGTATTAGTGGATGACCTTAATAAGTATTTTGCGTCAGTCTTCACTGTGGAAAACACTAGTAGTATGACAGAAAAATGAGAGTGTCAGGGGGCAAGTGAGTGTAGTTGCTATTACTAAGCACCATAAGACCATATGACCATAAGACATAGGAGCAGAATTAGGCCATTTGGCCCATCAAGTCTGCTCTACCTTTCAATCATGGCTGATCTTTTTCCCTTCCTCAGCCCCGCTCCCTGGCCTTTTCCCGGTAACCTTTGATGCCATGACCAATCAGGAACCAATCAAGCTCTGCCTTAAATACACCCAATAACCTGGCTGCCACAGCTGCCTGTGGTAATAAATTCCACAAATTCACCACCCTCTGGCTAAAGAAATTCCTCTGCATCTTTGTTTGAAATGAACACCCCTCTATCTTGAGGCCGCGCCCTCTGGTCCTAAACTCCCCCACCATGGGAAACATCCTTTCCACATCTACTCAGTCTAGGCTTTTTAAGATTCAAAAGGTTTCAATGAGATCCCCCCCCCCCGATCCTTCCAAATTCCAGTGAGAACAGACCCAAAGCTATCAAATGTTCCTTGTATGATAACCCTTTCATTCCCAGAATCATCCTGTGAACCTCCTCTGAACCCTCTCCAATGCCAGCACATCTCTTCTTAGATGCGGAGGCAAAAACTGTTCACAATACTCAAGATGAGGCCTCTCTTTTTCTTTTTCAATATTTTTATTAGTTTCTACATAGAAGAATACAGAGTACAAGAAAGTATATATAAAGGTCGAAAAAACACAACTACTAATTACATTATATCTATCCATAATAACAATCTCATTATCCCATAGTCATGTAGGTTAGTCAAAGTTATATTGAAATATAAAGCCTCAGCATCACATCTCTGCTCTTGTATTCTAGACCTCTTGACATGAATGCTAACATTGCACTTGCCTTACTCACCACCAATTCTACCTGCAAGTTAATATTTAGGGTGTTCTGCACAAGGACTCCCAAGTCCCTTTGCATCTAAGATTTTTGGATTTTCTCCTGGTTTAGAAAATAGTCTGCACATTTATTTCTACTACTAAAGTGCATGACCATGCATTTTCCAACATTCTATTTCATTTGCCATTCTCTTGCCCATTCTCCTATTCTGAGTCCTGCTGCAGCCGACTTGTTTCCTCAACATTACCTGCCTCTCCACCAACCTTTGTATCATCTGAAAACTTGGCAACAAAACCATCTATTCCATCATCTAAATCATTGATATACAGCATAAGAAGCGGTCCTAACACCAAACCCTGCGGAACACCACTAGTCACTGGCAACCAACCAGAAAAAGATCCTTTTATTCCCACTCACTGCTCCTACCAATCAACCAATGCTCTAACCATTCCAGTAACTTTCCTATAATACCATGGGCGCTAAACTTGGTAAGCAGTCTCATGTGTGGCACCTTGTCAAAGGCCTTCTGAAAATCCAAATATACAACATCCACTGCATTCTCTTTATCTATCCTACTTGTAATCTCCTCAAAGAATTCCCTCAGGTTTGTTTGGCAAGACTTTCTCTCAGGGAAACCATGCGGACTTTGTCCTATCTTGTCTTGTGTCACCAAGTACTCCATAACCTCATCCTTAACAGAATCAGAATCAGGTTTGTTATCATTGGCATGTGATGTGAAATTTGTTAACTTAGCAGCAGCAGTTCAATGCAAAATATAATATAGAAGAGAAAAAATAAACTAAAAATAATAATAATAAATGAATAAGTAAATCAATTACAGTATACGTATATTGAATAGATTTTAAAAAGTGCAAAAAACAGAAATACTTTATATTAAAAAAAAGTAATGTAGTGTCCAAAGGTTCAATGTCCATTTAGGAGTCGGATGGCAGAGAGGACGAAGCTGTTTCTGAATCGCTGAGTGTGTGCCTTCAGGCTTCTGTACCTCTTACCTGATTGTAACAGTGAGAAAAAGGCATGCCCTGGGTGCTGGTGGTCCTTAGTAATGGATGCTGCCTTTCTGAGACACTGCTCCCTAAAGATGTCCTGGGTACTTTGTAGGCTAGTACCCAAGATGGAGCTGACTAGATGTATAACCTTCTGCAGCTTCTTTCTTTCGGTCCTGTGCAGTAGCTCCCCCCCCCCCCCCCAATAGCAGACAGTGATGCAGCCTGTCAGAATGTTCTCCACGGTACATCGAGAGAAGTTTTTGAGTGTATTTGTTGACATGCCAAATCTCTTCAAACTCCTAATAAAGTATAACTGCTGTCTTGCCTTCTTTATAACTATATCGATATATTGGGACCAGGCCAGATCCTCAGAGATCTTGACACCCAGGAACTTGAAACTGCTCACTCTCTCCACTTCTGATCTCTCTGTGAGGATTGGCACGTGTTCCTTTGTCTTACCCTTCCTGAAGTCCACAATTAGCTCTTTCATCTTACTGACGTTGAGTGCCAGGTTGTTGCTGTGACACCACTCCACTAGTTGGCATATCTCTCTCCTGCACGCCCTCACGTCACCACCTGAGATTCTACCAACAATGATTGTATCGTCAGCAAATTTATAGATGGTATTTGAGTTATGCCTAGCCACTCAGTCATGTGTATATAGAGAGTAGAGCAGTGAGCTAAGCACACACTCCTGAGGTGCGCCAGTGTTGATCGTCAGCGAGGAGGATATGTTATCACCAATCCGCACAGATTGTGGTCTTCCAGTTAAGAAGTCGAGGATCCAATTGCAGAGGAAGGTACAGAGGCCCAGGTTCTGCAACTTTTCAATCAGGATTGTGGGAATGATGGTATTAAATGCTGAGCTATAGTTGATGAACAGCATCCTGACGTAGGTGTTTGACTCCAACATCTTTCCAACCACTGAGTTCTTAAAGAGTGGAGTGACATTTGCAAATTTCCAGTCCTCTGGCACCATGCCAGAGTCCAATGATTTTTGAAAGACCATTATTAATGTAGCCACAATCGCTACCGCTACCTCTTTCAGAAGGAGAAGGAGCTTGGGAAGCTGAAAGGTAGGTAGGTCACCTGGACCAGATGGACTACACCCCAGGGTTCTGAAAGAAACAGCTGAATACATTGCGGGTGCATCGTGGAGAGATTGTGAAGAATCACTAGGTCGGGGATGCTTCAGGAGAACAGGAAAATTGCAAATGGTATTCCACTCTTTAATAAGGAGGGAGGGCAGAAGAAAGAAAATTATAGGCCAGTTAGCCTGACTTCAGTGGTTGTGAAGATTTTGGAGTCCATTATTAAGGATGAGATTTCATGGAACTTGGAGGCACATGATAAAATAGGCCATAGTCAGCTAATTTCCTTAAGAGAAAATATTGCCTGACAAATCTGTTGGAAGTGTTTGAGGAAATAACAGGCAAGATAGACAAGGGAAGGTCAGTGGATGTTATTTACTTGGATTCTCAGAAGGTCTTTAACAAGGTACCACACATGAGACTGCGTAACAAGATAAGATCCCATGGTATTACAGGAAAAATACCAGCATGGATAGAAGATTGACAAAGTGTGGGAATATAGAGGACCTTTAGGTTGCTGGAGACTAGTGGCTTCTTTTAACATCATATGTCAATGACTTTGATGATGGAATTGCCTCTGTGGCCAAGTTTGCGATGATACAAAAGATAGGTAGAGAGGCAGGTAGTATTGAGAAAGTAGTGAGTCTGCAGAAGGACTTAAAATAAATTGGGAGAATGTGCAAAGAAGTGGAAGATGGAAAATAGTGTAGGGAAGTGTACGGTCATGCACTTTGGTAGGAGGAATAAAGGCAAAGACTATTTTCTAAACAGGGAGAAAATTCAAAAATCAGAGGTGCAAAGGGACTTGAGAGCCCCAGTGCAGGTTAACCTGCAGGTTGCGTTGGTGGTAAGAAAGGCAAATGCAATGTTAGCATTCATTTTGATAGGACTAGAATATAACAGCAAGGATGTAATCCTAAGGAAGGATAGACTGCACTTGGAGTATTGTGAGCAGTTTTGTGCTCCTTTTCTTTGGAAAGATGTGCTGGTATTGTGCTGGGTTCAGAAGTGGTTCATAAGAATGATTCTGGGAATGAAAAGGTTAACACACTAGAAGTGTTTGATGATTTTGGGCCTGTACTCGCTGGAGTTTGGAAGAGTCAGGGAGGACTGAATTGAAACCTATCAAATATTGAAAGGCCTAGAAAGGGTGGATGTGAAGAGGATGTTTCCCATAGTGTGGGAGTCTAGGACTGGAGGGCAGAGCCTCAGAATAAAAAGACATCCATGTAGAACAGAGGTAAGGAATTTCTTTAGCCAGAGAGTGGAGAATCTGTGGAATTCATTGCAATGGACGGCTGTAGAGACCAAGTCATTGCGTATATTTAAAATGGAGTTTGATGGGTTCTTGATTAGTCAGGGTGTCAAACGTTATGGAGAGAATGCAGGAGAATGGGGTTGAAAGGGGTAATAAATTAGATAGAGTGGCATGCAAAAGTTTGGGCACCCCTGGTCAAAATTTCTGTTACTGTGAATAGCTAAGCGAGTAAAAGATGACCTGATTTCCAAAAGGCATAAAGTTAAAGATGACACATTTCTTTAATATTTTAAGCAAGATTACTTTTTTATTTCCATCTTTTACAGTTTCAAAATAACAAAAAAGGAAAAGGGCCCGAAGCAAAAGTTTGGGCACCCTGCATGGTCAGTACTTAGTAACACCCCCTTTGGCAAGTTTCACAGCTTGTAAATGCTTTCTGTAGCCAGCTAAGAGTCTTTCAATTCTTGTTTGGGGGATTTTCACCCATTCTTCCTTGCAAAAGGCTTCTAGTTCTGTGAGATTCTTGGGCCGTCTTGCATGCACTGTTCTTTTGAGGTCTATCCACAGATTTTCGATGACTGGGAGGGTCATGGCAAAACTTTCAGCTTGCGCCTCTTGAGGTAGTCCATTGTGGATTTTGAGGTGTGTTCAGGATCATGATCCTGTTGTAGAAGCCATCCTCTTTTCATCTTCAGCTTTTTTTTTTACAGACGGTGAGATGCTTGCTTCCAGAATTTGCTGGTATTTAATTGAATTCATTCTTCCCTCTACCAGTGAAATGTTCCCCGTGCCACTGACTGCAACACAAGCCCAAAGCATGATCGATCCACCCCCGTGCTTAACAGTTGGAGGGGTGCTCTTTTCATGAAATTCTGCACCCTTTTTTCTCCAAACATACCTTGCTCATTGCCGCCAAAAAGTTCTATTTTAACTTCATCAGTCCACAGGACTTGTTTCCAAAATGCATCAAGCTTGTTTAGATATTCCTTTGCAAACTTCTGACGCTGAATTTTGTGGTGAGGATGCAGGAAAAGTTTTCTTCTGATGACTCTTCCATGAAGGTGTTACTTGTGCAAGTTTCACTGCACAGTAGAACAGTGCACCACCACTCCAGAGTCTGCAAAATCTTCCTGAAGGTCTTTTGCAGTCAAACGGGGTTTTGATTTGCCTTTCTAGCAATCCTACGAGCAGTCCTCTCGGAAAGTTTTCTTGGTCTCCCAGACCTCAACTTGACTTCCACCGTTCCTGTTAACTGCCATTTCTTAATTACATTACAAACTGAGGAAATGGCTACCTGAAAACACTTTGCTATTTTCTTATAGCCTTCTCCTGTTTTGTGGGCATCATTTATTTTAATTTTCAGAGTGCCAGGCAGCTGCTTAGAGGAGCCAGTAGCTGCTGATTGTTGGGACAAGGTTTGAGGAATCAGGGTATTTATAAAATTTTGAAATTTGCATCACCTGGCCTTTCCTAACGATGACTGTGAACAAGCCATAGCCCTAACAAGCTAATTAAGGTCTGAGACCTTGGTAAAAGTTATCTGAGAGCTCAAATCTCTTGGGGTGCCCAAACTTTGGCATGGTGTTCCTTTCCTTTTTTCACACTCTAAAATTGTACAAAACAAAAACAATACATTAATCTTGCTTAAAATGTTGAGAAGAATGTTTCATTGTTAACTTTATGACTTTTGGAGATCATAGAAAGAACCATAGAACCATAGAAACTACAGCACAGAAACAGGCCTTTTGGCCCTTCTTGGCTGGGCCGAACCATTTTCTGCCTAGTCCCACTGACCTGCACACGGACCATATCCCTCCATACACCTCCCATCCATGTATCTGTCCAATTTATTCTTAAATGTTAAAAAAGAACCTGCATTTACCACTTCGTCTGGCAGCTCATTCCATACTCCCACCACTCTCTGTGTGAAGAAGCCCTCCCTAATGTTCCCTTTAAACTTTTCCCCCCTCACCCTTAACCCATGTCCTCTGGTTTTTTTCTCCCCTTGCCTCAGTGGAAAAAGCCTGCTTGCATTCACTCTATCTATACCCATCATAATTTTATATACCTCTATCAAATCTCCCCTCATTCTTCTACGCTCCAGGGAATAAAGTCCTAACCTATTCAACCTTTCTCTGTAACTGAGTTTCTCAAGTCCCGGCAACATCCTTGTAAACCTTCTCTGCACTCTTTCAACCTTATTTATATCCTTCCTGTAATTTGGTGACCAAAACTGAACACAATCCTCCAGATTCAGCCTCACCAATGCCTTATACAACCTCATCAGTTCATATTCTACTTACTTAACTATTCACAGTAACAGAAACTTTGACCAGGGGTGCCCAAACGTTTGCATGCCACTGTATAATGGAATGCGAAGCAGACTTAATAGGCCAAATGGCCTAATTCTGCTTCTATGTCTTATGGTCTAATATTTCCTGCTTATATTAATTGTAAGGAAAGATCAAGTATGCAAATTTTTATACTTGTTAATGATGGATTATGCTCAGTGGGGAACTGGAATAGAAAGCTTAGCTTATGAGAGAGAAAGACTATAATAATTCTCAGTTGAATAACTCTTGGTAATTAAGTCCAACTTTCAAACTGCATAAACTTTGGCAAATCTCTTTTATGTATTCTACATTTTACCATATCGAAATATAGAACTAATAAAACAAAATTTAAGACTGTTCCAAATTTTATTTTCCCACTATTTCATTATCGAGTACAATATTGCAAAAGATATTGCATTACCAATAACAAATAAAATTTTGACAAAAAATAATTCTATCACATGTTGGTCGGCATCTAGTTTAAGCTGTTGCACTGGTGCCACCATGTGGAAAATAAAGAACCTACAGTTTAAAGTAGGTCTTCCTGCAACAAAGTATAAAATTGGGTGACCCTAATTTGTAAGTTATTATATTACTGTCATACTATATAATGAATAGTAAAAATACTTTCAAACTATGGCAATTAACATTCAGAGAGTCTGCCAGTAAATGGAAATTACCAAAGTTAAAATCAATTGCATATACTTTATCATTAATTTCATTTTACTTTTCTCTTGTCAAATATATGATTAAAATCCATTCTTCATTGGAGAGAATGGTGTATTCTGGGCCTTAATGCTTTACTGTTATTTTTTTGTGGACAGGCAACAAGTAACACATTTATGATATTGGTCATAATTTTCTATTTCTGATTGTCAGTTTTTATTATCTCATTTTCTCCCCTCTTACTACCTTGTCAGACCTTTGATATATTGCCCTCTAGTTCTTTAATCAATTAGACAGTTATTATGGGACAGTCTTGATAGGTGAGTGTCAACACACTATTTTTCCAGTGACTGGTATAGCCATGTCCCATCCTGCTCTTTCACCTTGTAGACACACATGAATTATCAGACAGGGCTGTAGCATAGATAATGTCCCTTTAAAAGTGAGGATATTACAGCATTCAAATATTTGCTCAGTTAATTAGCTAATCGAGTACCTACCAGAGATGAATTTTTATTTAACTTTTTAATACTAACATTTATATGAATTGTTCCCATAGGCGGTGAGAGGTCAGAAAGATCATTCCCCATGCTGTATTCAAACTGATCCATATAGTGGGAATAAACAACTGATCCAAGCTGAATAACTTTGAGATTTCTACTTCCATTTGTGGATGATGAAGTAGAGTTTTTTCTTTGTAAAATTTCTGAGCAAAATTTACATGTCAACTTTAATTAAACAGACATTTTTGTAAAGTTTTCTCCAATCAGAAACAATGGATGAACAGGGAGGTTTGCCTCCTGCTCAAAGCCAGAAATTCAGCCGAGAGGCTTACAGCTCAACCTGAGGAGGGGAATCTCTCAGGCTAAACACATATACAAACAGGGAATCGAGGAGCATATCAACTCCTCGGACCCCCAGCGCATGTGGCATGGCATACAGATCATTACAGACTTCAAACCATCTAGTGCTGTGCCCCCTTCCAGCTCTGCTTCCCTCCCTGATGAGCTCAATTACTTCTACGCTGGCTTTGACCGAGAGAACAAGGAGGTCACCCTCAAAGCGGATCTCCCACCTGGTGAACTGCCTCTCTTACCTTCCACCTCCATTGTTTGCGCCACCCTGAGCAGGGTGAATGTACAGTAGGCAGCTGGTCTGGATGGAATACCTGGCTGTGTTCTCAGAGTCTGTGCAGTGCAGTCGTTCATGGACATTTTTAATCTGTCCCTGGCCCAGGCAGTTGTCCCCACAAGCTTCAAGATCGCCACCATCATGCTAGTGCCAAAGCATTCCACTGCCACGGGCCTGAACGACTTCCACCCAGTTGCACTCACCCCCATCATTGAAAAGTGCTTTGAAAGACTGGTTCTATCACATCTGAAATCCTGTCTGCCCACTACCCTGGACCCCCATCAATTTGCCTATTGCACCAACAGGTCAACAGAGGACACCATCTCCATGGCACTTCACTCTGCCCTGACCCACCTGGACAGCCCTAACTGTTACATCAGAATGCTGGTCATTGACTTTAGTTTGGCATTCAATACTGTGATCCCCTCCAAGCCGATTGTCAAACTTCGCCAGCTTGGTATTAGCTCATCCCTCCGCAACCAGACCTTCAACTTTCTGACTAACAGACCCCAATCAGTTAAGTTAGACAACCTCTCTTCCTCCACTCTCACTCTTAACACCGGCATGCCTCAAGGCTGTGTGCTGAGCCCTCTTCTGTACTCCCTTTTCACCTATGACTGCGTTCCTGTACACGGTTCTAACTCCAAAATCAAGTTCACAGACAACACCACGGTGGTTGGCCTGATCAGAGGGGATAATGAGACGGCCTAAAGGGACGAGGTCCAGCACTTGGCCACGTGGTGTGCTGACAACAAGCTGGCCCTTAACACCCAGTAGACCAAGGAGATCATTGTGGACTTCAGGCATGCTAGGAGCCACACTCACGTCCCCATCTACATCAACGGAGCTTTGTGGAGCGTGTATCAAGGTTCAAATTCCTTGGTGTCCACATTTCTGAGGATCTCACCTGGTTCCTGAACTCCTCCATCCTGATCAAAAAGGCGCAACAGCACCCTTATTTGCTGCGGAGCATCAAGAAAGCTCACCTCTGTCCCAGGATACTGACGGACTTTTACCGCTGTACCATTGAGAGCTTACTCACCAACTGCATCTCAGTGTGGTATGGCAATTGTCCCGTATCAGACCGCAAAGCACTCCAGCGGGTGGTGAAAACTGCCCAGCGGATTATCAGCACCCAATTGCCCACCATTGAGAACATCTACCATAAATGCTGCCTGGGCAGGGCGAAAAGCATTATCAAGGATGCATCTCACCCTAACCATGTGTCATTGTCCAGTCCGTGAAATCCGCATTCCGGTTCATGGTCTGGTTCATCGACTCTTAGTCTGGGTTTTCCTGTTTTCCCTTGTTCCATTGGGTGCCTTAATTGAGGCACTTGATTCTCGTTTTGGGCTGGCACATAAATACCTCTGCAAACCAAGGATTCCCTGCTGGACTGTTCCCTTCCCCTCCCCATTTGAAACCCTGACAGTTTCCTCGGCAGTCATCCCGGCCCTGTGTCCCAGGAAGGGTCCCGGCCCCGTACCCAAGAGCCTAATCAAGCCAAGTCCAAGAACTGAGCCAAATCTAGTCCAAGAGCCACGTCCTGCGCTGGAGTTCCTCGCCCAGTCCAAGCCACGTCCAAGAGCCTTGCCCAGTCCAAGCCATGTCCAAGAGCCTCGCCCAGTCCAAGTCAAGGCTTTGTGTTCTCGTCCTGTCCATGTGCCTCGTCCTGTGCAGGAGTTCCACGTCCAGTCCTGTAGCCACGTCTCGTCCTCGCCTGGATCCGGGGTCCGAGTCCGAGTCCGAGTCAAGACCCAGGTTCCGGGTCCCTGTCCAGTCTCTGGCTCGGAGTCCTAGCCCAGGCTCCTAGTTCCAAATTCCTTATCCTGGTCCCACTTTCCTAGTCTTGGTCCTAGCCCAGGCCTAATGTTCTTGTCTCATCCAGGGTCTGTGTCCATATTCAGCGTCGTTTCTTCCTGACTCCCCTTGCTTTCTTGATAAACCTTGTCCTGTTCCTAGTACTTCGGTGTCTGTGTCTTGCATTTGGGTCTGCTCCCAACACCCCCTTATAACACCATGGACTTTTTGCTCTCCTCCCATCCGGTAGGTGCTACAAGAGCCTCCACTCCGGCACCAGCAGACACAGGAAGAGCTTCTTCCCTGAGGCTGTGACACTGCTGAACCTCACATCACAACGCTAAGCAGTATTGCATCCGTATTGTACTGCCTCAGTACTTCTATATTTGTATGCTGTAGCACTTACCTTTTTATTCGCAGTTATTTTGTAAATAACACTATTCTTTGCATTTCTGGTTACATGCTAACTGCATTTCATTGGCCTTGTGTCTGTACTCAGCACAATGACAATAAAGTTGAATCTAATCTAATCTAAAATAGAATCTGAAACAACATTGCAATTTTTCTTCATATGAGCTATCTGCAGCTAGCATTTGGCTAATTGCTATCAATTAGAATGACATACCACTCTAGAGTGTTATAAAACATCTTTCACACCAGATGCTTTCATCAGAAGTAGAACTGCTTCTGTTTATTTAAAAGATCCTATAATGCTTAATGAAGAATGAGGGTACTTTCCTCGTCCCAAGCCAACATTAATCTCTTAAACAATGTCACTAAGACAAATTCTATGTTCATGTATCTTATTGCCGACTGTAGAATTTAGCCGTGGCAGTTGACTGTAATGACACCTTCCATTACAATATTCTCGAAAGCACACCATTGCCTGTGAAGTTTTTCTTGGATCTCCGCAGTTCTTGAAAGATTTCAATCAGACTTCAAGATACTGAAAGGGAATTTAGGGTAGATGCCAACAGGCTGCTCCTCCTTCCATTTAGTTTGAAAACTCAAGATAATGAGCTGGCTGTTGAAGATTAAGATGAGAAGAATTATTTTTATGCTGAGGATTGCAAAACTTTAAAATTTTGTATCTCAAGAGGGATGTGAGTGCTTTGATAAGAAAATTCAAGGCTAGGACTGATAGATTTTTGGACACAAAGTGAATGTGAGTGTAGTCCAAGTCAATAAGGCACAGGATCAGATATGATTTCAAAGAATGGTGGAGCAGGCTTTAAATACCCACATGGCTAACTCTGGCTACGATTTCAATGTTCTTATATAATGTAAGTGCTTCCCTTTTCCCTATTGAAAAGAAATATTCTTGCAATTTTAAAATTAATTGAGCATTTAATACTTACTGTTTGGAACTGAAAAATGTTGACTTCTACACAGCAGCCAATATTAAAAATCATTGTTTTCATAGGAATTCTATGATCGAGTTTTTATATTTTCTAAGATCCACAGGTGAGGTATAAAGGCATGATATATAGTATATGGGTAAAAGTACACCCGGTGAATTAAATATTTAATTATCAATTAAGAGATATTTTAGCCAAGGTTAATCATGCTTAGTATAGTATCTATAATCAAATACACAAAAGTTTTATTCATGCTTACATAATTTTTATAGTTTTCAGTAAAGTCTGTAGAACGTCATTTCTATTGTTAATTACATTAATCTTCTGCAGTATTGGAGAATAATAATATTCCTCTGTTCATCCATCCTTTACTAAAAACTTCAGTAATTCGTTCATTACTTTATAAATAATAAATTATAGAATAAATTAGGGCTCTTCCATATTTTAATCCTCCCCAAATCACCATACTTGTTAGATTTTTTCCAAGAACCTATGTGCATAATCCAAAAACTTTGAGACACTATTTTACCCTTTTACTGTATTCCTTGGATTTTTTAAAAAACTAAACAATAGCGGATCTTGCATTTTCTTTTGCCTCAGCTAGCAGGATTGTGAATCCTCAAGTCCTTACCTTTATCAAAAGAGGATTAATGAACATGGAATCTCTGATCTCTCCAACACGATCTGCTTCCGACCATGATGAAGCAGGTAACATCGCCGGGTCAGACGTATACTATTCTTCAACGGTGATGAACTCTGGAATCGCACTCTCCCTGGGTTTGGCTGGATAACTGACCAAATGAGGGGCAAGCACACGCCAAACCTTCTTGTCAGATGCAAGCTGGATAAGTGAACTGGGGAAAGAAAAAAAAAGATCTGTGAGCTATTGGTAATATATCAAAACATTCCAACTGTCCAATTACAATTAGGCAGGTCACTAAACACATGTAGTTAAAATAGTCGTAAATGTAAATGTCAAATAATTGAATAAACAAGATTGCACTTTCATAACTAGAATATTTTAGTGTTTGAACTTTGATCCCTGTTTTCTTGGGTTGACGTTAAGTCAGCAGCACATCGGCTTTTAAATGGCATTTAAATCATTTTACCTTAAACAGTTGTCAGAAAACAAACGTAAACATCTTGTATCGCTTTACCCGGAGGCTTCTGAAATCATCCGTCTCGCTGATGGATTTCCCCAAAACACGAACCCTTCAGCGGTTGGGAATCCGTTGCCCTGGTGACCGTATCCAACGCCTAATCCGTTGTCAAGGCTGGGTGACCTCTCACCTTTCTGTGGACTTCCACCTCGTGGCGGCGCTGCCGTTTCCGTTTCCGTCTCCGTCGCGGGAAGAGTCTTCAGAGTCTAGCGGTAAATGCGATTTTTGGTCGTTTAAGCGGTTTAAAAATGATAAGGAATGGGAAGGTCCGTCGGAACATATGAATTGGGTGGATTTCTTTGTTGCTTTTCACATCCCCGACGAGGACCAGGGAATATAAGGGTTGTATCGTACGGGGCATTCTTTCAAAGCAGGATGAAATGTGAGTGAGGAGACAACCCGCCAATATTTTCAACTCATCTTCAACAGGCGTGAGCGCCCGGGCAGAGATTAGATGATTGGGGGACAGAAGCGCCTAGGCGAGAGATGCACCGCATCCCGGCAGTTTCCCATGGCCGCTTTGTGTTATATTGGCTTTAAAGTGAACTTTTAGCCACAGACCAGGGAGAATTCCAGTTCTTAGCTAGTCTCTAAGTTGATGTCAGTCACTACATCGAAATCGCTGTCACTTTCTGTAAAACAATTGCAATTATGATCTTATTACTGCACTGAAAGTGCCGATCCAGTGTGAGATGATGCTACTTGGATATCCATAGTGCGTATGATTACGAGGGAACAAATGAATGCTGGTGACTACATATTTGTACACTATTCATTCAGAATAACCTGGAGGTGAGTGGTTGAGTTGAAATACAGTAGTCTTAGACATATATATAGCTAGAGTGCCTCAGACTTTTACATAGTACTGTGGTACTGCCAGATTTACAAACTTGCTCTCTGCTCCACGTTGACAAATACAGTACTGTGCAAAAGTCTTAGGCACTCTAGATATATATACACACCTGAGACTTTTACACACTACTGTAAAGCATCAGGGTCTGGTTATTACTGCTATTAAACTGGTTTAGTTCCATGTTGAAAAAAGGAATAGTGTATCTTGTTGCTTAATATATAATGGTCAAAAATGTTTATTTTGATTAAATCAATGTTTCTTTGTATTCTTGCATGCAGGACAATACATTTGAAGGAAGCTGCAGTATGGTCCGTGATGTAGTACGTAAGAGTAAAAAACGTAAATATGGTGACAATACAGCAAGGGAACTTTCTTCTCATTTCCCAGAATATAATCCAGAGACTTCTATTGCAGAGGATCACCAAGTGATGCAAAGTCCCGAGTTACACGGACACAGGAAACAAAAAAAGAAAAGATGCACCAAATCATTAGGTAAACGTGAAAATTTAGAGACTGTTAAAGTGGACTGTGAAAGAGACTCAAGTCCCTTTGTAAGTGAAGACGCAAGACCAAAGAAGAAAAAGAAACGTGAAAGGGAAAATAGTTTTAGATCAGAAGGACAGTGTGATGGTTCAGATGTGCAAAATCTCAGTCTAACAGACAATGCTAAAAAGAAGAAGAAGAAAAAGAGAAACAAATCCACTTCATTGGGAAGGTTTGACAGTTCATTTATGGCAGACTCTGACTTGGTTCTGAATAATCTACTTGTTGGTGATGACGAAAAGGAACAGAGGGAAGAGAAAAATCATTCCAGATCAGGAGTTGCATGTGACAGTTTACAAACGGAAGATCATAAGTCATTTTGTGAGCAAAGAAAGAAAAAACATCATGGCAAGTCAGTGGGAGGTGACTGTGCTTCACAGGAATGTGCAGTCGAGATTGAGGAAGAGAAGCAACCCTCCAAGTTGATGGGCAATCAAGTCAAACAAAAGAAGAAGAATCGTCATTTTCGCTTGGTCGAAGAGGGAGATACATCTAAATTTAAGATAGAGGTTACCAAAGAAAAAAATTATAGTATTTTATTGAAAGGTGACAATATTTCAGAGACTCCTGCAAAAGAATCAATACAACAATCAATGTATAATCCCAAGTCTGTGGGTGGCAAAGCTGGGAAAAAGAAGAAAAAGAAGCACTGTTCTGATTTAGCAGAGGGTGGTGAAGTGTCTGAGTGTACTCCAGTAAGGAATATACAACAGGTACAGAATTCAATAAGGAAGGCTGGTAGTCAGAAGGAAGAAGAATGCTCTGATCCATCGGCAGTAGGTGGTATAGAAACCATTACAGGAAATCCTTACAAAGAGAGGGAAATTTTAGAATCTACAGATGTTGATATGAGCACGTCAACCAAAAAGTGCAAGAAAAAGAAGAAAATGCAGTGTAACACTTCCCTCAGTGACGCTGAACATTTACAAAAGTGTGTGAAGAAATGTAAAGAAAGCAGCCTGTTCCCATTTGAAACTGCTGTAGAAAAGAATTACTCTGCAAACTTCGAAAATCATGGTAAGTCATCAAAGAAACGAAAAGTAAAATGCAATGCAATTGAGATTTCACAGAACACAGCCACAGACAACTCCACGATCATACAAAGTACTGAAACTGTAGGGATTGTTACAGAACAAGCTGAACAAGAACTCCATAATTCCAGTACAATTTGCCAAGGAGCTGTCAAAAACTCCAGAAAGTTAAAGCGAAAGAAAAGCAGTTTATCTAAGTGCAAATCTAGCAAAACAAACGTGAGGCAGGATGGGCCCTTGCAGTGCTCTGCATTGAGCAGTGAGAACACATTACAGATGGTCATTACACCCAGGACCATTGCAAAATCAAACAAGAAAACAAAGAAGAAACAGAAAAAGAAATGCCAGGAGCAACAGCGTGTGATTGTGTCTGACAATAATTTTAATAACACATCTGTTGAGCAGTCGCAAGAAGAAGGCAAAACTCTTGATGAAAATGCAGCCATGCAGATGTCTAAATCCCAGCTGTCAGAGCTCCTCAAAGATTTTGTTCCAAGTGCGGAAACGCTAGCAGCTGGGACACTACATAGCATGTATAAATATGATCTTCCACGTTTTGAAAAATTTAAAGAAGAAGGTAAAGCCAATTTGTTAATGTGTTTATTCACTTAACATTAATTTATTGTTGAGCAATTTCTTGAATATTTTAATTGCAAACAACACACATCAAAGTTGCTGGTGAACACAGCAGGCCAGGCAGCATCTCTAGGAAGAGGTACAGTCGACGTTTCAGGCTGAGACCTTTCGTCAGGACTAACTGAAGAAAGAGCTAGTAAGAGATTTAAAAGTGGGAGGGGGAGGGGGAGATCCAAAATGATAGGAGAAGACAGGAGGGGGAGGGATGGAGCCAAGAGCTGGACAGGTGATTGGCAAAGGGGATATGAGAGGATCATGGGACAGGAGGCCCAGGGAGAAAGAAAGGGGGGGGAACCCAGAGGATGGGCAAGGGGTATAGTCAGAGGGATAGAGGGAGAAAAAGGAGAGAGAGAGAGAGAAAGAACGTGTGTATATAAATAACGGATAGGGTACGAGGGGGAGCTGGGGCATTAGCGGAAGTCATATCCCTTTTGCCAATCACCTGTCCAGCTCTTGGCTCCATCCCTCCCCCTCCTGTCTTCTCCTATCATTTTGGATCTCCCCCTCCCCCTCCAACTTTCAAATCTTTTACTAGCTCTTCTTTCAGTTAGTCCTGACAAAGGGTCTGGGCCTGAAACGTCGACTGTACCTCTTCCTAGAGATGCTACCTCGCCTGCTGCGTTCACCAGCAACTTTGATATGTGTTGCTTGAATATTCAACATCTGCAGAATCCCTCGTGTTTGCGATTTTAATTGCAAAGTTTTTTTTTTAGTTTTCATATTCAAAGTTAAGAGAAAATGTAAATTAAGTTTTAAAGTAACAATTATAATATTTTTAAAGCAACTGGTGGTGAGCTGTCTAAGAAACAAATTGCCTAAGAAGTGGTAATTTGTGTGATTTCGTTGAGCAGATTTTCTGCTCTGGTGTTCAGCAAGCTAAAGGTTTTTTTTATGGAGTGTGTGTTTTGCAGGAAAGTCCTTCATTTATCATGCCTGAAATAGGTATTTTTTTGTACTTTTATGTAATCTATGACTTTCTGTATCTGACAGCATTGGAATGGAGAGTGGAGATCCAAGAAGATTGAAGCAAGCTATCATTAATTACATTATAATTAAATGCAGCGTATTGTTTGTTCTAAAATGATTTAAACATTACTCATGAATTTCAGACATTTAAATTGTGACTACCGTACATCTCAACTGGGTAGCATGCTAGCGTAGCAGATAATCTGATGCTTTACGTTGCCGGCAATGGAGATCGGGATTCAATTCCCATTGCTGTCTGTAAGGAGTGCATTCTCCCCATGACTGCATGGGTTTCCTTCCATATTCCAAAGACGTATGGGTTAGGTCTAGTAAATTGTGGACGTGCTTGGTTGGTGCTGAAATTATAGTAATATTCGCGGGCTGCCCCCAGCGCAATCCTCGGATTGTGTTGGTCATTGACACAAACAGAGCATTTACCTGTACGTTTCCGTGTACATTTGACAAATAAAGTTAACCCTTATCTTTAGATCATAATCTTTGCCCATAAAAATCTAAAATACGGTATCGGGAATGGTTCATACAGCTCCAAGAAACTGCTCCATCGTTCAGTAAAATTATTTATAGAATATAGAACAGTACAGAACAAGAACAGGCCCTTCAGCCTTGAACCAGTTTAAAGGTAAATCAAACCACCTCCCCCCAAGAAACTAGTCCTTCCTACCTTACACCATGTCCATATCCCTCCCTCTTCCTTACATCCATCTAAACACCTCCTAAAAGCCTCTAATGTATTTGCCTCTACCACACAGTGTGTTCCAGGCATCCACCACTCTCTGAATTAAAAAAAAACTTGCCCCTTATATCCCCTTTGAACCAACCCCCTCTCACCTCCAATGCACATCCTTTGGTATTAGACATTTGCTCCTATGCCTCACAGCAAATTGCTGGCTAAATCCCTAATCCTCCACTTCTGAAATCAGAGCATCCTCTGCTGTGTCAGATAAATAATTGCGAAGACTCTCAACCCACTGCTCACAATCTTGCCTAGAAGCCAAGATAAAACAATCTTCTACTGCAATTGTCTTCTACATCTTGCCAGGAAAGACAAAACTTATTTTTGGAAAATCATTGCATGAGCATGGAAGTATAATGCATTGTTTTGCAAATTTGAAAATAATTTTTAATGTAGTATAAGAATTGGAGCCACTTGGTGTGCACAGAGCAGCTACTTTGGAGGTCCTAGGTGAGCCGTTTATAACACACCATAGAGAAACTCGTTATCTTAAACATGCAGATGAACGAGATAAATTTCATTCTGCTGTGAACGATAACGGACAGGTTCTATCATTTAACTAAAATATAATATTGCATTTCTTAACTTTGCCTAGTCATGGATATTTTGCTATCACAGATTTTAGTTGTTACCAGGAAGGCTAAGCTGTATATGTATAGGTTAAAGGAGAAGGAAATATTTAAAAGTACTTGGAATTAAGAACAAGCACTCAAATTATTTATGATTTTATAAGGTTTTTACCATTGTTTGACTGACCGTACATTGAAGTTTTTGTTACTAAATCTTGTATCGGACAATATACGTTTCTGCGATCAAGACTGAATTAGTTTCAAAGTTAGTTGTGTTGGAGGAGCGAATTGTCAGAAGCCAAGTGATAAATAAAATGACCGATGAGCCAATCTGTTTGGCAGAAAGTGAAATACGGGTCTGGAAAGGTCATTGCTCCTCTGATATTAATAGGATTGGCTATATAGCTTGATAGATCTCATCTGGTGATACTGTTCCTTCACTGTTGTGCGTTAGTGCGTGGCTAGGCTGTGTGCTCCAAAGAGAGCAGTACTTGAATCAACAGTGCACCGAATGATAGCAACTTGAGATTTTGATCCCCGATTGGTTCTAATTGTGCTTCTCTTTATTTTTCTTTTCTATTGGTTTGTTATATTTTAAGCAAATATATTTCATCTGTTAAAGCACAGAAGTGTTTTACAACACTCACAACACGCCGGAGGAACTCAGCAGGTCGGGCAGCATCTGTGGAAAAGATTGGTCGACGTTTCGGGCCGGAACCCTTCGTCAGGAATGAAGAGGGAAGGGGCAGAGGCCCTATAAAGAAGGTGGGGGGTGGGTGGGAAGGAGAAGGCTGGTAGGTTCCAGGTGAGAAACCAGTAAAGGGAAAGATAAAGGGGTGGGGGAAGGGAGGTGGGGAGGTGATAGGCAGGAAAGGTGAAGAAGGAATAGGGGAAAACACAATGGGTAGTAGAAGGAGGCGGAACCATGAGGGAGGTGGTAGGCAGCTGGGGGAGGGGGCAGAGTGACATAGGGATAGGGGAAGGGAGGGGGAGGGAATTACCGGAAGTTGGAGAATTCTATGTTCATACCAAGGGGCTGGAGACTACCTAGACAGTATATGAGGTGTTGCTCCTGAGGTATATGAGCGTGTTGTGAGTGTTGCTTTGACCCCAGCATCTGCAGATTATTTTGTGTTTATGAAGTGTTTTACAGTTGCAGAGGGAATTTGATGGTTATGTCTATGCTGCTGAATCTTCTCCATCTCCATACTTCAGGTTAAGAGATGAATTAAAAATACCTACTTTTTTTTGTTACTGTTTTTAATATCAAATCTAATAACTTTCTTTTTAATGTGTGTTTAGGAATTCCAATCCGACAAGGCAGATTTACAAAGGAAGAAAATGAGCAGTTGCAGAAAAACGTTAAAGAATTAATGGAGTTAACTGGAATTCAATCTGAGTGGGAGTTTTTCCATGTTTCCGAGTCCTTTGATGAAATGTTAAGAATAAAACAACTCAAGCAGAGTAATTTATTCTGTACTAAATTAGGTATATTCATTGTTCTATTTTATTCCCCTAGTGTGGATTTAAGTCTTTGACTTGGCATTATATTAACTAGCATCCTTACCGAAAGGAAAATCCTGCCTGACAAACCTACTGCAATTCTTTGGGGAAATTACAAGCAGGACAGACAAAGGAGATTCAGTAGACATGATATACTTGGATTTTCAGAAGGCCTTTGACAAGGTGCTGCACATAAGGCTGCTTAGCAAGAGCCCATAGAATTACAGGGAAGTTATTAGTGTGGATGGAGCATTGACTGGTCGGCAGAAAACAGAGAGCGGGAATGAAGGGATCCTATTCTGGCTGGCTGCCAGTTACCAGTGGAGTTCCACAGGGGTTGGTGTTGGGACCGCTGCTTTTTATGATGTATGTCAATGATTTGGACTACGGTATTAATGGATTTTTGGCTAAATTTGCTGATGATACAAAGATAGGTGGAGGAGCTGTAGTGTTGAAAAAACAGAGAGCCTGCAGAGAGATTTAGATAGTTTAGGGGAATGGGCAAAGAAGTGGCAAATGAAATATAATGTTGGAAAGTGTATAGTCATGCATTTTTGTGGAAGAAATAAATGGGCAGACTATTATTTAGATGGGGGAGAGAATTCAAAATGCAGGGATGCAAAGGGACTTGGGGGTCCTTGTGCAAGGTACCCTAAAGGTTAACCTCCAGGTTGAGTCAGTGGTGAAGAAGGCAAATGCAATGTTGGCATTCATTTCTAGAGGTATAGAATATAAGAGCATGGATGTGATGTTGAGGCTCTATAAGGCTCTCGTGAGACCACTCATGGAGTATTGTGTGCAGTTTTGGGTTCCTTATTTTAGAAAGGATATACTGACGTTGGAGTGGATTCAGAGAGGATTCACAAGAATGATTCTAGGAATGAAAGGACTATCATATGAGGAACATCTGGCAGCTCTTGGGCTATATTCCCTGGAGTTCAGGAGAATGAAGGGGGGAATCTCGTAGAAACATTCTAAATGTTAAAAGGCCTGAATAGATTAGATATGGCAAAGTTATTTCCCATGGTAGGGGATTATAGGACAAGAGGGCATGACTTCAGGATTGAAGGACGTCCATTTAGAACTGAGGTGCAGAGAAATTACTTTAGTCAGAGGGTGGTAAATCTGGAATTTGTTGCCATGAGTGGCCATGGAGGCCAAGTCATTGGGTGTATTTAAGGCAGAGATAGGTTCTTGAATAGCCAGGGCATCAAAGGGTATGAGGTGAAGGCAGGGGAGTGGAGATGATTGGAAGAATTGGATCAGCCCGTGATTTAATGGTGGAGCTGACTCGATGGGCCGAATGGCCTACTGCTCCTATATCTTATGATCTGCAACCATCAACCCTCAGTGCATTACTTTATTGATTGCAACTTACATCATACTGTTAATATTTTTGGCAAATGTGGGTGTTATTTCTGAATTTCCATTTGATTCTTAGTTTCTCCTTTGTTAAGTCAAAATAATTTCTAGGTTTTCTTTCGTGCATTGTTAATGATCCATCAATGTTATATTGAAATTCCTAGCTGAAGGCATTCCAAGACCGTGGAAGTGTGTTTATCAGCGAGCTAAGAAGATGTTTGATCCTAATCGATGCAAAGGCAGGTAGGTAATGTGGAATATTTTGTATATATAGCATTTTAAGTATTTGTATGGATTGTTAAAAATGGTTAACATCTTTGCAATAACAAAAAGCGCAGGAAGTTGTAAAATTTAATTCAGGACGATTTAATTCATGGTTACTCCTTGTCTCGTGACTCCATTTTCTGTTTACCCTTTCTCATCTGAATTTGAGACACTTACAGTCATTTTGTGAGGTAAATTTATTCTGGCTTTCTCAGTTTATCATTTAATCAGAAATCTAGAGAGTTAGGCAGATATGAAGTACGTTCAAATGAATTAAATAGGAAGGCTAATAGATCTGTTTTTTAAAAAAAAGTCAGCATCCTGATGATCCCAGATGACTTGTGTTTATGTGGGAAATTCTATTGTTTTATAGTGGGCCATATCTCTTTTTAGTTTGATAAAGAAATATTACTTCTTATTAGATACACAGAAGAAGAATTGAAGAAACTGAATCATTTGCTCCAAATTCATGGGAATCAGTGGATCAAAATTGGTAAACTCATGGATCGAAGTGATACCTCTGTTTTAAATCGGGCAAGATTATTAAAGAAATGTAAGTTAATTACAACAATGCTTATTACTTTATGAAAGTATGTAATCGCTATCTTTTTTCAACTACTTTATCTTTTAATGTAACATCTAAATTACATGTTATTGGAGTGCAATTAGTGTTGAGTATTTGTATAATTCCAGGCACTTTTCTACATGAATGTACTCAATAGATAAATGAGTTAAAATAATTAACTTCTTTTTTAATAACTTTTGTCTCTATGTCTGAAATCCAAGGCCCCACTCTACAGTAAATAACATTAGTTGACAATTTAATGTAGGACTACTTGGAATGCCCAATTGTCAGAGCAGATTTTTTTGCATAATGTGTTAAAACGAGATTCTCTTCAGTATATTTCATGAAAAAAAATCATAGGAAGGTGTGTCTTTGTATTATCCTAACTAATAAATATTAACCAACACCAATAAACCAGAATATTTCATTATCTAGTTTCTGTAACATTGATTCTGGTCATTTCTTCCCCTTCCCCTTCCCTATTCTTCCATTCACCTCTCAGACTCTTCTTACCTGCTTATCACCTTCCCCTACGGCCTTTCCTCCCTCTTTTTCTTGCATCGTCCACTCTCCTATCAGGTTCCTTCTTCAGCCCTTTACACTTTTCACCAATCACATTCCAGCTTCTCACTTCATCTCTCCTCCCCCACTCACCTGGCTTCATCTATCACCTTCTCACTTGTACGACTTGCCCTCCCCCCTCCTCACCCACCCACCACCTTCTTATTCTGGTTTCTTTTCCGGTCTTGATGAAGGGCCTCAGCCCGAAACATCGACGGTTTATTCTTTCCCATTGATTACCTGTGGAGTTCCACCAGCTTTTTGTGTTTGTTGCTTTGGATTTCCAGCATCAGAAATATCTCTTGTATTGCATTATCTATCTAGTTATTTGTAGCTCATTGTTATGTTCAAATTAATTAAGGCCATAAGTTATAGGAGCAGAATTATGCCATTTGGCCCATTGAGTCTGCTCCGCAATTTCATCATGGCTGATCCAATTTTCCTCTCAGCCCCAGTCTCCTGCCTTCTCCCTGACCCCCTTCATGCCCTGACCAATCAAGAATCTATCAAACGCTGCTTTAAATATAGACAATAGGTGCAGGAGTAGGTCATTTGGCCCTTCGAGCCAGCACCGCCATTCACTGTGATCATGGCTGATCATCCACAATCAGTACCTTGTTCCTGCCTTCTCCCCATATCCCTTGACTCCGCTATCTTTAAGAGCTCTATCTAACTCTTTTCTTGAAAGAATCCAGAGAAATTGGCCTCCACGGCCTTCTGAGGCAGAGCATTCCACAGATCCACAACCCTCTGTGTGAAAAAGTTTTTCCTCAACTCCGTTCTAAATAGTCTACCCCTTATTCTTAAACTGTGGCCTCTGGTTCTGGACTCCCCCAACATCGGGAACATGTTTCCTGCCTCTAGCGTGTCCAATCCCTTAATAATCTTATATGTTTCAATCAGATCCCTTCTCATCCTCCTAAATTACAGTGTATACAAGCCCAGTCGCTCCAATCTTTCAACAAGTCTATATACATACAGACTTGGCCTCCACAGCTGCCTGTGGCAAAGAATTCCACAGATTCACCACTCTCTGGCTAAAAAAATTCCTCCTCATCTCCGTTTTTAATAGGATGCCCGCCCCTCTATTCTGAGGCTATGGTTTCCCACCATAGGAAACATCCTCTCTACATCCACACTATTAAGGCCTTTAACCATTTGATAGGTTTCAATGAAGTCAGCCCTCATTCTGAATTCCAGTGAATACAGGCCCAGAGCCATCAAACCATTCATATGACAAGCCATTCAATCTTGAAATCATTTTCGTGAACCTCCTTTGAACCGTGTTCAGTTTCAGCACATCCTTTCTAAGATAAAGGGCCCAACATGGCTTACAGTACTCCAACTGAGAGCTCATCAGTGTTTTATAAAGTCTCAATATTACATCCTTGCTTTTATATTCTAGTTGTCTTGAAATGAAGGCTAAAATCACATTTGCCTTCCTCACCACAGGCTCAACCTGCAATTTAACCTTTAGGGAGTCTTGCACAAGGACTCCCAAATCCCTTTGTGCCTCCATTGGGTTTTTAAAATATATTTCTCTCCATTTAGAAAAAAGTTAACTCTTTCATTTCTTCTACCAAGTGCATGAGCATACACTTTCCGACACTGTATTCCATCTGCCATTTCTTTGTCCATTATCCTTATCTGTCCAAGTCCATCTGTAGCCTCTCTACTTTCTCAAAACTACCTGCCTCTTCACCTACCTTCATATCATTTGCAAACTTTGCAGCAAAGCCATCAATTCCATCATCCAAATCATTAAAATTTAGTGTAAAAAGAATCAGTCCCAATGCAGACCCCTATGGAATGCCACTTGTCACTGGCACGCTTTGCCTCCTGCTTATCAGCCACTGCTTTATCCATGTTAGACTCTTTCCTGTAATTAACATTACTCCGTGCATTATAACAGTAGCTATTCTATTTTAAGCACTTCTGAAATATTTTGGGATGCCTTATGGTTGTTAAAGTGCTATATTAACTTATTTAGAGTTCACAGCTCAACAGCAAATTATTTGGCCTACTCGGTCTCAGAATTTATATTCCAAGGGAGCTTTTTCTCACCATCATTTCATCCTTTAAGTCTATTTTATTTGAAATATTGTTGTTTTTTTAACTATAAATAAGATCAAAAATCAGAAAGACTATGGTGAATTAAGGTTCTGACTGTGTCTGGTTTCTTGTTGGGTTAACCCTGTATGGCCAAAACCCTGGGACAGCACAGTAGAGTGGTGGTTAGCACAATGCTTTCCAATACCAGTGGCCCGGTTTCAATATTCTCTGTTGTCTGTAAGGAGTTTGTATGCTTTGTTCTCCCCGTGACCGTGTGGGTTTACTCCGGGTGCTCCGGTTTCCTCCCACAGTCCAAAAGCCTACTGAGTGGTAGGTTATCCCTGTTAAATCAGGGGTTGCTGGGTGGTGCAGCTCAAAGGGCCAGAAGTGCCTACGCCTCACTGTATTTCAATAAATGAAAAAAAAATTAAAACTTTCTTGAATCGATTTTTAATCAGCCTTGAAAACTGGACCCTGGAGTAAAAAGGAAGTGAGGGCATTAATGAAGATAATGGAGAAAATAATTAAAGAAAGAATGCAAGAATTACCCGATAATCTAACAATCTCGGATTCAGATTCAAAAGTGCCCAATTCAATCTTGCGTGAAAAATTATACAAGAAACTTCCTTGGTCTGCAATTGCAGAGCAAATGGAACATCGGAACTGGTTGCAATGCAGGCAGAAATGGTAAGTTAATGGCCATCTCAGTTACATAATGAATATTTTTATTCTTTGTATTTTGGATGAACTTGAAAGGTTATTGGAATGTTTTTCAATTAAATAGTTACAGCACAAAAACACGAGAGTAACATTTTTCTTGTAATATTTCTCAATATCTTACGTGTTCTTTGTATCTATCCTGTTAGTATTTCTTTTGCTGTAGTCTGATTGAAAAATTGCTTGGATTTATAGCATCTGCAGATTTTCTCTTGTTTGTACTGAGAGGATAGTCCATTGCTCCCTGAAAGAGGCTGTACAGGTTGATAAGGTGATAAAGAAGTCATGTGGCATGCTTGCTATTAATCATTGAGGAATGGAGTTGAGCATTGGGAAAACATGTTATGGCTTTAATAAACTAGTTGGGCTGCATTCAGTTCTGGTTGCCCCATTTTAGATAGATAGATACTTTATTGATCCCAAAGGAAATTACAGTGTCACAGTAGCATTACAAGTGCACAGATATACAAATATTAGAAAAGAAGTAAGAAAGAATATAAAATAAGTTACCTCAAACAGTCTAACAGTAGGGGGTCATCTCTTCCCTGGCTATAGGTTGACTCATTATAGAGCCTAATAGCCGAGGGTAAAAATGACCTCATATAGCACCCTTTGGAGCAGCACAGTTGTCTTAGTCTATTACTAAAAGTGCTCCTCTGTTCAGCCAGGGTGGCATGCAGAGGCTGAGAAACATTTTCCAGAATTGCCATGATTTTCCATAGGGTCCTTTGGTTTACCACAGCCTCTGGTGTGTCCAGTTTTACTCTTATAACAGAGCCAACCATTCTAATCAGTTTATTGAGCCTGTTGGCATCAACCATGTTGATGCCATTGCCCCAGCAAAAACCATATAGAAGATTGTTCTAGCGACAACAGACTGGTGGAACGTGTGAAGGAGAGGCCTGCATACTCCAAAGCACCTCAGTCTCCTCAGGAAGTAGAGGTGACTCTGGCCCTTCATGTACGTGACTGTGTGTTGGTGCTCCTCTCAAGTCTGTCATCCAGGTGCACCCCCAGGTTCTTGTAGGTCCTCACCACATCCACATCCTCACCATCAATAGTAATGGGGAGCAGGCAGGCTTAGTCTTCCTAAAGTCCATCACCATCTCCTTTGTCTGACTGATGTTGAGCTGCAGATGATTCAGCTTGCACCATTTGATAAAGTCTTCCTCCAGGGCCCTCTATTCATCCTCCTGTCCTCCCTTTATACACCCAGCTATTGTTGAGTCGTCAGAGAATTTCTGCAGATGACATGACTCAGTGTTGCATCTAAAGTCCGATGTATGCGGGGTAAATAGGAAGGGAGCCAATACAGTCCTCTTTGGGGCCCCAGTGCTGGTAGAATGCTGAAGTTTGGCAAGGCTGCAGAGCATGTACGAAAAGGAGAAATTGGACAAACTTGGGTTGTTTTCTCTGGAGCAGTGGAAGCTGAAAGGAGACCGAACAGAGGTTTACTAGATTATAAGAGGGGTAGATGGAATAGACGGCCAGTATCTTATTCCCAGGGTTGAAAGTGATTCAGTTATAAAAGGTGAGGCACTTGGTAGAAGGGCCTTAGCATAGTGAGAGGGAGAGGAGGAAAAGAAGATGATACATTCCACCCATGAAGCAACTAAACTTGGGACAGCCTATTCTATAAACTCCCTGCCATGGGCATGTGTAAAACCTAACAAAGATTCTGGCGTTCAGAACAGTGCTAAAACTATTAAAAATTAAGATGATAAAATTTTTAAAAATACTTGAACTGAATTCAGGAAGTGCGGATTACCTAATAGTTACATAGCAACCACACAGCTTTCTCTCTTAGGATAAGACATAGGATCAGCAGGCTGATTACCTGGCAGAGATATTACAAGATTGCATTTACTGTTAAGGTTTACAAATCAAACTTTGCGGCATTGGCAAATAAGTGAGCAACGTTTGGGATTTCTGATTTGGCCGGGGAATCAGCATAATCTCTGCAGACTAAACTCGGTACAAAAGCTGCAAAATTAACACAGGAAAGCTAACCAGATACTTGTAGATTAAATATTCATGCTTCAAAAATTGCCTCATACCCAGCAAAAGAGTAGATATGGAAGAACACTGATTAGCGTCATTCAGAAGAAAACAGCTGATGTTACACTGTAATGCATCGGAGGACATAGGACAGTACAGCACAGGAACGAGTCCTTCTGCTCACAAAGTTCTGCTGAACTAGTTAAATTAGTACTCAGTGAAACTAATCCCTTCTGCCAACACAAGGTCCATATCCTTTTATTTCCTGTACATTCATGTGCATATCTAAGAATGCCTCTATCAATTTTGCCCCCACCATCAGCACCTCACACGGTGCATTCCAGACCCTGTCAACTCTATTTACTAAAGATCTTGCTTATCCTGCACACCTCCTTTGAAATTAGCCTTCCCTACTTAAGTGTATGCCCTCTGGTATCACAGAGGAAATCCATAATGATGGATCAGCAAAAAGGCAAGTTCATTGTTTTCACATAGGTCAGTGTCAGATTGTTTACTCTTGGCAGCAAGTATTTCTTGATTTAGAAGCCTTCAGTATATGAATTGGGTATGTTTAAGGTGAGGGTTGATAGGTGTTAGTTAATTAGTAAGGGTGTCAAAGGTTATGGGGAGAAGGCAGGTTGAGAGGGATAATAAATCAGCCACGATTGAATGGTGGGGCAGACTCAGTGGGCTGAATAGCCCAATTCTGTTTTATGGTATTATGGAATTTTTATGATAGTGTCTTTGACAGTATGTGGCCTTGATTCACAGAGCTGACTGTAATTAAAAGGACTGACTGTGTTGGATACTTGATGGCTAGTAGTTAAATCTTGGATTGTCAACAATACAAAATAAAACATTGACAGTATGGATAAAATAAAAGTTACAGCCCAAAATGAAAGTATGTTATGAAGGGCAGAGATATTATAATACAAAGAATGCAACTTGTGTGTGATTAGAAACCGAGAATCCTTGGCATGTGCCAGAGTGTGATGATGATCTAGGGGAGAAGCAAGGTTGTTATGCCAAAACTTAAAAGTACGTATAGGACGTGGTTGGTGGATCTTCTGATACAGTCGTGCCTCGTTTGAATGTTTCAGGTAACAAGCAAATCTGCAACAGTGTTCCTGCACCAGAGGAGGAAACAAATTCAGAAGTGTTCCCACAGGAGCTGAAATGAGTTGCTCTTGCATCAATGTCTGCTAATTCATTAAGTCACTAAATTTAAATTATCAATGTCTTTCAAGATAAGCAAAATAGTTGTGATGATTTTAATTACTTTTATTCTGAAATAGGTTGAGCATCTTGACTGCAAAAATGTCTGGCAAGACGATGGCCTTGAATACTAACTGTAACCAGAAAAATATCAATCTCATCAAGAGGTAAAAAATCCAGTTAAGGTATTTGAAGAAACAAACATATTACCAATAATATGATATAGCATGATGCTCAATTGTTGAGTTATACCCAAAGCAATAATAAGAGTGAGAAATGTTATCTGATGATATTTTTATTTGTACTATGTCAAGATACTATACCAAAAATATTACTATTGATCAGATTTTATTATACTGCTGAGTCATAATTTTGGCCACAGCTTTGTGATTCTAGATGTTATGGAACTTACATGGTCTAATGATCACAACAGAGAGCAAAGCTTGTACTAGAACTAGATATTGTCTAAGTTAAAGATTAAAAATAAAGTTATAGTTTTGTTTGTCATAAACACACATTGAAATGCGTTGTTTGCGTCAATGACCAACGCAGCCCAAGCGTCTGCTGGGGTCAGTCCACAAGTGTCACCATGCTTCCAGCACCAACATAGTGGAGGAAACCTCACCACCCAGAGGGGAAGCATGCAGTTATATAGAGAACATACACACTCCTTACAGATAGCAGTGAGAATTAAACCCTGACCACTGGTGCCATAAAACATTATACTAGCAGCTATGTTACTGTGCCACTTTTTATTATTAACTTACTTAATTTTATATAATTATGAATATATTATTTTATTTAATATATTTAGACCTTGGCTTTGGTTCTACCATGTCAACACTGCAACCAAAAAAAAAAGTTACCAGGCCCTCTACTTCCTCAGGAGGCTAAGGGAATTTGGCCTATCCCATTTCACCCTCACCGATTTTATTTTGATGTACCATAGAAAGCATAGCAGCTCCTCTGCCTGTAATGACAGGAACGCAGAGAGGGGTAGACACAACTCAACACAAAATAGAAACCAGCACCCCCATCTTGGACTTGATCTACAGTTCTTGCTGCTATGAATCTTACTTAATGCAACGGCCTCTTAGGGGCCAACCAAAGGTGCTACTTTACAATCCAAAGACAATTCTACTCCAAGAACTTCAACTACCGCAGGTCTACTCCATCAGTGAGCTGCTCATTGATCGGAGTAGTTGGACTGGTGCTGGCGGCGGAGCAGGCCACAGTGTCAAAGGGGCTGGCCGGGATATCAGGAAAGGAGACAGTCAAGATGTCAGAGGAGGTGATCTGGCTGCAGACCGTGTTGCTGCCTACTACTTGGAAGCATCGAAGTTGCTGCAGTATAACCTCAGGAGATTGCCTCGGATGTTTCACTTGTGATCGCAAGACTCTGGACGGTGATAATGTAACTTGCTGCAGGCCAGTTACCCTTGTCTGGTGGAAGGGCAGATGACGTGGGAGCTGTGCAGCCTCGGTTGAAGCAAGGACAAGGCCTCAAGCCTCAAGCTTGCCTGCTGCTGCAGACCAGATGAAAGACGTGGAGACGTTACAGTGTGGTGTCTGCACTCAGCTGGAGCCTGGCCTCTCAGTGCTGCCCTCCCGTGTTCAGGGGGTGGAATGACAGGCAGATTGCAATTATCTGCACATTGCCGGGAGACTGTACCATCAATTGCTGGACATTGTCACTCAGGGTCTTGGACTAATACATATATGATTTTTTTCTGAGTGAATATGTTTCTTTGCTCGCTATTTGGAATATTACTCACTATTTTGAAGTTGTTTGCTATTTTACACCTTGGCCCCAGAGGAATGCTGTCTCATTCAGATGTATCTATGCATGGTTTGAATGATAATTGAACTTGATTTGATCTTCATTTGATATTTTGGTAAAGCAGCCATCAAAGCATAAGACAGGAAAGGCTGAAAGTGTACCACCTTATTCAAGGACAGCTTATATCTCACTGTTATACGAGTATTGAATGGTCCCCAGTACCTTGTTGTGGCTTTGCACCTTAGTGTCCACCTGCACTATATTTTCTCTATAGCTGTTACATTTTTTTCTGCATTTGGTTATCTTCCCTTGTAGCACCTCGACACACTGTTGTAATGAAATCTGAATGGATGGTATGCAAAACAAACCTTTTCACCTCAGAACATGTGACAATAACAATTAATATATTATTTATAAAGAGAGCAACACACACAAAATGCTGGAGGAACTCAGCAGGCCAGGCAGCATCAATGGAAGAGCGTGCAGTTGATGTTTTGAGCTGAGACCCTTCATCAGATGAAGGGTCTTGGCCTGAAATGTCGACTGTACCCCTTTCCATAGATGCTGCCTGTCCTGCTGAGTTCCTCCAGCATTTTGTGTGTGTTGCTTGGATTTCCAGCATTTGCAGATTTTCTCTTGTTTGTGATATATAGAGACATATTTAGTGCAACTTTGGCAAAGACATTAAAATAGAGTCTTTAGAAGCTAGATATAAACCATATCCATTGTATTTTGCAGGTTGTACCTGTCAGGTGTTGATGACATTGGTGAGGTGGACTGGGAGGAACTTTGCAGCGCTGTTGGGTAAACAATGTTGTCTTCACTTTCATTTCAAAAAGGCAATGACATAAAGATAATAACAACAACTGGATTTGGTGCTTCAAAACTAAGAGGAGAACTAAATGCTGACCTCTTATCCTAAGTCTATGCTTTTTAGCATTTAATTCTCCAGTATTTAATTTAATAGTTTAATTAGACTTATTAATTTGTAAGCCATTAAAAATACAAGTTTATTTCTGTGTGGAGAAATTTTCTTGCCTTAATTTCACACATTAAGTGAAAAGAATTTATTTCCAGTCAACTGAATGCATGTTGGCATTTGTTTCCTTAGAATTATTTTCATTAAGAACTGAGAGCAAAGTGTATCTGTTATTATTTTTCTAGAGATGTTCCACCTATAGCCATTCAAAGGATGTTCTATAGATTAAAATCCCGTTATGTACCTGACTGGTCCAAGAAGTCCTTCGGAGGTTAGTAACCTTACTGCTATTATTGTGCTTATGTATTTTTTTAATATTCTATCCACAATTCATGATAGTTCGTCAACGCAGAAAACGTTGAATCATTGGGATCCATTTGAAACTGAGGTTGATCCCTGCTAAGGATGTGCAAAAGTCTTAGATATAGATATAGTTAGGGTGCCTAACACTTTTGCACAGTACTATAGTAATTTTATGTATTGCACTGTACTGCTGCCACAAAAGAAAAAATTCATGACATACAGTATGTGAGTGATAAATGATTCTGATATTGAGGACTGAGAGTGGAATCGGGGAGGGGAATCATGGTTGGGAAAAGGGGAAGGGAAAGGGGAGAGAGTGAGAGGCAAAGAGAGACATTCTGTAATGAACGATTACTCAGTTGTTTGGAATCAAATGGCCTTGCCTGGTGTTTCAGAACTGGGTGTGTCTGCACCCATGCCAACCCCCCACCCCCGTGTTCCTACTCTGCCACCTGTCCTACACCTCTCCCACGGGGCTGTACCCTCACAATTCCCAATATCCTTTGCTCCTGCCAGATTTACAAAGTCATTTTCCACTCCACATTGACAAATACAGTACTTTGTAAAAGTCTTAGGCACCCTAGATATATATACTTAAGATTTTTACACAATACTGTAGTTGGGTATTATAATTGGTCTAACAATAATTGTTTATAGAATTGAAAAAGAACATTTAATAGTGTTAATTACTCATGAACTTCATTCATTGTCAAATGAATATGATGCAGCTAGCAATATATGCTGATGCATGAATCCTCAGATTTTATAGTTCTCAGTATATTTTGTTACATTGGTTTATAATTCTTAGAAAAATAGTCCGATGAATTTCGCAAATAAGATTGGAAAAATGGGGAAATAGAGCTGTCGCATTCACATTTTTCCAGCACTATTGTGAAACATTACTGTTTTTAATCTGCGGCTCTTCATTCTGTAACTAAAATTATTTAACATTAATTGAAAATAGGAAAAGTAAAGGAATTTTCTATGAAAGGAAGGCTGTTCTAGAAGTTGATTAAATATGCTTAAGATGCTTACTCAATTCATTGGACTTGTAGTATTCTTAATTTCACAATTGCATATTTCTTGATATTATAGTTGTCCTTTATAATAATGTTTATATCTACGTGTTATATTCCATTTGCTAAGTAAACTGAGCAGCTTAATTAGGGCTCTGTAAAGTCCAATGAACAGGCTTGGCCTGTGAGTAGGGATTTATTTTCTTTTTATAATGTGCAGCATACCAAATAGAGATTTCTGAATTGTGGGGCTAGTTCCATTCACAAAAACAACTGTTCAATCACGTAAAGAGCACACAAGGCTTAGAGTGTTGGCAAACATGAGAAAATCTATGGATGCTGGAAATCCAGACAACACACACAAAATGCCGGAGGAACTCAGCTGGCCAGGTGGCATCAATGGAAAAGAATTGGCTGAGACTTGGTCCGAAATGTTGACTATTTGCTCTTTTCCATAGATGCTGCCTGGCCTGCCGTGTTCCTCCAGCATTTTGTCTAGAGTGTTGACATCATTTGGGGAATAGTAGAGGATAAAGCAATAAACTTGGTGAATTGCATGATCCTTATGGTTTTTGCATTGATCTTAGTAATCCAAATTGTTCAATTAGTGCAAGTGATGCAGTACTAAAATGAAGCAGGTATACAACCATCTAAATTTAATATTAAAATAAACTTTGTTAGTTTACCAAGTTCATTCTGACCAAGAATTCAAATTCTCTTTTAGTGTAATTAATAATTGTTAATTGCACTAAAACAATTTCTGTGGCATTGAAAATTTAACTTATTAATGAAGTGACTCGTTCCATCAGATTATGATAGTGCTAGTTTTTCTTAAATAACCTTAGAGTCAAAGTCTGAATCTCATTTTTATTTTGCCTCCTCCTTAGCTTTTTATTCAATAAAGACCTAATCATTTGTTCAGAATAAGATTTAATATCACTGGCATATGTTGGGAAATTTGATGTTTTGTAGCAGTGCAATACATAATAATAAACAGTTATACATTACAAAAAGAAATGTGAAATATACTGTATATAAAAATAAATTAATTTAAGTAAGCTAATTAAATTAAGTTGTGCAAAAAAAAATTAAGTAGCGTTCTTGTCCATTTAAAAATTTGATGTTGGAGGGGAAGAAGCTGTTCCTGAAACGTTGAGTATTTGGTCTTCAGACTGCTGTACTACCATCTTGATGATAGCAAAGTTGCTGACGGCAAAGTTGGACTATGAAGTATATAGGTTTACTGGTGGCCAAAAAGTTACTTATTCTCAATTAATAGCACAAAACCGGTGCTTCCCAAGTGCACAAGATATTTAATGAGCAGCAATACTTAACCTTGCTGCAGCATCCTTGACAACATGCTCTTGGAAACTGTATTTTGATTTCTGATGTTTACTGTCCTACATTTCCTCCTTTCAAAAAATTACATGGTTCATTAGAAAATGAATCTCAATTTGGATATTAACCCATTTTATTGTGAAAATAAATCAGTATTGAAGCTATATATCTGGAAAAGGAAACAGATATTCTCCTAATTCATATTTAGTATATTCAGTATGTTTCCTATCGATGAAAAGATGAGTGGAATTACATACTAGTTGGAAATGTTCCTAACCATCTGGGTTTAGATTCATCAAAGCATTTATGTGTCTCTAAATTGATCTGTGTGTTTAGGAGTTCTAATTGGTTTTGTGTACAAACTATATAACCTGCTTTCTGCAGGGATCGCTCCCTCCACGATTCCCTTGTCCATTCATCCCTCCCCACTAATCTCCCTCCCGGCACTTATCCCTGCAAGCGGCTGAAGTACAACATCTGCCCGTTCACCTTGTCCTTAACTCCATTCAGGGCCTCAAACGGGAGGCACCACTTCACTTGTGAATCTGCTGAGGTCATCTATTGTGTCTGGTGCCCCCGATGCGGCTTCCTCTACTTTGGTGAGACTCATCATAAATTGGGGAACCGCTTCGTCGTGCACCTCCATTCCATCCTCCAAAAGCAGAACTTCCAGGTGGGGCAAGCATTTTGAACTACGATTCCCATTCCTATTCCAACATGTCTGTCCAAGGCCAAATCTTGTTCCAAGATGAGGCCACCCTCAGGGTGGAGGAGCAACACCTTGTACTTCGTCTGGGTAGCCTCCAACCTGACGGCATGAATTATCAATTTCTCCTTTCGGTAAAAAAAATTCCCTTCCTCCCCTCATCTCCCATTCCCCACTCTGGCCTTTTAACTCTTCACACTTACCTATCATTCCCTCTGAGTCCCCTCCTCCTTCCCCTTCTCCCATGGTCCACTCTCCTCTCCTATCAGATTCCTTCTTCAGCCCTTGTCCTTTCTCACCCACCTGGCTAGCCTCCTTCTCCTCCCATCACCTTTTTTATTCTGGTGTCTTTCCCCTTCCTTCTCAGTGCTGAAGAAGGGTCTTGGGCCAGAACTTTGATTATTTAATCATTTCCATAGATACTACCTGACCTACAGAGTTCCTCCAGCATCTGCAGGCTTTTTCATGTTTATAATTAATTTACCTGTACTGAATTCTGCCTGAGAAAGTTTTGAAAGGATATAATGTTGCACTGTGCTGTAGAGTTTTAAAACACTGAGTCATCATCTTTCAATTCATTTGTTTAAGTAGCTAGAACATTAGTTGCCCAGAGACAGTGATTTACGTTACTATTTGGTTTACATTAAATGCAGAGATTGCCTAAACTTTGAAAACCCATAGCTGAAAATTTATTAATGATTATATTACCATTGCACCTTGATAAATTAAAAGTCATGAACAATACTAAAGAGTGCAAATATTTTTTTTTAATTATAGCTATTGTAGAATTCTTACATGACTACGTAATTCCAAAAATGGAGACGATGCTTTGCACAAAAAGCCAAGTGGAAGATATCCATCAGCCACAACAACACATGTTCCGATTAAGTGATATATTTAATGAAATTGATAATAGTGACTTTGAGGATGAAGATGATGAAGATGAGACAATACATCCATTGAAGGAACAATCAGTGCAAACTCCAGCTAGGGAAACTAAATGAAAACAATATCCTGCTTGACAAGAATTTCTCCAGTGTCTGCGCTGATTGGAACTGATGCTGTCCCGCATGAAGTACTGAGGAAGCAATAGGACTGGATGTCGTCTGTTGAACTGTTTTACTTTGATGTTATGCGAACTTCCATACTCCTGTAGTTTTTAAATATTCTCCAGTTTTATTATTCGACCATTTACCGAAGATAAATATTTGATAGATGATAAATGATAATGAAAAAGATAAATGATTGCTATTGGAAAATTAAATATTTCAGGAAATTTGTGTAAATAAATAAATCCTCAACCCCTACTTTTATGAAGATGAATAATTCAATCTTGAGATAGGAGCATCACACAGGTAATTGAATGAATATGCAAAAAATCTCAGACGTCTTTGTAAATATTCTCAATTTTATACCTTTTTATCCAATTTTGATTGTTTTGAATTCTCAAACAGATCTCAATTGTCAATGCAGTCTGAGTGTTAAACTTCTCAATCTAATGTTTTAATAAGAAAAAAAATTCACGATTTTAAAATTCACTGGTTTATATTCACTCAGAGAACATCAATGATTTGTTATGAAATTTAAGATATCACAATGACAAAATTCTGTGTAACGGTGTTCATCATATAAAACATCACAAATGATCAAAAGCATTCAGGAAAAATAACACTAGGATGATAATCACTGCTTTGTAGGAGTACACGGTAGTAGTCTTGCAGACAACAATCCACAATTATGAAGCAAGATGAATGATCAGTTTGTATTGAGATAATATTTGAAGACTGGATACAAGACTTTTTCACAAAAAAAGTACTCAAAAGGTCTCACAGCGTCTGAAGAATACAACAGATAATGCTTTATATTATTAACCCTTCATTAAAAGAACAATTTCTTGCCCTTTGATAAGTAGTACTTATGGCATGTTGTACATATATCAAAAAACATGAGATTTAATAATATGATACCTATAGACTAATTGTTTTAGAATCAGATTATAAATTATCTGCTTGCTTACAACTTTTTGTAGTCGTGAGTACTAACAACAGAGCCCAACTAGATTGCACACAGGTGCAATGGGTGGGGAATGTGAAGGGAAAATGACGATTAAGGTTAATTTGCTGATTTTTATTTTATGTAAACTGGTAGCAAACAGATGGACATTAGTGGCTCTCTGTAATGATGAAGGATCAGGGCAGGACAAAGATGTAGACTAGATCTATTACCTTTCTAGTGCCTGTCTTCAGTTGCCTCTCTCCTGTGAGATTTTTGTTTTGCTGCTCTGTCAAGCTCCTGTCTGTATTCTAGACTTATTGGAGCACATTCTACATGCCTTTTTCTATGCCAGATATCTTCCCAGCAATGCTTTTGTTTTTATATTAGAATATAGAACATGGACAGGAAGGCACAGGAACAGCTAATGATGCCTAATTAAACCTTCTGTCTACATAGGGTCCATATCCCTATATTCCCTGTGGTCATTTGCCTATCTTAAGACACTCTTGGAAACCATCCGTGGCACTGCATTCCAGGCACTTACCACTCCGTATGTAAAATAAAACAAAGTGCCCTGCATGTCTCCTTTGAATTTTCTCTTCATCTTAATTGTAAGTTTTCTAGTCTTAGACATTCTGACCTGGGGTGGGAGGGGGGAGATAGCTGCTGTCTAATCTATGCATAGCTCTCATAATTTATAAACATCTATCAACTAGTTAGACAGTCTCTCCTTTTAGCACATGCTCTCTAATCCAGACAGCATCCTGTTAAACCTTATGCCTCTCCATCCTTCCTATAATGGGATGACCAGAATTGAACTTAATACACACAAAATGCTGGAGGAACTCAGCAGGTCAGGCAGCATCTTTTGAAGAGTAAACAGATGATGCCTGGCCTGCTGAGTTCCTCCAGGATTTTACCTGTGTTGCTTTGGATTTCCAGTATCTGCAGATTTTTTTGCGTTTGAATTTATTATTCCATCCAGATGCAGCCTAACCAGAATCAACATGGAAACATGTCCTTTAGGCTACTGAGTCCACACTGACCAATTTTTTTCCTCCATACATTTCCACCAACTAATTATGACACCTACCCTCCCCAACCACTCCTTTAGATTCTGTTACTCACTGATTTTTTGATTCTTGAACTCCATACATACTAACCGCTAAAGTAGGATAAGGATGTTTCATTAATACTGACTGTTGCACCTCAGGCAATCATTGCTCCCAGTGGGCCTTCATGCCAAATAAGATTTCACTCCACCAGGCATCGCTGTGTTCCCCCAGCAATATCCAAGAACACTGGGGGATTATTTATTTTGCACAACTAAGAGATCTTTGGAGACAAAACTTGCTGCTTCCTTTAAATGTTGCAGCATTGTACTAATGAAACTCTATCTTGGACTTGCCCCAGATGTTTTAATCATTTTATTTGATAAAGCAGTTGATGATTTCAATTCCGATTAAATGGATTGTTTTGGATTGCTATGCAAATTCGGAGCAGTTACTTGGGGGTTACTGTATAGCTGATTGATTGAACCTTATTGAATAAGCAGTTTACGAGATTCTGTGAAAACCCATTTGTTACTTAATTAGACACACCTTCCAAGTAAAATCCTTGTCAGTGAGCTTGCCAATGGTACTGGTATTAGTGTTGGTTTTTTCACATGAAGCAGTGATTCACTTGCTCTATTGCAGGGGTTCCCAACCTTTTTTATGCCATGGACTCCTACCATTAACCGAGGATCCGTGGACCCCAGATTGCTCTAGTAAAATGTTTTCAGTGTTCAGGATGTGATCTCCACTTTGAAAATACCGAGTGATTACCACATGCAGTCAGTTAACTATCGCTTTAATTCTCCGTCCCACTCCCAATGTACTAATGATGCCGATTTAAGTTTGAGGAACAGCAAGCACCTCGTTCTCTGTCAGTCCACATGCAGTCTTTCACACTCAATCTCAATGTTTCAGAGCTGACTGATTCTGCTGTAGATTATTTGTCAATAATGATAATTAAGTGTTTCCTCTCTACTAACATTGTCCGACCTTCTGGGCATTTCCTGCGTTACACAGGTTTTGTGTGTTCCTTTGTTTTCTCCCTTTATCTTAACTGCCTTCACAAATCTAACATTCTGATGGCTTCTTGAACAGCTTATCAGCATGGCCTCACACATTCGTGATAATTTACTTGTTCCATACATCCTCCTCGCTTACTCTTCAACTTCAAACAGAATTGTCTTTAATTTCCCATTCTGACAAAGGATTTTCAGCCCAAAGTGCTGGCTATTTCTCTCTCCATAGACGATGCTGACCTGTTGAATGGTCCCATCATTTTCTATATTTATTCCTGTATCACGTGTCTCATTGCAAGTGCAGTGCATTATGGTTGCGCCTTGACCAAACTTTTGTTGGAGTGTGATGCTGTAGTCCAGATTCTACGCCTTCGGCTTTCATGTCAGAAGTCGTCCCTGGCTTTAGATATTTTAGAATGGTGACAATTCTGGATCTCTTGAAAGTTCAGTTGGACTTAGGAATCAGGTTTAATATCACTAACAAATGTATGTAAATAAGTAGAACAAAAAGAGAGTAAAAATAGTGAGGTAGTGTCCATGGTTCATTTTCCATTCAGAAATCTGATGGTGGAGGTGAAGAAGCTGTAGCACCTTGTCACAGCATTCACATGTATATCATGTATTAGCTAATTGAAATGCTGCAGAAAAGACTACAGAATATGTTCACTTTGTGTAGAAGCAACAGTAAATTTTCATCTGAAAAGGTTCAGTTTAGGAGTTTGCCTGTGGAAAATTTACGTTTAACCATGTATGTGGGTCAGCAACTATAATTCAACACTAAGCTAAAGATAAGCCTTGCAGAAACATAAAATGAGTTGATAATTCTGGCGGCAGAAAAGAAATGATTGGGAAGAAAACGATGAAATACAACAACGCATGAAAACTTTGTAATAAATATTAAAAGTAACATCAAAGCTCTTCAGGCAGGTATGAAGAAAGAATGGTAAAAAGAAAGTTGAACTTATTAAGGATGCCTAATTCCCTAAATGTCCCAAAAGAGTTATTGAAACCCCTCAAGCATATACTCGGTGACTAAACCTGCACTGCCCTTTGGATGGAATAGTCCAAAGACTTGTCATCCTCTGAATCCGAGAGGATACCAGAGGAACTGTTGGCCATGACCAAAGTATTCACTGTTAGTCTTCCTCTTAAGTCTTTCTGTATCATTCTGCTAACTCACGCTGCCATGTAAATTCTATTGTCAACAATCTGGGATACTTTGCACTTGGTGCCTCTTTTCCAAATCATTAATATAGAGCTCCAGCACCAATTCCTTCCCAGCCTGAAAATGACCAATTTACTCTTTGTATTCTATCTGTTAATATATAGTCCATGGCAGTAACACCCAATCCCACGTGCTTTAATTTTGTTTAAAAGCACTTTGTACAGTGCAATATGTCTCATCCACTGGTTTTTCCTTACTTATTGTGGTTACAACCTTAAATCTAACAAATTTGTCAAACAACACACATAAAAGTTGCTGGTGAATGCAGCAGGCCAGGCAGCATCTCTAGGAAGAGGTACAGTTGACATTTCAGGCCAAGACCCTTCGTCAGGACTAACTGAACAAAGAGCTAGTAAGAGATTTGAGAGGGGGAGGGGTAGATCCAAAATGATAGGAGAAGACAGGAGGGGAAGGGATGGAGCCAAGAGCTGGACAGTTGATTGACAAAGGGGATATGACAGGATCATGGAACAGGAGGCCTAGGGAGAAAGAAAAGGGGGAGGGGGGAACCCAGAGGATGGGCAAGGGGTATAGTGAGAGGAACAGAGGGAGAAAAAGGAGAGAGTGAGAAAGAATGTGTGTATATAAATAAATAATGGATGGGGTACAAGGGGGAGGTGGGGCATTAGCGGAAGTTTGAGAAGTCAATGTTCATGCTATCAGGTTGGAGGCTACCCAGACGGAATATAAGGTGTTGTTCCCCCAACCTGAGTGTGGCTTCATCTTTACAGTAGAGGAGGCCGCCAAATATATTTTTGTGTTCATAAATGAAAATTAAATAAAAGCTGCAGATAGAAAATGCTGACAAACTCATCAGGTTAGATAACATCTGTGGAAAGAAATACAGGTAATCTTCTAGAAAGAAAGAAAATAGCTTATAAGAGGTGTGTGTGTGTGTGTGAGAGAGAGAGAAAACGATAGATAAACCAAGGACAATTTCCTAGGGTGAAATAATACAGCATTTAAGATTGGACTGTGACTCTCCCTTGGACCCCCAGGGCCATTGCTATTTACTCTAACAGAGATTTGGTCAAGGAGAAGTCAGAAGAATACGCAGCCATCCTCATTGAGGGATCACCCATAGAAAGGGGGAGCAGTTTCAAGTTTCTGGATGTCAGCATCTCTGAAGATCTCTCCTGAGTCCAACATATTAATGCAATTACAAAGAAGAGCTATTAGGAATTTGAAGAGACTTGTTATTGTCACCAAAGACTTACAGATTTCAACAGGAGTACTGTGGAGAGCATTCTAACTGGTTGCATCACTGTCTGGTATGGAGGGGCCTCTGCAAAGGATTGATAAAAGCTGAAGGAAGTTGTAAATTCAGTCAGCTGTATCATAGACGTTAGCCTTCCCAGTATTGAGGACATCTTCAAAAGGTGTTGCCTCAAGAAGGCAACATTCCATCATGAAGAACCCCCATCACCCAGAACATGCCCTCTTCTCATTACTACCATCAGGAAGGAGCTATAGGAGCCTGAATCTTCCCCTCCGCCATCAGATTTCTGAATGGTCACTGAACCCATTGTTTTTTGCACTACTTATTCAATTTAAGTTTTTAATGTTTCTTTACATAGCTTTTTTAAATTATGTATTGCAATGTACTGCTGCGGCAAAACAACAAATTTCATGACATGCTCCTGACCTGCTTCTGATTCCAATTCATGTCTGTAAAGACAGACTTATCCATGGAGAAATCCACATTGATTGCCCATGCCTAATCTGTATCTCTAAATGGTGGCTTATAAAGCAGTTTTTATATATCTTGAAAAGGACATGATAGGTGGTATTCCAATTTGTGCTGCCTCATGCCTCTGGGATGCCTGCAGTGAGTGAATTTGCAAGATCTCTCTCTCTCTCTCTCTCTCTCTCTCTCTCTCTCTCTCTGATGATATGAATTTCTTCCAGAAGCTCCCGTTTCCTCCCATATTTCAAACGTATTTGTAGCTGCTTCCTATTTGGTTATAACCTAAATGCAGATCTGTTAAATTCTAAGGAACTCATAATTCAGAAAAGGTGATGGTACATACCTCCAAGAGGACCACAGCCTTGTCACGGTTTGGAGGCTTGTGTGCATTATTGACCCAGAGAGCTACGTTGGCTGGAGTCAAGGCTTATGCTTTGGCTCTTGGTAAGCATAACAGGTCATGCCAAACAAGTCACAGGATAGAGGTCAAACTAAGAGTGGTCCACCAGTCCTCCAGGTTTTGGGGGTTCAGCTCAGGGCTAACGACCCTGACTGGTAAAACAAAACTGTTAAGGAAACAGCAATGAAGAATCCTTCTACATCTGACTGGCCAAGGAGAGACAGGGATGGACCTTCATTGCTGCCCTAAATGTCAATGGTGTAACAGACAGTAGGTGAGATGGTACAGAAGATATCTTACAAGACCAGCAATTCAGAGGTCTAGATTAATAATTTATTGATTTGAGTTAGTATAATATTGTCACAGAGTTTGAATTCTATTCAGGGCTCGCGTAAAGAAAATAATTTTGATATTGATAAGCATAACCATGGAATTGAAAAGTTTTAATTGAAAGAGAGCCGCTAGGAGGAGCCCCACTATCATTACCGAATGCATCTCAGCGTGGTATGGCAATTGTCCCGTATCGGACCGCAAAGCACTCCAGCGTGTGGTGAAAACTGCCCAGCGGATTATCGGCACCCAATTGCCCACCATTGAGAACACCTACAATAAATGCTGCCTGGGCAGGGCGAAAAGCATTATCAGGGATGCATCTCACCCTAACCATGGACTTTTTACTCTCCTCCCATCCGGTAGGCGCTACAGGAGTCTCCGCTCCCGCACCAGCAGGCACAGGAAGAGCTTCTTCCCTGAGGCAGTGACACTGCTGAACCTCTCATCACAGCGCTAGGTGGTATTGCATCTGTATTGTACTGTCCCAGTACTTTTATGTTTGTGTGCTGTAGCACTTTTTTTATTCGCAGTTATTTTGTAAATAACTCTATTCTTTACATTTCTGGTCAGATGCTAAATGCATTTCATTGGCTTTGTACCTGTACTTGTCACAATGACAATAAAGTTGAATCTAATCTAATTACATGGTTTAACAGTTGTGATTGACTTTTATTAGTCCTTGGAAAAGGGTCATGAAACTACTGTATATGGATTTATAAAGCAACTGCAGATTAGGAATAAATGTAGACAATACCTGTATGTCTAAAATAATATACTTTTAAATATTAGCTCTGTACCAGAGTAAAATCAGCAGATAAAACGTGCTTGTTCAGAATATTTGTAATTTTTGATGCTGTGGAAGTCCAGTCTTGTTTGAGTAAGGACAACCACTCAGTGGATGTACTAATAAAATTAACGTGGAGCCACTTGCATAGTGTAGCGGTTAGCACAACATTATTTTAGCTTGAGGTGTTGGAGTTCAGAGCTTAATTCTGACGCCATCTGCAAAGAGTTTATATGTTCCTTCCCTTGAACGTGTGGGTTTAGATTATGAAGACATGTAGTCCCCTTTATTGTCATTAGTGATGCATGCATTAAAAAATGATACATTATTTCCTCTGGTGTGAAATCAGAAAACACAGAACAAACCAAGACTGTAAAAAACTGACAAAACCACATAATTATACATATAGTTACAACAGTGCACAATACCATAACTTGATGAAGAAAGTCCATGAGCCCAGTAAAAGTTCGAAGTTTCTCAAATGTCCCACATCTCATGCAGACGGGAGAGGGAAGAAAAACTCTCCCTGCCATGCCGACCACAATCCGACTCTGAGTCATCCAAAAACTTTGAGCTCTGATCAGCTCTCCGACACCGAGTACTGAGTGCCATCTCTGTCCAAGCGATTCGACCTCTTTCTCGGTCGCCAAAAGCAGGCAAGGCCGGGGATTTTGAGGCCTACCCTCTTTCCACGTTCCAAAGATGTATCAGTTAGTAGGTTAATTAGTCATTGTAAATTGCCCTAGGGTTAAAAAAGTGGGTCGCTGGCTTCTTGGACTGGAAGAGCCCGTTCCACGTATTTTCTCTAATTAAATAAATACCATCTATGTTTTCATTGGACCTTCATGTATCTCAAACTAGTTTTATCCTCCTTGACACACATCAAAGTTGCTGGTGAACGCAGCAGGCCAGGCAGCATCTCTAGGAAGAGGTGCAGTCGACGTTTCAGGCCGAGGCCCTTCGTCAGGACTAACTGAAGGAAGAGCGAGTAAGGGATTTGAAAGTTGGAGGGGGAGGGGGAGATCCAAAATGATAGGAGAAGACAGGAGGGGGAGGGATGGAGCCAAGAGCTGGACAGGTGATCGGCAAAAGGGGATACGAGAGGATCATGGGACAGGAGGTCCCGGAAGAAAGACGGGGGGGGGGACCCAGAGGATGGGCAAGAGGTATATTCAGAGGGACAGAGGGAGAAAAAGGAGAGTGTATATTCAGAGGGACAGAGGGAGAAAAAGGAGAGTGTATATTCAGAGGGACAGAGGGAGAAAAAGGAGAGTGGATCTCCCTCTGTCCCTCTGAATATACCTCTTGCCCATCCTCTGGGTCCCCCCCCCATCTTTCTTCCCGGACCTCCTGTCCCATGATCCTCTCGTATCCCCTTTTGCCGATCACCTGTCCAGCTCTTGGCTCCATCCCTCCCCCTCCTGTCTTCTCCTATCATTTTGGATCTCCCCCTCCCCCTCCCCCTCCAACTTTCAAATCCCTTACTCACTCTTCCTTCAGTTAGTCCTGACGAAGGGTCTCGGCCTGAAACGTCGACTGCACCTCTTCCTACAGATGCTGCCTGGCCTGCTGCGTTCACCAGCAACTTTTCAGCATCTGTAGAATTCTTGTTTGCGTTTATCCTCCTTGAACTTAATGGAGCTTTGTGTTTGTGTTTGAAGAGATTCAAAGATTTATAGTACATTTATTATCAAAGAATGTATAAATTATGCAACCTTGAGATTTATTTGCTTACAGGTAGCTACAAAGCAAGAAACCCGAAAGAACCCAATTAGACAGCAAAAAATAAAAATAAAAGACCAACACCCGATGGGGAAAAACACTAATCATGCAAACAATTGAAGCGAGCAACAAAAAAAAAAACAGAAATTGCTGGAATAATTCACCAGATCAGGCAGCATCTGTGGAGGGAAAAACTAGAATAATGGTTTTTATTTGGTCATGTACCTTCCATCAGAAGGAGGTTAGAAATCAAACATGTTAAAATGCAAAGAAGATGTAGGCTTGGAAAGCACAATAGAAATGCTGTGATTGGTGGACGCCAAGAGAAAATTGATGACTCATGGCCTGAGGGGTAAGTTTTTCTTCCAGAAGATCTGGAACAAGCTGCTAATGGAGGTATTGGCATTAAAAACTACAATGTTTAAAAGATGTTTAGATACCTACTTCGATAGGAAAGGCATTGTGGGGTTACAAGCCCAATGCAGGCATTTTGGACGAGTGTAGGAATGATTTCAAAGCCGTCTTTAAAATACATCCACACCCACTCCGGGAGAACCCTAGCGCATGTCCACTGGATCCAGAGGAGATTACGGGACTGCGATAAGCATCTTTTGTTTCTTTGCCAGGAATACATAGAATCACAGAAACAACTGAAGTTTCTCTTGTTCTATCGGTGGCAGTGCCTGTGAGTTGCATATTGCCAGCCAACTCCGAATCCACCTGAGAGGAATCAAATCACCTTCGAACCAAAAGGCCCTCCCAAAGAGAAATGGTCAAAAGTAAAAGAATTGCAGATTCTGGAGATGTGCAATAAACCAGAAACTACTCAACAAGTCAGACTGTATTGATAAACAAATAGAATTAATCTTTCAGATCAGAACTGATCAGGACTATTACTTGCACTGCCACGGGCTCAACTATGTGCCTTAATTTGCACTAAGGTCTAGTTTTATAATTTCCTTTTCTCTTTTCACTAATGTAGAAGTGATATATAATTTGTATTCTGCATTTCTATGTAATGTTGCTGCTGCAAGCAAGTTTTTCATTGTTCTTATTGTATCTTACCATACCTACTTATGTATATGACAATAAACTCAACTTGAGGGAAAGTTGGTTCAGATGAAAGAGCTCTGCTCAGAAAGGGCCTCGGCCCGAAACGGCGACTATTTATTCAACACTATAGATGCTGCCTAGTTTCTCCAGTTTTTTGTGTGTGTTCTTCAAGATTTTCAACATCTGCACAGAACCTCTTGTATTACTTTCTCTCTCTCCCTCCTGAGCTACCCTAGCTTCAGTTTCTGTTTATCTAAAGATGTTGCTGTGTGCAGTTCTTCCTCCACACCACAACAGCAATTATGCCTCAAAGACTGTAATGTGCTATGCCAAGTGCTATCAATGCAATCAATCACACCCAGAGGTCTAAGAGGGTGGGATAGAGTTTGGAGATAAGGTCAAGCAGTTAAACATCCGGCTCTTTCTGATCCCATGCGGGTGCCGTCCCAGTTTAAAAAAAACTTCCTTCGGCGCGTGCCTGGTTCGATGGCGTCACGTCCGGCGGCGGAGGCCGCACTGGAACTGAAAGTTTAGAGGGAAGTTTGGCGGGGACGACAGGGTTGGGGCTCGATGAGGTGAGGTGAGTGTCTGGGTCCCTGCCCGCTCTGTCGGAATGTGGAGCTGAGGTAAAAAAGACGTCAAATTTCGGCACTTGGGCGTAGCAGAGTACTCACCCGTTTCAGGTGGGCAAGGATGGGTGAGGGGTATAGTGAGAGGAGAGGGAGGGGTATAGTGAGGGGGAGGGGGAGGGGGAGGGGAGAGGGAGGGGTATAGGGAGTGGGAGGGGTAGAGTGAGGGGAGGGAGGGGTAGAGTGAGGGGGAGGGGGAGGGGAGAGGGAGGGGTATAGGGAGTGGGAGGGGTATAGTGAGGGGGAGGGGAGAGGGAGGGGTATAGGGAGTGGGAGGGTATAGTGAGGGGAGGGAGGGGTAGAGTGAGGGGGAGGAGGTGGGAGGGGGGTTGGGGAGGGAGGGGTAGAGTGAGGGTTAAGAGGGGAGAGGGAGGGGTAAACTGAGGATTAAGAGGGGAGAGGAGAGGGAGGGGGAGGGGGAGAGGAGAGGGAGGGGTATGGTGAGGGGGAGGAGAGGGAACGTAGAGCAGGTGTGGGTGGCTGGGGTAGAGGGACAGGTGGTGCACTGGTGAAGGGAAATGAGGTGAGATGTGGGGGCTGTGAGAGAATCTGGGAATCATGTGCCAGGAGGCAGTGACCTTGGGAGGAAGATGTGTGGGGATGGGTTGCAGTAGATGGAGTGCCAATGGGAAAGAGTGACCAAAACTGTGATGCATGGAAAAGGAGGGGAAAATAAAGGTGGTGGAGAGACAGTGGTTGCAGTAAATATGAGGAAGATGACTCTAGTACATGTATTAGATGGGTTAGTGGTAATGGCTGTAGCCTGGTTCTAGGCTGATCAATTTGGATTGTGCATAATATAATAGATGAAACGTTTTGACTTCACAAACAGGTGATCCAACAAGTTGGATTTTACTGCTGTGAATTTTGCCTGTTCACCTAGAGGGTATTTGTGATCAGAGTGATTCTTGCACAACTTGTTAATTACATGTTTAGTTGATAAATGTGCCTCAAGTTGTAAGACACCCATGTTTAAAATCTTTCAAAAACAATCACAGTTATTGAGAAGAAAAATGTAGCTCCATGAAGTTTGTTCATCTACGCTCATATTTACACAACAAGTTGTTAGATAATTGGTTACTTTGGGTAAGACCATAAGAAATGGGACAGGGTTATGTGGCTTCTTGAGCCTGCTCCAACATTCAACAAAATCGAAACTTGATATTCAAGATTAGAAGCATTTCCTGCCCTGACCCCAATTGCTTTATTCCGAAAAGAAATCTATCAATCAATGCTGTTGAATTGCAATTAATTTTCTCCACACTCTGTGGAAGAAAATAAAAAAAACATGAGTTTTCACCACACTGAGGATGAAAATTTCAAAAAAAAAAAAATCACCACTCTTAAGAAAGTCATCTTCATTTCAGTCTTAGTAGCCTGCTCTCATTTACTGGATCAGCAGATTTGCAGATGACAACGAAATTGGGGGTGTGGTGGACAGCGAGGAAGACTATCATGGCTTGCAGAGGGATTTAGATCAGCTGGACAAAATGGGCTAAAAAGTGGCAGATGGAATTTAATAAAGACAAGTGCAAGGTGTTGCACTTCAGTAGGACCAGCCAGGGTAGGTTTTACACAGTGAACAAACTAGGGCACTGAGGAGTGCTGTAGAAGAAAGGAACTAGGAATACAGGTCCATAATACATTGAAAGTTGTGTTGCAGGTAGATAGAGTTGTAAAGAAAACTTTTGGCATATTGGCCTTTGTAAATCAAAGTATTGAGTACTGGAGATGTGTTGAAGTTGTATAAGATGTTGATGAGGCATAATTTAGAGTATTGTGTGTAGCTTTGGTCACCTACCCACAGGAAAGATGTAAATGAGGTTGAAAGAGTACAGAGAACATTTACAAGGTTGTTGCTGGGCCTGGAGGACCTGAGTTATGAGGAAAGCTTGAATAGGTTAGGACTTTATTCCTTGGAATGCAGAAGACTGAGGGGAGATTTGATAGAGGTATACAAAGTTAATAGGAATATAGATAGTGTAAAGGCAAGCAGGCTTTTTCCACTGTGGTTTGGTGGGACTGTAGTCCCACCAAAGGTCATGGATTAAGAGTGAAAGGTGAAAAGTTAAAGGGGAGTATAAGGGGAAATTTCTTCAGTCAGAGGGTTGCGGAAGTGTAGAATGAGCTGCCAGCGTAAGTGGTGCATGTGGATTCAATTTCTTCATTGAAGAGAAGTTTGGATAGGTCCATGGATAGTAGGGGTATGGAGGGCTATGGTCCTGATGCAGGTCAATGGTAGAAGGCAGTTTAAATAGTTCAGCATGGACTAGATGGACTGAAGAGCCTGTTTTTGTGCTAGTACTTTTTTATGACTCTATGTGACTGTTACCCCCTAGTTCTAGACATCCTCCCAGAATTTACTGATCTTAAAAACAAAGGGTTTTCCTTTGTTTTTCTTGGATCCAATTTTCATGTACATTTGCAAATAACTTTACATGGATCATTCAAGCATTGCAATGACTAATAAATTGTTATGTTCATTTCTGGAATGAATTATGTTTACAGCATTTACTTAACTGTATCTTTAGAAGTTTTAAAAGACAACTGGTGCACTATAAATACTGTATGGCAAAGCTTTACTTTGCTGTCAGTTATTTTGAGGTGGGGGCTTGTGTATTAGTGTGATCCTGCTTAGATGTGATGTGTATGTTGTTATTGCCTGCTGAGTCCTCATGTTTTAAAGGTGAAGAATCAGAGGGCAGTTAACACTTTGAGTTCTGTCTTTTCAAAAGTTTGCATCTTCAGGCGATGGAGTAAGGGGAATTATTGACAAGTATAGCAACTTGAATGAACTGAAATGATTCATTTGAGTTGGGGCTGGGGAGGTTTAACTTTCAGATGTTGAACATAAGTGATAAGCTTTCTGTTTGAATAATCTACTCATTAGCATATATACATTTTGCAAAGTCTCATTTTTGCAGCTGCTAGAAAATCTTTGTGCGTTTATCTGAAAAATTAGGTGAAGGGTGTTGAACTTTTGTCTGTTGGGTATGTCTGGTACTGAGCTAGCAGTTTAAGAAAACAAATACAAATCAGTGTCAGGGATCTTGTGAAAAAGGCAAATGAAAATTAACATACATTTGTGTCGACACAAGAATGATTTTTGGATTCTCAGTTCAGAGACCTTTAATTTTCTAGAGTAAATAAAATGACTTTTTTGTTTCAGAGACTTCAGTTTTGTTAATATAAATTATAACACCAAAGATACATTTTAGGTTAAAGTCTGTCATGAGCCTTGTGGCCCATCAGGCCGGTGCTTATGCCGGTTTCCATGGCGTGAAACAACTGAGAGTATGAGACTCCTCCCACCCCCCGGATAGGACGCCAGTCTATCGCGAGGTTAACCCCCAGCTTTTTTGCTGGTACCCGTTCTCAGCTGGGTAGACTGGAGCATTGTATGGTTAAGTGCCTTGCTCAAGGACACACACGCAGCCTTGGCCGAGCCTCGAACCCACGACCTTCAGATCACTAGTCCAACACTCTAACCACTTGGCCACGTGCCACTGAAGGCACATGTGGGTGATCAAATAAGTATACATTTTTTTTAAAGTATCATACTCAAAATGATGGAGGAACTCAGCAAGTCAGGCAGCATCTACGAAGGGAAATAAAAAAGTTAACATTTCGGGCCGAGATCCTTTATCAGATTTTTAAAGTTTTAAATTTTTTTTAAAGTCTGTTGTCCTTGACCTACCTATAACCTTTGAAATAGCTGACCAGCCACTTGAGATTGTACAGCCAGATTGAATTCTGCAATAAAACATAAGCAGCTGGAGGAACTCAGCTGTAGGCAGTATATGTGGAGACAGGAGGATGGTCGGTGTCACAACTCAAGACACTGTTTCTCCACAGATGTTGCCAGGCCTCTTGAGTTCCTCCAGCAACTTGTTTTTCTTTTCTCCATATTCCAACTTCTGTAGTCACCTGTCTTAAATTCTGAGATGCTGGATTTGTAGCATGAGAGTTTAAGCAGGTTAGACCTGTATCCCGCTGCATTTAGACAAATGAGAAGTCACCTCGAAGAAATGAAAATTCTTCCAGGATTTCAGAGGGTAGGTCCTGAGCTATTGTTTCCTCTGTTGGGGTTCTATGGAATTAGGGAGCTCAGTTTAAAGTAAGGAGTTAACTATTAGCAGAAACTAAAAAGTAATGTTTCCTCCCAGAAGAAGGTGAATCTTTGAAAGTCTTTGCACAGGAGGACTGCGATGGTTTAGTTTTGAGGCTTGAATTTTCACTAAATTTATTGGAATGGAGGGATATGGGATTAGCACAGAGAAGTGGTAGTGGAGAACAGCCCTGGTCTGACTAGAAGAGCAGGCACAAGGGAATGAATGGCTTAATCTTGCTTTTATTTTTTTAATGCCTCCCTGGTTCCAAAAGACTTGCCCTTGGCCTTTCCTATTTGTCATTTACATGCTGTCTCTTGCCACATTAATCTAAACAACATGTCTCCCCTTGCTCACCAAGAGCACATTGCTGATCTCTCACCATTATCTCATTTAGTACCTCAATTGGGTACTAAAGGCTGGAGGGAGGAGAAGATGGCGGCGCGACTGCTCCGAGTGGATATCAATATGTGTAACTAGGGGTGCCGTGCACAATCCGGATTTGATGGGGACAGCCGTGAAGCGCAGAGGAACATCTGGAGAAACTTCTGAAATGCCTGCTTCGCTGCTGCTGCTACTGTGCGATCGAGAATCTCCGGAGACGAAGGCCCCAAATCCTTGGCTTTGCGTATCGCCTGTTGCCAGGGTTGAAACGCTCGGCAGAGATGGTGCTCAGTGTTCTGTGTCAAATAGGTGGCCGAAGGCTTGGAGTTTTTCAGACGGACTCTGAGTTGGACTGTGGTTGGATGCTTCTGGGGTGCTGCATCAGCAAGTTGGCAGCGCTGGAGGTTTACTGTCTGCGTGAGATGATGGGACTTTCGAGAGACTTTTACTGTGCCATGGTCTGTTCTTATCAAATTACAGTATTGTTTTGCATTGTTGTAACTATATGTTTATGTGGTTTTTGTTAGTTTTTAAGTGAGTTTGTCATGTGTTTTCGTGATATCATTCTGGAAAAACATTTTTATCATTTCTTAATGCATGCATTACTAAATGACAATAGAAGGGGACTGCATGTCCTCATAATCATAATAATAATAATTCTCCAAATGTTTACTGGATAGGCAGAGATATCCTTCAGCTATTAGTTGGTGAGTTCAACATTGTTGCCCAGTCCCTTCATAGCAACTGCTAACTGGCCTTTCTCAATAATAATTTGAAATTTTTTTTAAAAATTGCGGTTTCTGGGAATTTTAGATAAAAATATAGATTACTGTTTACATTGCTTGACCTCAGCTGGTCAAGTAACACCCAGAGGATTGTTCTTTGTTTTCTAACTTGGGTTAAAATTTATTGCTGTATTATCCCCTTATGAACTGAACTACTGTACATTGGCTGATGGTTAAGCAATATCTTTATTTTAAAATTCACATCTGTGCTCTCATCCTCTAATTGGCCATTTAGCCTCCTACATTCATGCTGACCACCTTTTCCTCTTCCAAGTTCTTCAAATCTATGCACTCTCCAGCTGATCGTAGCAGATTTAACTGCTCCATATGTGGTGGCTGTCCCTATCAGTTGCCAGTCCCTAAACTCTGCAATTCTTTCTCTAAACTTGTATACATTTTGGTTCTTGGTCAAAAATGTGATATTTTTTTTTTGTATTTTTACAACCACTTTAGCCAACGTCTTCCTGCTTTGAATTTTGAATTGAATTGACTTTATTTCTTACATATGTGAGGAGTAAAAATCTTTACGTTACATCTCCGTCTAAATGTGCAATGTGCAATCATTGTAATTTATAATAAATAGATTGAACTTCACAATTCCGTGTTTTCAATCTTTAACTGCCGCTATTCACTCATTGACCAGACAACCTTATTCATTCCGATGTTTACGCTACCCACCCTGCAGTTTAAGATTCTTCTTTTGTCTCCTCAATTCTGATGAATGGTCTTTAACCTAAAATATTGTATCAGTTTCTCTTCTCACAAATGCAGCTTGACCTGCAGAGCACTTCCAGCATTTTCTGTTTCTTATTTTTAATTTGTAGCATGTGCAGTTTTTGATTTTTAACTACTTGTTTGGCTGGCTTCAAGGTTTTCTATTAATTGCCTTGGGCTATAGTGCTATAATATAGCCATCCAGACCGCAGGAATATGTAGTTCTTGAGTTATCACTTCCTAGCTATCTCTGCCTGATTTACACAGATGATGAACTTCTCGTTAGTTTTCAGCTGTTTCATTGTACTTTTTAAAAAAAGATGTTATTTGGAGAGAAACCTTGGGACGGTCTTTGTGTAGTTTGGATCTAATTTTCTTAAGTTGTGAAAATGTGGGAGCCCATGGATTGCACACCTCTTGGGACTGGTGTTCTCTTCATTTCAGTGTGCATTTAAATCTCCTTTATAATATTCAAGACGATCCAGTGATTGGATCTTGCTGTTTGCCTGAGGAAAGGCAGTGGTTGTGAGCTTTTTTTTGAACTGCAGTGGTCCTTGTGATAAAGGTGTCTTCACTCAGTGGCCACTTTATTGGGTACAGAAGGTTGAACCAGTCTGGCCATTCTCCTCCAACCTCTTTCATTAGCAAGGCATTTTTGTCCACAGAGCTACCACTCACTGTTTTGTTTTTCGCACCATTCTCTTTAAACTCGAGAGCAGGGTCTCTTAGCTGGGGTTCTGTGGAACCCGAGGGTTCCGTGAGAGATTGTGATTTAAAAAAATAAGCATGTTTAACTATCATTTCTCTTCTTGGATCCTCACTTCCTTTATCTGTAAGTAAACTAACTGACAATTTGGTAGTTAAACATACTTTGAGGATCTGGGTACAATTTAGAAAATATTTTGGTTTATTGAGATTTTCTCTTTCTAGTCCCACTTTTTCTAATTATTTTTTTAAACCTTCTATGATTGATCTAGTTTTAAAAGAATGGGATGGATTGGGTATTAAACGCTTCCAGGATTTGTTTGTTGGAGGAAGTCTCTTTTCGTTTGAGCAATTGTCAGCTACGTATAGCTTACCAAAAACCCACTTTTTTCGATATCTACAAATTAGAGACTTTCTGCGATCCCAATTATATACATTTACTAAAAGTCCCGATAAGAACTTACTAGATGTAATTTTTAACATGAAACCATTTCATAATGGTTCAATATCTAATATTTAAGCTATGTTGCTGGGAATGAGAAATGCTCCTTTAGACAAAATTAAAAATCTTTGGGAACAAGATTTACAGGCTTCAATATCTGAGGAAACTTGGAATGAAATTTTTAAATTGGTTAACACTTCATTGTTATGTGTCCGTCACTCCCTCTTACAATTTAAAGTGGTCCATAGGGCCCACATGACAAAGGATAAGCTATTTCGATTTTATTCGGATATATCTCCCTTTTGTGATAGATGTAATAATGGAGAAGCTTCACTAATTCATATGTTTTGGACATGTCTGAGTCTTGGGAAATACTGGAAGGAAGTATTTCAAACTTGCTCTGTACTTTTCAAAGTAAACTTTAAGCCTAACCCTTCGACCACTTTATTCGGTATTGTTGGAGAAAAAGATATTATTCTGGAGACTTCTGATTTGCACATTTTGGCTTTTATTTCTCTTATAGCTAGGAGTATGCTCTTGTTTAAATGGAAGGATGTTGTTCCGCCTACTCACGCTCAAAGGTTACGTGATGTTATGTCATGTTTAAATTTAGGAAAGATCCGTTGTTCAATTTCTGACTCTAGCCAAGACTTCACACATAGTGGGGGCCATTTTTGAACTATTTTCAAAATCTTTGATTTGCTGTTAAAGTACAGATGTTGGCTGATAATATATTTCACTATATGATAAGGATTTTATTTTCCTTTCTTTCTTTCTTTACCAAGCAGCTTCGATCTTGTAGTGGGTTTAGATTTTTTTGTATAATAATAAAATTATATTTCAATATTATGATCTGATTTAATTTAATTTACATGAATATAGAGTAATGAGGTTGCAAGTGTGATTCATAGAAACATAGAAAATAGGTGCAGGAGTAACACACATCAAAGTTGCTGGTGAACGCAGCAGGCCAGGCAGCATCTGTAGGAAGAGGTGCAGTCGACGTTTCAGGCCGAGACCCTTCGTCAGGACTAACTTAGTCTCGGCCTGAAACGTCGACTGCACCTCTTCCTACAGATGCTGCCTGGCCTGCTGCGTTCACCAGCAACTTTGATGTGTGTTGCTTGAATTTCCAGCATCTGCAGAATTCCTGTTGTTTAGGTGCAGGAGTAGGCCATTTGGCCCTTCGAGTCTGCACCGCCATTCAGTACGATCATGGCTGATCATCCAACTCAGAACCCTGTACCTGCCTTCTCTCCATACCCCCGATCCCTTTAGCCACAAGGGCCATATCTAACTCCCTCTTAAATATAGCCCATGAACTGGCCTCAACTGTTTACTGTGGCGGAGAATTCCACAGATTCACCACTCTCTGTGTGAAGAAGTTTTTCCTCATCTCGGTCCTAAAAGGCTTCCCCTTTATCCTCAAACTGTGACCCCTCATTCTGGACTTCCTCAACATCGGGAGCAATCTTCCTGCATCTAGCCTATCCAATCCCTTTAGAATTTTATTCAAATATGTATTGGTATTATTTTATATTTCTTTGACATATATACTTGTACTCAGTATTCTATGTAGAAGTTAATAATAAAAATATTGGAAGAGAAAAAAATAAGCTGCGTTGTTTGAATTTCTGTGCGATGCTAGCGCTCGCAGTGGTAGGTAGTGACTGAGCAGCCCTGTTAGCAATCTCGTTAGCGGTCTCTCAGCCCAGAATGGCAGTGCGCAGTAGGACTGTGTTTATTTGGTTGAGTCCATTCTCAGTTTTTGATGTGAGATGGGGAGGCCGTTAATAATTGGTGAGTGCTGTATTGAATGGAGGGGAGGACAGTAAGCTGATGAGCGTGAAGTGCGTTTTCCGAGCATTGAATGGACTCTCCCGAATTACCTCCCCCATTACCTCCCCCAACTTCCCCGACTGATTTATGGGAACGAACAAACTCTACCAGTGTAATAGGAAATTGGAGAGAAATTTTCATTCTAAAGAAGGAAATTTTTATGCGCCACAACTCAACTGCTGCCCTCCCACTTTGCTCTTGTTGCAAACATTGCAAAAGAGGGATTATGTAGTTTAGAAGTGAATTGTATTGTGAAGTTTTCGTATTTTTGACGGCTTTCTTGTTTAGTTATTTATTATGCTGTTCTTCTAGTTTATTAATCCCTTTGTTTTATAGACTTCACAATCTTCTGAGGCATTTCACTACACTAGTGTAACAACAGAAACAAGAAAAGTTTGTCTTTACAATGAAACCTACTTATCATTGGGTTTCACATGGATTGGTGATCTAAGTTGTCCTATTCCATAGTGCCTAGTCTGTGGCAAACCACTTACAAATGCAGCAATAGGTGCAGCAAAATTGACACTTAATTATAAATCTCAGCCGTATGCTATGTAAAAGTGCTGATATTTTAAATGGCTATTGGAACCTCAAAACAAGTCGAGTAAAGCTTTTGGAAATAAAGTCACAGTCAGTAAAAGGAAACAGGAAGCAAGTTATTTGGCAGCAGAACTTATTACCTAGAAAAGGAAAAGTCACACAGTTGGTGAGAACCTAATAATGCCAGAATGTAAAATTATAGTGGGTAAAATGTTAGGACAAGATGCAGTGTGAGAAATTGAGAACAAGATATTTAAAAAAAGACCAGTTCACTAGAGGATGTTTAAAAAAAACTGTGAAAACCTGAGCAAAGAGCACACCGATCTCCTGCTACATACAGAAATCCAATGACTTAGCAGAGGAAGAGTTCTCAACAGAGTGTTTGAACTGAAAGGTGAATTGCAGGAGTACTTTCAAGAAATAGGCCAGATTTTGCTGAGTGCTTTGAAGGTGAAGAATGACTGCAGAAAGTAGCCGACTTAGCAGACACTTTTCATCATAGATGTTTGTGAACTGCAGTTTGATAGTGCACTCAAGATGAGATTTGCTGACCTGCCCCTGGACAGGTTCTGGATTTCTGAGAAAGAAGAGTGTCCTGCCATTCATAGGAAAGCAATGAATATTTTGCTGCAGTTTTCAACTTGCACATGTGAGCAAGCTTTTTCTTGTTTAACAGCATCAAGAGCAAGGATAGAAATTGTCTCATTTCAGTAGAAGGTAAAATCCATGTATGCTTATCTCAAGTTTGGCCCAGGATTGAGTATCTGTGCAGCAAAAAACAAGCACAGGTTTCACATGCTAGGCCTATATTTGAGCCTGATCATGTCACTTCGTAAGAAAATGTTTTTTTTCAAAGTTTTGTGTAAAATTGTGTCTTGGATCATCACAGCAATATTTGAATCTGCACTTCACTTGTATTGCTTTGGCTTATGATATTTTAGTAACTTTACTATTCAACATTGTCAATAAATTTTCATGTTGTAAATGGCATTAATTAAAATCAATTTACAACCTTTATTTAAATTAAATCTACCAAGCTCACTTTTAGGAAAGTTAAATCCCATTTTGGTTTAAGCCAGTTACTTAACAGAAATTTATTATGAATTCCTTATGAGTTCTAAAAATTTATGAAAGGGAAAGAAAGATTAATTTCAAGAAAGGTAAGCTAAGTTTAACTACCTTTTTTTTTCAAGAAAGGTTGGCTAAAAATTCATTTTCTCCTCAAAAGAGCATTGACAATTGGATTATTATGTCTACAACTTACTGATCACGCTAATGTACGGTGAGTTGTAGATTATAATATTTTTTATGCAGGGGTTCCCTGAGACCTGAAAATTACTTCAAGGGTTCCTCCAGGGCAAAAAATTTTGAGAAAGGCTGCTCTAGAGACCATTGTGTGTGAAAATCCCAAGAGATCAGTTTCTGAGATACTCGAACCACCCATCTGGCTCCAGCAATCATTTCACAGTCAAAGACACTTAAATCAGACTTCTTTCCCATTTTGATGTTTGGTCTGAACCTCTTGACCATGCCTGCATGCGTTTATGTGTTGAGTTGCTGCCACATGTTTGGCTGATCAGATATTAAGCAGGTATTATTTCCAAGGTATGCCCATGTGTTATGTGGGTGGGAACTTGCTTGTAGAAGCTCTTGTGGAAGTGCCCATGATGGAACTGGCTGAGTTCACAACTTTCTGCAGCTTTTTCCAAAAATGTTACAGTGCATTTTGTGGTTTATATAGAAATGAAAGATGCGGTCATTTCACCTCTTGTGCATAATAAAATTATAATGGATCTTTTCCTCAGTTTCATTTGCTGTGCTATGTCCACAATTTTATTCTACTAATATTCAAATAATCTATCATTCTCCATCCTGAATATACGTGGTGACTGGGACTCTACGGTCCTCTTGTGTAGAAAATTCCAAAACCGTTGGATAAAACACCAACAGAAAGTGCCATTGATGTGGTCTAAGTACTTTGAGTTAAGTACTTGTGCTTACACAGTTTGCATTGGAAGTCATTTGTGATTACTTGATGTAATGATTGCTACAAGTGTGATTTCAGCAAACACCCTTCAGTTATTTGTGGCATTCCATTGTTCTGATTTCAAAATATTCTAAAAGTAATTATGTTCAGTGTTTACTCCCTAGCATATTTAGTTTCAGGTTTTTGGAATCTATGAGGTGCACATTTATTTTCAGTTGATTTTGGAGAATGTAGGCTGTTTTAGTTCTGCAGTTTAAAATGAAGGCTGTTGTGCAGAACTTGGAACCATGAAGCTAAGGAGAAATGTATGTAAATCTTCATATACTGTATCATAAGGGCTAAATTTAATGTTGTCATAGTTTAAGAAAGACAAATTGATTTTTATTTGTTTAGAGATGCAATGTGGAGCAGTCCCTTCCGGCCCAACAAGCCGCCTCACCCAGCAACCCACCTATTTAATATTAGCCTATTTACAGGGCAATTTACAATGACCAATTAATCTGCTAACTGGTATGTCTTTGGACTATCGAAGGGAACTGGAGCACCTGGAGGAAACTCACAGGAAGGACATGCAAGCTACTTACAGGCAGCGGAGTTGAACTCCAAACTCCGATGCCCAGAACTGAAATAGCATTGTGCTAACCGCTACAAAGTCTCATGGAGTGATATACATGCACTGCAAAAAAACACCTGGAGAGTAGAGATACCTAGCAGGTCAGGTATATTTCTGTTTCTTTCTTTTGTCTTCATCCTTAGTGACTTAAAGCTGATTACCTGAGTATTTCCTGCATTTTTGTCTTTATTTTAGACTTCTAACGTTTGCATTTTAATTATGTAGATTGCAGCATTGATGTCAGTAAGCATGTTAGGTTGTTTTTGATATGGTTCCCACACTTCAAAAAAGAATGAAGGAAATGGTCTGGAGTTAGGGGAACAGTAGGTTGGATATGCCCTCTATTTGCCAGTTAATATGCATGCAATATTCCTGCTGTCTGCTGAGTTTAATGATCCAGGCATGTAGCCAACACCACCTGCTTCTCATCTCTGGCTGCATGCCTGCTGGTGGCAAAGTATTGAATGTCTTCACTGCCATTTAAAGGTAGCCATCTGTTTTAGAAGGGGAAATGAATACTAGCCTTAAAAACCAAGTTGGTTAAAACTGACTGGAATTGTGAATACATTTTAAGGTCCTTTGATGTTGCAAGAAGTTGCCAAGGGTGTTGAAGTTCTGGAGGACTATTTTGGAGACATTGGGTAAAAGTCAGTGAGTGCATTAGTATTGGCAATATTACATCCAGGTAGAACTTGCTGAGATAGAGAAATTCCAAAGGAAAAGAGGATTTAGAGGAACAGGTCAGGAAGTCGGATATTGTGGGACGTGAAAGTGAGACAAACCATGATATGGAGATGCAGGGGCCCAAGGAAATGGGTGTGGTCAAGATAAAGTGTATGCATGTGAAAGAATTTACATGTTTACCAAGTTTCTGCTGCAGAGTCACGTGTCCAGTTGGGTTGAACCAAGACTGCATTCTGTAAAGATCATTGGGTAACTGGATGTAACGGCCATCTCATTCCAAAAGAATTTGTGTATTGACATCTTGCACTTCTCAAAACTCGAGTGGAAATAGTTCATATTGTTCTTGACTGGCTAAGAAGAGGGCATATCTGGGCCAAGTTTTCAGCAGGGGAAAAAAAAGTTGTTACATATTACAGCCTCATGGACCATCTTTGGGTAGATTTAAGGACTGGGTTGTTTTACCACACAAATTTTTAATCTTTCATTTCTTTATTGCGATGCTTGTTCCCTTTTGGTCGGCTAATGATTTGTTTCATACATCAAAAGCTCACCCAAGACCATTTACCAGAAGGAAGGATCTAATTATTCCATTGGATGTAACTTCCTTTGAATACCATAGTGGCAGTAATGGTGGATTTAATAGAAAACTACTAATTTTTCATCTTTTTTAAGGGTTAAGGGGGTTAAGCCACTGTCATCATGGGAAAGCGCCTGTATGAATTATGTGATGGGTTATCATGCAACATAATTATACTGTTTGTAAATCTAATTTGTCTTTTGTGTTTTCTTGTGAAGTTTGAAATAAACATTTTATAAATTTTACAATTTTTTTAAAGCATTAAAAATCTTGAAAAAGAAATGCAAGTTAGAAATCAAAATTGATGTTGAGTAATAGAAGTGGCTAATGCTGAATTTACTCAGCAAGTCATGCAGCAGCATCTTTGGAAAGGACATTTGTTCATGTTACATGCTGGTAACCCTTCAATAGGCTATCACATTCATCAGCGCAAAGGAAGATTGATGCACGCTAATATAAATGATCCATTTGTTATTGTATAGGTAAGTGTGTGGTATATAGGTGTGTGGGTATGAAAATTGGCACGGCAAGGGAATTGTTAACAATTAGGAATTTGTGGGCCTGTTATGTTGTTGGGCATATTGACCCTTGATACTAGATAAGAAGAATATGTGACTCTGGTCTACCAGATAACATGCCTGAGGGTAAGCTAAAAGTGCTGATTTGTGTAAAAGTAATTAATCACCTTGTCTCTAAAGAATGTGTTTTTTTTTACATTTTTTGGTTGTAAGATTAATAGGATGCATTGTCCCTGAGGAGGCAAAGGCCAGTTGTTACAGGTCACCCGACCGTGGTATTTGCAGGTATGGAGGATGTATGTTGGCTTAATATGTGACCAGGACTTGGATTGGCCCAAGTTAGGGTTGTGTAAGCGTTGGATTGGATGCCTAGCCCCTTCCAGCTGGACTGGGAGGTGGCGATAGTGATATAAAGGTGGGAAGGTTCTTTCTTGGGCAGACCACTTGCCTGGGTCCCACTTTCGGGCCGAGCAGCTAAACCGGCACCAAGGACCTCCACCCTAACCAGTCCACGGTCGATCTCCTGCCTTGGGGACCACACAGACGTTGCTAAGTATACTCGGCGGTGTAGACTACTAGAGGTTGCTTAAATTAGCTCTACTTATTAGTGGTGTAGGTAGTGTACAATATAAAGCATTTCTCGCAACGCTTTATTTTGTCTGTATTAACAATAAAGTGAGTCTGGAGTCTGGGTCCATTTGTTCAAGCGAAACCAAATAGTTGCAGCATCCACCCATCACAGTTATTCTTATTGGGTGTCAGTTTTGTGGAACAGTTATGTGTAGATACTTCTGTAAAGTGGTTCTAATTCTGTCAGCTGTTGAGAGAGTAGAGGGATAGGAATACCCAAAGCATTCTGATAATTTTAGATTCATTGATGCAAATCTCTTGTATTGGCTGAACACACGCCTAAATAGCTGCATTATATTTAAAGGCTATTGATTTGAATGCTGTGATGATATACAGTTTTTACTTTTGATTTCAAGCAATGTGATTGAGTAAAGTTTTGATTTTCACTTGTAGCATGTAGATTACGCAATAACATGCATCAGTGTCTAAGTAGAGGATATTATTATTAAACTTTAAATTACACATGTGTACAGCCTTGATATTGTTTCTTCATGACTGCAATGTCCTGGTGAAACCTTTCACCATGCTTGTCGTTGACAACACCAAGATTTGCAAGGAAGAAATCTAAATGGGAATGCAGAAAATGAATCTTTAGTGACATGTTGCACTTCATGGTTTTGTATGCTTGAAGCATATTGTCAACTAGCTGCATGTAGTTTGGTGTTCTGTAGTTGCCAAGAAAATTTTCAACAACATTCATGAATGCCTTCCATGTGATTTTCTCCAGTCCCACTAGAAGTTCTTCAATTTGCCTGTCATTGGTGGCCTGTTAGATTTGTGGACCAACAAAAATGCCTTCCTTGATCTTGATATCAGTTATTCTGGGAAACATCTGTCTCAGATATCAAAATCCTTCATCTTTCTTGTGCATCACTTTCATAAAATTTTTCATAAGCCTCAATTTTATATGAAGAGGAGGCAAAAATATCTTTGGGTCTACAAGTGGCTTATGTGCCCCACTTTTCTGCCCTGGAACCAACTGCTTATGATGGAGTGGCCAATCCTTTATACTGTAATGAGATTCTTTAGCTCGTCTGTCCTATTCACAAATGAAACAACAGTAGTTGGTGTATCCAAACTGCATTCCTAGTAGCAGCGTTACTATTCTCAGATCACCACAGATGTTCTAGATGTAGTTACTTTACTGTAAGTGTTTCAACAAGACTTCCAAATTTCGGTAGTTTTCGTTCATGTGTACTGCATAGCTGATTGGTATTGGACAGTGCTGTTGTGTAGCAGCACAGCTTTCAGTATCAATAAAAAGATGCCATTGTTGTGGGTCATGCTGGCAACACAAAGCATGCCTAGGCATGTCTGGCCAGGGTAGAAAACTTTTCAGTTTACATTATGGGCAACATTTTAATTGACTTGAATTATGAATTAACACATATAGGCATTTCAAAAAAATGATGGGCGATAGAGAAAATTCATGCTGATTTTCATGATTAGCAGGCCAGAATCTGTAAGGTACACCCAAAAGTATTCAGGAAGCGAGATCTTTGTTGTCCAGTGAAATTGGTCATTCTGATTTTATTTGCCTGTTCTTGATGTTGGTACCTATCGAGTTCAATAACAGTGATATCATTAGGCAATCTGAGTAGCCAGTCACAATGAAGGATTCACATTAGGTAGCAAGCCAGGAAGCCAAAAAAATCACACGAATGGCAAAAAAAAACGAGTGAAAAGCACAGAATATAAAACATCAAACCACAAATCATTAAAACAGTCCAGTGTAATCAGTTCAGCTCAGTTCACTTGAATCTACCGTGTGTAGTTGGTTAACTTCAGGCCACAAAGCCAGTCCGCTGTGATCAAAATTGCACAAAACAGCAGCAATAAAGGTTCGCCCATCGTCATCGATGAAGACCTCTACACCATTGATGTCGAGACTAGCGCTTGACTTGGATTTAAATGAGGGACAATTGCGCAGTGTCAGCCTCACTCTCTCTTCCCAATTCCCATCTGGATCCAGTGGTAAGACGAGTCGAGACGGCTGGAGATGGGACTAGGCGCAGTGGATGACCAGGACGTCTTCTGTGTCTTGTGCTCTGCATGTTCCACGACGCTTGCAAAGACCACCTTCTTGACCATTGGACCTTCCGTTGGTCTCGTCCACTCAATCCGCCAGAGTCTGTCTTCACATGCTGGGACAGACATCTCCCTATCTCACCGAGGTTTTGAGACCCATTGGCTACCCTCACCTGGTTTAACTGGCTTGTCGAAGCCGTTGCCTGGGGTGTGGCCGCTGTCGCATGCAAACAGCTACGAGGAGCCACAGGTGAGAGTTGAGTGCCAGGTGGGGACCAAAGGTGGATTAACCACCTTGAAAAGGACGCGACATGTACCCCCACCAGAGGTGCTACCCCTCCCTGACTCCCCATACACCCTACCAACAATAAAGGAGTGACCAGAAACACATAGCGTGAATTACAGAGTCCAATCCACAAACCATGTCGATTAAATCTTGCCCAAAACCCAAACTCTAGCACAATTGAGTGACAAGGAGAGGGAAGCCATTCAAATGCAGGGACCGTCCTTCAGGAACAGTGAAATCATTTGACTAATTTCTTGACATTAAACAGTAGGTTTCAAAACCTTGGGTCATAGATAATTGAAAACCTGACAAAGCTGGGCCTGTATCTCTGGCTAGATCTGATCACATTTAGCTGCATAGACCACACTGGTAGAGAAATATCAAATTATTATTTTTTTAATCTTTAATTATTAATCGTGCCTCATTGCTGTTGTCTTACAACTTAAAACAGAGGCTCTTCTCTGCTTATCTGTATCCCATGAGCTATGTCTCTTGGGGCATTAAAATAAAGCCTAATTAGTTTTACAAAAATATGGGACATCTGCAGCTAGTGCAAAAAGTTCTCAATAAGGCTTCATGGAATTAATGATTGATCCCATCAGGCATCAGTTGTCCACTTCATTGAATGATTTCAGGAGATCCACTACTTACTTTACAAGCCTTCAACTTGCTGCACTAGTCAGTGTCTCCTGGCATCAAACCCATTTGAAGTTGTAAAATTCTTCGTGGTTCGTAGGTGCTTGTTTACCCAGTTTACATACAATACTCCACATTTCTGTATTAAATGGCACCTGGCAGATGTTCACTTACATTCTTGGCAGATTGAGAGACAAGGAGGAAAATAATTCTCTCATCTTGTGAATGTCAAGTTCTTGGATTAAAAAGAAAAAAAAAGTGCAAGAAAATAGACCCATTATGGAATGCCAAAACTTCGTACAACCCTACTTCTCAAATTATCTAAACTAACTGCTTTTAGATCATCCCAATTTTGCAAATGACTATTAACAGCAGCAGTGAAGTAAAAATGTTTTTCTGTTAGGAGCTCCATTAATACACATTTCTCCACATATATAGCTGATATGTGTTTACCTCACTGAACTGAGATTTTCTTATTTTGTGATTGTTTGAACTCAGTCTGATTAATTTTCACTTAGATTTGGATGTATATTTAAATATAGTCATTGCATTTTTAAAGCACACCCTTGGTCTCTGTCAGGGTGCAAGGAATGTTTCATTATGCAGCAAGGTGAAAAACATACTATATGTCTATGCACAATCATGATTTCCAAAAAAGAAATTAGCAAGTGTATCTGGTAAATTTGATTGATGTTGCTAAACTAAAATCACATTGGGAGCTCTAAAACTTTTTCTATACCTTTTTATTGTTAAAAGTTCTAAATATCACTTCAGTTTGACACATTTTTCTTGTTTCTATTTACTTCTGTTTGATATTTACCTTAAGTTAATATTGCTGTTAAAACTGTAGAGATGACTAAATTAACTAGCTTTGGTAGATGTAGTGCTAATTGTCAGTAATTATATTGCTTAATTTGTGTTAATTGGCTGCCTCATGCAACCTGACTTTTGTCTCATTTTTATAATTTGTGCTGTCAAGAGGAAGCTTCCTGTGCAGATGTGCAGTGAGACACTTATGATGTAAGTGTGAGATTTAGAATTCACAGTAAGCCAGTATTAAGTAGGTCATGTTTATGTCTGATGGTGGTCTATGTATTTTTGCTTGCTGTTGGGTTAGAGGAAATGTCAGGTTGGAGGATCCTGTGTTTTTCAATGATGTATTGACTAAAGCCTAACAAGATCTAAGTATTACTGTCCTATTACAAGATGTACAATAAAGCTCCAATTTTAACAATATTTCCAGAGCAACATATTACTGGTACCTGTAAATTTGTGGACAAAGTAACAACAGAGAAATGGTTTATTTCAGTCACAATAAGCACTCGCAATTCAAGGTACTGAATGGATTTTAAATTACCAGCCCTAAATGCTCAGCCCCAAACTCCACAATCTGATGCTTGTGGTTTCCCTTGAGTAATTAAATTCTCTATTAGTTCCTTTTAACTATCAAGGAGTTCTTGTTTTTTTCCAGAATGAATCAACCTGTAATCAGTTCTACAAAGAATTGATGAAAAATCTGTTAGGTTTCTTCACTGTATTTCATAATTTTGAGATAGACAATTTTCTAATGTTAGGTAGGTTTAGTACAAGTTTTCTTGTAGTTGGAGACATTGGAGGATAACCTGTATGTTCTGGTGGACGTTACGGTGTAGTGCTTAATAAACTTACAAACTTCTACACATAGGGGCATTTTAAAGATTATAGCTTGTAATCTTGAGAAATAGTTATCTTGAAATCTGGCATCCAATCTATCATTTTCTCTAACCTAACAGCAAACAAAAATGCATAATCCACCAACAGACATAAACATGACCTACTTAAAACTGGCTTACTGTGAATTCTAAATCTCACACTTACGTCAGAGAGAAACCGGAGGCACTAATTTTTAAATTGTTAAACTTTCTACTCTTTAAATTAAAATTGATTTTTGAAGTATAACAAATTTTTTTGTACTTCCCTTTATGCAGGTGAATAAGAAGATTCCATGAGATTGTTGCCAAGTTATTCAGAATTCCTTTATTTTTTAAAAAAGGGCTTTTAATAGTAACCAGTATTTTTAGACTTTATTTTGAACACCTGAATTGTAACTTTAAAACAAGATTAATACCCTAACACGAGGAATTCTGCAGAGGCTGGAAATTCAAGCAACACACATCAAAATTGCTGGTGAACGCAGCAGGCCAGGCAGCATCTCTAGGAAGACCCTACCCTATCAATACCCTAGCAGTTTGAAGTTCAGGTCAAAAGGAATCCAACACCATTTGACTATTTTGAAAAAGGCAAGGGTCAAGATTGAACATTTGAACACAAGCACTGTCTTTTCTGAGGTTAATAACTGTAAATTCTGGATTATGGACTTCTCCTTGGGTGCTGCCAGGCTTGCTGCAAATTTTCACCTTTATGTGATGTTATTTCAGATTTGCAGCTTCTGTAGTATTTTGTTTTCTGCACATTTAAAATTAGGTGTCCTCTCCTATTTAAAGTGAACTAGTGTATGTGATTCTGCATGTAAAGCAAGCCCTCTAGTAAGTTGACTAGATGGAAATGTGCATGATGAACAATTGCTTAAAGAATGGAATTAACTGCGAGTAATGAATTTGAGTGAACAAGGAAAGAAATATTTAAAACTATGTGGATAGCTCTGCTTTCTCCTACTATGCTTCCTGTAAGGACCTTAATCCATTAATACAGTTTCCCTGGTTCTATTCTATTTGTTTTGAGAAGGCAGGTTCTTTTTGTAACCTCCAACCCCAGGACAGAGCACCTCTCGGCCTGCAGTCCTTGGTCCCAGACTCTTTCAAACCCAAGGGCCTCCGGCTTCCAACCTCAAATCTTATTCTGGACTGGTAGACTTGCAGGGTTTCCAGCCTCCAGTCTCTGGCCCATATTCACTTTCTACCTCTGCACTACTGGCTTTGGTGTTTGACTTTTCAGGCTTGCTACCTATGGAATCACTGAGCTCTGAACTTTGACCTTCAGCTTGGAGAGTTAGGAGTTCAAGCTTGGAAATGGTTGACAAGGGAATGGTACAGAATATCCCTGGCACTAACTGAGGCATCCCTTCTTGATAGTGCTGTCAGCCACATCCGGTTCATTTTCTGTTCTTTTACTCTGGCGTCTCTCTTCTTCCTTCTGGAACAAGGATCAGTTTTCATTCGTCCTCACCTTTCATTCCATCGACCTCAATTTTCAACCGAGCACCCTCCATAATTTGTAGCACTTTCAACAAGATGCCATTAAACTCCTACCTGAGAAGGAACTTTGATTCACTCCAATTTGCCTGCTGGAGCAACAGGTCCACGGTAGACACCATCTCATTGGCTCCACTCAACCCTGGAATATTTGGACAGCAAAGATGCATACATCAGGATGCTCTTTATTGACTATAGCTCAGCATTTAATACTACCATCCCCTCGAAACTAATCAACAAGCTCCAAGCCCTTGACCACAATACCTCCTTGTGCAATTGGATCCTCAATTTCCTCACTTGCATTCAATTTAGACTGGCAACAACATCTCCACGATTTCCAACAGCACGAGTGTGCCACAAGGCTGTGTGCTCAGCCTCCTGCTCTACTTGCTTTACACTTATCACTGTGTGTCTAAGCACAGCTTCAATGCCATATTCAAGTTTGCTGACAACAGCACTGATAAGAGCAGAATCAAAAGTGGTGAAGAATCAGAATATAGGAGGATGATTGAAAATCTGGCTGAGTGGTGCCATAACAACAGCCTCTTACTCAGTGTCAGCAAGACCATGGAGCTGATTATTCACTTCAGGAGAAAGAAACCAGAGGTCCATGAACCAGTCCTCATTGGAGGATCAGAGCTGGACAGGGTCAGCAACTTCAACTTCCATAGTGATGTTATTTTGGATGACTTGTCCTGAGCCCAGCACGTAAGTGCAATTATGAAGAAACCATTGCAGCACCACTACTTCCTTAGCAGTTTGTGAAGATTCAGCATGACACCTAAAACTTTGGCGAACTTCACAGATGTGTGGTGGAGAGTATATTGACTGGCTGCATAACAGCCTGGTATGGAGAAAACTATGTTCTTGAATGGAAAATCCTACAAAAAGTAGTGGATATACCCCAGTCCATCATTGGTAAAGTCCTCCCCACCATTGAGCACATCTACACGAAATGCTGTCGCAGGAAAGTAGCATCCATCATCAGGTACCCCCACCACTGTGGATATGCTCTTTTCTCTCTGGTGCCATCAGGAATAAGGTACGGCAGCCTCAGAAATCACACCAAGAGGTTCAGGAACAGTTAGTACCCCTCAACAATCATGCTCTTGAACCAAAACAGATAACTTTCACTCAATTTCACTGGCCCACAAACTATGAACCAACTTTCAAGGACTCTTCATCTTATGTTCTTGATGTTTATTTATTGCTTGTTTTTTATTATTATTTTTCTTTCTTGTACTTGCACAGTCTTTTGTCTTTCGCACACTGGTTAAATGCCCAGTTAATGCGGTCTTTCATTGATTCTGTTATGGTTTTATTGAGAATGCCTGCAAGAAAATGAATCTCAGGGTTGTATATAGTTTCATATATATACTTTGATAATAGATTTACTTATGATTAGGCACAAGTTGCCCTCCCTAAGCTTTATGTGAATAGATCCTTCATTGCAGTTGTTCAGTCTTCCATTTTCACCCGCAGACTTCCCTTCTTAGAGGACCATTCCAAAATCAGAGCCAGGTTTATTATTGCTGATGTATCTTGTGAAATGTGTTATTTTGCAGCATTAGTACAGTGCAAAACATAAAAATTACTATAAATTACACTAAAAATATATTTTAAAAATGAGCAAAATAGTGAGGTAGTGTTCATAAGTTCATGGACCGTTTGGAAATATGATGGTGGGTGGGAAGAAGCTGTTCCTAAAATGTTGAATGTAGGTCTTTAGGTTGCTGTACCACCTCATTGATGATAGTAATGAGAAGAGGGATATCCTGGATAGTGTGGGTCTTTATAATGGATGTCACCTTCTTGAGTCACCCAGCTTCGGAAAATGTCCTTGATGGTGGGAAGGCTGAGTTTACAACCCTCTGCAGTTTTTTTCTGATCCTGTGCACTTGCACCTCCATACCAAACAAAGACATAACCAGTCAGAATGCTCTCCACAGTACATCTGTGGTGTACTTACCCTGTGACATTTCTAGTGGTTTGGTTTTCAACAAACCACAAAAATTGCAACATCTGCCCTCCTTATTCCTTTTTACCATGCAGGATCTAAATGTGCCATCTGGCTGATATAGTTATTCACCTGCACAGCTTTCAATTTAGTTCTCTGTGTGATCATCTGGATACTGAAACATAGAAAATAGGCACAGGAGTAGGTCATTCAGCCCTTCAAGCCTGCACCGCCATTCAGTATGATCATGGCTGATCATCCAACTCAGAACCCTGTACCTGCCTTCTCTCCATACCCCCGATCCCTTTAGCCACAAGGGCCATATCTAACTCCCTCTTAAATATAGCCAATGAACTGGCCTCAACTGTTTACTGTGGCAGAGAGTTCCACAGATTCACCACGCTCTGTGAAGAAGTTTTTCCTCATCTCGGTCCTAAAAGGCTTCACCTTTATCCTTAAACTGTGACCCCTCGTTCTCTACTTCCACAACATCGGGAACAATCTTCCTGCATCTAGCCTGTCCAATCCCTTTAGAATTTTATACGGTTCAATAAGATCCCCCCTCAATCTTCTAAATTCCAGTGAGTATAAGCCTAGTCGATCCAGTCTTTTTTCATATGAAAGTCCTGCCATCCCAAGAATCAATCTGGTGAACCTTCCTTGTACTCCCTCTATGGCAAGAATGTCTTTCCTCAGATTAGGGGACCAAAACTGCACACAATACTCCAGGTGTGGTCTCACCAAGACCTTGTACAACTGCGGTAGTACCTCCCTGCTCCTGTACTCGAATCCTCTTGCTATGAATGCCAGCATACCATTCGCCTTTTTCACCGCCTGCTGTACCTACATGCCCACTTTCAATGACTGGTGTACAATGACACCCAGGTCTCATTGCACCTCCCCTTCTCCTAATCGGCCACCATTCAGATAATAATCTGTTTTCCTGTTCTTGCCACCAAAGTGGATAACCTCACATCTATCCACATTAAATTGCATCTGCCATGAATTTGCCCACTCACCTAACCTATCCAAGTCACCCTGAATCCTCTTAGCATCCTCCTCACAGCTAACACTGCTGCCCAGCTTCGTGTCATCTGCAAACTTGGAGATGCTGCATTTAATTCCCTCGTCTAAGTCATTAATATATATTGTAAACAACTGGAGTCCCAGCACTGAGCCTTGCGGTACCCCACTAGGCACTGCCTGCCATTCTGAAAAGGTCCTGTTTATTCCCACTCTTTGCTTCCTGTCTGCCAACCAATTTTCTATCCACATCAATACCATACCCCCAATACTGTGTGCTTTAATTTTGCACACTAATCTCCTGTGTGGGATCTTGTCAAAAGCCTTTTGAAAATCCAAATATACCACAACCACTGGTTCTCCCCTATCCACTCTACTAGTTACATCCTCAAAAAATTCTATGAGATTCGTCAGACATGATTTTCCTTTCACAAATCCATGCTGACTTCGTCTGATAATTTCACCGCTTTCCAAATGTGCTGTTATCACATCTTTGATAACTGATTCTAGCATTTTCCCCACCACTGATGTCAGGCTTACCGGTCTATAATTCCCCGGTTTCTCTCTCCCTCCTTTTTTAAAAAGCGGGGTTACATTAGCCACCCTCCAATCCTCAGGAACTAGTCCAGAATCTAAAGAGTTTTGAAAAATTATCACTAATGCATCCACTATTTCTTGGGCTACTTCCTTAAGCACTCTGGGATGCAGACCATCTGGCCGTGGGGAGTTATCTGCCTTTAATCCCTTCAATTTACCTAACACCACTTCCCTACTAACATGTTCCCCCAGTTCCTCCATCTCACTAGACCTTCGGTCCCCTACTATTTCCGGAAGATTATTTATGTCCTCCTTAGTGAAGACAGAACCAAAGTAATTATTCAATTGGTCTGCCATGCCCTTGTTCCCCATGATCAATTCACCTGTTTCTGACTGTAAGGGACCTACATTTGTCTTAACCGATCTTTTTCTTTTGACATACCTATAAAAGCTTTTACAGTCAGTTTTTATGTTCCCCGCCAGCTTTCTCTCATAATCTTCTTTCCCTTTCCTAATTAAGCCCTTTGTCCTCCTCTGCTGGACTCTGAATTTCTCCCAGTCCTCAGATGTGCCGCTTTTTCTGGCTAATTTGTATGTTTCTTCTTTGTAATTGATACTATCCCTAATTTCCCTTGTCAGCCACGGGTGCACTACCTTCCCTGGTTTATTCTTTTGCCAAACTGGGATGAACAATTGTTGTAGTTCATCCTTTGTTTCCAAATTAACTATGTCACTCTCCATCTTAATGAGAGTGACATAGTTAATTAGTGACATAGTGAAGAAACCAAAGACTCAAATAGTGATTAAGAATTTCAGATAAGCTATCCTTACCAGTTTATGTTGGGTCTAATTCAAGAGCATCTATCTCCTGTAGTGTTACAATCATTTCCCTCTCCACAGATTCTGTCTGAGCTATTGTGTATTTTCTGCATTTTTTTTTGTTTTCGTTGAAATGTCAAGTATCTGCAATTTTATGCTTGTCAATTAAAACTTACTTCATAAAAACAGTTAATATATTATCTAATAATTAACAATGACTTTAGTTTTTAAACCGTGTGAAAAGTTGGACAAATATTCATTTTGTTTAAGACCAGTTTCAAGGTTCTGACAGTCAGGAAGTGATTTTTAGCTATTCTTAATTGTGCCTCAGGCACTTCGAATGAACTGCAGTCTACTAGTATTTCTAAAAGGTATGTTGTTTATTTTCTATATAGCCCTTGGGATTTTAGCATACAGGAGTTGTTACCAGAAGAATTATATATGATAAGCATGATTAAGAGCACACCTGTTACTGAGACATGTAATGTACCGAATTAATTAAGTGATGCACATCTCCACTGCAGCTGACACATTCAGTTTCGTAATTGCTTACTTAAAATTATTTTTACGAGGTTCCTACAGCAGCATTTTGTGTATATTCTTATTTCACTGTCCTTTGTGAATTCTAGCTGTCACACATTGCTTACTGCTCTGTGGTTTAATTATGATTATTACTTTGAAATTGGCAGGATGAACACTTGCCGTTGGTGCACGCCTCAACACGAGTCAACAGCCGAATTTCTACGCTGTTACAGTTCTGAGGTGCTCTCATCAGAGGAGCTAAAAGCTGCCAATGAAGATCTTTGTTACTGCCTAGAATGTGTGGTGGAGTATCACAGAGCCCGTGATGAACTTCCGGCAGCGCACAAGGTAATGGAAAAAGTTTATTTAAAGTCATGTGATTTGAGGAGCTCTTTGAAATCTGTGTTATTAAACAGACAAATGCAAATAATAGAACCAAATGCAAATTTAAAGCCTTTTTTAAAACATGACCTGACAAAATTATATTCATAGGTTTGTGCCTTCTCTTGCCTAAAATGCAGAGCTTGCAAAGGTGATTTGGTCTGTTTGACTTAGCTGTTACAGGCTAAATTTCATGGACCATTGGGGTGGGGGGTATCTGCAGAAAACTTAAATAGTATGCACTTTCCAATTATAATTGTGGTGAGGGTAGGTATGGGGCAAGGGAAAGGGGAATAAACTGGATGCAGTTAATTTTTTGATTTGGATCTCTAGACTGCTAATAATGTACAAAGGAAGTGTAAAGTGTTATTTTAGCAGTTTGCTATAATGCTTGAGACAAAAAGTCTGGTCTTATTTTTTGTACCTACTGAAGTAGAAGTTTTGGCAGAATAAACTTTTTAAAATAAAAGCTGGATCACTGACTGGCTCACTGATGTGGTTGATGGCAGAAGGCCGAGCTCTGGTATTTTGGATATTTCCTGCAGCTCTTACTATGAGTATCACATTTTGAAATGAACATGTACATAATGTAAAGAGCTGCACATATTCCATACCATCTTGGATGAAAAGATAATCTTGACTTCTTTCCTCCACTCTAAACGACCTCCTTAAATTCTTTCAAACTTACTTCCGATAACAAAGGTGCAAACTACTCCTAATGAGATTGTAGATGGTATATAATTTGACTAACTTCAGTAAACTCTCTTCCTCCTCGTTCTAGACTTGTCACTTTGGTTAAGTACCTCATCCTCATTTATGATTCCACTATTGGCAAATTGGATGAGATTGTGCTTGCCTGGTTACGTCCTTAATTGTGTTTAATAGTAACCAGCAAATTACTTTCAAATACCATGGACACCACTGTAGCATAGTGGTTAGTGTGACGCTGATACAGCTCAGGATGTCTCAGAGTTCAATTCCAGCAACGTCCTGTAACGGGTGTCTGTACATCCTCCCTGTGGAATATGTGGGTTTTCCCTGGGTGCTCCAGTTTCCTCCCACAGTCCAAAAATGTGCCAGGTTGGTTAGTTGGTCATTGTAAGTTGTTCTGTAATTGAGCTGTTGGGTTGCTGGGGTGGAGTGACTCAAAAGACCCTATTCCGTGCTGTATCGCTAAATAACTAACTTCTGTTTCCATTCCATTGCTTATGGATAATCACCAAGATAGTATCATTGTATTTTCATTTACAATGCTGCTCCTCAGAGACACCAGTTAAATCTGATTCCACTTGAATTCTAATGACATTTACCAAGCTAATGTCGGCCCTTTGGTCGACATCTTCTGGATAGATCATGAAGCCATGTATTTCACTTCTTTGTCTTTTACATTTGTTTTTCATCTTGGATGTGATTCTGGAACTATTGGTGCCTGTGATTTGCTGTTTGGAGATCGTTTGGGTGTTCCAGTACTCTGTGGTCTGAGAGGCTTCTGGGAGATGCTAGACACAGTACAGGCCCTTCGGCCCTCGATGTTGTGCCGACCCGTATATTCCTTTAAAAAAAGTACTAAACCCACACTACTGCGTAACCCTCTATTTTTCTTTCATCCATGTGCCTGTCCAAGAGGCTCTTAAATACCCCTAATGTTTTAGCTTCCACCACCATCCCTGGCAAGCTATTCCAGGCACCCACAGCCCTCTGTGTTTAAAAAAAACTTACCCCTGATGTCTCACTTAAACTTCCCTCCCTTTACTTTGTACATATGCCCTCTGGTGTTTGCTATTCGTGCCCTGGGAAACAGGTACTGGCTAACCACTCTATCTATGCCTCTCATAATCTTGTAGACCTCTATCAAGTCCCCTCTCATCCTTCTACGCTCCAAAGAGAAAAGTCCCAACTCTGCTAACCTTGCCTCATAAGACTTGTTTTCCAATCCAGGCAACATCCTGGTAAATCTCCTCCGCACTCTCTCCATAGCTTCCACATCCTTCCTATAATGAGGTGACCAGAACTGAACACAATACTCTAAGTGCAGTCTCACCAGAGATTTGTAGAGTTGCAACATGACCTCTCTACTCTTGAACTCAATCCCCCTATTAATGAAGCCTAGCATCCCATAGGCCTTCTTAACTATCCTATCAACCTGTGCAGCGACCTTGAGGGATGTATGGATTTGAACCCCAAGGTCCCACAGAGGTGGTGAGTGCAGGCAGGCTGCGGGATGGTGCATGAGCTGTTGTTCAATTCCATTTTGCCAATTAAAGCTTCCATTGTTCGCTGATTAAAGCAATGACAGAGATTGAAACATCAAGGCGAATGTGGAAGTTTGGAGATCGTTTGGGTGCTTCAGCGCTCTGCAGTCTCCAAGAGGATTCCAGGAGACAGGCAGCATGCACAAACCTTGTGGCAGGCAGGCTGCGGGATGGGGAGCAAGCTGATGTTTGACTCAATTTCGACCATTAAAGCTTCCATTGTGCGCCAGTTAAAGCAACCAAGGAGATTGAAGCATCAAGACGAGTGCAGAGGGTGAGTGCCAGCTGCCTGTCTTTTGATCACTGACGATTGCTCTGCTATGCTACCGGAGAGGGGAGAGCCTGCCACCATGCCTGGAGAATGTTAACCAGGTTTTCTGCATTTTGGATGTGGACTTGGACTATAGACTTCCCCACCCAGTATTATAGTTTTTTATATTCTGTGTTTTTCACCCAACCTTTCCTGATTTTTGTATGGAGAGGGGAGATTTGGGGGTCTATGTGCCTGTTGCATTTTGTTCCTTTTTTTTGTGCAGGGAGAGATTGCTGATCGTGCTGCCTTTCTTTCTGGGTTTCATGGCTACCCAGAGAAGAAAAATTTTAGAGTTGTATACTTTGATAATAAATGAACTTTGAATGCCTGCTAGAACCTCACCATTTTTTCCCAAAGTTTTCATACTGTCTTTCTAATATCTAGTACTGGATAAACAAAAGTTCCCTTCTGAACAAAGCCAAACTCTTCCATAGATAATAATTCCATTCCTCCCTCCACTGAGGGCGGTTTATCATTGCACTAGTTAGAACACCTGCCTTGGAGCTCCAAGAATCCTAGTTCAAACCTGTAATTGGTTCCTTCCTCTTGGGACATTTGCATTTTCTCTCTGTGACTCTGAGGATCTTCTGTGCACATAACTTACTTTTCATGTCCCAGAGATGTACTGGAAGGCTCTTAGCTATTGTAAATTACCCCGTAATGGCTCAAATTGTGGGAAATGTAAATTTGAGAGTTGCAGGGAAATAAGAAAGTGAGAAATGGAACTGATGGAATTGCTGAGAACTGACATGAGATGATGGGTTGAATAGCTGCTTTCTATGTGCAACTTCTACAGCAACTGTTGTGCTCTAGACCAGCTGAGCATACAGAGAGTGGTAAACATAGCCCAGTCCATTACTGGCCTGTCACTTCCTTCCATTTTCATGATCCATTGTTTCTGAAAGGCTAGTGGTTATATTTAGGATGCCTACCATCCAAGCTCTTTCCTTTTCTCTCTTCTGCTTTTTGGGAGAACATACATGAGCTTGAAAGCCTGGGCAGCCATATTTGGCGATAGCTTCATCTCCACTGCTATCAGACAGTGAACCCACCACCTATTTCACCCCCTCCACCTCTGGTGGAGCTGCCACCTTCTCATATTCTCTCGGTTATTTTGCCATTGTCGCTTTAGTATTCTTTTTGCAACACTCAGCTGTCTTGTACTTGTCACTTTTCTTGCATTTACCACTTCTCTTGCTGTTTACAATGAATTTCCTACGAACAAGAAATTTCTTTGTACTCTAATGCAAATGACAATATAATCTAATCTAAAAGTAAGTAAGCAAATTGTTCCTGTTGTGAACTGCTAATGATCTTGGCGCTGTATTTGACCTCTTCCCCCCCCCCCCACTACCAACTATTATTTCTATTTATGAAGCATTCCCTGATTGTTCTGCCTCAAGCCATTTGCTACAAAAGTATCACACATCAAAGTTGCTGGTGAACGCAGCAGGCTAGACTAACTGCTGTTAGTCCTGACGAAGGGTCTCGGCCTGAAACGTCGACTGCACCTCTTCCTACAGATGCTGCCTGGCCTGCTGCGTCCACCAGCAACTTTGATGTGTGTTGCTTGAATTTCCAGCATCTGCAGAATTCCTGTTGTTTGTGCTACAAAAGTATTCATCCTTTGCCGTTTCTAGACTTTACTATTAACTTGACACTATTAGCTCTTCCGCAGAGATGACCTGACATGCATGATGGGAAATAGGTTGGTAGATTGAGTTGATTCACTCCTGCATTTTATGCTGGGCTTTTTACTGTTCAAGAAGTATTGACTCAGATCCCCAATTTGGTTTTGAATGTTTTTTCTCCACTTTGAGTGATCATCAGTCCATATTGGTCTGAGAGAATGTTTCATTTTTTTTCCAAAGATGCTTTGCGAACATCTTTAAATCATTTTCTCGATTCCTCTGGAATCACTTACTTTCATTGAGATCATAATGGAGTGTCTTATTTGGGAGCCTGGTGTCAGACACATGAATGGAACTGACTAAGTCTAATTAAGTCTTTAATGCTGAATATGTTGGCCTGGAAGAGATATTGACATTAGTTAAGTTATATTTCCATTGCTTTGATCGCTTCTGTGGGAACAGTGTTGCTGGTAACCTCCTTACTCATTGAGATGTATGCTGCAGATATCCAAGTTTTAGGAGATTTGCTTTGCTGCTGCCCATTAGACCATTGATTTTCGACTCAGATTCAGACCTTCAAAATCCATTTTCCTCAGTCGGCCAAAGGGTGTACTTGTGCACTGAAGGGAATGTATGCTTTAACAGAGAAGTTGCCCCTAAGAAATGGAAACTGGCCACATTTTGCAAGATCATACATTGAATCTTTATTGTTGGAGGATGCTGTTGTACAGTGGGGGCAAGTTGATGGAAGACCTCTGTCGTGTGGATGTTAGCGCAGGGCATATCTTCTTGTATGCTTCAGTAAATGAGTTGACAATGACTTTGAACTGGTTGTGCTTAATAGAAGCATTTTGTGCTTTGAGCCTGAGGACTGAGTTTATTGTGACCTTTGTTCTGGAATGTAGGTGCCATTATTTGAAATCTTCCCATTAGTGCCTTTTGAAGCTGAAGCTCTAACATTGTAGTGAGAAAAGTGCCAGGACAATGACAAATCACTGTTATCGTGTTGGTTGGGCCCAAGACTTGGTTCTGTTCCAGTGCCCTGGTTAGCCTTCCTATGTATGTGCTATCCTATACCAAGTCTTATTCACCTGCCATCCAGATCCTATGTTAACCGTTACTTAAGTAATGCATCATATGTTAATCACTTTGTGGTTTTACATCTCCATATTTCCTGTCATCTCCTCCAGCCCTGTGTTGTAGGAAAATTGTATTATGTGGGAGAGTAGGATTTAAGGCTTGTAGTGTAGAAGGAATTGGTGGAAAAAATTCAAGTCAAGTTGCTTTTATTGTCGTTTCAACCATAACTGCTGGTGCAGTACACAGTAAAAACGAAACAACGATCCTCCAGGACCTTGGTCCTGTGCATATCTAAAGCACGGCAGCATTATATACCTGCTATTTCTAGGTTGCAGTGATGGATGGTAACCATTATATTCTATATTCTTGAGTAGGTCTGTTGTGAAGTCAACTCTGTTGAACCAGAGACAACAAATTTACTGAAATCTGTTTAGAGATTAGAGAGGCCGTTTTGGGTCATTGACATGCAAAGCAGAGTCTTCTGCAGAATTCCTTGTACTGGGACATGAGGCTGGGGAGAGTATTGAAAGCATCTGGTGTAATGTTGTACACACCTCTGTCTTGCACACACATTCAGCCTAAAATGTGTAGCTGCTACAACATGGGAAAGTGAGCAAAAGCCAAATAAGTAATTTTTTTCTGTTTGTGTTGAACACTCACCATCACAGGGGAATAAATAGACTAAACAACATCTGTGTTAATCTACATGGAGATAACAAGGCTAGCTCTAGGGTTGTTCCCATGGTAACAAAGATGACTCCAGTAGGTTCTTAAAGGGTAGTGTTAAGCTAATCAGGTATTGGCTATGATACCACGAGAGTTGGGGCTCTTCATATGCTATCAGTCACTCAAATCAACCACTAATTTCTCTTCTTTGGGTAACTGGTTTATTATTGCCACATGTACTGAGATACAGTGGGAAAAACACTGCTTCACTTGCCATCCAGACAGATCGATCTGTAAGTACATTGCAGTAATACAAAGGAAAAATCAGTAACAGAATGCAGGGCATAGTGTTACCATTATGGAGAAAGTGGAATTCAGGTAGACAAATAAGGTGCAAGAGCCATGGCAAGGTAGAATGAGAGATCAAGAATTCATTTTTGTCGAACAAGAGGTCTGTTCAAGAGTATGATAACAGCAGATAGCTGTCCTTGAGCCTGCTGGTGTGTTTTCAAGTTTTTCTGCTCAGTGGAAGAGGGAGGAGAAAGAATGTCTTGGGTGGGAAAGGGTCTTTGGTTATATTGGCTGCTTTCTCAAAGCAGCAGAAAGTGTGGACAGAGTCAGTGAAGGAGAGGCAGTTTTTTGAGATTAAACCAGGCTGTATTCATTGTTGTGCATCTGGTTAGAATGGTCTTTAAGACATTGAATGAAGATTACCTTATCTATAAATGTATAAGAATGGCCTAGTTTTGTATATTTGGGGAAAATGTGTAGTCTGCATTTAGCAAGGTGGTGGGGCCCCTCTCACTCTTACAGGTGTTAATGCATGCACTTTTACTTAACCTACAGATAAGCGAGAATGATTAATAATTCTTTGCTCCACAGGATCTGTAACCCTCTCAGATATTTGCACTCCTCTATTCCTTGCCTCTAACTAACCCGGACTTAAGTTTTTCTATTATTGTTGGTTTAAGTAACCAATACCCTCTGAATTTTCCTCCATAAATCTTAACCTCAATCTGTTTTCCTGATTGCAGTGGGCAGTGGTGAAGACTTTGTCCTTGTAACTTATTTGGCCCAGGGTCAAACTCCTGTGTTGCTCCATGGAATGTTGGCATTTAAAAATTTTCAAAAAGTTGTGTATTCCCATTCTCTTCAGTGATTTTGTATAAATCCAGGATTTAAAACAAGTTCCGTCTGAGAGTAGGTGGATCCTCAACTGAGAGCACTGCACCAGGGAAACACAAACTATCTTTTTATGTGCTGTAATTCAAATAGAACTGGGTGAAGAGAATGCAATAATCTTTCCATTTGAGGAGGTACTTTGTATATACATAATTGCTTCTTTGTCGACTTACAGAGGCATGCAAAAGTTTGGGTACCTCTGGTCAAAATTTCTGTTAATGTGAATAGTTAAGTGAGTAGAATATGAACTGATCTCCAAAAGTCATAAATTTAAAGATGAAACATTCTTTTCAACCTTTTAAGCAAGATTAGTGCATTATTTTTGTTTTGTACAATTTTAGAGTGGAAAAAAAGGAAAGGAACACCATGCAAAAGTTTGGGCACCCCAAGAGATTTGAGCTCTCAGATAACTTTTACCAAGGTCTCAGACCTTAATTAGCTTGTTAGGGTGATGGCTTGTTTACAGTCATCATTAAGTAAGGCCAGGTGATGCAAATTTCAAAGTTTTATGAATACCCTGACTCCTCAAACCTTGTCCCAACAATCAGCAGCTACGGACTCCTCTAAGCAGCTGCCTAGCACTCTGAAAATTAAGATAAATGATGCCCACAAAGCAGAAGGCTATAAAAAAATAGCAAAGCGTTTTCAGGTAGCCGTTTCCTCAGTTTGTAATGTAATTAAGAAATGGCAGTTAACAGGAATGGTAGAGGTCAAGTTGAGGTCTGGAAGACCAAGAAAACTTTCTGAGAGAACTGCTCGTAGGATTGCTAGAAAGGCAGATCAAAACCCCCGTTTGACTGCAAAAGACCTTCAGGAAGATTTAACAGACTCTGGAGTGGTGGTGCACTGTTCTACTGTGCAGCGACACCAGCATAAATATGACCTTCATGGAGAGTCATCAGAAGTTTGCAAAGGAACATCTAAACAAGTCTGATGCATTTTGGAAACAAGTCCTGTGGACTGATGAAATTAAAATAGAACTTTTTGGCAGCAATGAGCAAGGGTATGTTTGGAGAAAAAAGGGTGCAGAATTTCATGAAAAGAACACCTCGCCAACTGTTAAGCACGGGAGTGGATCAATCATGCTTTGGGCTTGTGTTGCAGCCAATGGCACGGAGAACATTTCACTGGTAGAGGGAAGAATGGATTCAATTAAATACCAGCAAATTCTGGAAGCAAACATCACACCATCTGTAGAAAAGCTGAAGATGAAAAGGGGATGGCTTCTACAACAGGATAATGATCCTAAACACACCTCAAGATCCATAATGGACTACCTCAAGAGGCATAAGCTGAAGGTTTTGCCGTGGCCCTCGCAGTCCCCTGACCTAAACATCATCGAAAATCTGTGGATAGACCTCGAAAGAGCTGTGCATGCAAGACGGCCCAAGAACCTCACAGAACTAGAAGCCTTTTGCAAGGAAGAAAGGGCAAAAATCCCCAAAGAAGAATTGAAAAACTCTTAGCTGGCTACAGAAAGCATTTACAAGCTGTGATGCTTGCCAAAGGGGGTGTTACTAAGTATTGACCATGCAGGGTGCCCAGACTTTTGCTTCGGGCCCTTTTCCTTTTTTGTTATTTTGAAACTGTAAAAGATGGAAATAAAAAAGTAACCTTGCTTAAAATATTAAAGAAATATGTCATCTTTAACTTTATGCCTTTTGGAAATCAGGTCATCTGTTACTCGCTGAGCTATTCACAGTAACAGAAATTTTGACCAGGGGTGCCCAAACTTTTGCATGCCACTGTATATATCATTACTAGCACTCTAACTGAACCAAACACCAGTGAAGTCAAATATTCCTTTAAGAATTTGTAAAAGACATAGTGCAAAGGGTTGAAAGTGATTAATATGTAATGGCCAAATCATTTGGAAGATAGTTGATGAGAATCTTCTTTGCATTGAAGATGCAGATGGCATTTAGAATTGAAATCATATAACAGATTTTGAGATTTTTGCAGTCAAAAGGTTGAGAAGCAATTTCAGTACCCCTTTAACTTTAATATATGATTATCTTATTCAAAAGAAAACCTTAATTTGGATTCAGTTTAATACTGCTTGAAGAAAGCTTGGACCAGGGAGATTGAGAATTACAGTTTTATTGATTACATGGCATCCCTCAGTTACAAATGCATGACTTATTGACACCCCTACGTTTGAACAAGTTCCCATAATAAATTCAGAAGTCCAATGTACATATGTAAGTTCATTCCTAGGAACAGCAATACTAGTTTCCTCCTTCTCTCCACTTTTAGTTATTGCTTTTAATAATCAGCCTTGTGTGCTTTTAGGATATTTTCCAACTTGGGAACAAAATCAATTTGTGACATATGTTTTTAAAAAAAAAACAACCTGAGGGCAAAGTGTTATTGCTGCTGTAATTGTTGTAACAATAGAACTGTTACTGACAAAGCCACAACCTGTAGGCCCTGTGATTGCAATCATTTATAACATTGGATCTCTAATTAATAAAATTCAATTGGTGCATTTGACTGTTTGATTATATTGAGTAGATAGGTATTTCTGTCATCTTATCCACCTTGGGCAGTCTCTCAGAAGCAGGAATTACTTGCTTCCACTGTGATTTTGTTGGCTTAAGGTGGGGAATGAGGCCGTTGTTGGAACCACACACTCTTCTACAGGTAGAACAGAAGGTGCTAACAGGTTGGCAGAATGGTAGTTTGAGAAGTGATTTGCTCCTCCTCCACTTGCACAGGGTTCCTCTGTTCTTCAGTGTGGATCTGGAAGAGGATGCTGGCATGAGATACATCATTGCAATTTGGGGGATTTTCTGGAGCAGCATTGCTGGTATTTTACCAATGCCTAAAGTTAATCCAAGTATATGGGAGGGTAGAAATCAATCATTGCTGCTTGATGGATCTTTAGTTTTGCGTCAGGCTGGGAGTGTGGGCCTAAGTAATTCTCTGTTGTTTAATAGTCTGTTAACTCAGCACAGGAATGGATTCCTAGCATCTTTGTCTGTGTGTCTCCTTTGATCCAGTATCCACTTTGGGATTCCTTCGGAAGGTTCTCGTTACCTCTAAGTTTTTGTTTCAGTTCTTCCAGGCTGCCTTCTTGAACGGCTGAGAACCTTTGAGGTATGGGTATACCCGATAATCTGCTTTTTGCAGCTTTTGTTTAATTGTCCCACAACAGAATAACATTTTAAAATACAGCTAAATTCAGCTTCCTTTGTTTTCCTTAAAATTACTTGCAAATATATTTTGCAGGATTTGTGGAAAATTGAGACCAAGCGTCTGGTAGAGCACTTTGAAAAGACGTTAAAGGAAGAGGAGGAAGATGATGAACTGATCTTAGTTTTGGATCAGCAGGAAATTCAGCTCCCTGGATGCATGGCAACAAATATTGAGAATGACCTCCGGGTCCCCATCATTGAGGTCCTTAAATACCCATACTTACTGCTTCATGAACGTCTGAGTAAGTAATTAAAATTCGTAGCAATACATAAGCAGTGCTTTCGGCTCTTGTGTTGGAATACCCTCTACCCTATGACACTGAGATGTTGCGTCATTCTGGGAAAATGTCAACACTCTCGACAAAGTACTTAACTAATTATATTTTGGATTAGAATGATGTTCTCTCTAAGAACAAGCTTGTTTTGAATTTGAACTGCTTTGGTCACAGATCCTCTTTAAATGCTGAAGTTTGTGAAATCAAGCAAAATTACGTTAATCCACTTAATTGAAAATGTTGAAATAGGAAGTGTCTGTTGAATCCCTAATCAATTATTGCCTTATCTCTGCCTTTGATTATAAGTAGGTTATGCAAACTGCATGGAGCAGAGCAAGTTATTTGGCCCAAGCAATCCGTGCCAGCGTTTATACTTCATTAGTCGTCTTCCATCTTTCCTTGAACAATAAATTTGACAATTCAGTTAATTAGCTTTCGAGTTTATTTTGGATTTTCCGCAACTGTTGTGTTTCTGCATTCTAGCACTGTTTCTTCTCTCTTTCCTCTCCTCGTTCATCTCCCTCTGTTTACCCTTGCTCCAGATATAGATGCTATTAGTTAATAGCATTTATCAGCCAGTTTCAGTCAGTTTCATTCATTTCTTGATGTCTGTTCGGAGAAGACTCAATGGGCCATGTGGTCTAATTTTGCTCCCAGGTCTAATGGTCTTTGTTCTCTGCTTCTCTGTGCTTTCTGTAACCAAAAAATACCTGTTTTTTAACTTTTCACTGCTTTGATCAAAAGTGTCAAATTTGTATGTTAACTGTGTTTTTCCCTCCATTGCTGCCTGAACTCTTGAGTATTTCCAGATTTTCTGTGTCTTTTTTTCCCTAAATGCCAATGCCTATTTGACCCAATGCTTTGAGGATGCCTCCTTAAAGTTCCCTCTTTGACCAATCTATTGGTCACCATCTTGGTACCACTTGAAAAGCTTATTGCTTAATGCAGTAAAACCTTACTTTTAGGTGCACCATATTCAGGTTTCCCCTGCTATCTGAAAATAGAGTGTTCCTATGAAACCTTTTGTCAGCCCAAATGGCGGAAAGCGGAGAAGCAATTACCATTAATTTATCTGGGAAAAATTTCTGAGCGTTCCCAGACCCAAAAAAATAACCTACCAAATAACACATAAAACCTAAAATAACACTAACATATAGTAAAAGCAGGAATGATATGATAAATACACAGCCTATATAAAGTAGAAATCATGTATGTACAGTGTAGTTTCACTTACCAGAATCGGGAAGACAGTGAGCACACTAAAACACATCACATTTTGTGTATAGTAAGCCTTAATTGTGGCTGCTAGGGCTTGGTCACACGGTTGCAGCAACGACGTCGTATTGGGCGGTAAGAACACAACACAAATGTTACTGCCATACTCGATAATGCCAGGTGGATGAGCAACGCAGTTATCGACAATCACAAGACACCTATTATCGAGGTTATTATCTTAGGCTTTCCTGATACCTTAGGACACATCTTGCTAACGGATGCACAAAATAAATCGAGATAAAGCACAGATGCTCACAGACACGGTTCAAAGCTATGGCGACTTGATGCTGAGTGTAGTTCCCAGGGAAAGAACTTGGCGGTGCCACTCTCGCTGCTCAGGGTCTATAATGGCTCGCTGCAGAACAAATGCTGAACGCTATTTTTGCGTTTCGCCTTTTTTCATAAAAGCGAAAATCTTCTTCGGATTTCTTTTGGTTAGTGAAAATAGTTACTAATGTAGGTCTTTCGTAAAAGCGAAGTGGCGTAAAGCAAACTTTCAAAAAGTGGGGGATACCTGTAATTGGAAATTATTGTGAAATTTTGTAAGTTATCAACTGGAGAGAGAAATGGAAGGGTATGCAGAAAAGAGGGTAGATCTATTGATAAAATTTGTTATAATGTAATTGGTAGACATGACCTTGGCTCAGAAAACTGAACATAGTGGGGTTGGAGATTGAAAGAAAACACCAGGGTAAGAAAGTTACTGGTGGTTGTAGAATTTCATATTCTGAGAATGAGAAAGTTAGTAAAGCTTGTATATTAAAATAAAGTTAATTCTAATTTAAAAGGTGAAGTGGTAAGCATTTAAGGAGATATTTCCTATTTCACAACAAGGGCATTCCATTGAGAAATAAAGATCTCATTGATGAGGAAATCCATTTGTCAGAATTTAAGAAAATTAGGGGTGACATTGAATTGAGAGAAAATTGATAAAATGCCGTGAAAACTGATGGTAGGTTAGAAAATTGAAAAAAATATTAGAAGCCTGAAAGAAAACTGAATGGGTAGGGGAAGATGGAAGTGGAGAAAATGATTGTAAGAGTAAGTCACAAGAAAATATATAAAAACAATGAGAATTTATTGAAATAAATTTGATGACATTGAGAAATTATTAATAAGAAATATAAATATTTTGCATCAGACTTCATTATAAGGGACACTAATAGCATCCCACTATGAGGAGAAAATCCATGAACAAAGAGAAATTTAAAAATATCACCAGAGGGAAGTTACTAAGCAAACCACTGAGACTAATGGATAATCACAGGTTCCTAAAAGAGGTGGATGCCATTCCCTAGACTCTGGAAAGCTCGCAGTGTACTGGAAACCTTTATTAGAAGAGGCAGGCATGTTACCTTAAAATCTGTCATTGGGGAAAATGCTGGAATCTATTAATAATGAAGTAAAACAGGGTATTAAAAATAATATTACATTCATAATCATCTTAGTTTAATGAAAGATTGATCCTATACTCACTGGAGTTTTGAAGAATGAGGTGGTATTACTGAAGCATATAAGATTCTTGTCAAGGTTTATAATATGTTTGTTCCTTGCATTGCATTCACCATTTTGGCCCATTATGTTTGTGCTGGCTCTTGGAGCAATCCCATTTCCCTGCTTAATTTCTTTGTAATCTATTCTCTATCACAACAATCAACTCTTGCCAATTCTCCTACCACCCACTTAAACTGCAGAGAATTTACAATAGCCCATTAACCTATCAATCTGCAATTTTTAGTCTATGTGAGGAAACTACCCTGGCTGAGGAGAATGTTCAAACTCGGCACGGGAATTCAGGATCAAAGTAAGTCATCAAATATTATTTCCTCATGTAATAGAATCCAAAACAGGATGCAGTTTCAGAATGAGAGCTTTCCCATTTCAAATGAAAACAAAAAGAAATTACTATCCAAAAAATCGTAGTTCTCTAAACTATGGAACTCATTAAAGGCCATAATGACAAACCTTTTCTTCATAGAGAGATTGAGGTTATGGAACAGACAAAAAGAAAGTTAAAGCCAAGATCAGATTAATCATGGTCTTATTGAATGGCACAGGCAGTCTGAGGGTTCTTCATGGCCTACTCGTATTTCCTACATCCTAATGTAAGGTGATCAATCATCTTGATAACAATGAAGATAATAGCTCTAATAATCTTCCATCTGAAAAACTAAGCTCGAGATTGTGGAGTAGCTCTTAGCATGTAATTGGCACACTAAGGATCTTGGCACGTGGCCAAGTAGTTAAAGGCATTGGTCTAGTGATCTGAAGGTCGCTAGTTCGAGCCTCAGCTGAACTAGTGTTGTGTCCTTGAGCAAGGCACTTAACCACGCATTGCTCTGCGACGACACCGGTGCCAAGCTGTATCAGCCTTCGTGCCCTTCCCTTGGACAACATTGGTGGCGTGGAGAGGGGAGACTTACAGCATGGGCAACTGCCAGTCTTCCATACAACCTTGCCCAGGCCTGCGCCCTGGAAACTTTCCAAGGCGCAAATCCATAGTCTCACGAGACTAATGGATGCCTTTTATAAAAAAAAAGGATCTAAAAGTTCACAATTGCTAAAGGTTTTTGTGCTTGGATTATATGCAATTTGAGATATTATTTAGTTTTCTGTTTTAGTTACTTCTGCAATAGTGATGAAGATTTGTAATAACCTTCTAAATACATTGTAATAACTTTATGTTTTAGGTGAGTTATATGTTGAGGCCCTTACCAGAATGGAGCAGGGGAATTTCTCCTTTCAGATATTTGATAAGTATCCTGGAATCTATCTACTTTTGGTGCACCCAAATGAAATGGTAAATCTTGACAACCTTTATTGATTCTGTGACTTGTTTAGTATATTCTATAGAAGTGTGTTTTGCTTTCTTAAGTGAAAAACTGAACACTGGATCCAGTTTCTAATGAGTGGTTTAGAAGCAGAAAACACTGGAATTGTATTGCTGGTTCTTCAGCAGTAGTTCGGAAAGACATTGCTGCTGAGATTCCTTGGGGAAATGTCTTAACTACCTTCCATTACTATTTTTCAAAGTGAAGCAATCCTCCTCCCTCCCACACAACCCCCACCCAGTCTCTGCTGCCTCCATGCAATGCAGCTTGGATAGGCTGGAAAGTGAAGCAAAATAACAGGAACACAAAAGTTACTCTTGATGACCATAAGTGCTTGGGATTCAGTGGAATTCTTCTCTACCAGTCTCCTAGTGGTACTGCTTACCAGAAATGTAACTGGACCAGCCTCACAACTTCAGAAGTTTGAAGAGAACTGGGGCAAGATTTTCAGATCCTAACTCTGATGTTCTTACAGCCTCTGCAAAGGCATATTGAGGATTGTTATGGGATGCTCTCCATTTTCACTGGATGACAAGAACAGTAGTCAGCAAATCAATACCATTAAGGAATAACAGCCTGTTTGAATGGCTCCCCATTCATCAACTCCACCACGGAAGGATTCAAAATGCACAACAATTAAGTATCCAGTTATTCCCAAAGCATATGTAACCCCCTTCAAGTCCTGACTTGGAAATAAATTCGTTATTGTCAGCAACAATCAAAAAGCTATAGTGTTTCAGGAAGATAGCTCATCGTTACTTGCGAATGGACATGTAAAATCTATCTTGCTAGTGATATCTATGCCCCATGAGTGGCAAAATGCATTTCCCTATAATTAGTCTGCTAAATCCTTTACATTGAAATGGGAAATGATTTGGCAAGTGCCATTTGCTACAATGTACAGGGTGAACTGCTTCCTCAATAGCAGCAAATAAATTCCTGATTCTAAGAAGTGTTAAATTAAATCTCAGTATACTATTTAAAAATCGTAAAGTGCGAGTGACAGATTAAACATAATTTCAAGAGTCAGGTGATATTTGAACAAATGTAAATTGTCAAAAACATTTTTATAGCCTCATAATTGCCCAGCTTTTATGTTCATGTTTTCTACATTGTTTTAATTTTCTAATGCTGGACTAAAGGGGGAAACAAAATTAAAGTTTTCTTTTGCCAGTTTGAAAACTATTGAAATTCACATTAATGTTTCTGATTTTAGATCCGGAAATGGGCAATTCTTGCTGCCAGATCTCTTGGAAAAGTGGAGCGAGATGATTTTTATGATCTGCAGGAAGTGATAACCTGTTTATTGAAAGTGATTGAATTGGATCTTTTTGAAAATACAGATTTCTATCACAGTTATGGAATGGAAGAGGGAAAATTAATTCTTTTACCACCCCATCTTTATGAGATTACCAACCACAAAAACTATTGGCTTGGTAAGTGCAGTGATTTTCCTAATGAAATTAGATCTGCTATTGGTCTGTATCCAAGGAAACTGAAACTAAGAATTGGGTAAAGATAACATGGTGCTGTTGTATAATTTGTTAGTCCAAAGTGGATATTATAACTCTTATTTAAGATCTTGTTGTCAAGGATTTCAATCTTAAATGTTTTCTATCCAGCCCCATCTGCAAGTTTATATTTAAAGACTAGGTCATAGTAATCTTTTTGATTTCTACATATAGTTTCACTGGCCAGGGTGCCTTTTTCTGTGTTAGTTGCCTTCAGATGCTGTTGTCATGGAAGTATCTTCTTTCAAAGTATTGATTTTATTTTTATCTTGTTGGCTGACTCTATCATAGGTGGTGTAGCGCAGTCTTTATTTATTTAGAGATACAGCACAGTACCAGGCACTTCTGGCCCAACGAATGCATCCTACTCAATTACTTGCATATGATCAATTAACCTACTAACCTACATATAGAGTCTGTCTAGGTTAGGAGGAGTAATTGCCTAATTTAAAGTAACCTGCAGTTTATATTTATATATATATAAAAAATATGCGTTGCATCCTACATTGGGGAAATGTATTAGTATTGCTGTATTTATTTTCTAGATTAGCACGAGCAATTTGGTATGTAACTCTGTTCGATTAAATAATTCATGAGGAGCAATCACAAACAGAAAATCTGCAGATGCTGGAAATCTAAGCAACACACACAAAATGCTGGAGGAACTCATCAGTCCAGGCAGCATCTATGGAAAAGAGTACAGTCGAAGTTTCAGGCCAAGACCCTTCAGCAGGACTGGAGGGAAAAAAAAGATGAATAGAGATGAAAGGGACAAGGTGATAGGTGAAACCGGGAGGGGCAGGGGGAAGTAAAGAGCTAGGAAGTTGATTGGCGAAAGAGGTACAGGGCTGGAGAGGGGGGAATCTAACAGGAGAAGACAGAAGACCTTGGAAAAAAGAAAAGAAGGGAGGAACACCAGACATGGGGAGAGTACAATTTCGGGAAATCAGTTATTCCTTTCAACTGAATGGAATTGATTTGCCCTCCTGACTATGTTATATCCTGTTCTCAATTTTTGGATTCTTGTTTAAAAATGTTGTTGTGGCATTGGTCATATGTAATGCTGTATTGAAGTGTATATTTTGTGATGAGGTTGAAAATTGTTCAGGAAGGCGCATTGCAGCAATTGTTTTAAACTGACAAGCATCTTTTGTTGCATTTAAATTATTGGCAAAAATTCAGTGTATTTCTGCTAGTATTCTCAAGGGTACTACCTAAGTTTTTATTTGCATTTCAGTCACTAATAATTGGTGAGTAACCCTTGAACTTTTTTCAAGCACTATTCTTGGGGATGCCTTTAGTTCATCCTTCTTTTCCTTTTGGAAAGAGAAATTTTCTGTGTTGTCCTCTTTGAGGGGTCAGCGGTGGAAGGGGAGTGCAGCTTCAAGTTCCTGGATAGCAGCATCTTAGAGGATCTATCTTTGGACCAACGCATTGATGCAGTCATGAAGAGTGCACACCAGCGACTATGCATCATTAGGAATTTGGTACATCACCAAAGACTCTAGCACACTTCTATAGATGTATGATGGCGGGCATTTAGATTGGTTGCGATGGAAGCTTCCATGCTCAGAATCAAGAGGTTGCAGAAGGTTGTGGATTTAGCCAGGTCCATCATGGGCACAACCCTCCCCAACATCGAGGACATCTTCAAGAGGCAGTGCCTGTAGAAGGCACCATCCATCATTGAGGATCCTCCCCATCCCTCTTCTCGTCACTGCCATGCCAACAGGGAGGAGGTACAAGAGCAGGAGCTTCCGCACAATAATTTAGAAACAGTTTTTTTCCGTTTGCCATCAGCTTTCTGAAAGGTCCTTTAATCCATGAACACTTACTTCATTGTTGCTTTTGCAAAATGTATTTCTTTTTGTAAATTATAGTGATTTTTTTGTCTTTAGGTTGTACTGCTGCCACAAAACAATGTCATATAAGACAGTGATAATAACCCCGATTATGATCTGGCAGAGTAAAATATTCTGTCGGTGTGTCTGATGTGTACGATAAACCTTCAAAGCTGCTTTCAAATAAATTGAAAGTGTTCTACTTGCATTTTCTTTATGTAACAAATGGTATTGAAATCAGATACTTAGTATCTTTCTACTGCTGGGAAGTGAATTGTTGCAATGTGCATGTTTTCATAGATCTTTATTTACATAGGTATCTGCATGCTGTTGATGGTGTTGGATGAACAGGCTATGGATTCATTACTACTTGCCCGTGATAAGCAGAATGACTTCATGAAGTCCATTCTGAACACCATGATGAAAAGTAAACCAGGTGTGTCTGAATATTTTTGTAAATGCTGTATTAAATGACATAAAGATGTGGTTAAAAAAGGTATAGAAATGCATATTTTCAGTGAGCTAGCCTATATTTTGGGTGATGTTAGAAGATGAGATGATCTGTTGTAGCTGATTATGTTAGATTTTGTGACCCTATAGATGCGTATGAAATCATGAGGGGCATAGTCATGGGTTCAAGAAGAGAGGAGAAAGATTTTGAAAGTTCCAAGGGGAACAAACTTCATACAGAGATAAATGTTTGTGTGTATATATATGTATGTATACGTGTGTGTGTGTGTGTATATATAAAATGTATATAGAACCAGCTGCCAAAGAAAGTAGTTGAGGCAGGTACAATAATTGGGAAGTTTTTAAAAACCAACAGAAAGCAACTAAAAAAAGTAATTAAGAAGGTAAAGATGGAATACAAAGGTAGCTGGCCAATAATATTATAGAGGATCCCAAAAATTTCTTCAGATATTTAAAAGTGTAAAAGAGAGGTAAGTGTTGATATCGGACTGCTGGAAAACTATGCTGGAGAGGTAGAAATGGGGGATAAGCAATTGGACGAACTGAATAAGTATTTTGAATCAGTATTCACTGTGGAAGACACTAGCAGTATGCTGGAGTTTCAAGTGTGTAGGGGGCCAAAGTTTGTGAAATTGCCATTACCAGGGAAAATGTCTTGGGTTAGAAAGGTTCAGAGGGCTAAGTTTGGATAGGTTTGAGGGTAGTTAAAAGACAGGGTACTGTTTAGGGGCAGGATTGAAGGGAGTTAGAGGTCAGGGGCAGGAACTAGAGTCCAGGTCAGAGAGCTTCGAAGTCTAATGCCAGTGATTCCAGTGAATGAATGTCAGATTGGTAGGTGCTGAGGGTGAAGGCCAGTGATCCCTGTGGTCAATGACAATGAGGTTGTTGGATCCTGTGGACGAGGGCTGGTTGGCGACTCCCAGGATCAGAGATACATGTGGGCAGGAGACACGAGAACGGGTGACCCCTCCCACAGGTCTTTGAGTTCTGGGATCAGAAGTACATCTGAGCCTGAAGCTCAAGGGCCGGAGTTCAGAATCCTGTGGTTGGCGAGTCTGGAAGTCAAGGCCAGATGGTCGAAGACTCTGGCTCAGCACGTCCAGAAGTTGGAGGCTTGATGTCTGCGAGTCTGTGCCAAATACTGGTGGTTGGAGTCCTGGAAGCAGTCTGTCCTGGGGCTGGATGTCTGTCTGTATGTTTAAGTTGATGGGAGGGGGTAAAGGGGGCTTGTTTTGATGTTGTTGCTTTTGTTTTGTTTTCTTTTGTTACTGTTGTTGCCTGTGGTGTTCTGGTGAACATTGTGGGCATGCTATGTTGGCACCGAATGTGTGGTGACACTTGCAAGCTGCCTCCAGCACTTCCTCAGGGTGTGTTGGTTGTCAACATAAAAAAACATATTTCACTGTATGTTTTGATACGATAAATAAATGAGTCAATCTGAAACCCAGCAACAGGACTAACTTAGCTGGCTGAGACAAACTAAACTGAAAAGCCTCTTTCCCTGCTGTATTGCTTTGACTCCAATGACCTGTCTGCCCCTTATAATTGACAATAATCTCCTTAAATTTTATCTTGACAAATGAATTGCATGGTGTAACACAGCCAAGTTTGTTAATGATACAACTGTGTATGAAGAAAATGAGCGTTGAGTCAAACATAACAGTAAATGATGTCTTTTTTAATGTGAATTGTTTTCATGGTGTAAACAAAATGTAAAGTTGGTCTCATTGAGGAATGCAAAAACAATTACTTATTTTAATCCGTGAGCTACTAGTTATGCACCAATGGAACTTTGGTGTGCTAGTTCATGAAATGCAGCCAGTGATTCTGTTGGTATGAAATGCAGTTAAGGCAGCAAATAATGTTGTTTTTATTATGAGGGAAGTACAAAAATAAGTAGTTATTCAGGGTTTTGGTGAAAGCTCTCAGAATATTGTTCAAACCCCGCTGGTTTCCTTGTCTGCGTACGTTTAGGGAATACACATTCTAGTCCCGCCAAACCTGTGAGCTTGAGACGGCTCTCCCACCCCAGACTCAATTTTGTGTGGATGCTGTGTATTTGCAACTCAGTGCCAAGAAACAACAGACAGCACACTGCATACAATTAAAGGAATTATATTTTTGAATCTTAAACTAAAGACTAAGTAAAGAAAAGGAAGAAAGAAAAAACAAAAAGGACCCATTATAATTAAACAGTCAAATGTGAACAAGTTGGAGCTCAGCTCTTCCCAAAATTCATATTGACCGATCCTCAGTCAATCTCAGCACCTGGCTCCATTGAATCATGGTCCCCCACTGGGTTGAATCCTATGACCAGTTCTCTCCAGTGTCTTCTCTCCATCTCCCGCCAAACAAAAAAGCTCAAGACCAACTTTCCTAACTGGATGACACACATTCCTCAGCATCCCTTATCTTCAGCAATAGCCCAAACAGGCTGAAAGCAGAACAAACTGCTCTTTCAGAACTGCTAAAATGAAATATCTACAGCATAGCTGTAAAAATGTGAACCAGGGTGTTACATTGTGATTTAGTTTGGTTCCTGTCTTTAAGGAAGGATAGAGTTGGATTGGAGTTGATGTGACTTAGATTCCCAGGATGAGTTGTCCTAGGAGGAATGTTTGAGTAAGATTGATATATTCTCTCTGCAAAGATTAAAGTGTGGCTTCATTAAATCCTGCAACATTTTGAGGAAGATTTGTGGAAAGGCTCCATTGCACCAAGAGGATACTCTAGAATCAGTGCCATCCCTTAGAGATGGCCAAATAGAAATGAGATGAAGTTAAACTTCTTGAAGAAGATTGTAAATCTTTGAAATTCTTTGTTCTAGAGGACTGAATGTTCTTGTGAATATTAAAGACTGAAAATAATATATTTTTGGACTCAAAGATTGTGGAATTAGTTTGGGGAAATGAGCAAAGAGGATTAGTCATAATCTTACTGACAGAGCAGACAGGAGAGACTGATCCAACTATTCTGTTTCTTAAGTTTATTGATTGTAGTCCTGTGGTTAGAAATTTCCATCTGGAAGAAACACCTTCAAGTGAAAGTAACTACACCAGGGCGGAAACACCTGTCTTTTAAATAAAACTACTTCCTTTTATGCATGTTGTAGTTTCATTTCAGCTTTCTGTGCACAAATTTGGCAAAAGTGAAAGTAAAATTTACTTCTATAAATTATTTAGTCAATTAATGCACATTCTTCTGTATGTGCATGAATTTGAGAATAAATTCTGTAAATGAGAGATTTACTTTGAAACTACACGCAAAATTATAATGTGCTTAACTTTTCACATCAGCACTTTTAATTGAGATGTTGAAACTCATGAACGCTTATAATTTTCCAGAAAGCAGTAACAGTTTTGACAATGCTAAGGGGGAGGAAATGATCTTGCTAAGATATCTTTGAAAATAGCTTACTACTTTTAAAACCCAGGTAAAGCAAGACCATAAGGCATAAGAGCTGAATTAGGCCATTCAGCCCATTGAGTCTGCTCCATCATCCCATCATAGTGATTTATTATCCCTTTCAACCCCATTCTCCCTGTAACCTTTGACACTTTACTAATCAAAAACCTATGAACCTCTGCTTTAAGTATACCCAATGGCTTGGCCTTCACAACTGTCTGTGGCAATGAATTCAACAGATTCACTACCCTATGGCTTAAGTAATAATTTGTAAATAGTGGTCCACATGAATTTAGCCTTCTATAATGTTCTTTATGGCTTAGTCCATTTTTTTTGACATGCTTTGATAAGTTCCTCGTCATCCACATCACTGAGGACCTCACGTGGTCTGTACACACCAGCTGTGTGGTGAAAAAGGCATCTCAGCCATTTGAGGAAGTTTGGTATGGGCCCCCAAATCCTTTATTTTTGTAATTTTTATTGAAGTTCATCATCAAACAAACATTTCCATAAGATGTATTTCAGATATTGTACATATATATCATATAATCATATTTGCCACAAATCTCCACATAATATTTATCTGAGGTATAGTAAAGGCATCCATTAGACTTGCAAGACCATGGATCTGCGCCTGGAAAGTCTTCACTCTCCAGGGCGCAGGCCCGGGCAAGGTTGTATGGAAGACCAGCAGTTGCCCCTGCTGCAAGTCTCCCCTCTCCACGACACCAATGTTGTCCAAGGGAAGGGCATTAGGACCCATACGGCTTGGCACCAGTGTCGTCGCAGAGCAATGTGTGATTAGGTGCCTTGCTCAAGGACACAACACGTTCCCTTGGCTGGGGCTCGAACTCACAGCTTTCAGGTCGCTAGTCCAATGCCTTAACCATTTGGCCACGTGCCCACATCTGAGGTATACACCTATAGAAAAGAGAGGAAAGGAAGAACAAGCAAAAGGAGGAAACTATATGCAAGTCGAGAGTGATCTTTTTTTTTTACAACATATTCATCGATTTGTGAGAATAAAATCAGGACTATGAGGTGTTATGTAGTTCAACCATTTTTCCCAGTATGAATCAAATTGTTCCAAGTTATGATTAACAGATGCTGTTATCTTCTCCATTTTGTAAACGTCCATTGTAATTTCCATCCATGTGTTTAAAATTAGGCTCTCCTGTGATAACCATTTCCTGGTAAGAGACTTTCTACCAGCCACCAGCAATATATTAATTAAATATTTATCTCTTTTCGACCATTCTTGAGGTACATACCCAAAATATATGGTCTTACTTTCTAAGGGTATTTCACATTTAAAGATGTCTTGTAGGGCATTATGTATCCCACTCCAATAGTCTTTGATAACGGGGCAATCCCAGAAAATACGATAATGGTTTGCATTTTGATTTCCACAATTTATCCAGCAAACAGGGAGGTTACTATCATAATGGGATTTCTGGGAGGGTGTAATAAAATGTAATAAAATCAAGTTTTTTCATCCAAACTCCATTTCTGTGAACTTGTACACTTCCATTGATACTTCCATATTATTGTCCATTCTTCTTCTGATATAATTATCCCTCTTTCCTTCGCCCATTTTGTTTTAATGTATGAAGTCGAATGTGTTTTAAGATTTGACAAACCCTTATACACGCTTGAAATGATTCTACTTCTGTTATCTGAATTATATGCTTTTCTAAATAGCTCTATCAAACATGTACTTGCCTTGGTTACATTTTTAACCCTCTGGGCCCCCAAATCCTAACAACTTTCTGCAGGGGCATAATGAGAGCATCCTGACTGGCTGCATCGCTGCCTGGTATGGGAACTGTACTCCCTTAATTGCAGGACTCTGCAAGGAGTGGTGCAGACAGGCCAGCTCACCTGTAGTTGTGAACTTCCTATGATTCCAGACATTTACAAAGATAGGTGTGAAAACAGGGCCTGAAGGATCATTGGAGACCCAAATCACCCCAACCATGGTCTATTTCTGCTGCTGACATCCGAGAAACAGTATCACAGCATAAAAGCCAGGACCAACAGGCTCCGGGACAGTTTCTTCCACCGGGCCATCAGACTGATTAACTCACGCTGATTTGAGTGTTACATTGACTGTCCTATTTATTATAAATTACTGTGATTACACATTGCACATTTAGATGGAGATGTAACATAAAGATTTTTACTCCTCATGTATGTGAATTCAATTCAATTCATTTTCAGATATGATTTACAAGTAACTCCAAAAAGTAAATTAGTAACTCACTTAGACTAAGATCTGAATTTGTTCCTGAAGCCTTTTGTAAAAAAATTTGCTGAATTAGTTTCTCCTAAAACTCTTGTCTTAGAATCACCCAATCATAATGTTTACGGACTATATAATTGAATATTTCAAGTAATCCCAAAAATAAGTTTAACGATTAAGTGTGTTGGCCCAAAATTCTGACTGTTTATTCCTTTCCATAAATGCTTCCTGATTTGCTGAGTTCCTTTACCATTTTGTGTGTGTTGCACATGAGTGTAAATGTACTGCATTTTTTTGTATTTTAGTCCTGATTGTAATTTGTTGGACTAGGATTTTCTTGCTTGTGATGAAGACCTATGGATAAATTAGAACTCGTGTATTCCCCAGAATAAAGACATGGTCCCAATCTGGTCTGGTCTTCAAAGCAAATCCCCTACAGTATCTTCCCCAATGCAATGTCGGAGAGGTTGACAGCCTGGGATATTACAGCCATGATCCAGAGCAAATCTGACCCATCAAATAGCTAAAGAAAACTGCTTACACCAAGCTCCAATTTTCTGTATACCTTTGTGTTTTAACATTCAAAATCTTTTTTTAAACATCAAAAACATAATTTAAGAAAACTGACAACATATAAATGCACTAAACAATAATTAAGATACTTCAAAGCACTTGAATTTTTTTAAATCTAAACAAAAGCTATAAATATGCTGATCCTTTGGAACATTTACTTTACACGCAAATGAACAGAGTCATTGTTAATCAATCTTGGGATAGATGGCTCCTGCATGGATAAATAGCAAGCAGTTCTATGCAGACTTGCTGGTATTTTCTTATAAATTCTTATTAATACTAATCTAATAAAAAAAATGTTGTGTATAACTGCAAGGGGTCACCAACACCCAAAATCTTGTAGCTAATTCAGCCATTTGAATGTTAAATCTTTAATTTTGCATCTGAAAATTGTTCAGTATCTTTGTTATGGCTTCTTTGGTGTTATAGGCTAGAAAAATTGACAAACACTTAAATTGCAAGTTGGCATTGATGTCTTGAACCAATTTGCTCCAATTTCTGTTCTAGGTGATGCTTCTGATCCATTTTGGCCAGCTCTACAGTGCTTCATGATAATCCTAGATCGACTTGGATCCAAAGTCTGGGGCCACCTCAGTGACCCCACTGAGGCATTCCAGGCCATCATTGAAAGCCAAAGTTACAACGATGAGATAGAAAAAATTCGCAGTTCAAGGTTGGTAAATTAGAAGTAGTTGAGGATTAGACATTTTATTTAATAAAATTATAAGACGCAGCAGTCAATATTGTGGCGAATGTACTTAAATATCTAGAGATGCATCAAAAACTGAAAATCAGTGCTACTTTGCAGGTGGTGTTAAAGAATTAGGTCAACGTCATGTTAAAAAGGATATGTTTTAAGGAGGCTTCTGTGGAACTAGAGAGATGCAGAGAGGGATTAAGATAAGCATTCAAGCCTATGAGCCGTGTGGTAACATTGTAGCTCTATAAAACCCTGGTTAGATCATAAGATATAGAAGCAGAATTAGGCCATTTGGCCCATCGAGTCTGCTTCGCCATTTCATCATGGCTGATCCATTTCCCTCTCAGCCCCAACTTTCTGCCTTCTCCCTGTATCCCTTCATATTCTGACTAATCAAGAATCTATCAACCTCTGCCTTAAATATACCCAGTGATTTGTCCTCCACAGCCCCCTGTGGCAATGAATTCCATAGATTCACCACTCTGGCTAAAGAGGTTCCTCATCTGCATTCTAAATGGACATCCCTCTATTCTGAGGACATGTCCTCTGGTCTTAGGCTCCACCACCATAGGAAACATCAATTCTGTCGAGGCCTTTCAACATTCGATAGGTTTCTGAGATCTACCCTCATTCTTCTGAATTCCAGTGATTATAGGCCCAGGGCCATCAACCACTCCTCATGTGACAAGTCGTTCAATCCTGGAATCATTTTCGTGAACCTCCTTGAACTTTCTCCAATGTCAGCACATCCTTTCTTAGACTCCAAATGAGGCCTCACCGGTGCCTTAACATTAGATCCTTGCTTTTATATTGTAGTCCTCTCGAAATGAAAGCTAACATTGCATTTGCCTTCCTCAACTTGCAAATTAATCTTCAGGGAATACTTCATGAGGACTCAAGTCCCTTTGCACTTCAGATTTTAAAATTTACTCTCCATTTCTAAAATAGTCTACACCTTTATTTCTCCTACCAAAGTTTATGACCATGCACATGCTGACACAGTATTCTATCTGCTTTACCCATTCTCCTAATCTGTCTAAGTCCTTCTATAGCCTCTTTGCTCGCTCAGCACTATTTGCCTCTCCACCTATCTTCGTATCAGCCACAATCTTGGCCACAGACCCATCAATTCTTTCATAAAAATCATTAACAATATCAAAAGAAGTGGTCCCAACGCAGACCTCTGTGGAACACCACTAGTCACCAACATCTAACGAGAAAAGGCTCCCTGTATTCCCACTCTTTGCCTCCTGCCAATCAGCCAATACTCTATCCATGCTAGTATCTTTCCTATAATACCTTGGGCTCTTGTTAAACAGCCTCAGATGTGGCACTTTCTCAAAGGCTATCTGAAAATCCAATACACAACATCCACTGATTTTCCTTTGCCTATGCTGCTTGCTATTTCTTCAAAGAATTTCAACGGATTTGTTTGGCAAGATTTTCCCTTAAGGAAACCATGCTGACTTCAGCCCATGGTATCACGTGCCTCCAAGTATTCCGAAACCACATCCATAACAATCAACTCCAAGATCTTCCAACCACTGAGATTAGACTAACTGGCCTATGGTTTCCTGTCCACTGCCTTCTGAAGAGAGGAGTGACATTTGGTGACTATTTCACCAGAACTATGCCAGAATCCATTGATTCTTTAAAGATCGTTATTAATGTCTCCCACATTCTCCTCAGCTACCTCTTTCAGAACTCTGGGGTGTAATCCATCTGGTCCAGGTGACTTGTCTCCCTTCAGACCTTTCAGTTTCCCAAGAACCTTCTCTCTAGTAATGGTAACTTCACACACTTCATAACCCCTGACACCTGGAAGGTCCACCATACGTTTAGTGTCTTCCACGGTGAAGACTGATACAAAATGCTTATTCAGTTTGTCTGCCATTTCCTTCTCCCCTATTACTACCTCTCCCACATTATTTTCCAGTGGTTTGATAGCTACTTTTGTCTCCCTTTTACCCTTTACATATCTGTAGAAACTTTTGTTATCCTCTTTAGTATTATTGGCTAGCTTACTTTCATATTCCATCTTTTTCTTAATGACTCTTTTAGTTGCCTCTTGTTGGTTTTTATAAGCTACCCATCCAACTTCGCACTAATTTTTGCTCTATTTATATGCCGTATCTTTGGCTTTTATGTTGGTTTTGAATTCTCTTGTCAGCCACAGTTGCATCATCCTGCTTCTGGAATACTTCACTGGGATGTATCTGTCCTGCATCTTCCAAATTGCTCCCAGAAACTCCAGTCATTGCTGCTCTGCTATCATCCCTGCTGGTGTTCCTTTCCAATCAACTTTGGCCAGTTCCCCTCTCATACCTCTGTAATTTCCTTTACTCCACTGTAATACTTACACACTTGTGTTCAGTTCTGGTCGCCTCATTATCGGAATGATGTAGAAGCTTTAGACAGGATGAAGAGGAGATTTACCAGGACGCTGTTTAGACTTGAAGGCATGTCTGACGAAGATAGATTGAGTGATCTAGGACTTTTCCCTTTGAAGCAAAGGATGATGTGAGGTGACCTGATGGAGGTATAGATGATAAGATGATAAGAGACTTAGAACAAGTGGACAGCCAGATATGACCAATATAAGGGGGCATAATTTTGAGGTAATTGAAGGACTTTATAAGGGGAATGTCAGAGATATGTTTTTTACACAGAGTGCTGGGTGTATAGAATGCCTTGCCAGGGGTGCTGGTGTAGCAGATACATTAGGGGCATTTAAGAAACTTCAGTAAGCATATAGATGATAGAGAAATGAAAGGCTATGTAGGAGGGAAGGTATAGATCTCAGTGTAGGTTAGAAGGCAGTTATAACATCATGGGACAAAGGGCTTGTGCTGTGTTGTTATGTTCTATATATATCTAGCCACCAGAATAATGGACCAAGACAGGGAAAAAAGGATGCAGACTGGGAAGTCCAGTTTGCTTGGATATAACAATTGAGACACAGAAGCCAAAAGTGGGAACTTTCGAGTGGGTTTGTGTTGCCTTTCCATGGAGATTTTATGATTCAGAAACTGGTGCGTGTAAGACAGGCTAGAATGATGTAAATGACATTTTCTTAACTTCTAACTTAAGTTAATGAAAGAAGCACAAGAGTGGTATGTAGTCATTTGATTGGCACCTCACAGAAATGAAAACGGCAGAAATTGGGAATACCTTTGTTCTTTTTGCTGCTTTAGGAATGTTTTGCCCTTGCTTGATTATTGCTGCCATTTGAATGTCATTATTCTCTCCTGAGTATAAGTTCCTATTTGGTAGAAGGGAAAAAGGGGTAGACTTTTCTAAATAAAAAAAAACAATTTCAGAAATCAGAGCTGCAAAGGAACTTGAGTCCTTGTGTAGGATTCTCTAAAGGTTAACTTTCAGGTTGAGTTGGTGCTAAAGAAGGCAAATGCAAGTTGCAGATGATACAAGAAGAATAGAATATATAAGTAAGGAGGCACTTGGAGTATTGAGAGTGGTTTTGGGCTCCTTTTCTTAGAAAGGATGTATAGGATTTGGAGAGGGTCCAGAGGAAGTTCACTAGAATTATCCTGGGAATGAAAGGGTTAATGTGTGAGGAATGTTTGGTGGTTCTGGGCTATTATTTCCAGACTTAGAAGAATGGGGGCGGTGGGGGCGGTGGGGGCGGAGTGGGATCTAATTGAAAGCTATGGAATATTGAAATGCCTAGATAGTGGATGTAGAGAGGATGGTTTCTCTAGTGGGGAAGTCTGGGAAGAGAGGACACAGAATGAAAGGATGTCCCTTTAGAACAGAGATGAGGAACTACTTTAGAGAGTGGTAAATCTGTGGAATTCATTGCCGCAGACTGGTGTGAAGGCCAAGTCAGTGGATATATTTAAAGTGGTGGTTGATATGTTCTTGCTAAGTAAGGGCATCAAGCGTTATGGGGGGAAGGCAGATGAATGTGGTTGTGAAGGATGATAATCATGATGGAATGGCAGAGCAGACTCTATATGGTCTTATTTTAAGTATCAATCCAGTCTTCTCAAGAGTTCTAAATGATTTTGTAAATGTTTGGCAATATTGCTGTAGTTTTTAGTAAAATGTGGGTCTTAAAGCTGTTCAATATCAGTATTTTAAAATAATGGTTCACTACCCATCTTGTGTTGATGGTCATAGTCCTACTTTATTGATCCCGGGGGAAATTGGTTTTCGTTACAGTTGCTCCATAAATAATAAGTAGTAATAGAACCATAAATAGTTAAATAGTAATATGTAAATTATGAAGTAAGTCCAGGACCAGCCTATTGGCTCAGGGTGTCTGACCCTCCAAGGGAGGAGTTGTAAAGTTTGATGGCCACAGGCAGGAATGACTTCCTATGACGCTCAGTGCTGCATCTCAGTGGAATGAGTCTCTGGCTGAATGTACTCCTGTGCCCACCCAGTACATTAAGTAGTGGATGGGACACATTGACCAAGATGGCATGCAACTTAGACAGCATCCTCTTTTCAGACGCCACCGTGAGAGAGTCCAGTTCCATCCCCACAACATCACTGGGCTTACGAATGAGTTTGTTGATTCTGTTGGTGTCTGCTACCCTCAGCCTGCTGCCCCAGCACACAACAGCAAACATGATAGCACTGGCCACCACAGACTTGTAGAACATCCTCAGCATCATCCGGCAGATGTTAAAGGATCTCAGTCTCCTCAGGAAATAGAGACGGCTCTGACCCTCCTTGTAGACAGCCTCAGTGTTCTTTGACCAGTCCAGTTTATTGTCAATTCATATCCCCAGGTATTTGTAATTCTCCACCATGTCCACACTGACCCCCTGGATGGAAACAGGGGTCACCGGTACCTTAGCTCTCCTCAGGTCTACCACCAGCTCCTTAGTCTTTTTCACATTAAGCTACATATAATTCTACTCACACCGTATGACAAAGTTTCCTACTGTAGCCCCGTACTCAGCCTCATCTCCCTTGCTGATGCATCCAACTATGGCAGAGTCATCCGAAAACTTCTGAAGATGACAAGACTCTGTGCAGTAGTTGAAGTCCGAGGTGTAAATGGTGAAGAGAAAGGGAGACAAGACAGTCCCCTGTGGAGCCCCAGTGCTGCTGATCACTCTGTTGGACACACAGTGTTGCAAGCACACGTACTGTGGTCTGTCAGTCAGGTAATCAAGAATCCATGATACCAGGGAAGCTTCCACCTGCATTGCTGTCAGCTTCTCCCTCAGCAGAGCAGGGCAGATGGTGTTGAACGCACTGGAGAAGTCAAAAAGCATGACCCTCACAGTGCTCGCTGGCTTGTCCAGGTGGGCGTAGCCACGGTTCAGCAGGAAGACGATGGCATCCTCAACTTGTAGTTGGGGCTGGTAGGCGAACTGGAGGGGATCTAAGTGTAGCCTGACCATAGGCTGGAGCAGCTCCAGAACAAGTCTCTCCAGGGTCTTCATGATGTGGGAGGTCAATGTCACTGGTCTGTAGTCATTGAGGCCGCTGGGGCACGGCGTCTTCAGCACAGGGATGAGGCAGGACGTCTTCCACAGTACAGGAACCCTCCGGAGCCTCAGGCTCAGGTTAAATACATGGCGAAGTACTCCACATAGCTGAGGGGCACAGGCTTTGAGCACCCTGGTACTGACACCATCAGGTCCTGCAGCCTTGCTTGGGTTGAGATGTTTCAGCTGTCTTCTCACCTGTTCAGCTGTGAAGCCCACCATGGTATTTTCATGTTCAATCATAACACCTTTTATCAATTCTGTTCCCGTCAACCTGCATAATCTGTTGGTTTTCATTAAAAGTTTCAATGGTTTAGATACATTAAATGCATTTAGACTGTTAATTTTGAAACATTTTAGCTGGTTCCAGGACTTCAACTGTTGAAATTAATTGTGCTTAGGATTTGGTTTAGTATATGAGACTCATTTAAATGCAAACCTGCGCATGTGGTCAATCGCAGGAACAGGTTAGGAAGCCCTGGGTATGAAAGTAAAAATGTGGCAGAAAAATAAATTTTACACGAAGAAAGCTCAATGTCAGAGCAATAAATTAATTATTTCCTCATGCTTATGTTTTTGCCTGCACCCTCCTCCTCATCTCCCTTGATTTGCTGCCTCTCATCATCCCCACCTGACTTTAACCAACTTCTTTTCTCCCTTGTCCTTTCTTTTCACCTTCCAACCCATCCACCCCAGACTTTGTTCTACTTCCACTTCCTCCCCCCGTACTTGAGCTCATTCTCTGTCCCCATCTCAGCAACAATCCATCCAGTGCTGGAAGCGACCAGGCACAGATACCAGCTCTTCTCTGCAGGGAAACTTCCCGGGAGCCCCAGCAGCTTGTCCATTGCTGTGGCTGCCTCCTGTGCTGTGAGTGGGTGACAGGCATAGAAAAGATTTTTAGTTCATGTGTGTAGGCAATGAAGTGAGTGCTGTGTATGGGATGAATATGTGATTTACAGTTTAAGAATGGCTACAATATAATGCTTATAATGTTGGGCAGATAGAGAGCAAGTTGCTTATCACAAATAATGCTGTGCTGTTGTTTGCTTTAGAAATAATACAAATGTAAAATATGATCTGGATGGTGATGTCGATGATGATATGGTTTCATGCAGCCAGATTGTCTATGATTACAACTCAAGAAAGCAAAGCAAGGTAAATGTCTTGCTAAATATTTGTTAAAGTATTATTTTGTTTTCATTCACATTATGTAGCTAAATTATAAAGATTAACAAACAATCCATTATGAGAATACTTAATTTTCCCTCGGTTGTCTTTGATGCCTGCTTTCCAGGTCTTCACCAATACTGCTTTTGATCAATAATGAAAGTTGTACAGAAAATGATTTCGGCTAATTCATTTCTACTTTTTCTTAATACATGGTAATTATATTGCTTTCCAGTTTGGAAGTAGCTGAGATTGTGAACTCTGTACCATGGATTATCAGAGCAATGATGCTTACAACTCAGTAAAAATATGCGTTTAATTGGCTTTTCAATTTAGAAATTGGAGTGTTAATTGATAAAGGATAACTTTTGGTGAAGCTGTTCTAAATGTGCTTTTTTAATTTAAAAAAATATTTGGTTTGTGGATCACAATAGTGTGCATATAACCCTGAAGCTGTCATTCTTGTTTTTTTTTAAAAAAAACTCATATGATGAATTATTATCTTCTTGGGAAAGAAATCGCCCACTTATATAGGCCAGATTAGATAAAAATGAGACTTAAAAATGGGACTCCAGACCCGTAGCAATAGGCCCTTGAGCAAACTGATAAAGGACAAGTTCAAGTTGTCATCTGACTATACATATATACAGTACAACCAAACTAAACAACATTCCTCTGGACCTTGGTGCACCTACAAAGCGTATCTCTCAGGGCACATAAAATAAAATTTTACCACAAATAAGTTTAAAAAATATATATATATATATATGTAATTAAAAATGCATATTTTGCGCAGCACAGGTAAACAGTCGATCTTGCTGGTGACAAGTATCCCTCACTCTCTCAGCCTGAGGGAAGGAACTGTTACCCGATGTGGCAGTCCTAGTGGTGCTGCTCCTGTACCACCTTCCTGAAGGTAGTGGGTCAAAGCGATTGTGGGGTGAGTGGTAGGGATCCTCAACAAGACTTCAGGCCTTTTGTATACAACGATCCCGGTAAATGTCACAAATAGGGGGATTGATACCCTTGTGATCTTTTGGTGATCTTTACTATCTGCTTTAGAGTCTTGCCTTGTAGCTTCTGTACCACACAATGGCACAGCCAGACAGGACACTGTGTTTTAGGGATTAGACAATAAATACCAACCTTGCCAATGACATCAATATCGTCTGTTTGAAGACACATTTTTTAAAATAAAAAGCTTAATCTCTGATTTTCTGTCTCTACCCACCCTCCTCCACCCCTGCTACGCAACACAAGAGATTTCAAAAACTATTATAAAGGTCATGACTTTAATACATTTTAATGAAAGTTTACTGCTTTTTTTATTGCTCTTTACAGAATGCAGGTGGGAAATACACAACATGTGGAGAATATTACCCGAGCATGTATGATGAAATGCAAAGTCTTGAACATGTGCTGCAGTGTGACATTGGACAAGACATGCGTGTACATAACAGTACATTTCTCTGGTTTATCCCATTTGTCAATTCTGTCATGGACCTAAAGGATCGTGGTATTGCCTACATTGGTGAAGTGGTTCATCATATCTACTGCGAAATAAAAGATGTTCTGACTCGGAAAGTTGATTTCTGTGATAAAGTGACCGAGTTCTTCATCATCATTTTGGTGTCCATCATAGAACTTCACAGAAATAAAAACTACCTGCATTTGCTTTGGTATAGTTCGCAGAAGTGGGTGGAAGCATTGGTGAAATGTGTCAGTCTTCCTGCCAGACTTTTTAATCAAAACACAGAGAGAACAGCAACCACAGGTAACTTTAAGGTCTCCTCAACTGTTTTTGCAGTTACGCCATCTTCAGCAAACTCTCCCATCACAAATTCAGCACAACGATCATGTGTTCAACTTATTCGTAGTTTTCTGCGAGAGGGATGTCAATCTCAACAAAGAAGCATATTTCAACCGTTCCTCGACAAACTAAATCTGCAATTACGAAGCTCTTTTATCCTGGGCTGGCAGTTGAATCTCAAAGAACAGCAGGAATTACAGTCTTGTTTAAGACAGTTGGTTAAAAATGCAAGATATAAAACCTCTGAAGTGAAGCAACTAGACGCATTTGGAAGAAGAAGTGGTCAGCAGTGTCCTATAATTAAACGTGAAAAAGAGGACACAGGGGTTTGGGGAAAGATGCCTGGATATTGTAATAGTGGTCCTGGGCCACCAGATCCATTGTTTCAAACAGATAACAAAAGTTTACTTGTTCAGAGAAGTACAATAAATCAAGAAGAAATGGCTGCTTGCTCAGGTCAGGAAGACTGGCCAAACAAATCATCTGAGGATGGAGATTTTCAGTGTAAAGCAGAATCCCCCTTGTGTAATGATGGTACTTTCCTTAATGAGACCAGAACAAATGAAGCAGATGTTTTGGAAGTTGGCAAGACTGATGAAAAATTGTCTTCAGAGATAAGCATTGTGGAACTTTCTCCTCTTCCTTTAGAGATCACCGGTGCTGATCTGCCAAATAAACAGGAGCAGATACCTGAACAAATGGGTGGACTCAAATGTGCATCTGGTGCTAATGTAAATTTAACTGGAAGTTCTTTTCTCAATGGCAATTTGCAGGCTGAGTTCCTTGAAGAAAATCCAGGTATTCAACATCAAGAAAACTGGAAGCAATCCATGTTATCAGAATTCCACGAATCTTTCAGTGATAATGCAACGAAGTCGGAAGCTGCCTCCACCACAAGTAATCAGCACATTCATCCTGCAGTAACATGTACAGCAGCAAGTGTCTGTGATTTGCTTCAGAAAGTGGATTCAGATGAGACTCCATCACACAAGTTTAAAATTGATCCAAACAAACTCCGTAATCTGAAAGTTAAGATGCAAGCAATTAATATTAAAGGAAAGATAACGAAGGAAAACAATAGTAAAGAAAGGAAGTTAGAGGATTTGCCAACCGTAGGAATTGACAGTAGTCGATTAGATTATATTAATATCAGAAACGGCAACCAGAATCCTGACTTCAGCAAAAGCACAATAGATGGCAGTTCTAGTATAGAACATGTGACCACCTCCCCACCTCAGTTGTCACCATTTTGTGACAAAAGAGGGAAGCTTATAAATTCTGATAATTTAATACTTGGTCCATTGTCACACAATAAAGTGAATTCAAGCAATGACTTCAAAGCTCCTGACCTGTCATACCAGTCTCACCAGCGTACAATCAATAGCATAGATAGTGATGATATTCCTTTGAAGAAGTTAAGGGCAAAATTGAAGAAAGGAATTGCATTAACCAGAGTGGCGAATACAGGTGAATCAAAGACGAATAAAGATCTTGGAATGCCCGTGAAAGTTACTTCTATGGATAAAATCCAAGCATTAAACAAAATTGATAGAAAAGTAAACGTTTCCCTTCATGTACAATTATGTGATTCTGTTCAGCGTGAGGAAAAATCTGAGTTCAATTCATCTGTTGAAGAGCCTAGAATTGACAAGGATGCTGAAGTTGATATCTTCAGTTTGCCTTCCACAAAAGAAAATAACAAAATGTTAGAATTTGACAGACCTGGAACAAAAAATCAAATAAGTGAAGCTAGTATACAGGAGATCACCAACTCACCTGTAAAAAATAAAACATCCCCGCAAGAAATGCCTACATCTAGAGAGTCCTCACCAACTCCTTTTGAGGAATATGATTCACAGGTTTTTGAATTTGAAAGTGAAGAGCAGGTATATTCTGTTTGGGAAGATGTTCAGCCAAATGAGCAAAAAGTTGAGGAAGAAAAGCCAGAAGACAATGATGAATCTGATTTACACACCAACAGTGATGAAGTAGATATTAATAGCAAGTTTAATGAAAAGCCAGTAGAAGGTGATGTATCTGATGTACACACCAACAGTGATGATGCTGATATAAATAGCATGTTTAATGAATGGGGGTATGATACAGATTATGTCCCTGATGAATTAATTGAAAAAGTGGCTGAAGAGGTGGAAGCACAGTTGGCAGAAGAAATAACAGCAAGTAAAACGGACAATGAGAAGCAGTTACTGCTTGGGGTAAAACACATTTTTCCTTGCAATTCTGCAGGTAACCTTCAAAAGGAGAAACAAAAACACAGTAAGATTGCAAGAAGTCATCAAAATTTGACTGATAAAAGTAAACACAAGCTTGCATCTGCAAAATGTATACCAAATAAAAAGCAAGCAAGAAAGATAACAGGTAGAGATGAAAATGTGAGGAACAAAAATGGAAAAAATGGAATAAGAGAAAAATATTTATCCCATGTCAGTTCCAGAAAAGATTTGGGCAAGTTAATTTTGACTAAGCAATCCACAAATGGTCATCCAGACCAGAAAGCTAAGAAAAATAATTCTAGTAAAACTTCAGACTTTCCTTCCACCTCAACTCCAAAAAAAGTACATAAACGCCCTGAACCTACTTCAACTGTTGAAAAGCTCGGTCTCAAAAAGAAAACTCGTAAAGCTTTAGACCTTTCTCAAGGAAGCCTTGATAATCTGAACAAATTGCGTAATTATGGACAAGCAGTTGGCACCATTGAGGACAAGTGCCCCAAGAAGGCAAAACTTATTATGCCACAAAAACTGTCAATAACTAGAAATTCACATTTGCTGGCCTCCCAGGATCGTCAGTACCTAAGACAGTCAAGACCTCGGCGGCACCATAAAGAAAAGAAAAGGAAAAGTCCATCTGATGAAAGTGTTTTCCCAAAAAGAGCTCTGCCCTTTACAGAGAGGCAAGACTCTTCTAATTCTGTCCAAACAAGCCAAAAGCTCCCATCTGCATCAGTGGAAAATAGCAGTAATTCTATCCACACTACCTCAACTTCATCTGAAAGAGAAGTAAGTTCATCTTTAACTAAGAGAAACTTGTCGAGTATAAATGAAAGCGATGACTTGAATTTAACGCAGCGTGATCCTTTGGATATGGATATTAGTGATGAAAGCCTGGAAGATGATCTGTTACATTTGACACAGAGGGATCCTGTCGATATGGATATTGAGAATGATGAAACAGAAGAGGACAGCTCAATAAAATCTTCAAATTCCAACATGACCTATTGCCACTATACAGGCTGCACAGCCGTTACTGCATCTTCAGAAAGTTTATGTAAGGACCACACTGCAAGCGAACCCAAGGATGATGTTTTTGCAAAACCAGGATTACCTCTATCTGACCTGAAAAGCTCAAGACCCTCCACCACCAAACTCTTTGCTTCTAGCTCAACTTCCCGTAATGCTCAACTTGCTACAGAAATGGAGGCTATCCCAAAGCGCCCAGCTGTAGCAGTTTCTAAAGTTCCGCAGTTTCAGAAGCCTGCAACAGGAAAGTTCACTGTGCCACAGGCATTGAGACCAATCCAACTTGCAAAACCTGTGGGAACTAACATCCTTCGTGCACAAAACCAAGATGTGGATTTTAGAGCAAGGTCAAGTTTTCCTACACCAGTTGGTGAATCGCGCTCTATGTGTGAAACTTTGCCAGCTCGGAGATCTGCACAGGCTTCTCCTTATGTTCCTATGACAGATCATCGTCAACGGGACCAGTTTGAACTGATCAATGCAGTTCTTAAGTGGAACTATGACATGTTTGACATGTTTGATCAATTTGGAGCACCTGAGGAACTTTGTGAAATTCCACTACGAGCTGTGCCTGATAGGTTTGGATCATATGAAGAGTATTTTAACACTTTTTACCCATTACTGATGTTAAATCTGTTTGAACAGGTGAGCACTGTGTACGCTACAGATGCTGAAATTTAACTGATATTCTTAACCATTGGCACTTGCAATAAATGCTGTACCTGGCTGTACAAGTAAGATCATTTTGAGAAACTTTCAGACTGGCATGGTAAATTTTGAATCTCTGTTTCTGAAAGATAATTTCTGTGTGTTTCCACATTTGCTGAGGGTATGATTGGCATGCTTAGAAAAGCAAAGGGTGAAACAGATTTATGGGAATGATGTAGCCAGTAGAAATAGTTTTGATTTCCTATGGTGGAAAGCCAACACTGGTTGGAAGAAATTGTTCAATCTTTGTTCAGATTTATAATGGAGGCATCCTGTATAATAAGTAATTTGTCTCTCAAAGTTCTCAGAGTGAACTCAATCGCATACTGTTGTGTACGTGTACTAATTGCATGTTTTAATAAAGATATACAGTAGAACTTTACTATATAACCATAGGTGTGTGGTTGACAAATTGGGCTAAATTAAGTAGTTGTGAACTTCCAAAGGGTACAATGTAGGAATGTTATTTAAGATGTACTGATTCAGGTCAAAGAGAAGAGTCCCCAGAAAATTTTGCAGGTGCACAATAGTATCACTACTTTTTGTAAATGGTGCTTGTATTTGGAGCAACAGACAATCTGCTGGAGGAAATCAGCAGGTTGAGCAGCATCTATGTGAGGAAAGGAATTGTTGACACTCAAATCGAAATCCAGCAATGGAGTTGAAAATGGCCAACTTGAGGTGAGATGGCCAGTATAAAGGTGGGGGATAGGTGTGGGAGTGTTGAGACAGAAGTCCCAGTTAATTGTTGGACTGAGGAAGGGTGTAAGATAAGAGGCAATCTGGGCTAGGTAGGGGAGGGGGAGTAAGGATGGAGTTGAGAGATGGTGGCAGACAGAGAGAGGGGAAATGTATAGTGAGTGTGAGTTGGAGTTGGCGGCTGGAGGGAGATGAACATGAGTACAAAGGGCTACCAGTGCGAGATTCTCATAGAGGTGAAAATGAGATCCATTGGGGGAGAGGGAGATGGCAATTGGAACAGAACGATTACGGTGGGGGGACAGGGGGATGTTTGTTGGTAGTGGGGGTTGGGGAGCCTTTGGGTGAACTTTGTGTGTGTATGGTAGCGGGCAGATGGAGCTCCATGTTGAGGTGGGGGCATAGATGAGGGAAAGGAGACAGGAGGATCAGAGGAGATGCTTATTTTTGGATTTGGGCATTTGCCAGGCCATTTTATTTATTTTACAGACGTGTATTTCCATCAATCCTAATTGTTCTGTTACTTCACTAAATTTCACAGATTCAAGTCAACTTTACAGGTTATCAGTTCTATCTTAGTCATAGCATTTTATTTCATGCAGTTGATGTTGCTAAGTAGGGTTTGAGTACACCCATTCTCATACTCCTTGAGCCAACACAAAGGTGAATGTGGACCAGATGTCTGGCACTCACTAATCTCTGCATAGAACATCATCAGTGAGTCACCACCTGAGTCAGTGGTGGAGGTAGATACAATAGTGAAATTTAAGAGACGACTGGACAGGTATATGGAGGAAGTTAAGGTGGGGGGTTATACGGGAGGCAAGGTTTAATGGTCGGCACAACATTGTGGGCTGAAGGGCTTGTACTGTGCTGTACTGTTCTGTGTTCTGCATAAATTTGCTAAACTAACAGATAAACCACGGGAAAGTATATTATGAGGGCTACATATATATATATTTTTTAAAAAGATGTGATTTAATACCAAGTGACCCCATATTATATAATCTACTTCAGAAGTAAGTTTGCTTCAATTTCAAGATTTCAGTAGGCAATAAAATTTTCCTATACGTTCTCCAGACTTGCTGCATGGCTGTTTCCGTGGTAGGAGACAGTAGATGGATGGTCTTTGGATGAAGCCCATATTATACAAAGATTCTCAGAATGTTCAGAAATAAACCAAGCATCAGAGTTATATATCAGAAATGGTCCTCTCGCTGTGCTTATTTGAGTGCATACTGTAAAGTCTTTGTTAATGGCCTAGATAACTTGAAATAAGTGAACAGAGAAAACTAGCAACTAATAAAATCAGGAACTAATTAATATGTTTCTACTGCTTGGAGGGTAGGAGTAAGCTAATATGTTTTGTGTATTTATTCTGTTTTGTCATGGTACAGAATAATAGTTGGCAAATATGATTGGCAATAGAAATGTTTCTAACTGTAAATCTAAATAGCATTTCTTTTATATAGCTAGCTCAGAAATTGATGGAATACAAGCAGACAAATAAAATGATTCAAAACAAACTGATGCTGAAGAACTACTGCGTTGAGGGCAGAATAAATCGGGCTGAATTTCAAGGTGAGAACAAGATAAGCTTTATACATCCTCTACATCCCTAAAGTTGCTTAATATTAACATGAAGTTTTATGCAAAAATTAATGTTTCAGTGCATTTGAAGCCTGATTCCACAGCAGAGTAAATTGAGACTTCCTTTGTCTGAAATTGTTGAAATTTGACTTTGAATTTACGTTACCAATTTGTTGATAATTTGAGGTAAAACTGGTGGTGCACAGGCTCATTGTGCATTTGCTCTCCCCCACCCCGCCCCCACCCTCTGGTTCAGTGAGAATTTGATCTGTTTGCCGGCAATTTTGTTGTACAACTTGTTTGCTTCAAATTGTTCCTTGTTTTTGTAGCTATTATAATTAATCCAAAACTAAGATGATTTACGTATTGATTTTTTTTAACTGTAATTATCCTTTATCACATTTTTGCATTACTTATTTTAGTGCTACTAATTTTAGTTTCTGACTTAATCCTCCTGCAAGGCTGGGTTTCTGTTTAAATAAATTAACTTTGGTTGAAGTGCCTGGTAGACTGTACTTGAGCCCAATGGATTGGGTCTCCCTAAGGTCCCTCTGTTCATCAACATTCCTTAGCACCCTACAATTTGCTGTATATGTCCTGCCCCTATTTGACTTCCCTGCTTTCTTTCAGCTGACATAATTCAGATTGAGGATGATTTGGGTTAAGATCCCAGCTACTAGAAAGACTCATTCTCCTGCTTAAGGTGCTTAGGCTGAGGGTAAGGGCAACATAGCAAATGTGTACATTTGAAGGTGAGTTTATTACTGGTAATTCAGATGCTGTGAATCCTGGGCATGACAGCCATTGAGATTTCAATTTCAACCTTTTTGTAAAGAAAATAGCAAAATTGTTCTTGATCTGTGGGCACTATATTTGTGTTCAGTACTTTGTTCACCACTAGTCAACCAATTTTTTATGTTAACTCAGCTTTCCTACGGGGCTTTGAACTTGAGAAACAATTATACCCAAAGGAAGATGATGTTGTTTTCCTCTGGCTGCCCCAACGTTACAGCTACTACATGCAAGAGGAAACCGAGATGAAGGAAATGCTAATTCCACATATAGCACACGTCCATAGAACATCACGTTTCTCTGGTGAGATCAAAAGGTGTACAATGAATGCTTTGTGTCGGAAATTAAATATTTCGTAATTCGAAACAGAAATCTTTTGAAGAATTTTAAGTCCCTTGAATGTCATGTGCTAACAAGCTAAAATAAAATATTCCACTGGATGTCATAGACTTGTTCGCCATAGAATCAGGCCCTTCAGCCCTCCATGTTCATGCTAATCATTTTGTCCATCTCATTTGCCTGCATTACAGCCCATGTCCTTGCTTTGCCTATTTAAATACAGATTTATGATGGTTCATGCTTTCTTTTAGTTTGTCATCTGGCAGCATGAGACCACTTTATTCATTACTTTAAATGACCATCCACCTAGATCTTTTTCTTCAAGATGAGTTTGAAGGATTAAGATTCTACAGCAGCACCCAAAGGGAAATCTAAATAATATGCTGGACAGTCATATAGTATCAACATTGGGTGCTGTAACACATGCCTAGGAAGGTGGAATTAAATTACTAACTTTCTTCCTGATTTCCTCCTTGAACAGGGCGAGATTCCCAGACAACGCTTCACCTTTCAATCCGCACTCGAGGAAATGTTAGTGCTGTAGAGAACCAGCCAGTGAGGTGTGATGTAATTGGTTCCATGGTGACAACCATACGGCAGTTCAAAGGATTGCTCTTTCTAGCCAAGTCTCCTCTGAGAGGGCCAATTATTTTGCCCCATTCCAATTTCTTTTTTGAGCAAGACATCATGGACAGTACAAAGTGGAGTAATGCTGTAAGGAATATTGTTATATATTATACTTTGCACAATATTACTAAGCACAATTATGAATTGTAACCATGCTAATTCTTCGCAGCTTTATTCTTGTGGGTTTACTTTTGTAATGTTGGGTGAATTGCACAGGTTAAATCTGCATAAAACTCGCTAAACCTATAACCCTGTCTGAAAGCTGAAATTTGAATTGTTCTTGTTCCATAAAGACATCTATTCAATGAAAATGACAAAAATCGCAGTTTCAGAAATTGTTCATGCAATATTTATTTTTAAATAGAAGCAGAAAATAACTTCAATGCATTTGTAAAATGAGGTTTACAAGTGGAAAATATAAAACGTAGAAGCAGAATTAGGCCATCGAGTCTGCTCTGTAATTCTATCAAGGCTGATTTATAATCTCCCTCAACCCCATTCTTCTCCCTTCTACCCATAACCTCTGACACCCTTATTAATCAAGAACATATCAACATCTGCTTTAAACGTGCTCAATAACTTGGCCTCCACAACTATCCATGGCAATAGACTCCACAAGTTCAGCTTCCTCTGACTAAAGAAATCATTATGAATGGATGGAACTGAGCACTGTGATCGGGCACAAAGGGGCAGGATTGATGACAAGTTGTCCACCAGCCTCTGGCCTTTGATGTGATGCTGGACCACGGATCACTTTGTTTATGAGAAATTAACAGCTCTTTTCTCTTATTCTTTTGGCTGTGCTGCTCAAACTGCATCTGGTTTGGTTAAAATAAAAATGCAGTATTTAAGAATAGAGAAGCTTTTATTGAAAATGCACATTTTCAAGTGGTTTATAAGAATGCACATTTTTAATAAAGATGAATGCAAACTATGAATAAGAACATTTTAAAGCTACTTTTGTTCTTGTAAAGTGAAATTTCTAGTTCAGTTTAGTATGTTCAATATTTTGCTTGGGTCAGTTGCTCCTAAAATTTTCATATAACAATGAGAAAGTTGGATTATATTTCATTATATTTGACTTTGAGTTTCAGTTGAATGGATTTGAAGACACTATAGAAGAGACATTTTTTAATGGAGCTAAATTAGACAATAACTAAAGTTGTTTACTTACAAATGATTTGCTGAGTGTATTCTGCACAAACAGCATTAACATCTCCCTTCTCTGCATGGCTGCCTGAAAAATGGATGTCACCATTCCTTAAGTTTATAAGGCCAAAGGTAAATATACACTCAGTGACCATTTTATTCGGCACACCTGTACACTTGCTCATTAATGCAACTATCTAATCAGCTAATCATGTGGCAGCAACTCAATCCATTAAAGCATGCAGACATGCTCAAGGGGTTCAGTTGTTGATTAGACCAAAAATCGGAAAAGGGAAGAAATGTGATCTAAGTGACTTTGACCTGGAATGATTGTTGGTGCCAGACAAGGTGGTTTCGGAACCTCAGAAACTGCTGATCTCCTGCGATTTTCATGCACAACAGTCTCTAGAGTTTACAGAGAATGGCACAAAAAAATCCAATGAGTGGCAGTCTGTGGGCGAAAGCACTTTGTTAATGAGAGAGGTCAGAGGAGAATGGTTCAAGCTGACAGGAAGGTGGCAGTAACTCAAATAGCCACACGTTACAACAGTGGTGTATAGAAGAGCATCTCTGAACACATGACACATTAGACCTTGACCTGGATGGCCTGTTGCAGTAGAAGACCACATTGGGTGCCACTTCTATACCTAATAAAATGGCCACTGACTGTATAGCATGATAAATTGTGATTTTAATGGTTTTTTTCCTTAAGTCTGACTAATCACTATTTTACTGTTACCTTTTCCGATACAGAATGATTACAATGTGGATCAGCAGAAAGCAATTAACATAGCAACATCAATGGTTAAACAACCAAGAATTCCCAGAGTTTGTTTCATTCAAGGACCACCCGGAACAGGAAAATCAAAAACCATTGTTGGGCTCCTGCATCGTTTGCTTGAAGAGGTACCAGTATTTCTAATAAAATGTGACTTTGTAATTCTGAACCAAAAGTTTTTTTAAAAATTCAACAGCAACAAATCAATAGTTTGATCTGAACGATGCTGTACATGATACTGGTTTTAAATATTCTAACACTTTCCTGATTTGTGCCTTGTAAATGATAGAAAACATTTGGGAAGTGGGGTGTGAGTTACACTATACATATCCAGATACTGTATTGAAGTTGTAGTCCCAGTCTTTCTATGGAAGGTTCAATTCAGTTTCTGGTCATTGGTATCGCTCAGGAAATTGATCACTGTTTTGGAGGTGAGTTTGTCTTGTATGGCATTCCAAGGCATTTGTATAGCTCAAATATAACTTATCACTTAGCCCTAGAGTGAATTTTGACATGTTATGAATGGATCCAAACAATATCCAACTCTTATCATCGGAAGCTTATTGATAAAGGAACTTAGGATGTTAGAGCTTAGAATCCTACCCTGAAACACATTGCCACCATTATTCTGGGACTAAGATGGCTGGCTGACAACAAGCACAAATATCTTCAGATGTAAGTCCCATCATTGGTAAGCATTCTGTCTGCTCCCCATGGACTTCAGTTTTACTAGGACCCCATCATGCCAAAAATAGTGAAATCATGTCTTATCATGATGGACAGTCAAGCTGTGACTTTGACTTCAATCATCTTTGGATCAAGGGTGTAATGAGGTCTAGCTGTTTATTGGCAGGTTATTGTTATCAATGCCTATTGATATCAATGACATCTTCTATCACTTTGTAGAAGGATAAACTATTGGTACTTAGTTGGATTAGAGTTTCCTCAACAGAATGCAAGTTGTTTTTTTTATGATGTCAGTGTTGTAGCTAATTGCTGGAACAGATTGTTTGGAGCACACACCATTCAAAACAATAAGCAAGTAATATTTTGGGTTCCCAAGTTTCAGCTGTATCCAGGGTGATGTGATTTTTCTTGACCTGTGGAATGAATTGAATTGAATTGACTGAAGATTAGGGTGGATCCTTCAGGAGGAGGCTTAAGTGAAGCAGCTGGGCACTAAAGGCTGTAGATGATTGCATAGTATGTGCTCTGCTCTGTTTGAGGTTGTGAATGTCATGGAGCCAGCTCCATTAATGAGCTAGTGATTAACTATCACTATCAAATGGCATGACTCTTGAGTACCAGGAAGATCTGCGTAGCATGCATGTGGCCTCATGTAACAGCACTTCATTTCTGGATAGACCTGGTGCAGGTTCTGGGGTGCTGTCCTTCTTTCATTGACCTTAATGGTAATGTGAGATGTATATCTTGTCATGGGATTTCAAGCATTGATAGAGTCCATCTGCTGCTAATGCTGCATAATACGTTGTAGGATGCCTAATTCTGAGTAGTTAGTTTTCCCTGAATCTTGTCTTATTTGCTGTGCAGAGTGTAATCTCTGTGATGACATGAAGTTGTCAAGAATTCTGCAGTGGTCACTCATATCACTGCTTTCATGGACAGATGTACCTTTGGCGGGTCACATAGGTTTAATCATGTTCTGTCTGTCACAAACCCAGTCCAGCAGTTACATCCTTAGGACTCTGCCAGGCTATTTATTTGTGTGATTGCTTTTCATTGCAGCATATTCTGCTATTCTACACTACACGCTCTCCATGTTTCTTCCAAATGATGTCTGTCTTCTGTTGACCTCTGTTGTTTGTGTGATCTATAAATGACCTGGATGAAAATATAGATGAGTGGATTAGTAAGTTTACAGATGACAAGAAGATTGATGGAATTGTGAACAGTGTTGAACACTGCCAAATGATACAGTGAGATATATAGTTCAGTTGTGGATATGGTGGGGGGGGAGGGGGGGGAATGACAGATGGAGTATAATCTGGCCAAATGTGAAGTGTTGCAACTTGGGAGATCAAACATAATGAGACCATACATGTTAATTACAAGACTTTAACAGAGTTGATAAGCAGAGGAATCTTGGGGACCAAATCCATGGCTCTTTAAAAATGGTAAAAAAAAACAGAGAGCATGCTTGCCTTCAGTAGTTGAGAAATTGAGTTCAAGAGTTGGAAAGTTATATTGCAGTTTTAAAGAAAACTAGTTAGACCGTATTTGGAGTATTACGTGCAGTTTTGGTCACCCCATTATAGGAAAGTTATTGAGGATTTGAAGAGGGTATAGAAGAGGTTTACTGGAATGCTGCCTGGATTAGAGGGCATGTGCTATAAGTAGAGTTTGGACAAACTTGGATTGTTATTTTTCTGGAGCCTCAGAAACTGAGGAGACATCTGATGGAGGTTTATAAGATTATGAGAGGTATAGATAGAGCATATTGCCATTATCTTACTTCCAGGACTGAAATGTCAAATACCAGAAGGCATGCATTTAAGGTGAGAGGTGGTAAGTTCAATGGAGATTTGTGGGGCAATTTTGTTTTAGAGCGATGGATGTCTGGAATGTGCTGATAGCAGCTTCAAGAGGTTCTTAAATAGGCACATTAATGTTCAGGATATGGATATTGTGTAGGTTGAAGGGCTGGATTTAGTTGAGCATTTGATTACTAATTTAATTGGTTTGGCACAACATTGTGGGCAGAAGAGCCTTTTTCTGTGCTCTACTGTCCTATGAGGAATATCATCTCATCAACTGAGTGAGGATAGCAGGTTGTATTCTGGATTTTTTTGCCCATGTTTGACCTCATGTTTTGAGATATTGTAGGGTTCTGGTTTAAACTTCCAGGGCCATTCCTTGGAGAGAGCTTACAGAATTAGCCCCTTCTGATCGTATGTCTTTGCTACTGTTTCAGTGAGCAACATAGAAGACCTCCACAAAATAAATACAGCAATCTTTACAATAACTTGTAGAAAATGTTGCTTTTGTCTCAGTATCCCATTCTTTTCATATGTCCCTTGACTATTGTTTGTGGCATTTTCCTAATTCTAATACAGTTTGAGAGGAGGACTTCCCTAATTATGCTGTGGTTGTGCCTGCATCTAGTGTTTAGGTTAATGTCAGATGAGTCACCCAGGTTTATTCTAAACCTACTTTGTCCTACCCAAACAAGTAACATGCTGGATCATTTCGGAATTAGTTCTCATACTACTTTATCCATTCCAAACCTAGGATCAAGAGAATGATAAACCATCTTACACTGGGAACACAAGAGCTAAACATGCCAGGATTCTTGTATGTGCTCCATCGAATGCAGCCATTGATGACCTCATGAAAAAAATCATTACTGACTTTAAGTGGAAACGCAAAAATAAGAATAATTGCTTGGGTATACTATTTTCTCTTTTTTAAATTTAATTTGTAGCTCTTAATCTCCAAACTCCTTAAACATTTGAAAATGATCAAAACATTGAATTAAACTTAAATATGTTGCTGTCAGTGAAGCTACTAATATTTATGTGTGGCATTTACACCAGTTACAAGGTAGTGAATCCTGTGACTCACCATTGAGCAGTGTCATGGGAAGTAACCTTTCCTCCTCTCTGGTGCATGCATTTGTTCTTTATTTCTTTCTCCGAAGACATAACTAATGTAAAAATTAATTCTGCACAGAGGTAAATATTAAATCAAGTTTCAGATCAATAGAATAACTGATTCTAACTCATTTAATTATTTGGAACTATTTATTTTAAAGCCTGATTATGTTAAAGGCAAGTAACCCCTTTAAGAAAGTCTTGGAGCTCTGCTTATGATTTGTGTGCTTGGTATAACGTAATTCATCAAATTACTGCTTTCAAATTACTAATCATTCAATAATAATTCTCTTCAGGAAATTGTGGAGATGTGAATTTGTTAAGACTAGGCACTGAGAAAGCTATCTCAGCTGATGTCATGGGATTCAGCTTGGATTATCAAGTAAATCGTAAAATGAGTAAGTATTTTCTATCCAAAATTAAAAAGAGGCCTAATAGTTGAGAGTTATTATTAAGTTTTATACAGGTGTCCCCCGCTTTTCGAACGTTGGCTTTATGAAACCTCGCTGTTATGAAAGGCCTACATTAGTTCTCTGTTTTCGCTAACAGAAGGTGTTTTCACTGTTACGAAAAGAGGCAGCGCGTGGGGAAAAAAAGCAGCACACAAAAAAAGCAGCGTGCGCCCCAAGCAGCCGCTCTCCCCCGGATTCGGAACTGCATTCTAGCCGGCATTGCTTAAACACGTGCCTGTGAGCAGCCATTAGCAAGATGAGTTCTAAGTTATCGGAAAAGCCTGAAAGAACTTGTAAGGGTGTTACACTTAGCATAAAACTAGACATAATTAAGCGTTTCGATTGTGGTGAACGAAGTAAGGACAAAGTGAGTTTGGCTTTTGGAAGTTGACGAAGATGATGTTGAAGAGGTTTTGGCATCGCATGGCCAAGAACTGATAGATCAAGACCTGATGCAATTGGAAGAGGAAAGGATAACAATCAAAACTGAATGCAGTAGCAAACAGACCGAAAGTGAAGTTGTCCAGGAACTGAATGTGAAGCAACTGCGTGAGATTTTCACTGCAATAATTGCAGAGAAAGGGTACGTCGGTTTAGGGCATATTTGCAGGATGGTTTGAGTCCTTACAAAGAAGTGTATGATAGAAAAATGTGCGAGGCTAAGCAGTCAAGCATACTGTCGTCTCTCAAGCCTTTCACATCAGCCACAGCAGATGACGAACCTCGACCTTCGACATTGAGAAAGGCAGACATAGAAGAAGATGACCTGCCTGCCCTGATGGAAACAGACGACGAGATGACACCCCAGTGTCCCACCACCCCAACCCCTGGGGCCGCGGACAGATACCGATTTGCGGAGAATGCTGCGGTAGCTGGGACGCACCCAACACATCTTTAAGAAAAAGCTGAAATAAACAAGCTAATTAATTAGGTGCCACCCGGCACATAAATGTCAGCCCAGGTCAGAGGCGATAGGCAATTGCCGATTGCCAGGCGGCACCTAATTAATTAGCTTGTTTATTTTGGCTTTTTCCTTAAAGATGTGCTGGGTGCCTCCCGGCCACCGCTGCATTCTCCGCGAATCGGTATCGGTTTGCTGCCCGGAGGGTGGGGGCCACTGCACCACCCCAACCTCCGACGACTCAGCCTAACACACCATCATCAGCGAGCTCGATGTCTTCCCGATTCCCGTAAGTGATACTACACTGACATACATTATTTCTACTTTATATAGGCTATGTATTTTTATGTGTTATTTGGTATGATTTGGCAGCTTCATAGCTTAAAGGTTATTGGAGAGAGTGTTTTTGCCGAGAGCGCTTGCGTGAGATTTTTGCTACGGAGAACAGTGCGGCAATGATTGTAGAAAAGTATGTCTACTTTATATAGGCTGTGTATTTATCATATCATTCCTGCTTTTACTATATGTTACTGTTATTTTAGGTTTTATGTGTTATTTGGCATGATTTGGTAGGTTATTTTTGGGTCTGCGAACGCTCACAAATTTTTCCCATATAAATAAATGGTAATTGCTTCTTCGCTTTACATCCTGGCGGCTTACAAACCGGTTCATAGGAATGCTCCACCTTCAGATGGCGGGGGAAACCTGTATCATATAGCAAATATAATGCTGAAAAGTATGAGATCAGATCAATAAGTATTTAGAAATTATTTTATGAGAAGGTGGTTCAAGTTAAACCATAGAAATTTTTTTCTACTATAGAAGAGAGGAAGGAAAATACTTGTGTACCTTTATTTTCTATTGAATGAACTGGGCATGAAAGAGAATTGTACTTGAGTGCAATGTGTGGTATTAGTTTTGATCACTCTCAATTCTTGAGTAATTTCTAATTCAGTGTAATCCTAAATCTTAACTCCATCATGATGTATTCTGCAATGCACCAGGTTTATATGTCTGTGATCTGACAAGACATTATTTTGCATATTTTTAGCATCGATCACTTATTTTTGTAAGGTGTATAGTACATGAATTTAAACACTTTTAAATCATGAGTACTGATTGTCTGTTCTAAAATGGTTGCATATGGTTTTATGTGCAGAGAAGGACCAAACTGATGCTGATCAGATTCAAAGAGAAAAGGATTCGTTGGATAAGAAACTGGATGAACTGGGGAAGGAATGTGCGATCATCAAAAAAGACAGCAAGCAGGTAAGTTTTTGTATATTTTACTCCTCCCATTGGGCATTAATCGCAAGGTAATACTGCCTGAAAAGCTAATTTAGTCAAGAGTTCAAAGTAAACTTATTATCAAAGTACAGATATGTCACCATATACAACCCTGAGATTTATTTTCTTGTGGGCATACTAAATAAATATATAATATAATTGCCATAATAGAATCAGTGAAAGAGTGCACCAACTTGGCATTTAACCAGTGTGCAAAAGACAAATGTGCAAATTCAAAAAGAAAGTTATAATAATAAATATGCAATAAATGCTGAGAACATGAGATGAAGAGTTCTTGAAAGTGAGTCCATAGGTTGTGAGAACATTTAATATTTGGGCAAGTGGAGTTATTCCCTTTGGTTGGGAAGTAATAACTGTTCTTGAACCTGGTGGTGTGAGTCCTGAGGTTTCTGTATCTTCCTGATGGCAACAGTGATACCTGGATGATGGGGGTCCCCTGATGTTGGATGCCATTTTCCTGTGACAACAACACTTCGTGTAGGTGTGCTCAATGGTGGGGAGGGCTTTATCATAATAGACTGGGTTGTATCTACTACTTTTTGTAGGATATTTCTGTTTAAGGGCATTGATGTTTCTATACCAGGTCATGATAGAAGTTTGTCAAAAATTTAAATATGTTACGTTGGATTTTCACAAACACCTAAGGAAGTAGAGGTGGTGGTGTGCTTTCTTTGTAATTGTACTTGCATGCTGGGCCCAGGACAGGTCCTCTGAAATAATAACGCTGAGGAGTTTAAAGTTGCTGACCCTATCCACTCTGATCCTCCCATGAGGACTGGCTTGTGAACCTCAGATTTCCTCCTCCTGAAGGCAATAATCAATATATATATGGCAGAATATACGGTACAGAAGTGGTTAATATATTGTATCCTGGGATGATAGATTATGCCTAAGAGTTAGCTGCTTTCTGAACAACTGCAGTGAACCACTGTTGTGTTAAAATTATTTTAAACAAAATCTGGAAATAATGACAGAAGCATACAGTGATTATTGGGCTTGCAATGGAATTTAAATTTTTAGGTTAGATAGTATCCACTTGGGTGAATGGACAAAAATATTTTCCTTCCAACTTTGTGCCACATCTCACTTGAAAGTTGTTCCTGAAAAGTTCTTGAACTGAGATAGGATACTTTAACAGTCATCCACTCTATAATTTTCTAATGTAACTACATTTAGTGCTTAAATATAAGATTCTGCAGATGCTGGAAATTCAAAGCAGCACACACAAAATGCTGGAGGAGCTCAGCAGGTAAGGCAGCATCTTTGGAATAAACGGGTGACATTTCAGGCTGATGGAATAAACGGGTGACATTTCAGGCTGATGGCCTTCATAGGAACCAGGTGCATCTCAGCTCGAAACGTCAACTTTCTGACTTGCTGAATTTCTCCAGCATTTTGTTTGTGTCACTCTGTAGTTATGTACAGTATTTGCTTTTGTTCCATTTAGGTTACACCTTTGTTTTTCTCTTTTACCATTTTCATCAGCTCCAAATTTAGCACGTGGGTTTTCAAGTCTAGGTGGCTAAATGTGGCAGATCATGAATTCTCTATTGTTTCTTATCAGTAGTATTAGTGGATTTCTTAGCAGTTAAAACTTAACAATTTGGAGGGATAAGTTTATAGCTATAATTTCACCCTATAATTTTGATTTTCTAGAAAGAAAGATACTAATACCCTACTGAGTATATCACCAATACAAAAGATATACAATGAAGTCTGAGGTCTCGGACAGGGCAGCAGATGGGAAGGCTTATTTGTAGCTTAAAAGATTAAAGAGGCAGAGGTTTAGGGATGCAGTTCAAAACTTGAGGCATGACAATGGTGAAACAATCAAATTAGCGTAGTGTAAGAAAACTGTGAGCGGAGCACAAAGTGTATTGTTGGGTGAGAGGAAGATCCAGATGATTGAGAGCGTGGTAGAGTTGGAAAAAAATTAAAAATTTTGAAGTCAAGTTGTTAGATCACCTGATAATTGATTTTTTTTGTGAGATCTCCATTAACATTGAAATCCTTGCTTTATCATTTTCCCATACTTTAGCATCTTTTTACAGTCCACAGCTGTATTAAGGTATTGTTGAAGCAAAGTTATCAACTATTGGGGATCCTGAGTTTCTAATTTGGACAATAGAGTTAAGTTTGTGAGTCATCTGTGGAATAGGGGAAGGAATTACTTTAGATCATCAAAGTAGTAAATACATACCATCAAAGAATATTTTTTACTGTAAAGGCATTAGTGTGTGCAGCTTGATGTTATATCATTTAGAAACCAAAATTTTCTTTCCTAGATTGAACTGGCAATTCAAAAGAGGAGAAATTTGGAGAGTAAGAGGGCGGAACTTGGACGCAAGCTAAAAGAGGCAAGAGCTGAATGAATTTTTAAGTCCATTTTAGCATGTACTATCAATAAGGACAATCCATGTTGTCCATTTACTAAACATTTCAAATGAAGTGAATACCATTTTTAATTTTCAATAATTATTATATAGGCCTATCTTGTAATAATTAGCTTAAGTATCAGCAAAACTTAAACACAATTTATAACTTGAGCTTCAGAATTCACATTGGCTGCTTATTAACTTATCATATTCAAAACTATTTACCATATAAAAATTTATTTTAAGAGCAAGTAAACTCAAAGAACATGTCAAGACATAAAGCAGTCAACCAAACGCTTTAGTTTCAGAAGTAGGTTATTGTATTACAGAATGAATTACTCACTGTGTTCTTTACAGGTTCATGGTCGAACACAGGACATCCAGCTAAAAATTATTCTGGAATCACACATCATCTGCTGTACTTTGAGTACCAGTGGCAGTACACTTTTGGAAATGTCTTTCCGAAAATTGGGTTATGAACCATTTAGCTGTGTTGTTGTAGATGAGGTGAGTGGAAATTAATTTTGCAACGGTAGTCATCTTGTGAAATGTTCAGGCTGAAACAAAAAAAAATCATGTTTGAAATTACGGTAAGGTTTTTTTGCATCATTGTTAGCTATAATGGATTTTATTATACAAGAATCTACAGGCAGGTTTTAGTTCATTCTTTATTTTTGGGTGTTGCCTTCCCCAGTTGCTCCTGACAAAGTGGAGTTGAGCCTCCAGTGTAAGTGAGGTGAAAATATTCATAATATAATTAGGTGGGGTGCTCTAGCACTTTCACTCAGAAATTATTACGATTAGACTTACACCTAAAAATCATGGTTAAACTTTCCCTTGTCAGATCAATATCAATTTTAAAGTTCAAACTAAAGTAATTATAAAAGTATATTCATGTCTCCATATACAACCCTGAGATTCCTTTTCTTGCGGGCAATCATAATAAATACAAGAAACACAAAATCAATGAAAGACCACACCCAACAGGGTGGAGGACACCAATATGCAAAACAAAACAACAAATTGGGCAAGTAAAGTTCAAAGTAAATTTTATTATCAAAGTACATATATATCCGACCATAACAACTCTGGGCATACTCAATAAGTCTATAGAATAATAACCATAACAGAATCAACAAAAGACCACCCAACTAAGGCATTCACCCAGAGTGCAGAAGACAACATACTGTGCAAATACAAAAAGAAGAATTAATAAGAAACAAATAAGCAATAAATATTGAGAATGTAAGATGAAGAATCCTTGAAAGCGAGTCCAGTTCAGTGGGAAAAGTTCAGTAATGGGGTGAGTGAAGTTGAGTCAAGTTATTCTCTCTGTTCAAGAGCCTGATGGTTGAGAGATAATAACTGTTCCTGAACCTGGTGGCTTAGGTCCTGAAGCTCCTGTACCTTCTCCCTGATGGCAGCAGCGAGAAGAACGCATGGCTCGGGTGGTGAGGGGTCCTTGATAATGGATGCTGCTTTTCTGTGATGCGCTGATTGGTAGGAAGGGCTTTACCCGTGATGGACGGGGCCGAATCCACTATATTTTGTTGACTTTTCTATTCAAGGGCATTGGTGTTTCCATACCAGGCCATGATACCATCAGTCAACATACTCTCCACCACGCGTCTATAGAAGTTATTCAAAGTTTTTGACAATATGCTGAATTTGCGCAAACTTCTAAGAAAATAGAGGTACTGTTGTGCTTTCTTCATAATAGTACAATGTGTTGGCTCATGGACCTCTGGTTTCCTTCTCCTGAACTCAATAAACAGCTTCTTTGTCTTGCTGACATTGAGGGGTTGTTGCTGGGAACCACGCAGCTAGATTTTCAGTCTCCGTCCTGAATGCTGATTTGTCACCACCCTTAATTCAGCCAATGACAATGGTGCCGTTGGCAAATTTAAATATGGTATTGGAGCTGTGCTTAGCCTCACAGTCATAAGTATAAAGTGATTAGAGCAGTAGACCTGGCATGCTGAGCTCCTCCAGCATTTTGTGTGTGTTGCTGGATTTCCAGCATCTGCAGATTTTCTTGTGTTTATGATAATGAGCCTAAACTACTCCTGTTCTTTCCAGGCTGGGCAGGCATGTGAAACTGAAATACTGATTCCATTGATGTACCGTTGTCCCAAACTAATCCTAGTAGGTGACCCAGAGCAACTGCCCCCAACTATTATCTCCATGGTAAGAATAACATTTAGAAGACGACTAAGTTTCTTGTGCTGGGAACTGTTGAACAATTTTGTTTATCATTCAGTCATTTTGTAACTTGGACAAAGACTGCAGGGTCCCATTCTAGTTCAATTTCTTTCTCCAATCACCTTGGTTACTAAATTTCTTTTCACACCAGTTCCTCTCTTGTCAATGCCCTTCTCCAGGTTTTTGGCATATTGGCCAGTATGTGGTTATGCACTAATTACAGTTATGGCACATGCGTAACTTACTCTGAAGCAGTGTTTATTGCTTCCATGGATTTTCTCTCACTGATAAGAACTTACTTGTCCCTTCCCCCCTCTCCCCCCCTCTCCCCCCCTCTCCCCCCCTCTCCCCCCCTCTCCCCCCCTCTCCCCCCCTCTCCCCCCCTCTCCCCCCCTCTCCCCCCCTCTCCCCCCTCTCCCCCCTCCCCCCCTCTCCCCCCTCCCCCCCCTCTCCCCCCTCCCCCCTCCCCCCTCCCCCCTCCCCCCTCCCCCCTCCCCCCTCTCCCCCCCCTCCCCCCTCCCCCCCCTCTCCCCCCTCTCCCCCCTCTCCCCCCTCTCTCTCTCTCCCCCACTCTCTCTCTTCCTCCCTTCCTCTACACCTTCCCCGCTGCAATCATGTCTTTCTTATAGCATGATGACTAGAACTGCACACAATATTGCAGTTGTGGTCTAACCATTGTTTTATAGTGTTGTACCAAGGTTTTCCATCTTGTATTATCTATGATCGTTGAAGCTCTTTCCACCTTCCAGGCAAATTTAGCACATAGTAGTCTTCACAGACTAGATTTATGGGCTGTTAAGATGTTTTCAAACATGTCATGGGCAATTTTGTCTAAGCAAATGTATCAGCTGCCATTTTGAATCCAGACTTGCTTTTCATAAAGTTCAACATTCCAATTCTATACTAAGTATGCACAGGACAAAGACATACCTGAGTGGATTCACCAATAAGCAAGTTCCAGCCATTATATAGTTACAATACAGATGTGATACTAAAATTAAAACCATTGTTCAAGATTTCCCATATTTATGTTTATTTATCCTAATATGTTTACAAAGAAACCATATTTCTTTGTGTTGTTTACTTAAAGTCCTTGTCCTCCTGCACGTATTGGAAGTAGTTGGGGGGGAAAAATTAATGCCTCTTTCTTTTTATAGAAAGCAAAGGAGTTAGGCTATGGTCGATCAATGATGTGCCGGTTACAAAGGTGTCTGCAAGATGAAGTGAATCAAAGCAGTTTTGGACATGGCTCACCCCTGTTGCTGCTGACCCAGTACAGGATGCATCCTGACATTTGCCTGTTTCCCTCCAAATACATATATGGAAACATGTTGAGAACTGATGAGTAAGGGAGTATTAATACTTGTGCAGGTTTCTCAAGAATTATCTATATCTATCTGGTGTTTTTGCTGTTTTCTTTTACACTCAGTGCCGTCTTTCAACTGGATGTCAGCTTGAAAAGTGTTGACAAATCCAATAATAATACAAGACTTAAGAAAAAAAGTAGAGCTACAGCAAATCACATTCCTAAAGGCTTGTTAATTTAGTATTTATTTTAATACTTTTAAAATAAATCCTAAATTAACAAGCCTTTAGGAATTTGGCTTGCTGCAGTTTTACTTTTATGAAGTCTAGTTTTTAAAAAAATTTCATATTAAACCTTAATGTAGGAATTTTGAAAATTATTCTTCCAAGTAGAAAATTTGTGTGTTGTACTATATTTTTCTGGAGAGTTCAGTGTGAATGCTGTTTTTCGAAGTAGTCTCTATTTAAAAGTATTTTTTCTCTCCTAAATTTGAATAATTTAACATAATACATAGTTATCATTAATGTGACTTATTTGTGTACATTTATATTAATGCAAATAAGCTTCCTCATGGATGAACTATTCACCTGCCTACATGACTTAAAATAAAAGTCATACTATAGACAAACTGCTGAGGAGCTCTATGGAGGCAGAGTGAAGTGTTGGATCAAGACCCTGCATCAGGTCTGAGAGTGTGGAGGGGAGATAGCATTATAGAGAGGAAGAGGGGTGACACAGGAGCTGACAGACAGTAGGTGGAACTAGGTAACGAGGGGGATGATGGACAAGTGGAGTTGGGGAGGTAGATTCGGATGCCAGTAGTTGATGTGGAGATAATAAAGGACTGCGAGTTAAGGAAGGTGATATGTGGAACCAGATAAAGGATTCCTTTCTTGCTTAGTTTCCTTTATCTTCCCTATCTCAGATTCCATATCCTGCACCTTTTGTTGTGTCCCCCTTTCCCCCTGCCTAACTCTATCTGCGTATCATTCCCCTCCTCACCTTAAGGCTTCTGCCTTCCCTTCCTCCCTCACCTCTTTACACAGGCTCTCTGTCCTCTATGCTGTCAGTCCTGATGTAGAATATCGTCCCAAAGAATAGACTATCCTTCTGCCTCCACAGATGCTGCCTGACCCACTGAGTTCCTCTAGCAGTTTGCTTCTTGCTGCAGCTTCCAGCATCTTCAGGCTCCTATGGCTTTTGTGCATCAGAGAAGTTGTTCAGGCTTCAGAACGCTGTTGTCTCAATTTAATCTATACAGACTGTTAAGCTATGAACACATGGATATTTAATGTAGTGCCACTCTTCTTTTGTAATTCTGAATGCCAAAGAATGCAATGCTCTAATTTCAAAATGAATCTTTTAATGATGTTTTGAAATGTAATTTTAATGGCTTTTGGTATACATAAGAAATTAATGTGACTATTTCTGATCTTCATCCTCTCACTCCTGTGTTTTTCAGAAATGTAGAGGTGGAGCGGTGTCGGCTCAGCTGGCCTTTCCAGCCGTATATGTTATTTGATGTGACAGATGGATATGAACGCAGGGATAAAGAGTATGTTCTATACCTTACTGTTTCCCCTTTATGTCTTATTTTGTATTCATGTGCATGACAGAGTGACTGCTAGAAATGAGATAGATAGGAGCTGTACTTTCTGCTTTTGTGGATTTTCTTGTTTTTACTTATAATAAGCAGTATACACTCAATGGATACTCTTATTAGGTACCTCCTTTAACCTAATGAAGTGACCACTGAGTGTATGTTTCTGGTTTTCTGCTGTTGTAGCACATTCAGTTTGAGGTTTGACATTCTGTGCATTCAGAGATGTTTTTCTGCATACCACTATTGTAACGCGTGGTCATATTAGCTACTGTCGCCTTCCTGTCAGCTTGAACCAGTCTAGCCATTTTCCTCTGACCTCCCTCATTAACAAGATGTTTTTGCCCACAGGGCTGCCGCTCTCTGGATTTTTTTTTTTCTTTCTCTGGCACCAATAATCATTCAATGGTCAAAGTCACTTAGAACACATTTCTTCCCCATTCGGATATTTCGTCCGAACAGCTGAACCTCTTGACCACATCTGCATGATTTTACGCAATGAGTTGCTGCCACATGATTGGCTGATTTCATATTTGCATTATTGAGCAGGATTACAGTGGCCACTGAGTGTATAGAAGGTTTTATTTTAGCAGCTATCAAGAAGACATTCCTTACTGCTCAAGAGAGTAGAAGTGAATGTAATAAACGTTCTGCCACTTGAGATTAATTCAGCTACTTAAGGGCTTTGCGGTCTCATCATTCACAGTCAGATAAAGATAATGTATTGCCTTTTGAGTTTGGTGCTTAAACTACGACAAGATATTAGATTAGATTATGAGGACACTCAGTCCTCGTTTATTGTCATTTAGAAATGCATTCATTAAAAAATGATACAATGTTCCTCCTGTATGATATCACAGAAACACAAGACAGACCAAGACTAAAACTGACAAAAACCACATAATTATAACGTACAGTTACAACAGTGCAAAGCAATACCGTAATTTGATAAGAGCAGACCATGGGCACAGTAAGAAAAAAAGTCTCAAAGTCCCGATAGCCCCAACATCTCACGCAGATGGTAGAAGGAAGAAACTCTCCCTGCCATGAGCTTCCAGCGCCACAAACTTGCAGATGCCACACCCTGGAAGCACCCGACCACAGTCCAACTCTGAGTCCGTCCGAAAACTTCAAGCCTCCAACACTGAGCACCACCTCTGCCGAGTGCTTCGACCCCAGCCCCGGCCACCAAGCAACAGGCAAAACCAAGGCTTCGGGGCCTTTCCATCTGGAGATTTCGGATTACACAGTAGCAGCGGCAGCGAAGCAGGCATTTCAGAAGTTTCACCAGATGTTCCTCTGTGCTGTCATGTCTGCCTCCATCAAATCAGAGTTGTGCACGGCCTCCTACTTGACAGATTACAGATGTTCATCACCGGAGAGGCCGCGTGCACTACGTCGCGCTGCCATCTTCTCCTCCTCCTGCTTGTGTATTGATCACCGCCTAATAGTTGTTTTAAATCTAAGCTCTATTTTTATTAAATGAGTAAGTATTGCTATTATGCTGTAAGGTGGGGTATTATTTAGTGGTTACTGCTTATAATTTAATAAGAGATCTTATAGAACAAATTCCTTAGCGCACAGAATGAGAAGAAGATTGATAGAGTTGAAATGAGCTGCCTGCAGAAATGGTGGATGCTGCTCTGGTTTCAACATGTAAAGGAAATTTGGATAGATACATGGATGGGAGGGTATGAAGGGCTATAGTCTGGATGCAGGTTAATGGGACTAGGCAGATTAATTGTTTTGTTCCGAATCGATAGGCTGAAGGGCCTGTTTCTTTGCTTTAGTGTTCAATGATCCTAACACTTTAAGAAAGTGAATTCTTAACCAGGGCTTATGGTTACTTCATCTTTTGCCTCATATCTCCTTTCTACCTGTTATTGCAGCTCTTACGCTAACCCACAGGAAGTGAAACTGGTGATGGCTTTAATCAGTATGATTGCAGAGAAGCAAAAAGGAAGTTGCCGTAAAATTGGAGTGATCACACCATATAATGCACAGAAACAGGAGATCATCAATCAAATTGAGCACGAATGTAAAAAGGATAGGCTTGATAATGGCAGGTATGTGAAGAGTATATATTAGAAACATTGCAGCTGACGTGCATATTGTGTGTATCATTTGTTTTAAACTTATAGCTTTGAATATATTTTTTTCTTTGCCTTATTCATAATCAAATTGTAAAAGAGAAGACAATGTTCTTAAGTAAAATGTCTTGCTCTGTTGAGCTAGTTTTTCATCTTGTGCACCAAAATTGAGTTTTGGCACCTACAATGTTGCCTGTCCTTAATTTTGTGGTATTTTCTCTGCTTCCTTTGACCCTGGATAGGTGCTTAGGCTACCAACCAGTGGCCTAACTCTGCCAATAAATTTTTCATCCTGTGTGTTAAGATTTATGGAAGTGACGACATCAGCTCTAATGGAACTTTTGGAGCCAATTCCTGGACTATTTCAAAATGCACATGCCATGTTAGGCTGGAGTAATTTCACCACAGTGTCTCGTGGTGCTGCTCCTGTTAGATAACTACCAACTACTGTCCTTTTTGTGCAGCCTTGATTCTGATTTTCCCTCTGATTACAAACATTTGACCTGGTACAGCAAGCTGACTGAAATGAAACCCTTGGTTTTTCATAGGATTGTTGAGGGGAAGCATGTTCATGAATTTGGTAAGTGAGACTGAAGACACTGATTACGAATAAGTGCATTAACCATTTATTTACAGACAAGCAGTAAAATATTCAACCAAACATCTAACTCAAACAAGTACTCATCTAAGCCACCCTGTTACAAAAACTATGGCACTAAATAAACAGATACTTCGCTGAGTGTTCACATGGGGCCTCCTATATCTACAGCATACTTTCCTAGTGGTTCTTCAGCATCTCAGTGTTTCCTCTGAAGACAAAGGAAAGAGCCCAAGTCTGTTACATGTGCTGTTCAAGTCAAGTTAAGTTTGTTATTTAACTATATACATATATATAATGTATATAGAAATGAGACGTTTCTCTAAACCAGGGTGTAAAGCACAATAGCACACATAACACATGATAACATATGAAGATAAGGATAAAATCTACAGATGAGTCACACATAAATAACAAACTAAAGTGCATTAATATTAAATATTGTAAGGTATGGAACAGCTTAACCAGTGACACTTCGAATACAACGTGGCAGAGAGTTTAAACGCCTAATGGCCTGGGGGAAGAAACAGTTTCTCATCCTGACCATTCTTGTTTTAATGCATTGTAGTCTTCTGCCTGATGGTAGAAAGTCAAAGGGGTTGCTGGATGAATGGGTGGGATCCTTAATAATACAAAGGGCCCTGCGTACGCAGCGCTCCTGATTACCCCTGATGTGGCCAGAACCCAAAACCGGTGCCACGATATGCAAAATAATCAATGGAAAAGAGCTAATGTGTCCTTCAAATGGGCCAATCAATGACTAGCATGGCAGAAGCGGCTTTTGTCTGACAAGTAAGCTGACATTTCACATTACAAGAACGTAGAATAATATAGTGCAGAAACTGGTTCTTTGGCCCACAAGGTTGTGCCAAACTAATTAAATTAGTAATCAAATGTTCAAGTAAACTGATCCTTTCTGCCTATACAATATCCATATCCTTCCATTTCCTGCATGTTCATCTGCTTATCTAAAAGCCTCTTCTTTGCCTCCATGACCACCCCTGACAAATACAGTCCAGGCACCCGCAACTGTGTGTATATATAAAACACAAACAAACTTGCTCCACACATTTCCTTTGAACTTAATCCCCTCTCATCTTAAATGCTTACCCTTTGGTATTAGACATTTTAGTCCTGTGATATAAGATACTACTGTCTGCTCCATCTGTACCTCTCAATCTTTTAAGCCTCTATCTGATATCCTCTTAGTCTCTCCAGAGAAAACTACCCATGTTTGCCCAACTTCTCCTTATAGCACACAAACTCGAATCCACACAGCGCCCTGGTAAACCTGTCCTGCACCCTCTCTAAAACCTTGACATCTTTCCTCTAATGAGGTAACCAGAACTGATGCAATACTCCAGATGCAGCTTAGCTAGAGTTTTATAAGGCTGCAACATACTTCCCAACTCTTGAACTCCATTCCTTAATTAATCAAGTCAACCATGCCATATGCTTTTTTTTTTATCACCCTATCAACCTGTTTGTAGCCACTTTAAGGGACCTATGGATTTGGACTCCTACATCTCTCTGCTCATTATAGTGTTAAGAGTCTTGCTATTGAAAGTGTCTTTACATGTGATTTCCTAAAGTGCAACATTTCACATTTGGCCAGGTTAATCTCTATCTGCCATTTTTCTGCACATATATGCAACTGAATATATGCTGCAATATCCTTTGCCATCTTCTACACTCTCCACAACAACACCAGTCTTCATATTATCTGCAAACTTACTAACTCACCCATCTATTTGCACCTAAGTCGTTTATCTCACACAGCAGATGTCCTAGTATGGATCTCTGTGGAACATCACTGATCACAGCCCTCTAGCCAGAATAAGTCCCATCAACCACTACCCTCCCTTTTCTATAGGCAAGCCAATTCTAAACCCAAAGAGCCAACTTACCATGGATCCCATGCATTTTAATCGTCTGGATGAGCCTCCCATGAGGGACTTGTCAAATGCCTTCATCCACAGCTCTTCCTTCATCAATCACCTTGGTCACCTCCTTGAAAAACTTAAATCAGGTTAGTAAGACATAATGTGCCTACGCAAAACCACGCTGATTGTCCCTAAATAGGTCATGGTTTTCCAAATACTCATATATTCTATCCCCAAGAATCCTCTCATGTGTTTTCCCTACCTCTGACGTGAGACAATAGTTTCCAGGATTATCTCTGTTTCTCTTTTTGAATAATGGACTATTACCTACTTGTCATTCCTCTGGAGCCTCACCTGTGGCTAGACAGGACACAGGTAGCGGTCAAGGCCCCAGTAATCTTATGTCCTGTCTCTCAATAATTTGGAGGTCTGTTTCATCAGGCTCTGGGCACCTATCCACCTTAATGCTCTTTAAGAGAATACTCCCTCCTTTATCTTGAAATGCCTAAACAAATTAGCACACTCCACACTGATCTTCTTAGCCTCCACGTCCTTCTCCTTGGTAAATACTGATGCAGAGTACTCATTTAGGACCTCACCTACATCCTCTCCCTCCAAGCACATGTTCCGTTCTTTATCCTTGAGTGGTCTGACCGTCTCCCTAGTTATCCTTTTGATGCATGTATAGAATGGCTTGGGATTCTCTTATTTATTAAAAATCCTTCTTGCTAAGGATTTTTCATAGTCCCTCCTGGCTTTCCTAGTTCCTTTATTGAGTTCTATTCTGGTTGCTTTATAACCCTCAAGGGCTCAGTTTGATTTTAGTTTCCCAAACCTTATATACGTTTCCTTTTACCTTGACTAATTTCACCAACTTGCCATCCTTTTCCTTCCTCCTTACTTGGAATATATCTGTCCTGTACTTTGCAGCTGATCTTTAAACACCCTCCATGTATCAGATATGGACTTGTCTAAAAGCAGCTGTTTCCAATTAACTTTCCTTTGTTCCTGCCTGATGCTCTTGTAATTTACCCTGCTCCAATTTAATACACTCTGACAAGCTTATCTATAACTATCTTAATCCTTAAGGAGTTACGATCACAGTTCCCTAACTCTTTTCCCACTGAAAGGTCAGTTACCTAGCCAGGCTCATTATTCAACATTAGGTCATGTAAGACCTGTCCTTTTGTTGGATTATCTACATGTCAATTTAAGAAACATAATAACATGAGAAATAGGAGCAGGAGTCGGCCATCTGGCCTGTCGAACCTGCTCTGCCATTCAATAAGATCATGGCTGATCTGGCCATGGACTCATCTCCACCTACCAGCCTTTTTCTCCATAACCCTTAATTCCCTACTGTACAAAAATCTATCCAACCTTGTCTTAAATATACTTACTGAGGTGGGCTCCACTGCTTCATTGTGCAGAGAATTCCACAGATTCACCACTCTCTAAGAAAAGCAGCTCCTCCTCATCTTCGTCCTAAATCTACTCAGCTGATTCTTCAGGCAATGTCCCCTAGTTCTAGTCTCACCTAGCAGTGGAAGCAACTTTCCTACCTCTGTCCTATCTATCCCTTTCATAATTTTATATATTTCTATGAGATCTCCTCTCATATTTTGTGTTCCAGTGAGTACAGTCCCAGGTGACTCAATTTCTCCTCATAATCTAACCCCCTCATTTCTAGAATCAACTTGGTGCTGGGTCCACAACTGTTTATGATATACATTAACGATCTGGAAGAGGGGACCAAGTGTAGTGTATCTAAGTTTGCTGATGATACTAAATTGAATGGAAAAGCAAATTGTGCAGAAAATATGGAGAGTCTGCAGAGAGATATATAGATAGGTTAAGTGGGTGTGCAGCAGTCTGGCAGATGGAGTACAATGTTGGTAAATGTGAGGTCATCTACTTTGGAAGGAAAAATGGAAGAGCAGATTATTATTTAAATGGTTAAAAAAAACTGCAGCATGATGCTCTGCAGAGGGACTTGGGAGTGCTTGTGCATGAATCACAAAAGGTTGGTTTGCAGATGCAGCAGGCTATCAAGAAGACAAATGGAATGTTGGCCTCCTTTGCTAGAGGGATTGAATTTAAGAGCAGGGAGGTTATGCTGCAACTGTACAGGGTACTGGTGAGGCCGCACCTGGAGTACTGCATGCAGTTCTAGTCTCCTTACTTGGTGAAGGATATACTGGGTTTGGAGGTATTGCAGAAGAAACCCTCCTGGATGTACCTAACAAATTCTGTCTTGTGCAAACCTCTTGCACTAAGGAAATTTCAGTCTATATAAGAGAAATTGAAGTCACCCACTGCAGCAACCCTGTTGTTTTTGCACCTTTTCCTAATCTGCATATCAATTCCTCAATGCCCTGCTAGTTATTTTGGTGGTGGTGGTCTCTAGTATAAATCCCATTCTTAATTTTGATGAGCCCTCCATTGTCTCTTCTGAATGAAGCTGCAGTATTGTTTGTGGTTAATAGTTCAATCCCTCCCTCCCCCCCTTTTTTTTTTAAACCACCTCCTCTGTCTTTCCTAAAACATAGGAGCCATGAAACCCTTAAGTATCTATTCATGTCACATTCTCAACCAAGTTTCTGTTATGGTCACAATATTGTTCTACCTTCTAGGTTCATCGCTCTTACCCATAATACTCCAAGCATCAAAATACACACATTTCAAGATATCCAAGATACCTTCTATTGCCTTGCTTCTGCCTGTTTTTACTCGTTACGATATCTACCTTCCTCTCAATCCCTCCACTTTCTGACCTGGTGCTCTGGTTTCCATCCCCCTGTTAAACTAGTTTAAATCCTCCCAATAGCATCAGCAAACCTCCTAGCCAGGATATGGTTGCTCCCCAGTTAAAGTGCAACCCGTCCTTGTACAAGTTACCCCTACTTCAAAAGAGCTTCCAATGATCCACAATGTGAAAACCTGCCCCCTGACTAATTCCTCAACTCTTCATTCATCTGTTATGTCTTTCTATTCCTGCTTTGACTAGCACATGACAGTGGGTGTAATCCAGAAATTACTACCTTCAATGTGATGCTTTTTTGGTCTCTCTACATTCACTGCATAGGACCTCATCCCCCTTTCTATCTATGTCATTGGCACCAATGTACACCACAGCCCTTGGCTGCTCATCCTATCCCTTGAGAATGTTCTTCAGCCACTGCGGGATATCCTCGACCTTGCAACCTGGTGGGAACACACCATCCAGACCACAGAATTTCCTTTCTGCCCCCCTAATGATCAAGGGACACTATAGCTTTGTCTGACTTTACCCTTCTCTGCTCAAAGGTGATCATAGTGCCACTGACCTGATTGCTGTTGTCGTACTTTAATAGGTCATTCTGCCCTCCGGGGGGGGGGGGGGGGAGGGTGTACTTGTTGCTGAGGGGAATCCTGCACGGACTGCTTGTTCCTCTTAACTTCTGGTGGTCACTCATCTCGCTGAAGCCTGTACTTTGGGTGTGACCATCTCAGTAAAAGTATTGTCAACGAAGCCTTCAGCTTCCTGGATGATTCTGATCCACTTCCGTTTCCTTGACCTTGTCCATCAGGAGCTGCACCTGGATGCACTTCATGTTCTTACACTTTGTGCACAACTCAATAAGAATTCAAGTCAAAGTGAAACCCCACCAAGTATTCGAAGGTGAAATTTAGGTTTGACTCAACGCAGTCTTTAAGGTGTTCTAGATATTTCAGTTTGTCCTTTGGAAACCGAAAAATAAAGGCCACAACTGGTGATTTTAAGGAGCAATTAAAGCAAATCTCATCACTTCCTAATGATAAGGGGTAAATGAACAAGTGTGTGCTCCTTGTCATTTTCAATTGGCCCACATTAGAAAGTACATAAATATTGAAGAAGCTGCAATCAGCTTACACTATGGTGTCCATTGTCTCAATAGTTTCCCAGTACTGAATGATGAGTCTTTTGCATAAACAGTGGTCAGAGGCCATTGCAGTCGGAATCTGAAGAATACCCTGTGCATGCCAGTTTGGAGTCCATTTCTTCACATTAGACTTGAACAGAGATAAAATTGATAGAGATGAGCATCGATTTGCTCAGATGGATAGAAGCAAAATTGTTTCAACATTCAGAATTTGTGTTTCTTTTCTGTAAATCTTCCTGTGTTGTGTCTTGTCATCTATGATTGTGTTTAAATATAATAAATTATATTTGTAATTCTAACGATTGTTTTCTGTTTTCCAGAGCAGTGCAAGTTGGTACAGTGGATGGATTCCAAGGATGCGAGAAGGATTGTATTATTGTTAGCTGCGTTAGGGCAAACAGTCTGCAGGGATCGATTGGGTGAAGTGATTTTTTTTTTTTCTGATCAACAGTTGGTCTTAACTGTCATATGCACTTTATGGGATTTACATCCAGAGCCCTCCCTGATTCCAAGCCTATCAATTCTCTTTTCAGCCATAGCTTGTCCATCTCAGGCTTGAATATATTCAATGATTCAGGGTCCATGGTGCTTAAGGAACAGAATTTAAAGATTCAATAACCATCTGAGAAAAGAAATTTCTCCTTTGGTCCATCTTAATTTGTTTCTCCTTTATTCTGAAACCCTGCTGTCTGGTCCTACACTCCTTTGAAGAAGAAAACATCTTTGCAACATCCATCTTTCAAACTTCCCAAAATAACTTATGTGTTTAAGATAAAGCCTTTTATTTTGGGAACAAAATGAATGATCCTGGTGTGAACCACCGCCAATTAGAGTATATGCCTACTGAAATAAAGAATCAAAATGGTATATGACACCAAAATTTTGTACAGTTGCAGCAGGATTGCTCTGCTTTTGTGCTTTATCCCCTTGCAAGTGCAACTGTACAGGAAAGTACAAGCACACCTTCCCATATTCCATCCTAGAAAACTGCACAATAACCAGTATACTGTATTTATTATAATTACAGTAACTATGCCAATTTAAAATCTGATACGGTATTGAAGGTTATATTTAATAATCATATTTAAAATTGTAAATCAGAAACAAGACCAATGGTGCCTTGTGCATTTTACATTGAGCGCTGGGATCAGTATCAGTGTGAATATAATACATTGCAAATGTTGTTATGTGGTGGGGAGGGGCAGTGCACTGAAGAATAGAGCTAGCATACCATGATCATCACAGAATGTATTTATATCTGCTTTTTTAGAAGTCAGTTTAAGAAAAGTTGTTTTGATGTATTGTTTTCAGAAACTTCTCCAGGCCAATTGCAAGTCCTAATGCTCCTCCTGGGGCTCTCCCTAAAAGTCACTTCTCTTTTTAAAAAAAGTAATCATTTTCTTCAGAAAATAGATGCTGCAAAAAATGTTCTAGCATTTTGTGATAAGCATGCAGAAACCTCATGGACACAAGGTTGAGAAAACCCCAGGTATAATTTAAAAAAAAACCCTGGCGCATTAATTTATAAGAATGAGTGTTGCTAGTTATTCGAAGTAACAATTATTTTATTCTCCTTTACATTTGTGTACTGGAAATGCCATTAAATAATCTTGAATCTTTTTTGCAGGTTCTTAGCAGACCGGCAACGAATGAATGTTACGATAACCCGAGCTCGTTTTAGTCTTTTCATTCTTGGACATTTGAAGACTCTTATGGTTAGTTCAAACATATTTGTATTATGATTTTCCAGGAGCTATTAGTTGACATGTCAAGCAGGATAAGAGTTTCAACAATAATGATTATAAATAATTATAAATCTACAGTATAATATAAACAATTTTAGTAGAAAACACTCTGCAGTTCAGGCTGAGTGTTTCCAGGAGAGAATGTTTCAGGTTGAGTGTGAACCAGGAAAGTGAGAAAATGCATAGAGTTATAGAGATAGTGGGGGGAGGATTGCTGGGGAAAATGGATGTATATCTCATAGTGTAAGGCCAGGATTGGCCATTTGATCCCAGTATTTACTCTGGTTATCTGTGGCTCACTTATAATGGTGGAAATAACTTCAGGTTGTTCTGCATGCTTTAAAAGTGAAAATTCATTGCAACTTTGAACGAATGGCCTATATCATTCGCTATTGTCTTAATTATTTACAAACGTTTGTATATAGTTCAGAGTTTTATTGTTCAAGATTTATATGCCTGGATGTCATAGTCAGTAGCTTAAAAAATGTCACTTCCTTGCTGACAACTGCACAGAGTTTACTCAGCTGCAGGGTACATACTTAAGACCATTTGGCCATAACTTATAGGAGCAGAATTAGGCCATTTGGTTCATCGAGTCTGCTCCACCATTTCATTATGGCTGATCCAATTTTCCCCTCAGCCCCAATCTTGTGCCTTCTCCCTGTATCCCTGACCAATCAAGAATCTTTCAACCTGTGCCTTAAATACGCATACAGACTTGGCTTCCACAGCTGCCTGTGGCAAAGAATTGCACAGATTCATCACCCTCTGGCTGAAGAAATTCCTCCTCATCTCCATTCTAAAAGGACAGCCCTTTATTCTGAGGCTGTGTCCTCCGGAATTAGACTCTCCCACCAGAGGAAACATCCTCTCCACATCCACTCTATCAGGGCCTTTCACCATATAGTAGGTTTCAATGAGGCCACTCCTCATTCTTCTGAATTCCAGTGAATACAGACTCAGAGCTGTCAGACACTCTTCATATGACAAGCCCTTCAATCCTGGAATCATTTTTGTGAATCCTGTCCAGTTTCAGCACATCACTTGCTCTTGTACGCTGGCTGGTCCAGTTTGTGCATGGTGCAGGCCTTTTGTGGCATCAATACATAGATAAAGAAGCATGATTGTTCAACCAATCACATTGAAGGATCCTCACCTAGACAGAAACACGGAATCTAAACCAGTCAATGTAAATTCATTTTAAATTGGGTACTGAGCATAGAATTAAGGTTGCTTAAAAAAATCTGGATTGAGAAAAACAGGATTTTTTGGGGGAACTTTGTAGCACTAAATGTTTCCTGAAGGAATGAGCTTCCATATTTGAAAAATAAATTCAATGAGTTTGAAAGATAATTCAGTGTATTTGAAAGGTACTGTAATTCAGCGAGTTTGTCTGATGGTAATTATCAATTATGCTATTTAAGATTTCAGTGCTGAATGTGTAAGCTGAAAATTTATCTGGCACTTTTAAGAAGCAACAAATACTCCAGATCAGGCCATTGCACATCTTTCAATACCATTCTTATGACTATGCTAATGGTAAATTTCTACTATTCCATAAAATTCAGGTTAATGTGTGATATTGCAGCTGAAAATAGAAAATCGAATAAATCATTGAGCACTGGCTTGAATGTAACGTGGATCGTGGAATGTAAGAGAAAAAACCTTTTTGACAGTGGTAAAAATGTCAAATTCGTGACCTTTTAAGTGTAGTGGAAATGGAATCAACCATTATCATTGTATTGGCACAAGAGAATAATTTTCAGAAAAGTGAGAAAAGGCGAGAGGGATGGGGCTGACAGGTTTGTCCTGCTTAAAGCTAACATGGACTTTTTAGTCAAAAACCTCTATAGTAGCAATTCTACATAGAGAGTTTGTCCATTATGTGTGAAAATGGAATAATATACAGTAAATGTGTTTGTCTTTTCTACTCTGCGTACTTTCTCCTCTATTTTAGGAAGATAAAGACTGGAATGCTTTGATTCAGGATGCTAAGAAACGAGGAGCCATTGTGAAAACGCGTGAAAGGGAATATAAAAAGGACTGTCTCAAAGTTACAAAACCAAGACCCGCTTTCCACAGAAACGTTTCGGATCCAGGTGCATACACAAATGAAAGGGAAGCTGTTCCTCCTCTCAAAAAATTCAGGAGGGAAAGTTTGAACTTAAATGCCACTACAAGTCAATTAACTGACAACAGCGGTGCACAAGTTCCCAAGCAACTGATCCCTCCCCAACCAACTGCACTGCACCAACAGTGTAGGCCACAGGCTTCAGCTGCTGTACAGCCTGCGGCATCGAGTACTGTTAGACATCCTCAGACATCAGTTAGGTCGGAGCAATCATCTCACTATAGACATAAGGATCCGAGATTGGCCCGAAGAGAGGCATTAGCCATAGAGGGTCAGCCACAATTAAAAGCTGATCAGTCTTTTTCAAAGTCAAGTGATGTTTTGCCACCACATTCATCCAGTGGTAGGCATGAGATAACACATTCTTCACACTTTGGACAGATGCCAAGAAATTCTGTTTCCTGGGCTGATGATGCTTCTACTTCCAAATCAAGTTTAGCTTTTCCTGCTGGGACTTCTGTGGATAGAGCTGGTAACGATATGGCATACAAGCTCAACAGATCTGTAAGTTCCAGGAGAGATGTAAATACTGAAAAAGAGAAAAAATATGATGGACAGCAAAAACAGAGAACGTATTGAAATGTTTGTTTTTAAGAGTATTCTATTAATGCTTTTGACTCTATTGCCCTCATACAAGGTTGGTGCAAAATGTGCTTCTCAAAATACATAATTGATTGGTGTAGAACCCATAGGATCATAGAATATGATGCATTTGTTTTACAGTTTTATTGCAGAACACCATTTTGTATTCTTGGCATTTGTCCTTTATCTTATTTACGTTTTCCTCACCCAAGCAGCCAGGTATCCTGCTTTAAGACTTCAGTCAGTGTTCATTTCTGACTGGCTGCCTGAATGTGTGCAAAAGCCTGTGTGGTTCGTTAGCAGTTTCCCTCGTTGGTATGGCTGGGTCTTTTCATAAAGGAGGCACAGATGCTGGGCCATTTCAGCTCATACACCAACAGCTCTCTCAATGACATCAGTATTTAACCGTAGTTTTTAAAGCAGTTCTGTGACAAAGCTAGAATCTTTAGTTGCAACATGTGCACAATTCCAGACTGATCTCATTGAGTCATTAGGTTTACGACATCAACCTCATCAACATAGATCATGATATCAAGGAAAAGCCTCAAGAATTTTAACTGTTTATCCAATACATTCTTGTAGCACATTTCTAAGTGACACATTATCTTTGAATGAGCACTTTTCAGAAAATTTGAAGTGTAATAGTAAGTTATAAGTGCACACCTTGTTCTTTTGCAATTTATTGAGAGTGGGTTTTAATACCTGGCACAGGATTAACAGGACTTGACCCCACCAGCTGTTAGCAATGCCTTTTCAGAAACTCGCAGTGCGAATGTCTATTGCATTATAAATTATTTTACTCAATGACAAAATGGTTTCAAGTAATCTAAGTAAAATAAATTACTCAGAAATGCAAATAGAGGAATAGTTGCTCTATAATATTTGCAAGGTGTTCTCTCCAGCCACAAACAGCTTGTGGTGGTCGTCTGCTTAGTAATTATTAGACTCTGTATATGCATCTGTTGATTTAAATTTGTAGGTAATATGTATATAATTGTTATTCCAAAGATTTGCATCATTGCAACTGGACAGTCATTGTATGTATAATTTTAAAGGTTCCAGTGTTTAAGGGATTTAAAGAATAAGCTTCAGAGCATTGTTTTTGGAAATGCCGAGGGGGTTAGTTATTGAGATGTATAAACACTGAAGTGAAGTTTTGTGCACACGTGTGTGTGAAGATGTCTGAACTAATGCAGTACTAGGATATACTGTGCTATTACAGAAGGCACATCACCTTCAGATTCCATACTAAAGGTTTGCAATGCTCCTTAAAATGATGAATGTCAGGCTTACAGGTTTCACAGAGTAGTCAGGACAAAATTTGTCATCTTTGGTCATTACGCAAAATAGTCCTTCTTGAGAGTGAGGATATTTGTGACTTTGTTTCCCTTCTCAACTCTCCCAGTAGAATAGTATAGATACTTTAAAATATATTGAATGTTTTCTTTGTTTACTTAATAAAATTGGTTTCTAAAATTTCATAAGCAGCATGCAGTTATCTAACTTTCTAGAAAACCTGATTCTGAGCATTTTGCAGGTGAAAACGGACTTTGCTCAACTTGCTGTATTTGAATACTGTTTTCTGTTTGTTCATGGACCAAAATTGGCACCATTTATAAATCAATTATATTGGACTACCTTAGTGCAGATGGAAATGTAATGTGAATAGAAAGTAACATGTTTTGGTCATTTGAGTACTGTGTTTGGAGTTTAAGCTGTTTCAAGATTTTGATGTAAATATTTCGTATGATTTTCATGACTTCCTTCATTGCCAAGACACTGTAAAATGTCATCAAATCCAATGATTTACCCAAGTGCCAGTTGTACCTTTACAGACTTGTTGTCCAAAAGCTGCAGTAATCCGAAAAACAGACATTTCTGTAGGTTTTACTACCATTGTTGCTTTGTTTGCAATAGCATGCTAATCTAATATCTATATTCCAACTCTGTCCAACATATCCATTCTAAATTTAAAAACAAATAACTAGAATATTTGTATGGCAGCTTCTTTCAAATTTTAATTTTATGTGGTCTAATATCCAGAAAAGTGTAAATAATCCGACATTATGTTGGTCATAAGAGTGCCAGATTTTGGACATCAAATCTGTATAGCTGAATAATCTGTAATTCATTGTAGCAAATTTTATTACATGATGTGTTTGTAAATCTGACATCAAAAGTTAATGAAATTTGAAAGATCAGTTCTGCTGTATGTAAATTCCTTGAATTTATTTGTACTCTACCCATTTATGAGTAGCAAATTTTTTTATATATAAAAGAAATCACTTGCATTCGGTGTTCGGCGAGTTAATGCATCAAGTGGTGTCTCACAGACATGTAAGGATGCTCTAAACAAAAAAAGTTTGTGGGTGCTGACATTGTTGAGCATCTTGTTTAAGTACTTGAGTACAAGATGAAGATCACAACTAGTAAACTTGAATCTTATAATATCCAGGTTGCACATGTTCTGTTCCTTGTTGATAAAGCAGTACCTCAACCTCTTGTTGTGAATTTTAAGTAATATTTTCCCCAAATTAAATGGGATACAAATTGCACGATTAGAATCCCAAACATATGTTGCTGGGTTCCTGAGCAGATCCAGCAGATAAGTTTCTAACTGATTTTGTTCAAGAAAAATACTGCATTAGTTCTTTCCCAAAGGTCAAAACTTCTGGAAATACAGTTATACGAGTATATTTCTTGCTCAAAGCACAAAATATATTTAAAACTAATTGGCATTTTATAACTAGTGATCAACATGCTCTTGGTTTAAAATAGAAAACTTTTTTTAATAAAGAAGCCTATTCCATAATGACTTCTACATCACACCAAAAAATTATAGGCAGTCCCCAAGTAAGAGTTCCATTCCTGAGAATTGTCCATAAGCTGACTTAACTGTAAGTCCAAAACATCCATTTCCTATCGCTACCCATATTGTATAATCCTAGCTATAATTCTTTCATTTTCTTATTACCTTAATACTTTCAAAATGTCTCAGAATTTCTGTAAAATCGGATTTCTGTAAGTCAGGTCTGGGAAAGCCTCTACTTGGTGTTGTGTATAAATATGTGCCACTGAATTAGTAACAGGAAAGGTCCATACAGGTCCTTAACCTGCTGTCAGTTAATAATATCTGGCTATGGCTTCACCCTGCATTTTCATTTTCCTGTGATAATTTTTCATTCTTGATTGCCAAATGTCTATCTGCCTCCATCTTAAAAATTCTGATTCTAAAATCAGCTTTTGATGAAGCAAGTTCCAAAGGCATTCAAAGTTCTGTGAGAAAAAAGTTTTGCCTGCTCTGTCATAAAAGGGCAGGCCCATATTTTTAAACTGACCTCTAGTTTTAGATTCTCCACATCTGCAGAAGACTCAAGACTCTGCAGAATCTTACAATCAAATTGGCTCTTATTCTTGCAACTTTGCTTCCTCACAACTTATTTTCTTATCTGTTTTCCTTCCCACCTACATAGCCCTCCGTTTTCCTATTTTCCATGTACCTATCTAAGAGTTTCTGAAATATCCATAGTGTATCTGCCTCTATCATCAGCCGGGAACAGCCAGAATAAGCTGCTAATACATTAAATACATGTGCAGAGTTGTCATGCTGTCCCTTATGTAGAGGAACAGCAGATGAAAAGATAAACACAAGATTCTGAAGATATAAATAATCTTCCAGAAATAGTAGGGGACTGGGGGTCTAGTGAGATGGAGGAACTGAGGGAAATACATGTTAGCAGGGAAGTGGTGTTAGGTAAATTGAAGGGATTAAAGGCAGATAACTCCCCAGGGCCAGATGGTCTGCATCCCAGAGTGCTTAAGAAAGTAGCCCAAGAAATAGTGGATGCATTAATGATAATTTTTCAAAACTCTTTAGATTCTGGATTAGTTCCTGAGGATTGGAGGGTGGCTAATGTAACCCCACTTTTTAAAAAAGGAGGGAGAGAGAAACCGGGGAATTATAGGCCAGTTAGCCTGACATCGGTGGTGGGGAAAATGCTAGAGTCAGTTATCAAAGATGTAATAACAGCACATTTGGAAAACGGTGAAATCATCGGACAAAGTCAGCATGGATTTGTGAAAGGAAAATCATGTCTGACGAATCTCATAGAATTTTTTGAGGATGTAACTAGTAGAGTGGATAGGGGAGCGAACCAGTGGATGTGGTATATTTGGATTTTCAAAAGGCTTTTGACAAGGTCCCACACAGGAGGTTAGTGTGCAAGCACACGGTATTGGGGGTATGGTATTGATGTGGATAGAGAATTGGTTGGCAAACAAGAAGCAAAGAGTGGGAATAAACGGGACCTTTCCAGAATGGCAGGCAGTGACTAGTGGTGTACCGCAAGGCTCAGTGCTAGGACCCCAGTCGTTCACAATATATATTAATGACTTAGACAAGGGAATTAAATGCAGCATCTCCAAGTTTGTGGATGACACGAAGTTGGGCGGCAGTGTTAGCTGTGAGGAGGATGCAGGGTGACTTGGATAGGTTAGGTAAGTGGGCAAATTCATGGCAGATGCAATTTAATGTGGATAAATGTGAGGTTATCCACTTTGGTGGCAAGAACAGGAAAACATTATTATCTGAATGGTGGCCAATTAGGAGAAGGGGAGGTGCAATGAGACCTGGGTGTCATTGTACACCAATCATTGAAAGTGAGCATGCAGGTACAGCAGGCGGTGAAGAAGGCGAATGGTATGCTGGCATTCATAGCAAGAGGATTCGAGTACAGGAGCAGGGAGGTACTACTGCAGTTGTACAAGGCCTTGGTGAGACCACACCTGGAGTATTGTGTGCAGTTTTGATCCCCTAATCTGAGGAAAGACATTCTTGCCATAGAGGGAGTACAAAGAAGGTTCACCAGATTGATTCCTGGGATGGCAGGACTTTCATATGATGAAAGACTGGATCGACTAGGCTTATACCCTCTGGAATTTAGAAGATTGAGGGGGGAATCTTATTGAAATGTATAAAATTCTAAAGGGATTGGACAGGCTAGGTGCAGGAAGATTGTTCCCGATGTTGGGGAAGTCCAGAACGAGGGGTCACAGTTTGAGGATAAAGGGGAAGCCTTTTAGGACCGAGATGATGAAAAACTTCTTCACACAGAGAGTGGTGAATCTGTGGAATTCTCTGCCACAGGAAACAGTTGATGCCAGTTCATTGGCTTATATATAGGAGGGAGTTAGATATGGCCCTTGTGGCTAAAGGGATCAGGGGGTATGGAGAGAAGGCAGGTACAGGGTTCTGAGTTGGATGATCAGCCATGATCATACTGAATGGTGGTGCAGGCTCAAAAGGCCAAATAGCCTACTCCTGCACCAATTTTCTATGTTTCTATATCATTCATAAAATTTAGTAGCTATCTCTTAATATAATGGTAGGCTTTGAGGCCCCAGCATCAATTCCTGTGGTATGTATCTTGCGAACCGGAAAAAGATCCACTTATGTCTGCTTTTATTTTTTTATTTAGAAATACAACTCAACAAGCCAAGCCACGCTGCTCAAACACCACCTATTTGACCCTAGCTAATCACAGGACCAAGTAACCTACTAGCCAATATGTCTTTAAAAATGTGGGAGGAAACCAGAGCATTCAGAGGAAACCCACATGGTTCTTATGGAGAAACTCCATACACATGGTGTCAGAATTGAACTCCAAACTCCAATGCACTGAGCTGTAATAGCGCTGTGTTAGGCAGCAAATTATCTATTCATGCCAATCTGACACCTGCACAGTGAGTTGTTCTACAGTGACTCGATGGGGCACCATATCAAATGCCTTTTGGATGTTTATAAGTACACACAGCCACAGCAGTTTATTCATCAAGCATGTTACAAGCAATCCTCAGATTACAACAGGGTTCAGTCCCTGATAACTATTAGTAGACCAGTTTACAATTTGGAAATGAACAGTGTGTATTCAAATTGCTGAAAAGCTGTAACAGCAGAGTGAACTTGTCTGGGAAGTGCAACTGTCAGCTTGCTTTACTAACTCAGAGAGCAAGTGAGTCTGCTTAAATCGACCCAGCCACCCAGGTTGCAGCTTAGGGGGATGGTGGTGTAGGTGGGGAGAGAAGACACATGGAATTGGCCTCCACCAACCTGGCAGGATTTGTCTGCAGCCTTGCAGCCACCAACAAATCCATCACCATCCATCCCATGGGTCTCCTTAACTGTCCATGTGAATAGGGTGGCCATTAGTCAGGTGTTTTAACCTAGAGAGGAACTGTAATTCAGAGAATTGCAATAAATTATTCAAATGTTATTTTCCTTTCACAAAACCATATTAACTCTGGTTATCATTTTCTCTAAGTGTACTGCATAATGGATTCAATAACAATTTTCCAGATATCAGTCTCTAGTCTCTAGAGGGTTGCTATACATGAATGCTCCGGATGGCTCTTGATGTGAGTTGGCAACAGCACATGATGAATGTTGAGCTCTATAACAACCTGCCGATGCTCTCCACTAAAATCGAGGCGAGAAGACTGCAACTAGCGGGGCGCTGTCTACGCCACCTCAAGCTACCTGCCAGCCTAGTCATCATATGTGAGCCCAAGCACAGGAGGATTAACCCTGGGCACCCTCCCAAGACTATGGTCAACACGCTCCTAGAAAACAGTGGTGTGGCTAATGTAGATGAACTGAACACACTGATGAGGGAGAGGGAGAAGTGGAGAGTCTGTCATTGTGCCCGACGTCAGGCCCCTAGGCCTGAGTCGATGCAGTAGTAGTAGCTCAGGGCTCACAGTTTAAAAAGAGCTTTTGTAGGATTTTTGCTTTGTTCACGCAATTGCAATTCATTAGCAAGAGCAAATAAAAATAAGGCAATGACAAGCACAGTGACCATTGTATAAGTGAACTAGGGTTAGAGAAGGGAGGCTTTGGCTCAACAGGCTTGGGTGAGGTCCGTATCTGGTAAGTTTCTTCCTCATCCTTCATTTATTAGTGCATAGTTAGAGCTGTGAGAATGGCTCCAGGGGCTGTTTTGTGTTCTTTGTGTGAAATGGTATTCTGGGAGACCTCTGGCCTCCTGGATAACCACATCTGCACCAGGTGCATTTCCTCAGAATGTGTCAAGGAACTGGAGCTGCAGCTTGATGACCTTTGGCTCATACAGGTAACTGAGGAGATAATAGATAAGAAGCTACAGGAAAGAAGTCACCCGTAAGTTGCAGGAGGCAGGTAAGTAAGTGACTGTCAGGAGAGGGAAAGGAAATGGGCAACCAGTACAGTACCAGTGGCCATTCCCCTCAACAATAAATGTACCATTTTGGATACTGTTGAGGGAGATGACCTACCAAGGGGATCCACAACAACTGGGTCTCTAGCACTGAGTTTGGCCCTGTGGCTCAGAAGGGAAAGGGGAAGAAGAGGACTGCAGCAGTGATGGGAGATTCCATAGAGGAGTAGACATGAGATTCTGTGGGCACGGTAGGGACAGCTGAATGGTATGTTGTCTCCCAGGTACCAGGGTCATGGATATCTTGGACTGGGTCCATAACATTCTAAATGGGGAGGATGAGCATCCAGAAGTCTTGGTACTAAATAACACCAATAACTTACATAGGGGGGAAAAAAGAGGAGGTCCTGAAGAGAGAATTTGGAGAGCTAGGTAGAAAACTGAACAGCAGGACCTTCAGTGTAGCAATCTCTGGATTGCTGCCTGTGCTACGTGCCGGTCGGGGTAAGAATAGGATGATTTGGCAGATGAATGTGTGGCTGAGAAACCGGTGCAAAGGGCCGAGTTTCAGATTCCTAGATCATTGGGATCTCTTCTGGGGAAGGTATGACCTGTACAAAAGGGGCAGATTACACCTGAAACTGAGGGGGATTAATATCATTGCAAACAGGTTTGCTAGAGCTGTAAGGGTGGGTTTGAACTAATTTGGCAGGGAGATGGAAACAGCAGTGATAGAGCTGTGGTAAAAGCTGCCTGTTTACAAGCAGAGGCAGTGTGTAATGAAACTGTCAGGAAGGACAAGCAGATAATAGGGTAAAATTGAATTCAGTGGGATGTGTTGCAGTGTAAAACGGGGACAGATTGAAAAGGGTAACAGATAGAGGACTAAAGGTGTTACATGTAAATGCACGCAGTATACGGAATAAGGTAAATGATCTTATAGTGCAGTTAGAGATTGGCACGTATGATGTGGGCATATCCGAGTCATGACTGAAAGAAGATTATAGTTGGGAGCTCAACATCCAAGGACACACATTATATTGAAAGGACGGGCAGGTAAGCCGAGGAGGTGGTGTGGCTCTGTTAGTACATAAAAATCAAATCCTTAGAAAAGTGACATAGGAGGTTCCGGTGCTGTCATCGTCCAGAATGGCAGCATAAAGCAACGGCTCCTCCAGAAAAACACATATGTTGCACCGTTAATCCATCAAATATAAGATCTTTTGAAAATATCAATTGATAAGGGGGGCAAGAATGGAGATTTTAAAAAGCATCAGTGCGGAGCCTGTGGAAGAGAGAGGTGCAGCGAGCGGCTCTCCTATACGTGCACGTGGTGGCGAGGCTGACGCGGGCCCTCATTCAGGCGAAGCGGCAAATATGATAAAGACTCTGGAAGAGATAAGGGAAGTCCAAAAAGATATAAAACAGCAACTCAATGATATAAAGTCAGAGCTCGCCAACGTCAATCAGAAAATAGCGATGGCAGAGACTCGAATTCAGAAGGTGGAAGATTGCGTACAAAACATGGAACAGATACTAAGTAAGACGATAAAAATATTAAATCAACAGGAAAGTAAATTGCTTGACCAGGAGGGAAGACCGCGACGGAAAAATGTCAGGATTTATAATGTTCCTGCAGGAGCGGAGGGATTGTCGATGACGGACTTTATAGAAAAGCTGCTGTGGGAAGCGCTGGAGATTCCCCTGAATATGGAGATTGAAGTTGAGAGGACGCATCATGCGCTCGTCCTGAGGCCTTCCGGAGACAGAGAAAGTAAGCCGCGCTCAATAGTACTTAGATTCCTTCGATTCAAGAGCAAAGCGGAGATTCTACAAAGGGCCTGGGGTAAGAAGAGGGTGTTTTGGAACAGTGAGTTAATATTCTTCGATCATGATTACCCCCCGGCAGTCCTACAGAAACGGAAGGAATATTCCGAAGCGAAACAAATATTAAACCAAGAAAAGATTAAATTCCAAACCCCGTACCCTGCTAAACTGAGAGTATTTTACGAAGGAGGGATGCAGCTATATCAGACAGTGGAAGAGTCGACTACAGACATGAAGAACAGAGGGCTGCCATTAGCGTGGTCAAACCAAGGGAAAGTCTGGCTGAGCAGTTATCCCGATCTGCTTGGGAAATAGTAAGAGAACCGAGAAAGCAGGGGACAGAAACAGGACGAGAGAAGGATATTAGGAAGAGACTGTAAGTTCTCCGAGGACAGCCCTCACTTCCCCCAGAAGAGCCATAAGGTTTTAAAAGTGCTGAGAAATTAAACGGAAGTAAAAATAGACGGTGATATACCTATACTGTATAGAGAAATACATATTATAATATGGATTTTATATTACCTGTACTCAATTTTTAAAAAAAATCATTCATTCATTCCCTTTTTCCCCAGCTAAATGAGGATATATACATGGGAGGAATACACAGGGAAATAGTTTCTATGTAATGGACATAGATTTATTTTACTTACTTTTATAGGTACTGCAGCAGGGGCCCTCAACTCACAGGTAAGAAGGGCTATCCCCCACGGCTAGATGTTTCTTCTAGCTCAACCCAGGGTCATCTAGAGACCCCAGCCTTGGAATTACACCTTCGTTACCTTTTTTTTATTATTCACGTTTCTTGGCTCTTATTTGTTCAGGGAGTAGATCAATTAAATTGTATTCTGCAAATTTCAATGATATACTAACAGATAAATACACATTGCTAAGGACAAAGTAAAATTCATTTCTTTTAATGTCAATGGGCTGTTGAATCCAGCCAAGCGCAGTAAAATTCTATCAAAAATGAAAAAAGAACAAGCCCATGTAATATATTTACAGGAAACTCACTTAAGTGATAATGAGCATGGAAAATTAAAGAGAATGGGCTTCACTAATTTGTTTTTCTCCTCATATAAATCAGGATATAGTAGAGGAGCTGAACTAAAAGCTGCAATTAGTAGGCTTAAATTAAGCAAGTCACCAGGATCAGATGGATATACGGCAGCATGATATAAAGAGTTTAGAAGTGAGTTAATCCTTGTTTTACTCCCCACACTGAACTGGGCCCTGAGAAAGGCGCAAATGCCACCCAGCTGGAAGGAGGTGATAATCTCAGCTATACCGAAAGAAGGCAAGGAGAAAATGGAATGTGGGTCATTTAGACCAATATCTGTTCTTAATGTAGATTATAGAATATTTACCTCCATCATGGCCAAACGATTAGAAGAGTTTCTACCCACACTGATACATAATGATCAGACAGGTTTCATACAACAACGCCAAACACAAGACAATATACGAAGGACACTTCACATTATGGATCATATATTTAAAAAATGAAATTGAAGCAAGAGTGATAAATGTGGACGCTGAAAAGGCATTTGATTCAGTTAATTGGAATTTTCTTTATAGAGTTTTACTTAGATTTGGTCTACATGACATAATTATTAAAACTATACGACAATCCTACTGCCAGGATTGAAATCAATGGATATTTATCTAATAGTTTTACCCTAGAAAGGGGCACAAAACAGGGTTGTGCATGGTCACCGCTACTCTTCGCATTATATCTGGAACCATTAGCTCAACACATCAGACAAAATGAAAATATCAGGGGAATTACTATTAAAGGGACAGAGCATAACCTGTTAACGCAGATGACATTTTGATCTACCTAGGGCAACCAACAGACTCTTTACCTAAATTGATGCAGTCCTTTGAACAATATGGCCAATTATCAGGATACAAGATCAACATAGATAAAACCCAACTACTTTCATATAACTATAGCCCACCAAGAGAAATTGAAAGTAGATATCCTTGGACATGGCAAACAGAGTCTACCTTGGCAAAATTATCAGAATGCAATTATCAGCCTATATATAAAAAATTAAGGAAGATATAATAAGGTGCACCTAATTCCTTTTCTTGGTCTCAGTTCAAGGATTGAATCTATTAAAATGAATATACTGCCCAGACTATTATGTTTCTTTCAGACCCTACCAATAGAGATGAACCAAAATCAATTTAATGAATGGAACAAGATACTATCAAGATACATATGGCAAGGTAAAAGGCCTAGGGTTCGTCTCAAAACTTTGCAATTAGCCAAGGAAAAGGGGGGATGGGGCCTACCTTCTCTTAGAGATTATTATTTTGCAGCACAGTTGAGAGCTGTGATATGCTGGTGCAACCCATCATATGGTGCTCAATGGAAAAACATTGAGGAGAGGATACTTCCCATCCCCATACAGGCAATTTTGGCTGATAACAGCCTACAGAGTTACATAAATAATATTGACAACCCATGAGTGAAATGGACTCTTAAAATATGGAAAACTATTATAAAAGAATATAAACTAGAGAGAGTCATTGCAATAAATGGTATGCATATGACTCGGATTTTATGCCAAATAAACTGGATGCTAGATTTAAGGACTGGACAGCTAAAGAAGTAACAGCTATTTGCAATATAATGAAAGAAGGAACACTGTTCAGTTTTGAAATGCTCAAAAAGAAACACTTATTAGAAAAACATGACTTTTACCGGTATTTACAGATGTGACAGTATGTTAATAGGAGGGTTAAAAATGTAACCAGGGCAAGTACATGTCTGATAGAGCTACTTAGAAAAGCATATAATTCAGACAACGGTAGTAAAATCATTTCAAGCGTGTTTGTCAAATCTTAAAACACATTTGACCATACATTAAAACAAAATGGGAGAAGGAAGGAGGGATAATATCTGAGGAAGACTGGACAATAATATGGAGGTATCAATGGAAGTGTATCAGTTCACAGAAATGGAGGGAGTTCGGGTGGAAAAACTTGATAAGATATTTTATTACACCCTCTCAGAAATCCCATTATGATAGTAACCCCCCTGTTTGCTGGCAAGATTGTGGGTAGAGTTAACAAACTGCAAGGGTAGAAAGACTTTGATGGGAGTTATAATACAGGCCTCTAAGCAGTAGCCAGATGTGAGCTAGAAATTACAATGGGAGAGAGGAAAGGCATGTCCAAAGATAGTCGTGGGGATTTCAATATACAGGTAGATTGGGAAAATGAGGTGGTGCTGGATTACAAAAGAGGGAATCTGTAGAATGCCGACAAGATGCTTTTTTAAAATAGCTTGTGTTTGAGCCCACTGGGGGATCAGCTATTCTGGACTGGGCATTGTGTTATAGAACATAGAACAGTTATAGCACAGGAATAAACCCTTTTGTCCACAATATTGTGCAAACTAGCTAAAAAGCAAATGAAAAACACCCAAACACTAATGCCTCCTACCTATACAATGTCCATATCTCTCCATGTTCTTTACATCCATGTGCCTATCTAAACATTTGATTAAAGAACTTGATTTAAAAGAACCCTTAGGAGAGAGTGATCATAATATGATAGAATTCACCCTGCAATTTGAGAGGGAGAAGCTAAAGTCAGATATATCAATATTACAGTGGAGTAAAGGAAGTTACAAAGGCATGAGAGAGGAGATGGCCAAAGTTGATTGTAAGGGGACACTGGCAGGGATGTCAGCAAAGCAGCAGAGTTTCTGGGAGCAATTCAGAAGGTGCAGGATAGCTACATCCCAGAGAAGTTTTCTTAAAGGCAGGATGATGCAACCGTGGTTGACAAGGGAAGGCAAAGCCTACATAAAAGCAAAAAGTTAGTGGGAAGTTAGAGGATTGGGAAACTTTTAAAAACCAACAGAAGGCATGTAAAAAAAAACTAAAAGAGAGCATGAAATATGAAGGTGAGCTCGTCTAAGAAGATACCAATGTTGTTTTCGGATATATAAAGAGTAAAAGATAGGCGAAAGTAGATATTGGACCGTTGGAGAAGTAATGGGAGGCAAGGAAATGGTGGACGAACTAAAGAAATATTTTCTTCACTGTGGAAAACACAAGCAATATGCTGGAAGTTCAGTAGTGTCAGGGGGCAGAAGTGAGAGCAGATGCTATTACTAGGACAAAGATGTTTGGGAAACTGAAAGGTCTGAAGATAAATAAATCACATGGACATGATAGATTACACCCCAGGCTTTTGAAAGAGATAGCTGAAGAGATTATGGAGGCATTGGTAATGATCTTTCAAGAATCACCAGATTCTGGCATACTAGTTCCGGAGGACTGGAAAATTGCAAAAGTCACTCCACTCTTCAATAAGGGAGGGAGGCAGTTAGCCTGACTTCAGTGGTTGGGAAGCTGTTGGGAGTCAAGTGCCAAGGAGGTGGTTTGGGGGTACTTCCAGGCATATGATAAAATAGGCCAAAATCAGCATGGTTTCCTTAAGGGAAAATCTTGTTTGATTAACCTGTTGGAATAGGCCAAGGAGAATCAGTGGATGTTGTGTACTTGGATTTTCAGAAGCTCTTTGACAAGGTGCCACACGTGAAGCTCCTTAACAGGATAAGATTCCATTACTGGTATTACAGGAAAGATATTAGCATGGATGGATCATTGGCTGATTGGCAGGAGGCAAAGAGTGGGAGTAAAAGGAGCCTTTTCTGTTTGGCTGCCAGTGACTAGTAATGTTCTGCAGGGTTCATGTTAGGACTGTTTTTTACGTTGTATGTCAATGATTTGGATGACAGAATTGATGGCTTTGTGGCCAAGTTTGCAGACAATACGAAGATTGGTGGAGGGGCTGGTAGTGCTGAGAAAGCAGGGAGGCTGCAATAGGTCATAGATGGATTTGTAGAATGGGCAAAGAAACAGCAGATGGAAAACGGTATTGGGATGTGCACTTTGGTAGAAGGAATAAAAGTATTTTCTGTGATTTTCTAAATGGGAAAAAAAATTTAAAAATCTGTGATGCAAATTGATTTGGGAGGCCTCATGCAGGATTCCCTAAAGGTTCATTTGCAGGTGGAGTTGGTGGTGAGGAACACAAATGCAATTTTGCTTTCATTTTGAGAGGACTAGAATATAAAAGCAAGGATGTAATGTTGAAGCCTTACGAGTCACTGGTGAGTCCTCACATAGAGTATTGTGAGCAGTCTTTGGCTTTTTATATAGGAAAGGCTATGCTGAAGGTTCAGGAGAATGAAAGTGCTATCATATGAGGAATAATTGATGTCTCTGGGCCTTTATTTGCTGGAATTTAGAAGCATGAGGGGGATCTCATTGAAACATCAAATGTTAAAAGGCCTAAATAGAGTGGATGTGGAGAGGATGTTTTTTGTGGTGGGGGAGTCTAGGACCAGAGGCCACACCTTCAGAATTAAGGGGTGACCATTTAGAACGGAGATGAACAGAATTTCTTTAGCCAGAGGGTGGCAGATCTGTGGAATTCATTACCACAGGCAGCTGTGGAGGCCAGGTCATTAGGTGTATTTAAGGCAGAGGTTGATAGGCTCTTGATCAGTCAGGGCGTGAAAGGATACAGAGAGGAGGCAGGAGAAAAGTTTGAGAGGGAAATGGATCAGCCATGATGACAAGGAGGAGAGATTTGATGACTGAATGGCCTAATTCTGCTTCAGTGTCTTCTGGTCTTGTATTTGAGTAACAGGCCTATAGCTGTCCCTTATTGAATAATGAAGTTACATTTGCTATTTTCTGGTGCAACAGGACCTTTCTTGATCCTCTTATAGAACATTAAAACCAGCACATCAGCTATTCTATCAGCCATTTCTTTTCCAAGCCTAGTGTGCAGTCAATCTACACCCAGAGATGTCAGCACAAAACTCCAATTTGCTTAGTACCGCAGCTCTAGTGATTGACTTCCTTGAATTGCTCCCTTTCTTCCCATTCCATCACATAGTAAATTGAGGGGAAAATATTTTATGCAAAGAATAAATACAAATATCATTTGGCCTGCTGTTTTTTTGAGCCGATGCTTATGTATGTAATCACTGATTTGTAAATGCATGTTTTAATTTCATATTTCCACTAGGTGGCCATTCAGTTTATCAAGTCCACTGACTCACGAAGAAGTTTGATCAATCATGTGACCACACTTACACTCAGTGGCCACGTTATTAGGGGTACACCTATACACCACCTCATTTATGCAGATATATATAATTAGCCAATCACATGGAAGCAATTCAATGCATGAAAAAGTAGCAGACATGGTCAAGTGGTTCACTTGTTGTTCAGACCAAACATTAGAGTGAGGAAGAAATGTGATTTAAGTGACTTTGACTGTGGAATGATTATTGGTGCCAAATGGCGTGGTTTGAGTATCTCAGAAACTGCTGAACTGCTGCGACTTTCAAGCACAACAGTACCTAGAATTTACAGAGAGTAGTGTGGAAAACAAAAAGTAAAACAAAACACCCAGTGAGTGACAGTTCTGTGGGTGAAAATACTTTGTTAATGAAAGGTCAGAGGAGAATGGTCAGACTGGTTCAAGCTGACAGAAAGGCGACAGTAACTCAAATTATGCATAAGAGCATATCTAAATGTGCAACATATCGAACTTTGAAGGGGATGAGGGTACAGCAGCAGAAGACCACACTGGGTTCCAATCCTGTATCTTATAAAAAGTGGCCATGCTGAGTGTACTTTCCCTGTGATCTATGTCTCGGTTGCCCATTAACTTCCCGCTGGTTTTCCTACTGTGTGCCTGCACTGGGTGGGAGGCAGGAATAATTTGCAGCAACTATCTAACCATTGTCTTTGTGGTTATGGGAGGGATCTCACAGGAGGAATGTTCAAATTCCACGTGATAGCCCCAATTAAATTATGATCATTGGCACCTGCTTCTTCATCGTGCTGCCAAAAAGTTAAACATTTAGAACAATTTCCCAAAATCTCAACAATGAAAAAATCTCTTTGGACTCCATTTGTTCTGGAACACAGTTGTGAGCTGAACCAGCTACTTAGATTAGATTATGAGGACACTCAGTCCTTGTTTATTGTCATTTAGAAATGCATGCATTAAAAATGATACAATGTTCCTCCAGAAAGATATCACAGAAACACAGGACAAACCAAGACTAAAACTGACAAAACCACATAATTATAACATATAGTTACAACAGGGCAAAGTAATACCATAATTTGATAAAGAGCAGACCATGGGCACGGTAAAAACAAGTCTCAAAGTCCCGATAGACTCATCATCTCACGCAGGCGGCAGAAGGGAGAAACTCTCCCTGCCATGAACCTCCAAGTGCCGCAAACTTGCTGATGCAGCACCATTGGAAGCACCCGACCGCAGCGGACTCTGAGTCCGTCTGAAAACTTCGAGCCTCCGACACCGAGCACTGAGCACCATCCTCTGCCGAGCGCTTCGACCCCGCCCCAGCCGCCGAGCAACAGGCAAAGCCGAGGACTCGGGGCCTTCCCCTCCGGAGATTCTGGATCACACAGTAGCAGCGGCAGCGAAGCAGGCATTTCAGAAGTTTCACCAGATGTTCCTCTGTGCCCTCACGTCCATCTCCATCAAATCAGGATTGTGCACGGCACCCTACTTGACAGATAACAGACATCACCACCGGAGTGGACGCTGTGAGCTGCGTCACGCCGCCATCTTCTCCATCTTTTCTATAATTGCTTCATTTGCTCTATGGAAGATAATCTTGAAGCATTTTGGATGACAAATCAAGATTTAGATGGCGATCCTATTCAGATACAATTGTATCATTTGATTCTGAACTATACATGGGAAGCTGATAGCAGTTCAACCCATTTTAGTTTCAGTGGAGAACTATTGCATTAAAATTGAACATGAGATTGGCTCCAAAGACAGTTCAATAATTTGCTGAAACTTTTTTTTAGGAGAGTAAATAAAAGTCTATGGCAATCCAGGACACTGTCCATTTGAAGAGGTGGGTTTGGGGGGAAGATTAACTTTGCATTTAATGCACAATTCATTAGCTACTTGATAGTTTAAAAGTAGTAATATCAGGAATCTGGGTGGCAAGGTGACTGGGCTGGTAGAGTCTGTGTGGAATTTCCACATTCTCCCTGTGAATATGAGGGTTGCCTCTGGTCACTAATTTTCTCCCACTTTCCAAAAACGTGCAGGTAAGTTAGTTGGTCATTTTTTAAGTTCCCTCAGTATATCAGTGGTATAAGCTGAGGATGTTGGAGAGAATGTGATTAGTTTAGGATCGGTGTAAAATGGACGTTTTATGATCACCTTAGTCCCAGTGGGACAACCCGGTCTTCTTCAATGTTGTTTGAGTATGACTCTTTGACTTCAAAACATGTATAGCTATTATATGCCCTGCTGATTTAGAGATTTGGGAAATCATTTACTTGCAGTCTACAGCAGAAGCCTTACTCAGAGTGGCTGGAGTGAGATGAGCAAAAGAGATTAAAGATAATTCTGATTCCGTATCATTGATGCATACATCAGGTTGCACTTTATCAACTACAGCTCAGCATTTTCAATACCATCATCCCCTCAAAACTAATCAATAAGCTCCAAGACCTTGGCCTCAGTACCTCCTTGTGCAGTTTGATCCTGGATTTCCTCACTTGTAGACGGCAGTCAGTTTGGATTGGCAGCAATATCTCCTCCACGATTTTCATCAGCCAGGTACACCACAAGGCTGTGTGCTTAGCCCCCTGCTGTACTCACTTTACACCTGTGACTGTGTGGCTAAGCACAACTTCAATGCCATATTCAAGTTTGCTGATGACACCATTGTTGTGGGCTGAATCAGCATACAGAAGGGAGATTGGCTGAGTGGTGTCATAACAGCAATCTCTCACTCAATGTCAACAAGACCAAGAAACTGATTGTAGACTTCAGGAGAGGGAAACCAGAGTCCATGAGCCAGTCCTCATCAGAGGAACAGAGGTGGAGAGAGTTGGCAACATTAAATTCCTGGGTGTTATTGCTGCAGAGGATCTGTCCTGAACCCAGCATGGAAGTGCGATCGTGAAAGAAAGCAATGCCTCTACTTCCTTAGGCATCTGCAAAGATTCAGCATGACATTTGCAACTTCGACAAACTTCTATAGATGTGTAGTGGAGAGTGTATTGACTGGCAGCATCATGCCTTAGTATGGAAACACCAATGCCCTTGAATGGAAAATCCTACAAAAGGTACTGGACTTGGTCCAGTACATTACAGGTAAAACCCTCCCAACCATTGAAATGTTGCCATAGGAAAGCAGCATTCACCATCAGAGATCCTCACTACCCAGATCATCCTCCCTTCTCACTGCTGCCATCTGGTAGAAAGAGCATGAGCCTCGGGACTCACACCGCCAGGCTCAAGAACAGTTACTACCCCTCAACCATCAGGCTCTTGAATAAAAAAGGATAAGTACACTCACTCACCCCATCATTGAGATGTTTCCACAACCAAAGATCTCACTTTAAGACCTCTTTACCTCCTATCTCATGTTCTCATTATTTATTGCTATTCATTTATATTTGCATTTGCAGTTTGTTGACTTCTGCACTGTGGTTGATCTTTCAATGATCCTGTTGTGGTTGCTGCCCTATAGATTTGCTGAGCATGCCCACAGGAAAATGAATCTCAGGGCTGTATATGGTGACATATATGCACTTAGATAATAAAACTTACTTTGAACTTTGAAGTGAGTACCTTGGCTTCTGATGGTCCTTTATTTGGTCAATTAGATTCAAACTGAACAAAAAACCAAATTACCACAATAATTTGTATACGTGGTGTCAATCAAAATCATCAGTACTGTATTTCAACACTTTATATTTAATGCATTACTTTGCTGCAGTTGCATTTAGTCATAGTCATAGTCACACTTTATTGATCCCGAGGGAAATTGGTTTTTGTTACAGTTGCACCTTAAATAATTAAATAGTAATATGTAAATTATACCAGGAAATAAGTCCAGGACCAGCCTATTGGCTCAGAGTGTCTGACCCTCCAAGGGAGGAGTTGTAAAGTTTGATGGCCACAGGCAGGAATGACTTCCTATGATGCTCTGTGTTGCATCTCGGTGGAATGAGTCTCTGGCTGAATGTACTGCTGTGCCCAACCAGTACATTATGTAGTGGATGGGAGACATTGTCCAAGATGGCATGTGACTTCGACAGCATCCTTTTTTCAGACAGCACCATCAGAGAGTCCAGTTCCATCCCCACAATGTCACTGGCCTTACAAATGAGTTTGTTGGTTCTGTTGGTGTCTGCTACCCTCAGCCTGCTGCCCCAGCACACAACAGCAAACATGATAGCACTGGCCACCACAGACTCATAGAACATCCTCAGCATCGTCCGACAGATGTTAAAGGACCTCAGTCTCCTCAGGAAATAGAGACGGCTCTGACCCTTCTTGTAGACAGCCTCAGTGTTCTTTGACCAGTCCAGTTTATTGTCAATTCGTATCCCCAGGTATTTGTAATCCTCCACCATGTCCACACTGACCCCCTGGATGGAAACAGGGGTTACCGGTGCCTTAGCCCTCCTCAGGTCTACCACCAGCTCCTTAGTCTTTTTCACATTAAGCTGCAGATAATTCTGCTCACACCATATGACAAAGTTTCCTACCATAGCCCTGTACTCAGCCTCATCTCCCTTGCTGATGCATCCAACTATGGCAGAGTCATCAGAAAACTTCTGAAGATGACAAGACTGTGCAGTAGCTTAAGTTTGTATATATCTTGGTAATAAGATCACTGTTCTTTTAAGTACAGCACTGAAGATCTGTGCCTAAAATGGATATTCATGTGGTGCTGTGACACCTTTGTGTTTTGATGTTCCCAGATCAATTTATTTAAGCAGTACTGCCAAGTTTTTGGAAACCTAACGACTTGATCTTATCTCTGCAGGGAATATTCTAATCCAGTGGGTTTTAGTAATAGACTGACATCTAGATTGTTAAACTGATCTGAATGACAAGTTAAAATTGTACCAAAATGAAAATTTTAAAACAGTTAATTAATAATTTGTACTTAATATTTATTAAAAATACGATGTTAGATTATTATTAAAGACTCACCTGGATCACTATATACATCTGGTCTTTACCTGATATCAGACTCTCAGCAGTGAAATTGGCTTTTTTCTGTGGAGGGTCCTGACAGCCACTAGCTTTAAGAGGAATTAGAGAGATAAATGCCAGCCTTTCAAGCAAAACTCCTGTCAGAACATGAAAATCTTTTTTGATTTTATTTGAAGCTGTGTTTCCATTGAATTGACTTAAAGCTTTAACTCATCCTGTCCTTTTTTTATCACTTATTTTATTTTGACGATGAAGTGTCCAAAAATTGCTGGTACCCAGTTTCAAAATATTCGTGATTTTCATTGTTCAAAGAGAAAGAAAGCATCTTTATAGTAGGAGAATTTAGGAGTCTAGGAATAAGTTTTTTGTTTTTTTAGTTTCTTGCTCAACCTGCAGGTGGCACCCAAGTGCCATGGCTGTACAACTGAATAGAGCTTCCGAAATTCTTGCATCCATGACTCGCTGAGTTCCTCCAGCATTTTGTGTGTGTTGTTCTGGTGTCATCTGCAGAATTCCTGAGTAATGTTACTTTTCCAAGAAAGGTCACCCTTGTGTGTTCTCACACATCGCTCCAATATACCATTTCATATCTTCGGACTTTCTTCCACGTTACGTTATTACTCAAGTCCCCCCCCCCCAGAAACAGCATCTATCATGTGTTCTCTTAATAAATGATGATGTATGATAATGACCTACAAAAAATTCAGAGATCGGCTGAAGGTGTATCCAATCAGGACTGAGGCAAGTGAACGGGGTGGGGGGGGGGGAGTGCTATATAAACACGAGCACTCCCAGAGAGAAACACCAGCAAATGCGCACTGAGGATGTCACCTTTACTGGAGATGAAACGTCTGCAAGCTAATTACCAAACTCAGTGGGCATTGCAACTTCAAACCCCTCAACTCGAGCTACCAATATTCACCAGCATTACCACTTGTTTGCACTCTTAATCTGTGAATCTACATGCCCCTTGGGATGTGGGAGGAACTTGGAGGGAAAGATCACAGGAAGAGTGTGCAATCTCCACACAGACAGATTTCGAGATCAGTATCAAAACTCGGTTGGTGGAGCTGAGAGACAACAGCACCATTACACCGTGCTGCCCACAAAATTGTTCTTTCTCTTTTGGAATTGAGCACAGTTCACAACAGGGAGTGTTAAATCCAACAATTAGATGGGTTAACAGAAAACTCAATTAACAGTAGAAATTAAGAGAAATTATATCACTTTAAGGAGAGATTGCAGGCATGGGCTCAGTTTTAGCAAAGAATTGTCACATGTAAATAGGTTAAATGGCTTCCCTTGCAACAAACTGCTTTAACAACAGGGACTCGTGTAATACTAACCAACACGGTTCAAAACCTGGACTCTGTACTGCCTTTTGCAACTAGGTTTTTGACTTCATCAGGAGACCAGAGTCAGTGTATATCAGAAACAGCATCTCCTCGCTGACAATCAACACTGAATGTGTGCGTAGCCCACTTCCCTACTTTCTGTACACCCACGATTGTGTGGCTAGGCATAGCTCAGGTCCCAACTATAAATTCATCAAGGACAGAACTGGTGTTGACAGAATCTCAGGTGGCGACGAGGAGGTGTACAGGAGTGAAATTGGCTGGTTGGGTGGTATCGCAACAACAGCCTTGCGTTTGTAAGACCAAAACATTGACTGTGGACTTCAGGAAGGGGAAGTCGGGAGAACACACAGCAGTTCCTGCTGAGGGGTCAGCAGTGGAAAGGGTGAGCAGCTTCAAATTCCTCGGTGTCAACACGATTGAAGATCTATCCTGCACCCAACACCTTGATGCAATTATGAAGAATTGCACCAGCAACTACATTGTAGGAATTTGAGGTGATTTTCTACATCACCAAAGACTCTGGGAAATTTCTCCGGGTATACCATGAAGACTATTCTGACTGGTCACATCCCTGTCTGGATCGGAGGTGCCAGTGCAAAGGATCCGAAAGAGCTGCAGTGGTTTGTAAACAACACACATCAAAGTTGCTGGTGAACACAGCAGGCCAGGCAGCATCTCTAGGAAGAGGTGCAGTCGACGTTTCAGGCCGAGACCCTTCGTGGGCTTCCAGCAAAGGAAACTGGACAATGATCAGATGCCATCTCGGCCTGAAACATCGACTGTACCTCTTCCTAGAGATGCTGCCTGGCCTGCTGCGTTCACCAGCAACTTTGATGTGTGTTGCTTGAATTTCCAGCATCTGCAGAATTCCTGTTGTTAGTGGTTTGTAAACTCAGCCAGCTTTATCATGGGCACTAGATTCCCCAGCATTGAGGACATCTTCGGGGTGATGCCTCCTTCTTTTCAGTACTTCTACCATCAAAGATAAGGTCAAGAGCCTGCAGATGCGCACTTGGTATTTAGGAATTTCCTTTTCCACACCACCATTCGATTCCTGAATGGTCCATGAACACTACCTCACTGTCCTGCTCTCTTTTTGTACTAATCATTTATTTCTAATATCTTCTTATTGTAATTGATAGTAATTTTATGTATTGCACTGTACTGCTGCTGCAAAACAACAAATTTCATGACAAGCGTCAGTGGTAATAAGCCTGGTTCTAATTCTTTTTCAAAGCTGTACATCTTCCACATTGTGAGAGGTGTAATGGCCAAGTTACTCAGACAAGTTTTGATTCCACTTGTGATGCTTGCAAGATCAAGGAGATCAATGGGGATCGTGGTCATGTTTTTGGCTACTGCTCTTCCTGTAGTGTTGATGAAAAATGCAAAGATTAATTTTATTGATTATTTTTTTAAGATGAACACGGTTTAGGTCTTTATTCTTCGGAGCATAGAAGGTTGAGGGGGGGACTTGATAGAGGTATTTAAAATTATGAGGGGGATAGATAGAGTTGATGTGGATAGGCTTTTTCCATTAAGAGTGGGGAAGATTCAAACAAGAGGACATGAGTTGAGAGTTAAAGAGCAAAAGTTTAGGGGTAACATGAGGGGGAACTTCTTTACTCAGAAAGTGGTGGCTGTGTGGAACGAGCTTCCAGCAGAAGTGGTTGAGGCAGGTTCGATGTTGTCGCTTAAAGTTAAATTGGATAGATATATGGACAGGAAAGGAATGGAGGGTTATGGGCTGAGTGCAGGTCGGTGGGACTGGGTGAGAGTAAGAGTTCGGCATGGACTAGAAGGGCTGCAATAACCTGTTTCCGTGCTGTACTTGTTATATGGTTATATGAAGCAGTGACCCACCTTAAGCCTTTTGCAAAGCAAAAGACAATGGATGCAAAAAAAAGTTATTCCAGAGATCAGAGCAGCAAATGTTGGAAAAACTGAAGACGTTGAAAATAAGCAAATATAAACACTCAGTGGCTACTTTATTAGATACTCCTGTACACTTGTTTGTGAATACAAATATTGAATCAGCCAATCGTATGACAGCAGCTCAATACGTAAAAGCATACAGACATGGTTGTTGTTTAGACCAAACATCAGTATGGGGACCAAATGTGATCTAAGTGACTTTGACTGTGAAATTATTTTTGGTGCCAGATGGGGTGGTTTGAGTATCAGAATCAGTTTCAGAATAAGGTTTATTATCACTGGCATATGATGTAAAATTTGTTAACTTAGCAGCAGCAGTTCAATGCAATACATAACCTAGCAGAGAGAAAAAAATAAATAAAATAAAAAAAAAATAATAAATAAACAAGTAAATCAATTATGTATGTTGATTTTTTTTTAAATCGTGCAAAAACAGAAATACTGTATATTAGAAAAAAGTGAGGTAGTGTCCAAAGATTCAATGCCCATTTAGGAATCAGATTCCCCTCGAAGAAGCTGTTCCTGAATCACTGAGTGTGTGCCTTCAGGCTTCTGTACCTCCTACCTGATGGTAACAGTGAGAAAAGGGCATGCCCTGAGTGCCAGAGGTCCTTAATAATGGACACTGCCTTTCTGAGACACTGCTCCCTAAAGATGTCCTGGGTACTTTGTAGGCTAGTACCCAAGATGGAGCTGACTAGATTTACAACCCTCTGCAGCTTCTTTCAGTCCTGGGCAGTAGCCCCTCCATAGCAGACAGTGATGCAGCCTGTCAGAATGCTCTCCACGGTACATCAAGAGAAGTTTTTGAGTGTATTTGTGGACATGCCAAATCTCTTCAAACTCCTAATAAAGTACAGTTGCTGTCTTGCCTTCTTTATAACTACATGTTGGGACCAGGTTAGATCCTCAGAGATCTTGACATCCAGGAACATGAAACTGCTCACTCTCTCCACTTCTGATCTCTCTGTGAGGATTGGTACGTGTTCCTTCATCTTACCCTTCCTGAAGGTACACAATCAGCTCTTTTGTCTCACTGACGTTGAGTGCCAGGTTGTTGCTGCGGCACCATTCCACTAGTTAGCATATTTCACTCCTGTATGCCCCTTCATCACCACCTGAGATTCTACCAACAACGGTTGTGTCGTCAGCAAATTTATAGATGGTATTTGAGCTATGCCTAGCCACACAATCATGTGTATACAGAGAGTTGATCAGTGGGCTAAGCACATACCCTTGAGGTGCGCCAGTGTTGATCGTCAGTGAGGAGGTCGTTATCACCAATCTGCACAGATTGTGGTCTTCCGGTTAGGAAGGTGAGAATACATTGGCAGAGGGAGGTACAGAGGCCCAGGTTCTGCAGCTTCTCAATCAGGATTGTGAGAATGATGGCATTAAATGCTGAGCTATAATCGATGAACAGCATCCTGACTTAGATGTTTGTGTTGTCCAGGAGAGCCATTGAGATTGTGTCTGCTATTGACCTCTTGTGGCGATAGGCAAATTGCAATGAGTATCTCAGAAATGGCTGATCTCCTGGGATTTTCACACACAACAGTCTCTAGAGCTTACGGGGAATGGTGCGATAAACAAAACAAAAACATCCAATGAGGGGCAGTTCTGTGGGTAAAAATGCCTTGTTAATGAGAGAGGTCTGAAAAGAATGGCCACACTGATTCAAGCTGACAGGAGGGTGACTGTAACTCAAACAACTACACTTTACAACAGTGGTGTTCAGAAGAGCATCTCTGAATGCACAACACGTCGAACCTTGATGTGGATGGGATACGGCAGCAGAAGACCTCACCTGATTCCACACCTGTACCTAATACAGTGGCCACTGAGTGTAATTTCTTACATCTAAGTTATTCCATAGAAACTATTGAAAAAAAACTACAGCACAGAAACAGGCCCTTTGGCCCTTCTTGGCTGTGCCGAACCATTTTCTGCCTAGTTCCACTGACCTGCACACGGACCATATCCCTCCATACACCTCCCATCCATGTATCTGTCCAATTTATTCTTAAATGTTAAAAAAGAACCCGCATTTACCACCTCGTCTGGCAGCTCATTCCATACTCCCACCACCCTCTGTGTGAAGAAGCCCCCCCTAATGTTCCCTTTAAACTTTTCCCCCCTCACCCTTAACCCGTGTCCTCTGGTTTTTTTTCTCCCCTTGCCTCAGTGGAAAAGCCCGCTTGCATTCACTCTATCTATACCCATCATAATTTTCATTTTCTTTTGAGTTTTGGAGAATTCAACAATAATAAAACTTGTTGCATTGCAGTGTGGGGAGGGACAGAAATAGTTTAATTGGATATGAAGGAAACAGCAAACCAGTCAATGTTTTAGAAGTGACTGGTTAACATTTTAAGGGGAACCCTTCATCAGAGTTCATTGTGTTTCAGCTTCCCATTATTCAGTAGAATAAATGCAGAGAAAGATTAACGTGAATGCTCTAATTTTGTACCTGAGTATGTGCAAATTAGTCAACGTCTGTTGCAATTAGTGCAGCCTGACGCTTGGTGATTTGATATTTGCAAAGCCAGCATATTTCAATGAGAGTTTCAAGCTGAATGTTAAACTTGCATTGGCAGAAACTGTAGCTCCAAACATTCCCTTCACGTTTGCCAATCATGTAATGTTTTGTTCCATTCACTGTTTGTCCTTGAAATTTAGTAGGTGGCTGCATAAATGGAGGTCTGTTTAACTTGCTGCTGATTTGTGCTGTGCCTAAATCTTATAACTTTACAGCTTTATCATAGCTACATGCCTGATATTCGACATTACAGCGGAATACAGGCCCTTCAGCCCACAATATTGTGCTGACAATTTAACCTACTCTAAGATAAATCTAACCCTTCCCTCCTACTTACACCTCCATTTTCTATAACCTATATGTCTAAGAGCTTCTTAAATGTATCTAATTATTTAATGTATCTGCCTCTGACACACCCTGTGTTAAAGAACTTACCTCTGACATCTCCTTTATACTTTCCACCAATCACCTTAAAATTATGCTCCTCATATTAGCCATTAGAAGATTAAAATGTGTGGAATCTGCAGTGAACTAGCCTTTTGGACACAGAAGACAGACGGTAGTGGTTGAAGGGACTTTTTTGAGCTGCAGGTCTGTAATTAGTGGTGTTCCTCAGCTGTTTGTGCTGGGACCTCTGCTGTTTGTGATGTCTATAAATGACCTGGATGAAAATGTAGACGGATGGGTTAGTAAGTTTGAGGATGAAACTGAGACTGGTGGAGTGTGGACAGTGCAGAAGACTGGAAGAGGATACAGCACAATATAGTTCTGTTTCAGATATGGGCAGAGAAATGGCAGGTGGAGATTAACCCAGATAACTGTGAAGTGTGCGCAGCCCTCCGGTGAAAAATGATATTGTATCCGTTAAATAGGGGCCGTGGACAATTCTGATTTGATGGACACAGACCTGAAAGCACAGAGGAACATCTGGAGAAATTTCTGAAACGCCAGTTGGCTGCTGTTGTTGCTGCGGGATTGGGAAACTTTCGGAGGGAAGGCCTCAAAATCCCCGGCTTTGCCTGCTGTTGGCGACCGAGATTGAGGTCGAATCGTTCGGATACTCGGTGTCGGAGAGCTGATTGGAGGCTCGAAGTTTTCGGATGACTCAGAGTCGGACTGTGGTCGGGCATGCCAGGGAGAGTTTTTCTTCCTTCTCCCATCTGCGTGAGATGTGGGACATTTGAGAGACTTTAAACTTTTTACTGTGCTCATGGACTTCTTCATCAAGTTATAGTATTGTTGCACTGTTGTAACTATATGTTATAATTATGTGGTTTTGTTAGTTTTTTTCTGTGTTTTGTGATATCACACTGGAGGAAATATTGTATCATTTCTTAATGCATGCATTACTAAATGACAATAAAAGAGGACTGCGTGTCTTCATAATCTAAATAAAAAGTGTTGTAGCTTGGTAGGGCAAATGCAAGGAGACAGTACATCTCCAAGTTTGCGTATGACACGAAGCTGGGCGGCAGTGTTAGCTGTGAGGAAGATGCTAAGAGGATGCAGGGTGACTTGGATAGGTTGGGTGAGTGGGCAAATTCATGGCAGATGCAAATTAATGTGGATAAATGTGAGGTTATCCACTTTGGTGGCAAAAACAGGAAAACAGATTATAATCTGAATGGTGACCGATTAGGAAAAGGGGAGGTGCAACGAGACCTGGATGTCATTGTACACCAGTCATTGAAAGTGGGCATGCAGGTACAGCAGGTGGTGAAAAAGGCGAATGGTATGCTGGCATTCATAGCAAGAGGATTCAAGTACAGGAGCAGGGAGGTACTACTGCAGTTGTACAAGGCCTTGGTGTACACCTGGAGTATTGTGTGCAGTTTTGGTCCCCTAATCTGAGGAAAGACATCCTTGGCATAGAGAGAGTACAAAGAAGCTTCACCAGATTAATTCTTGGAATGGCAGGACTTTCATATGATGGAAGACTGGATCAACTAGGCTTGTACTCATTGGAATTTAGAAGATTGAGGGGGGATCTTATTGAAACGTATAAAATCCTAAAGGGATTGGACAGGCTAGATGCAGGAAGATTGTTTCTGATGTTGGGGAAGTCCAGAATGAGGGGTCACAGTTTGAGGATAAAGGGGAAGCCTTTTAGGACCGAGATTAGGAAAAACTTCTTCACACAGAGAGTGGTGAATCTGTGGAATTCTCTGCCACAGGAAACAGTTGAGGCCAGTTCATTGGCTATATTTAAGAGGGAGTTAGATATGGCCCTTGTGGCTAAAGGGATCAGGGGGTATGGAGGGAAGGCTGGTACAGGGTTCTGAGTTGGATGATCAGCCATGATCATACTGAATGGCAGTGCAGGCTCGAAGGGCTGAATCGCCTACTCCTGCACCTATTTTCTATGTTTCTATGTTTCAGATATGGGCAGAGAAATGGCAGTTGGAGTTTAACCCAGATAAATGTGAAGTAAATACAAGGAGACAGTACACTGTTAAGGACAAGACCCTTAACAGTGTTGCTGAGCAGAGAGATCTTCAGATCTAAGCTCCTTGAAAGTGGCTACACAGGTCGATAAGGTGGTTAAGAAGGCTTATGGAATGCTTGCTTTTATTAGTGGAGGCATTGAGTTCAAACATCAAAAGGTTGTGTTGCAACTTTATAAGCCTCTGTTTAGGCCATATCTGGAGTACTGGTTGCCCCTTTATAGGAAGGATGTTGAGGCTTTTGAGAGAGTGTAGAGAATGTCTGGTTCAGAGGGCATGGGCTACCATGCGAGGCTGGATAAACTTGGGTTGTTTTCTCTGGGGCGCCAGAGGCTGAGAGGAGATATGACAGAGGTTTACAAGACTATAAGAGGCACAGATAGAGTGGGCAGAGAGCATCTGTTTCCTGGGGTTGAGATGTCTAATACCAGAGGCCATGCGTTGAAGGTGAGAGGGGATAGATTCAAGAGGGATTTGAGGTTTAATTTCTTTACTCCGAGAGTGGTGGTTGCCTGAAATGCACTGCCTGGCATGGTGGTAGAGACAAATACATTGGAGGCTTTTAAGAGACGTTGGATAGGCACATGGATGTAAGGAAGATGGTGGGATAAGGACATGGTGTAGGTAGGAGGGATTCGTCTTTGGCTATTTTTGATTTGCCCTTTAGCTGGTTCGGCACCACTGTTTATACCGAATGACCTGTTGCAGTATTGTTTTATGTTCTATGTTCTATTTCCACTCTATCTATGCCCCTTATCATCATCTACACCTCTAAGAAGGCTCCTCTCATCCTCCTTCGCTCCAACTGCACCAGTTATTCTCATGTCAGTTGTAGCACTGAATTGACTTTATTTCTTACATCTTCCATATGCATGAGGAGAAAAAAGTCTTTACGTTACGTCTCCATCTGAAGGTGCAATGTGCAAATTATAGTAATTTATAATAAATAGTATAGTTTAGAAATACAACTGTGTCATCATAAATTAATCAGTCTGATGCCTGTTGGTCCTGGCTTTAATGCTGTGGTACCATTTCCCAGATGGTAGCAACTGGAACAGTTTGTGGTTGGGGTGACTTGGGTCCCCAATGATCTTTTGGCCCTTTTTACACACCTGTCACTGTAAATGTTCTGAATAGTGGGAAGTTCACACCTACAAACGTGCTGGGCTGTCTGCACCACTCTCTGCAGAGTCCTGCGATTGAGGGAAGTACAGTTTCCATACCAGGCAGTGATGCAACTGGTCAGGATGCTCTCAGTTGTGCCCCTGTAGAAAGTCCTTAGGATTTGGGGACTCATGCCAAACTTCTTCAAATGTCTGAGGTGAAAGAGGTGCTATTGTGCTTTTTTCACCACACATAGGTAGGTACAGACCAAGTGAGGTCCTCAGTGATGCGTATACCGAGGAACTTGAAGCTTTTCACCCTCTCAATCCCCGATTCATTGATGTCAATAGGGGTGAGCCTGTCTCTGTTCCTCCTGTATTCCACAACCAGCTCCTTTGTTTTTGCGACATTAAGGGAGAGGTTGTTTTCTTGACATCGCTGTGTCAGAGAGATGACTTCTCCTCTGTAGGCTGCCTTGTTATTACTTGAGATAAGGCCAATCAATGTAGAATCTGCAAATTTAATTAGCAGATTAGAGCAGTGGGTGGTGACACAGTCATGGATGTACAAAGAGTAAAGGAGGGGGCTTAGGACACAGCCCTGAGGGGCAACTGTGTTGAGAGTCAGAGGGGCAGAGGTGAGGGAGCCCACCTCTTACCACCTGTCAATGATCTGATAGGAAGTCCAGGATCCAGCTGCACAAGGCAGGGTGAGGGCCGAGGTCTCTGAGCTTCTTGTCGAGCCTGGATGGAACTATGGTGTCGAATGCTGAACTGTAGTCCAAGAACAGCATTCTCACATAAGCATCCCTCTTCTCCAGGTGGGTAAGGACAGTGTGTAGATCTGTGGCTATTGTGTCATCTGTTGATCGGTTGTGTCGATAGGCTAATTGTAGGGGTCCAGTGTGGGTGGCAGCACGCTGCAGATGTAATCCTTGACCAGCCTCTCAGAGCATTTGCTTATCATTGAGGTGAGTGTGACAGGACGCCAGTCGTTCAGACATGTTACCTTGGTCTTTTTGGGTACAAGACAAATGGTGGATGTTTTGAAGCAGGAAGGCACTCTACACTGGGAGAGGGAGAGATTAGAAATGTCTGTAACCACACCTGCCAGTTGCACCGCGCACATCCCGAGTACCCGCCCTGGGGTGCCGCCCGGTCCCGCAGCCTTGCGACTGTCCACTCGTTGGAAGCACCTGCGTACCTCAGCCTCAGAGATGTCACCAAGGTGCAGGTCGCATCAGTGGCTCTCCTCAGGGGCTCGGTGTAGGCAACATCGAACCAAGCTTTAAAAAAAAGATTTAACTCATCTGGGAGAAAGGCAGCAATGTTGGAAACACCACTGCGTTTAGCTTTGAAGTCTGCAAAGGTGTACAGACGTTGCCATAAGCTGCGTGTGTTGTTGGTGGAGAGTTGTGTCTGGATCTTGTCCCTGTATTGTCGTTTAGCTGCCTTGATGCCTTTGTGTAGATCGTAGCTGCTTTTCTTGAGTTCCTGGTGATTCCCGGCAGCGAAAGCTCCGTCTCGATGAGTGAGTGCAGCCCGCACGGAACAGTTGATCCAGAGTTTATGGTTTGGATAGACCCTGACCGATTTTTGGGGGACAATGTCCTTGATGTACTTCTCGTGTCCCCTTCTCTGTTACAGAGCAAAACTCAAATAGAACCTACTTTTGACATTCCACCTACACATCGAAGGGAGACTTGGGGTATTGCCTTTATAAAGACCAAGCTAAACAGCCAGCCAGCACAATCAGACATTAACAAGAGCATTATCTGGTCCAACATTTTCCAGTCAGAACACGGTATTTATCGTATCATGTGCTCAATACTTTAAATATCTCCTTAATATTGTACCATGGTTTGCTGGATTCTGAATGCTCTTACACCACCACCTCTCTCCCAAGCACACAAACTCACACATACCAGGCGTGCACAGGAACATAACAGGCACCACACACTTTCTTATTTTTGTCCTTTGGCCTCGTCCCGCGGAGTTGGACGTGAAACCTCTAGTTTGATAGCACGGACTTGGTACTATCTTGCATTTTCATTTTGACACAGCTGGTGGTAATTTCTTATATCTGGAAATTGCTGACTAAGGTAACTTCATGGCTTTCTTTTTTTGCTCACTTGCACACAATGGGCATTCCAGTATAATATCTGTATACAGAAACTAGGCTTACTGATGTTGAGACCTGTCTTAAGGCTGAATAAGGCACTGTCATGCAATATGGGAAGACATTTCACTCCAGCTTTTGAATGCATTCGCTTGGCAGCTCCACATTATCCGTCACCAGAATAACATAGAATAGTACAGCACAGTACAGGCCCTTCGGCCCACAATGTTGTGCTGACCCTCAAACCCTGCCTCCCATATAATCCCCCACCATGAATTCCTCCATATACCTGTCTAGTAGTCTCTTAAACTTCACGAGTGTATCTGCCTCCACCACTGACTCAGGCAGTGCATTCCACACACCAACCACTCTCTGAGTAAAAAACCTTCCTCTAATATCCCCCTTGAACTTCCCACCCCTTACCTTAAAGCCATGTCCTCTTGTATTGAGCAGTGGTGCCCTGGGGAAGAGGCGCTGGCTATCCACTCTATCTATTCCTCTTATTATCTTGTACACCTCTATCATGTCTCATCTCATCCTCCTCCTCTCCAAAGAGTAAAGCCCTAGCTCCCTTAATCTCTGATCATTATGCATACTCTCTAAACCAGGCAGCATCCTGGTAAAAAAAATAAGAAGAATCTGAAATCGTTTATCTGCAATTGTGCACAGAGCAATAAATTTGGGCTGAGGTTTTTAAAATAAGCACTAGATGGCGGTAGAGCACCAGGAACAATGAACTATGTATTTCACTATCGAAGGATTTCTGTAAGATGTTCAAGCTATATATCCTGCCAAATTACATTTTGTTACCACTTGGAGTGATCTCTATCACCACCTCCTTACAATCAATAGAAATTTTCTTCAACCTCTAGGTGCAATTCTCTATCAGTGGAGGATTAGTTAATCAGACAGTGCATGGTGCTCTCTCTGCAGACAGTGCTTTGAGTATTATTGAATGTTTCAGCCACTGCACTGTTTCCTGAGTTCTCTAATTCTTTCTCACCCATAGCGAACTCCAGCAATGCAGCAGCTGCATGCTGTTGACACAAGCTGAAACACCTCCCTGCAAAAATTTAACACTGTTTTGAGGATAAAATTCTCATTTCCCTTTCCAGCCCCAAATCTTCCCAATGCATTTTGCACGTGCCCGACTCCCCACTTATGCTAACTCGATAGGCCAAATAATCGTAGAAAAGTACAGCACAGAAACAGGCCCTTTGGTCCATCTAGTTGTGCCAAACCATTTAAATTACCTACTCCCATCGACCATAGGCCTCCATACTCCTACCATCCATGTACCAATCCAAACTTCCCTTAAACATTGAAATCGAGCTCACATGCACCACTTGTGCTGACAGCTCATTCCACACACTTACGACTCTCTGAGTGAAGAAGTTTTCCCCTCAATTTCCCTTAAACTTTTCACCTTTCACTCTTAACCCATGACCCCTAGTCGTAGTCCCACCCAACCTCAGTGGGAAAAGCCTGCTTGCATTTACACTATCTATACCCCTCATAATTTTGTATATCAAATCTCTTCTCAATCTTCGATGTTCCAAGGAATGAAGTCCCAACCTATTCAAACTTTCCTTATAACTCATCTCCTCCAGACCCAACAATATCCTTGTAATTTTTTCTGTACTCTTTCAATCTTATTTATATCTTTCTTGTAGGTAGGTGACCAAAACTCCACACGATACTCCAAATTATGCATCACCAACATTTTATACAACTTCAACATAACGTCCTATCTCCTGTACTCAACATTTTGATTTATGAAGGCTAATGTGTCAAGAGCTTTCTTTACAACCCTATCTACCTGTGATACCACTTTCAATGAATTACGGACCTGTATTCCTAGATCCCTTTGTTCTATGGCACTGCTCAGTGCCCGACTGTTCACTGTGTAAAACCTACCCAGGTTGGTCCTATCAAAGTGCAACACCTTGCTCTTGTCTGCTTTAAGGTCCATCTGCTATTTTTCAGCCCATTTTTTCAGCTGGTTCAGATACCTCTGCAAGCTCTGATAGTCTTCCTTTGATACCCCCAATCTTGGGGTCATCCGCAAATTTGCTCATCCAGTTAAATACAATATCATCCAGTTCATTGATATAGATAATGGATCCAGCACCAATCCCTGAGGCACTCCACTAGTTGCAGACCTCCAGTCAGAGAGGCAATCATCTACTACCACTCTCTGAATCCTCCCACAAACGGGGGGAGGAGGGGGGGATATCGAATCAGACCATGAGAGGCCTGCGTCGGGCATTTTCATGCCTTACAAGGTGCAGATTGGAAGTCTGTGTGGGGCGCCACTCCTTGCACAGACACTAGAGCAATGTGTGATTAAGTGCCTTGCTCAAGGGCACAAACACACTGCCACAGCTGAGGCTCGAACTAGCGACCTTGAGATCACTAGACGAACGCCTTAACCACTTGGCCATGTGCCCAACACTGAAGCCAACATCTAATTCAATTTCCTACCTCAACTGAACCTTCTTGACCAACCTCCTGCGGAGGACCTTATCAAAGGCCTTGCTAAAGTCCATGCAGACAACATCCACTGCCTTGCCTTCATCAGTTTTTCTGGTAACTTCTTCAAAAAACTCTATAATCTGCATAGGGTCCATGAAGTTGATGCTAATTTGCCTCGCCTCACTTCTGAGTAAGTACAGATGCAAAATAAATCCACTTAAATTCTCCCCATCTCTTTTGGCTCATGGATTGTGCATGGATTACCATTTTGATCTTCCGGAGGATCTATTTTGTCCCTTGCAATCCTTTCGTTCTTAGCATATCTAGAATCCCTTAGGACTCTCCTTCAGCTTGTCTGCTAGAGCAACCTCATGCCTTCTTTTAACCCTCCTGATTTCCTGCATTTCTTATACTCCATAAGTACCTCATTTGTTCACCTGCCTATACCTGCTATGCACCTCTTTTTTTCCTTAACCAGGGCCTCAATATCTCTTGGAAACCAAGTTTCTGTAAACCTGTTATTGTTACCTTTTATTCTGACAGGTACATACAGGCTTTGTACTCTCAAAATTGCACTTTTGAAGGCCTCCCACTTACCAAGTACACCTTTGCCAGAAAACAGCCTGTCCCAATCCCCACTTGCCAGATCCTTTCTTATACCATCAAAATTAGCCTTTCTCCAATTTGGAATGTCACCCCACGGACCAGACCTGTCCTTTTCCATATTTACTATGAAACTAATAGCATTGTGATTACTAGGTGCAAAGTGTTCACCTACACAAACTCCTGTCACCTGCCCTGTCTCATTCCCTAACAGCAGATCAAGTACCACATTCTTTTTTGTTGGGACTTCCATGTCCTGATTAAGGAAACTTTCCTGAACATATTTGACAAATTCTATCCCATCTAGTTCTTTTACAGTTTGGGAGTCCCAGTCAATATGTGGAAAGACCAACTCCTGCTTCCATTTCAGATTTTCTTAATACTGAACTGATTACAAGGCTACTGCAATACTCTACAAGCCATTTCTTTTAGTTCTGAATAACTGTAAATTATTCTCCACTGTCTCACTGCCAGAACTGAAGTCACACTCTTGATAGAATAAGCTTTTTCTGACAATTTTCTTGCTTCTGGGTCGTTGGGTATAACGTGCAGTAAATGTGCCAATCTAATGCAAGATAATCCCTGTAATTGTGAATGAGGAAGGGTAGTAACGATTACCTTTATTTGTCACAAGTACATCAAAACATACAATGAAGTGTTTCGTTGGTGTAAATGATCAAGGATTGTGCTGAAGGCACCCCACAAGTGTCGCCATTCTTCTGACGCCAACCTATCGTGGCCAAAAGTTACTAACCTTAACTCATTCATCTTTGGAAACAGGAGTACCTGGGTGAAACCCCCATGATCACGGGAGAGCGTACAAACTCCTTACAGACAGCAGTGGGAACTGAACCCCAACTCATTTTGCTGGTCGAAAGCCACTTCTGTGTGTCGATTGTGATGGGTCAGTTTAAAAACTGCAGCTGCTCTTCCCATTGGTTGGTTTGCGTGCCATGGCACCCAGCGTCCGGTTTCAAACCCCTCGAGGGTGTAAAGAGTAGGAAGTGTGAGAGATCTCTCTCTTTCCCTTTGTCCTGGAACCTTTGGGAAGATATGCTCCACGCGCACATTTAACTAACTATCCTGTTTGTTGAATATTCAGTTCTGTAACTTGGGAGAACTTGGAAGATGGCGGCACGACGCAGCTCACAGTGGCCACTCCGGTGGTGATGTCTGTTATCTGTCAAGTAGGGTGCCGTGCACAATCCTGATTTGATAGAGGTGGATGTGAGAGCACGGAGGAACATCTGGTGAAACTTCTGAAATGCCTGCTTCGCTGCCGCTGCTACTGTGTGGTCCAGAATCTCCGGAGGGGAAGACCCCGAGTCCTCGGCTTTGCTTGTTGCTCGGCAGATGGGGCGGGGTCGAAGTGCTGGGCAGAGGATGGCGCTCAGTGCTCGGTGTCGGAGGGCTGGTCGGATGCTCCAAGTTTTTGGACGGACTCAGAGTCCGCTGCGGTTGGGTGCTGCATCGGCAAGTTTGCAGCGCTTGGAGGTTTGTGGCAGGGAGAGTTTCTCCCTTCTACCGTCTGCGTGAGATGATGAGGCTATTAGGTCTTTGAGACTTTTTTTTACCGTGCCTATCGTCTGCTCTTTATCAAATTACGGTATTGCTTTGCACTGTTGTAACTATATGTTATAATTATGTGGTTTTGTAAGTTTTAGTCTTGGTTTGTCTTGTATTTCTGTGATATCATTCTGGAGGAACATTGTATCATTTTTTAATGCATGCATTTCTAAATGACAATAAACGAGGACTGAGTGTCCTCATAATCTAATCTAAAACTTAAATGTTTAGCCAAATTCTTTTTTACTGTTTGTAAATACAGTAAAATATACTTACTCACATTCGGTGTTTTCTGACTCACTCACTAAACCTGTGAGCCTGTTTCTACATTACAGTGTTGTAAAGCTATGCTAATGTTTTACCAAAAGGCATTGCTTTGGAAATAGTGTATTGAACTAGATAGTCAATTATAAGCCTTGTAATGTCAAATACAAATGATGACTTGATGGGTTTAAAAAGGAGGCAAATTTGTGCCCAAGTTTAGAGATGAGTTTCAGATGGTTAAGGACAAGAATCCTAACAAATCACAACCTGGGAAATTTCACAAAGTTTTCCCTATTGTATAGTAATTATAAATGCATGGAAGAACTGCAATTCAATTAACTAAGGAATATGTTACTGAGACAGAACAACTATGGTTTGTAAACAGTTGAGAGTGAGCTAAGTGCGAGGATTTGTTTCGAGAGTGTGGGTGAGTGATGAAAAGCATCTACCAAAGCTTTTTAAAAAATTATGGGTATATTCTATAGAATATAGTATTTGTCACCAAAAGTAACTATAAAATAACGTGGAAGACCCAGCAAGGAAACCGAGGATGGGAGAGAGGCCTCACTGTAATGGAGGTCTGGATTAACTCCCTGGTTAGTACTTGGGACAATCGAGTGGAGTATCAGAAAACTGGCCAGCTGATTGCCTGATCTGCTTTAGTAAATATGTACTTGACATGGCCACGTTGACACCTTGCATGTAACAATGACTATAATTTGTTAAGTCATAAGTCACCTTCATAAATGGACATTGCTTATTCACAAGTTTTTATTTTAAATTTCATAAGTGAATTCTTCTGACTTAATCTGGGGATATTGACTGCGGAAGTGGTTTGCACAGAAAATGGCCACACAAGTGTGAAATAAGGTGGAAAGCAGGGTTGATAGCTGGGCTTTAACTTACCCCGGGTAAGCAGGGAGAAACTGTTTCATCAAGAAATTGGAGAAGATGGTTCTCAGACATACACCCTGTTCTCTTTTATTTTATAGAGGGATACAGCACGATTAATGCTCTGCCCCAGAAGGCAGTGGAGGCCAAGTCTCTGGACGTGTTCAAGAAAGAGATGGATAGAGCTCTTAAAGATAGCGGAATCAAAGGTTATGGGGATAAGGCAGGAACTGGATACTGATTATGGATGATCAGCCATGATCACAGTGAATGGTGGTGCTGGCTTGAAGGGCCGAATGGCCTACTCCTGCACCTATTGTCTATTGTCTATTGATTACAGGCCCTTCTGGCCCAGTGAGTCTGTGCTGCCCACTTACACCCGCGTGATCAATTAGCCTACTAACTGGTATGACTTTGGAATGTGGGAGGAAACCAGGGCATCCGGAGGAAACCCACATAGTCACAGGGAGAACGTACAAACTCCTTATGGACAGCAGAGGAATTGAACCTGGGTCACTGGTGCTGTAAGAGTGTTACACTAACCGCTATGATATCATCCTTATATCCACCATTGCTTGTGTATATAATTTCATTATTTAACTCAGAAACACTATAATTTTAAGAATTGGTTCCAAGTTCTGTGGTACATGGTATTATGGAAGAGTTAAACCTGTTCTGTGAGATTTACTGGTCTGCAGATGAGAAAGTCACGTAGCGATTACATTGACTTTTACAAGGAGAATTAAATTCAACTTATTAATCCATCTGGTAGCCTTCACAAAAGCTGTTTATCACATGCTAAACTGAAGCTGCTGTACTGTGGAAAGGCAAGTTATTCAAACATAATAAGACCATAACACATAGCAGCAGAATTAGGCCATTCAACCTATTGAGTCTGCACCTCTATTCTACCTTGGCTGATTTATTATCCCTCTCAATCTTTTTACCCTGTAACATTTGATGTCCTTACTAATCACAAACCTATCAAGCACTGCCTTAAATATACCCAATGACTTTGCCTTCACAGCCGTCAGTGACAATAAATTCCATCGATTCAAAACTCAGCCTTCTATGTGAAAATACATTTGTTCAGAATTTCTAGCAATTCTTCATCAATTCTATCTAGTATTTTCCCAGCCTAGGGTATTTTTAATTATGCTCAGTTTAATCTTTTTTCCTCCTTTTCCTCTGTTCCTGTTGGATCACACAGTTTCATGACTGCACGGGGTGATTTAATAAAGTCATGACATATACTTGCTGTTCAAACAGAATAACAAATGGAGCGATTTTGCATCAACGACCTTTCTGCTTTGACTTCCCTACATCATTTGGACTGGTCATTATTGGTTTCTCCACTGGACTGGCATTCTTGGTCTCATTTCTTCACACAGTATCTTCCTATCAGATGGCTGACCCTATGAGAAAGGCTAAAGTAAGAGTGGTTGCCAATGCATCAGTTGCTTACTGTGAAATCTTCTCTGTGGATTGTCACCTTGTCGTAGTGGAGAAGCTTGTGTGGTCCTGTGATCCCGAGAGCAATGCTGTCTGGAGCTATGCTCCTGGTAGGGTCACCCATGGCGGTAAGGTCGAGGGTGAGGTCCCTGACAAAGAACAATCCAACCAAGACCTCAACGGTGGAACAGGCGAATGAAGTTACTTCGAACTCAACGGCTGTGAAGGCAGATGAAGTCTGCAACAAATCCATCAGCTCCAACCGTCGTGGTTTCCATGCCATTGGAATCAGTTGGTTGATTTGTGAAGTATCGTGTGCCTCTCGGAGTGCAACATCAAGTACACGTTAAACAAATACACGCACAGGCGTCTTCACTCTGTGGGCCACTCCTTCAGAACGAAGACCATCATCCTCAACCTCGAGGGATAGCCACGACGACGACAACGACTGTGAAATACACTCAGTGGCCACCTGATTAGGTTCACCTGTAGACCTTGTTAATGCAAATATCTAATCAGCCAATCACCTAGCAGCAGCTCATTGCATATAAGTATTTAAATGTGCTCAAGAGTTTCGGTTGTTGTTCAGACTAAACATCAGAATGGGGAAGAAATGTGATATAAGTGACATTGATCGTGTTGGTGCCAGATGGGGTGGTTTGAGTATCTCAGAAAATGCTTATCTCCTGGAATTTTCACACACAACAGTCTCAAGAGACTGGTGTGAGAAACAAAAAGCATCCAGTGAGCAGCAGTTGTGTGGGTGAAAACGCCTTGTTAATGAGAGAGGTCAGAGGAGAATGGCCAGACTGGTTCAAGCTGACAGGAAGGTGACAGTAACTCAAATAGCCGCGTGTTACAACAGTGACGTGCATACAATACCTAAAATGTTGAACCTTGTAGTGAATGGGAGGCAGCAGCGAAAACCAAAAACACAGACACTCAGAGGCTACTTTATTAGGTACGGGAGGTGTCAAACAAAGTGGCCAATGAGTGTAATAGTTCATAACAGAATGTTAAAAACTGGCGACAGCTGTAAGGAGACATTGTTCTTCTCCATCACACCATCTGGCTCTTGATGTGAGATTTGATTTCTATTAAGCTATCTCATTATTTGTTGCATTGTTCTTGAACACTGGCTTAAGAAATCCATTCATCATTTTTGATACATCAGTGTTTTCTTGCCCTTTCTTAAGTGAAATTCTTAACTTCATCATGTAAAAATATATACCTTTTAATGAGGTTCACACTCTGAGGTAAGTGGTGCTTGGAGAAAGATACAGGGAACTCCGAAAACCAGTGCAATCAGACTAGCAGGGGATTGTTGGATTATTTTTTCCAATTAATGCCTCGAACACTTTTTAATTTGCTTTCTTTATTTGTCACATGGAACCCAGCAGGTGTGAAGGGAGTGCTGGAATCGTGGCCATCATCAATTCAAGGGGAGCTTGGTAAGTGGGGCTCCAGTGAGTTGAAGGGAGTGCAGGAAGCATTGTCTAGTGAGCCAGATGCCAGAGCCATTGGAGTCCCGAATAGACGGATAGTGGATTATCAGAGTTTTACTGAAGCTCTTCTTTGAGACCGGTAATTAGCCGTTGTCTTTGCATGACCTCCAGATTTTATGTCCTTTGCCGTCATTGTCAGGATGGGATCTTGCCACCATTGATTTGGAGGGCTGCCACAAGAAAGCAGCATCCATCATCAAAGGCTACTGTGTGATCGAGAATCTCCGGAGGGGAAGGCCCCAAATCTTCGGCTTTGCCTATTGCCTGTTGCCGGGGCCGGGGTCGAAGCGCTTGGCAGAGATGGTGCTCGGTGCTCGGTGTCGGAGGCTCGAAGTTTTTGGACAGAGTCAAGAGTCGGCTGTGGTTGGGTGCTTCCAGGGTGCTGCATCGGCAAGTTTGCAGCGCTGGAGGTTCATGGCAGGGACAGTTTTTCTTCCTTCTACCGTCTGCGTGAGATGATGGGACTTTCAAGAGACTTTGAGACATTGTTTACCGTGCCCATGGTCTGTTCTTTATCAAATTACGGTATTGCTTTGCACTGTTGTAACTATATGTTATAATTATGTGGTTTTTGTCAGTTTTTCAGTCTTGGTTTGTCTTGTGTTTCTGTGATATCATTCTGGAGGAACATTGTATCATTTCTTAATGCATGCATTACTAAATGACAATAAAAGAGGACTGCATGTCTTCATAATCTGATCCAGGCCATGCTCTCTTCTCACTGCTATCATCAGACAGGAGGTACAGGAGCCTTGGGTCCCTCACCACCAGGTTCAGGAACAGTTATCACCCTACAGAATCAGTATGGATAACTTCATTCACCACAACTGAACTCTTTGATCAACACACTCACTTTCAAGGACTCTTTACAACTCATGGTCACTGCATTATTTTTATTTGCACAATTTGTCTTTTGCACATTAATTGCTTGTCAGTCTTTGTCTATTTATGAACAGATTCTTGGAAAATTAAATTGCATTTATTTTCTTCCTCTAAATGCCTGCAAGAAAATAAACCTCAGAGAAGTAAATGGTAACATAAACGTACTTTGATAATAAGTTTACTTTGTACTTTGAACTCTGTTCTGTGCACCTCTATGACATGTAGCTAATTAGCACTGTGGACATCTTAAAGTTTCAGTGCATGACCTGCAAATGCAGGTTCAAATTAACCTCTTATAACACTTTCTTTCAGGCACTGTTGCTTACTGTCAACTGCAGTAACAGACTAAGAAGAAAGCAGAGCTGTATGGTGCAACAGTTACTGGATGTGCAATAAATATATTAATGTCTCTTCTCAATTCTTCTAATGCAAATGGAAGTCAAGAACAAAGTACGCGATGAAAGGAGGGATGTGAGTGTAACTGTACCAGAGTCTGTATCGGAAGACAAATGAATGAGTTTCATACTCAGACATGAGACATACATTTGTTTACCATCAAGCATTTGAACACCTTGCTGGTAATCGTGGCAAATACACATGAAATTCAGTGCAAAAGATTCATCTCTCTTACTCTCCATAGAAGGAAAGGTATTCACTCACTATTCCGAAGGTGGGATGTCTCTTTGCCTCTGAAGTTTATCAGAGAATTTCTCACCAACACAATACTTCTTTGGTTTTTTCTTTAATAAAAGCTCTGCTACTGCCAGGCAGCTGCTGTCCAAACGTCCTCCCATTCCACTAACTTTCACATCTGCAGGTTCCATTTTTACATGTCCATTAGTCAATTCTGTGCAGAAGTCAGAAAATCACTCAATGATAATCACAACCCCATGGTATTGTAATCAACAGCGTCAACGGGCCAAAAGAATGACAACTACAGGACACGAGGAGAAAGAGGGGGGAATTCAACCCTGATGTTCGTAGGAATGAATGTATGTCCATGCGTTGGACTTTTGAATTTAATAGTATTATGGGACCTTGTTGGTTTATAGGAGTATAAGTCAGGCATCTGCAACACGTTTGACATAATCACTAGCAAGATATTCAAACGTCTGATGATGTACTGTCTCAGTACTTTTATGTTTGTGTGCTGTAGCACTTTTTATTCGCAGTTATTTTGTAAATAACACTATTCTTTGCATTTCTGGTCAGATGCTAACTGCATTTCATTGGCTTAGTATCTGTACTCGGCACAATACAGTTGAATCTAATCTAAATGCATGTATTATCACCGGATACAAATTACTTAGAGTATTTGCATACACTGGGTAATTATTCAGAATACTTTATCGGCATATAATAATACTCACTAGACCCTAATCATGGAGAGCTAACATATTAATAATGAAAGACTGATATTAAATTGTAAAGTTAAATCAAATGAACGACAAAGTGAAGGTGGTCTTGCTAATCTTAACAGTCACAAAAGTCTTTTAAGGACTGAACCAGCATCAGGTACAAGTGAATTTAATCCTTGGGTATAGGAAGCATTTTTTTTTAAGTGAAGCACTAGCAGAAGAGACCAATTAAGTCTGACAATTGCCAGGACTTTTATACAACTGCTAATTGGCGGCATGTGTAATGTTTGATATGGTTTATTGTTGTTGGAATTAAAGTGAGCTGTGGTCTCTGCTTTAATACAAAAATATTGCTGTAACAAGATTGGCGTTACATCAAATTCAGTTCTGTTCCTTGAGTAGTGTTATATGCTGCATGTTGACGAGTCTCTGGTTTTGCCGAAATTTTGGTCACACAAGCATTGCAGCAGAGCAATTATTAAAGAGGTGGCAGGTTCAGGTTGTGACATATAGAATGAATAAACTACAAGAGTCTGTACTAGTCCTGACTGGATTTTTAACCTGCAACGTGTGTGAGAACATTGACTCATTAGGTCAGTCTGTACCGTACAGTCCCTGTTGAGGAATTTGTGCCTCTTCTCTATTGTAAGATGATTAAGAACGAATAAAGATTTAAAGCAAGGTGTATTTATAGAGCTGGGATTATTCTTATTTAAGCCACCTCCTGAGGTTACCTCAGAATTCATATCGTCTGTGTGATTACAAGAGAATGCTATTAATATATGGTTGGGATTTAGAGAACTGCAGAATCAAAGATCGGGAATTTAAACAAAACTCATTGCAACACACACACGAAATGCTGGAGGAACTCAGCAGGTCAGGCAGCATCCATGGAGTGTCGATATTTCTGGCCGAGACCCTTCTTCAGAACTGAGAAGGAGGGGGGAAGATGCCAGAATAAAAAGGAGGGGAAGGGGAAGGAGGCTAGCAAGAAGGTGATAGGTGAAGCCAGGTGGGTGGGAAAAGTCAAAGACTGGAGAAAAAGGAATCTGATAGAAGAGGATAGTGGACCACAGGAGAAAAGGGAAGGAGAAAGGTAAAGGTCAGAGTGGGGAATAGTGAAAGGTGGGAGGGGGCAGGAAATCTGTTAATCAGAAGGAGAAATCAATAGTCATGCCATCAGGTTGGAGGCTACCCAGATGGAATGTAAGGTGTTGCTCCTCCACTCATCTTGTCACAAAAGGAGGACATGGGACACTGGAACGAGAACTGGGATTGAAATGTTTGGTCACTGGGAAGTCCCACTTGTGGCAGATGGTGCGGAGGTGGAGTGCTGGCCCAGGGGGATGATGGTGAGGAAGTGCAGGCAGGGATTTGCTGATTTATTCTGCAAGCGGAGACCATTGTAGCCATTCTCTACACCAGGGATTCCCAGCTTTTTTTTTATCCCAGGTTGGGAACTCCTGCTCTGCACCTTCTCTTTGAGAAAATGCCATGAGCATGCACATTGGGAACCCACTCCACGCCTCAGTTCTGTTGGGATTTGCTATGTAGTGTTTTTCTTAACCAGGTACAGGATGAGTAGTGATGTGGGTCCATCTGTTTTTGGACACTAAAGGGAAAGCAGAATCTCATTTTCTTTCAATATTGTTGTCCCCTGTAATGCCAGGAGTTGTCTCTGTTCTGATGGGTGTAGTCTTCTCCCAGCTCTCTTGGCTAATATTTACCACTCACATAACTAGATTACCTGACACTTATCACTTCATTGCCTTTGGGAGCTTACTGTGTGGTCAATGGTAGTAGGTTTCCTCCATTACAGTAGTAACTAAACTTCAAAAACAAGTAAAGCTCTTTAAAATTGCAAAGCACTGAATGGTGATCCATAAATGCAGACTTTTACTTTTCTTCCTGGTCCTTTCCGAGTTGGTTATTTAAGCACCAAATTCATCAGCATTCATGGTGACGCTAAATAGTAATGAATCAGTCACACTGACTCTCGCCGAGGTGTCCCCCTTTTCTGGTCTGTGTAGGATCATTGGTGAAACTGTGGATAATTCCTGCTTCGCATGGAAGTTGCAAGGGTCTTGTCCTTAAAGGTCAACTCTCTATTCCTCTCCATAGAGGCTGCCTGACTGGCTGAGTTCCTGCAGTGCTTTGTGTGTGTCATTCGTCAAACAGACCTGTGATTCTGTGTATAAAGGGTTGCTCAGGCAGGCACATGATATTGGGCTCAAGGCGACCATGGTGTACAGCACAGTGAGCTTAGCCAGTGCCTGTTCAAACAGCCAGACACCGTAGTGGAAAAGATGAAGTATAATCTTAATGGGTAAAGTTACTTGGCGGCTGGACAGGATGGTGGTGTGGGAAGGAAAACTGGTTTCACCCAGGAGTCTTTTTTTGTTGGGTCACTGGTCTCAGCGGGTGAGCAAGTCAACTTCTGTTTGTTAAATATGCAGGAATTCTCCTGAGGCTGTTACAAACAGGACTGATAAAGACATATCAGGAGGCAGAGCGCATTTGTATTTCCAGAAGAACTTCAATAAATTGCAACAGGATGGTCGCTGCACAAGATGAGTGTGTAGAGATTTTGGGTAGTCTATTAGCTGAGATGGTAGTAGCTAACTAACAGAAGTCTCAGGACAAGGGGGTCATCTTCAGATTGACAACCAGCCACAATGCAACTGGCGTCAGTCCTGAAGCCTCAACTACTTAGCCAAATTTGCTGATGGTATATAGGTAATTGAGTTACCAATTTGTGAGGAGAATAGAAGTTGTTAATGACACAATATATATAAATAAATGAGTGGGCAGGATATTGGCGAGTGTAGTATGGTAATGGTGTAATGTAATAATCCAAAGTCATCTACTTTGGAAAGAAGAGTGAAAATGCAATTCATTTTATGAATGGTGAGACTAAACTATGTGTTACAAATGGATCTGTGGTTCCTAATACACAAAGCACAAGAGGTTATCGTGCTGCTCCAGCAAATACTTAGGAGCGTGGATGGGATGTTGGTCTGTATTACAAGAAACATGGAGAGAGGGTGTGATTCAGTTTTACAGGGTGTAGGTGAGACCACAGCTAGGCGATAGCAACACTTCTGATCTTTGTATTTAAAGAAGGATATACTTCTACTGGGGGGTGGGGGTGATGCTGAGAAAGTTCACTGGGTTGATACCTGGCCTGGAACGTTCAGCATCAGGCTTAATATCACCAGCATACGTTGTGAAATTTGCAGTATAGTGCAATACATGATAATACAGAAAAAAGCTGAATTACAGTGGGTATATCAAATAGTTAAATTAGTAGTTCAAGAGCAAACAAATAGAAGAGTAGTGAGGTAGTATTCAATGTCGATTCAGGAATCGGATGGCAGAGGGGAAGGAGCTGTTGCTGGATTGCTGAGTGTGTGTCTTCAGGCTTCTGATAGGAAGCTGACATATGTAGAGAGGCTGAGCAGTTTGTCGTTGGTCAGTGGAGTACTGAAGAACGAGAGGTAAGCGTTAAAATCTGATTTCACAGGCTTGAGACCAAGAGGATGAAACCGAGAGGGGGGGGGAGGGGAATTCTGGAACTGGGCTGCATAGTTTCTGAATCATACAAAGTTTCAGTAAGTATTTATTTGACAAAGACAAATCTGTGGAGTGGCAGGGTGGAGATATGTCTCTACCAAAGGAGGTGTAAGATGCTCCTTCCCTCCGCTAGCCTGCAGGTCACCTTTGGGCAAGGTGTAGCACCTGCTCAGCCCCCCCATGATTAGGGTCACATGAAGCCATGGGAGCAGGTGGTGGATGGCCGTACGAGAAGTTGGTGCATATCACAAGTCCTGGTTATGCGACCACTGACGCCAGGCAGTCTCTGAAGATAATGGCTGGGATCACCCATCCTGTAAAGACAGTACCCAGAAGAAGGCGATGGAAAACCACTTCTGTAGAATTTGCCAAGAGCAGTCATGGTCATAGACCATGATTGTTCACTTCACACGACATGGCACATAATGAAGGTGATGGAACCTGTGGAATTCTCTACCTCATTGAGCTGTAGAGCTGGAGTCACTGAACATATTCATGGTGGAGATTCAATGAAGGGCAGGGAGCCGGAGAGTGGTATTAGGGCCAAGTTTGAATAGTAGAGCAGGGTTGAAGGGCCATCTTGGTTTATGCCCCTTTTCCTTATGTTCTCCTGTTCATAGTTGCCAGTCAGAGCCGCGAGCTAAAAATTGTGAATTAGAAGGCCAGAACTGCTTATCCCTTTGACATGACAAGTGACCCTCCCATTACAAAGTCACTGTGCCATCAAAAAAGCCTCAGATCCTGATGGGCTTGGATAGGCCAGACGTCCTGGGGCTGAATTTTGCTCACTAGCAGAGTCAGTACAGAGGCTGTGACTCTCTGAGGGCCAGGGATGAATTAGAAGCCACAATGCAGACAACGAATTCTGGATCACCTTCACAAAAGACAGTGGTGATGCAATAAGTCTTTAAAGCAAGAACATTTCTTGTGATGAGACAGAAACTGACAGAAGTGGCCAGCTTTAACTTTTTTCCAGTCCCAATCGTTGAACTGAAACATTAAATTTGCTTATCACGCCCCCCCCCAGCTGCTGCCCAACCTCCTGAATATTTCCTGTATTCCCTATTTTATTTGGCTGTGGGAAAATTGCACTCCCACTTTGCAAATAGACTTGCCAATGCAATGGGCTTCTCTTTCCCCTCTTCCTCTGTTTCAAACCTCTACCTCACCCTAATTTCCTCCTGGTTATGTTTCCTTGATCATGAGTCAGTCTTGTCTTAAAACTTCAGGGCAAAAAATAGAATGCGGATCAATGATGTAACAAGTCAATAGAATGCTGAGCAATGATGTAACAAGTCACTTTACTCTGTTGTCACTGTATAATAAAATGCCATAATATGTTAACATAGAGCAAAAATAACCATTTCTACAAAAGAAGTGTTGAACCTGGTATAATAATACTGCGCGGCATATTATATCACCAGCCGTTCGCACCCTCTAAACCATGCTTGTTGCAAATTCAGCCAATTCCACCCATCCAACTGGTATTTTGCAAACAAATGCAGCCACTAGTGTTTTAGGCATTGGTACATCTAGACAATAGATGAAATTGGATTATGCAGCAAATTTTTGAAGAGTCCATTCTGCAGTTACTCGCCATAATAGTGGGTTTTAGTTCAATCCCCCCCTCCCCGTACGGATTATGAGCAATGTTCACTGTGGGATACGGTACAGACGTGTCAACTTGTACAGTCTCATCATCACCACCAATAGAAACATGGAGCTTTGAAAGTGGCCCGTTCATTGGTGCGGCGCGGAGTCGTCGCAGGAGCCCTCCCGCTCTTGAAGCACCTCAGCAGACTGGACACCCTGGGCCTAAAGTTTACCCACAGACGCCCGTTGACTAGGAGAATGCAGCCACCAGCAGCAGTGTGAGAGCGTAGAGCAGGGCAGTGCCCGGGCCGAGGGATGAGACGGGCGCCGCGTTGCAATCCTCGTCCTGCAGGTCGCATTTGCGGCTTTCGCACAGGACGCCGGTGTAGCCCTTGGGGCAGAGGCAGCGCTGGTTCTGACGGCAGGTCCCACCGTTCTGGCACAGCAGGAGTTCATTGTCGCAGATATTTGCTGAGGGAGACAAAAGGGCAGCTTTTAAGACCGGGAAGGGTTGAGGGGAAGTGAGGTTGAAACTTTTAAAACTGTTATTTCAGGAAGCAGGAGCCGCACACGAAAGAGGGTGGCATGATACTGTAGCAGTTAGTGCTTTGCTTTACAGCCCCAGCAGCCAGGGTTCAATTCTCACTGTTGTCTGTGAGGAGTTTGTACGTTCTCACTCTGACTGCATGGGTTTCCTCCGGGTGCTCCGGGTTTCGCTCCACATTACAGAGTTCTGTGGGTTAATGGGTGTAATTGAGCGGTGTGAGGTCATTGGCCAGAGGGGCCTGTAAACCGTGCTGTACGTCTAAAATTAAATTTAAAGATAAAGAAAAGGTGGAGACACTGAGAGAGTTGAACATTTATGGGGGGAGACGCCAGAATCCGCAGCAACACCCTAAACGCTGGAAGAGATGGATAGTCCAGGTGAAGGGTCTCAACCTGAAAAATCAACTGCCCATTTCCCCCTACAGTTGCTGCCTGACCCGCTGAGTTTCACCAGCTTTTGCTTTGTGTATCGCTCCAGATTCCAACATCTGGGGTTTCTTGTGTCTCCAGTTCTAAGAAGTGATTTCAACCCCTCTGACCTCCCCCAGAAATTATACTGGGCTAGTGCATTTTCCCAAGACATTTCAACTTGGCTGCTGCTACTGTGACACCAGTTAGGAGAGACCTGTGTGTAGCCGTTACTGCCACCTGCTGGTGAGTCTAGAGAACTGGTTTACTCTGGCACTTTTATTTTCTTATAAATTTTGGGCTGTTTTGGTGGAGGTACTAATTTTTTTTAAAAATCAAAGTCATAATAAATCACAATAAAATGTATTTACAAGAATAAACCATGCAATGCATTTTCTTTCTTTCATAGTCAATACTCTCAGTACTGTTTTATTACATTCCTACCCATCAATAGCACTGCTGCTACTCATGATCCTCCCAGGTAGTATATCATTACAATAGTTAATTCAGTGAAGTTACAAGTCGCTCCTATCACAGCCCCTCTTTCCCTCCTGCCTCATCCCATGACATAATGGCATTATGAGGGGCAGGACGTGCCTCACGAGCCTGATTGAATTCTTCGAGGGCATGACAAAACATGTTGATGAAGGTAGAGCAATGGATGTGGGGTATATGGATTTTTCTGAGGTGTTTGTCAAGGTTTCCCATGGCAGGCTCCTCAGAAAATTAGGAGGAATGGCTGCGCAAATTCAGCAGAAATCAAAATTCAGATTCAGAAAAATTCAGGATTGGCTTGCCCGAAGAAGGCAGAGAGTGGTAACAGATGAAGCATATTCCGCCTGGAGATCCAGGACCAGCGGTATTCCTCAGGGACCCCTGCACTTTGTGATTTCTATAAATATCCTGGATGAAGAGGTGGAAGGGTGGGTTAGTAAGTTTGCAGATGACACGAAGGTTGGTGGTGTTGTGAATCCTGTAGAAGGTTGTCATAGATCACAGTGGGACATTGACGGGATGCAGAGCTGGGCTGGGAAGTGGCAAACACAGTTCAATCCGGAAAAGTGTGAAGTGATACACTTTGGAAGGTCGAACTTGAAGGCAATATACAGGGTTAATGGTAAGATCCTTAGCAGTGTGGAAGAACAAGAGGGATCTCAGGGTCCACATCCATAGAGCCATCAAAGTTGCCGCACAACTTGATAGGGTGGTTAAGGTGTATGGTGCGTTGGCCTTCATTAGTCAAGGAATTGATTTCAAGAGCCACAAGTTAATGTTGCAGTTCCATAAAACTCTAGTTAGACCACACTTGGAGTATTGTGTTGAGTTCTGGTCCCCTCATTATAGGGAGCATGTGGAAGCTTCAGAGAGGGCACAGAAGAGACTTCCCAGGTTGCTGCAAGGATTAGAGAGCATGGCTTATGAGGCTAGGTTGAGAGAGCTATGGCTTTTCCCTTTGGAGCCAAGTAGGATGAGAGGTGACTTGACAGAGCAGGTCAAGATGATAAGAGGCACAGATCCAGTGGGCAGCCAGACTTTTTCTTTCCCAGGACAGAAATGGCTAATACAAGAAGGTATACTTTTAAGGTGATTGGAGCAAAGTATAGGGGAGAGGCCAGAGGTAGATTTTAAACACAGAGAGGGATGGGTGCATGGAACGTGCTGCCAGAGGTGGTGGCAGATGCAGATACATTAGGGACATTTAAGCGATTCTTAATAGGCACATGGATGATAGAAAGGGGGAGGGCCATGTGGGAGGGAAGAGTTAAATTGATCTTGAAGAAGGTTAAAAGGTCGGCACAACATTGTGGGCTGAAGGGCCTGTACTGAACTGTACTGTTCAATATTCTACCACAATATCTCTAACTTTTCCCAGTTCTGATGGAAGAGTATTGAGCTAAAAAGTCGAGTGATCTTCCCTCTGCGAATGCTGCCTGACCTTTTAATCATTTCCAGCATTTTCTAACTTTGTCTCAGAGTTCCAACATCTGCCCTGTTTCTTTCCCTTCAGGTTAACTTTGGGTAGCGCCTGTTCCATCTGCCCGCGTTCGGTTCGCACTGTCTCTCGACCTGCTTGGGGTCTGGCCATGGGAACACTTAATGATCTTCAGCAGCTTGTCTCGGATGCGTCAGGGTTGAGATTATTGCTAATGGCCTACCGCAATGCTTCCAACTCTACAGCCACGGTTACTCACGGAAGCAGCCCTGTCTCCAGTGGAATCCTGGTTTACAATCATCACACTTCACGCCCGTTGCTCCTTCCCTACATTCACAGTGTCCAGTCTCATTGCAGCGATCGTGCCTCGATCCGTGTTGATTGCAGTTGCATACTGTTTTTTAAAAAACACATTTTAGTGCTTCAGGGAATATTCAAGACACACTTGCCTCAAACTTGTCCCAGTACAGTGCTGTTTCAGGCGTAAAAAGAAAAAGGGAGCAAAATCTCATATTCCGCCTGGGTAGCCTCCAACCTGATGGCATGAACGTTTATTTCTCCTTCCAGTAAATGTTTTCCATCCCCCTTCCCACTTTGTCTATTTCTCACTCTGCCCTCACCTGCCTATCACCTCCTCCCGGTGCCCCTCCTTCTTCCCTATCTCCCGTGCTCAAATCCCCCCTGCAAGCAACACACACGAAATGCTGGAGGAACCCAGCAGGCCGGGCAGCATTTATGGATAAAAGAACAGTTTACGTTTCCCGCTCAGACTCTCAGGCAGGACTGGAGAAAAACAGCTGAGGAGTAGATTTAAGAGGTATGGGGGGTGAGGAGGAGGATGAGGGAGGGAGGGGGAGGGGAGGGAGAGGGGGAGGGAGAGAAAAGGAAAGAAAGAAACACAAGGTGATATGTGAAACCGGGAGGGGGAGGGATGAAATAAGGAGCGGGGAAGTTGATTGGTAAAAGAGATACAGGAGAAGGGGGAGTCTGATAGGAGAGAACAAAAGGCCATGGATGAAAGAAAAGGGGAAGAGCACCAGAGGGAGGTAGTGGGCAGGCAAGGAGATAAGGTGGGACAGGGAAAAGGGGATGGGGAAAGGTGAAGGGGGGCATTACTGGAAGTTCGAGAAATCAATGTTCATGCCATCAGGTTGGAGGCTACCCAGACTGAATATAAAGTGTTGTTCCTCCACCCTAAGTGTGGCCTCATCACGGTACTGGAGGAGGCCATGGATAGACATATCTGAATGGGAATGGGAAGTGGAATTAAAATGGGTGGCCACTGGGAGATCCCGCTAGTTTCGGTTGGTGCTCGGCGAAGTGGTCTACCAATCAGCACGCCAGTCAGCATCTTTGGAGACATCAGGGCTGGACCTTTCAGCATTTTTACGTATTGCGCTGTACTTATGCCGCAAATAGCAAATTTCACGACAGATGTCAGCGATAGTAAACCCGGTTCTGATTCGGATTCGGGTACCCCTCTGTACTAATCCCATCCGCCGGCACTGTTCTCAATGTCTCGCTGGTTCAATGACATTACCCATTCCAGGTAAATGCTTTGAGAGACTCTGCTTCCATCACCCCTCAAGCGGTGCGTTGCAGATCCCAAACACCCTCCGGGAGAAACTGCTCTTCGTCAGAGAAAGTTTTTACGCCTCACTCCAAACGTCTGCTCTCTGGTGCCAGGCCTCTCCCGTGAAAGTTTGCAGCCGCCCGTTCCGTTGCCTCGTGGCGACAACGGAAGAATCGCCAGAACCGGTCGCTCTCCATCAGACCGGCAGAAATAGCCAAGTTCCCGCGAACTGGGGCGGGTGACAGCGTGTCGCCAAGCTCGGGGACTCACATTGGATTTACAAGGGGAGGGCACACCGCCCCCAGGCTTACGAGAGGCTGGCGGTTCACACCAGTCACTACCTGACAGCGATATTGGTTACACACACAAAATGTTGGAGGAACTCAGCAGGTCAGGCAGCATCTATAGAGAGGAATAAATGGCGACTATTCATTCCTCTTCATAGATGCTGCCAGACCTGCTGAATTCCTTCAGCACATTGTGGAATTCCAGCATCTGCAGAACTTCTTGTGTTAGAGATATCGATTGCCAACGTTGTATTAAAAACGGTTCATTGGGGCAGTCAATTTTTCACTGAGAAATATAATTCACCATCTAAAATGCATGAACAGTGAATCGTCCACCCGTGTCCCCTCTATTCTTTATTCTCTCCTCCTGATCTGCCCAGATTGTTCCGCCCACACCCAACCATCCCCTCTTTCCACCTCGCCACCCACTCGATCTTCACCCACCCACCCACTGGGGGCCCTCCGCTAATGTTCCCACACCGTACCCACCTCCACTTTCTTTCCTATTAGATTCCGTCTTCTACGGCCCTTCGTTCCCTCCGCTCAACACCTTCCAGCCACTGTCGCTCTTCCCATTCTTCCTATCGTCCCTCCAAACTTGAATCTCTTTCCCCACCCTTCCGCTCACCTGGCTATTCTTTCAAGTCTATTTTCTCCACAGATGCTGCCTAACCCGTTAAGTTCCTCCGGGAGTTTGTCTTTTTTTAAACTCCAGATTGCAACAGCATTGTCTACCCTGGATGAGGCCTGCAGACTTACAGCCGGGTCCTGCTGACGGCAGCTTCTGATGAGGTCTCGGGACGGACGTGAGAGCGGTCTCTGAATGACCCACTTCGGGGAAGCTTGCAATGCGGCCAATTGCTGTGCCACTGCCCGACCAATAGATGAGGTTTGGTCCTGTGGACCGGAGGGTCAGCAGCCCCCGTAACTGGAATGAGCCCGAGACTAGCACAAAGGTTAACCCGTGGGAGCGCGATCCCTGAGCCTTTCTGAGGCCAATAATGTGAGGCCCATAGACGTTACAGATCCGATGTAGGGCACATCACCCCTGGCTCCCTTGCCGACTTTCCATAAGGTGGTCCCTGGGCGCGCTTATAGCCTTGGAGAAGATTTTTACACACCCTGTCATCTATTCCGCACGCAAAATCTTCAAAATGAATGATACCTAAAGGAACACACACACAAAATGCTGCAGGAACTCAGCAGGCCGGGCAGCTTCTACAGAAAAGAGTAAACAGTCTACTTTACGGCCTGAGACCCTTCAGCAGGACTTTTCCACATATGCTGCCTCGCCTGCTAGGTTCATCCGGCATTTTGTCTATGTTGCTTGGATTTCCAGCACCTGCAGATTTTCTCTTGTTTGTGATTGGATATAGAAACATTGAAAACCTACAGCACAATACAGGCCCTTCGGCCCACAATGCTATGCCGAACATGCACTTACTTTAGAAATTACCTCGGGTTACAGATAGCTCTCTATTTTTCTAATCTCCGTATATCTATCTAGGAGTCTCTTAAAAGACCCTATCATATCTGCCTCCACCACAGTCGCCAGCAGCCCATTCCACCCACTCACCACTCTCTGCACAAAAAAAACTTACCCCTGACATCTCCTCTGTACCTACTCCCCAGCACCTTAAACCTGTGCCGTCTCGTGTTAGCCATTTCAGCCCTGGAAAAAAAGCCTCTGACTATCCACATGATCAATGCCTCTCATCATCTTATACACCTCTATCAGGTCACCTCTCATCCTCCGTCGCTCCAAGGAGAAAAAGCCGAGTTCACTCAACCTATTCTCATAGTGCATGCTCCCCAATCTAGGCAACATCCTTGTAAATCTCCTCTGCACCCTTTCTATAGTTCCTACATCCTTCCTGTAGTGAGGTGATCAGAACTGAGCACAGTACTCCACGTGGGGTCCTATATAGCTATAACATTACCTCTTGGCTCTTAAACGCAGTCCCACGGTTGAGGAAGGCCAATGCACTTGTATGCATTCTTAACCACAGAGTCAACGCGCAGCAGCTTTGAATGTCCATGAGTGCCCCAAGATCCCTCTATTCCTCCACACTGCCAAGAGTCTTACCATTAATACTATATTCTGCCATCATATTTGACCTACCAAAATGAACCACCTCACACTTATCTGGGTTGAACTCCATCTGCCACTTCTCAGCCCAGTTTTGCATTTGATCAATGCCCCACTGTAACCTCTGACAGCCCTCCACACTATCCACAACACCCCAATCTTTGTGTCATCAGCAAATTTACTAACCCATCCCTCCACTTCCTCATGCAGGTAATTTATAAAAATCACGAAGAGTAGGGATCCCAGAACAGATCCCTGAGGCACGCAACTGGTCACCGACCTCCATGCAGAATATGACCCGTCTACAATCACTCTTTGTCTTCTGTGGGCAAGCCACAAAGCAAGGTCCCCTTGGATCCCATGCCTCCTTTCTTTCTGAATAAGCCTTGCACGGGGCACCTTATCAAATGCCTTGCTGGATATCTAAAGGGCTGCCATCCATTTGTTTAAATAAATGGGTGCCAGAAGTCAGCGTCAATGTTTGCAAGGAAGATGCAAGGAAAAGACAGTATTCCTTGTGACCAGTAAAGCGTGAGAGTGATGAGCCTGGCTATTGTGCCAGAGTAGTGTGAGTAACCTTCTGCATGCGGAATGGCCTAATTCTGCTCCCATGTCATATGGATTTACGGTTAATTAAAACGGACGCCTCTGTCAGTGACCAGTCGGTGGTCGGTACCTAGTCCAACCTGGCTGAAAATCTCGCCAAGGACAAAGTTAGATGTTGAAAGGGAGATGGAGACTGGACCATGGAACATCCAAACCCAGACACCAAAATGAGTACAGAATCCCTACGCCGAAACATGCGTAAAATTGCTCTTTGCCGTATTAGCATAAACATTAACTTTACCACACTCTATTTCTCAGCAGTTAAACAGAGGAATTTCTGAGCACTGATCAGCTCTTGGTCACAGCTGCCAAGATCGAATGTAACCGAGCAAGAGGAAACCCGAATGTCCCCACTTTCTCTGTACCCTTGTCTGGGGAACGCCGCGGACGAGAAGTTTCTGGCGGGGACTGAGCCGCGCAGACTGACTGTGCCGCAGCGACTGGAGAGCAGGGCGCGGCCTCGACGCTAATTGTGGAATACTTTACTGCGACTGGGGTATTTAAATTAATTTCTCTTCTCCTTCTCAATCACACTTGTCAACACAGCTTTGTCAACACGGGGGCGTAAGAAACAGCAGCAACTGTTCTACACACAAAAGAAAACAATGGCAGGGCCAGAGGACCTGCGGGAGATCTTAGCAAACGTTTCACCCGTGAGTCTAGGACAGCCCTTCCTCTGCGCTGTTGTTGAGCCCTTGCTGAGCGAGCCTGTTCACTGTTCAACCCGCACATAGACTGACTGACCGGTCACTGCATAAAATGCTCTGTCAGACACAGGTGAAGGTATCAGAACTGCGGAGATGTAACCGAATCCAAACAAGTGCAGACCTCTTGACATAAGACATAGGAGTAGAATTGGGCATTTAACCAATCGAGTCTGCCCCGTTGTACGATCATGGCCGAATGAGTATCTCTCTCAATCCCATTCTCCTGCCTTGTCCCGTAACCTTTGACATCATTACTAATCAAGAATTTATCAATCTCCGCTTTAAATATACCTAGCGACTTAGCCCTGACAGCCGTCTGCGGCAATGGTTTCCACAAATTCACCTCCCTCTTGAGAAAGAAATACCTCATCTCTTCTCTAAAGGGACGCCCTTCTATTCTGAGGCTGTGCCCTCTGGTCCTAGACTCTTCCACTATAGGAAACATCCTCTCCACGTCCACTCTACCTAGACCTTTCTAGACGTCTCGGGATGTCTGTGCCTAAAGCAATGCCAAATTGAACTAAGTCTTTTCTACCTGTATACTTTCCACATCCTTCCATTTCCTGCACGGTCACATGTCAATCAAAAATAGTCTTAAATCCAATTTCGTATCTTGTTCTATCAACTCCTTAGCAGCCCGTTCCAACCACCTCTTTGTAAAAATACTCGTCCCGCACATCCCCTTTAAACTTTCTCCTCTCTTTTGGATGTCCACTCTTTGACATTTCTGCCTCACTGTTTGCCCCCTAAGTATGCATCTCGTAATTTTATGAAGCTCGAACACTCCAGAGAAAACAACACAACTTCCAGTAAGGAGTATTTTGTAAACTGAGACGAGAGCTGTTAGAGACTGAAGGCTGAAAGAAATTTGTACAATCCGCTTGGAGTTAAGGTCTCTGGTACTGACCAATACAAACATTCTCGTCGTCTAGTTCAGCAGAGGCGTTGCGATAGTAGCCCAGTCGGCAGTGCTGGCAGTGCTGCCCCCTGGTGTTGTGTTTGCAGCTAACGCAAGTCACGATCTTCAGATACTCTATGTAACTGCAGCGATTGGAGTGTCCGTAGCATTCACAGTCTAAAATGGAAAGTGGAGAGAAGGAAGGAAGGAAGATGAAGATAAATCAGAACCAGTGTAACTTCAATACAGCTAGTTCTTGATAATAATTATAGGGATAGAAACGGGGTAATTTACAACTTAAAACAAAAATGCTGATCTGCAAACTCTGAAGAATCTCAATTTCCGAACCAGCTTGTTTCCAAAATAGGACATTTTGCAAAATAAATGTAATGAATTTGTGTAAGTATTTAGTGCATAGGAAACATCGAAAGAATGGTGAAATAAATAATTAATGAACTTTAAAAAAAATGAAACAGAATGAAACGAAAGATGTAAATTTTTCCACAGTGTTCCTTTTTGAAAGCAGTAGTTAAGTTTAAACCCCACGTAGCAAACACAACATTGCGGGCGGCCTTTTCCATCTGTAGGCAGTGCACTCCGGGAAGATGAAGACCAATAATTGTTTGACACAATGAATAGATGATCTTCTGGTTGATGACAAAGCTGGTAAAATCCCGATGAAGGGTCTCAACCCGAAACATTGACTGTTTGCTCATTTTCATAAGAGCTGCATAACCTGCTGAGTTCCTCCAGCAGTTTGTATGTGTGTTGCTCTGGATTTTCAGCATCTGCAGAACCTCTTGGGTTAACAATAGGGCCCGTTCACAATGGCAGGAACTCCAGTGAGATGGTTTGGCTTGGGGAGGGAGGAAGGAGACAGAGAGTAAAAGAGATCAGGAAGAAATCAGGCCTGGGACAACTGAGAGCGGCCGCCATCCTTCCGACCAGTTTCCCACCATTCCTTTCCATTTTCATGGGGGGGGGGGAATACAGAACCAGGTTTGAGACAAAAACAGAGGATGAACCACTTACCTTCACTGGGTCTCTCACCAGGCAAAAATCAAATCCACAAGCAGAATTTTCAACTTGCTGTTCTAAAACAGTCACTTGCAATTTCAATCTTCAGACGCTCAATTCATTACTCGGTTAACAGGCATACTTTGTTTCAAACAGAATAAATAAAGGGTTTCGGATGATCAAAAGCCCAGGGGGCACATAATGTATTCTGTTGCGTATTCTAATTCATTGCTTAGATTGCCAAACACATAATATATACAGTACTATGCGGAAGTCTTGGACACATGCAAAAAAAAATCTGTAAAGCAAAGGTGCTTACAAAAATAATGAAAAGTGTCTACGTATCAAAAATTACTATAAAGAGCTGTAATCGGTGTTTTAAAAAAACTAAATCAAATCAATAGTTGTTGTGACCACCTTTAAAACTGGTTCAATTCTCTTCGGTACACTATGCTGCAGTTTTATAAGGAATTCGGCTGGTAGGTTGTTCCAAGCATCTTAGAGAACTCGCCACCGTTCTTCTGCAGACTTTGGCTATCTCAAGTGCTTCTGTCTCTCCAGGTAATCCCAGACAGCCTCGATGATGTTGAGATCAGGGCTCTGTGGAGGCCGTACCATTTGAGAGCGTATAAAAAATCTAGGGTGCCTAAGACTTTAGCACAGTGCTGTATAACATATACAGAATACTGTATTCTTCACAGCCTTGTCTATATCTTTTGGGCTATATATTTATAGTTCCATAGCTGGCTCAGGAATAAAGAACACTGTGGTCTGAAAGATTCCCTGGTGCGTGAAGCTGAGCCTCAAACTGTTTTTAATTTTTCTTCAAGAAATTAAAGGACAATTCGGTTTTGAAGTAGGAAAGCCCGGTTGGGGGGGGCATTCAAGAATAAAACAGAGGCCATTTGAACAGTCCATCAGTGATCACGTCACTTCACAGCCTTTTCAGATTTAAACCTGACCATACTGCTAAAAATAAAGTTCCTGGTTTGGAAATGATGGCACAAAGTGAGTATGAGATGATTTGTTGCATCTGACCTGCTGGGAGACACCCATAACCTCAGTTATGGTTAGCTAGTCCAGAGGAGGTTCACGGACTTGAAAGGGTTAACGCGAGACGAGCGTTTGATGGCTCTGGACCTATACTCGCTGGAGTTTAGGGGGTGGTGGGGGACTCAGTAAAGCCCATATAGTATTGAAGGGCTTAGACAGAGTGGACGTGAAGAGGATGTTTCTTATAGTTGGGTAGTCTAGCACCAAAAGGCACAGCTCAGAACAGAAGAACTTCCCTTTAGAAGAGAGATGAGGAGCAATTTATTTAGCCAGAGGATGGAGAATCTGTGGAATTCATGGTGACTGTCAAGGCCAAGTCACCGAGTATATTCAAGGCGGAGGTCGGCAAGTTCTTGGTTAGCAAGGGCGTCAAAGGTTACAGGGGAAGGCAGGAGAATGGGGTTGAGAGGGATAGTAAGTTAGCCATGATGGAATGGCGGTGCAGAGTGGACGGGACGAATCGCCTAATTCTGCTCCTATGACTTATGGCCTGTTGGAACGGAAATGAAGGTCTAAAATTTAGACCGCCCTAGTATTCACTGGCTACCGATCATAGTTGCAAATAGAAGGGGGGAAGTGAACAAAATCTAACACACAGAATAACTGTGAGACAATGTAAATGATGCAGTGTCAAACGCTGCTCCAGTATACGTGGACTACTCAACATCGACTATTCTAATTACTTTCCTACCTTTAACACTCCCCTGGGTTGCTTCTGTGTTTGACCTTGGTTGCGACTGAGGTAATTTTTTCACTTTTTCTGGTGCTTGAAAAGTCAAAACAAAAAGTCTTCCATTGTTATCACCGCATGTGATGCTTTAAGGCAAGGTGAGGTAAATAACCGGAAATAAAATCAACAGTCCACTGGCTATATATGGCAGCAGGAATAACAGGCGTGAGAGCTATTAAGTGGTAGATTATTCGTAATTAAGAGAAAAGATATTAGAAAATAAGATTGTTGGGGTACTTTCCAGGGCAGAGATCTGGCGAAGCGAACGTCTTATAGGTGGATTTGATTCAAATGAATGGGAGTACAAATGAGCGGGGATCTGGAAAGCGGAGTTGGCAAAGATAATCTTCAGTGATAACGTGAACACCGCGGCTTCAGTGGTCTCGTACCATCGCAAAACTGCACGATTAAGTCTTAGCAAACACACGGTCGGCTGAATGGTGACGCCCTGTGTTGTAAACATGACGCACGAAATGCTAAGTCACATTCGAGTTTATCGTTATATGCACAAGTAAATGGGAAAAGCTCACTTGCATCAGCATCACATGGCATCATTTAACGGGACAAGGCTGAAATTTAAATACTGTGCTTAATTATTCCTCTTTTGCTGAATAAATTACCATGTTCCGTAAGCTAGATTTTACAATGCGATTTACCATTCTACACACAGGCTGGGCCACGTGTCTAGGGTGCTAAACCCTTGGCCCTTTGAACTTAATTGCCTTTCACAACAGGGCATTTATGGCGGCGGGGCCGGGGTTACATTGATGCCAATGGTTGGTGGTGGGGGGGGGGGCGTTGGGGTGTTAATACCGACGTGCATCACAAACTAAGTGAGGAACAAGTAACTTCTGAAACTTTGCCACATCTCCCGACCGGAATTGAGCTTCACTCGAGCGAACACTTGACGATAAAGATACACCATGTTTGGGCGTGAATCCAAACGTAATTACTGCATATGCCCAATCCTTCCGGACATTTATTTAAAATAAAACAGGCCATCGTTTCTAAAATACGCAGAAACGTTTATTTATCCCCGAACGGACTTTTCAGGATTCAATTTATGAATTTGATAATCATTATCCCCAACAAATCCAGATTACAACAAAGTGTCGTTATCAACGGACCACGGATGAAAAAATGCTACTTATCCCTACTTTCCCCGAGTGTTTAGAAATATAAAAGGTTTCTTCATTTTGTCTTTGTAGCAGCATTATAACCCCGGTGTCAAATTCCCAAGCCTACCCAGCGCGTAATAAATAACTGGTGGTGGCTTCCAGGGTTCATTAAATTATAACGTCACCTGTTCTACTAGAAGAAGCACGTTTTTAGACCATAGGAGCAGAATTCGGCCACTTGGCCCATTGAGTCTGCTTCGCCATTTCATCATGGCTAGTCCAATTCTCCTCTCAGACCCAATCTCCTGCTTTCGCCCTGCATCCCTTCACGCTCTGACCAAACAACATCTATCAACTTCTGCCTTAAATACACATAAAGACTTGGCCACCACAGCTGCCCGTGGCAACGAATTCCACAGTTTTTTAAAGAAATACAATTAATGAAGTACATTTAATTCGGTTAACGATGTGTAACTTGTTTGTACTTTTTAATTTGTATCATTATCCGTGCAATTCGCAGGGAAAATCAGTTCTGCTACATTTAAAAGAGATTTAACTTTTTCTTTCAATAAGAAAATCTAAAAAGTGGACAAGAGGTCAGCCCGTGTTCTAAGCAACTCGCGTAGGGATTTTTCACTGGGGCTGAAAGGGGAGAGTTTAAACTAAATCCGGGATGTACTCGTGCTTTCTGATTGGATTGAATCTGTTTCCAGCATTTTCGGTATTTGATTCGGATTCTGTATTTTTAAGAAACTGTGGCATCTACGTCGACACAAAAAAAATCGCTCAACACCACAGGTAGGAAATCGTAAGTCCTATGTTCACAATAGTTTGAGAGGGCTAACGTCTCCGTTTACCCTGTAGCCGAACTCATCTCACGTTTAAGATGCAGCTTTTAACAAAAGACGGGAGCTTGCATTTCGTGCAATGGAGACTGGCTCTATTAAAATGTTAATAATTATAATTCTCCATTTAAAAGAGTAACTGAAGAGTCTAATTGTTTAAAATAACCCGAGGAGGCAGATTAAATATCCCCGCCTTCACCTTTCCAAATGTTAATCTGTTGATAGTTTATTAAAACGTTTCGGTTTAATGCTTTGTTATTTATCATTTAGCAGATTGGATCTGCGGTAAATGTCGGGAGTGTTTTAAGCCTCCTGAATCCTCGCATTAATATAACTATGTCCGACCTTTCTCTGTCTATTTTGCCATTTGATGTCCCCTACCGCCTGCTTTCTGGCACCATGCCCGAGTTCGAAGATAATTTTGACTATGGGCGAAAGTGCACGACGGGAGAGGTCGGTCGCACCGCCCATTATTTACCTCTCCGGACAGTCCTAAGTGTGATCGTGAGGAATGATTGGCAGTGGGTTCCTTGAGAGAATTAACTTCGCCACGGACGGTCCCAAGCTCGGTTGCGAAAGGAGCGGAGTTGGGCATGGGACTAACAACCCCATCCCGCAAAACCCAGTGCCGTAGAAAAGCCAACAGTAGCTCCAAGAAGTTGGGCTACTTGGGAGAGGAAGGATGCACAAAGAAGATGGGTGCTCTTGGGGACAACTTGAAAGACCGGCCCAGGACAGGGGTCTCTGTCCAGCTGCTGTCGGCAGCCTATGCCCCAGTACAGGTGACAGGCTTAAGTGAGTCGTTGGAGAAAGTGTAACCCTCAGTATTGGCTACTGCCACCTAATCAACTTGTAGTTTGTAAGATTCTGCTCATAGAAGAGCTTCTGAAACGAATGGAAAGCCTGCACTCAAACGATATTTATGACTAGAACAGACATGCTTCACTCTGCGGCATCTCCGATTTCAATCGTGTATTTGCTCAGTGCCCACTTTATTAGGTACAGAACCTTCTATGCCTAATAAAGCGGCAACTGAGTGTGTGTTCATGGTGTTCTGCTGCTGCAGCCCATGCACTGCAAGGTTCGACATGTTGTGTGTTCAGAGATGCTCTTCTGCACACCACTGTTGTAACGCGTGGTTATTTGAGTTACTGTCACCATGTCAGTTTGATCTAGTCTGGAAATTCTCCTCTGACCTCTCTCATTAAAAGGGGGTTTCGCTCTCATATCTGCTGCTTGCTGGATGCTTATATTTACGTTTAAAAAAAAATTGCACGATTCTCTGTAAAACTCTAAAACCATTCTGTGTGAAAGCATCAGGAGAACAGCAGTTTCTGAGATACTCAAACCATCTCCTCTGACAGCAACGATCATTCCACGGTCAAAGTCACTTGCATCACATTTCTTCCCCATTCTGATATCTGGTCTGAACGACAACTGGACCTCTTGACCATGTCTGCATGCTTCAATGCATTGAGTTCCTGCCACATGATTAGCTGATTAAATATTTGCACTAACAAGCAGCTGCACAGGCATACCTCGTAAAGTGGCCACCAATAGAGAAACTGGTGACTCTGGGGAAGAGTCGGGTATTTGTGGGACATCTGGATGATTATTATTGAGAGCGTCTAGCCTGTCATCAGGGTCAAGGTTGCTGGTGACTACTAATTGATCCATTTGTCATTAAGGGTGACAGAACTGTGACCTCTCCTAAATCAGCCCGGGAAATGCAAGGACAGTTTTATGAGAAATGTCTGCTTTAATATGAAACCTAATAGCTGCTTGATTTCAGATTGGACATTCTTCTAGACTAGGCTACTTCTTTTCCTGTCTTATTAATCTTATCAATTTTATAAACAGTGCATCTTAAAACTGCACTAAATTGACACATTTACCTACTATCTCTCAGTTAAACGTGCAATTTAACTTCTGTTACAGAGAGGCTCTGCATCTTCCACTCTGCTTTGCAATTCACTCTGACAGGTTGATAGAGCAGATTGGATTTAACTGACAGCATCTAAAATTTATGTCAGTGATTCCCACCAGTACAAGAACTGTTTCAGCTTGGCATATTGTTGCTTCTTCCCTGTATCCAACGAGGCCACATGGTGTCACCAAGTATCTAACAAGGCAGCAGTCAATTAAAGTTCAATATAATAATTGGGGAAAATTACATGCACTGAGACTGTAAGGCATACAGTTGGAGCAGAATTAAGCTATTCAGCCCATTGAGTCTGCTGCACCATTACATCATGGCTGATTTATTAACCCTCTCAACACCATTCTCTTGCCTTCTCCCCATAACTTTGATACCTTGACAAATCAAGAGCCAATCAACCTCTACTTTAAATATACACAGTGACTTGGCCTCCACAGCTGTCTGTGTCAATGAATTCCACAGATTCCTCATCTTCCGGGTAAAGAAATTCCTCCTGATTTCTGTTCTAAAGCATGCTTGTACACTTTAGTTTGTGACAATAGTTGCCTATTGGAGTAGAAACGGAGAGATGATTGAAGCACAAAGTGGTGTAGTGCAAGCACTTATCCCACAGATGACTCAGAACTAATCCATATGTGTCTGATTGAGATTACAATGATATAGGGAATAAGTGAACTCGGAATGGTCTGATATTACCATGTTTAATATTGATCTACTATAAATCGGAAAATTCAGCTTTAATTGCTAAAATTTTCTTTCCCACTATTAAGCATACTTCATCAGAAGCTCTCATACCCCTGAGTCAACCTCCTTGTTACACTGATGGATAACTTGTAACAGTATTGTTTACCATTACTTCCATCTCAGAATACTGCTTAGAACATAGAACAGTACAGCCCACAATGTTGTGCCAAACCAGCTAAAAAGCAAATCAAAAATACCTAAACACCAATCCCTTCTACTTAAACAACGTCCATATCCCTCCATCTTCCTCACATCCATGTGCCTATCCAAACATCTCTTAAAAGCCTCTAATTTATTTGCCTCTACCACCATGCCAGGCAGCGCATTCCAGGCATCCACTACTCTCTGAGCAAAACACTTACCCCTCACATCCTCCTTGAACCTACCCCCTCTCACCTTCAATGCATGCCCTCTGGTATTAGACATTTCAACCCTGGGACACAGGTATTCCCTGTCTACTCTATTTATGCCTCTCATAATCTTATGCACCTCTATCAGATCTCCCCTCTTCCTCTGGCACTCCGGAAAAAAAACAACCCAAGTTTATTCATCCTCTCATGATAGCACCTGCCCTCTAAGCCAGGCAGCATTCTGCTAAACCTCTTCTGCACCATCTCCAAAGCCTCAACATTATACAGTGGGGTGAACAGAACTGTGTGCAATACTCCAGATGTGGCCCAACCGGAGTTTTATGACGTTGCAACATAGCGCCATGACTTTTGAACTTAATGCCTCAACTAGTAAAAGCAAGCATTCAATAAGCTTGCTTAACCGCCTTATCGAGCTGGAATCTTTAGGTGAACTAGGACCCAAGAGACTGCAGATGCCAAAATTTGGAGCAAAAAAAAAACTACTAGGAGAACTTAGCAGATAAGATAGCATCTGTGATGGCAAAGGGATAGTTGGCATTTCAAGTCAAGACCCTGGATCAGGATTTAAGGCTTTGATCATCCTTTTGCCTCCACAGATGCTGCTTGATCTAATGAGATCTTCTGGCACTTTTGTTCTTGTCACTCTGGATTTCTCGTGTGGCAAGATGCTGACTACTGGCAATTATCCAGTTATCCTCTGGGGATTGGGTAATTGTGCCATCATATCGGTTCTTTACAGGTATATCTATGGCATTCCCTTCCACTTAATGGAATCTGTGTCACCCATGAAAAACAAACCAATTCCTCAGGGATTGCTCTAAATGATCTACAGCTAATTGCCATTGCTCCTGAAGGTCTCTAAATTGAAACAGAATAGATAAGCATTTATTATCAGGTAACTCAGTGAATGCAGGGCTTTCTGATTTGTAACCAATTCACATTTTATATATTCACAGAACCTCACCAACAGAACATTGCACCACCCTCCTCCCTTCCTCAATGTGCCTATGAACTGGGGTTATACGGTAGCACAGTGGTTAGCAGAAAACAATTACAGTGCCAGTGACCCCGGTTCAATTCCATCATTGTCTGTAAGGAGTTTGTACGTTCTCCTTGTGACCGCGTGGGCTTCCTCTGGGTTTTCTGCTGTCCTTCTGCATTCCAGAGATGTACGGGTTAGTAGGTTAATTGGTCACGTGGGTGCTATTCGGCGGTGTGGGCTCGTTGGGTCAATAGGGCCTGTTACTGCACTGTAAATCTCAAAATCTAAAAATATACACACATTATGCCAGTTTACACTTGCTTCAATTCTAGAAAATAGTTTTAATTTTACCAATCATAAGAAATGGAATCTTAGGTTTAATTTCAGTTGACAGAAATGTAGTAATTATTTAACTTGTTATTTTAGTCACAGGAACCAATCTATTTAATATTATGACTCCGTGTATATCAGAGCAGATTTTGCCTGTTAAAAATGTAGTAATTTCCATATTTAATTTAAATGATTACAAATGTCTATTAGACCATTTAAGCCACTTTAGAAAATGGCAAAGTGAATCTGTGAATTAGGATTTTAAATGCGAGATTATGTCTGGTGCCCTTTTAAGAAAAACCATTGCTCATTATAAGATGCACCAGTGCTCATAGAAGGCATTCATATTATCAGCAGGAACTGGAGCTAGGAAAGAATCTGAGAGGCAGGGATTAATTTGTCAATGAACTTGTCTCCTGGGATAGTGCTCAGCCTGCCCTGCATCTACTCCCTTCATTACTCATAGTGTAGGCCATGACCTTCTCATGTCGCATATCACTGTTGATCGTTCAACAAGCCTGAGCCTCTGTCTCCAGTGTGGAACCTCGTACAGCACCAGCAACGCGGTAGACGAAGGAGTCAGTGAGGGATTTTCCTCCTAATGTAGATGAACAAAATGATTGAATGTGGCAGAAAGGAGTAAGATCTGTTTATCTGCGGAGGGGTAATTGATTTATTTAGTGTAGAGGTGCAGGCAGAGAAAAGTATCTGTTGTACAATTGAGTATATCATTGTTACAGATAGAGCTCTGTTAAAACTAACTATCTAGGGGCTTCATGTTTGTTACCGTGTAACTTTGATTTCTTCATGACCAGACAGTGGCAAATCATCAAGATATCCCCTAGCAGTGAACAGAGTCGTTTCAGAGTCAGATCATTAGGGTGGGATACTTTGTAGAAGAAAAATATTCCACTGGGGAGAACAAGACCCTCGGTGTGTTGAAAATGTGTATTCAGGTTTTACCCACTGAATATAAAGTGATCTGCAATAATAAGAAGCCATGAGATTCATACCCAGAGGAGAGAAAACCTGCTGAATACTGCACTTTGTGGATAAAACTGCTCACTTAAAGATATTTCAGAAGGAAACGAATCCATTAACTGTTATTACAAGTAAATCTTCCATTTTCATTCACTTAGCCGAAACATCTGTTATCAGATGTTCACTTGAGTGGCTACTCAGACACATCTCTGTTAATACTAAGTATCTAGGAGATCAATCTATGTTTAAAATTAAGATTTAGAACAAATAATTATTGTGCTTATGTCACTGGTCAGAATCAATAACTTAATATAATCTCACCTTTCTTGATTCCTTGTCTGGAGACTGATCTCTGTCCTCCTTGTAAACAAGCAGTGGACCGTCATATAGATACAGTGTGTCAGGTACGAGCATTGTAAATTGAAGACTCTATCAGTAAGATAATTTCATTCCACAAGAGAAGCAGCTATTGCTCTTTTTTTTTGCAAACTAGGCAATCCAATCTCATAATTCACATTAAAGGATTATGGTTTCTCTAAGTAATTACACTAAATTAAAATATATTCTACTTGAATTTCTGTCAGTATATTTAATTATTAACAAGAATCAGTTTCCATTTATATAGCACCACTGATATAGACCTCAGTAACCCAGAAAAGCATTATCAGCAAAGCACAGAAAGGGATGACCAAAAGTTTGGTCAGAGATGTAGGCTTTAAGGACCACACTTAAGAGGGAAGGAGACTGGAAAGTTCTGGGAGGAATTGGTTGCCAAGGATGCTGTAAGGACAGAAGGCCAAAAATGGAGGAGTACAGATCTCTGGAGTTGGAGGGAGGGGAGAGGCACTGAAACTGTTTGAAAGTGGTTGAACATTTTAACTGGAAGCTAGTATGGATAACACAGCTTGGGACGAGTGACAGAGGAACGTGATAGTACAACTTAGGACACACGCAGTCAGGTTTTAATCTGCCTATTCTAATCCAAAACAATTTCATTATGCCGTATTAGTACTTTGTAAAATGTAAGTATTGCAAAACATAGGTCTTGCCACAAACCAACTATCTTTTGATGACTTCAATTAACTAATACCATCTCTGCAACCAATTTAATTGCTAAAATTTATATTACACTTGATGACCGAACGATTGGTGATTTAGCCATGTAAAGGGATCAAAAGGCATTTAAAAGTTTTTATCCTAAGGTACATGTAGCAAATTGTGTAGGACTTAGTCACAGAATAGCTAATGGTGTTGTACTTAGTGTATAAGTTAGATGATTGTGTAGTAATGGAGAAGTGTATAAGGTGTTAGTCAGACTTGCAGAGCAGTCCAGTAAGTTGACTTTGTATGGGAACATTTCCTTCAGAGAATTATTCTTGGCTGCATATCCATAGGGAACTCACCTAGCAACAGGGTCACTGTTGCGTATGGTTGATACATTCCAAGAATGCAGATAAATCACAGATAATTGATCACTTGACAAAATATATATATAACCTTTAGAAGAGACCCAAATATAGTGCATTTTAACTCTTTGGCAGAATCTGGATTGGACCATTGAGAGAAATTGGAATTCGAAAAGTATAAAGGGAATGGAGATATGATTAAAAAGAAGAAAATTGGGGTTATAGGGAAATGGTAGGAGAGTGTCAGCTGATCTCAGTGGGGCCACACAACACTGAAATGGGATAATCGCATTCAACTGTAGTGGCTCTGGCTGGGGTTGTGTGGGTGCAGACTTCGAGCAGGCACAGAAGTCTGCGTGGCTGTGATGATGTCCTTGGTGGAATTGCCTGATGATGTTCCATTTCTGACCTGGCTTTCAAGGGACAACGTAAAATTAATGAAAGTAATATAAAGCAGAAGAAATTATCTGCACCTTGAATAAGCTACACGTAACGGGTTTTAAATTCTGTCAAAGAGCATGGAAACTGGCAGGCTTTCACTTATAACTGGTAGATACCACTATGGGTCTCAGTTATTCTAACCAGAATGATAAACTCACCCTTTTTAATTCCTTGCTCAGCAATTGGTACAAGTCCTTTAACAAGAAATAAAAGCACGATTTCTAAGGTGGGTTAGAATCCACTAATAACGTTGCAAATGTACTTGTCTCAGTTACTAGAGCTAAAGGCTATGTTCACTAAAGATAACTAATACTAAAAAAAGGTGGAAACACTAGTAACTATGCAGAGGAAACTTTGATTCCAAAATAACTAGTGATAACAAATAGTTAGATTTAAAATCAGAGTTGCTTAAGATTATAATAACTGTTAACTGTTGTTCTATGCTAACTATTACTAGTTAGTAATTTTGGTCTATGCTAACTAATACTAATTATTAATGACCCATGTGGAAGACTTACTCTTCTTGGCCCCTGTATCGAGACGAGGAATGATTTCTCCTTTCAATGAAGCAGAACAGAGGCAGATTGATGAACAATTTTGAGGAAAATTCAGCTCTCGAGTCTTCTGATAACTGCTATTTACACACTTAATTGTGGAGAATTCTCGAAGGTAGGTTGTGCTATTGATGAGAAATGAAGGAATATGGTTCAGCACAGGGAATACACTAAGCATCATGGACAGGGAATGGACAGCAGGAAGTTGAGTTCCTTGATGAATACTGTTCCAAGAAAATTGATGGTTTTAGTGGCCAATTTGACTAGTGAATTGATCAGTGCTCCTTCTGGTGAATCTACTGGTGGACTAATACAAATGAGAGTATCCATAGGCTTAGTTACTATTTCTGTTTTGACACTGCCATTAATTCTTTCCTTTCTGCAGGAATCTGGGAATGAAATCCAACTGATTTCTTTTAAAAATAGCCTTATTGACAGGCTGTTTCCCAACTGTCACCAGTATCATGAGAATATAAGGAAAAGGAGCAGGAATGGGCTACTTAGCCCTTCAACTCTGTTTTGCTTTTGAATAAGATTATGAATGATTCAATCTTGACCTCAGGATTACATACGCCCCATTACCCACAAATCAAGCCATTTCACTGGTACCCAGAGCTTTCACTATCTTATCCGTCCAGACACAAACTATTAAATTACCTTTATTTTTTTTATTTTTCAATTCTTTAACACCTTTCCTTACTTCCAAAAAAAATGTCAAGGTTTGTGCCTGTCCTTCTAAAGTTTTGCTCTTTATTCTTCCTTTGATCTTAAATTTATGTTCCTTTGTCTTACTTGCTCTATTGAAAATTTACTTATCAAACAAACTCTCCCTTCAGGATTTTGTGTGTGTGTGTGTGTGTGCGCGCGTGCGTGCGCGTGCGTGCACACCCTTAACTCCTGGTGGAGTCGTCAGGGCGCCATCATGACAAGCTTTATTTTTCCTCATCGTATGGTGTGTCTTGGCCATCTGAAACCTGGCGAAACCATCCCTCTCCTTGTTTTTTTTTTAACAAGGTCGAGTTGTTAGTTTGACGCTCAACCCAGGCATGGATGGAAAGCATGCAAGGGAGCTGGCCAGATTCGAACTCAGGACCTCTCGCCCCGAAGTCCAGCGCTGATGCCACTATGCCACCAGCCAGTTTATCTTAATCCAGGAAAACAATTCCGTTTCACTGGTCTCCCTTCAATGCCCTGATGACATCATATTTAATTCATACTCCACATCCTTCTTAAAGTAACCTTACTCAAAACAGGCAGCAACATTCTATCATCTACATGAGTTCAGCATTCCTTCCTTCTTTTAGGCAATCACTATTTTTAACCATGGCTTTATGAATGTACTGTAGCTTTTGATATTTGATATCCCCAAATACGTCTGGTTGTGTCCTTTTACAATTTTAATTTTGAGTGTATGTTTCATCTGAATTAGTTTTCCCTGCAAATTCTAGGACCATAAGACCATAAGACATAGGAACAGAATTAGGCCATTCAGTCCATCAAGTCTGCTCTGCCACTCCATCTTCCCTCTCAACCCCATTCTCCTGCCTTCTCCCCGCAACTTTTGATGCCCCAACTAATCAAGAATCTATCAACCTCCTTTTTAAGTATACCCACTGACTTGGCCTCTACGGCTGTCTGTGGCAATGAATTCCACAGATCCACCATCCTCTGGAAAACTTCAGGAATCAAAGCACAAAATTCTGGGAAAAGTTCTGCAAGTCAGGCAGCATCTGTGAGAAAAGAAACAGTTAAAGTTTTGGGTTCGTGGGCCATCAGCAGTAAGAAAAGCCCACATTTAGGGGATCAGACCCAAAACATGAACTATTTCTCTTTTCGCAGATGCTGCCTGACCTGCTGAGATCGCCCAGCGTCTTCTGATTTTATCTCAGATTCCCAGCGTCTGCATATTTTGTTTTGATTTTCAATCAGGATTCTCTGCAATAAATTTAATCTGGTCCCCATATACCTAACTTATTACCCTATTTAATGCTCCTGAACTCACTTAATACTCTTCATAGTTTTGTACACTTTTATTTTTATATGACCTGAAGTTTTGAGATTGTGCTGAAAGCCTACAGGCACTAGTAACCACTCTTTTTTGTCTTCTGTTTGTTATCACTGCCTGGCATTTCCAGCCCTTTGTACTTTTTCTATGTGGAAGTACCAGAACAATTTCTTGTCCCTGTCCTTCCTTGTACGGTTTTGCATTTTGATGATTAATTTCGGGCAAATGGCAGATAATTGAGATTGAAGACCCAACTTGGTCCAGCGATCATAGAGCCATACAGACATCGAACACAGAAACAGGCCCCTCAGCTCAACTCATCATTTTGGGATCCTGAGATCTTACTGGCATGGAACTGCCCACAATGGTCATGATCAGTTCAATTCAAGAGGACACAGACACGGAATACAAGGATGTCCCTTTAGAAAACAGATGAGGAAGAATTTCTTTAGCTAGAGAGTGGTGAATCTGTGGAATTCATTGCCACAGATGGCTGTGGAGACCAAGTCACTGGGTATATTTAAAGTGGAGGTTGATAGGTTCTTGATTAGTAAGGGTGTCAAAGGTTATGGGGAGAAGGCAGGACAATGGGGTTGAGAGGGATAATAGATCAGCCATGATGGAATGGCGGAGCAGACTCAATGAGCTGATAGGCCTAATTCTGCTCCTATGTCTTATGGTCTTATGGTAAGGAGAGTTGTTCCACTGCCATTAAAACTTTCTTCCTTTCTGCGGGCTTGTGAATGTGAATCTGCATTAAGGAAAGAGATAATTTAACATTGATTTTTTAAAAGAAATTTGTATTGATGTGTCCTTCACCACTGCCACTATGACTGGCACATTGCATTCAAGGTTGCAAACAGTGTGCGATTTAGTGCAGCTCCACAGGAGCCTGGGTCTTTGTTAAAATCACCGCAGAACGCAAGGCTTAGTATTGCAGAGGCTTCCTTCAATCACACGAAGGCCAATCGCATTGACAGAAGTAGCTCGATTACTTCTTCCTTCGGCACTAAGCATATAAACAATCAAGGGATTTGGCTTAGACGGCTGAGCAATACTCAAGCTAAAGAAACCTGTCCAGCAATTAGCATGACTGGTGCTTTTTTAGAGACTTTTACCAATAATCATTATTCAGGGAAGTGTTTCTCATTAGCTGCTGGAAGGATAGGAGCTGACATCTCTAACTCTGCTTGTGACAAATCATGATTCTTGCAAAGTGACCCTAACCAATAACCATAGTTGATTGTTCTTAACCAATGGGCACTCACATTTCAAGTTTCAATCATTCTGTTCTTAAAAATGTTCCTTACTTTAAAATATACTCAGTGGCCACTTTATTAGGTATGGCCTGAACCGAATAAAGTAGCCACTGAGTGTACGTTTGTGATCTTTTGCTGCTGGAGCCCATCCACTTTTGACGTGTTGTGCATTCAGAGTTGCTCTTCTGCACACCACTGTTGTAACCTGTGGTTATTTGAGTTACTGTCGCCTTCCTGTCAGCTTCAACAAATCTGGCCATTCTCCACTGGCCTCTCTCATTAATAAGGCATTTTCGCCCACAGAACTGGATTTTTTTTCTTTTGTTTTTCATGCCATTCTCTGCAAACTATAGAGACTGTAGTGTGTGGAAGTCCAAGGAGATCAGCACTTTCTGAGATAATCAAATCACTCCGTCTGGCACCAACTATCATTCCACTTAAAGCCACTTAGATTACTTTTCTTCCCCATTCTGATGTTTGGCCTGAACAACAACTGAACCTCTTGACCATGCCTGCATGCTTTCATCCATTGTTTTGCTGCCACGTGATTGGTTGATTAGATATTTGCATTAACAAGCAGGTGCACGGGTGTACCTAATAAAGTGACCATTGAATGCAGTTTTGTAATCTAACTTTCTCCTTTTATCACAAATCTCACACCTAACACCCTGCACCCTGCCTTCTCTCTACCAACATCAGCTTCTAGAAATCAGGTTCTGGGTTCACCAAACATACAGCTCTGTTTGAGCAGATGGTACTGTATGTGGCGACTCTCTGCAGACGTACTTATTATGTCCATTATAATCATTCTACTCTTTTAAATGTAAATTGCCTGCTGGCACTGCACTTTCTCTGTAACTGTAATACTTTATTCTACATAATTTTAGTGTTTTCCCTTACATTACTTCAATGCACAGTTCTAATGAAATGATCTGTACGGATCATTCAAATCAACTGAATGGATCACAGTTTTCACTGAAACAATAATAAACCAATTTACCCTTTTACATTTAACAATACTAATCCACTCTCCTCTACACAAAATGCTGGAGGAACTCAGCAGGCCAGCAGCATCTATGGAAAAGAACACTGTCAACGTCACGGGCTGAAACCCTTCAGATTTCCAACATCTGCAGATTTTGTCTAGTTTGTGATTGGACCACTCTCCTGTACTAACTGATTCCTTGTTCTTCAACCCTTTCCCTTTTCCACTTATCACCATCCAACTTCTCACTTCACCACCTACCTCGCCCCTCACCTGGTTTTTCACCTTCTAGCTTGTACTCTTCCCCCCCCTTCTTATTCTGGCTTCTTGCCCCTCCCTTTCCAGTCCTGATGAAAGGTCTCTGCCCGAAACTTCGATCGTTCTTTCCTTTCCATCGATGCTGCCTGACCTGCTGAGTTCCTCCAGCATTTTGTGTGTGTTACTCTGGATTTCCAGCAACTGCAGAATCTCTTCTATTTAGGGTTAGCAATAAGTTCCAATTTCTGAAAATCTCTGCCCTTTAGAATTGATTCCCCTTACTGCTGACATTTCTTCACAAACAAGAGAAAATCTGCCGACGCTGGAAATCCAAGCTGGAAGCCCTGATGAAGGGTCTCGGCCAGAAACGTCGACCGTACTCTTTTCCATAGATCCTGCCTGGCCTCCTGAGTTCCTCCAGCATTTCGTGTGTGTTGCTGACATTTCTTGTTTTATTTTGCTGAGTCTAAAAATACTCTTATCAATATAAATTTATCTGCAAAATTAAAACTTGGGTATTTGAAATTTATAATTCTGTAATATTACAATTTAAAATAAAGGTTTTAAAATGTTTGCGAATCATCAGTTTTATTCAGCACTGTGAGGGAATGGGACTAATTTAGTAGCATTTTCAAAGAGCTTTATCTGTACAATAGTCAGTCTGGTGTTCTTCACTCCTGGTACAAGAAGGACTCCGAGTTCTAATGGTCCCAATTAGCTGTGGAGCCCTTTGTTTTCAATAATGTAAGAACTGACTTGAACACTAGCCCCATGCCTTCTGTTGACAAGGTCATTATTATGCAGTTTATAAAGGCACGCGGGTGCCATTGTAGCATAGCGGTTGTCGCAACGCTATTACAGTTTGTGTTCAGCGTTCAATCCGGTATCCTCTGTAAGGAGTCTATTCATCCTCTCCGTGGAATGCCTGGGTTTTCCCTGGATGCTCCTGTTCCCTCCCACAGTCCAAAGACATACTAGTTAGTGGATTAAGTGGTCACCGTAAACTGTCCCGTGATTATCAAGCTTGAAATCATTGGATTGATGGGTGGCGCAGCTTGAAGGCCGAGAGGTCCTATTCTGCATTGTATCTCTAAATAAAAAACTAAATAAATAATTGTTGGATTAAGGTGTAGAATTGTTATTTTTCTTGCAGCTTAACTTTCCTAAACTTGCTTCTATTTTTATATAATCATCTACTGTGTATATGTACATGTAGTTGTTCAGTGAAATTTTCTGTAAATATGGTAAAGTTGCTTCCGTATTTTTCTAGAAGTTTCTTAGTTTTCAGTAGCAGATGTCACACCACTTCAATCTGGTTATCTTATTTCAATTGTTATCACTGGGATTTTGTCTGTCTCTAGTCTGAGTATGAGATGACCACGACTGATTTTTACTTCGTCTTTTCTTTGCTCTCTCAGCTCCTCTTTCTTTGTTCTTATAACCCTTAATAAACTGGCCGTAAGCAACAAGTTTTATGCCTCATTCTTGACTTCCGAAGAGCCTTTCGATTGCAAAATACCAGGATTCAATTCAACATAATCGTTGTTTCCTCCATTTCTGTCATACACCAAAAAAAAATTTCTTCTACAAGTTTTCATATTGTTTGCACATATTCACACAACCCCACAGTCCTCACTCAGGGAAGGGAATTAAAATGGCCACTCTTCTGAATCTGCAGGAAATGTCTTATAACTTTCTTTTTCTCTCTTTCTGCACTAATTTTTATTTTTTACATTTCCTGTTGTATTATAGTATTTTTATGTATTGCACTGTACTGCTGCCACATAACAATTTTACAAATTATGCCAGTGATAATAAATCTGATTCTGATTTTGATTCTCGCATTTTAATTTTAAAATGGGAGAGGATAAACATGGCTCCAAAAAACTCAAAGTAAAAATGAAATTCCTCTACTACTCAGCATCTGAAGTGATCTTTCAACTCTATATAAAATCTTTGCTGTTTCAGGAGAGGCACCCTGTGCATCATCAGTTTGAGCATAAGCTCTGCGACTCGGACGACCAGTACTAGAAGCAGAAGATTGTTCTCTGGTTCTGTGGATCTAAACTTTAATGAGTTTGATTGGGTGATAGTTTACTTATTGATATAGACTTTGTTGAACAAGTCACACAGTGGAGAGAGTTTCACCAGATTTTGCCTCCACAACTCTAGGGAGGTTTTGTAACTCATTCTAGGGAGTTCTGATGCATAGTCTGTTGGAAAACTAATAGGAGATTGTACCTGGCCCCTTCTGTGGCTTCTGTGAGGCGGCAGCTACGGGTGGGATCACCGCTTGTGATTTTTGGATTACTGTATACGTGTAAAACAAAAAGGAAATATTTAGTTGAGCAAGAGTTGAGACATCCTAAACAACAGTCAGTGATCACTGTAACCATTTTCACAGGAGTGGGCAAATTTCTAATAAAGCTCCCAGTCTGTTTCAGTCCACTGGCTTTCCTCGAAATGGGGGTTGACCTCCTGCTGGCCTCTTCACTACGCTCTCCACCAAGTGCCGACAGCTGTGTTTTGGAACACTTTCCTTGATCCATTCTATTTCATCAATCTTTCTCCCAGAACTTAAAAGACTTCTTTAAAGTTTGTTGCACTGATCATTGCCCTGTCCTGTTCCCACAGCTGGAAGCACTTCGATGTTGGGATGTGGGAGAGCAGGTTCATGATGAGGACTCAAAGCTCTTGTGCTTTGCACTGGAGTTACAAGCCAGAAAGACACACAAGTACGGATCTGGTCCCAGGACACCAGCTCATCCAAGGTTACAAATGATCCCAGGAAACACTGTCATCTTGGGAAGTTACTTACAAACAGATGAAAGCAACTGTTGACAGGAAGGCATAGAGACAGGGCTTTACTGCTTCAGAATGCTGAACCAGATATCCAGAAAGAAGCACAACTATGTTCTGAAAACCTCAACACTGCTTCTTAAGGGAGACAAAGTGTGAGGCTGCCATCTTAGACCGAGGTCCTTTGTCGTTAACGACAAAACACCTGAGTTATAGCGAAAGGTTGACTAGGTTAGGACTTTATTTCCTAGACCATAAGAGAATGAGGTGAGATTTGATAGAGGCACACAAGATTGGGAGATGGGTTGGAGAAATGTCTCTACCAAAGCAGGTGTAAGGTGCTCTTTTCCTCTGCTAGCCTGCAGGTCACCCTTGGGCAAGGTGTAGCACCTCCTTAGCCCCCGATCGGGGTCACCCAAAGCCATGGGATCAGGTAGTGGATGGTCGTACGAGCAGCTGGTGCCCATCACACGTCCAGGTTATGCAACCACTGACGCCAGGCAGGCAGTCTCTGAACAGTATTGATAATGGCTGGGGTCACCCGTCTTATAAAGACACTGCCCAGAGGAAGGCAATGGCAAACCAGTTCTGTAGAAAAATTTACCAAGAACGATCATGGTCGTGGAAAGACCATGATTGCCACATCATATGACCCGGCACATGACGGTGGTGATGATGGTACAAGATTAGGAGGGGTGCAAATGCAAGAAGGTTTTTCCCCCTGAAGTTAGGTAAGACGGGAATTAGAGGTCATGGGTTACGGGTGAAAGGTGAAATGTTTAAGGGGAACATGAGGGGGAGCTTCTTCACTCAGAGAGAGAGGAGAGTGTGGAATGAGCTGCCGGTGGAAGTCATGGATGCGGGTTTGATTTCAACATTTGAATTTAGATAGGTACATGGATGGGACGGGTATGGAAGACTGTGGTCGTGACGCAGGTCGACGGGAGTAGGCTGACTAATAGCTTTGCATGGACCAGATGGGCCAAAGGGCCTGGTTGTATTCTGTCGTGCTCTATGAGTCTATGACTCTGTCCTAAATGGCCAGCTGTTCTCTTCTCTTTATAGACCTGATATGTTTCCCGTGACATTCTATTTACTTCTCATTTATTTTTCTTTATTTTGCTCCCTTTTCTGAGAGGGTGTGAGGCCAATAGTTCCTGGGGTGGCTTTCCAAGCACCTGTAATCACCAATTCTTCAACGGATCACTGGCTCCGGGGACACAATCCGTTTTGCCATCCTGCGCTGCCAGGCTGCCTGGCGGCCAGGTGGTGCATTGGAATGCCCCCTTCCTGCCGCCGGCAGCAGGGGACCCACAGGGTGGCCCATCAGGACGCACCCTGCCTGCCGCTGTCGCTGCAGCGTCTGGTACCCCGATACCTCACATGGACAGGGTGCCGCATAGGTTTGCCTCACTCAGACACGGAGGCCGGACAGTCCATCGTCCAGCAGGTAGCGTGGGGAATCGGGGCGCGCTGGTAGAGTTGACAGCACTAGTGACGGGAAGGTCACATGACTGTTGCTCAGGCAGGATCGGAGTGAGAGACATCTGACACTGGGGCGAGAGTTAACGGCATGAAACTTGACCACAGTCATCCTGGACCCTGCAGCTCAGGGATGTGTCAGAAAAGTCATTTGTACCCCCCAGACTCTGTTCCAAAATATTAATTCCGTTTGAAGAAACTGTGGAAAAACTTGCTTTAAGTAGATGATCGACATGCAAAACAAACCCAGATTCTGAAAGCAAAACTTGATGGAAACAAAATAGAAAGACACTTGAAATAAAGTTTTAAAAATTATGATCAAAGTAAGAAAACTGATAGACGTGGGAGTGATGAAGAGACAGAGACAGAGGCAAGTGACCCGGTTTGTACTTACTGCCGTAAGCAGAACTGGCAGCTACACCTGAAAAGAAATCAGAAGAAGATGTTAAGGAGGCCAGCAGCAATTTGATGAATAGAACGTTCCCCCCCCCCCACCCCGTCCTCGCTGTGACAATAAAACTCAAGACAGTGGTTGCACTGCAGTCTGCACCCAGCCTGGTTTGCCCTTATGTATATGGTTTTAAAGTGGGGATTGGCTGTTGCGTCGAATACCACTCATGGGTTAATAACTCTGCATTTTGTAACGCCAAATTCGGCTTTGCGTGCAGTTTCACAGATGCACGTTGTCACACCGAGAGGGCAATTTTAGAAGAGCAAATTTTCCTCTCGATACATGCTATATGTGTTTGACTTTGGTGCAGGGAGGGCCACTGCTAGTTGTATCAACGTGCATGGTGGCTGTTGCACCATCTTGTGCAACACAGCCGGGGGATGTGGCAGGCAGTCGTAATAGGTGGACATTGGGTCCCCTACGCATGGAAATGAAGGACCCTCTCACGCCCACACACGTGAGGCAGGAGAACTGTGGTTCATCGCTGTACCATACAGGGCCAACAGTACAGCTGTGAAATGGTGTCACCTCAGCTGTAAACTGAAACCGAAGTCAGGCTATTGCAAGGTCAGCTGCTGTATCGGACAACACTACCTTTGAACACTTGCAGTGGTTTCTCATCCAAACTCACATTTTTTAATACAATCAATCCCAAAGGAGTTGGAAGTACCCATTTCTGGGTGATAGTGAACTTGTTTTCTGCCAGCACCATTGACTTCCCTGAAAAACATGGGCTTCTGCCCAAGGCTGTGTTGTAAGGGAGCTGTTCACTGTTTAATGGATGTAATTTTTACATTAATGTGCACTCAGCAAATGGTCTCCAGTGATCCCAATAAAATCTCCCCTGCTGTCTATGCCCTAACTCTGAACTCCATTTACTTGACCTGGGAAATAAAAGGGAGATTCATGGTCGATTGTGTCTTGTTTTTGACTCTTTGATTTAGCGGTTAATCTGGGAAAGGTACTGTATGCATTGAAGATGTTGCTCAGCTACGCCATGCTTGGAAGTTCAATGCTTGTGTCAGAGATACCTTCAGCAGCCTAGGAGATCACTAACTCGTCAGAACTTACCTTGGGCATGGACAACCAGGTAAAATATATCAGTTGAGGAAATATTTCAATGACATCTCTTTTCAATTAAAGCCAGAAAGTATTGAAGTTACTTTATCTGAGGTGGGAAGCAAAGGTACGTTTCCACTACACGCGAGATCCATTCTTTGGACTAACGAGTTTCCAAGACACAAAATTTACAGTTCTTTCTTCCTGCAAAAAAACCGCTTGAGTATTTCAAGTGAAGTGATACATTTTTGGAGGTTGAATTTGAAGGCAGAATACAGGGTTAAAGGCAGGATTTCGAGCAGTGTCGAAGAACAGAGGGACCTTGAGGTCCACATTACCGATCCTTCGAAGTTGCTGCACAGGTTGATAGGGTAATTAAGAAGATATATGGTGTGTCGGCTTTCAAGTGTTTGGGGGATTGAGTTCAAGAGTGTGAGGTAATGTTGCAGCTCTATAAAACTGGTTAGATTACACTTGGAATATAGTGCTCAGTTCTGGTAGCCTCATTATAGGAAGAATGTGGAAGCTTTAGAAAGGGTGCAGAGGAGATTTATCGGGATGCTGCCTGGATTGGAGAGCATGTCTTATGAGGAGATGTTGAGTAAGCTATAGCTTCTCTCTCTGGAGTGAAGGAAGGTGAGAGGAGTACAAAATGATAAAAGGCAGAGATTGATTGGAAAGCCAGAGACTTTTTCCCAGGGCGGAGATGGCTAATACAAGAGGGCCCAATTTTAAAGTAAAAGGAGGGAAGTACGGAGGGATGTCAGGGGTAAGTGTTTTACACGGAGAGTGGTGGGTGTGTGAAATGAGCTGCCACCGACAGTGCTAGAAGCAGATACATGAGGGAAATTTAACAGACTTTCAGACTAGCAATAGATGAAAGAAAAATGGGGGGCTATGTGGCAGAGACGGGTGAGACTGGATTTGGTGTAGGTTGAAAAGTTGGCACAACATCATTGGCTGATAGGCCCGTACTTCTATTCTCAGTCAGTGGGACCTCAAGCGATGCTGAGCAGTTAATCTGATAGATTTTTATCTTTCTTCCTGACAGGTACCTGCTACTGTTGTAAAGGCAATAATCTGTATTTCTAGGAAATCTTTACCACAAAGAGAAATCATCCCACGGTGTTTTGGAGAAATAAAATCAATAAACCATATACATTAAAGTTATGATTTTAAAGACCACTATCTGAGAGATGCAGTGTCAGACATGTGCACAGCAGAAATGGATAAATTCCAGTTGTTATTCTCCTGCCCTTGTACTTGAGCTAATGTTTGCAGGTCTGGTTATAGCAAAAATTATTCTCAAAATATTTTTCTATCTGTTAGAAAATGTGCTTGTTAGAATAGCTGAGGTGTTACTGGGATTCTACTCCCAGGTCCAGGGTACTTTAACCAGCAACAGAAGACAGGCGGTTTTCAATCAGCTTCCTTCCCCTGATTTTTATTTGCTTTGGAGAATAAAGCACTGATTTGTGTTGGATCGGGAATTCCACAATTATGTCCCAAAGTAAATTTGAGTAATCTTGCTGTTTGATTAAGCATGTTTGTTCTTTTAAATGATTTATTACGGGTTGTATATAAAAATACATTAATTGTATACATCATTATGCTACCAACATGACACATGCGCGCCTCGCTTAAACTCGAAGCTAGACCTGCATTTCAGACTCTCGTGTCTTCCTTTGAATTAGTTTAATGTTTTGAAGTTACATAACATAAGATTGGCAGCGAGAGAGGGAAAGTGCTTGAATTTCATGCATGTTTTGGCCAGATTCAGCAGAGTTAAAAAATCTCTGTCAGTGAACTCCACTGTGCCTGGATTTGACTAAAAACAATTGTCCAGAGCTACAGTCTATACCACGGGACTGGGAGTTGTTCTTCCGTGTTCACTTGTTTCTGGAACACGCCATTATAGCTAAGGCATTGGAGTTGTCAAGACTATTCTGGATTTGAACATGTCTTCCCCCAAACCTTGCACTTTGCATTAGTAATCCTGAAGGAGGTGGTAATGCCCACTTCAAGGTACAAGTGAACTCCTTGCCAACTGCTGTCACTCTGCCATTCAGCCTCCTTCCAAAAACCTGGGCTTCTGGTGGGTACATTTGACCAGGGCTGTGTTGCTGGGTGCTGCCCACTGAAGTGGAATGAGGAACCTGTAGAGATTTCGAAAGTTCAGTGAAAATAGAGCATTCAGAAGAGATGGATTGTTACCTAATCGTAGCTCATAGTAGCAGCAAACCCCAAGGGTTACTTCCATTCCAATGAAACATGGTCAACAAACAGAGGGCATGACACTATAGGAAAGCAATGGTATACATACAGCTGTTGGCTGTTCCCATTGGGTATGGGCTGTAGCTGCCCGGTCGCCATGACTTGGCTTTATAGCTCTTCCTGCACTTTCCACAATCTTGGCCTGTTGTGTTGTGATCACATTCGCACATCAAACTCCCCTCCTTGAAGTGGCAGCTATTTGCATGCATGTTGCATTTACACCTGGAACAAGAAGGAGCGAGAGTAACAGGTCAGTGAAAACTACCACAGGAGTAGCAGGGTTACTGGCAGAATTCTTAGCAGTGAGGGGGAACAGAGGGATTTGGGGTCCACAGCTGTAGATCCCTTAAAGTTGCCGCGCAAATTGATAGCAACACACATAAAAGTTGCTGGTGAACACAGCAGACCAGGCAGCATCTCTAGGAAGAGGTACAGTCGACGTTTTGGGCCGAGACCCTTCATCAGGTCTAACTGAACACATTCTTTTTCTCTCTCTCCTTTTTCTCCCTCTGTCCCCCTCACTATACCCCTTGCCCATCCTCTGGTTCCCCTCCCCCCACTTTTTTTTCTCCCTGGGCCTCCTGTTCCATGATCCCCTCATATCCCTTTTGCCAATCAACTATCCAGCTCTCGGCTCCATCCCTCCCCTCCTGTCTTCTCCTATCATTTCGGATCTCCCCCTTCCCCTCCCACTTTCAAATCTGTTAATATCTCTTCTTTCAGTTAGTCCTGACGAAGGGTCTTGGCCCAAAACGTCGACTGTACCTCTTCCTAGAGATGCTTCCTGGCCTGCTGCATTCACCAGCAACTTTTATGTGTGTTGCTTGAAATTCCAGCATCTGCAGATTTCCTCGTGTTTGCGCAAATTGACAGAGTGGTTAAGAAGGCATATGGTGTGTTTGCCTTCATTAGTTGGGAGATTGAGTTTAAAACCTGCAATGTAATATTGCAATTTTATAAAAACTCTGGTTAGACCACACTTGGTATATTGTGTTCAGTTCTGGTCGCCTCATTATAGGAAGGATGTGGAATCTTTAGAGAGGATGCAGAGGAGATTTACCAGGATGCTGCCTGGATTAGAGAGCATGTCTTATGAGGAGAGGTTGAGTGAGTTAGGGCTTTTCTCTTTGGTATGAAGGATTATGAGAAGAGACAAGATGATAAGTGGCAAGAGCGGGCAGCCAGAGCCCCAGGGCAGAAATGGCGTAATTGTAAGGTGACTGGAGGAAAGTATAGCCGGGATGTCAGAGGTAGTTTTTTTACAAGAGAGTGGTGGGTTCATGTAATTCGCTGCCAAGAAGTGGTGGTAGAGACAGATTCATTAAAGATTTTAAATAGACTCATAGATAAGCACATGGATGAAAGGGAAATGGAGGGCTATGTGGGAGGGAAGGATTAGATTGATCTTGGAGTAGATTAAAAGGTCAACACAACATTGGGGACTGTAGAGCCTGTACTGTTCTATCTTCGATCAGTATATCTGGGTCTGTTGGGGACTTGGTTACCATACTGCCAGCATGGAACTGATAGGAAATGAGAAAGGCCACGACTGTTTAGCGCTGCGCGCCTTGAGAACTCCATGTGTAGCTCCAATTAAAAGAAAAGCATCTGCCATCATGATTCACAGCCACCTGCCAATTCCCAGAATTAAGATACCAGCTGCACTGATAAAACCTGGTATTCATCAACTTTGAAATGATGTGCAATTACTTAAGGAGTAATTTAAACAGGACTTTGTACAGACCTCTCCCCAGCCTCTTTTTAGTGTGCTGCCTTCACCACAGGGAGAATTAACCTTTCAGCAAAAATGAAGAGGCTGAAATAAGAATAGAGAATGTTGGAGCACTACTGCATGTGTGGAGAGAGAACTACTAGAATTCACTATTCATATCAGTGAATCAGGACAATCATTATTCTGATGAAAGGATGAAGGGTCTCCACCCAAATCGTTGACTCTTTTTCCCTCTCTATAGATGCTGCTTGGCCTGCTTTGTTCCTTCAGCATCTTGTGTGAGTGTTACTCAAGGTTCCCAGCATCTGCAGAAACTCCTGTGTTTATTAACCACCTGAAATGTAAAGTTTGTTACTCTCTTCACAGATGCTGCCTGACCTGCTGAGCAGCTCCAGAATTCTCTGTTTATATTTTTGATTTCCAGTATCTGCACTTTTTTTTTGCTTTTAGAAAATGGGAGGTTCAACACCAGGTTTAAAAGATTTGGTCTAAGTTTGGTCTGTAGTTTAAATTGGGCACAAGTCCCATTATGTTAAAATTAAAAGCCAATATTTTTAGTTAAAAAAGATAGGGTTTACATTAGTGTTTCACTTTCATCTGTGTGGGACAGGTTAAACTGCCTCACAGCTAATGAAACACCTTTAAAAGTTTTATAATTAACTTAAAGCACAAGGAAACTTTTGAATTGAAGCTATAATCTCCATCCACACCCATACAGCCATAGAGCACTACAGCACAGAAACAGACCATTCAGTTCATCTAGTCCGTGATGAACTATAATTCAGCCTTGTCCCACCAAATTGCACCTGGATTGTAGCCCTCCATAACCCTCCCATCCAGGTACTTAATCAAATTTCTCTTAAAACACTGAAGTCAAACCTACATCCATCACTTCTGCTACCAGCTCATTCCACACTCTCACCACCCTCTGAGTGAAGAAGTTCTCCCTCAGGTTCCTCTTAAACATTTCACCTTTCACCCTTAACCTATGACCTTTAGTTCTAGTCTCACCCAACCTCAGTGGAAAGAGCCTGCTTGCATTTACCCTATCTATACCGTTATAATTTTGTATACCTCTATCAAATCTCACCTCATTCTACGCTCCAGGGAATAAAGACCTAGCCTTTTCAACCTCTCCCTAAAACTCACGTCCTCAAGTCTTGGCTACATCCTTAGAAATTTTCTCTGTACTCTTTCAATCTTATTGATTGGTAGGTAGGTACGTAACCAGAAATGCTCACGATACTCCAAATTAGGCCTCGCCAACATCTTAAACAACTTCAAAACATCCTAAATGTACAGACACACCACTTCTGAAAGGTAATGACTTTAACTTCCCTTTAGTTGTATACATTTTGACATATTGTAACTATTTGTAGTGAAATAGCCAAATAAACTGTAAGGTTCTCTAAAACAGTTACCCTGGCAACAAGGGAGAATTGGTGACTCAAACCTGGCCCGTTCTATTGTTCCTTTCATAACTTCAGGGCATCCCAAAGCATATCACTGCCAGACAAAGTACAATGGCAAGGAGACTACGTTGGACAGCTTCAAAACATTAATTTGCCACTAGCTAGAGTATCAGCACTTGGAGAGGTCTTGGAAAGCAGGCAGACGAGTTTAACCAGCATTGTCTCACTGTCAATGGACATCAATTATGTGGGTGGACAGGAGAAGCTTGACTATCCGCTTTACTCGTAGAAAGGCGAAGGGCGAAGGGGAAAGATGAGGTGAAGAAAAAGAAACCATTTTCCGAATGGAAGGGTCAAGGATGCAAACTGAAAGTACCCGGGCAATAAAAGGATCAAGTGAGCAGGAAGTGTGGTGAATTCCTCCTCTTTAAAAGAGTAAGGTAAGAAAGTATTTGGAGCTTTCTGGTGAAGGAACCAGTGACTGTCGCACTGGATTGCCATTATGAAAAGCCAGTTGGGCTGTATGGACCCGAGTTTTCTGAGACCATTGAAAGATACTTAGGGACCCTATTTTGGGTGAAAATAAAATGCAGAGTTCAGATGAAGAACAATCAGAAGGTGGGGATGATTGGATGGTGACAGAGATAAAACATGGGTACCATTAAAAAATCACACATTCTCTACTTGTTTTCATATAATATATACGTCTGTTATTATATTGAAACACTTTCCTTTTTAAATCTTATTATTAATTTTCAAAATTATAAACAAAAGGACAATATTGGTACAAAGAGATTGTAACAATCTTGTTATTAATAAGCATATACAAAAAAAAATTTCAAATAACATAGGTATAATAGACTTCATGATGAAATTGATCATAAAAAAGAAAAAGAAATAGAAAGAAAAAATATATGTACAAAGAAAAACCCCCCCAAAAAAAGAAAAAAAAAGAACTAAATACTAAACCCAAAAAAAGCAAACGGAACAAAACAGGGCTAGACAAATATCTTAAATTGAACACGTTCAGTAATGTCGTCAACTCCGCTCCTCTATTCATATATCTTAAGTTAATAAAGAAGATTCGGAAAGGTCAAATTACATCATATGAAAATGTTGCATAAAAAGTTTCCAAGTTTCTCTAAATTTAACCGAAGGGTCAAAAATATCACTTCTAATTTTTTCTAAATTTAAACTTAATATAGTTTGGGAAAACCATTGGAATGTAGTAGGAGGATTGGTCTCCTTCCAGTTCAATAAAATAGATCTTCTGGCCATTAGAGTAACAAAAGCTATCATCCGACAGGCTGAAGAAGACAAAGATCTATGTTCTACAGAAACACTTCTCAAGGACACATTCACGGTGCAAGTTATCTACACAAACCGGCCACAAATGTTTACACCTTAATTTCTCGAATTTACACAGCTGAATTGTGGGACCTCTCTGCATTGCTGAAATGAGAGGACTCCGAACCCAAGTATAATGTGTAATGTAAAAAACTGGCATATCCAACAGTGGTGGAGTGAGTCTGTGCTGTATTGGGAGGAAAGCAATGGCTCCAGTGTTAAATGTGTAGGTTGGAGAAACTTTGACTCACCCATCCCTTGATGTCAGGGTTGACCCTGGCAATGCAAAGGTGGTCTTGGGGGCACTCGAAGTGACAGAAATGCAGACTTAGGTGTTGCTGGTAACCTCACTGAAACTGATCTTTGTAACCACCGATGATCTCACCAGGGGAAGCTTGGAGGAGGGACAATGAGCTAAGGTGTGATACTTGGAAACTCTAGCAGAGGAAACTTCCTACATCCCTCACTCTTTGGGAAGACTTCTCCGCAGCCCCTGGTGGTTTTATAAGGATAACCTAGGAAACGATGACACAGTGCTATAAGACCAGAGGACAATAAGACATAGGAGTAGAATTAGGCCACTCAGCCAATTACTCCACCATTCCATCATGATTTACCATCTCTCTCAACCCCAATTTCTTGCCATCTCCCCATAACCTTTGACACCCTTACTAATCAAGAACCCATCAATTTTCGTTTTAAGTACACTCAATGACTTGGCCTCCACAGCTGTCAGTGGCAATAAATTCCACAGATTCATTACCCTCTGGCTAAAGATATTCCTCCTCATCTCTGTTTTTGTCAGGCTTGCACAGGTAGGTACCTTTGAGTCTCCACTCAGCTAAAAGGAATCACCTCCATTCATTTCCAACTCATCACCTGCAGCCAATTTAAACCCATCTCTGATCCACAATCCTTGTTCACCCATATGAACCAACCAGCTTCAACCAGTTGCCCCTAGCCTTGTTGGCGTGTCACGTCATGTGTCCATTCTCTCTCGATTTGTGGCCTCCCATGGAATGTTATTTTGCAGATTATTATTAAATTGATTGCTCACTGCTAAATTGTCCCTGCTGCTCTGTGTTTGGGTCAAGCTTCCTCTACATTTCCTGACAGGATAGGTGAACCAACGATTGACCCAGCAGAGTTTGCTCGCCTAAAGGAAGTCCTCCATCTTAATGAGTACATAATCCAGAAGCAGAAGGAAGTCACTGACCGTCTGCTCACCACTCTCAATGAATTCTCCGTCCCGATACAGCAACCCGGCACCAGTCAACCTCCTCCCTAGGAGCCCCGGATTCCGGAGCCCGAACACTTCCATGGATCTCCAACCTGACACCACAACTTCCCACCCCAGTGTGTCTTGCACTTCGAGCTGCAGCCACCTCTGCATTCTGTGGACTGAGCCAAGATTGCTGTCACTGTCTTTCTCTTGTCTAGGTGAATTCTGACCTGGATTGCTGCTAACTGGGGCAATAACACCATCTTCTGCAAAAAAAAAACAAGAGGAATTCACCAGCGAGGGCTTTTGACCATCCAGGGAGTGGAAGGGAGGCAGTGGATTGGATACTTCACCTGTGTCAAGGTTCATGCTTGACGCTGGATTACACCGTGGAATTCAGGACCCTCGCAGTGGAATGCGGCTGCAACGTGGAAACGCTGCTGATCCAGTACCATCACAGTTTCGCAGAGTGCAGGGTGCTGTCGACCCTTAAGATGCCCAACGACCCTTGAAAACCTTATCACTCTGGCCCTTCGTGTTGACAAGCATTTTATGGAACGGCCCTCCAGATCATGAGTCAGAATCCCAGTTCTGTTCCCAGAACCATTTCAGGCAGCAGGACCCTCATCATCAATGCCTACAGAACCCATGCACTTAGGGAGAGCTCATTTAACAACCCCCCTCCACCCCAAGAAATGAGTGTCGGTTGAGAAACAACTTGTGTGCTTACTGCAGGGCCGCCAGTAACCCGGTGTATCCAGGAAAACGGCACCACCTCCTCCTCCCAGGAACCAACCTTTCCTGAGGTCACCTGTTCTCCCTCTCCCCTCCTCAGACCCAAGCCATTAATGGCTACATTGATGAAATGCTACAGTATGGCTTCGTTCAACCATCCCAGACCCCAGCCGGCACAGGATTCTATTTTTGTCAAAAGAAAGATGGGGTTCTTCGCCTCTGCATCGACTACCATGGACTCAACAAAATCACCATTAAGAATAGCTACTCTCTCCTCTAGATAGACTGTGCATTTGAAAAACTTTGCAGGGCCCCAGATCTTCACCAAACTGGATCTACAAGCTGACCCACATCTGCCAGGGGGATGAGTGGAAGACGACGTTCGTAAAGGACCCCCAATACCCTATCTGTCATGTCCGTTCAGTCCTTCGGTGTCTCATATGGGAAACTGAGGAGGTGATAGATAGGAGCTACAGGGAGGTAGTCAACAGGAAATTGTAAGAGGCAGAAAAATAGGTGACTGCCAGGAGTGGGAAGGGAAATGAGCCGTTTCTGTGGCCATTCCCCTCAATGAGAAGTATACCATTGAGGGGGATGACCTATAGGATGGTGGTGGGGAGCCATACCAACCAGGTTTCTGGCATTGAGTCTAGCACTGTGGCTCAGAAGGGAACAAGACTGTAGCAGTGATAGGAGATTCCACAGTTAGAGGAGTAGAGGGCCCAGGGTGTCTTGGCTCGGGTCCAAGGGGGACATTCTAAAGGGGGACAGTAGGCAGCCAGAGGTTTTGGTACATATTGGCACCAATGACCTTGGTAGGAGAAGCGAGGAGGTTCCTGAAGAGAGAATTTGGGGAGCTAGGTGGAAGGCTGAAAAGCAGGACCTCCAGGGTAGCAATCTCAGGATCGCCGCCTGTGCCACTCACCAGTGAGGGCAGATGAATGCATGACTGAGAAACCAGTGTAGGGGCACGCTTTCAGGTTACTGGATCACTGGGATCTCTTCTGGGGAAGATATCACCTGTACAAAAGGCACGATTACACCTGAACCCAAGGGCGACCAATACCCTTTGCAGGCAGGTTTGCTAGACTTGTTGGAGAGGGTTTAAACTAATTTGACAGGGGGATGGGAACTGGAGCGATTGGGCTGAGGATAATGCTGTTGGTTGACAAGCAGAGGCAGTGTGTAGTGAGACTCTCAGGAAGGACAGGCAAATGATCGGGCAAAATTGCCGTTAGTGGGATGAGTTGCAGTGTAAAATAGGGACAAAGAGATAGAATTTGTAGAATGCCTATGAGATCACTTTTTAAGGGGCTTGTGGTTAAGCCCACTAGTCAGATGTATCAGTATTACAGTGGAAAAAAGGGAATTATAGAGCCAAGAGAGAGGAGCTGGTCAAAGTTGATTGGAAGGGAATACTAGCAGGGATGACGGCAGAATGTCATCTGGGAGAAATTTGGAAGGCGCAAAATAGCAGCTCCCAAAAATGAAGTAATATTAATATTCTAAAGACAGGATGATACAACTGTATCTGACAAAGGAAGTCAAACTACATAAACGCAAAAGAGAGGGCATATAACAGAGCAAAAATTAGTGGCAAGTTAGAGGATTGGGAAGCTTTTAAAAACCAACAGAAAGAAACTAAAAAAGCCATAAGGAGGAAGGAGATGAAACAGAAAGGTAAGCTAACCAACAATTCCAAAAGTGTTTCAGATACATAATGAGTAAAAGGGAGGCAAAAGTAGATATTGGACTGCTGGAAAATGATGATGTAGAAATAGTAATGGGGGGCAAAGAAATGGTGAACAAATTGAATGAGTGTTTTACACCAGTCATCACTGTGGAAGACTCTAGCTGTACGCTGGAAGTTCAAGAGTGTCAGGGGGCAGAAGTAAGTGCAGTTGCTATCACTAGGGAGCAGGTGCTTGGAAAAATGGAAGTCTTAAGATAGCTAAGTCACCTAGACCAGATGGACTACACTCCAGGGTTTTGAAAGAGGTAGCTGACGAGATTGTGGAGGCATCAGTAATCATCTTTCATGAATCACTACATTCTGAAATGGTTCTGGAGAACTGCAAAATTGCAAAAGTTACTCCAAGCTTCAAGAAGGGAGAGAGGCAGAAGAAAGGAAATAACAGGCCATTCAGCCTGACCTTAGTGGTTGGGAAGATGTTGGAGTTGATTGTTAAGGATGAGGTCTCAGAGTACTTAGAGGCACATGATAAAATAGGCCAAAGTCAGGATGGTTTCCTTAAGGGAAAATTTTGCCTGACAAACCTGTTGGAATTCTTTGAGGAAATAACAAGCAAGATAGACAAAGGTCAATCAGTGGACGTTGAGTACTTGGATTTTCAGAAGGCCTTTGACAAGGTGTTGCACATGAAGCTGCTTAATAGGATAAGAGTCCATGGTTTTACAGGAAAGATACTAGCATGGATAGAGGATTGGTTGATTGGCAGGAGGCAAAGAGTGGGAATAAAGGGAGCCTTTTCTGGTTGGCTGTCGGTGACTAGTGATATTCTGCAAGGGTCAGTGGTGGGACTGCTTCTTTTTACGTTGTATGACAATGATTTGGATGATGAAATTGATGACTTTGTGGTCAAGTTTTCAGACAACACAAAGATAGGTGGAGATGCAGGTAGTGTTGAGGAAGCAGAGAGGCTGCAGAAGGACTTAGACAGATTAGGAAAATGGGCAAAGAAGAGACAAATAGAATAAAGTATATAGAAGTGTATGGTCATGCACTTTGGTAAAAAGAATAAAAGTATGGATTATTTTCTAAACAGGGAGAAAATTCAAAATTCCAAGGACCAAGGGGACTCAGGAGTCCTTGTGCAAGATTCCCTAAAGGTTAATTTGCAGGTTGAGTTGGTGGTGAAAAAGGCACATTCAATGTTAGCTTTCATTTTGAGAGGACTAGAATATAGAAGCAAGATGCATTACTGAGTCTGTATAAGGCACTGGTGAGGCCTCACTTGGAATATTGTGAGCTGTTTTGGACCCCTTATTTAAGAAAGGATGTGCTCATGTTGGAGAGGGTTCAGAGGAGGTACACGAGGATCATTCCAGGAATGAAAGAAGTATTGTACGAGGAGTATTTGATGGCGCTGGGCCTTTACTCGCTGGAATTTAGAAGAATGAGGGGGAATCTCATTGAAACTTATCGAATGTTGAAAGGTCTATATAGACTGGATGTGGAGAGGATGTTTCCTATGGTGGGTAAGTCTAGGACCAGAGGGCACAGACTAAGAATAGAGGGACGTCCATTTAGAATGGAGATGAAGATGAAATTCTTTAGCCAGGAAGTGGTGAATCTGTGGAATTCATTGCCACAGGCGGCTGTGGAGGCCAGGTCACATTTAAAGCGGAAGTCGATAGGTTCTTGATTAGGCAGGGCATGAAAGGTTATGGGGAGAAAGCAGGAGAATTGGGTTGAGAGTGAAATGGATCAGCAATAACGAAATAGCAGAGCAGAGACTCGGTGGGCTGAATGGCCTAATATTGCTCCGATGTGTTATGGTCTCCTCAAAAACCAAATGTACTGCAAGTTAGGGAAATGCCGGTTCCAGATCCTAGTCATTTACTTCCTGGGTTAAGTCCTTTCACCCCAAGGCATAACCATGGACCCAGAGAAAGTACGCACTGTCATTTCATGGGCTACAGTGCTTCTTGAACTTCTCCAGCTTCTATCGCTATTTCATCAGAAACCACAGCCAAATTGCTACTCCTCACCTCCTTCACCGAGCCACCTACCTACTAGATAACCTGGCCTGCTGCCGTGGACCATGCTTTAGAGGAGGCTGAGAGACACTTCACTACCGCTCCCATTCTCCACTATCCGAACCCCTCTGGATCTCCTGTGGTAGGGTCATACACATCTGATGTGGGCGCCGGAGCCCTCCTCTCCCAGCAAGGGCCGGAGGGGAAAACAGACCCTTGTGCCTTCTCCTCATGCCATGTTCAACCTACATAGCACCTTTATGGAGTAGGAGAAAGGGAGCTACCTGCCATTAAATGGGTCTTGGAAGAATGGCAGCATTGGCTGATGGGGAACACCAAGACGTTCCTGATCTCTACTGACCACTAGAACCTCGTCCGTTCAACGGACCCACCAACTCAACCCATGTCAGGCTTGCTGGGTCTTCTTCTTCAGCCAATTCAACTTCTCCATCTTCTACCGACCCAGCTCCAAGAACAATAAGGGGTTGCCCTGTCACGACAGTTGGACGTGGCCGAAACAGGGATCGACCCTCAGCCCATCATTCCACTCTAGCAGATCCTCGCCCCGATCATCTGGGAACTTGAGAACCACATCCGGCAGGTGCTACAGCACGAGCCCGCTCCAGCTGACACACCTGACAACGGCGTGTACATTCTGGCCACTGTGCGCTTTGAAACACTCTAGTGGGCTCACACCTCACCCCTCTCTGGCCAGCCAGGCGCGTGACAGACTCTGGAGTTTCTGCGACACCCGTTCTGGTGGCCCACCTTGACTGCAGATATGTCAGTTCGTCACTCCCTGCTCTCAATGTGCCCAGTTTAATTCCTTCAACCGGCCACCCTCTGGGCTCTTGCATCCCCTGCCGGTTCCTAGACGCCCGTGTCTCACATCACCAAGGACTTTATCGTGGGTCACCCTCTGGGTTTTCCCCTCCTCCCCCTTTTCCTTCTCCCTGGGCCTCCTGTCCCATGATCCTCTCATATCCCTTTTGCCAATCACCTGTCCAGTTCTTGGCTCCATCCCTCCCCCTCCTGTCTTCTCCTATCATTTCAGATCTCCCCCTCCCCCTTCCAAATCTCTTACTAGCTCTTCCTTCAGTTAGTCCTGACGAAGGGTCTCGGCCCGAAATGTCGACTGTACCTCTTCCTAAAGATGCTGCCTGGCCTGCTGCGTTCACCAGCAAATTTGATGTGTGTTGCTTGAATTTCCAGCATCTGCAGAATTCCTCGTGTTTACGTTTTATCGTGGGTTTGTCACTTTCCGATGGGGCCACAGTGATCATGACCGTGTGGACCAGTTCTCCACCAGTGATGGTGCCAGCCCACTTCATTGCCCTCCCCAAACCTCTGTTAGCCACTGAGATGGCGGACCTGCTTCTCCAACGTGTAGTCTGCCTCCACGGTTCCCTCAGGACATTGTGTCAAACTAGGGCCCACAATTCTCCTCCCGATTCTGGTGAGCCTTCTGCTCTCTTTTCCACACCTCTGTGAGTTTGTCCTCTGGCTATATCACCCACAGACCAACGGTCAGTCAGAAAGGGCACTGGGGGAGAAGTTTCCCTGGTGCTTCATGGCCTCTAACCCTCAAACTCAAACTCACAAAAAGACGTGGTTTGAGATGATCAAGTTCCTAGTTTTCAGAGTTCTTTGTCTGCATGTTTATCAAGAGGTACGTAATGTAAAATCACATCAGGACCTCTGAGTTAGTTTATCTTTTTATTGGACAATAACTTTCATGAGGAGAGAGTGTGAACCAAGTTTCCTGGCATCCGTTTCCAGCAGCTAATGATCCACATGGAGTAAGCAGTTAGAGAATTACCCTCAGGATCCGTCCAGATTGTTTGGAGGAGTTTCCATCCTTCAGAATATTAAATGGCTCTGTTCAGGTTGATCAGGGAATGGGTATGTGAATTATTTATAGCGTACACAACTCTCGCTGTTATTACACCGAGAAAGCTAATAAACCAGCAAGTTTGGGAAGGAGGGCAGGAGCTAAAGTGCCATATGTGCTTGGCAGCCAAATCTAAGAGAATTTAATTTACTCATTTACACGTTGAATTGCTGTAGTTTGTTGGAATTTGCCTGTTGTATTTTTTCTGCCTCTCTGTACATCTGACTTAAACTCTTTTCATTACACCCAGCACCCACTTGGGAACCAATCTTCCAATGGGCGTTTGTACAATTTCTTCCTTTCTCTTCCTGTGTCCTTTCCATAATAATTTTAGCCTACAGTATTGTGCAAATACAAAAAGATGAGTAAAATCAGCAGATGTAGTTTTCATTTAATTTACTTTGCTAAAACATAATAATTTTGAATCCATGCACTACAGTCGTTTACATTTGATTTACTAATGGGCCAACATGTGGACTGAAACTTGGAGATGAACACGGGTTGCAGACAAGCTGGTTTGTAGTAGGAATTCTATGGTTATTCTCATAATTCCTTGATGAGTACTAGTGGACCATTGCCGGAAACTGGCTGAATATGAGAAGCCATTCGTGGTGCACCAAAGCACCAACACCTCATCTGCAGACTCACTGGATATAAATGACCCAGGGGCTGCATTTTTGAAGGGTGGCCTGCACACGTGAAATCATTCAGCACAGGTTGGAACCAAGAATGGGAAAAGCAGAAATCACTTCATTGATCGGAGCAATCTTCAACTCCAGCAGATGCAAAGTTTTCTTAATTGTAAAGTGTGCATCTGGTACAGTAATATCTGCAATTAGGGAAAACTGCCTCACAGACACCAAATTAGTTTTCACATTGTGTAAACAGATTGTTCTTTTCAAGTTCTTTTTATGGAAACATGTCTCACAAGATATTCAAATTCCGCACCTGAGCCACACTTGCTTCCTATTTTCATCAGCCAACCGTATTTCCATCCGCACAATTAGAGCGATGCCATTTGGCGTCTCCTGGGAGTGTTGGGTCTTTTGAATCGAGATGCCATCTGTTGTCTTTATGATCAATCTCTACAGCCAGTGTGTGTTGCTGTGGTGACTGTTCGGGTTGCTGAGACTCTGCCTGGAGAATGGTCACTTGCTTTGGGGAGCCTGGGTGAAAGAAGGTGGGGCTACTGGCAGGAGAGGAACACAATACCCTTTTGATTTCCCATTAAAATCCCTACTTTTACCAAGCTAGTTCTCATGTCAGAATCATAGAGCACTATAGCACAGAAACAGGCCCTTCGGCCCATCTAGTCCAGGATGACTATTATTCTGCCTAGTTCATCGACCTGCCCTCAACACCCTTTCCATCCATGTAGTTATCCATATTTCTCTTAAGTATTTCAATTGTACCTGCATCCACCACTTCTACCTCGTTCCATATTTGCACCACCCGGTGAAGAAGCTCCCCCTCAGTTCCCCTTAAATATTTCACCTTTCACCCTTAACCTATCACTTCTAGTTCTAGCCTACCCTAAACTCAGTGGAAAAAGCCTGCTTGCATTTACCCTATCTATACCCCTTATAGTTTTGTATACCACTATCAAACCTCCCAACATTTGACACTGTGGTGTTTGCTGAGCTTAGCAATCAGCTTGCAGACATTTCCTCACCGGTCGTGGTGTCATGCTCAGTGCACAGTTGTTGGTGTTTCTCTCTGGGAGTGCCTGCGCTTAAACAGGCTTCCCGTTTGCTTGCCTCCAAGTGGATTGCCAAGCTCAACGCACACAGCAGCATCAAACGCCTCAACCCGAGGCACCAATATTCACCACCATCCTCCTCACATTTTCCTACACTCCAGGGACTAAATTCCTAATCTATTCAACCTTTTCCCTATAACTCAGCCCCTCAAGTTCTGGCAACCTCTTTGTAAAGTTTCTCTGTGCTCTTTCAATCTAGTTGATGTCTTTCCTGTAGGTAGGTGATCAGAGCAGAGGACAGAGAAGAGGTCCACAGCAGATATCTCTAGCCCCGTAAGTAAAGAAGTGACAAGGGTCCGCACTCATATGAAGTTTGGTCTTCATTCAGAGAGTGGAAGACCCTTGGATAGAGATTACTGACTACGGTTTCCCATTCATAACTCCAGAATGGAGACAGTCATCACAGGCTTTCAGCTCTGCAAGTCATCTATTGTCTTCTAGCGTCTGATAGGCCATACATCTATTCACACTAGACCTATCGGTGAAGAAGACCAGGTAGTATATATATATTTTGATAATAAATTTACTTTCAACTTTATTCTTTTTCGAGGTACAGCACGGTTACAGGCCCGCTGAGATCCTACACCACCTAATTAACCCACTAATCTGTACTTCTTTAAAATGTGGGAGGAAACTGGAGCACCCAGAGGAAACCCACGTGGTCAGGAGTAGAACATAAAAAAAACTTACAGGCAGTAGTGGAATTGAAATCGGGTCACTGGCGCTGTAATAGCGTTAGGCTAACCGCTATACTACCGTGCTGGAACTAGCACGTAGGTTTGTGGTTGTAATGACAATGAGACAATCAGTGTTCAATCCTCGTAAAATCCTGGCCAGTCATTTCGGAGCATAGGTTATGTATGTAAATCCTTTAATGGTGATCAAACCTGCAATCTTCAGACTTCTTACTAATAATGTAACAAAATGTCCCAGGGTTTGGTGCAGTTATATGTTGGGCCTCCAGTTTTATTGGGCATGTAGTTGATTTTCTGGCCATTTAACTTAACCTCCAATAGATCCATATTGCTACAGATGATTAAACTCACAAGTTACATTCTTATAGAATCTGAAGTTTGCCAACTCTGAATGGCAACAAAAAACAATAGCATAGATCGTATCATGCTTAGAACACATGAAACGTTGAAGGAACTCAGCAGGTCAGGCAGCATCTACAGAAAGGAGTAAAGAGTTGATGTTTTGCGGCGAGACACTTCATTGGCACTAGTGAAGGGTCTCGGCCCAAAACGTTGACACTTTGCTGACTCCTTCCGGCAATTTCTGTGTGATGCTGTGGATTTCCAGCATCTGCAGAATCTCTTGTGTCTGTATTTGAAATTAAGGTTATATCACAAGAAGTAACTCTGGGTAACCATGGTCTTTGCGGGAAAGTTCTATTTTGAGCACCATCTGTGGAAGGATAGTTTAAAACCAATGCTCGTCAATTGTTCTTATACATAGGCTAACAAACATTTGGATGAAACTACTGGATAATGTAATAGAATCATATTAGTGGTTATCAATGTAGAGCCATTGCTGCTGAACTTAATGGAAGAAAACACACAAATGGCCTCAAAAGGTCTTTATTTGTTTTAATTCTGTTTAAAACAAGCCCTGTCTAATAGTGCACAAAAACTTAATTAAGGAGAAGCAATGTGCTGTCACAGTAAAACATCTGTCTCTTTGCTCTTTTTATGCTGAGTCTATTAGTGTTCTCTGAGGCTCCAATTACCTGAATATGAGTTATTAATTGATCGGAGGGGGGCATGCGACATGGCATAGAGAGGGAGGTCTCCAAGTACAGGAAATAATGCAGTCCATCCCATGTTATTTTCTATTTATAGTGCCAATGAGTCAACGCACAGCTCTGATACCACTCAAGGCCACTGTCCCCTGCAGTACCAAACACTACAGTTCAGGAAAAGCCATTCAGAATTTATCCGTCATATTGATTCTATTCTTTCACTGAAGGAGATATTGGTGTTGGTGGAGCCAATGCATTTCATCCTTAGATGCTACAGAAGTTTGTGGATTAATAATACTGTTATGTACTGCTTCCACCTCTATTCACAAGTCTAATGGAACTGCTCTTCCAGCAACATCCAGACTCTTGGACTTCAAAGCAAGTCAAGTTCGTATTGTGTTCTGAAGTATGTGTTGTATGCGTGTGTGTTTTTAGAGATATTTCCTGGGACCAGAGCATTACTGGCAAGGCCACTACGTATTGTCTATTTCTAATTGCTCTCAAGAAGAAGTGATAAGCTGATTTTATTATTATTTATTGAGATACAATGCAGAATAGGCCCTTCGAGCCCAGCAACCTCCCTATTTAATCCTAGACTAATCACGGAACAATTTAAAATGACCAATTAACCTACCAATGTACATCTTTAGACAGTGGGAGGAAACCAGGGCACCCGGAGGAAACCTACATGGTCACGGGGAGAACGTACAAACTCCTTACAGACAGCATGGGGAATTGAACCCAGGTTGCTGGTACTGTAAAGTGTTGTGCTAACCACTAGGCTGACTGCGCTGCCCATAAAAGGCTAGTGGACAGTGCAGGCCCTTTGATCCACAATGTGTGCAAACCTTCTTGAACCATTGCAGTGCATGGCGAAGGTACTCCTCAGGCAGTATGAAGTAGAGTGTCGCAGAACTTTAAACCAGCAACAACAAAGAAACAGCGCTATACTTCCACAGCAGAACGGTGTGTGACCTGGCATTGATGGTGTTCAACTGTAAATCAGGACTCACAGTGTGCTTTCTTCCCCCACTGAGAGAAACAAAAGTCCCACTGCACTAAGTCCAGCTCTATTTTTTTAAATCATATTTTTCCTGATCATTTAGCCATAGCTTTATACGTTTGTCACGTATACATCAAAACATACAGTTATATGCATTGTTCTGTATCAAATCAAATCAGCAAGCCTGCCCGGAAGAGGCACCATGCTTCCAGCACCAACATAGCAAGCCCATAACTTTTATACTAGTTTAACAATATCTATGATTTTGACAATCTTACCTATCTTAATCTCGGTTTATATTGTTACTGATATTTATATTTGAAATAATTCTCCTCTTGGTTGTATTTATGCTCCTTTTAAATCAATAAAAAAATTAATAAAGAAAGAAAGAAAGAAAGCCTATAACTTACTAAACCTAATCATATGTCTCTGGAATGTGGGAAAAATCTGGAGCACAAAGAGGAAACCCACATAGTGATGGTGAGAGCATGCAAAACCCTTAGAGACAGCAGTGGGAATTGAATCGGGATCTTTCAGCCAGCACTGTAAAGCACTGTGTGAGCAGCTAGGCTACCAGTGTAACTGGTTCATCCAGGATAGCTGCGCTAATAAAGCAAGTATCCAACACACTCTCACAGGAGAATTATTCTACCACTTGTGGCATGATTAGGCCTGTCACTCTGTTCTGCACCCAGCACCCTGGCCCTGCCCCCAATAAACTGATTTCCTACCATTATCAAAGAGCACAATGTGCACTCGGTGGCCATTTTATAAGGTACTCCTGCTCATTAATGCAAATATCTAATCAGCTAATCAAGTGGTGGCAACTCAATGCATAAAAGCATGCAGGCATGGTCAAGAGGATCGGTTGTTGCTCAGCCAATCATCAGAAAGGGGAAGAAATGTGATCTAAGTGACTTTGATTGTGGAATGATAGTTGGGGGGGGAATGGTGGTTTGAGCATCTCAGGAACTGCTGTTCCCCTGGGATTTAAATGCATAACAGTCTCTAGTCTAGAGTTTACAGAGAATAGTACAATTTGTTTTTAAATCCACTGAATGGCACAGTGATTCTGTAGGCAAAAATGACTTGTTAGTGAAGGGGGTCGGAGGAGAATGACAGGAAGCCAATAGTAACTCAAATAACCACGTGTTACAACAGTGCTGTGTAGAAGAGCATCTCTGAACACACAATATGTTGAATCTTGAAGTGGATAGTCTACAGCAGCAGAAGACCATGAACAAACACTCAGTGGCCACTTTATTAGGTACAGGGTACATAATAGTGTGGCCACTGAGTGTATGTAATTTCATTAACAGTTAATTTCTTTAAAGTCTCTTAGCAAAGCACGGTGCAGTTACTTCCTCACTCTCCTCTGGGTTGCTTCAAATTGAGGTCATCCATTCTACTCCTGATCAATTGCACTAAACAGAGAATTAAGGATGTAAATTGTATTGAACTGGGGATTGCACTTCCTCAGTGCCATTACTTTTATTAATCAGGAGTTACACTAAGTTGATTTTAAAATACATGAAGTAAATGTATTGAGCAATCTGCACAAGTTAACATGTCGTGAACTGTGGTCCCACTCACCCCTGCTGTCTACTTCAGATTCAATTTATTTTGTAGTATTGTATTTCCTTAACTAGCAATCAGTGTTATGTAAAAAGAAAAAGAAAGAACAGTTAACAAAAGGATGCCTTCTGTAATTTCTGGACTTCTCAAAGCATATCCGTTAGTCTTGCGAGACCATGGATCTGCGCCTGGAAAGTCTTCACTCTCCAGGGTGCAGTCCTGGGCAAGGTTGTATGGAAGACCAGCAGTTGCCTGTGCTGCAAGTCTCCCCTCTCCACGACACCAATGTTGTCCAAGGGAAGAGCATTAGGATCCATACAGCTTGGCACCAGTGTCGTCGCAGAGCAATGTGTGATTAAGTGCCTTGCTCAAGGACACAACACATTCCCTCGGCAGGGCTTGAACTCGAAAGCATATCAGAATCAGGTTTATCATCACTGGCATATGTCATGAAATTTGTTGTTTTGTGGCAGCAGTACAATTCAAGACATCAAAAATCTATCTGTTTGTTTGTTTATTTATTCATCAAGCCACACCATCCAGCAATCCCCCAATTTAGTCTGAGCCTAATCATGGGACAATTTACAATGACCAGCCTACAACCTTCCGACCGGTACATCTTTGGACTGTGGGAGGAAATCAGAGCACCCGAAGGAAGCCCATGCAGTCACGGGGGAGAACATATAAACTCCTTACAGGCAGTGGTGGGAATTTGACCCAGTCGATTGCACTGTAAAGTGTTGTGCTAACCACTACACTACAATTAGAATATATGAAGCAATGTAAAAAGAAATTAAAATAGTGATACACATCAAAGTTGCTGGTGAACGCAGCAGGCCAGGCGGCATCTATAGGAAGAGGCACAGCCGACGCCCCGGGCTGAGATCCTTCATCAGGCCTGTCACGTCAGGCGTGAGTCCTGACGAAGGGTCTTGGCCCGGGACGTCGTCTGTGCCTCTTCCTACAGATGCTGCCTGGCCTGCTGCATTCACCAACAACGTTGATATGTGTTGCTTGAATTTCCAGCATCTGCAGAATTCCTCGTGTTTGAGTTTTTAAAATAGTGATATACTTTTCAATGGTTCTTGGACTATTCAGAAATCTGATGGCAGAGGGGAAGAAGCTGTTCCTGGAACGTTACTTTCATAGCTAGTTTAGCCTTTTGGAATTGGTCACTATAGTAAGAAAATGTAGCAGAGTCCCATATGCAGCAATGAGATAAATGATTGTGCTTCTTCCTATGGATGTTGTCTGGCCTGCTGCGTTCCACCAGCATTTTGAGTGTGCTGCCATAGTGATGTTGGTTGAAGGATTATTGTTGGTCAGAAATCGCATTCTGTAACTTTTTATATCTGTTAGAGGGTATTCTGGAGTTACGGTATACAGTAAATACTAATTTTAACACAGCCAGTCTTCAGACCTGAACATGGATTGTAGATCAAATTTAAAATGAAGCTCTGAACAATGGCCTTCCATTTGACCACAAAAGCCTGCATATGGATGAATACAGCCCAGAGTTGGTAGGAATTAGCAATCATTTTGGGTGTCTGGAGTGTGGGTGCGAAGAGGAGGAGATGTGTAAAAACTATAGGTAATTCAAAAGAAGCATTGTAGATACATTGAAACTGTGGAATTGTCCTGCTGTTACCTTTGATCTTTAGCATATACAAATGTCATGTAATATTGAGCTGAGCAGGCCTCTTCTTACAAGGGTGTCACAATATGATGCCTATTCCTCATTTTTGTTGAACAAAACACTTCTATATCCACTAGCCTCAGTGTCTTTCCAGAACTTTGTTCATGTCACAACAATCCCCACCGCCTAGGGCATCACTTTAAGATTCTTTAAAGGATAACTCTGAAAATGTGGCTGTTCTTCAGCATTGCATTGTAGTGTCAGTCTAGATTAAGGGATCAAGGTTCTGATATTGGGTTGTGTCACAGGTTAAAATGTTACCAGAGAGTCAAATTATGTACCTCATAATGGTGAGATGTCTTAGTGCAAAACAAAGTTACCACAAGGTAATGTTGCAGCTCTATAAAACTTGGGTTAGACCACACCAAGTGTTTGTGTTCAGTTCTGGTCATTATGTGGGAGCTTTAGAGAAGCTGCAGAGGAGATTTACCAGGAAGGTGCCTGAACTAGTAGGTTGAGCAAGGTAGCATTTTCTCTTTGAAGAGAAGGAGGATGACAGGTGACTTGATAGGAGTGTACAAGATGATAAGAGACGTAGATAGAGTGGACAGCTGGAGTCTTTTTCCCAGAGTGGAAATGGCTATTTCAAGGAGGCATTACTTTAAGGTGTTGGGAGGAAAGTATAGGGGGGGATGTCAGAGGTAGTTTTTGTTTTACACAGAGAGTGGTATGTACAGAGAACGCCCTACCAGGCAGAGGTATTAGGAACATTTAACAGACTCTTAGACAGGCTCATGAATGAAAGAAGAATGGAGGGCCATGTGGGAAGGAAGTGGTAGATTGGATCTGGTGTAGGTTAAAAGCTGACACGACATTGTGGGCTGAATGGCCTGCACTGTTCTGTGCTGTTTTAGGTTCTACGTCCTGAAATGCTAACTTTGAACTGCACAGAACTTTGAAGTTGGTGGTGACTTTATAGGTGGTCTCAGGGAGACAGCAAGTGAGAAGAGTGCAGTTCATAACCCATTACTAAAGGATCTCCAAGAGCACAGGAGACAGTGTTGTTCAATATAGCATTACTTATTAGATAGATGAAAATATTTAGAATGTCAGTGTATTAAGGACCAATATCAAGCAAATGAAACCTTAGAAGATTTGAATATTCTTGAGATGACTAAAATTGAACAGGAAACCATTGATCAGGAAACTACACTTAGACAAATAAAGTAAATTATCAAGGCCTCAGAATTGGAGGCAAGCAACGTAACGCGCAGGCGCAGAGGGAAAGGGCTCATGGTATGATTCCCACAACACTTGAGGGGCTTGGAGAGAGCACAGATTGACTGGAATTATTTAAAGGATCAACAATCAACTTTCTTCACCATATACATTTATATGTGTTAGATATTGGTTGTGGTGTTTTGCCATAACATGCAACAAAAGCAACAATATTCAAAACTAATAAAGAAAGAATTATATAAAATAAGTTAGAGGTTAAAGTACAGATATGGAATAAAATGTGCATAAATATAAATACCAAATTGTATTTATAATATAAACAGGATTATATAAAGAGTTAAAGTATTTTGCAGAGACTGAGGTAATAGGTAGAGGGGTGTAGGGTGGGATAACTAGAATGGTTGATCAAATTAACTGCCTTGGGGAAGAAACTTTTAAGATGATATGAAGTTTTTGTTTTAGTAGTCCTATGGTGCTTTCCAGAAGGGGGTCTTTGAAAAAGAGACAGTTTGCTGGGAGGGTAATGTCCACAATGATTTTTTGCTGGCCCTTTATTTATCTTGGACACAGACAAGTCCTGAGGTGAGGGTAGACTGCAGCCGATGACCTTTTCTGCTGACCCAACGGTTCTCCGTAGTTTTTGAATATTGTGAGAGGACACTGCCCTGAACCAGATGGTAATGGCTGTATGTCTGGTTGCAGAGTTCACTCGGAGTGATCAGAGACTGGAAATCCACGTTGAACCATTTTATTGAAGTTCTTTTGAAGAAGTAACATGTGCATTAACGGGAAGCCGGTGGACTTTCAGAGTTGATCAGGTGCCACAACATGGTGTAGGGAATGGATGGGAGATTTGCTAGCTACCAAGAAACAAAGGGTAGGCACAGATGAGTCTTTTCCTGTTTGGCAAGATGTAATGAAAGGTGCACCACAGGGGTCAGTAGTGGGTCCCAACTTTTATAGTTTAAATAAATGACTTGGGTGAAGGATATAAAGGTGGTTGCTAATCTGTTGATAACAAAGACTGTGCTGAGGAGATAATGAATAGAGATTTCTACAGATGTACTGTAGAGACCATTCTAACTGGCTACATCACCGTCTGATATAGGGGGTGGGGCTACCACACAGGATCAAAATAAACTTCAGGGTGTTGTAATCCTAGTCAGCTCCAACGTGGGCACTAGTCCCCATAGTATCCAGGACATCTTCAAGGTGTGATGCCTCAAAAAGGCAGCATCCATCATTAAGGACTCCCATTCTCCCAGGACATGCCCTCTTCTCACTGCTACCATCAGGAAGGAGGTGCAGGAGCCTGAAAGCACACACTCAACAATTCAGGAACACCTTCTTCCCCTCTGCCATCCGATTTCTGAATGGACATTGAACCCATGAACCCTACCTCAACACTTACATTTATTTTTGCACTACTTACTTAATTTTAACTATTTAATATACAGTATATATACTTACTGTAATTCACTGTTTTTACCTCTGTTATCATGTACAGTATAGCATTGTACTGCTGTCGCAAAGACAACAGATTTCATGGCACACACAAAATGCTGGAGGAACTCAGAAAGCCAGACAGCATCTATGGAAAAGAGTACAGTCAACGTTTTGGGCCAAGACCCTTCAGCAGAACTGGAGAAATAAAGAAGATTTAAAAGGTGGGGAGAGGGGAGAGAAAAACATAAGGTGATAGGTGAAACCAGGAGGGGGAGGGATGAAGTAAAGAGCTGGGAAGCTGATTTTCTATTGTTTGAAATTTCATGACATATGCCAGTGATATTAAACCTGATTCTGTGATTCTCTGTGAGATAAAGGTTAAATGAAAAGACAAAGATCAGGCCAAAAGAATATTGTATGGGAAAATGTGAAGTTACCCATTTTGGCAGGAAAAGTAAGAAAGAAGGCTATAACTTATGTAGCGACACTACTGAGCTCCGAGATTCAGAGGGACCTGGGCGTCTGAGAGCATGATTTACTAAAGACAGCTGGTAATTCTGAAAACCATCAGAGTGTTATTGCTTATTGGAGGAACTCAGCAAACCAGGCAGCATCTATGTTGTTACTTTTGTTCCTTTCTGAGCCTTGCGGCGCATCGGACAGCAACCTTGCCATTTTTCTAGCATTTTTGTCTGTTTTTTACGAGGCTGAGTTGCTAGCTCGATGCTCAACCCAGCACGGATGGAAAGCATGCAAGAAGACAGCTGGATTCAAACCCGCGACCCCTCACCTCAAAGTCCGGTATAGATGTCCCCTACCCCACTGGCTGGCATGCAGCATCCATGGAAAAGAGTTAAACAGTCGACTTTTCAGACCATGACTTTTCATCAGCTCCTGATGAAGAGTCTGGGCCCAAAACATCAACTGTTTACTCTTTTCCATAGATGCTGCCTGGCCTGCTGAGTTCCTCAAGCATTTCGTGTGTGTGCTGTTTGGATTTCCAGCATCTGCAGATTTTCCATTGTTTGTGATTGTTTATTGAGGGGGAACTGAATCAAGGTTATGCTTCATTTATATAGGGCACTGGTGAAATCTGGAATACTGTGTATGTTATTGGCTGCCTTATTTAAGCGAGAAGGCTACAAATAAAGAAAACAGTTCATTGAAGGATAGTAGACCAGTAAGTGGAATGGATGAGATGTCTCATGAGGAAAGATTGGACAGGCTAGCCTTGTATCCATTGGAGCCAAGAACTGTGAAATGCAATAATTGAAACATAAGATCCTGAGAAACCGTGACAGGATGGATGTGGAGAGAACATTTCCTCTCGAGGGAGGATCTAAAATTAGGGGGTCACTATTACAAAGTAGCAGTTACCTACTTAAGACAGAAGTAAGTAATTGTTCTACTCTCAAAGTGTTGTGAGTCTTTGAGACTTTCTTCTCAATGGATGCTGGAAGCAGATTCTTTGAGTATTTTTAATAAAAAGGTTGATAGACCTAATACAGCAAACAAGGTTACCTACGGGTGACAGGAATACACAGTTAAGTTGCCGTCAGATTAGGCATGATAATTTAAAATCCTAATTCGTGTTTATTCTCTCATAAAGTAGAGATTAACTGTGAACAGTGAGAGTGAGAATGAGTGAAAAGAGAGAGAAGAGAGAGAGAGAGAAGAGAGAGAGGGGAGATAGTTGGGGAGAGAGAGAGTTGAGGAGAGGGGAAGAAAGAAAAAGAAAAGGGAGAAGAGCGAGAGGAGGGATGAGGGGGAGAGAGAGAGAGAGAATGAGGGTAGAGAGACAGAGAACGCACATTGAAAGAAAATACGATGGAAAGCTGTAGAGTCTGGTCCCAAGTAGACCGAGTCAGTTAATGCAGTTAGCAAAGGCACCTCAGGGAATGGAAAGAAAGAAGATGGGATCATATGTGGCAACCAGAGACAGTTTCTTAACAAAATCAGCCGTGAAGAAGCTGCAGCCAGCCAGAATGCTTGTGAGCAGTTAAGTATGTTGGTAATGAATGACCATCTCTAATATTAACAATAAAGGGTATAGAGCAGGATTATATACTTAGAACTTCATACATTCAGAGTGTAAAACAAGGATTCGGTAATCTAGCAACAACCCTTATTCTTTGGAAGGACACAGTGGAACTATCATGGTTGGTGTAGTAATTTTTATTTTTGGGAATCTGGATGCTCAGCAGATGGAAATAGTAATGAAAGCAATGAACAGATTGAGGGGTAGAGGGAACAGATAGGATGTTGGTCCATAATATGGCAAATGCTTGGAGAAGTAAGAAATGTGATTTTTCTTGGGAGTAAAGAGATGCTGTTGGAAATGTGTGAAACTTTTTTTTTATTTATTTAGCAATCCAGCACAGAGTAGGCCCTTCCAGTCCTTCGAGCAAACCCGATTTAACTAAAATAATCACAGGACCAGTTAACCTACCCGCTATGTCTTTGGACTGTGGGAGGAAACCAGAGCACCCGGAGAAAACCCATGCATTCTACGGGGAGGACATACAGACTCCTTACAGTCGGCACCGGAATTGAACTATAACCTCCGGAATACCCTGAGCTGTAATAGCGTTGTGCTAACCACTATGCTTCCGTGGCTTTTGCAGCCGCAATGGGCCCATTGGTGAGGTTGATAGGGAAAGAAGTGGAATAGGACTGTAATAAGGAACATGAAGACGTATTTGTCTGATTTGCACAAAGCACCAATCCCATGAGCAGTAAGTCATGCCTTAGGACTCTGGACGATTACCAATTTAGGAGTAGTTTTGTTGTAAAGAGGGAAGAGCTAATTTTCTCACAAAGGATATACATCCCAGCTGGGATCAGTATAGGGAACACTACATCCAAGTGACTTCTGCTGCTCTTGTTCACCAGTTCTATGGGAATCAGCAAATGAAACTTGTTTACCGTCCTCAAAGTTGTTGAAAGTGCAAAGTAAATTAATTATCAAAGTACATATATGTCACCTTGAGATTCATTTTCTCGCAGGCATTCATTCATGGTAAGACAAAGAAATATGATATAATCAAAGAAAGACTACACATAAAGACAGACAAACAACCAATGTACAAAAGAAGACAAAATGTGTAAATTGTAAATAAATAAATATTGAGAACATGAGTTGCAGAGACCCTGAAAGTTGTAGAATCAGTTCAGAGTTGAGGTGAGTGAAGCCATCCACACTGGTTGTCACTTGACTGAATAAAAGAGGAGATGCTATCCAGTAGTCACAGAGGTCCTCCCGCAGGTTACCAGTACCCAATTTAGGCACAGCTGGATGTATGAACCAGCTGCACGTCCAACTGAGCACTTTAAAGGTACCACGGAAAGGAGACCAGACCCAGGCAGTTAATATAGGTACCTGAGGGAGTGAACACTAAGGGAGATGGAGTCAGAATCCGAATCAAGTTTATTATCACTGACACGTGCTGTTTTGCAGAAGTCCGATACATAACATATACTATAAATTACAATATAAAAATACATAAATTAAATAAGTAGTGCAAAAATAGTGAGGTAGCTTTCATGGGTTCATTTTCCAATCAAAAATCTGATGGTGAAGGGGAAGAAGCAGTGACTAAAACATTGAGTGTGTGTTTTCAGGCTCCTGCACTGATGCACCATCAATAACTCCAAAAGACTGGAAGTAGAGTAAATACTGAAAGGCTTTTATTAGCAGTAAAATGTGACCTCCAGCATGCTGAGTGTCTGCCCCTGGACTGAGAGGAGGAGCCATGGCACAATCGCCTTTATTCAGGGGTCTGTGGGAGGAGCCACGGGGCAGTCAGCAGAGGGGCGTATCCAGACAGGTAACCCAGTTACAACCCATATACATGGTTTATCACATGCACCTCCACCTGATGGGAGTAATGAGAAGAGGGCATGTCCCGGGCGATGGGGGTAAATATAGAAGCAGCCTCTTTTGAAGATCACATGTGGCACCCAGGGAGAGTTTTTTTTTTAACAAAATCAGCAGTAAAGCAAGCCATCACTCTGGGCTCCAGATTTCAGTACAGAAGATCTATGAAACTGCAGGATGGATTTGCCGGGGGACTGTGGGGCTGCAGGCATCTTCCACCTCCTGGGAAGTCAGCTCGCGGTTTTTTCAACCTATGGACTGCCCGAGTTAGGAAGGAAGACCTGCTGTAAGCTGGGGAGGGGCCGGAATTATTCTGGGAATGTCGTTATTGTAGTCACACAATCTGTCACCTTGGATACCTGATTTAAATTGGGAAGGAGGTAAGTATATGCGCTTAATCTAAATCTGTATGAGAGACTGAATGTGGTTATAGGAGAGATATACAACTGGAAGAGATCCATCATTGTTGATGGATCCAGTTATATGAAACAAGGCAAATGGAAGATGATGCGGTGCTTAGGATCCTAAGGAAAGGGTAGAGCCTCTCCTCAACCCGAGCCCGGAGATCAAGGCCCAAAGGTCGAAGCCCCTGGGTCGGCATGTCCAGAGGCCAAGGGTCGGAGGTCTGAGAGTCTGCAAGCTCAGGCCAGGATCAGGAGGTCAGAGGCCCAAAGTCAGCGAATCTGAGAGTCTGGGGGCTGAGGAATGGAGGTCGGAAACCTGAAGGAGGCCTAACCTGTGGTTGAAGGTCCCGGTGGTCTGGTCAAAGAACACTGAGGCTGTCTACAAGAAGGGTTAGAGCCGTCTCTATTTCCTGAGGAGACTGCCAGATGATGCTGAGGATGTTCTATAAGTCTGTGGTGGCCAGTGCGATCATGTTTGCTGTTGTGTGCTGGGGCAGCAGGCTGAGGGTAGCAGACACCAACAGAATCAACAAACTCAACAGTGAGGCCAGTGATTTTGTGGGGATGGAACTGGACTCTCTGACGGTGGTGTCTGAAAAGAGGATGCTGTCCAAGTTGCTTGCCATCTTGGACAATGTCTCCCATCCACTACATAATGTACTGGTTGGGCACAGGAGTACATTCAGCCAGAGACTCATTCCACCGAGATGCAACACAGAGCGTCATAGGAAGTCATTCCTGCCTGTGGCCATCAAACTTTACAACTCCTCCCTTGGAGGGTCAGACACCCTGAGCCAATAGGCTGGTCCTGGACTTATTTCCTGGCATAATTTCCATATTACTATTTAACTATTTATGGTTTTATTACTATTTAATTATATATGGTGCAACTGTAACGAAAACCAATTTCCTCCAGGATCAATAAAGTATGAGTATGACTATGACTATGTGTTGTGTGTGTGTGTGTGTGTGTGTGTGTGTGTGTGTGTGTTTATAGAGTGGGGAAAGGGCTTGTCATTAGTTGCGTTGTTCTGCTGAACATTGTGAACACACTACGTGGCGACGCTTGCCGGCTGCCCCCAGCATACCCCTTGGGTTGTGTTGGTTGTTAATGCACACGACACATTTCACTGCATGTTTCGATGTACATGTGACAAAAAAAATTAATCTGAATCTGAATCAAGTAGAAGTAGCCAGCATGCAATGTGATATCCATCCCACAGAATCCCTTAACAGTAGTACTAGTTTCAGTGAATAAAGAGCGCTCCAGTGCAAAACAGTAATGCTCACACCAAACGTGAGGGTACTGCCTCTCAGACAATAAATTCAAATGAAGCAAATAATTTTACCGGTTATATTAAAGTTGCAGGAGACTGGAGGGAGAAAGCACGTCGGTTGCAGTTGTACAGAGAATGACCAGTTCAGAAGAAAGAGATAACCCACTGCTACAGATATCAGAGCTCTTTCAAAGTAATCGGGGAAAGCCATCTCATCAAGTGCAAAAGGGAATCAAAGTAAAAAAAATTAATAAACTTTCGCAGGGTTTCCCCGAGTCTCATCAATTGTCCTGGCACTGAAAAATAGTCTGATATTCCCAGTTACTGGAAGAGCATAAACCACTGCTTCCAATTACTGGGGATATTTCTTCTCTCGCTGTGTACTTTCAGCTTAGGTCTCAGAGATCAATTTTTTTTTGAGAAATGCATTAAGACTTCAGCCTTTGAGGCCCAAGAGCCTGCAGCAAGAATATTAGCTGACAGTCCAGAGTAAGTAACACAGACATCCTTCAGATTACTAAAGACAATCAATAGGGATACATTATTTAGTAAATAATACTAGGCGATACAACTGCATTTCTCAATATCATGTAGGTGTGCAACAGGATTAAACCTCGCACAATGCAAGGCACTGATTTTATTCATGTTAAAGGTACTTTGAAAGTTAAAGGCAGCATAGCATTTAGCGTGTTGCTTTACAGCGCCAGTCAGCGATCAAAGGGTTCAACTCCCGCTGCTGCCTGTAACGAGTTGATACGTTCTCCCCGTGACCTCAAGGGTGCTGCGGTTTCCTCCCACATTTCAAAGAGGGTTACTGAGTTTTGCAAATGCCATGTTGGTAACATTCGTGGGCTGCCCAGCACAATTCTCGCAGATTTGATTTGACACAAGCAATGTGTTTTGTTTTAAAGGGCGGTGTGGCCGTGCAGCGGTTAGCATTGCGTTATTACCGTGACCGGGGTTCAATTCCCACTGCAGTCGGTGAGGCATTTGTATGTGGGCTTCCTCCAAGTGCTCTGGTTTCCTCCCACATCCTGTAGACGCACGGGTTAGCAGGTTAATCGGTGTCACGTGTATAACTGAGCAGCGTGGCCACATTGGGTCAGAAAGGCCTGTTACCAAGCTATATCACTAAATAAATGTTTTTGATCATCTTTTTGGTTTTTAATCCCCTGCAGCACATGGGCCAATGAGGATTCCACTGAGTGGAAAATTAAAGGTTGAACCAGTTGAATGAGAAGGGTTACCAGAACTCCAGCAACATTGGTGGGTCTGGAGTTCGGGTTCCCATCATCGGCGAGTCCTGGGTCGTTTCTGAAGATTGAAGCCCCAAGGCCGATCAGACGTTCAGAGATTGACACCTGATAGCAAAAGCCCTGGGTTTGCAAGTCAGAGGCTTGGTGCCTATGAGTTCATGAGCCCTGTGATGGTTGGAGGCCCGGTGGCAACCCATCCGGGGGTTGGAGAGCTGTCTGTGTGTGAGAGGGTGGCTCATTCATGTCCAGGGGTTGTCTGTGTGTGTGAGAGAGGGTGGTTGATTCATGTCTGGGGGTTGTCTGTGTGTGTGAGAGAGGGTGGTTGATTCGTGTCTGGGGGTTGTCTGTGTATGTGTGAGAGGGTGGCTGATTCACGCTGAAGATAACTAAGAAGCAAAGGAATAATGGATATGCCAAGAAGGGCTATGGCCCATCAGGTACACAAATTGTGCCCGTTCTGTCCCCAAAGATGAGGCTGTCAAGAAGTTTTGACACCCGAAACATCGTGGAAGCTGCTGCAGTCCTATATATTTCAGACACGAGTGTTTTTGATGCTTATGTGCTGCCCAAGATGTATGTGACATTGCTTTACTGTGCCAACTGTGCCATGTTTAGCAAGGTGGTAAGAAATCGTTTCCGAGAGGCCAATAAGGACCAAATCCCTCTTCCATGTTTCAGTCCAGGAGCGAACGTCACGCATGGACCTTCTCCCAAGCCTGTGTTGGTTGTTAACGCAAATTATGCATTTCACTGTGTGTTTTGTTGGACATGTGATAAATAAAAAGAATCTGAATCTGAAATGTATAAGACATTGGTGAGGCCAAATTTGGAGTATTGAGTGCAATTCTGGTCACCTAACCATAGGAAGGATATCAGTAAGATTGAAAGTGTGCAGAGAGAACTTACTAGGATGTTGCCAGGTCTTCAGGAGTTGAGTTACAGGGAAAGATTGAACAGGTTAGGACTTTATTCCTTGGAGCGTAGAAGAATGATAGGAGATTTGATAGAGGTTTACAAAATTATGAGGGGTATAGACAGAGTAAATGCGAGTAGGCTCTTTCCACTTAGATTAGGAGAGATAAATATGAGAGGACATGGCTTTAGGGTGAAAGGAGAAAGGTTTAGGGGGAACATTAGGGGGTACTTCTTTACTCAGAGAGTGGTGGGAGTGTGGAACAAGTTGCCATCTGACATGGTAAATGCAGGCTCACTCTTAAGTTTTAAGAATAAATTGGATAGGTACATGGATGGGAGAGGTCTGGAGGGTTATGGACTGGGTGCAGGTCAATGGGACTAGCGGGATAAAGTTTCAGCACAGACTAGAAGGGTCGAATGGCCTGTTTTCTGTGCTGTAGTGTTCTATGGTTCAATGGTCAGACGTGGCGGCTTGCTTACAAAGCTACATCCGAGAGGTGGCATATGGTGAGATGTGAGTTCAACGCCACTTTGTCCCCTTCTCCATTCAGTCATGCCTCCTGGAACGTGTGCAAGAGGAAGGTGGGTGTTGAAATTAGAAGGAAGACTTAGAGTATGTTCACAAACTTTATCTTTGCTATGCCCCACTTCTGAGAAGTCTGTACTTTCTATTACACCATTGCCTCCTCATATTTTAATACTGAATAAACAACTAATTATTTCTTCCATCTAACTTTTCCAAATACTCTTACCCTGTATGCAAGACCAAACTCCTGGAGGCTACTAGAAAAATGTGAGGCCTACTTGCAGCAGGAACTATAGAGCCATGTTCTATTGCCATTAATCATTCAGGATGCACACAATTTCACATACACCTACAACATGGGTCCTCAGAGGTCCTTTTGAGGAGCTATTGATGTCTCTGAGCCTGTACTCACTGTAGTTTAAAAGAATGAGGGGAGGATCTCATTGAAGCCTACCAAATATTGGAAAGCCGAGACAGAGAGGATGTGGAGAATATGTTTCCAGTAGTGGGAGGCTATAGGACCAGAGGACACAGCCTTGGAAGAGAAGGATATCCCTTTAGAACAGAGATGAGGCAACATTTCTTTAGCCAGAGTATTTTGAATCTATGGAATTCATTGCCACAGACGGCTGTGGAACCCAGTCATTGGGTATCTTCAAAATGGAGGTTGATAGGTTCTTGGTTAGCAAGGGTGTCAAAGGTTACAGGGAGAAGGCAGGCGAATGGGGTTGAAAGGGATAGTAAATCAGCCATGATGGAATGGCCTGATTCTGTTCCTATTTCTTACAGTCTTTTCAAAAGCAGACCTATTTAAATTCCTGTGCAAATCTCTCAGAAAAATGTGGAAAACAAAGAACCATACGTGTAAGAAAAATCAAACATCAGAGCTTCCTTTCCAATGGCCATCTCTGTTCACTTTTGGCCGGAGAAATAATTCACCACACCAAGGACTTTTGCACTGTTGGGGCTGATACACAAGGCAAACTTTGTCAACATTTCCTCCACCTGTAGTGAAGTGTGGAAGGCCTTGGCAGGGCAGCCTCGAGTAACCTCTGGAGTAGCAGGGTAGAACCAGGGCTGCCTGCACCCCTGCTCACAGAATATTGAAAGAATGTGGTGGCTCAGAGTGGCATTGAGACAAGCGTTCCAACTCTACAATTCCATGTTGAGGTCGAGTTGCCTCCTCTCGAACTGATTAAAAGAAGGAAACAGGATAGTCACTTCGATTGCTATGCAGTGGGTAAAGCCGTGTATCCCATCCCTCAATTGGGCAGCCTACTCACTATCATGGAGCAGCATTGCTGAATAGCTGAAGGGGTTGATTTAGCAGAGTGTCACAACATCAAACATATGCAAGCATATTACCATCATCATGGATTCCCCACCAGCCAGGTTGTTCTCTCTTTACACTGCTGCCGTTGGGAAAGGGGTACAGGAGCCTTAGGTCCCACACCTCCAGGTTCAGGAACAGTGATTACCCTGCAACCAATAGGCTCCTGAACCAGAGTGGACACCACAACACGCACAAGAGGAAATCTGCAGTTGCTGGAAACTCCGAGCAACACACACAAGATGCTGGAGGAACTCAGCAGGTCAGGCAGCATCTATAGAAAAAATCTTACCGTTGACGTTTCGGGCAGAGACCCTTCTTCACGACTGGAGAGGAAGGGGGAAGATGCCAAAATAAAAAGTTTGGGGGAGGAGAAGGAGGCTCGCCAGAAGGTGATAGGTGAAGCCAGGTGGGTGAGAAAGGTAAAGGGCTGGAGAAGAAGGAATCTGATAGGAGAGGAGAGTGGACCATGGGAGAAAGGGAAGGAGGTGGGGACCGAGGGGGGAGTGATAGGCAGGTGAGAAGAGGTAAAAGGCCAGAGTGGGGAATAGAAGATGCGCAGAGGGGAGGGGAGGGAAACTGTTACTGGAGGGAGAAATCAATATTCATGCTATTAAGTTGGAGGCTACCCAGACGGAATATAAGATATTGCTCCTCCACCCTGAGGGTGGCCTCATCTTGGCACAAGAGGAGGCCACAGACCAACATGTCGGAACGGGAATCCAGAACCTATGGACTCATTTTCAAGGACTGTACAACTCATGTTATCAGTTTTAATTTATTTATCTATTAATTGATTGATTGTATTTGCACATTGGTTGTGTGTCAATCTTTGTGCGTAGTTTTTCATTGATAATATTGTATTTCTTTGTTCTACTGTGAATGGCTGAAAAAATAAATCAAGATAGTATATGATGACATATACATAATCATAAAATTACTTTGAACTTTAATCTCTAAAAAAGCTCCAGTCAACAAATCAGTATCCTAATCTATCGCAGCAGAAAACTAGGTGCCTTACTGAGTTTATTCCCTGCAGTCCCCTCATTGTGTAAATTATTTTTCAATTCACATCCTTTAGTGAGTTTGAGTACAAGACAGCCACTGCTATGGGCCTGTTCTCGCTGGAGTTTGCTGAATGAGGGGGGATCTCATTGTAACCTATTGAATTTTGAAAGGCGTTGAAAGAGTGGACATAGAGAAGATGTTACCTATAGTGGGGGAGTCTAGGACCAAAGGGCAAAGCCTCAGAATCGAAGGAGGTCCCTTTAAAACAGAGATGAAGAGGAGGAATTTCTGTAGCCAGAGGGTGGTGAATCAGTGGAATTCATTGCCACAGATATCTGTAGAGGCCAAGTCATTGTGTATATTTAAAGCAGAGGTTCTTGATTATTAAGGGTGTCCAAGGTTACAGGGAGATGGCAGGAGAATGGTGTGATGGAATAGTGGAGCAGACTTGATCGGATAAATGGACTAATTTGGCTCCTATGTTTTACGGTCTTATGCTTAACTTACTGGACCGCTTGTCACACTGATCTTGAAATATGAGTTCTTATTCCATAGTGGGTGCTAGGAAATCTTAATTCACATCATGAAATACGTCCACTCAATTTACTCAAGGAATAAACTCTGCCATCCTATCTCACTGGTCTACCTCTGATTACAGACCCACCAGTGTAGCTGAATCGTAACTGATTGCTCAGTTCAGGAGTGATCATGGGTAGACAATAAATGCTGGCATTGATAACAAAGTCTGGAAGCTGAAGCACTTGAGGAAAAGGAGGTGCAGAGTATGAAGACTACATGTGACAAAAAGTGTTTTGTCGGCTGCAACATCCCCAATGAATTTGTTCTTCAGCTTGTTACTTCACTAGACTGCTACTCATGACCTTCTACCATCACGTCCACCATCTTTTACACTCAGCTGACCGTTTGCTAATTTTTATTTCACCTATTGACTCCAGGAAAACCAATTGCCCTCTAAGTTCATGGGTACGCAGTAGGGTAGCAGTCAGTGTAATGCTATCTCAGCGCCTGACACTCTGGTTCAATTCCCACCACTGTAAGGAGATTGTTCATTCTCCCCGTGACCACGTGGGTTTCCCCCAGGTGCTCTGGTTTCCTCCCACATTCCAAAGGCGTACAGGTTAGTAGGTTAATTGGTCATGTGGTTGTAATCTCTGACTCGTTGGGCTGGGAGGGTGGGAAGGTCAGTTATTGTGCTATATCTCTAAATAAATAAATAAAAATCTCTGTGTGCCACAGTGTTTACAGTTGGAAGGAAGTTGTGGATAGGAATTGCTTCCCCACATAACTTCACAGTGAGATCCTGCTCACATGGGTGCATATTGGTACACGGGATTTCCAGTTAGGCCGTCTGGAACATCCCTGAGAACTATACAGCTTCGATCCACTAATTCTGCAAAGATGGTGGACCTATACCTACCTCCACGGCATCTACAATCCAAAGCCTCCTCCAAACTGAAAGCACCTTCCCGAAGTCTATTTGAAAGGCCATTCGCCAGGTTTCGTTCCTCTGGATTTTTAACGTCTGAAACTGAGTTTTAGTGAACCATTCATCACAACATCCCAGTAAATCACATTTCTGGTTTAAGATGGCACTGGGTGAAGCTCAGCGACTACTTGCTGGTGGCAAATAAGATGAAGAAAATAACTAAATACTTCATCGATCACACTTCTCCTGGTAAACGATCCCTGCAGAGAATAGCCTGTAACTTTGCTTTCGGAGTTGAGCTTTGGAACGGTCTCTGCAAACTGCGGTGTGAGCTGAAGTCTCAAAGACGCACGATGGTTGCGGTGAAGCATAAACTGGCCGAATTGAGGCGGTGGATGAGCCAATGTATGGTCAGTGCTGGAGGCGATTCGATGCGGCCGAGGTGAGGCAGTGTTGAGACGGAGCCTGGGCCCGAGAGAGAGGAAAGACTCAAGGATCGATTAATTTAAGTGCTGAGCTGAATCGGAAAGGTCGATCTTGAGCCCAAGAGCATATCAAAGTGACAGGACTCGGGTCTGGGAGCAAGAAATGATCCAGGGTTTCGATGATTCAAGTGCCGTGCCATGTTGAAAAGATCGAAATATTGGGGCTGGAGGCAAGGGGTGGGCTGGCTCAGCTCACTGCTCCACGAGGTTTACTCATCTCCGTACTGAACAGAGGTTGCGCGCGCAACAGACAGGCCTTTATCATTTGCACAAATGGTTTCTTTCTCTCTGCACATTGGGTGTTTGACGGTCTTCTTTTACTTTAATGGGTTTCTTTGTCTTGTGGCTACCTGTAAGGAGATGAATCTCAAGGTTGTAATAATAAATGTACTTTGTATCTTAAAGTCTGCACCTTGTACCACCCCGGACTGAGCCAGGAACAGAGGCTTCAACAGGCCTGTTCCCTTGTCCAAATCTCCGCCCTCCCCACAACTGCCCTCTACTCAGAGTTACTGAAATTAATTATGGCACTGATAGCTCCATCAAATGTGTATTTTATTGCTGAATAAGCCACAATACATTTTAATGATTGAGTGCCAGGCATTCCCCTAAGCACAGAAATGCATTTCTCTGTTAAGTTGCTAACTATATAACAAGGTTAATTTTGTTATATCAATGGCGAAATACCATTACCAAGGAGCTCTCATGCACTCAACGTATCCTGAGATATCAATTTTCCATTTTATTGACTTAATGGCAGTAAGTTTTCTTTAAGTAACGCTTAAATTTTTACAAAGTGCGACTGGCATCAAGATTCCAGCAGTTTAAATGATAGGACATCATCTTGTCTCTGGCTTGTTAACAACTCACTAAGCAGAAGAAGAGAAGCCAGAGTTGAGGGAAGATTGCCGCTGCAAAAGGGAACAGCAGAGTATTTTTTTTACCCTGGTTTTTAGTTTGGGTGAAAAGGCCAGGATAATCAGCCAACATCTTTAGAGAGATGTTTTCTAATAAGTTGTATATAACATACAAGGAGAATTTCTAAAATGCCATATGTGCAGTCAGTAATACTACACCATCTAGATAATGGAGCAGCCGATTGCACTGATAGCATCCGATCTTCTGTCAGCTGCCAATTGATAAAAGAAACATACTGGTTTCTTGTGGTTCACTAAAACGTTGAAGGTAACGGGGAAGAAGATTAATTCATCAGGGTTACATGATAGGTTCTACGTTGGAGCATCTCCCTAAGACTAAAATGCTGGGAATGAACCATGCTTTTCCATTAATTATAAGAAATAAACAAAAAATGGCAGAAATATGACAACGGAGAATTTGAAGTCAGAAATTAAATAAATCCAGATATCAAATTTTCACCAAGTTTTAAGAAGGAAGAAGTTAGAGGAGATGGTGGATGCGTTAAAATTCAATACTGAAGAGTTAACACGTCAAGTTGATTTCAAATAAAATCTTTTGGATTAAGATAAGGGATAGCAATGAATTAGTCACAACCCATTGTGATTCCGGTACACAAGGACAAGTAACGGGAGCTAGGGAGGCCTGAACAGCCCCTTGAGTCTGCTCTATCATTTCACAAAGTTATGGTCAACCCTGACCCCCACACGTCTTCCAAAGGAGAAGGTGGGGATGTAAGGTGGTTGGAATTGCTGACTAGAAACAGTCCATTCAGCTGGGAGTGACTTTGCTGCTGTTTAACCCTCATGCCTTCTCCCCACTCAAGTACATTCTGCTGAGTGTGCCTTCTTATGTCAAATCCTAGCAAATTATAAGACCATAAAACCATAAGACATAGGAGCAGAATTAGACCATCCGGCCCATTGAGTTTGCTCGGCCATTCAATCATGGCTGATCCTTTATTTTCTCCTCCTCAGCCCCAATTCCCAGCCTTCTCCCTGTATCCTTTGATGCCACGTCCAATCGAGAACCTATCAATCTCTGCCTTAAATACACCCAACGATCTGGCCTCCACAGCTGCATGTGGCAACAAATTCCTCAAACTCACCACCCTTTGGCAAGAGAAATTTCTCTGCATCTCTGTTTTGAAAGGGTGCCCCTCTATCCTGAGGCTGTGCCCTCTTGTCCTAGACTCTCCCACCATGGGAAACATCCTTTCTACATCTACTCCGTCTAGGCTTTTCAACACTCGAAAGGTTTCAATGAGATTCCCCCTCATCCTTCTGAATTCCAGCAAGTACAGATCTAGGGCCATCAAACATTCCTCATATGAGAACTCCTTCATTCCTGGAATCATCCTTGTGAATCTCCTCTGGACCCTCTCCAATGCCAGCACATCTTTTCTAAGATGAGGGGCCCAAAACTGTTCACAATACTCAAGGTGAGGCCTCAACAGTGCCTTATAAAGCTTCAACATCACATCCTTGCTCTTGTATTCTAGACCTCTTGAAATGAATGCTAACATGGCATTTGCCTTCCTCACCACCAACTCAACCTGCAAGTTAACCTTCAGGGTGTTCTGCACAAGGACTCCAAAGTCGCTTTGCATCTCAGATTTTTGGATTTTCTCCCCATTTAGAAAATAGTCTGCACGTTTATTTCTACTACTAAAGTGCATGACCATGCATTTTCCAACATTGTATTTCATTTGCCAGTTTCTTATCCATTCTCCTATTCTGTCTAAGTCATTCTGCATCCTACCTGTTTCCTCAACACTACCTGCCCCTCCACCAATCTTCGTATCATCTGCAAACTTGGCAACAAACCCATTTATTCCATCATCTAAATCATTTATATACAGCATAAAAAGTAGTCCCAACACCGACCCCTGCGGAACACCACTAGTCACTGGCAGCCAACCAAAAAAGGATCCTTTTATTCCCACTTTCTGCCTCCTACCATGTTAGTAACTTTCCTGTAAAACCATGGGTTCTTAACTTGGTAAGCTGCCTCATGTGTGGCACCTTGTCAAAAGCCTTCTGAGAGTCCAAATATACAACATCCACTACATCCCCTTTATCTATCCTACTTGTAATCTCCTCAAAGAATTCCAACAGGTTCATCAGGCAGGATTTTCCCTGAAGGAAACCATGCTGACTTTGTACTATCTTGTCCTGTGTCACCAAGTACTCCATCACCTCATCCTTAACAATTGACTCCAACATCTTCCCAACCACTGAGGTCAGGCTAACCGGTCTATAATTTCCTTTCTGCTGCCTTCCTCCTTTCTTAAAGAGTGGAGTGACATTTGCAATTTTCTACTCCTCTGGCACCATGCCAGAGTCTAATGATTTTTGAAAGAACATTTCTAATGCCACCACAATCTCTAACGCTACCTCTTTCAGAACTCTAGGGTGCAGTTCATCTGGTCAGGGGGACCTATGTACCTTTAGGTCTTTCAGCTTTTTGAGCACCTTCTCTCTAGTAATAGTAACTGCACCCACTTCTCTTCCTTCACACAATACAACATCAGATTGATGCAAAATGTTCATTAGTTCATCAGCCATCTCCTTGTCCCCCATTATTATTTCTCCTGCCTGATTTTCTAGTGGTCCTATATCCACACTTATTTCTCTTTTATTTTTAATATACTTGAAAAAACTTCTACTATCCACTTTGATATTATTTGCTAGCTTGCTTTCATATTTCATATTTTCCCTCTATTGATTTTTTTAGTTACTATCTGAAGGTTTTTAAAAACTTTCCAATCCTCTATCTTCCCACTAATTTTTGCTTTGTTGTATGCCCTCTCTTTTGCATTTACGATGGCTTTGACTTCCCTTGTCAGCCATGGTTTTACTATTCTACCATTTGAGTATTTCTTCATTTTTGGAATACATATGTCCTGCACCTTCCTCATTTTTCCCAGAAATGCACGCCATTGCTGCTCTGCTGACACCCCTGCCAGCAGCTCCTTCCAATTTACTTTGGCCAACTCTTCTCTCATACCACTGTAATTTCCCTTACTCCACTGAAATACTGCTACATCAGACTTTACTTTCTCCCTATCAAATTTCAAGTTGAACTCAATCATATTGTGATCACTGGTTCCTAAGGGCTCTTTTACCTTAAGCTCCCTAATCACCTCCGGTTCATTACATAACACCCAGTCCAGTATAGCTGATCCCCTAGTAGGCTCAATGACAAACTGCCCTAAAAAGTCACCTCTTAGGCATTCAACAAACTCACTCTCTTGAGATCCATTACCAACTTGATTTTACCAATCGACCTTCATGTTGAAATCTCCCATGACTACCATAACATTGCCCTTTTGACTCGCCATTTCTATTTCCTGTTGCAATCATGATCCAGCTCCCAGCCACTGTTGGGAGGCCTGTATATAACTGTTATCAAGGTCCTTTTACCCTTGCGGTTTCTTAACTCAACCCACAAGGATTTAATATCTTCCGATCCTATGTCACACCTTTCTACTGATTTGATGCCATCCTTTACCGATAGAGCCACAGCATCCCCTCTGCCTACCTTCCTATCACTCTGATATAGCGTGTAACCTTGGATATTTAACTCCCCACTACAACCATCCTTCAGCCACAATTCAGTAATGGCCACAACGTCATACCTGGCAATCTGAAATATTGCAACAAGATCATCCACCTTATTTCTTATACTACGCGCATTGAGATACAACACCTTGAGTACCTATTTGCTGTCCTTTCTGACTCTGCGTCCCTAATGTTTTGATACTCAGCCTGTTGGCTGCAACTAAATCCCATCATCTGCCTGCCCTTCCTGACAGTCTGACTGCACGCTATCTTTACTTTTTTACCATCCTTCCTATCCTGAGTCTCTTCACTCCGGTTCCCACTCCCCTGTCAAATTAGTTTAAACCCTCCACAACATCTCTAACAAACCTACCCATGAGAATTTTGGACCCCCTTGGGTTCAGTTGCAACCCGTCACTTTTGAACAGGTCATACCTCCCTCAGAAGAGATCCCAATGATCCAAGAACCTGAAGCCCTGCCCCCTGCACCAGCTTCTCAGCCACGCATTTATCTACCAAGTCATCCTGTTTCTTTCCTCACTGGTGCGTGACATAGGCAACAATCCAGAAATTAGTACCCACGAGGTCCTGCTTCTCAGCTTTTTACCTAGCTCTCTAAATTCTCTTTTCAGGACCTCTTTGCTTTTCCTTCCTGTTATTGGTACCAATATGCACGCAGTATAAGAAATAAGATGGATGATCTTGTTGCACTATTACAGATTGCCAGGTATGCTGTTGTGGCTGTCACTGAATCGTGGCTGAAGGATGGTTGTAGTTGGGAGCCGAATGTCCAAGGTTACACGATATATTGGAGGGATAGGAAGGTTGGCAGAAGGGGTGGTGTAGCTCTACAGGTAAAGAATGGCATCAAATTATGTACCTACAAATCCAAGATCTCTTTCTCCCTCAACCTGCTGGCTTCATACTGTCCAAGTTCTAAGTGTATCCCTTTGTTATAATGAACCATCTCTTTTCTTTTTGCTGGTCAAATTTCATTTGCCATTTATTCTTCTATTCTGCAAACCTGTTTATACATTCCAATGTTGTTGAGCAGAAATATAATCTACATTATTAGTTATTGCTCCCAATTTGGTTGTAATCTTTAAATTTCAATGCCACATTTTCAGTCCTAAAGACCAAGTCACTTAAGAGCAACAATAAAGGTCCCAGAAGGATCAATGTGAGACATGACATTCCACTTTCTACCAGTTTCAAAACAATTTATGGATTTATTTGACAAATGCACATTAGAGCATCCAATTAAATTGCTCGAAGACTTTAATTCTCCAGAAATAGAAGGGAGAATATTTCTGGCAGGAGATGGAAGGAATTCTTTCTCAGTCAACATGTTTTCTCTTGGGGAGAAAAAGGATAGTCCAAACTCATCTGGGTTATGATCTAGGATCAGCAATGAATCTGCAGGGACATCTGAAAATGTATTTACATAGAGTATTGAGAGGTACATCCCTACCAAAGGAGGTGTAAGGTGCTCCTTCCCTCCAATAACCTGCAGGTCACCCTTGGGCAAGGTGTAGCACCTGTTTTGCACCCCCCCCCACCCCATCAAGGTCATGTGAAGCCATGGGAGCAGGTGGTGGATGGTCATATGAGCAGCTGGTGCACATCACAAGTCCTGGTTATGCGACTGCTGATGCCAGACAGAGTATTGATAATGGCTGAGGTCACCCATCTTGTAAAGACACCGCCCAGAAGAAAGCAACGGCAAACCACTTCTGAAAAATTTGCCAAGAAATGGAACGGTCCATGTCATGGAACGGCTATGATCGCGGCACCTAGCGAACGAACGAATTGAAAGGCACAGCCCATGCATTTCCGAGCATGCAAGACATTTTGAAGGAGCTAAGGAGGCATAAAACAATGGACATCATGTGAAAAATGTAGCACTAACTAAAACATAAACACAAGCGATCCCGCAGATGCTGGAAATCCAGTGCGACACACACAAAATGCTGGAGGAACACAGCAGGTCAGGCTATACGTATTGGTACCAGACATAGGTGGGTAAGGTAATGAGATCCTGAAGAGAGAATATAGGGAGCTTGGAAGGAAACTAAAAAGCAGGACCTCTGGATTGCTGCCTGTGAATAAGGTGAGATGGCAGATGAATGTGTGGCTGAGGAATTGGTGCAGAGGGCAGGCTTTCAGATTTATGGATCATTGGGATTTCTTCTGGGGAAGGTATGACTTGTACAAAAGGGACAGGTTACACCTGAACTCAAGAGGGGCCAATGTCCTTGTGGGCAGGTTTGCTGGAGCTGTAGGGGAGGACTTAAACTAGTTTTGCAGGGGTGATTGGTCAGAGGATGGGGGAGTTGGTGTACAGGTACAGTAGATGCAGCATGTAGAGAGACTGTAAGAAAGGATAGGCAATTAATAGGGCAAAATTAGAGTTAGTTGGGTGGTTTGAAGAGTGTCCATTTTAATGCAAGAACTGAGAGCATGGGTCAGTACATGGAACTAAGACATTGTGACCATTACAGAGACTTGGCTGTCACAAAGACAGGAAATGCTGCTGGGCTGAGGAGCCCATTTCTGTGTTGCATGACCTTATGACTCTGTGGCTTTAACTCTCTACCCAACAGCACTGTGAGAGCATTTCAACAGAAGGTCGTCAGCAGCTCAAGAAGGGATCTCACCAGCACCTTATCAAGGGGAATCAGGGCTAGGCAATAAACAATGGCATTGACAACCCATGCCCAATCAGAGTCAAGGTCAAGTCAAAGTAACCATATACTATCTTGAAGCAACACACACAAAATGCTGGTGGAACACAGCAGGCCAGGCAGCATCTATAGGAAGAAGTACAGCCGACGTTTCGGGCCGAGACCCTTCGTCAGGACTAACTGAAAGAAGAGATAGTAAGAGATTTGAAAGTGGGAGGGGGAGGGGGAGATCCAAAATGATTGGAGAAGACAGGAGGGGGAGGGAAGAAGCTAAGAACTGAAAAGTTGATTGGCAAAAGGGATACAGAGTTGGAGAAGGGGGAGGATCTCCCAGTGGCCACATATTTTAATTCCACCTCCCATTCCCATTCTGATATGTCTATCCATGGCCTCCTCTACTGTCAAGGTGAAGCCACACTCAGGTTGGAGGAACAACACCTTATATTCCGTCTGGGTAGCCTCCAACCTGATGGCATGAACACTGATTTCTCTAACTTCCATTAATGCTCCTCCTTCCCTTCTTACCCCATCCCTTATTTATTATTATTTTTATTCCCCCCCTTTTTTTTCTTCTCTCTCTGTCCCTCTCACAATCACTCCTTGCCTGCTCTCCATCTTCCTCTGGGCCCCCCTCCCCCTTTCTTTCTCCTTAGGCCTCCCGTCCCATGATCCTCCCCCTTCTCCAGCCTTGTATCCCCTTTGCCAATCACCTGTCCAGCTCTTGGCTCCATCCCTCCCCCTCCTCCTATCATTTCGGATCTCCCCCTTCCCCCTCCCACTTTCAAATCTCTTACTACCTCTTCTTTCAGTTCGTCCTGACGAAGGGTCTCGGCCCGAAACGTCGACTGTACCTCTTCCTAGAGATGCTGCCTGGCCTGCTGTGTTCCACCAGCATTTTTTCTGTGTGTTGCTTGAATTTCCAGCGTATGCAGATTTTCTCATATATACTATCTTGAGATTCATTGTCCACAGTGGAATAAAAAATACTATTGAATCCATGAAAAATGACACACAACCAAAGACTGACAAAAAAGCAATGTCGAAAAGAAGACCAACTGTGCAAATAAAAAATCCTGTCGAGTTCTTGAAACTGAGTCTGAATGTTGTGGGATCAGTTTTAAGTTGAGGTTTGTGAAGTTGTCTGTGCCAGTTCAGGAGCCTGAAGCTCGTAGGGCAATAACCGTTCTTGAACCTGGTGGTGTGGGACCGAAGGCTCCTGAACCTCTTGCCCAATGGCAGAAGGAAGGAAAGAGCCTGGGTGGTGGACGTCCCTGACGGCAGATGCTATTTTCTTGCGGCGTCACTCAAAAATCACAAAGTAATGAATTAATCTGAAGAAAATCCTTCCCTGATCATTCGTAAATAATTTAAAGCAGAAAATTATTTTATGGAGTGTCTAGTCTGAGTTTGCAACTTCTACTCTGAACAGTTCGAGTAGATTAAAATGGAATTGACTGTTGGTTGAGAAATGGAAAACAGGAGTGCAAGAACTGTGCGGTAGTGAGATTAGATTATGCGATTTTCAATTTGAAGCATCTAAAGCCAGCTAGCACAGAGATACTGACCTCACTGAGTGAAGGTCAAAACAATCACTGTCGTACTCTACTGCAGCCAATGTGAAACAGCTTGAAATTTTGCCCATTTTAACTTCCCCTTGCATTTCCCAAACAGATACATTTTTCATCATTTTGTTAAATTATTTATATAATTTGTCTGCCTCAGGAGCTCCGTGACCACAGAGCCAGCCACAGAGCTAGAAAGTCGAGTGAAGTACTAAGCAATCGACACAGACATGGAGGAGAGAGGCAGAACAATCAAAATGAATGGAAATCGTAGGCCATCACTGGGAAGTGTTTCCAAAGAGAACGAAGTTCACCTTGTAGATGAAGCAAACCATGCACAAGATGCTGGAGGAACTCAGCAAATCAGTTAGAATCCATGGAGGGGAATAAACGGTCAAAGTTTTGGGCCAAGGCCCTTCAACATGACCTGATGATGGGTCTCAGACAAAACTTCAGCCATTTATTCCTTTCCATCAATGATGCCTGACTTGCTGATTTCCTCCAGCATTTTGTGTGTGTTTGCTCAAGATTTCCAGCATCTGCAGAATCTCTTGTGTTTAAAAAAAAAACTGCACGCTGTGGGTATCTGAAACAAAAACAGAATATGCTGGGAAGAGAAACAGAGCTATTGGCCTCAGGTTAGAGAACGTTAATTAGAACTGGGAAAAAAGGGGGAAAACAATGATGTTTTGGGCTGCAGAGAGGGTGGACAGAACAGAGGGAATGACTGTGATAGGGTGCAAGTCAAAGTTATCAAAGTTACAATAAATTTTAAAACACAAAGTTAGGAAGAAAAAAAGAAAAAAGAAGAAATGCATTGAATTTGAATCTACATGAGTGGAAAGAAATGAAGAAGTAATCACCTAAAGTTGTTAAATTCGGTTTTACACCCTGGACAGCAACATGCTAGAAAAACGATGATATACTATTCTTTGAGTTTATGTAGGTACTGTTGGAAGTTGTGAACATGTTGGTTCAAGGTGGGAAACTGTGCTTCTGGGCGGTTACCATGGCTTTGATTCTTGTACCAGAGTAGAGCTTCTATTGTTGCCTACTCCACAACATGTTTAAGTAAAACATGAAATAATCTGTGAGAGCAAACTGTTCAGGTCAGGTACCAGACGGCACGATGCTTGGTAGGTAGGCTCCTGGTTCGCATGCGCTTGGTGTTATGCAGCAGGTGCCAGGCATGGAATTTAGTCAGGTGACTCTAATGGGTATTTTAACCCTTTCATTGATATTTCCTTACGACATAGAAAAAGCCCATTTATCTCATCAGGTCTATGCTGCTCATAATGAAAGCCCATTTCTCTAATAATTTCTCCATGATCTTTTCTCTCCACACATACTAGATGTTGAAGAACAATATCCAGTCTACAGAAGGTAAGTTCTCTTAATTCAGAGAATAAACGTAAAGTACATGTGATATTCAATCACATGGAGCTGTTGGGTCGCGGGCTCAAGCCCTGGAACTGCAGCCGGCATCAGGGCCTTTTGGGAGATGTGAGGTGGAAATTAAACTGGCCTGCTCTTCTTGGCTGCTGACCGTTGCCTCCTCTGGAGCCCTACACATTTCAGCATGCCAAGAAAAAGATGGCGGATACTGGGGCTGAAGAAATAATAATTTTCTTCCAACTTTCCAGCTTCAGTCTCAAGAAACAAAAATCTTGGCCACATACAGAATGGGAAGTCAAACTTTTAGAAACTATTACGAAGGAAATGGCTAATACTATAAGACGATAAGACATAGGAGCAGAATTAGGTCATTTGACCCATTGAGTCTGTCACTCCATCATGGCTGATTTATTATCTCTCTCAACCCATTCTCCTTCCTAATCCTTGTAACCTTTGATGACCTTATTAATCAAGATAGCATAATGCAAGGAGGCATTATTCTAAGGTAGGGGTTCCCAACCCAGGGTTCAGGGATCTCTTGCTTAAAGGTATTGGTCCATGGCATAAAAAAAGTGGGGACCCCTCCAAATAAGGAATTTGGAGGAAAGTATAGGGGGATGTCAGAGGTAGGTTTCTTACACGGAGAGTGTTGAATGCATGGGACTACTGCCGGGGTGGTGGTAGAGGCAGATACGTTAAGTACATCTAAGAGAACCTTAGGTAGGCACATGGATGAATGAAAAGTGGAGGGCTATGTGGGAGGAAGGGTTTAATTAATCTTGCAGTAGGTTAAAGCAGCGGTCCTCAACCACCGGGCCGCGGACCAGTACCACGCCGCAAAGCATGTGCTACCAGGCCGCGAGGAAACAATATGAGTCAGCTGCACCTTTCCTCATTCCCTGTCACGCACTGTTGAACTTGAACATAGGGTTGCTAACTGTCCCGTATTTGCCGGAACATCCCGTATATTGGACTAAATTGGTTTGTCCCATATGGGACCGCCCTTGTCCCGTATTTCCCCCGATAAGGTACAGCGTTCCTATGAAACCTTTTGTGCCAAAATGATGTGAAGTGAAGAAGCAATTACCATTAATTTATATGGGAAAATTTTTTGAGCGTTCCCAGACCCAAAAAATAACCTAACAAATCATACCAAATAACAGATAAAACTTAAAATAACACTAACATATAGTAAAAGCAGGAATGAGATGATAAATACACAGCCTATATAAAGTAGAAATAACGTATGTACAGTGTAGTCGGGAAGATGAAGGCAAAACCAATTAGTGGGGAAAAAAATCGGCATGTATGCGCATGCGCACACAGGTGCCCGCGCAAGGCTTCATGGTCATAGTAGTCTTTCCTGGGGTAAAGTGTCCCGGGATTTGACTGCTACTTTTGTCCCGTATTTGGGAGTGAGAAAGTTGGCAACCCTAACTGTAAAAGACATGTTGAGGTGAGTTTAATCCTACTTGAAAACCCCGTCCCCACCCCCGGTCGGCCGGTCCGCAAGAATATTGTCAATATTAAACCCCGTCCCCACCCCCGGTCGGCCGGTCCGCAAGAATATTGTCAATATTAAACCGGTCCGCGGTGCAAAAAAGGTTGGGGACCCCTGGGTTAAAGGATCAACACAAAATCATGGATTGAAGGCCCTGGACTGTGCTGTATTGTTTTATATTCTGTGTGTGACCGTGATTTGATCTCCAGTAAAGCTTACTTCTACTGCCAGCGGTGTCTACCTAACAAGGAGTACTGGGTAAGAGCAACATCAGCTAGGATCGTCACTGCGCTGAGGTCCAGGAGCTCTGAGATGCCTTGTGCTTGGGTAGTATCCATGTGTCTGGTCAGAAAGCACGTGATGCTACACGGGAGGATTCGATAGGATCCCATCTCCGGGTGTGCAAATCGGTCAGTAATGCCCCGGTGTCCAAGCCACCGAATCTCTGGGCTGGATCAAAGAAACTGCGAGCAGGTTCTTGCTGCTTCCGTTGCTCTTTCAACTTCTGTCAGAATTGGCAGAGGTCCTGGATGGTCTCCAGATCTGTTTATTCCCAGAAAAAACACAAGAGGCTCTGCAGATGCTGGAAATGCAGAGTAACAAGAACAAAATGCTGGAGGAATTCATCAGCTCAGACAGCATCCATGGAAAGGGAAAAGCAGTCCACGCTGCAGCCCAAGACCCTTCATCGGGACTGAGTTCTTCAAGCATTTTGTACAGGTTTATTCCCACTGCTGAGAATTTATATAAAAGGGAGCAGGATAAATAAACCCAGACAGTTTTCCTACATAAAACATCTTTGACTACATTGTAACTTCAGAACTGGCAGATCATTCAGTCATTAAACTGCAACACGATGCCACTCCAGTATCAGTTCCTATCCCTAGATAGTAGCTGCATCCTGAGCTCAAGTTACCTTTTGTCTTTCTCCCCAGAAGGAGATTGCACTCGGGCATGTTCTATCAATGAGCACAGAGCACACATTACACTAAAGTGCGAGCCCAGTAATCTCCCGGACAGACCACTGATCGAAACTCGTATTACAAAGGACAAAGGAGAAAGTAAATGCATTCACTTTATCTTAGTTTAAATTTGTCTCACTGCTAAAATCAGATGAAAACATAGCTCTGGATTTAGATGTCAGCAGAAAGGCCATGCTCTTTCATCTTTCTACTGGGCCTTCTCTTCTAATAAGTTCCATCTGTCTCCTCTTACACATTAGATCAATAGGAACAGGACATCTATTGAAAAGAAAGCCTGCTGTCCGTGGTCAGGACCCAAGCCAGCTCGGAAACTGCATTTTCAGCACAGCTGTAACCCTTTAGGGAGTAATTCTTATAGAATTTGTTCTGCATATGTAATGTACTTTATAAAAGATTCAAGATTCATTCATGTCCAAAGATATGTCATGTTATCTTCCACTGTCAGGTTTAAACTAAGGAAGAAATATTGCTTCTCTTTTATCATTTGCATTCACTTTCTGAATGAGAATATTGTTTGCACCATCTCCACCTTCTGCAAGTCCATCACCAATTCACAAATCATCCCTGACATGGAAAAATATAATATTCCTCCGTGGTCAACATCCTGGAGTATGTTGGATCCTGATACTTTTGTGATCCAAAGGTTCTTTGGAAGTCAAGAATGAGGCATTAAAATTGTTGCTTACAATTGGTTTATTAAATTACAAAAGCAAAGAAGAAACGTTGAGAGGACAAAGAAAAAGACCCAATTAAAGAGTAGTCGTGGTCTTCTCAGACCAGACCAGAGATAACAAAAATCTCATTGAACAATAAAATAGCCAGATTCAATTAGTGTGGCATCTGCTATAAGAAGCCTCTAAACAAAGCAACTGTACCGTAACTGCTGGAAAATTCACTGAACAACGATATGTAAATAGGTGACAATTCAGAAGTACAAGCAAGCAAAGGTAAACTACAAGAAAAGTAACAAGTCTGAACCCCAATCCAACAACTTCCTACTGGGAGCAGCACCATGGGGGACGCCCACTGCATAAACTGCAGCAGTTCAAAGCAGAGGCTCACCATAGCAAATGGACGAGGGGAAATGATGGTGACCTTGCCAGCAACTACAATACTATGCAAAAGTCTTAGGCACACATATATATAGCTATGGTGCCTAAGTCTTTTGCACAGTACGATATTTGTCAATGTGGAGCAGTGAGCGAGTTTGTAAATCTAGAGGGAGAAAAGGGTGTTGGGAATGGCGAGGGTGGAGTGCTGTGGGAGGAGTGCGGGACAGGTGGCAGAGAAGGAGTGCCAGGTGTGGCAGGTGCACCCAATCCTGAGACACCAGCCAAGGTCATTTGACTTCCAAACAATTGGTTTATTGATGATTACAGAATGTCTTTCTGGTGCTTCCTACTCCCTCCAAACTCCCTTCCCTTTTACCCAACCATGATTCCCCTCTCCCTGCCCCCTTCCCACTCTCAGTCCACATCAGAGACCCATATCAGAATCAGGTTTATCATCACTCACATATGTCATGACTTTTTTTGAGGCAGCAGTACCATGCAACACGTAAAATAACTATAATACTGTGCTAAAGTTATAGGCATCATATATATATATGTATATATATGCCTAGGACTTTTGCACAGTACTGTATGTCCTATCATGAACAGAAGTAATTGCCTTGCTCCAAGTTATGGTTCAGTCATCCAGACACTTTCACGCTGGTGAGACTGGACACCAAGTGGTTACTGGATATCTGACCATGGAAGCGATCATATGGAATTCTGAACTTGCTTGATGTCCACTTTTCAACTAAGGCTTTAGAATCACTTGTAACTGCAACCAGCTTGCCTGCAGTAAGTGCCAGAGTCAACTGTGGCACCCTGGGATTGAATTAGCATAGGCAGCCATCTCTTCTGCCGAATAGATTAGAAGCCAGCACGAAATTCCAAATTGTGGACACATACACTCTGTGGCCACTTTATTAGCTACCTCCTGCACCCACAAAAAGTTGCCACTGAGTGTGTGTTTGTGGTCTTCTGCTGCTGTAGCCCATCCATTTCAAGGTTCAAAGTGTTGTGCGTTCAGAGATGCTCCTCTGCGCACCACTGCTGTTACACGTGGCTGTTTGAGTTACTGTTGCCTTCCTGTCTGCTTGAACCAGTCTGACCATTCTCCTCAAATCTCTCTCATTAATTTGCCCACAGAACCACTGCTCACTAGTCGTTCCTTGTAAACTCTAGAGACTGTTGTGAGTGAAAATTCCAGGAGGTCAACAGTTTCTGAGATACTCAAACTACCTTGTCCAGCAACAACAATCATTCCATGGTCAAATTCACTTCAATTGCATTTCTTCCCCTTTCTGATGTTTCATCTGAAAATCAGCTGAATCTCTTGACCTTGTCTGCATGCTTTTATGCACTGAGTTGTTGCCACATGATTGGCTAATGAGATATTTGCATTAACCAGCAGGTGCACATGTGTACCTAATAAAGTGGCCACTGGGTGTACAGTATAACAGTCTGTCTATCTAGGTACCATATCCGATGCGGACTTTGGTGACCATGGTTTTCCATTAGATCTATCCTTCGTTTTTTGGATGACTTCCACTTCCTCGATGTGTAGCTACCTGGCTATGCTTTTGATGTACATAAGCCAAGGTCTTTCTCTAGATTTACCCCCCTCGATCCTTCCAGAGAGTATGAGTTTTTCTAGTTCATCTTTCCGCATGATGTGTCCTAGGAATCTGAGCTGTCTTTCTCTTATTGTTGGTATGAGTGATCGAACTGCTTGGGCTCTTCTGAGAACTTCTTCATTTGATGAGTGTGTGGTCCATGATATTTTTAACATTCTCCTGTAGAATCATAATTCAGCTGCTTCTAGTCTCTTTTGGGGAAATGGTCCAGCATTCACTTCCATAAGTCAGGATAGAATAAATGTAGCACTGCAGTATTCTGTTTTTAGTGTACATGCTCATCTTTCTGTTTGTTAATATGGTCTTCATTTTTTTTAAATTCAAATATTCAAATATCTTGGCAGCCTAATAACAAGTGATGGCAGGTGCTACACAGATATCAAATACAGAATAGCAATGGCGAAAGAAGCTTTCCAAAAAATAAAGACCACATTAACAGACAGAAAGTTGTATAACAGTAGAGTATCAAAAATCCAGTCTCTATCCTTTCACCAGGATTTGTGGTTTATAGTTACTGTTAATAATGAAACTATTTACTTCAAGGATACGACCACAAGTTATAAATAATCCTTTTAAATCAATGGCTGCCTACTTGTTCTCACACAAACGGGCTGAAAAAAAATCCTAATTGGCTCTGACAGGAAACTGCAGCACCCATTTGGAACTGCAAGTGTAATTGGTTAATTATCATAAATTCTGGGAAGTGCAAATTGGTTTGAAGGCCCAAATACATTTAAGTGAATTCAAAGAAAAGTCCTTTAACCCACAAATAATATTCTCCTCGACCCCAGTTGTCTACCTGAGTCTTCAATGCTTCTCATGGACTCCTGGTGCTGGCATCACTATCTCACAGATCGATGGTGCCAAAGATTTATCTCCATTGGACACAGAAATTCTTGTGGCTCTTGATTATTTTTATTGGTTCATCCTTAAGGCAGCCTCGAGGAAATTATGCCTAATGTTTTATAAGCTTTTAAGAAGCCTCACATTAACCAATTTTCTTTCCAGGTTATATAAACTGAGCTATTTTTAATAAGTAGTATCATTACCTGATGGCTCCATGGTCAGTTGATATTTATACAGCCTCAGCATAATCTTGGTGGGTTTGATTCCATTATGTTGTCAATACATTGCAGCATTTTAATTATCTGTTGCGTTGTCTGGACATTTATCATGGAAGTCCATCCTTATTCCCTGCTGGGTTCATTCCAAAAGACCATAAAACCATAAGACATAGGAGCAGGATTAGGCCATTTGGCCCAATGAGTCTATTCCACTGATTTACTATCCCTCTCAACCCCATTCTCCTGCCATCTCCTCATAACCTTTGAAGCCCTTACTAAACAAGAACCTATCACCCTCCACTTTAATCTCCCACTGCTAGTCGGAGGTTTCCACCTACTTCAAAAGGGCGGCAATCACACCAGTGCCCAAGAGCAGGGTGAGCTGCCACAATGACTATTGCCCAGTGGCACTCACATCTACTGTGTTGAAGTGCTTTGAGAAGTATTTTGATTCATGGCAGGAATCAACTCCTGCCTAAGCAGGGACCTTGACGTGCTGCAGTTTGCCTATCGCCACAATAGGTCTACAGTGGATGCAATCTTACTGGGTCTCGAATCACCTGGACAACAGCAACATCTACATCAGGCTGTTTATTGATTACAGCTCAGCGTTCATCTCAATCTAATGTTCTAATGAACTAGCTCCAAAACCTGGGCCTCTGTATCTCCCTCTGCAACTGGATCCTTGACTTCCTCACCGGGAGACCAGAGTTTGTACAGAATGGAAGTAACATCTCCTCCTCACTGACAATCAGCACTGAAACACATCAAGGATGTGTGCTTAGCCTATAGCTCTACTCGCTCTACACCCACGTATGTATGGCTAGACACAGCTCAAAACGCCATCTGTAGATTTGCTGACAACACACTACTGTTGGCATCATTTCAGATGGTGATGAGGAGGCATACAGGAGCAACATAGATCAGCTGGTTGAGTGGTGTTGCAACAACAAACTTGCACTCAGTATCAGTAAGACCAGGGAATTGATTGTGGACTTCAGGAATGGGAAGTCGAGGGAAATCTCATCGAGGGGTCAGCAGTGGAAAAGGTGAGCAGTTACAAGTTCCTGGGTGTCAACATCTCTGAAGATCTATCCTGGGCCCAACATATTGATGCAATTACAAAGAAGGCATGACAGTGGCTATATTTCACTAGGAGTTTGAGGAGAGTTGATATGTCATCAAAGACACTCACAAACTTCTACAGATGTACCGTGGGGAGCATTCTAAATGATTGCATCGCCATCTGCTAAGGAGGGGCCACTGCTCAGGATCGGAAAAAGCTGCAGGAAGTTGTGAACTCAGTCAGCTCCATCATGGGCACTAGCCTCCCCAGCATCAAGGTCATCTTCAAAAGAGGCAATGCCTTAAGACGGCAGCTTCCATCATTAAGGGCCTCCATCATCCAGGACATGCCCTCTTCTCATTGCTACCATCAAGGAAGAGAGTACAGGAGCCTGAAGATGTTTCAGGAACAGCTTCTTCCCCTCTGCCGTCAGATTTCTGAATAGAAGTAAATCCATAAACATGACCTCACTATTATTTTTTCCTCTCTTTTTGCACTATCTATTAAAAAATATATATAATTTATAGTTTTTATTATTACGTATTGCACTGCACTGCTGTTGCAGATCAACAGGTTTCATGACATATGCCAGTGATATTAAACCTGATTCTAATTCTGATTAAGTGTACCCAATGACCTGGCCTCCACAGCCATCTGTAGCAATGAATTCCACAGATTCACCATCCCCTGTCTGAAGAATTCCTTGTCACCTCTGTTGGAAAGGGATGTCCTTCTATTCTGAGGCTATGCCCTCTAGTTCTAGACTGCCCCACTAAATCCCATTGCATTTCTTGTACCGCACATATCCTCTCCAATGTTCAGTATTTTGCTGGTATTTCCTTCATTCCCACTTGAACAAATGACTTAAACTTTCTTCCATCCTTTAGCTGGATTCTTGATTTTGCATTGACCTGTCTATTTCATGGCTTTCAAAACCCTGGGTGCCTGGATGTGAGAGTAACTGGATCCAATGGCATTCGAATCCCTCCACGCAGTTTTCCATTACAATACATCCAAGCAGACAAATTAGGAGCAGGAGCAGAGCACTCAACCTGTTCAGCAGGTTAGATCATTCAATAAAACTGAAATCACCTTAACCTCAACTCTACATTTATACCTTTCCTCTGCCTTTCTTTTTTGTCTGGGAAAATATCCATTTCTATCCACATTATATTGCATCTGCCATGCATTTTCCTACCCACTCTCAACTTGTCTAAATTGCTTTAAAGGCTTCTTGCATACCCTTCACAGTTTATAGTGCCATCAACTTTAAGGCCATTGGCAAACTTAGGAATACTGTATTTGGTTCCCTCATCCGCATCATTGCTATACAGTACACAGTGTATTCCTGTTCACTGGGACACATCAGGACAAGTATATCTTGGCCCAATTAATTAGCTGCTCCAGTTGGCCTTAGTTTCATGATATACAGTATAAAAAGGACAAGCTACTCTTTAATGGAGTAACAAATTAGAACCCTACCAATACTCCTACAAAATCCTACCTCGGCGCCTCACCGTGGCATAGGAGCGACACTGGCCGAACATCAGCGAAGTATGGGGGAGATTCGTTCTCTGGCAGGTCTAACTTAGCTGTGAAGGTAATGTTCCATAGGTATACTACTAGACTAGATCTAGTAGTAGGATCGTGGCTAGCTAAGTCAAGGAGGCCTTTGTTACTTTGTAGGTTATGCCTCTTCAGGCAAAGGCTGCACCCAACGAGGACGCCGGCAGCAGGGCATCTGATGGTGTCTGTGGCGGATGAATCCAAAAGGGTCAATGGTACGGCCACCTTGGTGGTATGCGGAGGAACCAGAGTGCTGGTCAACGGGTGACATCACCAGCGCATCACCAGCCCAGTTAGTTGTCACTGCGGGGCAGCTGCCTTATCCGTGAAGTCTGTTACACTCCTGTGTACCACTTAGCATCAGATTTGGAAGCCCAGACACTGGGCACAACACTGTCTGTCTCATTACTGTGCAAGGCGTGCAGTCAACATCGAAATCGATGGACAGCCAGAGAAGAAGAAAGAAGAAGATAAGACTGACTATTAGCTCCTAATAGTTGTTGTTGACAGAGGGGTTCATCCAGCATACACAATGAGCAAACTTGGCTCAGACGCCTAGTGCAGATAATAGACTGCCTTCATACAATGATTTAGACGACTGCATGCTCCAAATCTTCATTTTCATTTGAACATTCAAGATGATTGACAAGTCCATCACCCCAACTCACAAATCAAATTCTTCATAGGTCCTAACTTGTCGAAGTCTTGAAATCATTTAATTTTCACTCCTGACCGTTTCTGTCATCTCCAAGCCTGAATGCCGGAAACTGCAGTGAGCAAAACAGTTCTGAATTGTCTTATCACTTACTTCTTGCCAACTATTAGTGACAAGAATCACTGATTTTTGAACACAACACAGGCAGCTGACACTATTTTAAACCTGTTCGCTCTAAGCACAGTGTAGTGTCTAGCGGCCACACAAATGCATGCAACTATTGCTAGTTAGAAACTGTTTGGCAATGACCTCCTGTCCCAATTAAGCTGCATAGTGTCCCAAATAAACAAATGGAATCCCACTATTTTCTTAATAGTTTTTGTTCTTTAAGAGTTGTCCCAAATAAAAGGCTGCCCTGATTAACTGATAGCCCAATTTAGTGGAATTAACTGCATTGTGAATAGCTGAGGTCAAAGCACTAATCCCTGCAGTACCCTGCTAATCACTGCCTTCCACTCTGAATAAATCAGGTTTATTCCTATCTGCTGTCTTCCAACTGTCAAAGAATCTTCATCCATCCCAGTATGCTACCCCTATTCCCATGTGTTTTAATTTTATATACAAACCTCTTATATGTTACTGTAAATTCAGTAAATCCAATTACATCACATTCCACTTGCTCCCTCTTATATATTCCACCAGTTATAGTGATGCCAGGGTGTTACGAGGAGAAGGGATTGACATGGACAAAAAATCAGCTATAATGGAATGGCACAGTAGATTTGATGGGTTGAATGGCCTGATTCTCTCCTTGTGTATTATAGTCTCAAAAAACTCCAGTAGATTTGTTAGACATAATAAATAGTGGATTTGTGAAAGGGGGATTATAACATTAATATTTTTGTGTGATGTTATCACATTCTTGGTGTAGACTGCTGATGATAGGTTCTTCCTCACTCCTTTTTTAAAACAAATCAGTTAAATTGGCCACCATCTGACCTGCAGGAGCCAACGCACAATCTATAGAGTTTTAGACAATGACAATCAACTTGACCGATATATCAATGGCTACCTCATTTAGCATGCCAGGAAGCACACATCTAGCTTTGTGGACTTATTGGTTTACAATCCCAATCATTTCTCCAACACAGCATGTTTACTAATGTTAACTCCCTTTCACTCTTTCTTTTCCTTAGACTGTTGGCTCCCTAGCATAGGAAGTTATTGGTATCCTTGTTCATGACAGTAGAACCGAAACATTTTTTCTAAGTGCTCTGCCAATATAAATTCTTCCATTTCTGACTGTAAGGGACTTGTATTTGCATTCACTGGTTTTTATTTGACATACCTTAGCTTTTATAGGTCTTGCATGTTTACTCCCACAGAGTATTTTTGCTGCCTTAAAGAATCTCTTGGTGCATTTAGGAATTCCAAATTGCTCTCAGTTGTCAAGCTTGATACTCTTTCTGGCAACTTTTACAGCACAGAAACAGACCCTTCAGCCCATCTAGTCCAGGAGCCTGAAAGACTCACATTCAACATTATAGGAACAGCATCTGCCATCGGATTTCTGAATGGGGACAATGAACCCACGTACACTACCTCACCCTTTTTGCTTTTTTTTTTGCACTATTTATTTGATTAAATTCCATATACAGTATATTTTTGTTATAATATAGTTTTAAAATTATTGTGTAATGCAATGTACTGCTGCCACAAAACAACGAATTTCATGACATATGTCAGTGATATTAAACCTGATTCTGTTTAGTCCCATCAACCCACTCCTGGACTTTAGCCTTACACCTCCCACTAATGTACTTACCCACATCTTGCTTAAACGTTAAATTAAACCCGCATCCATCACTCCTGCTGGGAGCTTGTTCCACACACTATCACCACCCTCTGAGTGAAGAAGCTCCCCCTCAGGTTCACCTTAAGTAATTCACCTTCCACCCTTTACCTATAGCCTCCGGTTCTAGTCTTACCCAAACTCAGCAGAAAAAACCTGCTTGCATTTACTCTATCTATATCCCTCATCATTTATATACCTCTATCAAATCTCCCCTCATTGTCTTATGCTCCAGGGAATAAAGTTCTGACCTATTCAATCTTTCTCTAAAGCTCTAAGCTCAAAGTAAATTTATTATCACAGTACATAGATATCGTCATATATAAGCCTGAGATTCATTTCTTGCAGGCATTCACAGTAAATACAAGAAGCACATTCGAATCAATGAAAGACTGCCCCAATGTGCAAAAGACAACAAACTGCAAATACAAAGTTTTTTTTAAAAAATAATTAAATAAATAAGAAATAAATATCAAGAACATGAGATGACGAGTCCTTGCGGTCTTTCATTGATTCTACAATGGCTATTATTCTATTATGGATTTATTGAATATGCCCACAAGAAAATAAATCTCAAGGTTGTAAATGGTGATATATACGCACTTTGATAATAAATTTACTTTGACTTTGAAAGTGAGTCCATTGCCGTGACAGTTCTCCGTGTCGATGTGCTCAATGGTGAAAAGGGTTTTACTCGTGACAGACTGGGCCACATCCACTACTTTTTGTTGGCTTTTCCATTCAAAGGGCATTGGTGTTTCCATGCCAGGCCATGATGCAACCAGTCAATATACTCTCCACCACACATCTATAAAAGTTTGTCAAAGTTTTAGGTAAAATTCTGAATCTCTGCAAACTTCTACAAATGTAGAGGGCACTGCCATGCTTTCTTCATAAAGGCACTTATGTGCTGGACCCAGGACAGCCCCCCGAAATGATAACACCGAGGAATTTAAAGTAGCTGACCCTCTCCACCTTTGAATCTCTGACAAGAATTGGCTCGTGGACCTCTGGTTTCCTCCTCCTGAAGTCAATAATCAGCTCCTTGTTCTTACTGGCATTGAGTAACAGGTTGTTGTTATGGCACCACTCAGCTAGATTTTCAATCTCCCTCCTATATGCTGATTCGTCACCACCTTTGATTTGGCCGACATTAATAGTGTTGTCAGCAAATTTAAATACGGCATTGGAGCTGTGCTTAGCCTCACAGTCATAAGTATAAATCGAGTAGAGCAGGGAGCTAAGCACACAGCCTTGTGGTGCACCTGTGCTGATGGAGATTGTGGGAGAGATGTTGTTGCCAATCCAAATTGACTGGGGTCTGCAAGTGAGGAAAACCAGGATCCAATTGCACAAGGAAGTATTGAGGCCAAGGGTCTTGGAGCTTATTGATTAGTTTTGAGAGGGTGATAGTTTTGGAAGCCAAGCTGTAGTCAATGAAGAACATCCTGATGTTCCATGGTTGAACGTGGAGCCAATAAAATGGTATCTGCTGTTGACCTGTTGTGGAAGTAGGCAATTTGGAGTGGATCCAAGTCGCTTCTCAGGCAGGACTTGATATGTTTCATCGCCAACCTCTCAAAGCATTTCATCACAGTGGATGTCAGTGCTACTGGGCAATAGCCATTGAAGCAGGTTGCCACGTTCTTCTAAGGCACTGGTAAAATTGAAGCCTGGTTGAAGAGGGTGGGTACTTCAGACTGTGGAAGTGAGAGGCTAAAGATATCCAGTTGATCAGCACAGGTGTTTAGGATTCGGCCAGGGACCTTGTCTGGGCTGGATGCTTTCCATCGATTCGCCGTCATGAAGTATGTTCTCACGTCGGTCTCAGAGACTGAAATCACAGGATCATCAGAGGCTGTGGGAGTTCATGAAGGTGCCTCCATGCTTTGACAGTTAAAGTGAGCATAAAAGGCATGGAGCTCATCTGGGAGTGAAGCCTTGTCGTTATCCATGTCACTTGGTTTCACTTTGTAGAAGGTTATAGGATTCAAGCCGTGCCACAGCTGTCGAGCAATTTCAGCAATTCAGTTTGGTGCAAAATTGCCATTTCACGTGAGATGGCTTTCTGGAGATCATATCTGGACCTCTTGTATTTTACTTGGTCATCAGACCTGAATGCCACTTGCCCTCAGCAGACTGCAAATCTCATGGTTCATCGAGGGCTTCTGGTTGGAGAAGACTCTGAATTATACTGTTCGACACACTTATCCATGACTGTTTTTATAAAGTCTGTGTCAATCGTGGTGTATTGGTTCAGATCTTCTAATGAGTCTCTGAACATGGCCCAGTCTATCGACTCAAAGCAAAGCCATAGCCACCACTCTGCCTCCCGTGACCTGCCTTTCTTGTCTCCGGAGCCTTGCTCTTTATCCTCTGCCTGTATGCAAGTAGGAGGAGGACAGCCAAGTGATCAGATTTCCCTAAACGTGGTCTGGGCATGGAATGTAGGCATTCCTAATCATAGTATAGCAGTGGTCGAGTGCATTAGGACCCCGATACTGCAGGTGATATGTTGTTGATAATTGGGTAGATATTTGTTTTCGAACAAGTCTGACTGAAGTCCCTGACAATGATTTGAAAGGTGCTTTGTAAGCTGTTTCCTGTTTGCTGATGGCAACATTCAATACATCGAGTACCTGCCTAACTTTGGCCAGAGTCATGAAGGAGAACTCTCTTGTTAAATAGAATTGTCCACTCTTAATCATTAGATGTTCCGGGTTGGGAAAACAAGGGTGCGACAAGACCACAGCATCTGAACCCTACAAAGAGTTTATCGTGAAACGCAGAGCCGCACCTTTTGCCTTTTCCAAATCAAAAGTCCAGTCCATCCTATGTATCAAGAAATCCTCATATGCAGCGTCTCCAGAGTGAGCCATGTCTCCATGAAATAGAGAACATAACAATTCCTCATTTCCCTCCGACACAGCAATCTTCCCCTTAAGTCCTCAATCTTGTTCTCCAGTGACTATACATTTGCTAACATGATGCTGGACCAAAATTCCTCAAAGAACAAAAGATCCTCTTTGTTCTTAAAGTATCCTCAACTTCTTTTGTCAGTCATGGTGGGGTCACTTCTCCTCTTGTGATTTTCTGATACTCCTCCATTCATTCCTTAAACATTATAGCTATTCCATAATTTTGCCTTTCAATGAAGCTCTTTAATCTGTTGTAACCAATTTATACCGTCATTTGTTTAGATTTAGGACCTTAGTTTCCGATTGAACTGTTTCACTTTCTGTCTAACTGAAGACTTTCATCATGTTATGATCATCCATCCCTAAAAATATCTCACAACAAGATAATTAAATTACCTTTTCTTGTATATTACCCAGTCTAGCCTATCCCTACTTGGTTCCACAACGTCCTGGTCTTAAAAAAGCATCCTGTACATTTTCATCAAATTCATTCTCCACATTATGATGAATTTTCAAAAGTAGATTAAAGTCACTGTAATTCCTGTTTATTACATCCAGTGCTAATTTCCTGTTTGATTCCATCCCCATCATTGGTATTACAGTTTGAAGACCCATAAGTAACTCCTGTTCTGCCCCAATATCTGAGTTTTGCCGAGATTAAGTTTATCTTAATTTTCTAAGCTTTTTTTTTATTATTACTCCTTTTCATCCTTTATTTATAATGTCGACCATTCAGTTTTTGCCATTCCTTCCTACAGTATCAAATATCCTGGATATTCAGCTCCCAGCTTTGGTCATCCCACAGCCATGTCTCTAATATGGTAGTTATATCGTACATACTTCCATCTCTCTCTGCTGCTAATTCATCTATCTTACTATGAATGTTTCACCCATTCAAATGCAGCATCTTTATGTTTACCTTTTTAATATTTGTATGCAATGTTTGTACCATGGCTTGATTATATCATCATCCCCTTTCTTACTCAGTCTCTATTTGTTGAGGTCTTATTTGTACACGCTGTCCCTTCCTGGCACAATACAGTTATCCACACCAATTACTTCCCTGAGCTGCTTCCTTGTCATCTTTAGATGATTAGAGTTCTCTCCATTAGAATTCACTTCCCCCCGCCCCCAAATCTGCCCTATTTAGTTTAAAACTCCGTCCCACACCTTTGCTATTCGATTCACTGGACTGGTCTCCACGTGATTCAGGTGTGGTCCATCTCATTGGAAGAGCTCTCTCTTTCCCCAAAACCCCATGCCCGTGTCCCACAAACTGAACCCAGCTTCTCCCGCCAGTCTTTGACTCAGACATTTATTTACCTGATCTTATTAACTCAATAGTCGTAGAGTAATACAGAGAAACAGGCCCTTCAGCACAGTTGTCCAGGCAGAACACTATGCTAGTCCCAGTTGCTTATGTTTGGCTCATAACCCTCCCAGACCCTCCCCTTCATGTACCTATCCAAATTACTCCTAAATATTATAATTGTACCTGTCTCAAACACTTCCTCTCACAAATTATTCCAGGTACTCATTACCTCTGCGCAGAGAGTTACCTCTTTTAAATCTCTCCCCACGTATCTTGAATCTGTGTCCACTAGTTTTGGATTCCCCCATCTCTGGGGAAAAGACTTTGACTGTCCACTTTATCCATTTGCTCCATGATTTTATAAACTTCTATGAGCTCACTCCTCCTTTTCATGCACTTCAATGGGAAAAGATCCAGCATGGCCAACCTTTCACTGTGACACAGGCCCTCAAGTCCAGACAAAAACTTTGTAAAACCCTTCTACATCCTCTCCAGGTTTACAAAGTCTTTCCTAAAGACCACCCTTTCCAGATTTACAATATCTTCCCTAAAGACTCTAAATGCAGTCTCATCAATGACTTGTATTACAGCAACATAGTGCCCTTGTACTCCCTGGTCCCTCTGTTCTACAACACTCATCAGCGCCCTGCCACTCATCGTATTGGTCGTACCCTGGTTTGAATGTCGAAAATGCATCATCTCAGTCTTTTCTAAGTTGAAAACCATTTGCCATTCCTCAACCCATTTCCTTAACTGATCAAGATCTCTTCATTGTAAGCTTTTTCACTGACCCCTAATTTTGTAAGATCAACACACTTGCCAATTATGCCATGTTCATTCACATCCAAATCATTTACAAAAATAATGAATAACATAGGTCCAACACTGACCTGTGGGGCACTGTACTAGTAATGGGCCTCCAGTCAGAGAATCGACCTTTGACCATTACCCTCTGTTCCCTTCCTTTCTCAGAGTACAGAAGAGATGCCAATTCTGAATCCATGTTGCTAACTTGCCCTGACTCCCATATGACTCGATCTTCTGGTTCAGCCTGCCATGTAGGACCTTGTCAAGGGCCTTATTAAATTCCACAGACAACATCCAATATCCTATCTTCATCTATCTCATCAGTTACCTCTTCCAAAAGCTCCAGAATATTCATCAGACATGATCTCCTATGCACAGATCCATACTAACCATGCCTGATCAAGCCTTGATGATCCAACTCGTGTTAGATCTTGTCCTTCAGAATCCATTCCAGTAACCTTACCACAACTGAAGTCAGGCTCACCAGCCCGTAGTTCCCTGGCCTGTCCTTGCTACTCTTTTTGCACAATGGAACAATGGGCACCTTCTGGTCTTTTGGAACTTCACCAGTGAAGTAAATATCTTTACAAGGGCCTTGATGATTTCTTGTCCGGCCTCCCATAAGGTCTGGGGATGCACTTGGTCAGGCCCTGGGGATTTGCCTACCTTAATGTGCTCTAAGGCAGCAATTTCCTCCTTCCTCATAATATGCATATGTTCCAAGACCTAACCACTTATTACCCCCATTTTTTTTTTATGTGATCCATGATATTCTACCTAGTAAGCACTGAGGATAAAGAGAAATCTGAGCCATCACATAGGCAGCCTTGATGGTCTTTGAGCATATTACCTAGTATCTCTTTTACTGTTAACATAACAAGAATCTCTTGGAATTTTCCATCTCATACCCTCTTTCTGCCCTCCTGATTTCCTTAATAAGCCTGATCTTAAACATTTTATATTCATCGAGGGATTCATTTGTACCCAGTTGCATAAAAGCAGTCTATGCTTCTTACTTTTTGCTGACCAGGGCTTCAATATCTCTCGTAAATCAGGCTTCTTTGAACTTGTTATCTCTACCCTTTGTGCCACTTCATTCAGGGAAATACTCCAAAGATTATTACCTTTGTGTCTCAGCTGTCTAATTTAGACTCTAGATGCTCAAGCGCTCTCAGTAGAAGACTGTGGTGTATCTGATATCTCAGGGTGACTTTAACCAAGATTGGCAATATCAGCATGTTTCCATGTTCACTGCACAGATCAAATGCATCTTCCAAGTGTCTCATCCTCCTTACAAGTCCTTGAGAATGTTTTCTCACAATTAGCAATCTCCAGTTCAGCAGCTTGCCAAATGAAAATAATCACAAGTCAGGCAGTTTGTACTTCTTCCCCTTCAATCTGTACAACTTGGTTGCCAAATCCAATCAGACAATTGCAAAATAAAAATTCCAAATTATTTCCATAGCTTTCTTCCTTTGTTTCTCCCAATCCAGTGTTATTTGTTCTTTAGTGTGACCTCTAGTAACTTTTGTGTGTGAATCAAGACAGTGGACATGTTCAACTGCAAACATATCACGGGTCAGTGTGAGATAAGAATATTTTAGAGCCTATTTTTGTTTACCCAATGAAACCCTAATGAAACCGTTTTGATCGTTTTAAGTAATCATGTGCTGATAATATTATTTATTAATTTTGGAAGGTAATAGGTGATTTTTTTCCTTCTCTGTTTTCGCTTAAGAACAGTTTTAACAAGGATTAAATTAGGGATGTCCTAACAACTAATCTTGGAATGTGGATAGGCCAGTTAATTTTTAACCCTTCAAAAATATAAGACAATAAAATACAAGAACAGAATTAGGCCATTCAGCCCATCAATTCTGCTATGCCATTCCATCATGGCTGATTTATTTTCCCTCTCAGCCCCATTCTACTGCCTTCTCCTGTAACTTTTCATGCTCTTACTAATCAAGAACCTATAAATCTCCGCTATAATTATACCTACTGATTTTGTCTCCGTGGCCATCTGAGCCAATGATTTCCAGTTTCACCACTCTGTCTAAAAAAATTCTTCCTCACCATTGTTCTAAAAGGACGCCCTCCAATTCTAAGGTTGTGCCCTCTACTCCTAGACTGACCCACTATTGGAAAACATCCTCTCCAGGCCCACTTATCCCGGCTCTTCAACTGGAAGCAAGGGCTGTTCGCTCTTATTTAAAGTTCTATGATACCATGACACCGAAAGGATAAATAATATGAGTAGGTTTTGTACAATTTCCATTTGAATTGGAGGATAACACCCAATAATATGATTACAGATCCTTATCTTCCCATTTGGAATTACTCTAGAAGATAACACTATTTTGAACAGTGTAGTATGAAGGTGAATATAAATGCTTGAAGGTTACAAAATCAGGATGAATTTCAGGTGATATCACAAGTGATTGAAGTGTTTCAGTGACTGTTTACATGGTATATTAGTATCAAAATATAAAAGAACCCTATAATACAAAGATAATGCCTTTACAAGATGGTGAATTTATAAAGGATCATAACGCACCTCGAAGTACCACACGGCTAACAAATTATTTTCAAGCTGCACTCATGCTTGCCTTGTTCTACCTATTTATTTTTTTAGTTAGTTATTGAGATACAGTGCGGAATAGCCCTTCGAGCCACACTTCCCAGCAAACCCCCAATTTAATCCTAGCCTAATCATGGGACAATTTACAATGACCAATTAACCTACCAACCAGTGCATTTTTGGACTGTGAGAGAAAACCAGAAAACCCGGAGGAAACCCACACAGTCACGGGGAGTACATACAAACTCCTTACAGACAGTGGTGAGTATTGAACCAGGTTGCTTGGTACTGTGAAGTTTTGTGCTAACCAGTACACTACCGTGCCACCCTACCACTCCTGGTGATTCTCTTTCACAAATTCCATTATTTAGTAGTAACAATGGAAGTGTCTTAAGGAATTTATCGTTTTGTTCATATCCTTCATATTTGGAGTTCGTTCTTGGTGTGGATTTCAATGTCATTCGCTCTGATGCCTATGAGGAAATGTTGCTGTGGTGCTTTCATTGTGGCTGGGTCAAATTGCAGAAATTATTGACTTAATTGCATCCTACCTGTACCCTCAGTATGTGGACAGCAGTGGTTCATAGTGGCAGCCCAGCATTATCTGCAGAAGGATACATCATGCAGCCTTTTCCATGATGACCACATCCAAATGAATGCAACTCTGCGAATTATGCAAGTGGACAAACGGACCCGTGTTATAAATGTGCCAGACTGTGTGATGAATTAATCTTTCTCTTGAACGGGTACTGTTTTTAATTATACTGAATGGCATCCATGAGTATTGGCTGCAAATGGTAAAATATTCTGCCCTTAATATCTCATGTGAGACCCAGATTATCCTGGTTTGGATGAGATACACCATGGTCAGGAATATTTCTACAACTGCAGTTGTGAGATTGGAAAATGTTGCTTTTGGATGAATGAATGAAGAGAAACAAGATCTTTCTCTGATCGATGGAAACCACCATCTGAGTTGGACTAACAGAATATTAACATTACTGAATTAGATATCTGTGGGATATCAAAAAACCCTGAGACATGAGATCAAAACCTAAACTTAAACAGTTTTTAAAAAGATAGTGTAAGAAATCATAAAATTTTCCAGTAAATGTTGGAAATCTGATACAGAAACATAAAGCAATGGAAATGCTTAGCATTGGCCTGTCATGTGATGAACTGAGGCTAAGGCTATGGGCCTACTCTGACTGAAGCTGAGGCCAGACATCCCACCCTGCAAAAACTCATTTCAGGGAGGTAGCATCCCCGCCCCCCCCCCCCACCGACCCCCGTTGACCTCCAAGGGTGTATGTAATACTTTGTTTAGTGATTTTGTCTAATCTGTAAACCAAGTTGGGTATATGCAGAAAATGTGACATTAAAATATGTACTTATATTCTATTATATTATCATGTTTATTCTATTACAACTTTAAGCAAGTCTACAGGGAGTTTGCCCTCATCACGTAGGATGCCAATAGAGTAGCTCCTTAACAGCTCGCCAGCTAGTTTAAATAACGTTAGCTATGCTAATGAATGACTGACACCTGTTTGAACTCACCTCAACATGTCTTTTACATTTTAACCCACCGCAGGCAATAGAAAAGTCACTGTTGCAAACAGTGCAGCGAGCAACACTGTCATTATTTTTGAGGTCGACTACAAAGACCGCCCACAGAGAAAACTGATAGGTCTACTTAGCAGGGGTCCCCAACCTTTTTTGCACCGCAGACCGGTTTAATATTGACAATATTCTTGCAGACCGGGGGCGAGGGGGGGGGGTGTTAATCACGACTGGAATATAGGTGATAAGTCAATAGCATCATAACATTTTAAGTAATGTTTGGATATGAAACACAGCGCATATTTTCCCCGTATGAACATATAAAATCATTGCAACACACCAATATTCCTGAATCAGTGGGAGCCCTGGGCTTGTTTCCCTGCAACAAGACGGTCCCATCGAGGGGTGATGGGAGACAGCAATACCCGAAGGGGGTTCCTTATATCCAGTCTATTCCGCAATTTAGTTTTCGTTGCATTCATTGCAGAAAACTCTGCTTCACAGAGATATGTTGGAAGTGGAAGCAGCGTTTTCAGTGCTTACATGGCTATCTCAGGATACTTAGCTTTGACTTTGATCCAGAATGCCGGCAGAGATGTTATGTCAAACATACTTTTCAGCCCGCCGTCATTTGAAAGCTCCAGGAGTTGATCTTTTTCCCGTGCTGACATGGATGATTCACCGGGGACATTCACAAATGGGTCATGGATCCATTCCTTTGCACGTCTTGGGTCACTGATGACCTCGCGTGCATTCAAATTCAACAGTGCGTGACAGAGAATGAGGAAAGGTGCAGCTGACTCGTATCGTTTCCTCACGGCCCGGTGGTTAGCAAGGAAGGCTGAAGGGACTGGTAGCAAAAATATCCAACAGAAGGCCTGAGATGAAGGGTGGTCAGATTTGGTTGAATTTCTAGAATCCAGTTCATTAAGACCGTCAGACCATATATTTGGTCCTTTGAGCCTGCTCTGCCATTTCATCATGGCTGATCCATTTTCCCTCTCAACCCCAATCTCCTGCCTTCTCCCCATATCCCTTCATGCCCTTATCAATCAAGGATCTATCAACCTCTGCCTTAAATATACATAAAGACTTGGCCTCCACAGCTGCCTGTAGCAAAGGATTCCACAGATTCACCACTCTGTGGCTAAAGAAATTCCAGCTCATCTCAGTTCTAAAAGGACGCCCCTCTATTCTAAGGCTGTGTCCTTTGGTCTTAGACACTTCCACCATAGGAAACATCCTGTCCATATCCACTGTACCAAGGCCTTTCTCCTTTCTTTTTCAATCTTTTTATTAATTTCGAAATATAGAAACAAAACACAGTAATAATACAAATAGTAGGAGATATATTGTTACACTTAAGAAAAGTAGTTGTAGAATCAAATAGTGTAAGTTAACAAAGCTCCCAATCATGTAGAACTGACAACGGATAATACAAATAAAAAAAAAGCTGAAAAAAAATCATGAAAAAGAAAAAAAAAACAGAACCAAAAAAAAACAACCCCATCCCCAAAGAAAAACAAAATTAATCAACTAAACTAAAAGACTTAGGCAAAACTAACAACTTAAAAATGGAAAAGAAGAAAACCTCAGTGTCGACGACTCCATTCCCCTCCAACAACAGTACAGAGAGATAAAACAAGTTTGGAAATAATCAAATTACATCAAATGAAAGTGCTGAATGAATGGCCTCCAAGTTTTTTCAAACTTAATGGAAGGGTCATAAACTGCACTTCTAATTTTCTCCAAATTCAAACACGCCATAGTTTGTGAAAACCAATGAAACACCTTAGGAGGGTTAATCTCTTTCCAATTCAACAAAATGGATCTTCTAGCCATTAAGGCCTTTCTCCAATAGGTTTCAAAGAGCTAGTCCCTCATTCTTCTGAATTCCAGTGAGTAGAGGCCCAGAACCATCAAGTGCTCCTCATATAACAAGCCTTTCAATCCCAGAATCATTTTCGTGAACATCTTTTGAACCGTCTCTAGTTTCAGCACATCCCTTCTCAGATAAGGGGCCCAAAACTGCTCACAATACTGTACTCTAAGTGAGGCCTCACCAGTGCTTTATAAAGCCTCGACATTATATCCTTGCTTTTATATTCTAGTCCTTATGAAATGAATGCTAACATTGAACTTTAAACTCTGGAAGAAGACATAAAACTATGCTGTGCTATAATTTGATCCTTTTAAACCCATCAAAACCCACCAAAAATACCTTTCAAAGGATAACAAAGAATTAAAGATAATAGATGTGCTACTTAAAGAGGTAGATAATTTAATGAAGTGAACTATTTGTCAGGAATACAATGATTAATGTGGAGGTTGTCTTTCTAAAACCCACCGTCATTACTTAGATTATAAGACCTATGAACAGAATTAGGTCATTCGACCCAATGTGTAGGTTTTCACAAATAAAATGAAGAGAGGCATTTTATGTTTAATGAAACCTGCAACATATTTTATTGAATTCCGAAACCTACACACAAAAGGCGGGCGGCTGCCACGGCACCCACAACGGAGTCTGAACTGTCAGTAGTAATGACTATGGGTGCGCCAGTAGGGTCACATTAGAAAGAGCTCGCTTGGTATCATCAAATCGCCCGGTCATGTCCGCTGACTGGTCAAGCACTTGATTAGGGGCATTTCCTTTAAGCACACTGTGCGGGGGGAGCATAAGTTCAGGAGCTCGCGGAATGAATCGGTGATTAAAGATTCACAATGTGGGGCGGTGGGAAATCCATAATAGCGGCCATATTGATGGGACATATTTCGCACCTTCTGCAGAGATGTGATGGCCAAGGAAGTCAATGGTGGACAATCCAAACTGGTATTTAGTAGGGTTAGTAATCAACCCGTATTGGCTTAATCACATGAAAAGTGTGCGGAAATGGGATACATGTTCGGATTTGGACACAGTTGAGACAAGTATGTCATCCAGATAAACAAAAAGAAAATCTAATTCTTTTAATACAGAGTCTGTCAGCCACTGGAAAGTCTGTGAGTGCATTTTTTTATTCCGAACGGCATGCACAGAAACTCAAAGAGGCCAAGTGGGGTTATCACAGCTGTTTTGGGAATGTCCTCCAATCACACAGGCACCTGATGGTAGTCCCTAACTAGACTGACTTTGCAAAAAATTAACTTTCTGACTAAACGTGCCAAAAAGTCTTGAATGTGTGCGATTGGGTAACAATCGGGAATGATGGCCTTGTTAAGGCATCAGTAATCTCCACGTGGGTGGCAACCATCATCGCACTTATAGAGACCATATGGAGGGGTGAAGCCCAGGGGCTATTTGACAGCTTGCGATTTCAAGTCTTTCCATGTTGGCAAATTCAGCCTTCGCAGTTGTCAGCTTTTCTGGGTCCAGTCTATGTGCGCAGGCATGGACTGGTGAGGCCAGTTGTGGAAATGTGGTGCTTCACCCCGTGTTTTGCGACTGTAGTGCAGAATGTGGGCTTGGTGATGTTTGGGAATTCCCCCAGCAGTCGAGTAAGCTCCCATGCGGTCGAGTAAACTCCCATGCGGTGGTGCACGTGCTTGGCAGAGTCATTGCGGGGAACTTACAGGGGGAGCAGGGTAACGACCCTGAGTCCTTGACGTCCACAAGCCGGCAGTTCTTAAGATTGACTAACAGTCCTTGTACAGGAAATTTGCACCGAGCAGAGGTGTAGCCAGTTTATCCAGGACGAAGTTCCATGTGTAACGTCACCCACTGAAGCAGAGCGTCACCCATTTGTGTCCTGCAAGTCTGGATCCTGCTGCCTCCAGTGAGGTTTCGTCGCTCTTTGCCTTCTCATCAAAAGGCGATGCTGGCTTGAGCACCAGTGTCACATAAGAAGCATTGCCCTGAAAGGGTGTCCGTAATGAACAGTAGATGATCCTGGTGGCTGGAATCCATGGTGTTTACAGGCTTCTGATGTCTTGATGCGCTGGCACTGTCAAAGCTGCAAGATGGTCAGCATTTCCTAGCATTCGTACCAAAGCCGAGCATGGTAAAAGCACAGGCCCAGCTTCGTCTGTTTCGCAGCCACCGGCAGCCTTATGTTGGGAGCCTTGCCGACGGGATTATTGAATCAGGGAGGGGAGGAGGAAAGATGCATCGCTGCCTGGCTAAGCATAGACCATCAGCCATTTTAGCAAGCTCCCTATAGTCCATCACTTGTGCATTAGCAAGGGCTACACAAACTCAATCAGGCATTTGCTACACGAAGAGTTCTTTAATAATAAAACAAGGATGGTGATTTCCCAGGACAGACAGCGTGTGGTCCATTAGCTCCCAAGGCCTAGCATCACCGGAGACCAGGTAAGGAGAACAACTGTTTGGCGCGCTCAAACTCCGGTAGTCCAATGTCTGTGAGAGGTGAGTTTTCAGCGATTGCTATTTATCGTGTTCAGGTCGGTGTCTGTGGAGTTGCTGAGCAACACCACCACGTAGTAGAATTTGGTGTTGTTGGTGGAAGTTTTTTGCAGAGCGAGCTGGGCCTCTGCTTGTACGAAACAAGCGACGGCATTTTGCTCCCAAAACTCCGACAGTTTCAAAGTGACTGCATTGGCCATCGAATTCAATAACTCCAGAATTGCCCTAGAGCATCGGGGTCACCAGTGTAAGTTTTTGTAAATAACATGAAGTGAGGCGTTTTATGGTTAATGAAATCTGTAACACATTTCATTGAACTCTGAAATCTACACACAATAGCGCATTAAACTCTTTACGTAAAAACGTTAACACGTCAGACCAGCCTCTCGAAGTGAAACCCCAACTCAATGTCCGTGGTTGTGAATTATATACATTTTCACCAGTTATGTTACCCTATACCCACTCCACCATTCCATCATGGCTGATTTATAACCCCAATCAAACCCATTCTCCTGCCTTCTCCCAATAACCTTTGATGCCATTACTAATCAAGTACCTATCAACTTCCACTTTAAATATACCCAATGATTAGGCCTTCACGGCTGTCTGTGGAAATTAATTCCACAGATTTACCACCCTCTGGCTAAAGAAATTCCTCCTTATCTCTATTCTAAAGGGACATCCTTTTATTCTGAGGCTGTGTCCTCTGGCCTTAGACTCCTCCACGATAGGAAACATCCTCTCCACCTCTCCTGTATCTAGGCCTTTAAATATTCAATAGGTTTCAATGAGATCCCCCCCATTCTTCTAAACTTCAGTGAGTACAGGCCTAGAGCCATCAAACGCTCCTCATACATTAACCCTTTCATTCCTGGGGTCACTTATTTTTACTCTGGTCAGTGAATTGTTTCCCCTTTACACCAGAACCCACAAATTTCATCCCTTTTCCCTTCAGAGGCAAAGCAAAGCTCACCTTTGTTCCCGAGTTGCTTGATCTGAATTTGCTTTAATAAGCAAATGCTGACCAAGTGCCACCACGAGACAGGGTAGCATCGCGGTTAGCAGAACACTTTACAGTACAGGCGACCAGGATTCAATTCCCACCACCGCCTGTAAGGGGTTCGTACATTCGAAATCTTCACAATGAACGAACTCCAAATATGAAGTATGTGAACAAAATGATAAACTACAACCTACCCACTAAGTAGTGGAATTTGTGAAAGAGAATAACCAGGGGAGGTAGGGTGGCATGGTAGTGTAGTGGTTAGCACAATGCTTTACAGTACCAGCAAACCAGGTTCAATTCCCTCTGCTGCCTGTAAGGAGTTTGTACGTTCTCCCCGTAACCACATGAGGTTCCTCCCACAGTCCAAGATGTACTGGTTGGTAGGTTAATTGGTCATTGTAAATTGTCCTCTGATTAGGCTAGGATTAAATCAAGAGAATTGCTGGCCAGCATGCCTCAAAGGGCCAGAATGGCCTATTCCACACTGTATCTCAATAAATAAATAAACAAATCCCCTTCTGCCTACCCCTTCCCCACAGCTTCACAACCCACCAGCAGCTCTCTCTCTCTCTCTCACCCATCCTGAAGTGAACTGCTTCTGCTCTTTATTTTAACTGTATCCACAATAAAATATGACAGGTGCAAAGGAATGGAAAGGATTTTCCTGACCTTAACCAGTCTGCCCTTTCCCATTGCAGTCATACATTGCTTCAAGCAAAGCAGGAGCCACTCTGCCCCTCAGAATACATGGACCTTCAACAGAATTTCTCATTCTCATCTATCCTCAGCGACCTTTAACCTCCTGAAAATCACAAAAATATCTACTTCTGCCTTAAAATCTTTCAAGGACTCCACTTCCACTGCCCTTTAAGGAGAGAGTTCCAAGGATTCATGGAACTGTTTAAGAAATTTTTACCTCATCACCGTCTTAAATACAGCAACTGCTTATTTTTAAACATGATCACATTACAGCCACATAATCTCTCCCACCGTACTTACCTAATGCCTGAGAATTTTTTTTTTGCTGCAGAAAATATTGGGGTGCAAACCTACCCAAGGTCAGAGGCTGTGAGACAAGGAGAGGGGTATAATTACTGTACATGACAGATCAATGTTTTATGAATGTGCCTCTTCAGATTGAGATGGGTCATTGCAAAGTCATGCTGCAAATTTTCAAAAGCAGCAGACTTTATCACGAGAATATGAAGACAGCCAAGTCTTTTTCATCATAGTAATGTCAAGTGTAAATGATACAATGCATTTTGACAGGAATTGCATGATCCATTTCAATAACCACCATTTTAGATTTACAAAGAAGATGAGCCCATGAAGGGAAAAACATAACAAGGAACAAAATCTTCCACCTTGAGTTACGTGTGTCAACATCCAGCTCAGAGACAGCACAGTGAAATGTCTATACATTGACCAACATGGACATACGCACAATTTGCATGGATTGGATAAATATATCAGAAATAAAAACAGAAAATAATCTTTGATTTCTGATGTCTTTTTGTTCTGATGAATAATCATTGATCTTAAATATTCTGTTTCTTTCTTCATAGATGCTGCAGAATCCAATCGTATTTTGTATTTTTATTTTAGATTTCCAGCATTGACACTTTTCTGTTTTTTGAATTATAAGTCATTAGGGATAACCATATAACCATATAACAATTACAGCATGGAAACAGGCCATCTTGGCCCTTCTAGTCCGTGCCAAACTCTTACTCTCACCTAGTCCCACCGACCTGCACTCAGCCCATAACCCTCCATTCCTTTCCTGTCCATATAGCTGTCCAATTTAACTTTAAATGACAACATCGATCCTGCCTCAACCACTTCTGCTGGAAGCTCATTCCACACAGCTACCACTCTCTGAGTTTTATCCCCCCTTGTTCAATCCCTTCCTACCTATGTTCGTGACACTTCTCACGCTCTTAAACTTTTCAATGATTTTAAGTTCCCTGGCCCCCACCGCTTTATTTTCACCATGGATGTCCAGTTCCTATATACTTCCATCCCCCATCAGGAAGCTCTACGCTTCTTTTTGGATTCCAGACCTAATCAGTTCCCCTCTACCACCACTCTGCTCCGTCTAGCGGAATTAGTCCTTACTCTTAATAATTTCTCCTTTGGCTCCTCCCACTTCCTCCAAACTAAAGGTGTAACTATGGGCACCCGTATGGGTCCTAGCTATGCCTGTGTTTTTGTTGGCTTTGTGGAACAATCTATGTTCCGTGTCTATTCTGGTATCTGTCCCCCACTTTTCCTTCGCTACATCGACAACTGCATTGGCGCTGCTTCCTGCACGCATGCAGAGCTCGTTGACTTTATTAACTTTGCCTCCAACTTTCACCCTGCCCTCAAGTTTACCTGGTCCATTTCCGACACCTCCCTCCCCTTTCTAGATCTTTCTGTCTATGTCTCTGGAGACAGCTTATCCACTGATGTCTACTATAAGCCTACTGACTCTCACAGCTATCTGGACTATTCCTCTTCTCACCCTGTCTCTTGCAAAAACGCTATCCCCTTCTCGCAATTCCTCCGTCTCTGCCGCATCTGCTCTCAGGATGAGGCTTTTCATTCTAGGACAAGGGAGTTGTCTTCCTTTTTTAAAGAAAGGGGCTTCCCTTCCTCCACTATCAACTCTGCTCTTAAACGCATCTCCCCCATTTCACGTACATCTGCTCTCACTCCATCCTCCCGCCACCCCACTAGGAATAGGGTTCCCCTGGTCCTCACCTACCACCCCACCAGCCTCCGGGTCCAACATATTATTCTCCGTAACTTCCGCCACCTCCAACGGGATCCCACCACTAAGCACATCTTTCCCTCCCCCTCTCTCTCTGCATTCCGCAGGGATCGCTCCCTACGCAACTCCCTTGTCCATTCGTCCCCCCCATCCCTCCCCACTGATCTCCCTCCTGGCACTTATCCGTGTAAGCGGAACAAGTGCTACACATGCCCTTACACTTCCTCCCTTACCACCATTCAGGGCCCCAAACAGTCCTTCCAGGTGAGGCAACACTTCACCTGTGAGTCAGCTGGGGTGATATACTGTGTCCGGTGCTCCCGATGTGGCCTTTTATATATTGGCGAGACCTGACGCAGACTGGGAGACTGCTTTGCTGAACACCTACGCTCTGTCCGCCAGAGAAAGCAGGATCTCCCAGTGGCCACACATTTTAATTCCACATCCCATTCCCATTCTGAATATACCCCTTGCCCATCCTCTGGGTCCCCCCTGCCCTTGTCTTTCTTCCCGGACCTCCTGTCCCATGATCCTCTCGTATCCCTTTTGCCTATCACCTGTCCAGCTCTTGGCTCCATCCCTCCCACTCCTGTCTTCTCCTATTATTTTGGATCTCCCTCTCCCCCTCCAACTTTCAAATCCCTTACTCACTCTTCCTTCAGTTAGTCCTGACGAAGGGTCTCGGCCTGAAACGTCGACTGCACCTCTTCCTAGAGATGCTGCCTGGCCTGCTGCGTTCACCAGCAACTTTTATGTGTGTTGCTTGAATTTCCAGCATCTGCAGAATTCCTGTTGTTTGACTCTCTGAGTAAAGAAGTTCCCCCTCATGTTACCTTTAAACTTTTGCCCTTTAACTCTGAACTCAAGAGCAGAATTAGGTCATTTGGCCCATCAAGTCTGCTCTGAAAGTCTAGAATCACAGAATAGAATGATGTCCCTTTTGAATTATGCCAGAAGACCTTAAGCGACCCAGACTAATGGCCCATCCCACCATGTTTCCATGTCCTGTAGCAGCCATACTGCATTGTGCTGATTATAGTTACCAATTTACTAATTAAGTGCTAATTAGTACCAGACTAGATCAATTAAAGCTGAGATTTGGACAACCCCCATCCATAGAATCATTAATAACAACGATAGTATTTTTGTGTGTTAGTTTTCAGTGGTTAGGGAAACATAGGATTTAATATGACAACAACCATTGGTGTTCATGAAATTGCAACCTTCTTAAAGTTTGATCTGCAGCTGCGAAATTGGTTGTAACTTAAATAACATTAACCACCAGTGTCTGCAGTCTCCTGCCCGAGCAGTTCAAGGAAGGCAACATCATTTCTCAGGTAAGTACGTAACACCTTTTAGGATCAATATTGAGTTCAACAGTTTCAGATCACATACTGTACACTGCATTCTTCAGACAACAGCTTTTGGTAGTGACCCTGCTGCTCATGTCCCCTGTCCAGAATAGTCCGCTTAGCCATCGCTTTCTTGTGCACCATCATCCCTTTCGTCATCTAATTTCTCCCGCTTTCTACCATAACACCTTGTATTTTCTTTCCTCTCCCTTCCTTGCCTGTCTCTGCATTTACTTAAACCCTAACACAGACTCTTCCCAGTCTGAACTGCAGATTACTTCCAGCACACCGCGTTTTTATTTCAGATTTTCAGCATTTAGAGAAATTTCCTTTTATAACATTGGAACTATGAAGAATAGTTTATGGTCGATATTAATTTTCCTGTTCTTGAAGTTTAATCAATCCAATTTTAATTCAATGGAGAGAGAATAGATTGGCATGACATTCCTTCATGAAGGGTTATTGAGCAGATATATTGGGCCAGATCATGCTGATCCTAACTCTCAGGTTGCTGCCTCACTCGCTGAAGCAGCTGAACGAAAGCTGACATCCTGCTCTGCGGTAGCTGTGAGATGTGGGCCATGGAAGATAAAGTACTCCTCACAGATCACCCTGACCAGAAAGAGTGGAAGAATTTGAGCATGATATGATAAAACTAACATGACATGAAATCATTTTAAAAAGTAAATTATTTTTTTAAAAAAAAAGATAAATTTATCCAAACACATATGAAACTGGTATTATAAAAACGAGAAAATCTGCAGATGCTGGAAATCCACAGCGACACGCACAAAATGCTGGAGGAACACAGCAGGTCAGGCAGGTGAAGCCCTCAGAATGGGGGAGCAACACCTTATATTCCGTCTGGGTACCCTCCAAACTGATGGTATGAATATCAATTTCTCCTTCCAGTAAACAAATCCCCCCCACTCTATTCCCCACTTTGACCTTTTACTTCTTCTCCTCTGCCTATTATTTTCCCCTGGGTCCCATCCTCCTTCCCTTTCTCCGATGGTCCACTCTTCTTTCCTATCAGATTCTTTCTTCTCCAGCCCTTGACCTTTTCCATCCACCAGGCTTCACCTATCACCTTGCAGCTAGCCTCCGTCCCCTCCCCCCCACCTTTTTATTCTGGCATCTTCCTCCATCTTTCTCAATCCTGAAGAAGGTTCTCAGCCCAAAACATTGACTGTTTCTTCTGTTCCATAGATGCTGCCTGACCTTTTGTGTGTGTTGCTTTGAAATTGGTACTAATTACCTAAAAGCCTAAAAATACATTGAAATAAAGAATATAAAGCAAAAAAAAACTCACATTAAGGATCGAGATATGTTAACCCTGTTCAAATGAGTGGGATATGTTTGCAGTGCCGGGGAATGTATCTGGCACAAGTGCATTCCTGCCTTTTAGAAGAACATAAGACCATAAAACAAAAGAGCAGAATCTGCTGATGATCCTAAGATTTTAGTCTCTGAGACCATCATTCCCTTCAAAACTAATCGATTAACTCCAAGACCTTGGCCTCATACCTCCTTGTGCAACTGGATCCTGGACTTCCTCACCTGTAGACCCCAGTCAGTTCAGATTGGCATTGACCTCTCCTCCACAATCTCCATCAGTACAGGTGCACCACAGGGCTGTGTGCTTAGTCCTCTGCTCTACTCACTTTACACTTATGACTGAAATCCGGAGAAGAAAACCAGAGGTCCAGGGGCCAGATCTTATCAGAGCACCAGAGGTGGAAAGGGTCAGCAACTTTAAATTCCTCGGTGTTATTGTTTCAAAGGACCTGTCCTGGGCCCAGAACGTAAGTGCAATTATGACGAAAGCACAGCAGTGCTTCTACTTCCTGAGCAGTTTGCAAAGATTCAGCATGACATCTCAAACTTTGACAAACTTCTATAGATGTGAGGTGGAGAGTATATTGACTGTTTGCATCACAGCCTGGTATGGAAACACCAATACCCTTGAACAGAAAGTCCTACAAAAAGTAGGGGATACGGTCCAGTCATCACGGGCTAAACACTCCCGCCATTGAGCATATCTACACGGAGCGTTGTCACAGGAAAGTAGCATCCATCGTCAGGGATCCCCATTACTCAGGTCATGCTCTTTTCTTGTTGCTGCCATCAGGAAGAAGGTACAGGAGCCTCAGGACTCACACCACCAGGTTCAGGAACAGTTACTACTCCTCAACCATCAGGCTCTTGAACTTCACTCAACTTCACTTGCCCAGGTCATTGAAATGTTCCCACAACCAATGGACTCACTTTCAAGGAGTCTTCCTCTCATGCTCCTGATATCTGTTCTTGCTTATTTCTTGCTTATTCTCATGTTCTTGCTTATTCATTTTTTATTATTATTATTATTATTATTTCTTTCTTTTTGCATTTGCACAGTTTGCACTCCGGTTGAATGGCCGAGTTGGGTGGCCTTTCATTGATTCTGTTGTGGTTATTAGTGTATAGATTTATTGAGTACGCCCACAAGAAAATGAGTCTCAGGGCTGTATATGGTGACAGATGGGTACTTTGATAATAAATTTACTTTGCACTTTGTTAACCGGCAACCCAACAACTGAGGGAGTACCTTCACCAAAAGGACAATGATGGTTTATGAAGATTGCTCGCCACAAACTTAACTTCAGAGACAGGCATTAAATGCTGGGCTTGCAAGCAAAGCTCACATCCAGTACATTAATTCTAAAAAGTTAGGACTTTGTGAATATCTCTCATATGATTGCACCTTTCAAAAAAGGTTGGTTGGAAAACAGGAGCAATTGTATGTAGCTGGATTCCTGATTAGAACACAGAAAATCTACAGCACATTTCAGGCCCTTCGGCCCCCAATGCTGTGCTGACCATGTAACCTACTCTAGAAGCTGCCTAGAATTTCCCTACTGCATAGCCCTCTATTTTCCTAAGCTCCATGTACCTATCAAAGTCTCAAAAAACCCGTTTGATGTTGTGATATAATGTCTTTCATATAGCCTGATACTTTAAATCATTTTACTTTTGAATAAATCTGGACAGTAGTCCAGACAACGATTAGTTTTTGTACCATCCTAGGAGACATGGCATAGCAATTAACATAATGCTTTACCCTGCCAGCAATGGGTTCAATCGCTGCTGCTGTCTGTAAGGAGTTTGTACGTTCTCCTCGTGACCATGTGGGTATCCTCCAACTACTCTGCTTTTCTGCCACATTCCAAAGGTGAACAGGTTAATAGGTTAATTGGCCCAGGGAGCACGGCGACCTTTGCAGGCTACTCCCAGCACATCCTCAGACTGTGTTGGCCATTGACGCAAATGACACATTTCACTAAATGCTTTGATGTACATGTGCCAAATGAAGCTAATCTTTGTGCTGCTTTCCAACTTCCATATTTAATAAGGTTGCATTCACCCAATATGTACTCACGACTGGTTCCATGTTTATGGACAGGTTGCAATCAGATCTGCACAAGGAGAGCTGAATTAAAGAAAGTTGGATGTGTAGCATCTAGTCAGCAACCCACTGAGACTCTAATTCTGTCCAGTCCAAATCAGACATTTAACCCTGGTTCTGGCCATAAGCAGTAAAGCATTGAACGGATGGCCTGTTACAATAAATATGTTCCCTCTCGGCTTATAACTATATTGACTGAGTTGCAAAAATAGCGATCAGCCTTCTTTGTCACATGTACATTGAAACATTGAAACGTACAGTGAAATGCATTGCTGCATCAATAACCAACACGGTTCAACAATGTGCTGGAGGCAGCCTGTAAGTGTCACCACACTTCTGGCACAAACATAGCATGCCCACATCTTACTAACCCTAATTCATATGCCTTTGGAATATGGGGAGGGAAGTGTAGCACCCAGAGGAATCCCACACAGTCACAGGGAGAATGGGCAAACTCCTTATAGATAGCATTGAGAATCCCACACAGTCACAGGGAGCAAACATGAGGAAATCTGCAGATGCTGGAATTTCAAGCAACACACATAAAAATTGCTTGTGACACAGCAGGCCAGGCAGTATCTCTAGGATGAAGTACAGTCGACGTCACAGGGAGAATGTGCAAACTCTTATAGACGGCATCGAGAATCAAATCCTGATTCTGTAAAATGATTGTTCTAACCACCACACTACCCCAAGTTGCTTTCCACTTTTAACTATAATGACAACCCACATTAAGGTCTTTCCTCTATTGGCAAAAGTGACTCCAATTTTAAATCAGGAGGACAACAAGAACTTAAAAGTCATTATGAAAGGACTAGCATGGGCAGAGGGGAAAAGGAATAGGAAATTATCTTTAAATAAATGCAGCAGACCATGCTTCACTCTAATTCCTCACTCACCAATCCGTATTAAAGGTTATAGTGAATTTATTATTCTTGGAAAATTGATGTTTCTTTCAACAATCTAATCCACTTTCTATCATCTCCACTCATAGCTCACTTAATCAAACACTTGGTAGCCACGTTATTAGGTGCACTTGTACACCTGCACATTAATGCAAATATCTAATCAGCCAATCATGTGGCAGCAACACAATGCATAAAAGCATGCAGACATGGTCAAGACATTCTGGTGTTGTTCAGAGCAAACCTCAGAATGGAGAAAAAATGTCATCAAAGTGACTTTGACTGTGGAATGATTGTTGATACCAGGCAGAGTGGTTTGGTGTCTCAGAAACTGCTTATCTCCTGGGATTTCCACATATAACAGTCTCTGGAGTTTATAGAGAACGAATCCAGAGAGTGGTGGTTCTGAGAGGTCAGAGGAGAATGGCCAGACTGGTTCAAGCTGACAGGAAGGTGACAGTAACTCAAATAACCACGCATTACAACGGTGGTGTGTAGAAGAGCATCTCTGAATGCACAACACATCAAACCTTGAAGTGGATGGGCTACAGCAGCAGAAGACCTCATATATCAGTATCTACATATTTAGGTTAAGGAGGTACACCTAATTAAGAGCCCACTGTCTGCATAAGCTAGGGACTGATAGATTAGTTTTGCTAATACGCACACTTAGGTCTGTACTTAGCCACATTATGACAGTCCATTGGCAGGCTTTGATAATTGACTTTGGTCAGATGCCTTAGCTCTGTAAGCCTTTGCAACATTATTTTGCTTTTAGTTTGGAAAAAGCAATAGAAATGACCCATGGGGTTAGCAAAATCTCCTTCAATGCTTTTCAAAAAGAAAATAGAATCTTAAAGCTGATTCTATTTCTATAATAACATGATTGCTTACCTGCCCACAACTTCAATATTAGAAATTGCGTAGAAGTACTTGTTTAAGTATTTCCTCTGTACAAATGTCCCTCCAGTGGCAGGTTTAATCAGCCTAATGCGAAGGTCTGTTAACGTGAAAAAGTCTCGTAGACCCTTGTTAATGTCCATTCTCTTGTACAGAGCGTCCATATTCTGGAGGGAGGAGCCCGCAAAAATGGCAAAGCGTTCTCTGACCTCAAAGTGCAAGTTCTTCTCATTCTCAAAGCCCAACCACTTGGAGTAGTCTTCAGTGCAGATGATCTGGAGAGCTGTCACAGGTGAAAGATCGCGGACATTTTTGGCCTCCATTCTGAAAGCCTCCATGCAGTCCTCTGCATAGTACTGATAAGGCTGCCATGTCCTTCCATGATTTAGGGACTTCTCCAGAATCATAGTGGTGGGCCGGCCTGCCTCAAAGGTAATGACAATATTCTCGGTGAGTTGGATGCTCTTGTTCCAAGACAGGGTGATGTTGGCGAGGAGAGGTTCAGGGTACTTTTTCCAGGTGACACTTTGCCAGTAAGTTACAGGTCCATTATCCTCCTGATCAAACATTAGTCTGGGGGGATGAGCCAGGTCTGGGTTCGAAGCATCACATTCACTAAAGCACATGTAGGGATTGCCCTGAAACAAGAACATTAAAATGTTGCATTAGATCTGGTTAATTTATTGAGCAGTTAATTTATTTAGCAATTGATTCAATAAGACAATAGTACAAAGTTTAAAGTTCAAAGTAAATATATTATCAAAGTACGTACTGTATATGTCACCGTATGCTGCCTTGAGATTAATTTTCTTGCAGCCATTCACAATATAACAAAGAAATACAATAGAGTCAATGAAAAACTACACACAAAGATTGAAAAGCACCCAATTTACTAAAGAAGACAAACTCTGCAAATTAAAAAACTAAGTAAATCAAGATGGCGCTAAACGGAGACTCCTTTGTTTGCATCTTCGAAAACAGCTTTGTTTCTATCTTTGATATCGCTTTTTTTTTTTTCCTTTTCAAGGTTTTTTTAAAGACCCTGACCTGGAGTTACACTCTGACTTCGGTTCTTTGTGGGAATGGGACCCGCTCTCACGACTGGCCGCTTTTTGATATCCCAAGCACGTGGCCTGGAAGACCAGTGTGCCTTTGGGATTCTGGGATTTTGTGGCTCTGGGGACGGGCTGATTCTAGGCTGGTGCCCCCGACCGAAGTGTCGCGGGAGAACACGGAACATCGGGAGCAGTGGGCTAGCTGCCGGGGGTTGTGTGTCCAGGGAGTCTGGAGCCTTTCTGGGGCCGACTCTCTGGGCGCAGAGCTCGGAAAAAGTGACGCAACAGACTTTTAACATCATAAATCATTGAGTTGTTTGTTATGTCTCCCCTCTTGCTGTGAAATGGGGACACCTCTTTTTTTCCCTTATTAGAGAGACGGAGAGCCTGTGGTAGGTCAAATTACCAGGTGAATGAGTAGTTTTGGGGGTACCACAAGTCTGTGTCTTTATTGATGCTATGCTGCATGCTTGAGTGCTTGGTGGTGGGTGACGATGCCTTTTTGCTGCTGAGGGTGGGGGGGGGTCGTTGCCTTGATGCTACTTATGAGTGAGAAGGGGGAGCTGAGGGGGGGTGCTTAGGGGTTCTAAAGTTTTAACTGTCATTCATTCTTTGGGGTACTGCTTGTTTTTCATGGATATATATTGTATACATTTCTCTGATGTTAAATATACCTATTGAGATGCTTTGACAGATAGATAAATAAATACTGATAACAAGAGTTCTGGGAAGTAAGTCCATAGGTTGTGGAATCAGTTCAGAGTTGAGGTGAGTTGAAAAGCACGCTTACAAAGCCACCATCGATACCATTGTAAATAGGAAAGAAATTTGCTAACGCAAGGAACAGACAATTCTCCTTTCTTAGTCCCCAAAACTTTGGCAACAGGAAATCAGATTATCACTATGACAACATGACTTTCTCTAGGCAACAGTATTCATTTTAGGCCAAAATTCTTATGGTGACACAATTGTCCTTGGTCTGAAGCAGAGTAAACAACAATGGATGGTACTTCACGCCTTTCCCATATCCAATCACCCTGCAAGTGTTACAGCGCATCGGGCACTAACAAAACATGCCCACAAGTCACTAACCCTAATTGTTGGTCTTCGGAATCTGGAAACTGGAGCACTCAGAGGAAAACCACACAGTCGTGGGGAGAACATAAAACACCAGTGGGAATCAAACCCTGATTTTACAGTTGACGCTGTAAGATTCATGGAACAAACTATGCTGATTTAGATGCCCGTATAACCACGTATGTCATTATCACTAAATCAAAATCATTTAGTCCCTACCCAATAGTGCCTTGGGAGTCTATTCACCACCAAGTGATGGATCTCATGAAAAGAAGGAATGGCTAAAACATCCATCTTATCCCTGAATAAATACATTTAAAATATCTGCTGTTGCTATTTACTTGCTACAAAGAACTTGCATTTATTCAGCCGTTCTCCTGTCATTAGAATGCATCAAAGTCTCTTATTCCTTCAGAACGAATATGTACATCATAAGAAATGTATGCATATATACATATGATTTTATTTATTTAGAGACACAGCACAGTAACAAGCCCTTCCAGCTCAACAAGCCCGCACCACCTAATTACACGCAATGTGACCAATTAGCCTTCTAACCCGTACACCTTTGGAACGCGGCAGGAAACCAGAGCATCCCACATGATCATGGACAAAACACATAAACTCCTAACAGATGGTGGCGGAATTGAACCTGGGTCACTGCTACTAACCGCTATGCTGCCATGCCACCCTGGAATATATCTCATCTGCTATTTATATATATTATATACAGTATACACAAACAGCAGGTGAGATATATCACCATTCATGTAAGGCTGTGGAATGTCTATATAAGCTACTACATTGTCTTTAATTAATATTTCATCTAAAATATATCACTTTTTGATACAACAGCGTCCTCTCCATGCTCCGCTGAAGTATCAGCCTGAATTATGTATTCAAATTCTAAACCAGAGGTGAAATACAATCAACTACTGCAGGTGATGCTGACAGATTGATGCAGTCGTGTTGGTGATATTGAGCACAGAGGTTATACTGTGTGCACCTACCATTTTTGTCTCTGCATCAATTTTTTTTGGCTGAGGGGAACATCTGCATATTTGGATGTAATGAGAAGATACCACGTGTTACTTAAGGAGTGGAATGACAGAGAACCAACTGTATTCATTCAAAGCTAAAAGCGATTCTAAACTAGAGTTTGAATCAAAACATAGAAATGAATGAGCTGTTGAATAGTCCATAAGACAAAGGAGCAGAAGTAGGCCATTCGGCCCATCGAGTCTGCTCTGCCATTTTATCATGAGCTGATCCATTCTCCCATTTAGTCCCACTCCCCTGCCTTCTCACCATAACCTTTGATGCCCTGGCTACTCAGATACCTATCAATCTCTGCCTTAAATAATAAAATCCAAATTAAATCAATACTTAAAAATTGGCATTTGTTTTTAAAAAACTCCTTTTTACTGATAACCAAACACAGTAAGAGTAGTATGTTCAAAAACAGAGTCTCTTTGACATTGTTAGTGAGAGTAATTGTTTGGTATGAATACAAAACATAAAATTCCCATTTTAACCACTGTCATTATTACAGCTTGGCAGTGAGCCATCTTGCCACTTTCCACCCAAATAGCACAAGCTAAGAAACCCAATAGTACATAAAGCTACTCTAGCTACTAAGTTTGAATGCAAAAAAAATTTTTCTTCCTGAACATGATTTTGTGATAACCAGGCCCTGGTGTGAATGGACTGGGTCTGGAGGGACGTTAGTCACTTTGAGTGGTGTGAGTGGAGAAATGGTTGGAGACAGAATCCCATCAACAACTACTTAATTCATGCACTTAGATTCACCACAGAGCTTTTACATCGCATCGCAGACTAATAGAACACATAAACATATCTAGCTACAGCTACTGTGGTAGCGCAAAACAAGAACCCATCAGATAGGAGCTACAGGTCCCACAACACCAGGTTCAGGAACAGTTATTACCCCTAAACCATCAGGCTCCTGAATCAATGTGGACAAATTCACTCACCTCTACACTGAACTGATCACCGAACACAACCTATGGACACACTTTCAAGGACCCTAAAGCTCATGTCCTCAGTATTATTTATTTATTATTATTATTGTACTGTATTTGCACATTTTCTCTTCTTTTACACATTGGTTTCTTGTTGGTCTTTGTTCAAAGGTTCAAAGTAAAGTTATAATCAAAGTACATATCTGTCACACAACCCTAAGATTCATCTCCTTGCGGGCATACTCAGCAAATCTATAGAATAGTAACTATAACAGGATCAATGAAAGATCAACCAGGGTGCAGAAGATAACAAACTGTGGAAATGCAAATATAAATGAATAGCAATAAATAACGAGGACATGAGATAAAGAGTCCTTAAAATGAGATCTTTGGTTGTGGGAACATTTCAATGAACGGGCAAGTGAGTCAAGTGTGAGTAGTTTTTCATTGATCCTATTGTATTTCTTTGTTCTACTGTGAATGTCTGCAAGAAAATGAATTTCAAGGTTCTACATGGTGACATCTACATACTTTGTTAATAAATTTACTTTTAACTTTTGAAACTGTGCTCATAACATTAAACTGTTTTGCAAGAGCTGTGGTTGATAAAGAGTCATAAAAGGCAGCGTGCTGTGTCCTTGAGCAAGGCACTTAACCACACATTGCTCTATGTCTGTGTGAGGAGTGGCACGCCACACAGTCCTTTGTTCCGTGCCTTGTAAGGCATGAAAATGCCCCACACTGGCCTCTTAGGCTTGAGTCGACGATCCCTCCTCCCATAAAAGAAACTTGCATTTACATTTATGAATGCACTCATAGTGACATCTGTACTTTTAGTGACATAAATCCTTTAAGCCTCAATATACACACAGTACCTCCGGTACCTAATAAAGTGGCAACTGAGTGTATGCTCGTGGTCTTTTGCTGCTGTAGCCCAGCTGCTTCAAGGTTTGATGCATTGTGTACTCAGAGATGCTGCTCTGCACACAGCTGTTGTAATGTGTGTGTTTATTGGCTTCCTGTCAGCTTGAACCAGTCTGGCCATTCTCCTCTGACCTCTCTCATTAACAAGGCATTTTCACCCACAGAACTGCTGCTCACTGGGTGTTCTTTTTTTTTTATTTTTCACACCATTCTCTATAATTCTGTCGTGTGTGAAAATCCCAGTTGATCCGCAGTTTCTGAGACACTCAAACCACCCCGTCTTGCATCATTCCATCATCAAAGTCACTTCAATTACATTTCTTCCCCATTCTAATCTTTGTTCTGCACAACAACGGAGCCTCTTGACCACGGCTGTGCGCTTTTATGCATTGAGTTGCTGCCACATGATTGGCTGATTAGATATTTGCATCATTGAGCAGGTGGACAAGTGTACCTAATAAAGTGGCCACTGAGTGTTTGTTACATCCATGATGGATAGAGAATTATTTTTGAAGTCTTAAAGCATATTTTGTTTCAAATTGGATTGTTGTGGGTTGCTGTTTTCCTTTATCCCCTCCCCATGCAGATCTGTCATTATTTACTTGTGTGCTGTTTTCACAGATTAATTGAGTGGCACTGTGGTATATTAAAAGGTTATGGTTGTCAAAAATCTCTGCATAATAATGAGAGTTACGTTTGTCAGGAATATTAGAATGGTAGAAGATGCTGTTTGCAGGGGTTATGTTTAAAATAGAGAACAAAGCTGATGTTTTTCTGAAGTCGTCAAACTAATGATGGTTTCAAACTGCTTTTTTCTCCTACACCCTCTACTTTATTCCCATTACCTTTTTAGAATTCATGATTTACAAGTCAGTTTCTCTCAACATAAGCACTTTCTATTGGGAAATTTAGATCTTAACTTATCGATGTGCTGATGCAAAAATGGATATTTTAACTGGATGCTAACTAAAATGAACCTGTATTTTTTAATGAACTTCAAAGAAGATGGAAATTCTTTGGGGAAACTGGCACTGCAGCCATTAGCATAACTTACTCTTTCAGATCTGACAACTTTGAAGTTTTGAAATGGTATATCGGATGCATTTTAACACCATTTTATTCTCATTAAAAATTTCCCAAATCTATAAGCATTTGGGAGGATGCAAGGTGCTGAAGCAAGCAGACTAATTTGAAGAACACATGAAAAAGAGACTTGTACGCAGGGATACAGTTTTATAAAACTTTACATTTAACTTTCTATGTTATGAAATGTCAATAGCTTGCAGATTCTTTTCATTCATGCTGATGGGAGATTTTCAATGATAGATTAATAAGCACGGTCTCACGATCAAATGAGTGCATAATAGTTTTTAGAAGGAGTGGGAACAATCACAGTGTGAATGGTGGTAACGGAGCTGTGAACCAAACAGGCCCAAATTAATTTCCTCTGAATATATGGCGACACTTGCAGGCCGCCCCCTGCACAGACTGAGGTTGTGTTGGTTGTTAACACAAACAATGCATGTTCCAATGTGCACGTGATCAATAATTGAACTTGAACCTGAATCTGAGAGAAAATTAGTTCCAAGGTGAATGGACAGGGGATGAAGATAAAACGAAACTGTAGAAGAAAATGAGAAGTGATAGAGAAGGTGGATAATATGTTTGCCTTGATTAGTCAGGAGTTGGAAGCTCATTTTGCAGCTGTATAAAACTTTGTTTAGGCCACACTTGTGTTCAGTTCTGTTTTCCCCATGGGTGAGGAGGCTTTGTGGTGAAGGTAGTGGAGGTTCACCTGGATGCTGCCTGGATTAGAGAGTATTAGCTATAAGGAGAGGTTGGGCAGACTTGGGCGATTTCCTCTGGAGTGTTGGAGGCTGAGGTAAGACCTGATAGAAGTTTATAAAATTATGGGAGATGTAAAGAGGGCAGGTAGACAGAATCTCTTTCCCAGAGTAGACATGCCAAACACTAGAAGGCATAGCTCTGAGGTGAGAGGGGTAAGTTTAAAGGGAAAGGGAAGGACGAGTCTTTTTTATATACAGAGTTGTAGATGCCTGGAACATGCGGCCAGCGGTGGTAGTGGAAGCAGACAGAGTACTGGTGTTCATTTATTTATTTATTGAGACACAGCACGTAATAGGCCCTTCCAGCTCTTTGAGCCGCATCACTCACAATCCCCTGATTTAACCCTAGCCTAATCATGGAACAATTTACAATGACCAATTAACCTACCAACTGGCACGTCTTTAGACTGTAGGAAGAAACCGGAGCACCTAGGGGAAACTCCAGCAGTCACAGGGAGAACGTACCAACTGCTTACAGACAACGGTGGGAATTGATCCCAGGTTGCCTGTACTGTAAAGGGTTGTGCTAACCACTAGGCTACCACGTTTAGGAGGCAATGAGACAGACAGGTGAACATGAAGGAATGGAGAGAGATAGATCCTGTACAGGCAAATCTGATTAGCTTTATTTGGCATCATGATCAGTACAGACATTGTGGGCAGAAGGGCCTGGTCCTGTGACTGTACTGTTCTGTGAGGCAGCAAGTGAAGAGACCAGTTAAATAGACACATGGGCAGATCACAGCTGGGTATGGAAAGCCAAAGATTTGTAATGGAGGTATTAAAAAAAACAGGTGAGAAAGCTAGGTCGATCCATAGCCTCCTGTTTTGCCAAGACGAGGCTACTCTCAGGGTGGAGGAGCAACACCTTGTATTCCGTTTGGGTAGCTTCCAACCTGATGGCATGAACATCGATTTCTCCTTCTGTTAAACAAATCCCCCCTCCTTCCTCTATTTCCCACTCAGACAACTTACTTCTTCTCATCTGCCTATTACTCTCCCCTGGTGCCTCTCCTTCCTTTTCTCCTATTGCCCCATCTTCTCTCCTATCAGGTTCTTTCTTCTCCAGTCTTTGACCTTTCCCACCCATCAGGCTTCACCTGTCACCTTCCAACTGGCCTCATTCCCCACCCCACATCTTTTTATTCTGGCACCTCCCCCTTCCTTTTCAGTCCTGAAGAAAAGGGCCTCGCCCAGAAACGTGAACCATTTATTCTTTTCCATAGATGCTGCCTGACCTGCTGAGTTCCTCCAGCATTTTATATGTGTTCCTTAAATTAGAAAGAGAATAGTTTCCCTACAGAAACAAACCCCAGTGGAAACAAACATTAGAGTAATGAGCAGAAGACAAAATGTAAACATAGTTATACAATATTAACTTTCTAGAAAAGATAACGATTTGCAAATAGCTTGTTCTGACACTTGAAAGGTCCTCCAGTTGAAACCATTCTGGGGAATTATTGTGAATTGATTACAAGAGAGAATGCTTAGAACTTCAACCCATGGATTTTGCTCATCTGCTCCTTATGTCCTCTTTTAACGATCTGGATTTGCATTGGAGATGGAATTAAATATTTATAATGAAAATTAGTTCGATTACTATTAACAAATTATGAGACCTTCTCAGTAAGTAATGAATTAGCCAGTAATGGAGCAATTGGGCTTTCATCCGTTCTAAAACTGCTGTGTGGGGCAATATTAAAAATCATTCTGTCTGTCCTTATCCAGGAGTAAATATTGATGAAAGTGAATTAATGAAACGATTGATGTTGGAGGCTGCAAACTGTGTTAAAGGCATGAAAGTGTAACGCAAGCAGATTAACTTCGATGCATAGTGAGTAAGCATCGGGGTGCAACTTAGAAAAGGCACAAGTTTTCGTCTCCCAGGTAAACGTTTTGCGACAGTTTCTATCGGAGTGGCTCGAACACCCACTTTAATACAGGTCCTTTTGCCCGACGTTATTAAAGCAATTTCTTCTCTTAGGTTTTAATTAATTGGACAGCACGCACCTCCGTGCTTAATTACTGTATTGAAATCAACTATTTAAAGAAGTATGTTTTCTACTTTACGCTACCCCGAATATGTACATGTTCAAAGATAAGTGTTTTATATATGTTATTTTATATAAGATAAAAGTACCAATAAGTTTGTAAATTGGGAAATAGTAAACTGGTCGTACGTGATTTCCCCAGAGCCCTCTGACTGTTTATCTCAGTTCGTCCTCGCTTTGTGCCTCCTTCAAGTAAACTCCGAACTTTGATTAAATATTAATTTTCCCAGAAAGACATCTTTCCAAGGAGAAAGTTACTAATTCAGGCGCTGCTCAACGACTCTCAAGTTTCATTGATTTTTCTCTTTGGAAAGGTCATTTGAAAGCAAGGACGCACACATCAGGGAACTGTAAAAGTGTCCCTCTTTGAAGATAATGTGATTCCGCAACGTGAAATGCCTTTTTTCCCCCTTATATTAGAAGGAAAGGGACTCGCGTTTACAAAGGTGATCAGCAAAACGTCAATTTATATCTGGGACATTGATATGGGGGGGGGAGGAGGAGGGGGAGGATGTTCATAATGTGCGAACTTGAATGTCAGAGACCATTTGTCGCTCTCATCTAGAGCCACAGATACTTCCGAGAAACTGTCAGTGTCACTGTGGAGGAATCGGGGAGGAACGGGGTCTGGAACCCCCCCTCGCCCCAAACTACGCCAGTGCCCGCTTTCTATCAGGGGTTAGATAAAGGCGTTTTAATTCATCGGGATTAAAACCGGGCCAAGAGTTTCCACTGAACTGTAGTGAATTTTTCTTGTGAATAACATGGCTGTCACGGTTTAACTTCGTAAATGGGTAGTAATGCAATCTGTTGCCGAAAGACGTGCCTAACCAGTGAAGTATCTCCTTCTTTGGAGGTACGGGAGGCTGCAGATACTGGAATCCGCGGCGATGCACAGGCGCTGGAGGGACTCAGCGGGCCCGCCGCCACCTGCAAAGTGCACGATTTCATTGAATGTGTATATGCAAGGAATAGTTTGTTAATGTCACTTTGTGCTTAATTAATTTCTGCCACTTTAAAAATAAAAAAAACATTATTATTATTCTTGATTATTTAAGTGTAAAGCCAAAAATAGCTGACTCAGCCGGGGAAAATGTGCCGTGAAGGAATAAATATGGGGGCCGGCCGGAGCTGAAAAGCTGGGAAGACTGCGCATTAACTCCTGCCCTATGTATCCTTAGACCTAAGAAGATCTCCAAGCAGTAGGACTAGTTTTGTAGACATTATAGCCAGGAACGGAACAACACAGGCAACCTAGCACGTGTAGCCATCAAAGTGCATTCCACTTTCCGCTTCTACGTTTACTCTATGTGGTGGGGGAAAAGCTCCACTGTCTCAGCACCCTTTGAGTTAGAATGTTCCCTCAAAATGGATCTTTAGATGTGCAACCCCTAGAATGAGCACATGCAAGTTTGGCCAGGTGGATTCAGAATTGGCTAGCCTGCAGAAGGCAGAGGGTGGTGGTGGAGGGAGTACATTCAGATTGGAGGATTGTGGCTAGTGGTGTCCAACAAGGATCTGTTCTGGGACCTCTACTTTTCGTGATTTTTATTAACGACCTGGATATGGGGGTAGAAGGGTGGGTTGGCAAGTTTGCAGGCGACACAAAGGTTGATGGTGTTGTAGATAGTGCAGAGGATTGTCAAAGATTGCAGAGAGACATTGATAGGATGCAGAAGTGGGCTGAGACGTGGCAGATGGAGTTCAACCCAGAGAAGTGTGAGGTGGTACACTTTGGAAGGACAAACTCCAAGGCAGAGTACAAAGTAAATGGTAGGATACTTGGTAGTGTGGAGGAGCAGAGGGATCTTGGGGTACATGTCCACAGATCCCTGAAAGTTGCCTCACAGGTGGATAGGATAGTTAAGAAAGCTTATGGGGTGTTAGCTTTCATAATTCGAGGGATAGAGTTTAAGAGTTGCGATGTAACGATGCAGCTCTATAAAACTCTGGTTAGGCCACACTTGGAGTACTGTGTCCAGTTCTGGTCACCTCACTATAGGAAAGATGTGGAAGCATTGGAAAGGGTACAGAGGAGATTTACCAGGATGCTGCCTGGTTTAGAAAGTATGCATTATGATCAGAGATTAAGGGAGCTAGGGCTTTACTCTTTGGAGAGAAGGAGGATGAGAGGAGACATGATAGAGGTGTACAAGATAATAAGAGGAATAGATAGAGTGGATAGCCAGCGCCTCTTCCCCAGGGCACCACTGCTCAATACAAGAGGACATGGCTTTAAGGTAAGGGGTGGGAAGTTCAAGGGGGATATTAGAGGAAGGTTTTTTACTCAGAGAGTGGTTGGTGCGTGGAATGCATTGCCTGAGTCAGTGGTGGAGGCAGATACACTAGTGAAGTTTAAGAGACTACTAGACAGGTATATGGAGGAATTTAAGGTGGGGGCTTATATGGGAGGCAGGGTTTGAGGGTCGGCACAATATTGTGGGCCGAAGGGCCTGTAATGTGCTGTACTATTCTATGTTCTATGTTCTATGGAACAAGCACAGCAGTGCGTTTTCTAGCCTCCGATATCATGGCCGCTCAGTTCTGTTCACGTGGTCTTCACTGCTGTGAGTCTCGGCAGTTTTTAACCACACGCTTCTTCTCGGTGGGCTTCTGCTCCTCGGCGTCGGTTTGCATTGTGCTCATAGGGCACTCTTTGTTACCAGTGTTTCTCCCGATCAGCCGCACCCACTGTTTCTTTCTCCCTCTCTCTGTGCAGATCTAGCGCAGACTCTCTGCCCAGCTATTTTCTGGCCATTTCCCCCAGCCTCTTCACATTCCCCACCCCTTTCAAACTGCATCTGGGGGAGCACAATATAAGCCATTTGAAAGAAATGCACTCCGGCTTCGCTCTGAATGTGATCCAGAGTCCGGGTTGAGCGGCGACGTTTAGCACCGAACGAAGTTTGGCTTCCCGTTTCGGGCATGGGCACTGAGAGCCCCACTCCTAAACCTTGAAATATGAGAGATGGGAATCCTTGGTATTGAATTCGAAGGGAAAGACTGAAAGATCAGCACAGCCTGAGGTTCTGGTGTTATAGATGGAAGGGGTGGTGGGGAGATCAGGCAACTTAGAAGGGCGAAAGGGGACGGAGTGACGGGATAGTACGGAACAATCACATAAGAGAAACGGAGGTCCTCGGAAGCAGAAGGATTGGAGTAAAGGGGTGGTGTGGGGAGGGGATATTTGTTGATTATAAAGAGTGACAGTATCCACAAAGCAGTTATAAATCTCCGGTTAGGCCGCATCGATTGCACTCAGATCTGGTCGCCCCATTGTAGGAAGATGTGGAGGCTTTGGAGAAGGTGCGGAAAAGATTTACCAGAATCCTGTCTGGGTTAAAGGGCAAATGCTATAAAGAGAAACTGGGCAAATTTCGGTTATATTCTCCGCAGCGGTGGACGTTGTGGGTATGTGTGTGTGTGTGTGTGTGTGTGTGTGTGTGTGGTGGGGGGGGGAAGAGATAAGATTATGAGGGGCACAGATAGACTACAGACCCGTTTTCCCCAAGGTCGGATAATTAGATTGCATGCACTTAAGGTAAGAGGGGGATAAATTCAAAGGGAGTGAGCGGGACACGTTTTTTACATAGAGAGAAGTGTGTCTCTACCAGGACTGGTGTGGAGACAATATGATAGAGACATTCAAGAGGATCTTTAAATGAGCCCATGGATGCGCAGAGGATGGCGGGATATGGACACTGTGTGAGCAGAAGGGATTAGATTAGTTAGACAGTAAATTACTAGTTTAATCAATTTAGTAAAATATTGTGGACTAAAGTGCATTTTCCATGTTCTATTGTTGGACAGCAGGTTCTTCACCAAGCTGAACGTTTTATGCAGTTTATGTGTCCAATCCTTTTCAAACGGAAGGATGAAACTAGAGAAAAAATGCCTCGGCTCGCGAATTTTGGAATAAACGGGGAATACATAGGCAGCTGTATGCACCGTGTAGCTGGGTATTTACTCTACGACAGAGTCTTTGCTTGCAAAGAATGCAAGTTAAACCAGCCCAAACAACTAATTGCCGTCGACGAGACTCTGTGCTGAACAGAGTGTCAGAGACAGGCCTGGCGCCTGCACTGTTCCTATTTCTGGAGAACAGCCGGGGTTAGAACATGGAATCTATACCGCACCTGAGCTAAACTCTTCTCACTCCCCACTGAACTGAATTCTCTCCTACCAGCCGGCTTTAATTATAGATGCGGAAGAGATCTATAATGCACTTGCTGATTGATGCTTTTAATCTTCAAACAAATGTCCAAAAGTAAAGGAATTATTTCTTCGGTATGGGACGTGGATAAGAAATAATCCGGGCACTTTCAGAATCAGAATTAATTATTATCAATGATATATGTCATGAAGTTTGCGGCAGCAATACATAAATGTACTCTAAATTACACTAAGCAATACATGAAAGTAAAACAAAATAGTAATGTGTCCACGGATCATTAAATCTGACGGTGGAGGGGCAGAAGCTATTCCTAAAAGTTGAGCATGTATCCTCAGGCTCCTGTCCTCCTCTCTGATGGTTTAATGAGAAGAGGCTATATCCTGGATAGTGAAGATCCTTAATGCTGGATGCGTCTTCTTCAGGCATCGCCGTTCTTCTTCCCCACATGCGCCCTTTACCTGAACCCCCTTATCCCCCCCCGTTCCCTAATTGTAAATTAAGCGGCAAAGAATTAACGTCACTCACACCATCAAGTGATGCAATGCCACTCGAATGGAGAAATGGACCAGCAACTAATATCTATGCTAATTAGTCCAGCGTTCTCTCTTCCTAGTCGTCTACATTAGAGACGGGGTTTCAGAAGCGCATCGGCCTCTAGCCATAGTGGGAGTTGTACCTAGTGGCAAACTTTCCTTTCTGTACTGGGAGAGCGCTGCATTGCCGCGGGTGTTGTCATTCAGTTCGAACGCTAAACTGAGGCTGGTCTGTTCCATCAGGTGGACGCAAAACAAAAAAAAAGTGGTGCATTTTCAAAGATCAGCGACCCGGTGCAAAAGAACGCACTCCGGTTCCTTGGCTAAAATTCGGCATCAAGTACATCAAAAAATTTAAAAAGGAATTCGATCATTACCACGTTAGCTCGTGGTGGCTTGCAGTGCCCAAATTCGGCTACGTATTTTGTTTACATGTTCAAGAGTCTACACTTGAAGATTTTCGTCATGGACTATGTTTTGGGCGTTCTGGAAAGGCTGAGAAAGGTGGCTACAGAAATGAGAATCCTCTCTCTTCTGAGGGTTTTGTTGAAAGTTAGAATGGCAATTTTACAAAATATTTTAAATAGTTTGAATTCGAAACAAACTGACTATACTATGAGCGAAGCCAAATGAGCATCAGAGCATTCCGATCAGTTTCTCTCCGTTGGACAGCGGAGGCTCGGATTGTCCAGAGTAACACACACAAAATGCTGGAGGAACTTAGAAGGTCAGGCAGCATCTATGAAAAGGAATAAACAGTCGACGTTTCGGGCCGAAGGGTCTAGGCCCTTTCCAAAGATGTTGCCTGACCTGTTGAGTTCCTTTTGCCATTTGTTCGTGTTACTCTGGATTTCCAGCATCTGCAGCATCTCTTCTCGAGTTTCGGATGGTCCAGAGTTGAGCGATCTTGCCCGTTACCTAGTAAAAATAAGGAGCTGGACGCAAATGCTTGGCAGTAATAACATGGCGGATAAGATATAGAGTTCTGGGGATGGTGAGTCCAAGTAATCTTTGCCGGGTCAGTGTTACAGTTAGCGGCAAGAACAAATTTCTGCTAAAGAATCCTACTCAACCATGGCGGATTTCATTTGAACTAAACCAAATGGCCGGCATTTTCTAGTTTCCAGCACTTTGGTTTTGATGGCTTCTTGCACACTCTCACATTACTGTACATGGTAAGTATTGGCATTCAGATAACCTTCCAGCTGTTATTCGGGATCATGGCGTGGGTTTCCGGCGTATGGATGAATGAGTGGGCATTTGCAGAAGTAATGTTTTCCCCAACACGGCAGAAAAGTTTCAGCATGTTGTGTTCCAGTGGGAATATCGATGCAGATGCGATTCAGCCTTGCTCCGTTTCATGTTGTACAATTGTATCTGATGGCTGCGAGTTCCTGGACTCAACCGCTCCGGTAGCGGAGGTTCCGGTAACCTTGGGCGATGTCTTCAGCTGACAGAGCAAAAAATGAAGCTCTAAGTCTAAAGCTGCGTGAACGTTAAAGATCCCGTGACATTTCTACATTGTCTCCTCTCACTCATCACCAAGAAAGACTATTATGAGGAGGAAATTTAGAGCCAGAGGCTGGTGGTGTATCTGTGGAATTTATTGCTACAGACTTGCTGTCAAGGCCAGGTCATTGAGTATATTTAAAATGGAGATTGATAGGTTCTTGATTAGCAAGGGCGTTGGAGAGAAGGCAGGAAAATGGGGTTAAGAGGGAAAACAAATCAGCCACGATGGAATGGCGGACCAGACTCGATGGACCGAATAGCCTAACTCTGAAATTATGTCTTAGTCATATGGACTTTGTTCTTGCTGCTATCTAGGCCCTGACCTCCACCGTCTTCCCTTCCATTGTAATACTCCCGGCACTCACTAAATCGCACTTTAGAAGATTTCTTAGCGTCATGATTTGGAGAACATACGAAAGCAAATCTTGCCTTTAAAGACGAGATTAATGATGTTCGGGTGATTTACAGGAGCCACACGGTTTTTAATCATTAGTCCGTGACTAAAGATCTTAAATTTATATAGAGACTGTCGCAACCACTGGTCATTTCATAGCACTTTACAAGGCACGGAGTACTTGAGGATATTGTGGGACGCGGGGTATTCTCAAAGTATAGAATCATAAAGCTGTGTAGCACAGAAGCGGGCACTTTCGGCCCATCTCCTCCGTACCTATGCTAATCCCGTTTGCATGCACACACACACACCAAACGATCAACACCAGAGAGTCCGTGTCTCTCTGTGCCTTTTCTTGCTATATACCTGTCCTGAAGTCTTAAACGTTGCAATTGTAGCTGCAATGTGTCCATTAGCACCTACAATGTACTGTATAGGATTTGAGATGACAGCAAGGGAAAGAAAGCTTTTCATCTGACAGAACCTTTTAGCTCCTAACTGTCATACAACATCTATATCAATGGGGAATAGGATTTTTCAATGGACATGTCGAACACCGCGCCAGTGAAACCTACCGGCTCCTCTTGGAGTGGGCGTATCAGGGAAAACAAGCGCTCATTAACTACATAAACACATTCACATATCCTGTAACACACATCAAATTTGCTGGTGAACGCAGCAGGCCAGGCAGCATCTCTAGGAAGAGGTACAGTCGACGTTTCGGGCCGAGACCCTTCACCAGCAGCTTTGATGTGTGCTGCTTGAATTTCCAGCATCTGCAGAATTCCTCGTGTTTACACATATCCAGTAAGTTCTCCTTCAGCATCAGCAGGCATTATTTAAACACATTACCCCTTTAAACAGGTATTTAGAATTTTTAAATTACATTTATTCTACAGAAGCAAGTTGGTTGTAGCTGTGAGCCCCTCTAGTACATAAGTCACTGCAGTTTAATGCAACTTTTACCACATTTTATAATGCTGTTCACAATGTAAATACATGCTGGTACTGTATTTATGTACAATTCAGCCCATATCGGTACCTTAACTTCTAATTTATTTTACATAATTCTTTAATGCTGTTTTTGTTGCATGTCACGCCAACACACCTAATATATATAAATGTATATGGCGAATAAAGTTGATCCTTTATCCTTGAGGGCGCCCCACCCCGTGAAGGTATTTGGAGTTACATACTGCGCCTCTCTCTGGTGTTGATCGTTTGGTGTGTGTGTGTGTGTGTGTGTGTGTGTGTGTGTGTGTGTGTGTGTGTACGCGCGCGCGCGCGGCCACGGGGAACTGAGGTTATATTCGCCTTTCCATATGTTTCCTGCGATTAATATCAACGGTGCTGTTGATTGACTATAGTAAGCGGCTCTCTATTAATTAATGATGCATCCTCTTGGGAGGATCCATTAGCCACTTCCACCACATTTCCCCGCTGGCCACACATGCTTTTAGCTACAAGCCCTCCCGTCCTGATCCATCTCTCCCACCCAACAACTCACAGTTCAGCCCGTGGAAAGCTGAGATTTTCACGTGCACTAATTTAAAATTCCAATCTCTTGAGCTTCTAGGTGAAATGGGTATATGGAAAACTATTCACCCGGATTCCTTGATCTTTATGGCAGAATACAGTTTGCTGACGAATTCAGACCGATGGGGATCATACTGGTTTGCGATGGTTCTGGAGTACTACCATCTACAAACTTTAAGCTTAAATTAAAACCGGATTTTCAGATTCAGTATTGGAGGCGTTCGATAGTCAGGAGGAAACTGAAAATATCTTAAACCTCCGTTTCTGTTGACGCTGCGCTGAATTACATGTTGATGGAAGGAAGTGCATTTTTGTCGTAACGAGAACAAGGGAGTGAATGAGAAAGGGGAAAAGCGGGAGATCGTATTAATGTAACACGTAGAAAATGCAAGAAGAACTCAGCAGATATGGCACCATCCACGGAAAGGAATCGACATTTCGGGCCGAGATGCTTCAGTGATAACCATCAATTGTTACACGCATTGTCTTTAAAACTACTCTTAAAAGTAATTCGATCTATGAAATCCTGGCCGAACTGAGACTCTCCTCCATTGTTCGATTCATTTCTAATCGATTTCTCGGGTTTTAAAGAGACACAAATCCTGTAGCACGATCAATTCAAAACAGGTGATTGTGGATTGTTGTCCTAAAAAGAGATCGGCGGATATGATCGAGAGAAGCAAAGCTTTCTATTCTGGGCGGGCAGGAGATATTCGCACCACCTACCTTTAAATATAAGTTCTGAGTTTTGTTTTTTAAACGAAATATTACATTAGTCGATAAAAGTTTAGCTACATTGCGCTGCAAGGTTCCGGCCTGAAACGTCGACCACTCCTTTGCTTCCGCAGATGTTGCCTAACCCCCTGAGTCCTTCCAGCAATTTTCTTTTTGCATCAGATTCCTGCGTCTACGGTCTCTTGTGTCTCCACTGTACGTACCCGGAACCCAATTTGCGCTCCTATCGAATATGCATCCTTCGCCCCTGCCCCGGCGTAGTCTGCAGCACGGAACACGATCCTTACATAAATTGAAGTTTAACAATTTCAAACAACATTCAGGGGTCTTAACAATCTGCTTGGTGGCTAATCCGGATGCAGTATGGATTCTGTGCGAGAGATTGTCTTTTTAATCATGCATCAGACTCTGAACATTCATTCCAAATAACTGCACGCCTATTAGCCGGCTGTTTATTAAGCCTAACCGATGGCATTCGCTCTTAGCTGAATTATTTATGTTGTAAAGTGCATTCATTTTTGTATCTGGGTAGCGCACCGAGTTCCAGATTAGCAGAGGCACAGTTTCCAACCACTTAGTGAAATTACCACTGGGTATCCCCTTTCTGTACAGTCAGCTGATGTTCTATCCAAGTTGTCGGTGCACGTTACCGAACGCAAGCGCTGCCCGCAACGTTATTGGGAGAAATTGCTGAAGTTAAATTTTACTTGCATCGCTTGATGCACAGCGCGGACAGTAATAACTCAACTAGAGACAGGGACGCAACTACTGGGAGTTTCTTTGGTTTGTTTTACGTACATCTCGGCAGCTCCGATGTTTAAACTGAGGAACATTATCAGCAACCGACCTAAATCTTGCGCAAGGTGAGGGGAGAATGGTCGCTAATGGAATGGAATAATCTCCTGGATAGAATTCCGCGGAGAAAGCTGCGGTTTACTTCTCTGTCTCTCTCCTCCCCCCCCCCACCCCCGTGAATTTCCCATTAGTATCGGTGCTTTGCTCACGCGTCCACCTCACCCCTCCCACGCTGCAATCACCCCTTTTGCTCAGCTGCACACCATTCCTAAGCCAGCCAATGTTCAGAGAACAATGGACTGTACAGTACGAGAGCAGGCCCTTCGGCTCAGACATCTGTGCCGAACACGGTGCCAAGTTAAACTAAACCTCTTCCGCCTGCACTTGATCCATGCCTGCCTCCACCCATCCCCCGTATAGTAATGTGCTTATCTAAACATCTCTTTAACGCCGCTATCGTATCCGCTTGCACCGCCACCATCCCTGGCAGCCCACGCCAGCCATCAACCACTGTGTGAAAACACTTACCCAGCATATCTCCTTTAAACTTTCTCCCCGTCACTTTAAATGCATGTCCTCTAGTATTTGAGTTTACGACAACTCGGGAAATGGAGCAGTCACAGCAATAGATAGCGACGTGACTCAAAGTTTATTCGGAGTCAGAACAATAAATATTTTTATCTTTGGATTTAGAAAACATTAGACATTGTCTCCTGACCCCGTCACTCCCGCAGCCTCCACCCGCCCGGTCTCCTTCCCTCCCCGCTGCTTACCAGGGCACAGAAGCGTTCGGGAGGGTCTCCACAGGTCACCCCTGCCGGCTCCACCTTCACCTTCAGGAACTGCTTCATGGACATGGGTCTCGGTTGACACGCGTAAAACTCCCAAGAAGGGCCGGCGTCACCAGTGTTCACCAGCGACTTGCAGCTGTCGTACTGGGTCCTGGCCGGCAGCAGAGAGTAGACGAGGGCGGCCAGCTGCAGCATAGGCATGGGGCCGGAGCGCATGGTCTCCGGGCGGAGCGCACACGCAGACTCGGGGCGATTGGCAAGGGCGCACCGGGTTGCGGTGCCGGGCTCAGCATGGGCACCAGTTACACACCAGTCGGAGATCGCTACATCCCCGGAGCTTCATTTTTCTCCACGAGAGAACTCGAACCTGTCTCCCGCCAGCAGCAAAACCTAATAGATCCAAGTACTTCAACCCTCTGGTTCGATCTGGCCGCTGGCCAATTCAAACGGGCCGCTGTAAAGTCTCCCAATCCAACTAGGGATTACTGGGAATCCATCTGGACGCGCTGAGTCCGACGCCTCTCCAATGCTCTCCGAATTCGCGTGAGCATCGTAGGTAACTAACTGTGTGTGTGTGAGAGAAAAAAAAACATAGGTGTGAGATGATACTGGCACACAACTCAGATAAAGCTTCACATGCTGCAAAAGTGCCTGCCTCCCGCGCTCTCCGTCACTCCTACATACAAGAGGGGTTTCCCATGATACGGCAGCCGCGCACACCCCTCCGGTCCAGTTTGGAAGCACGGGCTCAGAGGAACGCGGTGGGGAACGGACGAGAGTTGGACGCACACTTTACTGCGGGAATCCGGGGTCACTGGTAGAGAGATCGCGAAGCAGTGAATGTAGCGAGGATGAGAGAGGTAGAGACAGACCTGAGGGAAGGAGGCGATCCGGTGCTTTAAACGTAACACGCGCCGGAGGCTGGGGTTTGACAGGCTCGCTTTACATTAAGGGTTTGCTGCTCTGTGGCCTCCCCTCCTGGCTTCAAGGGCAGATGATCGCACATGCCGTGGTCCAACTTAATGCGGAGGCTAAATCCTTCTAACATCACTTTCAATCACTATCTGTGCTTTTATGTCAGAGCAACATCAAGTCTGCGCAACTTCCTTCTGCACAGCCTCGGGCTCTGCTCTTCCCAATCAGCTTAAAGGGAAAACGCAGAGCCAAATCTGCTCTTAAAGGGACAGGCTGCCAAAGAGTCGTTGTCGGAGTGGGAGGTTGGAAGTCCGCAAGGAGTCTATTAATAAGGATGGGAAGGGGAAGACTAATCACACTACATTTACGCCAATCAGCTTTCCCTCAGTAGGAAGGGGGAAGGAGTCAAGCGTTTCTGGAGCACTTTTTTAAAGCCTTGTCGAACATTCCAATCGGTTTTCGGGAGGGGATGGGGGGTGATCAAAATTCATGTAAATAAATATACTATTAAAAACGAGAGCAGCTTTTTTAAAATGGGAATCGCAATGTATAATTGCAGCGAGCTGGCTCGATAGGAAACGTAGTCTTTAAGACAAACGTATTGCTATTTCAAGTCAATTGAATAATTCTTCTGTTGAATACAGGTTAATTTCACAGGTGGGACTCCGAAGAGAGAGGTGCTGCATTCTGATTTCCTCCTATGCCGATAAAGGCCTGCGGAATATGGTGAACTTTAACCTGAAATCTGTGCGCTGACTGAAGGCATCACACAAAGCCGTTTACACCGCGCTTAATGGAGTTAAAGCCGCCCGCCAGATGGGACAAGTTGTACAGTGCTTCATTCTGTGAATCACAGAACCAATTTGTCTTTCGCTACCCAAATTGATTTTTAAAAATTATTAAGCAGCAAACAACGTAGCAAAAGATGAATTATTTATAGTTAAAGGACTATGTTGCATCTACACTGACCTTTGACTTAACCCTGCTTTGCCCGGGGTTGCCCATAACCCAGTTTAAATGTACGTTGTTCAGAACCGTATACAAGCAAGAAAACAGGAAAATAAAAATAAAACCCCGCGGATGCTGGAAATCTGAAATAAAAACGGAAAATGCTGGAAATTCTCAGTAGGTCAGGCAGCACCTGTGGAGAGAATTACCATCTTAGTTCATCAGGATGGGGGCCGGAAGGAAGGGGAGCGTTTATGATAGGGGTGAGATTGAAATGCAAACATTGTGGTCGTAATTTGAGACAGGGCGGTGAAGACTTGTCATGTACTGTCCGGATGAGGTGTGCTTAGAAGGAGATGGAAGAAAATGGGAATGCAACAACCGTTTGACCTGTAAGATGTGAAACATTGCTTGCTGGAAATATGAAATAAATGGGAAATGCTGAGAATCTCCGCCGGATCAGGCAGCAGCTACGGAAGGAGAAAATGGGAGCTAGCACTACCTGTTAATGATTTTTCACTGCAACTGCCCAACTCTGCTGCAAACATGAGATGGTTGAGTCCTGAGGCGATAGTGTGCCCAACTGGAATATCAGATGCTGTTCCTTTGGGTTTCTTTGGAAGAGTATTCGAGATCAAAGACTGTAAGGCCATGGTGGGAGGGGATGGAGAACTAAAATGAGAATATTCAAGATTCAAGCTTGTTTAATGTCATTTTCAGTTCACAAATGTAAAGGAGTACTAAATAATTGTTACTCCAGCAAAAAAAAATACAAGTAGACAAAGAACACAATAATAAAAATATATTAAATATAAATATATATAGATTGATTGTATGTTCATAAAGTGACGCTAGGCACAGGCGCGTCTATACATAAGGTGACTGACGGAAAATAATAAAGTAGTGGTGGCGGGGGTTGTGGATGGTCGAGTTAATGGGTGGAGGTGTTGATCAGCCGAATTGTTTGGGGGAAAGTAACCGTTTTTTTGAGCCTGGTGTCCCTAGCGTGGATGCTACGTAGCCTCTTCCCTTATGGGAGTGGGACAAGTATTCTAGGAGCAGACAGAAAAAAAAAACCTAAGGTAATTTTCCATAGCGAATGAAGATCTCAACCAATTTGCGTTAGATTTCCCAACCGTATAGGAAGCCACCGAATTAATGTGATACATTAAACGTGAAGCACAGTTTAAGCAGTGGATCGTTCTTGTTTCACCAAATTTAGTGTGCTGCTTTCGCTGCTCCTGATTAGAGACCCCAAATGCAAATTCGATTACTGTTTTTGCACCACGTGCCCGTTCAATCTACAGATGTGAACCCGAACTTCCAATTGCCTCTCACTTCAATTTTTCAACCTGCACTTGCTCTGTCTTCGCTCTCTTTCACTACTAATCCAAGGAAGCTTAATGTAATCATAAGAAGACAGCATCGATCTCCCGATTGGGCTGGGCCTATTACCATGTCCGCACTCAACCTTCTTAGTTTTCTCTGCCTCATTTGTCCTTTTACATCTTCTTCATTCAGTTCGTCAGCAATTAGCAAGCGTTCTCAGCGTGCACTAGCACTATTCGTATCATAGGCTCTCGGGGGATCTCACTGAAACCTATCGAATATTGAAAAAGCTAGATAGACTGGAGGTGGAAAAGGTCTATCCTGTAGTGGGCCAATCTCGGACCAGAGGGCACAGAATAGAAGAAAGTCACTTTAGAATAGAGATGAGGAAGAATTTCTTCAGCCTGAGCGTAGTGAATCTGTGGAATTCATTACCACAAACGGCTGTGGAAGCCAAGTCATTGGGTATATTTAAAGCGGAGGCTGATAGCCTCTTGATTAGTAAGGGTGTCAAAGCTTACGGGGAGGAGGCAGGAGAATGGGGTTGAGAGAGATACTAAATCAACCATGATAGAATGGCGGAACAGACTCGATGGGCCGAATGGTTTATTCTGTTCCTATATCTTTTGGTCTTATGAACTCGACCCTTTCACAGACTCTCCCTTTGTAGTCTTTACCCCCCCCCCACCCCACTTGAATCGTGCTTGTTTTCGAATGTTGCCTAGTTCTGATGAAGTTCACCGACTTTTAACATCCTTTCTCCACAGACTCTATATGTCCTGATGAATATTTCCAATAAATCATTGAAACATGGTCTGTATTCGGTTCTACAACTACTTTCACGAGGGAAATACTAAAGCCAAAATAAACGCTTTCATAACTTACGTGCCATATAAAATGAAAATATGATATGTTGTAAATACAAAAGTTTGTGCAGATGCTGGAAGTCTAGAGTAACACACACACACACACACACACACACACACACACACACACACACACACACACACACACACACACATACACACACACACACACACAATGCTGGAGGAACTCAGCAGGTCAGGTAGCATCTATGGAGAGGAATATAGAGGCGACGCTTTGGGACGAGACCAGGATTGATAAAACATGTTGTAGCAGGTTAATACTTTGATCAGCATCACTAATCCTGCACTAACAAAGAGACCAAAAAAACCCTCTTTCATCCTCTTAATCATTTCTCTTTCCCAAACTATCTCTGTAATCATTAAGGTGTATTTCATTCCGGGTCCGATCACCAGCATCCAGCCCTATACCTTAATTGTCCTTAAGGAAGTAGAAGCTCTTACCTATTTGCCTTAACAAAACTGGACAGGTACCAGCTATACAACGAACACCTAACCATCGTTCATTGGCTTGTGGTGCCCTATAGCACGGCCCCGATACCACGTGCTTCCAAGGAGGTAAACCCACCGACCAATGAGTAAAAGCTGACCACGTGTTTCTGTCTTCAAAGTTTACTTCTGGTTTGACTTCAGAAATCTAGGATTTGCAATATTTTGCATTAGAATAACAATTGTCCTCATATTCGCTCGCCGCAATCTTTCAACAATTTGTTTTAATACCGGAATGTCAAGTTTTAGAAGATTTTTTTTTGTTATTCAGAGAAAGAAATCGTGTAAAAATGTTTTTGGAGGGGAGCAAAGCGGAACCGAAATCTGACACAAATTCACATTACCTTGTCAGTGTTTGCAGTTATGACTTTTATTGAAAAAGATTTCGAGGGATTCATTTTCAAACCACATGCAATCTCTTTCTTTCAATCTGCCAAAATAGTTGTATTTGTGGATAATATTAAAACAGAGAAGTAATAAAGCAAGGATTTGGAAAATATATGAAAAGTGGCCGAGAAGAGGCAAATAAAGCCTAGCTATAAGGAACACAAATGTGAAGAATTACACATAAAGCCAACATGCGACATGAAGACCAAACGAACACATTTGTTGGAAGAAATTTCTGAAGGGAACGCAGTTTTGCAATGTGAGGTCATCCTTTGGTGTAATTCCCTAACCCATGGATTTACCCGTCCCCAATACCTCCCCCACTCCCTCATGACGATTAGTATCAGGAACACAAGAGATTCTGCAGATGTTTGAAACCCGGAGGAACAAACACAAAATACTGGAGGAAGTCAGCAGGTCAGGCAGCATCTACGAAGAGGAACGATCAGGGGGCGTTTCGGGCCCAGACCTTTCTTTACTACCAGGGCTCTGCCTGTAATGAATGGATGGGCACTTGTTGGCGTGGGTGGTACTTTCCTAGTTTTGTTAAGTGGTAAAAGCTACAGTAGAGACTGGGGTACTTCACTTAGTCAGCTTTTTCACAGTGATTGCCTCTCGATTCCCATTGCTAGATTCTCCGCACACTAAAGACTGCCTTTTGGGGGAAGGGGGTGTTTATTCGGGTCTAATTGCACCTCCATTGACAAGATCAGCATGTATACATTTAACAAGATAAAATAAAGCTGGAGAGCCAATACTAAGGTCATGCGGAGTCGGTACAATGTTTAGATGAAGGCGTGTTAGCCGATTATCAGATGCCAGCGTGGTCAATATTCAAAATAAAAACTGCGCGTAGAAAAGGCGCAAATGTGTTAATATGATTTCAATTACGAGATGGTCGGACTTTCTATTTTGAATAGAAAACTCACTCTTATACATGAGTGAGCGCAGCTGGAGCGAAATTTCCCTGAAATATATAAATATTAAGCGGCTTAAGCTGTTAAAACTAAAATCTTGTTTTAAAATAAGGCTACCGTATTGGGTTAGAGGCTGAAAATATCCCTGAGCCAAAAATAATTTGTCAGAAAGGACTTACACATTGAATAAACAGATGACCATTGGAGTATTTAAACACACTTAAAAATCCGACCTCTGTAATCCTGCTGTGGAGGTAAAGATTGTTTGAACACATTGAATTTCGCACTCAGAATTCCAAAACACGATGGGCCAAATAGTCTTTGGCCGTAGTTCATTTTTCTTATATTCTCACAGAAATAAGAGAATAAAATAAGTTATATTTGGAAACTCGCGGTTATATAACTCTAAAATAAATAAAAATGGGCTGTTGTCTCATAAAACTATATTATAGTACATCTTTTAACATTGGCCGTTGTTTTAATTATACCACCCGCTTGTCAGCTTATTTCAGTGTTCCTGGGTATCTATTTATCGATATTTCCACCTGCTGCTCCATTTGACTAGACTGCCATACAGTTTATCTGACTTGCTTCTCCGGTGGTAGGGTGTGTGTGTGTGGGGGGGGGGGGGGGAGGGCAGGGGGTATACACATATTTTCGATTATAACAAACCTATCATTCATAATCTGGATGTGGCTTTATTGGTTTCTCTCTTTCTGTGAACTGCAGTGTTCAGTTTCACTATCCTTACGCCACCTCCGGTAGGAAGGTCACTCGTTTTGAACTACTAATCACCCACTCTTGCATCTCGTGTTTTTTTTAGAAAGAATTTTCGGAAGATAGATTATTTTCCTGTATAAATAATTCTCCATACTTTATTTGCAAGCATAAAATAGAAAGCAATATTTATGCGTCTCTAGAATCGCTGCTGAGGTTATTAGCATTACCTTTATAGTCAGACTTATAAATATTGCTTCTGCTGTCATCTGGTTACGTTTGTACCAGTGTTATTAGAATTTCAAGTCATTACTGTAACCGATTGCTTCCTCTAATCCTGGTAAATTGCGTGATGTCTTGTGACTTAATTTTAACTCCCATGTCCCTCACGCGATATTTTACTTTAGTGTAAAGTTATTTGATTATCCATGTGATAGGTTGAACCCCCCCCCCCCCCCGGCCAGGTATAGAACGCCCATCAACATCACATTATTTAGCCATCAACGTCTGTAGACTGATCTGAGAAAACATATCACGACCACTCTTCTTAATGAAAGGTATGGGCCTTCATTATTTACTAGTTTTGAAACTCTGATCGAAATCTGGCTATTTATTTTTAAAGGATAACACGTTTTATACATGATTATAGCTAGATCATTGCCATTGCAATAAATAGTGTTGGGATCCCATTCGTTTGAGACACAGGGGGAAAGGCGGCATTAATATTTCACTTTTTGATAAATGGCGCGTGCGTAGGCTGAGCCTTTTTTTAGTTTTGAGGCAAGTAACACACGAGGTAAGATTTTGAAGGTCACTGGGCAAAGGTCACTGCCTTCTGACATTACTGAGAGCCACTAAAACCTGCGCGAAAAGGTCATCACATCTGATGTGAAATGTGTGCCAGGTGACTGACTGCTCGGGTTTAGAGTACCGTCGCTATTCTTGACATTATTGTTATTTGTGCATTTAAAGCATGTTCGGAGCAGGTTCCAATTATCACTGATGTTTCTCAGTCATCTTCCACTTGATACTTATCTTCGCTCAACCCTGATCTAATCCTTTTTTTATTTTAGTCTCAGTCACATGTTTATCACGTGCTTTCAGTTGATAAGTTACCTTGGAGAGGCACTCCATTTTTTTTAAAAAAGTGTATTTTGCTGGGCAGTATTTTGTACGGTCAATCCACTCCTCTAAGTACCGCCAAGGAACAGTGGCAAAAGTGACCCCTACTTTTCTGCTGTTGCCACGGAGAGGGAAAGGCGGAGGGCGGGGCTAATGGCGGAGGCGGGAACCTGGTAGAATAAGAGAGACGTTAGTTAGCTGGTGCCGGGAGCAGCTGAACGAAGAGCTTGGATGGAGGATGCAGTGCTTGCTCGGCGTACGTGACGAAACACCTCTTCTCGGGTTTCCAGCCAGGTACAGGTATCGATTTCAGCCGGCGTTTCAGTGATAAACTCTGCCATCTTTATCAGAGGAGTTTTCCAGAGAGGAAGAGGTACACCCTACCACACGTACAATACTAATTCAAGATCACTCCAGACCAACATCTGGATTAATGCTCCAAGGCAGAGCACAGGTAGTGAAACACACAGAAGATGTTGGAGGGGTGGAGCAGGTCAGGCAGCATTTATTAAGAGGTACAAAGAGTCGACGTTTCGGGTCGAGACCTTCATCAGGATTGGAAAAGAAGGTGGAAGAAGCCAGAATAAGAAAGAGGGGAGGGGAAGGAGTACTGTCTGTGTCTTCTTTTACGGCGGTTGGCATCCAGCTTAATGGTGCATTACCGCCACGGGAAGGAGTACAAACTGGAGGTAGTGATATATGGTAAGAGGTGTCAACTGTATGCACGATATTCAAATTAAGGCCAATAATCTGGTTATTAGCACAGCAAATCATTTCTGGGAGGTGTATGGAGGGATATGGTCTGTGTGCAGGTCAGTGGGACTAGGCAGGAAATGGTCCAGCACAGTCAAGGAGGGCCAAAAGGCCTGTTTCGGTGCTGTAGTTTTTCTATGGTTTCTATGGTATATAATTGCATGTTACCACACTACAAACACATCTAACTTTGAAGCTCACAGTTTCTGCAATTAGTTAGCCTTGATCCTTATTTGTTATTAAAAATTCCACGGTTTACATTCATATAAAAGGGAGAAAGCTATTCCCACTGACCTGCTCACCCAGCATGTAAGTGCAATTGCGAAGAAAGTATGGTAGTGCCCTACTATACAGTCTTTAGGAGTTTCCCAAGATTTGTCATGACATATAAAACTTTGACAAACTTCTATAGATATGTAATGGAGAGTATAATGACAGCCTGGTATGGAAACACCAATGCCCTTGAATGGAAAATCCTACAAGAGTAGTGGATACGACCCAGTCCATCACAGGTAAATCGCTCCCCGCCTTTGAGCACATTTACACGAAGTGTTGGCGCAGGAAAGCAGCATCCGTCTTCAGGGACCCCCACCACCTAGGCCATGCTCTCTTCTCGCTGCTGCCATCAGGAAGAAGGTACAGGAGCCTCAGGACTCACACCATCAGGCTCAGGAACAGTTATTAGCTGTCAACCATCAGGATCTTGAACCAAAGAGGCTAACTTCACTTCAATTTTACTTGTCCCATCATTGAAATGTTCCCACAATGTATGGACTTGCTTTCAAGGACTATTCATCTCCTGTTTTGGACATTTATTGCTTGTTTATTTTTTATTGTTATTTCTTTCTTTTTGTATTTGCACAGTTTATTGTCTTTTGGACAGTGGTTGAAAACCCAAGTTGGTGTGGTCTTTCATTGATTTTATTCTTGTTATTGTTCCATTATGGATTTATTGAGTATGCCTACAAAAATGAATCTCAGGGTTGTATATGGTGACATATATGTACTTTGATAATAAATTTACTTTGAACTTTGAACTTTATCATGATTATAAAATATTGGTCATTGATTACAGTGGAACCTTGCTGTGTGAAAATCAGCTGCTGTGTGTTCATGCAGGAGAATGGTGTTTCGTCGCCCGTGAAGTATTAGATTTTAATATCTGCAAATCCACTCAGGTGAATTTCCATTATAACTCTACTGCCCTGGGTGACAGTAAAAACATTCAGTTGCACAGTTGGAAATGTGTCTCAAACAGGTGAAAGGAAAGGGGGAAAAAGTGTCGGCAAGAAATTTCATTCAATGTTCTCTTCCTATGAGATCATTAGTTTTGGATGAATAACCAAAAGAAGCCAATCTACCCATGCATATTTTAGTCTGTAGGTGTACTTTTATATTTATTAATCATTTCTATTAATTCAGGTCCACGTGGGTCTAGAACAAAATAATAGGATTAACAATAAAAAAAAAGTTTATTGTTTCTATCAAGGGCATCTCATTTGATTAGTTTTTAAAATTTACCTAGTATGGCTGTCACTGGGCCCTTTGTCCTATTACCATTTTTGCTAAGATCTCTTGTTTTTCTATGCAAGCGTAAGCTTGTTTCCAAAGATAGCATGTCTCCCTAAAGGTATAGGTCATTCAGTTATCTATATTGGATGATCAATATGCACATTGGCCAGTTTAATGGTAGTGTGTGTGTGTATATATATATATGTGTGAATGTATATGTATTCTGCCACTGTCTGTAAGGGGTTTGTACGGTCTCCTTATTATGACACAGGTTTCCGCTGGGTGCTCTGATTTCCTTCCACATTCCAAAGATATGCTGACTAATAATTGGGCAGCTTCGGCACATTGGACTGGAAAGACCTGTTACCTGCTGTATCTCTAAATAAAATAAAATAAAGATTCAATAATGTCCTTTGATAAAACTGAAAATCAAATACACAGAAGTTATGCACTCTTGAGAACTTCTGGCTCTGATAGGAAAGATGATCTGTTTGTTGGCCAAACCATTCATATAATCAGGGGAAATTAATAATTCTCTTCTAATCTCTGTGGGACATGTGGTCTTCTTGCTGTATAGTGATGAGACCAGCATCTTCCTGACATTGTGGAATTTTGTCCCTCTACAGCATACCCAGAAAACTAGGGCAAGTCTAACCAGGCAGTAACTTCTGCTTCCATTTTTCAATAAAATTATGGAGGATAATTATATCAAATTATTAACTCACAAATAACCTTATCACTTTAGGCTGAATCAATGTGATTTTGCTCTAAGCCTCTTCACACAATTAAGACATGGTTATGGAGCTGAATACCAGAGAAGCAAGGATACTCATTTGTCATCTTCATCTGCCAAACAATTAGTATCAACAAAGGCTGTCCATCTGACACTTAAGTGGATACTCTCTTCTTGCTGCTGCCATCAGGAAGCAGGTACAGGAGCATCAGCACTCACACCACCAGGTTCAGGAACAGTTATTACTCCTCAACCATCAGGCTCTTGAACCAGAGGGGATAACTTCACTCACTGCATCACTGAACTGTTCTTACAACCTATGGACCCACTTTCAAGGACTATTCATCTCATGTTCTCGATATTTATTGCTTATGATTTATTATTATTAATATTTTGTTTAATTTTGTATTTGCATAGTTTGTCTTTTGTATGTGGGTTGTTGTTTGTCGGTCTTGTGCGTGGCTTTTTTCATTGATTTTATTGTGCTTTGTATTTACAGTGAATGCCTGCAAGAAAATGAATCTCAGGGTACAGTAATATACAGTGGCATATATGCACTTTGATAATAAATTTACTCTGAACTTCTAACTTTGTTATGGTTACTGGAGATTAATTATTGCAGTCACAGGAGTTCTTCAAGCTAGCATCCTCAGAACATGTATCTTCAGTGTTTAATTGATGACCTTCCCACATGTATAAGGTCAGACCAGGGATATTCATTCCCCATACAAGAGATTCCGCAGATGCTGGAAATCCAGAGGAACACACAAAAGGCTGGAGGAACTCAGCAGGTCAAGCAAAATCCGTGGAGGAGAATAAATATTCGCTCTTTCTGATGAAGGGTCTCGGTCCAAAACTTCGACTGTTTATTCCCCGCTATAGATATACAAATCTGCTCATTTCCCAAATATTAGTGATAAAAGTAACATTTTTGCCATGTCAAGAGATGACATTCTGAATGAGAACAAGTCTAACCACTGTCTTCACCTAACACCAGCGCTACCAACAGCAATGACCTGTGTTCATGTACTATATTTTAAGTATTAATGGTAGTAGATGGATCATATTCTGGAGGTCAGTAACCAGTGATGTTCCACAGGAATCTGTTCTGGGATCCCTGCTCAGTGTGGTTTTAAAAAATTGCTTGGGCGCGTAAGTGGAAGACTGGGTTAGTAGGGTTGGTGGTGTTTTGGATAGTGTAGAAGTTGGGGTAGGTTACAATAGGACATTGATAGGATGCAGATCTGGTTTGAGAAGTGGCTGATGGAGTTCAATCCAGAGAAGTATGTAGTGACAATCAAGAAAAATTCTGCAGGTGCTGGAAATCCAAGCAACACACACACAATGCTGGAGGAACTCAGCAGGCCACACAGTATCTATGGGAAAGAGTGCAGTTGATGTTTCAGACTGAGACCCTTCAGCAAAATATGAAGTGATTCACTTTGGAAGATCAAATTTGAATGGTTAATGGCCAAATTCCTAGCAGTAGGGAGGAACAGAATGATTTGGGGTCCCTCAAAAATCCCTCAAAGTTGCCATGCAAGTTGATAGGATAGTTAAGGTGTATGATGCCTTCATTGGTCAGGGGATTGAGTTCAAGAACTGCAAGGATAACCTTCAAGGCCAGGAAGTCTAGATGCATAGTGACGAAAAAGGGCAAGGTTACTAGCAAGTTCCATCTTCAAGTGCAAGGAGAAGTCACTCCATTCATGGAGAATAACCCAGTAAAGTGTCTTGGAAAGTGGTTTTGGTTTAAAGCAATCATGACAGATTGCAGCAACATCACCAACACTGTAAAGCAGACTGAAGCGTGGCTGAAGAAGATCAACAAAACTGGACTCTCTGGTAAACTTAAGACATGGTCTGCTACCAAGGCTGCTCTGGATTTTCACAGTATACAAGTTCCCCATGACCTGCAGAAGGCATTGAGAGGAAAGTTAATAAGCACCTGTGGAGATGGCTGGGGATCCCTCCAAGTTTTTCTTCAGTGGGGCTCTACATAAGATCAGGCCAGCTGCAGCTCCTGTTGTCATGGGTAGTGGAGGCGTTCGAGGTGGCAAAGTGTAGAGTTGTGTTGACACTGAGGGGCTCCGATGACAAGCTGATAAATCAAGTAGGAATCACAATGAGATCAGGCCAAAAATGGGCTGCCAACTTGGCAGTGAACTCCCTGCAATTGAGAGACATCATTGGCAACCCATGCCTGGGTTGGCAAGGCCTTGACTCTACGCACTTGCGGCAATGAGGGAGTGTAAATGCAAGGGATAGGCGTGACATGGTCCAGGCAGAGGTAAGGAACTGTGAGGACAAAAAGTGGCTATTGAAGTTAGTAGAATTGGGGGTCACAGGGTGTCTGGACAAAATGGGATCTTCCCAAGCGCAAGATCACTTGGGCAGAGCTTTGGCGACTGGAACTTTTCCACATTTCTTTCCTTCTGCAGTCCGTGTATGACATTCTCCCTACACCATCACAGCTGCATACATGGGGGCTGAGCAAGGACTCCGGGCTCACTGGTATGCATACCGTCAGGATGCAAAACAGCTTTAACACAAGGACGGTATAGGTGGTGCCATGACAAGGTCCTGTTGTCCCTTGATGACATAGAGCAGGAAAGGTGTCAAAAGAGACTAGCTGGCAGAGAGGCAAACAGGGCAGTCATTTTCATCGAGGAGAGGGCCGTGCCAGTCATATTAAAGAGGCCTAAATCCAATCTGCTGCAAGTTGCCAAATCATGGGAGATGGTGGTCGATGTGGGAAGAAGCTGCAGTTCCCAGAGGTGGCGTAAACCACACTTCGATTAGACTTCATACTGTGGTCCACCGAAGACAAGGAAATCACCTTGCTGGAGCTCACAGTACGATGGGAGCAAGGATGCGAGGAGGCTCATGAGAGGAAGGCCCCGAGTTACCAGGAGTGCAGGGACAAAGGATGACAGATGTGGCTATTCCCCATGGAGATCGGCTGTAGAGGTTTCCCAGCAAGGCCAGCACGGAGGTTGCTGTCTGCGCTGGGCCTTGATGAAAAGAACAAGAACCAAGCAGGTCGCAGAATGGCAGAGGAAGCAGACAGAGCCTCTTGTTGGTTATGGAGCAGACAAGAGGAGTTGAGCTGGAAGCCAGGAGCAGATGGGCAGTGACTTGGCCACCACTGCTGACCCACCTGTTGGAGAATGTAATGGTTAAGGGTTGAAACACTCTTTGAAGGTTGGGCACCACCTGCTGACATCTGCCCCTGGCCAAAGGCTACGGTTACCTCGGCAGGTAACTTAAGAGAGCACCCCAATTTATGAGCAAGCTGTATAACCTTGCCTTGAAAGTAATCACAATCAATTTCTTTATCCTCAGATACAACACAAGGTTCTAGGAAAATGGTTTCTCTATTCCAAAAGAAAACAAAAGGGATTTCCATGAATAAACATTCTCCATGATGTCAGATGCTTTATTCCCAGTGGGATTGTGTCATGGGGCATGAACTGTTGTAGAGTTATGATGGAGAATTCTCTAGTGATTCTATGAGATGCCAATTATATTCCCTATTTTCACTAAAAGATGGAAGATTCATTGTTAACCTAGATGGTTCAAACTCATATTAATAAATATATTTACAAGTTGAGAGAAACATAATGGAACAAGTAACTAAAAGTACTGTACAAAATCACAAAACAGAATTAGCACCTTGAAATGGAATGCAATTTCTTATCAAGAATCCTCTGTCAAAGGTGATGCTTTCATGCCCATTGAGGAAGAGAATTTCAAAAGTTCTTGATACTTTGGAATTAGAATTTAGAACTGGAATTGTTTTTTTTTATTGTGCGTGTACCAAGGTACAGTGAGAAAGTGTTTCTTACATACAATTCATATAGATAAATTCATTGCATAGTGCAGAATGCATATTAATGTGTAACACCTATAGAAAAAGATACAGTGCAGGTAATCAATATGGTGAAGTTCATAACGAGTTCATAACATGCCAACTCTGTCCTTGAGCACATCAACAAGTGTGTAGAAAGAGTGACATCAGAAAAACAAATAGAAGTTTTCCCCAGTCAGAAACCACGGATGAACAGAGAGGTTGGCCTCCTGCTCAAAGTCAGAGATTCAGCTTTCAGGTCTGGAGACCGGGAGGCTTATAGCTCAGCCAGGGCCAACCTGAGGAGGGGAATCTCTCAGGCTAAACACATATATAAACAGAGAATTGAGGAGCATTTCAACTCCTCGGACCCCTGGCGCATGTGGCATAACATACAGGTCATTACAGACTTCAAACCATCTAGTGCTGTGCCCCCTTCCAGCTCTGCTTCCCTCCCTGATGAGCTCAATTACTTCTGCGCTTGCTTTGACCGAGAGAACAATGAGGTCACCCTCAAAGCGGATCTCCCACCTGGTGAAATGTCTCTCTCACTTTCCACCTCCGAAGTTTGCGCTACCCTGAGCAGGGTGAATGTACGGAAGGCAGCTGGTTCAGATGGAATACCTGGCCGTGTGCTCAGAGTCTGTGCAGGGCAGTTGGCCGGGGTCTTCATGGACATTTTTAATCTGTCCCTGGCCCAGGCAGTTGTCCCCACAAGCTTCAAGATTGCCACCATTGTGCCAGTGCTGTAGCATTCCAATGCCATGGGCCTGAATGACTTCCGCCCAGTTGCACTCACCCAAATCAATGCAATCATTGCAAAGTGCTTTGAGAGACTGGTTCTATCACATCTGAAATCCTGTCTGCTCACTACTCTGTAAACACAAAATAATCTGCTGATGCTGTTGTCAAAGGAACACTCACAATGTGCTGGAGGAACTCAGCACGTCAGTCAGCATCAGTTGAAAAGATTAGTCGACGTTTCAGGCCGAAACCCTTCGTCAGGACTGAAGGAAGAACTTTGGGGAGGGTTTGAAGAATGCTGGTAGTTGAAAAAAAGAGTAATTTTTAAGACAAAGGGGTGGGGGAGGGGAAGCAGGGAGGTGATTGGCAGGAGAACAATAGCAGAAGGAGGCAGATCTATGAGGGAGGTGATGTGAAATAGGGATAGAGGAAGGGAGGGGGAGGGAATTATCGGAATTTGAATTCTATGTTCATACCAAGGGGCTGGAGACTACCTAGACGGTATATGAGGTGTTGCTCCTCCAACCTGAGTTTAGCCTCATCATGGCAGTAGAGGAGGCCATGTATGGACATATCTGAATGGGAATGGGAAGCAGAGTTGAAGTGGGTGGCTACCGGGAGATCCTGTCTGTTGTGGCAGACGGAGTGGAGGTGCTCAACGAAGCGGCCTCCCAATCTGCATCGGGTTTCACCGATGTAGAGGAGGCCGCACTGGGAGCACCAGATGCAATAGATGACCCCAACAGATTCGCAAGTGAAGTGTTGCCTCACCTGGAAGGACTGTTTGGGGCCCTGAATAGTGGCAAGAGAGGAGGTGTAGGGACAGGTGTAGCACTTACGCTTACAGGGATGTGCCGGGTGGGGGATCCGTGGGGATGGACGTGCGGATAAGTGAGTCGCGGAGGGATCGATCCCTGCGGAAAGCGGAGAGGGGTGGAGAGGGAAAGATGTGCTTAGTGGTGGGGTCCTGTTGAAGGTGGCAGAAGTTGCGGAGGATAATGTGCTGGATCCGGAGGCTGGTGGGGTGGTAGGTGAGGACAAGGGGAACTCTGTCCCTGTTGTGGTGGCGGGAAGATGGGGTGAGGGCTGAAGTGCGGGAAATGGAGGAGATGCGGGTGAGGGCATCATTGATCACCATAGAAGGGTTGGAGGAGCAACACCTCATATACCGTCTAGGTAGTCTCCAGCCCCTTGGTATGAACATAAAATTCTCCTAATTCCGGTAATTCCCTCCCCCTCCCTTCCTCTATCCCTATTTCGCATCACCTCCCTCATAGTTCCGCCTCCTTCTACTATTGTTCTCCTGCCAATCACCTCCCTGCTTCCCTTCCCCCACCCCTTTGTCTTAAAAATTAGTCTTTTTTTCAACTACCGGCATTCTTCAAACCCTCCCCAAAGTTCTTCCTTCAGTCCTGACGAAGGGTTTCGGCCCGAAACGTCGACTAATCTTTTCAACTGATGCTGACTGACCTGCTGAGTTCCTCCAGCACATTGTGAGTGCCCGCTACTCTGGACCCCCATCAATTTGCCTATCGCACCAACAGGTCAACAGAGGATGCCATCTCCATGGCACTTCATTCTGCTCTGACCCACCTGGACAGCCCCAACTCTAACGTCAGAATGCTGTTCATTGACTTTAGTTCGGCATTCAATACTGTGATCCCCTCCATGCTGATTGCCAAGCTTCGCCAACTTGGTATCATCTCATCCCTCTGCAATTGGACCTTGGACAGACCCCAATCAGTTAAGTTAGACAACCTCTCCTCCACTCTCACCCTGAACACCGGCGTGCCTCAAGGCTGTGTGCTGAGCCCTCTTCTGTGCTCCTTTTTCACCTATGACTGCGTTCCTGTACATGGTTCTAACTCCATAATCAAGTTCACAGATGACACCACGGTGGTTGGCCTGATCAAAGGGGATGATGAGACGCCCTACAGAGACAAGGTCCAGCATCTGGCTGCGTGGTGTGCCGATAACAACCTGGCCCTTAACACCCAGAAGACCAAGGAGATCATTGTGGACTTCAGGCATGCTAGGAGCCACACTCACGTCCCCATCTACATCAGCAGAGCTGTAGTGGAGCGTGTATCAAGCTTCAAATTCCTTGGGGTCCACATTTCTGAGGATCTCACCTGGTCCCTGAACTCCTCCATCCCGATCAAAAAGGCACAACAGCGCCTTTATTTGCTGTGGAGCATAAAAGAAAGCTCACCTCTGTCCCAGGATACTGACAGACTTTTACCGCTGTACCATTGCGCGCACAGTCACCAACTGCATCTCAGCGTGGTATGGCAATTGTTCCATATCGGACCGCAAAGCACTCCAGTGTGTGGTGAAAACTGCCCAGCGGATTATTGGCACCCAATTGCCTACCATTGAAAACATCTACCATAAACGCTGTCTGGGCAGGGCGAAAAGCATTATCAAGGATGCATCTCACCCTAACCATGGACTTTTTACTCTCCTCCCATCCGGTAAGTGCTACAGGAGTTTCCGCTCCCGCACCAGCAGGCACAGGAAGAGCTTCACATCATAGCTGAACCTCACGTCACAGCGCTAAGCAGTATTACACCCGTTTTGTACTGTCTCAATACTTATATATTTGTGTGCTGTAGCACTTACTTTTTATTCACAGTTATTTTGTAAATAACACTATTCTTTGCATTTCTGGTTAGATGCTAATTGCATTTCATTGGCTTTGTATCTGTACTCGGCACAATGACAATAAAGTTGAATCTAATCTAATCCAATCGTGAAGTCAAGCGTCCATCTTAATGTACTAGGGATCACCTAAAATGAATCTCCTCATTTGTCTTAAATAATGACCCTTTATTTTAGGAGGCAACCCCTTCATCTCCACCCTGTCAAGACCACTTTTCCTTTCAATCAAGCCCCTTTCACTCTTTGAAACTCCGGTTGATGCAAACTTAGCCTGTACAATCTTTCTTCTTAGGACAATCGGCCCACTCCGTGTAGCAGTCTAGTAAATCTTCTCTGAACAAAACTAACATTTTTTTAATTAGGGAGACTAATTCACAGTACTTAATTTATGTAATAACTCCACTGAGTCTATTTGGGTAGAACTCAGAAATAGGAAAGGTGCAATCACTGTGATCAGATTATAATACAGACCCCCGCCCCCCTCCCAATAGCCACTGGGATTCTGAGGAACAGATATGCAGTCAAATTAAAGAAAGTGTAAGGAGAGGGAGGAGAAGATGGTGACGCAACACAGCGCGCATGGCCTCTCCAGTGAATTATATCATATTTGTAAGTAGGATGCCATGCACAATTCTGATTTGATGGAGACAGACGGGAGAAGCACGGAGGAACATCTGGAGAAACTTCTGAAATGCCCGGTTTGCTGCCGCTGCTACTGTGCAATCGAGAATCTCTGGAAGAGAAGGCCCCAAATCCTCGGCTTTGCCTTTTTCTGGCAGCCGGGGCTGGGGTCGAAGCACTCGGCAGAGATGGTGCTCGGTGTCGGAGGGCTGGTCGGAGGCTCGAAGTTTTCGGACGGACTCAGAGTCAGACTGTGGTCTTCCAGGATGCTGCATCGGCAAGTTTGCGGCGCTGGAAGCTCATGGCAGGGAGAGATTTCTTCTTTTTACCATCTGCGTGAGATGGTGGGACTTTTGAGAGATTTTGAGACTTTTTTTTACTGTGCTCATGGTCTGTTCTTCATCAAATTATGGTATTGCTTTGCACTGTTGTAACTACATGTTATAATTATGTGGTTTTTGTCAGTTTTTCAGTCTTGGTCTGTCTTGTGTTTCTGTGATATCACACTGGAGGAACATTGTATTATTTCTTAATGTATGCATTACTAAATGACAATAAAAGAGGACTGCGTGTCCTCATAATCTGATCTAATCTAATCTAAACTCCCTAATATAAATTGGGGCCTTCTTAGTGTGAGAAATTCAGATGGGAAAGATTTTGTTAGGTGCATCCAGGAGGGTTTCTTAAATCAATATGTATATCGTTAGGGAAAACTGACCACAACTATGCAAGTTTTAAGATAGCTATGGATAAAGATAATTATGGAGCTTGTGGGAGAGTGTTAAATTGGAGCAGGGAAAATTATGAGAATATAAGGCTGGCATCTGGGAAAGTTAATTTGGAAAAGCTGTTCTTGGGCAAGTTCACATCCAATAGGTGTAGGGTATTTAAAGGCAAACTGCACAACGTGCAGGACAGCTACTGTATTTTCCAGTCAGAAAGAAGGACAACTAAGGCAAGGAGAACCTTAGATGTCAAGAGAGGTGAGGAATTCAACCAAGAAGGAAAAGGAAATGTATGGAAAGCTTTGAAAGCTAGAATCAAATAGAGCCCTTGAGGATTATAAACAAGTCAGAAAATAACTCAGAAAGGGAATTAGGAAAGCCAGGAGGGGCCATGAAAATTCTTTGGCAAGCAGGCTTAAAGAGAATCCCAAGACTTTCTATACATACATCAAGAGCAAGAGGATAACTAGAGAAGGGTAGGACCACTCAAGGATAAAGGAGGAAACATTAGCTTGGATGTGGAGGATGGAGGTGAGATCCTTTATGAGTACTTTACATCAGTATTTACCAAGGAGAAGGACATGGAGAATAGGAAGATCAGAGCCAAATGTATTAATATGCTAGGTCATCTTGACGTAAAGGAGGAGGTGGTGTTGGGTCTCTTAAAGAGCATTAAGGTAGATACATCCCCAGAGCATGATGGGATATACCCCAATAATTTAGAGAGGGAAGAGAAGATATTGCTGGGGCCTTGCCCAATATCTTCATGTCCTCCCTAGCCAAAAGCGAGGTCCCAGAGGACTAATGTTGTTCCAGTATTCAAGAAGGGAAGCAGGGATAATCCTGGAAATTATAACTGTTGAGTACACATCAGTGGTAGGGAAGCTACTGGAGAGAATTCTTAGGGATAGGATTTACAAGCATTCATAAAACCGGGGCCTAATTAGGGAGAGCCAGGATGGCTTTGTGTGGGACAAGTTGTGCCTGACTAACTTGATTGATTATTTTGATGTGGTGATGAAGGTAGCGTTGTGGCTGTTGTCTACATGGATTATAGTAAGGCATTTGACAAGTTCCCTCATGGGAGTCTCATCCAGATGATTAAGATGCCTGGGATCCATGGTGAATTGGCCATTTGGATTCAGAACTGGCTTGCCCATAGAAGACTGAAGGTAGTGATCGAAGGGACTTATTCTAACTAGACGTCTGTAATTAGTGGTCTGTGATCAGGATCTGTACTGGGTCTCTTCTGTTTCTGATGAATATACGTGACCTGGATGAAAATGTAGATGGGGGGTTCGCGAGTTTGCAGATGATACAAAGATTGGTGGTGTTGTGCATAGTGTAGAAGACAGACAAAGAATACAATGGGATATAGATCAGTTGCAGATAGGAGCAAATAAATGGCAGATGGAGTTTAACCTGGCCAAATGTGAAGTGATGCACCTTGGTAGGTCAGATGTAGATACAGTACACTGCTAAGAGCAAGATCCTTATCAATGACCTGGATGAAAATGTGGATGAGTGGGTTAGTAAGTTGCAGATGATACCAAGGTTGGTGGTGTTGTGGATAGTGCAGAATACTGGCATTGATGAGCGGAGGGATCAGGTTGATAGGGTGGTTAAGAAAGCATACGTCATGCTTGCCTTTATTGGTTGAGGCATTGAGTTCAAAAGCTAGGAAGTTGTATTGCAGCTTTATAAAAGTCCAGTTAGGCCACATCTGGAGTATTGCATACAGCTCTGGTCGCCCCATTATAGGAAGGATAACAAGGCTTTGGAGAGTGTGCAGAAGAGGTTTACCAAGATGCTGCATGGATTAGAGAGCTTATGCTATAATGAGAGGTTGGACAAAATTGTGTTGTTTTTTTCTGGAGCAGTGGAGGCTGAGAGGAGATTTGATGAAAACATAGAGTAGACAGAGAGTATCTTTTTCCCCAGGTTTGAAATGTCTAACATCAGAGGGCGTGCATTTAAGCTGAGGAAGGGTAATTTCAAAGGAGCTGTGAGGGGCTAGTTTTATTTTACACAGAGGGTGGTGAGTACCTGGGATGGTGGTGGAAGCAAATAGATTAGAGACTTTTAAGAAGCAATTAAATAGGCACATGAATGTCAGGGAAATGGAAGGATATCAATTTTGTGTAGGCAGAGGGAATTAGTTTAGTTAGCCATTTGAGTACTATTTTAATTGATATGTCACAACATTGTGGGCCAAAGAGCCTGTACTGTTTGTTCCATATTGTATGCTCTAACCTTTGTAAGACTTTCTCCTGGATGGCCATTGATTTCAGTTTCAGCAACACTCAAAGGATGCCACATTGCAAACAGCCTGCCTAGCTGTTTCAACAGAGAAGTGGGCCCGATCATGTGTATTAAGACTTGGTCAAATAAATGAAATAATTTTGTTATAATTTTTATTTGATTTATACCATTTATTGTTTATACAAATTCCCCATAGCATTACTTTTGTACATGTAATCTTCTACAGTCCCTACAACCAGATTCAGATTTATTTATCACATGTACATTGAAACATACAGTGAAATGCGTGGTTTGTGTCAATGACTAACACAGTCCGAGACATGCTGGGGGCAGCCTGCATGTGTTAGTATGCTTCCAATGTGAACATAGCATGCCTACAATTTACTAACCATAATTTGGAATATGGGAGGAACCTGGAGCACCCAGAGAAAACCCACATGGTCACAGAGTAAACGTACAAACAACAGCAGGAATTAAACCCTGATCTTGCAGCTGCTACTGCAAAGCATAATGCTAATGGCTACACTACAATTGAGTTCAAATATAGATTTCAAATGTATGGGAGTATAATCTTACCTTTGTACAGAATTTATCCACAGCCTTTCTACTAGAATGACACCCCGGTAAGTTAAACACTGCATCCAAACAGCAAGAGAAAATCTGCAGATTTTTGAAATCCAAGCAACAGGTAAAAAATGCTCCAACTTGGGCACTAGCCTACAAAGTACCCAGGACATCTTTAGGGAGCGGTGTCTCAGAAAGGCAGCGTCCATTATTAAGGACCTCCAGCACCCAGGGCATGCCCTCTTCTCACTGTTATCATCAGGTAGGAGGTACAGAAGCCTGAAGGCACACACTCAGCAATTCAGGAACAGCTTCTTCCCCTCTGCCATCTGATTCCTAAATGGACATTGAAGCTTCAGACACTACCTCACTTTTATTTTAATATACAGTATTTCTGTTTCTGCATGTTGTTAAAATCTATTCAATATACATAATTGATGTACTTGTTTATTATTATTATTATGTTTTATTTTATTTATTTATTTTTCTCTGCTAGATTATGTATTGCATTGAACTGCTGCTGCTAAGTTAACAAATTTCATGTCACAGGCAGCTGATAATAAACCTGTTTCTGATTCTGAATGCAGCAGGACAGGCAACATCTATGGAAAAGAGTACAGTCGATGTTTCAAGCTGAGGCCAAAGTTCCTCCAGCATTTTGTACGTTATCCAGACAGCAAGTGTAGTTTACAAGCCTAATCACTTTTGTATAACTTGTGTTTTCCCTTGGTTTTATTGGATTGAATTGCAGGATAAATTATTGAAGAGATTGCATGAAGAGTTACCTGGATACCAATGATACGTTTACCTGGATTTATCGAAACAATAAGTTTTGGAATAATCTATTGTGTTCCCTAATGATCAAGTAGGCATCCTCGTAATGTGTGTGTAAATTGAAAGAAAAATACACTAAAAAGCATGCTTCATAAAATCTATTAGATACAGGAAACATGCATTATAAATCAACTGTTAAACATGCTAGGTATCAAATATGTGGTTAATTAGTAATGTGATACAAAAAGTACAAAAGGCCTTTGGATCTGTGTTGATCTGTCTGAAGCATGTTGGTACTGTGAAAGGATCATTTTCTATTTCAGGGATATGACTTTAACATCCTGCACTGCAAGGTCATGCATCTGGCACTACCCTGCCAGGTAAATGTTGCTTCAGCTACAGCCTCCAGGAAAAAAATAGCAAATGCCAGAAATAGTCAATGGGTCAGGCAGCCCCTGATGTTAAAAGCAAGTTTTAAAAAAAAGTGACAGTATTTCATGTCCCTGGCTTTTCAACAGGACAAAGCGGAGTAGCAGTGTTTCAAGAAAAGGCTAGGGAAAGCAGGTAGGGATGAACAGAAGGCAATGTCTGTGATAGTGCGAAAGGGAGGAGAGATTATTGAGTCAAAGGAAAATGGGGATGGTAACGAAACAAGGCAAAGAAAGTGAAGCTGGGTCTACATAAGACCATAATACATAGAATTAGGCCATTCAGCCCATTAGCTGTGCTCCGCCATTCAACTGTAGCTGGTTTATTTTCCTTCTCAACCCCACTCTTCTGTCTTCTTCCCGTAACCTTTGACACCCTTACTAATCAAGAATCTGTCAATCTCCACCTTAAATATACCGAATGACTTGGCCTCCACAGCCATCTGTGGCAATGAATTTAGTCTCTGGCTAAAGAAATTCGTCTTCGTCTATGTTCTAATGGAACGTCCTTGTATTATGAGGCTGTCAGAGCTAAGGAGACATTTCTTTATGGTATGGTCCTAGACACTTCCACGATTGGAAACATCCTCTTCATGTCCATTCTATTTGGGCCTTTCAATATTTACTAGGTTTCATTGAGATCTCCTCGTCTTTCTCCACTGAGTACAGGCACAAAGCCATTCAATGCTCCTCAAATGTTAACCCTTTCATTCCTGGTCATTCTCATAAATCTCCTCTTTATCCTCTCCAGTGCCAGCACGTCTTTTCTTAGGTATGGGTTTCCAAAACTGCATGAGGCATAAATGGAAGTAGCAGAATTATTCCTTACAGTTTCCACCTGAAAGAAAAAAATGAGGCAACAGTTCTGAACCAAAATTATCTAACTCACTTGTGTGTTTGGAAATCAGACGTGTCTAACTGAAGCAGGAAATACAGTTCTTTTAGCATGTGTTGCACCTCATTGAGACAAGTGGAGGAGGCTAGAATGGGAAGGGAAATTATGGAGAGAGGGCCCTAAGACTGGTCTAGTTAGGAATGGAGGGGAAGAAGAATTTAATGTTCACAGTGAAAAGAAGATGATTCATCTGAGAAAAAATGAAGATTGATACCAGGAAGATGTGGGAAGAGTCAGAGATCTCAGTGAGAAGGATCTCAGCAAAAGGTTAGAATAAAATTGTATTGATATAAATAGATAGATACTTTATTGATCCCAGAGGAAATTACAGTGTCTCATAAGCATTACAAGTGCACGGATACAAAGATTTGGAAACCTGAGGAAAAAAACACAAGGGGTTGCCCATGTTTGTAGGTGTTGGAAAAAGAGGGAGAAGTGGGCATACTGGTTTGAGAACTGTATGACCCAAAAGAAAATGATGACCTTAGAGTCTACTCTAGCTATGTAATATTTTTATTTTTAATCCCAATTGCTTAACAGCCTTTAATGAGAATACATTTTACTGGATAATTTAAGACAGTTTCTGGTGTAGAGATGCTTCTCGAAAATAACGATGGTCTAAGCTCATTTCACCAATCGTCTGAGTTGAAATTTGCTTGGATTTCATTGGTGTAAGGCCAAAGTTCTGCTACAGTTCTCCAATAGCTCACTATTGGCCAGCATTTGAAGGAAGGATTCAACATGATTGTTTGATTTCTGCTATCTTTTATATATCAATGAATAAACTGGATGCCCTGAACATAGATTTTTTTTTGTTAAACCCAAACCCTCAACCTAGATAGATATTACTTACTTACTGCCCATAACACTGCTGGCATTTAAGGCACCAATGAAGGTCCTCCATCTCATCTGTCCATACAGTCACACACAGATATAGAAGGATACTTCAATGAGGATTCCATAACAATTTTTTTTTACCAGTCAGGGTTGTTAGCCCTGAGCTGAACCCCCAATTCTGGAGGACGACTCTTAGTCTGGCCTCTACCCTTTGACCTGTTTGGCATGGGTACCCCTACCAAGAGCCGAACCACAAGTCCCTGACTCCAACCATCATAGCTCTCTGGGTCATTGAGGCACGAAAGCCTCCAAACCCTACGACAAGGTGTGGTTCTCTTGGTGGAGTAAATATTAAAAACATTTAAATTTATGCTGATCTTAATCAGGAAAATTCATTAGGCATGTGCTAATTAGATGCAAGTGACATTCATGCTAAAAATGCGGCAGGCAAGACTATCTCCAACGAACTCTTTACATTCAATGCCATTACTTATCAATTCCCACTTTAGGTTTTGCCGATCACTCAGCTCCAGATTTTGCAGCTTTGCTTCAAACATGGATCAAAGAGCTGAATTCCAGAGGCAAGGTGAGTGAGACTGCTCTTGACATCAAAGCAGCATCACACTGTGTTGTGTGAAAAAGCCCTGCTAAATTGGTCAGTGGGCACTATGCAGAAAACATGCTAATGACTGGAATCGTACCTCACAGAAACAAATATGGTAGTCAATCATCCCAGCCCAGAACTTCAGGACAGTGTCCTAGGCCCAATTGTCTTCAGCTGCTTCATCAATCACAATCTAGGAATCAGGGACGTTTGCTGATGCATTGCACAATTTTTGATCCATTCACAGCTCAGCAAATAAGCAACCCACGCCAGCATACTGCAAGACCTGGCGCGCATGCTGACACTGGCTGATAAATGACAACTACCATTCATGCCAAAAATGTGCCAGGCTGTGAGATCGTCTCCAACAAGAGAGAGTCTAGCTACCTAGATTCAGGTTTATTTATCACACGTACATCAAAACGTACAGTGAAATGTGTCATTTGCGGTAACGACCAACACACCAAAGGACATGATGGGGGCAGCCCACAAGCGTCGCCACACATTCCAGCACCAACATAGCATACCCACCTTGGCAGGGCAACACAGAACACGACAAAACAGAGCACATGAGGCAACAATAGTGAAACAAGACCTGTTCCTCCCCCACATATGTAAACATTCCTCTAACTCCAGGACAGTCCGTCTCAGCCTCCTGTTTTCAGTGGATTCATGGGTTCACAGACATTGGGCTCAGACTTCACCAGCAGACTTGCAGAGATTTGCAGACTTGGTCTCCGGCCATTGGGCCTTGATTGGAGTTCTGATTCCCATACCATGAACATCATTGTGGGGGGGAGGGCAGAGGTTGGGAGTTACCATAATGGAATCAACAAAATTGGTCCAGTCACTTAAATACAGTGGCTAAAGGAGCAGGTCAGAAGCAACCAGTGACTCAACCCCCTGCATTCCAGGGCCTTTTCACGGCCTACAGGGCACACATAAAGAGTGTGAGGGAATGGGTCCCAAAGTGCCTAGTGCATGCTCCATTGCACAACACTCAAGAAGCTTGGCACCATCCTGGACAGAGTGGATTGTATGACTGGCGGCTCATCCATCACACAAAGTATTTATTCCTTCCACTGCTGGTGCCCAGTGCCTGCAGTGGGTATATTTAAAGTGGGGATTGATAGTATGGGTGTCAAAGGTTATGGGGAGAAGGCAGGAGAGTGGAGTTGACAGGGAAAATAAATCAGTCATGATCAAATGGCAGAGCAGACTCAGTGGGCTGAATGACCTAATTTTGTCCTACGTCTTATAGTCTTATCGTCCATACACCATAAAATGCACATTAGTTATTGCAGCAAAACCACCCAAACTTTAATCGTTACCACTGTCAAGGGCTTCAGAAGCATGGAACTCTAGAACTGCAGGTTTCTCAACAAGACGCACACCATCTTGAACTGAAAACATCTTGCTGTTCCTTTATCGCTGCTAGTCTACATTACAGAAGTCCCACTCTAACAGAGTCCAACAGAAGGACTGCAGACATGTCACCACCACATTCTCAGCATCAGTTAGGGATGGACACTTGATGCACTATCAATTACTGCAAAAGACTGGAAGTAGAGTAAATACTGAAAGGCTTTTATTAACAGTAAAATGGACACACGTCCATGCTGAATATCTGTCCTGGACTGAGGGAGGGGCAGTGACACAATCGCCTTTATTCAGGGGTCTGTGGGAGGAGCCACAGGAGCAGTCAGCAGAGGGGCATGTCCAGGCAAGTCCAGGCAAGTCCAGACAGGTAACCGAGTTACAACCTATATACATGGTTTACCACAACACTAAACTAGTGAAGCCCAGAAATATATATATAAAAGACAATAAATACTGATTAATTTTCTCTCATCTTTGTACTCTTTGCCTAAAGATTGGATCACAATGCAACTGGAACTTTCATCCCTTTCTCCTGTTGGGAATTGGGATCTAATTATGGTAAATCCCACTGAGAGGAGTCTGACCTTCACAGGCCTCGACAAGTAATGCTGGTTTTCCTGGCCTTTTCAGTAGTAGCTAACCTAATCATGCATGGGTATACGTGCCTCAGTCTCACAATTTATTATTGTCTAACACATTGACAATTATGCTCAGAGGCGAGTGGTTCATTTGTAAAATGGAAATTTAACACTGATAAAATAGGAAGTGTTCTGCCGAGTTTGGGATCAATGAGAATTATATGCATTCCTTGGGTACAAATAGACTTTACACCAGAACAAGAAGTGTGAAAGAAGACACAATATATTGTAAAAACGCTTTATACATCTTTCCGAAAGATAAGGACAAATAAATAGTTTGAACATTTTTTAAAAGTAGAATCGTACTATTTTGATACCCTGTTGGTTACAGATTCTAAGTTTAGACTGGCCATTCTATTGAGTTATCAGTGATTGCCAAACCTGGCTATACCAAACAAACCAAACTGATTTTAAGAAACCACAGTTTACAGAAATCCAATGGATATTGTATATACCTGGATATTCAGAGAGCAAGATATGCAAAAGAGTTTTTAAAATTAAGCAAGGAACTGTTACTGAGAAAGTAATTGCATAGGGAGATGGAAAGAGGATAGAAAGCAGGGATTAAGGGGCCAATGGAAGATGTTAAATTGTCAGAATGTTGGTAATAATATACTCCAGGGACTGTAGTGGAAGTTGTTTTCCACTTAAAAATGATTTGAACATTGCCACAAGGGAAATTATATTGACGTTTGCCTAATTAAGGGCATGACAAACTGTAAGGAAGATTGGAGATCCTAGACAGATTAGCAGCATAGGCAATTAGATGGCAAACTCAATTCAAAGCAGAGAAGTGTGAAATCACTATATGGAAGAAAATATAAGGAAACATACACTTAAAATCTTGATTCTTAAGCAATGGAGGAGGAGAGAGTTTAAGTATTTGAAGGTGGCAGCACAGTTAGAGAAAACTAAACAAAAGTTAAAGGCATGCAAAGACCCTATGCAAATCAATTGGACAATGTCAGGCCAATCATCAAAGACAATCCACATAGATTTATCAAAGTCTTGGTGACTGTGACAGAGGGAATATCAAAATCTGCTGATGAGATGGAAATAGGGCAAAGAGTGAAGTGGATTACCAGAGATTTGGTTAAGAAAGATTATATTTCTGCCTTTCCTATTTCATCCACTATTAATTCTTAATCCTCCCGTTATACCATTCTGTATTCTCTATTGTTCAAGTGAAAGAAACTGACCAACTAACTTTTCATGTCTTTCTTTATATTTGTAGTTTTTCCAGAGCTTCAGCTCACCGGTATGTTTCCCTGCATTACAAGAAAACTTGAGAACAAAAGCAAAATCCTCCTTATGCAATTAAATAGTACACTGGTGGCATCACACTTCAAATACTGTGTGGAAGTTTGGTCTCTCTACTTGAGGAAGGGTATACTTGTGATGTGTGATGTGCGAAGTGCAACTGGATTGATTCTTGGGATTTTGTGGAGTGGGGTCAGGAGAGATTAAGGAGACTGGGTCAATGTGTTCAATTATTTGGTAGAATTCGAGCTAATTGCATTGAAACTTACAAAATTCATGCAGAGCTTGACACGTGAGGGCAGGAATAACATTTTACTTGGGTGTGATGTCTGGGATCAGGAGTTACAGATGAAAAATGAAACAGTCTGAGAGCAGAGAATCTTTGGAATTCTCTGCCCAAGAGAGATGTAGAGTTTCACCCTCTGAGTACATTCAAAAGAGAGAGTTAGATGCAGTTATGGATATTAAGGAATGTGGGATTTGTGCAGGCATGTGGTTTAACCATGCTGGCGAGTGGGGTCTCATGAGTGCTACGATGCAGAACCAGATATGTTGCACCTGGTTATGCAGAGAACATTATGTCTGAAGTGTTACCACTGGGCTTCACAGCAAAAGACCCATTGAACCTTTAATATGATGTCTGCTCAAAACTGCTTAGTAGTAAAATGATGCCACAGGGAATAGTATTTTTATGTTGGGTCAAGCTGTTGATGAACTGACTGGAGACAAGCTCACTTTGTACATGTCCTCTGTAAGTGACCCAGGAATGCTAATGCTGGCATTGGTGACTAAGATGTACAATACTGTGCAAATGTCTTAGGCACCCTAGTTATATGTATGTGCCTAAGACTTTTGCACAGTACTGTAGTCACTTTACATATTGCACTGTACTGCTGCCACAAAAAAACTAATTTCTTGACATGTGAATGATAATAAACCTGATGCTGACATGAGTCTCTACTGTGGACTGAGAGTGAGAAGGAGGCAGGAAGAGGGGAATCATGGTGGGGAAAAGTGGAGGGAGCGGGAAGCATCGGAGACATTTTGTAATGATCAATAAACCACGAATTGTTTGGAATCAAATAACCTTGCCTGGTGTCTCAGGGCTGGGGTTTCTGCACCTGCGCCACCTCTCCCCCACCCCTCACACTCCTTCAATGCCACCTGTCCCACACCCCTGGCACTCCTTCAATGCCACCTGTCCCGCACCCCTCCACCCTCACCATTTCCAACATCCTTTGCTTCCACCAGATTTACAAACATTGACAAACACAGTACTGTGGAAATGTCTTAGGCACCCTAGCTATATATATGCCTAAGACTTTTGCACAGTACTGTAAATAGATTCATACCAACTGGCACATTCTGTACCTAATAAACACAAGAATAATATACAAGGACCATTTTGATGAGAAATTTAAAGGGGTAGAATTACACAAAACTGCATTGTCAGGGCATTCTCAATAGACAGCTGCAGCACATAAGTGAGCTAAACAGATCAGAAGGTCTCAGGTTTATTTGGTAACATGTGCTGAGTGAGCTGATTCTGACCCCTGACAGTATGGTTGCATTAGTAGGTTTCAATGCCCTTGCCTATGAAAGGAAAGTGTGACTCCTGCTGGAAAGTGTGAATATCAGTTAGGTCTAGCTGTGATATCCTCATGGTGTCAGCTGCCAACACTCACACACACACAAAAAAATTAAGCCTGTAAACCATTCTACTCTATAATTTGGATTTGGAGGCACTGAAGAATGTACAAAATAAGTCAATTAGTGGTTTCGCTTATTTGGAAAAATTAAATAGGCTGGGACTCAAAAGATAACTGACAAGTAATCCGATGGGCACCCTTTTTAATTCTACTTCCCATTCCCATTCCAACATGTCAGTTCATGGCCTCCTCTAGTGCCACAATGAGGCCACTCTCAAGTTGGAGGAGCAATACCTCATATTCCGTCTATCCACTAACCTGGTGGCATGAACATTGATTTCTCAAGTTTCTGGTCATTTCCTCTCCCCTCCCCCCGCCCCTTCTCTCTTTCTCCATTCCGGTCCCCCTCTTATCCTTTCTCTTCTCCTCTACTCACCTGCCCATCACCTCCCTTTGGTGCCTCTTCTTCTTGACTTTCTCCCATGGTCCACTTTCCTCTCCTATCAGATTCCTTCTTCATCAGTCCCTTACCTCTTCTACCTATCATCTCCCAGCTTCTCACTGCACCCCACTCCTCCCACCTACCTTTCCTCTCACCTATCACTTGCCAGTTTGTACTCCTTCCCCTCCTCCCACCTTCTATTCTTACTTCTTCCTCTGTCTTTTCCAGTCCTGATGAAGGGTCTCGACCCAAAATGTGAACTGGTTATCCCTCTCCATAGACGCTGCCTGACCTGCTGAGTTCCTATGTGTGTTGCTCTGGATTTTCAGCATCTGCAGAATCTCGTGTTATTTTGAAGTAACCTTCAAAATAATTTGTGTGTTTGCTAAGACAGATGCAGCGATATTTCCATTTGGAGCTTGATCGAGGATCTTCCATTGCTATAGCAATGGTGCCAGCTGAATGAATGAAGGACTGCTAATACACAGTGTCTTCTACGAGTGTTCAGCCCCCAACCCTCTGTTCACATAAACGAGTATTAAAACCAGGGATCTTGATCAATTTAACTGAGAAGTTTTATTTGTGCATTACATGCTCCATTTCTCAGAGCAGAGCCCCCAAAAAAACAAAATTGTAAAGCATGGAAAACTAAAAATTCAAAAACTGAAATGCCAGCAGTTCTGAAGTATTCATTCCCCTTTGCTCAGTTCCTCGTTGAACCACCTCTTGCAGCTATTACAGCCAGTAGTCTTTTTGGGTAAGTCTCTATTACCTCTGCACTATGTGGTGGAGTAAGATTTGAACATAAGAGCATAAGAAATAGAAGCAGGAGTCGGCCATCTGGCCCGTCGAGCCTGCTCCGCCATTCAATAAGATCATGGCTGATCTGGCCATGGACTCCTCTCCACCTACCAGTCTTTTCCCCATAACCCTCAATTCCCCTACTATGCAAAAATCTATCCAACCTTGAATTAAATATATTTACTGAGGTAGCCTCCACTGCTTCATTGGGCAGAGAATTCCACAGATTCACCACTCTCTGGAAAAAGCAGTACCTCCTCATCTCCGGTCCTAAGTCTACTTGCCCCAAATCTTGAGGCTATGTCCCCTAGTTCTAATCTCACCTAACGGTGGAAACAACTTTCCTGCCTTTCTTATCCCTTTCATAATTTCGCAAACAACAGGAATTCTGCAGATGCTGGAAATTCAAGCAACACACATCAAAGTTGTTGGTGAACGCAGCAGGCCAGGCAGCATCTCTAAGAAGAGGTACAGTCGACGTTTCGGGCTGACGAAGGGTCTCAGCCTGAAATGTCGACTGTATCTCTTCCTAGAGATGCTGCCTGGCCTGCTGTGTTCACCAGCAACTTTGATGTGTGTTGCTCCCTTTCATAATTTTATATGTTTCTATAAGATCTCCTCTCATTCTTCTGAATTCCAGCGAGTACAGTCCCAGGCGATTCAATCTCTCCTCATAGTCTAACCACCTCATCTCTGGAATCAACCTGGTGAACAGCCTCTGTACCACCTCCAAAGCCAGTATATCCTTCCTCAAATAAGGAGACCAGAACTTCATGCAGTACTCCAGGTGTGCCCTCACCAGTATCCTGTACAGTTGCCACATAGCCTCCCTGCTCTTAAATTCAATCCCTCTAGCAATGAAGGCCAACATTTCATTTGCCTTCTTGATAGCCTGCTGCACGTTGAAACCAACCTTTTGTGATTCATGTACAAGCACTCCCAGGTCCCTCTGCACAGCAGCATGCTGCAATTTTTTACCATTTAAATAATAACCTGCTATTCCATTTTTCCTTCCAAAGTGGATGACCTTGCATTTACCAACATTGTACTCCATCTGCCAGACCCTTGCCCGCTCACTTAACCTATTTACATCTCTCTGAAGACTCTCCATATCTTCTGCACAATTTGCTTTTCCACTCAACTTAGTATCATCAGCAAACTTAGAAACACTACACTCAGTCCCCTCTTCCAGATTTGCTCATTTCTCCTTGCTCAAGCTCTGCCAGGTTAGTTGGGGAGTAGCAGTGGACAGCAATCTTGAGGCTTGCCAGAGATGTTCAATCAGATTACAGCCTGGACTATGACTGGGCCACTCAAAGACATCAATTTTCTTCACTTGAATCCACTCCATGGTTGCTCTGGCAGTGTGTTTTGGGTCATTGTCCTGCTGAAAGATGAACTTCCTCCCCAGTTTAAGCTTTCTGGCAGAGGCCAGCAGGTTTTTATCCAGAATCTCTCTGTATTCAGCAGCATTCATCTTCCTATCAATCCTGACCAAGTTTCCAGACCCTGTTATTGAAAAGCATCCCCATAGCATGTGCTACCTCCACTACAGTTTACAGTTGGGATGGTGTAAGCTGGTTGATGCGCAGGATTACAGTCATGCCACATGCACCACTTAGTGTTGAGGCCAAAACTTCCACTGAAGTCTCATCTGACCACAAGACTTGCTTCTACATGTTTATGCTATCCTCTAAGTGAAGCTTTGCAAAGTCTTTATGGGCAAAGATAAACTTTTTTTTTTTAGCCAGGGCTTCTTCTTTGCCACTCTTCCACAAATACACTTTTTGTGCAAGGACTTAGAGATCATGGAGCCACGAACTTCATCTCCAGTTGCACCCACTGACTTCTGCTCCTCACCCAGTGTGACTGTTGGCGTCACAGTAGCCACTCTTACAAGTGTCATTCTTCTCCAGTGACTAAGTTTAGATGGGGGTGGGGGGGGGGGGGTCTCACCTAGGCAGTATGGCAGTGGTTTAAATTTTTTTCCCACTTTTCATAATGGACTGCACTGAGCTTCAAGGTATGTTTAGTACCTTTGAAATGGTATTGTACCCTGCCCCAGATTTGTGCTTCTCTATTATTATTTCCCTGACTTGTCTTGAATGCTCTTTTGTCTTCATTTTAGTTTAGTCTGTTGAAGATCTACCATACTATAACCATATAACTATATAACAATTACAGCACGGAAACAGGCCATCTCAGCCCTTCTAGTCCGTGCCGAACGCTTACTCTCACCTAGTCCCACCGACCTGCACTCGGCCCATAACCCTCCATTCCTTTCCTGTCCATAGAGCTATCCAATTTAACTTTAAATGACAACATCGAACCTGCCTCAACCACTTCTGCTGGAAGCTCATTCCATACAGCTACCACTCTCTGAGTAAAGAAGTTCCCCCTCATATTACCCCTAAACTTTTGCCCTTTAACTCTCAACTCGTGTCCTCTTGTTTGAATCTCCTCCATTCTCAATGGAAAAAGCCTATCCACGTCAACTCTATCAATCCCCTTCATAATTTTAAACACCTCTATCAAGTCCCCCCTCAACCTTCTATGCTCGAAATACACTGTTGGACCTCACAGAGAGAGGGGGTATTTATTCCTATAATTCATTGAAAACAGGTGATCCTCCAATTTTCTACATCAACATATTGAGTTAGTAAGATAATATGCAGCTGAGGAAAGTTAGCGTAGTAATTCCAAAGGGGTTGAATACTTGCAGCCTCAACTTTGGGACTGGAAGCTGGCTGTGTTTTGCTTGATGTGTGAATGTGGTTTGGAACCTGTTGAGGGAAAGAGAGTGGGGAAGGAATGGAAATTGCTGGGAGGGGGTCGTGTGGGTCTGGTAATGGCGAACAAGATAAGAGGTGGGGTTGAGGGAAAGAAAGTGGAGAAGGAGAGGGATAGAGACTTGGGACCAGAGGTAGGCAGCTGAGGAGAGGTGGATTATTGTGAAGGGAGAAATAAAGGGAATGAGGAGGTAGTGAGGGGTCGGATGAATAAAAACCAAGACAAAGGGAATAAAAGAATAAGAAATGATAGTGGAGAAAGCTCTGAAAGTGAGGAAGATGAACAAGCTCAGAGAGGAGGTGTTGTCATAATTAGGTTTAATGAGAAGGCTCAGGGACATATTAGGAAAATTAACCCGTTTGTGCTAACAACAACTCTGACAAATAAGATAGGGGAAATAGTATTTGCAAAAGTCCTTAATGATGGCAACTTACTGGTAAGATGTGCGAATGAGGAACAACTTGAGAAAGCACTCAAGCTAAAAGAGATAGGAAAATGCAAGGTGGAATACACTGGGAGGGTGGGAGCACAAAACAGTGGTTGTAAAGGAGTGATCACGGGGATACCAATGAGTATAAATATGGAGGAGATAAAGAGGAATATCAAAGGAGGGAAAGTAATGAATGTTCAAAGACTGAAAACAACAAAGGAGGGAGTGAAAAAGGAAAGTGAATCTGTATTGATTGAATTTGAAGAAGAAAGAGTGCTAAGGAAGGTGTTCCTGGGTTTCATGAGTTACCCAGTAAGGGTGTATGTGCCAAAGCCATTGAGGTGCTATAATTGTCAAAGGTTTGGACACGTGGCTAAAAACTGTAAAAGGCAGAGGAAATGTGCTAGATGTGGGGGTGATCATGAATATGGAAAGTGCGGAACAGGAGTTCAACCAAAATACTGCAATTATGGAGGAGCTCATAATGTTGCATATAGTGGGTGTGAGGTTGTGAGATGGGAGACTAAAATTCAAGAAATAAGAGTGAAAAGAAAGATCACTTATGCAGAAGCTGTAAGAATGTCAAGAGAACAGAATAATGCTCCTAATGAACAGGGAGCAATAGGGATACGAGAGATGCAACAAAGAACAAATGACAGGATTTATGTAGACGAAAAGGCTCTAGTAACATTCATTGCAGGAGTGATTAATAGTACGGCTGAGGTAAAGTCAAAAAGTGACAAAATTCAGCTGGTGGTAAAAGCAGCAGTAAACCATTTAGGGTTAGTAGGACTGACATGGGAGGAAGTGAGGGAGAACCTCAGTAATCAGTCAAGCCAGAAAGTGTCATGTGTTGGTTAATACTAATTATGGTGATTCTTTTACAATGGAATGCAAGAAGCTTACTGGCCAATAGCCAGGAATTCAAGCACTTTATTAAAGAAATGGTTGTAAAACCGGATGTAGTGTGTATTCAGGAAACTTGGTTGAAACCAACTTTAGACTTTGTGGTATATGGGTATACAATGATAAGGAAAGATAGAAATCTAGGGGGAGGAGGGGGTTGTGCTATGTTAATCAAGCAAGGTATACCATATAGGGTACTGGAAAAAGGAGATGATCAGGAATACATAGTGGTGGAAGTGTGGGAGAGAGGGAAGGGAGTGGTTATAATTAACTACTACAATCCATGTAAAAGGTTGGATTTGGACAGCCTATTAAAGATACAAGGACAAAACAGACATAAAGTAGTGTGGTGTGCAGATTTCAATGCTCATAGCACAATATGGGGGGATCAGATTACAGATCCAAATGGAAAGGTAATTGAAGATTTGATGGAAGAAAGGGATTTGGTGTGTATGAATGATGGTAGTGGCACAAGGATAGATATAACAACGGGAACTGAGTCAGTGTTAGATATTACGTTAGTGTCTAATACCTTGGCTGGCATTAGTAACTGGGGAGTTTGGACTGCTTCAACAGTAGGCAGTGGTCACTACCCAGTTTTGTGTTCAGTGGGTGAAAGAGTTGAAGTAAGACCAGGTGGCGGAACCCCAAAGTGGGTGTTTGAAAAAGCTGATTGGGGTAAGTTCCAGAAGTTGAGTGAAGAAGGGTTGACAAAGATTGATATTTCTGGAAATGTAGATGAATTAAACAGTCAGGTGACTTCAGCAATTATCATGGCAGCAGAAGGATCTATACCTAGGAGTAAAAATAGGATGACTAGAAAACTGGTACCATGGTGGACAGAGGAATGTTGTCAGGCTGTAAAAAACAGAAATAGAGCATTCAGGCTAGTTAAAAGAACCCATAATATGCAGCATTTGGTTCAATATAAGAAAGCACAGGCAGTGGTGAGAAGAACTATACGTCAAGCTAAAAGGGCAAGTTGGAGGAGTTTTTGCGACAAGGTAGGAAGAACAACACCTGTGGGAGAGATATGGGGAATGATTAAGAGGATGGAAGGAGATAGAAGGGAATGGGAATATCCAGTAATGATATCTGAGGAGGAAACTGCAGTCTCCAGTAGGGATAAGGCTGAGGTCATGGCCAAGTCATTTGTACTGATACACAGTTCAGAAAATTTGTCTGAAGAAGGGAGAAGAAGAAGGGAAAGAATAATGAGCCAACACCCAGGTGTGTTAAGCAGGAGGGAAGGAACAGATGATATAATTGATGATCCATTTACATTAGCAGAAATGGTGAGAGCAATAAAGAGATGGAGACCAACCTCCCCAGGGAAAGATCTGATATGCTCTGTGATGCTAAAAAAATCTAGGAGAAGGAGCGCTCTTGAAGTTGCTGCATTTTTATAACAGAGTGTGGGAGGAGGGAAGATTACCAAGTGCATGGAAAGAAGCAGTAGTAATTCCAATAAGGAAGCCTGGCAAGGATCTGTCAAAACCCACTAGCTACAGACCAATTGCATTAACATCAAGTACACGTAAGATAATGGAAAGGATGATAACAGAAAGGTTATCATATGAGCTTGACAAAAGGGGAATGCTGGCAAGTTATCAGAGTGGTTTTAGAAAGGGAAGGAAGTCCATGGACTCAGTGATTATGTTAGAGACTGAAATAAGGAAGGCCCAGGCAAATAGAGAGTCAGTAGTGGCAGTGTTCTTTGACATTGAAAAAGCCTATGATATGATGTGGAAGGAAGGATTATTAATTAAACTGCACAAGATGGGGGTTGGTGGGAGAGTTTTTAATTGGATTAAAGATTTTTTGTTTGGTAGAAAAATTCAAGTTCGGATTGGATCAGAATTATCAAAACAGTACATAGTGGAAAATGGCACACCTCAAGGTAGTGTGATTAGCCCGTTACTTTTCATCATTATGATCAATGATGTCTTCACAAAGGTACCAGTGGATATAGGTAGGTCACTGTTTGCGGATGATGGGGCCTTGTGGAAAAGAGGCAGGAAGATGGACCATATAATCAGGAAACTACAAGAAGCAATTGATGAAGTGGTGGAGTGGGGTTATGATTGGGGATGTAGATTTTCAATAGATAAATCTCAAACTGTATTTTTTACCAGGAAAAGGGTTGAGGTAGGGAAGAAGTTAAGGGTGTGTGGGGTTGAATTAGAAAGGGTTGCATCATTTAAATTTCTGGGAGTTATATTTGATTCACAATTAACATGGGCAGACCATATCAGGAAAGTTGAGGAGAAATGTAAAAAAGTAATAAATGTGATGAGATGTTTGACTGGTAGGGAATGGGGAGCAAGTTGTTCAGCTTTGAAGAGAATGTATGTGGCTTTAGTGAGATCTGTATTGGATTATGGAAATATAGTATATGGATCAGCAGCTAGGTCTCTTATAAGGAAACTGGATGTGATTCAGGCTCAGGCCTTGAGAGTGTGCAGTGGGGCTTTTAAAACGTCACCAGTGTCAGCACTACAGGTAGAAATGGGAATAATGCCTTTGGAACTAAGAAGGATGCAACTGATGGCAAACTACTGGGCTAACTTGCAGGGGCACAATGATTCTCACCCTACTAAAGGAGTGTTGCAGGAGTGCTGGGAAAATGGGAGGTTTCAGAGGGATACCTTTAGTCGGGTAGGAAATGATATTGCGAAACAATGTGGAGTATTTGATCTGAGGATAAGTCCTTCAGTAGTTTATCCGGTTGTAGCTCCATGGAAGCTTGTATGGCCTGACATAGACTGGCATTTGTTAGAGGTAAAAAGGAAAGAAAGATATAAAACAGATTTGGTAAATGCATTTAACTGTCATGTGATGGAAAAGTATAGTGATTATACTCACATTTATACGGATGGTGCGAAGGAACCTGAAACAGGAGTGACAGGGTTTGGGGTGGTAATACCAGCAAAAGAAATTGGAATCAGCAGAAGAACATCTAATAAGTTAGGGGTGTTTACAGTGGAGATGCTGGCAGTGTTGGTTGCGTTGCAATGGGTGCAGAAAGCCAGACAAGCCAAAGCATTGATATGTTCAGATTCATCCTCAGTTCTAGCAAGTTTAAGGTCTTTTCACACAAACAGTCGGCAAGATGTACTTTATGAAGTCCTTCAGTTAGTTACAAGAATTGCAAATTAGGGAGGTCAGGTAAAATTTCTATGGGTTCCAGCACATGTAGGGGTGAAGGGGAATGAGAGGGTGGATGAGTTGGCAAAGAGGGCGTTAAAGAAAGAAAATGTGGAAATGCACATTAGTATCAGTAAAGCAGAGGTTAAGTGTGTAATCTGGGAAAAAGTCAACCGAATGTGGCAAGAAAGATGGGACAGGGAGGGGAAAGGGAGGCATTTATATCAAATACAAAAGAGTGTTGCAGTTACTAGGGTAGGTAATGGAAACAGAAGAGAGGAAATTGTGTGGACTAAGTTAAGGCTGGGGCATTGTGCATTAAACAAAACATTGAAAATGCTAGGGAAACACCAGATAGGATTGTGTGAGGAATGTCAGGAAGAGGAGTCAGTAGAACATGTAGTTCTGAGTTGCAGGAAGTATGGGATACAGAGAGAGATGATGAGAAATAAATTAAGGGAGTTGGGGATGCAGGAATTCACATTAAAAGGGTTGCTGGGCATGGGTGAGAGAGCACAAGTCCGGGTATTTTTAGCGTTTTTAAGGGGTACAGACATTTTTTATAGAATATGACGAATAAACAGGAATAGGATACTAGGATGGTCAAAGATGGGAGGGTGAAGTGTAGGTTTGTATATATATATATGTGTGTGTGCGCGCGCGTGATTGGGTGAAGGGATTTAGAATGTACGTCTAGTGCACATTCTGGAGCAGAGGGTGGCGGTAATGCACCATTAAGCTGGATGCCAACCGCCGTAAAACAAGATACAGACAGACAGCCTCAACTTTGAGTTTTAATTTTTAGTAAATTGTTAACAGGTTTTGGAATTTTTCTTTTGATTTGACATGATGCACAGGGTTTTGTAGATTAGCTCAAAAAATCCTACTTCAATGTATTTTAAACTTAGTAAATGAGACAGTAAAATGTGAAGATAGCTCTGGGGGCTGAATACTTTTCAAGACAATGTATGGTACCTCTGTTTATAAAAGGGGGTCCAAATGACCTGGCTAAGGTAAGCAGAAATCATATTTATGAATCCACTTTATAGGCACCTTGGTCCCCTATGTTAGGCACAGGAGACATATAAAAGAATTTTGGTGACAATACTAAGGTTGGCCATGCTCTTGGCAGGGAGAAGGTACGATGTCTGTTTCAGAAGGATTATGGTATATGTCAGGCTGCTGTTTATAGACTTCAGTTTGGCATTTAACACCATCATACCCCCAAAACTGGTGGGGAAACTGTCTTCGCTGGGCCTCAACACCTCCCCCTGCAACTGAATCCTGGACTTCTTAACAGAAAGGCCACAGTCAGTTTGTGTGGGCAGCAATGTCTATAGTCCCATTATGTTGAGCACTGGTGCTCCCTGGGGGTGTGTGCTCAGCCCGCTGCTGTTAACGCTGCTAACGCGTGACTGTGTCGCAGAATTCAGCTCAAACCATAACATCGAGTTTACAGATGACACAACAGTGGTCGGCTTCGTCAACAACAATGAAGAGTTGGAGTGCGGAGAGGAAGTGGAGTGGCTGGTGGACTGGTGTGAGGACAACCTAACTTGAACGTAGAGAAGACCAAGGAAATCATTGTGGACTTCATGAAGGTGCAGATGAACCATCCCCCTCTGCTAATACATGGCTCCTCCGTAGAGAGAGTACAGTGCACCAAGTTGCTGGGAGTTCACATCATGGATGACCTCACCTGACCCCCTAATATCACCTCCTTGAATGAGAAAGGGCAGCAGCATCTCCACTTCCTTAGGAGATTGAAGAAAGTGAGGCTTCCGCCCCCCCCCCCCCCAAACCCCCCACATCTTAAATGTATTTTACGGGAGCACCACTGAGAGATCCTGACAATTGCATCTCCATCTGGAATGGGAGCAGCTGAGCATTGGACCAGAAGTCCCTAGAAAGGACTATGAGAACAGCTGAGAGGATCATAGGGCTCTCCCTACCATCCATCGGGGACATTTATCAGGAGCGCTGTGTACATAGGACCCTTGGTATTATTAAGAATCCCACCCATCCATCCAGCATCCTCTGACTTTCTACCATCAGGCAGGAGACTCTGATGCATATGGACAAGAACGGTCAGGGTGAGAAACAGTTTCTTCCCTCAGGCCATTAGGTTTCCGAACTCCCTGTCACATCACATTCAAAGTGTCACTGGTTAATCTGTTCGGTAGTTTACAATATTTAATTCATGTCCTTTAGTTTGTTTATTTATGTGTAATCCATCTGTAGATTTCATTCTTACTCTCATAAGTTACTATGCGTTATGTGTGTTATGTATAATACAGTGCTTTACAACCTGGTTCGGAGAAACATTGTCCCGTTTGATGGTATACATGTATATAGTTAAATGACAATACATGTGACTTGACTTGACTTGATATAATCTTATTAGCTGGTCAGTTAAGTAGTAAATGGAATTTAATTCAGCTAAGTTTTCACGTTTTTTGAAGGGGTGGTTGGTGCGTGGAATGCACTGCCTGAGTCAGTGGTGGAGGCAGATACACTAGTGAAGTTTAAGAGACTACTAGACAGGTATATGGAGGAATTTAAGGTGGGGGCTTATATGGGAGGCAGGGTTTGAGGGTCGGCACAACATTGTGGGCCGAAGAGCCTGTACTGTGCTGTACTATTCTATGTTCTATATAACCAAAAATGTAGAAGAGGGTATGGCAGTGTATATTATCTATTTGGACTTGGAATAGAAGTTCTTGGGCTTTTGACAAGGTCCTGCGAGTTGAACTTAGTCATAGTCATACTTTATTGATCCCGGGGGAAATTGGTTTTCGTTACAGTTGCACCTGAAATAATACATGGTAATAGAACCATAAATAGTTAAATAGTAATATGTAAATTATGCCAGCAAATTATGAAATAAGTCCAGGACCAGCCTATCACCTCAGGGTGTCTGACCCTCCAAGGGAGGAGTTGTAAAGTTTGATAGCCACAGGCAGGAATGACTTCCTATGACGCTCTGTGCTGCATCTCGGAGGAATGAGTCTCTGGCTGAATGTACTCCTGTGCCCAACCAGTACATTATGTAGTGGATGGGAGACATTGACCAAGATGGCATGCAACTTGGACAGCATCCTCTTTTCAGACACCACCGTGAGAGAGTCCAGTTCCATCCCTACAACATCACTGGCCTTACGAATGAGTTTGTTGATTCTGTTGGTGTCTGCTACCCTGAGCCTGCTACCCCAGCACACAACAGCAAACATGATAGCACTGGCCACCACAGACTCGTAGAACATCCTCAGCATCGTCCAGCAGATGTTAAAGGACCTCAGTCTCCTCAGGAAATAGAGATGGCTCTGACCCTTCTTGTAGACAGCCTCAGTGTTCTTAGACCAGTCCAGTTAATTGTCAATTCGTATCCCCAGGTATTTGTAATCCTCCACCATGTCCACACTGACCCCCTGGATGGAAACAGGGGTCACTGGTACCTTAGCTCTCCACAGGTCTACCACCAGCTCCTTAGTCTTTTTCACATTAAGCTGCAGATAATTCTGCTCACACCATGTGACAAAGTTTCCTAACGTAGTCCTGTACTCAATCTTATCTCCCTTGCTGATACATCCAACTATGGCAGAGTCATCTGAAAACTTCTTAAGATGACAAGACTCTGTGCAGTAGTTGAAGTCCGAGGTGTAAATGGTGAAGAGAAAGGGAGACAAGACAGTCCCCTGTGGAGCCCCAGTGCTGCTGATCACTCTGTCGGACACACAGTGTTGCAAGCACACGTACTGTGGTCTGCCAGTCAGGTAATCAAGAATCTATGATACCAGGGAAGCATCCACCTGCATCGCTTTCAGCTTCTCCCCCAGCAGAGCAGGGCGGATGGTGTTGAACGCACTGGAGAAGTCAAAAAACATGACCCTCACAGTGCTCGCTGGCTTGTCCAGGTGGGCGTAGACACGGTTCAGCAGGTAGACGATGGCATCCTCAACTCCTAGTCGGGGCTGGTAGGCGAACTGGAGGGGATCTAAGTGTGGCCTGACCATAGGCTGGAGCAGCTCCAGAACAAGTCTCTCCAGGGTCTTCATGATGTGGGAGGTCAATGCCACCGGTCTGTAGTCATAGAGGCCGCTGGGGCGTGGCGTCTTTGGCACAGGGACGAGGCAGGACGTCTTCCACAGTACAGGAACCCTCCGGAGCCTCAGGCTCATGTTGAATACATGGCGAAGTACTCCACATAGCTGAGGGGCACAGGCTTGTCTATAAGGTTAGGTCTCTTAGAATCTGGCAGGGAGAAGGGGTTGGGGGCCTAGCTAGATGGATCCAAAATTGGCTCAGAGGTAGGAAGCAGAGGGTAATAGTTGAAAGTTTCTTCTCAGAATTGAAGGCAGTGACTACTAGTGTGCCCCAATGGTCAGTATTAGGTCCCCTGTTATTCATTATTTATATAAATGATTTTGATGCAAGTGCACATAGGCTTGAACAGTAAGTCTACAGATAATGTGAGATTAGGAGGTGTTATTAATCGTGAAGATTATCATAGATCACAGAGGTGATCTGGATCAGTTAGGGAAGTGGGCTGAGGAGTGGCAAATGGATTTCAATGCATACAAGTGACACATTTTGGAAAATCAAACCAGCATAGGGCTTACAATACTAGGGTGCCTAAGACTTTTGCACAGTACTGTAGTAATTTTATGTACTGCACTGTCCTCCTGCCACAAAAAAAAGAACAAATTTCATGACATATGTGAGTGATGATAAACCTGATTTTCATAAGGGTCTCTATTGTGGACTGAGAATGGGAAGGGGGCAGGGAGAGGGGAATCTTGGTTGGGAAAAGGGGGAGAGGTGAGGGAGCAGGAATCAAATGACCTTGCCTGGCGTCGGAGGGCTGGATGTGCACCCGCAACACCCCCACCCCCAGCCCTGGTGATCCTTCTTTGCCACTTATGCACATCTCTCCCCAGTGCTCCACTCTCACCGTGCCCTGCACCCTTTGCACCCGCCAGATTTACAAACTTGTTCCACATTGATAAATTTTAAAAGTCTGTGCAAAAGTCTCAGGCACCCCAGCTATTTATATGCCAAAGACTTCTGCCAAGTTCTGTAGTTCCTTGAAACTGGTGTCATAGCTAGACTGGGTCTTGAAAAAGACGTTTAGCTTGCTGGTCTTCATCTGTCAGTGTAATGGGTGTGGAAGTTGGGACGTTATGTTGCAGTTGTATAATTCATTAGCGAAGCTGCACTTGGAGTAGTCTGCACAGTTTTGGTCACCATTATAGGAAAGATATATTTAAACTGAAAGAGTGCAGAAAAGATTTATGAGAATGTTGACAAAACTAGAGTTCCTGAGTTATAGGGAGAGGTTGACCAGCCTGGGTCTTTACTGCTTGGATTGTAAGAGTATGAGTGATGACCTCATAAAAACATTTAAAATTATGAGAGGCATAGATAACCTGTACATACTACTCCAAATGCAGCTTCACTAATGATTTATACAACTGCAGTGTAATATCCTAACTCCTACACTGATGAAGACCAGCATGCTAAAACACTTTTTTCACCACCCTCTCTGGCTAGTGGTAACAGATTTTCCCCCAGGGTAGGGGAGTCCAAAACTAGGGGCATAGATTTAAGGTGGGGGGGGGGGAATCCATGGGGCAACTTCTTCTTACAGGGGGTGGTCAGTAGTGTATATGGAACAAGCTGCAAAGGAAGTGGATGAGGCAGGTACTACAGTTATTATTCAAGATGCACTTGAATAGGTACATGGAGGGGCAGGCACAAGAGCAGGGGTTCCCAGCCTGGGGTCCACAGTCCTCTTGCTTAATGGTATTGGTCCATGGCCTAAAAAAGGTTGGGAACTCCTGCCTTAGAGAGATATGGGCCGAATGCAGGAAATTGGGACTAGGTGGATGGGCATTGGTTGGCATGGACTTGTTGGGCTGAATGGCCTGTATCCATGCTGTATTGTTCAATGATTCTGCAACTAAGTAAAAGACATTGCATTTGGGCGGGGGTGGGGTTACAACACACAATAATTGAAAGGATTTGAGATACGTGAGGAACATCTTGGGGAAAAAAGTAAATAGTCAATGTTTCGGACTGAAACCCTGGTTAATTCATTTCCATAGATGCTGCCTGGCCTGCTGAGTTCCTCCAGCATTTTGTGTGTCTTGATTTGGATTACAAAACTCTGTAGATTTTCTTGTGTTAGGGGTATCTTGGAGTCTAAATTAGATTACCATTGTGAAGATCTATGGAACAGAGGGAAAAGTAGACTCTCACAAAGAAAAGGATTTATGTAGAGTCTTTGAGGTGAAAGTGCTGGCAAGTGTGAAATCTGATTTATTAGGAAAAAAAGATTAACTCACAATCACTTCAAACTTCAAACAGAATCTTACCACTTTTCTTTTCCCTGTATCTATTAGTGAGAAGATACAGCATAAGAGCATCTCCTAGGACATTCTGTTCTGAACAGACTGTCCTCCAGCCTTAAAGAGGCAACGTCCAGTTTGAAAAAATATATTTATTCATTAATTCTTCTCTGAAGTACCACCAGATAAATGACTCAATAAACTAAAATGTAGAAACTGAAATATCAGAAGTAGGCCATTTGTGTTTACAGGCTTGCTCCTGGCCGATTGTCCATCTCAATATCATCCTCCTTCTCTCTCCCCTGATGCTTAGAAGCATAGAATCACAATGCATTACAGTACAGAAACAGGCCCTTCAGTCCATCTAATCAGTGCTGGCCCAATTTTCTACCTCATCCTATGTACCTGCACCTGGACCATAGCACTCCATACCTTTCTCATCCATGTATCTATCCAAACCTCCCTTAAATATTACACTTGAATCCACATCTTCCACTTTCACTGGCAGCTCGTTCCATACTTTCACCACGCTCTGAATGAAAATGTTTTCTTCACTTTTTCCTTAAATATTTCAACTTTCACACTAAACATATGACTTCTAATTCTAGTTTCACAGATGAGAAGAATAACCATGCAGGCATTCACCCTATCCATACCCTCTCATGATTTTGTATATCTCCATAATATCTCCTCTCATTTGATACATTCTGTGTGTAAAAGTTACTATATAAAAAAAGGATTGGGTAGGGCTATTTCAAACTTGAGGGTTTTAAAGCCAAATTCTATTATAAGCTTATCGTTTTCTGAACACAATGCAGGTATCTTGTAGGACACCCAATCCACCACCACCACCATAGCACATACAAAATACGTAGCAGTTACTTGCCAAGGCTATAGTTGGTGCTCCACAATTCCTTCACCTCTAAGCCCGAAAGGTGCATGTAGCAATACATGGAAAAACTATCACCTGCAAGTCACACCCCATTTAAGCAAGGGATTAAACTACAGTTCCTTCATCATCACTGGATTTAAGTACTGGAAATCATCACACAGCAACAATGTGTTAGGACCATCTGCAGATTGACTGCAGCAGTTCAGGGAGGCGATTTATCAGCACCTTCCCTAAGGTAATGATGGCTTTGGCAGTGATGCTCATTTGTATGGCCTTTTGTTCCAGGCTACATTAATTTATAGTGTGTGTGTGTGTGTGTGTACCTTAATACAGTAGACATTGACAAGGCTCAATAATCTATATTTAACAGTAAACATCCGAAGTTGAATCTGAGGTCCTATGTAGGATTTCTACTTAAACAAAATCAGCATTATTTGTCACATATACGTTGAAACATATGGTGAAATGAGTCATTTGCATCAGCAAACAACAGAGTCCAAATATGTTTTGGGAGTCGCCACGCTTCCGGCACCAACAGAGCATGCCCACAATTCACCAATTCTAACGCGCTTATCTTTGGAACGTAGGCGGAAACTGGAGAACCTGGACGAAACCCACACAGTCACGGGAGAACATAAAAAATTCTTACAGACAGTGGAGGAATTGAACCCAGATCACTGATTGCTGGCTCTGTAAAGTGTTATGTTAACCACTACACTACCGTGCTGTCCCGTGGCATTGTGATAGTTGTTCTTTTTTGTACAAATGTTTGTATTATTAATAACTTTTAAGGCGATGTTTCCTAATGAAGACTGAACAATGTAGGAACATGCTGCAGAGGAATACTCCATTCTTTGGGTTCAAGAATATGTAAGGAATATGCAAGGACAGCAAGGGACAAAGTTGGTCCTCTGGAAGATCAGAGTGATTATCTATGCTTGGAGATGGGGGAGATCTTAAACAGATTTTTTGCATCTCTAATTTACTCAGGAAATGGGCACAGTCTATAGAAGTGAGATCATGGACAGTATCCAGATTACAGTGGAGGAGGTGTTTACTGTCTTGAGGTAAATTAGGGTAGATAAATCCCCAGGACTTGACAAGGTGCTCCCTCAGACCCTGTAGGAGGCTAGTACAAAAATTACAGGGATCCTAGCAGAGATATTTAAAACATCCTTAGCCACGGGTTAGATACCAGAGGATTGGAAAATAGATAACGTTGTTCAGTTCTTTAAGAAAGGGTCTAAGAATAAGGTAGATGTTCTCCATATGGACTTTAACAAGGCATTTGACAAGGTCCCGCATGATAGGTTGGTTAAGAAGGTTCAGTCGCTCATCATTCAAGATGTGGTAGTAAATCGGATTAGAAATCGGCTTCGCAGGAGAAGACAGAGAGTGTAATAGATGGTTGCTTCTCTGATTGGAGGCCTGTGACTAGTGGTGTGCTGCAGGGATCAGTACTGGGTCTGTTGTTATTTGTCATCCACATCAATGATCTGGTGGTAAGGTAGTAAACTGGATGCAAATTTACAGATGTCACCAAGATTGGGGGTGTAGTGGACAGCAAGGAAGACTATCACAGCTTGCCACAGGGTCTGGACCATCTGGAAAAATGGTCCAAGAAACGGCAGATGGAAATTGATGCAGACAAGTGTGAGGTGTTGCACTTGAGGAGGACAAACCAGGGTAGACCATACACAGTGAGCAGTAGGACACTGAGGAGGGCAGTAAAACAAAGTAACTTGGAAATACAGATCTATTATTCCTTGAAAGTGGCATCACAGGTAAATAGGGTTGTAAAGAAAACTTTTGGCACATTGGCCCTCATAGATAAGAGTACTGAGTACAGGAGCTGAGATGTTATGTTGAAGTTATATAAAACGTTGGTGAGGCCTAATTTGGAATATTGTCTGCAGTTTGGTCACCTGCCTACAGGGAAGATGTCAATAAGATTGAAAGAGTACATGGAAAATTTACAAGGATGTTACCATGACATGAGGACCTGAGGAATAGGGAAAGGTTGAATAGGTTAGGACTTTATTGCCTAGAATGTAGAAGAATGAGGGGAGATTTGATATGAGTATACAAAATCATGAGGGGTATATGATAGGGAAAATGCAAGCGGGCTTTTTCCACAACGGTAGGGTGAGACTATAACTGGAGGTCATGGTTTAAGGGTGAAAGGTGAAATATTTAAGGGGAACATGAGGGGGAATTTCCTCACTCAGTGGGTGATGTGAGTGTGGAAAGAGCCGCCAGTGAAAGTGGTGAATTTGGCTTCAATTTCAACATTTAAGTGAAATTCAGATAGGTACAAGGATGGTAGGGGTGTGGAGGGCTATGGTCCGTGTGCAGGTCGATGTGACTAGGCAGATTGATAGTTTCACATGGACTAGATGGGCTGAAGGGCCCGTTTCTATGTTCTAGTGTTCTGTGACTCCATGAATCTTCAATATAATTCAAAATTTGTAAATATAAATGGTTTTTATTCACATCTCAAGTTAATCTCTGCTTAATCTTCAGCTTGGAGATATTCCATGAACTAATTAAATTGGGTCAATCATTCTTTTGTAATAAGTAATTATCAAGTCTATGTGTTTTTTTAAAACACGGTTTGTGTTGTGAATCTACATTCATTTCTGTAATCTATTTGAGTCTTTCACTCCAGTCTCTCCTTAAGGTGCTGCCAGCGATTTTGGGTGCTAATTGCTTTGCAGTTCCACAGTATTATTCCTTGGATATCAATTTATCAGTCCAGGAGATATGGCTTAAGTACAGAAAGGTGATCACCGACTACAGAATCAGTGCCAACAGAATCCAAGGAGAGAACGTCTTTTCTGTAAACCAACTCTTGACAGAAAATAATTTTACGCCTTTACAGAGTGGGCATGTAATTGTCAAAAGAATTTTAAAGTCATTAAATGTGACATGGTGCACCTAGATGGAAAAAATATAACCACCACAGATAATATGAATTTAATTTAGATAGAGTGGGAAAGAGAAACGCATTTTGAATCTTTGCATTTATGCATCTGGAAATCACTAAATGTAGAGACAGAGAGGTGAATAAGGTCATTAAAAAGAAAACCAAGCGGCAGAAGTAATTTTTTTAAAGGATTGTGGCTAAAAAGTCAGCAGCAATTGTGGATTTGTATTGGACATTGGTTAGACCGCATAAAGAATTCTGTGCATAGTTATGGATTGCATATTATAAAAAGAATACAGAGGCACTGTAAAATGCAAAACTGATTCAAAAGAATGAAATCAGAAGTGAGGATATACTTACCAGGAAAATGCTGATCAAGCTGGAACTTTCTTTAGAAAAGAGAAATCAGAAATGTGTAAAGCCATGATAAAGCTCTTCAAAATTCTGAAAAGGTTTGATATGACACACCAAGACGATGGTCTGAAATATGCTTGATGGTTCTTACTTAGATATCCAATTGTCTCTTATGCTCTTCAGTTTTGCATGAAAGCCTTCTGAAGTTGATCAACTAGAGCCCTTGAGAAATTTAAGTAGGTTACTTTGACAGACCAGATTAAACCCTACTCCTGAAAGAGCTGAGAAAACACTTGATAGATGGCAAGGCCATAAGTTAGACCCAGGTTTGTTATCTGTCAGAGCTGTCAAGAAAGCAGACCATAAAGAAGCTTCAAACATTTAAAGTAATTACAATTATAAATAATCTAAGATTGATTTTTATCACCTAAATATAATTAAAACACATAAATAATTTGAAAACAGAGCAGTAAACACAAACACTTAAACAAGTATAACTTCGATTTCTCTTATCGTTCTTTCTCTCGGCCAAAAAATCTACAAACAGATAAATGGGCTTGCACACTGTATGCCAGGTTTAAACCATCATAGATTTCATGACCAGATATTCAGTTTAAGTACTAGTTATGTTACCTACTGTGAACACAATGGCGAAGGTGGTGTTAGATTTGCCAGCAAAATTTGTCACCATCTATGAGATTTATATGTTCGGGCAGATAAAATTAGATTAGATTTGCTATATCTGTCACATGTACATTGAAATATACAGTGAAATTTATCGTGTTGTGTCAATGACCAACACAGTCCAAGGATATGCTGGGGCAGCCTTTAAGTGTCACCATGCTTCTGGTGCTAACATAGCATGCCCACAACATACCATTTGCATCATTCTCAGTTCTGGTTTCATTCGTTTGAATCAATTTTGCAATTTATGTTTTTGAAATGTAGGAGGTGACAGGCCTGTTCCCATTGACATTTCCCAGCCTGCACCTGGAAGTACCTACCTCCCAGTCTCCACCCAGCTAACAGGATTCACCTGTCACTCATTCCAGACTCATCACCTGCAGCTTATTTAACCCTAGTTCTCAACCCCACTCCGTGTTCACTCACTGAACCAGCCAGCCACTCCTTGCTTTTATTCTCCCTGTTTACCTTGTTTCTTGTTGTGCTTAGTTTTTGCTCTCTCTTGTTTTGTGGCCCCTCAAGGATTGTTATTTTGCTGTCTATTAATAAAGTTATTGTCTCTGCTGCTCTTCTTTCGGGTTGAGCCTCTTCCACGTTTACTGGCAGGAGGAAAGCAGAGCACCTGGAAGAAACCCATGCAGTCATGGGGAGAACATACAAGCTCCTTATAGACAGCTGCAGAATCGAACCAAGGTTGCTGGCACTGTATATCATTACGCTAAATGCTATGCCATTCTGCCACATGTACCATATCGTACTGATTCGTGGAGGCTAATGTTCTGAACTCATTATAGTTAATCAGAGTAAGTACTAGGAGCTCACTGTGGATTCAGCAGCTAAAACAAGCAAGTTTGAGACCAGTATCTTCATAGTCGAGATTATTTAACTCCAGGGGTCATAAAAATAAGATGCTAACTTATTAAAGCCAAAAGTGAGTTTAAGAATGGAGCTTGTTAGTCAAACTGATTTTTAAATGCAGAATATACCATGACAGGATATACCAGAGGCCAGTAGTCCAGATGTGTACAAGGAGAAGCCAGGTAAGTATGAGGAGGATTGGGACATGTGGACAAGGTGGAGCAACACACAAAAAAGTTGCTGGTGAACGCAGCAGGCCAGGCAGCATCTCTAGGAAGAGGTACAGTCGACGTTTCAGGCTGAGACCCTTTGTCAGGATGAAGTTGAGGTGGCCAGTATGGAATGCAAGCTCTGGACTTGGTCTGAGGGGATGAATTGCCATTTGCTATATTATAGTGGCAATATGAATGAAAATTACAAACATGAAATTTTCAAGAGAATGCATTTGCTCCAGAGGTCAGAATCCATTCAAAAGAAGATAACTGTTAATTGGTTGTATTATTTTGTCAGGAATAGTATTTTTTTTAAAAGAGGCTTGCAGCTTTTCAAAGAACTGAGGAGCAGGATTATATGATTGTGGCCTGGAATAACTTGTGTGAATTAGCTTTCATTTTGTGATTTTTGCATTCCTGACATGGAGCTTTGATTTCTGATGTGTGAAGAGTCCTGCCAGAACTGGAAGCTAGGAACATTATTCCCTAAAGGATAAGTAGATTAAAAAAAAGGATAAAGCTGCTGTAATGCTGACCACATTGTCTTTCTAATAATTGTACAAAATCAGAGTGGACAACTAGTAATATCTGCTAATCTCATTGCAGTTTACAAACTGGGAGGAGGGTAAATGGTTAAATAGGATGGAAACTGTGTCTCTTTCCCCCCCCCCCCAACCTGTTTACTATGGCATCTTCCCCTTTCCTTTCCAGTCCTGAAGAAGAGTCTCAGCCCGAAAAGTCAACAATTTATTCATTCTATAGATACTGCCGAACTTGCTGACTTCATCCGGCATTTTGTGTGTGTTGCTTTGGAAATTATTGTTTCTCAAAGTACAAAGTATGTATATTATATACAACCTTGAAGTTTGTTTCCTTTTACAGGCAGCTACAAAACAAAGACACCCAATAGAACCCATTTTAAAAAAAAAGACTTGCATAATTACATAACATAGATTGTTACATAAACTATTTGATAATTATATTATGTAGAGCAAGAGGAACAGAGATACTATTTTATCACAATTTGATGTGGTTCCATTTTTGATAATAGCTTATATACCACTTTACCTTATAAATAATTGAGAACCAACACCTTTAGGTGCAGGAGTCTTGGGTTCCACACCACCCGGTTCAGGAACAGTTACTGCACTGCAGCCATTGTGCTCCTGGACCAGCTTCACTTGCCTCAGCACCAAACTGACTCTATGGGCTGTAGACTCACTTTAGCGACTCTGCAGTTCACATTCTATGTAGTATTTGTCACCTTTTTTAATATTTGCATGATTTGCCCTCTTTAGTATGTTGAATGTTTGTTGGTCTTTGGTGTGTGTTTGTTTGTTTGTTTTGTGGATTCTATTGTGTTTCTTTGTTTTGTGGCTGCCTGCAAGAAGATGAATGTCAAGGTTGTATACAGTTTACATACTTCGATAATAAATTTACTTTGAACTTGCCATGAATATATTAAGCTAATTTGGAAACTACATGAATATTTGCTTGTCTCTTAACAATGAATATTTTAACCGTAATGGAATCTGGATTTTCAGCATTAATGCTAAAATTGCTGATCTACCTTCTGGATTGCTTTGTTTGTATTGTAAAACTCCTATTTAATATTGTGCTACAGGTAAATTCAGTTTCAAACATTTATTCATGGCTGTTAAGTCATGAACATAAACTATTTCAGTCTTGCTTGTATTTACCCCAACACCAATGGAAGATCTTGACAAGTCAGTAGAAGTAAGTTTACACCCAGTTTTATTAGGTACACCTGTATGGCTTGTTAATGCAAATATCTAATCAGCCAATCATGTGGCAGAAACTCAGTGCATCACAGCATGCAGACATGGTCAACAGGCTTAATTGGCTGGGGATGGCTAGTTAGGTGGATTGAGTGGGTGGGGACTTTGGTGTGGAGGAGCCTAGTAGTTTGGAAAGGGTTAGCTTGTAGCCTATGGCTGCAAGAGGGAGGGAGGGAGGGAGGGAGGGAGGGAGGGGGGGGGTGGGGTTGAGATTGAAGGGGGAGGGTGGGAGACTGTGGAATAATCCAGAAGTAAGGGTAGCCAAAAAAGGGGTGCATCAAGTGAAAGACCTGAAGTAATGGGGGACAACAAATTGAGGAAAATGGGTGAATTGGAGGAACTTACAGTTCTGTATAAAATTAAAGGTCAGAAGGAAGGAGAAGGAAGATTTAGAGCCCTTAATCCTTTGAAAGTGGCAGTAGCATTAGAGAACCAAATAGGTAAAGGATTCCAGACCAAGATTTTGTTTAATGGATTGCTGAAAATTTGTTGCAAAGACATTGACCAATATAACAGTGCTAAAATGGTGGGAAAATTGGTTGTGAAAGTGGAGTGTATTACTCTGAAAGAAAGGAAGGGAGTTAAGGGGGTAGTGTGTGGTATTTGGTCTGGCATAACTGAAAAGGAAATTTTGGACAATATTAAAGGTGGTTGAGTGATTGAAGCCAAACGATTAAAATTGAGAGAAGGTGGTAATTGGGATTCCCCTGTTCTTCTGGTTTTTGCAGGTGATAGACTCTAGTTGGAAGAACATCTTGGGTGCATGCCTTATCAAGTTAGAGAACACATTAGGCCTCCCTTATGCTGTTATAATTGCCAGAGATTTGGACATGTTGCTGGTTCATGTTGAGGTAAAAGAAGATGTATGAAATGTGGAGAGGATCATGATATTAAAGCATGTAAGGCAGCCGTGCCTAAATGCAGGAACTGCGGAGGGGACCATATAGCGGCGTTCAGAGGATGTGAGTATTTCAGTAAGGCAAAGCACATTCAGGATGTTAGTATCCAATAAAAAATATCATATGCTGAAGCAGTAAAGAAAGTTGATAGAGAGCAAAGGATAAGTACAGAAAAGATTGGAATGATGGGGAGTCAGTCCATTCCGAGTCCTCCAACTATGGTTCCTTCAGGCATGTTGTTGATGACTAAAGAGTTTTTTGGCGTTTGTTGTTGATATACTGGTCGGGGCTAAAAATACAGCCAAGAGGTTGGATATGATAAAAGTGGTTGTTGGAGCTGCAGAGAGATTCCTTGATATAAAACAGATTTCGCTGGAAAAATTACATGAGTATATGATAGACAAACAATCACTGAATGCTTCCCAGTTGTCAGGATCAGAGAGCTTTATGTGGATGAAGAGGCCAATAATTAGTATTTTGATGTTTTTAATATTACAATGGAATGCAAGGTTTATCTGCAAATGGTCAAGAATTAAAAAGATTTGTTGGAACTTTTAAAGACAAGCCTGAGTTGATCTATATACAGGAGACATGGTTAAAGCCTCATTTAGATTTTGTGATCTCTGGCTATGATAGCTTGAGAGCTGATAGAACAGGTAAACCTGGTGGAGGGTGTGCAACTTTCATAAAAACAGGACTCCAGTTTAGAAGACTTGATACTAAATCTAACCTTGAAATTGTGGCTGTGGAGGTTTGGAGCTCTTGTGGTCAAATAACTTTGATTAACTTTTATAATCCAGGTAATATGATGTTATCAGATTTGGATGAAATTATGAATAAGGTAAGATCCCCAGTAATCTGGGTTGGAGATTACAATGCCCGTAATCCTATATGGGGTAGTGAAAGTAAAGATAGTAATGGAGTGGTAATAGAGGAGTTTCTAGATAAATACAACATGGTACTGCTAAATGACGGAAGGCCTACAAGATTTAATATTGTAAAGAATACTTGTAGTTACTTAGACTTATCTATCACTTCCTCAAACTTAGCTAGGGTTGGGGAATGGGATGTTATGGACAGATACACACTAGGAAGTGATCACTATCCTATATTATGTCGATTTGGTAGAAATTTAATAGTAGAAGTTGAGGAGAGGTCTGCTAGATATAATTTTTCTTTGGCCCGTTGGGATAAGTACCAGGAGAAAGCTGTGGATATAATAGAAGAGATTAATAGCGAGGGCTCCATAGATAATTGGAATGAATCCCTCTGTTCTATAATTCATAAAGTTGCTCAGTTGACTATTCCACTACGGAATGTACTTAAGGCTCGAGCATCAGTTCCGTGGTGGAATAGAAATTGTGATATAGCAGTAAGAAACAGAAATAGAGCTTACAGGAAATTAAGAAAGTACCCAGTGATAGATAATGTTATGGAGTATAAAAAGGAAAGAGCAGTAGCAAGGAGAGTAATTAAAAATGCAAAGAGGGATAGTTGGAGAAGGTTTTGTGGAACCCTGGGCCCTGAGACACCTATAAAGCAGCAATGGACGATCATTCACAGAATGTCAGGGATACATAGGAAAGCATCTATCCCAGCTTTGCTGGATGAAGATATTGAAGCTATAACCAATAGGGAAAAGGCTGATATGTTTGTAGAGGTGTTCCAAGCGTTACACAGTTCCGGAGAGTTAGGTGATTTGAGAAAGGAAATTATGTTAAAGGAAAGTTGGAAATTGGACAGGAGTTTGGATGATGATCGCTCCATAAATTTGTTTTTCTCCCTTCAGGAATTTCAGGAAGCTGTCCAATCAGGTTCAAACACTTCTCCTGGTAGGGATGGACTGTGTTATGAATTGCTTAAGATTTGAGATGACTCTGTATTAATAGAAATTCTAGCATTGTTTAATCCAGTGTGGAAAGAAGGAAAATTACCAGTAGAACAGAAGCATGAGGTGGTAGTTCCAGTTTTAAAGCCAGGTAAGGACGCGTCTAGTCCTAGTTCGTAACAGCCTATAGCTTTAACGCCAGTGCTTTGTAAAACTATGGAACGAATGGTCACCAACAGATTTGTTTATTTTTTGGAAAATAAGGGATATTTTGCTGCCTATCAAAATGGTTTTTAGAACTGCAAGGTCAAGAATGGAATCTGTTGCCCTTTTAGATCATATTAAAAAAGCATTTCAAAATAGAGAAGTAATGGTAAGTGTATTTCTAAATATTGAAAGAGTATATGACTCACTATGGAAGGATGGCTTATTAATTAAACTCTATGATGCAGGAATTAGAGGTAGAATGTTTAATTGGATCAAAGATTTCCTTAAGGAAAGGACAATTCAAGTAAGAATAAGTGGAACAAGCTTCAAGTCAGTTAAAATAGGTAATAGTACCCCTCAAGAGGTGTCATTAGTCCAGTTCTTTTGAATGTCACGATAAATGATATCTTTGATCAGGTAGGGACAGGATTTGGCAAATCATTGCACCATCGTCTGCAAACAATCTGGAAAAGAGGAAGAAACATCAAGTATATATTAAGGCAGGTACAAAAGGCTTTAAGATCAGTTGAAAACTGGGCTAATTAATGGGGTTTCAGGATTTCTGCTTCCAAGTCAAAATACATGATTTTTGGCTTTAGAAGAAAGATTCCTGATTGTGAATTGTGTCTATATGATTCTCCACTAGAAAGAGTCAAGGTATTCAAGTTTTTAGCTGTCTGGTTTGATGAAAGACTTACTTGGAGGGTTCATATAGATTAAACAATTGGAAAGTGTGAGAAAGTTTTAAATGTTATGAGAAGTATTGCTGGATGCGACTGGGGAGTAGGGCGGGAAACTATGTACTTAATATATCTAGCTATGATTAGATCAGTTATAGATTATGGTTGTATTGTTTATGGTTCCGCTGTTATGGCAGTGCTTGGAAAATTAGACACTGTGCAGTCCAAAGCACTTGGACTCTGTTGTGGAGCTTTTAGAACAACATCAGTCCCGGCATTATGTGTGGAGATGGGAGAAGTGCCTCTGCATTTAAGACAAATTCAGTTGGGCCTGCAGTATTGGGTAAAGCTAAATGGATTCAATCACAGCTGTCCATCAAAGTGCCTTTTGCAGGGGAAGTCGGAGTGCCAAAGTAAAATTAAAAGATACCCATTTTTAAATTTGGTTAATAACTGGGCTGTGAAATTGAAACTGACTGAGGAAGACATAGTTGGCCAAATTTGCCTGCCACCTGTCCCTTTTTGGCTCTTTCCAGAACCAGAAGTAGACCTATTCCTCCTTTTGCAGCTTAAAGGAAGCAGTGCAATTTCATCAGCGTTGATCACAAATGAATATTTAAATAATAAATGGGGATCTTATCTGAAGATTTTTACTGATGGCTCAGTGGACCCAGAGAGCAGTAGGGCAGGATTTGGGATGTATGTGTCTCAACTTGGAGTTAAGATTGGTCACCGGGTTTCAGATGGTGTTTCTGTCTTTGCAACAGAATTATTAGCAATCCTCTGGGCCTTATGGTGGATAGAAGACTCTCGACCATGTAGGGTTATCATCTGTTCGGATTCTGCTGCTGCCTTAGAGTCTATAAAAGGGAGTAAATCAAAAGCTCGTCCTGATATAGTTATTGAGATTCTCTTAGTGTTGTTTAGAGTAGAGAAGATGGTTGTACAGTTAGATTTTCATGGATACCTGGGCATGCTGGGGTGGAGGGAAATGAAATTGTGGATGGCATTGCAAAGTCTTCCTTACAGAGCAGGCAAGTAGAAACTAGAGTTCCCCTAAGCGGAGCAGAATTGAAAAGTAGGATTAAAAAAGGTATAGCAAAGAGGTGGCAGGAGGACTGAAAAAATAAATTAAGGGGCAGGCCTTATTTTTCTCGTCACCCACTCGTTAAAAAGGTCTCGGACGGTTACCTTTTAAGTCGTAGAGATATGGTGAAATTTACAAGACTTAGGTTGGGGCATTGTGGGCTAAACTATTATTTAAAGATCATAGGAAAACATCCTACTGGATTATGTGACTGTGGTGGTCCAGAGGCAGTCTAGCATGTTTTGCTGAGCTGTAATGGATACAAAATTGAAAGAAGCATGCTGTTCAAGAAGCTATTGGGCTTAAATTTACTTTGGTTTTCTATTCAATCTTTGTTTGGCCATCAAGAGAATCAACATCTGATTGAAGAGTCTGTCATTCAGTTTATACGCGAGATTAGGTTGTATTTGAGAATTTGAGTTCCTTGAAGTTCTATAATTATACATCCTGAGGAGGAGGAGGAGGAAGAACTACTACTACTCCTACTGTTGGAATGATTGTTGGTACCAGCTGGAGTGGTTTGAGTGTGAGAATGGTGCAAAAACCAAAAAAAATCCATTGAGCAGCAGCTCTGTGGGTGAAAACGGCAACAGAAGACCATGAAGGAGGTACCCAATAAAGCGATCTCTGAGTGTACAATGCTGGACCGAATGCAGTATATAAATTATTGAATTTCATATCATTTGATAAATCTGATTCTTATTCTGGTTCTGTTGGAACTGCATGGCTGCTCCACTGTATGTGTTTATGCAGCTACTGGAGGTTCACTCAAAGCTATTTCATCCATTGGCATACAATGCCTCAGGTGAATTTTGTTACCAGCAATGTGTCAGCAGCAAATGCGCTGTAAGTCATGCAGTGTCTGCACGCAAACTTGTATGTTAACCAATGTAAATGCATGTTGAAAATTATATTGGTGAAAGATTACTACAATTTATTAGCTAAATTATCAGAATCAGGTTTATTATCACCGGCATGTGACGTGAAATTTGTTAACCTAGCGGCAGCATTTCAATGCAATACATAACCTAGCAGAGAGAGAGAAGAAAAAAATAATAATAAATAAAATAAAACATAAACAAGTAAATCACTTACATATATTGAATAGATTATTAAAAATGTGTAAAAACAAATACTGTATATTAAAAAAGTGAGGTAGTGTCACTTCAAACTTCATTTAGGAATCGGATGGCAGAGGGGAAGAAGGTGTTCCTGAATCACTGAGTGTGTGCCTTCAGGCTTCTGTATCTCCTACCTGATGGTAACAGTGAGAAAGGTGCATGCCCTGGGTGCTGGAGGTCTTTAATAATGGACGTTGCCTTTCTGAGACACCGCTCCCTAAAGATGTCCTGGGTACTTTAATATGTGGGTAACATATAAGATTATTAAGGGATTGGACACACTAGAGGCGGGAAACATGTTCCCGATGTTGGGGGAGTTCAGGACCAGAGGCCGCAGTTTAAGAATAAGGAGTAGGCCATTTAGAACGGAGTTGAGGAAAACTTTTTCACCCAGAGAGTTGTGGATGTGTGAAATGCTCTGCCTCAGAAGGCAGTGGAGGCCAATTCTCTGGATGCTTTCAGGAAAGAGTTAGATAGAGCTCTTATAAATAGTGGAGTCAAGGGATATGGGGAGAAGACAGGAACAGGGTACTGACTGTGGATGATCAGCCATGATCACAATGAATGGTGGTGCTGGCTCGAAGGGCTGAATGGCCTACTCCTGCACCTATTGTCTATTTGTAGGCCCAAGATGGAGTTGACTAGATTTACAACCTTCTGCAGCTTCTTTCGGTCCTGTGCAGCAGCCCCTCCATACCAGACAGTGATGCAGCCTGTCAGAATGCTCTCCATGGTACAACTATAGAAGTTTTTGAGCGTATTTGTTGACATGCCAAATTGCTTCAAACTCCTAATAAAGTATAGCCGTTGTCTTGCCTCCTTTATGACTATTAAAGGATCTCTTTCTTCTTGCAAAGGACTGTACAGAAGTAGCAGATGGAAGGATGCGGCTGTTACCTTCACTTTAATAATGCAATATCTTTGAAAGTATTCTGCTGAGTGTACTCAACAACATTCAACATCAAGATTACATTTTCAGAAAAGCTGAAATAATTGTGATCATGAACAACACATGGTACAGGTATGGGAATGTGGGAACAATTAAACATAAGATCACACATACAATTTTTAACTTTTTCCATCCTGGTGGCAATAAAGGAGTGGTTGGTTCATTCCTTGTAAATATCTCAATCAATTAGTTTATAATGAAGCAAGATGTCATGCAGAAATCAGAATCAGGTTTATAATCACTTATTTATATAATTTGTTTTTGTGCAGCACACAGCTAAGAGATAAAACTAACTATAAATTAAACAATACACTCAGTGCCCACTTTATTAGGTACAGGAGGTAACTAATAAAGTGGCCACTGAATGTATGTTCATGGACTTCCACTTCAAGATTTGGATGTTGTGTATTCAGAGATGCTCTTCTGCACAAGACTTTAGTTATGTGAGTTACTGTTGTCTTCCTGTCAGCTTGACAGGAACCAAATTAGGCCATTCAACCCATCGAGTCCGCTCATGTCTGATTCCGGATCCCATTCAACCCTGTACATCTGCCCTCTCACCATGTCCCTTGATGCCCCAATCAATCAGGAAACTATCAACTTCCCCTTTAAATATACGCACGGACTTGGCCTACACCACAGTCTGTGGCAGAGCATTTCACAGATCAAAACTCTTTTGCAAAAAAAAAATTTCCTCCTTACTTCTGAAAGGTCGCCCCTCAATTTTGAGGTTGTGCCCTCTAGTTCTGAATGCCCCTACCAGAGGGAACATCCTCTCCACATCCAGCTTATATAGTCCTTTCAACATTTGTTAGGTTTCAATGAGATTCCCACACATCCTTCTAAATTCCAGTGAGTACAGGCCCAAAGCTGCCAAATGTTCTGCATATGTTAACTCCTTCGTTCCTGGAATCATCCTCATGAACCTCCTCTGGACTCTCTCCATTAACAACACATCCTTTCTGAGATAAGGGGCCCAAAACTATTGACAATACTCCAAGTGCAGCCTGTCTAGTGTCTTATAAAGCCTCACATTATCTCCTTGTTTTTATATTCTATTCCCCTTGAAATAAATGCCAACATAGCATTTGCCTTCTTTGCCACAGACTCAACCTGTAAATTAACCTTCTGGGAGTCTTGCATGAGGACTCCTAAGTTCCTTTGCACCTTTGATGTTTGAGTTTTCTCCCCATTTAGATGATAGTCTGCACTATTGTTCCTTTTACCAAAATGCATTATCATACATTTCCCAACACTGTATTCCGTCTGCCACTTTTTTCCCATTCTTCCAATTTGTTTAAGTGTTGCTGTATTCTCATTGCTTCCTCTGCACTACCTATTTCTCCACCTATCTTTGTATCATCTGCAAACTTTGCCACAAAGCCATCAATTCCACTATCTAAATCATTGACAAACAATGTGAAAAGTAGTGGTCCCAATATTGACCCCTGAGGAACACCACTAGTCACTGGCAGTCAACCAGAAAAAGCCCCTTTTATTCCCACTGCCTGCCTCCTGCCAGTCAGCCTTTCCTCTTTCCATGCCAGTATCTTTCCTGTAGCATTATAGGATTTTATCTTAAGCAGCCTCATGTGAGGCACTTTATCAAATGCCTTCTGAAAATCTAAGTAAATGACATCCACTGCCTCTCCTTTGTCCAGCCTGCTTGTTACTTCCTCCAAGAATTCTAACAGATTTGTCAGGCAAGATTTCTTTTTAAGCATGCTGACTTACTTTATCATTAGTCTCTAAGTACCCGAAACCTAGTCCTTAATAATGCACTCCAACCCTTTCCCAGCCGCTGAGGTTAGGCTAATGATCAACAGTCATTCCACAGTCAAAGTCACTTAGATGACATTTCTTCCCCATTCTGATGTTTGGTCTGAACAACCACTGAACCCCTTGCCATGTCTGCATGCTTTTATGCACTGAATTGCTGCTACATGATTGGCTGATTAGATAATGTGCATTAGTCATAGTCATAGTCATACTTTACTGATCCCAGGGGAAATTGGTTTTTGTTACAGTTGCACCATAAATAATTAAATAGTAATAAAACCATAAATAGTTTTTTTTTACTATTTAATGAGCTGATGTACAAGTGTAGGTAATAGACTGTCCACTGAGTGTAAATTACAAAATAAATAATGCAAGGAAAAAGGAAGAATAAGGTAGGGTTCATGGACAGTTCAGAAATTTGATGGCAGAGGCGAAGAACCTGTCCTCTAGTTGTTGAGTGTGGGGCTTCAGGCTCCTGTACCTCCTCCCTGATGGTAGTAATGAGAATATGGCATGCGCTGGATGGTAAGATTCCTTAGTGATCAATGCCACCTTCTTGTGGCACTGCCTCTTGAAGACACCCTTGATGAGGGGAGGGGTGTGCCCACAATAAACCTGAATGAGTTTACAACTCCCTGCAGCGTTTTGCAATCCCGAGCACTGGAGCTTCCATACCAGGCTGTGATGCAACCAGTCAAAATAGTCGCCACTGTACATTTATCAAAATTTGAAAGTGTCTTTGGCAGCATTCCAAGTCCCCTCAAGCTCCTAGAGCTATTGGTTTGCTGCCTTCATGATTGCATCAATGTGTTGGGCCCAGGACAGATCTTCCAAGATGTTGATGCCCAGGAACTTGAAGCTCCTCACCCATCAATGAGGACTGAAGTGTGTTCTTCCAACTTGCTCTCTCTTATGCCCACAGTCAACTCCTTGGTCTTGCTGATTTTGAGTGCAAGGTTGTTGCTGAAACACCACTCAACTAGCTGATCTATTATATTAGATTATGAGAACACTCAGACCTCTTTTATTGTCATTTAGAAATGCATACATGCATTAAGAAATGATACAATGTTTCTCTGGAGTGATATCACAGAAAACAGGACAGACCAAAGACTAACACTGACAGAACCACATAATTGCAAAACAATACCATAATTTGATGAAGAACAGATCAAAGGCACAGTAAAAAAAAAAGTCTGAAAGTCCCGAGTCGATCGACTCTCGAGTCCCCGATAGCGGTGGCAAGGTGGCAAAAGGGAGAAACTCCCTGCCATAAACCTTCAGGCACCGTCAACTTGCCGATACCTTGAAAGGACCCGACCACAGCCGACACTAAGTCCATCCGTCCGAAAACTCTGAGCTTCCGACCAGCCTTCTGCTACAGCCTCCCGAGTGCCTTCGACCTCTCCCCGGCCGCTGAAACATGCAAAGCCGAGGATTTCGAGGCCTTCAGCTCCGGAGGTTCTGGTTACCACACAGTGGCAGCGAAGCAGGCATTTCAGAAATTTTCCAGATGTTCCTCTGTGTTCTCATGTCTATCTCCCTCAAATGAGGATTGTGCACAGTCCCCTACTTGACAGATAACAGATATCATCACCGAAGTGGCCGCGTGCACTGTCGTCGCACCGCCATCTTCACCTTCCTGGGAGGGCCCCGTATGCCTCTTCGTCACCATCTGAGACTTTACTGTAGTGTCATCTGCGAATTTATAGATGCATTTAAGCTTGCCCACACAGCCATGTGTGTAGAGAGAGTAGAGCAGTGGGTGAAGCACACACCCTTGAGGAGCGCCAGTGTTAATTATCAGTGAGGAGGAGATGTTATTTCTGCCCCACACTGATATGGTCTCCTGACATGAAAGTTGAGTATCCAGTTGCAGAGGGACTTAAAGAGGACCAGGTTTTGGAGCTTGTTGATGAGTATTGAGGGGATGATGGTGTGAACACCTGGCTGTAATCATGTAATGGCAGCCTGACGTATTGTATGTTTAGCTCTTATCTGGGTGGTCTAAAGCAGAGTGGAGAGCCAATGAATTTGCATCTGCTGTAGACCTGTTGTGGCGATAGACGTTGCAGCAGGTCCAGGTCCTTACTTAGGCAGGGGTTAGTTCTAGCTATAACCATCATCCCAAAACACTTAATCACAGTAGATGTTAGTGCTGCTGGGAGATGGTCATTGCAGCAGTTCACCCTGCTCTTCTTGGACACCAGTATGATTGGTGTCCTTTTTAAGAAGGTGGGAGCCTCAGACCTTAGCAGTAAGAGGTTGAAGATGTCCCTGAACACCCCAACTAATTGGTCAGCAAAGGTTTTCAGTACCTGGCCAGGCATACCTAAGGGGCCTGATGCCATGCAAGGATTCACTCCCTCGAAGGATGTTCTCAGATCAGCATCTGAAGCAGAGATCACAGGGTTACTGGATACTGTGGGGATTCACACAGGTGTAGTATTATTTGAAAGCGTGCATAAAAGTTGTTGAGCTCATCAGGAAGTGAAGCATCATTCTGTGATCATTAGGAAGTGAAGCACTAACATTTATGCTGTAGGTTTCTTATAGGAAGTAATGGAATGCAAACCATTGTGTCATGCATCCAATTGTGTCTCTGACTGCACACAGAATTGCCTTTCCACTCTTACAATAGCCCACAGTAGGTCATACCTGGACATCTTGTAGGCTTCTGGATCACAGGTCTTGAATGCTACAGTCTAACCCTCAACAGCTTGTGAATCTCCTAGTTCATCCAGGGCTACTGATTTGGAAAAACTTGGCAAGTTCTCAAAGGCACACACCCCTCCACGCAGGTCTTGATGAAATCAGACTGTTAGATATTTCATGCTGACCAGGATATTAATAAGTTCACCATAATTGCCACCAAAAATGTAGGCTGAGGCTGTGCTTGGCTGGAAAGGAAAAATGTAGGTTGAGAGGTCTGTGACGTTGATTCGGTTTGGACAGTATTAAGGTGATGAATGAGTTGAGGAAATGTTGGGGAGAGTGGGAGTTGACAAGAAATCCAGAGTGCCATGGGGATGTTGGAACTGGAAACTGTGTGACAGATAAGCATAAGATTGAAGGAAAAAGTAGCAGAGATGGACACTTTGAACTTGAGCTATTTAACAAAGTAGGCTTCAGCTATTTAACCAACACATCAACACCTGCTTAAATTCATTAGCAGGAGCTGGTTTGAGCCACTTCACTAATTCACCAACCCCTGGTTGGTGACCCATGTGATTTGCAAGTCTCATTGGCACAACAGCACTTTGCACTAATGTTCTCAGTTGAGTCTTATGCTGCTCACTGCCCATGGCTTGCTGCTCCCTGTGCATATCTGTGCCACACCATTTGGTACAGGTCAAACATTCAGAGGCACACTCAGCATGCAGAAAGCACATAATCAGGTCTATGATAAAATTCAACAGTGCTGCACATACTGTAACCTCCTTGTGTTCACAGGAGAGTTTCTTACAGGTGTAGATAAAAAGTGAATTTTAGTACCTCTCCTAATCCAGGAAATGCAGCCAAAATTCACTTGCTGTACATATATTGACAAAAATGACTAAATCATTGAATTATCCAGATCAGTGACTGCACTTCTACTCTCTCTTTCCATTAAACTTGATACAATCTGGTTCACAGTGACAATGTTAATCCTGTACATAAAAATCAATCCAAAATGAACAACCCAGATAAAACTATACATTAGGCATAATATTGATTTCTGGAAGGATGCCTGTGCTCAGACTTCAGGCTAGAACTATAAGGTGCAATGGTATAAAATGGGTGATAATTAACATATAAGATAAGGGCAGGAGCCACTCAGCTCCTAGTAGAATTCCCCCATTTTGTTTTGATTAAATTTATGTCTAGTTCATTGCTGCATTCAGAAATATTATTTAGTAAAGCAAGGAACAGGGAAATATGCAGGACAGGTTGTGATCCAAACATTCAACTTGGAGTAAGACCTCACAAATTTAGAGTCTGACTGATAATCTGCCTCTTTCCTGCACATCTGGAGTACTTACCTGCCAGACTGTTTCTTCCCATCATCCAGATCTTCACAGCCAAAATCTTTCAGGGAGTCACGGGGTACAGTTTAATATTTTATTTTTCAGAAGAAACAATTTTTGCTGGCTGCCAAGCTAGTTCAGAGTATAATAGATCACTGTCAGTAATGGGACAAACCCTTTAACTGACAGAAGTCTATATTTAGATTTTAAAAAATGGCTTTAGATGCCATTAACCTAGATTTCTGTTATGATAGAAATTTATTTGCACATTTAAAAAATTAATTCACACCAATGCAACAGTCTGAAACAGAAAATTAAAGCAGATGGTGTGGTTTCTAAAATACTTCAAGAATAGGCAGAGAAAAGGTACATCAAAGATTCTTCACAAGTGACAGAAATTTTTTTAAACTGAGAGCCTTTGCATAGCTGGAACTGCTACTGAGTCGATTCCTTTTCCAAATAAAGCACAGATCAATGGACTGAGAGGTAAAATGACAAATGTTCCTGCTGTGTGGACTAGTTTTGAGGCAACAAAAACTGATTCTTTTGTTAGACCTTGCTCCAGTCAGCTAATGGTGCTGCAATTGTAAGTAACAATACTGTCAACTCTGGTTCAGTTGCTACCACTCTCAACCCTGAGTCTGAAAGTCCCACTCCGGAGAATTAATCATAAAAACCTAAGCTATCAATCAGCTGAAAGGGTTTATTTTGAACTTTATTTTGCTTATCAGATACATATAATATTGCTACGGCAAATGCAAAATGCTTAAGAGACCAGCATTGTTAAGGTCAGATTTTTCCAATTAATTCTGGACCATCAAAGATATTAACATTTTCAACTCTGCCATAACCACATCATAAGAAGCACGAGTTTTCTATACACAGGCAGTTCACTTCATAAGACAGATGAGCACAATTAGGCCATTGAGCCCACCTAGTTTACTCCAGAATTTGAACATGGCTGATTTATTATCCCTCTCTACTCTATTCTTCTGCCTTCTCCTCATAACCTTTGGTGCCCTTAGCAATTATATACCTATCAACTTCCACTTTAAATATACCCAAAGACATGGCTCCCATAGCCCTTTGTGGCAATGAATTTCTCAGATTCTGTGTCCTCCAGCAGAAATTCCTCCTCATCCCTATTCTAAGAGGATGTCCTTCTCTTCTCTGAGGCTGTGCTTCACATCACATTACAGTTGCCATTTCAATGTCCTGGAAGGGGGAAAAAAAAGCACCAGATTGACTGGCTGAAATGGCATGTTAGATATTGGAAGACTGCTGCTAGGAATCCAAAATAAAAGTCTCTGCTGGGTGGTCCACAAGGTTCAGGGCAGTGTGGGTAACTTGTACAGGGGACATTTATACTCCTATTGGAGCTCCAGGGAGAAGCTCCTCCTAGCTTCACAAGAAAAACAGAACAATAAAAATCTGTTTTACCTCTTCGGGTCTGTTCTAGTCTGCCTGTCATTTCCAGACATCCCACCTCTCCCAGAAGTTCCAGGAGTCTCCCACATATTGATAGTGGCTCTCTGACGCCCGCAAATTATATACAATATCCCGGAAATCGACTTTTTTGAGAGCGAGCGAGGGAGGGGGAGAGAGTGTGTGTGAATGAATGAATGAGAATGAATGAAAATGAATGAATGAACCCTGATTGGTCTCTCTTTGTGCTAAGTAGACCTATCAATTTTCTCTGTGGGCAGGCTTTACAGTCGACCTCTCTCTCTCTTTCATAGTCCATCAGTTCAGTTTAGTGTCCTGCAGCACCATGGCAGAGTGTTCCAAAAAAAGAAAATATAAAATGTACTTCACCCCAGACTACACTAAAGTGTACCTCTGCCTAATAGGGGTCAAAACTAATGACAGTGTTGCACACTGTACTGTTTGAAACAGTGAGTTTTCTATTGCCCATGGTGGGTTAAATGACTGTAAAAGACATGTTCAGGTGAGTTTAACAGGTGTCATTTGTTGATTAGCATAGCTAACGTTATTTATCTAGCTGGCTAGCTGATAAGGAGCTACTCTACAAGGAATACTCAACAAGGAATATATATATACATATGTGTATGTAAATAGTTTCAATATGTGATCAAATAAATTGTTGTGTTCTTTTATAATCAAATGTCCTGTATACATACACCCTTGGAGGTTGACCGGGGAGGCGGGGGTGGTGGTGCTACCTCCCTGAAATGAGTTTTTGCAGGGTGGGATGTCTGCATTTCCTGCTCAGTTAGGCTGGTGATGGAAACCTCTTAATAAGGCTGCATCACCTCAGCACCATCCTTTGCATCTTGTTGTAGACAATTTGAATGTTTCTGATCAGAGGTGCTGATCCAGGTGGGAAATACAAAGCACTTTGCCCAACTAAAAAAGAACTGTTCGGACAAGCTGCTCTGATAAAGGATCAATACTATTTGCATTGCCCTTTAGAATCAAAGGATACCTTAAATGAGTTCATGTTTAGAGATCCCAGCATCACTGAAAATTTCCATCTTCTTCCAAGTGAGGACAAAATTTGAGTCTTAATCAAAGTTGTTCCTATTTTAGCCTTGCATTGAACACACAGTATTAGAGCCCCAGAGGCATACAGCGTAAAACCAGGTTCTTTGGCCCAAGTCCATGAGCACCAATTTACACTAACCCTCCATTAATTCACATTCCCATCAACTCCCCCCAATATTCCAACACAACTACTATAAATACTTGTCCTTAAAGAGCAATTTACAGTGGTAATCTACCATCACTGGAGGTGCCAATGCACAGGATCATAAGAGGCTTCAGAGAGTTGTAAACTCAGCCAGCTCCATTAGAAGCCTCTCCACCATTGAGGACGTCTTCAAAATCCAGTGCTCAAGAAGGCAGTGTCCATCATGAAGGACCCTTACCAATTGGTCTTGTCTTTTTTTCATTACTTCCTTAAGGGAGGAGGTGCAGGAGCCAGAATACCCACTGTCAACATTTTAGGAACAGTTTCTTCTCTTCTCCCATCAGATTACTGAATGGGCCAGGTGCTCACAAACACTCCCTTGCTATTCTTCTTTTGTACAGTTATTTATTTATGTAGTTTTATTGCAACTTATAGTAATATTGTTATGCCTGAATTGTACTTCTGTCACAAAACAACAACTTTCATGACTTGTGTCAGAGATAATAAACCTGATTCTGATTCTGATCATCATTTTTGGAAACTGAGATAAAACACGAGCAAACAAAGGAAACTCATGCGGTCAAAGAGAGAAAACGAGCACACTCTGTACCGGAGGTTTACTAGCTGCTTCATATTCAACTTTATCTATCACATGTACGTGCAGTGAATTGCATTGTTGGCACTGACACACACAACCAAAGATGTGCTTGGGGCAGCCCATGAGTGTTACCACATATTCCGGCGCCAATTTAGCATGCCCACCATGCTTGGCAGAACAACACAGAACACAACAAGCAACAAAATAACAGCAAAATTCTTCCTTCTTTAATGCTAAATCTTTATCGAGGCTGCAGAGCACTTACCAAGGTTCCTTTTAAGCAATCCTTTTAAGACTGACATGCTGAAGTAGTAATGGGTGTCCTTACTTCTTAAAACTTTTTTCCAGATAAATTTATTTCCTTTTCTTCTTGCTCTCACAATTATCAGCAAACTGTCTCACACCTCATACATGTGTGAACCAGTTATGAGTGTGTATTGGCTATTCGCCAAGTTCAGGAGAAGCACAGGAGTTCAGATGAGTCGAGGAAGAATGGGGGAGATAGAGGATCTCTGGAGTGGGAACGCAGAGAAACTGTGTGTTTTGGGTCATGATGATGACTGATGATGGCAGCTTAGTGGAAATTCTCCCATCCCTATGGGATCATTGTTTTGTTGTTGTTGCTGTTCATGCGGAACATTGTGGGCCTGCTCTGTGGCCACTGGAATGTGTGGTGACACTTGCGGGCTGCCCCCAGCACATCCTTGGGTTGTGTTGGTTGTTAATGCAAACAATGCACTTCACTATTTGTTTCGAAGTATTTGTGATAAATGAACCTGAAGGAAATTGCCTGGAAGAAAATCACACCCTTCATTGCAAGACTAGGGGCTACCACATAAAAAGCAGGAACTTCTCACACAGGGTGGTGTATGTCTAGAATTCTCTACCCTGGAGGGATTAGAGGCGAGATCATTAGGGCTATTGAATTTTGATTGGTGGAGTAGGCTTCGGGCCCAAAAGACTTATCCTGCTCCTATTTTCTTATGTTTTTATGTTCTGGCACCTACCAACCTGCCTGCACAACACCAGAAGTCCACAATCTGCCAATATCAGGCAGATAGCCGTAGATTGGCTTGAGGATTTCTGGAAAGAACACAAGTGTCCTGAGTTGAGTCACAGGCTCTGTGTGGTACAGCTGCTGGGGAAGGTTTTCGATTTAGAGATACCGCACAGGAACTGGACCTTTTGGGGCAAAGAGCCCGCGCTGCCTAATTACACCCATGTGACCAATTAACCCACTAAACTGTATGCCTTTGGAATGTGGGGGGAAACCGGAGGCAATCAGCAATAGGGTGTGGCCCTCGAGAGGGTGAACGGCAGTGGGTGATGAGTGGTCCCACTCTTGCGGAAGACAAGTTGCCATCGGCTGGTTAGTGGTGGCGGGGGGTGGTGGCTGAGGTGACAGCAGCAGAGCAGGGAATGGAAAAGGGAAGAGGCTAAGTGGATAAGAGATGAATGAAGAGTGAGGTGCTCGATTCAGCAAAGGAAGAAGACCAGGGTGGGATGGTAAGGGAATTGGACTGAAGAAAAAAGCTCTAGGTATCATTGTATTGTGTGTGTGTGTGTGTGTGTGTGTGTGTGTGTGTGTGTCCATGCGTGGACAGAGTATATCTGCGTGTGTCAAGATACAAGTTTGTGTCCAGGTATGTCCAAGTCTGTGCCCTGATTGTCCAGGACACCTTCACTTTATACCCAAAACTTTGATCTCTAAAGACTGAGTTTTAGATCCACTATATGGACGTCAAAAGTTCAAGAAGATCCATCACATTTTTTCAGTCAAGTGGGACTGATTATTAAATGCTCCTCTTGCCAGCCATGCCCAAGTCCCACAAAGGAATATGAACAACATGTGGAAGTGTTTCTCTATCACTTTGTAAGAAGGCAGCTTTTCTTTTCAATGGGCATTAGTGAATTAGATGGATTTTATGAAAACTCAGTGGTTTCATGGTCACTAGCTCTTTACTTTAGGTAATCAGATGAACAAAAGTCCATGACTACCTTGGTAGGAATTGAATTTGAGTTTCCAAATTACTGGATCCTGAGATCCTGTGTCTGCCATTTTAATTCTCCATCCCATTTCACTCTGACCCATTTGTGTGCAGTTTTTGCGCTGTTATAATGAAACCCAATGCAAGTTTGAGGAAGAGCTCCTCATATCCATCTGGGCACATTGCAGCCTTCCAAACAACACTGAATTCTCACAACTCCACCATTAATTGTATTATCACTCTCTATCTGCCCCCATTAACCCATCCGAATGGAGGGCCACTACAATCTATCCCCATAGCAACCCTGGTCTCGTCACAGAAATTTACTTTGTCCTATCTAGTCCTCTCTTTACCTTCTCTGCAACCTATGTTTTTCTCTTTTTCCCAGTTCTGGTCAAGGGATGTAACTTGTATTTCTCTGCCTGACCTGTTGTGTGTTTCTAGAAGTTGCTTTTATTTCAGGTTACCAGCATCTGCAGTCTTTCTTTTGAATTTCTTGAACTTTATGAATTTAAAGTTTGTGCCCACTGTGACATCAGTCATTCATCAACTGAGCTAATACATCAGTTTTAGTTCAATTTCAACTTCCATATTGTAATTGCTGTTATCGGATATACTTTTTAAACTTAAGCCTTGACTGTTTGTAGTTTGATATTGCTCTGTTTGCTAAGTTTCAACTACTGGATGAAGTCTGCTCCCCTTGGTTTGTTATTTCAATGTAAAACTACCCATGGACCGAAATTTTTATCAGTCTCGTTTGGTTGGAGGTTCTGTAACTGACTTGACCACTATTGAGCTGCTAAGGAGTAAGATCAGGCAGAAATTCTGCCATTCATCAACATCCATTGTCTTCTGCTAGGTAAGTATACTCCCAGTAATAGCTGGAGAAGGTGGGGTGATCATTCCCCCAAGATATGAATTCTCCCCCAGTGATACCGAGCCTTCCTCCTCATTGTTGCTCCCCAAGCTCACATCTCACTGATGTCTTATATTCTTATTTACCTTGTACCTTAGATTCCCAGCTGGCTCTCCTTCAGCTCTAGTGAGATCCTATCATTAAATTCAGCAAGGCATCAATGCCCATTACTATCAAGGTTCATATTTCTTAGTGCTGGTAATAGAAGGTTAAATCTGAAGTATGATGCTTCAAGTAGTTGATTTACTTTAAGAGAAATTTGGATGGGTACATGGATGAGAGGGATATGGAGGGCTATGGTCTGGGTGCATGTCAATAGGACGAGGCAGAATTATTGTTTGGCACAGACTACATGGGCTGAAGGGTTTGCTTCAGTGGTATAGTGTTCTGTAACTATGAATGATGAATGTTACTTACCAATTCTCAGAACATGCCTGAATGTCGTGTAGGTCTGCTGCTTTACTTGTGAATGTATTGAAAACTGCAATCATCAATAAACTTCTGACCTTATGATGGAAGACAGGTCATTGATAAAGCAGCTGATGACAATAGACTTAGGACACACTGAAGTATCAGCTTCATTGAGATGCGTGCCAGTGATCCTGGAAAAAGGTACCTTGAACAACATTGGCAACTCCACTTTGCTCTGCAGGAATACAGCAGCCTTGTACACAACACTCTTCAAATGTGCCAGTAATTCCCTCAAGACGGTTCAGAGGAGGTTCACAAGAATGATCCTGGGAATGAAAGTGTTAACATAAAAGGGGCAATTGATGGTTCATGGTCTGTGCTCACTGGAGTTTAGAAGAATGAGGAGGGGATCTCACTGAATCTTTCTGAATATTGAAAGATATCTACATAGCATGGAAATTGAGAGGATACTTCCAATAGTGGGAGTGTCAAGGACCAGACGGCACAGCCTCAGAATGCAACAATGTTCCTTTAGAACAGTGATAAGGAGGAATTTTTTTAGCCAGAGGTTGGTGAATGGAGTGTCTAGGACCAGAGGATACAGTTTCAGAATACAATGTCCCTTTAGAACAGAGATAAGGAGGAACTTCTTCAGCCTGAGGGTGGTGAATCTGCATTTCATTGCCACAGATGTCAATGGAGGCCAAGTCAATGGGTATATTTAAAGTGGATTTTGATTAGTATAGGACATCAAAGGTTATGGGAAAAAGCAGGAGAATAGGGTTAAGAGGTAAAATAAATCAGCCATGATTGAATGGTGGAGCAGACTTGATGGCTCAAATGGCCTAATTCTGCTCCTATGTCTTATGGTCTAAACAATTTACAGTGGCATGCAAAGGTTTAGGCACCCTGGTCAAAATTTCTGTTACTGTGAATAGTTAAAGTGAGTAGAAGATGAACTGATCTCCAAAAGTCATAAAGTTAAAGATGAAATATTCTTTTCAACATTTTAAGCGTGATTAGTGTATTATTTTTGTTTTGTACAATTTTAGAATGAAAAAAAGGAAAGGAGCACCATGCAAAAGTTTGGGCACTCCAGGAGATTTAAGCTCTCAGATCTCAGAATTAAGGTGTCAGACCTTAATTAGCTTGTTAGGGCTATGGCTTGTTTACTGTCATCGTTAGGAAAGGCCAGGTGATGCAAATTTCAAAGCTTTTTAAATACCCTGACTCCTCAAACCTTGTCCCAACAATCAGTAGCCATGGGCTCCTCTAAGCAGCTGCCTAGCACTCTGAAAATTAAAATAAATGATGCCCACAAAGCAGGAGAAGGCTATAAGAAGATAGCAAAGCGTTTTCAGGTAGCCATTTCCTCAGTTTGTAATGTAATTAAGAAATGGCAGTTAACAGGAATGGTGGAGGTCAAGTTGAGGTCTGGAAGACCAAGAAAACTTTCTGAGAGAACTGCTTATAGGATTGCTAGAAAGGCAAATCAAAACCCCCGTTTGACTGCAAAAGACCTTCGGGAAGATTTAGCAGACTCTGGAGTGGTGGTGCACTGTTCTACTGTGCAGTGACACCTGCACAAATATGACCTTCATGGAAGAGTCATCAGAAGAAAACCTTTCCTGCGTCCTCACCACAAAATTCAGCGTCGTAAGTTTGCAAAGGAACATCTAAGCAAGCCTGATGAATTTTGGAAACAAGTCCTGTGGACTGATGAAATTAAAATAGAACTTTTTGTCTGCAATGAGCAAAGGTATGTTTGGAGAAAAAAGGGTGCAGAATTTCATGAAAAGAACACCTCTCCAACTGTTAAGCACAGGGGTGGATCGATCATGCTTGGGCTTGTGTTGCAGCCAGTGGCACGGAGAACATTTCACTTGTAGAGGGAAGAATGAATTCAATTAAATACCAGCAAATTCTGGAAGCAAACATCACACCGTCTGTAAAAAAGCTGAAGGTGAAAAGAGGATGGCTTCTACAACAGGATAATGATCCTAAACACACCTCAAAATCCGCAATGGACTACCTCAAGAGCCGCAAGCTGAAGGTTTTGCCATGGCCCTCACAGTCCCCGTACACACGTTCTTCCCTACAGGGCAACATTTAGAGTGAAGGTAATTGGGTAATTCCTCAGTCCTGAGAAACCGCCTAAAGAGAAAGCTATTCCATATATGCTGCAGTTTCTGGTAGAAATTGCTCTTATTTCTATAGGAGAATTTGCTACAAACTGTATTTCTTCTGCTCTTTAAATCAACATTGCTTTCTGGGAAAACTGAATTTCTATGCAGCAGATCCAACTCAGTAGCTGTTGTGGTATCATCAATAAGTACACAGTAAAGGGAAATTACAGCGCCAATTAACTCACAACAACGTCCACAAAACAACAATTCTGCAATAATTAGATTATATTAATGATGTAGGCTGAGGGATCAGTAGTAACCAAGCCACATGGAGAGACATGAAAGAAATGATTGGTAGCTTGGATTGGCTGATTGCTTCTGGGGTTGTTTGCCGAACCTGGAGGTTAGGTCGCAAACATTTTGTCACCAGTCAAGGTGGCATCATCAGTGTTGGTTCTGCCAAGTGGTCATGTTTACATTGGTTGGACTCGTTTGTGATTGGCGAGCACTCAGCAGAAACAACACTCAATCACGCACTGATGATGTCACCTCGACTGGTGATGAAACAGTTACAACCTTACCTCCAGGCTTGGCAAACATCCCTACAAACAAATGCAAATAGAAAGAGCCTGCTATTCTACTTTTGAACAGTGTCCCAACGATCTTTTACATTCACTTGAGAGGACAAGTGAAGCCTTGGTGTTCTGGATCCTTTGAAAATCAATATCTCTGACTATATACCAGTTCATTAGTACTGCAGTGAATTTGTGCACTCAAGTCTCTTGAATTAAACCTTCTGTCTCAAAAATGGCTCATAAGAAGGGGCATAATTTTAAGGTTACACAACGCAAAATGCTGGAGCAACTCAGAAGTCAGGCAGCATATATGGAGAGAAATTAAGAGCTAATGTTTCCGCCTGAGACCTTCTTCGGTCCTGACGAAGGGTCTTGGCCCAAAATGTCAGCTCTTTATTTCTCTCCATAGATGATGCCTCCTCCAACAGGACCACAACCTTGTCGTGGTTTGAGGCTTGCATGCCTCAGTGACCTGGAGAGTTATGTTGGCTGAAGTCAGGGCTTTTATGCTTTGACTCTTGGTAGGGTCACTCATGCCAAACAGGTCAAAGGGTAGAGGCCAGACAAAAAGTGGTGCACTGGTCCTCCAGGTTCGGGGGTTCAGCTCAGGGGTAACAACCCTGATCAGTAAAACAAAATTGTTATGGAAACAGCAATGAAAAATCCTTCTACATCTGAATGGCCAAGGACAGACAGAGATAGAGGACCTTCATTGCAGCCCTAAATGCCAGTGGCATAATGGGCTGTAAGTAATAGGCACTGCGGAGTTCCTCCCACACTTTGTACGTGTACTGTAGATACTGCAGAACCTCTTGTGTTTATAATTTTAAGGTGATTGGGGGGGGGTCTTGCGGGGGGATATCAGAGGTAAGTTTTTAAAAACAGAGAGGGATGGGTGCATGGAATGTGTTGCCAGGGATGGTGAAAGATGCAAATACATTAGGGACATTGAAGAGATTTTTAGATAGGTACATCAATGAGAGGAAGATGGAGAGCTATCCAGGAGGGAAAGGTTAGATTGCTCTTAGAGTCGGTTAAGAGGTTAACACAACATTGTGGGCCGCAAGGCCTGTACTTGTGCTGTACTGTTCTACGTTCAAGACTGAGAATACTACAATGGAGCCATAGCCAACACTGAAACACAGCATTATATCATCTCTCCAGGCTTTGCTTACACCTACATGGGCAGCAAAAACATAGTTAGCAAAGACAACAGCGTTTTCACAGCTTGTCTCCATGGCTCAGCAAAATATCATGGGCCAAAGTTACAAATTAAGATGACTATAAGCTTGGTGATTGATTCTAAGTGAATGGAAAAAGTTAACATTGACTTCACCAGGTAGTTTTGAGCTACAAAATAATCAATAAATATAGAGTTAAAAAAAAGATTAATAGCTTTTCATGTAGGACAAACATACTGGGCAGACAGTTCCCAAAATACTGATCTATTAAATCTCACCTATTTTCAGAGAGAAAAATGTATTTCATGGTTAGAACTGAGAATAACTGTGTTACTTTTAATAGTTATATTTTAAACTCCTCTGTCTTCCTTCTCATAAAATATTTTTGGCCGCAGTGGTCTGGTCTGATCTTGGTTGGGATAGAATTGCAAGTTGCGTGTAAGAATCTCATCACATGTATCTAAGTAGGTTTCATTACTTGAAACCTGCCAGGACAGGTCTTGTTGGACATACTCTTTAAAAGGCCACAAGGAGAACGTGTATTATGAAATCGAAGCAAAAGTAAAATGATGCTTGGTGTTCATGAGTAACAACTGATGAAAATACAAGTTGGGATATTTTCAGGTGCAGGAAATGGAGGGAAGGGTTAGAACGATTTTAGACTAGACCATAAGACATTGGAGCCGAATTAGGCCATTTGGCCCATCGAGTCTGCTCCATCATTCTATCATGGCTGATTTATTATCTCCCTGAACCCCATTCTCCTGCCTTCTCCCCATAACCTTTGGCACCCTTACTAACCAAGGACCTATCAATCTCTGCTGTAAATTTACCCAATGACTTGGCTTTAACAGCCATCAGTGGCAATGAATTTCACAGATTCACCACCCTTTAGCTAAAGAAATTCCTCCTCTTCTCTGTTCTAAAGGGATGTCCTTGTATTCTGAGGCTGTGCCTTCTGGTTTTAGACTCTCCCATTAGAGGAAACATCCTCTCCATGTCCACTCTGTTTAGGCCTTTCAATATTCAAACAGATTACAATGACATCCTTCCTTATTCTTCTAATGTCCAGTGAGTACTGGGCTAGAGCCATCATACATTAACCCTCTCATTCCCAGGATCATTCCAGTGAACTTTCTTTGGACTCTCTCCAATGCCAGCACATCCTTTCTTAGATAGGGTACCCAAAACAGCTCACAGAACTCCAAGTGCATTCTGACCAATGCCTTATAAAGCCCCAGCATTACATCCTTTTTTATATATACTGTATTTTAGTCCTCTCGAAATGAATGCTAACACTGCATTTGCTTTCCTTACTATAGACTCAACCTTCAAAAGAAGCATGGCACAACATCATGGGACAAAGGGCTTGTACTATGCAATAACAGGGAATCTAGGACCAGAGGACACAGCTTCAGAGTAGAGGGACGTCCCTTTAGAACAGAGATGAGGAAGAAATTCTTCACCCAGAGGGTGGTGAATCTGTGAAATTCATTGCCACAGACAGCTGTGGAGGCCAAGTCATTGGGTATATTTAAAGCAGAGATAGATAAGTTCTTCATTAATAAGGGTGTCAAAGGTTAAGGGGAGAAAACAGGAGAATGGGGTTGAGAAGGATAATAAATCAGCCATAATGGAATTGCAGAACAGACTTGATGGGACGAATAGCCTAATTCTGCTCCTATGCCTTATGGACTATTCTATGTTCTATAAAAGAAATCACACAGAAGGAATTTGAAAGCCCCACAGCTGATTCCTGCTTCTCTTTACTATGCCTTTATCTTCCAAAAGAAGAGGCATAAGGGTTTTCATGAAGTTATTGCATTTTAGTAGATGAAGAATTCCATCCCAGAGTGGATTAGCTCTGACCGGATCAGTCCTGAGTTTCCATAACCTTGCTGCAGGAATCTGGGCAGTCTGTAAATTTTAGTGCCTTGATGCCTTTGTGTTTTGAATGGATATGAAGCTCAGATATTCAAGAAGAAATATGGAGCAGCTGTCTTTTGAAGGCGCAGCACGCTGCAAGGACATCATGTTTTACATAAAACTTTAAATTAGAGATCAGTGTAAATTGGTGTTTTGTGGTTGGCACAGACTCAGTGAGCTGAAGGACTTGCTTCTGTACTATATGACTTTAATTCCCAGTCATTATCTGAACGAGTTCTCCCAGTGCCCTGATTAAAATTTATTAATTGTCATCACCAAAATGTGGTTTTTGGAGCAACACAAATGACGAATTGGAACTCCTAGTGAAGCATCAAAACTGTTTCACTCAGAGGCCCAGCCACATCTATTAAGTACATAGATAGATAGATAGATACTTTATTGATCCCAAAGGAAATTACAGTGTCACAGCAGCATTACAAGTACACAGATATAACTATTAGAAGAAAAGTAGAAAGAATAAAAAGTGTTACCACAAACAGTCTAACAGGAGGGGGTCATCACTTCCCTGACTATACTGTAGGTTGACTCATTATAGAGCCTAATGACTGAGGATAAGAATGAACTCATATAGCACTCTTTGGAGCAGTGCAGTTGTCTTAGTCTATTACTAAAAGTGCTCCTCTGTTCAGCCAAGTTAGCATGCAGAGAATGATAAACGTTTTCCAGAATTGCCAGGATTTTCCGTAGGGTCCTTTGTTCTACCACAGCCTCCAGTGTGTCCAGTTTGAATCCTACAACACAGCCAGCCTTTCTAATCAGTTTTTTGAGCCTGTTGGCATCACCTGTGTTGATGCCATTGCCCCAGCACACCACCGCATAGAAGATTGCACTGGCAACACAGACTGGTAGAACATGTGAACGAGAGGCCTGCATACTCCAAAGGACCTCAGTCTCCTCAGGAAGTAGAGGCAACTCTGGCTCTTCTTGTACACAGCCTCTGTGTTGGGCAGAATGCTGGCCAAAGACACAGATTTTTAAGGACTGCCTTAAGGGAGTAAAGAGGTGTAGACAATGTTAGGGAGGGAATGTCAGATCTGAGGATCTTGGCCTCTGTTGGAGCAAAATAAAAACACAAATGGTTGATAAGCCAGTATTAAAAGATAATGGGGCTGGAAAAAGTGAGACACAGAAATGATAAAGGTTATAGAGGGCCATGTATACAGGACATGATTTTTAGAATTAAGATGTTGCATAGTTAGATGCCAATGTGGGACATTGCTGTATGCAAATTCTTTTCCTCAATTGGAACCTTAAGGTGCAATAAATTTTTATTATTCTCATTTTTTATATATTTCAAATTTTCACTTCTAACAAGTGTTCTCATTTATATAATACTTTGAGTTAGTATTCAGATGATAAAATCCAATTGGAGCAACGTAGCAGGTGAAAAATCTTAATGTAAATACGATTAGATTAAATTATCTGTACTTAGAAGACAATATTGCTGTGATTAAGGATTTTTGAGTCATGATTTATAGGTTCAATATCACATGAGTCATGCAGGTTGGATATAACTACATGAAAGGACTTCCTACATTTTTTGAAAGTCAAAATAAAGAACTACAGACACTGAAGATCTGACGTAAGAACATAAACTGCTGGAAAAACTCAGCAGGCCAGACAACATCTGTGGAAAGAAACATATTTAATGTTTCAGGGCTAAGACAAATAGAACTGAGAAAGACAAAAACAAGTTAGTTCAGGTGGGGGAGGGAAATGCATGGAAACAGTTAAGCGTATTTATTTATAATTCTGGAATATTTCTGAGATTTTGTTTTCAGCCTTGCTTCTTGAATAATAGAATATATTGATCAGGATGATCATTTTAACAAGTGGATATTTTTGGATCTGTAATACTATTTGTCTGAATGAGTACATCCAGTTCTAGTCTCACTGAAAGCTATTTTTCTTTGGATCAATATTAGATCAAAGGTTGGTCTGTTGTATTGATGCTGCATTTCAAAATTCAAAGTACATTTATTAACAAAGTATTTATTCTATATACAACCTTGAATTTTGTCTTCTTACAGGCAGCCACAAAACAAGGAAACCAAATAGAACCCATTTAAAAAAGACCATAAGGTATAGGAGCAGAATCAGGTCATTTGGCCCATTGAGTCTGCTCCGCTATTTCATGGCAGTTCCATTTTTCCTCTCAGCCCCAATCTACTGCCTTCCCTCCATACCCCTTCATGCCCTGACCTATCAAGAATCTATCAACCTCTACCTTAAATATACATAAAGATTTGGCCTCCACAGCTGCCTGTGGCAATGAATTCCATATTCACTATTCTCTGCTAAATAAATTCCTTCTCATCTCCATTCTAAAAGGACACCCCTCTATTCTGAGGCTGTGTCCTCTGGTCTTAGACACTCCCACCATTGGAAACATCCTCTTCACATCCACTCTATCAAGGCATTTCACTATTTGATAGGTTTCAATTAGGTCACCCCTCATTTTCTGAACTCCAGTGAATACAGGCCCAGAACCATCAAACAGTCTTCATATGACAAGCCATTTAATCCTGTAGTCATTTTCGTGAACCTCCTTTGAACCCTCTCCAGTTTCAGCACATCCTTTCAAAGATTAAGGGCCCAAACCTGCTCTCAAAGTGAGGCCTCACCAGTGCTTTATAAAGTCTCAACATTACATCCTTGCTTTTATATTCTAGTCCTCTTGAAATTAATGTGTACATTGCATATGTCTTCCTCACCACAGATTCAACCTGCAAATTAACCTTTAGTGAATCCTGCAGTATTTTTGTGCTTCAGATTTTTGTATTTTCTCTTCATTTAGAAAATAGTCAACCTTTTCATTTCTTCTTCCAACGTGCATGACCATACACTTCCCAGCACTGTATTCCATCTACCATTTCTTTACCCATTCCCTAATGTCTGTCCTTCTGTAGCCTCTCTACTTCTTCAAAACTACCTCTACCTATTTTTGTATCATCTGCAAAATTTGCAACAAAAATATCAATTCCATCAGCCGAATCATTGACATATAACTTAAAAAGAATTGGTCCCAACTCAGATCCCTGTGGAACACCACTAGTCACTGTCAGCCAACCAGAAAAGGCTCCCTTTATTCCCACTCTTTGCCTCCTGCTAATCAGCCACTGCTTTATCCATGCTAGGATCTTTCCTGTAATACCATGAACTTATAGCTTGTTAAGCAGCCTCATGTGTGGCTCCTTGTCAAAGGCCTTCTGAAAATCCAAGTATACAATATCAACCAAATCTCCTTTGTCTATTCTGCTTGTTATTTCTTCAAAGAATTTCAACAGATTTATCTGGCATGATTTTCCCTTGAGGAAACCATGCTGACTGTGGCCTATTTTATCGTGTACCTCCAAGTACCCTGAAACCACATCCTTAACAATCGACTCCAACATCCTCCCAACCACTGAGGTCAGACTAACTGGCCTATAATTTCCTTTCTTCTGTCTCTCTCCCTTCTTGAAGGGTGAAGTGACATTTGCAATTTTCCAAGTCTTCTGGAAACCATTGCAGAGTCGAGTGACTCTTGAAAGATCATTACTAATGCCTCCACAATCTCCTCAGCCACCTCCTTCAGAAATCTGGGGTGCACACCATCTGGTCCAGGTAACTTATCCACCTTCAGACCTTTCAGTTTCCCCAAGAACCTCCTGTCCAGTAATGGTAAATTCACACACTTCATGACCCCTGACACCCGGAACATCCACTATACTGCTAAGCGTCTGCCACAGTGAAGACTGATGCAAAATACTTATTCAGTTCGTCCTTTTTCTTGTCCCCCATTACTACCTCTCCAGCATTGTTTTCCAGCAGTCCGAGGTCTACTCTCGCCTCTTTTACACTTTATATAAAATCCTCTTTAATATTATTGGCTAGCTTACTTTCATATTCCATCTTTACCTTCTTAATGACTTTAATAGTTGTCTTCTGTCGGTATTTAAAAGCTTCCCAATCCTCTAACTTCCCACTAATTTTTGCTCTATTATATGCCCTCTCTTTGGCTTTTATGTTGGCTTTGAGTTCCCTTGGTAGCCATGGTTGTGCCATCTTGCGTTCAGAATACTTCTTCCTCTTTGGGATGTATGTATCCTGTGCCTTCCGAAATGCTTCCAGATATTTCAGCCTTTGCTGCTCTGTCGTCATCCCTGCCAGGGTTCTTTTCCAATCAATTCTCGCCAACTCTAGAACTGGGGACATAGCCTCAGGATTCGGGGGAGTAGATTTAGGACGGAGATGAGGAGGAACTACTTTTCCCAGAGAGTGGTGAATCTGTAGGATTCTCTGCCCAATGAAGCAGTGGATGCTACCTCCGTAAATATATTTAAGACAAGGTTGAATAGATTTTTGCATAATAGGGGAATTAAGGGTTATGGGGAAAAGGCAGGCAGGTGGAGATGAGTCCATGGCCAGTTCAGCCATGATCTTATTAAATGGTGGAGCAGGCTCGATGGGTCTGATGACCTACTCCTGCTCCTATTTTTTACGTCCGTATGTTCTTATGGTCAACTCCTCTCTCATGCCTCTGTAATTTCCTTTATTCCACTGTAATACTGATCCATCTGACTTTAGCTTCTCTTTCTCAAATTTCAGGGTGAATTCAATCATTTTAAGACTGTCAGACACCCATTGTACAGAATAAAGTCATGGAAACAATAAAGTAAGCAAATAACGTTCAGACTGACATTCACAAAGTTGAGTCCACAGCCACGAAGACAGTCACAGCTGATCCAGGAGCCCGTTCATTACAGGCTGCAGCCTTGGTTCAGCAAAGAGATGAGTAAACCTCACGACCACTGGACCATCCTCTCCTCTGGTCCTGGAGCCCTGACCTTTTCCATTTGGCCCAACACTTAAATCAGTCAATCAGCAGGTTGTTCCTTACTTTCAGACCTGGGCCTTTCCACTTCAACAGGCTCTCAGGGCCAGGACCTGCTGCTTCAATTCAGCTCATACCCGACCCAACCATGTGGTCAAAATGTATGAATTATATCAAGCTTGTAAGCGCGTTCAAAGTACATTTATTATCAAAGTTATGTATGCAGTATGCAACCTTGAAATTTGTCTTCCCACAGACAGTCACGAAACAAAGAAGAGCCATGGAACCAACTCCTTCAAAGAAAAATATCAAACATCAAATCCACATGCAAAAAAAAAATCGTGCAAACGACATAAAACAAAACAAGTGAAAACATGGAATGTAAAACACAAAATCAAATGGCATATTTTAGTTCAGTTCAGCTCAGCATTCGTCATCTGCAGGCCACCCCGATTCAAAAATCGTCCAAAAGTAGTAACAAAAAGAACGATCGTAACTAGAACCGGAATTAGGACACATCATTAAAGCTGAATTAGAGCCCAAATCTACAATCCACCTTGATCGAACCTTGCTCCAGCATAATCTGCTGACAGCACCAAGGGAGAGAGAGATCACTGGCATGCAAGGACCTTCCCTCAGGAGCAGTGAGTGACAGACTGTTGCTATCAGATGCCAGCGAGGGGCAGGTAGACGGCGCTGAACACTTGCTCGCCCTCTGCAATCGCCTCAATGTATATTATTTCTCAAACTATAGCTAAAGCATTGAGGAATTTACTGGGTGAGAATCAACCCTGATCTTTGCTTCACTCAGGCTGGTCAATGCCTTAAGTATCAACTATATGATGCAACTTAGGAATTCACTGCTTTATTCTGTAGTGCTTTCTCCCTTTTCCCAACTCTGCAATCTCTACCACAAAGAGAAACAAGAGACGGGATCATGGGACCAACATCTCTCTCGTACACACACAATCCTGATCTGGACCAATATCACTGCACTCTAATTGTTATGTCAGTGTCTTGAAATGCTTTACCCAATTTTATTATTGGAAGATATGTTGTTCAAAATAAAAAAACGCCCACTCACTAGCCTTTCAGGCTATTTGAGGGTGGTGTTGGTGGGAGAGGGAGAAGAACTAAAGCAACCTTACTGGAATTTAATGACACAACAAATGAAAGTAATCTCCAGAGTCACCCAGTTGCCTTGTAAAGCTTTAAACTTGGGTGGACTTCTAGGCACAATATTATATGATTTTTGTCCAAAGAGCTTCCGACCTGAACCATTGGTTGCATCTCTTTTTCCAGGTTGCTGCCCGATCTAATGAGCATTTCCATTAGTTATATTGTTCTGAAAGTTTAAGGAAAGCTAAGATAGATAAGTGCAGTCAGAAGTAGTCGTATCTCACTGCAAATATGTGTGGGAAATGGTGAGGCATTAACATTAATGCCTGGATAAATTTCTTAACATCTTACAAATTTGATGAAAATAACAGTTTTATATTGGCATCATAAACTTCCCTAATTTGTTACCCTTGACGTGAGTGAAAAAATTCATGTTAAGATAAAGAAAATAATGGTCTATGTGCAACAAATACATCCTAGATGTTTCTAATTTATAGTCATTCCATTCTTGGAAACAAGCAAATTTAAAACCATGGGAATATGTGCCATTTTTCAAACCTAAACCTGGACTGTAGCAGGAGGACTATTTATTCAAAGTTCAAAGTCAAATTTATTATCAAAGTACATGTATGTCATTCGAGAGATTCATTTTTGGTGGGCATACTCAATAAATCTATAGAATAATAACCATAACAGAATTAATGCAAGATCGCCTAACTAGGGTGTTCAAGCAGAGTGTGAACGAAAACAAATTGTGCAAATACAAAAAGGAAGAAATAATAATAAATAATAAGCAATAAATATCGAGAGCATGAGATGAAGAGTCGCTGAAAGTGAGCCCAAGGGTTGGTGGGAACATTTCAATGAAGGGGCAAGTGAAGTTGAGACAAGTTATCCCCTTTCATTCAAAAACCTGATGGTTGAGGATAGAAACTGTTCCTGAACTTGGTGGGAGTGAGTCCTGAGAGTCCTGTATCTTCCTCCTGATGGCAGCAGTGAGAAGAGAGCATGTCCTGGGTGGCGAGGTTCCCCGATGGTTCGTGTAGATGAGCTCAGTGGTTGGGAGGGCTTTACCCTTGATGGACTGGACTTTTTGTAGGATTTTCCATTCAGGGACATTGGTGTTTCCATACCAGGCTGTGATGCAATATACTCTTCACTACAAATCTATAGAAGTTTGTCAGAGTTTTAGATGTCAAGCTAAATCTTTGCAAACTCCTAAGGTCGCTGAGGCACTGCCGTGCTTTCATCATAATGGCACTTAAGCGATGTGTTCAGGACATGTCTTCTGAAATAATAACACGGAGGAATTTAAAGTTTCTAACCCTCTCCAACTCTGATCCTCTGATAAGGACTGGCTCATGGACGTCTGGTGTCCTCCACCTGGTTATAATCAGCTCCTTGCTTTTGCTGACATTAAATAAATCTGATTTTAATATGTGGGCTAGTGCATGGTATCCAGAGATAAGTTCTAAACGCCACCCCTACTCTAGTTCCAAAGGCACAGGCCAGTTGGAAAAATGCCAAATTTCAAAAGCTTTCTGGACTTTCAAGGATTTAAACTTGCAAGTTATGTGGTTCAGTACCATTGTCCAAGAGGCTGCTATTTGGAAATTCCCGTTATTGAGCACCCAGTTACTCATATTTAAAAGATGTATGGAAAAGGTTGGATGACCAAAACAAAATCTGGAAAATTTGCTTGTTTGGCACCAACAAATTGGAGTATTACTATATACATTTTCATATTCATTTTTTGTATAGTTTGTTGAATAGAAAATGTTAATTGAAGGTATTGTTATTACTCATTGAAGGACAGGCTAATGCATCCTGAAAATGTGAATATTTTGTTACTGCAGGTAAAAAGAAAGTTGAAAATATCAGGGATGTGTAGTTGTAAAATATCCTCCCCAATTTTTTTACTACATGCTGAGATGGACAACAGCAGTGAACATTGCAACACAGTTGTGATTTTAGGAGCATACAGATTGTTGTTATCTCAAGCCGACTTCTGTACATTGACCTTGATCTTCCCCCAACCTTTAGAAATTTCCTTTTCCAGTTTGTGTTGGAAAATAGCGAGTTCTTATGTCAGATCAGGGAGTATTGATGATAGGTGACATTTGGGCTGTGTCATTGGGGAGGGACATGCTACTAGTATTTCAAGTTGATAACAACATACATTCCCGTTCTGACATGTCAGTCCATCTTGTGCCAAGATGAGACCAGCTTCAGGGCGGAGGAACGACATTTTATATTCCGTCTGGGCAGCTTCCAACCTGATGGCATGAATATTGATTTCTCCTTCAGGTAAACACATTTTCCCTCCCCCTCCCCACTTTTTCTATTCTCCACTCTGGTCTCTTACCTTTTCTCACCTGCCTATCTTCTCCCCCGTGGTCCCCTCTTCCTTCCCTTTCTCCTGAGGTCTACTCTCCTATCCTATCAGATTCCTTTCTCTCCAGCCCTTTATCTTTCCAACCCACCTGCCTTCATCTGTCACCTTCTGGCTATTCTCCTTCCCCTCCCTCCACCTTTTTATTCTGGTGTCTTCCCCTTCTTTTTCAGTCTTGGAGAAGGGTCTCGGCCCAAAACGTTGACTGTTTATTCATCTTCGTAGATGCTGCCTAACCTGCAGAGTTCCTCCATATTTTTGTGTGCGTTGCTTTGGATTTCCAGCATCTGCAGCCCTTCCTGAGTTTATATTATGGAATGATTGTTGATCTGGAAACCCTGAATGCTGGCTCAGGTTCTGCCTGCTGTGATGCTACCTGACCTGCTGAGTGCTTCTGACTTTTTTTTTGTTTTATAAGTTCTAGCAGCTACTGCATTTTGTTTTTCAGATCCTGGTCAGATTCTCTGTCACCACAGAAGCTACCTGTCTTCAGAATCAGGTTTATTATCACTGTGTTATATGATGTGAAATTTGTTGAACTTTAATTGCATTCTACTTTCGTTCAGAGCTTCAGCCACAGCTGTGTCTACATCCCATAGTCTGCAGATTATTTTTACCTTTCTCCCCTCCTCTACTCTCTCTTTATTTACAACTCCTCCAGAAAGTTTAACTGCCATTAAGAAGCATTTGCCACCTTCTCTCAGCCAGCAGCATTCGTGTAATCTGTTTTCTCAATTCCATTGCAGACATTCCCTTTGTTCTCTCCACTCCCCCTGTCTCTGCAATTTAAAGCATTCAGGTTTTCCAAATCTGCCTGGTACTGGTGAACAATCATTGACTTTAAGTGCTGTGTTTCTCTCTGTATCTATGTTGGTGCCGGAATGCGTGGTGGCTCCCAGCACATCCTTGGGTGTGCGCATTTCATCGTGTGCTTTGATGTACATGTGATCAATAAATCTTATTCTCTCCACAGATGCTATCTGACCCACTGGCTAATTCTACCATTTCTTATATTCACCACATAGAGAAAATATACAACCTCCAATGATATACAGTCATTGCTGTGATGTGAGAATTGTGTTAACATGGAAACTCTGATAACCTGCTGTCTGATTTTTTTGAAATCCTGATGATTCAATATCTGGATTAGCAGCTATAGTTGGCCTTGGACACTGAAAATCTGTGCCAACCAACTGATGGGAGTGTTCAAGGACATCTTCAATTGCAGTCGGAGGTTCCCATTTGCTTCAAAAAGGTGACAATCTTCTGCCCAAAAAGAGCAGGGTGAGCTGGCTCAATGACTATCGCCCAGTTGCACTTACATTTCCTTTGATGAAATGCTTTGAGAAGTCGTTGTGGCTGGAATGAACTGTTGCCTAAGCAGGGATCTGGAACCCCTGCAATTTGCCTATCTCCATATTAGATCTACAGAGGATGCAATCTCACTGGCTTTCCACATGGCCTTGACATGGACAATAGCAAAACCAACGTCAGGCTGCTGTTTATAAATTACAGCTCAGCATGCAATACATTCATAACCTCAGTACTAATCAACAAGCTTCAAAACTGTGAATACTCTGTACCTCCCTCTGCAACTGGATCCTTGGCTTCCTCATCAGGAAACCACAATCAGTGCAGATTGGAAATAACATCTCCTCCTTGCTGACAGTCAAGACTGGTGTACGTCAAGAATGCGTGCTTAGTTCACTACTCAACTCTACCTACACCTACAATATGTGGCTGGATACAGCTCAAACACCATCTATAAATTTGCCAACAACACAATTACTGTTGGCAGAATATCGGGTGATGATCAGCAGGGTACAGCACTTGAGATGAATTGGCTGGTTGAGTGATGCTGCAACAACAACTTGGCACTCAACATCAGTAAGTCCAAGGAACTGATTGTGGATATGAAGAGAGCTTTTAACACATTGGGTTCCATAAATCATGGTGATGAGTATGGGAATTGGGATGTTATGTTGAAGATGTTGGCGAGGTTATTGACATCTACCCACAGGAAAGATAGCAATGACCTTGAAAGAGTGCAGGAAAAAATTTACAAAGTTGTTGACAGGACTTCGGAACCTGAGTTACAGGAAAAGGTTGAACAGGTTCGGACTTTATTCCCTGGACCGCAAGAGAATGAGGTGAAATCTTATGGAGGTACACTGTGAAGGGTACAGCAAGGGTAAATTGCTGTGGGCATTATCCCCTCAGGATGGGCAAAGCTAGAACTGGAAGTTTAGGGTGAAAGGCCAAATATTTAAGGAGAATCTGCTGGAAACATTTTCACTCAGAGGCTAGTGCAAACGTGGAACCAACTGCCAGCAGAAGTAGTAGATGAGGGTTCAATTATTATATATAAGAAACATTTGGATAGAGATAAGGTTGGGAGTAGTAAGGATGATTATGGTTTGAGTGTAGGTAGATGGGACTAGCCAGATCAGGTCGGCATGGACCAGATGGGCTGAAGGGTCTGTTTTTGTGTTGTAGTACTCTATGATCCTATAGCTGTATATCCATAATCTGTGTTTATTCACAGATATTGTTTGACACTGGCGGCGCCAGAGATTTTTTCTTGCTGGTGCTACAGTGGGGCTGAATTATTCAGTGAGGGTGCTGAGGGATGTACTGTATGATAATATGTATTTGCAAGGCCAGACTCGTGGCATTCAAAAGTCAGTTTCAAGCATTATGTGCCTACTATAAATGCCTCTGTTGATTCACAAGCAACAGCAATTGATAAATATAATATAGAAGTTAACTGTGACAGTGTCAACAGCATCAGAGACAACCCGGGCTACACAGAGCATAAACAAACAAACCATCCGAGCATCCGACCCACAGTGCACAACATGAATCACGCACCAATCCTGCAATCAGCGTCAAATGCATGTTGTTCAGCTGAAAAACACAACAATGTCCACTGCTATTCGCATTACGTAGACAGACAATGCCAACAGATACACCATTATGAAAGTCAAATAAGGCAAACAACAGATGCAAGGCTTTACCAGGAGTTGGACAAATCGTACTCTGACCATGCAATACCTCAATTAATTCGGCTTCTGAATTTAAAACAAAAATCAACAGAATCACTGCTTGGAAGTCTAAGCAAAACCAGTAGGCTTAATAGCAGTAAATGTAGTATTTTAGGATTTGCAGGAAACATAAGGACTATGGGGTATCCACCACAAAATAATAGTTATAATCGGCATTAGTCTAGGCCCAAATTTAAAAAAAATCAACTGCACTCACCATTGATGTTTTCAGAGAAGCACAATCCGTCTGATGTTGTGATTGGTGGCGAAAGCATCAATGATTTTTTGGATGTCAAGTGCTTTGGTCCTCCGGCTGTTTATGGCCAACAGAGCCAAGTTGCTGTTCCGAGCATTGCCGCTGCTATTCCTTAGGTAATTTTTGAGGCATCTGAGGCAACAGAAACGCTGTACGCATGAGGCAGATGTTACAGGCAGAGTCAGTGATATGCAGATTAGTTTGTATAAATCTATAAATGCATCGCGGTAGAGTCTCATTAGAGCTAGAAATTCCACTGTGTCATTCACTGTCTGTCCTTGCTTTTGTTTTGTTTCTAGCAGACGCCGAACCTGATGTAGCTCTGTAGTCAGGTTCACTTCAGTCACTCCATAGTATTGGGCCATTGGCCAAAGACAATTCTTGTCTAGGAAGAGCTTGTGTTTGGGACTCAATGCTGAGAGTCCAGTCAGAACACCCCCAGTCTCAATTGAGAACCAACTTTTCATTTCAGTCAGAAGTCTGTCTATAACTGGGTAGAAACAGTGCTTGCGAAGGTCATCGGAAGATATGACAGGTGTGCGTTCGGTTTGGGCCTCAACAACAACATCATGTAGGTGGCAGGGTGGCTGGGCCTGTCTCCTTTCATGTGGTCTGCTCTGTATACCGGCCTTGATGCACAGGTCCCTGGCTGTTGCCTGAATTTCACTCCATGATTCCTCTCCCCGTTTTGCTGAGAGTGCATCGATAACAGACTGAGCCAAGTCCACAGCTGATGAAAGCTCCAAACTGGGAGATTGTAGCTGGTCTGACATGAACTTGGTGATTCGGAATAAATCCTCAAACAGAGTGAGAAGTAAAGCAAACTGCTCGTCAATCAGTCCATTTACAGCTCTGGCCTCCGTTTTCCTCCATGCATTTGGTTGACCCATAATATCCTGTGGTGTAGCTAGATTGGCAGGGAGTGATTTCCTTATAGCCCACAAAGCTGTATACTGCCATGCCCAGTGAGTATCTGACAATTTCCTCAACTCCATGGGCTGTGCATTTGATTCCAGTTCTCTCTGTTTCTTCATGAAAAGATCGTGGGCAGCAGAGTTTGAAAAGTTGTAAAGCAGCTGCACAGTTTCAAAAAACTCACCCGCTTGTTGTACATTGCTCACAACATCCACTAAAACAAGGTTAAGTCTGTGAGCATGGCAGTGTATATACAATGCCTGCGGGACCTCTTTCCTGAACCTCTCTTGTACCCTGTTATTGCACCCGGACATCACTGCCGCCCTGTCATAACACTGACTTATACACGTGTTCTTATCAATAACACTCTGGGCGAGTGTCTGTTCAATGCTTTTAAGAAGCAACTCTGCACCCAACCCTTCTGCTGGAGTGAAGTGCAAGAACTCTTAAAGCACTGTTTCGTTATTCAAATACCATACCACCACTGATACTGGCTCCTTTTCACTCGTCTTTACTTTCATCCACCATGATGGCAAAATGTCCAGCCACCTTGATTTCTGCACTTATTTGACATCTGACCATATCTGCCATAATACCCATGATTTCATTTTGGATATCGTGATGGGTGTTTTTTGCATTTCCAGGATTGTCCTTTTTTTTTAAATTACAGTCTTATCAAACTTCCCAATTACACTGAGCAACTCAACAAAGTTTCCCCTATTACTAGATCCATCATCCTCCTGTTGTCCTCGCTGGGCAATGCCTTGGCACGCAGTATAGCGTAGAGACTCAACCACTGCTCTCATATACTCACGATTTTTTTGGACAATCTTTGCATGTCCTTTCTCAAGCATATTTCCCAATCTTGAACTATCTTGTTTTCTCAATCTGAACTCGGCCCACGCCTCCATAGCAAACTTATGAGCTGCACTTACATGGTGGGTTTTGAATGCTGTTGTAGCTTTCCGCCAGTTGCGATAACCGGTGACAGTGAAGGTAGACTCAGAATGGAACCCATGTTCTCCACACAGGAAGTGCCTGCATGCGAAGCAGAATGTAGTATCTTTCGTGATCGAATATTCCAGCCAGGAGTTCAGGTCAAACCAGCCAGGAATAAAACTCCTTTGCTGATTGCCAAATTGTTGTGAAGGGTACTTTTTCAATGCTGGCGATGGGGTCCTTCCTCAGGCTGCTGGCTAACATCGCTAACAGTATTCCCACTAACACTAAGAGCAGTTTCATCCACGTTCTCTTCCGAATCCCACTCCATTTCTTGTTCCTCTACTTCGCCCTCACACTCCTTCGATGAACTGCTGTTGTCCTCATCCCCACTTACTTCTTTCTGCATGTCACTTTCAGTTAAGACAGGCTCAGGCTGAGACACCACTGATTCCTCTGGATGAGGTTGTTTCCTCACTAAAAATCGATCCATTTTTCATGCCAGCCAAAATAGTGCACGTGCCAGGCCCCCGCTAGCTTGTAAAAGCACAATGTGTGTGTGTGGCGTCCGTTAGTCTCACGAGACCATGGATGTGCGCCTGGATCCTGCACAATGTATATATACAGTACTATCAATCTCTCACGTGAGAGACAGTGAGTGATATCACCACCTTAAGTGATCTTAGGTCAGCTTAACTGATTGGAGGACAGCAACGGCAAGACATTGACAATGAACGAATAAGCAGAAGTGTAGAGTGGATCTAACCTTAGACCAGCACAGAGTTTATAACTTTATTGCTGCGTGGGTGCTGTGGTAATTGGGGGCACTGTTTCACTAGATCAACTAGCGGAACAAGCTGTATTCAAAACTATACAGAGAAAGCAGCCACAATTCGTATGTCAAATTTCAGTTAATTTCTTAGTGGTGCTATTGTAATTTCTGCTGGTGCTATAGCACCAGCAAGCACCACCGCAATGCCGCCACTGCTTTTTGACCTTTGGAATGTTTCCAACATTATCTTCTTTTTCACAACCAGGAGAAGATCGCAGAAGCTGGAAATCAAAGCAATACACACAAAATGCTGGAGAAACTCAGCAGGCCGGGCAGCATCTCTGGAGAAGAGTAAACAGTTGACGCCTCAGGCCGAGACCCCTCATCGAGGCTGGAAAAAAAGATGAGACATCAGATTAAGAAGGTGGTGGGAGGGGCTAGAAGAAGTACATCTGACCTCACTTTTTTTCCCTAGTCTTGATGAGGGGTCTCGGCCCGAAACGTCAACTGTTTACTCGTTTCCATAGATGCTGCCTGCCCGCTGAATTCCTCCAGCATGTATTAATGATCTTTTATTTATTGAATACCCCTGTTTATTCTCACCTCAGATGTGCATCAGAACCTCCAACAAATGCAGGGATATTTGTCAACCCGCTACATAACAGTGATGTTTGTGATACCCGTGACGGGGTAAATCATAATTTGATCTCGATGCTGCACTCTTTAGAACACGCGGGAGCAGGGCGCACATTGCATTCCGGGAATTGTAGTTCATTGGTCCCCACACGATCCAATCATTCCTCGTTACGACAACAGTTTCAGAATTTTCGTCATCAACCTGCGCAGAAGCGGTCACTAGGCAGCGGTGGGAAGATGGCGGATTCTTTGAGTGTTGGGATTAATCTTGATGCATTTGCTCACGCGATTAACGCCATTCAACAACTTCGCTCCAGTGTTACCCGCGTTTTTGATACTCTCAAGGATGGGATGAAGAACAAAGAGACGTTGGAAGGCAGAGAGAAAGCGTTCATCAGTGATTTTCAGGAGAACCTTCATGCTGTCAACAGGGATCTGAAGTAAGTTGCAGGGTTGGAGTAGAAACAAGGGCTTCCCTGTGGCTTTGATTTATTACAGATAAAATCATTTGTATATTAGGAGTTTTAATAACTTCAATAGCGTATTTATTCAGGGTCTTTAAGTTAGCAAAATGCTCCAAGACGTTTAACAGTAAACATATTTGAAACCAAGATATGTGGGGATATTTAGGATAATTTAGTGGTAGACAGTTGTCTAAAAAGACGTTGGATGCAGAAGGTTTTCTGCATTAAAAAAATAAATGGTAGTGCACATTAATGCTTATGATTTATACCCTGACATGGACACAGTGGGCTGAAATGGCTCCCGTACTGAATAGCGATGGCTCCAGAACATTATCCTCTACTTTTATAGGTCAGAGATAAATTACTTCTGACTTGTCCTTTGAAAGTTCTGCTTTTGAGGAATTGAGTCACTAACTGTAGAATGTGCATACCTCTGGACTGTTCATATTTGAAGGAAGTCAGTGATGATCATGTTGGCTGACAGAAGTATTTCCAGACTTTCATAGTCTCAGATAAAGTATAAGTTATCCGTTCTCATTTGCTGTTTCTCCCTATCATTTGCTTCTTGTGCTATTTATCACTCTCATTCACTTTGCACGAGCAGTGCTTTTGACATTTAATAATTTAAGCTGCATTGGACACAATGGGCTGAATGGCAAAGTGATTCCTCTTGTCTGTTTCTTCTCTGCATGGCCGCTACCTGATCTGCTGAGTATTTTGCTTTTAGTTTGTTTTCCAAAATCCAGAGTATTTTGATTTGGAAATAAGAACCTGGAATCAATGTATGATTATAAAAGTGCACATAGACGTGGGCCAGGCAGATGATTAACATTGTATTCTGACCAGCATGTGAATTTCTGTTGGGGCATGTTTTTTTCTTTGTTGTGGTTCTATGTACTGCTGCTGATTTAATCAAGTGTTTTGAATTGATTATAGTAGCTGGCATAATATGGTAATGGGTCACACTTCTTGGGAAAAAAATGCACTCCTGAGTAGAGATCACACACTTGGTTCACGTGGATGTTTTGTACACTGGCAGCAAAGTGTTGGAAACTTTTCAACATCTCAAAACCAGACTGAGTTTGTTTGCAGCTCAGGCTGCAGGATTAGAAGTGTACATGGTCATCTAAATTACTGTATTTAACTGTTGTTTTAAACATTATTTATTATCTTACAGTGTCATTTTTAAGCTCTTTTTCAGTCTAACCATCAAATACGGCATAAAAATGGGAATGTAGGAATTTCCCAAATCCTAGTGGTAAAGTTCTGAGGGTGGGGACTAGATTAAGGTTGCTATTGTGAAGTATGAAAACATCTAGGAATGTTGTAGTAGATTTGATGCTTTACAATATGATTTGTCTTGAGGAAATATTTATTATGCCAGAAGATACTTCTGGAGTACCAGTGGTGACCAAAATTAAATGATGAAATAGAAAATGTATTGGTGCAATGTTAAAGAATGTTAATGATTTTCATAGTTCAAAGTATAATTATTATCAAAGTATGTATGTATTATACAACCTTGATGATAATGTTGTCCTGATCATATTCTGGTTTGCCTTTGTTAGATTGACAGCTGATATAAACAACATTTTTGGACCCTATATTGGAGCTGCTCCTAATTTGGACAGGTTAAACTTTGTGAAAAATAAGGTGTAATTCTCTGGATTGAAATACATCAGTTCAGTCCTTTGTACGATGACTTAAACAAAAGCATGAATTTATAATTTCTTGAATCCTGAACCTTGAAATTTTGCAACAGTGGGCTAATATTTGTAATCAAATGCCAAGCATCAATCAAGCAAAGTCACACATAAAGATTTGGCAATCTCTGGGAAGAACGTTATCATTTCATATATTTTTTGCATTCACCCATTAGTTTGACATGACCTGTGTGACTGATAGCAATGATAATAACAAGCTGATAGGGTAGCATTATTAAATGGATAGAATGTCGAAGAAAAAAATCAAGAGATAATTAACTGTTAAACATTATATAGAATCCAAAAGAAGAACTTAAACTTTAATTAAAATGAAAGGTGAAATGTCATAAATTATCTCTGTTTTAAATAACACATCTTAGTTCAAGGTTCAAAGTATGTACAGTACTGTGCAAAAGCCTTAGCGCGCGTGTGTATGTGTGCACGTGCGTGCGGACGTCCATTATAAGCAGTGAGGACCACTGGCATCCTTGAGTGGGTCTGTTTGTTATTCGCGTGTCCAGAGGTGACTGATGAGTCCAATCCGGTCTAGGAAATGCCTCCCACACTTGTGGCAAGTGTGTGAATGTTTTGTAGTTGAGGTACCTGCTGCTTGTTTTTTCCGCTGTTGTTGTTTCCTTTTTGCTTCTGTGTTGCAATTCTTTCCGGATTTGGTGGCATCCTTATCGAGAAGGCTGTGCCGGCATTCAAGGCTGCATGTTCCCAAGAAGTGTGATCCATCTCAAGGGCCCTGAGTGTGTCCTTGAATCATTTTCACTGACCACCACGAGAGCACTTCCCTGTGTATGAACAGTTCCCCGAAGAGCAACTGCTTGGGAATACGATTGTCTGACATCCTGACAGCATGTTCTGCCCATCTGACTTGATGTTTCGTCTATAATATGTGGATGGTGGGCAAGTCTGCTCCAGACAGCATATGCATGTCAGGAATCCTGTCTTGCCAGTTGATTTTCATGATCTTCCGTAGGCATGACAAGTGGAAGTGGTTCAGTCTACGCGCGTGTCTCATGTACACAGTCCATGTTTCGCATGCATAGAGAAGGGTGGTAGATGACAGTGCAGTCGACTTTCAGCTTGGTCTTCAGAGTAATTCCCCTTCGTCTCCGGTGTCATGTAGTCTCCCAATATTGGCGCTAGCCTTGGCAATCCTCCAGCTGACCTCGTCGTCGATGTGAAATGCTCTTTTCTTTCTTTTTAAATCTTTTTATTGAATAAGTATACAAAAAGGTAAGCCATATAGGCACTAATACACTGTTAGAATATAATAAAATTACAGGAGATATTAATACAAAAAAAATGATACAAACAATGTAATTTAAACATAACATACTAAGGTAACATAATAGTATACTAATTTTTATATATATATATCAATAGAGAAAAGGAAAAAAAAACCACCGTGCAACTAACTAAAAGCAAAGCAAAGCAAAGCAATGGGCTAACTTGGAACCAAACAGAGTTAAAAAACTTAAAATCACGTCCTCAATCCCGACCTCCATTAAAAACAGTAAAAAAAAACAAGAAGGGTATATAAATATGGAGCAAAAAAAGAGGAGACAAAAAAAATTACATTAAATGAAAATATTGAATAAAAGATCTCCAGGTCTGTTCAAATTTAAGTGAGGAATCATAAAGATTGCTTCTAATTTTCTCCAAATTCAAGCATAATATCGTCTAAGAAAACCAAAAAAAGGTAGTTGGAGCATTAAGCTCTTTCCAATGTTGCAAGATACATCTTTTCGCTATTAAAGTAAGAAAAGCAATCATTCTCCGGGCTGAAGGAGAAAGATTACTGGAAATTTTAGGTAGTCCAAAGATAGCAGTAATAGGGTGAGGAGAGATATCTATATTCAATACCTTGGAGATAATATTAAAACTGTCTCTCCAAAAAGTTTCCAGAGTAGGACAAGACCAAAACATATGAGTTAAAGAGGCTATCTGCCCCGGACATCTATCACAAAAAGGATTAATATGGGAATAAAAGCGAGCTAATTTATCTTTGGACATATGTGCTCTATGAACAACTTTAAATTGAATTAGGGAATGTTTAGCACAGATAGAGGAAGTATTGACTAATTGTAAAATCTGCCCCCAGTCATCCACGGAAATGATAGACCCCAATTCCTGTTCCCAATCTACCCTAATCTTATCAAATGGAGCTTTCCTAAGTTTCATAATAATATTATAAATCATAACCGATGCGCCTTTCTGACATGGATTAAGGTTAATTATAGTATCTAAAATGTATGTAGGAGGAAGCATTGGAAAAGAAGAAAGTATAGTACTTAGGAAATTTCTAACTTGTAGATATCTAAAAAAATGTATTCTTGATAAATTATATTTATTAGATAATTGTTCAAAAGACATAAGGGAACCATCTAAAAATAAATCCAAAAACCGTGAAATACCCTTAGTCTTCCAAATTTGAAAAGCACGATCCGTAAAAGAGGGAGGAAAAAATATGTTACCTGAAATAGGAATCGCTAGCCCAAATTGGTTAAGATCAAAAAATTTTCTGAATTGAAACCAAATACGTAAGGTATATTTAACTATCGGGTTAGATACCTGTTTGAGGCGTTTCAAATCAAAAGGAAGAGAGGAACCTGAAATAGAGCCAAGTGTATAGCCCTGAACGGATTGTAATTCCAATGCTACCCATTTAGGAATGGATAGTATATCCTGGTCAAGTAACCAAAATTTCATATGTCGAATATTAATTGCCCAATAATAGAATCTAAAGTTAGGTAATGCTAAACCTCCATCTCTCTTAGCTTTCTGTAAATGTATTTTACCCAGTCTCGGGTTTTTATTTTGCCAAATAAATGAAGAAATTTTTGAGTCAACTTTATCAAAAAAAGATTTTGGAACAAAGATTGGTAATGCCTGAAATATATATAGAAATTTTGGCAAAAAAAACATCTTAACTGCATTAATACGACCAATCAAAGTTAAATATAAAGGAAACCATTTAGATGAAAGTTGAATAATATGGTCAATTAAGGGTAAAAAGTTAATCTTAAATAAATCTTTGTATTTACAAGCAATTTTAATCCCAAGATATGAAAAATAATTATTAATCAATTTAAATGGAAAGTTATGATATAAGGGAAGTTGTTTATTAATCGGGAAAAGTTCACTCTTACTAAGATTTAATTTATAACCTGAAAAGAAACTAAATTGTGCTAATAACTCTAAAACAGCAGGGATGGATTTTTGAGGATTAGAAATATATAGAAGTAAGTCATCAGCATAGAGTGATATTTTATGGGACTTTAAGCCCCGAGTTATCCCAGTAATATTTGGAGATTCTCGAATGGCAATTGCAAGAGGTTCTAATGCAATATCAAATAATAAAGGACTAAGAGGACAACCTTGTCGAGTACCTCAAAAAAGAGGGAAAAAAGGTGAGCTTAGAGAGTTAGTACGGACCGAGACCACAGGAGAATGGTATAACAGTTTGATCCAGGATATAAATTTCGAGCTAAAATTAAACATTTCAAGCACCTTAAATAAGTAAGGCCATTCTACTCTATCAAAAGCTTTCTCAGCATCTAAAGAGATAACACACTCAGGAACATTTTGTGAGGGGGTATAAACAATATTTAACAGTGTGCGAATGTTATAAAAAGAGTAACGACCTTTAATAAAACCCATTTGGTCTTCCGAAATAATAAAAGGAAGTACTTTTTCTAATCTGTTTGCTAATAACTTAGAAAAAACTTTAGAATCAACATTTAATAAAGATATTGGTCTATAAGATGCACATTGAGCAGGATCTTTATCCTTCTTTAATATTAGAGAGATTGACGCTCTATTGAAAGATTCGGGAAGTTTACCAAGTTTTAATGAAGCCTCAAAAACCCTACAGAACCAAGGGATTAATGAAGGTGCAAAACATTTATAAAATTCTACGGTAAACCCATCAGGGCCAGGAGCTTTCCCCAAATTCATAGAGGAAATAACATTCTTAATCTCATCAGTGGTAATGGGAGTATCTAACATAGAAGACATATCCTGTGAAATCTCAGGGAAGTCTAGGTTATCTAAAAAATCATTCATATATTTAGAGTCTTGAGGAGACTCTGATTGATATAAGGAAGAATAAAAATCACAGAAGGTTTGATTAATCCCCGCATGATCAAGTATCAGTCGGTCATTTTGGTTATAAATCTGATTAATTTGAGATTTAGCATAATTAGACTTCAATTGATTAGCCAGCAGTTTGCCAATTTTGTCACTGTGTACATAAAATTCATTTCTTGTTTTCTTTAATTGGTTTACAATCGAGGACGAAAGTAATAAACTGTGTTCCATTTCAAGTTCAGTTCTTTGTTTATATAACTCCTCAGAGGGAGCTGTGAAATGCTCTTGAGAGGGTGCTGCCCAGGTACATGAACTTGTCGACTGCCTGGAGCTGATGGCTATTCACCGAGATGGGTTGATGGGTTAATGGGGCTGCTTGGTGCATGACTTCCTGTGTTGATGGTGAGACTGAAGTTTTCACATGCAGTGAAAATACAGGATGGATGGCAAGCTGTTCAACCTGCTTAGGCTTCAAGGCATTACTAAGATCAAAGAGACGGTTCTGAGAGAGTTCCTCTTCATTGGACGATTGTACTCTCAACGCAAGCCCTGAGTCCAACATGCAGGACATCATTGATGAAAAGAAAGTTTCTTGTAGTACTATATAGGCAGCATGTTCATCCTTCACTTTTATCCACAATTAGGACCCAAATGAGTTTATAAACATCCAATTACTTTGAAAGCCCCAATTTGATGCGGTCGAGCGCATGGATGAGAATGCTTTCCAAGTTGTTTAATAGTCATTCCACTTGTATCTATTAAATCAGGATGGATAAACATGTGTGAAATGAGTTTCTACAGTTACTACTTGGGTTATAATGCATTTTGATTTTATGCATTTGTTCAGCAAACTGTTAAATATTTTCACTATATCATTGCTCTTTGGAGAAACTATGGCTTACATTGGTGGTATTGGGTGCTTCTCTAAGCTTGGTGTAGAGGAAACGAAACCTATACTTACTGTGCTTCTTACTCTTAGCCATCCTCAAGGCTGCTTGTGGATGACTACAGAGGCACAACGTGAACCACGTTAAAATTTCTCAGAATGTGAACTAAAATCCATTGAAATTGCTGCTGAACGTCATGATGCGTATTCAGGATATTTTCTAGGTTAGAAGAGCCAGTCTTTTGAAACAGAAGTTGTTACTTGGAATACGTTTTATTATGCAGGATTGTTGTTACTGGGAGGTTTTCTTATGAAGCTGATCTCCTGAATAAAACTGTGCTGCTGCCTGTTCTTCAGCAACCCTATGCGTGTTTTCCTTTTCTTTTTCTTTTTCCAATTGTTATGTCTCCCCTTTTGTACTTTATGTAATGATATTACTACTCTTTGACTTCTCACAGCTCCTCTCATACATATTCGTATGTCCTTTTTTATCCCCATGTACTCATAACAAAAAAGATCCTGACTTTTGATGAATCCCTCATTTAAAGAATATTCACATCCAGTTAATTGATTATAAGTTTTTATTTTTTGTTATCTGCGAGTATTCATTTAATGAAAATGACCTATGTAAATTTGTACTGTAGAGGTAGTGACCTATTAATGTTGTTGCTTTTGATTTTCAGTGAGTTGGAACGTTTGAGTAACTTGGTAGGGCGACCATCAGAGAGCCATCCTCTCCATAACAGTGGCTTATTGAGTCTCGATCCGGTGCAGGATAAAACTCCCCTCTACAGCCAACTTTTGCAGGCATACAAATGGTCTAACAAGGTAGGTACTTGATCGGTGCTAACACAATTTGTTTTTCTCTGTCAATGTAGAATTACCAGCCAGAATTGTAAGCCTTTTGACACCAAGGATCTATATTTTGAATAACCCCCCCACCCCAGCCCCAAAAAAGTTACAGTATTTCATCCTTTGTAGACAACAAACCACTTCATTGTTTACAACTGAGAAAAAGGTCAGGCTTTCCTTTGAAAGAACATATTGATTTGAAGGCTCAGAAAATGCACTATTAGTGATAGGACACTAGGAACTTCAAAGAACTGAAGGACCTTGATGTACCTGTTTAAGGATCCTTGAAAACAGCAGAAAAAACAGGTAGATAAAGTGGATAAGAGAGTATGCAGAATACGCCTTTATTTACCAGGGCATAGCTATGATACTGTACAACAATATAAGAATAGTCAGGTCACAGTTCTATAAAGGAAAGTAAGTGTTTAGTTCTAGTTACTATGCTATAGAAAGGATATGATTGCACTGCAGAGGGTGCAGGGGAGCTTCTCCAGGGTGTTGCCTAGGATGGATACGTAGGCCAACTGGCCTGTTTCTGTGCTATTTGATTCTATGACTCTAACAAAAATTAAGTCAATCATTGAAAATACTTCCACTGTTGCTGCATACAGTACATCTAACCAAGTAAAATGGAAGTGCACCCTTCTTCCTCTGCATGATAGGAAAGATGAGAATTGAACGATGGAAACTGTAAAAAGCAGGTAGATATCATAAAGAGATCATAGAAACATATAGAAACATAGAAAATAGGTGCAGGAGTAGGCCATTCGGCCCTTCGAGCCTGCACCGCCATTTATTATGATCATGGCTGATCATCCAACTCAGAACCCTGCACCAGCCTTCCCTCCATACCCTCTGATCCCCCTAGCCACAAGGGCCATATCTAACTCCCTCTGATTTCATAACTGTGCTCTTTCTGGCAAAATAGACTCATTTAGTCACTAATGATACTGATGTATTTCAGTGATTACAAACTTTATGGATTATTAGTCTTCCAAACTAGAATTTATATTACATGATGAAAGTGTACTGACAAATTTGGAAATAACTGGTGTGTGAAAGTAAATAAATCCATGGGGGTGCGATATTATGTACAGTGAAATAGTAAACATAATGGTAGTTTGCTTCAATGTGTCAGGAACTTTAAGTGAATTTCAGTATGTATTTTTTCCCTGTCACCTAAAAGAAATGTAGATATCTCTCCTTTGAAGAAAACATATCTGTTCTGGTTTAAAATATGGCAACTATATGGACAAAGTTGGGAGAAAAAAAATGGAAAGCTGGAGATAAACTTATTGCAATTTGTTTGTTACTGAAATATTGACATTGAAGCCTGCTAAATTGACTTTTCATTATTGTCAAAAACTCTTCTTAAAACCCAGTCAATTTCAGCAGAATTTCCCACACAATTATTTTTGTTCAAATCAATAGTACTTTCTGTCGTAAGCAGCTGTTGCATTATGCATATGAGCTTAAACTTTAGTCCTGATTTGTCCTAAATTCAATTTATTTTTAATCTATGAAATTTCATGTTTGTGTCTCACTGATGCAAACTTAGAGTTGTTTACTGTGTATTTGAATCATTGCTACATTCTATAACAAAACTAATAGATCTCATAGTACTTTTTGTTTAGAGTTGGTGTGCATCATATCTAGAAAGAATTAAAGTGATGTATTCTGTTATCACATTTCCTAACTTACAGTGACTGATTAATTCAAGTTTTGTTTGCAAACCTTTTTGGGATGTTTGTGAAGATTGAGTTGGATTACTGCCACATTTCAATATGTGTATCAAATATACAATCAATGATCCCAATTGTTTTCCTTTCTCTGAATTTCAAACTTCAGATGTGTTATACAGTATTCCCAAATATTTGTTTGGATGTGTGGCATTGATGGGCCTAAGGGTGAATATATTGATTTGGTGACTATCAAGTGAATGTCTCACAAACTTAGCAGCTAAAGCTTGAATTTATCCCAGTGTACAAGTGAATATTTAAGCTGGTAAAGAACTTTTGAAGGTTTATAACAATACCTGCTACTATACCCAACATTGCTTGTGTTATTGTGGTGGCAATTATGATGTTTGCAGTTATTTCTATACTCCTTGTAAATGAAATAAAATTTAACTTAAACATTTATAATTATTTCATGAATTATAAGAGGATGTGGTCAAGTGGTTAAGGCATTGGACTAGCGACCTGAAAGTCGTGAGTTCGAGCCCCAGCCAAGGAAACGTGTTGTGTCCTTGAGCAAGGCACTTAATCACACATTGCTCTGCGATGACACTGGTGCTAAGCTGTATGAGTCCTAATGCCCTTCCCTTGGACAACATTGGTGTCGTGGAGAGGGGAGACTTGCAGCATGGGCAACTGCTGGTCTTCCATACAACCTTGCCCAGACCTGCGCTCTGGAGAGTGAAGACTTTCCAGGCGCAGTTCCATGGTCTCGCAAGACTAACGGATGCCTTTACTTTATAAGAGGAGGCAGCATGGTAACCTAGAGTTTAGCGTAACGCCAGCAACCTGGGTTCATTTCTGCCCCTGTCCGTAAGGAGTTAGTTTGTTTCCCTGTGACTGTGTGGGTTTCCTCCTAGCGCTCCAGTTTCCTCTCACATTCCAAAGGCATACATGTTAGTAGGTTAATGGGCTACATGGGTGCAATTAGGCAGTGCGGGCTCATTAAGCTGGAAGGACCTATTACTGTGCTATATCTCTAAATAAATAAAATATTAGGAGGTTAAAATTATGTAGTTTTACTAAAGTTATCAATAAAACACACACTCTGGAAATAAATAAATATATAAAATTGTATTTGTTATGATTTTCTCTAAGTAGATACCTATGCACAATGTGTAAATTTACTTCAGTGCTGAAGTCTTCATAATACACTATATTTCTTTTTTTTTATAGATTATTTTATCTCTAGAGCAACCAGCATATAATTGACAATGGGAAAAGCACTGAGTTTCAGGATTAAGCTAAAGTTTGTAGTAAAAGAACTTGCACTTTGTTTATGCTCACAGCAAAACTTAGTTCAATAGGGAACTGAAGTCACTTAATTTGAAAGGGTAGATCAGATGGTGTAATTGATATCCATGGGGCAGCACTATGGGTCATTATTGGAGCTTCAAATACACATTGAAGTAATTTTTGAATCGACAATCTAGTCTCTTCGATCCATATTCCTACGTGGCGTGGCTGGAGCTCCTTTTTGTTCAAGAATACACGATGCCACAGCAGATGGTGGTAGAGTTTAAAAATTCAACAAGGAAATCAATGTCTGTCACTTTGTCAATAGATTTATATTGTATAGCTTGACTGGGAAGCTTTAAAAGAAGGTCTTTATTCTTGGCCTGTGCTGTGTCAGTTCTTGATGCTGTATTGCACAACCATACATAATTCAAATAATGTTGAGTGACAGTAGGTTAAACAGTTTGCACCACATCAGGAGGTGGCAACTGGCCCAAGTTTTTCACCAAAATAATCCCGGTTGAGTTTTGATCTTTAAATCTCTCAATTTCCCTATTTGGGTAAACTAGAAACAGACTCTTTCACAGATAGATTGTCTGTCAAATACGCATGCAGGTTAACTTTCAAATATAGTCATTCAACATTCTCCCAAATATATAATGCTTAACACAGACTTTCAGTTTATCTGTTTAAATACCTTGCAGAGTGAGCGGTAATGTTTGATGAAAATCTTCAGCTAGTAAAAGGAACACCTCCCACTATTATTGTGTCTGAGGTCTTGCGGTGTTTGATCTAATGTTTCGATGGCTGCTTTGTCAGCCACTGTATTCTCATCCAAGCAAATAAGTTCACAATCTTAGAATATTTTCCTTTGCATTTCCTCAACTGTTGTTAAATATTGGAATCTCCACGTATGACAAATGTAAAGGGAGTTTGAAAGGTGAATGTGCAGATTTTTCTCCTGTCTAAAGTGCCTAATGCCTAATGATGTCACTGTCAGGGCAATCACATTTTGTCTTTGAACTTTAGCCAAAAATATATTAATAAAATGGGATTTTCCCATTCCATTTGAAGCATCCAAAAATATAATTGTAAACAACCTCTAATCATATCTAATACAGTAAGATATTTCTTTAGCATTTCACTAAACTTGGTTCTTTCTCTTGGATACACTCATCTAAATAGTTTAAATTATACTTGATCTTCTGCAGAAATTCAGTGCACAAATTTACCATTTTTGTTTGTGGTTAATATAGGTCAGAAGTATACTTGCTTCAGTAAAGCAGCCAGAATAATCAAAGTCCCCACCCACCCTAGGCATACTCTCTTCTCCCTTCTTCCATTGGGCAGAAGATTGAAAAAAACCTGAAAGCATGTGCTACTCAACTCACGGAGAGTTTCTATCCAGCTGTTATAAGTATTAAATAGTTCACTAGTATGGCAATTTGGACACGACCTTGAAATTTACCTCGTTGTTAGGGAATATTCTGGGGTTATGTGAATATAGCATATTTTATTCAAGCAAAGACCAGTCTTCAGTTTTTATTGTACATTGCAAGCAGTAAATTGAAGTTAAAAGCACCAGTTGGATCACAGTTTAAGAGATATGGTTTGCAAAATTGTGACCCTGAGAGTTTTGTATATGCATCAGCCAAATGTTATAATGGGGTTGTATTAATTGGCCTGTATTTATCCAAGCAACTATGGGTTTAAGTAATTTTCACATTGTAAACAACTTCAAGGAAGCTTGCAGACCGGACTGATACTATAATGTCAAATAGTTTGTCCCAGCAAAGGTAATTAAATATTCAGAGGTATATCCCACAATAGATATGCAATTCATTACCATTGATCTTAAGGGTATACAAATGTTGTGAACACTGAGTTTGTGAAACTACCTCTGTGTCTCCAGGAGAATGCCTGCATGTTGTGATGAATAAAGATTTCTATATCACCAGCTTCAGTGTCTCTGGTGATTTTGTTCACAGTCACAACATTCGTTATGATCTTACACCTCATTGTTTACGTCTGTAGTTCCCAAACATTTTTGAACTTCTGTCCTCTTGGTTCCCTGACCGTATCCCTAGTGCCCCTCCCTTTCCAACCATTACATAAAAACTATAAAGATTTTTGATTTACAATGCACAGTGAAAGAAAATAAGAACTGCAAATTCAAATCAGTAACAAATAATTGAAACAAATATTCAAATCTACTTGAATAAAATTATTCAATTACAATTAAAAAAAGAATTCAGCAATTTTAGACCATACATTTGTAGTCATCATTTCTTTTTCACCTTTCAATGAGATGGATGGGCTTGGTGTAGTGATATCAGCTTCTCAACATCAGGCTGAATATCACTCAGAAGGAGTGTCAGATTCCCAGATTCAGTAATTTTCAGTCTGTTTCGTTGCTTTGAAGGAAGTTGGTTGACCGCATTGAAACTGCACTCCACTAAATATGTTGGAAAGGCAATAAAGAACATCTTGACCTTTTTCCACAGTGCAGGATAGTATTCAGAGATTTCTTTCTGCAACCAACAGTCTTGATATGATTTTTTTTGATCCTCAGCTTCAACTCAAAAGTCATTTTGTAGCGAGATCAGTTCTTCCTCCATCTTTCCTGTTAATTCCTCATTACAATTGTTCAGGAACGGATTTATTACCCAATGTGGAATTTGGATCAAGAGAAGATCCTGGAATCTCTTTGACATGTCTTTATGCAGCTCACGCAGGAGCGCACCGTATACTTGAAGAGCATCACCTGGAATTCTTCCTTCATCTTCTATTTAAGAGAGGCTCGGAAATTCGAAAAGGTTATGATGGCCAGTAGAGTTAACTTGGACAGAAATATAGAGATGGCTGATTTGACTTTGATAAGAGCCACATCATGTCCTTGCAACTGAAGATTGATTTCATTAAACTTTGTAAATGCCTAATATTCTTCAGTTGATTACTGAATGAAGCATTCAAGTCTTCAAAAAATGTTATCAGTTTCAGAAAGCACATTAAAATGTCTCAGGCAGTTTCCTTTTGACAGCCATCCGATTTCTGTGTGCAGCAACAAACGTTCAAACTGTTCATCATTCTCAACATAAAGCTCATGAAATAATTGAGAATTGTAAGCATGGCATTTCAGTGTTAGCAATGTTTAATGATTTATGCAGCCGATCGCATTGTTTTTTTTGGAACAAGATGTTGTGTGTGAATTCCACACAGATCATTGGTGGTGCCCCATATGTTGCACAAGCAAGAATGTTGGTCAGTGGAATGACTTCCTCTTTGCAATGTTGTTCAACAATCCAAAATACTGATTCCTATATATCTGTTTCTACTCCTCATGCAAATAATAACTCTTGAACCATGCTTTCATCGTTCATTAAGCAAACATAACCAAGAAGCAAAGATTCGTTAGTTGGCAAATTTCACTCCTCCGATGCTGAGCAAATTCTCTTATCCTCAGTATGTTGACAATGTGTTTTCCACGTTCTCAGACATTTTATGTATTTGCCTTTGAACAGAGTTGCCGCTGAGTAGAGTTGTTTTAATAATTTGATGTGTTGACTTACGTAAAACCATATTCAGAACCTCCCTTACTGCTGGCAAAATCAGTTCTCCTATTGTATGGGGCTTTCCAGATTTAGCAATGAGCAAATGAAATGTGTCTGAAGCACACAAGCCATCACTGTTTTGTTGTGAAATACTAGAAAGCATGTTTTGAAGTGTAAACAACAGGAATTCTGCAGATGCTGGAAATTCAAGCAACACACATCAAAGTTGCTGGTGAACACAGCAGGCCAGGCAGCATCTGTAGGAAGAGATGCAGTCGACGTTTCAGGCCGAGACCCTTCGTCAGGACTTCATTAGCGTTAACGAAGTCCTGACGAAGGGTCTCGGCCTGAAACGTCGACTGCACCTCTTCCTACAGATGCTGCCTGGCCTGCTGCGTTCACCAGCAACTTTGATGTGTGATGTTTTGAAGTGTTTTTTGTTTCTGAAAGTTCTCATGAAGTGACTGAAATAAGCCAAGTTCTTGTTTGCTTTATCAGAGTGTATTCTCTTCAAATGATAAAAGAGCTTGCATAGTTTCATTGCCTCATTTGAAAAAAAATTCCACACTAGAGATACTTTGGCTGCTGTTGGTTGTTTGGGGCTGGTATAAATCCATATTTCAAATACTCTACACTATACTGTCTGCACTGTTTCATTTAGTCTGCATCTGCCATTTTCATTATGGATTAACAACCACAGTCAGTCGCCTATTGTTTAAGTCCAACCTGAAATGCTGTGATTTATAAAAAGGAAGGTTATGACATCATCATAGCTCAGGCAAAACCTGACTCTCTGCCTGAAGGTACATAAGTGGAGCAGCGATATCTTGGTTGGGCCATGGTTAAGAGCATTTGAAAGGTCAGATTCTGAATTTTACCCCATTGAATGCCATACCCTAATTTACAGGAATTGTGTCACTGCATGATTAGAATATGGGAATCGTATGAGCTAACACTACTACAGTAGTGAACCGCAATAATATGTGGTCCTGGCTCAGAAATAACGCGATTTCTTCAGTCCAGATTTCTAATGATATGCCAAATACAGAAGAATCACATGTTTTCTACCAACTATATTGTGCTTCGAGCAAAGTGTAAGAGAATGGTGGGTTAGCAAGAGATGAGGTGATTACATGATCGCTGTAATCAAATATAATAAGCATTTGATCCTCAAATGCTTCATAAGTAATTAATTTCTTAAATTAAACCTGTAATCCCTCAGCTGTCACCTCTTGCTACTAAGCACCACCCCTACCTTGGGAACCGCTTGTTTACGTTCACGGCACTTTCCCTGAAGCTGTTACACTTTATTCTGTATTGTTTTTGAATAATCTTGTTCTAACTTAATGTAGTGTATAATAATTTGATTTGTATCAGTAAGCAGGACAAGCTTTTCACTGTATCTTAGTAGATGTGATAATAATAAACCAAAACCAAATCTAGCTTGTTTCGTTAGTGAGCTATACACAGAATACACACAGTATTTGTTTGATGCTCTGCGATATATTTCACTGTTTTGTGGCAATCCATTTTTGGATTATAATTTTGAATATAGACAAATAAATATGTTTTCAAAATGATCAACACAAAAGAAAATCTCAGCAATGTACCTCAGAAATAGATCTAAAAATCTTAATGGAGGAAAATGAAAATTAGACTGCTATGTGCAATCGAGGGTCTTCTATGAGAGTTTTAGAAAATCTTATGTTAAACCTAACTTAAGTGCCAAATTTCAGATTTAAATTTTATTGTTACTGAGCTGTGTCTGAAACATACACACTTTATTCTGTAATATGTCTTTAACAGTGTTTGAGGACAGTATTGGGTAGCATTCAGTAGCTTCCTGAGTGAAAGGAATTTTGGTTATATAGATTTAATTAGTGGGTCAAAAGGCTGCTTATGATTGCTTTTTGACGGAGAATGATTTGGATTGTGGATTTTGAAAGCTGGGTAAAGAAGTCGCAGTGTAGTGCTATGTATTGTCTTCAAAAGATAAAGTTCAAAATAAATTTATTATCGAAGTACATATATGCCACCATATACAACCCTGAGATTCATTTAATTGCGGGTATAGTCAATAAATCTATAGCTACCCTGGTAATAAACTTGTTCATTTCCCTACTAATAATTAATTCTAGATCAGCAGTGAATTTAATATAGCTTAACAGGATACAACATTGCATCTAAAATGTGTTGGAAGTCTGTCAGCTTTATTCTAGGTGTAGATAGAAACATTTTAAATGTCAATATTGCTGACACTTGAATGTGGTGTTGTGATTAGCATTCACATTGTTAGCTGTCTGTCACGGGTAAGTTCCAAAATGAGCCTGACACTGTTGTTGTTCTGGCAGTTGGAGTAGATATGCAGTTCTGTTATAAAGGCAGTGGATGGCAGTGTGGAAAATCTGAGAAATACGCTTTGGATGCTTCTACTAGCAGCTTCTGACCACCTGCTGTAAAATGAACAATGCCTTGTCATATCAACAACTGTAAGATTTTTAAATCATATTTGAAAATTAATTTTATTTTGATATCCAAGTACCTGAGAAAAAGCAGATTTCGAAGAGAGAATGCTACTTCTTTGAATTAATTCATTGTGTTTCATTACCTGGGTCAGTACATTGTGTTTCTCTGTACCTGCCTTTAGATACAATGTCACTTAAAAGTGTAAAATACAATCTGATTTAAATGCTTCATATGATCGTGACATCCTAAGTTATCAGTTTATAAGCTGAAAATAATTAATTTATGAATAATCTTGAAATGCACTTCCATTCTGGCATTTACTTAAAGTTTAATTAGAGTTTAGAAAGCATTACATTAACTTGAAGAAGGGAGATGAATAATGAATAATTATAAACCCACAATAGAAATTATATAATTGTAATGTGGATAATAGACTTTAACTAAGTGTGTCATTAGGATTTAAGTTCATACGGTACTTAAATAAGCATGTACTTAAGAACAATTCATGTTCTCAGTAATATTTATTTGGACAATTTATCTTTTGCATTTTGGTTGTTTGTCAGTCTATGTATGGTATTTCGTAAGTTCTATTGTATTTCTTTATTTTCCTCTAAATGTTAATGAATCTCAAGGTAGTAGTATTTGGTGACATATATGTACTTTGATAAGAAATTGACTTTTATGACTATTTTGCTAAGTTTCACGATTTTACCTGGAATTTGAAATCAATTCAGCATTCAATATAAAACACGATTTTCTCATTCTTAGAAGAATGATGTGAGTATCTGAGGGGTAGAAGTTTAGGTCGTAGATTTGTATTACTATATGTAAAATAATTTTTTGTTTTTAACTTAAAACAAGCCTTGTAGTTATGTACATCACACAGAGCAACAGGACCCAATGGCTCATTACAGATATTAGTCTAGGGAGTAAACCAGTGAGCCATCTTTCAGAGATTAAGGATTTGTTGCACCAAGTACAACCCTGAGATTCATTTTCTTGTGGGCATAGTCAATAAATCTATAGGTGGCCTAGTAATAGTCTTGTTTATTTCCCTACTGATAATTCATTCTAGATCAGCAGTGAATTTAATACCGTAGCTGAACAGGATACTACATTGCATCTAAAATGCATTAGAAGTCTCTGCCAGCTTTATTCTAGGTGAAGGTGGGAACATTTTAAATGTCATTATTGTTGTCATTTGAACGCAGTGAAAGACCATTGCTTGGCTATGCCTGGGTTGTGAGAAATTTGCTTTGTAGTGGTGTGATAAAAGCTGCCACGAGTAGAATATTAGTAAGTGCCTACATTCATGTGACTTGGGTATCTGTTACAGTGGCATGCAAAAGTTTGGGCACCCCTGGTCAAAATTTCTGTAACTGTGAATAGCTGAGCAAGTAAAAGATGAACTGATTTCCAAAGGGCATAAAGTTAAAGATGACACATTTCTTTACTATTTCAAGCAAGATTACTTTTTTATTTCCATCTTTTACAGTTTCAAAATGACAAAAATGGAAAAGGGCCCGAAGCAAAAGTTTGGGCACCCTGCATGGTCAGTACTTAGTAACACCCCCTTTGGCAAGAATCACAGCTTGTAAACGCTTTCTGTAGCAAGCTAAGAGTCTTTCAATTCTTGTTTCGGGGATTTTCACCCATTCTTCCTTGCAAAAGGCTTCTAGTTCTGTGAGATTCTTGGGCTGTCTTGCATGCAGTGCTCTTTTGAGGTCTATCCACAGATTTTCGATGATGTTTAGGTTAGGGGACTGTGAGGGCCATGAAAAAACCTTCAGCTTGTGCCTCTTGAGGTAGTCCATTGTGGATTTTGAGGTGTGTTTTGGATCATTATCCTGTTGTAGAAGCCATCCTCTTTTCATCTTCAGCTTTTTTTTATATAGACAGTGTGATGCTTGCTTCCAGAATCTGCTGGTACTTAATTGAATTCATTCTTCCCTCTACCAGTGAGACGTTCCCCGTGCCATTGGCTGCAACACAAGCCCGAAGCATGATCGATCCACCCCCAAGCTTAACAGTTGGAGGGGTGCTCTTTTCATGAAATTCTGCACCCTTTTTTCTCCAAACGTACCTTTGCTCATTGCAGACAAAAAGTTCTATTTTAACTTCATCAGTTCATAGGACTTGTTTCCAAAATGCATTAGGCTTGTTTAGATAAGCAACACACATAAAAGTTGCTGGTGAACGCAGCAGGCCAGGCAGCATCTCTAGGAACAGGTGCAGTCGACGTTTCAGGCCGAGACCCTTCGTCAGGACTCCTTGTTTAGATGTTCCTTTGCAAACTTCTGATGCTGAATTTTGTGGTGAGGACGTAGGAAAGGTTTTCTTCTGATGACTCTTCCATGAAAGTCATATTTGTGCAGGTGTTGCTGCACAGCATAACAGTGCACCACCACTCCACAGTCTGCTAAATCCTTCTGAAGGTCTTTTGCATTCAAACGGGGTTTTGATTTGCCTTTCTAGCAATCCTACGAGCAGTTCTCTCGGAAAGTTTTCTTGGTCTTCCAGATCTCAACTTGACCTCCACCGTTCTTGTTAACTGCCATTGCTTAATTACATTACGGATTGAGGAAATGGCTACCTGAAAATGCTTTGCTAGCTTCTTATAGCCTTCTTCTGCTTTGTGGGCATCATTTTTTTTAATTTTCAGAGTGCTAGGCAGCTACTTAGTGGAGCCCATAGCTGCTGATTGTTGGGACAAGGTTTGAGGAGTCAGGGTATTTATAAAGCTTTGAAATTTGCATCACCTGGCCTTTCCTAACGATGACTGTGAACAAGCCGCAGCCCTAACAAGCTATTTACAATCTGAGACCTTGGTAAAAGTTACCTGAGAGCTCACATCTTTTGGGTTCCCCTAACTTTTGCATGGTACTCCTTTCCTTTCTTTCACTCTAAAATTGTACAAAACAAAAATAATACACTAATCTTGCTTAAAATGTTGAAAAGAATGTTTCATCATTAACTTTATGACTTTTGGAGATCAGTTCATCTTCTACTCACTTAACTATTCACAGTAACAGAAATTTTGACCGGGGTGCCCAAACTTTTGTTTGCCACTGTACATAAGGGTGCAGCTGTTGCTTGTCTGATCATTCGAATTCTAACTTTTGTTGTTCCACTTGATTCCTTGAAGCATTACTTTAACTACATTTTGACAAATTTTGGTTGAGAACGCACTACTATATGCAAGTCACAAGTAATAGGAATGAATTCAAAAATAGTGATACTATTTAAAAGATTGCCAAGACAGCTATAAACATTTATAATGCAGGCAAACCCTCAATTTTCAGTCAAGTCTTTTACTACTCCTGAATCCCTTACCCCCACACAGTTATGATGGCGTATCACCACTTCAGATTACTTGGCACACAGTCATTGCAATTAAGGTACTGAACTGCCCACCAGTATCTTCACCTTCAATCCAGAGACACAGGATCTCGTGTCTCAACATAACTACTGAGGAATTTAACAAATTTGAACATTTTTTTTTTAAAAAAAACTTCTGCCAGTAATTGTAATCATGAAGTCACTGTATTGTTGTTAAGAGCACATTTGGCTCACTACTGTTCTTTAGTAATTGAAGTCTGGAACTTCTGAAAGTTGCCATTGTCACCAAAGTTATGTACGAGGATAACGAGTTGTTAAGAAAAATAAATATTTCACCTCATAGCAGTTGTATGGAGTAGTCCAAGGAAGGTTGTATACAGCAAGTATGCGTACCTGCACCTAAAAGTTCTTCCTCTGGTGATGTTTTCATTTTCAAATATTTTATATTGCCTTGCATTTAGTTCTCTTCATTGCTGGGCAATAATTCAACCAAAACAACCTTCTTTGTGTTTGCTACATTATTAGAAGATAACAAGTTATTTTGTAAAACCACTTTAGCCCATAAGTAAAACTGTTTTCTATCAACAACAGAATACATGGGGAAGAAATCAATAGAGCCAATATTTGTTCCATTATATACACATTTTTGAGAATTATGAATCACTTTCATCTTGTAATTATTTCTTCAGTTTGCCATTAAGGATTGTTATTGCCATTATAATTTATTGTGGGCACTCTTTCAGCTGGGTTAACAGCCAACCATTTGCTCAAGCTGATTGCTGTTAATATTAACTTCCTAATTTTTTTATTAAATTGATCTTCATAACAACCTTGTTTCCAGGTCAGATATTTTCTTCCTTTGGTAGGTATTAATTTGTGTTGATGTTTGAAAGCACTGTGCCCAGCAAAGTCTTTAATTTTTAATTTCAGCCCAGCATGGCTTGCCTTATGTATATTTGATGAGGTGAGATAAGGGCATTTCCCCTCTCTGATTGTTCACATGTTAGTGAACACATGAGTAAATGCGCAAGCCTTGCTCAGAAATTATTCATGTGTGGTCTAAAGCTTCCTGTTCTTGAACAGTGAAATCGAGTTTATTGAGTCAGCCCAGAAGGACATATTCCAAGGACACATTTAATTTGGCTGCTCTTATTCCTATTAAAAAGCATGAGATTATTAATAAGAAATTGGATATAGTGCTTCCAACAGAAAAATATGTTCAAAAATATCAACAATATATGGGATATTAGCTGTGGCTGGATTTTGAGAAGTTGATGTGCTGTGGAGGGTGTTGGTAAAGGGTAGGTGCTGTGACTTGAGTAGCATGTTGTTATGTCTGTGTCACCAGCAAAATAACCTTTATTTTGTGTTTCTTTGCTACATCAGGATGAAGTGTGAGCTGAAGATCAATACAAGTTGTAGATGCTAAAGATCTGAAATAAAAAAAATAGAATGTCAGGCAGCATTTGATTTAGTTTTGAGACCCTTTATCAGAAATGGAAAATGAGAAGACATATTAGTTGTATGCTGCCAGAGAGGGTAGAGGCCAGGACAAAGCGAATATCCCTAATGAGGCCAGCGTTGCTGAAGTGTTTAAAGAATCATCTGGTTAGTTAATCAGGGAAGTTAAGGAAAGAAAACAAACTGGAAAAGAAAACAAACTGGAAAAGAAATCAGACTGGAACGGTTGCTGAGACCTGAAATCAAAGAGAGTGTTGGAAATGCCCAATAGATTAGAAGGGAAAACTGGGTTAATATTACAGATGGATAATCTTACAGGGGAACTGGCTAGTTTTGATACAAACAGAAACAGTATGTTATCTTGTCCATAAGGAAGATGAAATACTGTTTTTGAAGCTTGCATCCTGAATCAAACAAACATTTCTCACAAAAGATAGTAGGTTCCCACGGTTACATCTTTGATTTAGAGAAAATGAGTGGAATAGAAGGACAAGTTGCTCAAAATGGGAATAAGTTGAGTCAGGAGAGAGTTGGGTTGGTTTGCTCTTCTGCTGAAAGAAGAGGAGGACCCTCAGACCATGCTGGGTGAGGTTGGAGGTGTGAAGGGATTATAAATCTGTTGAGAAGATAAAGTGTGGAAAACGGATACGTTAGAGAAACAGAAGGAATGGGAAGTGTCAGAGACCTAATGGGAATGAAGTGAACCATCATTGAAAGGATGGAGTCAGGATAGGGAGAAGCAATTTTAATACAGTACGGCAAAATCATGCTGAAACAATGGGTCTGCTGAAAATACTGCCGTTGTTTCAGCTGCTGGTTGTCCTGTGCTGGTATAGGAACAAGAGTAGACAGGTTTTGGTTAGGGGTGCTGTCTAAAAACTTGCTAGAACCAATGTCACTTACTAGCTCTTCTTTCAGTTAGTCCTGACGAAGGGTCTCGGGCCGAAACGTCGACTGTACCTCTTCCTAGAGATGCTGCCTGGCCTGCTGCGTTCACCAGCAACTTTTATGTGTGTTGTCAGACTTTTCAATGGGTTTTGACCTGTTTAGTGTAAGTAGGAATTGGGGAGCACATATTGGCAACAAGAACATTCCCACTTTTAGAGTCAATTGAGAGTGTTTGAAGACCACCTATCAAATGTGAAATTGAAAATGTATAAGTGCTCTGGGGCATGTTATTGAAATGCTTAGAGCTATTAAGTGATGGTAGACTTAGGTGCTGAGGGACCAGTGGAGCATAACTGTTAAATTTAATAAAAAATAATTGTAAAATGGGGCAACTATTCCATGTGGCATGTCCTCAACCCTGTGGAATCAATTGAATTAAAGGCCAGGAACCCTTTTCAAACATGTATCTGTTGAGGAATTTGGCCAGCTGAAGTTTTGAAGCCAAAAGGTCATCCAGTCCTTACAAAAACAGAAATTTGATGTGTCCAGATCAGTTTTTCCCGAGGAAAAAAAGATTTGTTTTATTAATGGTCTGTTTCTAATTTTTTGAATATCTTGTACATAATGCAATATATTAATGAGTAACATGATTTCAAAAATAAAATTGAATTATTGTGGAGTTCTTTATCATAACTCTATCCGGTCCATAGATAGTAATGTGTTAGTGTGTGAAAATTGGTGTGACTTTTGCCAGTGTTACTGTTCCAGGTGAGTCTCCTCATTCCCTTTTTAAAGCCATCATTTCATATTACTCCTACCTCCTTTCTGTTTATCTAGTCAAGTAAATTTCACTTCTAACCACTACTTGGGAGAAGAGGTTTCTCTTGAATTCCCTTCTGAATTTATTAGTAACTGGTTCTTATAATGTATCAACAGTTTCAGAATTTTAGAAGTGTCATCCAGGTCAACCCTCAGTTTCTTTCTAAAGAAGGGAAGCTGCATCTATTCAGTCTTTTAAGACCAATTTAATCTCTGTTTTATAATTCTAGTAAAAATTTGTTTATTGTTTCTAGTATCCTTTTCATAATAAAATGCATTACTCACCATGCTGCTGAACTTGGGTATGTAAGTTTAACATAACATCTCATTCTGAAATTTGATCTTTGTAGAGATGAACTTCATTCCTAAATCCTCCTCTTTGTATTTTTGAGGCATTTTGTGATGGTTTCATTTCCTTCTTCAGAATATATCGCTTTATTTGTGCTAATTAAGTGCTGAATCTGCAGGCCATTAACGTTTTCTTATTGTTTATTGATATTCTTCTAGTTTTTAAACTGTGCCATGTGTGCATTGAGGTCCTGGCCTTGCTGCAGTTTAAATGAGTAAATGTTGATGGTTCTGTACAGGACACTTGATATTAACCAGCAAGTTTCAGACCCTTGTAACAGATTTCTAGAGTTGTTTTTTAGTGGTTCACAATCAGTTAATTTTGTTTCATCGAACATATTATTTGGTCATTACTATACCATTGATTAATGTGTTAATTTTATCTGTGAGCTCATTGTTTGGTCATGTACATTTTGCAAACATGTCTGTGGAAACTATTTGCTAGCACTATGCTTAACATTGAGGTTCAAGTAGTCTGATAGTAATGGTAGGTTTCGAAAAGAATGGATATTCTTCAGTGAGCTTTTTTTCCTTTTCAAAATGTAGCCCTCATATAGAAACTACTCACTAATTTTCCCCCTCACCTGGTTTCACCTATCACCTGCTAGTTTGTACTGCTTCCTCTCTCTCATCTTACTTTCGCTTCAATCCTCTTCCTTTCCAGGCCTGATGAAAGGTCTCGATCTGAAACATCGACTCTTTATTCCCCTCTGTAGATGCTGCTTGACTTGCTGAGTTCCTTCAGCTTTTTTCTGTTATGTAAACAGTATATGTTGAAACAATCTTTGGAATCTTTTATCAAAAGAAGTTGATGGATTGCAAGCTGTTTTCTTGGTTGCGCAGGCAGTTGTCTACCGAAACGAACGCCAATCACTTAACTTAATTCCCTACTATTTTGCCCTTCAGGCAATTGGTTTACTTTTGACATGTGATTAAACAAATTCAGCTTTTATTTTGAAATGAGCAGTTTCTGATCTGCATTATGTCACTTCCTGTGCAATCAGGAATTAGTAACTAGGAAAGCACGTTGGCTGGCGGAAGGCCAGAGATTTATGTTAGGAGTTAAACCATTTCTATTTAAAGCCATCCTGTTGTTTCCCCAGCAGAAATATTGCTTGTAAGTTGATGTTATATTGTTTAGAGGTTAATCTAAAGGCATCAAGAAGATTTTGCTGATATAGAATGTTATTCTTGAGTTTATTAGACACCAATTTCGATGCAAGTGGTTTGTATTTACTGTTTACCTGCAGGAAACTTAACCAAGTTCTTACACCGATAAGTAAATAGGCACTTATCTATGTGTATTTACTTGTCTGAATGGAGCAATGCAGTGATTGCATTGTATTTTATTTTTTTCAGTTTCTCTTCTTATTCACTATGTCATGCCACTGAGTCTGCAATAAAACCAAGCAGCGAGGAGGCTATATCCTAGCTCTCATGTAATTTTTTTGAATAGAGTTTTGTTGACTGTCTGGTTGATGTTACAACACCTCAGCGAGGGCTGTACACCTACTATAATGTTCGAGTGCATGGTTTGAATGAAACATTAGTGCAGCTGCAAAGCAAACTGATTAAAATTTATTGTCCTCATTATTAGCAGAATGTGTTTTCATTGACATTGTTCTATTGGTTAGTTTTGCTGTACCAGAAGGTACTAATGATGCTGAGATGCATCCAAGGATGCGCTGGGACACATCATCAATGCTGTAACCTGGGGTCATTGGATGTTTTGGGTCTTTTACCATCAGACACACTCACCCAAGTGTCCCAGCCAGGGTTGATCAGGCCCTGGCTTGTATCCCAGCAATACTAGTCCACGGGTCACACCTTTTGATCCATAGTCATCTGGAGGCTCACCCAGCAGTATCTGTGAGGGTCTTGATGGCTTTTCTCTTTGCAGCCCCTGTAATGTCATGGAGAGAGTAGGTTCTGCAGAGCAAAACCTCTACACCCCACCTCTATAGGCTCACAACGTGCCCTCTACCCCATCCCTAACACTGCTGTGCCATCTCCTGGTATTTGGCCTCCTTAAGCTACAATGCCCCCTCAATCTGATCTTTCCAAGGAACTGTTAGTTCTACCGTGACCATCTGCTACGAGGCTTCTGACAGAATGACCATATCAGGCCTCAGTGATGATGATGCGATGAACTCAGGGAACTTTAGTTGCTTGTCAAGATCCACTTTCGGTTGCCACTCAGACGCCGTGGCAAGTAAGCCTGCTGGTGATCTGGGCCATAGCTGTAGTTGCCTTACAGCTTTGTCAAAGCTGAAGCTTTCTGGGTTGGTGGAGGTGTTTACTGTTGTTATGGGCAAGGAGATACTCTCTGCTGTTGTCTTCAGCACCTGGTCATGGCACCAGTGGTAGTTGTCTTCTCATGGTGCTTTTAAGCAGCTGTTGAGGATACTCATAGAATTTTCTATCCCAGAGGGCTGTAGAAGCTCAGTCATCAAGTTCATCTAAGACCTCTTGTCACTAGTCCAATGGATGTTAAACAAATCAAAAAATGTAGGAGGTGAAGCAGGACTTGAAGTAGAAGATCTTGATGATGGTTCTTCGGTTCTTATTAGATTACACTTTACAAGTACACTCAGACCCCGCATAACGATAAGGATGCATTCCTCAGAGGTGGAGCGCCATGCAAATCAGCACAATGTAGGGTCATTATAATATTACATAAATGGACATGTGTGCCTGATTTTAAAAAAATCTAGCCCAAGATATATGATATATTATTTTATGTACTCACAGTACTTCATAGAGTAACAAACACGCAAATAGGCCTAATGTATACATCAGTGAAGTAGCAACACATCACAGCAACAGCAGAGGGAAGCGAATGGTGTTTACATCTTAGAGGAGGGACCAGGCTTTGGGTCCTTCTCTAACTTTGACTTCTTCTTCAAGTAGGTGTCGAGATTTGACTGCCTTTTCTTAAGTTTTCTCTCATGAAGCAATTCTTGATAGCAGGAAATCATATTGAGAACACCTCTCTTTGCCTTATTGCTTTGCTCCCAGTCAGGGCCAATATTGATGAACTGGTCCATAATTTGTGTGATTGTGGTGATGCTAGTGCTGAGGAATTTTGTGGTGAGGTTTCTTGCTAGTGTTTCCTCTTCTCCATCTGTGTCCTCAAGTTCATCCAGGATGCGTTGCTCTGCCAATTCTTGAAGCTCTTTGTTACTAAGGCCCTCACCATGAGATTGCAGTAACTCTTCAACATCAACCTGACACTCACCAGCTTCCAAACGCTGTATCACTTGCAGTTGCACATCCATGCTAATGCTTTTCCTAGACATCTTAGATGTACTACCCTCACTGGGAGTTGCAGGCCTTTTTCCAAACAATATGGGTGGAAAAAAATGGAGTAAATTGGCGAGGGAGTAAGAGCGTTTACATGCACGGGGGAGGCAAAGCGTGAACTAATATATGATTGACTGTGAGTGACTCAGAGTGTATGTAAAGCACTCTCATTGACTGCTTGAATGTTTAACGTAATCACAGCCACTGTTGAGAAGTTTTAAGTGTTGCTTGGAATGAATTTTTGTCATTTAAAAAATTTCTGTAAAGAATTGAATAACCGCTTTGTAATGAATCAGCGCTATGTGGGGTAGCATTATGCGGAGCTTGAGTGTATTCCTATTTCCAGTGAGGCACAAGCCATTAATGAATCTCATTGTTAAGCAATTGGCCTTCTGTTTAAAAAAAATCGATCTGCCATATTTTACCCTTTGATCATTAAGTTGTTCAGTTTGAAACTGTATTCATTTGGGAAGTAACTTGGCTTTAGAATGATTTTTGGGAAAAAGATGTTTATCACAGATTTAAGGCAAAGTTCCCTTCAACATGTATTGCCAAGATCTATTTACAGTACAATTCTTGTTCTCTGTTTGATGGATATGTTCCTGTGTGCTAAATGAGTGGGTTAATTTTTACTGTAATATATTTTTGGAAGTAATACCCATTCTGAGAATGTTCTCTATAATTAATTAGTACAGTGGGGTGGCATGGTAGCGTAGTGATTAGCACAGCGCTTTCAGTACAGGTGACCTGGGTTCAATTCCTGCTGCTGCCTGTTAATTGGTCATTGTAAATTGCCCCACGATTAGTTTAGGATAGTGGTCACCAACCTTTTTAAGCCCAAGATCCCCTACCTTGACCTCAGTGAAAGGCAAGATCTACTTACTAAATGGTTTAGAGAAAAAGCAGCTCAGATTGTACTTCCAATTTGAGGCCTTTTATTTGGGCGAATTGTATTTGAATTACACAAAATAATTTTGTCAAACTTTCAAAATAATTCAAACAAGAGAACACTGTAACTAGCATATCAAACAGGCCATAGCTATCTTTCTTTAAGAATATTACAATACTTCACATGTTTATTTCTGAGTTTCATTATTTAATTTTATTTCAACACGAAAAATAAATGAGTAAAAATTGCCTGTTGCACTCAGTGTGATGACTAGGGCTGAATACTTTCTGCTAGTTCCCTGAAATTTGGCTCATAACTACAGACAGCCAGTCTGAGACAGTCTGTGAGGTGTAGGGTTGCCAGCTGTCCCGTATTTCCCCCACTAAGGTAGAACGTTCCTATGAAACCTTTCGTGCTGAAATGCTTTACACCGAAGAACCACTTACCATTAATTTATATGGAAAAAAAATTTGAGTGTTCCCAGACCCAAAAAAATAACTACCAAATCATACCAAATAACACATAAAACCTAAAATAACACTAATATGTAGTAAAAGCAGGAATGATATGATAAATACACAGCCTATGTAAAGTAGAAATAGTGAAAATTAAGCCAAAACCGATTTGTGGGGTAAAAAAATCAACACGTACGCACATGCGCACACAGGTGCCTGCGCAAGGCTTCATGGTCATGGTAGTCTTTCTCAGGGTAAACACAAATATCCCGGGATTTGACTGCTACTTTTGTCCGTTATTTGGGAGTGAGAAAGTTGGCAACCCTAGAGGGGTGCCTGTCAGTAAGTCAGCTCCTGTACTTAGATTTAATAATTTTCATCTGTGAAAATACAATTTCACATAGATGTTGACCCGAAGTAGGCACTGACTTTTAGTACTATAAAACCAACGCTCACACCGCGCATTGCTGGGCCCCATCAGTAGTAATTGCCACCAGTTTATGAACGGGGATGTCATTTTCACGGACATTTTTTTAAACTCATTGTAAATATCCTCACCTCTGGTTCCTTCCTTTAATTGCAAAAGAGTGAGGAAGTCCTCCTTTGTTGTAAAATCCTGGAAAGCCATTCTGACAAATACAACAAGCTGAGCTGTTTGCATTACATCCAGGGATTCATCGAACTGTAGTGAAAAATATTCACGTCCTCTGACAATGACTCTACCCTCCTTGTCACTGTTGCAGGGCCAAGCAGTATATTATGTATTGCAGTTGTGATGCCGTGTTTGTTTTTAAAGTCATTAAAAACAGTCTCTGCGGTAATGACCATTGCTTCCTTGAATAAATCGCCATCTGTAAAAGTCTTCTTGTGTTCAGCCAAAAGGTGACTTACACGAAATGCTACTTCAATAGCAGCCTTATTTTGAGCAGCGTGTTTTGTGAAAAACGATTGCTGGATCTTCCACCCTGATTTCAGTGCAACTTTCCGGGCATGAATTGTGCTCTTTGGAGGGTAGGTGTCTTTAAATTCCTGGTGGTTGGTGCTGCGGTGCCGCTCCAGATTCCCTCAGTGTCAGTGCTTGTGTTTGTTGGCACGACGTACATACACACTTGTCTTTTACCAAGGTAAATAGAAATTCCTCTTCCCATTCTGGATGAAATTTGTATGTTTTCGCCTTCTTTCGTGGAGTCTCCGCCATGCTATCAGGATATCACGAGCGATTGCCGATTGCGTCGCCTCTGATCTGAGCCGACATTTACGTACCAGGCGGCACCTAGTTAATTAGCTCGTTTATTTTGGCTTTTTTTCTTAAAAACGTGCTGTGTGCATCCCAACTACCGCTGCACCCCTGCCTGCTTCGCGGCCCGGAGGTTGGGGACACTGCCGTATATTGATGTTTGCGACAGTCAGTACTCTTATCCCTAATCTGATTGGTCACTTTGATGCAGCACAGGCTACGCTGAAAATGTGGTGCATGGTGAGGGGAACTACACACATGCGCATGGGGCAGAAAGAACGGAACTAAACCCCCGCAACCCAGAAACAATCTCTCTTTGCAAACAGCTTTTTAGCGAAAATATTGCTATGTTACCATTATCCTAATTAGTATTACTTACTTTTATAATGCTCACATTACAACAGTATTTGTGTATTTATTTTTGATTTTTCTTTGGGATCTATTGGGAAAGTCTGAAAGATCGATGGGTTGGCGACCCCTAGTTTAGGATTAACTCAGGGCATTACTGGGCAGTGTAGCTCAAAAGGGCTGGAAGAGCCTATCCTGCAATGCATCTGAATAAATAAATAAAATTTCAACTTAATGTTCGTCAAACTATTGCTTGGCTTTAACATCTTTCCTTTTCAGTTTGTCAATTAGAAAGCGCAAGTGGACAATTGAGCACCAAGTGTTTTTAAGTGAGATCATTTGTTAAACCTGTTGATAAGAGTCTGAAAGGTTGCTTATGTAATACTTTCACTCTTGCATAGGGTTTTGAAATCTACGGTTCTTTATGATATGTATAATATAGTTCATTGAAATTATTAAGGTCAGGCTGCAAACTTTTGGACTCTAGTAAATTGCAGCTTTTGGGTTCTCTGCAGTATAAGCTATTCCACCAGTTTCTACTGGAACTGGCTGCTTTGGGAGCTATATACCATAACTGTCTTGTCTACTGTCTTCCCACTAGAGGAGAATGGTTTTTGTGAAGTTAAACATATTTTAGACATTATCCATCATTTAGCAGAAGTTATTGAAAGGATTTTACTCCATGTTAAATTAATAAATGAGTAGTTTGGACCTGTTGTGGCTGCTGAAAGTTTGACATTTTGGAAGATTGAAATGTTTCAATTGTTTTCTACTAGAAAGGATGGAAATATGAGATAATAATGGAATAGTAAATTGTTCTACAGAACAGAAAGATCAATAATGGTAGAAAATGCTGGAAATAACTGACAGGCCAGATAGCATCTGTGGAGGAAAAAAAATTGGTCATTTCACATTGCTTGGAAATGCAGTGGATTCTGGTTAACTGGGACACATGGAGACCAGTTCATTTTGGCCCAATTAAGCAGCTACCACAATTAGTTGAAGTTTCGTAGAAATAGTTAAAAAGGTATAAAAACACAAACTGAGTAACAAATTATGTATTAACTCAAATACAGAACAAATTAGAATACTACCAATAGTGCTACAGTACAGTAAAACTGTGTTAGTTTCAAAAAGTCAGCAACAAAGAAATTCATAGTGTATGCAATGAACAAAATCTGTGCAAACACCTAGTACAGACAATGGACTGTCTTCATACACAGCTATCAACAACTGCTTCCTCCAAATATTCATTTTCATTGTAACATTCAAGATGATTGTCGATACTTTCAAATACTTTTCAATTGTTCCTAACTTTTTGAAGTAGTGAAATTGTTTCATTTTTACTCCCAGCTGTTACGAACAAAGCCTGAATGCTTGAAACCTCAGTGAGCAGAACAGTTCTGAAATGTCTTGCCTGCCAAAGGTTCTTGGCCTGAAACATCGACTATACTTTTTTCATAGCTGCTGCCTGGTCTACTGAGTTCCTCCAGCATTTTGTGTGTATTGCTTGGATTTCAAGCATCTGCAGATTTTCTCTTGTTTCTGAATTGTCTTGCTGCTTATTTCTTCCCAACTATCATTAACAAAAATCACTGCTTTTTTGAACACAAACATGCAACTGACGTTATTTAAAAACTGTTTACTCTGAGCACAGTGTAGAGTCTAATGGCCATACAAATGGATGCGACTGAATTTGTTCGACAATGGTCTCCTATTCCAATTAAGCAGCATAACATCCCAAATCAACTAAGGGAATCTTAGCAATTTTCTTGATTAGTTCTTGTTCTTTAAGACTTGTCCCAAATAAGTGGCTGTCTCAATTAACCATGTGCCCAATTAACCAGAATTAACTGTATTTCAAATCTAATAGGTTTGAGCAAGGGAGGTCGTTTGAAAGACCGAAAGGGAAGATCTGTGATAACATACATGGCAATGAATGACAACCTATCCCAAGAAATGTTTATTATTGGGTACATAGACACAGAAAAATAATAGAAGAAATACAAGTATGTACTATGACCTTTTTAGCCTGTTTCACCATTCAGTAAGATCCTGTTCTCAGGAATCATTGAAGAATCTAGTGATTTTTGAAAGATCAATACTAACATCTCCACAATCTCTTCAGCTACGTCTTTCAGAACTCTGGGGTGTAGTCCATCTGATTCAGGTGACTTATCTACCTTTAAATCATTTAGCTTCCCAAGTACCTTCACCTTAGTAATAGCATCAACACTCACTTCTGCCCCCTGACACTCTTGAATTTCTGGCATTCTGCTAGTGTCTTCCACAGTGAAGACTGATGTAAAGTTCATCTGTCATTTCTTTGTCCCTCATTACTACCTTTTCAGCATCATTTTCCAGTGGTCTGTTATCCACTGTTGTCTATTTATAAGCCTTCTCAATTTTGCCCAGAAACACGAGCCATTGCTGTTCTGCCATCATCCCTGCTATGTCCACTTCCAATCAACTTTGGGCAGCTTCTCTCTCATGCCTCTGTAAGTCCCTTTGCTCTACTGTAATACTGATACATCTGACTTTATCTTCTCTCTCTCTCAAATTACAGTGTAAAGTCATCATAACCTAAGGGTTCCTTTATGTTAAGCTTTCTAATCAAACCTGGGTCATTACATAACACCCAATCTAGAATTGCTTTTCCCTTGGTGGGCTCAACCACAAGCTGCTCTTAAAAGGCCAGCTCATAGGCATTCTACAGGTTCCCTGTCTGGGAATCCAGCATCAACCTGATTTTCCAAATCTACTTGCATAGTGAGATGCCTCACGGTTATTGTAACGTTGTCCTTTTTACGTGCTTGTTCTATCTCCCATTGTAATTTGTAGCCCACATCCTGGCTACTATTCGAAATCCTGTATATAACTTCCATCAGAGTCATCTTACCCTTGCAGTTTCTTAACTCTTCCCACAAGAATTCTACATTTTTCAATCCTATGTCACCACATTCTCAGGATTTGGTTTCATTTTTTACCAATGGAGTCACTCCACATCTGCCTACCTGCTTGTCCTTTCGATACATTGTGTATGTGAATGTTAAGCTCTCAGCTATGATCTTCTTTCAGCCACGACTCAGTGATGCCCACAATGTCATATCTAACTGTGCTACAAAATCGTCTACCTTATTCCATAAACTGCATGCTGTCAAATATAACAACTTCAGTCCTGTATTCAGAATCCTTTTTGAATTTGGCCCCTTGTTATACTTCAACTCTCCCACTGACTGCAATTTTGCCCTGTGATCTGCTTGTCCTTCCTAACAATGTCACTACTTTTTTCAGAAGGCATTTGATAAGGTGTCACGCATGAGGCTGCTTAACAAGATAAAATCCCATGGCATTACATGAAAGGTACAGTACTGGCATGGATAGAGGAATGGCTGACAGGCAAGAGGCAGCGAATGGGAATAAAGGGGGCCATTTCTGGTTGGCTGCCAGTAACTAGTGGTGTTCCTCGGGGTCACTATTGGGACTGCTACTTTTCACATTGTTTGTCAGTGATTTAGATAATGGAATTGATGGCTTTGTGGCAAAGTTTGCAGATGATACAAAGATAGGTAGAGGGGTAGGTAGTGCTGAGGAAGCCATGCGATTGCAGAAGGATTTAGACAAATTGGAAGAATGGGCAAAAAGGTGGCAGATCAAATACAGTGTCGGGAAATGTATGATAATGCTTTTTGGTAAAGTGCAGACTATTATTTAAATGGGGAGAAAATTCAAATGTCAGAGGTGCAGAAGGACTTGAGGAGTCCTCATACAAGTCTCCCAGAAGGTTAATTTATAGGCTGAGTCTGGTAAAGAAGGCAAATATAATCAACAGGAATTCTGCAGATGCTGGAAATTCAAGCAACACACATCAAAGTTGCTGGTGAACGCAGCAGGCCAGGCAGCATCTCTAGGAAGAGGTACAGTCGACGTTTCAGGCCGAGACCCTTCGTCAGGCAAATATAATGTTGGCGTTCATTTCAAGGGGAATGGAATATAAAAACAAGGAAATAATGCTGAAGCCTTTTAAGACACTGGTTGACAATACTTTGTTTTGGGCCCCATATCTCAGAAAGGATGTATTGTCATTGGAGAGGGTCCAGAGGAGCTTCACGAGGATGGTATCAGAAATGAAGGGGTTAACATATGAGGAGAATTTGGCAGCTTTGGGCCAGTTCTCACTGGAATTTAGAAGACTGCTGTAAATAGATCTCATTGAAACCTACTGAATGTCCAATGGACTAAATAAGATGGATGTGGAAAGGATATTTCCTATGGTGGGGGTATCCAGAACTAGAGCGTATAGCCTCAAAATTGAGGGGCAGCCCTTTAGAACAGAGATAAGGAGGAATTTTTTTTAGTCCAGAGAGTAGTGAAGCTGTGGAATGCTCTGCCACTGACAGCTGTGGAGGCCAAGACCGTGGGTATATTTAAAATGAAAATTGATAGTTTCCTGATTGGCCAGGCATCAAAGGTTATGGAAGAAGGCAGGTATATGGGGTCGAGTAGGGTGTGGGATCAACTATGATGGGATGGTGGAGCATACTTGATGGGCTGAATGGCCTAATTCTGATCCTATGCCTTATGGTCTTACACACTGCATCTACTTGTGTTCGCCATCCTCAGCCTTATCACTCTGTTGTTCGCAAGGATATTGATCCCCCTTGAGTTCATGTGTAACCTGATCTCTTTGCTCAGGTCATACCTTCCCCAGTGGAGATTCCAATGATCCATAAATCTGAAACCCTGCCCCATGCGCCAATTCTTCAGCAATGCATTCATCTACCAACTCATCCCATTCTTGCCCTTCCTGGCATGTGGCACAGGCAGCAATCCAGAGGTTACTACTCTGCAGATTCTGTGTTTAGCTTTCTACTTAACTACCTATAGTCTCTCTTCAGGACTTCCTCCCTTTTCCTACCTATGCCATTGGTACCAATATGTGCCATGATTTCTGACTATTCACTCTCACCCTATAGATTGTTGTGGACTTGATCCGAGACATCCATAACCCTGGCACATGGGAGGCAACATGCCACTTTAGTGTCTCTTTCACATCCAAAGAATCTAGTTTCTGCTCTGCTAATTATGGAATCCCCTATCACTACCACACTCCTCTTCCCCCACTTCTCTCCTGAGCCACTGACCCAGACTCAGAGATAAAGCCCCAGTTGCTGCCACAGCCCCGATTGGTCATCCCCGCCAACAGTATCCAAATTTATATATTTATTATTGAAGAATGACCACAGAGGTACTCTACACTGGCTGCATATTCCCCTTCCCTCTGCTGACAGTCATCCAGGGGCTTGCCTTCTGCAATTTACAGGTGACTACCTTCCTAAATCTATCACCTCTTCATTCTTCCATATGAACTGAAGGTCATTGTGCTGCACTTCAGTTCCTTAACATGGTCTCTAAGGAGATGCAGTTTGATGCATTTCGTGGAGATGTAGTTATCGGAGAGACTGGCGGGCTCTCAAATTTCCTACATCTCACATATGGAACATACCGCTACCTCCAGATCCATTCTCAGCACTCTAGCTATTTACTAACAGAAAAGAACAACTTACTAGAAACTTTCTTACTTACTTAGAACCTCCACCTATGCCTGCCCAAGCTTGTTCTCACATAAACCTGTTAAATCAAAGATGGACCACTTTAACAAAGGCATACTTTAACAACGGCTGCTCTGTTTACACCTCCTTTCTTATTGTCCCTCTGCTAATTGCCGCATACCAAAAAAAAGCCAAAAGCACCCGAGCTCTTTTTAAACCTCCTTGCTGCATCACCAGCGAATGACCTCTAGCTCTGATTGCCTCCTGTTGATGAGACAATTTGACACAGTGCCTTGTAAAAGTATTCAGCCTCCAACCCTTTGTTCACATAAATGAGTATTACAACCAGGGATTTTGATCAATTTAATTGAGAATTTGTATTTGCGAATAACCCAACTTCTTTTTTCACAATAGGACCAAAAGCAGCGTAAAGTATAAAGCATGAAAAACTAAAAATTCAAAAACTGCTATGTCAGCAGTTGAAGTGTAGTCATCCCCTTTGCTCAGTACTTAGTCAAACCACATCTTGCAGCTATTAGAGCTAGAAGTCTTTTTGGTTAAGCCTCTATTAGGTTTTCCCAATGTGATGGAGTAAGATTTGCCCATTCCTCCTTGCAAAATTGCTCAGGCTGTGCCAGGTTCATTGGGAAGTGGCAGTGAACAGCAGTTCTAGCAGAGATGTTCGATCGGGTTAAGGTCAGTACTCTGACCAGGCAACTCAAGTACATCAATTTTCTTCATTTGAAGCTACTTCATATTTGCTCTGGCATTGTGCTGAAAGATGAACATCCTCCCCAGTGTAAGCTTTATGGCCGAAGCTAGCAGGATTTCATCCATGATCTCTCTCTATCAGTATTCATCTTCCCATCAATACTGACCAGATGTCTAGTACCTGCTGCTGAAAAGCATCCCATAACATGATGCTGCCTATATATATCAAATTTTGCAGTAGGGATGCTGTTACCTGGCTGATGTACAGTATTGGATTTATGCCACTTTAGTCTCATTTGAACACAAGACCTTCTCCACATCTTTACATTATATTCCACATGACGCTTTAGAGTGTCTATATGGGCAAGGATAGGCTTTATTTGAGCGTTACATTTTAAGTGAATTGAATACTGCACATCAGCCAAACAACACCATCCCTACAGGAAAGTATGATGCAGGCAACATTGTACTATGAGGAGGCTTTTACAGCAGCAGGGACTGGAAATCCTGCTATGATTGATGGGAAGAAGAATGCCACTAAATACAGTGAGATCCTGGATAAAAATCTGCTAGAAAGCTTAAACTGGGTAGGAAGTTCATCATTCAGTAAGACAACGATACAAAGTACTTTGCCAGAGCTACCATGGAGTGACTTCAAAAGAAAGAAAATCGATGTCCTTGAGTAGCCCAGTCAGAGTACGGACCTAACCTGATGGAACATCTCTAGCAAGACCTCAGGATTGCTGTCCACAGCCGCTCCCCAACTAACCTGGCACAGCTTGAGCAATTTTGCAAGTAAGAATGGACAAACCTTGCTCCATCATGTTGTGCAAGGCAAATAGAGATTTATCCAAAAATGCTACTGGCTATAATAGCTACGAGAGGTTGATCAACTAAGTGCTGAGCAAAGGGGAATGAACTGCTTACATTTCAGTTTTTGAATATTTAATTTTTCATGCTTTAAAATGCTCGCTGTTTTTTGGGCTCCACTGTGAAACAAAGAAATGTGTGATTCACAAATAAAGATGATCAGTTAAAGTGATCAAAATCTTTGGTTGTGATAATTATCAATGTGAACAAAGGTTTGGGGGCTGAATACTTTTACAAGGCACTGTATTTAGTGGCTAATGACTAGCTTTTAGGTCCCTCAGCAATTTGGATTTTGAATCTTGAATGTTTCCACAGATCCTGAATTTATATCATATTTCCAGTGTCTGCAGTATTTATTTTTATTGGATGTTAGTTGTCCATCCAGTTAGTTGTCATCACATCTGTCTTCACCTTGTAGGTGTAATTAATAGGTGTTAATTATAATTCTGGGACCTATTATTAAGAATGTAGTAACAGATTACTGAGGAAAATCATATTTATAAAGGCTCTCTCTCTCTGTCTATCACTATCTCTCTCTCTCTCTCTAACCATCCCATAGGATGATGATGGTTCCTTTCAGTCAATTAGTGGGGTTTGATATGTGTGTCCTGGAGTGGCTGTACAGGCTGATCCTTGACAGGCACTGCTTGGCAGGTAAGGCCTGGAGGGGCAGCAGGGGCAGAAGCTCTGTTGTGGTCCTTCCTGTGCCTTTCCTCTGTTGCCTTGTTGAGCTTGTTCTCAGCAGCGTCCACACCTTTTCTGATGGTGTCCCTCCATTGTGAGTGATCTTGAGCCACATCCTCCCATGTTGATGGGGCAATATCAGCTTTCTTGAGGCTCCTGTGCAGAACATCCTTGGACCATAGTCGCTGGCCTCCTTGTTTTCGGGTACCACTGGATAGTTGGCCGTACAAGATGTCTTGGGCAGTCTTCTGTCAGATATTCTGACAACATGTCCTGCCCAGCGCAGTTGGGCTGACATCACCAAGGTTGAAACTGCTGGCATTCTAGCTCAAGAGAGGACCTCGGTATTGGAGACCTTGTCTCGCCAGGTGATCTCCCTCAGAGAACGTAGGTGAAGCTGCTGCAGTTGGTCAAGCTGGCGTAAGTGTCTCTGATATGGGCACCATGTCTCACATCCGTATAACAAGGTTGATATGACAACGGCCCTGTATACTTCCCACCTGGTGGCCAACCTAATGATCTGTGACCAAACTTGATCTTTCAGCTGACCAAAGGCAAAGTAGGCTTTTCTGGTTCTTGACTCAATCTCTACATCCAGAGAAGCTGCGAATGTTATTATGCTGCCCAGGTAGCAAAACTTGTTGACAGCATTGAGACAAGTGCCATCAGTGAGTTCTTCGTAGCTTGAGCCAGGAGCCGGTTGGTATAAAACTTCCGTCTTTTTCTGGTTGATTGTCAGTCCGAAGCTTTTGGCTGTACTGGCAAAGCGACTGGTGATCTCCTGTAAGTCTTCGAGAGAGTTTCGAAAGGGTAATAGTTTTTTGGAAAAAAGGTATCTTGAGAATGTGTCATAAGATGTCATACAAAATATTAGTGCATAAAAGGACTGTTTTGGGGTGTATGGTAACATTGGTTAACGGGCAGAATTGTTACCAGTAAGGTGCTGCAGGGATGAGTACCACACCCTGAACATTTTGTTCTGTTAATGATAACACAGCATTGTAACGTCCTGGTGCAATGCTTTACAGTACTAGTTCAATTCCTGCTGCTGTCTGTGAGGAGTTTGTACATTCTTCCCCTGTCCATATGGGCTTCCTCTGGGTGCTCTGGCTTCCTCCTGCGGTCAAGGCATACTGATTGATAGGTTAATTAGTCATTGTAAATTGTCCCGTGATAAGGCTAGGGTTAAACTGGACTTTGCTGGGTGGCGTGGCTCAAAGGGCCAGAAGGGCCTATTCTGCACAGTATCTCAATAAATAAAGAAAGAAATTGGATGAAAAGACAATAGAATATATTCATGTTTACTGATGATACTAAGTTAAACAGAAAAGTGAGCTGTGATGAGAGCCTGCAAAGGAATGAAGTAATGAGAAAATGTGAAGCTATTCACAATGGTAGAATACAAAAAAAAACACACTGTTTAAACAATGGGAAACCAGTGAATGTTGGTGTACTGATGAATAAAATGCAAAATAAGTGCTAGTATAGCAAGCAATTAAGAGAGCAGATTATAAATTTGCCTTTTCTGAAATATAGTTAAATGACAGAAGTAAGCCCTGGGACAGTTAGACATGCCTTGTGGAGAGCACATTTGTGTGCTGTGTCTACTTTTTGTCATTGTGCTCCAGAAAAGATTAACGCTACTTTAAAAATGAAGTAGAATTGGCCTATGCTCACTAGAATTTAGAAGAATAAAATATCATCTCAGTAAAATATACAAGATTCTGAAAGCGCAACACAGATGCAGGGAGAATGATTGCTAAGGCTAGAATCTAGAGTAATGGTGGAGATTGCAGCCTGAGGATTTTGATTTTGTTGTGTAACGTTATTGTGATCTTATTGTGATGTATTTGTGGACATTTGTGATTGTGAAGAAGGATGTGAATTCCTGTAAAATCAATTAACAATTAACCGTTTTCCAGGGGCCAGCACTCTTCCCTATCCCCAAAATGAGCTCTTCCACTGAGCCAGCACTGAGCATGTGCCACCACAAACAGACACCTTTTTTTAAAGCCCCCCCCCCCCACCCATCAGTCATTTCCTTTCCCTGAACCTGGAAGCAACAACAACCAGGACGTGTCAAAGAATGCCACTGTCCTGGAGTGTGCAAGTATAAACAAAAGTGTCACTGCTACGCGTTAGCCTAGTGCGTACACTCAATAAGCATAACATCACCATCACCCTTGCCAAACAGAGATAATGAAAATTGCAGGGCTACTGGTAGTGGGAGGAGGGGGAGGAAGAAATTACCTGCGGCAGATCAGCTCTGTCATAGTGTTGTGTGGGTGTAGCATGGATTATAGAGTCATGGGGTTCGACAGCAGAGAAATGGGTTCTTCATCCCACCAAGTTCATGCCAACCTTTTTTTTAAACCTCATTTCCACTAATCCCATTTGCTGCATTAGGACTATATACTTCCACCCCTTGCCTTTGAAGTGTTTGTCAAAATGCCTCTTAAATGTAGTAATTCTAATTTATTCCACCATTTCCTCAAAGATTCAAAGCACATTTATTATCAAAGAATGTATAAGTTGTACACCTTGAAATTTGTCTGCTTATAGGCAGTTGCAAAGCAAGAAACTCAAATAACTCAATTTTAAAAAGACTAAAAACCACCATGGTGTGAAAGAAGAAGGAGAAAGCCCTTAACTCCGAGTGGAGTCATTGGGACGCCGTCATGATGGCATTTTTTTAAGCAGGCTTTCTTATTTTTACAAGGCCGAGTTGCTAGCTCGATGCTCAATCCAGCACGGACGGAAAGCGTGCAAGAGAGCCGACTGGATTCGAACTCCAGAGCCTTCGCGCCAAAGTCTGGCGCTGATGCCACTATGCCACCAGCTGGCTCAACTGTGGAGTGAAAGAGAGAGGGAAAAAAAAACATTGTGCAAACGATAGAAGCAGTCAACAGCATCCTGAACCAGATTGAGTCCCAGATCCACTTCTGGAGCAGCCAGAGTAGGCCGAAGCCAAGCCACAGTCCCCAGTTATCATAGCAGAGGGGCAGAAAATGCACAGCAGCCGTTTCAGCTGACGGCCTCGGCGCCGTGGAGAAAGGAATAAACATTCATGGGGAAGTGAGCGAAATCTGCCCAACCAAATAGACAGGTTTCTAGTCTATTTGTTTTGGTGTTGAAATTGTCCAAGCACTGAGTAGTGCCATTTTCCAGGACCTGGATCTAGGTGCTCTGATATGCCTGGGCCGCCCCACACGAAGCCATTCTCGATCTCATCAAATCACTTCAACGCTTGGAGCAATCTAATCTCGACCTGGTTTAGGTGGACAAGCATTGAAACTCTTCCACATTGACTTGTCTCCAAATCGCTCACGCCATCTCCAGTAGTGATGCGAACTCCGTCTGTGAACCTGGCGGCTCAAATGTATTGTGCCTCACAATGTCCTAGCGCAGCTCATCCTTTGAACCAGCCTCGCCTCCTTACTGTCTGCAGCAATAATTCACCATCATTTGCTTCATGAAAGATGTGATAAGTAATGTTTTTAGTCAATTGTCTTGCCTTATGGTTTACCACTAAGCTGTTGCACATCTTTGGTAGTGCCACCTTAAGCTGGAACATATTGTGGATATCAATTTCTGTTTTTAAAAAAAAACTCCTCAGATCCCTTTAAAAGCTCCTACCTCTCACCTTAAATCCAGATCCTTTTAATTTCAGTTGCCCTTATCATGGGAGAAAAGTTTTGGTTAGATACCCAATCTTTGCCTTTCTTATACTGTATAATTTTTATCAGGCAACCCACAACCTCCTGCACTCAGGGACGGCAAGCTCAGCCTATCAGAAGGCAAGTCCTTCCATACAGGCAACATCTGGTCAATCTCCTTCCACTCTTCTTTGCATAATCATCCTTTGACCTGAAACATTTCCATACATGTTGCCTGACCTACTGAGATTTTTGAGTTTATTCTGATTTTATTTCAGATTTCCAGCACTTGCAGCTTTTTTTCTGACCTTTCAAAGTATTGTAGCACACCTTTGAGAGACTGGAGTATTGAGACTCCAACTGACTGAAATTTTTATCAACTCCCTTTGTAGAAGATTTCTTAGTTGCTTTTCTTTCTCAAATATCACAACTGGCATTGAACACAAGTGCCATATTTACTCATTAAAATTTATTGTGGGGCAGCAATTATAAATCCTTGGCCTCGGGGACCAAATAACAAACTACAAAATACTCTAGGCATGGTCTGCTCTGTGGTATTGATCAGGGCAAAATATTAGGTTAGAAGCAGTAAAGTACCATTAAATGCCAAGCATAATAGCAGTGGAATGCTATTAAGGTAGCTTTTGATTGCATTGATGCAATTGTTTTGTCAATTTAGTTAGGATTGATGTTGAGTGCTGGTAAAAGATAATTGTATTTTATACTTTGTATATGAATGGGCAGAGGGATAGAAAACAAGGACTGCTGCATTTTTCTCCTTGTGCCATAGAGAATTCTGGCTCTGTAGTTTGAATGGATGAACTGAATTGCAGGCATCACTCTGAAGTTGACACCAGAACACCACACTGCTTTGATGATTTGTGAACAATCTAGTATGTGTCTTATCAGTCACCCTTACCCCCTGTTGTCTTTATAATGTCATTTTGCAAGGTAGACAAATATTCTCTTCATCCTGATATTTCTGAAAAAATACGTACTTCATCTATAAATGCCAGTTACTTTCAGACAGGTGAGTAATAGTAAGGCAGCATCCATCGCCAAAGACCCTCATCATCCACCATATGCCTTCTTCAGGGGAAGGAGTACAGGAGCCTGAAGACTCACTTAATGATTCAGGAACGGCTTCTTCCATCAGATTTTTGAATGGTCTGTGAAACTCATGAATGCTATCTCATTATTCCTTTTTCTTTGCATTATTTTGTAATTTTGTAATTTATAGTAAGCTTATATCTTTGCATTGTACTGCTGCTGCTAATCAACAAATTTCACAACACTTAAGTCAATGATAATAAATTTCATTTGAACACAACTTCAAATCCCAGCTGGCATTGTTACTTTGTACCATCTGCTACACTCATATATCTGCTGTGGTGGTGTTGTAATCCTCATTACTGTTGTGCCTTGGTATGTACTTGCTCTTCTGAAAATATTACCACCTCTTCTAAATACTTTGTTCACACCTCTGGGCTTTTATAGAATTCACATAGTGATATTTTAGTGATATTGTTTCAAACTGTGAAGTTCAATTCCCTTTGTCAGGGGTCCCCAACCTTTTTTGCATCACGGACCAGCTTAATATTGACAATATTCTTGTGGACCGACCGACGGGGTCGGGGAGGGGGGGGAGGTGTTCAAGTAGGGTTGCCAACTTTCTCACTCCCAAATAAGGGACAAAAGTAGCAGTCAAATATTAGACACGTGTTTGCTCTGAGAAAGACTACCATGACCATGAAGCCTTGCACGGGCACCTGTGTGTGCATGTGTGACGCGCGCATACATGACGTGTGCATGTGTGTACGTGCCGCTTTTTTTCCTACAAATTGGTTTTGGCTTAATCTTCCCAATTCCGTTAAGTGAAACTACAGTGTACATACATTATTTCTACTTTATATAGGTTGTGTATTTATCATATCATTCCCGTTTTTACTGTATGTTAGTGTTATTCTAGGTTTTATGTATTATTTGGTATGATTTGGTAGGTTATTTCAAGTTCAACAGTGCGTGACAGGGAATGAGGAAAGGTGCAGCTGACTGATATCGTTTCACATCGCCAAATCATATCGTTTCCTCGCGGCCCAGTAGCACATGCTTTGTGGCCTGGTACCGGTCAACGGCCCGGTGGTTGGGGACCACTGCCCTATGTATACCAAATGATATTATAATGGTCACTTTTTTGATATTCCATTTCCCTTAAAGTTCCAGTATCCATTACTTAAGTCTTAGATGTAGGATAGATTTAAGTCTCCTTTGACCAGAAAATCTGCTTATTAGGTGATGGCTTGAATCCCATTTATCTTGGGTTGTATTCCAAATTTTGGTATTCTGTTTGACCTCAGGCTAAGTTACATAGTTACACTCACAACCTTGCGTGCATTTCATAACATTGCTCACCTCACTTTTCAGTCGATACAGGAAGTGACATTTATTATCTTAGCTAGGTGGTGTTGGTAAAGTGAAAAGAACTAAGGTACATTCTTCATTTTTGGATTGCTGTAAAATTTGGCTGAAAGAGAGAAAACTATGGCATGATTTCCAGGAAAACCGTCCATGATGGCTTATGCCACATGTATCAGAAAGTTTAGATATTGTTAAAAAGACTTCTTTAAAAATCCAAATTGGCTTGCCTTACCATGAACTAAATCAAATCAATGAGATAAGCAAAGGTTGACCATGACCCCAAGATGACTTACTCCTTTTTATTTGCAGAAAAGCACCCAAGACAATGTGATAGCATAGTGACATACAGTTGACATCTGTCTGAAAATGTAATAATTTATAATATAGTTTTAAGCCAAAAAAGTTGGTTTATTAACTATTATAACATGCTGTCATTTCAATTAACTGCCAAGGATATCACTTCAAACAGTAATTATATACTGTGATTACTGAAAAACAAATACGATTTTAAATAATTATAGGTCTCTGAATAGTCAGTGATTTTTAGTTATTTGCGATCAATTTCGCCGAGAAACCTGTAGTAACTGAGTGACTTAAATAAGCAGGGAAAGCGAAAACAGTAATTATTAATGCTTGTGCAATATCTCACTTTGAAAATTAATAAAAGCTCAGAGCGCTTAGTGGATATCAGATATTAGAAGGATTTAGTCAACACGAAATAATGCAGTTCTTCAATTTTTCTTCTGAATCACCATTTCTAAATTATGTATTCCTTCATGTTCTTTTTCTGCAAGTTTTCTGTCCTTGTCTTTCATCCCATATCTTTGCTGAAGGCATTGATTATCATAAATGCCACTGTTACCATTTTAGCAAGATTGTTGAACCTCTACTTCGGAGAGTGTTTTTCTGTCTATTCAGACATCTAATAAATAGGCAATTTAATTGAACGTTCACTTAGCAAAGCTTGCATCATAACAATCACAAGATCTGGAGATCACTCATCTCTTTTTTCTCTATAACTCTGCAGGTTATTTTCCCTCCCTTCTCTTTTGAAAGCTATGATTCATTCTCTTTCCATTATCCTGTCAGATTGTTAAGTCCAGATCGTAATCCTTTTCTGAATTAAAAAAAAGTTTTTCCTCACATTCTCCTAATATATTTTGCCTACCATTTTAAGGAACTCTACCACTTTAAGTAACTCTACCATGGATGCTCCCTAGCGTGGGTGTGAAAGGAGACGGGTTGGGCATGGGACTAGCAACCCTATTCTGTAAAAACCCAGATGTATAGAAACAGCAGTAAAATATCCAAAGGCTTCATCCTTGGAAGAGGAAGGATCTTCATCTAGAAGACATATGAATATTGTCTATACTTGGGGCCAACTTGAAAGACTGGTCCAGGGCAGAGGTCTCTGGTGAGCTGTTGTCAATGGCGTAAACCCCAGTGATGGGTTTAAGAAGACAACCATTAAGATCTACTCTTGAAGCATTCGTTATTAAGGATAGCTTCTTTCTATTGACCTTATTTTAGATATGTCACGATCTTATGCACCTCTATTAAAATTCCTCTGAGGAACACAAGGAACATAATCACAATATTTGCATCCCTTTTTCCCTTAACTACAAGTCTCTATGGCTGATATATGGTTCAGTCAATCATTTTTTAATTAGGTGATTAACAGAGTCCTAAAGGACTGAATTGCAGTGGATTTATTTAGTCACAGTGGGTGACCAGAATGACCTGTTTATTTCTTTTCCCCTCTTATTACTTCAGCTGTAAAGTTTGTCGTTAGAGATTGTTGCTGTTTTCAGCCAGAAACTACTCTGGAGCAGGAGGGAACAGGTTTGGCTGTCAAAGGATGGAAGATGTTCAGCAAGTGAAAACCATTTATTGATGCAGTACACTATGCCAGCAGAGATGGTAGTAGTTTACTGGCAACATGATTGCTGGATGTGGTAGCCCTTTACTGTTAGTGGTACCTCAAATTCCATTTAGTATCATGCCTTTGTGTATCTGCAGATCTTCAGTTTATTTTTATTCAAGAATGGGCTGTCATTGATCTTTTTTCATCTACTTTCAATGATAATGATGCTATTGTAGCTCAGGCCATTCTAGAGTTTGGAATTCAGTTCCATCGCCATTCTGTAAGGGGTCTCTGTATATGTACCTAGTGGAATGCATGGCATTTTCCCTGGGTGCTCATGTTTCTTCCCACAGTCCAAAGGCATACTGGGTAGGTTAATCGGTCATTAGGTTAGGGTTAATCGGGGTTGTGGGGTTGCTGTGTGGTATAGACCTGGAAGGGCTATACCTGGGGCTAATTGAAAGACTTGCCCAAGATGGAGGATTGGTGAGCTGCCGTTGGTGGCCTAAGCTCCAGTGATGGGCTTTAGAAGATGACCAGAAGGGCCTACTCTATGCTGTATTGCAAAATAAATAAATAACTAAATAAATAAACAAGCACATCAGGTTTGAACTGAGAATGTGCAGTCTGGACAAATCTTAGATGAAATTGGAAAGTAATGGGTAAATATAATTGTTTAAGCAGAGAATGTAATTATATTTAACATTATTAATCAACATTCTGAATTCCTGGTTCCTTTACAGTGCAGTGTTCCAGTGGTTATCTTAATATCTTCACTTATACTTCAAATATCAATTACTTAATCTATATCAAAAAGAAAAGTTGGTAATGTACGTGAAGTTAGTCGACTGAATATTTATATACAATATATAAAGACCAAAAGGTTCCTTAATTTTTAGCATTCGTGAAAGCTGTACATAGTAACTGAATATTAAAATGTGTGTCCACTTTAGAGATCTTGATCAGCCTATTGTGTGAACTTTTCAATAGTTTCAACTTTTTCTCTATTATTTCTGAATATTTCCCTGCAGGGATGGAACATGTTTTGCCCAATTGGAATAATCTGCTCATGATTTGAATAGGTCTACATGAATGTGTGACTACGTTTGCGGGCTACCCCAGCTCATCCTCAGGTGTGTTGGTTGCTAACGCAAGCGACACATTTCACTGTATGTTTCAATGTGGTTGTGGTAAATACGTATGAATCTTGACCTTGGACTTCAAAAAAATTGCTAGGTAATCAAGGTTTCAATAATATTTATTCATTTAGAGGTACAGAGTGGAATAAGCCCTTCTGGCGCTTCGTGCTATGTGGCCCAGCAACCCCTGATTTAATCCTAGCCTAATCATGGGATAATTCACAATGAACAATTAACCTACTAACCTGTATGTATTTGGACTGTGGGAGTAAACTGGACCATCTGGAGAAAACCCACACAATCCAATAGACAATAAACAATAGGTGCAGGAGTAGGCTATTCGGCCCTTCGAGCCAGCACTGCCATTCACTGTGATCATGCCTGATCATCCACAATCAGTATCCCATTCCTGCCTTCCCCCCATATCCCTTGACTCCATGGGGAGGACGTACAAACTCCTTAAAAAGGATGTTGGGATTAAACTCTGAAATCCAATGTCCCAAACTGTAATAGTGTTGCGCAAACAGCTATGCTAATCAAACAGCTCCTGTGCTGGTAACTGATAGGTTGCCAATATTAGATTTCTGTCAGTTCATTCTTTGTATAGCACTTGGCCTTCAACGTTTTTTCACCATCAAATAAGTATCATATGAAGCTTTTGTTAGTGTGCTGACACCACAGCTATGCCAGCGAGTGGTGTAGTGGTATTCACACCGGACTTTGAGCTGAATGGTCCCAGGTTCGAATCAGGCTGTCTCCTTACACACCTTCCATCTGTTCTGGATTGAACACTGAGCTAGCAATATTTAAAAAAAACAGACAGATGCTAAAGGAATGGCGAGGTTGCCACCCAATGTGCCACAAGGGGCGGAGAGGAGCTGAACTACGGTTATGGGAATCAAAAGATGGATGATGGCATGGGAATCAAAAAGTTGAAGGTATCGTCGTAACCTAAGCTAACTGCGTTTATAATTGATGTAATTTCAAAAACACTTGCATAGTGATTTGCTTAATACAAGTCAATTTACATGTTTCATATTTTGCTCATTGGGGGCTCAATTAAAAAATAGAATGCCAATATTAAACTGGATAGTACTAATGGGAAATATCCCAAATTCAGTCCTGTCCTCTTAGCTAATCTTGTCCGAGGCTGTAGTAGAGCAGTACTGTTGTATTCTGGTCTAGTTCAAGGGAACATATGTCAGAACATATGCTGTTGATCACTGTCAAGTGAAGTCTTTCAGAATCTAAATTTGCACAGCTTTACCTGCTGTGTTCTGTATACCTTTTGTTCTTGAACATTTTGTAGATGCTCTTTCTATGTTCATATCAGGAATGGTAATTACTGTGGTGAACTACAGGAGAGAATTTGCTGCTCCTGGCCTTGTATTTCAGTATGAGTTTTGAGGATGGGGAATCTTTTGCCACTTGTTTGCTTCAATCATCGGTAATGTTTGCAAGAAATGTATAAAATTATTAGCATAATGATGGCATTTGGTTCATATTTGCTTGTGCCTGCTGGCTTCCACAGTCAGCCACCCACAAATGAAATTATGAATGGAAGATCGGATGAAGTGTCTCTGCCCAAAACGTTGACTGTTTATTCTTGTCTGTGGATGCAACCTGACCTGCTGAGTTTCTTCAACATTTGTGTGTGTTACAATTGAAATTACTAGGTTTTATTATAGTCACTAACAAAAGTAGCAGTTTCTTTTTAGGTTTCAGTACCTGTTCCCTGTATAAGTCTAGCCTATGTATCATACTTGACTGGTGGCAGTCGTGTCACGTTTTCAGAACACACCCTGCTACTACCTTCGTAAATTGTGTTGTTGCTGTTACTTCTGCTTCATAATGTAAATATATTGTTTAATTCATATTGATAATCAATAATCATTCATTCTAGTCAAGCTTTATCTTGCTAGTTTTAATTGGTGGCATCCATGAATTGATAAAATTGCACACTGAATAAACCCTACATTATTTGCATACACTTATAATTTTGACACAAGTGCATTGTGTATGGATATTTCCCCCAATATGTCATGTGCTTTCTGGCATTAGGTCATGGCCTGATTTATTAGTTATATTCAGGTGCTCATGCAATTCTCCCAAAATCTGGAGTAATTACATTGATCTGTGTTGCAGAGCCTGTAAAGTCAATTTTAAGAATAATTAATCCTGGAGCCCTGGGTTAAGGAAAAGAACCCTTTCACTTTATTCGTTCTTCCAGGTATGCATTCTTTATTTGCATTTTTCAAAAAAAAACAACTGAGAAATACAAACTTAAAAAGGAAAGGATTCAGTTCAAATGTGAAGATGCTGATAATGAGAGCTGCATGATGTTAAGTTGCACAGAGGAATTGCTCACCATTTCTCCCACAAGCTGCAGAGACGCTTGAAAGTTTTCCTAGATTTTCCCACAGTCAGAAGAGAGTGGTATGTAGCCACTGGAGGATTAGCCTGAATTAGCAAACCTCTGCTCTGCTTGAATATGCTTTAGTAAGTATTGATGTTGTTCTTTCAAACAAATACAAACTGCTGACCCTTGCATATTGCATGACCGTACTGTCCGAGTGAATAAAATCAATTGTTTGAATTTCAAATGTATATTACACTGAGAATAAGATGTGCTTTTGGAGCTGTGTCCTTGCTAAAGGTTAGCACAATGCATTCTGAAATAGAAGATTGCCTTTCTAGAAGATCTTTAAAATTGTTAATAGTCATGTATATAGTTCAATAATTGGGGACTTTTGTGAATTAGAACCCTTTTAAACATAAAATCATTATGAAAATGGGGTTTTGTATTCTTCTTGTTAGTAATGTTATTGGACCTGCATAATGGTAAAGCTGAAGTAATGTCAATGGGTGCAGTCTTATCATTGGAAAAAGCTAGGTTCTTATACTCTGAATATTGTAGATCTGGCATGATGGCTTCAATTTACCAGTAGCAGTGCTATTTTAGAACAAAGTCTTAGCTATTATAGACATGGGTAATAGCTCCATGTACTGAATTTGCAATAGTATAAGGGGGAATATCTTACCCCCCCCCCCGCCTCCTCCAGGCTTATTGTTATCTTGAAATTAAGTTCCTTCTGGCTATTTTAAAGCCCTAGTGAGAAATTCAGAAGGAAATAAGGAAGTAGTTCCCTCCATTTGCTCTTTCCTTCCAATGGGACTTTCTTATATCTAGTTTTAAGTATGGAAATTGCAGATGCACTGATCCTATGTATTTACTTAATGTATATGTGCACTTTAGTTTACTTAATGTATATGTGCACAGCTTAGTTTTCAATGGATATATAGCAGGAAATATATTCAGTCTAATCTGATTTTGATTTTTATCAAAGTGTCTGAGGTTAATAGAGCCTTTTTAAATCCATTTCTGTTTTGGCAAACCTGGGATTTCAGTGCAGTGTTAGAGCAACAATAGGACCATTAATGAAGGCACCACAGTAGTGCCACACTAATACAGCTCAGGGCGTCAGAGTTTGGAGTTCAATCCAGCGCCCTCTGTAAGGGGTCTCTGTACGTTCTCCCAGTGAAATGCATGTGTTTTCTTTGGGTGCTGTGGTTTCCTACCAGGGTCTAAAGATTTACTGAGTAGATTAATTGGTCATTGTAGATTGTCCTGTGATTAGGTTAGGGGTAAATTGGGGTTGCTGGGTTGTGCAGCATGAAAGGCCTAATCCATGCTGTATCTCTAAATAAAAGTATAAATAAATAAACATTACCTTGCCTCTTGCTGATTTTTGTGAAAGATTATTCATAACTGAGTCCTTTTTTGATTCTTGGTTTTGTGTTAGAACCAGTTGTACGTTTGTCCTCCAGTAAAGGAAATGAACTCTCGATTCTGATTTTGACCTGAAGTATTGACAATCCATGCACTCCTCCTCTCTCGACCTGCTGGTTTGTTGTTTCAGATTCCAGGATCTGCAGTATCCACAAAATGAATTCTAGTGGAGTGAAAACTTTTCTCTCAAATGTTAAGTTTTGGACTATAGAACATAGAACATAGAAATTTACAGCACATTACAGGCTCTTCGGCCCAAAATGTTGTACCGACCATGTAACCTACTCTGGAGACTGTCTAGAATTTCCCTAGCGCATAGCCCTCTATTTTCCTAAGCTCCATCTACCTATATAAGAGGGTCTTAAAAGATTCTCCGATTGTATCTGCTTCCACCACCGCCACCTCCACCGGCAATGCATTCCACGCACCCACCACTCTGTGTGGAAAAACTTATTCCTGACTTCCCCTCGGTACCTATTTCCAAGCACCTTAAAACTATGCCCCCTCATGTTAGCCACTTCAGCCCTGGGAAGAAGCCTCTGATTATCCACACGCTCAATGCCTCTCATCATCTTGTACATCTCTATCACTTCTCATCCTCCTTCGCTCCAAGGAGAAAAGGCCAAGTACATTCAACCTATTCTCATAAGGTACGCCCTCCAATCCAGGCAACATCCTTGTAAATCTCCTCTACACCCTTTCTATAGTATCCACATCCTTCCTGTAGTGAGGTGACCAGAACTGAACACAGTCTGACCAGGGTCTTATAATATGAATATGATTATGGATATAATTTCATGACTATGACCCCAGGACTATGAATATAATTTATCATCTGAGAACAAAGTTAGGCTTTTATAACTTGGATTTTATAATAAATGCAGCTTTAAGTGGTGTTAGTAACTTTTCTATCTAAACGGTTTCTTAATTCCATTTGTGGATACGTAAACATATAACATACAGTAAGTAGGTGTACAGCTACTTGCTAGGTAGCATCTGTGAAGAGCTAATATTGGAAGTTGATGATCTTTCATCACAACTGACTTGTTCTGGCTAAGTTTGTCAACATGTAATACTAACTCACTGTTTCTCTCTCCATAGGTATTGTCCAACTGAGTACTTTCAGCAATCTCATTTACTTAAGATATCTAACTATTATGTACCTCGCAATCTCAACATTGCATGTTGTTCTTTCTCTTTCCTTATTCTTTTCCTTTTACTTGTTTCCTCCAAGTAGATTTAGCTATGGCTAAAATAAGCCTTCATTGCCCTTTCTGACACCACTAATGTGTCATTCAATTTTTCTCGGTCTCCACTGTAACACAGAAATAATCATGGTATTTCCAGAATATTTTTCTTTTGTTTAGCTTGTAGAGCCATGCTCTGATTCTATTTTGTTTTAAATTCTTTGTTGAACACTTCCTATAGAACCTCTTTCCTCCATTTACCATTAACAAACTTTGTCCTGTTTATTATGACTAATTTCTCTTGCATCCTATTAAAATCATTCTGCCATAAATCTAATGCGTCTTACACAAACGTAATTTGTTTTAAAATTCTGCAATACGTGGAAAGAACTACATTGTCAAATGTGTAGGATATGTATCAAATTTATAATTCATTCATAATTGTACTTGGAGTCCAGGTATTGGGGAGCATATATTGCAACTCAGTCTAAATATTGGTATACTAATTTTCATTACATTTCACGAATGTTGCTGATTAAGTTATTATGGTGTATGTGAATGATACTAAAATTCTGATGGCTTGATAGGATCTAACTCAATTGGATGTTACTGAGATTATGGAGGAGAACAGCATTTTCTGTTTTTATTTCAGAATTCCAGCATCTGCTGTTTATATTAACTTTAGCTTTATCTCCTTCCTGGTACCTCCTTGTCTGCTTTCCTAGGCTGTTCCAATGTGGCCCATTGTTTGCTTGCAGAACAACATTTAATCTTTCTTTTAGATACATTTACAACCTTCAAAACGGCATTGCCAAATTCTGCTTTAACTCAATGACAGGTTTGTAGGTGATACTACTGTAATGGGCCATATCTCAAATAACGATGAGTCGAAGTACAGGAAGGGGATAGAGAGCTTAATGTCACAGTGTCATGACAACAATCTTTCCCTCAATGTCAACAAAACAAAAGAGCTGGTCATTGATTTCAGAAAGAGGAGCAGTGCACATGTTCCTGTCTACGCCAATGGCACTGAGGTTGAGAGCATTGAGATCTTGAAGTTTCTTGGTGTGAAAATCACTAGTGACCTGTCCTGGTCTAACCACATTGATATCACAGCCGAGAAAACACACCAATGCATCCAATTCCTGAAGAGGCTAAAGACATTTGTCATGCCCCCATCGACCCTTACCAATTCTTATGAATTCATCATAGAAAGAATTTTCTCTGGATGCATTACTGCTGTGCATGTGACCGCAAGAAACTGCAGAGAGTTGTGGCCACACTTCAGCACATCACAGGAACCAGCCTGCTCTTTGTGGACTCTATTTATACTCCTCGCTGTCTCAGTAAAGTAGTCAGCATAATTAACAACCCCACCCACTCTGGACCTTCTCCCTTCTCCCTTCTCCCTTCTCCCATCGGGCAGAAGATATGAAAGCCCACTGTGACCAGACTTCTGAATGGACCTCTTGTATGATAAGGTGGACTCTTGGCCTCACAATCTACCTCATTATGATGTTGCACTTTATTGTTTAACTACATTGCACTTTTTTGGCTGTTTTTACACTTTATTCTGCATTGTTATTGTTTTATCTATTTCTACCTCAATTAATTTGTTTTATTTAGAGACACAGTGTAGAATAGGCCCTTTGAGTCTCACAGACAGCAATCTACTGATTTAACCGTCGTCTAATCATGGGGAAATTTACTATGACTGATTAACCTACTAACCCGCGTGTCTTTGGACTGTGGGAGGAAAGTGGAACAGCAAGAGGAAACCCACACATTCCCTATAGATGACGTACAAACTCCTTGCGTAGGATGCCGGAATTGAATTCTGAACTCCGTCCTGAGTTTAATAGCATTGTGCTAACTGATATGTTACCATGGTGCCCCAAGTTATACAGATTTAATCTGTATAAGCAGGATGCGAGACAAGCTTTTCACTGTATCTTGGTACTTGTGACAGTAATATTCCAATACTGATACTTTTTTCAGTTTGTATCAGAACTGATCAGTTCTGCTGTAAGATTATCAAACCAAAATATTAGCTCAGTTTTTCTTTCTCTAGATACTGTCCAATCTGCTGGGCATTTCCAGTGTTCTCATTTTAGTTTTGGATTTCATAGCCTTAAAATGCCCCTTTGTTTTCTCACTCTTAACTGTCCTCATTAATTTATTAATTAACTCAATAAACATCATGATCAGCTGGAAAATCCTGGCCTGACTTTATCAATGATATTTCTTTTGTCCTATACATTTAATCCTCAAAACAGCTGAAAATTAACGTGTTTTCTCACTTATCTAGTTGCTGTGAAGGTCTTTGTCCTTAGATCTTAAGTGGTTTTGTCCTTTCACAGACACTGCGTAAGCTGCTGTGTACTTGCAACATTCCTCATTCTGATTGTTATGCCTTCCTCTGACTGATAGAGAGGGCTACAGTTCTGCTCTGACTCTAGCAGACAGCAGTGTTGTGGTTTTTAGGGACCTGCCATTGAAGTATCTCTGAGAAGTATGAAGGTCTGGGGTCTAGCTCAACAAAGAGATTAGGAAATTCATTACTGTGTAGCATATGCCTTTAAAATCAAACAATCAAACTAGATTTTCATAGTTGAATTTCATTGTTATTCAAACCCAAAAATGTACTAATTTAGAGATGCTACTAGTAGTCAAACTATGTGCCCGAGAAGAAACATGGGCTTTCATTCCTTCAATAGAATAAATTGTGGCGAGATTAATATGCTAGTGTTAAATAGACTTAAGTTTATATTGAAGGATGTGGAAGGATGTCTGGAATCTGGCGTGTAATTGAATGCATCCTTTGTTGTCATTATTGTTACACTGTTGCTTCATAAGTGGAGCTTGCATGTATAATATGTGCGTGATATATGTACCACATTATTTTTTGCTATATTTAATTAAAGAGACGAAAAGTACAGAAATGGCCTTGGCATCTGCTGTGTCAGCATCACTGACAGAATTGGATGAAATGCTTGATCCTGCCATTCACAGCAGCAACTGCAGAGTGTTTCATAAATAATGGATCAGTGAGATTTTTTTTAAACTAAGACTTACGTGATCAGATCAGAGTGGCTGCCTGTCCTGTGTGATTTCAAAAAGGTGCCTGAAATTCTTTACTGCCCAAAGTACTTGCTCTGTGCCTGAGATGACAAGCTCCTTTTTAACTCTCTTTGGCCTTTAGGAGTCAATTCTATATAGCATTGGTTGAATCAGCATTCAGTCACGTTACCTAAACATATTAATTCATTGAAACCATCAAACTGAGATATCACAATATGCTTTCTTTTTGTTTGATAAAAATCTGAGTCAAATAAGAAGGGATCTTAATCAGCCAGATTTAATGATTCCTGGACAAGTTGCTTGTTCTTGTCTCGAGAGGGGCAAAGTAGTATAGTGGTTAGCACATCTTGGTGCATGTCCGAGTACTCCGGTTTCAACCCATAGTCAGTCTGGGTCAGTCTTTCTCAGAATGCCTGAGCTATTGCGATGTGTATTTATGGCTCCAGAACATCAGAGGGGAGCATTTTATTCTTGAAATTATTTAACTTGCGTCTGTTTATTTATTTGAGTTGGCCCATTCTCATTAATGGATTACTTCTGAAAGCTTCTAAGCAAAAACTTAATCAAATAGATAGCAAGAGCAGTTTCGTCTTGAATCTGTCGAAGATTTAGAGAAAAAACACACAGGTTTAAAGACTGTCTTTGAAACTGAATGACAGACTTTGCAATTGGATTTTTGCTTGTACAGCTCAATATTTTGCTGCAATAAATAGCTGTTAAAGTAGCTGGAATCATTGATAAGTCTTTTCAATGCAATTAGTGGCATTAAAGTTCACAATTCTTTCATCACCAGTCATGTATAGGAAATTAGTTTGTGCCAGCCCTAGGCTCAAGTGCCTGTTTTCAGGTACTGATTTAAATAATTGTTGCATCTCCTTCTTTGTTCTTTTATGATATACACTCATCGACCATCCCATTCCCATCAGGGAGGAGGCTATGTAGCATCCACGCCAGGACCATCAAACTCAGAAACAGTTATTTTCCCCACCTCCACCCACTACCTCTGGAACATAAATAGCTTAACATCACTATACGGACATACAATCAATCTGTGTATATAAATTATCTTATGTATTTATATTTATAGTTTTTTTTATTATTGACTTCTTTATTTTTTGTGCTGCTTCAGATCCAGAGTAACAATTATTTCATTCTCATTTATACTTGTGTACAGAAATAACATTATACAATCTTGAATCTTGATTTGTTAAAATATTAACAAGTTTAGCAAACCTAGGCGATTTCTTTGGAATTCATTTTGTTTTTAAATTATTTACCTTTATTTGCAATAATCCTCTTAATCATTTGTTTCCTGTCAATCGACTTTGAAATTAGCTGATTCACCATATGCCAATTTACTGTCTACTAACACTGACAGTGGGAGAGCATAAATATTAACTGAATTGCTAAGTAGAGAGAAGTGTTAGAAAACCAGTTTGTTTGATAGGCTAGTTGATTTTGTATTTAAATTAAGTTAATCCAATAACATGTAATGACGAAGAATGATGGGTGGATGGTACCAGGTAGTTGATAGATGGAACAAGTGGGGAGGGGACAATGTGCAGATGGAACCAGGCAAAGGGGAGGAGGTGGGAAGGCTGAACAAAGAGAGCAGCAGACTAGGTGGACGGGTGAGTGTGTGTGAGAGAGACTGGGGTATGTCTTACCTGAAATTGGAAAACTCAATGTTCATGCCAACAACGTATGAGTGAGAGGGAGAATTTTAAAATGATAGCAATGGAAGCTCTGGTGACCTTTGTGGAAAGAGTGCAGATGCTCTGCAATGTGGTTACCTAGTGGAAGTTTGGTTTCACCAACGTGGAGGAGGCCATGTTGTGAACACTGAGTACTCACCAGACTGACCAGGTTGGAAAAAATGCAAATGAACCTCTTCCTCACATGGAAAGTCCGTTCAGGTCCTTGAATAGTGGTGGGAGAGGAGTTAAAGAGGTATGTATTGCACTTCCTAGAGTTATGGCGGCAAAATGCCAGTGTTTGGGGAAAAGGTGATGCACCAGGAAGTTTTGAAGAGAGTGATCACTGTAGACAGCAGAAAGGAGGAGAGGGGAGAAGAGGTGACTGGTGGTGTGATGACTTTGGAGCTGTTGGATTTGATAGAGGATGATGTGTTGGATACAGAGGATGGCAGGGTGAAGACCAAGAGAACACTGTTGCTCATTTGTCTAGGGAGAGGATGGCTACGAGGAAATGGAAGAAACCTATGTGCAGGCTCCATTCCTAAAAGGCAACTGACCCCCTAGTATTTCCTTTATAGAGATAGAGATTAGCTTTATTTGTCACATTTACATTGAAATATTGCAGTGAAATATGTCATTTGCGTCATGATCAACACAGTCATAGGATGTTTTGGGGGCAGCCTGTAAGTGTTGTCATGCTTCTAGTGCCAGCATAACATGCCCACATCTTACCAACCCAGACATTTTGGAATGTGAGAGGAAACCAGAGCACCTGGGGAACCTGGTCACAGGGAGAATGCAGAAACTCCTTACAGTCAGTAGTGGGAATTGAACCCTAATCGCTGGTGCTGTAAAGCATTACACTAACCGCAATGCTACCTTGCCACCCTCTTTCCACTCAAGCCCACCCGTCCACCTTGTTTTCTTCTTCCTTTGTTCACCTGTACCATCTCCTATGATACTGTCTGACCATAATTCCCTCATTTGGTTCTGCATCATCTACATGCTTCTGCTTCTCTCTCTGTCTTCTCTATTCTCACCCTATTCCCCCACCTCCAAACCTAGTTTCATCTGCCTATCATTCCCTTCATTTGGTTCCAGTTATCACTATGGAATAACTGGATTAGTGCCAAGTATTTTCTGCATGGGCAGAGAGAATGAAGAATGAGGAACAGCACTTAGGCCAGCTTTTCACTTAGACAGCATCTATTGACAGGCCTAGGTTGAAGTTGAATATCTGTTTGCTAGTACGTGTATTGCGACACTGCAACACTTGAATGACAGGAAATATTTTGAAATGTGTATACTTTTGCTGTAAAAAAAATAACAAAGCCAAATCCAGTTGTATACCCAGTTTGCCATTTTTAACAGTGTAATTTCAGTGGACCATATTTTGGCTTTCCACTGTGTTTGAACAGCATCATGGTTTTGTCATACAGTCAGCCCTCCTTATCCGCAAGTTCCGCATGCACGAATTCAACCAACTGCGAATCGAGAAAACCTGGAAGAGCTCTTCCAGCATTTGCTGTTCGAACATGTACAGACTTTTTTTTCTTGTCATTATTCGCTAAACGATTCAGAGCTCATCCGCCAGGTCCTAATGCCCACCGCACTGAGACAGGTTAAATGAGGTCCGGGGTTCTGCTGGGTCCTAAGGTCCACCGCGTTGACACAGGTTGAATAAGGGACTTGAGCATCCGCATTTTTTGGTATCCGCGAGGGGTCCCGGAACCAATTCCTCATGGATAAGGAGGGCCGACTGTATTAATACACATACTTCATATGGGATTTTGCAATGGAACTTGCTGTGACTTTGAGAACCAAAACAACGTCGTACTCTGTAGGGTATTGAAAAACTGTGTGAATTGGGCAACCAACTGTGTGTCACCTGAATCAATCTGATTGAAAAATTTTAACAAGCAGCATGGACAGGACTAGTAAATCTCACCTCAGATATTTGACCCTAGATCAAATCAAGTCCATAAAGCAAAATAGAAAGAATCAGAAAGATTTGGTTGAAGGATCAAAAGAAATGAAAAATTGCTATTAATGATTAGATTCCATGTTTGTATGAATTAATTTTCAATTCAAGAGATGATTAAAAAAAAGAGTGCAGTTCGAAAAGGTACTTTTTCCAGAATGGACATACTCTAATGTTTTCTGATAAGACATTTCTGTGTTCCTGCTTTAATGTTGATTCTCTTAGTGCAATAACAGCTTCATGCCAGCTGCCTATATGTGCTCTGGTCACTAGAAGTTAACATCTGTTAACATACTCCAATACTAGATGAATTTCCACAGCTAAATCTGAGCCATTAAGTTTTAAGATCCTTCTTTAGGGTGATAACAGTTGAGAATGCAAGACTTCTTCATGCATGAAGTAATGACGATTATTTCAAGATGATTTCATAATAATTTTGGTTAAGAAATTAAATAAGTTTAATTGGTGTCTTGGAGTCAGCTGCACAGTTTAAATTATAGAAGGAACAGAGCAAATCAAGCATTACCTATTAAGAGAAATAAACTGTTCTTCAATTTCTTAATGGAATCAAATGTTGAATACTTGTATCTCTTCTGGTTCATGATGATATCAGGTTGCTATGTATGTATGCTGTGTGTGTGTGTATGAACAAGGTCCGCGCCAATGGTTGGGGAACTGGTACCATCTGGTGACAAATTGGCTACAGGAACAAACCATAAATTGAGAAGACTGGTGACTCAGTTGTTCTTCAGACCAAACATCAGAATGGAGAAGATATGTGTTCCAAGTGACTTTGAGCATAGAATGATTGTTGGTGCCAGACAGGGTGGGTTGAGTATCTCAGAAACTGCTGATACCCTGGGATTTTCATGCACAACAGTCTCCAGAGTTTACAGAAATTGGTGCAAAAAAACAAAAAAAAAATTCAGTGAGTGGCAGTTCTGTGAACGAAAACACCTTGTATTAACAAGAGATCAGAGTAGATTGCCAGGACTGATTGAAAATGACAGGATGTTGACAGTATCTCAAATAACTATGTATTACAATAGTGTTGTGCAGAAGAACATCTCTGATTGCACAAGACATTAAACCTCGAAGTGGATGGGCTACAGCAGTAGAAGACCACAAACATGCAGAAATACACTCAGTGGCCTCCAGTACGTAATATGGCCATTGAAAGTATTTTCACCACTCTAACACATGGATAAACTGAAGGGATACCAATTAAGGCAACGAAAGTTTGAATTGTGTCTTGGACGTGACTATAGGGAGAATTTTCTATTCTGATTGGCCAGATGTTTAATATCATTTTAAAGTAACTTCTAACTTGGAGTTTTTATATACAGTATTTGATAGTTGGTGTTTGGAACTTAATTTTCATTATTTGTTTTTTCCTAGCTAATCACAAGGGTCATGATTGGGACTGCTTTTTAATTTCAGACAGTATACTACAAGTTTAGTAAAAGAAAACTATAATTTTTATGTTCATAAATCCTTTAGTTACTTGGGAAATGTTTGTTTCATAATAAAGCTGTGATTTTTATTGCATTGTTGCATATTGAATGTTATGAACACAGGGTCCTGAACCAAATTAATCAGTTTAGATAATAGCTCCAAATAGTTCTCAGTGGAGTAATTACATAATTGAATTTTAAATTAATCACTTTCTTTGGCTTATTTAAACATATGATATAGTAAAGCAGATTAATAGTGAGATCACCTTCAATCTTTCATTTGGTTTGTATTAAGTGTACTGGGGAAAAATGGGAAAGGGAAGTATAAAGTATACAGTACATGGATAGTACAATGTCTGGCATGCAGACAGTGGATAAATTTAGCCCAGATTTCTGCTTATGTTCATTTTTTTTTCTCTCTCTAGGAGAAAATTCATATCAGTATTAGCTGAGAGGATCTAGTGCTACTATGATGTCCCTGTTGCCAAAAGGTCTGCAAGTACTTTGGTAACAAACGAAGTTAACTCTGAGAATTTGTGACTTCTGATAGCAAGGATCCTTAATCTGGGAGTAGGAGATGATTAGAGGAGGGTGGTGGAGATATAAACCTTTGTCATACTTTTAAAAATTAATCAGATCAGCATTGTGACTTATGAGGCCACAAACTGATGGTAAGGAATTTATATTAGATTCTTGTTTTTGTTTTACTGGCAAGATGGGTCAAATGGCTTCCTATGCTGTAAATTTGAGCTTTATGATTGAAGGAATTGTTTTAAATTAAATCAGTTCGTAATCTTTTAAAAACGACACCAAACAATTAGTAAGTGTAGTAGCCAATTGAAAAAGTTCACTTGTAGTGCCAGCTTTTCCTCAAACTATGCACATCACTGGATTCCATTTCATTCTTGAAGACATTAAGTATATATACATTAACAGCAGAAGTGTGTACAAGTACTGTGCCTCACAGTGGCTTTAAATGTGGAACCAAAACCATCGCCATTTCAATCATTCTCCAACTTCACCTGCTACAAGACATTGCAATGTGACAGCTGAGGGTCTGAACAAAATTATGTTTTCAAGTTAATAAGGTTTGATAGACTAACAGAAGCAAAGATGTTTCAATGAATGGGGAAGTGCCATTGAGATACTCAACACTATAGCTTTGGAATGTATGTTATTTTAGAGAAATGTTCTCTTGATTTCTGGCTACCAACCGTACTGTTTCTCCATACTATAACTGAGTGATTGACGTGTCTTAATTAAAATCGCTGCATTGTTTGGCAGTTGATGTTTATTTCTGTAAATTGTTTTAAACCTTCAGTAAAATTTCCATTCAAGTAGTAAAAGTAGCTGCTCAGCTGTAGTTGAAAGCATCCACTTGTGTGTTAAGTTTTCATTTAATTTGTGTGGTTAATTTTACCATGCTTTACTTAGTGTGTACCAAAGAGTAACATCCTTATAAAAATTAATTGTAACCATTGGAAGGCTAACTTTGTTAACATAGAACATAGCTCATTCCAGCACAGGAACTGGTCCTTAGGCGCACAATAATATCTTTTACCTGCACAATTTCCATATCCTTCCATTTTCCTCACATTCATGTGGCTATATGAATGTCTCTTAAAAGTCTCTAATGTTTATGCTTCTACCACTATTCCAGCTACCCACCACTCTCTGTATTTTAAAAAAACTTGCCCCTCACATCTCCTGTGAAATGACCCCCTCTCACCGTAAATGCATGCCCTATGGTATTTGACATTTCAACCCTTAAAAAAAGATATTGTCTGTCCACTGTTTTTATGGTTCTCATAATGTTATAATTCTCTATCAGATTTCCCCTCTGTCTCTGCTGCTCCAGAGAAAACAACTCAAGTTTGTCCAGCCTCTCGTTACAGCACATGGCCTCTAAGCCAAAGAACATCCTAGTAAACCTCTTCTGCACCCTCTCCAAAGCCTTGATATTCATCCTCTAATAGGGCGACCAGAACTGTATGCAATAGTCTAGATGCAGCCTAACTAGACTTTATAAAGCTGCAATCTATCTTCCTGACTTTTGAACTCAGTGTCTCAAATAATAAAGGCAAGCATACCAGCTGCCTTCTTAGCCACCCTGCCAACCTGTGTAGCCACTACCTTGGACTCCAAGATTCCTCTGCTCATCAACACTGTTAGTGACAAGATCCTTAACAGTGTACTATCTTGTTGCATTTGACCTACTAATGTGCAACGCTTCCCATTTGGCCAGGTTAAACTCCATCTCAACTCATATCTGCATTATTTGCTAGTTTTCTATGTTATCCACAATACCACCAATCTTCGTATCATCTGTAAACTTACTAACCCACCCATCTACATTTTCATCCAAGTTATTTCCTGCATATACATTACAAATAACAAAGGTCCCAGTATAGATCTCCATGCTATGCCAATAATCACAGACCTCCAGCTAAAATAAGTCCCTTTGCCCACTACCCCCTGTCTTCTATGGGCAACCCAATACTGAATCCAAAAAGCCAATTCACCATGGATCCCAGGTGAAGCCATGTGGGTGGGGTAGGTAAAGGGCTTTTACCATGGTCCAACTCCTCACCTATCAGAGTTCTTCTTCTCCAGCACTTTACCTTTTCCACCCACTCTCCTGTGACTAGTGAGGACATGAAGATGATGGCTTCACTTATCATCTTCTAGCTAGTCCTCCTTCCCCTCCACCAGCTTTTTTTATTCTGGCATCTTCCTCTTTCCTTTCCAGCCATGAAGAAGGATCTCGGCCTGAAATGTCGACTGGTTATTTACTTCCATAGATGCTGCCTGACCTGCTGAGTTCCTCCAGCATCTTGTTTGTGGGTCTCCCTAATTAGGCCATGATTTTCCAAATTCTGATAAAGCCTAACCTTAAGAATTCTTTCCAATAACTTCCCTATCAGTCACATGAGACTCACCAGTTTATAGTTTCCAGCATTATCCCTTGTTCCCTTCTTGAATAATGGAAAAACATTAGCTAATCACTGGTCCACTATGACCTCACCTATGACTAGAGAGGACATGAAGATAATGGTCAAGGCCCCAGCCATCTCTTCCCTTGCTTCTTTCAATAACTTGAAGTATATCCCATTATGCCCTGGGGATCTATCCACCTTAATGCTCATTAAGAGACCCAACACTACCTTCTCATCTTAAGTGTTACGAAAAGATGTTCAGTAGCATCTTTCTATTTTGATGTGTTTTCTCCCCTGCTGTTTTTCTCCATTTCACTCTGTGGATAATGGGCATTTACTGTTAACATGCTGGAAAATAGAACATAGCAACCATCTCCACATGAAGTGATCATCAGCTTCTGCTAGCTCTCAGGACAATCCTGTTGCCCTACCAACTTTCCCTACAGCTCCTTCTCCCCAAAACTCATTAGTTGAAACACCCACTTATACTAGAAGCAATATTTGCAATGGTCCAATTAATCTACCACCCTCATGTCCTTGTAATGTGAGAGGAAACCAGAACTCTTAGAGAAAACCCACATAGTCACAGAAAGAACTAGCAAATTCCCCACGGAGTACTGACGGTGAGGATTGAACCTGGATCACAGAAGTGAGAGACAGCAACTCTACTAGCTGTGCTACTGGTGTGTTCTGTGCTGTAAATTATATGAATATGTGTTCTTTCGCAATCTTTATTGCTGCAATGATGACCAGGTACTTTAATCTCTGCCCCCATCCCTTAATGAGCAGGATTAAGGAAAACCTCAAGGCATTCTACAAGTATATGAAGAGCAAGAGCATAAGACGTGAGAGAATAGGACCAATCAAGTGTGACAGTGGAAGAGTGTGTATGGTAGCGGAGGTACTTAATGAATACTCTGCTTCAGTATTCACGACAGAAAAGGATCTTGGTGATTGTAGGGATGATTTACAGCGGACTGAAAAGCTTGAGCGTATAGATATTAAGAAAGGGGGTACACTGGAGCTTTTAGAAAACATCCAGAAGTTGGATAAGTCACCGGGACCGGATGAGATATACCCCAGGTTACAGTGGGAAGCAAGGAAAGAGATTGCTGAGTTTCTGGCAATGATCTTTGCATCATCAATGGGGATGGGAGAGGTTCCAGAGGATTGGAAGGTTACAGATGTTGTTCCCTTATTCAAGAAAGGGAGTAGAGGTAGCCTAGGAAGTTAGACCAGTGAGTCTTACTTCAGTGGTTGGTAAGTTGATGGAGAAGATCCTGAGAGGCAGGATTTATGAACATTTGGAGAGGCATGATATGATTAGGAATAGCCTGCGTGGCTTTGTCAAAGGCAGGTCGTAACTTATAAGCCTGATTGAATTTTTTGAGGATGTGATTAAACACATTGTTGAAGGTAGAGCAATAGATGTATATGGATTTCAGCAAGGCTTTTGAAAAGGTACCCCATGCAAGACTTATTGAGAAAGTAAGGAAGCATGGGATCCAAGGGAACCTTGCTTTGTGGATCCAGAACTGGCTTGCACACAGAATGCAAAGAGTGGTTGTGGATGAGTCATATTCTGCATGGAGGTTGGTGACCAGTGGTGTGCCTCAGGGATCTGTTCTGGGACCCCTTCTGTTCATTATTTTCATAAATGACCTGGATAAGGAAGTGAAGGGATGGATTGCTAAATTTGCTGATGACGCAAAGGTTGGAGGTTTTGTGGATAGTGTGGAGGGCTGTCAGAGGCTACAGCAGGACATTGCTAGGTTGCAAAACTGGGCTGAGAAGTGGCAGATGGAGTTCAACCCAGATAAGTATGAGGTGGTTCAGTTTGATAGGTCAAATATGATGGCAGAATATAGTATTAATGGTAAGACTCTTGACAGTGTGGAGGATCAGAGGGATCTTGAGGTCCGAATCCCTAGGACACTCAAAATTGCTGCGCAGGTTGACTGTGGTTAAGAAGGCATACGGTGCATTGGCCTTCATCAACTGTGGGATTGAGTTTAAGAGCCGAGAGGTAACGTTACAGCTATATAGGACCCTGGTCAGACCCCACTTGGAGTACTGTGCTCAGTTCTGGTCACCTCACTGCAGGAAGGATGTGGAAACAATAGAAAGGGTGCAGAGGAGATTTACAAGGATGTTGCCTGGATTGAAGAGCATGCCTTGGAGCGACGGAGGATGAAAGGTAACCTAATAGAGATGTATAAGATGATGAGAGGCATTGATTGTGTGGATAGTCAGAGGCTTTTTCCCAGGGCTGAAATGGCTAACATGAGAGTGCACAGTTTTAAGGTGCTCGGAAGTAGGTACAGAGGAGATGTCAGGTGGAAGTTTTTTACGCAGAAAATGGTGAATGCATGGAATGGGCTGCTGGCAACAGTGGTGGAGGCGGATTCAATAGGAATTTTTCAGAGACTCCTGGATAGGTAGATGGAGCTTAGAAAAATATAGGGCTATGGGTAACCAGAGGTAATTTCTAAAGTAAGTACATGTTTGGCACAGTCTTGTGGGCCCAAGGGCCTGTATTGTGCAGTAGGTTTTCTATGTTTCTGTTTCTAATAATCAGTTTAAAAACCAAAGCAGCCAAAATCTAGTTGTCATCATTTATCCTAGAAAACAAGGAATCAGTGTGTAATATTTGTTTTGTTTGGATGTGGTGCATTGGCAATGATGAAAATACTGCGATGAAGTTACAAGTAGCAGTTGTATATTTTTGGTGCAGAAAGGCAGTGATTGGAAAAATCAGTGTCAGAATGTCAGGGTGAGTTGTTAATAGTTTGACAATTGAATAAATTTGCTAAACTGCCTATGGGAACCTATCAGAAAGCTTGTTATTGTAGTTAGTGTATTCTGTATAATTTGCTCCATAGCGATAGATTTACCATTGCAAGGACTGCAATTTTTGAGAGTACTGATGATATTACACATTCTTGTTTCAAGATAAGCCATTTTTTTCTTCATTTATATTTTACTATCATCCCTCCTCCAAATAGGTTGACTATTCATGAAGTGAGCTAGTGCACATTCAAGTTACCTTTTGCATGGGTGAAGTTCTAGAGTCTTGAATTTTTTACATATAATGGACGCAAGTATTTAGTACAGGTGACATTAATGATCAATTTGACATTTTCTGGATATATGCAGCCACCGCACAAGGTCTTGTGCCTTAAGGCAGCTTCATTGATTCAGCTACTGTGCAGAGCTCATTGGCTGTGTAGTTTGAATGAAAAAGGGTCAGTTACCATAACGACTTGTTATTTATACCTCTTAAAAGCCATGTTTTAAAACTAGGAATGAAATCATTTTGAACTGCTGGTAAAATGATCATATTTGAATGACAAATTGGGAATGGAGTCTCTGTATTAGAGTCTCATGCTATTGGTGTAGTAAGTATGAGAACTGTACCATTTGGGAATTACCTACACTTGTTTAAATAATTGGATTTAAATCCTGCTATCTTCATTGAGTCATAGAACATGATAGCATAGAAACAGCCCTTCGGCCTATCTAGTCTGTACCAAACTATTAATATGCCTAGTCCTATAAACCTGCACCCGGACCATAGCCCTCCATACCCTTCCCATCCATGTACTTATCTAAATTTCTTTTAAACATTGAAATTGAACTTGCATCCACCACTTCCACTGGCAGCTTCATCCACATTCTCACCACCCTCTGAGTGAAGAAGTTCCCCCTTATGTTGTCCTTAAGCAGTTCACCTTTCACCCTTAACCCATGACCTCGACTTCTAGTCTCACCCAACCTCAGTGGAAAAATCCTGCTTGCATTTAACCTGTCTATACCCTTCATAGTTTTGTATACTTCTATCAAACCTCTCCTCATTCTCCTATGCTCATAATGCCCTAACCTATTCACCCTTTTCCTATAAATCAGGTACTCAAGTCCCAGCAACATCCTTGTAAATTTTCTTTACACTCTTTCATCATTTTTTTTATATATATTTGAAGATTTGCCGATTTCTCTGCATTTTCACCATTTCCCTTCTCTTTACAATTCTTCCCGATGCAGGGTTTTTACCCAAAACATGGACAATTCCTTTCCTCCCACAGATGCTGCTCAACTTACTGAGTTCCTCCAGAAAATTGTTTCTTACACACCCGTTTGCTTTCCTGAAAGTCGACATTGCAAATATTTGCATTTCCTCTGGTATTATTCCCTCCCTTTCTAAAGCTGTCATTAAGTCACCCATTGCCTATTGAAACTTCTGCAAACATTCTCTTTTTTATTTTAAATCTTTAAGCTCTTTGTAGGCACCAAATTGTAAGGACTTCCTTACATTTGTCACAGCTTCACAAGGAAATCTGCAGATGCTGGAATTTCAAGCAACACACATAAAAGTTGCTGGTGAACGCAGCAGGCCAGGCAGCATCTCTAGGAAGAGGTACAGTCGACTTTTCGGGCCCAGACCCTTCGTCAGGACTAACTGAAAGAAAACTCAAAGGAGGATTAGGCTTGCTATTCCAACTTCTTTGATTTGATGAACAATTTATTTGAATATGTTTTGATATTGATGAACTTTACATTAAAGGTACTAAATAAATGTTAGTCATTATCTTCCTTCCTCTGGCCTTCTTGCTTAGTAAACTAGTATTTGACAACAATAAAAACAATATTATTCCTTCACCTGATGCACAGCCATACACACTTTTCATTATCAATGGAAAACGATCAGCAGTAGGAAGTTTGACGGTTTTCCATGAATAGCCATAGTGAATGAAGCCAACTGTAACAAGTAGTATTCTAACACGAGGAAATCCTGACGAAGGGTCTCGGCCCGAAACGTCGACCGTACCTCTTCCTAGAGATGCTGCCTGGCCTGCTGCGTTCACCAGCAACTTTGATGTGTGAAGTAGTATTCTAACTTTGGCTGAAATGATCTAATTGATGTGGACTAAGTTTCAGATTCAATGTCTAAGCTTTTGCTGTGTGTGAGATACCCCTGGAATTTAAACTCTGCACAGAATCTGGGGAAAAAAAAATCCAAATACAGTATTTGTTCAGTGTATTTTAGTATTTTCCATTAGTTTACTTATTTCAAGGGTACATTTAATATCAGAGAAATGTATACAATATACATCCTGAAATACTTTTTCTTCGCAACCATCCACGAAAAATAGAGGAGTGCCCCGAAAGAATTTAAGATTAGATTAGATTAGATTCAATTTTATTGTCATTGTGCCGAGTACAGATACAAACCCAATGAAATGCAATTAGCATCTAACCAGAAGTGCGAAAGAATAGTATTATTTACAAAATAACTGTGAATAAAAAGTAAGTGATACAGCACACAAATACAGAAGTACTGAGACAGTACAATATGGGTGCAATACTGCTTAGCGCTGTGATTGAGGTTCAGCAGGGTCCCAGCCTCAGGGAATAAGCTCTTCCTGAGCCTGCTGGTGCGGGAGCAGAGGCTCCTGTAGCGCTTACCGGATGGGAGGAGAGTGAAAAGTCCATGGTTAGGGTGAGATGCATCCTTGATAATGCTTTTTGCCCTGCCCAGGCAGCATTTATTGTAGATGTTCTCAATGGTGGGCAGTTGGGTGCCGATAATCCACTGGGCAGTTTTCACCACCCGCTGGAGTGCTTTGCGGTCCGATATGGGACAATTGCCAGCCACACTGAGATGCAGTTGGTGAGTATGCTCTCAATGGTACAGCAGTAAAAGTCCACCAGTATCCTGGGACAGAGGTGAGCTTTCTTAATGCTCCGTAGCAAATAAAGGTGCTGTTGCACTTTTTTGATCAGCATGGAGGAGTTCAAGGACCAGGTGAAATCATCGGAAATGTGGACACCAAAGATTTTGAAGCTTGATACACACTCCACTACAGCTCCGTTGATGTAAATGGGGACATAAATGTGGCTCCTAGCATGCCTGAAGTCCACAATGATCCCCTTGGTCTTCTGGGTGTTAAGGACCAGGTTGTTATCGGCACACCACGCGGGCAGGTGCTGGATCTTGTCCCTGTAGGCTGTCTGAATGACAGTTAAGTGTTAGAACCCCAAAATCCCTTCCAGCTCCCCTCTGTCCTGCACATAAGCGGCAGCAAGCAACAATCCCCCCTCCCCCATCAGCAAAAAAATGCATTTGCACCTGCCAATGAGCACTCAAGCATGAGCAACGCAACAGCAAAGACACAGACCTGCTGTACTCCAAAGACTGCTTGTTCACCCTGTATCTGACATACCACTAGCGCGCGCGCGCTCTCTCTCCCTCTCTCTCTCTCTCTCTCTCTCTCTCTCTCTCTTCCCCCCCCCCCAATAAGGGAGAAAGGGGAGTCTCCGTTTCACAGCGAGAGGGGAGATATGAAAAAAACACTTGCTGGTTTACAATGTTAAAAGTCCGCTGCGTCGCTTTTTCCAAGTTCTGTGCCCAAAGATCTCGGGTCTCTGGGCACACAGCCTTAGATCTTCCATCTTCCACGACACACCGATCTCCTGCCCGAACATCAACCTTTGATCCGCACGTCTCAAGAGCACGAGATTTTGGCCCTCCGAAGGCGAGATGAGCTCTTAGGCCACGCTGTTGGCGTGCCAAATAACAGCCAGTTGTGAAGCCACAACAGCGGGTCCCATTTCCGCAAAGAATGGTAGTCAGCGTGTAACTCCAGTTCAGCGTCTTCAAAAGAACCCTGAAAGTGAAAAATAGAGATATTAAAGATGGAAGTAGAGCTGTTTCCGAAGATGCAAGCAAAGGAGTCGCCGTTATGCGCCATTGATTGTACTGAGCTCCCATTGGTTTATTTGTTGGAGCACCTTTTAGAAACGTTTTGTCTTCCTTTAGGGCCAAGCAGTTCACAATACTGGCATCCAACAATGATTAGAAATCTGAACAAAGTATGTTGCTAATAATGATTGTAGAGGTTATGCTTATCTATTCAGTACCTTGTGATTGAGATAAACAAGTAAGTAATTATCTTCAAAGAAAGCATTACCATGTTGTGCTATATGAGCTAGAGATGTTGATTTAATCATAGAGGAACGATGGGATAAGGGAATGATCTAGGGAATTCACTTGTTGGTCTGTAGATAACAATACAACTGATGGACTGAGTGCAAAGCAAACTTAAAGATGAAATTTATTAATACAAGTTTCCCCCGCTATCCGAAGGTAGAGCATTCCTATGAAACGGTTCGTAAGCCGGAATGTCATAAAGTGAATTAGCAATTACATTGATTAATATGGGAAAAATTTGTGAGCGTTCCCAGGCCCAAAAAATAACCTACAAAATCATGCCAAATAACAGTAACGTATACTAAAAGCAGGAATGATATGATAAATACACAGCCTATATAAAGTAGAAATACTTTTCTGCTGCACTGTCTAGCACAGCGAAAATCTCATGGCAGCACTCTCGGCGGAAACACGGCGAAAGTGCTGTCGGCAGAAACACTCTCCTCAGTAACCTTTAAGCTATGAAGCTGCCAAATCATACCAAATAACACATAAAATACACAGCCTAGAATAATGTATGTACAGTGTAGTTTCACTTACTGGAATCAGGAAGACTCCAATAAATTGCAGTTTCGTCACAGTTAACCACTTGCTTATGTGAATAACCACCTTCTGTAATTATTTTCTTCAGTTCTGCTGGGAACTTTTTGGCAGCTTCAGTATCAGCCGAAGCACTCTCTCTGGTAAACGTTAAAACTACGAAGCTGCCCTCACCTCAGAAACCGATTAAACCACCCATGCCTACCTTTAAATTCTACTTTCGCAACACTTTCGTCACCATCGTCCAGTGCTTTCTGTTTCAGTTTATTAAAAAGACTGACTGATTTCTCCTTAAGTATAAGAAAACTTAGCAGAACACCACACTTTGTACACCCATCAATCCACTCAGGCAATAGACTTTCCATTTTATCCATTATTGGATGCCGACTAAGAGAGACCACTTTGTTACGAGCAGAACCAACGGTAACATCGGTAGCTTTCAAAATTCTTTCTCTCCGCGTATAAATAGTGCGAATGGTGGACGTAGGGAGGTTCAACGCGCGGACAGTGACCTTACTTTGTTCACCACAATCGAAACGCTTAATTATGTCTAGTTTTACGCTAAGTGTAACACCCTTACGAGCCCTTTTAGGCTTTTCCAATACCTTAGAACTCACCTTGCTAACGGATGCACAAAATAAATTGAGATAAAGCACGTGTTTAAGCAATGGCGGCTAGAATGCAGTTCCGGGGGAGGAGCTTGGCTGTTCGCTGCCTTTTTCCGTAACAGTGAAAACACCTTCTGTTAGTGAAAGCAGGTAACTAATGTAGGTCTTTCGTAACAGCAAGGTGTTGTAAAGCGAACGCTCAGAAAACGGGGGCCACCTGTAATCAAATAACTCAAAAGCTGAGAAAGATGTAAAAGAGCTTGAGAAATGGGACAATATCACAGAACCCTCTGGTGTGCTTATTTTTATTCCTTGTTTTGGTTTTCCTTTAAATTTTACTTTTAAGTAGTACCAAATGCAGTTCAGCAATAGCCTGGAAATTCTTTCTCATTCGTTCTGTTGATAACCAGTTTTCTTTCGAGTTTAGTAAGTGTGTAAACTGTCAACATGAAACTGAAAACTCTCTTGTAACGTCTCATTTTGGTCATTCTGTTTCTTTTCCTTCAACAGCAGGGAATTACCAGCATTTTAATATAGGACTGATGGTATTTCTCTGTGTGGTTATTACCAAGCTTTGTTTACTTTGCTGGTAGTGGTATTTTTCCCCATACTCTACCAATGGACAGCTTGTGGAATTCAGTGATGGAGTGAAAATTCCTCCCCTTTTAGTGGGGAGATCATTTGAATAGCTGCCACTAAGTTATGTGGCACAGAATACCCATCTCCTTTCATTTAAATATGGAGGAAGGGACAGTTGTAAGGGATTTTAGTAAAGTTGAGAGTCGTAGAGGCAAGGAATTGGACAGTATAGAAACTTCTTCCCATGCATCCTGTTCATTATAACTATTGCACTCATTATATTCAATGGTTCCTCTTAATAACAGAGAATGTATACAACCTGAAATTCTTGCTATTTGTAAACATCCAGGAAAGCAGAAGAGAACCCCCAAGAATGAATGACAGAAAAATGTTAGAACCCCAAAGCCCTATCTCCCCTCCCACCCACAAGCAGGAGCAAAGCATCAACCCCGCCCCCCCCCCACACACTTATTCAGCAGGAAGCATCAGCATCCACTGCCCACCAAGATCTGCAGTAAAATAAAAACTATTGTTCATCTGACAATATGACATGCCACAGGTTCTCTGACTAACAGAGAGATAGAGAGATATCAGAATCAGGTTTAGTATCACTGACATGTGTTGTGAAATTTGTTAATGGGAGACCAACAAAAACTGTCGCTGTTAGGATGTTACAGTCTTCTGCGTTTTTATTTCAAGTTTCTAATTAATCCCATTTACCTGCGTTTAATCCAAACTTTTTATCTCTCCCTTAATACCTATGCCCTCTTCTTTTAGTCACCACCAAAGGAAAAAAAAATCTTACTATCCATCTTACTTGTCCCCCACATAGGTCACTGCTCAGCCCTCTCTGCTGCAAGGAAACCAAATCGAGTTTTCTTGCAAATGAAATGCTCAAGTCCAGGAAACTCTGGTGAATCCGTCTGAACTCTTTCCCGCAAAATCATATCCTACCTATACTGTGGCAACTAAAACCGCACCTCTCTATATCTGAGGATGTGACTAAACACATTGATGAAGGTAGAGCAGTAGATGTAGTGCATATGGATTTCAGCAAGGCATTTGATAAGGTATCCCATGCAAGGCTTATTGAGAAAGTAAGGAGGCGTGGGATCCAAAGGGACCTTGCTTTGTGGATCCAGAATTAGCTTGCCCGCAGAAGGCAAGAGTGGTTGTAGACCGGTCATATTCTGCATGGAGGTCGATGACCAGTGGTGTACCTCAGGGATCTGTTCTGGGACCCCTTCTCTTCGTGATTTTTATAAATGAACTGGTTGAGAAAGTGGAGGGATGGGTTAGTAAGTTTGCTGATGATATAAAGATTGGGGGTGTTGTGGATAGTGTGGAGGGCTGTCAGGGGTTACAGCAGACATTGATAGGATGCAAAACTGGGCTGAGAAGTGGCAGATGGAGTTCAAACCAGATAAATGTGAGCTGGTTCATTTTGGTAGGTAAATATGATGGCAGAATATATTATTAATGGTAAGACTCTTGACAGTGTGGAGGATCAGAGGGATCTTGAGGTTCGAGTCCATAGGACACTGAAAGCTGCTACGCAGGTTGATTCTGTGGTTAAGAAGGCATACGACACATTGGCCTTCATCAACCATGGGATTGAGTTTAAGAGCTGAGGGGTAATGTTATAGCTTTATAGTACCCTGGTCAGACCCCACTTGGAGTTCTGTGCTCAGTTCTGGTCACCTTACTATAGGAAGGATGTGGAAACTATAGAAAGGGTGCAGAGGAGATTTACAAGGACATTGCCTGGATTGGGGAGCATACCCTATGAGAATAGAACATAGAACAGTACAGCACAGTACAGGCCCTTCGGCCCACAATGTTGTGCCAACCCTCAAACCCTGCCTCCCATATAACCCCCCACCTTAAGTTCCTCCAGGTACCTGTCTAGTAGTCTCTTAAATTTCACTAGTGTATCTGCCTCCACCACTGACTGAGGCAGTGCATTCCACGCACCAACCACTCTCTTGAGTAAAAAAAACCTTCCTCTAATATCCCCCTTGAACTTTCCACCCCTTACCTTAAAGCCATGTCCTCTCGTATTGAGCAGTGGTGCCCTGTCTATCTATTCCTCTTATTATCTTGTATACCTCTATAATGTCTTGTCTCATCCTCCTTCTCTCCAAAGAGTAAAGCCCTAGCTCCCTTAATCTCTGATCATAATCCATACTCTCTAAACCAGGCAGCATTCTGGTAAATCTCCTCTGTACCCTTTCCAATGCTTCCACATCCTTCCTATAGTGAGGCGACCAGAACTGGACACAGTACTCCAAGTGTGGCCTAACCAGAGTTTTATAGAGCTGCATCATTACGTCATGACTCTTAAACTCTGTCCCTTGACTTATGAAAGCTAACACCCCATAAGCTTTCTTAACTACCCTATCTACCTGTGAGGTAACTTTCAGGGATCTGTGGACATGTACCCCCAGATCCCTCTGCTCCTCTACGCTACCAAGTATTCTGCCATTTACTTTGTACTCTGCCTTGGAGTTTGTCCTTCCAAAGTGTACCACCTCACACTTCTCCGGGTTGAACTCCATCTGCCACTTCTCAGCCCACTTCTGCATCCTATCAATGTCTCTCTGCAATCTTCGACAATCTTCTACACTATCTACAACACCTCCAACCTTTGTGTCGTCTGCAAACTTGCCAACCCACCCTTCTACCCCTACATCCAGGTTGTTAATAAAAATCACGAAAAGTAGAGGTCCCAGAACTGACCCTTGCGGGACACCACTAGTCACAACCCTCCAATCTGAATATACTTCTCCACCATAACCCCCTGCCTTCTGCAGGCAAGCCAATTCTGAATCCACCTGGCCAAACTTCCCTGGATCCCATGTCTTCTGACTTTCTGAATAAGCCTACCGTGTGGAACCTTGTCAAATGCCTTACTAAAATCCATGTAGATCACATCCACTGCACTACCCTCATCTATATGCCTGGTCACCTCCTCAAAGAACTCTATCAGGCTTGTTAGACACGATCTGCCCTTCACAAAGCCATGCTGACTGTCCCTGATCAGACCATGATTCTCTAAATGCCCATAGATCCTATCTCTAAGAATCTTTTCCAACAGCTTTCCCACCACAGACGTAAGGCTCACTGGTCTATAATTACCCGGACTATCCCTACTACCTTTTTTGAACAAGGGGACAACATTTGCCTCCCTCCAACCCTCTGGTACCATTCCCATGGACAACGAGGTCATAAGGATCATAGCCAGAGGCTCAGCAATCTCTTCCCTCGCCTCATGGAGCAGCCTGGGGAATATTCCAACAGGCCCAGGGGACTTATCCGTCCTGATGTATTTTAACAACTCCGACACCTCCTCTCACTTAATATCAACATGTTCCAGAACATCACCCTCACTCATATTGTCCTTATCGTCATCAAGTTCCCTCTCACTGGTGAATAGGTTGAGTGAACCTGGCCTTTCCTCCTTGGAGCAGTGGAGGATGAGAGGTGACCTGATGAAGTGTATAAGATGATGAGAGGCATTGATCATGTGGCTAGAGAGAGGCTTTTTCCCTGGGCTGAAATGGCTAACACAAGAGAGCACAGTTTTAAGCTGCTTGGAAGTAGATACAGAGGAGATGTCAGGGGTAAGTTTTTACGCAGAGAGTGGTGAGTGCGTGGAATGGGCTGTTGGCGACGGTGGTGGAGGCGGCTATGATAGGGTCTTTTAAGAGACTCCTGGATAGGTAGATAGAGCTTAGAAAAATAGAGTGCTATGGGTAACCCTAGGTAATTTATAAAATATGTACATGTTCGGCACAGCATCATGGGCCAAAGGGCCTGTACTGTGCTGTAGGTTTTCTATGTTTCTGTGCTTCAAGATGTGGTATAATCAATATTTTAAAAAATTGTAGCCTTCTCTTCGGCTGATGAAGTTAAGATTCTCAAATTTCTTTCTTCACCACTATATATATGTGCTGCCAATTCTAGTTATCTGTTCACTTGTAACCCCAAAGTCCCTCATTTCATTATCAATCCTTTGGGCCCTACCATTTACTTGGATGTAAGTTCTACCCTTGTATCTCTTCCAAAGTATATAACTTTGCACTTGCCAAGATTAAGTCTCACCTGCCATCAATCCACTCGTTTTCCAGCTGATCAATATCATGTGTGAAAATCCTCCTGATTATCTACAGCACCAGAAATTTTTAGTTGATATTTAATTTTATTTTATTTATGTATTTGTAATTGGGAAATGTGCTTAGATGGTTTGTTTTCTTCAAACTATAGCTTTACTTTTTATATGTAGATTTGCATGAATGCTTCTAAATATCAGACATATTTAGTGTTTTGAAAATTGGTATGTGGCTGTTGAAATTTTTAAAAAATATATTTCCTGGAGTTGGTCTTGCTTTGGCTTACTCCCTCGCCATGATAACATTTGCACACAAGATCCTTCCCTGATGCTGAGCCTTGGCGTTGAAGTTGGAATCACTTCTGTAGAGCATATTATTTTCAGGAGATCCATATCAGGAAATAACAAGCATATTTTTTGATACACAAGTCAGATGCAGTGAAGGTGGCTGATTGCTGACTGCAAATTCTGGGCCATTTCAGCAAAATGTTTAATAGTGTGTTACTGTTAGATGGAGAGAATGTACTTTCCTGCCTGAAGATTCTTCTGGTTAAAAGTACATCACTGATTTATAACATAAATCTGTGAACAAGTTAGGATGATTTTGATAAACTATGGAAATACAGGACAATTTTACTTAGCCTTATGTGAAGTTGTAGTTGTACTGCTGTGGCATTGCATCAATGCTGAGGTTTATATTTGAAATAAAAAGAATATGAAAGCAGTGGACTGTTTGCAGAGCTGTAACATTCAACGCTGTAGAAATCCTGGACCCTTTATTAAACTCTCACTCTGCTGTCATTTTTTCCTACTTTAGTACTCCATCATGGCATACTGAGATGATTTGTAGAAAAAAAACTACTTTTCTTTGCAGAGTTTGTTAGCCTGTCCTGTTTTGCTTGTTCCTGATTTATAGTACTCCATTTTGTAAAATACCAGAGCATGACATCTCACATCTCCAAACATATAATTAACCTTTGTCTGCTGCATAGTTGCCCACTATTCTGAGGTGTAGTTTTCCAGTCGCAGATTTATAGATCATACCCTAGTTTGTATATTTCTAAAGCAACAATGTTTTATTCTGGTACAAACATTACTGTGATTTATGACTGACATGTCGATTTAAGAGTGAGAACTGAATTATGGAAGAGCCTGTTGAAAGCTGCTTGTACTTTTGTCTAGGTTTTAAAAAAAGCCTCATAAATCACAAAATAAGCTATTTTCATTCAAATCTGGATACCCTTTCAGAAATATTCCAGTCCTCTAAATAAGCTGTTGTGCAGTTTAATGGTTGCTATTGATTGTAGCAAAGGGAAAAGCTGTTATTTTTAAATTACATTTGTTGATAAATTATACCCTAAAAAATAAGCGAGGATGTGAGCTAGGTTGTGAAATGATGAAAAGCAAACATGTTTTGTTTCCCTAATAGAACATTGGAACTTGTAAGGTAATACACAATAAGCTAATTAACTAATAAGAAATGCTGAGTTGTAGGTGGTATGTCACCATACTATATTTTTCATTGCATTTTAAAACATAATCATAAATTTGTGTAATGTCATAGAATATTTCTTCCAAGATTAATAGATAAATATGGAAATTTAAAAATGCATTTATTATATTAACACACACACATCTGAACAATAAAAAACCATCCTTACATTATGGTTAGTTATTTATTGTTCAGAATTAGTGGTAAGACTTCAGTAAACTATCTCCTATAGTTGGCCTTTTTAAAGTGTGGGAGTAGTAAAACTATATCTTGTTTTAAAAAAAAATCAGGGCCTTAAGGTTGTCAGTACCTTTTCCTGCTTTGTCATTATGAACAATGGTGGAGCAGGCGATTCTAAGGAGTCAGTGGAGTTATTGCATTCCTTCAGGGAAGCTTTGAGCACAATCTTGAGTCTTCCTCTCTTTCTGCTTATAATCTTCCACCACAGAGTTCAGAATAGGGTATCTCTTTTGGGTTTCTATGTCATTTCCATTTCCCATTCCCGCACTGACTGGCCCATCCTCAGCCAAGTTGTAACACAAACTGGAGGAATGACGCTTCATATTCTCCCTGGGTAGTCTGCAACACAATGGCATAAATATTGAGCTTTTTGATTTTACTTAACACTCCCCTCTGGTGTTTTATTTCTCAACCTGTGCCCTCTTTGATCCTCCTCCTCACGTTTTGGCGCCTTTTGCTCAAACTCCATCCCCTTCACGCTCCTGGTCCATCAACCAACACACTACTACACACACAGTTCACCCATGGATTCCTGCCCACACTTCCCCCTCTGCCAATGGGGATGTCTTGAGAGTACAGGTAGTCAACATTGGAGAAGGTTCTGGACGTCTAAGAAGTATGAAGGTAGATAAATCTATGGGGCTTGTTAAGATAATTCAAGAATGCTGTTGGAAGCTAGAGAAGAAATTGTGAGAGTCTTGCATGAGTTATATGCATCATTGTGAGGAATTGGAAGACGAAGGTGGCTAATTTTATGCCTTTATTTAAGAAGGATTGCAAAGGAAAACCAAGGAACTATAGACCAATAAGCCTACATCTGTGGTAGTTAAATTATTGGAAGGGTCTGTAAGGAATAAGATGTACACATATGTGGAAGTATGGGTGTTGATTAGGGTGTTGATCATGGCCTTGTGTATGGGAAATCATGTCCCAATAATTTGATAGTTTTTTTGATGAAGTAAGCAAGAAGGTCAATGAGGACAGGGTGGTAGACATATCTATATCGAGTTTAGTAAGGCCTTTGATAAGGTTCTATGCTGCAGGCAACTCTGGAAGGTTGGGTTTTATGAAAGAACTAGTTAACTGGATACTGAATGACCTGGTGGTAGGGAAGCAAAGGGTCATAGTGAAAGTTGTTTATTTGGACTGGAGGCCATGACTAGTGGTGTGCCTTGGTGTTGCACCCTGTGTGGTTTGTTATCAATATCAATGATTTGAATGAGAATCTACAGGGCATAGTAAGTTTGCAGATGACATTAAAATAAGTGATATCATAGACAGTGAAGAAGGTTATCAGAAATGACAGTGGGATCTTGATCAGCTCAGTAAGTAGCTGACAAATGGCAAATTGAGTTTAATTCAAATAACTGTGAGGTGTTGTACTTTGAGAAGACAAACCCAAGTCAGTCTTCCACAGTGAACAGTAGCTCCCTGGGGAGTGTTGTAGAGCAGAGGGACTTAAGAGTACAAGTACATGGTTCACTGAAAGTGCAGTCATAGGGAGACAGGTCGGCGAAAGAGGTCTTTGGCATGTGCTGGCCTTCATCAGCCAGGGCATTGCACATAAACGTTAGTTTGTTATGTTGCATTTATACAAGATGTTGGTGAGGTAGCAGTTTGCTATAGGAAATATGTCGTTAAGCTGGGAAGAGTGCAAAAAATCTTTGAGACTGTTGCCAGGATTTGTGGGACTGGATTACAGGGAGAGATTAGGCAAGTATGAACTTTATTCCTTAGAATGGAGTAGGAGATTGAGGGGTGATCTTGGTGAGATGTATAAAACCATGATGGACATAGATATTGTGAACACACATAATTCTTTTCCCCAGGGCTGAGGAGTCAAGAACTGAAGTGCATAGGTTTAAGATGAGAGGGGAAAGATTTAATAGGAACCTGAAGGGCAAGGTGGGTGTACAGGGATGTAAATAGCTGCCAAAAGAAGTGGTTAAAGCAAGTAGAATGACAATATTAAAGAGACAGTACATGGATAGGAAAGGAATATGGGCCAAATGCAGGCAAATGGGTAAGTTGGCTGAAGAATTTCATTTTATTCTCCCTGACATTTGTGAATTGAACTGGATTGGGAGCAAATCTGAAATGGAGATAGAAAACTCTCTGGAAATGATTGGCCATAAACATGGTCAACAAGAAAAGCAGAATCTGCCCTGACTAATTACGTTGCATTAAAGTAAAGAGCAATATGGGGCCATAAGGCAATGCAGTGAGTGAAACCCATCAACTTATTCCCTGGGGAGGTAAATTAAAGTGATAATAATCTACAGTGAACTAAAGCTAAAAATTAAAGTGAGTGATGCAAAATAATCGTTCACAAACATAATATAAGATCTGTGACAGCATGGAAGATTACATGACAAATGGATGAGGCAGCAAAGCCCAAAAAAAAGGTGTGCTTGAATAAGGAACATAGTTTTGAATTGGGATCTGAGATGCATACCACCACAAGGAATTGCAATGCAGCTAACCACTGCAGATAACTCAACAACTCTAGCTAGTAATAGGACTGGTGAAGAGATGCAGTTGTGAGCAGCAAAATTGTTAGCGATGGTGGGTATAAAGGCTGCAAGATACCAAACAGAAAGATGAGATGATGTTTGTGGAGCTTGTATTGATTTGCATTGCAGTAGTCTGGGAAGCAGAGAATAGGGAGAGCACAGAGAATTGAAGAATTACAGTGATGAATAACTAGAAACTCAGGGTCACACGAACTGAAAGAGTGCAAATGAATTATTCTTCCCATTTGAAAGAATTATTGAGGCCATAGATGATGAAAGTGAAGAAGACAAATGTTTAACTCTGAAAAACGCGTACCACCAGGCTCAAGGGCAGTTTCTATCCCACTGTCGTAAGACCAGCAAATGGTTCCCTAGTCTGATAGATAGACTCTTGACTTCACAATCTATCTAAATATGATCTTGCACTTTATTGTTTATCTGCACTGCACTTTCTTTGTAGTTGTTGGACTTCATTCTGTATTGTTATTATTTTACCTTGTTCCACTTCATTGCACTGTGTAATAATTTGATCTGTATGAACAGTATGCAAGGTAAGCTTTTCACTGTATCTCGGTACACGTGACAATAATAAATCAATAACAATTCTAATATTTTTATGTTAAATAAACACTACCTGAAATTGTATTTCATTTTTGTCACTTTCAATAGCCTAGTAACTTAATGATTTGTGAAGGGCTTTTATTTAATATTTTTGTCTTGGGTGATAGAGCCAAGAGACTGGATTTTTTTGACATCAGATGTGTCAGTTACTCATAACTGCTGCTTCTGCAGTTGTTTTTGCAGTTTTCAGTAATAATTATAATTATTGTAAAATGATAGGAATTTATGTAAAATTAAAAGATGAGTCATCTGGTTATTTCATTTTTTAAATTATTGGGATCTGGATGTTTCTAGCAAGGCCAGCATTTACTTCCAATCTGTTGGTAACTTGCTAGCCTGCCTCAGAGAGCATTTAAGAGTCAACACCATTAATGTATCTGGAGTTGCATATAAGAAGCTGAATAAGGTTGTCAGATTATTTTCTTCCTGATCCAGAAGGTTTGTCATCGTAACTGATTCTATACAAAATCCCATATTATTAACTAAATTTAGATTCAGAATCAGGTTTAGTATCGCTGGCATATGCTGAGAAATTTGTTGTCTTGCGGCAGCAGTACATTGCAATACAACATAAAAACTATAAATTACATTAAGTATATATAAAAATTAAATTAAGTAAGTGCAAAATGAGGTGGGGGGGGTGCTGCAGGGGATGAAGAAATACTGAAGTAGTGTTCATGGGTTCATTGTCCTGAAATTGTACCTGAAACATTGTGTGTGTCTTCAGGCTCCTGTACTTCCTCTTTGAAAATGGCAATGAGAAGAGGGCATGTTCTGGGTGATGGGGGTCCTTAATGATTGATGCAGTCTTTTTGAGGCATCACCTTTTGAAGGTGTCCTGGCTGATGGGGTTGCTAAGTTTACAACTTTCTGCAGCTTTTTCTGATCCTGTGCAGTGGCCCCTCTGTACCAGACAGTGATGCAATCTATTTGAATGCTCTCCGTGGTACATCTGTAAAAATTTACAAGTGTCTTTGGTGACAAACCAATTTTCCTCAAATTCTTAATGAAATATAGGCACTGTCATGCCTTCTTTGTAATTGTATCATAATGTTGGGCCCACAGTAGATCCTCAGAGATTTTGACATCCAGGAACTTGAAACTGCAAACCCTTTCCACTTCTGATCCCTCGATGAGGACTGGTGTGTTCCGTCAACTTCCCTTTCTTGAAGTCCACAATCACTTCCTTGGCATTACTGATTTTGAGTGCAATGTTGATGTAGCAACACTGCTCAGCCAGCTGATCTATCTCGTTCCTGTACGTCTCCTTTTCAGCACCTGAAATTCTGCCATTAATAGTTGTGTCATTGGCAAAATTATGGACGGAGTTTGAACTGTGTCTAGCCACACAGTCGAGTGTGTAGAAAGAGTAGAGCAATGGACTAAACATGCATCCTTGAGGTTAGCCAGTGTTGATTGCCAGTGAGGAGGAGATATTATTTCTGATCCACACAAAACAGTGATCTCCCAGTGAGGATGTTAAGGATCCAGTTACAGAAGGTGCCACAGAGCCCAGGTTTTGGAGCTTGTTGATTGGAACTGATGGCATGATTTTGTTGAACGCTGAGCTGTGGTCAATAAACAGCAGCCTGGTATAGGTATTACTATTGCCCAGGTGATCCAAGGCCGAGTGGAGAGCTAGTGTGGTTGCATCTGCTGTAGACCTATTGTGGTGATAGGCAAAATGCAGCGGATCCAGGTCCTTAGGCAGGAGTTGATTCTAGCCATGACCAACTTCCCAGAGCACTTCATCACAGTAGATGTGAGTGCCACTGGACGATAGTCATTGAGGTAGCTCACCCTGCTGTTCTTGGGCACTGGGATGATTGTCATCCTTTTGTAGCAGGTGAGAAACTGATTACAGGAGATTGAAGATGTCCTTGAACACTCCTGACAGTTGGTTGCACAGGTTTTCAGAGCCCTACCAAAAATACAATCGGGGCCTGACACATTGCGAGTGTTCACCCTCTTGAAAGATGTTCTGACGTTGACCTTCGAGACAGAGATCACACAGTCATCAGATGCTGCAGGGAGTCATGCAGGTGTAGTTTTATTCTCCCTTTCGAAGTGTGCATAAAAGACGTTGAGCTCATCTGAGAGTGAAGCATCACAACCATGATGTTGGGTTTAGGTTTGCAAACCCTACCAAAGCTGACGTGTATCCAGTTCTAGCTCTAACCATTGCCATGATAGTATTTGAAGTTTGACTTCTGATTTCTTAGTGTAGGATTAGATTACTAGTCCAGTAACTTAAATGCTATACCACTATCATACCCAGAAACATATGTACAATTTGCCAATTGCTGTTATGTGGTTGCTGTCATGCTCCAACATGGCAGATTCTTAATAACAATTAGTTTTTGATAATATGTAAATGAATAACCTAAGTACAAACGAGATGTGCTGTAAGTGAGAGATGAACATTATATTCTCATGATAACCATAATTTAAAATCTCCCATCATTCTGTTATATGTTTATGTTCCATCTTTTATTCTGTTTTAGGATTTAAATTGCTAATGGGGAGCGGTGGTATAATACTGCTTGCTCAGCATGTGCCATTGTCGGGGGAATTTATAGCAGTCCTGTGAGAACTTTATAGGACAATTCCTAGATATGTAAGGTTTAATATGGTCTCATATGTACAAATACATCTTTATTTTGATTGTTAAGATTGTTCATAATAAATGTGAGTATTTATGATAATCACAATAATTTTCCCAGTACTGAGGGAAGTAACTACAGAAACAATTTTATCCATGTTGGTGAGGTTGAATATTTCAAAATTGGGTAATTATAGTGACATTGCTGAAGTGATATACAAAATAAATATAATCAAAAGGAGGAAGTAGGAGTGGAATATTGGCGCCATTATGAAGCAGTTGGATTGAATGTGGTGCAAATCAAATTTCAAAGTACATTTAGAGTCAGAATCAGGTTTATTATCATCAGCACGCTTGTGAAATTTGTCCTGGGTACTTTGTAGGCTAGTACCCGAGATGGAGCCGACTAAATTTACAACCCCCTGCAGCTTCTTTTGGTCCTGTGCAGAAGTCCCCCCCCCCACCCCATACCAGACAGTGATGCTGCTGTCAGAGTGCTCTCCAAGGTACATACCAAATCTCTTCAAACTCCTAATGAAGTATAGTTGCTGTCTTGCCTTCTTTACAGATGCTTCGATATGTTGGGACCAGGTTAGGTCCTCAGAGATCTTAACTCCCAGGAAACTGCTCACTCTCTCCGCTACCCTTCCTGAAGTCCACAGTCAGCCCTCTTGTCTTACTGATGTTGAGTGCCAGGTTGTTGCTGCAACACCACTCCACTAGTTGGTATATCTCGCTCCTGTACGCCCTCTCGACTCAGTCTGAGATTCTACCAACAATGGTTGTATCACCAGCAAATTTTAGATGGTATTTGAGCTATGCCTAGCCTCAGAATCATGGGTATAGAGAGAGTAGAGCAGTGAACTGAGTACACACTCCTGAGGTGCACCAGTGCTGATCATCGGCGAGGAGGAGATATTATCATCAATCCACACAGATTCTGGTCTTCTGGTTAGGAAGCTGAGGATCCATTGCAGACAGAGGTACAGAGGCCCAGGTTCTGTAACTTATCAATCAGGATTGTGGGAATGATGGCATTAAATGCTGAGCTATAGTGGATGAACAGCATCCTGACATAGGTGTTTGTATTGTTCAGGTGGTCTAAGGTCGCGTGAAGAGCCATTGAGATTGCGTCTGCCGTTGACCTATTGTGGCGCTAAGGCAAATTGCAGTGGGTCCAGGCCCTTGCTGAGGCAGAAGTTCAGTTTAGTCATGACCAACCTCTCAAAGCATTTAATCATTGCAGATGTGAGTGCTACTGGGCAATAGTTATTAAGGCCGCTGACATTATTCTTCTTAGGCACTGGTATAATTGTTGCCTCTTTTGAAGCAAGTGGGAACTTCCACCCATAGCAGTGAGATGTTGAAAATATCCTTGAATACTTCAGCCAGTTGGTTGGTGCAAGATTTCAGAGCCTTACCAGGCACACCATCGGGACCTCTTTAAAGACAGCCTCACGTTGGCCTCTGAGACTGAGGTCACAAGGTCACTGGGTGCAGCAGGGATCTTCACAGCTGTAGTTGTATTCTCCCTTTCAGAGCGGGCATAGAAGGCATTGAATTCATCTGGTAGTGAATCATCACTGCCATTCATACTATTGGGTTTCGCTTTGTAGGAAGCAATATCTTGCAAACCCTGCCAGAGTTGTCGTACATCCAATGTCGCCTCCAACTTCATTCGAAATTGTCTCTTTGCCCTTGAAATAGCCATCTGCGAGTCATACCTGATTTTCTGGTACAGACCTGGGTTGCCAGCCTTGAATGCACAGATCTAGCTCTCAGCAGACGACATACCTCCTGGTTCATCCACGGCCTTTGGTTTGGTTTGGTTTATTATCAAAGTATATATACAAGGTTAGTCTCAAGCAGCCACAAAACAAAGAAACCCAAAAGAACCTATTAAAAAGGACTGTCAAACACCCAATGTGCGAAAAAAAAGAACAAATTGTGCAAACAATAAAAAGTAAGCAAATAACATTCAGAACTAAAGTTCACGGAAGTGGGTTCAGAGCCACAGGAGCCTGTCACAGCCGATCCAGGAGCCCTTTAGTTGCGGGCCACAGCCTCACGTCAACACAGAAGCGTGTAAACCTCGTCGAACAGTGAGCACCTTTGCTATAAATTATGTGTAACGGAATTTGATGTAAGATTGCATTACTTTGGAGCAAATGTTCAATCAATCAAGCTTTCTGCTAAATCTTCACATGGTTTGGCACAACATTGTGGGCCGAAGGACCTGTTCCTGTGCTGAACTGTTCTATGATACTAAAAATGTACTTACTTAAGATTTGAGTGTCTCTAATTGACATTATGTGAATGTCGTGTACCTTGTGATAAGCATTGTCGAGCTTCTGCCTCTGTTAGTGAAATAATAAATTCTGAACTGCAGTGCTGTCTAACAGTGTGCAAAAATTGAAACCTGATTCACCTAACACATGCTGCTTATGTGTATCAACCAGCAGAGTCAATTAATAGTCTGTCACCTGAGCTACATTAATGCACGGCATGGTATCACAACCCAGCTTATATTTTAAAATGATCATTATATTGGAAATTTATTTAAGAATACTATAGATCAACACACACTTGTGTTTATCATACAGTCGTTTCTCTTTGACATTCTTCCATCTTCACCCCACCCAGTTCTCACCCCATTATAGTATTAGAAATACTGAAGTATTTTCTTGAGCTAGTCCACCCTGTGGGTTTGCTGTTCTAGGTAGAGTTAGTTTTCAGAGACATACAGAAATTAAATCTGGTAAATAATGTCAGAGGGCACGTGCTGGGCATAAAACTTGGTGTAATGAATGTTTGTTTTTAATTACAGTGATCTTTAATATTAAACGTTGGTTGTCACTGGCTCCCTAAATCCATCTCTACTGTTCAGGTCATATATTTAAAAAAAAATCCTTTAAGCATCACATACAAGCTGTTGGAATTGTGTTCCTTTTAACCTATGTCTTTTGCACTAAATGGAAGACTGTCTGTTCCATTCTATTTGATCTTGAATATAATTATCTTCCTGCATCCATTGTCAGTTGCTCGCTTGCACTGACATCTTAGATGTACTGTGTGCCCTCCTTTTTAATCTAGCGCTTGCTGAATAACAAGGTTGTGTTGTCACAATTGGTTTCTAACATTTAAATTCATATTTATTAAACTTGAAATTGTTCCTGGTAATTTTTTTTGTGTAGTAGCTACCCTCGGGCAGTAAACAAGGACAGTGCTGATCAATGCATTGATTACTGGCAGGAGGTCCTGGGGCCGAATCTCATCATGATACAGAGGTTGCTGAGGCAGCAGCCTGTTGATAATTAAAGCTGTTCTTGGAGCACATGTGAAGCCAAGCAGTCTAAGAAGGGAGGGAGTAGAAAAGAGGAGCTTAAATGAAAAAAAAATCAGAGGATGAATGAAATATAACAATTGAAGCTAAATGCAACTGAGTAGGTGCAGGAAAAAAAAATTGAGTTGATCTCTGTTGCATTTGAATTGAATTGACTTTATTTCATACATCCTTCACATACATGGGGAGTAAAAATCTTTACGCTATGTCTCCGTCTAAATATGCAAAGTTCAATCATAGTAATTTATAATCATTTATAATAAGTAGAACAGTCAATGTAACATAGAAACACACTCATTATCAGCATGAGTTACTCAGTCTGATGGCCTGGTGGAAGAAGCTGTTCTGGAGCCTGTTGGTGCTGGCTTTTATGCTGTGGTACCGTTTCCTGGATGGTAGCACTTGGAGTAGATTGTGGTTGGGGTGACTCTGGTCCCCTATGATCCTTTGGGCCCTTTTTTCACACCTGTCTTTGTAAATATCCTGAATCATGGGAAGTTCATAACTACAGATGTGCTGGGCTGTCCTCACCACTCTCTGCAGAATCCTGTGATTAAGGCAGGTACAGTTCTCATACCAACCAGTGATGCGGCCAGTCAGGATGTTCTCAATTGTGCCCCTGTAGAAAGTTCTTAGGATTTGGGGGCCCATACCAAACTTCCTCAACCGTCTGAGGTGAAAGAGGCACTGTTAAGCCCATCTCCATTCCTCCTGTAATCCACAGCCAGCTCCTTTGTTTTTGCGATATTGAGGGAGAGGTTGTTTTCTTGACACCACTGTGTCAGAGAGATGTCTTCTTCCTTGTCGGCTACGTCGTTATTGTTTGAGATTAGGGCAATCAATGTAGTGTCTTTGGCAAATTTAATTAGCAGATTGGAGCTGTGGGTGGCGACACAGTCATGGGTATACAGGGAGTAAAGGAGGGGACTTGGTACACAGCCCTGAGGGGCTTCTGTGTTGAGAGTCAGGGAGTGAAGGTGAGGGAGCCCACTCTTACCACCTGCCAGTGATCTGACAGTAAGTCCAGCATCCAGCTGCACAAGACAGGATCCTTCTGTATTCTATTTTAATGTTTGCCTTGTCTGAAATATCATCTTCTATTTTCAAAGTTTTGGCAAGGGAAAGCAGTTTGTGTGAGGAAGTTGATCGAACATGCCAATAGGGAGAGAGTGTCTGTGCACTATAGCAAATGTAAACCAATTAATTGAATCAACTTAAATGCCTGACTAATTTTGTTGGAGTTTTTTTAAACTTAGGAGTATCAATGAATATTAGATTCATGAAGCACTACAGCACAAAAACAGGCCTTTCGGCCTATATAGTCTTATTCTGCCTAGTTCCATCGACCCTCCCCTGGGCTATAGTCCTCCACACCCCTCCCATCCATATACTTGCATATATCCACCACTTCTGCTAGCAGCTCATTCCACACTCTCACCACCTTCTGAAGAAGTTCTCCCTCAGGTTCTTCCTTAAATATTTCACTGTGCACCCTTTAACTATTTGATGTTTCCAGAGAAAAGAATGTGGGCATAAAGAGGAGCACTATATTAGAAATGATTTCCTAACATTTTGGAAATTGGTCAAGGATTATAAGGTAAGTCAAGTGATTTTCCACAGGGATCTGGCCTTGGGCCTTGGGGTTTCATTATTTTTGTCATTGATATGGATGACGGAATTGAATCCAGGATTTCAAATGACAAATTAGAGGGATAGTATGAAGAAACTTGGAGAAAAGAAATAAGACTATTACTGAGCAGTTGTAAGAGCGTCTGTTTTAACTCTAAGAAAGATAAATTGGCATTTCTATATAGATTACAAACTGTAGAGAAGCAAAGCTATTTGGTGGTCTGAGATAAGCACAACTGTTAAAGGAAAGACAAAACATGGTTCAAAAAGGATAATGTTAGCCAAGAGGGATTGAATTTCATTGGAAGGAGCTGATGATTGAGCTCTATGGAATCTGCACACCTATTTAGTTTTAGATACTCAGGAAGCTTCAGGAGGTGACGTGAGAATCTACCATAGTGGGAAAGAAGCAGAGAAACCAGTGTAAGCATCTGTGAAGTAGAACACCACTAGTCACTGGCAGTCAACCAGAAAAGGCCCCCTTTATTCCCACCATGCCTTTTGCCAGTCGTCCAGTCTTCCCTGTAATATCATAGACTCTTATCTTGTTTATCTTATGTGGTATCTTGTTAAAAGCCTTCTGAAAATCCAAGTAAGCAATGTTCACTGGCTCTCCTCTCTCTATCCTGTCTATTTCCTCAAGGAGTTCCAACTCATTTTTCAGGTAAGGAAACCAAGTTGACTTTGGCCTATTGTATGCATCCAAGTACTCCAAAACTTCATCTTAATGGGTGTCATGGTAGCAAAGCAGTTAGTGTCACACTATTACAGCTTGGGGTGTTGGAGTTCAATCCTGTGTCCTCCACAAGGAGTTTGTACATCCTTTCTTCGAGTGCTCTGGTTTCCTCCCACAATTCAAAGGTGTACCAGTTAGTAGGTTAGTTGGTCCTTGTATACTATCTCATGGTTAGGTTAGTGTTAAATCGGTCAGTTGCTGGCGAAATGACTCTAAGGGCCAAAAGGGCCGATTCTGCACTGTATCTCTAAATAAAATAAAATAAAAATTAGTATTAGATTCTAATATCCTGTCTACTATGGAAGTCTGGCCACCTGGCCTATAATTTCCTGTCTTTGCTTCCCTCCCTTCTTAAGTTTGTAATTTTCCAGTCCTCTGGAACTATTCCAGAACTTCGTGATTTCTGATGCCTCTGCAATCTCTTCTACTACTTCTTTCAGAACCCTGGGATGTAGTCCATTTGGTCAAGGTGATGTACCTACCTTCAGACCTTACAGCTTCCCAAGCACCTTCTCCTTAATAATAGTGACTACACTCACCTCTGCCTCCTGCCAAATTTCTCAAGTTTCTGACATGTTGCTGGTGTCTTCCACAGTGAAGTGTGACACAAAGTGCTAATTCAATTTGTCTGCCATTTTTTCCCCATTGCTCCCTCTTTAGCATATTTTCCGTGATCTAATTTCCACGCTTGCCTCTTTTACTCTTTATATATCTGAAAAATGTTTTGGCATCCCCTTCTATATTATTGGCTAACTTATCTTCATATTACATCTTTTCTCTCCTTAATGCTTTTTAGTTGTCTTTTGTTAGTTTTAAAAAGCTTTCTAATCTTCCAGCTTCTCGCTAATTTTAGCTATATAAATGCCCTCTCTTTTACTTTTATGCAGCCTTTGACTTCCCGTGTCAGCCAAGGTTTCCCCACCCTCCCTTCAGAATGCTGCTACCTTAGGATGAGCCAATCCTGTATCTTTTGAACTACTCCCAGAAATTCCAGTCTTTGCTTCTCTTCCATCATCCCTGTTAGTGTCCCTTCCAATCTACATTGGTTAGCTCCTCCCTCGTGCCTCTGTAGTTCCCTTTACTTGCCTGTAATACCGATACATCCAAATTTAACTCTCCCTCTCAAGCTGCAAGGTAAAATCTATCATATTATGATCACTGTCTCTTGATGGTTCCTTTACCTTAAGTTCCCTAATCAAATCTAACTCAATATACAACTCTCAATCCAGAATTTTTCCTAGTGGTCTAAACAGCCATCTTGTGGGATTTCTACGAATTCCTTCTCTTGAGATCCAGTACCAATCTAATTTTCCCAATCTACCTACATATTGAAATATACCATAACATCATAATGCCCTTTTTACTTTCCTTTTTTTAATCTCCTGGCTACTGCTTGAAGGCCTATACTCCCATCAGTATCTTTTTACCCTTGTAGTTTAACTCTACCCACAAGGATTCTACATCTTCAGATCCTAGGTCACTTTTTTATAATGACTTGATTTCTTTTTTTACCAAAAAAGCAACCTCACCTTCTCTGTTCACCTGCCAGTCCTTTAGATACAATGTCTATCCTTGGATGCTAAGCTCCCACTGTGAAATTCTTTAACCATGGCTCTGTGATGCATTTTCCTAATGTATTTGTTTACAATTGAGCTAAGATAAAGATGCTTTCTGAAAATTATCTGAGAAGTCTTAACCACATTTCCAGTGTATGTGAACCCACAGGATCAAACTACTTAAAGACAGGCTCAGTCATTATCAGTCTCATTAAGAAAGATATTAGGTGCAGACAGTGAGCAAATCAAATCACGTGATCATTTTTGCTACAGGCATTTAAATCTGATCACGTTAAAACAGATCAGTGAAACAGTGTAATTATTTTAAAGCCAACCCTCTGTATCCCTTTTCTGAGAGTCTTAACAATTGATGGATGGTGAATGCAATATATAGGAAATTGTTTTTTTTTCCCCCAAATTGATGACGTGAACCATCACTTTGTAAATTTGTAGTAGTTTTCTTCAAAGTGTAAAATTGAGTATTTACTTTGGTTTTCAAAAGTAGTTAGATTTTGAGATGTTAGTTCTGTCCATTCTTGTTTCACCTACATGAAGTTTACTCTACAGCAGCTGTACTCCTTTGCACTGCTCAACAAGAGCTGGGCCTATGCATAATGTAGGTGATTGGAAATTGATTTTTATGCATCTTAATTTGCTGGTGTATCAGCAATTTTCTTGGATCAGACATTTATTTTGGGTTAAGCATATTTAAAATGTCACCACTTAGTAGTACTAATTTGTCAAATGAATTAAAATTTATCGAGTAATTTCAGGATTACTCTTTGTGACAGAGGGCTCTGTCACTGCCCTTGGACAGCACTGCAATAATTTTACAGCCTCGAAGTAACACATACAGGGAATAACAGTGAAGTTTATTCATACATAAATGTTTATTAGTGTTGCATTTGTTGTTTGTTAAGTGCTCCATTGGTCTGCTTGCCTGTTCATTTTGTTGTGGTTTGGCAGATCCAGGTCTGTCGTGGCAAAAAGGAGGCGTTGCTTCCAGGCGGTATTATCTGTGAAAAGCTGCACATGCGCAGTGTGCAGAAGGAACATATCATGGACAATTGGGGGGGGGGGGGGGCGTTGAAGGGGTCTGAAGGTACAAAATGGGTCTCAGTATATTTCCCAGGGTGCTGTTGGAGAGAGACCCTAAACAGGAGAAAATCTGCAGATGCTGGAAATCCCAGACAACACACACAAAATGCTGGAGGAGCTCAGCAGGCCAGGCAGCATCTGTGGAAAAGAGTAAAAAAAAATCAATATTTTTTGGCCCGAAACTCTCTTCCGTAGATGTTGTATGGTAGCCTGCAGAGAGAGACACCAGTTGTGGTTGGTGTTTGTGAACTAGGCTGAGGAAGAAGTTGAATATCGGTTGATCTGTGTAAATATTATTTTGTATGTCTGTGTAAATATATATGTTCTTCACTGTATATATATTTCAAATTTTGGGACTTTGTGAAAAATTGGGAGCACTTAATAGAACTGCAAAGGGATTGTCTATGGAGTTTCTGTGTCTTGGACTATAAGTTGCTCTTCCTTTGGAATTAAACCAGAAATCTCTTCAACTCAAATACTTCCTCGGATTAGTTTAAATGAGAACCATTTGTAATTTTACATCTTATTAAGAAGAGAAATCTTGAGATTAAAGGCTGGAACAGCTGGAGCTAGCTTATTGTTCCTTGCAAACTTGTACAAGCTGTGCAAAGCAATATAACTGTTTATTTTATGTACTTATGGTCAATGTAGTTGTTTGCACTGTGCATAATTTGAGTCCCCCCCGCCCCCACCCACCCCACATGGGCCTTTCAAGCTTGTTTTGGTGTACTTCTCTTTGCCAACTGTGAAAAAACATTGTGGTTTCCTGATTGTTGAGATTGACTGTTTCCACATCTGTGTCTAGAATTTTGTGTCCACTGGAACCAGAGTCCATACTTTACAGTAATATGAAATGGGTTGCAGCTGTTTGGAAGAGACCCATTTCCGTCCTTGGATCAACACACATCAAAGTTGCTGGTGAATGCAGCAGGCCAGGCAGCATCTCTAGGAAGAGGTACAGTCGACGTTTCAGGCCGAGACCCTGACGAAGGTGGTTCATTTTGGTGGGTCAGATATGATGGCAGAATATAGTATTAATGGTAAGACACTTGGCAGTGTGGAGGATCAGAGGGATCTTGGGGTCCGAGTCCATGGGAAACTCAAAGCTGCTGTGTAGGTTGATTCTGTGGTTAAGAAAGCATACGGTACACTGGCCTTCATCAATTGTGGGATTGAGTTTAGGAGCCGAGAAGTAATGTTGCAGCTATATAGGACCCTGATCAGACCCCACTTGAAGTACTGTGCTCAGTTCTGGTCACTTCACTGCAGGAAGGATGTGGAAACCAAAGAAAGGGTGCAGAGGAGATTTACAAGGATGTTGCCTGGATTGGGGAGCATGCCTTATGTGAATAGGTTGAGTGAGTTCGGCCTTTTCTCCTTGGAGCAATGGGGGATGAGAGGTGACCTGATAGAATGATGAGAAGCATTGATCATGTGGATAGTCAGAGGCTTTCTCCCAGGGCTGAAATGGCTAGCACGAGAGAGCACAGTTTTAAGGTGCTTGGAAGTAGGTACAGAGGAAACGTCAGGGGTAAGTTTTTTACATTGAGAGTGGTAAGTGTGTGGAATGGGCTGCCGGCAACGGTGGTGGAGGCGGATACGATAGGGTATTTTAAGAGACTCCTGGACTGGTACATGGAGCTCAGAAAAATAGAGGGCTATGGATAACCCTAGGTAATTTCTAAGGTAAGGACATGATTGGCACAGCTTTGTGAGCTGAAGGGCCTGTATTGTGCTGTAGGTTTTCTATGTTTCTATGTTTGCACCTGCTATTGCGGCACGGCCATTTTCCCCCCAAGAGACATAGAGCCCAGACTACACCTCTGCATTAGACTCTCCAAGGCATATTATCAATGTAATGAATAATCTCGTAAGATTATCAGCTGATCAGTACTTCCAAAATTGAATCAGGCAAATTTTATAAATTTGTAATAGAACCATCGTCATGAATGACCAATCCCTCTGGATCTTTATCCCACAGTGTGATAGTCTGGGGTCCTTTCACCTCCTTGATCCAACCAGTTTATATCAATAACCACCACACCCCATCATGATCGAATAACTTCACCACTGTCTTTGTTTAAATTGTCTATTGTTAAGAACTTTCACAGACTAAAACTATGCCGACCTCAAGGAAGGAGGTGTACAACAGTTCTGGTTTTGTTAACTTTGCTGCCTTGCTCTTTTTTTCATATGGTCCTTTCTGACTGTTCCTTTTTTAGGCTTTTTTAAAATCTCCATTGCAGCAATTGGTTAGTGACCGATATCTATATAAGGGTACAGATTCTTATGGCTAATTTGACTGCATCTCCACCTTATTTCCTGCAAGGACTATTTCTTTATCCTGGTTTCTCCATCTCTTTATTACCTGTTCTGATGAACATAAAACATAGAATAGTACAGCACAGTACAGACCCTTCGGCCCACAATGTTGTGCTGACCCTTAAACCCTGCCTCCCATATAACCTCCCCCATCTTAAATTCCTCCATATACCTGTCTAGCAGTCTCTTAAACTTCAGTAGCATATATGCCTCCACCACTGACTCAGGCAGTGCATTCCATGCATCAACCACTGTCTGAGTGATAAACCTTCCTCTAATATTCCCTTTGAACTTCCCACCCCTTACCTTAAAGCCATGTGCTCTTGTATTGTGCAGTGGTGCCCTGGGGAAGAGGCGCTGGCTATCCACTCTATCTATTCCTCTTAGTATGTTGTACACATCTATCATGTCTCCTCTCATCCTCCTTCTCTCCAAAGAGTAAAGCCCTAGCTCCCTTAATCTCTGATCATAATCCATACTCTCTAAACCAGGCAGCATCCTGGTGAATCTCCTCTGTTACCTTTCCAATGCTTCCACATCCTTCCTATAGTGAGGTGACCAGAACTGGACACAGTACTGCAAGTGTGGCCTAACCAGAGTTTTATAGAGCTGCATCATTACCTCGTGACTCTTAAACTCTATCCCTCGACTTATGAAAGCTAACACCCCATAAGCTTTCTTAACTACCCTATCTACCTGTGAGGCAACTTTCAGGGACCTCTGGACATGTACCCCAAGATCCCTCTGCTCGTCCACACTACCAAGTATATTACCAAATATCCTGAAAAGAGATTCTACAGTAGAGCTTTTATAAGTTTCTTAACTGTAGCTTCCCCTCTACTATGGTTGATGGGGCTCTGAATTGTGTCTCTTGTCTTTGACTTTCACTCATCTCCTCCATCTCACCCTTACTCTTTTTCCTGATCCTGGCCACCAGTGTCTATATTTACTGAGCAGGTTCTATAATTTCCACTACCTTCAATGTGATTTCATCACTAGCACCATCTTCCATTCCCCTTTTGTCATAACAATCCAAATCAACCTTTCCCTGGGCAATATTTTAGTTTGCTGTTCCATCTTCACCAATCACTCCCTTTCTTATGGCACTTTCCCTTGTACATTCAGGAGGTGCAATGCATGTCTTTTTTTTTTACCTTGTTACTTACCTCCAAACCCTTTGACCAGGTGAAGTGTCAATGTACCTGCACTACTTCCTTTTTAGTGTATTGCAGTGTGTGTTCACAATTGTGATCTCTTCAAATTGTTGAAGCAGAATGCAGATTGGATGGCCCCTGTGCAGCTTGAACATCTGACAAGCTTTAATTTTAGAATTCTGTATTCCCCTAATTCTAGAATTTTTGTCTTTATCTATTTTATTTATTCCTTTAATTATTTTAAGACCATAAGACAGAGGAGCAGAATTAGACCATTCGGCCTATTGAGTCTGCTCCGCTATTCCATTACAGCTGATTTATTATCCCTATCATCCCCATTCTCGTGCCTTCTCCCCATAAACTTTGACACTCTTACTAATCAAGAACTTATCAACCTCTGCTTAATATACTCAATGACTTGGCTCCACAGTTGTCATCTATATCAATGAATCCCACATATTCACCACCCTCTGGCGAAAGAATACCTTTTGCCACTTTCATTGTTCCAGTTTCAAAGGAATGCTAGCCTTGCCTGTGCATCCTGTTCTCATATTTTAATGTTTTCCATCAGCTCTGTTATCATTTTAATGAAGCTCAACTAAGACTTGATGCCCCAACTGAAAGCAGCCCTTGAAAAGGATCTAATGAAAGTTTTAAGTAACAGGAGCATAACTTTAATCCATGAAACAAATGTTGACCTTTTAGTTTTTATTTTGTACACATAGTTTAGTTCTGATTCCTTTGCTACCTAATTTGTTGTCAGGACATCTTAATATACATCATTTAATTTCTTTCAAGTAATTCACACAGTGAAAAACAACCTGCATTGTGATTCTTGAGGGATACCAGTCAGAACTCGCCAAATTAAGTGGTTACCCATCATATCTAAATATATCATCTGCCTGTTAACCAACTTCCTAATTGACTCCATACTTCAGTCTCATGGTTTACATTTTTGATGATTCCTCTGTAGAATTTTATCAAATGTTGTTTTAATGTCCATATATATGTATTAATGGACAGACTACATTAATCAAACAGAGAGAAATTTTAAATGTGATTTGTGCTCTTTACATTCATGCTGGTTTTATAATCCATTCAGGCTCTTTCTATTCATAAGCTCAAATCACTCTGGCCCTGATAATAGATTCCAGTAACTTCCAGTAAATAGATCCGTAACTTACTAATTTCTACCTTTAAATAATGTGTTTGTTCAAAGATATGCACTGTCTTATTGATAAAAGGCAATTTTATTAAGATAAATATTAATTGGGATATAAATGTAATATCTTTGTGAATAGATTTTTGTGATGAGTATTCTATGTTCTTTAGCTTCTCCTGTATGTTGGCACCTCTGTGTTAAGCATTTGATGTTGATGGTAAGATTTAGATGGGATATTTTTACAAAGTTAAACCAATGTTACTTAAAATGAGGTATGCAGCTCATCTTAACTTAAAGTACAGTACAATCTTATGGATCGGATGCAGAGTATTCTGAAGGGAAAGGGTGAACAGCCAGAAGTCCTAGTACATGTTGGTACCAATGACATAGGTAGAAAAAGGGAGGAGGTCCCGAAGAGAGAATTTAGAGAGTTGGGTAGGAAGCTGAGAAGCAGGACCTCCAGGGTAGTAATCTATGGATTGCTGCCTGTGCCACGTGCTAACGAGCGCAAGGATAGCATGATCAGGCATATTAATGCATGGCTGAGAGGCTGGTGTTAGGGGACAGGGCTTCAGGTTCCCAGATCATTCGGGCCTCTTCTGTGGGAGGTACAACTTGTACAAAAAGACCAAGTTACGCCTGAACCCAAAGGGGTCCAATATCCTAGCAGGCAGGTTTAATAGAGCTGTTTAGAAGGGTTTAAACTAATTTGGCAGGGGGATGGGAACTGGAGTGATAGGACTGAGAGAGGGGAAAACAAAAATAAATCAAAGTGCAACAGAGATGATAGAAACGACAGGCAGCAGGTGAGGCATAATCACAGACAGTGGGATGAGTTACAGGGCAATAGAGGCATGGTGCAGTTAAAACAGAAAGCAACAAATACTGGACTGAAAGTGTTATATTTGAATGCACGCAGCATAAGAAATAAAATGGATGATCTTGAAATTCAGCTGCAGATGGGCAAATATGACGTTGTGGCCATCTCTGAAACTTGGCCAAAGGATGGCTGCCATTGGGAACTGAATGTCCAAGGATATACGGTGTATCGGAAAGAAGGTTAGTAGGCAGAGGGGGTAGTGTGGCCTTGTGTATAAGAAATAATATTAAATCATTAGAAAGGGATGACATAGGATGGGAAGGTGTAGAGTCTCTATGGGTTGAGTTAAGAAATGGCAAGGGCGAAAGGACCTTTAATGGCAGTTGTATACAAATTACAGCAGGAGATAGAAAAGGCGTGTCAGAAGGGCAGTGTCATGATAATCACTGGGGATTTTAACATGAAAATGGATTGGGAAAACCAGGCCACTACTGGACCTCAAGAGAGAGAATTTGTAGAATGTCTAAGGGATGGCTTTTTAGAACAGCTTGTTGTTGAGCCCACTAGGGGATTGGTTGTGCTGGATTGGGTGTTGTGCAATGATCCGAAGGTGATAAGAGAGTTTAAGGTTAAGGAACCCTTAGGGGACAGTAATCACAATATGATCGAGTTCACTTTGAAATTTGAAAAGGAGAAACTAAATTTCAATGTGTCGGTATTTCAGTGGAATAAAGGAAATTACAATGGCATGAGAGGGGAACTTGCTAAGGTTCACTGGAAAGAGACACTAGCAGGAAGGACAGCAGAGCAGTATTGGCTGGAGTTTCTGTGAAAAATGAGGGAAGTGCAAGACAGATATATTCCAAATAAGCAGAAATTTTTGAATGGAAGAAGGACACTATCGTGGCTGACAAGTGAAGTCAGAGCCAAAAAGCAAAAGAGAGGGCATACAATGAAGCCAAAGCTAGTAGCAAGATAGAGGACTGGGAAGCTTTTAAAAACTTGTAGAAGGAAACAATGAAGGTCATTAGGAAGGAAAAGATGGATTATGAGAGGAAGCTGGCGACTAATATCAAAGAAGATACTGTACTAATGGCTTTTTTTAAGTATATAAAAGGTAAAAGAGAGTCAAGGGTAGATATAGGACCAGTAGAAAATGACACTGAAGATATTGTAATGAGAGATGCAGAGATGGCAGAGGAACTGATTATCTATTTTGCATCAGTCTTCACAGTGCAGTGTACCGGACATTCAGGAGTGTCAGGGAAGTGAAGTATGAGCAGTGAAAATTATGACTGAGAAGGTGCTCAGGAAGCTTAATGGTCTGAGGGTGGATAAATCTTCTGGACCTGATGGAATGTACCCTTGAGTTCTGAAGGAAGTAGCTGGAGAGATTGTAGAGGCATTAACAGTGATCTTTCAAGAATCGATAGATTCTGGCATTGTACCGGATGACTGGAAAATTGCAAATGTTATTCCGCTATTTAAGAAGGGTGGGGGGCAGCAGAACTATAGACCTGTTAGCCTGACATCAGTGTAGGAAACTTATTGGAATAAATAGCTAGGGATGAGATTACGGAGTACCTGGAGGCACATGACAAGGTAGGCCAAAGCCAGCATGTTTTCCTGAAAGGAAAATCCTACCTGACTAACCTACTGCAATTTTTTGAGGAAATTACAAGCAGGGTAGACAAAGAAGATGCAGTGGATGTGGTGTACTTGGATTTTCAGGAGGTTTGACAAGGTGCCGCACAGGAGGCTGCTTAGCAAGATAGGAGCCCATGGAATTACAGGGAAGTTACAAGCATGGGTGGAGCATTGGTTGATTGGCAGAGTGGAGAGTGGGAATAAGGGGATCGTATTCTGGCTGGCTGCCGGTTACCAGTGGGGTTCCACAGGGGTTGGTGTTGGAACTAAAGCTTTTTACGATGTATGTCAATGATTTGGACTATGGGATTCATGGATTTGTGGCTACATTTGCTGATGATACAAAGATAGGTGGAGGAGCTGGTAGTGTTGAGGAAACAGAGAGCCTGCAGAGAGACTTAGATAGTTTAGGGGAATGGCCAAAGAAGTGGCAAATGAAATACAGTGTTGGAAAGTAAATGGTCATGCACTTTGGTGGAAGAAATAAATGGGCAGACTATTATTTATATGGAGGGAGAATTCAAAACGCAGAGATGCAAAGGGACCTGGGAGTCCTTGTGCATGATACCCTAAAGGTTAACCTCCAGGTTGAGTCGGTGGTGAAGAAGGTGAATGCAATGTTGGCATTCATTTCTAGAGGTATAGAATATAAGAGCAGGGATGTGATGTCGAGGCTCTATAAGGCACTCGTGAGACCACACTTGGAGTATTGTGTGCTGTTTTGGGCTCCCTCTTTTAGAAAGGATATACTGATATTGGAGAGGGTTCAGAGAAGATTCACAAGAATGATTCCAGGAATGAAAGAGTTACTGTGTGAAGAACATCTGGCAGTTCTTTGGCTCTATTCCCTGGACTTCAGGAGAATGAGGGGTGATCTCATAGAAGCATTCCAAATGTTAAAAGGCCTGAACAGATTTGATATAGCAAAGTGATTTTCCATGGTAGGGGAATCTAGGACAAGAGGGCACGGCTTCAGGATTGAAGGACGTCCATTTAGAACAGAGATGCAGAGAAATTACTTTAGTCAGAGGGTGGTAAATCTGTGGAATTTTTTGCCACGAATGGCTGTCAAGGCCAAGTCACTGGATGCATTTAAGGCAGAGATAGATAGGTTCTTGATTAGCCAGGGCATCAAAGGGTATGGGGAGAAGACAGGGGAATTGAGATGACTGGAAGAATTGGATCAGCCATGATTGAATGGCAGAGCAGACTTTATGGGCCGAATGGCCTACTTCTGCTCCTATATTTTATGGTCTTATAGTATTAGCTACAAATGTTTATAAAGCTGCCATGTTTGTGTTTCCATTATTTCTAATAAGTTAACCAAATTCACTACTTTCAAAGATGATGTCATTTCTTGGAATAAAAATACAAGATATCTGTATGTTACAACTAAATAGTTGCTTCCATTAGAAAGCTTGTGGATTTTAAGATAAAAATCATCGAGAAGTTTCATTAAGATTTTGGAACAATTTTAATTTTAACCAAAATTATCCAGAACTAATAATTGTTTTTCTCTGATGAATATCAAATTCCCAAATGAATAGAGAAATGTGAATGATGCAGCCTACATTGTATGTGTTAGGGTGATTGTGCACTGATTTTGATTTTAATAAAGATACTGGTCTTCATTGGGTCATGGTGTTTAGGAATGCAGCACATTCACTTAGTTTTATAAGCCTGTATTTTGAAGTACAAGACCAAAGCAGCAGTTGTTTGTTTCTGATGTATGTGGCTTGCAGATTTCTGCATTCTGAAGGTGCATCTATTTAATTATGAGTGAATTCCAACATGTGCTGATCACACTGGTTCTCTTTAACATAAAAGGCAGCTAGTCATGCAAATAGTATCATATTCTTCTTCCACCAGAGCTTATCACACGTAAGTAAAACCTGAAGGATCAGTTCTCAAGAGCAAATTCTACTTCATAGAAATATTCCATGCCCAGTTGGATCCACAAAACTTAGTAATGGCCCAAGTTATGACGAGGAATCTATTTGAAAACAGATTGTGATAATGTATAATGTGCTTTATGCGATGATTGGTTTTGACAGAATTGTGATACAATATCCTATGATGCAGTGTAAGTTATACAAATGAACACTGAATGAAAATTCCATATAATCCATTATAATTGACTCAAACTTCCTTGTAAGACCATGGACACTGGTAAGTTGCAAAGATCAGCAGGTATTTAATGTTGTAAATCTAATTGTAACTTAGATTTCTAAATAACTGAAAGCCAACAGTGACAAGTTGGCTTTTGTGGAATGAAATTTTTATTTAGCAGACAGTGAAGTATGATGTCCCCAGGAAATGCTTTCAAAGAAAGACCTGTTCTATTTAAAGAGGAGTTTCACCAGTTATGGAGAAATTGAAATACCTTTAATCCACTAAACTGGATACAGTAAGTTACTGGAAACGAGGAAGTTGAGAACCAGAAGCTGAAATTGTAGGGTTATTCAGAGTTATTCATATTTAGTATGAGTGATACAGTTCTTGGGGTGGGGGTGGGCAGGGGAGCTGCAAGAGCAGTGAAGGGGAATGGAGAAGTTATTTCCATTTGAAATGCTCCTCATTTTACCCTTATCTCTCTCTCTGGCTATCCATCCCATAGGATGATGATAGTTCCTTTCAGTCAGTTAGTGGGGTTGACCCCACTCCTCAGAAAGGAACAGTGTGTGCGTGAATGGATTTTAGGTGAGTAGGGGGTTGCACAGGTCCAGACCCACCCTCTCGACATCCCCTCCCAGATCCAGTAGCACGGTGGGGTCCAAGACGGCTGGGGGAAGTTCTGTTGCAGTGAATGGTCAGACCAAGCTTTGATGCAAGGGATGTCCTTCCCGAGCTTCATGGCACGTGTTTGCTAGATGGCCGTTGACCCTACGAGAGGATTCATCCGCCCTTTGACAGCTCTTGTTTTTCGTCCTGCAGGGTGTCTAGCCACCCTCCTCACCAGGCAAGCCTGGTGGGGGAGCCGGTTTAGTCGCCAACCACCCGACCATGCGACAGATAGTACTGGGTTACATGGTACCAGTAGCACTCAGACGAGTGACCATTTTACCCTTACTTTGTGCGTGAATGACCTTTTTTTTTGGAATTTCAACCACAACAGCTGCTGCAACAAAATCACAAACATATTCACCTCAGAGAATCCAATCTCCATAAAAGGTAAACCCAATTACAAATTAAGTGACCTTTACAGGCTGGTGAAATAACAGATCCTTGGATTGTGATGCTTGAGCTTCATGGTTGGCATTGATTTTAGAATCTCAGCAATAAGAAATAAACTGAAATCACATCCTGTTGATGGAACTTCAGAGTTGGGAACAATTTCAGTAAAAAGCTTGAACAAGAAGAAATCGAATAGGAAGGAATGCTATAGCAAGTAATACCAATTCTAGGATATTTACCTCATCTGGTTTACCGTCCATACAATGACCTCCTCGAAAATAAGGGTAGCTGCTAATAACTCACACCTGATGCATGCCTTTTAAATGCTCCAGAATTAGGTTTTATTCTCTCAATAATGAAAAACCTCAAGCTATTTGTGTGAAAATTAAAGAGTTAAAATGCCCTCATAAGAATGAGCCAACTCATAAAAAGACATACATTTTTTGTTGAAAATAATCTCATTAGTGAGGATTCGGGGCTGTGATCAGTCTGAAAATGTTTCTATTCCACTGACTTTCCATCAGCAACTTTAGAACTAAAAAGATGTATAAATTGTTTCATCTTGCTTAGAGAGTGCATCCTGAATCTTTGATCCATGTCTCATTAAATACATAAGTTTCCAAACCAGATTTGGTATAATTTTGTTAAATACTCTAATGAAAAGATATAATCGTATACTATACGAAATATTAGTGAATGGCAATTATTTGTTCGCTCGTTTTAGGAGCTGTCACTTTAGATACCTTAGTTATGCAGGTTTTTGTGCTCTTGGACTTTGCTAATTACTTTACTATTGGTTTTGTTTCAATGTGAATTTAAATTATTTTTGCTTGCTTGTGTTAAAAGTGTTACTGTGAATTGAAAAATTCATGTATGCTCCTAAATCAAAAAGTATATCTTCCCTTCCCTGTTGAGCTTCTTGCCTTTCTCTATTACTGCAGCTTACTTCAGCCTTGTTTTTCCAATCCTGTATTCTTCTGGTTTTACTTTGTTTTCAAGCCCCTCCTTGTTCACCACCTTAGTGGAATACTAAATCATTCTTCCCTAAATCCTCATCCTTCAGAAGGTGTTTTGAACTTGCTTTCACAGAACATTGACAATAGAGTTGCTGGAAGGAGCTGTACCACTGGAACAAGTTGCATTTGAACCAAAACAGGGTCATTGATTGATTTAAAGTAGTTAAATCTGTTCTGGGATAAGAAATGGTATAGGAGAGAAGTGGTTGAGGTATCTGATGAAAATGACACACAGAAAATAGAAGAAATAAATGGTATGAAAGAGCAGACCAAGATAAAGAATGGGTAACACAAATATCAAGGAACAAATATAGATGTAAGACAGGTGTATGAAAATTTCTTAAAAATAGAGTAAAATAAATAACTATGCAAGTCTAAGCTGCCAACATATTTATTGATAGAGCATGCAAAATGGGGAAATTGGAAGAAATAGCAAGGAACCTTACGTACCTGATTCATGCTTGAGCAGCCATGAGTGATGTTCTGGTTTAATTCTTGTTTCTTACATTCAAAGACCTTGGTCTAGGATTCTAGGTAGATGGTAACCTTGCATATTAAAGAACTTAAAAAAGACAGTATCACAGATGAATAAAAAGTCCTTTTAAAAAGGGGAAAGTATTATAGGGACAAGAAATTCTGCAGATGCAAAGCAAAACACGCATGATGCCGGACAAACTCAGCAGATCAGACAGTATCCATGGAAGTGAACAAACACTCGTCGTTTTGGGCAGAGGCCCTCCTTCGGGGCTGGAAAGGAAGGGAGGAAGATGCCAGGACAAAAAGGTGGGGGCAGCTAATGTGCTGGTAATCTACAAAATCAAGAAATCTATGGTGATTGGTTTAGTAACAGAATAAATAAGGGAAGCATTTCGGGATGTATATTACATACTTTTCTCTGACTTTAAATGAACCTTTGAAATTAAAATATGGCCCCAGCTTTATAAATAAAATTAGCTTTGTTTCCAAAGACAAAATGCCTTGTTTCAACATTCTTACTGAACTTATGCAGTAGACAAAATATGTTAAAACAGCATGGTTTTGTGGACATCTGTTGGATGTCATTTTATGTACAAAACAGAAAACACAGGGTGGTTACTCAGAATGTCAAAGGATGTAACAATACTTTCCCTTAATCCTTACTCAGATACCTACATTGACTTAAATCTTTTATTACCAAATTTAAAGGAGTTAGGTGAGTGGTTCCCAAAGTGGCCAATATAGCCCCTCCTGAGGGCAGTGGGAGTTTCTAAGGAGGTGATCATGATAAAGAGGGTGGAGAGGGGTTCTCAGTAGCAAGGGGGACAGCTGAGGAATTACAGGCTTAATCTAAGAAATGATTTACTTATTATAAACATTTGATCTTCAGTGCCTCATAATTAATTACAATGATAATGTAGTCACCTCATCTCTTGCTCACTCACTATTTTCTTAGACTTTGCTCAAAGTGCATTATAGTTGTTGAAAAGCAATGTGATACTTCTGTATTTAGCCTATCATGAGAAATCTGGACTGAAGAAATCATGTTATTTCTGGGCCCAACCTGCACATTATTGCTGTTCATTACTCTAGTATAGTGTTAGTACGATTTTCATACACTAATCACACAGTGTCACAATTCCTGTGAATTAGAGTATGGCATTCAGTAGAGTAAAGTTCAGAATCTGTCCTTTTGAATGATCTTGACCGCATTTCTGTAGCCCACAGCCCAACGGAGATATTGCTGCCCCACTTTATATACTTTCAGGCAGAGAAGTTTTGTCTGAGCTATGATAATGTCATAATTTTCCCCTTTGTTGCTTGCAGCACTTGAGATTGGACTTACATAATAGGCAATTGACTGTGGTTGTCTGTCCACAATGAAAATGGCAGAAGTAGACCGGACAAAATGGAAGTGTAGACAGTATAGCGTGGAGTAGCTAAAGTTTCGATTTTTTTCAGCACAAGCAATCAACAACAACAGCCAATAAGTCTGTTGGATGAAAAGTCTTTTTCAAATGAGGTAATAAAACTATCCAAGCTCCTTGAACATTTGAAGAGAATACACTTTGATAAAGCAAACAAGAACTTGGCTTATTTTCACTAACTTTGTGAAAACTTTCAGAAATAGAAAATACTTCAAAACATGTTTGCCAGCACTTCACAACAAAACAGTGATGGTTTGCATGCACCATACAGCATTTCATTATTCATTGCTAAATCTGGAAAGCCCTATACAATTGGAGAAGAACTGATTCTGTCAGTAGTAAGGGAGGTTCTGAATATAGTTTTGAGTAAGTCACCAGGCCAAATAATTAAAGTGATTCTACTCAGCAAGAACTCTGTTCAAAGATGAATAGATGAAATTTCTGAGAATGTAGAAGACACATTGTGCAGCATACCTAGGACAGAATTTGCTCTCTAGTTGGATGCACCAACTTTGCCAGGCAAAGAGTCTTTGTCTCTTTGCTATGTTCACTTCATAAAAGCTGAAAGCATGGTTCAAGAGTTGCTATTTGCAAGGGCATTCAAAATAGAACTGAAGTGGGAGTCAGTATTTCAGGTTGCTGAGCAATTTTTCAAAGCGAAGGACATTTTACTTACCAACGTTCTTGCTTATGCAACAGATGGGGCATCATCAATGACAGGATGCCACTGTGGGGTGATTACTTTCTTGTAAAAAGCTGTGACTATTCACTGTATGATTCACAGACAACATCTTGTCACAAAAAGCCCAAGTGATCAGCTGCACAAATCATTAAATACTGTTATCACGGCAGTAAATAAAATCAGTTCCCATGTTTGACTATTAAAAGAGCTTTGTGTTGAGAATGATGAACAGCTTGAACGCTTGCTGTTGCACACAGAAGTCAGATGCCTTTCAAATGGAAACTGCCTGAGACACTTTCATATACTTTTTGAAACTGATAAAATTCTTGGAAGAAGAATCAGTAATCAACTCAAGTTAATAACTCATCTCTGTCTACCTTAGGCCACGAACTTATCAATCACCCCTGATGAGTTACTAACTGATGAGTTATTAACTTCAAACTTTCTGCATAATCACTCAAAGAGTTGAACTGCATGTGCATGTAACGAGAGCTTTATAACTTATCTCCTTCTACCTTAGGCCACGAACTTATCAATCACCCCTGCTGTGGACACTTTCTGGAGGTCCAAGATTCGTATGCTCCACGACCGCTGGACTAAGTGTGTAAATGTAGGAGGGGACTATGTTGAAAAATAAATGTGCTAGGTTTTCTAAAATTGACCCCTTCTACCTTAGGCCACGAACTTATCAATGACCCCTCGTAAATCTTCAGTTGAAAGGAAATTATATGAATCTTATCAAAGTCAATCAGTTGTCTCCAAATATCTGTTCAAGTTAATCCCATTTAAGTGCAACATTGGCCATTACACCCTTTTCCAGTTTTTGAGCCTCTGACTTGCAAGAGAAAGAAAGAATACCAGATGATAATCTTCATGTATGCTGTGCCCATCTAGGTGAGCAAAGACATGTAAAGACATGTCAGAGAGATTTCAAGATTTTCTCTGAATCCAAATTCCAGATTAATTAATAAATCCATTCCTGAACACTTGTAATAAGGAATTAACAGGAAGGATAGAGGAAAGACCTCTATGAGAGAATAGGATCAATCAAGTATGACAGTGGAAAAGTGTATATGGAACCGGAGGAGATAGCGGAGATACTTAATGAATACTTTGCTTTAGTATTCACTACAGAAAAGGACCTTGGCAATTGTAGGGATGACTTACAGCGGACTGAAAAGCTAGAACATATAGACATTAAGATAGAGGATGTGTTGGAGCTTTTGGAAAGCATTGGGATAAGTCACTGGGACCGGACGAGATATGCTGTGGAAGGTGAGGGAGGAGATTGCTGATCCTCTGGCAATGACCTTTGCATCATCAATGGGGACGGGAGAGGTTCCGGATGATTGGAGGTTTGCGGATGTTGTTCCCTTATTCAAGAAAGGGAGTAGAAATAGCCCAGGAAGTTATAGAACAGTGAGCCTTACTTCAGTGGTTGGTAAGTTGATGGAGAAGATCCTGAGGAGCAGGATTTATGAACATTTGGAGAGGCATGATATGATTAGGAATAGTCAGCATGGCTTTGTCAAAGGCAGGTCATGCCTTACGAGCCTGATTGAATTTTTTGAGGATGTGGCTAAGCACATTGATGAAGGTAGAGCAGTAGAAGTAGTGAATATAGATTTCAGCAAGGCATTTGATAAGATACCCCATACAAGGCTTATTGAGAAAGTAAGGAGGCATGGATCCTAAGGGAACATTGCTTTGTGGATCCAGAATTGGCTTGCCCACAGAAAGCAAAGAGTGGTTGTAGACAGGTCATATTCTGCATGGAGATTGGTGACAAGTGGTGTGCCTCAGGGATCTGTTCTGTGACCCCTTCTCTTTGTGATTTTTATAAATGACCTGGATGAGGAAGTGGAGGGATGAACTAGTAAATGGGTTAGTGGGTGTTGTGGATAGTGTGGAGGGCTGTCAGAGGTTACAACGGGACATTGATAGGATGCAAAACTGGGATGAGAAGTAGCGGATGGAGTTCAACCTAGAAAAGTGTGAGGTGGTTCATTTTGGTAGGTCAAATATGATGGCAGGGTATAGTATTAATGGTAAGACTCTTGGCAGTGTGGAGGATCAGAGGGATCTTGGGGTCAGAGTCCATAGGACACTCAAAGCTGCTGTACAGGTTGACTCTGTGGTTAAGAAGGTATATGGTTCATTGGCCTTCATCAACTGTGGGATTGAATTTAGGAGCCAAAAGGTAATGTTGCAACTATATAGGACCCTGGTCAGACCCCAGCTGGAGTACTGCGCTCAGTTCTGGTCACCTCACTACAGGAAGAATGTGAAAACTATAGAACGGGTGTGGAGGAGATTTACAAGGATGTTGCCTGGATTGGGGAGCATGCCATATGAGAATAGGTTGAGTGAATTTGGCTTTTTCTCCTTGGAGCGACGGAGGATGAGAGGTGACCTGATAGAGGTGTATAAGATGATTAGAGGCATTGATTGTGTGGATAGTGAGAGGCTTTTTCCCAGGGCTGAAATGGCTAACACAAGAGGACACAGTTTTAAGGTGCTTGGAAGTAGGTACAGAGGAGATGTCAGGGGTATGATTTTACGCAGAGATTGGTGAGTGTGTGGAATGGGCTGCCAGCGATGGTGGTTGAGGCGGATACGATAGGCCCTTTTAAGAGACTCCTGGATAGATATATGGAGCTTAGAAAAATAGTGGGCCATGGGTAACCCTACGTAATTTCTAAAGTAAGTACATGTTCGGCACAGCATTGTGAACTGAAGGGCCTATATTGTGCTGTAGGTTATCTATGTTTCTAAGGACCTCTCTCACTACAAACTGACTTTGAACTGAAGCCAAGATTCAAAATTCATATCAAGACATTTGATTGCAGAAAGAAATCTCTGAATGCTATCATACATTGTGGAAAAACATCAAGGTGTTCTTTATTGTTTTTCCAACATTGTATTTAGGTAATGCAATTTCAGTGGAATGGCCCAAGCAATGAAATAGACTGCGAATTACTAAATGTGGGGTTCTAAGATGCCTTCTGAGGCTGATGTTTCCATCAAATTAAATTTAAAGCAGCACACACACAAAATGCTGAAGGCCTGGCAGTATCTATAGAAAAGCGTAAACAGTCAACGTTTTGGGCCAAGACTCTTCATCAAGATTTCAATTCAAGTTTGTCATTTTAACCATACATGAATACTGCCAAAGGAAACAGCTTACTGTGGGTAGGCATCCATCCACAGCTGACTACAATAGAGTCTGATTCCTCCAGCCTACTCTCTATACAACCCCACCCCGGCAACACATGGCAAGCACATATAAGACTACATGCTCATATAGAACACCAGGAAAAACAATGCAACCACACAAAATACTCTTTGAAAACTTAAGTCGCATCGGCTCCGGCGCAGTCCACCCCCTCTCCCCATCAATACCCCAGCTTGAGGACCTGTCTCCAGATATACAAGAGAACAAGCCCATATAGAATATCCGTAAAAAGCACAACCACACAAATTATATATGTAAGTATTTAGTCCAGACCCTCAGTTCGTTGAAATCTTCAGATGACCACAAAAGAGCTTGTCTTCAGCCAAATGAACACTGTGGGTTCTAAGACTCCTTCTGAGCCTAACGCTTCATTTCAATTCAGTTCAAAGCAACCCACACACAAAATGCTGGAGGGCAGGCAGTATCTATAGAAAAAAGTAAACAGTCGACATTTTAGGCCAAGACTCTTCATCAGAACTTCAATTCAAGTTTGTCATTTCAACCATACATGAATACAGCCCCGACTCCAGCCCCCAGTGGAATGCACTAGATGTCTCTCTCCCACAGGGTGTAAATCAGGCGACATTGCGGGTTGAAGCCTAGTCCTCGCTACACCTGAGTCCATGCAGCTCCTCCTCCATCACCCCTGCTCTTAGCCTATAAATCAGCGAATCTAATTTGCACATGCCAGACTAGCGATGTCCAAAAGAGTCTTGCGATCTCTGGAAAAGTGACCACAACAGCCACTCGCTATTTGACTGTAAGCCTCTATCGACTTGGGTAGCAGCCTGTTGCGCAGTTCCTTAATTTCTCTGCCAACAAGCAACTCTGCTGTATTTTAAGTTCTTAATGTGTAGCAGTAATCTCGCAGTCATTGAAAATAGATTTAAATAGGACAGTATCACTTCTTCTGGACCCCGTAGAAGCTGCTGCGACCAAACATGCCACCACCTTACTGGAACTTCAGAAACTGATATCACTGCACCAAGCCCATCCATCTCGTTGAAAGGTGAAAAAGGTGAATACTTGGACTGCTAATATGCACTCTAAAATTGTTGATGAGAATTGTTGCTCTATTATAATTAAATAAAGAAATAATTTTTGCAATTATTTGTCAATGGTTGAATTTTCTGTTCCTATTTTCTTTCACTGCACATTGTAATGGCCAGAAAGGGAGAAGGGGCGCTGGGGATGTGGTCTATGAGCCAAAGGGACAGTAACCCCAAAAAAGTTTGAGAACCACTGAGTTAAATAAATACTGTTAATTGGACAAACATCTTTAACTTTAAAATGTGAAATATGGTTGGCTTTTACATTAATTAATGTTTAAAGCACATTCTCATTATGCCTGTGTACTTAGACATTATTGTCTCATTTTGTTCATTTGAGGGTTGTTCTGGTCTAGGATTATTGACTATGCCTCTTGTCAGGTCAGTCATTGCTAATCTTTTGAAATGTACCTTATAGGTAACTTTAATACTCTTTTGAGGAATATTGGCTTCATGATTCTGACTGTTGCAATAGGTGCTCTTCAGTTTTGGTCTTTGTAGTGGAATGTCAGTTTGCTGGAATTTTTCTGAAACTACAATTATCTTGCAATGTAATTTCAATGGTTTATTTATTTTCCTTCATTGACAAAGGAATTATAACTTGGACTGACATTGACCAAGTGAATTGTTCCAGCTTCACATTGCAGGGCAGTGGACTGATATTGCTGAAATGGCTTTTCACACAACCTATAGAAAATCCAGCACTTTGAAGCCTGCAGTAGCAAACAGCTGAGCTTGTATCTTTGTGGAAGGTGTAATGGAGAAGGATTTGTCCTGCAAGCCAAGAGAAACTGAAGCCAACTTCCCACTTTCTCACTTCTAAATAAATTCCAGTGCATATTGCTCAGATTGCAAATTTGAGTAGTGATGATCGAAGCTGAGGCTGCTGACATTTTGAAACATTGTCATTAGAACTTGTTCTTCGCAAGATCAATTGATTTCCTATTATGGAAATTCACGCAAAACAAAATATTTATTGCTCAGGAATGAATAGTTAGTCCAGCAAAAGCTTGTGGTCAAAGCAAAGTTGATTATATTAAGAATACCATTGATCTTTTTCAATGTCAGAGGCCTGATTTGTAGTATAGATTTGCTACCATTAGCAAAGTCCACTCAATCAAATAGAATTAGAAGTTGATTAAATAATGAAATGGACACCCTAAAACTGACAATGAAATTTCCTGGATGATTTCATATCTATCTTTATTACCTAAGTGTTTGATCAAGGTTTAAATGATTTCCTGTGGCCTTTTCAGGGAAGCTTCAAATATTTACCCCACTTAAAGAAGGAATTGAAATAGCTAGGTTTAAATATTGTAGTATTTAAAAGGGTAATTTATCCCATGAGCTAAAAAGCAACTTGGCATTGGCTGGAAAGAAATTGGGAGGGGAGCTTCAATGTACAAGTGTGCAAGAATGGTTCTCAAAGGCTATGTTTCACTGGTCACTATTTTACATGTGACCTTTCTCAATATGTTACTTGTGTCAAGGGAAAATATGTGCTTTGGACCCTTACCACTCTAGTTACATGGATGAGCTTTAACTTAAATCTCTTGAGGAGGAACTTAGAAAACAAATTAATTAAAGTGCCAGAAATGACATATACTCCTGTGGAATATTTGGAGCAAGTCAAATAAATATATTGATAAATGTTTACAATTTCAGAATTTGCAGAAACCCTCTAGAGGAGTCTTACAAATGTGATTTTAATGGATCTTAGCCTGCTTCCTGTCAGCTTCAAATGTCAGAGTATAAGTTAGTGCTGTTTTTCATCTCTTAAATCCATTAATGCCCACTAGACTGTTCAAATGCTGTTTGTGTATGGCAGTGACTTACAATGATCATGAACCATTAATTGACCATCTTAGCAAACCTTTGCTCCTCTTTGCTCAACTAGTTTAGTTATATGATTCCAATGTTTTGCCTTGACTAAAATTTGATATTATGTGTTGAAATTTCCTGACTTTAAGGCTTAACTTTGCTGTTTACTAATTTGAATCTAGATCAACTTACCTTAATTGGATAATTTTGCTTTAAGTAGTATTTTTTCATTAGCTTAAAAGTTTTCTATTATTCCCGCATCTCCTCTTCCAAGTTGCAAAAAAAACCTCATATCTACAGTTATGAATCAAATTCATAAGTGCAGTACGGTAGCGTAGTGGTTAGCACAGCACTTTACAGTACAGGCGGCCCAGGTTCAATTCCCACTGCTGCCCGTAAGGTATTTGTATGTTCTCTCCGTGACTGTGTAGGTTTCCAGTTCCCTCCCACAGTCCCAAGATGTACTGGTTTGTAGGTTAATTGGTCAATGTAAATTGTACCGTGATTAGGCCAGGATTAAATCGGCGGACTGCATGGCCAGAAGGGCCTACTCTGTGCTGCATCGCAATATATAATTTAATTATGGATTATCCAGATCCTGTATCTTTCTCCTGAAGCTTTGGTGATTATTTGAACTGTGACCTAATGCTCAAAAATTGTACTAGAGCCAAAATATTTTAAAGCACGGGTTACAGATATATTTTTTAATGTAATTTTATTTGACCATGAGCTGCTGCAAGCTCAGGGTTTTGCTTTAGATATTCCCTGCTGCACAATAGTGTTAATCATCTACAAATAAGAGTGGCAAATCTTGGTTGTACTTGTAAATGGCCAGTATACCGTAATGCTAAGCAGGTATGTGGCCTTCATGATCTGTTGTGTGTTTTTCAATTTCCTTATAGGTATGGAAAAACCTTAGGGTAAATTGTATAGCAGCTGTATTCACAGCAAGTATGCATATAGTGCTGTGATAAAATTATTTATTTAGACATGCATCATGGTAAGAGGCCCTTCTGACCCAACAAGCCCACACAGCCCAAATATACCCAAGTGACCAATGAACCTACTAACCTGAATATCTTTGGGATGTGGGTGAAAATCAGAGCATCTGGACGAAACCCATGTGGTCATGGGAAGAATGTACAAAACTCCTTACAGACAGCAGCAGAAATCATTTCACTCAAATGCTTTAACTTCCCTTAGCACAATATCCGTAGGTCAATATCTATACATCAGTAGGCCATGTTGCTTAAAAATAAGTTGTCATAATGTCTGTGGACCTGATGTACAGTGCTGACTATGTGGAGTTTGCTTGTCCTCCTATGGCCACGTGGGTTTTCTGCTGGTTTCTTCCCACATGCAAAGGGCTTGCAGATTGTTATATTATTTAGCTGCTATAAAGTCATAGAATCATACAGTACAGAAACTGGCCCCCTTACCCCACCGTGCCCTTGTTTACCTGTTGTACCTATCTACGCAAATTCCATTACCTAAGTTAGGTCAGCAGCTGTCTATGCTCTATTAAGAACATCTTCCTTTACCATGCCTTCAGGCAGCCCATTTCAGGTTTCAATCACCCTCTTTGTGAAAAATTTCCCCTCAGAAATCCTCTGTACATTGTACCTCTCACTTCAACCTCTCCTCAATTGAAAGCCCCACCATGGAAAAACGGATTTTTGCTATGTACCCTCCCTATCCTCCTCATAATTTAACATGCTTCCATCAAGTAACCCCTCAACACTCTGTTCTAAGGGAAAATAAACCTAGCCTATCCAGTTTCCTTATAACCAAAACACTCTAATCCAGATAATATTGTGGTGAAACTTCTCAGTTACCTCTCCAGTCCAAGCATATCCTCGTATGTGCAGTAGGTGTGTGTGGGTAGTGGTAGAATCTGGAGAAGGAACTCATGGAAATCTGGGATAAAATGGGATTACTGTTAAGTGGATGCACCATGGTCAGTCTGGACTTGGTCAGCCAACCAAGTCTGTTTCCAAGATGTTTTGCTGACTTTTCCTGAAGCTTTTCCATTTAAAACCCAGAATGACTTCATAATCTTTTACTGAACTTGTTAGGTTGCCTATTTTTTGTGTATTTTAACTAGTAAACAAATGCATTAAGTGTTAAGCAGTTTCTTTTTGCTTGAACAAAATGGTTGAAAATTACCAAAATGTAACAGCTGTTTGGAGGAATGTTAGATATACTGTCCAAAAATAGTTGATTATATTTTTGAATTATGTGGCCATCTGTTGAAGGATTAAAAGTAAAAGATGAATAATAATAATTTTAAATTTTGTTTATACAACCAAATACTGTGGTAACATTCAAAATTAATTACTTATGAATTCTGTGCAGTATTTATCTAACTTATAGACCTAATTCTGGTGACATACTTATCATAATTTTTCTTGGCCAGTTTGAGCTGCACTTTCAAGTTGTGCCAGGGAATTTATGGTTAATCTTATGGAAAACTAGACATACAAATGTGTTTGTTCTTATTGAAATGCAAACAGAGGGAGCTGTAACTTAAAAATAGACTGAAGAGTGAACACCAAATATTATGATGTGAAATATTTATACTGGATTGCTATTTTATGAATGATTTTAAGCTAGCCAACTATGAGGATGGAAGAAGATGAGAGTTGATCAAATGTTAACCATTTATCACAATACATTATCAGTGTGTTGATACCACCATTGAGCACATCTACAAGGAGCACTATCACAATAAAGCAGCATCCATCATCAAAGACCTTACACCATCTCTCTTCTTGCTGCTGCCATCAGGAAAGAGTATAGGAGTCTTGGGTCTCTCATCACCAGGATCAGGGACATTTATTACCCTTCAACCATCAGGCACCTGAACCAGATTGTGGTTTGGATGGTAGCTTCCAAACCTGGAAAGGATAAGCACAGAAGGATTTGAATAGATTTAGAATAAGACAGGCAGGTGTCAGATGAAATTCAACGCAAAGTGTTTTTTTAAAAAAAACTGTTTTATATTGGTTCCTTTAGTGAGAACATCCAGAGTTCTGCGATAGGAATGATATGAAAGAAAAAAATTGAACCAAGCTACATAAGGAGATATTTTAGCCAATGAGCCAAAAATTGGCAGAGAGGTATTTTTGAGAGGCAATTTAAAGGCAAAAAAAAAAGTGGTAATGACATAGATTTTTGGAAAAAAATTCCAGATCTTTTAACTTTAACAGCTGAATGTACATGATAAAGAATTGGAGCAATTAAATTTGGTGATGAAGAACAAAGATTTCTGGGAGAGATGTAAGGATGGGAGGTAATTGCAGACATAGGGAAGTGAAGACTCGTGGAAGGATGAGAATTTTAACTTTAGAGTATTCTTGGTTGTCACCAAAATTTCGACAGAAAACAAACAGCAAAGTTTTCAATTACCTCATCTTTACAGAGACTGGCCTAGAGTGCTTTGGAATAGTGAAGCCTTGATGTAAGCAAAGCATTGGTTTGAGCAGCAGATAAGCTGAGACATGTAGAGCTGTGCCATGTTTAGACTTGCACATAAAGGTAATAGCGATTTTATGAATTTGTGGACCAAAGTTAATTTGACAGCAGATGTGGAAATTTGCATTATATTTTTGAATGTGATTGACAGGCTGTATAAAAGTTAGAAATAAGATAAGAATATAGAATCTTGATGAATATCAGAGATGATTGCATGGGTTGGGGAAAGAAAAGCCATATTGATCATTCTCTGGGTAGACTGGATGGATAAGACACCAGCCAAGGCTAGAACGTTGAGGGACACAAGAAAGTGAAAATAGGCTAATGAAGGTTACTGCTGAATGGCTACAATTGATGAGATAGAAATCGAACCTAATGAATGGATCCCACTAAATTCACAATGATAGAGATTTATAAATTATGGGTTTAATAGGATAAAAATGGCTAAAAGAGTGATTGGGAGAAGGAGCTAATAGACAATGAAAACAATTGGATGTGTTCTCACTAGGGGAAGAAATGAAATGAAGATTGATATCGGGATTTCAAAAGCATTAGATAACATAGCCCATTACTGCTTATCACTTTGAAAAGGTGCAAATTAAAATTAAATCGTGGAACCATTTTTTATATTAGCATATGATGCCTCTACAGAACAGGCTCCCAAAGAGGAAGGTGGAAGCAAGCTACAGATTTTTTTTTCAGGTCATGCTTTGAAATACAACATGTGAATAATTTGACATGCTGTGTAAAATGCTTGAAAGGATTAGGAAACTTCACAATTATGATTCTTAGACCTTTCCATACTAAGGGCTTCCTCATCCTGTATCTGAATCTGTGTAGATTAATTAAAAAAGATTTGATTGCTATATTAGCAATAACTTAATTATTACTGTACATTTGTCACAATGAAAGGAGATAATCTAGATGAATCCTTTGAATACTATTTTGAACACCAGGAAGTTATGCTAAAGGCTTAGTTTGTTGTGTTTGCCCTTTTGTACACTTCAAATGTGCTGAATATGATGAAAAAAAAACTTTTGAGGCTCTTTTGCCTTCCCTTAGGCCTCTATTTCTACTGAATTATTTGATATGAATCTATGCATAAGAATGTTGTGATGTTTTAATAATGTGACAAGGTACTATGTAACTGCAGGAAATTCTCTTAATTCCTTACGTGTGGGTAAAAATAAAATTGGGCATAAATTTTATTCATTTGTAATTTCTCTTTGAAGATGGTTGCTTCAAAAGGAATGTTCCATCTGTAGTCTAAAAGTGGCATTCTGTATTCTCACTGTTGTATTGATTGTTGCCTTCATCTGGTTTCCAGAGTGCTGAGATCATTGTTGCAGGTGGCAAGTCCAAGTAAAGTGGTGCTAGCAAATGGTTCCCAGAAGCCACTGTTGATGCTGTATTTCTCCATGTTTGCCCAAGGATGTCCTCCAGGGCTTTTTCTGTTTTGGAATCTGTACTTTGACCTGAATCGGAAAGGAAGGTTTGCTTTAGGGTATTGGAGTTAGACCTTGTATGATGTGATCAGCCCAGTGAATTTCATGTCAGATGATAATTGTTGCTTTCATAAGCAAGGGAAAATGCATGTGTTTGATTTGGTTGGAAGGAAATGCAAGTTTACCAAAGACAATGTTAGTGATCTTCTTTAGTGCTGGAGATATGTCCTTCAGGATGTCTAAGTGCAGGAAAGTTGAAACACCAGCAATGGAATTAAAGCCTGATTTGTACTTGTGCGTACGGGCTACGCCGTAGGCCTGATTTATACTTCTGCATAGCCCTACGCCATAGCGAGCATGCATTGTGTCTGCGTCACTCTGTAATTCACCGCCAAAACACTAGTTGGCGGTGGAGTTTCTATGCCACTGTGTTGAGTTTCTTTGTGAGAGACATGGACGAGGAAATGCATTTCAAATATTTTCGGATGTAAGCTGGTAGATTTGCGATTTGGTTCATCATCTCCAACCATTTATTTCGCATCAGTGTACAGACATGGCGGAGAAAAGCAACCGGAAATGTGTAGGAGGAAATGCGATGCTACCAAGTGGACCAATCACAGTTGTTGCAGTCTGCATCGCCACGACGCGCGAGTTACTTTTTTAGGGGAGGTGCACGTCACCCTACGGCGTAGGGTACGCGGTACCTACGGCGTACATTTGACGCAGAAGTATAAATCAGGCTTAAGTCCCAAGTCCCAGAAAAACCTGTTGACATACTTGAAGTCGCCATCAGGTTACGGTAATATTAGAATTTAATTCCCGTAAAACTTAAACTTAAAAGAAATATTCTGGATAAATGATTCTTCAAAGCAAAATAATCTTAAAAAGAAATTCAGATCACTTTTCCTGGAAACTGCTTGCTATAAAATTGTTGGAGACTGCTGGTAATGACTAGTAGGAGGAAAGTATACGTGCTGTGAAACTGACTTAAGTCAGATAATTTTACTTAAAACTTGTATTGATTTTCATGAAATTTGATATTCTGAGCTAGATTTTATTAATTGTGGGTTGAATGACTTATTTTGTGAGATTTTCAATGCAGATCACCACAAAGAGGCACAAGAGAGCCCAGTTGCTGTTCTATAATAGATTTATTCTATTGCCAAGTTTGAAATGCACTATGACATCTTTCCCAAATTGCTGTTGGAATTAATTTTAATCTGTATGTGCTCATCTGTGAGTGACAGCATCTGAGTTAATGACAAGGCAATTGTATTATTTTGGTTCACTGGAATTTTTAATCAGCTAACAGGAGCATTAACCTACCTGCGGTAATACTTATTTTCAGAAAAAGTTTCTTCTTTGTGCTCCAGAGCAAGGGGTCTGCCTGACCCAATACTACACGATGTTTTATATGCTAAAGATCCAAGAAAAAAATCAGGACAATTCAAACAAATCTATTTTTGTGTATATTATTAGCCTGTATTATTAGTTAAACACGTTGCTAAGTGTGTTTTTAAATGTTGCCGCTGTAATGAAAGAATTTCCTACTTGGGATTAATAAAATATTATTATTATTCTTTTTACAAAGCTTCCCTTGAATTACATGCCTGGATCTTCCCACCATCACATACATGATAAGGGTTAATTACTGTTGTATCTATGCACGGGATGTTGATTGGATTCATGCACATGTAGACAATTACTTAAATGCCTGTTTCCTGATCTGCATTTTACTGTTCTGAGCTGCATTTTAAATTTAATCTACAATGCATATTCAGCTCTGCACTTTGCCAATATTTTGTTATATACAGTACCCTAAATCTGAAATATATCCTAGTACCTACATCTGAGCAGCTTTTAAGTAAAAGTGCTATCTTGTGATATGGGCAAATTCATATTCTGTAATTTCAGAGTAACCCTCGAAAGAACACCTGTGTGACCCGGTAACTGTAGCACGATGCCTCCTCTTGTCTTCCTGAGTTTCAGATTCCAATTTGCTTTTATCAACCTAGTCACATTTCTCAGTAGCTTTCAGATTATCCAACAACTGCTTTAAAATACAAATTAAAGAAATTATTAATAGTGCTTCATTCCCTGTAGTGTAGACCTAAATCCTGTTTATATTGCGGTAGAGGTATATAAGATCATAAAAGCACATAGTCTTTATCCCAGTCGCGGGGGTGGGGGGGAGTGGTGTAGAGGGGTGCTAGAAATAAAAGGACAAAGGTTTAAGATCAGAGGCAAGAGGTTTAAATGAGACATTAGTATGAGCACGGAGCTCACTCCAACACTGTTGCAATGATTTTTCAAGACAATATGACGAAGGTGCAGGTCAGTGGGACTAGGCAGAAAAATGGTTCAGCACAGCCAAGAAGAGCCAAAAGGCCTATTTCTGTGCCGTAATGTTCTATGGTTCTAATAACATTAGTGGAGAAAATGCCTTTAAATGCCCCATAGTAATTCACAAAGGTAGAATTAGAAATGAGTGCTAAGTTAAAAATGATGCTTTTGGAAAGGCAGAAGGAAAGTGTGGTTGCAGAAAGCCAAAATCAGAGAACAAAGGGTGCTTGCATGGATAATCTGAAGAGTAGGAATGAGGTTGGGGGTATCATCAGGAGAAATTGTCAAGTGAAATCTGCGGTAGAGACGATTAGAGGAAGGAATTGAGGAAGGCAGTGTGCTATAAGTAGTGCAGTGGCCTCACAGTTACACCAGTTTTGATTCTGGCCTCTGAAAACCTTCGAGCGGATAAGGAGAAAATGTTTTCAATAGTAGGAGAGTCTTTGGAATGTCCCTTTAGAACAGAGTTGAAGAATTTCTTTTTACAATAGGGTGGTTAATCTGTGGAATTCATTGTCCCAGACAGCTGTGAAGGCTAAGGTATTTTGCTTAAGGATAGGTTCTTGATTAGTAAAGATGTCTAAGATTATGGAGGGAAGTCAGGAGAATGGGCTGAGAGGGAAAATAAATCATTCGTGATTTATTTATCAACAAGAAGCAGACTTGATGACCAAATGGTGCAACTCTGCTCCTTTATTTTATGGTCTCTCATGCTGTCTACGTGGAGCTTGCATATTCTCCCAAAGACTGCATGAGATCCAGTTTCCTTTTGCATCTTAAAATTTTGCAGGTTGTTAGGTTAATTAGCTCCTTGTATGAGTAGGGAGATAATAGTTATGGAGAAAAATCTACGAGAGATTGGAAGGACTAAATATCCTTCTGCATCATTTGTAAATAACGAAATATTAAGGAGATAGAAATAGTCTGTGCTTCAGTTGGATTAGGTGGAATGGATATAACAAATGCAAATAATTTACTGCAATCTGAGCTGATCACTATGAAGGAAATTGAACAGGGGCAATATTAAAGATCATGTGGGTTGTTTGGAGGAGTCAAAATGATCTTGGTGTTGCATGGAGAAAATTGTGGCATTCCAGAGATGATGCATGTGGCTTGATATCAATGAAGTGGACTGGTAGTAGAAAGTTAGAGAAAACTTCATCGATCTACATGCTGTGGATAATGTTGCCGAGAAATGGTACGAAGATGAACTAACCTGAAAATGGATGCCCAGGTAATTCTGAGAGTAGCTACTCTTTCACTGCCCTTTTTATTTAATTCCTTTTTCACTTTTCAGAGCAGGGATCTACTGAGATCGGGCTTGGGCAGAGCATATGCAACCTGTTGAATATTTTTTGTGGTCTATAAAGCACCAGTTATTCATGTCTTCCTAAAAGCGCCTGAGATTTGGATTGTGTACATCTGGTAGCTTTAGGCATTGGAAGCATAATACCATAGCTTCTCTGCAGAATCCTCCAAGTTCACTAGAATAAGCAAACCAGTGTTAGTGTCCTATCTGAAGCCAACACACCTAGCACTGGGGCTCAGTTACATAATTTAACTCTGTTTGGCAGACCATGTCGTTCACATGCCCAACAGCCAAAACAGATACTTTATTCCAAGTAAATGAAAATCTGAAAACTGCAAATGCTTGAAATTTGAAATAAATGTAGAAAATGCAGCAAAATCTTCATCGCGTCAGGCAGCGCCTGTAGATCGTCAAATGATGGCTCTCTGATCTGAAATGTTAATTCTACTTCCCTTTCAACAGATGCTTCTTAATTTGCAAAGCGACTTCAGCATTTTTAGTTTTTGTTTCTGAGCTCTGACATAGAAAGAGCTTATCTTACAAACAGATTAAAAGATATGTTCAAACCCTCTTTAGGAAATGAAGTACCTTTACTAGCTCTTGGGAATCCTTGGCCCATGACTGTTCAAAGTAGAGAGCAACCACTCAGGATGGCAGTGAACAATTAGCAATTTGGATTATCAATGAATAAAACCAACAGGGCCGAACTGTATTACTGTACAGGGTCACTAAGTTGACAGTCTTAAGTTCATCACATTGTGATCCTATTGAATTGAGCACAGTTTAGTGGTTGAATATTTTTATTATTTATTCATGGCTTGTAAGGTAAGGTCAGAATGTTGACCATGCCTAATTATCTTTGAGAAGGTGATAATGATCTGCCACTGTGGCCTGTGGTGAAGGAATTCTGCTGGGGGGGGGTGCAGAAATGATAAGCTGCTGGAGGAACATGGAACAGCATGGTACAGGCCATTTGGCCCATGATGTGCCAACCTTTTAACCTACTCTGAGCTCAATCTAACCCTTCCCTCAGCAGGTCAGGCAGCACCTAGTGAGGAGGAGGTATACCAAATGTTTCAGATTGATACTCTAGGACTGAGATGTAAAGAGAAGACTGTCTATTTCACTGGCTCTCCCCTCTATTATTTAGTTCTGATGCAAAATATTGACTGTTTACAGATGCTGCCTGACCTGCTGAGATCTTCTGGCATCCTGTTTGTTTCTTCATATTCCAGAAGCTGAAATCGATCATGTCCCCATAGCGAAGATGTAGATTTATTTTTTTCATAGAAGTTTGTTTTTTTTGGGAGATTGAATAGAATGAACATTTTCTTTTTGGCATTTGGGAGATTGAGACATGATCACACAGAAATAGGACTGACTTGAGAAGAGATTTCCTCAATTGAAAGTTGCAGAACTTTTAATGTTCTTAAACCCGAAAGGTATGAATACTTAGCTACTGAGTATACAAAAGTCAGTTGTTGAGAGATTCTTGAACCATAAGGAATAGTGTGATTAGGGCGGAGAAGTACAGATGTTCAGCCATTGAATCAGAGCATGGTTGAAAAGTATTTATTATACTACTTGTTTTGTTCTTTTATTTGGGAGACATGATTATCTTTCTAATCTGTATTGCACTTCGTGATTGATTCATGATTAACAAATTATGTCCTGTTCCACCACTTCCAATTGCTGCATTTTCTTTGCACTGAACAAGATTTGAGATTCAAATTTATTTATCACATGTACATCAAAACCTGCTTGTATTGGAGCTCCGACTTCAGAACCCACTGACACCTCGCTGACCCTTGAGGAGTCACCAGCCTTCACACACACACACTGGTTTGTTGGCCCAGCATACTTCAGACATCCCAGCTTGGGGCCTGCAGATGTCCCATGTCTGTATTGCTGTCCATCAAATGCCGAGCAGAGCCTTAAGATCTTGGGAATTTCTTTAGCCGGAAGATGGTGAACTTGTAGAATTTGTTACCACATGTGGTTGTGGAGGCCTGGTCGTTGGGTGTATTTAAGGCAGAGATCGATAGATCGATAGGACATGGCATCAAAGGTTATGGGGAGAAGGCCAGGGAATGGGATTGAGGAGGGGAAAAAAGTATCAGCCATGATTGAATGGTGGAGCAGACTCGATAAGCCAAATGGCCTAATTCTGCTCCCATATTTTATGGTCTTATGACCTCTCCTCTAATTCCCCACATTTTCACTTCTGCTTAAGCGGGCTGCATAGTTTGTCGCCAGCAGTTGTACTCTCGGAGAATTACAGTATATAATAGTTATAGAACAGCAGGAGACCATTTTGGCCATCATGTACATGTAGGCTCTCTATCATAGCAACTCGCTGGTTCCACCCTCCCCCTCCCACAATTCCTTCTTTTTAGCCTTGCAAACTTTTCGTCATCATCTAACTGTTTCCTTTTGAAGGTCACAGTGGGATTTGGTTCTGTCACATCATGGGCAAAGTTCCAGATTCTCAACATCCACTGCACTTTTCTATAATAAATGCCACCTGTCCTGAACTTGCCTATTTACTTAACCCTTGAAGATTTTCTGCATGCTCTGGTTGTCCCACACTGCCACCAAACTTTTTTTATTGTCAGAGAAGTGGAATATAATATACTTGAATTTCTCATCCAAATTATTATAATATAGAATGCAAACAAATGGGGTACCAGTCTTCCTGCATCCGTCACAGCTTCCTAACCCAAATATAAGCTGTTTATTGCTAATCGGTTTTCTGTCCATAAAACATATGTAAAACCACAGTCAGACACACTCAGTGGCCACTTTATTAACATCTGTACAGCTGCTCATTTATGCAAGTATCTAATCAGCCATTCGTGGTTTGAGTATCTCAGAAACTGCTGACCTCTTAGGATTTTCAAAGACAACATTCTCTAGAATTTACAGAGAATGGTGCGATAACAAAAAAAAATCCGATTAGCATCAGTTTTGTGGGTGAAAATGCCTTGTTAGTGAAAGGTCAGAGGAGAATGGTTGAAGCTCAGAGGAAGGCGACAGTAACTCAAGTAACCACGTGTTACTATAGTGGTGTACAGAAGAACATCTCTGAATGCACAACAAGTCATACCTTGAAGTGCATGAACTCCGGCAGCAGACCACACCAGGTTCTACTCTTGTGCCCACTTTATTAGGTACACTCCTATACTTAATAAAGTGGTCACTGAGTATATATAACTCACAAGATGGTCTCCTTTTCCCTGTTTTGCTGTTTACTACCTCAAAAATTCTATTGATTTTTGCCCTTTTCATCACTCCACAGAATATCATATCCTGTTTTTTTTTCCTGAAATGCACTGCTACTACTTCAGTAATAGTATCCAGTATCTTCCCTACTTCTGATGTCAGGCTAATTGGTCTTTACTTGTGGAGAAGAATGCCTGACCTGCTGAGTTCCTTCAGCATTTTATGTTTGTTGCTCTGGATTTCTAGCATCTGCAGAGTCCCCTGTGTTTGTGGTCTTTACTTCCATTTTTTCTCTTGTCCTTCTTTCTTAAATGGTGATGATTACACTTACTATCTTCTGATCTGTTAGAACATTTCTAAAACTCTGGAGTACCAGGTATCATATGATATTGGGATGCTAATAGAAGCACATGAGATTCATTTCAACTTTTATTCATTTTTAAAAGGTATCTGTTCATCTGCATTTTATTTAGTGTTATCATTTTCTGAAACCCCTTTGTCATCATGTTACAGTTGTTGAATATTAAATATTTGCATTAAGAAGATACGGCAAAATGTTCTGTGTTTTATTTTAAACTGACATTGCTTCATTTCCTCTTTTATTTTCTTAGCTCCAATATCATGCTGGTCTGGCTTCTGGTCTGTTAAACCAGCAGTCCCTGAAAAGATCAGCTATGCAGATGGGTGTATCTGCAAAACGTAGACCAAAAGTTCAACCTACCACCCTTGCTCTGCCACCTCAGTAAGTACTTGTGTTGCAAGCTACCTTCAAGGGATGTTTATGTTTCCATGAAATGTAGAATTATTCAGCATTGAATTATAACCCCATTATTTAGCCATCCTTATTGTTCTATTGGCATAAGCCTTCCTTGTGCCATTTTTGATTGAATTGTTTGGGTTTCTACAGAATATCAGGTTGAATAGATCAAATTAAAACAGAAAACTTTGATATATGTTGGCGAGATATATGGTAAGCTTTCAGGACATTTCCATGATTCATTTTTGTCCCAGGAATTTATTATACTCTCCATAGGAGAGGGAGAAAAATACTTGCACAGATACTTTCATGCATACCACCAAATTTATCAAGGCGCAGTGAACAACAGACTTTAAAGAATCAGGAATTCAATTTACCATAAATTGTAGAGTTCGTAATCTAGGATTTTTCTTGAAAGAAAAGACATAATTATAATTTGCTGGGAAATATTGCCTTAAAATGTATTTTAAAATAATTTTGTACATTAGGTACTAAGTTAAAGGAATGCTTCAATACTGAGTTCCATTGGTTCAGTTTTAAAGCATGTCCCTTTGGCAAGACAGCATTCACTTCAGTACTGGTAGGGTTTCCTCTGAATCCCAGAAGCCTGAATCATTTTGCATTGCTTCTAGTTAGTGGATAACCTAAATGAACAAAACTAGTATGAAATTGATTCTTGAAGTTTTCCAAAGCTATCAGGTCATAGTTAAAAGTATTTCTAATGGAGCTCTAACTAATAAGCGTAAATTGTAGCTCTTGGAATAACCTTTAAAATCATTTTTGAAGTTTTGCAAAATATCTTGATTATGACACACAAAGATGTAGAACTTTCCACAAACTTCAGGACAATACTATAATTATCCTTTTTTTAATCTTCGATAAATATTGATAAGACATTTGATTATATTTTATTGAATGTCAGTAGTCCGTTGCTTAGAATTTCTTTCACCATTTATATCTCTTGTCTTGCCTGTTCACAAAACAGCTTAGGAATCCCACCTGTTTATTCATTTCCATAGATGCTCCCTGATTTGCTGAGTTCCTCTGTCTTTTGATGCCCCCCACCTTTTTATTCTGGTGTTTTGTCCCTTCCTTTTCAGTCCTTAAGAAGAGTCTTGGCCTGGAATGTTGACTGTTTGTTTATTTCCGTAGATGCTGCCTGATCTGCTGAGTTCCTCTGTCTTTTTATGCCCCCCACCTTTTTATTCTGGTGTCTTGTCCCTTTTCAGTCCTGAAGAAGGGTCTTGGCCTGGAATGTTGACTGTTTATTTATTTCCATAGATGCTGCCTGACCTGCTGAGTTCTTCCAGCATTTTGTGTGTGTTGCATTATTATCCAGAATGTTTTAACCATTCTGAGGAAGAGCCATAGTATAATATAGTCTTAAGATGCATTCCAACCAAATGGATTTAATTTTGATAAGAACAAGTGATTGACAATTGAAATTTGAGTGCATTCAAGAGAAGTTCACAAGTGAAGTCCCAGAAGACTACAGAATCACCAACATGTTTCTCTGTTTAAGAAGGGCAATAGAAACAAACCAGGACATAAAAGGCCGGTGAGCCTTCCATTAGTGGTAGGGATATTAGGTATAGTCAGCATGGTTTTGTTCAGGGGAAGTTGTACCGTACAAATTTGATTGTGTTTTTTGAGAAGGTGACAAAGATTGATTGATTGATTGATGAAGGTAAGGCAGTGGATGTAGTTCCTTGGACATTAGTAAAGCTTTTGATAAGATCTCTAGGATGCTGCCTGCATAGGAGAATACTAGGTATAACAATAGGTGGACAATCTTTGCTTTTCCTGGATCACCTGAGGCAGAGGGAGTGACCTGATAGTGTTTGAAGTATGTAAAGTTATGAAAGGCATACACTGAATCTTTTCCCAGGTCAAATGCCAGAGGGGCCATAGTTTTAAGGTGAGTCGGAGGAAATTTAAAGGAAGTTTATCAGGTGAGATTTTTTACACAGGATGGAGTAGGTATCTGGAACATGCTGCTAGAGGAGTGACAAAAGCGTACAAAAGTGGTCAATAACTCTATTGGGTGTTTTTTATAGACCACCCAATAGTAACAGGGACATCGAGGAGCAGGTAGGGAGACAGACTCTGGAAAGGGGTAATAATAACAGGGTTGTTGTGGTAGAAGATTTTAATTTCCCAAATATTGATTGGCATCTCCCTAGAGTGAGGATTTAGATGGGGTAGAGTTTGTTAAATGTGTTCAGGAAGGTTTCTTGACACAATATGTAGATAAGCCTACAAGAGGAGAGGCTGTACTTGATCTGGTATTGGGAAATGAACCTGGTCAGGCATCAGGTCTCTCAGTGGGAGAGCATTTTGGAGATAGGGATCACAATTCTATCTCCTTTGCCATCACATTGGAGAGGGATAAGAACAGACAAGTTAGGAAGGCATTTAATTGAAGTAAGGGGAAATGTGAAGCTATCAGGCAGGAACTTGGAAGCATAAATTGGAAACGGATGTTCTCAGGGAAACGTACGGAAGAAATGTGCCAAATGTTCAGGGGATATTTGTGTGGGGTTCTGCGTAGATACGTTCCAATGAGACAAGGAAAGGATGGTAGGGTACAGGAACCGTGGTGTACAAAGGGTGTTGTAAATCTAGTCAAGAAGAAAGGAGAGCTTACAAAAGGTTCAAAAAACCTGGTAATGATAGAGATCTAGAAGCTTATAAGACTAGCAGGAAGGAACTTGAGAATGAAATTCGGAGAGCTAGAAGGGGCCATGAGAAGGCCTTGGTAGACAGGATTAAGGAAAACCCCAAGGCATTCTACAAGTATGTGAAGAGCAAGAGGATAAGACGTGAGAGAATAGGACTAATCAAGTGTGACAGTGGAAAAGTGTGTATGGAACCGGAGGAGATGGCAGAGGTACTTAATGAATACTTTACTTCAGTATTCACCATGGAAAAGGATCTTGGCAATTGTAGGGATGACTTGCAGTGGACTGAAAAGCTTGAGCATGTAGATATTAAGGAAGAGGATGTGCTGGAGCTTTTGGAAAGCATCAAGTTGGATAAGTCGTTGGGACCGGATGAGATGTACCCTAGGCTACTGTGGGAGTGAGGGAGGGGATTGCTGAGCCTCTAGTGATGATCTTTGCATCATCAATGAGGATGGGAGAGGTTCCAGAGGATTGGAGGGTTGTGGATGTTGTTCTCTTATTCAAGAAAGTGAGTAGAGATAGCCCAGGAATTTATAGACCAGTGAGTCTTACTTCAGTGGTTGGTAAGTTGATAGGGAAGATCCTGAGATGCAGGATTTATGAACATTTGGAGAGGCATGATATGATTAGGAATAGTCAGCATGGCTTTGTCAAAGGCAGGTCATGCCTTATGAGCCTGATTGAATTTTTTGAGGATGTGACTAAACACATTGATGAAGATCGAGCCGTAGATGTAGTGTAAATGGATTTCAGCAAGGCATTTGATGAGGTACCCCATGCAAGGCTTATTGAGAAATTAAGGAAGCATGGGATCCAAGGGGACATTGCTTTGTGGATCCAGAACTGGCTTGCCCACAGAAGGCCCACAAGAAGGCATCCGTGGTTGGGAAGTTGTTGGAGTCGATTGTCAAGGATGAGGTTACAGAGTACCTGGAGGCATATGACAAGATAGGCAGAACTCAGCATGGATTCCTTAAAGGAAAATCCTGCCTGACAAACCTATTACAATTTTTTGAGGAAATTACCAGTAGGCTAGACAAGGGAGACGCAGTGGATGTTGTATATTTGGATTTTCAGAAGGCCTTTGACAAGGTGCCACACATGAGGCTACTTAACAAGATAAGAGCCCATAGAATTACGGGAAAGTTACATACGTGGATGGAGCATTGGCTGATTGGCAGGAAACAGAGAGTGGGAATAAAGGGATCCTATTCTGGTTGGCTGCCGGTTACCAGTGGTGTTCCGCAGGGATCAGTGTTGGGGCCGCTTCTTTTTACATTGTACATCAATGATTTCGATTATGGAATAGATGGCTTTGTGGCTAAGTTTGCTGACGATACGAAGATAGGTGGAGGGGCCGGTAGTGCTGAGGAAACGGAGAGTCTGCAGAGAGACTTGGATAGATTGGAAGAATGGGCAGAGAAGTGGCAAATGAAGTACAATGTTGGAAAGTGTATGGTTATGCACTTTGGCAGAAAAAATAAACGGGCAGACTATTATTTAAATGGGGAAAGAATTCAAAGTTCTGAGATGCAACGGGACTTGGGAGTCCTCATACAGTATACCCTTAAAGTTACCCTCCAGGTTGAGTCAGTAATGAAGAAGGCAAATGCAATGTTGGCATTCATTTCTAGAGGAATAGAGTATAGGAGCAGGGATGTGATGTTGAGGCTCTATAAGGCGCTGGTGAGACCTCACTTGGAGTACTGTGGGCAGTTTTGGTCTCCTTATTTAAGAAAGGATGTGCTGACGTTAGAGAAGGTACAGAGAAGATTCACTAGAATGATTCCGGGAATGAGAGGGTTAACATATGAGGAACGTTTGTCCGCTCTTGGACTGTATTCCTTGGAGTTTAGAAGAATGAGGGGAGACCTCATAGAAACATTTCGAATGTTAAAAGGCATGGACAGAGTGGATGTGGCAAAGTTGTTTCCCATGATGGGGGAGTCTAGTACGAGAGGGCATGACTTAAGGATTGAAGGGCGCCCTTTCAGTACAGAAATGCGAAGAAATTTTTTTAGTCAGAGGGTAGTGAATCTATGGAATTTGTTGCCACGGGCAGCAGTGAAGGCCAAGTCATTGGGTGTATTTAAGGCAGAGATTGATAGGTATCTGAGTAGCCAGGGCATCAAAGGTTATGGTGAGAAGGCAGGGGAGTGGGACTAAATAGGAGAAAATGGATCAGCTCATGATAAAATGGTGGAGCAGACTCGATGGGCCGAACAGCCTACCTCTGCTCCTTTGTCTTATGGTCTTATGGTAGTTATAGACGGTTCATATTCTGCATGGAGGCCGGTGACCAGTGGTGTGCCTAGGGATCTGTTCTGGGACTCCTACTCTTTGTGATTTTTATAAATGACCTGGATGAGGAAGTAGAGGGATAAGTTAGTAAATTTGCTGATGACACAAAGGTTGAGGGTGTTGTGGATAGTGTGGAGGGTGTCAGAGGTTACAGCGGGACACTGATAGGATGCAGAATTGAGCTGAGAAGTGGGAGATGGAGTTTAACCCAGATAAGTGTGAGGTGGTTCATTTTGGTAGGTCAAATATGATGGCAGAATATAGTATTAATGGTAAGACACTTGGCAGTGTGGAGGATTAGAGGGATCTTGGGGTCCGAGACCATGGGACACTCAGAGCTGCTACGCAGGTTGACTCTGTGGTTGAGAAAGCATACGGTGCATTGGCCTTCATCAATCGTGGGATTGAGTTTAAGAGCCGAGAAGTAATGTTGCAGCTATATAGGACCCTGGTCAGACCCCACTTTGAGTATTGTGCTCAATTCTGGTCGCCTCACTTCAGGAAGGACGTTGAAACCAGAGAAAGGGTGCAGAGGAGATTTACAAGGATGTTGTCTGGATTGGGGAGCATGCCTTGTGAGAATAGGTTGAGTGAACTCGGCCTTTTCTCCTGACGGAGGATGAGAGGTGACCTGATAGAGATAATGAGAGGCATTGATCGTGTGAATAGTCAAAAGCTTTTTCCTTGGACTGAAATGGCTAGCACAAGAGGGCATAGTTTTAAGGTGATTGGACGTAGGTACAGAGGGGATGTCAGGGTTAAGTTTTTTAGGCAGAGGGTGGTTACTGTGTGGAATGGGCTGCCAGCGGCGGCGATGGAGGTGGAACCAATAGAGTCTTTTAAGAGACTCCTGGATGGATACATGGAGCTTAGAAAAATAGAGGGCTATGGGTGAACTGAGGTAGTTCTAAGGTAAGGATATGTTCGGCACAGCTTTATGGGCCAAAGGGCCTGTATTGTGCTGAAGGTTTTCTATGCTTCTATAATGACAACATTTAAGAGGCATTTAGACAGGCAGGAAATGGAGAGCTATAGATTGTGTGTAGGCAAATGGGGTTAGTATGAATCGGCTTCATGGTAGGTACAAACATTGTGGGCTGAAGGGCCTGTTCCTATGCTATAATGCTCTATGTTGTAAACCCACTTATACTACATGTGAACTACTCATGATGCGATTGGATAACTTTAAATCTCAGCAAGTGTTCCCTCCCACCCCCCCATCAGATTGACCATGTAGTACTAGAGTGTCAAAACCACTGCACTCTACTTGCGAGGTGGCTGCTGTGCATTTTGAGATGGTCATCCGCCTCCTTATGGACTGTGGATTTGCCAAAGTAGTTTGGAAAAGGATGCAGTTTGTCCCAGGCAGTTGTGTACGAGGGTCTCTGTGCTTTATGGGCCATTCCCAGAGATACATACTGAGACAAACATTGACTACTCCTGGAAGATCATTGACTTGTTAAGGATGTACTTCAGTTTGCCTGTATGTTGGTCTTCCATTCCAGGCAGATGTTACAGGCAGACGCTTCTGTCTACCATATTCCTCGGTGTAGGGCTAAAAACCAAGAGCGATGCACTGAAGTTTGGTACAGCAGCATCAAATATTCTGTGGGTAAAGCCAGAATTTGTAGTTCTTCTGCATTAGACACTAACTCTCAGAAGGTTTACAAATGGAATATTTGGGAATGAACATTTAATGATATATTGACGTATTGCAAATATTGAAAGTGAATGTAAGAATATGCCTGCTGCAGAGGATGAAAATAATGCTATGTTGTGATTGTTTAACTGTATATTTAATGAATGAAGTATATTTTGGGAAAAATCTCTTAAGCCACTTTAAGGTATCATATTGCAAGTTAATTTTTTGAGCCTAGTTTGTTAAAGTGCCAGTGTTGCAGTAACCTTAGCATTTACTAATTTCATAAAGAGTTTGCCAAACTCAGTCAGGAGTATAGCAGACCCATTGAAGGACAAGCCATGCAAAAGTATTAGTTACAGCCACAGACCTTCTAGTGGATCACAGGAATGCGTCCAATCAATCTATATCCATCTCTTTTCCACCCATTAGTGTACACATTCTGCTGTGCAAGGAGATGTTTCAGCAGCAAGAACTGATATATTTCAATTTTCTGAATTAGGCTGAGTGTAAATGAGGTGCAAAATGTGCTTGAAGGCATTGAACTTCAAAATTATCATTGATTTGGCCAATTCATGTAATGAATTTCAGCAGCCGCGAGTGCCTTCATGTAATGAATTTCAGCAGCCGCGAGTGCCATCCAGTGATTCTCCTCTGTCTATCCTGTGTGTTACTTCTTCCAAGAATTCCAACAGATGTGTCAGGCAAGATTTTCCCTTGAGGAAACTTTGCTGACTACGGCTTATTTTATCATGTGCCTCCAAGTACCCCAAAACCACATCCTGAACAATCTTCCAAACCAATCATATCACTGTACAAATGCACCTTGACTTAAAAGCATTGTGAATGACCCAAATTTCTACTGTCATTTATTTATCAAGTGTTAGCTTTGTCCATCCAGTAGGAATTAAGTCAGCGCTTTCATTGTAGTTGAACCATAATTGTTTAGACCACACAAAATTTTGAACAGGCTGAGTCAATAATTTGATTATCAGTTTTGTAATAAAATTTTAGTTCCTTAAAAACAATCTTGCTCTGGAGTTCTGAAGAAGCGGGGAGATCTCATTGAAACCTATCTAATGTTGTAACGCCTAGATAAAGTGGACATGGAGAGGATATTTCCTATAGTGAGGGAGTCTGGGACCAGAGGGCACAGACTCAAAATAGAGGGACATCTATTTAGAACAGAGATGAGGAGGAACTTCTGAAGCCAAAGGGTGGTGAATCTGTGGAATTCATTGCCACAGACAGCTGTGGAGGCCAAGTCATTGGATATATTTAAAAAGAGGGTTGATGGGTTCTTGATTAGTAAAGGTGTCAAAGGTTACAGGGAGAAGGCAGGAGAATGGAGTTGAGAGTGATAACAAATCAGTCATGATGGAATGGTGGAGGTGGCTAACTCTGCTCCTTATTGTCTTGTGGTCTTATGGTTATTTTCAAACATTAGATTAGAGTCATTTTTGCATCATTGTAAGTTACGTTCTTAAAATTGACACGTATTTGTATTCATAGAATCCAAGAACTCAGAGAGTGAATTGTTTGACATTTCCATTTGACAGTTTTAATTATATTGCTCCTTGTATCTCAACTTGATTAATGTCCACATAAAGACACATACAGTAATCTGAATGTTACATTTAAGAAATTGGCTAACTTGTGAAATCCAAAGATTTTAGTTGAATTTTTGATGATTCACGATGAAATTAAGCACAGTAGTTATTCATGTTTTATTAACTGTTCCATCAAAATAGCATATTTTTCCAATGCAAGAACAATTCTGCATTCCCTCATATAAGATGAAGTGATGAGATAAATCCATCATGATTATTTAATCAAGATAATTGATTTTCTAGCCGTCAGATGAAAAGCTCAGCTGCTGCTATTTGTTTTAGACCTTGCAGATTAACCCTGTAAATAGGATCATTTGGAATTTAATGTGCTGTAACCATGTGGCCTGAGTTTAATGGGGCTGAACTGACTACTGTTTAGTTCCTGGATAAATTGCTGCGTATTAAATGTGCTTGGCCAGTAAAGAAACACGTTGTAGACATCACTTGGTTGGCACAGTACTGAGAATGCTGAGACCTTGCTTTGGGCTATAATTTAAGAACTATAAATGGTGGATATCGTCTGTAGGGCAATAGGTTCATAGAGCTTCTTAAACAGCCCCTTGGGGCCATAGATGACTTCCACAGAGGTTCTGAGGTGAATCATATATGGGCTGTGCATACATGGAGCACGATACTTCTAGATACATTGTACGAATAATAAATTGGAAGATGCAGTCAATGTCGATTTATCTCCTTACAGTAATTAAAATGATGGAAGGAAATGAATAAATGCAGTGAGTTGTAAATAGCAAAGGAAAAATATCAATTATAACAATTATCTTAACAAAGTACCCTGGCAATAGTCATGCCTCGTTCTCTCCAAGAGCAAAATAATTAAAATTAACTACTTTGAGTATTCTGAAAGCACCAAGAAACTTGCCATCCTAGGCTCTTCAGCAAAGATGTTTTATTAACTTGAAGGCTGCAAAACTTTCTCCACCATACTGATCTTTTTCAGGGCAATAAATGAGGCAAAATTGACTGAAAGATGTGTATTGTATAGGAGAACACATGGACCATGTGAAAGATTGAAGAAATGTTCAAGAATATGTATTTATACTTCAACTGTAACATTGTCAAACTTTTTGAAGTGCTTCAGAGTTTTTTGTTGTTGTTGAGTGCCACAGAGTAGTTGTCGTCTCATGCCAAGATACGGAAGTAGATTGCCAGGTCTTTCTTCCACACAGAAACTGTTGCTTCCCAGGTTGGGACTCAGCTGGATTTGAACTCAGGACCACCTGCCTTGAAGTCCATTGCTGATACCACTACACCACTGGCCCAGGGGAATTTAGTCAGAGAAAAATTTGACATTAACCAATATTGGGTGCTAAACACGAGGAAATCTGCAGATGCTGGAATTTCAAGCAACACACATAAAAGTTGCTGGTGAACGCAGCAGGCCAGGCAGCATCTCTAGGACGAGGTACAGTCAATGTTTCGGGCCAAGACCCTTCGTCAGGACTCTCAGGGTGCTATTGGGGCAAGTGACCAATAGCTTGATCAAAGAGGTAGATATTGAAGAGCATTTTGAAAGAGGTGGGAAGGAAACATTGGGAAGAGAATTAAAGAGTCCAGCAGATTTAGAGGTACAGTTGCCAATAAAGGAGCAATAAAAGCTTATTTATTTATTGAGATACAGTGTGGAATTGGCCTTTCTGGCTCTTTGAGCCATGCCATCCAGCAATTCCCTGATTTAATCCTAACCTAATCATGGGACAATTTACAATGACTAATTAAAACCAGTACATCTTTGGAGTGTGGGAGGAAACCGGGGCACCCGGAGGAAACCCACTAGGCCACAGGGAGAACGTATAAGCTCCTTACAGGCAGTGGAGGGAAATTAACCCAGAATGTTGGTACTGTAAAGCAGTGGTCCCCAACCACTGGGCCGCAAAGCATGTGCTACCGGGCCATGAGGAAACGATAGGAGTCAGCTGTACCTTTCCTCACTCCCTATCACGCACTGTTTAACTTGAACATAGGGTTGCCAACTGTCCCGTAATTGCCGGGACATCCCGTATATTGGGCTAAATTGGTTTGTCCTGTATTTCCCCCGCTAAGGTAGAGCGTTTGTATGAAACCTTTCATGCTGAAATGGCGTGAAGTGAAGAAGCAATTACCATTAATTTATATGGGGAAAAACTTTGAGAGTTCCCAGACCCAAAAAATAACCTACCAAATCATACCAAATAACACATAAAACTGAAAATAACACTAACATATAGTAAAAGCAGGAATGACATGATAAATACACGGCATATATAAAGTGGAAATAATGTATGTACAGTATAGTCGGGAAGATGAAGACAAAACCGATTTACGGGGGGGGGGAAGTCGGCACATACGCACATGCGCACGTCATGCATGTGGACACAGGTGCCCGCGCGAGGCTTCATGGTCATGGTAGTCTTTCCTGGGGTAAACCCAAGTGGCCCGTATTTGACTGCTACTTTTGTCCCTTATTTAGGAGTGAGAAAGTTGGCAACCCTAACTGTAAAACAGCGGTCCCCAACCACCGGGCCGTGGATTGGTGCCGGGCCACAAAGCATGTGCTACCGGGCCACGAGGAAATGATATGATTTGGCGATATGAGTCAGCTGCACCTTTCCTCATTCCCTGTCACCCACTGTTGAGCTTGACCGCACGCGAGGCCATTACCCGCGCATCATCCATGTCGGCGCGGGAAGGAGATCAACTCCTCGAGCTTGCAAATGACAGCGGGCTGAAAAGTATGTTTGACATAACATCTCTGCCGGCATTCTGGATCAAAATCAAGGCTAAATATCCTGAGGTAGCCACAAAAGCACTGAAAACGTTGCTTCCATTTCCAACATATCTCTGCAATGAATGCAACGAAAACTAAATTGCGGAATAGACTGGACATACGGAACCCCCTTTGAGTATCGCTGTCTCCCATCACCTCTCGGTAGGACCGTATCGTTGCAGGGAAACAAGCCCAGGGCTCCCACTGATTCAGCGATATTGGTGTGTTGCAATGATTTTATATGTTCATACGGGGAAAATATGTGCTGTGTGTTTAATATCCAAATGTTACTTAAAATGTTATGAGGCTATTGACTTATATAACCATAACAGCACGGAGACAAGCAATCTCGGCCCTCCTAGCTGGTGCTGAACGGTACTCTCACCTAGTCCCACCGACCTGCACTCAGCCCATAACCCTGCATTCCTTTCCTGTCCATATACCTATCGAATTTTTCTTTAAGTGATAACATCGAACCTGCCTCTACCACTTCTACTGGAAGTTCGTTCAACACTTACTTCAAGCTCGCCTGTCCTCCCCTGATGATTGACTTATCGCTATATTCATGCGAGGAAAATATGCGCTGTGTGTTTATTATTAAATTCGTCAGATAAACCCTGTTTGAAATGAAACTGAGTGAATTAGCCACTTATCACCTATATTCTGGTTGTAATTAACACCCCCCCCCCCATCAGAATCGTTGAAAACTATTTGTAAATCGGCACATACACGCATGTGCACTGGTGCCCACGCAAGACTTCATGGTCATTGTAGTCTTTCTGGGGTAAGCAATGTATTTGACTGCTACTCTTGTCCGTTGGCAACCCTACCCCCCCCCCCCCCCGGGTTCGGCCGGTCCGCAATGCAAAAAAGGATTAGGGACCCCTGCTGTAAAAGACATGTTGAGGTGAGTTTAACCCTACTTGAACACCCCCCCCCCCCCAACTGGCCGGCCAGTCCACAAGAATATTGTCAATATTAAACCGGTCCGTGGGGCAAAAAAGGTTGGGGACCCCTGCTGTAAAGTGTTGTGCTAACAACTATGCTGATATGCTGTTGTAGTATGTTACAGACCAGAAACAAACTATATTTTGCTTGTTTGTTTGATTATCCATAAAATTACTTCAAAAAATTTATTGTATAGTTGCACAGCACGTCATCAGTCATGGTTAACGTTGCTAATTTTCATTTTGATTAACATGGATCTTTTAACCTTGGCATACAGTACTGGTACGACGTAAGTGAAATTTAGAAATTAGAATATCATTTATATTTGTGCAAAAAGGAAGAAAGGCCTGCAAATGAATAAACTCATTAGCAACCCAAAAAGTTCAAGCTCAGAGTGTATAATCCTGAAATATTTTCTATTGTTATATGTCAGGCTTCCAATTCTGTCTTATACTTTATCTTTTTAACAGAATTACTTATTTTTAAGAAGTTTTCTATACAAGTTTGTATGAGTTTTATTTATTATAAGTTTTTGTTCCCTTGAAGACCAGATTTTTGAAACCTTTTTAGCAATTGATGATGAAATATGCTAAAACACCTACTGATTGTTTATATGAGGGGCTCCCTGATGCCGTCAATCTGTAGTGCATTTACCTCTCGCGCAGTTTCATTTTCCCTTCAGGGTAGTCAATTAACATTGCAGCTGTTAGAAATTATTTGATCTGGTCGAGATGCCAACATTTATCATAAAAGGATTACAAATCAAATGTGTTGTTATCCCAAAGATTTCAAGGACAAAATCAGTTGAGAGAACAGTAATGTTGTGTTGCTGTAGTTTCATTTCACTCATAACCTTTCTCCTTTTAGTTTTCCTGTCAAATCTTTCTGCATCTCAAAGATTGATCTGTGATGTGCAGAAAGCTGTGCATTCGATAGTTTACATTGTTATTTCCCTTCAGCATCACAGTGACTTAACTTTCTAATAGAGACATGGATATTTTGTGAGGGTGTTTGCAATTCTGCATTCTGATAGAGTTTTAATTTATTTACAGCTTTATTGTCATACTTCTGTAAATTTACATGGCTAAGAATTACAGCCTGTAAACATGTATCCTATAAATCAATAATGCTAGTTCACTGGCAATATTTTATTTTCTAGACTTCTTGAACTGCTATTCTATAGTTTTGCTTTTTTCCCCTTTCTTCATTGATTATATAGTTATCATCCATTGCCTTATTGATTATGCAAGTTGCTCTTTAATGGAGGTGTAAACTACACCATGATTTCCAGAATAAATTGAATTGATTTCTATATTAGTTACAGTTGGTGTTAGAAATAATAAAGAAACAGTGGACTAATACAGAAGCTATTGAGTTTTCTTTCCCTGAAATAGGATTGATAGTGAGCTGCAGTAACTTGCAACGTTAACTAAAAGTGTGTATTACTGTAGTTTATAAATCATGTTATAATGAGAAATGGCTTTCCTATCTGAAAATAAGAACGCAAGCAGTAGATACAGAGTTGGCTATTTGCCCCTTTGTCCTGCTCCCTGATTGGTAACATTAGGTCTAATTTTATCTTGGTGCCTGTTTACTGCATTAACTCCATATTACTGAAGTATCTTTTAATATCCAAAAAGATATCAATCTCTGCTTTGATTATAACTCAGCAATTAAGCCCCCACAGCTCCCTTGGGTAGAGAATTCCAAAAACTCATTACATTCTGGGTGAAGAACATTAATCTAATCTAAATCCTCATTGGCTGGCCCCTTATTTTGTGATTGTGGAATGCCTAGAACCAAAGATCAGTCAGGGGAATCATCATGCTTGCCTCTTCCTTGTTAAACGGTAAGAATTCTGTATGTTTCAATCAGATTACCTTTCACGTAGGCCTGGTGTGCTCAATCCCTCCTCAAATAACAGATGTCCCCTCCCAGGAAGTAATCAGTTGAACTTTTGTTGTGTATGTTAGACACTTTGGGCTGTATACATATCTCCTAATTCTGAAATTTTATTCTTTATTACCTACATCTTTGAGATCCAATGGTGTCAATATCTACTCATCCCACTCTGGTAATTTTAGTGTTTGTCATGAACTTGACAGTGTTTTCCTTTCAGCATTCAAGCTCTTGCAGTGTCCATGTTGCTGAACAGTAACAGCTACATTGTTCAGCAACATTTGTCAACGCATCATCTCACTTCATATAATCCAAAGCACTTTCACTCCAATCCAGTTGCTGTTTGGTAATATATAGTTATTAAGTAACCATAAAGCCATATTAGAGTTGATTTTAACCCTTTTGTCCCTCTGATCCCTTCGCCAAAACAGGAGATGAAAATATGATAAAGATGAAGAACGTGATTTAAAAAAAAAATCAGTCAGAATCAGATTCAGCTTTATTATTACTGATAAATGTCATGAAATTTGTTGTTTTCCGTCAGCAGTATCATGCAACATAATAAAAAAATTATTATAAGGTATGTTGTGTCATATGGCAGGTGTTTTTCTCTTCACACTTCTACTTGGTTTTTGTCAAGTCAGTCCTCCAGCTCATGGCCACATAATAAGAAATAAGTCATACTATTTCGTACAAAAATAGTAGTGTCCATGGGTTCATGGATCATTCAGAAATTTGCTGGTGGAGGGGAAAAAGCTATTGCTAAAAAGTTGAATGTGTTTCTTCAGGCTCCTGTACCACCTCCTTGATAGTAACAATGAGAAGATGTCCATGTTCTGCATTTTGGGGGTCAAAGGCTAGATTCAGTTTCAAACCACCTTCAACATAACCATTTGAGTGTTAGTTGGGGTAGGCTGGTCAGCCAACATGATTTCCAGTGATATTTGAGGTGGTCTGTGGTTGGATTATGAGAAATGGGGCAGTTGGAGGGCATCCATTTATGGAGATGGTAAGTGGCTGATAGCATTAAGGTAGACCAAGATGGACTTGAGCCCAGGGATGAGGGATGAAAATAGCAGGACAATGGCCAGGTGTGAAAATGAAGTAGAAATGGTTATTGGTTGGAGTCTGCCCAGAAAATGGGATCAGGTATGAAGATGAAACAAGGTGAGATTGTGCCCAACTCTGCAATTTGGTCCAATACATGACCAGGGTTGGACGTTGGAAATCGATCATACCCAGGAAAATGGGCCAATGAGTCCAGAACAGATGGGTGTATCTGCTGAAACAGTTAAGTCTGTTGGTGAATATAAGGTGGTTACAAAACAGGGGGAAAAAATGAAAGTGAAGTGGTTCAGGGACAGGAGATCTGTAAGTCAAGGGAAGAATTATAATATGGCACAGAAATGTTCTTTTGATTTGTGTCATCCATATTAACCATGATGCTGCTCTATGCTGTACCATTTGCCCATATTATGTCCTTACTCCTCTCTGCCTTTCTAGACACTGTTTAAACTTTCCCCTCAAGTTCTGAGGAAGAACTAAACAATCTCCAGGGAGATATTGATGGGTTAGTGAGTGGGGAAAATGCAAAGTTGTTAACTTTGGAAAGAAGAGCAGAAGACCAGATTATAACTTAAATGTAGAGAAATTGCAGAAGTCTGCAGTACAAATGGATTGAAAGTCCATATGCATGAAATGTATATCATCTTTATGGAAATCAAGCAGGTACAGTAATGGGGAAGGCTAATAAATGTTGTTCCTTATTTCAAGGGAGTTGGAGTATAAAAGTTGTGAATTCTTATTGCAGCTATTCAAGGCACTGGTGAAACCACATCTTGGGGACGGTTATTTCATTGGTGTCAGTTCAGAGAATGTTCATTAGGAACACCATGCATATAAAGGTATAGTCCTATGGAGAAAGGTTAAATGGATTAGGACTGTACCCATTGTAGTTTAAGGCCATAAGATATAGGAACAGAATTATGCCTGCTCTGCCATTTGACCATGGCTGATTTATATTCCCATTCAATCCCATTCTCCTGCCTTCTCCTTGTAGCCTTTGACATCCTCACTAAACGAAGATTTATCAACCACTGCTTTAAATATACGCACTGACTTGCCCTGCACAGCCATTTGTTGGAAGAATAAGAGGTAATTTTATTGCAACACATGAAATTGATAGAAAACAGACAGGGCAGCAGTTGTGAGGGTGTTTTGTATCAAGTTCAGAACCAGAGGGCATAGTTTCAGAGAAGGACCAAGTTGAAGCATTTCTTCTTTCATGAAGTTTCGAGCTTCTTGTCTTAGAACTGTGGGGGAAGTCATTGTGTATATTAAGAATGACTAAGCAAGGTTCTTAATAATGGAATTAATGGCTATGGGGAGGAATGGGAAAGTAAGATGAGGAGTGTTGAGTAAACCATGAAAACCATTGAATGGTGAAGCAGGCCCAAGGGTCTGAAGATCCGACTGCTCTTTCTATTAGGTCTAAAATTTTTACATGCATAGATGTATCTAATTCTGTGTATTTCCTGCTTTTTATATAAAAACAGACATTTTAGTTACTTAAGTCACTGTAAGATCCCATCATTAAGAATATTTGGTAGCTAATGTTGGTTTCACATCTTGAAAATGGGCACAAATTACCACAAAAGAGCTTTCAAACAAAATGTAGGACATCTTGAAGATAATAACACTAAATTTTTCTACCTCCTTACCAATGTCGATGATCTGTCCTAAGGATTCAGACATCGGAAAGGATGGTGCCAATAGAGAATGAGTTAAAACTAAAGATGCATTAGAAGCACAGTGGCAAAGTGAGCAGAGCTGCCGCCTCACAGCTGCAATCCTGACCTCTGGTGCCGACTGTGTAGAGTTTGCATGGTTCCTTGCAAGTGCTCCAGTTTCCTAACACATCACAAAGATGCGTTGGTTAGTAGTGTACTTGACCACTGTAAGTTGCCTTGTTGTGCATAGGTCATTTGTGGGAAGATGGGAAAAAATGCAATGCAATTGAATTAGTGCTTGATGGTCGGCATAAAGTTTCCTGTGCTTATAATGCTGTATATCTATACTTTTAGAACAGCAAGATTCCTGATATGTGGACAGGTATTTGTAGGGAGGAATGAAGTGATGAAAGAGTTGAAAACCAAGATAAGAATTTAAAATTGAAGCTATTGGGTAGGACAGAGGAGTGGTGTTTTACCAGGTCTTAGTGCAGCAGGGAGCAGGGATTTAATGTTTGTAAGATGTTGGAGGTTGTCCTAGAAGCATTGGAAAACCCAAATCTAAGATAAGGGCTTCTGTAGTAGATGAGCTGAGAAAGATATAGGTTTTGGTGGTGTTATAGAATTGGGAGTAAAAGATCTGATAATAGATTGTACTTGAAGCCTGAGGTATGCTTTGGGGCTTCTCTTGGTGTTAAAATGCACAGTAAGGTTGTCAATGTGTGGTTCTGTACCAGACATTGATCAACAGGTGGTAGAGTCTTTACCAAGGATCAAAGTTTTTGATGGGGGAATTGCAGACGTTGAATTTAATTCTTCCAGTATTTAGTTGGAGGAATTTTCCGGAGGCAGTTGCCTAGCCAAATGAGCTAGTGAAGTGTTGATGCTGTATAGGTTGATTATGGAGGCTAATGTTTAGATGGAGTGAAGAAAAAATATTGCAAGATTCTCTTGATGTACCGAGACGAAGAGTCTATTGAACAAAGTCGCAGAACTGCAGGTAGGTCATCTACAATGGAAACTTTTTGCAGGTCCTTTATATGCACAATATAAACTAGATCGCAAATAAAGAATAGTCTGCAACAGAAACAATTGTAATTGAGTAAAGGAATGCAGAGTTTGTTATTAATATACTCAGTTAAATGTGGTTAGTTTAAATCTGTCCTGCAGTTCAAAGGACGATAAATGTCAGGATAGGTGGTACATCAAATTTGTTAGTAATGACCAGTTTTGCACAATGTTTATCTACATCTTCTCAATTTTTCTGCTCTGTTCACATGAAAATTTTTAACTTGAGCTTGAAAATTGTTCCTTGAATAGTGGCTGTGTTCGTACAAACCACTTTGTTACGTACCCCGTAACTGGGTTGCCAAACCAGCAGAAATGGATCACTCAGTTGGAGTCTGGATTACTAGAACTAAGAAAGTTTTATTAAAGAAACAAGCAACACAGTACTCTAATCAAAAGGATAATAAATGCAACAGTTCAGCAATGATAAACACACGTACACAGAATTAAGATAACAGGATCAATCAAGCTCTATCGTTGTCTAGGGGTAAATGACCAGTTTCAAAGTGACGCAAAGTTCAGTTCAATTTAGTTCAGTTCAGTTCGCAGTAATCGCTGCCGTGGGAGATGGACAGTGGGGGGAAGGAGAGAGAGAGCAAAACGAATGAATATTCAAACGGCTTCCACACACAGACCTTCGATATTCTTCGCAGTCAGCTTTCGTGCGAGCCCTTTGTGATGTCATCTGAGGTCACCGACCGTGACCCCTCCGTTTCCAGATACGATCGTTTCTCTGCGGTGAACCTGGCACCCAGGCAAGGGTGGACACACACCAGGTTCCCGCCAATCGTGCCTTTCCACCCTGTGTGTCTATGGCTTGTCCAGCGACTAGCCGTCCAAAACTTCCCACCGATTTGTGGGAGACGCACCACTTCCAGGGTCTCGTTACCTCGGGGTGTCGTGTGTGTCTTGCCTTAGCGAACCTGTCCCTTTTTATCCCCCTGCTGGGGTATCGCCTGTCCATCACTTCAAACAGTTCAGGGTTCAAAGGGGGAGCCGATCTTGACAGCTCTCCTTCCGTTACTCTCTCCCGTCCCTTCATTAACATCTCCAAATGCTGCTCCATTGTTTTCCTTATCTCTCTTTCTCCTGAATACAGGTGGCAGACCAACTACTGATCCCACTGGTGCCAGCCCAGGCCAGCTAACATCTTAATTTATGTGTATTCTCGTCACAACTTCAATAATCATTCCTCTACAGGTCTGGAAAGCTGACAGGCTGTAGGCAACAGGGGGATTTCATTTCTCCAGTTACGTTAAACCTGTATGTATTTTAACTGAAGTTCTAGGTATCAATTAGGAATGTGAATTAGGTTAGTGGAGTCTTTAGCACTGCTCCTGCACCCATCCACACAACCCCAGGCCATTATTGTAAAGCTGCTGACGCCAATTGTAGCAATTACACTGTCATCCAAGTTGGAATCAGACCAAGGACTGAATTCAACGTCACTCCTTCTGCTACTGTATCATCTTCCAGGGTTATTTAGAATGAGAGCTTTTTCATTGAAGAAACTGAGACTAGAACAAGATCAAATCTGGAATCTTCGATTTGATACCATTCAGCTGTTGCTTGCACTTGAGCTGTTAAGGGAATTATAGATTTAAGTGGTTATATTGCAGTTGTTGGGCACAGTTACACGTGGAATAAAATTAAAGGAAATAGAAGCCCCTTTTATAAAATGTCTTTAAATTCAGATTTCAGTCATACTTAAGCTCTTTATATTGCCCAAGACTGAGATTTCCCCTGCATATTCATATTCCATATTTCCATATTTTCTGTTAGTGCATAGGCTTTAAAAAGAACTTCTTGTATTCATTTCTTTGAGCCTCAGAATAGAAGGCTGTCCCTTTAGAACAGAGATGAGGAGAGATTTCTTCAGCCAAATGGTCCTGAATCTGTGGAGTTCATTGCCACAGATGGTTGTGGAGGCCAAGTCATTGTTTATTTAAAGCAGAGGTTGATAAGTTCTTGGTAAGGGTGTCAAAGGTTACTGGGAGTAGGCAGGAGAATGGGATTGAGAGGGATAATAAATCAGTCAATGATGGAATGGGGGAGCAGACTCAATGGTTGAATGGCCTCATTCTTTCCTCATGTCTTATGGTCTATTCTAGCTAAATAACCATTTAAAACATGCAACTATGCTAATTTTAAAATTTGATTTGCTGATAACAAACTATATTGGAACACAATGTCACTATATTATGGATTGAAATTTCTATGTTACTTTATATTCTGCGATAGTTTCAATTGCTATTGATACATGGAACTTAGACTAATGTGAAAATAATTTTGCAAGTGAAAATTGCAAAAAAAAATTCCTGATATTTCAGTGCACAGTTATCTGCTCACAACTATCTACAGAAGAGTGTAATCCAATGAGATAACTAGGAAAGTGCTTTGTCCCTTAAATTTTAATCTCTAAATCATGTCACAACTAATTAGGGATTGAAGTGCTATCCTCCTATACCTTGCACTTTTCTATTTCCTCTGCTAGTAATATTTCAAATTATATAATAATGACACCATGGCTTTCATATATCAAAATGGGTTGAGTAAATGAAGCTGTTAGTATTTTTCAATGCAAAATGTAGGTTAAACATTTAATCAACTCCAGTACTTGCCGGTAGTGTTGAACAAGGAGTATTTTAGAAACATAGAAGGCTACAGCACAATACAGGCCCTTGGGCCCACAATGCTGTACCGAACATATCCTTACTTTAGAAATTACCTAGGGTTACCCATAGCCCTCTATTTTTCTAAGCTCCATGTACCTATCTAGGAGTCTCTTAAAAGACCCTATCGTATCTGCCTCCACCACCGTCACCGGCAGCCCGTTCCACACACTCACCATTCTCTGTGTGAAAAAGCTTACCCCTGACATCTCCTCTGTACCTCCTTCCAAGCACCTTAAAACTGTCCCCTCTCATGTTAGCCGCTTCAGCCCTGTGAAAAAGCCTGTGACTATCCGCACAATCAGTGCCTCTCATCATCTTATACACCTCTATCAGGTCACCCCTCATCCTCCGTCACTCCAAGGAGAAAAGGCCGAGTTCACTCAACCTGTTCTCATAAGGCATGCTTCTCAATCCAGGCAACATCCTTGGAAATCTCCTCTGCACCCTTTCTTATGGATTCCACATCCTTCCTGTAGTGAGGCGACCAGAACTGAGCACAGTACTCCAAGTGGGATCTGACCAAGGTCCTGTATAGCTACAACATTACCTCTCGGCTGCTAAACTCAATCCCATGGTTGATAAAGGCCAATGCACCGTATGCCTTCTTAACCACAGAGGCAACCTGCATAGCAGCTTTGAGTGTCCTATGGACTCGGACCCCAAGATCCTCCATACTGCCAAGAGTCTTGCCATTAATACTAGATTCTGCCATCATATTTGACCTACCAAAATGAACCACCTCGCACTTATCTGGGTTGAACTCCATCTGCCACTTCTCAGCTCAGTTTTGCATCCTATCAATGTCCCGCTGTAACCTCTGACAGCCCTCTACACTATCTACAACACCCACAACCTTAGTCTCATCAGCAAATTTACTAACCCATCCCTTCACTTCCTCATCTAGGTCATTTATAAAAATCACAAAGAGAATGGGTCCCAGAACAGATCCCTGAGGCACACCACTGGTCACTGACCTCCAAGCAGAATATGACCTGTCTACAACTACTCTTTGCCTTCTGTGAACAAGTCAATTCTGAATCCACAAAGCAATGTCCCCTTGGATCCCATGCGTCCTTACTTTCTCAATAAGCCTTGCATGGGGCCTTATCAAATGCCTTGCTGAAATCCATATACACTACAACTACTGCTCTACCTTCATCAATGTGTTTAGTCACATCCTCAAAATGTAGATTTTAATCTACAAGACCATAATCCGGATAAACAACAATTCAAAGCTGCACCTACTTTTTGAGGTGAGCACTGAGGCATCAGTATTGGTAAAATTCTGACTGGCCTAGTATGGTGGTGTGGGGGGGTACTGCACAAGATTAAAGTAAGTTGCAGAAAGTTGTATAATTAGTCAGCTCCATCATGGGTACTAGCCTCCATAGTATCCAAAACATCTTCAAGGAGTGGTGCCGCAGGAAGGTGGCACCCATTATTAAGGACCCCCACCACCCAGGACATGTCCTTTTCTCACTGTTGCTGTCAGGAAGGAGGTACAGAAGCCAAAGGTACTCGCTCACTGATTTAGGAACGGCTTCTTCCCCTCTGCCATCTGTTTTTTAAGTAGATGTTGAACCCATGAACACTACCTCACTACTTTATTTTAAATTCTGTTTTTGCACCACTTATTTTAACTAAACTATTTTAACTAAACTATTTAATATACATATATTTACTGTAATTACGTTTTTTCCCTATATATATGATGTATTGGATTGCTGCCACAATGCTAACAAATTTCATGATTTATGCCAGTGACACTAAACCTGATTCTGATTCTGATGGTAGCTGATCTTTAGATGTACACTTAACCAAACAAGGTTATTTGTTAAGGGTTAATGGAGGCCATCTAGTTTAGTTTGTTATGTTGGCATCTGAAATATAATAATTTCTGAGGTAATTTGCCTTTCACTAACTGTTTTTCTTGCAGAGGTTTTTGCTGTTTCCATTTATATTTTAGCCAGCAGTTTCTGTTACTGATACAAGGTCACATTTCAATATTGATGCTCACTCATCTTATTAGGCTGAAGTTATGTGGCCACTGTTTTAGGTGGACATACTATCCTTGAGAACTAGCATGAAAGCAACATAGTTAACCATTAAAAATGTTACAAGTCTGTTTTTGACACTGGAAATAAGGATACAACTAAAAAAAGGAAGTAAGGTTTTTTTATGAGGGTGATATTCAATGATCTTTTTAATGTTGAGTATCCTTGGATTTCAGAACAAGCCAGGTCCATCTTCACTTGCAGACATTGACCTTTTTTTTCATTCTGCGAGTTATTTTGTTTGAAGCCTATTGCACATTCTTCTTTATACTATAAGGGCTAGATCAATTACAAAGGAAAGATTTCTGTTGTTCAAACCTTAACATGGTTTAAAACAAGCAATAATGGATTGCTTGCATGCACCATCTGTGCCCCTAATACTGGATGCCTTTAGTACAGTCTTTAGTTTTTTAAAAATTTTTTTCCTAAAATATTCCCCCACAGTTATTGAAAGTATACTTTTAAGATACAGGATTTTAAAATGTAACTGGGGCATTTTTATTTTTTCTTTATTTATGTTGAAATTCTAAGGATTCCCATGTTAATCCATTCCCAGTACAGCATGGTCTTTCAGTGTGGATTATGAATATATGAAAGTACGTATATTCACAATCTAACGGAATAATTAGAAATGGGATGTAGCAGAGTATTAATATTTTAAGTTTCTCGCAGTGCTCAGTTTATATATATGTATATAAAAAAATCTTTTCTCTCTCTGGTTGTCCATCGAAATCTGATGACATCGTCCACTCCTTTAACGGTGAGATCTTTGATGACTATACAGTCCTATCCTGGACCCACAAGCTCTATTGCAGGTGGGACATGTATATGTGGTAGTGGTGGCAACCATGGCTGCATTTCTCCTGGCTGTGTTCTGCTGTCTTCTGGTTGTTCTTTCCATCTCCAGAATACGAACCCCGTTCCTACACAGCTGTCGCAACCGGTATGGTCAGCAGCAACATCCTGCAGGTCCTCGGGTCTGACCTTGCACTTTCTTAAAGCATTCTTCATCTGATTCTTATAGCACTTCTTCGGCCTTCCAGCTGAGCGTCGACTATGATGTAGCCGGCCGTATAACACTCTGGAGGGTAGCCGACGTGGGGGCATCCTTATCACGTGCCCCAGTCACTGCAGCTGATGCTGGGTGATCAGTCCTCAATACTTCTGCAGTTGGTCTTTACAAGTATTTCAGTGTGAGGCACCCGTTCACGCCAGGTAATTCCCAGGATGCGCTGGAGGCAGCTTATGTAGAAGCACTCCAAGGACTTGATGTGACGGCTATAGGTTACCCAAGCTTCACAGCTATAAAGGAGGGTGGTGACACAGACCGCTTGGTATACGGCAACCTTTGTGGAGGGACGAAGGCTCCTGTTCTGAAAGACTCTATGCCGAAGTCTCCCAAAGGCAGCTGATGCCTGTTTAATGTGGCTCTGGATGTCATTGTCAATGCTGCTATCCTCAGAGAGAATGCTCCCCAGATATTTGAATGATGGCACTACTGACAGCTTTTCATCACCAACAGTGAAGGCAGGTAGAGTGGGTGGGACACTGGTACTCTATTGGCAAACCACTTCTGTCTTGGTGGTATTGACAGTCAGCCCCATCCTGCTGTATGCTCTCACCACCACACTGAAGAACAGAGGGCACATGTATATGCACACCCTCTACCAGTACATCACCAAGGCCTGGACTGATGAGAACATCCCACAGCAATGGAGAAATGCAAATATCGCTGTCATTTATAAGAACAAGGGTGACAAGGCGATCTGCGGCAATAGTAGGGGCATATCATTTTCCTAAATACTTAAAGCTTATTACATGTAAAATTTTCTATATGTTGGTTCGTGACTTAACTGTTGACTCAACTGAAGTGAAACTGGTGCATTTATCTATGAAAATGGAATAAAACGTGTCAGAATGCTTGCAATTGCAAAAGTTGGATATAGAAGAGGGTTCACTTTTCAACCTAACATCTCTCAAAAAACAAGTCTAAAGTTCTTTTTTGTCTAGTTAACAGCTAAGTCGGTTAAGCTTTTGAATTTCAACCAAAAAAATATAGACAGTTAATTTTGAATAGCGAATATCTCAGGTAAGGTCATTTAGTCTCAACAAGGAAGATTAAAATTGAACTCAACTTGTTAGGCTGATACTATACATCACTATACATTAATGCCAATTGTAATTTATAATAGGAAGCTGAAAGATAAAAAGATAATCATTTGACAGAGCTTAGGTAAATTACTGGACCATTTTTGTTTGATTAGCGGATTGACTAGTCCATTTCATTGGCTTTTCACTCATTCCTGGAACATCTGGGCAGTGAAGATGCATACACTAGGATGCTCTTCTGTGACTTCAGCTCAACTTTCAGTACTATCATCCCCTCAAAACTAATTAAATAGCTCCAAGACGTAGACCTCAGTACCTCCTTGTGCAACTTAAATCTCAATTTCCTCACTTGCAGACCTGCCAGCTCAGGTTGGCAACATCTCCTTTATAATTACCATCTGCACAGGTGTACCACAAGGCCATGTGCTTCGCCTCTCGCTCCATTCACTTCATACTTATGACTGTGAGACTAAGCATAGCTCCAATGCTTCATTTACGTTGGATGACAACACCACTGTCATTGACTGAACCGAACATCGTGATGAATTAGCATTTAGCAGGGAGATTGAAAATCATAGTTGAGTGGTGCTACAACAACAGCCTCCCGGTCATCGTCAGTAAGAACAAGGAGCTGATTATTCTCTTCAGGAGGAGGAAACCAGAGGTCCATGAGACAGTTCTCATCGGGGGAATCAGAAGTGGAAAGGGTCAGAAACTTTAAATTCCTCAGTGCTAACATTTCAGATGGTTTGTTCTGGGTCCAGCACATAAGTGACATTATCAAATATTAAATCTTCCCTTGTTCTCCTACACTCCAGGGAATGAAGTCCTAACTTGTTCAATCTTTCCCTATAACTCAGGTCCTCATGTCCTAGCACTATCCTTGTAAATTTTCCCTGCACTCTCTCAATCTGATTTATACCTTTCCTGTGGGTACATAGGTGGCCAGAACTGTACGCAGTTCTCCAAATTAGGCCTTACCAATGTCTTAGCATTCAACATAACATTCAAACTCCTGTACTCGTACTTTGATTTATGAAACCCCGCAGCATGCCAAAAGCTCTCTTTATGACCCTATCTACTTGTTATGCTACGTTCAAAGAATTATAAATCTGTATTCCCAAATCCCTCTGTTCTACCACACTCTTCAGTTTCCTACCACTCATTGTGTAATTCCTACCCTGGATTGTCCTCCCAAAGTGTAACACCTCTCACTTCTCTGCATTAAATTCCATCTGCCATATTTCAGCGTATTTTCCACTAGGAAGTATTTTTAAGACATAGGAATATATTATCCCCAATACTAATTTTTATGGGGCGTCACAGTAGCATAGAAGTTTGCGCAATGCTATTACAGTCTCTCAAGGCATTCCAGAGTTCAGAGTTCAATTGCAGCACTGTTCTGTAAGGAGTCTCTCTACATCCTCCCCAGGTGCTCTGGTTTCATTCCACAGTCCAAAGACCTACCAGGTAGGTGAATTGGTCATTGCAAATTGTTCTGTGATTAGTCTAGGGTTAATCGGGGTTGTGCAGTTGCTGGGGACAGTGTATCTTGAAGGGCCGGAAGGGGCTACTCCATGCTGTATTGCTAAACAAATAAATAAACTGACAGCTTTTCATTTCTCCAAAAGATTTTGTGACCCGTCTGAAGGAGAAAAAAAGATTAAATGGGATCTAAACATTTTATGTAATGAAATTTAGCATACTGTGCAGTTGGTCTCTAAATCCTGTATCTGGATTAGAGGATCCTGGTACTGGGAAACTGACTTGAAATTACAGCACTTTAGTAGGCCTAGTAGTTATAACCTTCATCATTATGAATGTCTACTCTCCTGAAGTACTTTTCACTACCACTCAAAAATCTTTCACAGCCATATTTCGTTCTAATGTATTGCTGCAGAACCCATCAATTTGGTTATCTTAAAATGGGAAGGTCCTCTATCATGTGTTTGCAAAAGGGATCTAATGTGCTACATGCTTCAATTTTACTTTGAGCTGAGGACTAATATTATTGTACACAACCTTAGCAAAAGTCAGGTCTCTTACACTTATTATCTCATGGCTTAATAATAGGTTATTAAAAATCTTTATTGTGAAAATCCCCTCTTTTCCTTTCTCCCCGTATTATTTTGCATACAAGGTACAAATTTCATTCATTAGTGAAATGACTGAACTTAAAAGTAGTTCCCACCACAGCAGAGTAATTTCTGAGGCTCGGGGATTTCCCCTCTCCCAGTGACAGTGCTGTCAGGTATTAGTTCCAAATTTCTCTGCCCTTGCTTAATGACATTTGCTGCATGATGCCAAGCATAATGGAAAAATCTCACATATGGCAAACTAGGAAGTAGATAGCATTATTATGATTTGACTTTTAAATATTTTACATAGTAGAACATAGAACATGGAAATCTACGACACATTACAGGCCCTTCAGCCCACAATAGTATGAAGTAAAAATTAGATGTTTTAATAAAAGCTAAACTTTAAAAAAAATATTCCTCTTCTCACCATGTCTCTTGCAAAAATGCCATCCCTTTCTCGCAATTCCTCCCTCTCTGCCGCATCTGCTCTCAGGATGAGGCTTTTTATTCCAGGACGAAGGAGGTGTCCTCCTTTTTTAAAGAAAGGGGCTACCCTTCCTCCATCATCAACTCTGCTCTCAAGCACATCTCTCCCACCCCATCCTCCCGCCACCCTACTAGGAATAGGGTTCCCCTTGTCCCCGCCTATCACCCCACTAGCCTCCGGGTCCAACATATAATTCTCCGTAACTTCTGCCACCTCCAACGGGATCCCACCACTAAGTACATCTTTCCCTCCTCCCCCTCCCCCTCCGCTTTCCGCAGGGATCGCTCCCTATGTGACTCCGTTGTCCATTTGCATCCCCCATCCCTTCCCACCGATCTCCCTCCCGGAACTTATCCTTGTAAGTGGAACAAGTGCTACACATGCCCTTACACTTCCTCCCTCACCACCATTCAGGGCCCCAGACAGTCCTTCCAAGAGAGGCGCCACTTCACCTGTGAGTTGGCTGGGGTGATATACTGCGTCCGGTGCTTCCGATGTGACCTTCTATATATTGGCGAGACCCGACGCATGCTGGGAGACTGTTTCGCTGAACACCTACGCTCTGTCCACCAGAGAAAGCAGGATCACCCAGTGGCCACACGTTTTAATTCCATGTCCCATTCACATTCTGATATGTCTATCCACGGCCTCCTCTACTGTAAAGATGAAGCCACACTCAGGTTGGAGGAACAACACTTTATATTCCGTCTGGGTAGCCTCCAACCTGATGGCATGAACATTGGCTTCTCTAACTTCTGTTAAAGCCCCACCTCCCCTTCTCCCCTTCGTACCCTATCCGTTATTTATTTATTATTATTATTAATTTCTTTTTCTCTCTCTCCTTTTTCTCCCTCTGTCCTTCTCAATATACTCCTTGCCTATCCTCTGGGCTTCCCCCCTCCCCCTTTCTCCCTCTGTAGGCCTCCAGTCCCATGATCCTCTCATATCCCTTTTGCCAATCAACTTTCCAGCTCTTGGCTCCATCCCTCCCCCTCCTGTCTTTTCCTATCATTTTGGATCTCCCCCTCCCCCCTCCCCCTCCCACTTTCAAATCTCTTACTAGCTCTTCTTTCAGTTAGTCCTGACGAAGGGTCTCGGCCCGAAACATCGACTGTACCTCTTCCTAGAGATGCTGCCTGGCCTGCTGCGTTCACCAGCAGTTTTTATGTGTGTTACTTCAAAAAAAATTAGTTGTTTTAAAACTCATGAAATTTTGAAATATTAGCTTATGGAATGATTGTTCACCAGTTAATATTTTTGGAGCTACAGGTTTTGTTCACAGGAATTTATTAACAAGTGACTATGACTTGGTACAGCATTTAAAACTACTTGCACCTTAAGACCATAAGATATAGGAGTAGAACTAGGCCATTCTGAATTGCCTGCTCCACCACTTCATCATGGCTAATCCATTTTCCCTCTCAGCCTCAATCTCCTGACTTCTCCCTGTATCCCTTCATGCCCTGACCAATCAAGAATCTTTCAACCTGTGCCTTAAATATACATGAAGACTTGGCCTCCACAGCTGCCTGTGGCAAAGAATTCCACAGATTCACCACTCTCTGGCTAAAGAAATTTCTCCTCATCTCCATTCCAAAAGGATCCCTGTCTATTCTGAGGCAGTATCCTCTGGTCTTAGACTCTCCCACCATAAGAAATATCTTCTCCACATCTCCTTTCAAGGCCTTTCACCATTTGATAGTTTTCAATGAGGTTACCCCTGAGCTCTAGTGAATACAGGCCCTGAGCCATCAAACACTCTTCATATGACAAGCCATTCAATCCTGGAATCATTTTCGTGAGCCTTTAGGGAATCCTGCACAAGGACTCTTAAGTCTCTTTGCACCTCAGTTTTTTTTTATTTTCTCTCCATTTAAAAAATAGTCAACCCTTTCATTTCTTCTACCAAAGTGCATGACCCATCATCATCACCACCATCACCATCATCAGCGATCACCCACAGTTGAGTATGATTCTTCTCCTGGTGGTTGATCTGGTCGCTTGTGGATCTTGCAATGACCGAAGAGTCCAATCCATAATCCACAAGTCTCTCCTTACATTGAAGCTGTTTAGTGTCAGTGGTACAGTGGAGGTATTCTTCGAGCTGTGCAGTCCCTTCATAGACAGTCCTTCTTCAGCTTTTCCTATCCTGTGCTAGTTTTTCCGATCCATTCAGGTTGATATGGCACTTCCTCAGGTGGGGCGGGAGTCAGGCATATGGATGATGTAGCCGACCCTTCACAACTGGTGTTGAGTCATGATACATGACTGTACACTTCCCAACACTGTATTTCATCTGCCATTTTGCCCATTCTTCTAATCTGTCTAAATTCTTCTGTAGCTTCTGTACTTCCTCAAAACCACCTGCTCTTCCACCTATCTTCATATCGTCTACATACTTCGCAACAAAGCCATCAATTCCATCATCCAAATCATTGACATAATGTATAACGTATAATGTATTGACATAATGTATATTCCCACCGATGTCTCCTGCCAATCAGTCACTGCTTTATCCATGCTAGAATCTTTCCTGTACTAGCAGGGGCATGTAGCTTATTAAGCAGCCTCATGTGTGGCACCTTGTCAGAAGCCTTCTGAAAACCTAAGTACACAACTATCCTGCTTGTTATTTCTTCAAAGAATTTCAACTGATTTGTCAGGCACGATTTTCCCTTGAGGAAACCATGCTGACTACGGCCTATTTTATCATGTGCCTCCAAGTACCCTGAGACATCATCCTTAATAATTGACTCCAACATCTTCCTAACCGCTGAGATCACACTAACTGGCCTATAGACTCCTTTCTTCTGCCTCTCTCCCTTCTTGAAGAGTGGGGTGAATTTGGCAATTTTTCCGTCTTCTGGAACTATTCCAGAATCTATTGGTTCTTGAAGGATCACTACTAATGCCTCCACAATCTCTTTAGCCACCTCTTTCAGAACTCTGGGGTGTACACCAGGAGGAACAAGAAAAGTCACTCACTAGTGTTTTAAACATAGAAAAATAATTTTAAAAATTTGTAACAATCTTGTTATTTCATTTATTTCTGAAAATATCACTGGAAATGAAAGCAAAGCAGCAGTGCCTCTGAGAGGAGCAGAAAATTATTGACAGGTCCTTGTGTTTCAGTGTTTTACTGAACAAGTGTGTGAGTTATTAGATTATTCCTGTGGTGATGGCTGATTGTCTCACCATTATTTCTCACATTCATTTTCTAGCTAGCCTGTCTATCTTAATTGTTAAATATGAAAGGTGCTTAATTGAAAATCTCTTATGCTGTGTCTTTATTTATGGGACATTGTTTCTATTATGCTAATTGATAGAAAATATCTCATTTGTGCTCTCAGTGACTAAGGTTAACCCTTATTAAATTTCTTATTTATCTATTTATGCATTGATAAAAGTATTTTTTTCTTCCATATCTCTTAAAATTATTTCTCATTAATGATCGTTGCTTAACCTTTTACTTTCCCATAATCATAGCTTAATCAATGTGATGAATAATTTCAACATTGCTTTCTTTAGCTTTACTTTTAATATCCTTGTGTATAAAATTTCAAAGTTCAATTTCGTTCCTGTTAATCTTCTGTTTGCACCTGCACCGTTTATTATTTAAGCTATATGCCACCTAAATTTCTTTTTTCCTTTTCTTTGTTTTTCTCTTTTTCTACTTCCTTTTTCCTCTTTCTCTTTTTTCTTTCTCTCTGTCCATCTTTAAGTTTCTCTTTTTCTCTATATAGACATGATCACCTAGTTTTTTGCCCACTTTTAGTATCTTTCAATACAACTTCTGCTCCAAAAAATTTCAGTCTGTTTATGTTTAAGTAGGGTTAAAATGTTAGAATGGAAAAAAAAAGCCCTGCTTATCCAAATAATCATCCCCTGAAAATTCATCCGTAATTTTTTAACAAGTACAGGGCGCCACAATAGCATCCCAGTTAGGGCAATGCCATTACAGCAAAGGGCATTGAAGTTCAGAGTTCAATGCCGGCATCCGCTATAAGAGTCACACATAAAAAGTGCTGGTGAACGCAGCAGGCCAGGCAGCATCTATAGGAAGAGGTACAGTTGGCATTTCGGGCTGAGACCCTTCGTCAGGACAAACTGAAAGAAGAGATGGTAAGAGATTTAAGAGGAGGAGAGGGAAATCCGAAATGATAGGAGAAGACAGAAGGGGGAGGGATGGAGCTAAGAGCTGGAAAGTTGATTGGCCAAAGGAATATGAGTGGATCATGGGACAAGAGGCCTAGGGAGAAAGAAAAGGGGAGAGGGGAAGCCCAGAGGATGGGCAAGGAGTATAGTGAGAGGGACAGAGACAGCCTCCTTTTTTAAAGAAAGGGGCTTCCCTTCCTCCATCATCAACTCTGTTCTCAAACGCAGCTCTCCCATTTCACGCACATCTGCTCTCACACCATCCTCCCGCCACCCCACTAGAAATAGGGTTCCCCTTGTCCTTACCTACCACCCCACCAGCCTCCGGGTCCAACATATAATTCTCCGTAACTTCCGCCACCTCCAACGGGATCCCACCACTAAGCACATCCCCCCCCCCCCCCCCCCACTTTCGGCAGGGATCGCTCCCTATGCGACTCCCTTGTCCATTCGTCCCCCCATCCCTTCCCACTGATCTCCCTCCTGGCACTTATCCTTGTAAGCGGAACAAATGCTACACGTGCCCTTACACTTCCTCCCTCACCACCATTCAGGGCCCCAGACAGTCCTTCCAGGTGAGACGACACTTAACCTGTGAGTCGGCTGGGGTGATATACTGCGTCCGGTGCTCCCAATATGGCCTTCTATATATTGGTGAGACCCAATGCAGGCTGGGAGACCGTTTCGTTGAACACCTACGCTCTGTCCACCAGAGAAAGCAGGATCTCCCAGTGGCCATACATTTTAATTCCATGTCCCATTCCCATTCTGATATGTCTATCCACGGCCTCCTCTACTGTCAAGATGAAGTCACACAGGTTGGAGGAACAACACCTCATATTCCATCTGGGTAGCCTCCAACCTGATGGCATGAACATTGACTTCTCTAACTTCCGTTAATGCCCCACCTCCCCTTCGTACCCCATCCATTATTTATTTATTATTATTATTAATTTTTTTCTCTCTCTCTCCTTTTTCTCCCTCTGTCCCTCTCACTATACTCCTTGCCTATCCTCTGGGCTTTCCCCTCCCTCTTTCTTTCTCCCTAGGCCTCCCATCCCATGATCCTCTCATATCCCTTTTGCCAATCAACTTTCCAGCTCTTGGCTCCGTCCCTCCCCCTCCTGTCTTCTCCTATCATTTCAAATCTCTCTCCCCCCCCCCAACTTTCAAATCTCTTACTATCTCTTCTTTCAGTTAGTCCTGACAGAGGGTCTTGGCCCGAAACGTCGACTGTACCTCTTCCTATAGATGCTGCCTGGCCTGCTGCGTTCACCAGCATTTTTTTATATGTGTTGCTTGAGATACCAGCATCTGCAGATTTCCTCATGTCCGCTGTAAGAATGTTTGTATGTTCTTCCTGTGTGCACATGGGTTTCCTCTGGTTAGTAGGTTATTTGCTCACTGTAAATTGTTGTACGATTAGTCAATGGTTAAGTCAATGGACGGCTTAGCTTGGTGGGCCAGCAGGGCCTGTTCTGCGCTGTATCTCTAAATAAATAAATAAAATTAATTCCCTGTATATTTCAAATAATATTTCAATGATGGAGCAAGATTAACTACTATACTATTAGCACTTTACTAAGTAGATAACTTGCATGCCAAATGAAATCAGATTTTATGCATGGTTATTAGCCTACAGCAGGATTTCTCAACTGGGGTTCCGCAAGAGGTTGCTAGGGCTTCCACAAGAGATCGTGATTAAAAAACCTAAGCTTTTTTTTTGAACATCAAGTGATGCCTAATGCTATTGCCCATCGTGTTGGGCAGTGACCGAGCCACCCTGTTAACAATCTCATTAGGTGTTGCTCAGCCCTGTATAGTAGTGTGCAATAGGACTGTGTTTATTTGGTTGAGTCCATTCTCAGTTTTTGATGTGAGATAGGGGAGGCCATTGATAATTGGTGAGCGTTATATTGCATGGACGGGAGTACACTGGGCTGATGAGGAACATGAAGTGCGTTTTCCAAGCATTAAATGAACTCACTCAACTTGGGTTGTGATGTCAGCCTCTCCCTCCCGAATTATCTCCCCCAATTTCACCTTACATGCCGCCAACTGACTTACGGGAGTGAACAAACTCTTCTGGTGCAGTGGAAAATCGGAGGGGTATTTTCATTGTAAGGAAGGAATTATTACGCTCTGCAACTCAGCTGTTGTTTAAAAAAAAGACACTGCTTTCTTCACAGAGATACTGATGTCAAAAACACTTGGTGATGAAATGAAAATGTTCTGGATGATGCTACAAAATTGGTTAACTTTATTAAACAAGAACCAGTTCACTCGCGAATGTTTAAAATACTGTGTGAAAAACTAGACAAAGAGGACACCAATCACCTGCTACATGCAGAAATGCAGTGGCTTAGAGTTCTCAACAGGGTGTTTGAACTGAAAGGTGAATTGCAGAAGTACTTTCAAGAAAATAGTAAGCCAGATTTTGCTGAGTGATTTTGAAGATGAAGAATGGCTGCACAAATTAGCTTACTTAGCAGACATTTTTCATCGTATGAATCAGTTGAACGTCTCTGCAAGGCCCTGGAGAAAATGTCTTGACTTCAAGTGACAAGATTCTTGAATTTAAAAGGAAACTGAATCTTTGTAAAAATCATGTTTCAAAAGGAAATCTTGAAATGTTTCCATTGCTTCTTGGGCTTAAGAGTGAGGAAGGATATCAGAAAGTACCCTTATTGAAAACCACTTGGAAGAACTACAGAACAAAATTGAATAGTATTTTCCTCCCTTTCGATATAAATGTTTGACTGGATGAGGGACCCTTTCTCTGAATCTGCTGCTCAGCCTAAGAGCTTGACTTTGTGACAAGAGGCAGAACTTTGTGAACTGCAGTCTGATTGTGCACTCAAGAAGAGATTTACTGACCTGCCCCTGGACAAGTTCTGGATTTCTGTGAAAGAAGAGTATCCAGCCATTCACAGGAAAGCAATGAACATTTTGCTGCAGTTTTCAACTTCTTACATGTGTGAGCAAGCTTTTCTTGTTTAACAAGCATCAAGAGCAAGGATAGAAATCGGCTCATTTCAGTTGAAGGTAAATTCCATATGTACTTTTCTCAAGGTCAACCCAGACTTGAGTATTTGTGAGGCAAAAAACAAGTGCGAGTTTCACATGCTAGGCCTGTATTTGACCCTGATCATGTCACTTAGTAAGGAAATATTTTTCGAAGTCTTGCATTAAATTGTGTCTTAGGCTATTTTTTTTTTCAAATTGCTTTGGCTTATGATTTTTAGTAACTTTACTATTCAACATTGTCACTAAATTTTCATGTTGTAAATAGCATGATTTAAAATCAATTTACAACCCTTATTTAAATTAAATCTACCAAGCCTACCTTTAGAAAAGATTTAATCCCATTTTGCCTTAAGCCAGTTATTTAACAGAAATTTATTTTGTTTGCATTACGAGTTTTTAAAGTTTATGAAAGGGAAGGAAAGAGATTAATTTGAAGGAAGGAAAATTATTACATTTATTACTGGTTAAATTACTGCATGCAAGGGACCACAACAATTTCACATCGGTCACATTTGGCTGCTTAAGCACTGGATGGGCTGAATGGGTTGCTCGTGGCTTAATGTCTTGACCAGCTGCATTTTCAGTGATCCTTCCCATCTGTCCAACAATCTCTTTCACCCCTTACCATCAGACAGGATGCTCCTTAGCATTAGAGCAAGGACTGTAAGGACGAGATGAGAAAATCTGCAGGTGCTGGAAGTCCAAGCAACACACACTAAATGCTGGAGGAACTCATCAGGCCATGCAGCATCTATGGAAAAGAGTAAACAGTTGATGTTTCAGGCTGCGGCCCTCTATCAGGACTGGAAGAAAAATGAGAAGTTAGAGCAAGAAGTTGGGGGAAGGGGAGGAAGAAGTAGAAGGTGGAAAATGAAACTGGGAAAAGGGGAGGGATGAAGCAAAGAGCTAGGAAGTTGATACATGAAAGAGATAAAGGGCTGGAGAAGGGGGAATTTGATAGGAGAGGGTAGAAGAGCATGGAAGAAAGGGAATGGGTAGAACAGTAGAGAGAGGTGATGGGCAAGTAAGGAGATAAGGTGAGAGAGGGGAATGGTGAAGGGCGGGCAGGAAGCAATTACCAGAAGTTTGAGAAATTGATGTTCATGCCATCAGGTTGGAGGCTATCCAGATTGAATATAAGATTTTGCTCCTCCAACCTGAGCATGGCCTCATCGTGACAGTAGAAGAGGCCATGGACTGACATGTTGGAATGGGAAGTAGAATTGAAATCGATGGCCTGCTTTTTCTGGCATACGGGGCGTAGTTGCTCAGCGTAGCCGTCTCCCTACCTACGTTGGGTCTCACATATATACAGGAAGCCACACCAGGAGCATCGGATACAGTGGATGGCCCCAACGCTCTCACAGATGAAGGACTGTTTGGAGCCCTGAATGGTAGTGAGAGAAGAGGTGTAGAGGCAGGTGTGGTGCTTGTTCTGTTTGCAAGGATAAGTACCAGGAGCAAGATCAGTGGGGAGGGATAGATAGACAAGAGGGTTGTGTAGGGAGTGATTCCTGTGGAATTATGGGGGGTGGGGGGCGGGCGCGCGGAAGGAAAGATGTGCTTGGTGGCGAGATCCAGTTAGTGATGGCGGAAGTTACGGAGAATTATGTGCCGGATGCAGAGGCTAGTGAGGTGTTAGGATGAGAAACAGCTTCTTCCCCCAGGGTGTGAGATGATTGAACTCCCTGGCCCCATCCAGGTCTTACCATATCTAAAGTGCCAGCAGCATTATACGGTTTACTTTTTAACCTGTGATGTAAATGCATCCCATCAATTGTTAATTTATTTGTGGCAATATTACTCCATGTTGTGTGTGAATTATATGTACTGTGTTGTGCACTTTGGTCCAGAGAGTAGTTGTTCATTTGATAGTATATATGTATGCGGTTGAAATGACAATAAACTTGAACTTTAACTAATAGTCCTTTGATCCTTGTGACTCATTATTCATATGGCAGCAACTTCACGCAAGGATATGATGGATCTTTAAATGCGCTAAACCAGAAACTGTTGTCCATACTGTGCTGTTCTGCTCTCAGCTTTGTGAAAATGACATTTGCCTTGTATTTCTCATCTGCTGTGAATGTCATAAAGTTGCTATAAAGGTGAATGTTGCATGATTTATGAATTAAACCTCCAACAGAACTATTTTGGACTTGAGGCCTAAATACTTTTAACTATGTAATGAGCAGTGATGACTACTAATCAATTCCTTAGGCGATAGAAATAAATTATTAAAGTCTGGAGTATCATCCATTCTGATATTGAATTTAGACAATAAAAATTGACAGCATCAGTGAAGAATGATTCAAACATTTCAGCTTTTCTAAGTTTCTTTTTTAAAAAAAGCAAGAATCTTCAGTGAAGTTGCTTCTCTGCAGTAATATTGAAGTAATGTTTAGTAAAGTAGATCTATTCAAATAAAAAATAAAATACCAACATGACTACTTTTATTCATATCAAGTTCTTCCCCTGTATATATTAAAAGTAGTTTAATAAAATAGTAATTTGATTTCTGCTGTTAATAAACTTGAGAAGTATAGAACTTGAATGTCTTAACCAACAATTTGATTTGGTCTAATGTTAATAGAGGAAGTTATGATATCAGTATGTAGAATATTTACAATGTTCGATGCAATAAAGGGTTTTGGGGAAATAGCAGATAGGTGGAGCTGAGTCCACATCTGTATTCGATTGTTTATTGTCAAACTTCAGGACACAAGTGTAAAGGAGAATGAAGTGATTGCTACTCCAGATCTGACACAGTATCAAAATACACATTTTCATAAAGAATGTAACAAATATAAATATATATGCATTCCTATACAATTGTAGATTAACCATGATCTTAATGAATGGTCAGCAGGTTTGACAGGCCAAATGGCCTACTCCTGCTTCTACTTCTTATGTTATTATAATACAGAAATGAAAAATGCAGTCTGAATAGTTTGTGGGGAAAATGTGTTTGCAGTCTATTTGGAGGGATCATTGAGTGAATAGATGATGTAGAGTTATTGCGCGGCCATGCTACATACATGGTGAGCAAATTCTCGGACACCTCTCTTCCACCCCCACCACCTCACTTTCCCCTTTCTTGATCTCTCTGTCTCCATCTCTGGAGATAGTCTGTCTATTGATATCTTTTATAAACCAGCTGATCTCACAACTATCTTGACTATATTTCTTCCTACCCTGTTACTTATAAAGATGCTATACTCTTTTCTCAGTTCCCCTGTCTCCACCACATCTGTTCTCTGATGAGGTTTTCCATTCTAGAACATCCCAGAGGTCCTCCTCCTTTAAAGAATTGGTTTCCCTTACTCTACCATCAATGCTACCCTCACCCGTATCTCCTCCATTTCCCCATCACACTCCCTCACCTACATCTTCTTGATTTCCGGGATATCCGCCCTCACCCCATCTTCCTATCTCCAAATTAAGAGTTCCCCCTATTTTTTACCTACCATGCCATGAGCCTCCGCATCCAGCACATCATTCTCCACAACTTGCACCATTTTCAATGGGATCCTCTCAGGTTGGAGGAGCAACACTTCATATTCTGTCTGGATAGCATCCATCCTAATGACATGAACATTGATTTCTCTAACTTGCAGTAATTTCTCTCCCTTTTCTTTCTCTTTTTTCAGTTCCCTTATTTTGGCTCATCTCTTACTCCCTCCCTTCTCACCAGCTCATCACTTCCCTCTGGTACCCCTCCTCCTTTCCTTTCTCCCATAGCCCACTCTCCTTTCTAATATGATTCCTTCTTCATCATCCCTTTATCTTTTCCATCTATCATCTCCCAATGTCTCACCTCACTCCCCTCCCCACCAACCCACATTCCTGTTCACCTAGTCTATTTTTCCTCCCCCACTTTATTATTCTGTCTTCCTCCCACTTCTTTTCCAGTCCTGAGAAGTGTTTCGGTCCAAAACATTGATCTTTTATTCCCCTCCACAGATCCTGCCTGTCCTACTGAGTTCCTGCAGCATTTTATGAGTTGCTCTGGACTTTACTATCTGCAGAGTCTCTAGTGTTTATGTGGTGACATACTTACAGCATTTAGCTTCAGAGTTGTAAACCTACATTTCAGTGTTAAACAACTTAAAGTCCTTGGTCTTGACACTACTACCTTTGGAAGAACAAAATCTATAATTGTGCTTTTTCATTATTACTGTGAGCACAGCATTCAATTTTTACACATCTTCCTTACATTTTATTAATGTTACAGTGTTAATAGCCCTCTATTAAATTGTGGCATTAGAATTTGAAGTGAGAATTTGTCACGATTCATAGATTTAGGATTCTGAATACTGTGTGCCAGTTAATGTAAATTGGATTGGGAATGCTAATATGTGGGGCAAGCTGCTAAGCCTAGTGACTATTGTTACCCTTGTAGTTCAATCTGGGTGCATTGCTTTTGACATTCTCCATGGGCAACTTGTACAGAAAAAGCAAGTAAAATATGGAAAAAAAGTTAAGCTCTTGAATGACCTTATACTTGTGAAACATTTACAGTAACGCATATTGATCCAGGTTAATTTAAAATTTCTACACAATGGACTGACCTTTATTGGTCAAATGTATACCCATTGACAAAGCCCAAGTTGTACAAATCTACTATCACAAATACAAGTTAGTGGTGAGTTTTATTTCAAGGACAGTTGGAGGCAATTTGAAACAGTTATTTGATTTTTTTGCCATTTTACGGAATTGTCCTTGGGCAATATGAAAAAAATGGGGGGGGATTTTAATTTTTTTTAAAAATCCATATCATCACTATTATAACTTGAATATACACAATGTGTTTAATTCTAACACCCTTGTTGCAGAAAAAAGAAACACATTAATATAGGTGCTTTCACAACCTCAGACATTCCAGATTTTTTCCCCCCACTTTTGGAATCTGGATATTTTGGAAAGGTGGTAATAGTGAACTGTCTTCTTGCTGCGGCTCGTCTGGTGAAGTTACTCCCACAGTACTATTGAGTGAGAGTCTCTCAGATTTAAACTCAATTGATGTAGCAGTGCTGATATATTTTTAGGTCAAGGTAGTTTGTCCCTGGGAGGGAAACCAGGAAGTAGTCGTGTTCCCATCCACTTTGCCTTTGTTAGATCTGGTTCTGCCTTTGGAAGTGAAAACAGCCTTTGTAAGTAAGTGCAGTAACTGTATAACCAATTATTGTAATGTAGGAACTAAAGCAGCTTGCTTGTACACACTAGTGACTAGATAACCCATTTTAGTTAGTTTGATTTCAGGGTAGATATTGGTCTCCGGACACTGGGGATACCCACCCTGCTGTTCTCCTTTAATGTCCATCTTGGGAGAACATAGGTGTTCATTTAATGTCTCTGTCATGCCCTCCTGCCCGCTCTCTCTTACTTCTCTCACTCCCCCACTCCCTGTGAGTAATCAAGCAGGTCTCATTCGTTTTTAAGATTACTTCCCTCACCTCTGCCACCAGAATAGTGAATTTCAAACTGAGCATATCATATCATGTAGCCAAATCAGTAATGCATTCCCATCTCCCCTCCAAAATCTCATCACCCATGTATGTAGCTGGCACAAGATTATTTGCTGGGGTGAAATACCGATGCCAATGACTAGAGGTAGCAAATATTGATATGAACAGCAATAATGTTAATTCTGCTAATGTTGTGCTGAAAAATGTTTTCTATTAATACTCATATGTACATACATGACTGTTTCCAGGATGATTTTTGCAGACAGGCAAGCTAAATGGTTCACTGCTTTTTCATGCCAGGACTGGTTTCACTCATGGATTATCATTAAAAATTAACAATAGGAAATCCACCCTTAAAAGTAATAGTAAATACTTTGTTTAAAAAAGCAAAGTTTAGCAGCATGATCAGTGCCTCAAGAGATGCCCAGAACATCATTTGAAGCATTTTCTGAAATTTCTAAAAACTTTGTAATTATAGTTTGTTAACATTGCAGTAAAAGGAATCATGGTTCCAGGTTTATATTTGGCTCGTGTGAGAGTTTATTTTTCACAATAGTCAGTTTCATCGCAATGGTCCACCTGAGACTTTGCCTGATCCGAAAGATTTGCAGTAAAATTTGTAAGGTTTAGATTTGGTTTCAAAAGTACACAGTCAGCAAATGCTCAGCTTTATTTGTATTTTAGGATTAGGGTTACAGCTAGTGGAATCGAACAATATGGATGTGTTGGGCCAAACAGTTTGTTTTATTGTTCTGCCTGGTGATTGGGACTAGATTAAGTAATTGTCTGCTCATCCTCCAGCTCAGTATGCACCCTCGACCATGACGTGATGCAGAGCTGTACAAAGTAGAAAGATGATCTGGTCTGTGGTGTAACTTGACCTGCCAGAGATAGTCCTGCTGTCCTTGAGCAGTGGACTGGAAAAAGTAGTGAAGAATGTTTATTCTACCTATTCTGGGAATTGTTATTTGTTATGGATGGCCATGTGATGACTGTATGATGTCATTTCTTGTCCAGGCTCATGTGTGTAGAATTGTAATGGAGAACTGCTAATATCAGCATGAAACCCCATCTTAAGCAAAGTAAAGAAGGTCTAACCAATCTTTTAGTGTTTTTTGAGCAGGTTTCAGGAAAGCTGAAGAAAGTCAGTGGATGTTGTCTGCGTGGACCTTAGAAAGGTCTTTGACAAGGTCCTGCAATGGAGGCCAGTCAAGAAGATTCAGTCACTTGACATTCAGGATGAGGTAGTAAATTGGATTCGGCATTGGGTTTTCAGGAGAAGCCAGAAAATGAGAGTAGATTGTTGCCCCTCTGACTGGAGACTTATGACTTGTGGTGTACCGCAGGGCTTAGAGCTGGATCTGTTGTTGTTTGTCATCTATATCAACAATCTGAATGATAATGTAGTAAATAGGATGAGCAAATTTGCAGATGACACCAAGGTTGTGGGCATAGTGGACGGCAAGGAAGGCCATTAAAGCTGAGTTGGACCTTGATCAGTTGGGAAAAAATGGGCTGAAGAATGGCAGATGGAATTTAATACAGACAAGTGTGAGGTGTTGCACTTTGCCAGGACAAACCAGGGTAGGATTTTGTTTAACCAGATGGGAAATATTAGAATGGACCAGACCATTGTAAGATTCTCCATAGCCATCATAGTATTTGTATTTTCTTTCTATTTCTTTATATTGTTATATGTTATAAAATTATATGTAATAAAGGAAAAGCCATTTCTTTATATTGTTATATGTTATAAAATTTTCTACCATAAAGTTGAATGTCTGGATACTTTTCTGTTCTCATGTGATTATGCTCAATAGAAATTAATTGGACAGGGATATAATTGATTCAGACTAGGAAAGAACTAGCTTTAAATTAAAAAGGAAAACTTAATCTGTTACAGTACATTAACAAGAGTGACAGTTCCCCCCCCCCAGTGTACATTTTAATGTATGGGATTTTTTTTCACAAAATTACAGTCTGTTGGACATGATCAAGAACTTTTTGTACCCTTCCTAAAACTTTTGCAACTATCCAGTTTTTACCAAGAGAGCTGAGGTGAAGGAAATTATCAGAAATTATAGAAGTCTTTACTTTCCATTTGCACATTACATCTTCTATCCCAAGTATGCTGCCTTGCTTAAAAATTTGGCACCTAATTCTCTTCTTATTAAACATTGTTAATTGGTTTTAGAAGAATGACTAGTTGTAACATTGCTTGAAACTTGTAGCAACTTGTTCCGGTTGCTGAATGTAGTTAAGACTCTTTGTTTTCAATAATGTACCTCAGAACTGTCAGAATATTGCAATTTTTTTAAAAAAAAAATTGTAAGTGCTGATTATTGGAAAGTTAAATTCCATACTTTTTTTTTGCTTTTTTTGATTTATGCTCTATTATCTCAAACTATTGGTTTGAATCCCAGAAAATTCTTCATATATATGCCGTTATGCTTGTTTTCCATCCATGTTAGATAAACAACATAATATGGAAGAATTAGTTGCGGTTTGGAATTACTTGCAGCAACATTAATACATTGGTAATTGCCAAGAACAAGATTTGAACATAAGAACATAAAAAATAGGAGCAGGAGTAGGCCATCTGGCCTGCTGAGCCTGCTCTGCCATTCAATAAGATCATGGCTGATCTGGCCGTGACTCATCTCCACCTACTTGCCTTTTCCCTGTTACTCTTAATTCCCCTACTATGCAAAAATCTATCCAACCTTGTCTGAAGTATGTTTACTGATGTAGTCTCCACTGTTACATTGGGCAGAGAATTCCACAGATTCACCACCCTCTGGGAAAAGCAGTTCCTCCTCATCTCTGTCCCAAATCTACTCCCCGAATTTTGAGGCTATGTCCCCTAGTTCTAGTCTCACTTACCAGTGGAAACAACTTTCCTATTTCTATCCTGTCTGTCCCTTTCATAATTTTATATGTTTCTATAAGATCTCCTCTCATTCTTCTGAATTCCAACGAGAACAGTCCCAGACAACCCAATCTCTCCTCATAGTCTAACCCCCTCATCTCTGGAATCAACCTGGTGAACCTCCTCTGCACTGCCTCCAAAGCCAGTATATCCTTCCTCAAGTAAGGAGACCAGAACTGCACACAGTGCTCCAGGTGCAGCCTCACCAGTACCCTGTACAGATGCAGTATAACCTCCTTGCTCTTAAATTCAATCTCTCTAGCAATGAAGGCCAACATTCCATTTGTCTAGCAAACCAACCTTTTGTGATTCATGCACAAGCACTCCCAAGTCCCTCTGCACAACATCATGCCGCAATTTTTTACCATTTAAAGAATAATCTGCTCTTTCATTTTTCCTTCTAAAGTGGATGATCTCACATTTACCAACATTGTATTCCATCTGCCAGACCCTTGCCCACTCACTTAATCTATCTATATCTCTCTGCAGACTCTCTGTATTTTCTGCACAATCTGTTTTTCCACTCAATTTAGTATCATCAGCAAAGTTAGATACACCACACTCGGTCCCCTTCCAGATTGTTAATGTATATTGTGAACAGTTGTGGGCCTAGCACTAACCCCTGAGGCACACTACTCACCACTGATTGCCCACCAGAGAAACACCCATGTATCCCAACTCTCTGCTTTCTATTAGTTAACCAATCCTCTATCCATGCTAATACATTATCCCCAACTCTGTGCATCCTTATCTTATGGATAAGTCTTCTATGTGGCACCTTATCAAATGCCTGCTGGAACTCCAAGTAAATACCATCCATCGATCCCCTCTATCCACTGCACCCATTGTCTCCTCAGAGAACTCTAATAAGTTTGTCAAACAGGACCTGCCTTTGCTGAATCCATGCTGCGTCTGCCTGGTGGATCCATTTCTTTCCAGATGTCTCACTATTTCTTCTTTAATATTAGCTTCAAGCATTTTCCCAACTACAGATGTTAAACTAACTGGCCTAGAGTTACCTGCCTTTTACCTGCATCCTTTTTTGAACAATTTGTTTTAAAAGAGAGATGATGGGAAGGACTGAGTTAAAGACTAATTTAAAATGGCACAGGTGATGCTAGTTAATCCCTTCAAACACGAGAAATTTTACAGATACTGGAAATCCAAAGCAACATACACAAAATACTGGAGGAACTCAGCAACCAGGCAGCATCTGTGGAGGAGAATAAACAATCGAGATTTCAAGCTGAGACTCTTCATCAGGACTCTTATCGTGCATTTATAATCCCTTGGAGATTGCTTTTGTAATTTTTAGTGTCCTTAGAATTAGGACTACAACAGGAAGAAAGCCCAGGTCAATATTGAATTTGTTTAATAGATTGAGAATTAAACTAAAACAGACTGTGAAAAATGTATTTTTATTCAAATATTTATTGACTTGCAGAGGAGCAAGAGCAAGTTAATTATTGCTTCACAAGCAAGAACTGTTTTAATTCCTTAATGTTGCCAAGTTAAAGTCTGTCCCGAGCCTTGTGGCCCATCAGGCCGGTGCTTATGCCGGTTTCTGTGGTGTGAAGCGACTGAGAGTACGAGACTCCCTCCCGGATAGGATGCCAGTCTATCGCGAGGTTAACCCCCAGCATTTGCCGGTACCCATTTTCAGCTTGGGTGGACTGGAGCAGTGTGTGGTTAAGTGCCTTGCTCAAAGACACAACACGCTGCCTTAGCCAGACTCGAACCCACGACCTTCAGATCGTGAACCCAACGCCCTAACCACTTGGCCACACGCCACACTAATGTTGGCAAGGGAAGAGGTAAATAGACAGGTGTTGACTCTCCTGCATGAAAATGAGTGATTGACAGAGGTGGAAGAGTTAATCAGGGAGAGATGAAGGGAACTGTCCTTCAAAATGTTGAAAGTGGCAGAAATTGCAAAGGTTGATCCATTGAGTGGGATGGAGAGTTAACAGAGACTTTATTTTATCTGTTTCTCACACCTCTGCTCTCAGACTTCTTGAATAGTGAGAGTTCAAGCTTAAGTTTATTGTTGTTCAACTATACACATGTATACCGTCAAACGAAATCACATTCCTCTGAACTAAGGTGCACAACACAGTACATATAACTCACACACATAACACGTAAAGTATTACTGCTACTAGTAAATTAATAAATAATAAGGTGCATTCATAATGTAAGTTAAAAAGTAAGCAGCAGATGCATGCTGAGACCTGGGGTGGCAGGAACTTCAGTAGTCTTATGTCCTGGGGGAAGAACGTTGTACCTCTGGCCTCTGAATAGTCAGAAGAATTTAGCCTGGTGAATGACTGCATTGCTAGTAAGGAACTATTTGGGGTTCTGTTTAAGGAAGAATTAGAGGGCCAGTACAATCATCCGGCATGGAATGGAGGTGTAACGTTGGATGTTTATTGTAAAGATGAAGTCGTTGGGACAAGGAAATGGCAGATGATGCAAATTGAAGAAGGGTTTGCTGGATATTTCTGCTTGAGAACCTTGGATGGAAGGTAAGGGTGTGCTATGTAAGATTGGGATACTATTAAGGCTGGGGGCTGTGGAGGGAAGGTCTCCGTGACCAGATCTCCAGAGGGAGAGATAATGAGGATTATGAAAGCTGTCATTTTGGCTCTGCAATGTAGAAATCAGTTCACTGAACCATAATAGCCCCACCATGTTGGTGGATTTGATGACATTATTGGGGTTGGTCCTTAGTTCAAAAAGGAGTAGAGGGGTCAGTAAGAAGGGTCGAAAATCAAGATTGGTAGTTAATGAATAGGTCTGAAATTATCATACGGTGTCCTGTAATCTACAATTGCCAGGAGGGAGTCATACTGTAGAATAATGATCTGGATAGAACATTTGGCTTCTTCAACTTCTCCTTTTATGGCTCTAAGTCTAAAAATGCTGAAGTTCAAAAATTAATGGGTACCAAAGGTAGAACTCAGCTGAGGAATCCAAACCTAAAGTAATTCTCTGCTATCACTGCTGAACATGTGCTTCTACCCCTTTTTGCTCTAATACAGTTTTCTGCTATTCACAGTTTTTCGTTTAATAATTATTTCTGAATATAAATATATTAACTAGAGTAAATGTATATCTATTTCCCTGTTGTAAATGTAAATCTGATTTCACTTGGCTTTTAAAATAAAGAATAGATTGTTCGTAGAGCTGTAACATTATTAGGGGAATGCAGCGAGACCCTATTCTGTGCTTCAGAATGGAATTGTGAATGATTGTTGTCTCCTCCTTATCGCTGCACGTATGGTCCATTCCTTGCATATCTTCCTGAATATGCATGGAGCAACCTGTGGATTAATTATAAATAAGCAGGTCAGGCAGCATCTATAGAGAAGAATAAACAGTCGAGTTTCAGGTCGAAAAATATCAACTGTATATTCCCTACTTAGATGCTGCCTGACCTGCTGAATTCCTCCAGAATTTTGTGTTTGTTGCTCTGAATATTCAGCATCTGCAGAATCTCTTGTGTTTATAATTTTGAATAAGGCTAGTTTTTAATCTTTGGATTTCTGACTTGTAGTGTGATGTACATATCACTGGGATTCTTTTGCAAAATATCAATCTGCATAATTGAACAGGGATAGAATGACAGTTTTATACATTAGAGGTTGTTCACTCAAACAAGCCTAAATTTAGGAAGAAAATGTAAGTTTTTGGGGGGTGTGGAATAATGAAAGGAAACTCAGTGCTGGTAGGTCAAGCAACAATGCGAAGGAATGGGCCCTTCCCACTTTGCTCCTGAATATGCATCTTCCCTCTCACTTTATAGTGTGTCAACATGCACATTCTACTGGCTTTTATTTTTTATAATGATTAGATTAGATTATGAGAACATTCAGTCCTCTTTTATTGTCATTTAGAAATGCCAATATATTTGATTTATACCAGATTCAAAATAGTTTTGTCACATGAAACTGTGTCTGTCTGAGATGGAATTGAAGTTGGTCACCTAAGTATTGGTGCAGGGATATGATATACATTTTCCTCTCTTCTCTTCCCCTCACTTTAATCCTAACTATTTAGCTGCATTATCTTTGGTGCAGGAGCAATAAATCTCATAGGTTTAAGTATTATCAGTTTTTACCAAGCTGCATTTTCTGACAGCTCAGTGAGTATTCGTACTGTTAACCACGTTGCATACTAAAAACAACCAAATTATTATTAGAAGTTGCTGGTACAATATGCACCTTCTTTCCCTTATGTTCTTCTCCTCAGGAACTTGAAACCCGACTTGTGACCCTTTTTAATCAGTTTGTGAGCACTGTTTTCTGAAAAAAAGTTCTGTGAACTCTTAGTACTGAGATGTCACTGATATGGCAGCAATTGCTGCCACGTAAAGACAATAAATAGGCCATATCAAATAGAGGGGAGAACTTGGTTTCACTGAAAGACATGAGGAGACCAGTGGAATTTTTAGTGATAAATTAGCCACTTGCACAAGCAATCTCCCTCTTGGCTGTGTTCACACCGTTTTATTTTCCATAAGCTTTTGTTTATTCATTTACACTCATAACCAATTAGGTACCATGTTGTCTTTGGTAACTGCTTTAGATGAAAGAAATGAAACCAGAGAACAGAATATTAGAAAGGTTCCACTTTTCTCTCTCCACAGATGTTGCCTGACCTGTCGATATACTTATTTTGGGGCTATTAGAATATTGATTTCTTCCTATGTCACTGGAATCCACGTTTAGACTAGATCAATATTAAAAGTGGAGAGATAAAATGTGTAAAGTATAAATGGTTTGTAAACCAGTTTGCAACATTCCTGTTGGCATTAGTTCATACTTAGTTTAAATCCATTCAAGCTAACTAGAGTGACAATCAAAGTTATTGTAAGTCTTCATTTATGTTTATTGTTGGAAATTGGATTTTTTTGAAAAATAGCTGCAGGGAAATTACTGAGAAGGTTGTAGCTGCTTGAAAGGATTGTTTTTAATACTTAATCATCACTTTATAAAATATTCTGAGATTCAGCAGTGATAAATGCCAAAGAGTTTGATGGTGTCTTTCCAGAAAATGCGAACTAAAAAGAAGTAAGAATAAAATATCCTAAACATGGCTCCCAGCAGTATGATAGATCTATTTAAGGTTTGAAAATGAAGAGACAAACCATCATTTGACAAAAGTAAGCTCCTAAAATGTTAAATATATGCAGACAAAGTGAAAATTTCAGTAGATAACTAATTTCTTGACTTCTGTTTTGAACAGATCTAGCATACAGCACAAGTAAACTCACACTTTACAGCTTTTACTTTATTGAAAATTAGGTCAAAAGTAATATGTTGGTGAGCTGAGTTATTTTGGGTGATCGATCATTATGAAAAGATGTGTCTCCTTTCATTGATTCGCACACTAGTTTCTTTAGAAATTGCACAGTAGAGTAGAGCTACTTGAACTTGATGTTTCAATCCCTATGGTAAGTTGGCACTCTCGATGTTGGTAGTGGGTTTGGAGTGGTGACAAGGAGGGAGGGTAGGTACGTCATCGAGGTCATCAGGTGGGCACCCTCCTTCTTTGACGTTTCGTTGATAAGCCCATGTCGTCTCTAGAGGGCTCAACGGTGCTACCTGGCACATATACTCTGTGGTTAGAGATCTGAAAATATACAGGTGAATTTTCCATCTATCCAGAAGACTGCATCCAGGCTTAATTTTCCATGTGGAACCCAAGAGGGAATTATTAACGGGATTACTACATAGTGCAGTACAACACAGGATCAGACCTTTCTGCCCATGATGCTAAACCGAACTAATTAGCCAGTAATTAAGTACCTAACTATACTAATGCCTTTTGTCTGCAGTATATCCCTTCATTCTCTGAAACAAGAGGGTAAAGATCTCAGTGAATGCTCCAGCCATTTAATCAACATAGGTCTTGAGTACTTGGCCGGGTACCGCATCTGGGCTGGACGCTTTTCGTGGGTTCACCTTCCTGAAGTCTGCTCACATGTTGGCCTCAGAGAACTATGGGATCATGGGATCACTGGGGGATGTGGGAATTCGTGATTGTTCCTCCATGGTTTGATGGTCAAAGCGAGCATAGAAGGCATTGAGCTCATCTGGAAGCGAAGCTCTGAGGTCACCTACGTCGCTTGACTTAACTTTATAAAATGTAGAGTATTCAAGCCCTGCTACAGCTGTTGAGCATTCTTTTTTATTGAAGTTTAGTGTGGAATTCCCACTTCGCCAGTGAGATGGCTTTCTGGAGATTGTACCAGGACCTCTTGGAACTTTCTTAGTCACTATTCCGTCTGGGTAGCCTCCAACCTGATGGCATGAACATCGACTTCTCTAACTTCTGCTAATGCCCCACCTCCCCCCGTACCCCATCTGTCATTTATTTATACACACACACTCTTTCTCTTTCTCCCTCTGTCCCTCTGACTATACCCCTTGCCCATCCTCTGGGTTCCCCCCCCCCCCACCGTCTTTCTTCCCGGACCTCCTGTCCCATGATCCTCTCATATCCCCTTCGCCAATCACCTGTCCAGCTCTTGGCTCCATCCCTCCCCCTCCTGTCTTCTCCTATCATTTTGGATCTCCCCCTCCCCCTCCCACTTTCAAATCTCTTACTAACTCTTCCTTCAGTTAGTCCTGACGAAGGGTCTCGGCCTGAAACGTCGACTGTACCTCTTCCTAGAGATGCTGCCTGCCCTGCTGTGTTCACCAGCAACTTTGATGTGTGTTGCTTGAATTTCCAGCATCTGCAGAATTCCTGTTGTTTGTGTTCAAATGCCTCTGATATGGCTCTCAGCAGATTGTGGATCTCATGGCTTCTGACTGGGGAATTCTCTGAATGATTTTATGGGACACACTTGTCTACAGCTATTCTTATAAAGTCCTTTACAAACCATGGTAGTTTCATTCAGATCCACAACACAGCCCAATTCACTGACTTGAAGAAATCCTGTAGTCACTCCTCTGCCTCCTACGACTACCTGCTTATTGCCCTAATCTCTGGAGTTTTGCTCTTTAGCCTCTGCCTGTATGCAGGTAGGAGAAGGACAGCCAAGTAACCCAGTTTATCGAAATGTAGTTGAGGCATGTAGAGGTAGACATTCCTTATCTTAGTATAATAGTGGTCTACTGTGTCAGGACCTCTTGTGCTACAGGTTATATGCTGATGGTAATTGGGTGGGGTTTTCTTTAAACAAGCCTGGTTGAAGTCCCTGACTATGATTTGAAATTCATCAGGATGAAATTCAACATTCATCACGATGTTGTTTGGAGACAACATTGTACAGTATCACAAGCGCTTGATTATAGTCAGCCACTGGTGGTATGCAAACTGCAGCCAGGATTATGGAGAACTCCCTAAGTAAATAGAATGGACGACATTTAACTATTAGGTGTTCCAGATCAGGGGAACACAAATTCAACAAAACTGCCACATCGGAGCACCAATGAGAGTTTATCATGAAACACGCACCTCCACCTTTTGCCTTTTTTGAATCAGCAGTAAGGTCTATTTGGTAAATTGAGAAGCCTTCTGGTTTGGCCACTCAGACACAGAATACAGCAGTACTTCATTTTCCAATGATACAGCAATCCTGCTCTCAGGTCTTCAATTTTGTTCTCGAGCTAACAAGATGTTGGGTAGAGAGGGCTTCATCCCTCTGTGTGTCAGCTTAGCTTAGAGTCTGGCAGACTCCTGATCTCTTAATCTTGCAGGAGGGGCATGCCATTGCCTGAACTGCCATCAAGCTACTTTAATGCTTTCATTTTGGAGGATCAAGAAATAGATCTTTGCAATAGTTGGAACCATTGAAAGGTGCAAGTCTCGTTTTGTGTGTTTCACTTGGACCAATAAAAAGAAGTTAGGTTTAAGCAGAGCAGCCATTGTGGGACAGAGTAAGACCGAGGAACTAAGGCATTGGCTCAAGAGCTCTAGTGAGAAGAGACAGGGGCTAAAGTGAGTTTATGGTAAGTTTCTTTTCCTTTATTATTGCACAGGTAAAGCAGCAAGAATGGAACCCAGGGTAGTGGTGTGCTCTTCATGATGTGGGAAATCAGGATGACCTCCATTGTCCCTGAAGTCTGCACTTCAAGGAAATGCGTCTGGCTGTAGCTCCTTGCTGACCATGTTAGGGAACTGGACAACACACAAAAAATGCTGGAGAAGTTCAGCAGGCCAGGCAGCATCTAGGAAAAGAGTGCAGTTGATATTTTGGAAACGTCGACGGTGCTCTTTTCTTAGATGCCGCCTGGCCTGCTGAGTTCCTCCAGCATTTTGTGTGTGTTGGCTTGGATTTCCAGCATCTGCAGATTTTCTCTTGTTTGTGTTAAAGAACTGGAGCTAGAGCGGAATGACGTATGGATCATTCTGGAGAATGAGGAGTTGATAGATAGGTGTAACTGCCTCCCTGTATCTCCTATGTTACAGGGGTCAGGTAGCTGTCAGGAGAGGGAAGGGGAATAGGCAGACAGTGCAGAGTACCCCTGTGGCTATTCCACTCAATAACAAGTCTACCATTCTGGATACTGTTCGGGGAGTGGGATAAACCTACCAGAGGATAGCCCCTGGAATCAGATCTCTGGCATTGTGGCTAAGAGGAGAACGGGGAGGGGAGGAAGAATAGGAAAGTGGTGGTGATAGGGAATTCAGTAGTTAAAGGAATAAACAGGAGATTCACTAGATGTGAAAGGGACTCCAGGATGGAATGTTGCCTCCCAGGTGCCAGGGTCAGGATCAGGATGTCTCAGATCAAGTCCACAGGATTCTGATGGAGAAGGGAGAGCAGTCAGAAGTCGTACCTATAGCTACCAATGATGTAGCTATGAAAAGTGATGAGGTCCTAAAGAGCAAATATAGGGAGATAGGAAGGAAGCTAAAAAGCAGAACCTCAAGGGTAGTAATCTCGGGATTGGTGACTGTGACACAAGTTATTGCAGGTAAGAATAGGATGATGTAGCAGATGAATGTGCAGTTGAGGAATTAGTGCCGAGCCTCAGATTTGGGGATCATTGGGATTTCTTCTGGGGAAGATGTAACTTGTACAAAAGGTCAGGCTATACCTGAATTTATGAGAGACCAGTGTCCTTGTGGGTAGGTTTGCTAGAGCTGCTGGGAAGTGTTTGAACTAAGTTGGAAGGGGGATGGGTATTTGTGCATTTCCTTGAGTACATCTCACCATAATTAAGGCCCTCCAATCTAGGCAACATCCTGATGAATTTCCTCTCCAATGCAACTGTATCTTGCCTATGGTGTGGTGAACAAAATTGGAACAGAAAGCCTGCTGTTGCTTTCAGTGATTCCTTGTTTCTCTAAATGTCTTCAGTATAAACAGCGTTTATGAAATATTATTGCTCTTTTTAAAAATGAGCCTGATAATTCATGCATTTTTGGATGAGATGTGATGTTCTAATAGCATGCCAGGCAATAATTAAAACCTCTAGTGTAAGAAAAAAGGCTACTTTTTATATGTGGATGATAATTGCCTCATAAATATTTCAAAAGTGATGTCTTTTAATTTTTTTCCACTTTTAATAAATCTATTTTGTGATGTTTCAACTTCTTCATCTTAACCCTGGATATATATACTAATCTTTATGTCACTTCTGTAAGATTATTAAATGTGAATGATAAAATCTGCTCATTATTTTCTGGCTTGTAGACCATGAGAATTTTTTAGTGTGTACCATGCTCGGGCAGGTTGATGGCAGCAGTGCTGCTCGGTTGTAGAGAAACCCTTGAGCTGATAACCAATACTGGAAAGGGGTGCATGTATGCCAGAGATCACAAGACCTTAATGGGTATTTTTCTTCAAGGTCAGGGGCAAGAGCTATTGCTCTTATCACTGTGAGCAAAATCCGTTCATTAATCTTCTAACTAGGCAGTTAATTAAAATCCTTGCTGTATGTCAGTCACCAAAATATTCTGCATAAATTACTTTTGCTTCATATATTCAAGAATACTTACTAATATGTCAAAGCTTTTTTACTTGCTAATTTGAAGGGTAGTTTGGGGTGAATGTGGGTGAAATTGTAATATGTATTGTATGATAAAAAGAGAATATATTTGAAAAATTGACATTAATCTGAAGTGTGAAGTAATGTTTCGATAATAATTGATGGAATGACAATGAAAGCTACTCTCACTGGCATATCCTGTACAATTATTATTAGTAGGGTTTATAACAGTGAGTTGAGTTACACATCAAAGGGTCTGACTGCCAAGTTTTTCTTCTCAGTAGCCTAATTACTTCAATAAAACAGCAGAAGTTCGTAAATGAGGGATAAGATGAATGAAATCAATTGCGCCTATAGATGAGGCATATTTAAAGGTATTGGGTCTGATTGGAACCTTTGAACATCGAAAGGTTCAGTTTTACTTTGGACTTCCTTTTATGTGTAAATTTAACACTCAGCCTAAATTAATGAGAACTACTTCATAAAAGAGAAGAATTTTGTATGTATATACGGCATTTTTCAAATTTAGGACTTACCAATCATTTGGCAATTGGTGAATTTTTTTGAGTGTTTATTGTTATAACGTAGGGACTTTGTATAAAAGATTGAACAATAAGTTTGCTTGCCAATGGTTCAATAAAAGGTAGATTATCATGGTCACAGCATTGCCCAGTATTTCACAAATGAACCTGGTAAATTAAAGACAAATGAACCTGGTAAATTAAAGATTATTATTACTGTCTTTTCTCAGTTACATTTAATTTTTATTTCCAGAAAAGAGAATATACCACTGGCATAGCATGTTGTTTTTCCTAACAGAAGTTGGAATGTCTATTATTCCATAGTTGAAATACATCTCGTCTTCCTGTTAATTAATTAAGTACTGTAGGAATTTTGTATATGCACTGTACTGCTGCAAAATAAAAACAAATTTCATAATGTAGGTGAGTGATGATAAAGCCGATTCTGATACAGGTCTCTATTGTGGACTGAATGTGGGAAGGGACAGGGAAAGGAGAATCATGGCTGGGAAAAGGGGGCGAGAGAGGGGAGGGAGCAGAAAGCACCAGAGAGACATTCTGCAATGCTCAATAAAGCAATTGTTTGGAATCAGGTGGCCTTACCTGGTGTCTCAGGGCTGGGTTTGTCTGCATCCACACCACCTCTCTCCTCTGGCACTCCTTCTCTGCCACCTGTCCCATACCCCTCCCACAACACTCCACCCTTGCTATTCACAACATCCTTTGTTCCTGTCAGACTTACAAACTCGCTCTCTGCTCCATGTTGACCAATACTGTACTGTGCTAAAATCTGAGGCACTATCGCTATATATATGTGCCTAAGATTTTTGCACAGTAGTGTACAAACATATTTGTAATCAATAATTTTTGATATGTATTATATTCAATTCATATTTTGTTAATGCATTTGCTTAATGATTTAAAATTAAACAATGTGGAAGTTTTCACCACTTAATAAAGGAAAGGAGACTATGGAGGCAAAGTATATTTTCAGCAGCTAAGATAATTGATGGAAAGAATATCTGTTCATTCTCCTGCATACATTACTGAGAGTTAGCCTTGATGTCAAGGTTAGTGCTGAGACACTTGAAAGCTTTGGGATTTGGGACTTGCTTATGAAAGTAATTTGAGAAATGGCTGCTGCTAAAATCTAGATTTAAGACTAGAAAAGCTCCGAAAGATTGCGTGCATCTTCTATTTTGCAATATAATAGTTGTGAATTTCCCCTTCGAAATTTGAGATGTGTGGCTGTGCAGTTGGTAACGTTGTGTTGTTTCACAGTGAAAGTTTTTAGTTTTATTGCTTAACAGCCAAGAAACTGCCTAGTCTATATTAGTATACTTGTCTCTATTCTTTGTGTTTTCAGTGGTAACATCTTTTACTAATCTTATAATTTGTACCTTAGTTTTTGAAAAATGGTTAAATAAGTTTCTTGCTATATTCAATTTATTTTGTTTTTCATGCAGATATGTAGATGATGTTATTGCACGGATTGATCGAATGTTTCCTGACATGTCCCTTCAGTTATCCAGACCAAATGGTTCATCTGCTGTGCTACTGGTAAGATCTTCATACTGATGCCGGTGGGATGGGGCCAGGCATTAAAATGCATCTAATATTGTATTTTTGTGATTTGCTCCTTCCATCGTCTTCCATTTTATTATTGAATGGAGGCTTGAAATGTTTGGATTGTAGGATTCAGTATTGAGAACGGAAAGATTTCATTTTCAACAAAATTTAAACTTCACAAAAAGTTATCAAGCAAAATTGGCATCTTGCTGAAGAGTCTCGGACTGACACGTCGACTGTATTCTTTTCCGTAGATGCCGCCTGGCCTGCTGAGTTCCTCCAGCATTTTGTGTGTGTTGCTTGGATTTCAGTATCTGCAGATTTTCTCTTGTTTGTAATTCTATTTTGAATATATTTTGCTGGCAACTTACTTCGTTAGGTAAAGGAATTATGGTGATGTAGAGTCTGTTACCTTATGTGGTGTTCATGCTAATTTGCAAAATGTTATTGGATGTATGAAAAAATTTTGCAGTATTATGGGGATAAAGAATCAGAGAGGATTTAATTTGATACCTTCCATAAAGCCAGTGCAGGTAGGGGATGGGCCAAATAACCATTTTGTTTTATTATTTGATGATTCAGTTCTATAACAGCAAAACATCAGAGTTGGGCCTAAATATACATAGAAGCAGATTATAAATCCCAATTTGCAGGCTTGTTAAATCGAGCGTGAAATATAGATTAAAAAGATCTCCTCCTAGTTTTACTTAACAAGTTTGTATTGTGCATAATAAGGAAAACAACTTTCAGTGTGATGACCTGCGCTGTTTATGTTTTTCACATGCATTGTATACACATTTTATTTTAAAATATACATTCAGTATTACTTCTACAGGATTAGTTTCTTCAGCACGTTACAGGAATGACTTGTGTTTTTATTTTAGAAGTCCACAGACCAGTATTATACATTAAAGTGAAATATATTTGAGGTAAAATTTTGTCTGTTTTCTCTGCAAACAAATAAAGACCAAAGCTTTGAAAAGCAATGAAACTGATATAGTAGACTACTTCTTGATCTAGTCATTTCTGGGTCAAAGGAGATCTATTGAATGCTTTTGAAGTGCAGTTAGATGGAGAAATGGAGAACTGAAAATAGCAAAGCAAGGGCACACATTATCGATAAAAGCTATTAGCATTATCGCTGCTTGAGTTGATATCTACATTGTGAATAATGTGCTTCTCAAATAACCAGTGAATACTAGTGAGAATAAAAATCAAGAAAATGTTTAACAAGTGGGGACTATATGAGCACTTAGTGATCATGCAGCAAGATATTGTAAACATATTTTTCTTCTTTGCAAGAGCATAGAGTCATTTAAGGCAGAATGTGCAATACAAGTTCCATTCACCAATTCATTAAGTTCCTAATCTTAGGTAATCCTGCTATGAAGTTGTGTTGCATTGAAGCCCATTTAGGAGACTTCAAAGAGGATTTTTCATGTGATTGCTATTAGCCCAAAGAAAATTATTTTTGTCCTGTCTCACTTATGGTTAAATATATAAAGGAATCTGTAATATGTTCTCAACTAGAACTAGAGAAATAGATTGCTCTGAAACAAGCCCTTTTGCCTACCTTGTCCTGCCTGTCTACTTTAATCCTATTTACCTTCATTGCCTGTACTGTCTACTCCTTTCCTGTCTAAGTACCTGTCCAAATGCCTTTTTTAAAGGTGAATTTGTATCTGCCTCCACTACCTCCTCTGCTTCTGGTATTCACCACCCACAGTGTGAGAAAAACTTGCCTCTCAGATCTCCTTTAACTTTCTCCCCTCTCAGCTTAATTCCATATCTTCTAAGACTTAATTTGTCTCTCCCTGAGTTATAAAATTGAAATTTTTTTGTGACTATTTCATGAAACTGGCATTGTGGATGAAAACATTCTAATTAATAACGAAAATGAGCAAAACTGGACAAATCTATGAGATTAGCAAATTAATAGTCCAGTGAATTGGTTTAATTGGTGAATAATCCTGGTCTAAACAGGACCAAAAATGAATATGGACGATCAAGGAAGAATTGAAATGAAAATAGTCAAACTTTTTTACATAAAATTTTGATATCAGTATAAATTGTATTCTATAGTAAATGTTTCTGACTCCTTTAGCGGAACAGACTTGTACATATGAAGAGCTAATTCCTCCATTCCTTTGCTTTATACTGACATTTGCCTATTAACATAGCCACATGCCGTACAACTACAGAGATTGGCTTCCCCCCGACCCCCCACTCAAAATGCTATTATGCTAATTGGGCAAATTATGTACAAGTATAAGCAGACTCGCAAAATGAGCCTCAATGTCAGAACTTGATTTTTATCTCCAAAGAGATGTTTGGAGTACTCTTCCAGAACTAATTCAACATTGTTCATTCAGGCAAAGGTGTTATATGGGGAATCATGATTTTACTCAGTCTTCTTCTTCATCCAACTTTTAAATAACTTAGTTATACAAGGATGGCTAAATATATAATTGTCAAGATCAAGCTTCTTCAGCGTTTCTTTTGTAAAATTGTCTGAGGTTGGATAATATAAGATTAACAAGGGTATTGTGGCATGCAGCAGAAAAAGGCAACACTAGTTGTTATGTACTGTTCAGTGTAAAATATTTGTGGATATACCTTTTGTGAAAATAATTCTTTCCTGTTACATGTCTTTGATAAATCTTTCTATTTCTTGAACTTCAGAATTTCTTTCCTAAATTACATGGGATAATACTTTATACTTTATTGTCGCCAAACGATTGATACTAGAACATACAATCATCACAGCGATATTTGATTCCGTGCTTCCTGCTCCCTTGATTACAAATCGATAGTAAGTATTAAAAATTTAAATTGTAAATCATAAATAGAAAATAGAAAGATGGAAAGTAAGGTAGTGCAAAAAAAACGAGAGGCAGGTCCAGATATTTGGAAGGTACGGCCCAGATCCGGGTCAGGATCTGTTCAGCAATCTTATCACAGTTGGAAAGAAGCTGTTCCCAAATCTGGCCGTACAAGTCTTCAAGTTCCTGAGCCTTCTCCCTGATGGAAGAGGGATGAAAAGTGTGTTGGCTGGGTGGGTCGTGTCCTTGATTATCCTGGCAGCACTGCTTCAACAGCGTGCGGTGTAAAGTGAGTCCAAGGACGGAAGATTGGTTTGTGTGATGTGCTGCACCGTGTTCATGATCTTCTGCAGCTTCTTCTGGTCTTGGACAGGGCAACTTCCATACCAGGTTGTGATACACCCTAGAAGAATGCTTTCTACAGTGCATCTATAAAAGTTAGTGAGGGTTTTAGGGGACAGGCCAAATTTCTTCAGTTTCCTCAGGAAATAAAGGCGCTGATGGGCCTTCTTGGCAGTGGACTCTGCTTGGTTGGACTAAGTCAGGTCATTTGTGATATTGACCCCGAGGAACTTAAAGCTTTTTATCTGTTCCACTTGCACACTGCCAATGTAAATTGGGTTGTGCGGTTCGCTACGCCTTCTGAAGTCAACAACCAATTCCTTTGTCTTGCTGAAGTTGAGGGATAGGTTATTGTCTTTGCACCATGTCACCGGGTTCTTAATTTCCTCTCTGTACTCAAACTCATCATTACCCGAGATACGGCCTACAATTGTTGTGTCATCAGCAAACTTATATATTGAGTTCGATGGAAACTTGGCTACTCAATCATGGGTATACAGTGAGTACAGCAGGGGGCTGAGTACACAGCTTTGTGGGGCACCGGTGCTCAGAGTGATTGTAGAGGAGAGCTTGTCTCCTATTTTTACAGCCTGGGTCCTGTCTGTGAGGAAGTTGAAGATCCAGCTGCAGATCTGAGTGTATTCAGTATTGCTGTTTAAATGTCACTCTTAAACAATAAAAAGCATATTTTGTGTGCTATAGTGACACCTTTGATCTGCATAAATTGAACTGTAGGTTAATTATTTTATGTTATGTCTTATACAAGACGAGTAAAAGTTAAGAGCAGATCTAGCCCATCTGGCCTTTTAAGTCTGCATTGCCATTCATCAAGATCAGTGGTCCCCAACCACCGGGCCGCGAGGAAACAATATGATTTGGCAATATGAAATGATATGAGTCAGCTGCACCTTTCCTCATTCCCTGTCACGCACTGTTGAACTTGAAATAACCTACCAAATCATACCAAATAGCACATAAAGCCTAAAATAACACTAACATATAGTAAAAGCAGGAATGATATGATAAATACATAGCCTATATAAAGTAGAAATAATGTATGTACAGTGTAGTTTCACTTAACAGAATCGGGAAGATCAAGCCAAAACCGATTTGTAGAAAAAAATCGACATGTACACGCATGCGCACGTCACGCATGCGCACACAGGTGCCCACGCAAGGCTTCATCATGGTCATGGTAGTCTTTCTCGGAGTAAACATAAGTGACCCGTATTTGACTGCTGCTTTTGTCCCTTATTTGGGATTTGGGAGTGAGAAAGTTAGCAACCGTACTTGAACACCTTCCCCCCCCAACCCTGTCGGCCAGTCCACAAGAATATTGTCAACATTAAACCGGTCCGCTGTGTGAAAAGGGTTGGGGACCCCTGATCAAGATCATGGCTGATCTTCTGTCTCAGATACAGTATCCTTATGTCATTTAAATCCCTGATTATTAAGCTCTGATTCGAATGAACATAGGGAAGAGAATTCTACAGATTTACCATCACTAAATGAAGACACCCCTGCACATCTTAGTCTAAAATGCCCTACCCCCATTTTTCTGAGAAAAATGCCCTATTGTTCTAGATTTCTTAGCCAGAGACACATTAGTATTTTATTTCACTGAAGTCACCTCTCATGCTCCTAAACTCTAGAGACAAGTGTATTCAATCTCTCCTCATATGACATATCTTCCATCTCAGGAAGCAGTCTAGTGAATCTTCATTGCGGTTCCTATATGCAAAATATATCTATTGAACGTAAGACAATCAAAACTGTTTAGAATACTCCAAGTGCAGTCTGTCTATGGTCCTCTTTGTTAGACCTCTTTACTTCTGTTTTCAAATTCTTGCGTAAATAAGCATTATCAGAAAATTTTCCTTTATGACTGATTGCTGCACATCTATATTAGCTTTCAGTCATATATCCTTTGAGTGTAACATTGTCATCATTTAAAAAAATATTTTTCTGTTTTATGTACTGAAAGGAACAAATTTTTCCACATTATGTTCAATCTGACATCTTGTTCACTCACCTTGCTTATCCATGTTTGCTTGAAATCCCTTTATAACCTAGTGCCTGCTCACAGTCCCACTCAGTTTTATATCCTCAACAAGTTTGGAAATATGACATTAGATCCTCAGTCAAATGCTGCAATACCCCAGTTCCAGGAACTCCAACCTTCCTGGCCAAGCTTCTGCATGAGGCCTTTTTAAAAGCTGCCTAAAAATCTTAACTACACCACCCACTGGTTCTTTATTCTTCCTGGTCCCATCTTTCAATGGAAGTCAAATCTGATGTTCTTGTCATAAATCATTCTGCTTAATCCTATTTTCTGTCATCATATCCTTATTTATAAATTCAGGATAATAAACTTGATTCTTGTCTTCTGCTTCAGTCTCTTTCTTAAGTAGTGGTGTCATGATTACTACCCTCTAATCTCCAAGAACTGTTCTAGAATCTGTAGAATTTTGAAAGATGATATCAGATGCATCACTGTCTCTATAGTCAGCTTTTATCAAAATTCTGGCATGTTGATCATTGGGTCTTTGGGATTTATCAGCTTTCAGTGTCACTATTTTCCCTCATACTGCTTTTTCAAAAACTAATATCCTTTATTCTCACTATACTCATACTTCTCAGCATTTCTTATATACATTATAAGGTCATAGAGTAATATAGCACAGACAAAGCCCCTTTGGCTCAAATTATCCATGCCACACAAAGTGGCTACCTAAGATAGTCCCATTTGTCTGTATTTATCTAATATCCTTCTAAACCTTTCCTTCCTATACATGTTTGGCCTCATCAACAATGATGACGAGGTGGCGTAAAGAGACGATGAGGCTGGTAGAGTCTCAACATGAACAAGACCAAGATTGTGGACTTTAGGATGGTGTGAGCTGACCACTCCTCACTGCACATACACAGCTCCTCTGTGGAGAGAATTAGGAGCACCAAGTTTCAGGGAGTGCACATAATGGATGATCTCACTTGGTCCATCAACGGCACCTCATTGGTCAGGAAAGCACAGCAGCATCTCTGCTTCCTGAGGAGATTGAAGCAAGTAAAGTTCTTCCATCGCCCACCCTAAAACTTTCTGATCAAGTTTTACAGGAGCATCATCGAGTGTCCTGACAGTTTGGTACTGGAATTACAAGGCATCTGACTGCAGCTCCCTACAAAAGATTGCAAGGACTGCTGAGAGGATCATCAAAGTTTCTCTTCTACACATCTGAGATATTTGTCAGGAGTGTTGCATACATAGGCCCCATTAGTATTATCAATGATCCCTCCCATCCATCCAACAATCTCTTTGAACCCCTGCCATCAGGTAGGAGGTACCGTAGCATTAGGATAAGAACTGTTAGAATGGGAAGCAGTTTCTTCCCCCAGTCTGTAAGACTACTGAACTTCATGCCACCACCCAGGTCTCATCACACATGAAGCATCAGTAGAGTTAATACTGTTTACTTTTTAACTTGTTTTGTAAATACACTTTACTATTTGTTTATTTACTTTTGGTAATAATTTGTTGTTAAATGTGTGTGAGTTATATGTATTGTGTTGTGCACCTGATGCAGAGGAACGTTGTTTCGATTGGTGATATACATGTGTACAGTTGAATGACAATAAATTGAATTTGAACTTGGACTTACACAAATGCTTTTTAATTGTCATTGTATCTGTCTCAACTACTTTCTCTGGCTGCTCATTAAGATTAGTTCATGTCTTGATAGAGTTTTTTGAGGAGGTGACAAAGGTGATCAAATAAGGCAGGGTTTATGTCAGAGTCAATTGTTATTGTCAGTTCTTACTATGTTCTACATTTTTTGGAAGAGTTTAATTAAGTTTATTTGAAATGATGTTGTAGAAATTGCAATAGATCTGGAATAGTGCTAACTGGTATTTCTAAGGAGGCTGCCAGGCAAGTTCTATACCATACAAGTACATACTTGTACTTTGTCAAGAAAAAGATCATACTTTCCAAGAAACTGTTGTTGGAATAGTCTTTGCAGTTTGAATTGTATTTACTGCATTTGCTCTTGTCAGTATGCTATATTGGTATCTAAATATGTAAAATGGAATTGTATTCTACCTAGTGCACAATAAATAGTTCTACCAATTGCTCCATTAATTATTCTGTCAGTTTCCAAGCAAAGTGCAAGTCTTCACTTAAGTGGTTGGATTTGTAGTTTTGAAAAGGTGTGCAACCAGAAAAGAATGATTTCCTATTTCTCAAGTACGTTAAATATCAAAATGTTTGTGTAAGAGCTGTTGAGTCATTAATTAGAGATAAACAAGGCGTTTTGATGATATTTGCATATCTGTGTTTGCATCCAGGATATTTTACATTAGAAGGAAGTGTTTGAAGTGCATGATTATGATATGAGGAACTTATGAAATTTAAGCAGCTAGTAGAGCTGCTGCCTCACAGCTCCAGTGACCAGGTTCATTCCTCACTTCCAGTGCTGTTAGCATGGAATTTGCACATTCTCCCTTTGATCTCCCTTTGGGTTTTCTGCACTTTCCAAATACAGGTACATGCATAGAAGCAGGTTAATTGGCTGCTGTGAATTTCTCTTTGCGGTTGAATCTGGGTTGGGAGTTGTGATATATTCCTTGTGACCACAACTGCACAGTTGAGAGTTATAATTTTTCCTTTATACATCAAGATTAAAGGTTTTATTTTTGAAGTTTAAGCACGTGTGCCCTGGGCTGGCATAACTCTAATTGATAATGAGGGCCATTACTGAGTTCCTGGTGGATGGAAATGTATTGGGTTTTTCTTAATTTGCTGGAATATCCTAGAACAAATGTTGCTTGGTGAATGCTCAAACAAACAATCTGTAACTGCATACCAGGCTGTGGGGTAGACTGAATGATTCAAATGATGCATCTCCATGCATTGAGTTGGATGTTTGTGAGTCACTTGTGATTGCCTCTGGGTTATGATGCTGATTGGTACTGTACTTCACTAAGGAGTTTGCAGAGGTCAGACTTAGTGTCTTTGTACTGATGGTTCCTAACTTGTTTGTGGACCAGGTCAATACTTGCCCTTAGTTTGGTTAAAGGTTGATCTTGCTACAGGAAGAGACCTTCAGAAATCATGTAGCATTATTTTAAAGGATAATTGACTGTTAGCTTATGGGCCTGTGGCTTAATTCTCCATCTCTTGAGTTTCCCCCGGTATTTAGGTGCCTGTTCGACATGTCTTGGCTGCTTAAATTATCAGTGCAGTGTTACCCACATAGAGCAAATGTGGACAGTTTTGTTTGTGTCATGTCACACATGCACATATTAAAGTGTGAGCACTGGGCCAAGTGAATGTTATTGTCCATAGCTAGTCTATTATTAGTGTGATGACTCGAATCGAGTCTGATGTTCTCCTAAGGGTTGTCTATTGGTGGGTTCTCAAGTGGCTAGAGAGGCTGATTTGGGATCCACATGCAGTGTGGAAGGAGTTTTCCAGACCTCACAATCCTCCCCCCTTCAGTACTTGCTGATTGCCATGGGACTTAATCCGGGGTGTTAGGGGGGAATTCCCTTAATGGAGAACACCTATGTGTGGTTTTATTTAACATGGGGAGACTAATACATAGGCAGCCACCACCACATTGTCCTTGACGGATTAGGATACAAAAAAACTGGACACTCTTCATCTGCCTTCACTGCCGTTGTGATGTGTCATCATCTTCCACCTGTCCCGCTTGGCGCAATAATATCAGCGCCGGACTCTGGAGCGAAGGTTTCCGAGTTCGAATCCAAGTCAGGTTGAGCGTCGAGCTAGCAACTCAGCCTCGTAAAAACAAGAATATAGTGCCCTGATAACTCCTTTCCTGAGTTAAGGGCTATTCAAAAAAAAAATCATCTTCCACCAGCTCCACCACTGAGACCATAAGATATAGGAGCAGAATTAGGCCATTTGGTCCACTGAGTCTGCTCTGCCATTCATCATGGCTGATTCAATTTTCCTGTCAGCCCCAATCTCCTGACTTCTTCCCGTATCCCGTCATGCCCTGACCAATCAAGAATCTGAGGTCTTGGTTGGACAATCTTTGTTTGGAACTTCCCCCTTGACCCTACTGCCATGGGTGACCCTACCAGGAGCTAAGTGCCAGCTGACCAAACTCCAGATGCCATTGCTCTTTGGATTTCAGGAACTGACAAGCCTCTCCACTATGCAAGGTGACAATCCTCGGAGAAGTAGCCAGTCTAATCTTAAGTGAAAGAGATCATTATTATAAGGTTCAGCAATAGACATTAATTTGGACAAAATCAGAGAATGATGAAAAGTCTAACAGAAACTATACTAATCCTTTCTTCAGTGAGTAAAAGCTTCAATGTGCCTATGTTTCTTGTATTGTTAATATCAGGGTAATTGCACTAAACGTAGAGGTGAAAAGTCCAGGTTATTGGAGCTAAGAATAACAACTGAACTGAAATTTAATCTTCTAATGAAATTTTGGTGTTTAATGTCAAGGTTTACAATTTATCTTTTTGTTGTGAATTTCTAGTGTTTTCAATAGGAATTGATAATACAGTTGTCATCTTTTACAGAAAGGCCAATACCAGAGTTATAAATTCAAACTGCTTCAAATTGATTCTGACATAAATCTGTAAACAGAATGAATGGAGGAAAGGGGTGAAAGAACTTGAAGTCAGCTGCGTGCAGCTATTGATTAAAGTGATGAGACGAGATCATTTGTGGTTCACTGTGAATATGTTTAAACTATTCACAAGGTTCAGCTTGACTCCAACTTTGAGCTGGTCCTTAATGTCAATGTGAACAAATAGCTAATACAAACCCTTCCCCTTTTGTTTAACCATTTTTTTGAATCTGACAGTTAACCATTGAAACAATATGGGAGCCACTTAGAGAACTGAGGCCGTGAAAGGAAAATGTGATATAAATTGGTGAAATGATAGTAAATGCATGGTAGGAAAACTGATGTATGATAAAGGATTCAGATTCATTGAACATTGTGCTTTGTTCTGAGACTGTGTACGTATTATAGAATGAGCTGGTTTTAGTTGATAAAGGAAGGCTGTGCCCATATTAAGAGTGTAACTTCTACAGTAAAGGAAAAGTCAAGCATTAAGATACAACTGCACAAAGGATAAAATTTAAGATTCAAGATTGTTTATTGTCATTCTCCAGTACACAAGTGTAAAGGAGAATAAGTGATTGCTCCTCCGTATATAATGCAGCAAAAATATATATAATACATGCAAATATAAACTGGATAGAAAAACAAATTTGACAAAAGCAAAGATTAAAACAAGAATGGATGATAAGTTGAGCAGAGGGTTAAAGCGTGCCTTCAGTAGAATCAGAATCAAGTTTATTATCACAGCATGTGTCGTGAAATTTGTTGATTTCCTATATACAAAGAAAAAATTGAAGTCCACACACATTATAATTATAAGGTGCAGAACTTTCAAACAGATGACAGAAGTATACACCAGGTTCTCTGCCACTAAAATTTACAGTGCCTATAAAAAGTATTCACCCCCCTTAGAAGTTTTCGTTATTTTGCTTTACAACATTGATTCACAATGTGAATTTCATTTGGTTTGTTTTGACACTGATCAACAGAAAAGGACTCTTTTGTGTCAAAGTGAAAGCAGATCTCTACAAAGTGATCTAAATTAATTACAAATACAAAACATAAAATAATTGATTTTCTAAGTATTCATCCCCCCCCCCCCTTAATATGACACAGCAAATCGTCACTGGTGCAGCCAATTGGTTTTAGAAGTCACATAATTATTTAAGTGGAGGCCTATTTTTTGGAGGACTGTGGGTAGTCAAAGTGTTTCAATTGATTGTAATAAAAATACACCCACCTGTATCTGGAAGGTCCCACTGCTGGTGAGTCAGTATCCTGGCAAAAACTACACCATGAAGACAAAAGAACACTCCAACCAACACCATGAAAAGGTTATTGATAAGAACAAGTCAGGAGATGGATGTAAGAAAATTTCCAAGTCACTGAATATCCCTTGGAGTACAGTTAAGTCAATCATCAAGAAATGGAAAGAATATGGCACAATTGTAAATCTGCCTAGAGCAGGCTGACCTCAAAAACTGAGTGGCCATGCAGGGGGACTAGTGAGGGAGGCCACCAAGAGATCTATAACAGCTCTGGAGGAGTTACAAGCTTCGGTGGCCGAGATGGGAGAGACTGTGCATTCAACAACTGTTGCCTGGGTGCTTTTCCAGTCACAGCTTTATGGGAGAGTGGCAAAGAGAAAGCTACAGTTGAAAAAAAACTCAGATGAAATCTTGGTTAGACTGCGGCAGAAAGCATATGGGAGACTCTGAAATCAGCGGGAAGAAGGTTCAATGGTCTGAGAAATCAAAATTGAGCTTTTTGGCCATCAGCCTAAATGCTATGTTTGGCATAAGCACATCATCAAAAACGCACCATCCCTACCAGGAAGCATTGTGGTGGCTGCATCATGCTGTGGGGATGCTTCACTGCAGCAGGCCCTGGAAGGCTTGTGAAGGTAGAGGGTAAAATGAATATAGCAAAATACAGGGAAATCCTGGATTTAAACCTGAGTCAGTCTGCAAGAGGATTGCGACTCGGAAGATTTGTTTTCCATCAAGAGAATAACTCCAAACATAAAGCCAAAGCTACACAGGAATGGCTGTAAAAACAACAAAGTTAATATTCTGGAGTGATCAAGTCAGATTGCAGACCTCAATCCGATTGAGAATTTGTGTTTGGACTTGAAAAGAGCTGTTCACTCACTATCTCCATGCAATCTGACAGAGCTTGAGCAGTTTTACAAAGAAGAATGTGGAAAAATTGCAGTGTCCAGATGTGCAAAGCTGATAGAGACCTACCTACACAGACTCAAGGTCGTAATTGCTGCCAAAGGTGCATCTACTAAATATTGACTTGAAAGGGGTGAGTAATTATGTGATTAATTATTTTGTGTGTATTAATTGTAATAAATTTAGAACAATTGTAGAAATCTGTTTTCACTTTGGTATGGCTGTGTCCTTTCTGTTGATCAGTATCAAAAAAGCTAAATTAAATCCACTGTGATTCACTGTTGTAAAACAATAAAACATGAAAACTTCCAAAAGGTTGGATACTTTTTGTAGGCACTGTATATACCAGTTTAAGAAGGCACAACTGAAGATGTGCGACTGCTTACTGGTAAATCATAAAGCAAGAGGTTTGACTAAACTCATCATCTATAACATCTTTCATGATGCAAATTTTGGTGAACTATTGCCTATTACAGTGAGAAGGCAGGAGGAGGCGAAACTGGTTTGGGGGATGACCATGCCGTGGCATTGTGAAGTACAACGTGTTTGAACTGCCGGGTTTGCAGATGAAGTTTGTATCACCGTTGGAGATGGAGTGAGCAATTTGGAGCGGAGTCAATGCGGAAGAGTTTCATTGCCCCTCTGCCTAACCCTAGTGTGAGGTTGGATTGCTCTAAGCACCAAACTGATTTGGTGACATCGAGAACAGCTTCAGTTGGGCCATCGCAGGTGTACCTGAGCGCCTGGATCTGAGTCCTGGAAAGTGGCACTACTCGGTGCCTGAACAAATTAAACGCAGGCACAGACAGACTGAAGCCCAAGTGACGGACTCATTTCACTTGCTCTCCCGTGAATATTCATTCCTTTCTCGGCGGCACCAAGTCTGTGAACTCATCTAGCTGCTGTGTGTTTCTGTTCCACTGGTGTGAAATCTGAGGACTGAGGTTTGGGCCTACTAGCTCTGCTTCGGGAATGGATCTGGGACTCGGTCTGGTTTGGAATGCTGTTGGGTTGCTTCTATCGTTGCATGATGTGTGTGTTTTTCCTCCCTTCTCTCTTTCTCTACACAGTGGTTTTTGGTCTTTTTAATTGGGTTATTTGAACTTCTTGCTTTGTGGCTGCCTGTAAGCAGACAAATTTCAAAGTGTATATACATTCTTTGATAATAAATGTGCTTTGGATTTTAAAAATGTGCTTTGAAATAGTGGAAAAAGATGGAATTTCCCAAAATAAATAGAGAAATGAACCTGCAGAAATACAAGAGAAATTTAGGTATCATGTGACAGTGAATTAAATGGAGGTATCAACAATATAGAAGGAAGGCATCAAAGAAAATTAGAATGATTAACTTTGTGAATTTAGTTGTGTATCCAGGGAAATGATGAAGGCACTTCTAACCTTCAAAGGTTAAAACAAAAAAACTGCAAATATATATAACTTTAAGGCACAAAAGCCTAGCAAGAAATGTCTTACAACTGATACTCCAAGAGAAATTAAGTGTAGTATTAACTCAAAGAATTAGAATTTTAAGTCTGAGGACATTTCATAATTTAGCAAAGGACAAACAAGATATGAAGAAGGAAAGATAAAGCTGGATGCAGGACCAAGAAACATAAAACAAACCATAAAGGACAAGAACAGTGATCATAAATATGGGATGCTTATGTTTTGAAATCGGTGAAATTTATCAGAGAATAAAAGAATGGTACAGAAAGTCATATAGAAGTAGATAATCTGAAAAAAATTAGCACTGATAATACAATTATAAGAGAAATTAATGAGAAGGATAAGTATTAAGTCCCTAGGATCTGATTACCTGTATCCTAAAGAATTGAAAGAGTTGGCAAGTGGATCATCCAGAGTTCCATAAATTTTACATCCATCTTTAAATACACTCACTGCCTGGGATTTGCCTTTTCGTATTACTAAACTCGGGGAGGAAGTACAGGAGCCTGAAGACCCATACTCAACATTTTAGAAACAGATTCAGATATGACCATAAGATAGAGGAGCAGAATTAAGCCATTCAACTATCTGTCTGCTTCACCATTCCATCATGGCTGATTTATTTATCCCATTCTCCTGGCTTCTCCCTGTAAGCTCGAAAGCCCTGACTAATCAAGAAACTCTCAACTTACGCTTTCAGTATATACAATGATTTTGCCTCTACTGCCAGCTGTGGTAAAAAAAAGTCCACAGATTCACCATCCTCTGCCAAAAGAAATCCTCCTCATCTTTGTTCTAAATGGATGTCCCTCTATTATGAGGCAGTGCCCTCAAGTCCTAGACTTCCCCACTGCAGGAAATATTCTCTCTATAACCACTCAATCTAAGCTTTTCAATATTCAATAGGTTTCAATGAGATCCCCTTCCTAATTCTAAACTCCAGTGAGTACAGGGCCAGACCCATCAAACACTCTTCATTCATTAACTGCTTCATTCTTGGAATCATTCTCATAAACCTCTCTGGACCTTCTCCAATGCCTTCACATATTTTCTTAGATAAGGGCCCAAAACTGCTCACAATACTCCCGAGTGTGGTCTGATCAATGCCTTACAAAGCCACAGCATTGCATCTTTGCTTTTATATTCTAGTTCTCTCGAAATGAATGCTAACATTGTGTTTACCTTTCTTACCACTGATTCTACCTGCAAGTTAAACTTCAGGAAATCCTGCTTTTTGAATTTTTGTTCCGTTTAGAAAATAGTCCACTTTTATTTCTTCTACCAAAGTGCAAGACCATACACTTCCCTGCACTATATTCCATTTGCCACTTCTTTGCCCATTCTCCCAATATGTCTAAGACCTTCTGCAGACTCCTTGCTTCCTCAACACTACCTGCCCTCCACCTATCTTCATATCTTACAAGAACTTGGCCACAAAGCCATCAATTCCGTCATCAAAATCATTAACATACAAAGTAAAAAGAAACAGTCCCAACACCGACCCCTGTGGAACACCACTCGTCACCAGCAGCCAACCAGAAAAGATCCCTTTATTTCTACTGTTCTGCCAGTCAACTAATCTTATTATCCATGCCTTTATTTTTCCTGGAATACCATGGGCTCTTATCTTGTTAAGCAGCCTCATGTGCGACCACCATGGCCAAAGGCCTTCTGAAAATCTAAGTAAACAACAGGCACTGGCTGTCCTTTGTCTTTTGCTTGTTATTTTCTCAATGAATTCCAACAGATTTGTCAGGCAAGATCTGCCCTTAATGAAGCCGTGCTGACTGGCCTATTTTATCATGTGCTTCCAAGTACCCTGAACCCTTATCATTAATAATGGATTCAAATATCTGGCTAACTGGCTTAGTTTCCTTTTTTTTCTGGTTCCTTCCCTTCTTGAAGAGTGGAGTGACATTTGCAATTTTCCAGTCCTCTGGAATGATTCCAGAATATAGTGATTTCTCGAAAAGATAGATGCAGTGTGTAGTGAGACTATGAGGAATGTCAAGCAGATGATAGGGCAAAACTGCAGTCAGTGGTATGAATTAAAGTGTAACATGGACACAGAATTGGAAAGGGTGATGAAAACAGGACCGAAGGTGTTGTATTTGAATGCATGCAGTGTATGGAATAAAGTACATGATCTGCTATGCGCCCTGCACTAACTCTTCAGCCACAGTTCACTTCCTTAATCATTCTATTCTTACCCTCACTGGCAAGTGGCACAGGCACCAATCCAGAGATTGAGGTCCTTGAGGTTCTGCTTTTCAGCTTTTTACCTAACTCCTTATGTTCTCTCTTCAGGACCTCATCCCTTTTCCTACCTATGTCATTGGTACCAGTATGTACCTCAAATTCCAGCTACCCGTTTATAATGTTGTGTACCTGATTTGACACATCCCTAACCCTGACACACGGGAGGCAACATACCATCTGTGTGTCTCTTTCACATCCACAGAATTTCCCATCTGTTCCTCTAACTATGCAATCCCCTATCACTACTGCACTCTTCTTCTTCCCATCTCCTTTCTGAGCCAAAGAGCCAGTCTCAGTGCAAGATACCCTGTCTTTGTGGCTTCCCCCTGGTGTCGCCCCCTCCCTGACAGTATCCAAAGCATTATATGTGTTATTGAGGGAAGTGGCTACAGGGGTACTCTGCAGTGGCTCCTGTTCCTTTTCCCTCTCCTGACAGTCACCCAGCTACCTGCCTTCTATAACTTAGAGATGACTACCTCCCTGTAGCTCCTATCTATCACCTTCTCATTCTCCCATATGAGCTGAAGGTCATTGAGCTGCAGCTCCAGTTCCTTAATGTGGTCTCTAAGGAGCTGTAGATTGATACACTGTGCAGATGTAGATATGAGGGAGAGTGGCGGTCTCCCAGACTCCTGACATCTCACACACAGAACATGCCCCTAACCCTGGTGCCTTCTCAACTCACTAGCTCTATATTAATAGACCAAGGAGGGAAAAAAAAAACCTACTAGAAACTTAACTTGATATTTTATAGATATCGGATTGATCCATGAGCACTACCTTATTATTTGGCTTTCGTGCTATTTATTCAATTTTATTACAACTTGTATTAATTTTTTTGTCATGCACTATACTGCTGCCACAAAACAACAAGTTTTGCATCAATATGTCAGTGGTAATAAAAATGATTCTGATTCATTTCAAGAGGACTAGAGTATAAAGCATGTCGAAGGGTGACGTTTATTGAATTGAATTGACTTTATTTCTTACATGCTTCGCATACACGAGGAATAAAAATCTTTGCGTATAAATGTGCAATTTATAGTAATTTGTAATAAATAGTATGTGCAACAGGACAGTCAATAGAGCACAGAAATACTATTGTATCAGCGTGAATTGATCAGTCTGATGGCCTGGTGGAAAAAGCTTTCCAGGAGTATGTTGGTCCTGGCTTTTATGCTGGGGTACTAGTCCCCAGATGATAGCAGCTGGAACAGTTTGTGGTTGGGGTGACTCAGGTCCCCAATGATCCTTTGGGCCTTTTTTTACGCACCTGTCACTGTAAATGTCCTGAATAGTGGGAAGCTCACATCTACAGATGTGCTGGGCTGCCCATACCACTCTCTGCAGAGTACTGCGATTGAGGAAAGTACGGTTCCCATACCAGGCAGTGATGCAGCCAGTCAGGATGCCCTCATTTGTGGCCCTGTAGAAAGTCCTTAGGATTTGGGGACTCATGCCAAACTTTTTCAACCGCCTAAAGTGAAAGAGGCACTGTTATGCTTTTTTCACCACATAGCCGGTATGTATAGACGACGTGAGATCCTTGGTGATGTGTTTGCCGAGCGACTTAAAGCTGTTCACCCTCTCAACCCCAAATCCATTCCTCCTGTAGTCCACAACCAGCTCCTTTGTTTTTGCGACATTGAGGGAGAGGTTGTTTCCTTGGCACCACTGTGTCAGAGTGATAACTTCTTCTCTGTAGGCTGTCTCGTTATTATTTGAGATAAGGCCAATCAATGTAGCAAATTTAATTAGCATATTGGAGCTGTGGGTAGTGACACAGTCATGGTTATATAAAGAGTAAGGATGGAGCTTAGGGCACAGCCTCGAGAGGCTCCTGTGTTGAGGGTCAGAGGGGCAGAGGTAAAGGAGCCCACTGTTACCACCTGCCGGCGATCTGATAAGAAGTCCAGGATGCAGCTACATAAGGCAGGGTCAAGGCTGAGGTCTCTGAGCTTCCTGTTGAGCCTGAAGGGAATTATGGTGTTGAGTGCTGAACTGTAGTCCAAGAATAGCATTCTCACATAAGCATCCTTCTTCTCCAAGTGTCTGAGGACAGTGTGTAGAGCTGTGGCTATTGCATCATCTGTCGATCGGTTGTGTTGGTAGGCGAACTGTAGGAGGTCCAATGTGGGTGGTAGCATGTTGCAGATGTAGTCCTTGACCAGCCTGTCAAAGCTTTCTATTGAGGTGAATGCGACAGGACACCAGTCGTTCAGACATGTTACCTTGGTCTTTTTGGGTACAGGACCAATGGTGGATGTTTTGAAGCAGGAGGCACTCTATACTGCGAGAGGGAGAGATTAAAAATGTCTGTAAACACATCTGCCATTCATGCTGCGCACATCCTGAGTGCCCACCCTGGGACACCATCCAGTCCCACAGCCTTGCAACTGTCCACTCGTGGGAAACACCTGTGTACTTAGGCCTCAGAGATGACCAAGGTGCAGATCACTTTGGCAGCTCTCACTGGGGGCTCAGTGTTGGCGACATCAAACCAAACACAAAGAAAAAGATTTAGCTCATCTGGGAGAGAGGCAACGATGTTGGCAGCACTTTTGAAGTCTGCGATGGTGTACAGACCTTGCCATAAGCTGCATGTGTTGTTGGTAGAGAGTTGTGTCTGGATCTTGTCCCTGTATTGTCGTTTCGCTGCCTTGATGACTTTGCATAGATCGTAACTACATTACTTGAGTTCCTGTTGGCATTATAAGGTTCACACCACATTTGGAGTATTATGTGCAGTTTTGGGCCCTATATCTAAAGAAGGTAACCATGACTGTGTCACTACCCACAGCTCCAATCTGCTAATTAAATTTGCTAACGGTACTACAAGGCCTTATATCTAAAGTTTCCTGTGGCAGAGAATTCCACAGACTCACCACTCTTTGTGTAAAGAAGAGTTGGTCCACTAAAGGTTTACAACAATTATCCCAGAGATATAAGGGTTATTGCATGAGGATTGTTTGATGACCCTGGGCCTATACTCGCTGAAATCAAGAATGGGAGTGGGGGGAGACTGAGAGATCTCATCGAAACTTACTGAATATTGAAGTGCCTGCAAAGAATGGATATGGAGAAAATGTTTCCAGTAGTAGGAGAGTCCAGGACGACAGGGCATAGACTCTGAATAAGAGGATGAATCTTTAGAACAGAACTAAGGAGGAATAAAGATAGATAATTCTCCAGAGCCTTACCAGGTACATTCTAGGGTATTATGAGAGATTGGGGCTTTGCAGAGATTTGGTAACTTTGTTAGCTGCAGATGAGGTGCCATAAAGACTGGACCATAGCTGATGTTTTGCCTTTATTTAAGAAGGACAGCAGGGATAAGCCAGGGAACTACAGAGCCTTTAGAAACATAGAAACATAGAAAATAAGTGCAGAAGTAGGCCATTTGGCCCTTCGAGCCTGCACCGCCATTCAATATGATCATGGCTGATCATCCAACTCAGAACCCTGTACCTGCCTTCTCTCCATACCCCCTGATCCCTTTAGCCACAAGGGCCATATCTAACTCCCTCTTAAATATAGCCAATGAACTGGCCTCTGATGGCATTTACTCTGATGGCCGCAAAGCTCAATTTTGGTTTCATCAGACCACTGAACCTTCTCCTAGCTGACCTCAGAGTCTCCCACATGCTTTCTGCCAAACTCGAGCCGAGAATTCACGTGATTTTTTTTTCAACAATGCCACTCTTCCATAAGGCTGCGGCTGCTAAAGCACCCAGGCAGCAGTTATTGAATGCGCTGTCTCTCCCATCTCAGCCACTGAAGCTTGTAACTCCTCCAGAGTTGTCATAGATCTCTTGGTGGCCTCCCTCACAAGTCCCCTTCTTGCACGGTCATTCAGTTTTTGAGGATGGCCTGCTCTAGGCAGATTTACAGTTGTGCCATATTCTTTCCATTTCTTGATGATTGACTTAACTGTACTCCAAGGGATATTTAGTGACTTAGAAATTTTCTTACATCCATCTCCTGACTTATTCTTATCAATAACCTTTTCATGGTGTTGGTTGGAGTGTCCTTTTGTCTTCATGGTGTAGTTTTTGCCAGGATATTGACTCACCAGCAGTGGGATCTTCCAGATACAGGTGGGCGTATTTTTATCACAATTAATTGAAGTACCTTAACTGTACACAGGTCTACAAAAACAGATCTCCATTTAACTAATTATGTGACATTTAAAACTAGCTGGCTGCACCAGTGATGATTTGGTGTGTCATATTAAAGGGGGGTGAATACTTATGCAATCAATTATTTTGTGTTTTATATTTGTAATTAATTTCGATCACTTTGTAGAGATCTGTTTTCACTTTGACATAAAAGAATCCTTTTCTGTTGATCAGTGTCAAAAAAAGCCAAATTAAATCTACTGTGATTCAGTGTTATAAAACAATAAGAACATTTCCAAGGGAGGCGAATATTTTTATAGACACATTACAGGTTAGTAAGAAAAGTTATTAGAAATGATTCTGAGAGATAGGCTTTATTTGCATTTGGAAAGACAAAGACTGAATAGGGATAGTCAGTGTGCATTTGTGCGAGGGAAATCGTGACTCATGAGTTTGATTTAAGGATTTTTTTAAAAAGATGTCCAAGAGTACAGTGAAAGCAGGGCAGGAGATGCTGCATACAACAGCATTGACAAGGCCTTTGATAGAGTCCCACAAGGATGGTTGATCCAGGCGTTTAGAACACTTGGGATTCATGATGAGCTAGTCAAATAGATACAAAATTAGCTCGGTGGTAGTGGAGAGTTGTTTTTCAAATTGGAGAGCTGTGACCAGTGGTGTACCACAGGGAGCAGTGTTGAGTCCTCCGTTGTTTGTCATATATATTAACAATTTGGATGAGAAAATATATGGACTGATTAAGACACACAAAATGCCAGAGGGACCCAGCAGGTTGGACAGCATCTATGGAGGTAAATAAACTACCAACATTTTGGTCGTGACCCATCATCAGGACTGAAAAGGAAGGGTGGAGTGGGGAAGGAGTACAGGCTGGCAGGTTGATAGGTGAGACCAAGTGAAGGGTCTCAACAATTTCTCTATTGGCTCCTCCCACATTGTCCAAGTTTCTCACCGTCCAAATACAATTGTGATTGCAGAATTCAGACTAGCTTTTGAGAAGAAAGTACATGGGAAAAGGGATAGACCTTTAGATTAAATAGATAACCTTTTCAGAGTGCTAGTCTAATTCATCTGTACTATTATAAAATGAAGATTTCACTTGTGAAGAGTTAACAGTGACCAGTTTTAATTAGACCCGTTTGTCTGAGCAGGCTTTTGCACCACTGTGAAAGTCTTGATTCAAGTTGCAGAAACACTGTGGCAAACAAATTTTGAGGGAAAAAAAGCAGACCATGGCGCTTAAATATTACTGGGCCTGAAGAATAGAACTGGCACCTCAGTGATAAGATAAAACAGTTTATGAACGGTAATGAAAGGCGTTACAAAAAAAAAAAATTCACATCTAATCCTTGAGTAACTCCCTGGGGTTCCTAGGGAAGAGATTGATGAAATGTGATAGTTGTCTGCTTTGAAAATGCTGATGAGATGGAGGCCTGGATCCCTGTGGACTGGTGGTGCTATTGATTGAGAAGAAATGACAGACTAATCTACGTTTGAAAGCTGTGGAAGTTTAAAAGTAAACTGGCATTGAGCAAAAAAAAGCCCATTAGCAGTTACCTTCAAGAATGATGTAATTATTTTCAAGCCAGCCTGATTGGAGCCATTTCTGAGGAACATCCTTGTTAAACCTTAAAAAGAATATTAGAGCCGAAACTGTTCAATAAATGCGTGATTTCTGAGCTTCCAAAAATGTTGCCTGAGCCTTGTACTTTGCTAAGCTGTTTAGCTCAATTAATTAATCACTCTTGAAGATCCTATTTGGCCATTTGCAACCTTTCTGCAGTCTTTGACATGTTGACCACACTAGCCTCCTCCAAGTCCTCCATACTATTGAACACCTAAATGGGGTCGTTCATACCTTGCTCCATCCTTATCAATGAAGCAATGGCCAGTGAATTGTCAGCAATAACTTCTTTCTCTGCACCAGAACCATTACCTCTTTGAATCCAAGGGTCTATCCTTGTCCCCTTCATATTTCTCATTTACACACCACACTTAACAACAGTACCTGAAACCACGGTGCCACTTTCCACATGTACGCTGATAGCACCTTTCTACACTTCCACTATCCCTCATGACCTCCCAATTTTCAACTTGTCATCCAGTATTGAATCAGTAAAAAAGTCCTTCAACTGAATCCTCCATGTGCAAAGCCATTGTCTTTACCTTCTTTAGCAGATTCCACATTCTTGGGTACTGCACAGTACAAGTCCTTCAGTTCACAATGTTGTGCCGACCTTTTAACCTACTCCAATCTAACGTTGCCCTCCCACATTCATGTACCTAGAGTCTCTTAAATGTCCCTAATGTATACCACCACCCCTGGCAGCACATTCCACGTACCTACCTGTCTGTGTAAATAAAAAAAAAACTATCTCTGACGCCCCCCTATACTTTCCTCCAATCACCTTAAAAATATGCCATGTCATATTAGCTATTTCCACCTGGAGAAAAGACAGTGGCTGGCTACACTATCTATGCCTCTTATCATCTTGTGCACCTCTATCAAAGGAGGATGAGAGGACGATTTACCTTTCATCTTCCTGTACTCCAGAGAGAAAAGCTGTAGCTTGCTCATCCCTTTCTCATAAGATGTGCTTTATAATCCAGGCAGCATTCTTGTAAATCTCGTCTTCACGCTCTCTAGAGTTTCCACATCCTTCCTATAATGATGCAATCAGAATTGAACACAATACTCCAAAGGAGTCTAAACAGAGTTTTATAGAGCAGATGCCTTCTTCAGCAAATTGCAAGGGAGCTATGAATGTAGACCCCAAGATCCATCTGTAATTCCACACTGCTAAGAATCCTGCCATCTAACTCTGTACTGTTATGTACCCCGTAACTGGGTTGCCAAACCAGCAGAAATGGAACATGTGTTGGAGTCTGTGATTACTAGGAACTAATAAAGTTTTATTGAAGAAATAAGTAATACAGTACACTAATCGCAAGTATATAAATGTAACAGGTTAGCAATGATAGTATACACATATACACAGAAATAAGGTAATAGGAATCAATCAAGCTCTATTGCAGTCTAGGGGTAAAGTGATCAGTCTTAAGTGAAGCAGAGTTCAGTTCAGACTAGTGCAGTTCAAAGTAATCGCTGTTGTTGTACTGTTGCAGAGAGAGAGAGCGAGCGAGTGTGAGAGATGCAGTTGGTTTCAGGCAAACCTTTTCGATGCTTTCTGATCCAGCTGTGGTCACCGACTGTGACCCCTCCGTTCCGGATGTGATCGTTCTTCCGTGGTGAACCCGGCACCCAGGCAAGGGTGGGCACACACACCAGGTTCCCACCGATCGTACCTTTACACCCTGTGAGCCTCTGACCGATTCCCACAAACCGGTCCTCCAAACTCCCACCACCTTGTGGGGCACACTGCTCTTTCCAGGGTCTCGTGGCGTGTGTCTCCCGTGCCTTAGCAAACCTGCTATTTTTATCCCCCTGCTGGGGTATCACCTGTCCATCAAACTTCAAACAGTTCAGGTTCAAAGCAAACGGCCTGTCACAGACACCAACATCGGAATTGTGTTTCTTTCTCATTAACATAGAAACATAGAAACATAGAAAATAGGTACAGGAGTAGGCCATTCGGCCCTTCGAGCCTGCACCGCCATTTATTATGATCATGGCTGATCATCCAACTCAGAACACCGCCCCAGCCTTCCCTGCATACCCCCTGACCCCCGTAGCCGCAAGGGCCATATCTAACTCCCTCTTAAATATAGCCAATGAACTGGCCTCAACTGTTTCCTGTGGCAGAGAATTCCACAGATTCACCACTCTCTGTGTGAAGAAGTTTTTCCTAATCTCGGTCCTAAAAGGCTTCCCCTCTATCCTCAAACTGTGACCCCTCGTTCTGGACTTCCCCAACATCGGGAACAATCTTCCTGCATCTAGCCTGTCCAATCCCTTTAGGATCTTATACGTTTCAATCAGATCCCCCCCTCAATCTTCTAAATTCCAACGAGTACAAGCCCAGTTCATCCAGTCTTTCTTCATATGAAAGTCCTGCCATCCCAGGAATCAATCTGGTGAACCTTCTCTGTACTCCCTCTATGGCAAGGATGTCTTTCCTCAGATTAGGGGACCAAAACTGCACACAATACTCCAGGTGTGGTCTCACCAAGGCCTTGTACAACTGCAGTAGTACCTCCCTGCTCCTGTACTCAAATCCTCTCGCTATAAATGCCAGCATACCATTCGCCTTTTTCACCGCCTGCTGTACCTGCATACCCACTTTCAATGACTGGTGTATAATGACACCCAGGTCTCGTTGCACCTCCCCTTTTCCTAATCGGCCACCATTCAGATAATAATCTGTTTTCCTATTTTTGCCACCAAAGTGGATAACTTCACATTTATCCACATTAAATTGCATCTGCCATGAATTTGCCCACTCACCCAACCTATCCAAGTCACCCTGCATCCTCTTAGCATCCTCCTCACAGGTAACACTGCCACCCAGCTTCGTGTCATCCGCAAACTTGGAGATGCTGCATTTAATTCCCTCATCCAAGTCATTAATATATATTGTAAACAACTGGGGTCCCAGCACTGAGCCTTGCGGTACCCCACTAGTCACCGCCTGCCATTCTGAAAAGGTCCCGTTTATTCCCACTCTTTGCTTCCTATCTGCTAACCAACTCTCCACCCACACCAATACCTTACCCCCAATACCGTGTGCTTTAAGTTTGCACACTAATCTCCTGTGTGGGACCTTGTCAAAAGCCTTCTGAAAATCCAAATATACCACATCCACTGGTTCTCCCCTATCCACTCTGCTAGTTACATCCTCAAAAAATTCTATGAGATTCGTCAGACATGATTTTCCTTTCACAAATCCATGCTGACTTTGTCCGATCATTTCACCGCTTTCCAAATGTGCTGTTATCACATCCTTGATAACTGACTCCAGCAGTTTCCCCACCACTGACGTTAGGCTAACCGGTCTATAATTCCCCGGTTTCTCTCTCCCTCCTTTTTTAAAAAGTGGAGTTACATTAGCCACCCTCCAATCCTCAGGAACTAGTCCAGAATCTAACGAGTTTTGAAAAATTATCACTAATGCATCCACTATTTCTTGGGCTACTTCCTTAAGCACCCTGGGACGCAGACCATCTGGCCCTGGGGATTTATCTACCTTCAATCCCTTCAATTTACCTAACACCACTTCCCTACTAACATGTATTTCGCTCAGTTCCTCCATCTCACTGGACCCTCTGTCCCCTACTATTTCTGGAAGATTATTTATGTCCTCCTTAGTGAAGACAGAACCAAAGTAATTATTCAATTGGTCTGCCATGTCCTTGCTCCCCATAATCAATTCACCTGTTTCTGTCTGCAGGGGACCTACATTTGTCTTTACCAGTCTTTTCCTTTTTACATATCTGTAAAAGCTTTTACAGTCCGTTTTTATGTTGCCTGCCAGTTTTCTCTCATAATCTTTTTTCCCCTTCCTAATTAAGCCCTTTGTCCTCCTCTGCTGAACTCTGAATTTCTCCCAGTCCTCAGGTGAGCCACTTTCTCTGGCTAATTTGTATGCTTCTTCTTTGGAATTGATACTATCCCTAATTTCTCTTGTCAGCCACAGGTGCACTACCTTCCTTGATTTATTCTTTTGCCAAACTCTCTCTCTTCTCTCTTATTAGCATTTTGAATGTTTCTCCATTGTCTTCTGTTATCTCTCTCATTAGCATCATCCGTCCTGCAGCTCTGCTTGGCGTCACACATGACAGTACTCTGCCTTCAAGTTCAACTTTCCAAATTGTGCTCCATCTACCACTTCTCAGCCCAGCTCTACATCCTATGAACAATTTAAAATAATCTTTTACCCTATCCACAACACCACCAACTCATACTTGATCTCAAATGAAGATTTGTAGCTTGTGTGTTTGGCATCTCAGTTTCCACCTTTGTAACTGGCCTTGGCTCATCTCATCTTTTGCTGAAACTCTCACCTATGGTTTTCTTATTTCTGGATGACTTTCCCAGTGTTCTCCAGACTGCCCATCTTATTTGCTCTCCAAAGCATCCATATTTCAGAAGCCCTTGTCACAACATACACAGTTCTATTCACCCATCATCCTCAAACTGGCTGACACAAATTCCCAGTTAAGCAACATCTCAAATTTGAAATTTTTACTGATATGAGCAAATGCATTCATGCTCTTCCCAACCCATCCTATCTCTGTAATTACCTCCATCACTATAGCCCCTGAAATATGTCATCTTAATTCTGCCCTCTTGAACATTCCTAAATTTAATCACTTCATAATTGCAGTTATTCCTTCAGTGATCAAGAGCCTAAGCTCTTGAATTCCCTCCATAAAGTCATGCTATTTTTAGTTCTCATGACGTTAATAAAGCTGCAAGAAATCATGCAGGAAGTGAGTTTAAACCAAAAAGTGAAGCTAAATGGGTAAATCATCATCATCTTCTTAAGCAGCCCCTACATTTCATTCCTCTTTTAAGTCCCTCCTCTAAAATTGTTTGTTGGTTATATAACTTTCTTATTTTATGCTTCAGTGAATTTTTTTTGGCTAGGTGAATGGTATGTAAATGGAAATTGTTATTGACTAATACGAAATTTACTCACTGCATCTAAATGCACAACTTCATATAAATCTAAATGTAGCAATGCTATGCCCAGTGGCTCAATATTTAAAATCTAGATACTGCTATCTTAGCCTCTAAACTGTTCAGCACATTGGTTGAAGTATACTGAAGGAATGTGTGGATATATCCATTGATTCCATGTTTACATGTTCTCTAAATGTTTTCTAGATGCACATTTTGTTCAGTTAGTATCTTTGGCAAAGCTGTTAAACAGAATGCTGAAGGCTACAAACAGTGAATACATCATTCTAACATCCAACAGCGTGGAAAAAAGATTCAATCTTGACCCAATTGATCTACCACTTAAGTCAATTAAGCAACAATTACTTGTACATCAAATAATCAGAAAAATATTTTTAAAAGCCTAATACTCTTTACCTTATCAGTTGAGAATTTCCTTTACATGTTTTAACAGTAAGGTTTTATTTGTCATGCTAGATACTGGATTTGTTTTCTGTTTTGTATTGTGCCCATTTAATAAAAAACCCTCGAGGGAGCTATTTTCTTGGGCTGATAAAAGGACTGCCTAGGAGCCAATCATTCCAAAGCAGCACTAAAACTCACCACCTGGACACTCCACTGGAGCCAAATACCCATATTGTCTATTTTGGTTCATGGACTTCCCTACCTTTCTTCTCAAACGAGAGGCATACTGTACTGTTGACCCACTGCAGTGATAGATTTTCTATTGCTTCCAAGATACTTACTTGGGACAAAAGAGTAAAGTATCTCTTGTATCATTTTTTAATACAATACTCTTCATCTTTCAGGAATTGTGAAGGGTAGACAGGCAACTTACTTCTCAGAAAGAGAATTTGTGACTGGCTGTGTGCAAGTCCCTGGAAAGTATTTGTTCCTTTTAGAATAGGGCTATATAAGGTTATATGAAAAACAGGGAAAGTAGCCAAAGAGTAGCTTGCTCTCCAATTTAGATCACAAACATGTGTTGGGCTCTGAACGACTGGCAATTGTTAGCACAATGGAGCCCTTCACTTCACCTTCCTCCCTCTGGTTTCCTACCTCCTTCCCTTTATTCCATTATCTACTGTTCTCTTCTGTTTGGTTCCTTCTTCTTCAGCTCTTTGCCTCTTCCACCTGTCACCTCTGAGCTTTCACATTATCCCCTTTGCCCCCACCCACCTATCTCACAGATTCACCTATCACCTGCTAAGCTTGTGCTCCTCCACCTCTCTCTACCCTTTTATTCTGGCTTCTGCCCTTGCATCAACACTCTGGAGACTGCACACGCAGAGGCTGCCTTCATTGTTGCCGGTGACTTTAATCATGCGTCGCTGACGAAAGTCTCTCTGAAGTTTTGTCAGTGCATCCAGGTGAGCACTCGTGGAGATAACACACTTGACCACTGCTATACTCCTTTATGCAACACTTAAAAAGCTCTCCTTTGCCCAGTTTTTGGAAAATCAGATCACTCTTCGATAACAACAGGAATTCTGCAGATGCTGGAAATTCAAGCAACACACATAAAAGTTGCTGGTAAATGCAGCAGGCCAGGCAGCATCTCTAGGAAGAGTTGCAGTCGACGTTTCAGGCCGAGACCCTTCGTCAGGACTAACTGAAGGAAGAGTGAGTAAGGGATTTGAAAGTTGGAGGGGGAGGGGGAGATTATTCCGTCTGGGTAGCCTCCAACCTGATGGCATGAACATCGACTTCTCTAACTTCCGCTAATGCCCCACCTCCCCCTCGTACCCCATCTGTTACTTATTTTTATACACACATTCTTTCTCTCACTCTCCTTTTTCTCCCTCTGTCCCTCTGAATATACCCCTTGCCCATCCTCTGGGTCCCCCCCCACCTCCTTGTCTTTCTTCCCGGACCTCCTGTCCCATGATCCTCTCGTATCCCTTTTGCCTATCACCTGTCCAGCTCTTGGCTCCATCCCTCCCCCTCCTGTCTTCTCCTATCATTTTGGATCTACCCCTCCCCCTCCAACTTTCAAATCTCTTTCTCACTTTTCCTTCAGTTAGTCCTGATGAAGGGTCTCAGCCTGAAACGTCGACTGCACCTCTTCCTAGAGTTCTGCCTGGCCTGCTGCGTTCACCAGCAACTTTTATGTGTGTCACTCTTCGATCTTGCTTTTGCCGACATACAGGCAGAATCTGAAACAAGAGGTGGCCATAGTTAAAACCACCTACTGTTGGTCTGACCAGTTGGCCTCCATGCTGCAGGACTGCTTCGATGACGTCAACTGGAATGTCTTCCATGATGAAGATGTCTCCAAGTTCACTGATGGAGTCACGTGCTTCATCCAAAAGTGCATCAATGATGTTGTCCCTCAGAAGTCAGTCAGGGACTTCCGGAACCAGAGACCCTGGATCAATAGTTCCATGTGAGCAGCACTTAGTGCGCAACATTGTGCTCACATTGCTGGCGATCAACTAGAGCTCGAGAAAAACAGCTACGATCTGCGCAAAGCTATCAAGGCTGCGAAACAATATAGGGAGAAGATTGAGTCAAGATTCACAACGAATAGCACACGTGTCTTGTGACAAGGGCTGCATACCATCTCAGACTTCAAAGTCAAACATTGTGGTGCCACCAACATCGCGGCATCTCTCCCAGATGAGCTCAATTGCTTTTATGCTAGGATTGGTGTCGCTAACTCTGAGCCTCCGAGGAAGGCCACTGCTACAACCAGCAACCTGGTCATCTCTGAGGCTGAGGTACGCAGATGTTTCCAATGAGTGGACAGTTGCAAGCGGGACCGGACAGCATCCCAGGGTGAGTACTCAGGATGTGCGCAGCACAGCTGGCAGGTGTGTTTACTGACATTTTTAATCTCTTCCCTCTCCCAGTGTAGAATGATCTCCTGCTTCAAATTATCCACCTTTGTCCCTGTACCAAAAAAGACCAAGGTAACATACCTGAACGACTGGCGCCCTGTCGCACTCACCTCAATAATAAGCAAATGCTTTGAGAGGCTGGTCAAGGATTACACCTGCTGCTTGCTACCACCCACACTGGACCCCCTACAATTCGCCTACCAACACAACCAGTCGACAGACGACGCAATAGCCACCGCTTTACGTACCATCCTTACACATCTGGAGAAGAAGGATGCTTATGTGAGAATGCTGTTCTTGGACAACAGTTCAGCATCATAGTTCCATCCAGGCTCAACAAGAAGCTCAGAGATCTCGGCCTTGACCTGCCTTGTGCAGCTGGATCCTGGACTTCTTGTCAGATCACCAGCAGGTTGTAAGAGTGGGCTTCCTCACCTCTGCCCCTCTGACTCTCAGTACAGGAACCCCTCAGGGCTGCATACTGAGTCCCTTCCTTTACTCTCTGTATACCCATGACTGTATCCCACCCACAGCTCTAATCTGCTAATTAAATTTGCCAACGACACTATATTGATTGGCCTTGTCTCAAACAATAACGAGGTGGCCTACAGAGAAGAAGTCATCTCTCTGACACATTGGTGTCAAGAAAACAACCTCTCCCTCAATGTCGCAAAAACAAAGGAGCTGGTTGTTGATTACAGTAGGAATGGAGACGGGCATTGACATCAATAGATCTAGGGTTGAGAGGGTGAACAGCTTTAAGTTCCTTGGCATCCACATCACTGAGGACCTCACATGGTCTGTACACACCAGCTGTGTGGTGAAAAAGGCACAACAGTGCCTCTTTCACTTCAGATGGTTGAGTAAGTTTGGTATGGGCCCCCAAATTCTAAGAACTTTCTACAGGGGCACAGTTGAGAGCATCCTGACTGGCTGCATCACTGTCTGGTATGGGAACTGCAGAGTGGTGCAGACAGCCCAGCGTATCTGCAGTTGTGAACTTCCCATGATTCAGGACATTTATAAGGACAGTAGGATCATTGGGGACCCGAGTCACCCCAACCACAATCTATTCCAACTTCTTGGAATTTCTATGGAACTTGTTGCCACGGGCAGCAGTGGAGGCCAAGTCATTGGGTGTATTTAAGGCAGAGATTGATAGATATCTGAGTAGCCAGGGCATCAAAGGTTATGGTGAGAAGGCAGGGGAGTGGGGCTAAATAGGAGAAAATGGATCAGCTCATGATAAAATGGCGGAGCAGACTCGATGGGCCGAATGGCCTACTTCTGCTCCTTTGTCATATGGTCTTATGGTCTTCTTCCACCAGGCCCTCAGACTGATTTGAGTGTACTCTATATTATATTGACTGTTCTAGTTATTATAAATTACTGTGATTGCACATTGCACATTTAGACAGAGATATAATGTAAAGATTTTTACTCCTCATGTATGTGAAGGATGTAAGAAATAAAGTCAATTCAATTCAATTCAATTCATTGCCCTTTTCAGCCCTGATGAAAAGTCTCAGTCCATAAAATCAGCTGTCTGTTTCTTTCCATAGTTACTCCAGCATTTTGTGTATGTTGATTCAGAATTTTTAATTAACATTTTTATATATTTTGCCTAGTAATTAAAAGTATGAAGTTAAGATAAAATATAAATAATAGTAATTATTTAAAAATCTGTTACAAAATGTACAAAAGCTAAATTTGCAGATGACACAAAAGTAGATGTGAACACAAGCTGAGGCAAGTGTAGTTTACAAAATGATACACAGATGCTTATGCTCAATTGAGTGGGCAAAAATTTGGCAAGAGGAACAATGTGAAGTTCAACTCTGGAAGGAAAAATGCTAAAACAATTATTTAAATGACATGGTACGATAGAGTAGTGGTTAACACAACACTTTACAGTACTAGCCACCGAATTCAATTTCCAACACTGCCTTTAAGGAGTTTGTATGTTCTCCCTGTGAACGTGTGGGTTTCCTACCGCAGTCCAAAGGTGTATCAGTTGATAGGATAATTGATCATTGTAAATTGTCCCATGATTAGGCTAGGGTGAAATTGATGGGTTGCTGTGCAGCGTGGCTTGAAGGGCCAGAAGGGCCCACTCCACACTGTATCTCAATAAATAGATAGATAAATAAATAAGGAAGGTTGCAGAAGGGTGAAACAAAAGGGATTTTGGTTATCCTCATGAAACATGGAAAACCAATGAACAACTGCTAGGACACTAAAAGGCTCTGGTGCTTATTTCAACTGAATTGTTGTGTAAAAGCAAGAGCTGTACAAGCAAGGGCGAGACCGCATTTAGAGTACTGTGAGCATATTCCCATGTTTAAGGGAAGAAATATTCTCGTTGGGGGCAGTTCAATGAAAGTTTGCTATGATGATCCTGGGTATGGCAGGATTGCCTTGTGAGGAATGGTTGGTTTGGCTGGGTCTGAGCTTACTGGTGCTTCGAAAAATGAGAGGAGACCTTATTGAAGCATGCACTCAGTGGCCACATGATTAGGTACACCTCATTAATGCAAATATCTAATCAGCCAATCATGTGGCAGCAATTCAGAGCATAAAAGCATACAGACATGGTCAAGAGGTTTGGTTGTTGTTCAGACCAAATATCAGAATGGGGAAGAAAAGTGATCTAAGTAATTTTGACCGTGGAATAATTGTTGGTGCCAGATGGGATGGTCTGAATATCTCAGAAGCTGCTCATCTCCTAGGAGTTTCACACACAATAGTCTAGAGTTTACAGAGAGTAGTTCAAAAAACAAGAAGAATCCAGTATGTGGCAGTTCTGTAGGGGAAAAAAGCCTTGATAATGAAAGACTGGTTCAAGCTGACAAGAAGGTGATAGTAACTCAAATTAACCACACATTACAACAGTGGTGTGCACAAGACCATCTCTGAATGTAAAATACATCGAATCTTGGTGGATGGGCTACAGCAGCAGACGACCACAAATGTACACTCAGTGGCCACTTTATTAAATACAGGAGGTACCTAATAAAGTGGCGACTAAACGTATAATTCTTCAGTTGTCTGTCAGAGTATGTGATAGGAGTATGCTTTTACTTAGTGGGAGAGTCTAGGACTGAAGCAGATCTCAAAGTAAAAAGGCGTCTTTTTAAGACTGGAGCAAGGAATAATTTTTTCTTCTCAAAAGATTGAGAGTCTTTTGTAATTCTTTGCTCTAGAAAGCTCTGGCTGAATCCTTGAATATAATTCCAGGCTGTGAGAAACAGATTTTTAATCAGTAAGGAAATCAAGGATTCCAGAAACAGATGGGAAAGTTGATCAGCCAAGATCTTATTCAATGATGGAGCAGGCTAGAGGAACTAAATGGCCTACTTTTCCAATTTCCTCTGGTTTTAGTTTCATCTTCCCCTTAACTAAGGAACCTAGGTCCAAGATCTGATGAGAGTTGGACTGTTTAAGAATTAGATGAGGTGAATTGTTTTCACTCAGGCATTTGTGAATTCTGTGTCTGGGATGGCAGTGAAGTTAATTTGCTTTATTGGCTCAAAACTGGGATCTGGTAGATTTCCTGACATTATGCTATCAAGGGATATGGGAATAATGGTGAAAAATGGGGCCAAGGCAGAAGATTATCTTTATGAATGCTGGAGCTAACTCAAGGGTCCAAATATCTCCTTTCTGCTCCTTATATTCTTGAGTAGTTTGAAATACTCATGTGAAGAAATTAGTCTGCATTCCTAAAATTAACCAGAAAGCTTGCGAAACGGTAATTATTGGCTTAGTGAATCATTAAAGTTTCAAACAAAATTCAACAAAAAGAAGCAAAACATTTTCAGCTTTTGTAGTATTGGTTGAATGTAAATATTGGCCGAGACACTATGCATAAATCAGTTGCTCCTCTTCAGTGTTGTCCCACGGTAATCCTTTGTGTAAAGAAGGTGTACAACACCTCAGTAAAACATCTCAATGAGAAATTGGCACTTCCAACAAATCTATGCATTACTCATTCCTTGACTGCTTACATCTCTGATGCAAGGCATGTATAAAGTATCCACAATTGTCCTAGCAAGAGAGGCATTTTGGGTTGGTATTCCTTGGTGTTTAGAAAATAATGGATGACATAATTCAAATACCTACAATCTTGAGGAGGCTTGACAGGGTAGATGTTGTTATGTTTTCACTTGTGGGAGATTCACAAACAAGGGGGACATAGCTGCAAATAAGGGGTCAGTTATTTAAAAGGGTGTTGGAGATTTGATTATAGATATGTTTAAGGTGGAGGTGGATAAACATTTGAAAGATTGAGGAGTCAAGGTTATGGGGAGCTGGTACAGAAGAGAAGTTGAAGCCAGCATAGATCGACCATGAATGGCTGGGGATCTTTGAGGGGCTTGGTGGCCTACAGTGCTTCTGTTTTTATGTTCAGAGAGAAAGAGGCTGCATTTGAAATAAACTGGTGCTGGAGTGCGTTGCCTATCCCAGAAGCAAACTGGTTGGTTTTTCCAGAAATGAAGCTAATGAAAAATAAATTCCAATTATTACTTATTATGAAAGAACACGGCAGCCATATGTTAAGCCTGGCAAAGCCGTAATTGCTACAGCTCAAGGGAGAAAGAGTCATAATTAAAAGGCCCATTAACCCTGTCACTATAGTGGAAGCCTGTTGTCTAAACAAAGCTGCTTCATTCCCTTCATCTCATATTGGCACTTAAAAACTGCAGCACCAATGATTATTCATAATCAGTCAACTGCAATCAAAAACTAGCATTATTGCCAAGTAATTAAGCGTAGATTGAGCTAAAGTCACTTGTGTAAGGAAGCTATTATCTATTCATAGCAGTTTTAGATTGCTTTTGGGGTGGGACATCACAAATCTCAGGGAAACAAGTAACAGATCTTTAGAATAGGGTCTGAATATCTTGGTTAAAATTAGGCATTTCAGAGCAGCAATAACTTGTGCTCTATAGCATTTTCACTTTTTAAAAAATAATCTGGAACACTTAAAAGGAGAAAATAACAGTTGATGCTGTTTATCTAGAATCTGCCTAGTGTATGCTAATTTATCTTTTGGATTTGCTTCTTACTGACAAAATATTGTTGCTTTCTACAATTCTTGAGCACCGTACATTTTCAAGTGGCTTTTAATGCTACTTGGTAAAGTATTTGTCATGGAGACATTTACATCTAAAATGGTGGCAGCATTGCAATTGAAGCTAAACACAATGTTTCAGTATGAATTATGTGCAGCAATGGGTTGCTAAGCAATTTCAGAGTATTCAAGAAACAATCCAATGTGGCTTTGGAATCACATACTGTATACGCCAGAACTGGTAAAGAAAGCAGATATTTTTTTCCTACAAGGTACGAATAAATTAGGTTTCTTTTTAAATAATTATCTGTAGATTTGTGGTCATAGTTATTGATGACTAAATTTCCCTTTTTATTCCAGACTATAAACTGAAGTTAAATGTCACAGCTACAAGGGTGGGATTTGAACTTTGGTCTCTAGAGATTTTGGTCAAGAACTCTAGTTTGCTAGTTTAGTCAGAAAAGACTTGTCACCTTCATGCACATCAGAAAAAACTAATTGGGTTAAATGATGCGTTTCTGTTCTGAAAGTTCTGAATAATATGACTGTGTGGGTCTAAAGATATGAAGTTGATTGCCTCATATCTTTATAGCAATTAAAATAATACCCATCTGTACTGATCCTTCCTAACCCGTAATTGCTTTTTATTTATAAGATTACTTTTTTTTAGATTATGAGAACACTCAGTCCTTGTTTATTGTCATTTAGAAATGCATGCATGCATTAAGAAATGATACAATGTTCCTCCAGAGTGACATCACAGAAAAACAGGACGAACCAAAGACTGACACTGACAGAACCACATAATTATAACATGTAGTTACAGCAGTGCAAAGCAATACCATAATTTGATAAAGAACAGACTATGGGCATGGTAAAAATAAAAGTCTCAAAGTCCCGAGTCGATCGACTCCCGAATCCCCGATAGCAGGTGGCAAAGGGAGAAACTCCCTGCCATAAACCTTCGGGCACTGACAACTGCCGATGACTTGGAAGCACCCGACAACAGCCGACACTGAGTCCGTCCGTCCGAAAACTTCGAGCCTCCGACCAGCCCCTCTGATACAGCCTCCCGAGCGCCATCCTCTGCCGAGCGCCTTCGACTTCATCCTGGCCGCCGAATCAAGCAAAGCCGAGGATTCGGGGCCTTCTCCGGAGATTCCGGACCACACAGTAACAGCTGCAGCGAAGCAGGCATTTCAGAAGTTTCTCCAGATGTTCCTCTGTACTCTCGCGTCTGTCTCCATCAAATCAGAATTGTGCACGGTCCCCTACTTGACAAATAACAGACATCACCACCGAAGTGGCTGCACTTCGATCTTTGATGTCTGTCTTAGCCATCTGTGTTAGTTAGAAGATTAGATAGATCAACAGTGAGATAGATCAGCTGGATGAATGGTGTCACAGCAATAATCTTGCACTCAACTTCAATAAGACCAAGGAATTAATTGTGGACTTCAGGAAGGGGAAGTCAAGGGAACACATTCCAGACCTTATTGAGGGATCAGATATGGAAAGAAAGAGTGAGCAGTTTCAAGTTCCTGGGTGTCAACATCTCTGAAGATCTATCCTGGACCCAACGTTATTGATGCAACTACTAAGAATGCATGACAGAGACAATATTTCATTAGGAGTTTGAGAAGATTTGGTAGGTCACCAAAGTCACTCAAACTTCTACAGATGTACCATGGAGAACATTCTAATTAGTTGTGTCACAGTCTGATCTCCAGTTCAAATGGTGTTCAGTGGTCTAGCATCAAAGGCTCTATAGTTAGAGAATTCCAAAGATTCATCATCCTCTTAAGAGAAGAAATTCTTAAATACCTCAGTTTTACTTGGTGGCTTTCTTGCATCTATGTTGCTTGTTAAAGACAAACTGGTTCTGCCACCGTCTGATATTGAGGGGTCACTGCACAGGACTGGAAATAGCTGCAGAAAATTGTAATCTGCCCAGCTCAATCATGGACACTAGCCACCCCATTATCAAGGACACTTTCAAAAGTTAATGTCTCAAAAAGGCAACATCCATTATTAAAGACCCCCAACAGCCAAAGTGTGCCTCTTTTCATTGTTACCATCGAGGAGGTGGTACAGGACCCTGAAGACCTACACTCAACGTTTCAGGAACAGCTTCCTCCCTTCCACCATGATTAACTACCTCACTTCGTTTTTTAATATTTGCTCTCTTTTTGCACTACTTATTTAATCTAATCTTTATTTATATTTCTTATTGTAATTTATAGTTTTTTTCTGATTATTATGTATTACAATGTACTTCTTCCGCAGAACAACAAATTTCACAACATATGCCAGTGATATTAAGCTTGATCGAGGCTCGACTGCGCAAGCGCGTGGACATCAGTGAGTTATACCGGCAGGAAGGATTTAAAAGAAGACAGTTTTATCCTCAGCAGTTTGATCGAGGCACGATTGCACAAGTGTGTGGATGTCAGCAAGATAGACCAGCAGGAAGGATTTAAAAGAAGACAGCTTTATTGAGCGGGCATCAGAGTAGAAGGAGACAGGGTAGGAGGGCTTTGGTTCAATGGGGCTTCGGTGCTAACAGGTTGAGGTAAGGTAAGTTACTTGTGAGGAATAGGAAGTATGTCTGTGAGGCCGGTGTTCTGTACTGGGTGTCAGTTGTGGGATGTCCGGGAAGACTCCCAGCCTCCCGGATGGCCACATCTGCACTAGGTATGTCAAGCTGCAGCTCGATGACCTTCATCTGGTCATGGACAGTGAGGAGGTGATAGAAAAGAGTATAGGCAATTAGTCACACCGGGGCCTCAGGAGACAGATAAGTGGGTAACAGTGAGGAGAGAGAAGGGCAGGAGTCAGGTACTAGAGAGTACCCCTGTGGCTGTCCCCCTTAACAATAAGTACTCCTGTTTGAGTACTGTTGGAGGGGGATGACCTACCTGGGGGAAGCAACAGTGGCCGCATCTCTGGCACAGAGTCTGGCCCTGTGGCTCAGAAGGGTAGGGAAAGGAAGGGGATGGCAGCAGTGGTAGGGGGCTCTATAGTTAGGGGGTCAGACAGGCAATTCTGTGGATGCAGGAAAGAAACGCAGATGGTAGTTTGCCTCCCAGGTACCAGGGTCCGGGATGATTTTGATCACATCCACAATATCCTGAAGTGGAAAGGTGAACAGCCAGAGGTCGTGGTACATATTGGTACCAACAACATAGGTAGGAAAAGGGAGGAGGTCCTGAGATCAGACTGCAGGGAGTTAGGAAGGAAGTTGAGAAACAGGACCTCAAAAGTAGTAATCTCGGGATTACTGTCTATGCCACATGATAGTGAGTATAGGAATAGAGTGAGGTGGAGGATAAATACATGGCTGAGGGATTGGAGCAGGGGGCAGGGATTCAGATTTCTAGATCATTGCAACCTCTTTTGGGGCTGGTGTGACCTGTACAAAAAGGATGGATTGCACTTGAATCTGAGGGGGACCAATATCCTGGCAGGGAAGTTTGCTAAAGTTATTGAGGAGAGTTTAAACTAGAATTGCTGGGGGTTGGGAACAGAACTGAAGAGATGGAGGAAGGGGCGGTTGGCTCACAAATAGAGAAAGCTTGTAGGCAGTGTGAGAGAGAGGATAGGCAAGTAATAGAGAAGGGATGCGCTCAGACTGAAGACTTGAGATGTGTCTATTTTAATACAAGGAGTATCATGAACAAAGCAGATGAGCTTAGAGCGTGGATCAGTGCTTGGAGCTATGATGTTGTTGCCATTACAAAGACTTGGATGGTTCAGGGGCAGGAATGGTTACTTAATAGTGCCAGGCTTTAGATGTTTCAGAAGGGACAGGGAGGGAGGCAAAAGAGGTGGGGGCATGGCACTGCTGATCAGAGATAGTGTCACAGCTGCAGAAAAGGAGGAATTCATGGAGGGATTGTCTACTGAGTCTCTGTGGGTGGAAGTTAGGAAGAGAAAGGGGTCAGTAACTCTACTGGGTGTTTTTTATAGGCCACCCAATAGAAACGGACATCAAGGAGCAGATAGGGAGACAGATTCTGGAAAGGTGTAATAATAACAGGGTCGTCATGGTGGGATATTTTAAATTCCCCAATATTGATTGCCATCTTCCTAGAGCAAGGCGTTTAGATAAGGTGAAGTTTGTTTGGTGTGTTCAGGAAGGTTTCCTGACACAATATGTCGATAAGCCTATAAGAGCAGAGGCTGTACTTGATCTGGTATTGGGAAATGAACCTGGTCAGGTGTCAGGTCTCTCAGTGAGAGAACATTTTGGAGATGATGATCATAATTCTATCTCCTTTACCATTGCATTGGAGAGGGATAGGAATAGACAAATTAGGAAAGCGTTTAGTTGGAGTAAGGGGAAATATGAAGTTATCAGGCCGGAAGTTGGAAGCATAAATTGAGAACAGATGTTCTCAGGGAAATGTACGGCAGAAATGTGGCAAATGTTCAGAGGATATTTGCGTGATGTTCTGCATAGGTACGTTCCAATGAGACGGGGAAAGGATGGTAGGGTACAGGAACGGTGGTGTACAAAGGCTGTTGAAAATCTAGTCAAGAAGAAAAGAAAAGCTTACAAAAGGTTCAAAAAACTAGGTAATGATAGAGATCTAGAAAATTATTAGGCTAGCAGGAAGGAGTTTAAGAATGAAATTAGGAGAGCCTGAAGGGGCCATGAGAAAGCCTTGGTTAGTAGGATTAAAGAAAACACCAAGGCATTCTACAAGTATGTGAAGAGCAAGAGGATAAGATGTGAGAGAATAGGACCAATCAAGTGTGACAGTGGAAAAGTGTGTATGGAACCGGAGGAGATAGCCGAGATACTTACTGAATACTTTGCCTCAGTATTCAGTATGGGAAAGGACCTTGGCGATTGTAAAGATGACTTACAGCGGACTGAAAAGCTTAGCAGAGAGACATTAAGAAAGAGGATGTGCTGGAGCTTTTGAAAAGCATCAAGTTGGGTAAGTCACTGGGACCGGACGGGATGTACCCCAGGCTACTGTGGGAGCCGAGGGAGGAGATTGCTGATCCTCTGGCAATGATCTTTGCATCATCAATGGGGATGGGGGAGGTTCCGGAGGACTGGAGTTGTTGCAGATGTTGTTCCCTTATTCAGGAAAGGGAATAGGGATAGCCCAGGAAATTGTAGACCAGTGAGTCTTACTTTGGTTGTTGGTAAGTTGATGGAGAAGATCCTGAGAAGCAGGATTTATGAACATTTGGAGAGGCATAATATGATTAGGAATAGTCAGCATGGCTTTGTCAAAGGCAGCTCGTGCCTTACAAGCCTGACTGAATTTTTTGAGGATGTGACTAAAAACATTGATGAAGATAGCGCAGTAGATGTAATGTATATGGATTTCAGCAAGGCACTTGATAAGGTACCCCATGCAAGGCTTATTGAGAAAGTAAGGACGCATGGGATCCAAGGGGACTTTGCTTTGTGGATCCAGAACTGGCTTGCCCACAGAAGGCAAAGAGTGGTTGTAAACGGGTCATATTCTGCATTGAGGTCGGTGATCAGTGGTGTGCCTCAGGGATCTGTTCTGGGACCCCTTCTCTTCGTGATTTTTATAAATAACCTGCATGAGGAAGTGGAGGGATGGGTTAGTAAATTTGCTGATGACAGAAAGGTTGTGGGTGTTGCGGATAGTGTGGAGGGCTGTCAGAGATTACAGCGGGACAGTGATAGGATGCAAAACTGGGCTGAGAAGTGGCAGATGGAATTCAACCCAGATAAGTGCAAGGTGGTTCATTTTTTTAGGTCAAATACGATGGCAGAATCTAGTATTAATGGTAAGACTCTTGGACGTGTGGAGGATCAGAGGGATCTTGGGGTCCAAGCCCTTAGGACACTCAAAGCTGCTGCACAGGTTGACGGTGTGGTTAAGAAAGCATACGTGCATTGGCCTTCATCAACCGTGGGATTGAGCTTAAGAGCCATGAGGTAATGTTACATCTATATAGGACCCTGGTCAGACCCCACTTGGAGTATTGCACTCAGTTCTGGTCACCTCACTACAGGAAGGATGTGAAAACTATTGAAAGGGTGCAGAGGAGATTTACAAGGATGTTGCCTGGATTGGGGAGCATGCCCTTTGAGAATAGGTTGAGTGAACTTGGCCTTTTCTCCTTGGAGCAATGGAGAATGAGAGGTGACCTGATAGAAGTGTCTCAGATGATAAAGAGGCATTGATCGTGTTGATAATCAGAGGCTTTTTCCCAGGACTGAAATGGCTAAGATGAGAAGGCACAGGCTTAAGGTGCTGGGGAGTAGGTACAGAGGAGATGTCAGGGGTAGGTTTTTTACACAGAGGGTGGTGAGTGCGTGGAACAGGCTGCTGGCCCCGGTGGTGGAGGCAGATACGATAGGGTCTTTTAAGAGACTCCTAGGTAGATACCTAGAGCTTAGAAAAATAGAGAGCTATGGGTAAGCCTAGGTAATTTCTGGGGTGGTTACATGTTTGGCACGGCATAGTGGGCCAAAGTGCCTGTATTATGCTGTAGGTTTTTTATGTTTTTATGTTTGATTCTGATTCTAATTCAACTATTAGATTAGTTATTATCAATTTCTATGTTCTGCTACAAGGAACTATTGAAAGACTTTTTTCAATGCAATGACAAAATACTCACCTATAAGGCATTTGATTATTATAGCTCAATCATTGACACTATCTGTCCAGAGTCAGGAGATTTTGTGTTCTGCAGGGTGCAAGTTTGAGGCCAACAGTGCAGTGTATATCTGGTTAAGTTATGCAATGTGAAAAATGACATCTTTTCAATGGGATGTTAAACCAAAAATCCTATGAGTAGCTTTAGGTAGATATTAAAAACATGGAACGAGCAAAGTATTGAGAATATGCTAGCTAATAGTTATCCTTCCATTAATATTACTAAAATAAATTTTCTGGTCAACGCACATTGCTTAAGCTTGCTGTGCACAAATTATTCGTCACACACCCAAGAGATCAAGATTTAACATTGTGAAAGGGGCATTTTTTTTGTCTGTTCCTTCTGTCTCAAGAAGTTTGAAGCTGAATATTGATAGTCACATTGCATGCATTAAGTTTTCCAACCTTTTAAAAATCAAATGGTGAGAACCAAGAACCTCGCAAGTCGAGGCATTCTATCAATTTCAGAAGTGCTCATTAAAATCAAATGCTACAAAGTTTCTCAATAAAATTCTGTTTAGTTTTGATGTTACAACATTATAAATGGACCTGCTGGCTGACAAAGATCTTTTTGTGAAACTGGCTTGGGCAGCTTAAACTAGCTTCTACTTGGCATGAATCCACTGCACAAAACTGTTACTAATTGGTACCAAATAGGCAGCCTCGCTCTGTGAGATTACAGTGCCTTTGTGAAAGTATCATTGCATTAGAGTGGAAGCTGTGGTAAGATTATGAATTGTGATAATTCAATAGAAGTTTCTGTATTGAATCTGTCCACTCTAGGTCAACTTTCCACCTTAAATTTCACTGTCTCTACCACCATGGAGGCTGCAACGCATATCATCCAGAGATATAAGTTAGTGACTTTTCCTCCAGGTCAGATAATAACTTTAGAAAGCTTAATACTTTGGAATTTCTAATAGTCGGGGTGTTAAAAAACTAAAGTGGTTTTCTTGTACCCATGGCTGAGATGTATATGTGTTTTTCTTTTAAGTTTGTTCTGTCTTCTGTTAAAGAACATTACCTTCTGTTTCCTAGCTTAGGTAGCCTTCTTAATTAGGTTTAATGAAATAGAGATTGTCTGAAGGAGCTAACTTCATGGGCCATTATAAAACTGGATAGATCGAGCTTTCACATATTCACCTTTGCATTGGAAATGTTGGATACTGATCCAAAAAGATAACCTGTTAATGTTTACTGTTTACAGATCCTTCCTACTGTTTCTTTTTCTAATTTAGAATATGATCTTTTGGTCCTTCTAATTCAGAATTTGATCATTTGCCCTTCCATTCAGAAAACAGTCCTGTTGAAATGTTTAAAAGAAAGTTGCACTATAGACCATTCTGTCTGAATGCATCACAGTTTGGTATGGCAACTGCTCTGCCCATGACTGCAAGAAACTACAGAGACCTGTGGACAGAACTCAGCACATTACAGAAACTAGCAACACGCATGGCAACACACACAAAGTGCTGAAGGTCAGGCAGCATCTATGGAAAGGAATGAACAGTCGATGTTTCGGGCCGAGATTTTTCATCAGGACTGGGAAAAAAAAGAGTCCCTCCATGTGTCTATACTCACTGCCTCAGTAAAGCAGCCAGCATGATCAAAAACTCCACTCACTCCAGACATTCCCTCTCTCCCACTCTCCCAATGAGCAGAGTTAGAAAAGCCTGAAAGTACCTACCACCAAGCTCAAAGACAGCTTCTATCCCACTGTTATAAGACTTTTTAATGGTTCCTTAGCACAATAAGATGGACTCTTGTCCTTGCAGTCTAACTCATTATGATTTTGCACCTTATTGTCTACCTGCACTGCATATTCTCCGTAGCTTTTACACTTCGTTCTACATAGGTTTTCTTGACACACTTCAAAGCACTGTGTAAAAATTTGATCTGTTAGAACTGTATGCAAGACAAACTTTTCACTGTAACTTGGCACATGTGACATTATTGTCAGTAAAATGACTACATAATATATACATTAATATTGCCAAATATGTTTTTAAATTTACAGCAAAGTACTGACCGGCTGTATCACTGCCTGGTATGGGCACTGTCAGTCTCTCAATTGCAGGACTCTGTAGAGAGTGGTGCAGACAGCCCAGCACATCTGTAGATGTGAACTTCCCACTGTTCAGGACATTTACAGAGACAGGTGTGTAAAAAGGGTCCGAAGCATTATTGGGGACTTGAGTCACCCCAACCACAAACTTTTCCAGCTGCTACCATCCAGGAAACAGTACCGCAGCATTAAAGCCAGGACCAACAGGCTCCGGGACAGTTTCTTCCACCAGGCCATCAGTCTGATTAATTCACGCTGATACAATTGTATTTCGATGTTATATTGACTGTCCTGTTGTACATACTATTTATTACAAATTACTATTAATCGCACATTGCACATTTAGACAGAGATGTAACGTAAAGATTTTTACTCCTACAGTGGCATGCAAAAGTTTGGGCACCCCGGTCAAGATTTCTGTTACTGTGAATAGCTAAGCGAGTAAAAGATGAACTGATTTCCAAAAGACATAAAGTTAAAGATGACACATTTCTTTAATATTTTAAGCAAAAAAAACTTCTTTATTTCCATCTTTTACAGTTTCAAAATAACAAAAAAGGAAAAGGGCCCGAAGCAAAAGTTTGGGCACCCTGCATGGTCAGTACTTAGTAACACCCCCTTTGGCAAGTATCACAGCTTGTAAACACTTTCTGTACCCAGCTAAGAGTCTTTCAATTCTTGTTTGGAGGATTTTCGCCCGTTCTTCCTTGCAAAAGGCTTCTAGTTTTGTGAGATTCTTGGGCCATCTTCCTTTGAACCTTTTGAATAGAACTTTTTGGCTGCAATGAGCAATTTCCTTTACTGGCAAGCATCTTTTGATTGCCCCGTGTATTCTTAGCAATGTAAAGATTCTTCTGAAAAGACCATCAATTATCAGGAAATTTAATTTTGTTCTTAAATCCTTTTCTGATTTATCCGAACGTTACAGTTTTAGTGTTTAACTAAAATATTTCTGATAGGAAAAATAGTTATGTTTTGGAATATGCTTTATGATAGCATTGTATGAATATTGCAAGGGTTTTCCAGTGTATGGCATTCATAACTCAATGGACTTTGATGTTTGCAGTCTTGGTTTTGGGTTTGAACTCAAGAGATAGATTTAAGCTTTACATTTCAGCATTTGGGCTTCATATACACAGCTCTGCCAACATTAAGGTTTCCTATTTTCACCTTTACTGTCATATTTGCCTTCTTAAATGTTGTAAACTGTTCTCATAATTGTATAAACTTCTCACCGATTTTTCCTCAGCCTCTGAAGTTCCAGAGGAAACTGAGTTCATCCAAGCTCTTCTTATAGTTCATGCCCTCTAATCTGGGCAGCATCCTGGTAAACTCTTTCCGCAACCTTTTTGAAGCCACCACAGGAGACCAGAGCTGCAAACAATACTATAGTTAAAGTTCCGGATTAAAGACATTAATCTGTTCTGAAGAAAGATCATTGACCTGAAGCCTTATTCCTTTCACCACAGGTGCTGCTTGACTTGATGGCTATTTCCAATTTCTATTTTCATTTAAGATGTGATTTGTTGGTTTTTCTGACCTATCACCACATCACACAATGGAGGCATCTCTCAAATATTCAAATATATATTCATATATTTAGATAACTCTGTGCTACTAGTCCAGTGAGTTGCAAAGGCCCATAAATACAATTATGAAATGAATACAGTTGGACCCTACATTTTTAAAGGTTCCACAGTTCAAAAAAAGAGAGGTGCTGCAGATCAAAAAAGACAAATAGGCTTGTAATATTCATGAAATACAGATGTGGATCCACACAGAATGAAACAAAGGATATATAATACAGTGGTTTTTGCTCCATTTTCACTTTCTTTGCTGAAAGCACTTACTCTGTTTGGTTAAAGTTTCTTGGCCAATACCATTCTTCCAGTACCTTATCCATTATGTTTTCTTAATTTGGAACCTTAGCATGGGTTGGTTGGTGTCTGTTTAGCAGCATATGTGTACTTTCCATTAGTTGAGACCAGATACAATCCAGAGCTCTGTGAAAGATTTTTTTCCCTCATTAACACAGGAAACTGAATATTTGCATCATTCTTCAGAAAAGTTGAAATCAGCTAATTCAGCACAGACTGACAATTAGATCTGGGATCCAGTTGGTCCATTGACACTGTGCAAACTGATGAGTGTGCTATGCACCTTTTCATGTTCAATGCTTACTCTGCACCAGCTCAAATAAGCTGCTTTTATATCTTTTTTTCAACTCACACTTTTTATGCTGTACCATCTGTTTTGCATTGCCAGTTGGCAAGCTCATAGATTTAGAATTACCTAGATCTAACACTTGCTTCTGGGCTCTTGAGAGCCTGGCCAGCAGCAGTAACATTGTTTCTGAATCCAAGTGCTGCCTCGTGCAAGAAAGCCCAAAATTTAGCCCCAAATCTATGCTGTGATAGCTAATCCTGGCAAAAAAAGACACATTAGAAAAGAACAAATAGCTATTCATTGGCCCCTCATGAAGATCTGGAAGTAACAGAATATGAGCACTGGATAAAGATAGAATTGACTCATATTCTGTAATTTTTAGACCAGCATTTGCCATTAACATTTTCACAGGACTATACAGTCATCTAATAGAGCGAGGAGAATGCAGCAGTGCCTATGGAAGCGTGTCCTGACATTGTATCAGGAGCAGAACAGTATGGTAAGAAAAAGAACGTCTTCAGGTCCCCAGAATTGAATAAATGTATTTGAGTAGAGAGATAATGCTTCAAAAAAGGCAGCATCCAACATTAAGGTTCCCCCAACCCAGGACATGCCCTCTTCTCGCTGTTACCATCAGGAAGGAGGTATGGAAGCTTGAAGACACTCATTCAGCAACTTAGGAGCAGCTTCTTTCCCTCTGCCTTCTGACTCCTGAATGGACAGTGAAACCATGAACTCACTGCTTTTTTATTTTTATTTTATTTCTGCTTTTGCACTATTTATTTAATTTAACTAGCGCATATATATATATACTTTAATTCAGTTTTCTGCCTATATTTTCATGTATTGCATTGTACTGCTGCTGCAAAGTTAACAAATTTAAGGACGTATGCCAGTGATATTAAACCTGATTGTGATTCTGATTCTTCAATTATAAACATTACTGAGACCACATCATGGTGGCAATGTATTGGTAAATTGATTTATTATTGTCACATGTATCAAAATACTCTGAAAAGCTTCTCTTGCATACCATTAATACATATCAATTCATTGAAACAGTGCATTGAGGAAATACTGGGTAAATCAATGTCAGTGCAGAATAAAGGTTACGGTTACAGAGAAAGTGCCGCGTAAGTAGACAATAAAGTGCAAGTTTATAATGCTATAGATTGTGAGGTAAATAGTCTATCTTATTGTACTAGGGAATCATTCAGTAGTCTTATACAGTGAGATAGAAGCTGTCCTTGAGCCTGATGCTATGCGGTTTCAGACTTTTGTATTTTCTGTTCAAGGTGAGGGGGTGGGGGAAGAAGAAAGAATGTCTGGGGTGGGTGCTCCTTATCTAGACATTACACAGATTATGTGACAGAAAGGCTGCTATCAGTGATGTACTGAGCTGTGGCCACCCCTGCAAGCAGTTCCTTGTAGTCACAAACAGGGTAGTCATCATACCAAGCGGTGATGCGTCTGGATATGATACTTTCTATGGTACCTCAATAAAAAATTACTGAGGGCCAAAGGACACATGTCAATTCTTCCTGAGACACTGGTAAACTTCCTTGGCCATGTCATTAACATGGTTAGACCAGGATAGTTAAGCTCTTAACTCTCTTGACCTTGGTATTGTCTTGATTTAAGCAGAAGAATGTGCACCACACCTTTTCCTGAAGCCAAGGACCAGCTCTTTTGTTTTGCTGGCAAGCAGTTCAGAGAAAATTTGTTGAACTAATCTGTAAAAGTGAGTTGTGTTATGAGGAAAGGATATCAGTTTAGCCTTGTATCCACTGAAGAGTGAAATGGCATTGGGACTTGATTAAACATGAAAGATCCTGAGAGTTCAGAGTGAAATTGAAAAGGATATTTTCTCCCGTGACAGATTGTGGGATTAGGAGTTACTGTTTAAAAACATATGGTTGCCTATTTGAGATTGAGATGAAACAGAAATTTTTCTTTGAGCATTATGAGTCTTTGGAACCCTCTTCAAAGATTGATGGAAACTGAGCCTTTGAATATTTTTAAAGCAGGAATAGGTATTTGATTAGTACAGGGGTGAAGGTTACCAAGGAAAGAAAAGAATGTAGAGTTGGATGTAGAATAAGATCATCATCTGATTGATCTTAGTAAATGACATAGCAGTCTTGAGGGGTTGAGTGGCTCATTCCTGCTCCATTGTTCTAATGGACGGATATGATGACTTGAGGTGCATTGAAGAAACGTTAGAGATTTGGACCACGAAAAGCATGTCCTGGATCTTTACTGTTGTACTGTCAATAAGAATACATTGAAACCAATGTAAGTGGATATAAAGACCTCATAGTTCTCCACCAAGTTCAGGGAAACCTTGTGGAGTTATGGCAACATTCTTTTCCTGGTTGATGCTACCAGCATTCATCTTGAAGAATGTAATAATGTGCAAAATGGTTATTATATTTGCCTACAGTGCAAAGATAGCGCTTCAGAAAGGGACAATTTCTGTGCATAAAGCACTTGAGCCATTTTGAGAGACATTATGAAAAGTACATACATGTGCTGCTGTTCTTTATTTTTTAACTCTTGTAAGATATAAGGGTGGACTTGATGACCTATTTTAGAGCATACATATCCTACTTCAGTCTGTTCTTGAGGCCTGGCAGAGCTGAGAAGTGTCTCAGGGACATTTTGTGACTTTCATAAGTAAAATAAAATGTCCTGTCAACATTTTATTTTTTGCTGGAGCACTTAAGTCTGATGGAGGTGTTGAAAGACCGAGAAGGGGCAAAAACTACTGTGTAGTGGGAGGTGTTCTGATGTGCATGGCTGATGTGTATAACAGGATGTGTTAATTTTGAATAGAAAGGTGCTATATTTTGTTAATTTAGACAAAATTGCTATCATCTTACAGTTTGTGAATGTTCTGTTCCACTAGCCTGGTGAAAAGAGTTTAGTGCAAGACAGATTTGCTCTGTAGAATATAAATGAAGATTTAAATACATCTTTAAATCCAGGTTCTTGAAACTATCCATAATTTTTAAACATCTGTAGAGTATATTTTTTACTTTAAAATAACCTACAGTTTTTTCCAGTTTGATTATATACTTAAATTTTGAAAATCCTTCGGTCTGCAGATTTCTGTTGCCTTTCTGTTTTAATTTTTTAATTTTAATGCTGTGTAGATAGATGTTTTCAACATTTTGAAAAAATACTAGCTTGAAAGCCGTATTTTGGACTTACCTATTTTGAGCATCTTTATTCAGAGCTCTAATCTTGTGCTATAGTGGAACTGCAATAATTAAGTTTAACTTGATGGGACATGACATGAATATAATGTATACCAGAATCTGGATATTTGAATCTGTTGTGTTGACAGAGTATTGCCATGTTGATACTTGCTGTTTACAGGCACGCCTGGCAAGTCACCAGAAGTCAAACATGGAGCAATATAAATATGCAAAGAAGTATTCTGCAACTGGTAATGCTGCTCTCTTGCAGCTGCAGTGACCTGTTTCCAATTTTGATCTGTGGTGTCTATCTGGAGCTTGCATATTTTCCCTGTGTCCTCCTGAATTTCCCACAGTTTCTTCCCGTGTCCTGAAGACGTGCAATTAGTTAATTGACTAATTACTGTGAGTGATTTTGGAGGTGGTAGGAGAATTGGAGGGGTTAATGGGCCTGTGAGAAGGAATAAGTTGTAGGGACGTAAGTGGGGAATGGGATTGAGTGGAATGCTCTGTGATCAATTATAGATTCAATGGGTCAAATAGTCTCCTTCCATGTCATAAGGAAATACGGGATATTTCAAGTCCTTTGCCAAATTTCTGAAAAATGAAGCAGGGTGTGCAGCATGTGTTTCCTGTTCTACTAATTGATCATAAAGGAGGCTATATCAGAGGCTACCAAAATAGAGAAATTGGTGTGCTTTTGCATCTACTGATGAATTTAGTTGGATCAACAGTGGTCCTACTGACCCTTAGCTGACCATTGTAAGTGGTGTTCTATGTCTGTGTTTATGCTTGTGACACATTGGCTCTTCCACCTGGATGAACTCATTCAAATTCCTACCACTAAATCCAGTCTGACTCACCCATTTTACTGTTGGGGTTTGCAAAGCAGTTTTATTTCTATGATGAGATAATCCAGATCCATATATGTCAAACCTTCCAGACTTTCCATCTGGGAATAATTAATCTCAGAAGTCAGCAACAGTCTGTTACATAGATTGAGCTGATTTTTTAATCTGTGTGGCCAAGTGCTTTAATGTTACTTGCCCAATTCTTTTTAACAACCATTTGTACATTAACACATGGCCAGTCTTAAAGTGACATCGGTGCTGCTCAGTTTATGATGTGGTGAGGATGGGAAAGGAGGTGTCATGAATCATGTTCTTAGCCAGTGTCTACTTACATTTTAACAGTATAAAAAGAACTTTCCTGTGCTCTTCCAGGCCCTCTGGACCCTAGATTCTAAGTTTCTGCATTGGTACTACAGCAACTGCGGAAATTAGGAATCAAAAGTGAAAGCAATAATGGCTCATTTTCCAAGATGAAATTGCTATGGGATCAAGTCTTACAGAAGCATCAAAAGCTTGTGTAAAAGCATTACATAACCCAAAACTATAGAACATAGAATAGTACAGCACAGTACAGGCCCTTCGGCCCACAATGTTGTGCTGACCCTTAAACCCTGCCTCCCATATAACCCCGCACCTTAAATTCCTCATATACCTGTCTAGTAATCTCTTAAATTTCACTAGTGTATCTGCCTCCACCCCTGATTCAGGCAGTGCACTTCACACACCAACCACTCTCTGAGTAAAAAACTTTCCTTTAATATCCTCCTTGAACTTCTCACCCCTTACCTTAAAGCCATGTCCTCTTGTATTAAGCAGTGGTGCCCTGGGGAAGAGACACTGGCTGTCCACTCTATTAAAGGTAATTTTACTTTTGTGGAAGATAAAAATTGCTTCCAAATCATTAAAATCTTTTAATCAGTAGTGAGGAAAACAGTACTTCCATGGATATGTATACAGTTACTACTGAGAATTAGGGCAAGTATCAAGGCATAATGTGCCTTTTCACAAATAGTGAAGTGGAAGACTTCTAAACATGTGAAGGATAATTGAGATGTGAGCAAGGCATTTAAGTTAATATTAATTAACTGCATTTAGTGCTCACAATGTGGTCTCCTCTACATTGGTGAAACAAAATATTGGTTACGTGGCATTTGAATAATGAATATTACCTAGTGCGCTTAGATACAGCTTTTTAAACAATGGCTTTGGCACATTGCTTTCCTTAAAGTGTCTATTTTTTTTACCAGTGTTGACTCCAGCTCTTGAAATTTCTTGTTGCATGTCAAATTTTAAATTTCAAGCTTGATCAATGCTGGTTAAAGTGACCTGTTTTCAACTATAGAATGGGTTTTGTTTCTGTCCGGTTGAAAGATCTTAACCCAAAATGTTCATTTCCTTACACAGGTGCTGCCTCATCCACTGAATTCCTCCAGAAACTCTTTTTTTTATTTGCTTCAGTTTCCAGCAATTTCAGTCTTTTGTGTCTCCACAACCGCTTTATATGTTTTTCTGTTCGGATCTTTCTGCTTTGTCACTGTTAGCAGCACTATCTTAGGCCAAGTATATTCTCAGACTCCTTTGAAATATCATTCACTGCTCTGTTCTTGTACAGAAGGACGTGGCTTCACCAACACTTCCCAAGAGGGAAAAAAATCACTTCAGAATTTCTCATTTGTCATATCATAGCTGCAAAACACCTATAACATGGTATTCTCAAAGCTGCTGCTTGCAGTTTTCCCATTCTACTCCTATTCACTTGCACATCTTGTTTATTTAATCATGCAGTGCCTGGTGCTTGACAACTCTAATCAGCTATCGTGTCAGTGTACTTTGTGAGATATCCCATTTTACACAGCAGTTTGCTGAGCTACTACTAATACCAGTCTTTATGCTCAGAAACCTCAGATTTGTATTGACTGGCAATGAGGAAAAAGTGTGGCATAATCAAATACTGATATGTTTGCTCAGTTGGTGGATGGAAACTCAGTTTAACTAACGGTTTTGATCATGTCATGTCACAGATCTGTAGGCAGATTTCTGGTGCACTTTCAAACAAATTTTGACAACACTTGGGTATCAATGGAGCTTTCAGGTAGACGTACAATTTTATCTGCTTATTTGGTTTTGATGCTTAGTGAGCATGTCACCATTCATTGATAAGGCTTAACATAAATTTAGATTTAAGTATTTTTTAAGTCACAGCTGAACTCAAGGCCTCAGCATCCCTCCTTATTACAGGTTGAAATTTTTGTAAAAATCCAAAGTTATTTAAAATGGGTGCAGGAGTGTTAAAATTTTCAAATTTAAAGATATTTAATTTTGAAGCTCCATGCTTTGAACACACATAAATATTGGATCAAAACATCTTTCAAAAGAAATATCCAACGTGCAAGCCCTGAGAGGTTTGCTGTACCTGTTCAAAGATGAAGATATCTACAAACTGAACCTTTACTGAATCTCATGAAAGAGGTAATTGAAAATGTGCTGACACGAAAGTGCATATTTAAAACTGCTTGACTGCTGTGCCTCATTGTGACATACAAGATGAATGGCTGTGTAGATGCTGAGAGAATATTTTTACTGACTGGAAAATCTTGGACTAGAAAGCTTTGTCAAGATAAGGAGCTGAACAGAGTTGAGTTTGTTTTTACACTAAGCAGTTTGTAAATCTTTGAAATCTTCTTCCCCACATGTATATGAATCCTGTGCTTAAGTATATTCAAGGCTAAGGTAGATTTTGGGCTTTTAAAGAATGTGGGGTCCAGGCTGTAAAGTGGTCTTGAGACAAATCTTCACCCATCATCTTAGTAAAGCTGAAGGATCTATAAGGCTAACTAGTGGTCTGTCCGTTGGATAGGTGATTCTGTTAGCTGATCTCAGTTTGATCAGAGAGGAGAATTAGGATTGACCTTCTTATGCGCTCATAATAGCTAGGGGAAAAATTGATGTCATTTTCACTGTTCACTTTCATACCAGAGATGGTACCAATGTAGATAACTATTGAAGGCAGATGTATCAGCAGTATGATTTACAGAAGCTGTTAATGTAAAGCCAAAGACATGAATCATAGGCTTTTCACTGAATTACCAGTGGATAGCCAGCAACAGTAAACCTGAATCCAGCATGGAATCACCATATTTTAAGGAGTGGAGCAAACAAAGGATCAAAGTAAAACCTGCATCCATTTGAAGTCCACCACATATATGCTTCATAAATCAAAGAGCTGCCTTATAATAGAATAATGCCTAGTAATGGTTCTGGATCCTCAATAAAATCTGTAAGCACCTTTTGCGAAAATTTGCCTTGGATGCTTTTAAATTGCATTTGATGAAACTCAACATTTTAATTATGCTGCTCTGAGGTTTTAATTGACAAAAATGGACATTCCTTCAAATAAATTTAAAATCGCAGTGTTATCTTCAAAATTGCGAATATAAACTCCAAGTGCTGCAAATTGAAGGTATTAGTTTCTTTATCTGCATCTGAAAATATAAATTAACATTTCAGGTAGAGGTGTTCTGTAAAGGATCTTAAACAACTGTTTCTTGTGTCTAATAGACTTATTGCTAATGGAGTTTGTGTATTTTCTATTGTTAATGAGCTTTAAAAAATTAAGATTTCAATCAGTCTGCCTTTATCACATTGATCTGTACATATAAATACCTTCAATCTATGTATGTATGTATTGTGTGTATGTATATTTTCTATTTATCTATTTCTGTATGTATGTTTGTATGTAAAAACTGGTCACAACCTTGAGATACCAGGACTCCAATTGTCTACAGAAATATTTACAAGAGAAATTCTACAGATGCTACAGATGCTGGAAATCCAAAGCAACACACACAAAATGCTGGAGGAACTCAGCAGGCCAGGCAGCATCTATGGAAATGAATAAACAGTCGCTGTTTCAGGCCAAGACCTTTCTCCAGGATTGGAAAGGAAGAGGAAATAAAAAGGTGGTTGGGGAACAAGGATAGCTAGAAGGTGATAGGTGAAACCAGATGGGTAGGAAAGGTAAAGGGCTAGAGAGTAAAGAATCTGATATGAGGGGAGAGTGGACCATATATTTGCCTTTTATGTCTGAATCTAAGTCCCAGTGTTAATACAGATATATGCTAAATCTGTTTCCTGCAAATCTGTAACAGGCTTGTAGGTTTAAGTCGCAGGACCTACACAATAGCGTTACCTGAGATTACATACTTGCTATGAAATGTTAGAACATTTTATAATTTTCTCATCTAATTTTCGTGGTGTGCCCCTTCCTCCTTATGAAGTAATAAGGTCCTTTTATTACTTCAGGTTGGTTTGCCTGAATGGGAAATTTTTAAATCAGCTCATGCACAGAGCACACCATGTGTAAAGCAAATCAATTGCCCTCCTTTTCACTTGCCGTTTGCCAAGGCTAATTGGTTAGCTGTTCATTCAAATGGCTCATTGCCACTAGCAATAGGTTACTGTAAGTGAAGTTAAATTACACAAATCCTTTATGCCATTAGAGCAGGTTTTATTAACATTATTTTTCCTGGAACATTTCTATGACTGCCCTCTTACCTTGAATGAAATATACTGAGGACATCTTCTCTGATAACCTGATAATAATAATGATGAATCATAGTTTGACAGTGTCAGTATTTCTACATAAGTGAAAATGAGTCATGCCACAACTAGTCTTAGTGTCTCCAGGCTAGAGAAGAAAAGCATGGAAGGCAACACAATGGTTAATTTACAAGATCTGTACTAGAGACTGGGGAATTGTCCCAGAGATACACATTCAGATTTCACCATGACAACTGGGAAATTTAAATTCAAACAATTAAGCAATTTTTTTAAAAATTGGAAGAAATAGATTCTTAGTAACATTATGTATGGAACTTCTTAATTATTGTAAAATCTTATTTTGTTCTTCAGTATCCTTCAGAGAAGGAAGTTTGCCATCTTTACACTTTCTAGCATTTTTATAACTCTAAGTCTATCAATGTGTGGATATTTAACTGTTCCCTTAGTCCATGGACATTACGAGGTGGGCACTAAATGTTAGCGTTGCCACATCTTGTGATTTATCTTTTTTTAAACTCAAGTTATGTGTATATGTTGCATATGGAAAGAATCACCAGTCCCTTAGAAGTACCCAGATCTAATCCTGAAGCCTAACTAATAATTCTCTTTTACGCTTTCTTTTTGAATCCTATTTGAATTTCATGAGTCAGGAGATTAGAAAACATCAATTCTTAGCTCTTTTGCTTCATTAACTACTATCCCAGAGGCCAAGGAATGTGTTTATACTTCACTTACACTTGGGAGTAAATCAATTCTTACCATATTTTGAATTTAGAAGCTTCATTTGTAGAAACACCTCAAAGATTTAATCTTGTGGTATTGTTAGATTAGTGTTTTTCTTTAATTTTAACAGAAAGGATATTGGAGGAAGATGAAAATACTTTTTAAATTTTGGAGTTAAACCAAAAGAAAATCATTTAAAATTGCTGACTGATGTACATTCTGGGTCTGCAATTATCATTTCAGGATTTGGATTAGTTGTTACTTCAGATCCTCCAGTTTCCTATTGATGTGACAAATTATGATGAGGCCTGTAAAATTCAGTGGAAGACCATTTGTGGATTAGCAGGATGAACAGATGTGTTTTCAGTTTGGAGAAAAATGCAAAATACAGCATTTTGGAACTCATAGGAATTGAATCTTTATGATTTTATCTAGAACCACAAATTTAAAAAGTTGGAAGATTACGTGTGGCACTAATTAGAGTGGAGTATATCAGTGAAAAATATAAAATTCTGAGAGGACTCAGCTGGTTGTATATGGGGGTTTGGAGGAGATCTGGGATAGGGAGGTACAGTCTCTGGATACTAGGTGAGATATCTAGAACTGATATGATAAATTTCTTTAATTGGTGAATGATAAACATGTGGAATCTCTATCATAGAAATCCATTGAGTCCAAGTCACTGAAACTGTTTGAGAAGGAGATGGATAGATTTTCTGGACATCAAAGAGTAAGGATAAAGACTTGAAATATGATATTAAGACAGACAAACAGTCATGTGATCATATTGAAAGATGGAGTAGGATCAAAAAGACTGAATAGCCTTCTCATTCTATTTTCCTGTGTTTCTTAAAAGCAATCAAAGAAGCTGCATTATGGATTTGATTGTCTAAACCCAAGAGCTGGGCACACCTTCAGGGAAGGCATCTTTGAATCCTTTAAAAGTTGCCACTGGAAACAGCAGCATGTTTTAAAAATGTGAACATGCAAAGCCTCTGTATGTCTTAGATTTCTGTCTAGATGATTAAAGTATTATGTCAAGAGATTTGTGAGGTAGTTCAGGCTGAGTCTCTAGCTAATAGATCCTCATGACTGACTTTTTTGTGCCCTGTCTAATTTAGGATAGCCTAGAAATCTGTCAGTGAATTAAGTATTTTTCACCTGGAATATGTCCAACTGTGATCCAGGTCTCCATTTTTTGATAAATTGGATGTGCAGTAATCACACAATTGTGCTCAATTCATTCAATTGCAAATCTTTAATTAATCAGGCCTCATAAATCGGAGATCTGTATTTTGATTATATTTCTTGTAGTTTTGTTGCTTTTTCTGTTTTTCAAATGTTCCCTAGAAGACATAGATAATATTCATTCTATAGTTTTGTTTATTTTGCCTTTACCAAGACAGCTGAGTTTACACATTGTTTTCATACAATATAAAAATAAACTTCACTATCTTAGTTCTGTGGAAATGGTTATACATGATTGATTTTACAGTGTCCAAAACAATAGTATTTGTGGAATCTTGATCCTGTATAATTATAAATTTATGATTTATTACTTTTCCTAGCTGCCATACCAGCCAAGGGGAGTAGTGTATCTAAGATCAGTCAGTCTCCAGGTTATGGTTATGTTTATGTTTCTATCAAGACTGGTACTGCCTGGGCTAATTATTATTGGAACACTTTATTTCCTTAACATTAATCATTTCATTAATTATTGGTGATAGCATTGATAAAGTAAATATATTAAACACAATGCAGCAAAAGTCAAGACAATCCAAACATTTTGTGGTTATATGCTGGAAGAAAACCCTACATGAAACCTTGATGAAATATAATTATTTTTAACAACTCTCAAAAATCCTAAACAAACACTATTCATGTTTCAAATTGCAGTGTAAAGTTACTGGGAAGTAATTTCCTCAGTCCATGCTGAGAATTTTTTTTTTGTTTTGATTATTGTATGTAGCCTTGCTGTAAAATATACAAAAATCAAAATAACAGTTTGAAGAATAATTGGAATCAGTTTGTGTTCTTAGTCCAGGTAGCAAATATTTCCATTCCTGAAGATTTGATATTTTGATTCTAGGTTGCCTAATTCTAAACGCTCCCTAACCTAACTGTCCCAGAACTTTGTTTTTATTTGAGCACCTTGTCTTGCTTTGCTGCCAATTTAATCCTCGTCATGTTCGAATGAAGATTGAGACAAAACCATGGTTACATGGTTTTGAAATAACTGGGTTAAAATGGAGTATGCTTCCTTAATAAATATCAGCCTGAGAGGTAGCCATGGACACTCGCATGGCCCTAAGCTATGCCTTGCTCTTTGTTGGCTATGTAGAACAGTCTATGTTCGAAGCCTTCTCTAGTTATACTCCCCAGCTCTTCCTCTGCTAGATTGACGACTACACTGGCTCTGCTTAATGCACCAATGCTGGGCTCATCAATTTTATCAATTTTATCTCTAATTTCCACCCTGCCTTTAAATTCACTTTGTCCATCTAGGGCACCTCTCTCCTCTTCCTTGATCTCTCTGTCCCCACCTCTGGCAACAAACTATCAGCCGTCATCTATCATAAACTTACTGATTCTCATGGTTATTTTGACTATACCTCTTCCCATCCTATCTCTTGTAAAAATGCTATTCCCTTTTCTCAGCCCCTTTGCCTCTGGTGTATCTGTTTCCAGGATGCAGCTTTCCATTCCAGAACAACTGAGATTTCCTCCCTATACTACTGATGCTGCCCTCACAAACATCTCCTCCATTTCCCGTACATCTGCGGTCACCCCATCTTTTTGCTGGTGTAATAGTGATAGAATCCCTCTTTTCCTTACCTACCACCCAATCAGCCTCTGCGATCAACAAATTATTCTCTGCAACTTCGGCCACCTCCAGAGGATTCTATCACTTAACATATCTGTTACCTCCACCCACCCCCCCCCCCCAGCTTCCTGCAGGGATTGCTCCCTCTGCAATTTAATTCCCTTGTCCATTCGTACCTCCCCATTAATCTCCCTCCAGCACTTATGCCTACAAGCAACTCAAGCGATACATGTGCCCATACACCTCTTTCCTTACCTCCATTCAGGTCCCCAAACAGTCCTTCCAGGTGAGGCAACACTTCACCTGTAAATCTGCTGGGGTCGCCTGTTATATCCAGCGCTCCCGATGCAGCTTTCACTACATTGGAGAGACCCATCGTAAATTTGGGGGACCGCTTCGTCGAGCACCTCTGCACCATCTGCCACAAGCGGGGCTTCTTGGTGGCTAAACATTTTAATTCGGATTCCCATTCCCATTCTGACATGTTGATCCATGGCCTCCTCTTGTGCCAAGATGAGGCCACCCTCAGAGTGGAGGAGCAACACCTTGTATTCTGTCTGGGTACCCTGTGTAACCTGATGGCATGAATATCAATTTTCTCCTTCTGGTGAACAAATTCCCCCACACCCTCTATTCCCTATTCTGACTTTTCACTTCTTCTCACCTACCTATTACTTCCCCTGGGATCACCTCCTCATTCCCCTTCTCCTATTGTCCACTCTCCTCTCCTATCAGATTCTTTCTTCTCCAGCCTTTGATCTTTCCCATCCACCTGGTCACCTTCTAGCTAGCCTCTTTCCTCTTTTCCTGCCTTTTTATTCAGGTGCCTTCCCCCTTCCTTCTCAGTCCTGAAGAAGGATCTTGGCCCGAAACATTGACTGTTTATTCTTTTCCATAGATGCTACCTGACCTGCTGAGTTCCTTCAGCATTTTGTGTGTTGCTTTGGGTTTGCAGCATCTGCAGACTTCCTCGTGTTTGAAATATCTAGTGTGTTTATTAGTTTTATAGTGAACATACTAAAATAATGTTATAATTATTATTTGAGTTCACAGTAAGTGGAGAAGAAGAAGCCTTCTCCAAGACCACTTTCTTGACACTTATTCATTGCAATATTCAATTGGTTTGAAGTGTTCAATTAAAATAATGCAAAGTATTAGATTGGCTGGCCATCCTTAATTGTTTGTAATGGTAGATACCACAATGACTTTGCTTAACATTTAGTCTGAAATTACTGAGAACTTCCTTAAAATCCTTTGTTCGCTTTAGGCTATTGAGCTCAATGGATTGGACATACAAGATTATCTGTATCATTTATGTATCATTAATTCTGTATCATTTATGTCTATGAAAGACTAACAGAACCATTGTTAAACTACTGATGATATAAATTTTAACACTGGATTGATTCTTGTTTATTGCGTTTTATTGGGATGAATTTTCTTGACTGTAGTCAGCATTTTCCAAGTGAACCGCAGGATTTCAAGGATCAGCTTTATTCACTGTATACATTTTGATGTACAGCATTAGGAATTAGCTGTGGTGTGTTGGTTAGGCCGTGACATGCAGCAGAGAACAACAACATTCATCAATTATAAAGAATAGAGAATTATATTAAAAATGAAGCTAGAGGTTAAAGTACAGATGTAGAACAAAATGTGCATGAATACATAAATATCAGCATGTATTTACAATGTAAGCAGCATTATAAAAAAATGGTTTAAAGTGTTTACAGTGCAGTGGCATGACAGGGGTAATAGATAGAGGTGGTAGGGGCTAACTAGAATGGTTGATCAGATTAACTGCCTGGAGAAGAAACTTTTAAGATGACGTGAAGTTTTTGTTTTAATAGTCCTGTAGTGTTTTTAACACTAAAATGGAGCTTTTAAACATTCTTTCATTGCAATCCACATGTCTTGTTAAGATCTACCCAGCAGCATACTGGAGAATTAACCTAAACCACATCAGGGGCAGTTTAGGATTGGAGACCTTCTTCATTTTGGCAGTCTTCACCTGTGCAAGAGGAGGATGAAATATTTTTCTTTATTTTACTGAAGTTTGTGTTTTAAATAGTATCTTTAATGCTATAATGATTATTGTTTTCATCAGTTGTTGTTAAATGTCTCTAAATGAAGATGTTTAAAAAGTTACTAAAAGTACTTCACAGATTTGACAATCTCCAAACTTAATTTTATCTTCTGTGAAAGCCTGAATGTGCTTGGGGACAGAACATCAATGGTTGAAGTCCAGCTGCTGTTAAGAACTCACCTGCTAACTCCTAAAGATTAAAGATTATCTTTATTTGCCACATGCACATTGAAACATGATTAGTAAACCAATTGTTTGGAATCATATGACCTTGCCTGGTGTCTCAGGACTGATTGTGTCTGCACCTGTGCTACCACCTGCCCCAGTTGGTTTATTGATCATTACAGAATGGCTCTCTGGTGCTTTCCACTCCCTCACCTCTCCCTTCCCCCTTTCCCATCCATGATTCCCCTTTACCTATCCCCTTCCCACTCTCAGTCCACAATAGAGACCCATATCAGAAATCATGTTTATCGTCACTCACATATGTCATGAAATTTTTTTTGTGTCAGTAGTACAGTGCAATATGAAAAATTACTACAGTACTGTACAGTGAAATGTGTCATTTGCGTTAACAACCTGTTCAGTCCAAAGATGTGTCGGGGACCGTTCGTAAGTGTAGCTATACTTCTGACAACAACATAGCATGTCCACAACTTACAATCCCTAACCCATATGTTTTTGGATTTTGGGAGAAAACTGAGGGGCAAGATTGATCCTCCATATCTGGTCTAGATAAATGCAGGCTGACAATGATTACAGGTGGTGAGCTGAGTTCAAGAAAATTTGACTTATTACCCTTTCTTTTGGTCTTTATCAAGTCAAGTCAAGTTTATTGTCATTTCAACCATAAGCTGCTGGTACAGTTCACAGTAAAAACGAAACAACGTTCCTCCAGGACCATGGTGCTACATGAAACAACACAAAACTACACTAGACTATGTGAGACAGCACAAGGCTACACTCGACTACATAAAAAAACATAAAAGCTGCACTAGACTACAGACCTGCTCAGGACTACATAAAGTGCACAAAACAGTGCAGGGCAGTACAATAATTAATAAACTAAACAATAGGCACAGTAGAGGACAAATTACAATATAATAATAAATGATGTATCATATTTATCAATAAAAATTAAAATTCTTTTAATCTATATACAATAAGTTAGGAGAATCTCGTCTCGTCTAGATCTGTAAGTCTTCGTAATAAAATTATTTTCTCCATGTGGCCCAATGTGATTAATTATTCTGATAAACAGGAAAAAAAGAAAATTCCGTTTTATGTTCTAATTAATTTTGTTTTATGTGTTCACCAATTGAAAATCCCAGCTCACTGTTTCTTAACTTCATCTATTGGTCTCATTAATAACTATTGCTTTTTAATTGCTGTTAAAGTTCCTAAGGCATTGAGCCAAGCATTTTGTTCTAACTTCTAATTTCCCAAGAAGATATATCTAGCCTTCTTGCCAATAATAATGTTTTTCAAGAGATTTCTTTTACTCTATTTGGGGCTTAAGTGATCTGTGATATTCACATGGGTGAAATTGGGTGGTGTGTGCTCCTAGGGCTAGAAGGGCTTGTTACCGTGCTGAATCTCTAAATAAAATATGTATTGGATTTGCACATAGTCAGAAAGCCAACATGGTTGACTGCAACTGGGAACATACAAAAAAAAACTAAATAAATTTGCCTTCTTATTGCCATTTTTACTCCTCTGTCAAAAATTAATTTATTGGGCATTAGATTTCTTCTGTTTGATGCAAACAAGCCCATCTTCATGTGAAAAATGTGTAGAATGTCTTTGTTAGGTAAACACCAAAACCAGGGGTTGAACAGTGATCTCAACACCTTATCTGGGATTCTTGGATATATTGCATAATTGTTGTTGTTGGGTGCCGTCAAGTCGTCATCGTCAACTCATAGCAACCCTATGGATAGTGTAGTTGTCCATAGAGTTTTTGTGGCAAGACACTGAAGTAGATTGCCAGGCCTTTCTTCTTCACAGATACTGCTGCTGCCCAGGTTGGGACCCGGTCAGATTCAAACTCAGGACCATCTGCCTCAAAGTCCATTGCACCACCAGCTGGCCCATATTATTGAATAATACCACATAATAAAAGGCAGAGGAATGAGATTTTTATTGTAAAGACATGGCGGACTCTGAGAATCGTGATGTGCTGCAAACAGCCTACAGTCAACATCTGGTCTGTGGGATGGGTCTGTTAGGCCTGTAGTTGTCATCTCCCACTATTCTAGCTTCTGATTCAACTGGCCTCTCACTGTGCTAGCTGCTTCAGCTGTTGACTTGCCAGCAAACCTTGGCTATTCCTCAGGACATCCCCAGCTCATTAAAAGAGGCATGACTTGATGATGGCAAGCATGTTGGAGGAGCACTGTGGAGGCTTTTGCAGTGGTCACGGCTCCTAAGCCCACTATCCACCAGGTCCATGGGACCCAACACGATCTGCCTTTGTTATTCCGGCTTCTTCCCCCTTCCTCTCCCATTCTGTCGAAGGATCTTGGCTGGAAATGTCACCTGTTTATTCCTCTCCATCAGTGCTGCCTGACCTTCTGAGTTCCTCCAGCATTTTGTGTGCATTGCTCTGGATTTCAAGCATCTGCAGAATCTCATGTGTTTAAGGTATTCAAAGTGATAGAAGGATTCAAGAGGATAGTACAAATAAAGTATTTCCAAGAATCATTTATAGTGACTTTGAAATGATGATCTAACTAATGACTATGTTGGTTTTTTGAGGGTAGGAATGATGCATTATATTGTTACTGTGAAATATTGAACCACAACATGATGGTTCATTTGCTTGTACCAATGATTCTACTTCAGTCACATCAACAAAGAAAAGCCAGGAGAGACTGTGAACTGATTCCAAATCAAGAGTAAAAGGAAAAAGAAAATGATGTAATAACCAGAATTATTCCTCATGCAATGTACTTTCCTACGCTTCTGGACTGTGCCTTGCACTGTCTCATTTTAATTCCTGGTACATGATAAAATTGATTTTTTTTAGTTTAGTGCACTGGCATTCCCAGAACAGCATGCAAGGCAAATGTTGTGACTTCCATGTGCAACATGCACAATCAATTAATAAAATTAACTGTTGACAGCCTTACTTCTAACTTCATTTCTTTTGTAGTAATAACTGATTAAATATGCTGATTAATTGTTAACAGTTGTAAGAATATTAGCTGCATTAACTCACAGTAGAAAGATTCACAGAACTCTGTAATTATTATAGCCTCTGGCTGTGCGACCTGGTGTATTGAGCAACTTTCTGAAGTGTTCTTTGGGATTAAAAGCTCATTATAGCCTGCAGCCACATTTCTCACAGCTAATGCAGAGAGCTAAGTGTAATATAGTGCATGTTAGATGTGTTTGACAGGTTTCTAAAAGTTTTCCCTGGAGTTGATGCAGCTGATTACTAATAATACCCTTTCTTGTGTGTGTTGCTCTTTTTTATTACTGTATTTCTACTAGTAGAAACTATTGTTCTTCACAATATTTCAGGACTACAGCAATGTGAAATCCATCACCAAATTCCACAGTAATGGCCATGCAGACAAATAATTGCCCTTGCCAGTCATACACTGCGAGTTGATCTTAACCAAGTCATTTTATAGAGGGAGCTAAAGTGAGACCAGTGATTGCCTGGAGACAGGAAGTGAGAGTCTGGTGATTTGAAAATGTATTGATCCCTCAGCTTCTGAAAACAGTCACAGATTTAAATTGAGTACCATCATTTATGTTTTGGAAAAATAATTTGGAATTGCATGGTGTATTCAGTACAGGCCATTCAGCCCATGCAGTTTTCGTGTGCTTATATTCCACTTACACAAGAGGCTGTGAGAATATGCCTTTTATTTATTTAGATAGATAGATATACTTTATTGATCCAGAGGGAAATTGGGTTTCGTTACAGCTGTACCAACCAAGAATAGAGCATAATTTCTATTGCTCTGTCCCCTATCCCACAACTTCCCATATACTCAACACACATCAAAGTTTGCTGGTGAACGCAGCAGGCCAGGCAGCATCTCTAGGAAGAGGTACAGTCGACATTTTGGGCCGAGACCCTTCGTCTCCTATCATTTTGGATCTACCTCTCCCTCTCCCACTTTCAAATCTCTTACCAGCTCTTCCTTCAGTTAGTCCTGACAAAGGGTCGCGGCCCGAAACGTTGACTGTGCCTCTTCCTAGAGATGCTGCCTGGCCTGCTGCATTCACCAGCAACTTTGATGTGTGTTGCTTGAATTTCCAGCGCCTGCAGATTTCTTCGTGTTTGCGTTCCCATATACTCAGTGAGTTTTGAAATCCTTTTGAAAAAAGCATTTCTTTGCCTCAGTTACATTTTAACCACTCTTCAAGTAATGCAGATCCTCCTTATTTCACTAAGGGAAATAAGGTGGTGTTACTGCTTTACTTCTGCAGCAGCTCTAATGTGATCATCTCCTGTTTTGTTCTCTGTGTTCCCATTGTGATTTCTTAGGATCCCCGCCCCCCACGCTTCAATTTGCTCTGAAGTTCTATACTGTTTGGTACTCTAGTGTACTCTAATATAAGTGGGTAGTTAGAGAATCAGGGTAAAGTTAATGGACATGTGCAAGAGCATAGGTTACGGGAAAGACTCAGAATCAGATTTAATATCATTAACTTGTATGATGTGAAATTTGTTGTTTTACAGCAGCAGTACAATGCAAAGATAGAATTACAAAATTAGTGGCCAAAAATGGAAGAGTGAGGTTCATGGAGTGTTCAGAAATCTGATACTGGAGGGGAGGAGGAGAAGAAGCCGTTACTGAATCATTGTGTAACTCATTCAGCCTCCTATATCTCGTCCCCAATGTTGGTGATACAAAGGGAAATGCTCTTAATGGTAGATGCTGTCTTCCTGAGGCACTGCCTATTAAAAATTATCATCCTTGGCATCCATAGCAGCTGGCTCTATGGGATTAGGAATTAGATTACTCAGGAAAATGGCACAGGCACAGTTGGAAAATAGCATCCTTCGTATTTATGTTCCTGAGCTTGGATTTCTAACGACTCAGAATATTTTGTTCATATACTTCTTGTTAAATCAATTCATAATTGTAAGGCTTTTGTCAGATCACTAACACGAGATTCTTCAGATACTGGAAATCCAGAATAACACACACAAAATGCTGGAGGAAGTAAGGGGACATGGGATCCAAGGAGACCATGATTTGTGGATCCAGAATTGGGGTGCCCACAGAAGGCAAAGGGTGGTTTGTATTCTGCATGAGGTCTGTGACCAGTGGTGTTCCGTAGGGATCTATTCTGGGACCCTTCCTCTTTGTGAGTTTTATAAGTGACCTGGAGGAAGAAGTAGAAGGGTGGGTTAGTATGTTTGGGGGTGTTGTGGATAGTCTGGAAGGTTGTCAGAGGTTACAACAGGACATCAATAGGATGCAGAACTGGGCTGAGAAATGACAGATGGAGTTCAAAAGACAGAATGTAGTATTAATGGTAAGAATTTTGGCAGTGTGGAGGATCAGAGAGATCTTGGTGTGTGTCCATAGGACACTCAAAGCTGCTGCGCCGGTTGACAGTGTTGTTGAGAAGGCGTATGGTGTGATGGCATTTGTCACCTGTGGGATTGAGTTCAAGAGCCGTGAGGTAATGTTACAGCTATCTAAGACCTTGGTCAGATCCCACTTGGAGTGCTGTGTTCAGTTCTGGTCACTCACAACAGGAAGGATGTGAATACTATAGAAAGAGTGCAGAGGAGGTTTACATGGATGATGCTTGGATTGGAGAGTGTTCCTTATGAGCATAGGTTGAGTGAACCTGACCTTTTCTTGGAGCGACAGAAGATGAGAGGTGACCTGATAGAGATGTGTAAGATAATGAAAGGCATTGATCGCGTAGATAGCCAGAGATTTTTTCCCAGGGCTGAAACAGCTAACATGAGGGGCACAGTTTTAAAGTGCCTGGAAGTAGGTACAGAGGGGATGTCAGGGGTAAGTTTTTCACACAAGGAGTGGTGTGTGTGTGTGGAATGCACTGCCGGTGACGGTGGTGGAGGCAGATACAATAGGGTCTTTTAAGAGACTATTAGATAGATACATGGAGCTTGGAAAAATAGAGGGCTTTGTGGTAGGGTAATTCTAGAGAGTTTCTAGAGTAGGTTACATGGTCGGCACAACATTATGGGCTGAGGGGCCTGTAATGTGCTGTAGATTTCTATGTTCAGTGTTTTATGAACTTAGCAGGCCAGGCACCATCTTTGAAGAGGAATAAACAGTCAATACTTTGGGCTGAGACCTTTCATTAGGTCATTGCTGTCTCTACATTTAAAAGAGTTCAATTGTTTAATTGTGCATTCTGCCAAATAGACATAAGTTCCTGTGACATCTAATGAAATGCTTATTATAAATGGATTACCCTAAAGATAACAGCATCTCTGATCATGGGTGCATTTAAATATCATGTGAGAAAATTATATCCTGTGACCAAGCATGCTAATGTTTTGTCAAGATCATACCTAGCAACTTTCTGCATCTGGAAAGAATCAAACTTCCCTAATAATTGATTGGCATTTCCTTATTGTTTCTAACAGGTTACGCTTGGAAAGGTTTTAAAGGCAATTGTTGTAATGAGGAGTCTATTCATTGATCGGACAATCGTTAAGGCTTACAATGAAAACGTCTACACAGAAGATGGGAAGGTATGGACATCTGAGCAATTAACTTGGTTCATGATAAGAAATCAGGATGTGCATCACTTACCACAACAATTTATCAGCGTATTTTTATAGATGGGCATTATATTAGAAACTGGAGAAATTTATAACTTTCATTGTGCTTATGGAAAAAATATATAATATTGTATATATTAAAAGATAATGGTTAAATATCAAAACTCCAGTGGGTTCATGCTTACAAACAACTATTAACTACCATTGATGATAGGTAAAATAATAAGAATGTTTCTGAGCAATAAATTGAAAGATTTAGCACATAGAAATATAATAGCTCACTGCAGAAATGGGCAGAAATCTCATCTTGTCCAGGTTTAACAATGAACTGTATTAAAGGATAAATCTAGATTCAAATAGTGAGTCTGTGCTGTGGAAGAGCCTTGCACAACATTATAGAGTCATATGATTCTCAAAACAAGCTACACCTATAAAATGGTTGATTCAATACTTTTCTTCATTTCCCCACACTGGCCTCTTACCTCTTCTCCTCACCTGCCTATCACCTCCCCCTGGTGCCCCTCCTCCTTCCCTTTCTCCTCTCCTATCAGATTCCTTCTCTAGCCCTTTGCCTTTTCTGCTTAACACCTCCCAGCTTCTTACTTCATCCCATCACCCCTCCCCACTCACCTGGCTTCACCTGTCACCTTCAAGCTTATCTCTTCCTCCCCCACCTTCTTATTCTGGCTTCTTCACACTTCCTTTCTAGTACTAGTGAAGAGTCTCAACCCAAAACATTGATTGTTTATTAATTTCCACGGATGCTGCATGACCTACTGAGTTCTGCTGGCATTGTGTGTGTGTTGACTTGGATTTCTAGTATCCCTTGTGATTATATGATTCATTGCTAAACTTCCGTCGTATCCCATTTCCATTCTGACATGTCCATCCACGGCCTCCTCTACTGTAAAGATGAAGCCACACTCAGGTTGGAGGAACAACACCTTATATTCCGTCTGGGTAGCCTCCAACCTGATGGCATGAACATCGACTTCTCTAACTTCTGCTAATGCCCCACCTCCCCCTCGTACCCCATCTGTTATTTATTTTTATACACACATTCTTTCTCTCACTCTCCTTTTTCTCCCTCTGTCCCTCTGTCCCTCTGAATATACCCCTTGCCCATCCTCTGGGTTCTGCCCCCGCCCCCCCCGTCTTTCTTCCCGGACCTCCTGTCCCATGATCCTCTCGTATCCCTTTTGCCAATCACCTGTCCAGCTCTTGGCTCCATCCCTCCCCCTCCTGTCTTCTCCTATCATTTTGGATCTCCCCCTCCCCCTCCGACTTTCAAATCTCTTACTCACTCTTCCTTCAGTTAGTCCTGACGAAGGGTCTTGGCCTGAAACGTCGACTGTACCTCTTCCTAGAGATGCTGCCTGGCCTGCTGCGTTCACCAGCAACCTTGATGTGTGTTGCATTGCTAAACTTGTTTGAATAAACTTCCAATCAGCAAAGGTGTGTTCACAGATTTTGCTGTATTATCCTTTTTCCTTTTTAGTATCCATTTTTCTTCTTAGGATCCTTTTTTAATGCTTTAAAATGTCTGAAATTAGAGAACCAAAACAATTTAAAACCAATTAAACCATAAAATCTATATCCTGTTGTTAGAAAACCTAGTTCATCTCAGCAGATGGGCCAAACCAGGTGAGGGTAGCCAATGGGTCTTCGACCCTCGGTGAGGTTGGGGATTTGCCTATTCCAGCGTGTGAAGTCTGGCCCTGGCAGATGGAGTAGAGGAGACCGATTAATGGTCCAACGGTTAAGAAGGCAGGCCAGCAGGCATTGGTGGAGTGCTAAGAGCACGACAAGGCACTTAGACGTCCTGGTCATCCACTGCAAGAGGTGGTGATCTCTTTAAACTCACCCAGCAGTAGATAAAGGTAAACCACTGCTGTAACCTGCTGAGTACATGATTTCCCAATATGTCAGAGCGGCGTGGAGGGAAATTGTCTGCCAACTGGAATTTCCAGATGCGACCTAAGGCGAGCAAGATAGTTGGTCCCACAGGAAGCAGTAATGCTGTACAAAAGGTGTTCCCTTTCCTTTGCATGCATTAACCTTAATATTACGAGGCTGCTCACTGATTTCTTGCTTGCAAGGATTTCCTCCGAAGTATAGTAGTTTTTTATTACTATCTTACACAAATATTGTTTTGCAGTGACCATAAGAAATTTCGGAATGGAACCTCTACTAACACAGCTATCCATTCTAAACATTCTTCCTGTTTACTCCCAGCTTGCATTTTGTTTGCAGTTTTTCTAACCAGTTTCTATTCCACTTTACTATTCTCCACTATTTTGTTGGTGGGTCCTTGAAAACTCAGGAGCTTCGCATCTATTGTGTTTTCTTCATCTGGTGTATCTTGAGTCTCCTCAAGGGTGGCAGAAGTTCCTATAAGGGACTTGATTTTAAATTTTCAGAGGACACTTGCAAAGTTCCATCTGGAAGATTGCCAGTTAAACTGAAAACTTTGGGAATCCATTGCAGAACTCAACTAAAAGGTTTTCTTTATATAAAAAAAATGAAAAGTATGATGAAGAAGGTTAGGAACTTGAATTCCAGTGACAGAAGTTCATTACAGAAGTGTCAAAATGGCACGAGTAAATAATGGTGACATCTTGCAGATAGCTTACAAAACTACTGAATACTATTCTTCTTATAAATATACTTCTTCCACCTCTTCTTCTGAACTGTGATTGATTAGAGCTTGTAATTTCCCTTTTAAGCATGTATTTTGGGCCAACTGATAGATTTGGAACTTCTGCGACCTCCGGGGGAATTTGGCGTGGGTGAGATTCTGTGTTGATTCCTAAAGGCGGAACACAAATCTGTGGTCTGCTTCATTACTCCGCGCCATTTAAAGTGTCAAGCAAGATTTAAATTGTGGACAACGTGAGTGGAAAACAGACAGGGGTGGTCAGTGCCATCTGTCTGCATTTGACTGATCTCTCTTGCTACTGCCAGCAGGTGGAAGGTCCAGGAGTCTTGGGTCCCACACCACCGGGTTCTCAAGTGGCTGTTACCTGCAACTATCGGGCTTAAAGACGGGCTTGCCTTTGCGCTGAATGCGCTCCAGAGTTGTAGACTCGCTTTGAGAGTTCTGTCATTCATGTTCCTTGTGTTTTTGTTTATTTGTTTAGAGCTATTTACATGATTTAATTAGAGCACTTCAGTGCTGAACTAATTCTGCAGCTGCGGTTTGCAGCCATTGACACATACCATCAGCACAATGCTGTCAACTATCATCGGCAGAATGCTGAGGACTCACTTTTGGGGACTTACGGCTGATGTTATTTGTTTACTTTTTATTGTTTGCACGATTTGTTCTGTTTTTCACACTTTGGGTCTTGTGTGGGATATTTCTTTGAACAGGTTCTATTGTGTTTCTTTATTTTGTGGCTGCCTGCAAGAAGACGAATCTCAAGGTTGTGTACTGTGTACATACTTTGATAATAAATGGACTTTGAACTTTGAAGGTGTGTGGAATCGCACAGTAGGTGGTTGCAGTTAATTCTTAGAAGACATTAAAAAGGAGGGAGCACTTCTAAAAGAGTTTGATTCAGTTTTGTAGAAACAGAAGCTAGTGCTGACACAGAAGTTTTGCAAATTAGGAGAAAATGTGAGTTCTCCATGCCCTTGTGTTGTGCTTTTTTCATCTTTGTGTTATTCATTACTGCAAAACAATTGTAATCTATTGATCTCATGAATGTTTGAAGGGTATCCCAGGACTATTTGTTCATTGACATATCAGCTTATTCACTCTCTTTGATGTATTAAATATGACACATTCTATATCCTTTCGCACCAGAGTTCATCTTTGCCACTCTGGTAGTTGAATCATTGATTCCTAGCTGCCTGGTTGCAAATTTGAGCTTTCATGTTTCATACTGCACCTGGGCTCAAGTGCTGTCAAGCTATATCTTCTGTTATGTAGACTAATAAATGGATCATTTTGAAAATTAAATGTTTCCCACAGCCCTCAGTGCAAAAAAGGTAAATAAATATGGTTGTTCATCCATATCATAATCACTAATAGTAAAGTCTTAAAAACCAGTTGCAAAGCATCAACTAATACCTTGCCATATATAAACTTGGTGTATTAATCTTCACAGTGAGTTTGTTTTACTGCTTCTCTGCTTTGTAACAAACATTTCCAAGCGCTACTAACCACATTGAATACATACATGTTGCAAGGTAGTTTGATTCAATATAATCTTGTTTGAATCTTGACATGTTTATTGTATGAGCAATATTGAACAGAGAAATGATAATGTTATTACTCTTCCATGGGTAGAGGTGTCATTACTTTTGTTTTTATCTTGCTCTCTCCTCAAACTGTAAAGGAAAGATTAAGTACAAGAGATTCTACAGATGTTGGAAATCCAGAGTCACACATAGAAAATGCTGGAGGAAGTCAGCAGGTCAGGCAGCATCTATGGAAAACACTTTGGGCTGAAATGTCGACTCTTTATTCATTTCTGTAAGGAAAGATTATGATGAAATGAAGAGTCCTTGAAAGTGAGTCCATAGGTAGTGGGAATAGTTCAGTGTTGGGGTAAGTGAAGTTGACTGAAGTTATCCCCCCCAGTTCAAGAACCTAATGGTTGTGTAAAATACTGTTCCTGAATCTGATTGTGTGGCTTCTGTATTTTATTGATGGCACAGGAAAGAAGAGAGCATGGTGGGGGTCCTTGATGATGGCTGCTGCTTTCCTGTGACATTGATCCTTGTAGATGTGCTCAATGGTGGAGAAGGCTTTAACTTGATGGACTGGTCTAATTCCATTACATTTTGTATTCTTTTCCATTCAAGGTCATTGGTGTTTCCATACCAAGTTGTCAGTATACTTTCCACCACACATCTATAGAAGTTTGTCACAGTTTTACATCTATGCAAACTTCTACAAAAGTAGAGATTCTGCTGTACTTCTTTGTGATGGCACTTGCGTACTGGACCCATAGATCCTTTGAAATGATAACACCAAGGAATTTAAATTTGCTGATCCTCTCCACCACTGAACCCTGATTAGGACTGGCTTATGGAGCTCCAGTTTCCAGTTTCCTCCTCCTGTAGTCAATAATCAGCTCTTTGGTCTTGCTGACATTGAGTGACTGATTAGACACTTGCGTTAACAAGCAAGTATAGCTAATAATGTTGCCATTGATTGTATTTCAGTTCATACGCAAGAGAACTAGTGTATAATGTCAGCATTTTCACAATATTTATTCACCTTGATTGACATTATGAAAAATAAGACAGTGCATCCTTCTACTTCTTCGACCAAACCTGAAGAGGGGTGAGGAAAGATGACTAACAAAGTATTTGGACTATTGGTTCTGTATTTAATGATGAAAGTGATAATGAATAAAATCTCCAGCTGAACAAGAATATAATTAAAAACCTTGTATTATTTGAAATTGACTATTGATCATTTTTTGTGATATCTGATAAATAATAAAAAAGAATAATTTGTTGAAATGCTGAAGCAGGCAAAATGCTAAATCTTGATTGTTAATTCCACTTTTTTTCCATTGGAGAAAAGACTATGATCTTATAATTCTTCAGTAAATATTTTTCTGTGTTGATTGTGAAGATGTGCATGCAGCCATGACTTAAGCTTCATCTCAAATCACTAAGGTTGTATTTGTGCCAAGGCATTGTTAGCTACGCAGTAACAGGGGCAAGGAAGTGCCTCCCAAAATGGCAGAGAGAGAAAAAATCTTTCAAAGCAAAGGTTCAAAGATGCTGAAATCTGTCTCCTGGGTCATTTCTGATCCCCGATCATCCTAACTTCAAAGTGGGATATGTTTTGGGGGGGGTGGTGTTGCTGAATGTGGGTTCATTAATCAGTGCTGACATGAGCCCTGTTTGATATTAGATACAGGGAACAGTTTGACTTGTTCTGTCCTTTTGAAATCATTCCGATGACCTTCAAATCCTTCGTTACTTGGCTTGCCATGAAGAAAAACCTACAGCAAAAATAGCTTGGATTTAATTTAGATGCAGAAAGTGCCTGAAATTGTGGTTTCAGTGATTGAAGGTGCATAAATGAGCAATAATGTACAAGTGAAAGTGCATTATTTATTTTGTTGGCTTTTGATCTATTGCTTGAAGGTGTGAGAGCATTGCAACAGGATTACATGGTCAGGAGAAACCCTTGCCCAGAAGTATTATATCAGGTCCAGTAGATCAAATTTAAACAATTTTTTACGTGCTGTACAAATCTATGACTCTAATTTATACCTAAGTTGCCTGATAATAGTTAATTTGTATGGTTGTGTTTCTTCAATCTGCTCATTCTCTTTCTTAATAATTGTCTTTCAAGGTGAGTAAATATTGGCTCACTGCCATAGTAGTGAAAATAATTTTTGTTTTATTATGTCCCTGTAAGGCATCCTGGGATAAAACAGAATAAATCTCAACAAATCAGGCAGAATATGTGAAGACAAAAATGGGCTTAATATTTCAGGTCAATAACCTTGTCATTGGAACTGAAAGTTATTGACCTGAAACTTTAACTCCTGACCTGTGTCTCCAACATTTTTTGTTTAATTTCAGGTTCCCAGCATTTTACTGTTAAGCATTTTGGGAAACTTTATTGCATTCAAGATGATTCGTAAATTCAATTTACTGTTGTATACGTTTCCTGTGTCCTTTTTACCTGATATTTCCTTTCATCATAACTGACGTGTTTTAAGTTCATGCGAAAAATGTGCAAATTACAGATAATTGAATATTTTGCCAAAAACACAGAAACTCTTTCTTTAAATCATTGCAGACAGCATTGCAAGTCATTCTGAATAATCAAGCTAGTCAGCTTTTGTTCATGCTGTGATGTACATTAATGAGAGCATATCTTTGGCTGAAGTGATCTTAGGATTAGAAGGGTAAAAAAAATCAGTTTAGCTTCCTTTTTTTTTTGACTTCTCTCTGTTGTGAAAACTTCTTCTGAAGACTGGATTCTCAGCTAATAAACTAAAGGACGAACCATAAACCTGCAGGTACCTGACAAGCTTTTATCAGCATGAGTTATCATCTTCAAGCGTAAAAGAGGTATTCATGCCCCAAGGCAGAACAAATTTATCCGGTGTGTAACCATGCAGGAAAGCTCTGGATATGATTCCGCCTTAATAAGTATTGCTAATTTGGTAACTGATATTGTAATTGGTAATTACAGTCTTTTACTAGGGTGATGGATCAGCTTAGTAAACACTGAACAAATTTCCAGGCTTCAAACCGTGTTCCAGATACTTCCTTTACAGTTTATGCAGAGTTGTTCTCATTCCATGAGAGAATGCTAGAAAAAAAGCAACAGAAAGGATCTGACATTGACAGGATATATATCAGTCTTGGTGCTTTGGTGTGCGAGGCAGTAGCATTGTGATTAGTGAAACACGTTACAGTGCCAGCAACCCGGTTTCTATTCCTTCCTCTGTCTGTAAGGAGTTTGTACATTCTTTCAATGATCAAGTGGGTTTCCTCCTGGTGCCTAGGATTCCTCCCACATTCCAAAGACTTACAGTACAGGGTCAGTTACATTGGTTCCAAGCGGCCACACAATAAAACTGCTCCATATATTATGATGGCAATATGAATGTGCAAGCATGTACATAATAAATAAAATAGCTTCAAATAGAACACCTTGATTAGTACAAGTTCATTGATAAAAGAAAACTATTTGGCCCACCGATGTTAGATAGCTGACTGAGGTTCATATTTTAGGTCAACTGATGGTGGCTTGAGGAACAACAATGAGACTGTAGTTGTTATGCTGTATTGCCCTAATACAGCAGTACTTTGTGGTACACTAGGTCACCAGCTTGCCAACTAATTCTCAGCATGGTTAGTACATTCGATCACCACAAAGATGTCATAAATCACAGACACATTGTGGGCAACCTGTTTGTACCATAAGAATGAAACATTTTTGAAAACATTGTAAATCAATATCGAAGAGCAAGTGCCCTCTGCATTAGAGTAGTCAGTATTTAACTACTCCCTTAAATTAAGCTGCTTGCAGTGGGAAACTGAGCAATCTAAACAGGTGATCACTGCAGTATTATTTACAGTGTAGTGAACTCTAATAAGATCAAATTGAGGAAAATTAGAACTGCTTCTTGGAACACAGGGGAATGGTTGTGAAAGAAGCTGGATTAGGAGACAGCACATCTGTACGTTTGCTGGTCATTTTGGGTGTAATGATAAAGTTGTAATTTCTATAATTTCATAAAATCAGAAACAGTCGCTTTCAACCCACCTCATCCAAGCCGATTGTGATGTCAATTCTATTGCCAGCATGAGACCAGTATTCCACTACACCTTTCCTGTCCAAGCACCTATCTAAATGCCATTGATGACAAAATTGCATTTGTCTATTTAGGAGAAGTCATGGATATTGAGGAAAGGGTGGGTAACCTAGCATGAGCCACAAGTGGTGGCTGTCCTTATGGGAATTAATGTCATTAAAAAGAAGCAATCAGAAATGTTTAATGGCACATGAAAGCAGATTGACTGGAAATCGAAATGGATTGACTGGCCTGTTAAATCCTGAGAAGAAGGAGAGCATTCATAAAAGGAATCACAATGATAATGAGGGGATGGCTATGAATATTAATTAAACATATCAACAGAGTCCATTAAAGATGTTGGGTGTAATTTTACAAATTTCTTACAATATTATAACAAGAAATGAACCATTAGAGGTAATTACAAATTCCAAAACAGAATACTGAAATTAAAAATGATGAAGTCACAGAATGGTTGCTAAATGGAAGGGGACCATTCAGCGTTTCCAGAGTGTACTGGTCTCCATTCAGCTGGGTGCCAACTGCCATAAAACAAGAAGAAGAAGAAGAAAAAAGCCATGTATGTTCTTCTCTTTCAGATACTCATCCAAAATGAATGTTATAATTAAATTACCTACTTGCATTCCATATTCTTAACTGCTCTCTTTTTTTAAAATCATCAGCACATTATTGCTTATTGCAACCATCATCTTAACTCAATGTCTCTTAAGTTCTGAACTTCACCTCAAGCTAAAAGGTTAATTTACACCTTTTACATCCATAAATTTATGGGGAAAAAGCAGGTAAGTGGAGATGAGTCTGTGGCCAGATCAGCCATGATCTTATTGAATGGTAGAGCAGGCTTGACGGGCCAGATGGCCAACTTCTGCTCCTACTTCTTATGTTTTTGTGTTCTCTGTATATCCTAACGACAGCCCCAGATTCTAAAAATCAGCTACGCGCATTGGGAAATTTAAAGCAACCAATCAACTTCATTTATTTTCAGTTTTTCATAAATTGTTTTGTTTTTGTATTTTCCTGTAAATGTATCTCAAGTTAGTATATGGTAACATATACATACTTTGATATATTTTTTTTACTTTGACTACTAACCTGCATGACTTGGTAATGTTGAATGTAACCAGAGCACCCAGAGGAATCCACATGGCCACAGGGAAGTGTTCAAACACAGAAAGCACTTGAGGTCAGGATTGAACCTAAATCTTTGGCACTGTGCTTCAGCAGCTCCACTAACCATACTGCTAGCCCTCCTTTCCTCAAAAGATAGTGGAAGCAGAACCCTTGAATATTTTTAAGGCAGTAGTAGGTTGAGAAGCAAGTCACTGAATGATTACCACTGGTAAACAAGAATGTGGAACTGAGATTGCAGTCAGATCAGTCATGGTGTGACAGGTTCGAGAGGCTACATAGCCTAGCCCTGTCCCTATTTAGACTATTTGTAGCCAGATCAAATGGTGCAAGTATCATTGTGGCAACATCCATGAAACAGCAATCAAAAAGATGAAAGTTGACGTTTCGACTCAACCAAAAATGTTGACGTGTTATTTGCCTCCACAGCTGCTGCTTGACCTGCAAAGTCCTTCCAGTGTTCATTTTTATCATTCTAGTTTCCAACATTTGTGATTTTTTTTTACCTCATCTCTGTCTTACACGACTGACCTCTGCAAGAAGAATCATTTTCTCTATATTGACTCTGTCATGTCCGCTCAGGATCTTGTATATTTCAGTCATGTCATCTGTCCCCCTTTTAAATTCCAGTGATGCCAGCCTTTTCTATCGAATCCTTTCTCATAAAAAAAATGTATTTGAACTACTTCCAACACAACAACATCTTTTCTTAAAATAAGAAAACTAATGCTATCACTTAATAGCCTAGTTGCAGTCTGACCAATACCTTCATACTGTAACTTCCCACAGTAACAAACAATAATATTTTAAATTGCCCGCTTTACTTGTATACTCAATAAACATTTGTAAAATTGTGCAAAGGCATACCCATTTTTTCTGTATTTCAAAGCTTTGCATTCTGTCACTATTTAGATTTTTTTTTACTGTCAAAATAACATTTTTTTGGCTACAGCAGTTGAAGACATCGAGTTCCACTCTTGTGGCTATTTTATTAGATATACTCCTGCACCTAATAAATTGGCCACAGTGTATGTTTTACAACTTGAAAACAAGGAAGTTAGTAGAAATCAAGTTTGTATCAAATATTCAATTAGTAGATGGGATGTTCCTTTTGTATACTTTTAAATATAAGTTTAAATCTTTTTTTTCTTAAAAACTGGTAAATGTTTAAAATAATTTGTGAGATAGTTCAAAGTTAAGAGTCTGTATCTGGTTGGATTTTGCTTTTAAAGAAGTTGCTGAAGAAGATGATCTTCAATGGTGTGAATGGCAGTTCTCATCCAGACTTCGTTTTCTTAAATTTCATTTGCACCTACCTTTTGGCAGGCAGGGTCATTAACTTAACTGTGAAATAGATACAGTCTGTTTTATGCTATGAGTTACTTATTTTGAAATGCTGAACATTATAAGTGTTGGTGTTTGGTGGGCTTCAGTCAATGCAAAGAATCTTAGTCACTCTCTGCACGAATTTATTAAATTTACACATAGAAAAATCCAGCTTGGATACAATTTCCCTGTGCATATTAGGATTTTAAATCACATAGAAGAAGAAAAGAGTTCGGAATCTAACCCTTGTACTGATGAGCTGGGAAAATATCCATTTAGCAAGAAACAGGGATTATAAGTAATCGACACTTCCTGCAATTGTAGTTTAGTTCACACAGCTACGTAGAACTTGCAAGAGTTACCTGGTGCTGGACTGGGATGGAGTAGGGAAATGGAGCATTAATAAATGATTTTCAGTTTTGCCTGATCATGTTTGGGTCTCTCTGACCTAATACGTTTTTCCAGCAGATTCCTATAAACACACACAAAAGAGACTTTTCACAAGTCTGATGGTTGAGCTCAGATTCAGGGTGAGAAGTCAGACACCAGCAAACTGCATCTTGATTTCTACTTGTTTCATTCCAAGAAAAGTAATTCATCTGCAGACAACAGAAATGAAATATATAAAGCCTAATTTGAATGAAGATGGTTATAGGTGAAGTTAACATGTTTGCAGAATGCTCTAGATAAGGGAAGGCTGATCTTTCTTATTAAAATGTGGTAGTTTAGTAATATCACATAGGCTCCAAGAGAGTCCATGGCCACCTCTACTGCCATGATGAGGTCACACTCAGGTTGGAGGACCAGTACCTCATTTTCTATCTGGCTAGTCTCTCATGATTTCAATCATTTCCGGCAATCTCTACCCCCATCACCCACCTCTCTTTTTCCATTCCCCATTCTGGCTCTCCTCTTACCCCTTCTCTTCTCATCCCTGTCTAGTGTCCTCTTTTTCCCATGGTCCACTCTGCTCTCCTTCTTCAGACGATTACCTTTTCCACCTTTCACCTTCCAGCGTCTCACTTCATCCCATCTGCTCCACCCAATTGACTTTAGCTATTATCTGCCATTTTGCACTCCATTTCCTTCCCCTCTCCACCTATTTATTCTGGCTTCTCCCTTCCTTTCGAGTCTTGGTGAAATGTCCCAGCCTGAAACATTGCTTATTTATTCCTCTCTTGTGTTTATGAAAATTTGGTTGTTAGTTGGTCTTAAGACACGATTTTTGTGTGAAAAATGTCTTTCTGGAACAAATTCAGTTGCACTGTCCAACATGTTTAGTGAATAAGCATCTTTTACTGAATATATTTCCCACATTAGTTAACATTTGCAGAGTAAGTAAACTGTTCATTTGAAATTGCTGCTTTGACAAGTTAAACTGCTGTTTGAAATTTTTCGGTGTTGCAATAGATATACAATGATACAAGACTCTCTCAGTGAACTTGATTATTTTTAAATGATTGGAAAGCAAACTTCTCTCCACCAGACGATATGTCAGCTATTTCTCAAAAAGAGTACGTTGCAAATATGGTAATGTAATCTGTGTGGCATATATGATGGTTGTTTTATTTAGTTTCTTTAATTCCAGCACTGGCAGACTAGAATTCATTGTTCATTTCTAATTACCCTTGAAATGACTGCACCACTTTCTTGAACTGAATGAAGACATTCCCACTCAGTTGCTTGGTTGATAGTTCCACGACCCAGACCTATGACAACAGAGAAAGGATTACGCCTTTCCTAGTCAGTATCATATGTAACGTAGTGGAACTGTAGAGACTTTCCATGTGGTTGCTAACTTGTCATTTATTTACTTTATTTATTTATTTATTGAGATACTGCGCGGAATAGGCCCTTCCGGCCAGTTGAGCCATGTCGCCCAGCAATCCTGATTTAACCCTAGCCTAATCACGATATAATTTACAATGACCAAATAACCTACCAAATGGTACATCTTTGGACTGTGGGAGGAAACCAGAGAACCCAGAGGAAACCCATGCAGTCACGGGGAGAGCATAGAAGCTCCTTATAGGCAGTGGCGGGAATTGAATTTCAGTCTCTGGTACGGTAAAGTGTTGTGCTAACCACCATGCTCCCATGCCATTCTAGGTGATGGGGCATGTGGGAAGTATGGGCCATTACAAAATATATTTTGGAATGGGAATGATTATTATTGTCGAATGTACCGCAATACAGTGAAAAGCTTCACTTGCAATCTGTTCATGCAGGTTAAATATCATTACACAGTGCATTGAGGTAGAACAAGATAAAATATTAACAGAATTCAGAAAAAAGTTTAACAGCTACAAAGAAAGTGCAGTGCAGGTAAACAATAAGATGCAAGATTATAACAAGAGATATTGTGAGATCAGGTAATTCTATCTTATTTTACTAGGGAATCATTCAATAATCTTATAACAGTGGGATTGCCCAATGGAGAAGGGAAGAAGAGAAAATGTCTGGGGTGGGTGCAGTATTTGATTACGCTGGCTGCTTTATCAAGGCCAGAAGTATAGAAAGAGTCCATGGGGAGGAGGCTGGTTTCCACGTTGTGCTGTGCAGTGACCACAACTCTTTGCAGTTTCTTGCGACATGTGCAAAGTTCAAAGTAAAATTTATTATCAGAGTATATACATGTGATCACATACAGACCTGAGATTTTTTTCTGCAGGCATACTTGGCAATCTATAGAACAGTAACTGTAAACAGGATCTGTAAACTGTAAACAAAATGTGCAAATACAGATAGTAAATAAATAGCAATAAATAACAAGCATGAAATAACAAGATAAAAGAGTCCTTCAATAAGAGTGTCATCTTTTGTTCAAGAGCCTGATGGTTGAGGGGTAGTAACTGTTCTTGAACCTGGTGGTGCAGATCCTGAGGTACTTGTACCTTCTACCTGATGGCAGCAGCGACAAAAGAACATGGCCTGGGTGGTGAGGATCTCTGATGATGGATGCTGCATTTCTACAGCAACATTTCATGTAGATGTGCTGAATGGTTGGGAGGGTTTTCCCCGTGATGTACTGGGCCGAATCCACTACCTTTTGTTGGATTTTCCACTCAAAGGCGTTGGTGTTCCCATAGCGGGCCGTAATGTAGCCAGTCACCACATTTTCCACCACACATTTATAGAAGTTCGCCAAGGTTTTTGATGACATGCTGAATCTCCGCAGTCTCCTGAGGAAGTAGAGGTGCTGCCGTGCTTTCTTCACAATTATATTTATATGATGGGTCCAGGACAGATCCTCTGAGATAGTGACACCCAGGAATTTATAGTTACTTTCCCTCTCCTGAATTCCACTATCACTTCCTTGGCCTTATTAGCATTGTGAGAGAGGTTGTTGTTATTACACCGCTCAGTCAAATTTTTAATCTTGTATGCTGATTCATCACCACCTTTGATACAGCCCACAACAGTGGTGTTGTCACAAACTTGTATATGGTGTTGGAGATGTGCTTAGCCACACAGTCCTAGATGTAGAGTAGAGCAGCGTCTAAGCACACATCCCTGTGGTTGCCATAACAAGCTGTTTTGCATGAGATACAGTATTTTCTATGGTACATCAGTGACAATTGGTAAGGGTCAACAGGGACATGCCAAATTTATATAGCCTGCTGAAGAAGTAAAGGCATTGGTGAGCTTTCTTGGCTATGGCATTACATGGTTGGATTAAGTCAGGCTATTGTGATGTTCGCTCCTAGGAACTTGAAGCTCTCAGCCCTCTCAATCTCAACACTTTTGATGTAGACAGGGGCATATGCACTCCCCACCCCCACCACCACCACCGCTCCTTCCTGAAGTCAACGGCCAACTCTTCTGTTTAGATGACATTGAAGGAGAAGATTGTTGTCACGACACCATGTTACTAACCTCTCTATTTCCATACATCCTGTACTTGACTCATTCTTATTTGAGATACGGTGCAGTACAGTGGTGTCATCCACAAACTTATAGATGGGGTTGGTGCAGAATCTGGCTATACAGTAATGAGTGCAGAGGGCTAAGGACACAACCTTGTGGAGCACCAGTGTTTAGAATAATCATAATGGAGATTTTGCTACCTACCCTTACTGGTTGTGGCCTGTTCTTCAGGAAGTTGAGGATCCACACCTTTCTGCAATCACAGTACACTAGTGATGTAGGAAAAGGAATCTCTAGTGTGGGATGTAGGGAGCCAATCACGCATGTTCCTTTGTGCTAGGCGTTATGTGTATAATGTCTAATCTGGTTTTCAGATTACTTGAGACAAGTGAGAGACTAGATGGTGCAGTCTGTAAGAGTCTGGTGTTCAGATCTATGGATCAGGATTCAAACTCAGCTGAGATAAGTAGAATAGCTGTCGGTTTTGCCCTTGTAAATTAAAATGGGATTAATCAATCCCATTCCCCACAAGAGTAATCCTAAAATCCAAAGACCATAACTTTGCCATTAATTAGTATTATATTGGGAATGTCAGATTGGTATTTCTGCAGTATTATTTCCAGCTAAATAGTAATTAAGAATAGAATATTCACATCAGCAAGCTACAGGATTCTCAGTTTACATACAGCATTGATGATTTAAGGTATGTGGTACTCTTCAGCCCTCATCTCTAAGGAGCAGTCACAATCTCACCATTATTTCCTAAGTGTATTAGTCAGGCTCCTCTTGAGTGAAATGAACAAGTCCTGGTATTGTATGAAAGCAGGTGAGAGTGGACGCAATTGGAAATTAGATTGAACATGACTGGTCTTGTTCCAAATAAGGCTAAACAGCTGTTAGTCCAAACTTCTATCTGAAATCATGTTGGATTGGAATCTATAGATAAATTGATAGATTTCAAACCTACCATGCTGCATGTTTTATTCAATTGTTCTAGATTTATTACTACTTATTTCACATAAATGATTTTCCAAGCAAATGAAGTACTTCATAATTTCATTCAGAAATTATCTTATTTATATTTAGTGGTCTACAGTCTCTTATTTTTGCCTCTTATTTTACAGCTGGACATATGGTCCAAGTCAAATTATCAAGTCTTTCAGAAGGTGAGTATCCTATTATTCTTTTTAAGATATTCAGTTCAATGTTGCCCATATTTATATGAATGCCAGCTTCAAGCAGACTTTTGAAATGAGACGAGTGGCCAATTGTTCCACTGAGATGGAGTGAGAGAGATTTAATTCAAGTAATTTTTGCCATCTTGCTTTCAATTGAAAAGAGAATAACATTTTAATCATCTGCTTAGTGAACAAAAAAAAAGATCGTAATTCCTCTAATCCTGTGATTGAGCCCATTTTATCAATAGATAATGAATTTCCAATGTATTTTTGGTTAAATGGCCTAAATCTGCTGAGCTGAAGCAACTGAGTACAGTACTTAATGTATTGTGTCATGGTTGCTAGTTAAGAATAACTTACGAATATAATTGTAAAATTATCTGATGTTTACATGCAGTTATTAATGTTCTTAGTAAATAGAGTGCTGTTTGTTCTTGGCCATACTGTATTAAATCATTACTTTCTCAAGAGAAACACAAACACATGTATCCATCACTGAAATGAGGTACATAAATGTCAAAGGAGAAATGATTTAGTTTTACAAAACCTCTCAAACATGGAAACACACAAGCCATTATTTTGTGGTCAACTTAACTGAATGTCACTCAGTGCACATTATACTTTCACTTGGCCAGATACCTATTGGAGACAGTTGTTGTGGTTAGAAGTGCATTTAATTGTGGCTCAGTACTAAGTAAACACAACAGGCAATTATTTAAGTTTGGAAAGTAATGGGACATCTTCAGATGGTTTCTTCAAGACTCCTGCTCTAATTCACCAGACAAGGACCTTATGAAATAAGTAACAAAATGTCAGTGCTGAATGGTTTAGCAGTAATTATGCCATTAAAATCTGATGCACCAAAATGGACTAGCCTTAATCATTAAAATTATCAGCAAAAGTATCTCATTTTCATGAATAGAATAAAACTAGGTCTGGCTTACTACTGATTGAGTAAAGGCTGTCGTGGGTTGTGTGTTGGCCTCAGCTGATGTTTTTTGAGACCCTGTGCCTTTGCCCAGCCCCAAAATATACTGACACCCTCTGACATGATATGATATTCAAGGACTTGCATATTTTAAGTCAGACAATGGCCATTGCTTTAACCCTGATAGATAAAAATTAGGAGTTTCTTTTGAAAGGCTGTAACAAAAAAATCCAAGAGCACTAAATTGGTGACATACTGTACCCTGTCAAAGTGTGTGCATCTAATTCAAGTATGTTATAATATAATTCACTTATCTTGAATTTTAAAAGAGTATCATAATAATTGCTGTGACTAATTAAAAAGATTTATTTTGAGAAAATGTGTTAGAAATTGTTATTTCCCCAGGTCAGTGAGTTAGTGACTGGGGAGTTCAATTTTAAACAGGTTAAAAGAACAAAGGAATAAAAACTTATGACTTTTTCTTTCTACTGAATGGAAGCATAATCTACATTGGCCTTTCAGAAAATGAACACATCGTTTACATTTTTTAAGAAGGGAATGGAACCAAATGGTAACTGTTACAGAGAACCAAAACTAACACATTTTTGTGGTGAAAAAAATCTGATTCTGCTAGTAAGTAGATAACAAGTTGTAACAAAGGCTTAACCATGTAGCAAAAAATGTGTTTGTTGTAAAGTGTACAAATTTTAGTAAACTCTGCCTAGTTTAGCACGGGCATCTGGGTGGTTCACCATTGTAATGGATCATTTCTCATAATTTTTCCTTCAGTAAGACTTGCTCTTTTCCAAAAGGTTGTTAAGTTAGGCTACAAGCATTTCTTTAACCCTGACAGTTAAAAATGAGGAGTTTCCTTTGAAAAGCTGTAATGTAAAATCCAGATATCATGGGCAATAAATTGGGCTGATCGATTTTTAGCAGGTCTGATGTATGGTTGCCCAGAAAAAATTATCACTTTATATTTAAAGGCAATAAATTCTCGCTTATTGTACTTATGCTGTGAGCATTTGCTTTTTACCAATCCTGAAATTTTTGGGAAGATTGCAGTTGGTCAATAGGTCAGAATTAGTCAATAAGAAGTGTGTAAGAGCTGTAAGAGTGTTAAAACATTGCAACCCTGCAACAATCAGAGAACGGCATTATCCCTTAAAGGCAAGCAGTGGCTTAAAATGTTGGAGCATGGTACTAAACGTAGTAATTTTTAATTCACTAATTAAGGTGCATTCCAGTTTCTAGGCAAATTGAATTAGTAACTTGCAAATACATGTTGTTACAGATGTGTGGGAGAGAAAGGAACATTATCCATTAAATTCTTCATGTAATGAGAGCTATAAACTTGAACTTTCAAGAAAACAAACCGCGAACAGATTGATGTTGATGAAGGCATTACAATTACACATTACAGTTCTTCTCTCTGCCTGAGCATAAGCATCATTTTTTGCTCTTGCAATTGATGCTCAGTGAAAATGATTGCTATTCTTGGTCCTTTTGAAGTAGCTTTGCTCTATTTTAAGAATGTGCAGTCTTTTTTTGTTGCATGTTCTGATTTAAGTGTCCATTGCTTTTATCTCTTGTGCAGAGTCTCATTAATTGCAAGTTACTGACAGGCAACATGTGCACACAAATCTGTTCAGTTTCCTCATTTGATATCCTTTCATGAGGCTTGACATATTTGTAAGGCAGGGTCAGTGAAGTATTTGCAAAGAATTCCCAAAATGAAAGAACTCACGGAAATCAAGCATCCTTGGTAGCAAAAGCCATGCAAGGACCAATTCTGACTTTTCCGGCTGGGAGTATTGACTTTAAAAATTTAACAGAAAGTGGGCAAATTTCAGGATATTTCAAAAAATGTTGGCCCCATTATTTTTGGATACTGAAACACCATGGCTGCTAAAGATACTCAGCAGTTCAGTCAGAATCTTTGGAGGGTTATGTTTCCCTTTAATCAGACCTGATACTTTAATTCTGTTTCTCTCTCCATAGGTTCTGCCCAACTTGCTGAGTATTCTCAGCATTTTGTGTCGTGGGTCTTGAAACTGAGTTAGGATCCATCTTATGATTGGGCGATTGCTTGGTGGGAGAGCTGTACTCCATCTGCAGGGCTGATTCTGAACCCTTTTGCAAGTCCCTTTAATTCTAGGCCTCACTCTTACTCTCGCCCTGGTCTATCTGTAGCCTCCTCCACTGTATAGTGAGGCCCAAAGTAAACTAGAGAAACAATATCTTTCTTCTAGGCATTTTGCAATCTTTTGGAATGAATGAATTTTCCAACTGCTGTCTTGCAATTTCCCACGTTTCATGTCTGTCCCATTTTCACCGCTGTTTCTATATAGTGCCTTGCTAACTGTACTCATGCTCCTAATCAGTCTCCATTCTGTTTTTCATGTTGTACCTCATTCTTCCCTTACCCCCCCCCCCACCAGCTCAGCTTTCAAAAGCGATGTCCCTCCACTCTACCACTAATTCTGAGAAAAGAACTTTGACCCAAACGTTGACTGGTTTTTTTTTGCAGATTTTGTTTGGCTGGCTGAGCCCTTCGAGAATTTCCAATATTTCGTTTTAGAATCCATCCTGTATTGAAAAAATGACCGCACTCATGCCTGGTGTAAGAGTGAAACTGTCAAGAGTTCAGTGGAGGTTTATTTTCTTAAGTTTGGAACTCTGATATATTGGCATTTATTCCATGTTTTCTGTCTGTTTGATCATGATCCTGGTAGAATCAGAATCAGATTTGTTATCACTGACAATTGTCGTGAAATGGCATATAAAGACTCAAAGCAAGAAATTGAAAGATTCCTCTGAAACAGCAATCCTATGATCACAAAACTGAACTCAATCCTGCTACAACATGAAGTGAGAACTGGAAGAAGAAATTTCAGAGCACTGATACCTTGAACTCTTCAAAGGATTCATTACTACATAAGCAAATTTAGTTACATTTAGTCCTGTGGCTATCTCTCAGTTACAAAGTGGTGGAAGGAAACATGCTGTTAGTTAATGTTTAAGTAAAATTACTTTTTTGGATTATGGTTCAGATAATAATGAAAAAATGATAATTGCAGGAAACATTTTCATCATCATCTTTCACCATGGTACTTACATTAAAGAACTGCAAATACATAAAGAACAGCCACTAATTCCACAGTATGTATTTTTTGAAATGTTGCATGAAGATTGCTTGCAAGCCATCAATCGCATTATCTCATCTACACCACTCTCATGAATTATAAAGTGATCCGATCTGAAAATTGCCCAAGAACCATTTATTCATAATCTTGATGGAAAACATAATTGACTAAATTTCATCTCCAGACAGTTTCCATTGACAGGCCACAGAGAAGGCTTTTGTTTTTATATAAAATAGATTTTTTGTTTACTTGCATTTTACTATGTTGAATGGGATGTACAGTATCTCATTATTTAACATAGAAATAACTGACTGAGCAATGTTTTATCTGTCTATTCCTTCATTTTTCTCCAAACAAAAAGCTATCTTTAAAATTATGTACTGATTTGATAGCATGTTTACTACTGAAGAAGCAGTAATGTAAACAAATACAAAATCTCTTTCTGAACATTTTAGATAAAATTAATTTGAATCTATGCAATTCATTCTGGTCATGGAAATCTACAGGGCGGTAGGAGGGAATTTTCCTAACATTGCCACTTCTTTGACAGATCAAACTAGAGGTAGTCCCACTCTTCTCCAGTCATACTGCATCGATGTGATCCGGAGATGGATTTTATCAGTGATGTTTAGTCCATGGCGATGGTTGGAGCCCATCTGTCCAGTTGAGCTCAGATGCTTCCCTACTTTACTTCCTTACCACTGAGCAGTCAAAAGCCAGGAAAATACTGTTCACAGGACTGAATGAAAAATAGAAAGGACAAGATTGGAAAATTACAGCAATGAACTGATAAAAAAAACCTGAATGAAAACCAGATGTTAGGCTGAAAATACTTAATTGGATTTATTTTCTGTAAATGAAGTGTTAATTTCTATAAATATAGAAGAGTTTTTAAAGCAATTTTGGAACTGTAATTCTGTCTGTAAAACCAATAAAAATCAGAAATTCGGCAACGAGGTAAAGTATTCATTTTCCTAGCTCTTTCTTGGATACACTTATATACATTTCAGTTTAGACCAAAATAACTGATTTTTCCAATGAATCAGTTGAACATTGTAGACAGTTCTCTCAAAGGTCATGTTTTCCAGCTTTCTTTTATTCTCATTTCTCTCTCAGGTGACGGATCATGCCACTACAGCATTGCTGCATTATCAGCTGCCTCAAATGCCGGACGTAGTGGTCAGGTCCTTCATGGTAAGTGATGCACAATCAGAAACTCAGCTGGATTTCTCTAACCCTCCATGTATGCGTCTGGCCTCCAATTATGTGATATTTAAATTTCATGCATTTAATGGGTCTTAAAGTGGGCCTCAGTACTTCCCATATTTAAATACTTAACCCCAAAACAGAAGGGTTCTCAAATGAGTTTCAAATCAGTTTTTTTTATGTTGCTAGATAATCCTACTGAGTTCTGTGGGAGTAAAAGAGAAATTAACTCCATAAGACTTCTCTGTCCAATACTGTACTGCCATTTCCATGACATTATAAAATGCCCTATACAGATAATCTGCTGTCATGTATCCTTCCTCTCCAAGATTGCACAGACTCACTTTCAAGGACTCAACAACTCATGTTCTTAGTATTACTTAACTGCTTTCAAAAAAAATTATCTATCTATCTATTTGTATTTGCGCAGAGCATGATCTTTTTTTACATTAATTGCTTGTCAGTCTTCGTGTTAGTTTTTCTATTGTACTTCTTTGTTCTATTGTGAATACCTGCAACAAATGAATCTTGAAAGTATATGGTGACAAATACGTACTTTGATAATAAATTTACTTTGAACTTTGAATGATGCTGAAATAAACTAGTTGTAAGAACTTTTTGTGGAAACTGTAAATAAGAGTAGGCATCATGGTAGCACAACAGCTCAGGGTGTTGGAGTTTGGAATTCAATTCTAGCGTCCCCTATAAATAGTTTCCCCCATGTGCACATGGGGTTCCTCTGGGTGATTTGCTTTTCCTTCCACAGTGCAAAGATGTACCAGTCAGTAATTTAATTGGCCATTGTGTTACAAGAATCACCCTTTGTAATAATGGTCAGAGAGGAACAGAGAGAATCTGTAATTACCGATAAAGTACCTTTATTGAGTCAAGAACATGTGAACTTGCACAACAGAATATCTGTGTGCACACTTCTAAGTTTTCCTGGCCTTCCATAAACAGTCAAAGAATAGAAAAGAAACAAGTTAAAAAAGAGTTTCTGCTGCTGGCCATGTATTCCTCATAGTCTCATTTCGAATCTCCACGTCCGTGAGGCATCTCACTTCCACAAAGGCGAGTCATCGCTGTCTTGTATGTGAAAACCTCTGCTTTTATACTCATTTCTTATCAATTCAAATATTGCATTCTAGTGTCATTGGCTATTGGTCGTGTATCTCACTTTTAACACCTTTTTATTGGCTCTACTCCAGGCCAGCATCCATTTATCGCCCTCCTCTCAGCAAGTGACAATCGGTATCTTATGGCCCTTTGTTCTCAATCAGCAACCAGCTTGAGTCATGCAGGGCAAATGCAGACCCCAACAGTCACAAACCAGCCAAAGAACACCTCACAAATAACTTCTTATTTGTAAATGATCTCTTGTTCAGCAGATTACCTGAAGCATAATTGGCTCCACTCTAAAACACTGATCAAGCCAAGCAACTTGATCTCACAAATGGAGAACAGAGAGTCTATTCATAAAATGGCAGCCTCCATCTTCTTCCTTACGGCAAGAACAAAGACAATTGGTTTGTTTGCTTCCACTGTCCTTAACTCATTCAAATTCACTGATTTGTAGGCTGTAGTTCTTTCTGGCTAACAATTGTACATTGTCCTGTGCTTAAGCTAGGGTTAAATAAGTGGGTTCCTGGGAGGTGTGCATCATTAGGCCAGAAGGGCCTATGCCGTTCTGTATCTCCAAATAAATAAATAATGTTTTTATAACCTAAAACTCAAAGCTTTAGTTTACTAGCTCACTTAGAATGTTTTCCTTTAATCTTCATAGCAAGTGTTTGATGTTCAACATCCAAGTGAGTAGTTTTTGGAAGAAAATACATTTTATGATATGATCTCAGCCATTAGTTCTATATTATTGACATTTCTTCCAACTGTTGATACTTCCTTGATTATCTGAGGTACTGATATATATTGATTTGATTTGGTATTGTGGAGGATGGGTTGATTGTTGCAGATACAAAGTAACTTAAAGAAATGAAGTACAAGGTAATTACTCAAGACTGAAAAAATCTGAAAGGTTCTGCCTTAACCATAGACCCTTTCTTTTTCTGAACTTATAAAGGATGCGGTTAATCTAAAAATCATTTTTTGTGTGTGTTAAATTGATATCTCATTATAAATGTAAGAACTGCTGTACTAGTTTATGTACTGGAGGTCTCTCGCTAGTGTAGTCACATCCTGCCTGCAGCCAAATGAACTAACAAAGAGCTCTTAAATCATCTGAAGGTCCTCTTGCTGAGCTACATTGTAATTTAAACCTGCTCTATCAGTCTGCATATTCCTCTTGTAACTACATATATCTCCTAAGTTCCAGGATAGAGACCAACTAGTTTTAAAATATGATCACCCCCTTCCCTGTCAGTCCTGAAGAAGGGTTTCAGCCCAAAACAACGACTATTTACTCTTTTCCATAGATGCTGCCTGATCTGCTGAGTTCCTCCAGAATTTTGTGTGTGTTGTTTTAAAATAGGTTCCTCTCTTTATTCCACTGAATGTCTCTGATTCTGCTTACAACATGATGGAGCCACAAAAAAACATGACTTTAATTTGGGGATGGGGCCAAAGAAACATGAAAATATCATTTCTGATGTATCAAAGCTAAAACCTTTCCTATTAATTCAATGGTGAGCTTCAAAAAGATAAAAATATGTTTATGTGTGTGTGTGTCTGAGTCTAATGAGAAAGGGAAGGTGATGGTACTAAAGAAATAGTAAAAATGTATTCCCGTTCTCTACTTTGTTGGTTCTATGTTACAGTAACAGTGACAGGGTTAATGTTGGCATTAAATTTGAGTTATTTTATAAGAAAATGCAATCTATTTTATGCTATTTTCATTTCGGTGGCTCCAGATTTAATAATAATCTCATCTGCAAGATTAAAACATAGTAGTTTCAGGTCTTTGGAGGATGCTCTCTTTTACCAATAAGGTCCTTAAGGGCTTTAGTGATACTTACCTTTTCACTAGCATCATGGTTCAGAAGGATATATAAGTTATTAATGAGTTTTTCAGCTGAGTCCCACAGATAAAACAATTAATTAAAGATAGCTTTGTAAGTAATAAACAGCCCTGATGTTTGAACCTGAATAGGATTTGTATTTTTCAGCTGTGCAGGCTCTGTCATATTGGGTCCTTGTGGAAATGAAATATTAAATGATGCCATATTTTTTCCACTTTTCACCAATATCAACATAGTTCACAGATATTGTATGTCAGAGTTTTAGTAATGTATATGGATCTGTTAAGACAATACCCACTAACACTGACCCTATTAAAATAAATGTGGTATTGTGTTTGACTTACTTTCCATAATTAGGGATGTATTATTTATCACTGTGGACCACGAAAATGAACGCAAAGTCAGAACAGTGTCTCTGGGACTATTGTAGACCTCATCTCATCTCATCATAAGATGTTCCTTCCAACTTCACTGTGCCCCTCCTCACACTCTTGTCTCTTATCTAAGTTTCATGGGCAGGGCTACCCAAAATGGCCCATATTGCTCTCTTCTCTAGTCCCATTGAACTCGTACCTTCAAACCTGACTCCCATCGTGTGACCCCTTGTCCTTTCTTCTCCCACATCCAGGATACTTCTCATGCTCGCCACTATTTCAATAAGTTCCTACTCCCCTATCTCAACTAGCTCATCTACACCAAACATGTTGCGTCTCTATGCAGCTTCATTTTCCCATCAGAGCCCTCTGTTTCTTTCTTGAACAAAGACTCAAATAGTTCTCCTCACTAATTCTCTCATCTGTTTGATAGAATTTGTTTGTGGCCTCAAGATTCCAATCACTTCTGCAAGTCAAAGGGGTAACCAGGAGCACTTGCATGGGCCTTTTTGTTAGTTGCATGAATAGTCCTTGCTCCAAGACTATTTTGGCACCCCACCCCTTTCCCTCAACCACCTCAGCTACTTTCCTACTGCATCGACAACTTCATTGATGCCATTTTCTGCACACCTGTGGAATTCATTAATTTGATCACCTCCCACCAGCTTCCACCCTGCCCTCCCTCACATTTGCTGGGCTATTTCTGACACCTCTCTTTTCTAGCTCTCTCTGTCTCCATCTCAGGAGACAGACAATGACACCTTCCATAAACCCACTGACTCCCACAGCTATCTCAAATATGCATCAAATATCTTAAATATATAACTTTGAACTTTGAAATGTGTTTCTTCCTGGAAACAAATTTTCGCCTTGTGCTGCATGTCTTTTCTCAGCCTCCTCTCCCCAAACAGAGTAGCACAAGAGTTTCCTTGTCCTCACCTTTCACTCACCAACCTCCACATCCAACATATTATCTTCGCCATTCCTACCAGCTCCAACATGCCTATTGATATCTTCCCCTTTCTTCCGCTTTTATACTTTCCACAAAGTCCACACTCTCCATGACTCCCTGGTCCCCTTATCTCATCTCAACAATCCTTCCCTATCCCCTGGTACTTTCCCCAAAAATGTAGAGGTGTAACACTTATCCCTTCACCTCCTCCCTCACCAACATCCAAGTACCTAAACAGCCCTTCCAGGTAAGGCAGAGGTTCACCTGCACTTCTTACAAACTTGTCTAATGCATTCCGTGCTCAAGATGTGGCATCCTTGATATTAGGAGAAGACAAACGTGGACCAATTTACATAGCATCTGTGCTTTGTCCACTGTCCACATGGCCATTTTGAACTTCTCGTTGGTGTCATTTAATTCTCCGTCCCACTCCCTCAATGACTTGTCTGTCCTCTGCTTTCTCCATTGCTATGGAGAGGCCAAGTGCAAACTGGAAGAACAACATCTTATTTTGCTTACAATGCAATGCTATGAGCATTAAATTTTCCAATTTCAGGTAACCCACAACCCTCAGTGTTCTTAGTACCTGTTCATCCAGTTTTCTTCTCCCTTGTTCATCTTTCCCATCCCCTCCCCATTCCTCAATCCCCATCTGGTTGCTTCTACCCATTTTCCCCTCTAAATCTGGTTCCACCAATCAGCTACAAGTCTCTGCACCATCTCTTTCTCGTTCTGCTTTCTTTTCCCACTTCCTCCTGATGTACTGTCTTAACCCAAAACACCAAGGTATACATTTTGCTTCCACAGATGTCGCTTGACCCTTTGAGTTCTTCTGCATTCTGTGTTTTTTTTTGTTCTAGATTCCAGCAACTGTAGTCTCTTTCATCTTCAAGTCTCACAATACCTCTGTATTGTGGTCACACGCCCTTTTGGAATTAGGTTTCCTCTATTTCTTATTTTACTGGTGAAAGTTATTAATTTTAACATTTTGATTAAGTAGATTTCCTGTGGAGTTTGATTAAACATGCTGTAATGAGCAAGATGATTAATGGGTCCTGTATGTTCCATCAGACTTGAGCAAAATAAAAATCGGCTTTCATGGTAATCACATCTTTGAGTACATGTCAGTGCCCTCAACATTTGTGTAGAATCAGAATAAAATAGATCTTTTAAAAACACGGGATTTTGGTTGTGTTCACAGAATTACTGTAGCACAAGTCAAGACCTTTCTCTGACCTTTTAGGTTGGAAATGCAGAACTCCTAGTGAAGGATATAAGCTGGGCAGCTGTACAAGACAGGTGTTCCAAATGGTATCCTCTGGTCAATCCTGGAATTTGTGTGACTGCAGAATTTTAACTTATGAAACTTCAAAAGTAGAGATCTGTAAAAGAACTGAAGTGGAGCATAATGGTGCGCAAGCTGTTATTCTTGTTTAAAATTATTGATAAGCAGCAGGTTTTTTAATGAAATTTTAAAATTAATGTTGCAATATTTTTAAAAAGTTGATCTTTTGTTTCTCTGATTAATTTTTTCCAGACTTGGCTGCGAAGTTACATTAAATTATTCCAGGCTACATGCCAGCGATGTGGAAAGTTTCTTCAGGATGGACTACCTCCCACATGGAGGGACTTCCGCACACTTGAGGCCTTTCATGATACTTGCAGGCAGTAACATTTGACTCCTGGTCTAGTTGCTAAGGATCATATCAGGATTTAATGATGTATACTTCACAAGATTCAAAGACATTGATTTGATATGCCTAGTTTAAGGATTCTAAACTATTTCCTGCAGGGTAGAATGATTCTTCCACCAATTTTGTATTCAGAAAAAATTATTTTATTATAAAAGACCTTAAATTCATATGAATAGTGTTACATATAATTAGGGTATGTAAATCATTGAATTTAACATTTAAGTGTAAATTTAAAAAAAATTATATCATGGTTTACATGTGTACATTAGGACTTACTTTAATACACGTCCTTTTTATTCTGCATTCATATCATGTTCCAGTCAAGCTTCTTTTACCTGTATACTCGGCTGTCTGTGCTAAAATCAGAAATTCATAAGGCTCTTCCATTTAAGTGTACAGCCATTAATGTTTACAGCAAAGTTTTGCCAAGGGTTATGTCGTCTTATTCTTTGCTTTCTGCCACAAACACTTAAGATTATTTCGTGTTTTCACTTCTCACCATGTAATTCTGAAATTCATTTTACTTCTCAGTCATATTTTCATTTCGTTAACTAAATTAACATATATTAAACATATGATTGTAGAGATGGCTATATTGCAGTTATAAGACTCAAGGTAACATTTCATCATTAACTTCAGTTTCAACACCATTGTTCCTAAGACATTTGATGGACAGCAGGAAATATGCAGTTAATTTTTGATACCTCGGGAAATTAATGTAATTATTCTTTATGAGAGGTAGCGGATAATTGTATGAAAGAATATCACACCCATCAGTCTATTCACATTTCAACATGGGGTTCTGGAATGTTCTTGAAGATGTCTTTGCACTGTTTTTGGTGAGACAGCAAGCAGAAACTAGACTAAATTGTCGAGTCATAATAGAAAATCATAATTTGAATTGGCCTTTAACCTCAGTCTAATGAGAGGTTTCTGAAGAGAAATGATCTAGGAAAAGATTGCCGGTTACTCCACAGGATCAGGCAAAATGGTGGTTACATTTGCCCAGGTTTTCCATGTCAGTTTTAGTCCAAAACCAGTTGCTTTTTCTAATGGACCTATGAGTATTCCTATACTTGTCTCACTTGAAAATGATGTGGATTGAGGTGCATCTAGTGCTTCAACAACATTTTCAAGAGAAATGTTACTTTAATGGTTTAAGCAGGTAAGCTTGTTATAAATCTTGTTTTGTCATAGCCAGAATTATTTCATGTTGAATTGGAACCTAGAAATTCTCCATTTCAAATTGCATTGTGAGTTTTGAATGTCATGTTTTTTTTAAAATACTAAATTGAACTGATGGACTTTTCATCGTCGAGTGCTTCATTCAGATGATGTGATGGTTGGGTGAGCTATTAGCCTCCCACAGCAATTGCGTGTACATTTTGTGTGCCACAGTTCCCAAGGAGACATTGGATTGTGCGTAATTAGGCACTTAGTGAGATCCATTAAAAAGAAGATAGGTTTAAGTGGAGCGGCCAGTGTTAGAGTGGGGTGTTAAGGCTTTGGCACGAAGAGGCATAGACTGTAGATAGATCTTTTCAGTTATTTATTCTTTCTTTATTTCATATTGCTCATTTAGAGCAGTGGGGATGCCGGGCAGGAGAGTAGAATGCTCTTCTCGCAGGATGTGGGAAGGCAGCGAGACCTCCAGTGTCCATGATGACTATACCTGCAAGAAGTGCATCCAGCTGCAGTTTTTAACAGACTGTGTTAAGGAGTTGGAGCTGGAACTGGATGAACTCCAGATCATTCAGGAAGCTGAGGGTTTGATAGGGAGGACGTACAGAAACAAGGAAAAATCTGCAGATGCTGGAAATCAAAGTAATACACACAAAATGCTGAAGGATCTCAGCAGGCCAGGCAGCATCTTACAGCTACCTGGACTATACCTCATCCCACCCTGTCACTTGTAAAATTGCCAACCCTTCTCTCAATTCCTCTGTCTCCACTGCGTCTGCTCTCAGGATGAGACTTTTCATTCCAGAGCTAATGAGATGTCCTCCTTCAAAGAAAGAGGCTTTCCTTCTTCCAACATCAATGCCACCCTCACCCACATCTCTTTCATTTCACGCATCTGCCCTCGCCCCATCCACCCGCCACCCCAACAGGTCTAGGGTTCCTCTTAACCTCACCTACCACCCCACCAGACTCCGCGTCCATCACATAATTCTCTGTAATCATCATCTCCAAAGGGATCCCACCACCAAGCACATCTTTCCCTGTTCTCCCTCCCCCCCCCCCCCAACAAGCATCAAGCACCACACCTGCCCTTACACCTTCTCCCTGATTGCCATTCAGGGCCCCAAACAGTCCTTTAAGTGAGGCAACGCTTCACCTGTGAGTCTGTTGGAGTCATCTACTGTATCCAGTGCTCCTAGTGTGGCCTCCTGTATATTGGTGAGACCCATCATAGATTGGAAGACTGCTTCGCCGAGCATCTGCTCCACTAGAAAAGGCGGGATCTCCCAGTGGCCACCCATTTCAATTCTACTTCCCGTTCCCATTCTGACATGTCAGTCCAGGGCCTCCTGTACTGCCATGATGAGGCCACACTCAGGTTGGAGGAGCAATCACCTATATTCTGTCTGGGTAGCCTACAACTTGATGGCATGAACACGATCTCTCAAACTTCTGGTAATTGCCTCCCCCCCCCCCCAACTCCCCTTCACCATTCCCCATACCCATTTTCCCCTCTCACCTGATCTCCCTCTGGTGCTACTTCCTCTTCCTTTTCTTCCATTGCCTTCTCTCCTCTCCTATTAGATTCCCCCTTCTCCAGCCCTTTATCTCTTTCACTAATCGACTACCTTGTACCTCTTCCTCCCCTCTCCCCCACCTTACTACTCTGACTTCTCATCTCTTTTTTCCAGTCCTGATGAAGGGTTTCAGTCCGAAACATCGACTATTTACTCTTTTCCATAGATACTGTCTGGCCTGATGAGTTCCTCCAACATTTTGTGTGTATTAGGACATACAAGATGGTAGTAAGGTGCAGGACACTGGGTAACTTTCAGGAGGGAAAAAGGAAACAGGCAGTCAGTGCAGAGTATCCCTGTGGCCATTCCCGTCAACAACAGGATACTGTTGGAGAGGTGACCTAGCAGAGGAAAGTCACAGCAGTCAGGTATCTGGCATTGACTCTGGCTATGTGGCTCAGAAGGAAAGGGGAGAGAAGAGGTGAGCTGTAGTGATAAGGGGTTCTTTGGTTAGGGGAACAGAAAGGAGGTTCGGTGGATGAGAAAGAGATTCTCAGATGGTATGTTGACTCACGGGTGCCAGGGTCAGGGACATCTTGTATCGAGCCCACAGCATTTATGTGCGAAGGTGAACAGCCAGAGGTTGTGGTCCACATCATTACCATTGACATGGGTGGGAGGATGACAAGGTCCTGCAAAGTGAATTCAGGAAGTTAGATGCTAAGTTAAATAACAGGGCCTCCAGGGTTGTGATCTCAGGATTGCTACCCATGCCACGTGTTAGTGAGGCCAGAAATAGGAAGATCTTACAGTTTAACATGTGGCTAAGGAGATGTGCAGGAAGGAGGACTTCAGATTTTTGGAGCAATGGGTTCTCTTCCAGGGAAGGTGGGACCTATACCGAAGGGATAGTTTGCACCTGAACTGGGGGAGGGGACTAATACCCTAGTGGGAATGTTTGCTTATGCTGCATGCAGGATTTTAAACTACAGTTGCCGGGGATGGGAATCAGAGTGCCAGAACAGATAGTGGAGTGGTTGTGGAAAAAGCCTACATACAAAGTCAGGAATCAAAAAGTCGAGCATGGTGGAATTAATATTCTGAGCTGTGGATATTTCAGTGTAAGGAGTATTATAGGAAAGGCAGATGAGCTCAGGGAAAAGATCAGCACATGAAATTATGACATTGTAGCCATTATTGAGTCTTGGTTGCAGATTGGAAGACTGCTTCGCCGAGCATCTGCTCCACCAGAAAAAGCAGGATCTCCCAGTGGCCACCCATTTCAATTCTACTTCCCGTTCCCATTCTGACATGTCAGTCCAAGGCCTCCTGTAATGCCATGATGAGGCCACACTTGAGATTTGTCTCCTTACAGGCAGCCACAAAACAAAGAGACCCGATAGAACCTGTGAAAAAGACCATCAAACACCCAATGTGCAGAGGAAAAAAAACAAAAATCGTGCAAACAATAAAAGCAAGCAATAACATTCAGAATTGAAGTTCACGAAAGTAAGTCCACAGCCACAAAGGCAGTCATCACTACAGCTGATCCAGGAGCACGTTAGTACAGGCCACAGCCTCAGTTCAGCGCAGAGGAGAGTAAACAGCAGCAAGCCGAACGCCGGCCTGTCTCCCTCCCGTGGCCCGAACACCCTGACCTTTTCAATATGGCCCGTCACTTAAATCGGCCAAACTTCAGGTTGTTCCTTGCAATTAGACCAGGGGCCTGTCACTTCGACATGCTCTCAGGCCTGGGCCCTGCTGCTTCAATTCAGCCCATACCGGACCTTTCCAATGTGGCCTGGCACTTAACTTGGTCAAGCAGCGGATCATTCTTCGTTCTCCCTTCTCGGGCCCAGGTCTCGCTGCCTCACCTTGCCTCAGTACTGCTGCTTCCGATCACCTTCAAGTCCATTCCAGTATTGGGCAGACATTGGTTCGTTCCCCGCTCTCGGGCCCAGGCCCCAACGCCTCAATTTGGCTTGTACCTACCACACCACAACCATGCTGAACCTTCAGTACTTCAGTTCACAGTGCAAAAATACCAGGTGGTACAGGCGGTTCAAAAGTTCAACTCCGAAAGGGAAGTAGGTTATTAATTGCAGTGATCATTTCCAAGAAAAAAAATTGATCAATAAAGTAGTTAATAGTTTTGTTTACTCCCAGCAAGATGTCGCTGTGCTTCACCTATGCCTTCTTAAATAAATCTGCATTGTAGTAATTTTATGTATTGCACTGTACTGCTGCTGTAAAAAAAAAACTAATTTCATGACATATGTGACTGATGATATAACTGATTCTGATTTGGGTCTCTATTGTGGACTGAGAGTGGGAAGAGGGCAGGGAGAAGGGAATCATGATTGGGAAAGGGGGAATGGAGAGGGGAGGGAGCGAAAAGCACTAGAAGAACATTCTGTGACGATCATTAAACCAATTGTTTGGAATCAAATGATCTTCCCTGGTATCTCAGTGCTGGGTGTGTCTGCACCCATGCTACCCTCCGCCCTGGCACTCTTTCTCTGCCACCTGTACCACACCCTTCCTGAGGTGCTCCACCCTCACTATTCCCAGCATGCTTTACTCCTACCAGCTTTACAAACTCGCTCTCTAGTCCAAGGTGACAAAACTGGAAAAATGGCTGACCATTGGCAGGTGAAACTTAATGCAGGCAAGTGTGAAGTGTTGCACTTTGGGAGACAACCATAATAGGTCTTACATGGTGAGTGGTAGGGCACTGAGGATTGCGATGGAACAGGGAGATCTAGGAATACCTATCTGTAATTCCAGGTAGATAGGGTCATAGAGAAAGCTTTTGGCACATTGGTCTTCATAGATCAGTGTATTGAGTACAGGAGTTGGGATGTTATGTTGAAATTGTATAAGATGTTGTTTTGGAGTACTGTCTGCAGTTTTGGTCACCTACTACAGGAAAGATGTAAATAAGAATAAAAGAGTGTAAAAAAAAATTACAATGTTGCCAGGACTTGAGTTATAGGGAAAGGTTGAATAAGTTAGGAATTAATTCCCAGACAGTAGAAGATTGAGGGAGATTTGATAGAGCTATACAAAGTTATAAGGGGTATAGATAGGGTATATACAAGCAGGAATTTTCCACTGAGGTTGGGTGAGACTACAACACTACAACTAGAGGTCATGGGTTAAGGGTGAAAGGTGAACTGTTTAAGGGGAATTTCTTCACTCAGGGTGGCGAAAGTGTTGCACAAGCTGCCAGAGAAAGTGGTGAGTACAGGGTTGATAGCAACATTTAAGAAAAATGTGGATAGGTTCTTGGACGGGAGGGGTACAGAGGGCTATGGTCCAGGTGCAGGTCAGTGGGACTAGGCAGATTACTGGTTCGGCTTGGACTAGGTAGGCCAAAGAGCCTGTTTTCGAGTTGTAGTGTTCTATGACTTGATCTTAAATAGGTGATGAATTGCCTTTTCAACACATGGTGGCCAGTTGTGGGATGGCAATTTGAAGGCAATTTTCTCAAAATAGGACATTGTAGCTGAAGTTTCACAAGGCTGTGTCCTTTACTCAGTTATCTTTAGTTACTTCAATAAGCTTCACTGGAAAATAAATTCAGATGTGGGGATGTTTTCTTATTGCACATTGTTCTTTTTTTTCATAGTCTTTGGATAATGAACCAAGATTTGTAAAACATTCAGGTCGGGTCTGATATTGCAAGTAACATTACGACTACACAATGACTATCTTCATTAAAAGAGAATGTAGCCTCCTCCCCTTGAAATTCAATGCCATTCTGACATATCACCAACCTGTTGTGTTTCCTCAACACTTTGTGTGTGTGTTACTCTGGATTTCTAGCATCTGCAGAATCTCTTGTGTTAACAATATAGGTCTAACTCTTTTTTCGCTGTTCATGTATAGACAATCATCCCATCTCAGGAGTCAGCTATATGAATCTCTTCTGGACTGCCTCAAGTACAATTATATCCTTCCCTAAATAACAGAACCAAAATTGTACACATCACTCCACTGTACTGCATCAGCATCAACATCCAGCATAATTGTAAAAAAATTTTTCTCTACGTTTAAATTCCAACCCACAACAATAAAAATTAAAATGCTATTTGCTTGATGCACCTGCCTGCCAGCTTTTTATGTTTTGTACACACAAGTACCCGGGCCCTTTTGCTTTCTCTTTCTATTTAGGTTAAGTCAACTTTCTGACTTTGCCTACTGAAGACCATGGCTTCACACTTTTCCACGTTAAGTTTCATTTGCTACTCACTCAGCCAAAATTTGCAACAACTTTCTCCAAGTATACAGTAGACTCCAGTATCTTCCCTTTACTGCGCATACATGTTAAACCACTTATGCTGCTGTGATACCATTGAACTTTAGTTGAGAATTGCAGTTCTTTTCCATATTAAAGAGATGTGTTTCCAATCAAAGCTACATCTGGAGTAAGTAACCCCCACCACTTAATGTCTCTGTTCTGTGTCAGTCAAAGTTAGTGCAAATTAGTAACTATATTGTGTATTGAGTTTAGTATTTCTGCATATAGATTGGTAAATGTCATATTACAAACTGAAAGCTAGTGGTATCAAAAGCACTTAAGCAAGTGATACTGATTTATTTCTGTAATCTGGCCAGGGGCTGTTAGGTCTGTTTTTGTCATGGTCTGTCACTTGAACTCTCAATTAATTGAATGTGAAACACTGAACTGTGATTGCATTTTCAGTCACAGGAGTCTACAAAGCAGCTTGGCTATTTCCAGTGCTTGTGTACCACAATTAATTCACTATGTCCTCTCATTAGGGGTATGTATACTCATTGCAATAACATTATTATCTCAATGATAGCGTCTGCTCCAGAGAACAATCCAAATTTCTGCAAGTATTTGGAGTTTCAAATTCATAATTCTTCTGTATGATTAACTCCAGGAATGATTGAAACTTTCTTTCCTTTCGCTCTATTCTGCCCGTTGTTTAATAATCGCTTCATGAAATGAGTCTGAAAAGGGTGGTTAAAATTCCATGGGATTTTATTATCAAGTTATGACTGGAAATAATAAAAAAATTACAATATGGATTAATTCACAAAGAGCCATTAGATTCAGTCTATTCAGCTTAGTAAATGCAGTTACAATGATAGTAATTTTAGTATAATTTATTATCTGCTTGTCAATTCTTTAAAGATGTATATAAAAAAAGTGGATCAGGACTAATACATCCGCTGTTAACAAGTTGTTGCAAAATCAACAGAACCACTGTTCTTATATAGAACATGGAGCATAGTACAGGCTGTTAGGCTCATGATGTTGTGCTGACCTTTTAACTACTCCAAGATGAACCAACCCTTCTCTCACATATAGCCCTACATTTTTCTTTCATCCATGTGTCCATCTAAGAGTCTCTTAAATGTCCCTAGTGTGCCTGCCGCTATCACCATCCCTGGCAGTGTGTTGCATGCATTTTACAACTCTCTGTCTCTGTAAAAAAATACTTTTGACATCACCCCTGTATTTTCCTCCAATCACCTTTAAATGTCCACTCGTATTTGCCATTGCTGGCCTGGGAAAAGGGTTCTGGTTGTTCCCTCTATGCCTCTTTTCATCTTATACTCCTCTAACAGCTCACCTCTCATCCTTCTTCGCTCCAAAGAGAAAAACCCTTACTCATTGAACTTTTTCCTCATAATTTAAGAGTTCTTGATCTCTATACTTGGTTCTGTTGAACTGAGCAGACATTTACTCCTTTTAGTACTATCTCAGCACTCACCCTCTCCTGCCCATCCCTGATACATTGATACAATTGACCAATATCTTCAATTATATTGGAAACAGCATTTGAAGGGCTCGGATTTTACTGTCAAACTACTTGAGAGCTGAAGGTGCATCAACAAACCCTGAGCACTTCAACTTTAAACTAGAGACAGATGCCAGGTTAATATCTCTGCCTCATAAGCCTCTTGCTATCTGTCTTACTGTTAAAATGCTTTGACCAGTATGATGTTACAGTATTTGCACAGTTAATAGAAAATGAACCGGCCACAAAAAGATGTCATTTCAAGTCCAGTAATCCTTTTATGATGTGATTCTTTTCAGTTAACTGCTAATCATACTGCTAAGGTTTCAGGATGTCAATTTAAAAATTAAAATGTTTAACTCTCATCTTCTTTCATTCAAACCAAGATTTAAGCTGATCAGGGAAGAAAAGTAGGGATGGTTTCTCCTTATCTAGGACAAATTTTATTCCGAAACCAGCGCCTGATCCTGGATCAGATGGCCATTAGTTGTGAGCAACTTGCTTGGCAAGCTTCCTACACCATAATAGTGAGCATGCTTGATAAATACTAATAAGATTATAAAATAAATAATAATGTTTGGACCATGCAATGTAACCTCGGTTAAAGTAGGTGTATTCTTCTTGCAGCCTCTTTCTATGCTAGCTAACCTCTAAAAGAAAGTGTCAGTTACCTCAAGGGAGTGTACTGTATTGTTAGTATAGAAAATATAGCTGGTGCCAATGAAAATAAAACATCAAACACAAAACAAATCAGCAATCTGACAACCAAAGGTAATTCTGACTGCTCAGTTTTGTGAAAGGTGTGGAGTAAACATTTATTTCATTGAAAGAAGATGCTGACAACTAATCCCCAGAGGATAGTCTTACTGGGAAAGGATCTCAGATCAAGCTGCATCCTTGCTTTTCAAAGGTTTATCTAGTGTTTGGAAGGGGGGAGGTGGAATTTCAGTCCTTTCCTGTTTAAAACTTAGATTCAAGATGCATCTCCAATCAATTTTCATGGTCAAATAAGGTGGGAAGAAGTTATCACAAGAGATAAACAGGAAGGAAAGGTTTCGCTCAAGTCCATTCTGAGGTTTGAACATATTTGTTCTGAGCACCAACTAATTTAAGTGGACCACAATGCACTTAATTCCTTAACAGACTGTTCTAGGGAGCTTGGAACAGTCAATAAAATCAATCTGAATACACCAAAGCCAAGAAGGGGATTGTCCTCCAAGATGGAAAGAAGTCCCAAATGTATTTTCTATTAAGGTTCATTTAGATCTATAGAAATATAAAATCAATCATTCAGATGTTTCCTTGTCCTGTGATCGTGACTATATTTGCATGTTGCTGCTTCCAGGATAGATTGAAGTGCAGCTGGGATGCTGGCTGATATCACGTTGTGTGGTGCATTACATTGCAGGACCTCTGGCAATGCTCACAGAATTCCTTTAACAGCCAATGAAACTCAGTGCCCTAGCTCACCAACTGTCAAAGCTAGCATTGAACTTGATTATCTGTGAGCATTATCATTAAATCCTTCAAAAGTATCCAGGAATATTGAAAAGTAAAAACACTACTTAAAAACTAAAACTATTTTAAAAAGCATTAAATTACTCTTGCACTCTTAAAAAAAAGATTTAGATACATTAAATCTGACAATTAAAACAAATAATATATTATTTACTATTACTTACTATTCTCCTGGCAACCATTTCTTCACTTGGTTTCAGTGGAACCACTGTACTTGCATTAAGGTTAACCAGACATGGGCATTCCATGCAGAGTTCCCAAGTCTGAGAGCTGGAAAATCTAGGCTTGGTCATATTGCTTCATTGGACTGCTTGGGATTTCCACCTGTACAGTGAAGTGGGTAGACAGCAGAACAGAAGATGATGCTGGCTTACACAAGCACTGCCTTCACTTTCAGGGCTTCTTCATAAAAATGTAAGTCCCAGCAGAAGGTGGAGGGCTAGACAGAAGATTACTTTCCCAGTAATTCTATGATTTCTAGTATTCAATGCAAGTCAGCAAGCAGCAACTTTTTATCTATGTGTAAATGCAGTGGACACAAAGCAATATTTCCATTTTTACAGTATGTAAATACATATTTTATCCCTTAATATAATTTAGTTAAAGCATAGAATCTGTGATTACTTCCAATCTTGACTTACCTGTGCATTCATGCTGGAGGGTGTAAATGGCCCGTGGAAGTCGCTGGGGGTATAATCAGTTAATTTTTAGGAATTTGGCAGAGCACTTCTTTTACTAGAAATAACTTGCGTTTTCACTTCCCATTGGTGTCACTTAATCCAATAACAGCAAGTTTATGCATGCAAATTTCTTGAAAGGCGTATTGACACCTAGCTCCAAGGAGGAATATTGCTCACACATTCTGATACCAATTTGCAAGACAATTTACTTGTTCCCTGTCCTTTTTGTGCATGGAGTAATCAGCAGTGAGAAACCTCTTCTCCTTGCTGTTAACATTTCAACTCAGAATTTAAATATTTCAATGCAATTTCATTTGCATTTTATAGATCAGCTCAATTAGAATGAACAGGTGGCTAAGTACTCTCAAGAGAATACATCTTATTTCATAAGCTTGAATTTTATTTCAGTTAACAAGGTAAGTCGCTAATGTATGCCTTGCCTTGAGAATAGAAGGACATGTCCATAGGTAAAGGTTCTCAGCCTGGTTAGCTATCTCCTTCTTCTTCTATGGTTTTCTCTTTGTTTTCAGATTGCACTTATCGTATCTATTTCTTGCGAACTTACTCAGGGGAATAGTCACTATTGCATATATTACATCAACTTTTTTGTTTTGTCATGTCATTCATTAATGAAGAAGGTTAACAAATCCTTTTTTATTAAAAGGTGAAGCAAAACAAATACGAGTTTAATTAAATGGCTGAGATTTTCACAGAAAGAAAATTCTATTCTCTAATTTTCCTGGTGATATTGGGCCGAATGTGGCCGTGATGGTTTTAATTTTCTATTCCCAGTCCTGCCTGAAAACTCATGCATTTTTCATTGATGTTCACAGCTCTTTCTTCTAGTGCTGTGAATGGTATTGATTCCATGATTAAGTCATCAACCTTCAGTAAACAGATTCATTTTCTGCTATGTGAGTTTGACACCCTCAACCCCATTCCTATTTTTGCAAGTTTACCATTATCCTTCAGCTCCCTCCCAGACTACACTTTGAAGATTCCAGTACAGTTATGATCAGGGCTTCAGTAAGGATTATCAGTGATAAGGCATGTATATTTATGCAAGGTGAAACTGCAGCAGTGAATCTTTCCCATTCTAAATGTAGCACAACAGCTAGTGGCCATTTGGCAACTGTTAAAATGTCCAGCAAGGGAAGACAAACGTGGATGTCAGTCAAGGAGATGGCAGGTCTGTGAGTTTTAACTAATAAAGAAAACATCCGTTATGTTTATGCCTACATTACAAACAGCTGCATTTCGAAGTAATTCACTATGTGAAGAACACTGACATATTTGTCAGATGTGATAAAGTGCTTTGTAAATCTGTCTTTTTTCTCTTTGCACCATTTCCATATTTCATCAAGTTCAAGGTCTTGAGTTCAAACATGGAACGTAAAAGGAAAACAGCAAATGTCAAAAATCTGAAATGGGAGAAAATACTGAGACTGTACCACCAATCTATCAGAAGAAAAGACAGATTTTATTAGATCAGGCCCCAGACTTTTTAGTATTTCTTCAATTCCAGACAGAGACTGTACATCATTTTGTTTGGTATGTTTCTGCCATATTGTAGGGAAGACTGAACACCTGTTATCTCAATCTTATGTGAGCTTGCTCATGATGGCCAGAGAATGCCATCTATCAACTAGATGTAGAACTGTTACTTTTCCAAAATGATTCACACAAAGGACTATTTCAAAATTCTAATTTTTCTGATGATTTTAAGAATATTGATTCCCTGGAAATTCTTCCACTTCCCAAGAAATTCCTACATACAGGTCTCCATCTTGTGATTTTCTCAATGTCCAGTGACAGATTTTAGAATCTAAGGCAGCCTGTTAAGCCTATTTTATCTGATGAGCAGCAACCAACATCTTAACAGAACCACCTGCAATGAAAGACCACTTCAATATCGGTACTGCACGCATGTCTAATCCCAGATCCCACATCCTACACAAGCTGGTTACTGAAGGGATTGTGACAAAGGCATCTATTGTTCTAGATATTCAAGGCATATTAGTTTAACTAGCCAGTTTGAAAAGTAGCCCAAGAGGGCAATAGGATTAATAATGATACTTCCATTCAAAATGTTTCTTAGGCCTGTGTGCTAAAAAGCATAAAGCCATAAAAGAACATAGAAGCTGTTCCATTTTTGAAGTGTTTTGTCTTCAGTACGAGTATTTGCAGAGATCATAAGAAAAAGAAGAGAGGCAGACGACATGTGTAGTTTCTAAATATGAACATTATGACTGATTTTACAAGGTCAGAAAACACAACTGGACCTTAGTAGGGCTTGCCTCTGAAGAATATGATCCCTGCAAGCAAGTTATAGCACCATGTCACTGACATTAATAAATAAGTATTTAACATTATGTAGAATAAGTTAAAGTTGAACTTTTACATAAATACTCTCTATACAGTGGTATGCAAAAGTTTGGGCACCCCGGTCAAAATTTCTGTTAATGTGAATAGTTAAGTGAGTAGAAGAACTGATCTCCAAAGGTCATAAAGTTAAAGATGAAACATTCTTTTCAACATTTAAAGCAAAATTAGTGTATTATTTTTGTTTTATACAATTCTAGAGTGGAAAAAGAGGAAAGGAGCACCATGCAAAAGTTGGGCACCCCAAGAGATTTCAGCTCTCAGATGACTTTTACCAAGGTCTAGGTCCTTAAGGTATAGGAGGGAGGAGAAGATGGCAGTGTGACGCAGCTTGCAGTGGCCACTCCGGTGAAATGATATCTTGTTAATCTGGCAAGTAGGATGCTATGCACAATCCTGATTTGATGGAGACAGACATGAGAGCATGGAAGAACATCTGGTGAAACTTCTGAAATGCCTGTTTTGCTGTCGCTGCTACTGTGTGATCCAGAATCTCCGGAGGGGAAGGCCCCGAGTCCTCGGCTTTGCTTGTTGCTCGGCGGCTGGGTCAGGGTCGAAGCGCTCAGCAGAGATGGTGCTCAGTGCTCAGTGTCGGAGGGCTGGTCGGAGGCTCGAAGTTTTCAGACGGACTCAGTCGGCTGCGGTCGGGTGCTTCCATCTGCGTGAGATGATGGGGCTATCAGGACTTGAGACTTTTTTTTACTATGCCCGTGGTCTGCTGTTTATCAAATTACGGTATTGCTTTGCACTGTTGTAACTATATGTTACAATTATGTGGTTTTGTCAGTTTTAGTCTTGGTTTGTCATATGTTATCTTTCTGGAGGAACATTGTATCATTTTTAATACATGCATTTCTAAATGACAATAAATGAGGACTGAGTGTCCTCATAATCTAATCTAAATTAGTTTGTTAGGGCTATGGCTTGTTCACAGTCATCGTTGGGAAAGGCCAGGTGATGCAAATTTCAAAGCCTTATAAATACCCTGACTCCTCAAACCTTGTCCCAACAATCAGCAGCCATGGGCTCCTCTAAGCAACTGCCTAGCACTCTGAAAATTAAAATAAATGATGCCCACAAAGCAGGAGAAGGCTATAAGAAGACAGCAAAGCGTTTTCAGGTAGCTGTTTCCTCAGTTCGTAATGTAATTAAGAAATGGCATTTAACAGGAACGGTTGAGGTCCAGAAGACCAAGAAAACTTTCCGAGAGAACTGCTCGTAGGATTGCTAGAAAGGCAAATCAAAACCCCCGTTTGACTGCAAAAGACCTTCAGGAAGATTTAGCAGACTCTGGAGTGGTAGTGCACTGTTCAACTCTGCACTGACACCTGCACAAATATGACCTTCATGGAGGAATCATTAGAAGAAAACCTTTCCTGCATCCTCACCACAAAAATCAGCGTCAGAAATTTGCAAAGGAACATCTAAACAAGCCTGATGCATTTTGGAAACAAGTCCTGTGGACTGATGAAGTTAAAATAGAACTGTTTGGCTGCAATGAGCAAAGGTATGTTTGGAGAAAAAAGAGGTGCAGAATTTCATGAAAAGGATACCTCTCCAACTGTTAAGCACCAGGGGTGGATCATTCATGCGTTGGGCTTGTGTTGCAGCCGGTGGCACAGGGAACATTTCACTGGTAGAGGGAAGAATGAATTCAATTAAATACCAGCAAATTCTGGAAGCAAGCATCACACCGTCTGTAGAAAAGCTGAAGATGAAAAGAGGGTGGCTTCTACAACAGGATAATGATCCTAAACACACCTCAAAATCCACGATGGACTACCTCAAGAGGTGCAAGCTGAAAGTTTTGCCATGATCATCGAAAATCTGTGGATAGCCCTCAAAAGAACAGTGCATGAAAGATAGCCCAAGAATCTCACAGAACTAGAAGCCTTTTGCAAGGAAGAATGGGCCAAAATCCCCCCAGACAAGAATTGAAAGTCTCTCAGCTGGCTACAGAAAGTGTTTACAAGCTGTGATACTTGCCAAAGGGGGTGTTAGATGTACTGACCGTGCAGGGTGCCCAAACTTTTGCTTCGGGCCCTTTTCCTTTTTTGTTATTTTGGAACTGTAAAAGATAGAAATGAAAAAGTAGTCTTGCTTAAAATATTAAAGAAATGTGTCATCTTTAAGTTTATGCCATTTGGAAATCAGGTCATCTTTTACTTGCTTAGCTATTCACAGTAACAGAAATTTTGACCTGGGGTGCCCAAACTTTTGCATGCCACTGTATATGTCATTTATTAGCAATGTGAATGGGATGGCTTTTAACTCTGCCTTCACCCTCACTCCCTCCTCCAACCTTCTGTGCGACTGAAAACTGACCTATTTTGTCTCTATTCCTGTTCTGACAAAGGGTCTCAAACCTGAACTATTAACTTTTTTTTTATCCCTATAGATGCTGCCTGATCTGCTGAAGGAATCTAGCTTTTTTTTAAAATTTCAGGCTGCCAGCATCAGCTTATTGATTTTCATTTTGTACTTTCAAAGTTTTGAGCCTAAGAAAAGCAGTTTGTACCTCAACGGCTTGGTGTACTCACATAGTGATGGGTACGGGATAGTAACCTAATCTGAATGTGCATTTCATGCTATAATTTTTTATGTTTAAAGATTAGTTAGGGTTTGTAAATTCTTTTGTTGATGTGCGATTTACCTTCAGTGGCATCAATTAATTTTGAAAATGTTGCAACACTTCAAGGATCAGAAATGAAAATTTGTCTTTAAAAATGAAATTCCAAACTAGAAAAAAATTTCTTGACTTCCAAAATGGGAAACATCTGGCATTTGTCAATTTAAACAGAAAGAAGCACAAGTACAATCCCCATGTTTAGAAGATCACATATGTATGGCATTAATATCAGAATTGTTGAATGTTTAAAGCCACATCATATACACTAAAGGACCACTTTATTAGGTACACCTGTACACCTCATTAATGTAAATATCTGTCAATTGCAGCAGCAACTCAATGCATTAAAGCATGTAGACGCGGTGAAAAGTTTCGGTTGTTCAAACCAAACATCCGAATGGGGAAGAAATGTGATCAAAGTGACTATGACCATGGAACGATTGTTGCTGCAAGATGGAGTGGTTTGAGTTTCTCAGAAACTGCTTAGTTCCTGAGGTTTCACACACAACAGATTCTAGAGTTTACAGAGAATGATGTGAGAAACAATATTCAGTGAGTACCAGTTCTGTGGGTGAAAACACCTTATTAATGAGAGATGTCAGAGGAGACTGGTTCAAGCTGACAGGAAAGTGGCAGTAACTGAAATAACCACACGATACAACAGTGGTGTGTAGAAGAGCGTCTCTGAATGTACAACACATCGAACCATGAAGTGGATGGGCTACAGCAGCAGAAGACCACAAGCAAATACTCAGAGCCCACTGAGTGTATGTGTATTTTTGTCCCTCCAAATACAATATGATGTCCTCATCTTGGGGCTAATCTTAAACCTGCAAGTGCACTGTTAAATTGATGAGGAAACTAATCCCAGTTTTGAAGCTTGAGGATGTCCCCAATGCTATTTCAATCAAAAACCACCAATTCCTGAGGTGGAGTTCGTTAGGTGCAATGCAGCATAGATACATCACTGTGATTTGTGGGAAGCAGTCTGATGATGAGCTATTGATCTGTAACAAAATGAATATTTCAGTGGTGTAGGGTTGAACAGGCAAAACTAATCTTCAGTAGAAGCGGAGATAAGTCAGTGGAACTAAACGTTCTCTTAGTGCAACACCACTCAAGCAGCAATGTGTATTTTTCCCATTACCCTGCTAACCTTCATCCAAAACTCCTTCACCCAAGCAGAGAGAACACTAATGATTAGGCTAAAGGTGAATCTAATAGTTATACTTAAAAGAAGTATTTTAGTCTTTAATGTTTTCTGTAATTTTAGTAAAGTATCACATTTCAATATAGACACAGATCTTCTTGCTCAAAGTCATGTACCCTAACAAATTTGAATACTAAAATGTAGTTAAATATCCCAAGGCAGTTCATAGAAGTTCGTAGCTATAGTATAAAACAGATTTTGATAGTAAGCCACATAGGCAGAAATAAATACGGCAGGTGACCACAAGCCTGGTTAATATGACGAGGATGATGAGGCTCTGGTAGCTAAAAATACAATGGCAATGGAAAAGCTTAAATATGAAGAAAATCAAAAAGCCAAAGTTGAAAGACTGTGAATATCTTGGTATTTGATTATGGAGATAAGGAGGGATATGACAGAGAAGAATGATAAAAGAATCGTGATATTTTTAAGATAGAAACTTCACTAATATAGGAACCACTGTTTCCCTTTGATCATAGTATTCTACAAGATAGCATGTAGCCTACAATGCATTGGATAATCTCAGACATTCAGAAGATGTAACGGGGAATGCCTTTCAGAAGTATTTAATAGTCAGATTGTCCCAGTAATAATGGCACAAATAAGGGTTCTCAGCAACAATACAATACAAAGTTCAAAGTAAATTTATTATCAAAGTACATATATGTCACCATATACAAACATGAGATTCATTTTCTGTTGAGCTGAGTCAGGTTTGGAATGGAGCGATGATAGACAAGGAAATATTTTAATAATGGGATATCAAGATCAAGAGATTCTGTAGATGCTGAAAATCCAGAGCAATGTGACCCTTCATGAGGAATTTCAGTCTGAAAAGTTGATTGTTTATTCCTCTCCATAGATGCTACCTGACTGGCTGAGTTCTCTAGCTTTTTATGTGTTGCTCAAGATCAAGTGCTTGCCTTCTTCCCCTACCCACCTTTTATCCCAAGTTAGGAAGATATAGTAAATTGTGAAGATGGGAGCAGGATATTAGAAAGGACACTCAGTGGATGCAAAACTATGCACAAGGAGTAAGATGGTGGGTCTTGATGCAAGCAAGGAGGACAAAACAAAGCACCTTCTGAATGATGATACGAGGAACTATAGGCAAATAAAGAGATTAAAGTGTCGAGATATACAATTTAAGATAGCCAAGGTAATTAATGAGAGTGTTAGTTGACAACATAGTTATGTGAGCTTCAGTAATGCAGAATCTTGAGCAGGCTCCAGAAGGACCTTAAAGGATACAGCATATGACGTAAAAAGTGAGTTATAAAATCAGGTTACAGGATTGGGTTGATCTGTAATCTCAAGTTTAGAAGTCTGAGAATTGTTCTGATGGAGAATTTGTATTCAGAATCATAATCAGGTTTATTATCACTGACATACATTGTGAAATCTCCTGTTTTGCAGCAGCAGTATAGTACAAAATATAAAAATTACTATAAGTTACAAAATAAGTAGTGCAAAGATGAATAACAAGGTACTGTAGTTTTCATGGGGTTCATGGACAGTTCAGAAATCTGATGGCAAAGGGGAAGAAACTGTTCTTAAAACTTTTGAATGTAGGTCTTCGGGTTCTTGTACTGCCTTCCTGGTAAGTAGTAATATGAAGGGGGTATGTCCTGGATGGTGACTATCTTTAATGATATATGCTTGAGGCACCACTTCTTGAAAATATCCTTGACCATGATGGAAATGGCTGTCTACAACCTTTTGCAGCCTTTTGTGATCCTGTGTATTGGGGGCTCCACATTAACAGTGATGCACCAGTCAAAGTGCTTTCTACCAAACATCTGTAGGGATTTCCTGGTGACATAGCCAGTATCTCTCAAACTCTTCATGAAGTAGAGCCACTGGCATGCCACAGGCCAAATTAAAAGAATTTGGAAGAATCCCCAAAAAAGAATGATTTTTAAAATACCATTGAACTACCCTCTGTGGAAGCAGCAGGCTTTCACAGAAATTATCAAAGACCGACCAAATGAATTCTGTTAGGCAGTAACATCAATGGATATAGATCAAAGATAGGGGTAATAGAAATGAGATGCAGGTTAGTCATGATGTAATTCAGTCACAGAACAAGAGAGAAGAGCTGAATACCAACTCTTGCCTCTACTTGTCACAACTAACCTCTGTTTGCCTATATACGCTTTCTGTGGCCCAAGGTTCTAACTCAGTATTGGAGAAAATATCTGTTTATGTTTTTGTTACAAGTCAACTGCACAATAGATCTTACATTGGTAATAACAAATTCCCCAGTACTCTAATAATGTCTAATGTGGCATAAGTGACTACCTAAAAATTAGAGTTTAGACATTTTTGTAAGGTATATTCACAGTGAGCAGAACAGTGATATATAATTAGAAATCATTTAAAAATAGTGGGATTGGGACATCTTTGCTTTAAGAATGTACTGAATATACTGCCTGTACACCATATAGAAACTGAATGTTGCAAAGGCACTCCTGATTTCTGAACTTCAACAATGGCACTCCCATACTGACCTGTAGGAAATTGGTCCAGTTGTTAAAAGCTCACACTAGCATGGGAAACAGATCAGAGTCTGAAAGGGTGGGGACAAGCTGTAGGAAGAGGAAGGTGGGAGTCAAGGTCAGTGTTGTGGTGGTATAAAGGACATGTGGACTCTCTTGAGTTGAGAAAGAGCCCAATGGGATTGGAGATAATGAGGTTTTAGAGATGTTTAGATGAATGTGGCAGTGGGAACAAGTTTTCTAGGAGTCTGGTTGATAGCCATGAGCTATAGCTGAGCCAGAGAAGTATTGGGGCAATGATCACATACTTGAGAGAGATTTTTGTTACAACGTGCGCAAAGGAGGCAACAGATAATTTACAAAATGTAACTGCAATATCCCATTGATTTTTTTAATCATACAGAACCCACTACTTTCAGTATGATGTATTTCTTATTTTACTGTGAGTCAGCTCTGAAAGTTTTGTAGGTAATCAACACAAACAGCATACTTTAATAACATCATCACATACAGGAAATACACAGGCAAGCAAGACCGATATGATGATGAACTACAACAGAGGTACTTGATTTGATTTTGCATTGCACACGACTTATTCATGTAATGGACACAAATGATTGATGATAGGTGCTTCTGCTTTTCATTTCTGATTATTACATACGGTGCCTATAAAAAGTATTCACCCCCCCCCCCGAATGTTTGCATGTTTTATTGTTTTACAACATTGAATCACAGTGCATTTAATTTGGCTTTTTTGACTCTGATCAACAGAAAAATACTCTTTTGTGTCAAAGTGAAAACATCTCTGCAAAGTGACCTAAATTAATTACAAATATCAAACACAAGATAATTGATTGCATAAATATACACCCCCTTCAAGTCAGTATTTAGTTGATGCACCTTTGGCAGCAATTACAGCCTTGAGTCTGTGTGGATAGGTCTCTATCAGCTTTGCACACTTGGACATTGCAGTTTTTCCACCATTCATCTTTATAAAACTGCTCAAGGTCCGTCAGATTGAATGGGGATTGTGAGTGAATGGCACCTTCAAGTCCAGCCTCAAATTCTCAATTGGATTAAGGTCTGGACTTTGACTTGGCCACTCCACACATTAACTTTGATGTTTTTAAGCCATTTCTGTGTAGCTTTGGCTTTATGCTTGGAGTCATTGCCTTGATGGAAAACAAATCTTCTCCCAAGATGCAGTTCTCTTGCAGACTGCATCAGGTTTTCCTCCAGGGTTTCCCTGTATTTTGCTGCATTCATTTTACCCTCTACCTTCACAAGCCTTCCAGGGCTTGCTGCAATGAAGCATCCCATACAGCCACCACCATGCTTCACACGGTCGGGATGGTGTGTTTTTGATGATGTGTGCTACTTGTCTTATGTCAAACATAGCATTTAGTCTGGTAGCCAAAGAGCTCGATTTTGTTTTAATCAGACCATTGAACCTTCTTCCAGCTGACTTCAGAGTCTCCCACATGCCTTCTGGCAAACTGTAGCTGAGATTTCATGTGAGTTTGTTTCAACAGTGGCTTTCTCTCTACCATTCTCCCATAAAACTCTCCCATAAAGCCCGTGAAGCACCCGGGCAACAGTTGTATGCACAATGTCTCCCATCTCAACCATTGAAACTTGTAACTCCTCCAGAGCTGTCATAGGTCACTTGGTGGTCTCCCTCACTAGTCTCCTCTTGCACAGTCACTCAGTTTTTTGAGGATGGCCTGTTCTAGGCTAATTTACAGCTGTGCTGTATTCTTTCCATTTTTAATTATTGACAACTGTGACTTGGAATTGTTCTTGTAATCATCTCCTGACTTGTGCTTTTGAATAACCTTTTTGCAGAGCGGCTTGGAGTGCTCTTTGTCTTCATGGTATAGTTTTTACCAGAATACTGACTGACCAGAAGCTGGACCTTCCAAATACAGGTGTATTTTTACTACAATCAATTGAAACACCTTGACTGCACACACATCTCCATTTAACTAATTATGTGACTTCTAAAACCAATTGGCTCCAACTGGATGATTTGGTGTGTCATATTAAAGGGGGGGGGGGGGTGAATACATATGCAATCTTTTATTTGTAATTAATTTAGATCACTTTGTAGAGATCAGTTTTCACTTTGATACGAAAGAGTCTTTTTCTGTTGATCAGTGTCAAAAAAGTCAAATTAAATCCACGGTGATTTACTTTTGTAAGACAATAGCACATGAAAACGTCCAAGGTGGGTGAATGCTTTTTATAGGCACTGTATAGTGAAGCACAGATGAGATAAGGTATCCATTGGTCAGAGTCAACCATGAATGTTGCATTAATATGGATAGCAAGCTGCTGTCCATATAGCGAGGTCCTCCTCTCCATGTATCTGATGAACCCAAAGGAAGGATAGAGACCAACGCAGTTTGCCCCCAGTAGCATCTCAGGAGTTGCCAGTCAGCATTGAACTCAACATAGGACTGCCTTAGGACTCCACCTCCCATGACTGGGTATAGCTGAAAGGCAGCAGAGGTTTGAGATCAGAGTTTTCCTTCTAGATGAAGTGCCAGCCATGGTTGACTAGCCCCATCTGCCAAAAGTCACCGATTTAAGGCGCCAGTAGTCTGCCTTTGCCCTTTTTCCTGTCAGTAGAAATGGTTCAGCTGGGTTCATAGCTAAGCCACATGTGAAGGCCAGGAGCTTGGACTTGGTTGTCAGAGGCTATTTGAGCCGCACGCCATTGGGAGCATTTAATAGTGGTAGCATAATTGGGTATAATTTCATCTTGTTTTGGTGTACAAGAAACAGACAGGGTAAACAGGAAGCTGCCACAGGCAGTTTAAATTGAGTGACTTTCCTGCCTTCCAAAGGCTGTCTGCCATCTACAAGGAAGAATGCTTTCTCTTTGGAGGGTACAGCTGTATCAACACTTAATATACTTTAGGCCATGCAGGAGAAAGCATTCAAGTTGATTAAGAACCTATCTTACAGCATTCTTAGCCCAGCACTAAGTGTCACAGTGCAGAATGCAACGAGAGATTTTGTTGATAGTATTTTTCAAGCTTACAACCTCAATTACATAAAAGAACATTTCTAGTCAGAGGTTGCATGAGACTACAACTAGAGGTCTAGCTTAAGGGTGAAAGGTGAAATATTTAAGGAGAATCCAAGGGCAAACTTCTTCAGTCAGAGAGTAGTTTTGAGTGTGGGAAAAAGCTGCCAGCAGAAGTGGGGGATGTGGGTCGATTAAGAAAAGTTTGGATAAGTGCATGGATGGGTGAAGTGTGGAGGGGTATGGTCCAGGTGCAGGTCGATGGGACCAGGCAGTTCAGCACAGACTAGATGCGCCAAAAAGCCCTTTTTCTGTGCCATGAAGCCCCATGACTCTATAACATAGGTATGTCATCAATGGAAAATGTCCTTCATGAGTCCATGTAGAATAAAAATATTTTTCTTAAATATTGGAACATCAGGCATCGACTTACACTAGGCCCATTTAGTCTCTCCATGTTCGCAAGCTCAACTGGATTCTACTGCTCATCTGCACGTCGCAGGCAACACACAGAGACCAAATAACCTATCAGTCTGAGCATCTTTAGATGCGGGAGAAAACTGAAACATCTGGAGGAGACCATCTCCATGTTTGTATGGAGAATGAGTAAATTCCATACAAGCGCTACTGGAGATCAAGATTGAACCCAAGTCCTTGACCTGTAAGGCAGCAGGTCTACTGGTACGTGTACCTGAAGATTCAATACTATTAAAGATAAAAATTACACAGAAGCTTAGCTGATATTTCCTTCCTTGAACCTGAAACGTGCAGTCAATTGTAGCACCTGTACTGTTGTGCTGATTCAAGTCAGCCAACTCAGCAGCTTTACAGATCAAAGCTGTGACACCTTAGCATTGTGAGATCTATGCCGCAAAACTTTTGCTACCACCAGGTTGCTATTAATTACCTGGTTCATCTGATCTGAGTCAGAACTTGAGTTCAGCCATCATGTAGGCAAGATTTTCTTACTGCTGCTTATACTTCTGTAATACTTGGAGCAAAATATAAGAAAGCATTGAGAATCCCATGGCATGAATCAGTCACATCAGCTCCCAGCACTAAATTGGTTCACACATTATGCAACTACCAATGTGTGAGACTGGAAAGGTCTTAGAAGTGTGAATGCAAGAAGTAAGTAATTTTCAAAAAGTGTCTGCACCTGAAATGCATGCTACAAATGCCACAGTCTTATTATTTTCCTGTTTCTGTACATAATTTTTCATTTTACAATACAAAAATATTATCAATACCAGCTGCCTGAGATGGCCATCTATATGTTTCAATAAGAACTCCTTTAACTTATTTTCAAAAAGATAAATTTCCTTGCTCTGATATTTTCTAAAAAGAAACTAAAATGAGAGATGACCTGTTTTTTTTATCACATGTTATTGCTTCGTCACTAGGATGAAGGTGCAAATGAAGTGAGAGCAAGAACACAGCACTTTACTGATCAGCTGCTTGTTCTGCTAATGGCACGTATTAGGCTTCACACTCTGCTATCAAACCTGAAATCCTGAGGAAAGATTGCTATGGTGCAATCAAACAAGCAAGTTCCTTTTTGAAATTAATTACCACAACTAATTGATGTATTTTCATTTTAATAACTGTGCTTGGTAATGAGTTTTATTTGTCGGATTTTGAAATGACTGACTCATTTGATTTCAAGTTGCAGTCCGGACCTCCTAGCTAACACATTGGTCTTAGAGTGTTTAGAGATGACTGACAAGGTGTGCTTATAATAAGCACAATTGGGCTTGTTTATTTTTAAAGGTCACATTACTTTAATGAGAAACTCAGTTTGCAGTTTTTTTTTGTGCTTGTTTCATTGAGATGTTGCTTACTGGGCATTTTTGTTGTAGTTCATTCCAACACACACTAAAATGATCATACTGGTGGGGCTGTAGGTCAATGCTGTGCCCATCCTTCAACCATATTAAATTATAAGAGGGGCAGGAAAGTGCTAGTTGTGGCTCACAGTGTCGTCTGTAAGCCATTTGGAGGGTGTGTTCACGGCATTCAGTAGCAGTGCTCCTTATTTTTCTCAGGGGACCCAGCAAGACTGGTGACTAACAAGAGAAAACCTCTGCAGAGGCTGGAAATCAAAGTAATACACACAAAATGCTGGAGGAACTGCAGGCCAGGCAGCATCTGTGAAAAAGAGTAAACAGTCGACGTTTCAGGCAGAGGCTCTTTTCCAGTCCTGATGAAGGGTCTCTGCCCGGAATGTCGACTGTTTACTCTTTTCCATAGATGCTGCCTGGCCTGCTGAGTTACTCCAGCATTTTGTGTATAAGACTGGTAACTATGTGATTTAATCTGGAAGAATCAAAAAAAAATTGGTACAGCACTAGACAACGCAATTCAACCCATACTCGTTTTTGAATCAGAATCAGGTTTAATATCACTGGTATGTCATGAAATTTGTTGTTTTGCTGCAGCAATACTTAATAGTTAAAACTGAAATTACAATAAGAGGTATATATATATTGGATGCCATAGTAACATAGCAGTTAGGGCAACGCTATTACAGCTCAGGGGTTCTGTAGTTCGGAGTTCTGTTCCGGTGCTGTTCTGTACGAAGTCTCTGTATATCCTCCCCGTGGAATGCATGAGTTTTCTCCAGGCCCTCTGCTTTCCTCCCACAGTCCAAAAATGTACCAGGTAGGTTAATTGGTCATTATAAATTGTCCTGCGATTAAGTTAGGGTTATTTGGATTTCTGGGCTGTGCCGCTCAAAAGGCCGAAAGGGGCCTACTTCATGCTGTATCGCGAAGGAAATTAAATTAAATAAGTAGTACAAAAAGAGAGGAAAAATACTCAGGTAGTGTCCGTGGGTTAATTGTGCATTCAGAAATCTAAAGGCAGAGGGGAAGAACTGTTTCCAAATGTTGAATGTGCATCTTCAGGCTCCAGTATCTCTTCCTTGATAGTAGCAATGAGAAGAAGCCATGTGCTGAGTGATGGGGGTCTTTAATGACGGATGCTGCCTTTTTGAGGCATCACCTTCTCAAGGTGGCCTAGATGCTGAGGGGAGCTAGTGCTCACAATGGAACTGACTGGGTTAATAACTTTCTGCAGCTTTATCGGATTCCTGTGCCGTTGCACCTCCTTATCAGATGGTAATCCAACCAGCTGGAATGCTCTCTACAGTATGTCTGTAGAAATTTGTGAATGTCTTCAGTGACATATTGATTCTCCTCAAGTTCCTCATGAAATATAGCTATTGTCATGCCTTCTTTGTAATTGCATCAATATGTTGGGCCCAGGATACATCCTCAGAGATATCGACATGCAGAAACTTGAAACTGGAAACTGCTCACCCTTTCCGTTTCTGATCCCTCATTGAGGACTGGAGTGTGTTCCCTTAACTTCCCCTTCCTGAAGTCCACATTCAAACCCTTGCTCTTACTGACATTGAGTGCAAGTTTGTTGCTGATCTGTCTCGCTCCTGTCTGCCTCCTCATCATGATCTGAAATTCTGCCAATAATAGTTGTGTTGTCAGCAAATTTATAGATGGTGTTGGAGTGGTGCTCTACAATTGTGGGTATAGAGAGAGTAGAGTAGTTGGCTAAGCATGCATCCTGGAGGTTTGCCAGAGTTGATGGTCAGCGAGGAGGAGATGTTATTTCTAAAGTTCACTGTAGTCACTTGGTGAGAAAGTCAAGGATCCAGTTGCAGAGGGAGATACAAAAGCCCAGGTTTTGGAGCATGTTGATTAGAACTGAGGGTATGATCGTGTTGTAATTGCAGTGGATGCAGGTCCTGCTTGGGCAGGAGTTGATTCTAGCCATGACCAACCTCTCAAAGCACTTCATCACAATAGATGTGAGTGCCACTGTGCGATAGTGGGCAGCTCACCCTGCATTTCTTAGCACTGGTATGATTGTTGCCCTTTGAAGCAGGTGTGAACCTCCGACTGCAGCAGTGAAAGATTGGAGATGTCCTTGAACACACCTGCTAGTTGGTTGGCACAGGTTTTCAGAGCCCTACCAGGTACACCATCAGGGCCTGATGACTTGCAAAGATTCACCCTCCTGAAAGATGTTCTGACATCGGTCTCCGAGACAGAGATCACAGGGTCACCAGATGCTGCAGGGGTTCACACAGGTGTAGTTTCATTCTTCCTTTCAAAGCATGCATAAAAGTTGTTGAGCTCATCTGGGAATGAAGAATCACAGCCATTCATGATGTTAGGTTTTGCTTTGTAGGAAGTAATGGCCTGCAAACCTTGCCAGAGCGGATGTGCATCTGATTCCGTCTCTAGCCTCAATTGGAATTGTTTTTCACCATTAAAATAGCTTTCCATAGGTCGTACCTGGACTTCTTGTAAATTTCTGATTCACCGGTCTTGAATGCCACGGATCTAGCCCTCAGCAGACGACAAATCTCCTGGTTCATCCAGGGCTTTTTGTTTGGGTATGTCCAGTATATTTCTCAAAGGCACACACTCATCCATGATTTTAATGAAGTCAGTGACAAACTGCAGCGTATTCATTCATACTCGAAGATGAATCCCTGAATATTGTCTAGTCTACCAACTCAAAGCAGTCCTATAAGTGCTCTTCCGCCTCCCTTGAACAGTCCTCACCATTGATGCTGCAGTCTTTTGTCTCTGCCTATATACTAGGAGTAGAAGTACAGTCGGATGATCGGACTTTCCAAAGTGTGGGCATGGGATGGCATGATAGGTGTTCTTGAAAGCAGTGTAACAGTGGTCAACTGTGTTGGCTCCTCTGGTTCCACAGATGATAAGTTGGTGGTAGTTGTTCAGAGACTTCTTCAGGCTGGCCTTGTTGGACTCTCCCATGATAATAGTGAAAGCATCAAGATGCAGTTTCATGTCTCTAATTATGTTTCTCAGGTCCTCCATTGTCTGCATGACGTTGGCTTGAGGTGGATATACTCTGCCATCAGCATCTTGGTGGAAAACCCACTGGACAGATAAAATGGATACATTTGACCGCTAAATGTCTTGGGTTGGGAGAGCAGGACTGAGAAGAACCACACTATGATATATTAATCATAAAGCATACTCCACCTCCTTCGCCTTTAAAAGACTCAACTGTCCTGTCTTTGTGGAGAATCGTGAAGTGAATTGATGAGGGTTAGCCATGTTTCCATGAAACAAAGTACACAGCCAGTCCCTGATGTCCCTCTCGTAGAACAATCTTACTCTGAGGCCTTTCTTGGATTCATTAAGGAGCAACTGATTGCACATTTGCCAGCAGAATATTGAAAGATGTAAAACCTGTGCATTTCAATCATGCTTGCAGATTGGCATGCTGACCCCGCTTCCATTTTCTTTAAGGGGAACTGCACACTTGACCTGAGGTTTGTTGATTTTGAGTATTGATAGATTTTTTTCACTATCTTAAAACAATGCTGCTTACTGAAATATCCGTGGCTGTGGATTTCAGCTGTAGTATCCTAAACAGGAATACTTGATGATTCCCTTGGAGCTGCACGTAATCAGTCGCTCCTTAATGAATCTAAGCAATAATTTTGCATGAAATACCCATGCCCGCCTTCTCTATAAACTTACTGTATGTCTTCCAGTGTTTTAAATGTCTTATCTACTTTTCCTTTGTGATGATTGAGCAGTTTACCCTAACTGCTGCTTGTCCAACAACTTACTTGAGAAAAATCTTAGGTAATTCTAAGCAGAAGGATCATTTCCTAAAAAAAGACTAGATAATGGAGTTGTGCGTATCAAAATATTAACTAGGAAATGAAAACCTTCCTCTGTCAATTTCAAAATAAAAAATTATATCACACTTACCACCATCCTCCCCATGCCCTTTACTATGATAATGTGGTTTACACCAAGCCCCAGAAGTATACCTTGTAATGCGACTGTGACATTTCCAATTCTCGTGTTCGATATTCTTATGGTTTCACTGAACATTATTGCCATTTTGTGCTGAATTAGCAGCAATGTGCAGCCTTTGATCTGTTAGTACGAGGAGTGGGATTAGACCTGTCCAATATTCCTTTTATAAATAGCCAGCAAAAGTACAACAGTTTTTCCAATCAATTTGATTGGATTCAAACCACAATAGCGACATAAAATGGTAGTGAATTTAACCCAATGCACAGCTGAGACCCTGTACATTATTGCTGTTTTCACAGATCAACTGAGGTATTATACTTTCTCTTGCACTTTGGCATATATGTACCGACGAAAGAATTGTTTCATAATGAGACTACTGCTATTTTCTGTTCTTCATAGTTATATATTTAGATATAATGATGGAATAAGAATTATTATAATTGGTGCCTCATTAGAGGAAAGTAACTCATAAGGTTAACAAATAGTCCAACATTAGATGATTAGTCTGTTTATTTATTCATTTTCATAAATGTGAAGAATTCATCACAGCCAGTGCAACTACCAATAAAAATAAGCTGATTCTAACAACATAATGCAACACTTTCAAAAGCTGTGTGAGTGAGATCACACGCTTTCACTCATGTGTGCTTCTCTCAATTCATCTTCTTCATTTGTTAATTAATCACATTCCTATTTTATCTATTTATACAAAGTTTGAGTTGGCCTACTTACTGTGCGAGTAGACTCTCCTACTGTGTGCTGCAGTGTATTGAGCTCCTTAGACGATTTCTCATTAGTTGCATGTGGTTGTCCACCAGGCATCCTGAACACATCAGTGCAGATCATTAAGTCCTTTTCTCACATGCACTGACAATGTAGATGAAAAACGCTGCGGGTGAATGCAAGGAGTCCTGGGTGTGGTATTGTACCTTGTAGACCAGGAGGGGTTCAAGTTCAATCCTTGATCTGTACTGTGGTAGTTCTTAAATGAAAGAGTCAGGCCTATTGTGGTCATTACCTCATGGAGAACTACTAGCCAAACAAAGAGAGGAATTGCTTTGTAGTCACTGACCTGGTCGGCACATGAGAGTTTTGACCCGGGTAACTTTTGTCCCCTCCATACACCAACCCAAATGGTTTATTGAAAATGTATATCAAAGTTCTAGTGAAAAGTCATTGGGCTTGTAAGAGCATTAGAAATTGAAGCAGGAGAACTCCCAATAGTCTCTCATGTCTGCTCTGCTAATCAATAAGATCCTGGCAGATTTTTTTTAACTTTGCACCACTTTCTGCTATTAACCTACATCCATTTATTCCTTTGATACCCAAAAATCTATCAGACTCGGCTTTGAATGCACTTTGCCACAGCTCCTGAGCAGAGAAATTGTAAAGACCTACTACCTTCTTTTTATTTTTTAATTTCAGTCTGGCACTTTATTTTGAAATTGTAGTCCATTGCTACAGACCTCCCAGTTAGAGGAAAGATCATTTCTGCATGTCCCTTGTTAATCCCATAAGAATAATATATGATTCAATCAAATTGTATCTCATTCTTCTCTAGAGAACATAATCCTAGTCTGTTTAATCTCTCCTCATGGAACAATCAATCTCTCATCACTGGAATCAATCTGTCATAAATATAACCATCCTTAGACAAGGAACCAGAAGCAATAGTACAGATGCAGTCTCACCAGGGCCTGTGTATAATTGGAGTAAGAAATCTTTAACAGAAGAGATTCTGTGGATTCTGGTAACTGGCAGTAAAACACCTAAAATACTTGCAACCTGATGAAGGGTCTCAGCCTGAAATATCATCTCCATAGATGCTGCCTAATCTGCTGATCTCCTCCAGAATTTCGTGTGTGTTACTAAGGAAACTTTATTCTTACACTCAAATTTACCTTCATAATTCCTTGCTGTAGTTGCAGATTAACTTTCAGTGGCTAATGTTCCAAGACATCCAGAGCTCCTGTGAACACCAGCAATTTTCACCCCCCGACCATTTAAAATATACTCTTTATTTTCACCAAAGTAGATGATTTTAATTTTCCATGTAACATGTTGCCATTTTCTTTAATCTGCTGAAACCTAAAACATTTTCAATGACGTTGGTTCAGTATTTGACAGGAATGTCAGAATGTGCACCACCATTATCTCTTGACATATTTCTTTTGATGTGAAGCAGCATGGCTCAGAAATTCCATGCTGTGTGTGCAATTATGTAATCATGCCTTGTAATTCTTTTGGGTTGCAAGCAATGGCACAGGTTGTTTCCACTAGTTCTCTGCCTCAAAGTCCAGCATCACCAAATTTCAAAATGCATTTCTGCTTTATCACTGCCCCACTAAGCCCAAAATGAAATACTTACACATATTAACACACAGTTCCAAATATTTAACATTTACATTCACATTGCATAATGCACCTGGCTTAAATTCTAATGAAGACTGTTGCTAGGATCAGCCAAGACAAGCTGTGAAGCAGCTTGGGGGACTGAAATTTCACAATTTGATAATGACATTTTGCTGTAATTTTTTTTCCTGGAAAATTAAATGATATTTCGTATCCACAAATTTAGATTAACTTCTGATTGCTTCCTGCTTCTGATGGCATGAGACCGACAAGAAATATTAATTTGCAAGGAAAGCTTCCCAGGACTGGTTTGGTATTTCCTATCATATCATCATGTGCCAATAACGGAGAAATAGAAACAACAGGATTGAGAGCTGTGCTGAGCAAGTCAGACAACAAATGAATGCACACTAATGAATAATTTATCCATCTCCCTCCACCCCCGCCACTACAGAATACAGAGGGAGCAGTCGTTTAGAAACCTTAGAAGGTGGGTATGAAATGAGCAATTTAGTCAAAGCCAGCACTGAATCACACCATCTACCATGTGAGCTCCTACAACCACAGTCACTGAAACTCACTGTCCTCACAGTGAAAGTGACAATCAGCTTTAGTCTGTGTCTTGGCATCAGAACAGAGGTAGAGTTCAAGCTGAGACCTGGCCAGACTCTGCAGTTTGACTGAGACCTAATGTATATTTGTTTTTCCCCTGTTTTGTGTTCAACCTTTTGTTGACTTTGGTTACTGCCTTTCACTATTGGAATGTTCAGTTGAGTCAGCTAAGTTCTTTAACTTTCTAATATTCTTTGATTTCGGTAGCTATCACAGAAAATTAGAAGGCATCACAGGCAGATAAGGTCGTAAGGAAGAGCTTTTGGTACACTGGCCTTCATAAAGGGGCAGCACGGTGGCGTAGTGGTTAGCAAACGCTTTACAGTACAGGCGATCCAGGTTCATTTCCTGCCACCGCCTGTAAGGAGTTTTGTATGTTCTCCCTGTCACTGCATGGGTTTCCTCAGGATCATCCCGTTTCCTCCTATAGTCCAAAGCTGTACCGATTGGTAGATTAATTGGTCATTGTAAATTTTCCTGTTATTAGGCTAAGGTTAAATTGGGGGATCGCTGGGTGTCATGTCTTGAAGGGCCAGAAGGGCCTATTCCATGCTGTATCTCAATACGTAAAATAAATTAGAGTATTGAGTACCAGAGTTGGGATGTTATGCTGAAGTCGCACAAGGCATTGATGAGGCCAAATTTGGAGTATTCTGTGGAGTTCTGGTAACAGTTTGGCCTGAACTAGATGGGCCAAACAGCTTGTTTCTGTGCTGTAGCACTCTGTGACTCTATTTCACTCCATTTGCCCACACTTCTACATTTGTGCTGGACTTTGGTCATATTTCAGTTCTTTGTACTTTTAATGCCTAATCCCTATATACTTCTATTTCCCAATCCCTATATACTTCTATTTCCCAATCCCTATATACTTCTATTTCCCATCAGGAAGGCCTTAAAGCTCTCCACTTCTTTCTCAATTAAAAAAAACAGTTCCCTTCCACCACCACCCTCCTCTGTCCGGCAGAACTAGTTCTCACACTCAACAGTTTCTCCTTTGGCTCCTCTCACTTTCTCCAGACTCGAGGGGTAGCCATGGGCTCTACATGGACCCCAGCTGTGACTCCCTTTTCATTGGCTACATAGAACAGTCCATGTTCCAAGCCTTCCCCAGTAAGGCTCCCCAATTCTTTCTCTGCTGCTTTGACGACTACACTGGCGCTGCTTCATGCACCCATGCTGAGCTCATCAATCTCAGCAACTTTACCTCCAAGTTCCACCCTGCCCTTAAATTGACTTGTTCTATTTCTGACACCCCCCCCCCCCACCGTTTGTGCCCCAATGAGGCCACCCTCAGGGTAGAGGAGCAACACTCTATATTCCTTCTGGGTAGCCTCCAACCTGATGGCATGAATATTGATTTCTCTTTCTGGTTAAAAAAAAAATCCTCCCCTTCCCCTCTTCTTCAGTTCCCCATTGTGGCCTCTTACTTCTTCTCACCTGCTCTGGTGCCCTTCCTCCTTCCCTTTCTCCTATGGTCCACTCATCTCTCCTATCAGATTCTGTCCTCTCCAATGCTTTACTCTCTCACCTGCCTGGCTTCACCTATCACCTTCTAGCCACCCCCTTCCCTCTCCCCCACAGCTTTTTATTCTGGCATCTTCTCCCTTCCTTTCCAGTCTCGAAGAAGGGTCACAGCCAGAAACGTCGACTGTTTGTATACTTCTATGGATGCTGTCTGACCTGCTGAGTTCTCCTACCATTTGATGTGTGTTGCTCTGGATCTCCAGCATCTGCAGAATCTTTCATGTTTAACTTCATCTGCCAGTGTTCTGCCTGCTTACAGTGGAGATTATAATTGTTGTGCTCCTTCTGATAACTCCAATTATACATCATTACCAAATTCGATAAAATGATGTTAATTTGGTAAAGCGTTGGAATTAATGTTATTTCTTTTACATTAGCTTAATTTGGTTCTTATGCGGGTCCCGAGGAATTGAAGGTGACTTGCTTCTGCTCCAGTTCAGTGGTCTCTGCAGTGTTTAATACTGCCGACCCTACCACCCTGACTCTTCCAGAAGGTGCTCATGGGACAGGTGAGTGAATAGTTTGTGAGGAGGTGCACTCTTTCTACCAGTTACATTGAGGTTCTCTGTGTTCCAATAAAAGTACTGAAGGTTCTCAGTGCTGTCCTGTGTTTGGAGCAACCACTAGCCATGGATTCCCAAAAGTCAGTAGAAATGCAACGCAATTTGGAAGTGTTTTTGAAAACACCCTTTTCCTCTGTCTACCTAGTAAACCCTTTTTATGGCCCTGTGTAGACTGTCTATTTTGGGGATCTGGTATGAATGGCTGCCAATTTGAGTGTCTGAGTGTAATTATAGCCTGGTTATTATTAGTTGTATTTGAATTTAGGGTTTGCAGATACTTAAATAAAAGTCACAGCTATTTAAATCTCACATAACATTTGTAAGCATCTGTAATGACAGGTTTTCCAGTGGCTACAACCCCATACAGTGTGCAGCAGCTCCCCCTCCACAAGAGTAGCACCAAGTCTATTATATAAGCTCTTTTATTGCTAAATATTGCATTAACAATGTGTGGGAGAGTCCCAGTATCGATACTGTATTGTTTTCTTTTGGCACCTGCATTACCACAGTCTAGGAGAATCCATAAACGCAAGAAAGCCTGCCGATACTGAAAATCCAGAGCAACACACACTAAATGCTGAAGGAACTCAGCAGGTCAGGCAGCATCTATGAAAATGAACTGTCAATGTTTCGGGCCGAGATACTTCTTCAGGACTAAAAAGGAAGGGAGAAGATGCCAGAATAAAAAAGTGGGAGGAGGGGAAGGAGACGAGCCAGGAGGTGGTAGATGAAGCCAGGTGGGTGGGAAAGGTGCAGGGCTGGAGAAGAAGGAATCTGATAAGGAGAGGAGAGTGGACCATAGGAGAAAGGGAAGGAGGAGTGGACCCAGGGGCAAGTGATAAGCAGGTGAGAAGAGGAGAAACAACATTTGGCTCTAGGGAAGCTGGCATTTGCAGCAACCAGTTTCTTACCCTTCCAGCTCTTTAATGTTGTTTGTTAGGCTACTGATAAAATAGCAGCAGACTTTCATAAAACCAGAAGAGGATCATTTTCCTCATTATTTCTAGATAGGCTTCAGACAATCAATGTTTAACTGTTAAGGTAACTGAGACTTTTCACATTCTTTTTTTCTGTCCTGGCTTCCTCTTGTTTCTTTATCATTTTATGACCTTAATTAAGCAAAAGCAATATTTCTGAATTTTGAATTCTTATAGGATCTTTTTGTAGAACATCCCATGTCCCTTTACAGGAACATCATCAAACAACATTTGGCAGCAAGCCACATAAAGGAATATTAAAGGACTGTCCAAAAATACTGATCAAAAAAGGCAGGGCTTAAGGATTATCTTTAAGACAGAAGGAGAGAAATGAGGTTATTTCTAAAAGGTAGATCATCCTGTGACAGACAGAGGCAATATGTTGGCAACAGGCAGTCTTAGTGATGAAGGGATATGTGACATGAAACTCATTTTAAGATAAAATGTGGCATCAAGGTTGCAAACAGTTTGGTTCAATTTTATACAAGTGATCAAGGGTGTTGATTGGTAACTTGGGACCAGAGCTTGTATTGAGAACCAAAGGCAATTACTCCAATCTTTCTCACATTTACTTGGAGCATAAATTGATACTTGTTGATTTGTCTGCATGTATGGTTAAGAAATACGATTATAGGAGTTCAGGGGATAAATGCAGATTGTTTGACTTGCAACATTCCTTTAATTTTTCACACTGACTGTTACCAGGAGAATGAATGCTTTTGCTACAGTTTCACATACGATCACATCAACTCTGTGTGGCAAAAACTCATTGAACTCCTAGAAAAAATTACATTAGTTATTGCACTGGATCTCAATTTGTGGAAGTGTCCAAATACAAGTAGCTTGCTGAAAATAATCTCATCTCAGAATGATAAATTTTAGCAAGTTAAAGACCTTAAGACTATAAGACCATAGGAGCAGAAGTAGGCCGTTCAGCCCATTGAGTATGCTCCACCATTCCATCATGGCTGATCCTGGATCCCATTTAACCCCCCACACCTGCCTTCTTGCCATATCCTTTGATGCCCTGACCAATCAGGAAACTTTCAACTTCTGTTTTAAATATACCCACAGACTTGGCCTCTGCTGCAGTCTGTGGCACAGCATTCCACAGATTCACTACACTCTGGCTAAAAACATTCCTCCTTACCTCTGCTCTAAAATGTTGCCTCTCAATTGGAGCCTGTGCCCTCTGGTGCTCAATACCCCACCACAGGAAACATCCTCTCTACATCCACCTTATCTAGCCCTTTCAACATGCGGTAGATTTCAATGAGATTCCCCCCTCATTCTTCTAAATTCCAGTGAGTACAGGCCAAAAGCTGCCAAATGCTCCTCGTATGTTAACCCTTTCATTCCCAGAATCATCCTTGTGAACCTCCTCTGGTCTCTCTCCAATGACAACACATTCTTTCTGAGATACGGGGCAATACTCCAAGAACAGCCTGACTAGTGTCTTATAAGGCCTCAGCATTATCTTCTTGTTTTTATATTCTGTTCCCCTTGAAATAAATGCCAACATTGCATTTGCCTTCTTCACCACAGACTCAACCTGTAAATCAACCTTCTGGGAGTCTTGCATGAGGACTCCTAAGTCGCTATGCACCTCTGATGTTTAAATTTTCTCCCTATTTAGATAATAGTCCACATTATTGTTCCTTTTACCAGGATGTCTTTCATTCACATTTCCCAACAGTATACAGTATTCCTTCTGCTACTTTTTTGCCCATTTGTCTAAGTCCTGCTGCAATCGCATTACTTCCTCAGCACTGCCTACCCCTCCACCTACCTTTGTATCATCTGCAAACTTTGCCACAAAGCCATCAATTCCATTATCTAAATCATTGACAAACAATGTGAAAAGTAGCAGTCCCAATACTGACCCCTGAGGAACGCCAGTAGTCACAAGAAGCCAACCAGAAAAGGTCCCCTTTATTCCTACTTGTGGCCTCCTGCCTGTCAGCCATTCTTCTATCCATGCCAGTACCTTTCCTGTAACACCGTAGGGTTTTATTTCGTTAGGCAGCCTCTTGTGTGGCACCTTATCAAATGCCTTTTGAAAATCCAAGTAAATGACATCCATTGCCTCTCCTTTGTCCACCCTGTTGGTTACTTCCTTGAAGAACTCTAACAGATTTTTTCAGGCAAGCTTTTCTTTTCCAGAAACCATGCTGACTTTGACTTATTTTATCATTAGTCTCCAAGTACCCCAAAACCTCATCCTTAATAATAGACTCCAACTTTCCCAACCACTAAGGTTAAGCTAACTGGCCTATAATGTCCTTTCTTTTGCCTTCCTTCCTTCTTAGTGAGTAGGATGACATCTGCAATTTTCCAGTCCTCTGGGTCCATGCCAGAATCAAGTGATTCTTGAAAGATCATGACCAATGCATCCGTTATCTCTTCAGCAACCTCTCTCAGGACTCTGGTCCAGGTGACTTATCCACCTTTGAGTTTGCCTAGCATTTTTTCCTTTGTAATAGGAATGGCACTCATTCTTGCTCCCTGACACTCACCAACCTCTGGCACACAGCTAGTGTCTTCCACAGTGAAGACTGATGCAAGGTACTCGTTAAGTTCATCTGCCATTTCTTTGACCCCTCCATTACTACCCCACCAGCATCATTTTCCAATGGTCCAATATCAACTCTCACCTCCCTTTTACTCTTTATATAACTAAAACATTTTTGGTATCCTGTTTTATATTATTGGCTAGTTTGCCCTCATATTTCATCTTTTCCCTTCTTATAGCTTTTTTGGTTGCCTTTTGTTGGATTTTAAAAGCTTCCCAATCATCCAACTTCCCACTCACTTTTGCCATCTTATATGTCCTTTCCTTAGCTTTTATACAATCCTTAACTTCACTTGTCAGCCACGGTTGCCTACCCCTGCCATTTGAGAGCTTCTTCTGTGGTACATATCTATTCTGCACTTTGTAAACTATTTCTAGAAACTTCAGCCACCTCTATTCTGATGTCATCCCCACCAGTATCTCCCTCCAATCCACCTGGGCAAGCTTCTCTCTCATGCCTCTGTAATTCCCTTTATTCCACTGTGATACTGATACATTTGACGTATGCTTCTCCCTCTCTAAATTGCAGTATGAATTCATTCATATTATGATCACTGCTTCCGAAGGCTTCCTTTACATTAAGCTCCTAATAAGATGTGGGCTATTACACAAAACCCAATCGAAGATAGCCTTTCCCCGAGTAGGCTCAAGCACAAGATGCTCAAAAAAGCCATCTCATAGGAATTCAACAAATTCCCTCTCTTGCAATCTGACACCAACATGACTTTCCCCTTGCATGTCAAAGTCCCCCACTACAACTGTGACATTACATGCCTTTTCCAGCTCTCTTTGCAATCTCAACCCCACATCTTGGATATTGTTTGGAGGCCTATATATGATCCCCATAATGATCTTTTCACCCTTGCAGTTTCTTAACTTCACCCACAAAGACTCAACATTCCCTGACCCTATGTCATCTCTTTCTAAAGTTGTAATTCCATCTCTTACCAACAGAGCCACACCACCGGCTATGCCTTCGTGCCTGTCGTTTTGATACAAAGTATATCCTTTGATGATAAGCTCCCAACAATGGCCTTCTTTCAGCCACAACTCAGTGATGTCCACAATGTCATACCAGCCCATCTCTAATTGCACCACGAGTTCGTCCACCTTATTCTGAATGCTACACACATTTAAATAAAGCACCTTCAGTCCTGCATTCTTTGCCCTTTTGAATGTTGCCTCTGTACTTATAATTTAACTCTTTGCTCTTTCTGCATTTGTACTTAATCATTGGGCTGTTCTTCCTTACATTTATGTTACACCCATCATCTACTTGTAAACCTGCTGGCTCATCATCAACTCTATCATACTGGTTCCCATTGCCCCTGCCATATTAGCTTAAACCACTCCCAACAGCTCTAGCAAACCTGCCCACAAGAATATTGGTTCCCCTCAGATTCAAGTGCAATGCATCCCTTTTGTACAGATCACACTTTCCCCAGAAGTGGTGCCAATTATCCAGAAATCTGAATCCCTACCCTCTGCTCTAATTCTTCAGCCACATATTTATCTGCCACCTCATTCTATTCCTACCCTCACTATCGCGTGGCACAGGCAGCAATCCCAAGATTACTACCCTTGAGGTCCTGCTTCTCAGCTTCCTTCCTAACTCCCTGTATTCTGTTTTCAGGACCTGCCCCCTTTTTCTACCTATGTCATTGATATCAGTATGTACCACGACCTCTAGCTGCTCACCCTCCCTTTCCAGGATATTGTGGACACATTCAGAAACATCGCAGGCCCTGGCACCGGGGAGGCAAACTACCATCCATGTTTCTTTTTCGCATCCACAGAATCACCTATTTGTCCCTCTAACTATAGAGTCCCCAGTTACTGCTGCCGTCTTCTTCAGTTTCCTACCCTTCTGAGCCACAGGGCTAGACTCAGTGCCAGAGACTTCCCACAGGTAGGTCGTCCCCCCAACAGTACTTAAAATGGAGTACTTATTGTTGTAGGGGATGGCCACAGGGGTGCTCCCCACTGCCTGGCGATATCCCTTCCCTCTCCTGACAGTCGCCCATGTATCTGTCTCCCGTAGCCTTGGGTGGCTACCTCCCTGTAGCTCCTGCCTATCACCTCTTCACTTTCCCTAACAAGCCAAAGTTCATCAGCTCCAGTTCCCTAACACAGTCTCTAAGGAGCTGCATCTCGATGCACCTGCTGCAGATGTGGCCATTGGGGAGACTGGTAGTCTCCTGGAAATTCCACATCTGACACCCAGAACAGAACACTGGCCTTGTAGACATACCCCCTATTCTCTCAAGAGTTAAATTAGAGAAAAGAAATAAAAAATAAAGAATGAAATGTTGGACATAACTTTTAAAATGCACTCCCTTTAACACAAAGCCTGCTTGTGGAATAGCATATTGAGTGGGAGGCACAGGCCCTATGTGGGGTTTCCCAAGTTCTAATTATATTGTGGCTATGGCTTTTTATTCAACTGAACTTTAGCAGATGGCGATCAATGCTCCTCACCACTGGAGAGTTTTCTGGTATTTGTTGACTTGTCAGCAGGTACTCTGCACTGGATAAGATGAAATGGAGAATATAGGGTGAATGTAAGGCATTCGGAGTGGGATATTCTCTCTGAATATTTCACAAACATCTCTTATATCAGCAGGCACCACTTTCTAAATGCCACCAGTACTTTTCAGCACGATTAACCCCTTTGTTGGTTAATTGCATATGAGTAAAAACTTGAAATAGCCAGCCAATAGTGAACAGATTGCACTCCAAAAAACCCCAAGATGTTAAATGCCACAGTTCATCAACTAGCACTGGAGGGAATACCAGATTATATGTCAGATAAGTTCTTTACTTGGAATGATAAAATCTTTACAGAAAAAAATAAGTTACTTAGTTTAGCTCACTTGTTTGCTATTTGCTTATCCTTTTCCATTTATAAAATGTTTCCTTTTAAATGTATTATTCATTTTTCTCTTAAATCCTGTTGAATGTCCATATATTGTGTACCTTTCATGATCTGCAGATATCTGTATGATCACAATTGCATATTACATCTGAAAGAGGGATCACTTTTCTATCTTTTTGAATGTTGCACTGTTAATAAAATATGCCTCGCCAATGTGTATCCAGATGGTTGTATCAAAGGTTCAAAATTCAAATAATTCTGCTTAAGTGCTGGGATCATGCATTGACTTAACTTGGAAAGCTGTGATGATAATTTGAGACATAACATGGTAAGGCCAGGATGCTTGAGAGAATAGGTCAGATTGGATCAATAATTCCTTAAGCTCACGACCAGCTGAATTTTTTGTCAGATCATGACTAGATCAGGGTGGCTGGAATGTTATGATTGATTCATCCTGTTACATCTATTGTAATGAGTTTAGTAGTACAATCACTCGAGTTGGGTATGTTCTGCTAAAGATTGTCTCTTTCTATTGGTGGATCCTCAGGTGACTGTAGAGGCGAACCTGAGATCCACATTTTCTGGTGTAGTGTTGGAAAGGGGAAGAGGTGGTTGTGGTTGGTAGTTGGATCTTTTGCTTGTTACATCATGTGAAGACCAACTGAATGGACTTGATCTTTTCTGATTTTCACATGATCCCAAATATAAAGGGAAATAGGGTGAAATATGCAAAGTACTTCTATACTTACTACAAGGAAGGCAGGTGGGAACATGCTCATGATCAGTGTTGAGATAACTAAAGCTGAAGCTCAGATTTGGAAGTCTGAAGAGATTAAAGATCAAAAAATCTAGGTAAAGTAGATCATAATTCAGTAAAGCTGATGAATTTTTCAACTACATGGCTAAATTTATGTATAAACCAGAGGAGGTTGTGGTCAAAATGATTAGAACATGAGTTATGCATGCACCCATTCCTGGTTGCCCAGAGACTTTCCAGTCTTTTATCTTTGAACACCATATATTTTGTATCCTAACGCAAACAGGAGAACATCTGAAGATGTTGGATATCCAAGCAAAACATACACACACACAACACACACACACACACACACACACACACACACACACATGAAATGTTAGAGGAACTCAGCAGGTTAGCATCTATGGAAAAGAGTACAGTTGATGTTTCGGGCCGAGATACTTTACCAGGACTGCCAAAACGTCGACTGTACTCTTTTCCATTGATGCTGCCTGACCTCCTGAGTTCCTCCAGCACTGTGTGTGTATGTTTTGTATCCTCTTTGGTTTATTTTTGCCACTGATTTCCCTGCTTTTTTGGACTAATGTAGTTGGTGTGGGTGAAATATGATAATTACATTCATCCTCCAAAGTGACAACCTTTCTGCCCCCTCCCAACATACCCCACCAAAACCAGTAAAGCAGGAACTGGAAAGAGAGACCAACAGGTTACCCAGGCAATCGCATGTGAGTGCATTCTCAGTAACTTCCTCCTGCCTTTTGAGACCAGAACGTGGATAGTTATAAATGATTTACATAAAAATGCAACCGTGTTCAGGGATTCTCCATTGAACACAGATGCCAGGAAGGAGCAAAGAGAAAGAAGCTTTGGCAAAACTATGTTGTAGGACTTCCAATAAACATTGTTCCAACTAGAATTTAACATTTGGTTCCAATGTGAATGAGGGAAACAGTAGGATCTGTAATGCCTGAGATAGATATGTGATGGAAGGGAAGATATTCGGGGCACTGATTGCATTGAGCAAATTGCATAGTGAAGCTAAAGCTTCATTTATTACAATAGAGAAATATGCCTTACATTCAGCTATATTTCTTCTTTGCCTTTGCTCCAAACTTCTATTGACCCTCAGACAACTACTTGTATTGGACGTAAATATGTTAGTGTCAAATATCCTCAATGTAACCTCATCAGCCCGATCCCACTGCTCTTAAGCATTGTTATTGCCCATGGAGAGCTTTATCTAAACAGGTGATGTAAGGAGAAAAGAAAGCCTAATTGCAAATGGTAGAAATATAGATTCTGCAGCAGTTAACCAAACAATATTTATTTTTAAAATTCTAAATCTATTCCAGACAAACTATCGTGCTCGTCGCAGAATCTTCAAATTTACTGCATCTTTTCTTCACTTATACTGAACACTAAATAGAAGTGAGCTATGTCCTGCAAATGCTCATTATGTTTTCCTGTAGATCAGTGGTTCCTTACCCTTTTTATACCATGGACCCCTACCATTAACTGAGGGGTCCGCGGACCCCAGGTTGGGAACCCCTGTTCTGGATGACGTTTTGTGCATCCAGTCTTGTTTCCCTCCTATTGACCTGCTTTCAGTGTCTAGGCCCCACAAAAAAAACTTCCTTACCTCCCGGTCATCATTTTGTCTCTCCTTAAAAACAACTTTTTCACAGATAAAGGTAAGGATTAGCTTTATTTGTCACATGTACTTCGAAACATTGAAACACAGCAAAATGTGTTGTTAGAGTCAACGTCCAACACAGTCTGAGGATTGCGCTGGGGGAAACCCGCAAGTGTCTCCATGCTTCCAGCACCAGTAGCTTAGTAACCCTAACCCATGCATCAGAATCAGAAACGGGTTTAATATCACTGGCATATGTCTTGAAATTTGTTAGCTTAGCAGCAGCAGTACAATACAATGCAAGATGAATATAGAAAAAAATAAATCAATTGCAATAAATATATGTATATTGAATAGTTAAATTAAACGTGGTAGTGTTCATGGGTTCAATGTTCCTTTAGAAAACGGGTGGCAGAAGGGAAGAAGCTGTTCCTGAATTGCTAAGTGTGTGCCTTTAGGATTCTGTACCTCCGTTCTGATAGTAACAATGAGAAAAGGGCTTGTCCTGAGTTATGGGGATCCTTAATAATGGATGCAGCCTGTCTGGGGCACTGCTCCTTGAAGATGTCTTGGATACTATGGGCTAGTACCCATGACAGAGCCGACTAATTTTACAAATTTATGGAGCTTTTGATCCTGTGCAGTAGTGCCCCCACCCCCATACCAGATGCAGCCTGTCAGAATGCCCTCCATGGTACATTTGGAGAAGTTTTCAAGGGTTTTAGGTGAAAAACAAAATCGCCATAACTTCCATAACTCCTAATGAAATATAACCATTGTCTTGCCTTCTTGTAACTGCATCGATATATTGGGACCAGGTTAGATCCTCAGAGATATTGATACCCAAGAACTTGAAATTGCTCACTCTCTCCACTTCTGATCCCTCTATGAGGATTAGTATGTGTGCCCTCATCTTCCCCTTTCTGAAATCAGCTCTTTGGTCTTACTACTTTGAGAGCAAAGTTGTTGCTGTTACACCACTCAACAAGCAAGTATATTTTGCTCCTATATGCTCTCTTGTCTCCATCTGAGATTCTGGCAACAATGATTGCATTATCAGTAGATTTATAGATGGTATTTGAGCTATGCCTATCCACACAGTCATGGGTATAGAGAGAGTAGAGCAGTGGGCTAACACATATCCCTCAGGTGCGGCAGTGTTGGTTGTCAGCGAGGAGGAGTTATTAATACCAATCTGCACAGATTGTGGTCTTCCGATTAGGAAGTCAAGTAACCAATTGCAGAGGAAGGTACAGAGATTCTGGTTCTGCAGCTAATTGATCAGGACTGTAGGAATGATGGTGTTAAACGTTGAGCTATTGTCGATGAACAGCATCCTGACATAGGTGTTTGTATTGTCTAGGTGATCTAAGGCAGTGCGAAGTGCCATTGAGATTGCGTCTGCCATAAACCTATTGTGATGATAAGCAAACTGTAGAGGTCCAGGTCCTTGCTGAGGCAGGAGTCGATTCTAACTATGACCAACCTCTCAAATCATTTCATCACCGCAGATGTGAGTGCTACTGGACGATAGTCGTTAAGGCAGTTCACACTACTCTTCTTTGGAATGTGGTAGGAAACCAGAACACCAGGAGGAAACCGACACAGTCAAAAAGTAAACATACAAACTCCTCACAGAAAGTGGCAGGAATTGAATCCAGATCACTGATCGCAGGCATTCTAAAGCATTTCTGACTGCTATGCTACCATGATGTATCTTGCTTACCTTCTGTAGGTTTGTATCCATGTTTAAGGTGAGACAAGATACCTGCTAATCCCTCTCCCACCTAACTCCATCAGCCAATCAACCCTTCCTCATTGTTCCCATCCTTTCAACTCTTTCCCACCCCTCCTCCTCAACTGTTTTTACCAGCTATCTCTTTCTATTCTCTGTCCACGTGAAGTGGCTTGACCCAAAATGTCATCCATCCATTTCCCTCCACAGATGCAGCCCGACCTGCTGAATTCCTCTTGCAGCTCTTTTTTGCTCCAGTGTCTGCAATCTCTTGTGTCTCATTTAAAGGTGAGTTATTCATACTCCATCTAAAGGTGAGTTATTCATATATATTAACAATGGGTGATTATCTTCACATTTGTGTCCAGCCACCCACAGAAAATGAGATGACAGGAAAGAATCAATACATGCATTCTAAAAGGGTTCTGCCTAAGTAGCACCAAATTTTAGTCATTAATTGACAGAAAATAACCCCTGTCCAAATTTTCATGACACCTCATGCAGAAGGGACAGCTGTGAGATGATTTTTTTTCTCTGAAATACCATATGATCTCTTCCATTAACCTCTGTCACTTTTGGCATTCACAGTGTTAAAACTGCAACATTTATCCCGTCCTTTAAAGAGGTAAGTGAGGTGCAGAAGCTGAACTCCAGGTGTTGATGTATTTGTCAATACAATCTGCAGAGATTGGAGAGACGTGGCTGATTCTGTGCAGCAGAGCTTGGAGATCAACAACCATGGTCCACTGCCCATTACCAACCCACTGTCCTTCAGCATCCTTTCCAAGTTCATAAAGGCATGTACATTTTCTACAACATTTCTTTCTGCAAAATCAAGGGATTTAGGGTTCTGAAAATTTTCAGAACAAATTTCTTGAAAAATGTTTCCTGTTAAAATATTAAAAAATTAAGCAAAGTGATATTCAATCTCACATTAACCAGGTAGGTTGGAAAAAAAATCTATGAAAATCCTTCATATTTTGAAGATACAAAACTCATTTCAGAAGCAGGGATTTTATCTTTAAAGCAAGCACAATTAATCAAATTGGTTACCCACCACTATTTCCATTGTTCACACATACTATTTTAACCAGATTCCCATTTAGTCCCTTCAGTTTTAAACTGGAATTAGGAAAACTTTGATTATTTTTACTTGACATTGTGATGGGATAATAAAAGATGGTGGAACTTATTCAGAAGGGAACTGCAGTTATGCTTTTAGCAAACCATGCCTTAAATGTGCGATCTGAGTTAATGACCCTGGGCTGCAGTTATTGATGCAGTTACAAAGTCAGTGCACAGTTGTAAACACTGCTCAAAATGAAAAGCTAACTAACATTTGCCATATTCTTTATAGAGCAGCAGTACGCCAATTACAGAATCTGACATTATCAATGTTTATCCTCTCCCAAATTTTCCTTAGCCAGAATCTCAACCGTTGCCCTGTTGCAGAATTTGGCAGATAAGAATGTAGGGTGACAGAGAGGAAGGTGATTTTACCAAATGCATTTCGTGCTTAAGGGACTCCAATGTGGCCAAAATGGATCTTCAATTGCATCACGGAGTCAGGTCAGGTATCTCAGGTACAAAGCCCTCATTATTGTGATTTGGCAGTGTAGCTGTGTTCCTTTGTACAGAACAGATATTACAAAACAGCAAGCTATTCTGCGCAACTGGTGCATATTGTTATTTATGATGCTGTCCTTGGTAAGTTCCATTGTTTGAGTATTGCAGCCTACAAAGACATGCCCCTCATTCTAAGATGGCATTCATGTTCCACGCAAATACCACTCTCTCATCCTCATCTAAATCGAGCTATATGAAGTTTTCTTCAGATTTCCCATCCATAAATCATCTAAATGTTTCATTATGACCACAATCCATCACTCTTCTGATTTCCCACTTAATTTCAATGCAGTTGACTCCACTTTGTCTCTTTTCCACAAATCTACTTCATCTGTTCTAGCTTTCCATAATCATAATGACCTCCAGCTGGTCAGTCCTTGGCCTTTAATATACAGGATAATTCAGTAGTCCCATAGCATTGGTTATGCGGACTTATTCCACCATGTTGTCCTGTCCTCATCTCAACTCTGTGGAGCTACCACACAGCATTTTGCTTCACCAAACCGACAAGAAACACAAAGCTGGGTAGTGCTTCATAAGCAAGCCCATGACAATCTCCCACCATGTGGATTGATAGTAATCACTGGTACAAACTGGGAACAGGTTAACATTTTAAAGATAAAATCTTATCTTTAAAGTAAGGTTTATTTGTGTCATGCACTGTACACTGAAATGTACGGTGAAAAGCATAATCTGCATCAAGTCAGCAAACTGTCGCAGACTAGAGCGATGTGAGTAAAGCAATAACAGAAGGATAATGAAGACCAAAGACAAATCCATTCCTCTTACCAGAAAGCGTTCTTTTGCAAAGGATTGTTAGAACCTTGTGTAAATTTCTATGTAAATTCAAGGTCACAAAAACCATGAAATTGCTTCATTATTGCTTGCCTGTAATATGCATTCTACCAGTTTGATTCAGTTGTCTTACTCAAGCACCCAGCTGATCTTAAAGTCCATTTATTTGAATGATGCTGCATACAAAACTGTGCTGCTTATTCTAAACTGGTGTGCATGCTCTACTCTTCACCTAACCCTACCAGTGTATTCTTCAGTTCGCTTCTCCCATGAGGAACCAGAAAGCGTCATTAACATTTCTCTATTCATCATGCCATATAGAACTGAAAATGCAATCATTGGAACATGATAAAAACTCTGCTGGATTAATGGGAACATCTGAAAACCCCATTATAGTGAGAACTTAAGCTATTTAAAGGATTTCATATTTGGATCATTGATTAGAACACTGATAGTCATATTATAAGAAAATAAGACTATAAAATGTAGGAGCAGAATTAAGCCATTTGGCCCATCAAATCTGCTCTGCCATTTCATCATGGCTGATGCAATTTTCCTTTCGGTCCCAATCTCCTGCCTTCTCCCTGTATCCCTCCATGCCCTGACCAATCAAGAATCTATCAACGTCAGCCTTAAATATACATAAAGACTTACCAAAGAGTTCCACAGATTCACCACGGTGACTAAAGAAATTCCTCCTCATTTTCCATTCTAAAAGGACACCCCTCTATTCTGAGGCTATGTCCTCTGGTCTTAGATTCTCCCACCATAGGAAACGTCCTCTCCACATCCACTCTGTCAAGGCCTTTCATTGTTCGATAGATTTCAATGAGGTCACTCCTCATTCTTCTGAATTCCAGTGAATACAGGCCCTGAGCCATCAAACGCTCTTCATATAACAAGCCATTCAGTCCTGGAATAATTTTCATGAACTTCCTGTAGATGCTGTCCGGTTTCAGCACACCTTTTCTAAGATAAGGGGCCCAAAATTGCTCACAGTGCTCCAAGTGAGGTCTCCAAGTGCTTTATAAATTCTCAACATTACATCATAGCTTTTACATTCTAGCTCTCGTGAAATGAATACTAACATTATATTTGCCTTCCTTACCACAGACTCAAGCTGCAAATTAACTTTTAGGGAATCCTGCACAAGGACTCCCAAATCCCTTTGCACCCCAGTTTTTTGTATTTTCATTTCTTCTACCAAAGTGCATGACCATACATTTCCTGAAACCGTATTCCATCTGCCACTTGTTTGCCCATTCTCCTAATCTGTCTGTCCTTCTGTAGCCTCTCTGCTCCCTCAAAACTACCTGCCTCTCCATCTATCTTCCTAGTGTCTGCAAACTTTGAAACAAAACCATCAATTCCATCATCCAAATCATTGACATATAATGTAAAAAGCATCGGTCCCAACACAGACCCCTGTTGAACACCACTAGTCGCTGGCAGCCAACCAGAAATGGCTCCCTTTATTGCCACTCTTTACTTCCTACCAATCAACCACTGCTTTATCCATGCTAGCTTGTTAAGCAGCCTCATGTGTGGCATCTTGTTAAAAGCCTTCTGAAAATCCAAGTACACAACATCAACTGATTCTCCTTTATCTATGCTGCTTGTTGTTTGTTCAAAGAATTCCAACGGATTTGTCGGGCAAGATTCTCCCTTGAGAAAACCATGCTGACTACAGCCTGTTTTATCATGTGCCTCCAAGTACCCTGAGACCTCATCTTTGATAATCGTCTCCAACATCCTCCCAATCACTAATGTCAGACTGACTTGACTATTTAGGAAGTGACATTAGTAATTTTCCAGTCTTCCAGAACCATTCCAGAATCTAGTGATTCTTCAAAGATCATTATCTTCACAATCTCTTCAGCCACCTCTTTCAGAATCCTGGAGTGTACACCATCTGGTCCAGGTGACTTGTCTACCTTCAGACCTTTCAGTTTCACAGGAACCTTCTCTCTAGTTATGGTAACCTCACACACTTTCCTTTAGAATACTTCTCTGTCTTTGGGATGTACATATCCTGTGTCTTCCAAATTGCTTCTGGAAATTCCAGCCATTGCTGCTCTCCCGTCATCGCTGCCAGTGTTCTTTTCCAATCAATTCTGGCCAGTTCCTCCCTCATGCCTCTGTAATTCCCCTTACTCCACTGTAATATGGATGCATCTGACTTTAGCTTCTCCTTCTCAAATTTCAGCGTGAATTTGATCATATTATGGTCACTTTCCCTTGCTGTTCTTTAAGTTTAAGCTCCCTAATCAATTCTGGTTCATGACACAACACCCAATCCAAAATTGCTGATCCCCTTCTGGGCTCAACCACGAGCTACCCTAAAAAAGCCATCTTGTAGGCATTCTAGAAATTCCCCCTCCTGGAATCCAGCACCAACCTGATTTTCCAAATCTACCTGCATATTGAGATCCCCCATGACTATTGCAATATTGCGCTTTTGGCATGCATTTTCAACCTCCTATTGTGATTTGTAGATCACATGCTTACTACTGCTTGGGGGTCTGTATACAGCTTCCATCAAGGTCTTTTTACCCTTGCAGTTTCTTGGCACTATCCACAAAAATTCTGCACCTTCTGACCTAATGTCACCTCTTTCTAATGATTTGATTTAATTTTTTACCAACAGAGCAACACCACCCCCTCTGCCTTCTTGCCCGTCCCTTCAATACAATGTGTATCCTTAGACATTAAGCTCCCAGCTATAATCTTCATTCAGCTATGATTCAGTGATGCCTGCAACATCATACCTGTTAATCTACAACTGTGCTACAAGGTCATCTACCTTATTCCGTATACTGCACACATTCAAATATTACACCTTCAGTCCTGTATTCACCCTTTTGGATTTTGTCTGCCTTTTATGTTGCAACTGATCCTGTTGACTGCAGTTTTACCCTATCATCAGCCTCTCCTCACTACACATGGCCTCTGTTTGTAAACCAGTTACCTTATCTTCAACACTATTATCCACCTTCCCTTTGATACTTATTGCATTGAAATATATGCAGCTTAGGGCACTAATCACACCAAAGTGACATACCTGTTGTTGAGGGGGATGGCCACAGGGATACTCTGCACTGGCTCCTTAATCCTTTTCCCCTTCCTGACCGTCACCCATTTTCCTGTGTCCTGAACCTTGGGTGTAACTACTTCTCTATATTTCCTATCTATCACCCCCTCAGCCTCCCGAACGATCTGGAGTACATCCATTTCCAGCTCCAACCCCTTAAAGTAGATAGTTAGAAGCTGCAGGTGGATGCACTTTTGCAGTTGTAGTCGTCAAGGACACTGGATGTCTCCCTGCCTTCCCACATCCTGTAAGAGGAGCACTGCACTACCCTACCTGGCATATCTATTGTCCTAGCCGAGCAGATACAAAGACAGAAAGGAAGAAAAAAACTTGACCTTGAGCTTTTCTTTCCTTTGCCTTCTCTGACTGAAGCCTCTCTTTGCGAAAGCCTTGAAAAGCTAAAGCCTCAAGATCACCACTCTGAATCTGTCCACTCAGATGATGGCCGCTGTGCTTGCCACAGCCTTCCTTTAATTTGCTGTTGCTAATCAATCTCAAGTACTGATCAGTCACTGGTCAAAGCTCTTTTTCATAAATCACCGTGAAACTCTGCTTTTAAAATCTAGTTCACCTCCTGATTAAAAGGTAGTTCTCTAATGCACTCCCTGTCATGGATTGACAACTGTAAGGAATGAGGAGGAGTAATATTTGTCTATTTAGCTGTTGATTTAGAGAAAAACATTCAATAATGCAAAACAAGTGCAATTTTCCTTTATTGACAGTTCTTACATGGTATCTTGAAGATGACCAATCATCATGATGAAATAAAGATCTAGTCTGTCATCTATCCTTGGATCGTACTCCATGAGATGTAAGTTTGCTAAATTACATCGCAGTAAGTGAGGATGATGTATCCTCTTTAGAAATGGCCAAGTCCCATTTCCCAACTGGTGGTGTGTTTCCAGAGCATTGTCTGTGTGTTTTTATTAGAAATAAAATTTGCCCACCCTAATAGCATCAGTCTGCCTTCCATCATCCTGTGAAATTTATGCCTTGCAAAAACATGGAGGGTGACTTTGGAGGAATAGCAAGTACATCAGCAGCTGAGGGAATTTAAGTGAAAAATCAGTGGATTCCAGTTAATTGAAACACATTGGGACCAGTACACTTTGGCCCAATTAGCCAAAGTTTCATGGAAATGGTTGAAAATGTATAAAACACCTGCCCGTTCACCTCATCTCCCACCTCCATTCAGGGCCCCAAACAGTCCTTCCAGGTGAGGCAACACTTCACCTGCGAATCTACTGGGATTGTCTATTGTGTCCGGTGCTTCCGATGCAGCCTCCTCAAAGTTGGTGAGATCCACTGTAAATTTGGAGGCCGCTTCAGCAAGCACCTTCGTTCCATCTGCCAAAACCAGAGTTCCCAGTGGCTAAACATTTTATTTCCAATTTCCATTCATGTTCCAGCATGTCGGTCCATGGCCTCCTCTTGTGCCACGATGAGGCTACCCTCAAGGTGGAGGAGCAGCACCGTATATTCCTTCTGGGTAGCCTCCAAGCTGATGACATGAATATCGATTTCTCCTGCTTGTAAAAATAGTTTTCTTCTCTCTTCTTTTATTCCTCCCTCTGGCCTCTTACCTCTTCTCACCCGTCCATCACCTCTCCCCAAGTCCCCCCCTCCTTTCAGTTCTCCTATGGTCTACTCTCCTCTCCTATCAGATTCCTTCCTCGCCAGCTCTTTATCTTTACTACCCACCTGGCTTAACCTATCACCTTCTAGCAATCCTAGTTCCCCTCTGCCCACCTTTTTATTCTGCTGCCTTCCTCCTTCCTTTCTCTTCCTGAAGAAGGGTCTCAGCCAAAAAAATCAACTGTTCATTCATTTCCATAGATGCTGTCTGACCTGCTGAGTTCCTCCACATTTTGTGTGTGTTGCTTTGAAAAAGGCAAGCTACCATTTGATTGAGTAACAAATTATGTACTCAAATTAACTACAGAATGAATTAGAACAATATCAATACTGCTATGGTATTATAAGATTGTGTATTAGTTCCTAATAGTTATTGATGAAGGAATTCATCCAGTGTACGTTGCTGTGTTCTTTTGATTACTGCAAATTAACAAAATCAGCACAGACACCTAATGCAGGTTATGGACTGCCTTCATACAGTGCTTTCACTTTAACGTTCAAGATAATTGTTGATACCTTAAATCTATATAGTTCCTAACTTGTTGAAGTAGTGGAATTGTTTCATTTTCACTCCCTGCTGTCTGTGATATCTCCAAGACTCAATGCTTAAAACCACAGTGAGCAAAACAGTTCTGAATTGTCTTACTGCCTTCTTGCCAACTATCAGTGACAAAAATCACTGCTTTTTGAACACAAACACATGCAATTGATGATATTTAAATACTATTCGCTCTAAGCACAGTGTAGTGTCCTAATGGCGCTACAGGCGAACACAACTGATACCAGTTAGAAACTGTTTGGCAACAGCCTCCTCTCCCAATTAATTGGCATAGTATCTCAAATAGAATCCTGGATATTTTCTCAATTAGTTTTTGTTCTTTTAAAAGTTGTCCCAATTGAGAGGCTGCTCCAATTAACCGATAGCGGAATTAACCAGAGTCCATTGTACTTGAGTTTGTAATACCTAATGGCCCCTTTTGGGATTCCATGCAGTTAGATATGATTTATGCAAAAGTTACATTTTAATTGGAATCATTTGTATTACTTCTTTGGTAGTGGTTAATTGTTGCAAATCTCTCCTTTGCATAATGGAGCAAGAAATCTGCTAAAATAATCCAAGAGGTTTCTTTCCTTCCTCTCTTCTCAAAGCCTTGGATCATCCTTAGCTCCAAATATTTATCCTTTTTTTCCCCCACACTCACTGTATAAAGAAATTTCATCTAAAATGCTCAGTAATAATTTTAAATTGATGTTCATTTGACCTGTTTTAATCATGACACAAACCCAGCATGAAGATATTTTAGACAAAACAGATTCTGCAGTTGTTAGAAATCTTGAGCAACCCACACAAGATACTGGAGGAACTTTGTGAGTCTGACAGCATCTGTGGAAGGGAATAAACAGTCAATGTTTCAGGCCAACAAGGAATTCTGCAAATAATACAGCAATAATAATAATAAGGCAATACGGGGGGAAAAGATAAGGTACAAAGGTAAGCTAGCCAAGAATATAAAGGAGGATAGTAAAAGCTTCTTCAGGTATGTAAAGAGGAAAATATTAGTTAAGACCAACGTTGGGCCCTTGAAGACAGAAACAGGTGAAATTATTATGGGGAACAAGGAAATGGCAGATGAGCTGAACAGGTACTTTGGATCTGTCTTCGCTAGGGAAGACACAAACAATCTCCCAGACATAATAGTGGCCAGAGGACCTAGGGTAACAGAGGAACTGAAGGAAATTTGCATCAGGCAGAAAATGGTGTTGGGTAAACTGATGGGACTGAAGGCTGATAAATCCCTAGGGCCTGATGGTCTGCATCCCAGAGTACTTAAGGAGGTGGCTCTAGAAATCATGGACGCATTGGTAATCATTTTCCAACGTTCTATAGATTCAGAATCAGTTCCTGCGGATTGGAGGGTAGCTAATGTTATCCTACTTTTTAAGAAAAGAGGGAGAGAGAAAACAGGCAATTATAGACCAGTTAGTCTGACATCAGTGGTGGGGAAGATGCTGGAATCAATTATAAAAGATGATATAGTGGCATATTTGGATAGCAGTGGCAGGATAAATCCAAGTCAGCATGGATTTACGAAGGGGAAATCATGCTTGACTAATCTTCTGGAATTTTTTGAGGTTGTAACTATGAAAATGGACATGGGAAAGCCGGTGGATGTAGTGTACCTGGACTTTCAGCAAGCCTTTGATAAGGTCCCACATAGGAGGTCAGTGTGCAAAATTAGAGCAAATGGTATTGGGGGTAGGATACAGACATGGATAGAAAATTGGTTGGCAGACAGGAAACAAAGAGTAGGGATTAATGAGTCCTTTTCTGAATGGCAGGCAGTGACTAGTGGGGTACTGCAAGGCTCGGTGCTGGGACTGCAGCTGTTTACAATATATATTAATGATTTAGATGAAGGGATTAAAAGTAACATTAGCAAATTTGCAGATGACACAAAGCTGGGTGGCAGTGTGAAATGTGAGGAGGATGTTATGAGAATGCAGGGTGACTTGGACAGGTTGGGTGAGTGGGCAGATGCACGGCAGATGCAGTTTAATGTGGATAAATGTGAGGTTATCCACTTTGGTGGCAAGAACAGGAAGGTAGATTTCTATCTGAGTGGTGTCAAGTTAGGAAAAGGGGAAGTACAACGAGATCTAAGTGTCGTTGTTTATCAGTCACTGAAAGTAAGCATGCAGGTACAGCAGGCAGTGAAGAAAGCTAATGGCACGTTGGCCTTCATAACAAGGGGAGTTGAGTATAGGAGCAAAGAGGTCCTTCTGCAGTTGTACAGGGCCCTGGTGAGACCACACCTGGAGTATTGTGTACAGTTTTGGTCTCCAAATTTGAGGAAAGACATTCTAGCTATTGAGGGAGTGCAGCGTAGGTTCACGAGGTTAATTCCCAGGATGGCAGGACTGTCATATGTTGAAAGATTGGAGGGACTGGGGTTGTATACACTGGAATTTAGAAGGATGAGAGGGGATCTGATTGAAACATATAAGATTATTAAGGGATTGGACATGCCAGAGGCAGGAAATGTGTTCCCGATGTTGGGGGAGTCCAGAACCAGAGGCCACAGTTTAAGAATAAGGGGTAGACCATTTAGAACGGAGTTGAGGAAAAACTTTTTCACACAGAGGGTTGTGGTTCTGTGGAATGCTCTGCCTCAGAAGGCAGTGGAGGCCAATTCTCTGGATTCTTTCAAGAAAGAGTTAGATAGAGCTCTTAAAGGTAGCGGAGTGAAGGGATATGGGAAGAAGGCAGGGAAAGGGTACTGATTGTGGATGATCAGCCATGATCACAGTGAATGGTGGTGCTGGCTTGAAGGGCTGAATGGCCTACTCCTGCACCTATTGTCTATTGTCTATAATAAAAATCTTGAGCAACGTGCACAAAATAGTCCAAGAGGTTCTGTAGATGCCAGTCCTGATGAGTTGAGGCTTGATGATTTATCGTCATCGGAAATTAATTGAATGATAGAATAGCGGAAGCAAATTCAATAACATGCTTTTGGAAGGGGGTATCATAAATGACCAAAGAAAACCATATTTACAGTATGATTAGTGGCAGCACAGTAGTGTAGTGATTAGCACAGCACTTTACAGTGCAGTCAAATTGAGTTCAATTCCCGCCGCTGCCTGTAAGGAATTTGTACATTCTTCCTGTGACCGCGTGTGTTTCCTCCCGCAGTCCAAAGACATGCCGATAGGTAGGTTAGTTGGTCATTGTAAATTGACCTGTGATTAGGCTAGGATAAAATCAGGGATTGCTGGATGGTGTGGCTCGAAGGGCTGGCCTATTCCGCACTGTATCTCAATAAATAAATAAGTAAACATAGCTAACTCTTTCAAAAATCTGGCATTGACCAAATGGCCGCTTTCCATGTTACATCATTCCATGACTCCTGCTGGAATAAGGTAGATGTGAGGAGCAGGAATGTTACAGAACCATGCATAACTGTTTGATTAAGCTTGTGACACAGTTCATGGCTGAGCAATGAAAAGATGCCCTGCATTTGGGGTGGCATGCACATTGTCAGAGAAAGGGAGGCAACAAATGCAGAGAAAAAGGATATAAGGAATAAAAATTGACCAAATATTATGTGATACGCCTTCATTTTAGAAGTATTTCCAAGCAAACGTTTTTTTTCACGCAGTCAATAAAAAAAGAGCCCAGTTTAGTTCAGCTGTCCAGAAGAATCTAATTTTGCTTTTATTTTCTTAATAAAATAAAATATTTTCGATTTGACTACTCTGCAAGCATAATCAAGCAAAATATCTGTCATCCTATTGTCCATCGTTCTGCACGCGTTTTTATTTTACCCAGGATTTTATTTTGTTTTTCACCTTGTTGCATCCCCCACTCTTTGTCCTTCCATCCAGCTGTTCATTCATGCTCACTCTGTGTATTCCCAGACATCGCTTATCCATCCAGCTCTTTTACCCTTATCTCTCTGTTAAGTGTACTTGCACTTCAACAAACTTCAACACCAATCTTTTAAGGCAATGTCAATTTAAACCGCTTCCAATAGAATCTGTCACACAAATGTAACCTTTTGCTACGTGTTTGTCCTTCAGCATCCGTGCACTTAATACAATGGGATTAATGGTTACCACTCCCAAGAACTAGCACTGCAGGTTAACTCTAAGCAAATTGGCTTCTGTAATATTAACTAATCAATTGCAGACTATTAGAGATTGCTCGGATTCATCTTCATTGATCAATGTGTTTCCTTACCTATTTGGATATGTTCTTCTAAATGGCATAATTTAAATCTCCTTGCCGCAGCAAAACTATGTGATTATATAGCATCTGTTAATGTAGTTAAATGTGACAAGGCACTTCACAGGAGCAACACAGGCACAAAAGAAATTGACACTGAGCCACCAACTTTAGGCTGATGATTAATAGCTTGGTCGCTGAAGTCGATTTTAAATAGTCTTCAAGGAGGAGGCAGTGAGGAATTCTGGTCAGGGTGTTGGAGCTCAGGACATACGCAGCTGATGGCCAACGATGGAGTAATTATAATTGGGGAAGCCACATGGGGACTGAATTGGACAACTTGTACAGGCTGTTGGAGATTGAATGGATAGGGAGGGAAAGCTTAAGAGGGATTTGAAAACAAAAATATTGAAACTGAACCATTGATTAGTTGGGAGCAAGTGGAGTTCATGTAACACAGGAGGTAGCAAAATTTTATGTAGGCTGGAATATGAAAGGCCAGTTAGAAGAACATTGGAATAATCAATTTTATTCTCTTCTCCATCTGACATTTAATAATAATAATAAGTACTTTATTGATCCCAAACATGTAATTTGCACCCAAATTAAGAATTTGCTGAAATGTTGTCAATCAAAAATATATTCATGTGGTGCCAATTTACCATTCATGTGTTTATCTACAGGTACAATAATTCCATTTGTTAGGACAGACAAACCATTGCTTATTCCTTCATTTTCATTGAAGAATAGTCAGCCTACATTATATCATTCAGAGGAATTATTGCTACATAGTGTAGGAGATAACAGTGGCATGGACAGGAGAGTGGCTGGCTAACAGAAAGCAAAGAGTTGGCATAAATTGTTTTTTTTATGCTTGGCAAGTGTTGTGCCACAGTGTTTGGTGCTAAGGTTTTAACTTTTCACCATGTGTATATGTGTGTGTGTGTGTGTATATAGATATATAGATTGGAAAAAGACACCAAAAATCTGTTTGCTAAATTTGCTGGTGGCACAAAGATAGGTAGGATATAAATTATGAAAGTAACATAAAGGAACATAGATAAATATGTCAGTTGAAAAGATCTAGCAAAAGCAGCATAATACAGAAAAATAGGAAATTGTCAGTTTTAACAGGAAAACGAATAAAGAAATGGTGAAAGATTGCAAGGCTCTGTGATACAAAAGGATCTGCACGTCATTGTGCATGATTCATAGAGGACAAGCCTAGCAGGGACAGCAAGCGAGTTGATGTTTATTACTAGGAGAATTCAATTCCGAATCAGGAAGGTTATTCTTCAGTTATAATAATGCACTGGTGAGGCAACATAGAACAAAGAACAGTACAGCACAGGAAATGGCCCTTTAGCACTCTGTGTATGTGCCAACTATGATGCCAAGTTAAATTAAATCTATCTGCCTGCAAATGATCTATATCCCTCCATTCCCTGTGTGTTCATGTGTCTGTCTAAATGCATCTTGTACATCATATCACAACTCAGTCCAGCGTAAGACATGGCAGCACATTCTAGGCACTTACCACTCTCTCTGTAAGGAAACATCCTAACCCGCACATCTTTAAACTTCCACCACTCATCTTACAGCTCTGACATCTAGCATTTGAGATTCAAACCCTGGGAAAAGTACCCCGACTATCTGCCTCTCAAGATTTTGTAAACGTCTATCAGGTTGCACTTCAGAGAATGTCATCAAAGTTTATCCAACCTCTCCTTATAGCTAATACTCTCTAATCCAGGCAGCATCTTGGTGATCCCCCTCCAAAGCCTCTGTATCCTTCCTGTAATGAGGGTGACCAGAACTGCACAAAGCTGGAACACAGTGTGCAGTATTGACCTCCTAATTTAAGGAAGGCTGTTAGTACATTGGAACCCGTGTATTTAAATTGGAAGTAGTGAGAAAATTTACTGGACTAATATCTGGAATGAGTGGATTGTCTTCTGAGGAAAGGTTGGCTGGTTGGCTAGATTTGTATTCATGTTTTTTAGCAAAGGGATATGATTGAAACATACAAAGTCCTGAGGAGCCTTGACAGGTAGATAGGATACAGTATGTCTTATTATTGGAGAACATATAGCTTGGGGGTGGGGGGGTGGGCAATGTTTGAAATGAATTGAATTGACTTTATACATCCTTCATGTAAATGAGTAAAAATCATTACGTTATGTCTCCGCCTAAATGTGCAATTTATAGTAATTTGTAATAAATAGTATGTACAACATAACATAGAAATACTATTGTATCAGTGTGAATTAATCAGTCTGATGGCTTGGTGGAAGAAGCTGTCCCGGAGCCTGTTGTTCCTGGCTTTAATGCTGCGGTACTGTTTCCTGGATGGTAACAGCTGGAAGAGTTTGTAGTTGGGGTGACTTGGGTTCCCAATGATCCTTTGAACCCTTTTTATGCACCTGTCTCTGTAAATGTCCTGAATAGTGGGAAATTCACATCTACAGATATGCTGGACTGTCCACATCTGAAGATGTAAAGTAAGGCGTTACCCAATAAAAGGCAAAGATGAGCCGCCATTTTTTTCTCCCAAAGTATTTGGACTCTCTTCCTCAGAAGCAGATGACAGCAGAGTCCTTCATTATTTTAAAGACAGAAGCAGAGAGATTTTTGATAAGTAAAACAGTGAAAGGTTCCTGAGGGTAGGCAAGAATGTGTTCAAGTTGCAGTCAAATGAGGAATAATCTTAATAGTGGAGCAATCTGAGGTGTTGAGTGGCTTAGTCATTATAATTTTTATATTTGTGAAGTCCAATGAGTTCTACCCCCTGCAGAAACAGTTAATTATCAAACGGGATTTCAAAGTTCTCAGACATATTCCTAAAGTCAGCTACAATCCTCTGAAGCTTTATTCTTGAAGCTCAAGCCAACAGACCTTGACCAATGCAGTGACCTGCTAAATCATTTTAACATCAATCTATAACTTAAGATGAAAGCAGTGTTAAAATTGAAATGATTAGTCAATCAAAGGAAAAGCTTTTATGTGAGGTAGAGACCAGGAATGTTGCAGGCTCCCTTGAGAGGGGCAGAGATGTTCTTTCAAGTGAACTGAAAAGTGCAAAAGACAAAAACAACATTGATTTCAGCTGCATGTAATATTGGAGTGAACAGTTACCAACAATGATGCAATACGTTTTGGGGGGTGGGAGTAAGAAATATAACGTTACTTTTTTTTTGAGAGGTGCTAGAACCATTGGCAAGACCAATATTTAATGCCCTCACCAATTCTCAGCGAGTTAGACAGCTCTTGTGCCCAAATCATCCAATATCTTCCTGTGCTAGTCCCGTTTGCCTGATATCCATCTAATTTTTACTGATCCATGAACCTGCTCAAAATTTCTTTTATTTAAGTTTCACCCACCTCTACCACTTCCTCTGGCAGCTCATTTCATGTACCTTCCACCTTCTGTGTGTAACATTTACTCCTCAAGACCCCTTTAAATCTTTCTCTCTTATCTTGCCTTCAAGTGTTAAGCTCCCCTACCCTGAAAAAAAAAGATCCATAGGTCTAAAGTGTGCCCCTAATAATTTTATAATCTCTGAGCGGTCACCCCTCAACAGTCTTTCACTCCAGGGAAAAGCCTATCCAAGCTCTCCTCCATAATGGAAGCCCTTCAGACCCAGCAACGTTATTGTGAACCTCTCTGCTTTAGCCTTGTCCTTCTGAAAGAATGACTACCAGAGCTACACACTGTATTCCAGATGCGGTCTCACCGGCATGCTATACAGCTATAACATGACGCGCCAATTTTTCCTGTCCGTACCCCATCTTAAGCATATGCTCAATTTATCACTTTGTCTACCTGTGTCATCACTTTTAGGGAACTATGTACTTGCACATCTAAGTCTCTCTGTTCTACAACACTCCCCAGGGTAGTCATTTACCATGTAACTCCTGCAGACAAAAATCTTCAACATTGATTCTCTGGCTGATGTTAAGAGGTGATTGATAAAGATTTTCAAAGTTTGAAGTTGAATATGGATTGTTTTCACGAATAAAATAGAATGCTAATAAGCAGTTGCAATTACAGAAGGAGTTCCTGGATTTTGACCCAAGAACGCGTAAGGAATGGTAATATATTTCCAGATCACTTTGGTCCATGAGCTGGAGTGGAACTTGCTGTATAGCATTTCTTTGTGCCTGTTGTTATGTGGTGGAAAGTGATTAAGCCACTCGTGATGAAGGATTTTGGCCAGAAACATCAACTGTACTTTTCCCTCTATGGATGCTGCCTGACCTGCTGAGTTCCTCCAGGATTTTGTGTGTGTATGTGTAACTTTGATCTGAATGGTGTTGAGGTTCCTGGGTGTTTTTAGAGCTATGCCCTTCCAAACAAGCAGTGAGCATTCCATTATTCCTCTGACACACCTTGTCATTTTCAGGGAGGCTTTGGGGAGTCAGAACTGAGCCATTAGTTGCAGTATAACCAAACTACAATCCACTCTTGTTGGTACAACATCTGTTGTTTTGAGAACCAGATTGGAAAATTGTGTACATCGCTCTTCAATTTAATAAGGCTAAGAGAGAGACACAAAGGAATTACAAAGCAATTGGCCTAACATCCATAATCAAGAATTTATTGGAATTTATAACTATCTCACTGACATCACAATTTCACCCTGTTAGCCCCAAGAGCTCACTGGTGAATCATCTTTCCACCTCCTCCACTCCTATATTTCCTTTCCTGAGGAGCAATGCCCAGAGACGAACAATGATAGACCTCAATTCCTCTGCTTTGTCTTCTAGCTACCTTAGTGTAAAGACCATTCTTTTTATAACTGAACACTACCATTTACTTACATTTAAATGTGGATACCCAAATTCCTCTGAGCTATTTCTAAGCTACAGCCCAAATTTTCTCCCAGTGAGTTCCATTTGTACTGTTCTATTAGTTTAATCTATCTCCTTCCTGATATCCTGCCCCTGACTACAATACCAATATCATCCACAAAATTAGATAAACAACTTTCTATTCCTTCTCCACCACCATCATCATCATCATCATCATCATTACTATGTGCCGTATCATATGACGTGGGTGATCATGGTCTTGATCATGCAACGCACATCAAAGTTGCTGGTGAACGCAGCAGGCCAGGCAGCATCTGTAGGAAGAGGTGCAGTCGACGTTTCAGGCCGAGACCCTTCGTCAGGACTAACTGAAGGAAGAGCGAGTAAGGGATTTGAAAGTTGGAGGGGGAGGGGGAGATCCAAAATGATAGGAGAAGACAGGAGGGGGAGGGATAGAGCCAAGAGCTGGACAGGTGATAGGCAAAAGGGGATACGAGAGGATCATGGGACAGGAGGTCCGGGAAGAAAGACAAGGGGGGGGGGGACCCAGAGGATGGGCAAGAGGTATATTCAGAGGGACAGAGGGAGAAAAAGGAGAGTGAGAGAAAGAATGTGTGCATAAAAATAAGTAACAGATGGGGTATGAGGGGGAGGTGGGGCCTTAGCGGAAGTTAGAGAATCATGGTCTTGATCATGATTGTTCTTGGCAAATTTTTCTGTAGAAGTGGTTTGCCATTGCCTTCTTCTGGGAAGTGATTTACAAGCTGGGTGACCCCAGCCATTGTCAATACTCTTCAGAGATTGGCTGCCTGCCATCAGGGGTTACATAACCAGGGCTTGGTGATACATAACCATCCACCACCTGGTCCCATGGCTTCACGTGACCCTGAATGGGGGGCTAAGCAGATGCTACACCTTGCCCAAGGGTGACCTGCAGGCTAGTGGAGGGAACAAAGGCCTTACACCTCCTTTGGTGGAGATGTATCTCCACCCCACTACCCTTCCTTCGCCATGTCAATACTAAAAATGTGAAAGAGATCTCTATTCGCAATCTGCATAGGATTACATGCCATGTTGCACACACAAAATGCTGGAGGAACTCAGCAGGCCAGGCAGCATCAATGGAAAAGAGTAAACTATTTACTCTTTTCCATAGATACTGCCTTGTCTGCTGAGTTCCTCCAGCCTTTTGGTGTGTTGCTTGGACTTCCAGCATCTGCAGGTGTTCTCTTGTTTGTGACACACCATGTTACCTCGTTTTCCTCCTTCTGTAAGGGTGCCAGAGCTGAAACATTAACTGCTTCTCTCTCCACAGGTGCTGTCTGAACTGCTGAGAATTTCCTGAACTTTCTTCTTTTGCTTCGTTCATATTTCCTGCATTGCACCCGTTTTGCCTCCCCGTCTCCTACAACTTTATCTCCCAACTCCCATAGTCATCTATCGGATTTTGCGATGGTCAACTGGCAAAACGGCAGTGACTACACTTCAGAAATAATTTACTTACCATGAAACATTTTGATACTCTGCCTCAGATAAATGCAGTTCCTTCTTCTCTCTTTGAATTGCCCTTCCTTCAGATTTAATTACATACTCAACTCCAGGGTGTTCTGTCTTCTATTAAATTTCAACAGTTCCCAAATTAATACAACCAAATGACTGTGAAATCTACTTATTACTTTGTATTTGTTCACGTCCAGTGTCAAGAATAAAACTAGCACGAAGATCTGCAATATAATCAGTACTTTATTTATACCTTGAAGACAGCATGACTGGAATCAAACAAAATCAGCGCTATATTGGGAGAATGGCCACCGTTTGGGAGAAGTAATTTAGTTTTCTTATTAAAAGGAAGAGTAGATTTTTGCCATTCATTATAAATTATGAGCAGTTCGTGCTTGAGGTTGTGCCCAGTGCTGGCTGGGATCGTCAGCACGGCGATGAAACATGATAGCTCAGCATAAACGCAATACGAAAACCGTGATCAAAAGTTGCTTTTAAAATGCCATTAAACACTGTACTGTTCAAACCCAAAGCATTAGAATTCAGACACTGTTAGCAGAAGTAGTTTTAGTAATTTTCAGCTTGTGCTTTGCTTTTCCTACTCAATTCTGTGGACAGTCCAACCGATGTTATTACTTGTTATGATGTAGGTGATGCAGACATCTGTGTGGTTTCTCCTTCAGGCAATGATATTGAATAGGTGCCAGTAGTGGGATCAAGAAGGAGTTTTGTCGTGATATCTTGCATTTGTCTCAGCCAAAATCAGATGCTGGTAACAACAAATGTTCCAAGTGTTTTGTCAGAAAAATTCCACAGGTTTAGGTTTCCCTATTTCCTCCCTGTTAATCATGCCCTTGCAGAGCATTGTGCATTTTCCTTGATACCATCAAGGAGGATCAGTTTGTTTCTCTCTGGAATATGGGTTCACCACATGAAAGCAGTGCTCCTCTTCCCTTAGTCCCTTCCAGAATAGGCATGGGTATTACCTTGTTTTTAAATCTGGCCATGCCCTGCCTGCCTTATTCCTCTCATGGGAGCAATGTCAATTTGCCCAGCTCCCCTGGCTTTCAGAGCAGAGTGATGTTCAGGTTTATCATTGTTGGGGTGGTCCATAATAACCCTGACATTCTAGGTTTCAAACTTCATATTGAGAAGTAGTTGCCCATGTGAGACTACACTTAATATGAGCTATCCATTCCTCATCACCTTGCTAGAGCTTGAAACCTTGATCCAATGACCAAGGTGTTCCAAGAAGGCAATGTGTGTGTCTCCATGCTCTACCGCACGTTTGTGTGTGTGTGTGCACTCATATGCGTACATACACACACGCACATTATCAGTCAGCACATTTGTATTGCTGCACACAATACTGGTGGTGGGATCCCACTTAAGCATCTTGGTCATACCCTAATCCACAATTGTGCCAACCAGTTGATCCAGTTTACCCTTGACACTTTTCATCCTTGGTACTCCTTTCCCTCAGAGAACCCTCCCCCCCCCCCCCCACCCACTGTGAACTCCTCCCTCCCTCAGTCTCACCTCTGTCACTCTATCACATCCTCATTCTTGCCCCTTGCCCCTCAGTCATCTCTCTTTCCTCCACTGTATTCTCTACTCTCCCTTCTGCCAGCAACAACCTCATCCCAAGCCCTCCCCACGATCCCTCTCCGTCTCCAGCACTGTGTGCCATTACTGCGCAGATACCTTTAACAGCAGGAAAGTCCAAGGTGTGAGATGGCTGTTGGTGGTGGCCTCTGGTGAACAAGCAGGCGCTGAGATACACCTGTGGTGCACTACAGTGAGCAATAAATCAGGGGACGGGCCACAAAGGAAAGACAAGCCTAGGGAGGAGTTGGGTGTCTCAACCACCTTTCCCTCACTCCCTTCCTCTTAGAGCTTTCCCTCTTTCTTCTTGGTTCTCTGGTTGTCTCCTACAACCTGGTCTCTTCCTGCTCTGTAGCTGCTGGTCACTCAGCCTGCTGCCTACCCCACAGCCCCAAAATGGATTAGATTAGATTAGATTATGAAGACATGCAGTCCTCTTTTATTGTCATTTAGTAATGCATGCATTAAGAAATGATACAATGTTTTTCCAGAATGATATCACAGAAACACATGACAAACCAAGACTGAAAGACTGACAAAAACCACATAATTATAACATATAGTTACACCAGTGCAAAGCAATACTGTAATTTGATAAAGAACAGACCATGGGCACGGTACAGTCTCAAAGTCTCTCAAAAGTCCCATCATCTCACACAGACAGTAAACCTCCAGTGCCGCAAACTTGCTGGTGCAGCATCCCAGAAGCATCTGACCACAGTCCGACTCCGAGTCCGTCCGAAAACTCCGAGCCTCCGACCAGCTCCCCGACACCGATGCACCGAACACCATCTCCACCGATCACTTCGACCCCGGCCCCGGCAATGGGCAAGGCTGAGGATTTGGGGACTTGGGGTCTCCCGAGTTTCTGGATCGCACGGTAGCAGCGGCAGCGAAGCAGGCATTTCAGAAGTTTCTCCAGATGTTCCTCCGTGCTTCTTCACGTCTGTCTCCATCAAATCAGGATTGTGCACGGCACCCTACTTCACAGATACGATATCAATTCGGAATGGCGGCGTGCACTGCGTCGCGTCGCCATCTTCTCCTCACTCCTATGAAGCTGCTGTTGAGGAACAAGGAAGGCATTGCTGCTTCCTAAGTGAGTTTCAAAGTCTTAGTAATCAGCTTTATGCTTACTATCTCACAAATGGTGATTGGGGGTGGAATTTGAATTGATTCGGTCTCTGTGTGTAGTAACATTGCAAGTTGCTACTCTGAACAGCAGTAGAGGCAAGGGCAGCCCCCGCCTGTCATGCTTTCCCTGTCTTGATTGTTTCACTAATGGAAGAGGCAGCAGGAGGAGAGCCATTCGCCCAGGGAGGGAGTGTGGACACTCCTGCGTAAAGAAATCGAAAGCAACACAAATAATGCCTCTCAGCCTCACGACATGGGAAGAAATAAATGTTAGGAAGAATTTTCAGTAGCTATAACATTCACTTCCATCTAATCCTTTTGTTTCTTTTCATGGAATGGACTGTGCCTGTCGAAGTGATGATCACTGTTGTGGAGGGTGGAGGGTCGGACACCCTGAGCCAATAGACTGGTCCTGGACTTATTTTCCATTTGGCATAGTTTGCATTTTGTTGTTTGATTGTTGGGGTCTTTTGTATTGCTATATTTACACTCTATTCTTGGATGGTGCGGCTGTAACGAAACCAAATTTCCCTCGGGATTAATAAAGTATATCTATCTATCTATCTATCTATCAAAGAGAGAGGTCTACTGGTAGCCGACCATGACATCAGCATATCTACCTCCAGTGGCAAACTCCTTCAGTCAATGAATGTGCCATAATTTTAACTAAACACCCCCAGAATAACTGATCAAAAAATAACTCTAGGTGTGTGATATCATTGACAAGTACATGGAAGTGTTTAAGATGACCGGCAACTGTAATGTTAGTTCCTTGGTGCTGACTTTAAAATGAAGGGGCAACATTTGGGGTGCCACAGCTGTGTAGCAGTTAATGCTATGTTATTACAGCTCAGGGCATTGGAGTTTGGGGTTCAATTCGGTTGTTGCTCTGTAAGAAAGTTTGTACTCTTTCCCGTCTGCATGTAGGATTTCTCCAGGTGCTCCAGTTTCCTCCTATAGTCCTAAAGACATACCAGTTAGTAGGTTAATTGGTCATTGTCAATCGTCCTCTGATTAGGCTGGGGTTAAGTGGATAGGCTGATGGACAGTGTGGCTTGTTGGGCTGGAAGGGTCTGTTCCACAGTGTATCTCTAAAAATAGCAAAATAAAGAAAATAAAAACATCCTTTCTAGAGGACTGTAAGTACTCTCTACATGCTGAGAAGTTGTTTGACTGAATTGACTTGATGTGTATTGAAAAGAAGCTAAAGGTCCTGTCACAGTTTTTAGTTCATACCATTTTGAAAAACAGTTTAGAAGTTAGAGTCGGACTAAAAGATTAAAATACTGTGATCTTAGTGAATGGTATAGCAGGTTTAAAGGGCTGAAGTGCCTATTCTTACTCTTGCTTCTTATATTTGTAATATTTTCTCACAAGAGCAGAAATAAGCTATTTCACTCTTGGGCTTACTCTAAATTTCAAAAAACCATGGTGGGTGTGACTTTTGGTTTTGTCTAATTTCCTGCCTGCTACACATTACTTTTGATAACCATAAGAGAAAGGAGCAGAGTTTGGCCATTCAGCCCATTGAGTCTGCTCTGCCATTTCATTGTAACTATCCATCTTCCCTCTCAACCCCATTATCCTGCCTTTTCCCAGTAAGGTGAGATGCCCTGACTAATCAAGAACCTATCAACTCTGCCTTAAGTGCACCCAGTGACTTGGCCTCCACAGCTACATGCGGCAATGAATTCCACAGATTCACCTCCCTCAGGCTAAAGAAATACCTCCTCTTCTCTGTTCTAAATTGAGTTCTCTTTATTCTGAGGCAGTGCCCTCTCTGGTCCTAGTCTCTCCACTATCGGAAATATACTCCACACATCCACTTTATTTAGGCCTTTCAACATTCGATAGGTTTCCATGAGATTCCCGCTCATCTTCTAAATTCCGGCAAGTGCAGGCCCAGGGCCACCAAAGGCTTCTCATACAATAAGCCCCGCATTCCAAGAATCATTCTCGTGAACTTCCTCTGAACCATATCCAATGACAGCACATCCTTTCTTAAATAACGGACCTAAAACTGCTCACGGTGCTCCGTGAGGCCTCACCAGTGACTTAAAAAGCCTCAGCATTACATCCTTGCTTTTATATTGTATTCCTTTTGAAGTGAATGCATTTGCCTTTCTCAACACCGACTCAACCTTCAAGTTAACCTTTAAGAAATTCTGCATGAGGATCCCAAGTCTCTTTGCACCTCAGAATTTTGAATTTTCTGCCCATTTAGAAAATTGTTCCCTCGACCAAAATGCATGAGCATAGACTTCCCGACACTTCCATTCCCCTAATCCGTCTAAGTCCTTCTGCAGCTTCACTGCTTCCTCATCACTACCTACCCATAAGACCATATGACCATAAGATATAGGAGCAGAAGTAAGCCATTCAGCCCATTGAGTCTGCTCCACCATTCAATCATGGGCTGATCCAATTCTTCCAGTCATCCCCACTCCCCTGCTTTTCCCCATACCCTTTGATGCCCTGGCTAATCAAGAACCTGTCTATCTCTGCCTTAAATGTGCCCAATGACTTGGCCTCCACAGCCGCTTGTGGCAACAAACTCCAGAGATTTACCACTCTCTGACTAAAGTAATTTCTCTGCATCTTTGTTCTAAGTGGACGTCCTTCAATCCTGAAGTCGTGCCCCTCCACCTATCTTCGTATCGTCAGCAAAATTGGCCACAAGGCCATCGATTCTGCCATCCAGATCATTGACATATAACGTGAAAAGATGCAGTCCCAACACCAATACCTGAAGAATACTACTGGTCTCCAGCAATCAACCAGAAAAGGCTCCCTTTATTCCCACTCTTTGTCTCCTGGCAATTAGCTAATCCTCTATCCATTCTAGTATCTTTCCTGTCTTACTATGGGCTCTAATCTTGTTAAGCAGCCTCATGTGCAGCATCTTATCAAAGGCCTTCTGAAAGTCCAAGTATACAACATCCACCTTTGTCTTTCCTGCTTGCTATTTAGACCATGAGACCATAAGACAAAGGAGCAGAAGTAGGCCATTCGGCCCATCGAGTCTGCTCCGCCATTTTATCATGAGCTGATCCATTTTCTCCTATTTAGTCCCACTGCCCCACCTTCTCACCATAACCTTTGATGCCCTGGCTACTCAGATACCTATCAATCTCTGCCTTAAAGACACCTAATGACTTGGCCTCCACTGCTGCCTGTGGCAACAAATTCCATAGATTCACCCCCCTCTGACTAAAAAAATTTTTTCGCATTTCTGTTCTGAAAGGGCGCCCTTCAATCCTGAAGTCATGCCCTCTCGTACTAGACTCCCCCATCATGGGAAACAACTTTGCCACATCCACTCTGTCCGTGCCTTTTAACATTCGAAATGTTTCTATGAGGTCTCCCCTCATTCTTCTAAACTCCAAGGAATACAGTCCAAGAGCGGACAAACGTTCCTCATATGTTAACCCTCTCATTCCCGGAATCATTCTAGTGAATCTTCTCTGTACCCTCTCCAACGTCAGCACATCCTTTCTTAAATAAGGAGCCCAAAACTGCCCACAGTACTCCAAGTGAGGTCTCACCAGCGCCTTATAGAGCCTCAACATCACATCCCTGCTCCTATACTCTATTCCTCTAGAAATGAATGCCAACATTGCATTTGCCTCCTTCACTACCGACTCAACCTGGAGGTTAACTTTAAGGAAATCCTGTACGAGGACTCCCAAGTCCCGTTGCATCTCAGAACTTTGAATTCTTTCTCCATTTAAATAATAGTCTGCCCGTTTATTTTTTCTGCCAAAGTGCATAACCATACACTTTCCAACATTGTACTTCATTTGCCACTTCTCTGCCCATTCTTCCAATTTATCCAAGTCTCTCTGCAGACTCTCCATTTCCTCAGCACTACCGGCCCCTCCACCTATCTTCATATCGTCAGCAAACTTAGCCACAAAGCCCTCTATTCCATAATCCAAATCGTTGATGTACAATGTAAAAAGAAGCGGACCCAACACTGATCCCTGAGGAACACCACTGGTAACCGGCAGCCAACCAGAATAGGATCCCTTTATTCCTACTCTCTGTTTCCTGCCAATCAACCAACGCTCTATCCACGTATGTAACTTTCCTGTAATTCCATGGGCTCTTATCTTGTTAAGCAGCCTCATGTGTGGCACCTTGTCAAAGGCCTTCTGAAAATCCAAATATACAACATCCACTGCATCTCCCTTGTCTAGCCTACTGGTAATTTCCTCAAAAAATTGTAGTAGGTTTGTCAGGCAGGATTTTCCTTTAAGGAATCCATGCTGAGTTCTGCCTATCTTGTCATATGCCTCCAGGTACTCTGTAACCTCATCCTTGACAATTGACTCCAACAACTTCCCAACCACCGACGTCAAGCTAACAGGTCTATAATTTCCTTTTTGCTTCCTTGCCCCCTTCTTAAATAGCGGAGTGACATTTGCAATCTTCCAGTCTTCCGGAACCATGCCAGAATCTATCGACTTTTGAAAGATCATCGCTAATGCCTCTGCAATCTCCACAGCTACTTCCTTCAGAACACGAGGGTGCATTCCATCTGGTCCAGGAGATTATCGACCTTTAGCCTATTCAGCTTCCTGAGTACTTTCTCTGTCGTAATTGTGACTGCGCACACTTCTCTTCCCTGCCACCCTTGAGTGTCCAGTATCCTGCTGTCTTCCTCAGTGAAGACTGATGCAAAATACTTGTTCAGTTCCTCTGCCATCTCCTCATCTCCCATTACAATTTCTCCAGTATCATTTTCTATCGGTCCTATATCTACTCTCACCTGTCTTTTACTCTTTATATACTTGAAAAAGCTTTTAGTATCCTCTTCGATATTATTTGCTAATTTCCTTTCATAGTTAATCTTTTCTCTCTTAATGACCTTCTTGGTTTCCTTTTGTAAGGTTTTAAAGACTTCCCAATCCTCTGTCTTCCCACTAATTTTTGCTTCCTTGTATGCCCTGCCCTCTCCTTAGCTTTAACTTTGGCTTTGACTTCTCTTGTCAACCACGGTTGCATCCTTTTTCCACTCAAAAATTTCTTCTTTTTTGGAATATACCTGTCTTGCACATTCCTCATTTCTCGCATAAACTCCAACCACTGCTGCTCTGCCGTCTTTCCCGCCAGTGTCTCTTTCCAGTCAACTTTGGCCAGTTCCTCTCTCATGCCACTGTAGTTTCCTTTACTCCACTGAAACACTGACACATCAGATTTCGGCTTCTCTTTTTCTAATTTCACAGTGAACTCAATCATGTTATGATCACTGTCTCCTAAGGGTTCCTTCACCTCAATCTCTCCGATCACCTCCGGTTCATTACACAATACCCAATCCAGTACAGCCGATCCCCTAGTGGGCTCAACAACAAGCTGTTCTAAAAAGCCATCTTGCAGACATTCTAGAAATTTTCTCTCTTGAGATCCAGTGCCGACCTGATTTTTCCAATCTACTCGCATGTTAAAATCCCCCACAATTATCATAACACTGCCCTTCTGACAAGCTTTTTCTATTTCCAGTTGTAATTTGTAGTCCACATCCCTGCAGCTGTTTGGAGGCCTATAAATAACTGCTATCAGGGTCCTTTTACCCCTGCTATTCCTTAGCTCAACCCATAAAGATTCTGCACCTTCCGATCCTATATCACCTCTTTCTTTTTTTTTAAATTTTATTTTTATTTGGATAAGGAATTCACACATATCATGTACTTTTTTCACACATATAACCTTTTCCACTTTTTATATGTATAAAACTACAATTATTTATACATTCTTAAGTACACATTGAGATGATATAAAAGGAAAATAAACATTTAAATAGACAATTATGTACTGTGGTAAATCTAACCTATTAGGCTAAGTAATGGAATTAGTTGTTAAGAAAAATGGTAATAATAGTTTCCATATAACCCTTCTGGACCATTTCCACTGGTCCAAAATGTTGTATATAAGCCTATGTATCAACCATTGTAGGTGTTTATATCCTAATTTGTTCATGCTTGCTCCTGCCCGCAGACATAATTATCCAATCCCTATGTACTTATTTACTTAATTTTTTCATTTTTTTATCCCTTTCCCAAATCTTTCCCTTTACTTGTGTTAATTCTCTATTTTCCAAAAGAAAACAAAAAAAATGACTAGGGGTGCTTACGTTAGCAATATTACTGTGTTGATGAGAAGAGCAGTATAAATCATTAGGAGAGTCATCTAAAGTCTGCTCGCATTGGGGTTATATATTCAATCCATTTATTCCAGATTTGATAAAATTTTTCTTTTTGAGTTCTCAGGGAGTAAGTCAACTTTTCCATTTTAAATATTTCCAAGATAATTTCGTACCAATCTTCTAATGTAGGTGGTATTGGATTTAGCCATTTTCTAGTGATTGATTTCTTACTTGCTGCTAAGAGGGCCTGCAGCAACTTTATATCCTCCTTCTATGATTTAATATCATTTCTTACCAATAAAGCCACGCCTCCCCCTCTGCCTACCTTCCTATCCTTCCAATACACCGTGTATCCTTGGACATTCAGCTCCCAGAGACATGCACCCTTTAGCCAGGTCTCAGTGATGGCCACAATATCATACCTGCCAAAGAATTCCCACAGATTTGTCAGGCAAAATGTTCCCTTGAGGAAACCATGCCTATTTCATCATGCGCCTCTAAGTACCTTGAGACCTCATCCTTAACAATCAACTCCAACATCTTCCCCACCACTGAGGTCAGACTAATTAGCCTATAATTTCCTTTTTTCTGCCTCCCTCCTGTCTTGAAGAGTGGAGTGACATTTGCAATTTTCCATTTTCTGGAACTATGCCAGAGTCTAGTAATTCTTGAGAGATCATTACTAATGCCTCCACAGTCTTTTCTGCTACCTCTTTCAGAATCCTGGGGTGTAGCCCATCTGGTCCAGATGACTTATCTGCCTTCAGACCTTTCAGCTTCCCAAGCACCTTCCCTCTAGTCATAGCAATTGCACTCGCTTCTACACTCTGACACTCTCAAACTACTGGCATATTGCTTGTGTCTTCCGCAGTGAAGACAGATGCAAAATATTTAATTAATTTATATGCTATTTCCTTGTTCCCCATTACTACCTCTCCAGCATTGTTTTCCAGCGGTCCAATGCCTACTCTCGCCTCTCTTTTACTCTATATATCTGAAAAACGTTTTGTATCCTCTTTTATATTATTGGCTAGCTTACCTTCATATTTAATCTTTTCCCTCCTTATGACTTTTTAGTTACCCTCTGTTGGTTCTTAAAAGCTTCCCAATCTTCTAGCTTCCCTTTAATTTTTGCTCTACTACATGCCTTCTCATTTGTTTTTATACTATTTTTGACTTCCCTTGTCAGCCACAGTTTCAACATCCTGGACTTCTTCAGGATGTATCCATCCCGTGCCTTCCAGATTTCTCCCAGAAACTCCAGACATTGCTGTTCTGCAGTCATCCTTGCTGCTGTCCCTTTTCAATCAACTTTGGTCAACTCCTCTCTCATGGTTCTATAATTCTCTTTACTCCACTGTAATACTGATACATCTGACTTTAGCTTCTCCTTCTCAAATTGCAGGGTGAAGTCTATCATATTATGATCATTGTTTCCTATAGGTTCCTTTACCTTAAGCTCCCTAATCAAATCTGGTTCACTACACAACACCCATTCCAGAATTGCTTTTCCCTTAGACTATAAGCTGCTCTAAAAAGCCATCTCACAGACAGTCTACAAGTGCCCTCTCCTGGGATCCAGCACCAATCTGATTTTCCCAATCTATCTGCATACTGAAATCCCCCATGGCTATCGTAACATTTCTCTTTTTCCATGCCTTTTCTATCTTCTATTGTAATTTGTCATCCACATCCTCGCTACTAATCAGAGGTCTGTATATAACTCCCATAATGGTCTTTTTACTCTTACAGTTTCTTAACTCTACCCACAAGAATTTTATATCTTCCAATCCTACGTCACTTCTTTCAAAGGATTTGATTTCATTTTTTACCAACAGAGCCACCCCACCCCCTCTGCCTACCTGTCTGTCCTTTCGAAACAAGGTGTATCCCTGGATGTTAAGCTGCCAACTATGATCTTCTTCCAGCCACGACTTAATGATGCCCACAAAAGTCATACCTACCAATCTCTAACCGCACAACAAGATCATCTACCTTATTCTGTATACTGTGTGAATTCAAATATAACACCTTCAGTCCTTTATTCATCACCCTTTTCAGTTTTATCCCCATGTTACACTGCAACTCATCCCACTGACTGCAATTTTGCCTGTTCTCCCTGACAGTCTCATTGTATCTACTTGTATAGCAACTGTCCCATCCTCAGCCCTATGACTCTGATTCCCATCCCCCTGTCAATTTAGCTTAAATCCTCCCCAACAGCTCTAGCAAACCTGCCTGCAAGGATATTGGTCCCTCTTGGGTTCAGGTATAACCTGCCCCTTTTGTAAAGGTCGTATTATCCCCAGAAGAGATTCTAATGATCCAGAAATCTGAATCCCTGCCCCCTGCACCAGTTTCTCAGCCACACGTTCATCTGCCAGATCATCCTATTCTTACCCTCACTGGCTCATGGCACAGGCAACAATCCAAAGATTACTACCCCAGAGGTCCTGTTTTTCAGCTTTCTACCTAACTTACTAAATTCTCTCTTCAAGACCTCCTCCATTTTCCTACCTCTGTCGTTGGTTCCAATATGTACCAAGACTTCTGGCTGCTCACCTTCCCCCCTTTAGAATTCCGTGGACCTGATCTGAGATGTCCCTGACCCTGACACCTGGAAGGTAACCTTCCATCCGGGTGTCTCTTTCACATCCACAGAATCTTGTGTGTCTGCTTCTCTAACTATAGAATCTCTTGTCACTGCTGCAGTCCACTTCTCCCCCTTCCCTTCTGAGCCACAGCACCAGACTCAGTGCCAAAGACCCAGTCACTGCAGCTCCCCTCTGATAGTTTGTCCCCCTCTTAACAGTATCCAAAGTGGTATACTTATTATTAATGAAAATACACAGGGATACTCTGCATTGGTTTCCCATTTCCTTTCCCTTTTCTGACTGTCAGACAGGTACTGGTCTCCTGCATCTTAGGGGACTACCTCCCTGTAGCTCCTGTCTATCATCTCCTCAGTTTCCCGTTTGAGCTGTAAGTCATCGAGCTGCAGTTCCAATTCCTTAACATGTTCTCTGAGGAACTGCAGCTTGGTGCCCTGTGCAGATATGGTTATCTGGGAAGCTCTAGAATTCCCACATCTCACACAAAGAATGCAATACAGCTCTTCGAGCCATTCTCACTACACTAATAGACAAAGAATGAAGAAGAAACTTACCAGGAACTTATCTCACCCAAGCCTATTCTTGTCCAAGCTTGTTGAGCCAAAGCTTCCCCACTCTAACACAGCTCCACTCCAACAATGGCCCCTCCACTTGTTCCCTACCTTATTTTTATTTGCCCTTGCTAATGAATTGCTATTTGATCTGGCCGCCAGAGAGAGCCAAAAGCCCACAAACACTCCTTTTTAAATCTCTCGCCCTGACCTGTGTAGCCTTCTCTCTTGATTTGATTGGGCAATCCCAGTGTCCGAAACTCATCTCAGTTTTGAATAGTTCAGCAATCATAACCACGCTGTAGGAAAGATGTGGTTAAACTAGAGAGGGTGCTGAAAAGATTCACAAGCATGTTGCTTGGATTCAATTATAAGGAGAGAAGGTGACAAAAGTGGATTGTAGAGGGATATAGTATTATTGGAGACCTAGGTAGAGCAGATAGATAAATATGTTTCCATTGGTAAGGGTGTTTAAAGCTAGAGAACTTAGATTTAAGGTGAGGGGTGAATTTGAAGGGTAAAATTTTCATGGAAAGAGTAGTTGGTTTCTGGAATGAAATACCAGAGGAGGTTGAGGAGACAGGGACAGTAACAGTATGTAGGAGGCATCTGGACATTTACTTAAATGAACAGGATATAGAGAATTTAAAATTAATGCAGGTGTGGGACTAGAATAGATAGGCGTGAAGATTGGCATAGACACGGTATCTGAAGGGCTGACTTCTGTGCTGTACAGGTCTATGACAAGGAGTTTCTCGTCAGCTCAGTCTTGTGGTCAACCTCTTATCCCGAGTCAGTGCTCTCTAGTTTTAGATATCATGGCCACAGAAAAGGCTTCATAGAATCTGTCTTGTCATGACCACTCAGAATCTTGCATGTTTCAATTAAATCACTGTGGTTCTTCTAAACCCCAGAGTATAGATCATTAATGCTCAATCTTTCCTCATGAGACAGGTTCCTCATTCACCAAGCAAGTATATCAGTCCATAAATCTTAAAGCTTCCATGCGTGCGTTATTCCAGACCTGGTATCATCAAGCCCCTTTTGATCCAACAGACTTACTTACTCATATGTCCTTTGCTTTAACTAAAAACCAACATTAAAATTGCCTTCTTAGTAATGTTGCTACATCTTTAAGCCAGGAGGTCTCTTCAATACAAGGACTTTGACCACGTCCAGCTGCTCTACACTCCACTCCACGGAGATCGTGTTTATTGAAGAGGCCTAAGGTCATGTCATAGTTGCCACAATTACAGATGAACTCTCAAAGCGCAAAACAGCATTGGAGGACGGAGGTTTTATTTCTTCTGTTTTATCCAGTTAACTTTGTTTTATTTTGTGATGGATTCCACGTATCTAAAATGCCCTGCTTTAGACAAACAGAAACAGCTCCGAAAAGAGAAATAAAAAGAAGTTTTTATATACATACTCTTGGCTCTCAAGGTGCTTTCACTTTACTTGCTGGAGGCTGCTTGTGCTGTCTCTTCCCAGTATTTGAACGCCACTCTAATGCAGATCTGTCCTTGACGAGTGCAATTACCAGTGTATATTAGCGACCCGAACCTGAATTGAGAGCATGACTTCAAAGGGAATATGGAACTTAAAAATGTAGTCAACACTGAGAAGAATAAAACCAGACCTCAGGAGGACACACTGGTGAAATGTAATGCAGACAGCAGCAATGTGAAGGATTTTAAAAGCAGGACAGGAGAGACAAGGTGAATTATAATAAATAAAGTAAATTTCTAGGTGCCAAAAGAATGGAGAAACCTGGCAGCATATGTGAACATAACTTGAAAGGAGGTGGAAATTATAAGCAAGCTGCTAAGAAAGCATGTAGATGTCTGACTTAAAGAAAATCAAGAGTAACAACCAAAGAAGTTTGCTAAATCTCTAACACAAAATAATCTGCAGATGCTGGGGTCAAAGCAACACTCACAACACGCTGGAGGAACTCAGCAGGTCGGGCAGCATCCGTGGAAAAGATCGGTCGCCGTTTCGGGCCGGAACCCTTCGTCAGGACACTGAATCTCTAAACCTGTTAGGAGCTCAGCTGAAATATTATCTTCAGTTTTCACCAGCACACTTTCAGAAAAGTCGAAGTTTTAGAACAGATACTTTGTTGAGAATGGTCCTGTGTTTGCAGAGGTCTGCCATTGAGTAACATCAGTGGGAGAGAAAGTGTTGGAAATGATTCGGAAAGACAGGGTTTATGACCACTTGGAAAGGTGGGAACTGATTAAGAGGAATCAGTATGGATTTATGCAGGGAAAATTGTGACTCACAAATCTGATCAAGTTTTCTGAGGAGGTAACCAAAGAGATTGATTAAGGCAGGGCAGTATGTGTTATCAATATGGACTTTAGTAAGGTTTTTGACAATGTCACACTGTAACCGGTCTAGTTGGTTAAGGCACTGAAATCTGAGGTGTATTGGTGTACCGAATCAAAATTTAGTGGGATGATAGGTTACAGAGGGTAGCGATGGATAGGTGTTTTTCTGATTAGAAATTTATAACAAGCATGTACTGTGGGGATCTGTGCTGACGCTTTCATTGTTTGTAATACTGTATATGTATAAAAGACTTGAATAAAAATGTAGGGGATATAATTAGCAAGTTTGCAAACAACACAAAATTAACAGTCATAGCTAACAAAGAAGTCTGTTTAAAAATACAATGGATAGTAGATTAGCTGGACCATTGGGCTGAGCAGTGGCCGATGAAATTTATCTAAGCAAGTGCATTGTAATGCACTTTGTTGTTGAGTTGAGTTCCTCCCCGTGCCTTGTGGTGCATCAGATGGCAACCTTGCCATTTCTTGAGACATTTATCTGTTTTTTTTTACAAGGCTGAGTTACTAACGATGCTCAACCCAGCATGGATGGAAAGCATGCAAGGAGCCGGCCGGATCTGAACGTGGGACCACTGGCCTCGAGTTCTAGTGCAGACGCCACTACACCACAGGCTACACCACTTTCAGTGAAGGGGTTGTTGTGTCTATTACAGGACAGCTCACTCTCCTTTAGTGCTCACCAGACACCCAGCTCTCACCTGTGGCTCCAAGTAGCTGTTTACATGTGACAACAGCCACACCCTGGTACACTTCCTCGACGGGTGGGTAAACCAGGTGAGGGTAGTTGGTGGATCTCATACCCCGGCGAGACAGGGATGTGCCTGGCCTAGCATGTGAAGTCAACTCCGGCCAACTGTGCCGATGAGATCAACAGTGAGATCCAACAGCCAAAAAAGTGATTCTGCACCACTTTGTGGAGAGCAAGGTGCATGATAAAGCACAGGAGAAATCATGGTTATAAATTGCAACTAAGAAAGACCCCAATTTGTGATGCCTACTTGTACCGCTGGACTGAACTCCCAGTGGAACTGTCCCATTCCACTTTAAAAATTCTCCTGCACAAGTTTCACTGTCATCATCAGATGTGATGGACATCCGGCACACTGCTGTGTTCTTTTAAAAACGCAAACACGAGGAAATCTGCAGATGCTGAAATTTCAGGCAACACACATAAAAATTGCTGGTGAATGCAGCAGGCCAGGCAGCATCTATGGGAAGAGGTACAATCGACATTTCGGGCCGAGACCCTTCGTCAGGACTAACTGAAAGAAGAGATAGTAAGAGATTTGAAAGTGGGAAGGGGAGGGGGAGGGAGAGATCCGAAATGATAGGAGAAGACAGGAGGGGGAGGGATGGAGCCGAGAGATGCACAGGTGATAGGCAAAAGGGATATGAGAGGATAATGGGACAGGAGGCCCGGGGAGAAGGAAAAGGGGGAGGGGGGAAAAACCCAGAGGATGGGCAAGGGGTATAGTGAGAGGGACAGAGGGAGAAAAAGGAGAGAGAGAGAAAAAAAATTAATAATAAAATAAATAAGTAAATAACAGATGGGGTACAAAGGGGAGGTGGGGCATTAACGGAAGTTAGAGAAGTCAATGTTCATGCCATCAGGTTGGAGGCTACCCAGACGGAATATAAGGTGTTGTTCCTCCAACCTGACTGTGGCTTCATCTTGACAGTAGAGGAGGCCGTGGATAGACATATCAGAATGGGACATGGAATTGAAATGTGTGGCCACTGGGAGATCCTGCTTTCTCTGGCGGACAGAGCATAGGTGTTCAGCGAAACAGTCTCCCAGCCTGCGTCGGGTCTCGCCGATATATAGAAGGCCACATCGAGAGCACCGGACGCAGTAAATCACCCCAGCTGACTCACAGGTGAAGTGTCGCCTCACCTGGAAGGACTGTCTGGGGCCCTGAATGGTGGTGAGGGAGGAAGTGTAAGGGCATGTGTAGTACTTGTTCCGCTTACACGGATAGTGCCGGGAGGGAGATCAGTGGGAAGGGATGGGGGGGGATGAATGGACAAGGGAGTCGCATAGGGAGTGATCCCTGCGGAAAGCAGGGGGGGAGGGAAAGATGTGCTTGGTGGTGGGATCCCGTTAGAGGTGGCGGAAGTTACGGAGAATAATATGTTGGACCCGGAGACTGGTGGGGTGGTAGGTGAGGACAAGGGGAACCCTATTCCTAGTGGGGTGGTGGGAGGATGGGGTGAGAGCAGATGTGTGTGAAATGGGAGAGATGTGTTTGAGAGCAGAGTTGATGGTGGAGGAAGGGAAGCCACTTTCTTTAAAAAAGGGGAGGACAATGGTGGAAGAAGGGAAGCCCCTTTCTTTAAAAAAGGAGGACAAAGGAGGGCTTCCCCCTCCCTCTTTCTTTCTCCCTAGGCCTCCCGTCCTATGATCCTCTCATATCCCTTTTGCCAATCAACTTTCCAGCTCTTAGCTCTGTCCCTTCCCCCTCCTGTCTTCTCCTATCATTTTGGATCTCCCCCTCCCCCACCCACTTTCAAATCTCTTACTAGCCCTTCTTTCAGTTAGTCCTGATGAAGGGTCTCAGCCCGAAATGTCAACTGTACCTCTTCCTATAGATGCTGCCTGGCCTGCTGCATTCACCAGCAATTTTTATGTGTGTTGCTGTGTTCTTTTGATTGATTATAAATGAACAAAATTAGTACAGATAATGGACTGCCTTCATACAATGCTTTTGATTATTGCATCTCCCAAATCTTTATTTTCATTGTAACATTCAAGATGAATGATAAAGGATCTAGTGATTCCTGGTGTATTTGATGAATAAACTCTTTTCAGGCTTCCAGCTGGGTACAAGTATCGATTTTAACCGATGTTTCGATGACAAACTCTGCCATCTGCATTAGGGATAATATCTGGGCATCGGACTAGATATATCCAGGCATCACCCCTGATTAAGATAGCAGAGTTTGTCATTGAAACATCAGTTAAGATTGATACCTGTACCCGGCTGGAAGTCCAAAAAGAGTTTATTATTCAAGAGAAATATAAATACCTTCAAATTCATTGTAGTTCCTAACTTGTTGGAGTAGCGAAATTGTTTCATTTTCACTCCCAGCTGTTTCTGGCATCTCCAAGCCTGAATGCTTGAAATTACAGTGAGCAAAACTGTTCTAAATTGTCTTACTGTTTATTCCTTGCCAACTATCAGTGACAAAAAATCACTGCTTGTTGAACACAAACACACACAGACCTGATGCTATTCAAAAACTGTTCTCTCTAAGCACAGTGTAGTATCTAATGGCCACACAAGTCCATGTGACTGATGCTATTTAGAAACCATTCAGCAAAAGTCTCCTGTCACAATTGAGCAGCATAGTGTCCCAAATAAATGAAGGGAATCCTGGCTCTTTTCTCTATTATGAAGAAAAAAATCGGTTATGAAGAGAAAATCTGCAGATGTGGAATCCAAGCAAATGTGCTATTAGTTTCTCTATTAGTTTTCATTCTTTATGTTTTGTTCCAAATAAATGACTGCCCCGATTAACCAATAGACCAATTAACCGGAATCCTCCATATTTAAACCAGAGACTTATAGGTACTTACTTAGTAAGGTTGTCAAAGGTTATGGAGAGGATGCAGGAGAATGGCGTTGAGAGGAAAATTAAATCAGCTAAGATAGCCTAATTCTGCTCCTACTTATGGTCTTATGAGGGGAAATTGGATAAGCTGAGTCATGGGAGTCTAAGTGATGACTTTCCAGGGGTTTACAAAATTATGAGGGTCATGGCTAGTGTTGGTAGTCAGAATGTTTTTCCCAGGGCTAAATCTAGAGGGCACACACTTAGAGTGAGAGGGGAAAATTTTCAGGAAGATCTGAGGGACAACATTTTCAAACAGAAGATAGTGAATATTTGGAACAAACTGACAGAGGAGATAACAAAGGCAGGTGTTATTAGGACATTTAAATGGCATCTGGACAGATAATTGGACAGGAAAGGAGTAGAGGGATACTGGCCTAAGGCAGGCAAATGAGATTAGTGTTGATGGGCATCATCGTTGGCATGGACGGGGTGGGGTGTATGATTTCATGATTACATCAGTTTCTTCCCTTTGTTGCCCTTTCCCGTGTTTGATTAAATAAGGGAAAACTACATTCAGACAATGGAAGGTCCATCAGCAAAGGGCGCTAATTTGGGGAAAATGAGCCAGATGAAGAACATCCTTTTACCCAGTGAGATATTGCGATCTGGAATGCACAGCTCAACAGTTTGATGGAATTTAAAAAGAAAGTTGATTAAGCATGGTAGTGTAATGGTTAGCACAACACTTTTCAGTACAGGTGACCCAGATTCAATTCCCGCCAGTGCCTGTAAGGAGTTTGTAAAAAAAAGGGGAGGACAATGGTGGAAGAAGGGAAGCCCCTTTCTTTAAAAAAGGAGGACAAAGGAGGGCTTCCCCCTCCCTCTTTCTTTCTCCCTAGGCCTCCCGTCCTATGATCCTCTCATATCCCTTTTGCCAATCAACTTTCCAGCTCTTAGCTCTGTCCCTTCCCCCTCCTGTCTTCTCCTATCATTTTGGATCTCCCCCTCCCCCACCCACTTTCAAATCTCTTACTAGCCCTTCTTTCAGTTAGTCCTGACGAAGGGTCTCGGCCCGAAACGTCAACTGTACCTCTTCCTATAGATGCTGCCTGGCCTGCTGCATTCACCAGCAATTTTTATGTGTGTTGCTGTGTTCTTTTGATTGATTATAAATGAACAAAATTAGTGCAGATAATGAACTGCCTTCATACAATGCCACTTCTTTGCCCATTCTTCCAATCTATCCAAATCTCTCTGCAGACTCTCTGTCTCCTCAGCACTACTGGCCCCTCCACCTATCCTTTTATCATCAGCAAACTTAGCCATAAAGCCATCTATTCCATAATCCAAATCATTGATGTACAACGTAAAAAGAAGCGGCCCCAACACGGACCCCTGTGGAACACCACTGGTAACCGGCAGCCAACCAGAAAAGGATCCCTTTATTCCCACTCTCTCTTTCCTGCCAATCAGCCAATGCTCTATCCATGTATGTAACTTTCCCATAATTCCATGGGACCTTGTTAAGTAGCCTCATGTGTGGCACCTTGTCAAAGGCCTTCTGAAAATCCAAATATACAACATCCACTGCATCTCCCTTGCCTACCCTACTTGTAATTTCCTCAAAAAATTGTAATAGGTTTGTCAGGCAGGATTTTCCTTTAAGGAAACCATGCTGAGTTCTGCCTATCTTGTCATATGCCTCCAGGTACTCCGTAACCTCATCCTTGACAATCGACTCCAACAACTTCCCAACCACCGATGTCAAGCTAACAGGTCTATAATTTCCTTTTTGCTTCCTTGCCCCCTTCTTAAATAGTGGAGTGACATTTGCAATCTTCCAGTCCTCTGGGACCATGCCAGAATCTATCGACTTTTGAAAGATCATCACTAATGCCTCTGCAATCTCCACAGCTACTTCCTTCAGAACACGAGGATGCATTCCATCTGGTCCAGGAGATTTATCTACCCTGAGACTTTTCAGCTTCCTGAGTACTTTCTCTGTCGTAATTGTGACTGCGCACACTTCTCTTCCCTGCCACCCTTGAGTGTCCGGTATACTGCTGACGTCTTCCTCAGCGAAGACTGATGCAAAATACTCATTCAGTTCCTCTGCCATCTCCTTATCTCCCATTACAATTTCTCCAGCATCATTTTCTATCAGTCCTATATCTACTCTCACCTGTCTTTTACTCTTTATATACTTGAAAAAGCTTTTTGTATCCTCTTTGATATTATTTGCTAGCTTCCTTTCATAATTCATCTTTTCCCTCTTAATGACCTTCTTAGTTTCCTTTTGTAAGCTTTTAAAAACTTCCCAAATACTCTGTCTTCCCACTAATTTTTGCTTCCTTGTATGCCCTCTCCTTTGCTTTAACTTTGGCTTTGACTTCTCTTGTCAGCCACGGTTGCATCCTTTTTCCATTCGAAAATTTCTTCTTTTTTTCTGTCTTGCACCTTCCTCACTTCTCACATAAACTCCAGCCACTGCTGCTCTGCCATCCTTCCCGCTAGTGTTCCTTTCCAGTCAACTTTGGCCAGTTCTTCTCTCAGGCCACTGTAATTTCTTTTACTCCAGTGAAATACTGACACATCAGATTTCGGCTTCTCTTTTTCAAATTTCGCAGTGAACTCAATCATGTTATGATCACTGCCTCCTAAGGGTTCCTTCACCTCAATCTCTCTAATTGCCTCCAGATCATTACACAATACCCAATCCAGTACTGCCGATTTCCTAGTGGGCTCAATAACAAGCTATTCTAAAAAGCCATCTCGCAGACATTCTACAAATTCTCTCTCTTGAGATCCAGTGCCGACCTGATTTTCCCAATCCACTCGCATGTTAAAATTCCCCATAATTATCATAACACTGCCCTTCTGACAAGCCTTTTCTATTTCCTGTTGTAATTTGTATTCCACATCACTGCAGCTGTTTGGAGGCCTGTATGTAACTGCCATCAGGGTCCTTTTACCCCTGCGATTTCTTAGCTCAACCCATAAAGATTCTGCACCTTACGATCCTATGTCACCTCTTTCTAATGATTTGATATCATTTCTTATCAATAAAGCCACGCCACCCCCTCTGCCTACCTGCCTATCCTTCCGATACACCATGTATTCTTGGACGTTCAGCTCCCAGAGACATGCATCCTTTAGCCACTTCTCAGTGATGGCCACAATATCATACCTGCCAATCTGTAGCTGTACGACAAGATCATCCACCTTATTCCTTATGCTGCGTGCATTTAAGTATAACAGCTTAAGACCAGTATTTGGTACTTTTTGCTTTGATTGCACTGCAACTTTACTGCACTGCAACTCATCCCAATGGCTGCAAATTTGCCCCATCACCTGCCTGTCTTTCCTGACATCTTTACTGCTCACAATCTTAGATTTATTTCTGTTTTCCCCTTCCTCCACTCTATCATTCCGGTTCCCATCCCCCTGCCAAATTAGTTTAAACCCTCCCTAACAGCTCTATTAAACCTTCCCGCCAGGATATTGGTCCCCTTCGGGTTCAGGTGTAACCCGTCCATTTTGAACAGGTCATACTTCCCCCAGAAGAGATCTCAATGATCCAAGAATCTGAAGCCCTGCCCCCTGCACCAGTCTCTCAGCCACGCATTCATCTGCCTGATCCAACTATTCTTGCCCTCGCTAGCACGTGGCACAGGTAGCAATCCCATGATTACTACCCTGGAGGTCCTGCTTCTCAGAAATGTCTCTTCAGGACTTCCTCCCTTTTCCTATCTATGTCATTGGTACCAATATGTACCAAGACAACTGGCTGCTCACCCTCCCCCTTCAGAATATTCAGGACCCGATCCAAGACATCCCATACACTGGCACCTGGGAGGCAACACACCATGGGGCTATCTCTATTAGGCTCACAGGATCTCCTGTCCCTTCCCCTGACTATGGAATCCCCTATGTCTACCGCATTCCTCTTCTCCCTTCTTCCCTCCTGCACTACAGCGCCAGGCTCAGTGCCAGAGACCCAGTCACCGTGGGTGTCCCCTGTAAGGTCATCCCCCTCAACAGAATCCAGAACAAGATATTTGTTGCTGAGGGGGACAGCCACAGGGGTGCTCTCCACTATCCGGGCATTTTCCTTCCCTCTCCTGACAGTCACCCAGTTTTCTGACCCCTGTAGCCTAGGGATGACTACCTCCCTGTAGCTCCCATCTATCACCTCTTCACTTACCCTGATAAGCAGTAGGTCATCAAGCTGCAGCTCCAGATCCCTAACACAGTCTCTGAGGTGCTGCATCTCGGTGCACCTGGTGCAGATGTGGCCATCAGGGAGGCTGGAGGTCTCCCAGGATTCCCACATCTGACACCCTGAACAAAGCACTAACCCTGCAGACATGCTATCTAATTCTACAGGAATGAAACAGGAAAAATAAGTCTACTCACTCACTTACCTCACCAAACAGATGAACTTTTTAAACCGTTAGCTCGTACCGTTAGCTGTGTGAGCCCTGCTGTTCCTCCGTCTGTCCGGGCCGGTTCGCCAAGGGGGAAAAGAAGAGTTGGTGCCTCGCTCTCGCCTCTTCCCATTACCGCCGAAGCCAGTTGGGCCAAAGCCCTGCACTCTGCTACCACTTACTCCGCTGCCCACTGTATAGGGTGGTCTCCTTTTTAAACTGTTCGCTCTGTCCTATGTCACACGCCTGCGCAGTCTCGTCCTTCTTGCACTCAAAGAATTTTAAAAAACAGCCTTCCTTCAGAATTCAGCTCCCACGCCATTCTTCTTGTCCCAATCCAAAAGACCACGTGGGTTTTTTTCCTCTGGATACTCCAGTTTCCTCCCACAATCCAAAATCATACCAGCTGGTAGGTTAGTTGGTCATTATAAATTGTCCAGTGATTAGGCTAGGGTTAAACTGGGGGTTTCAGAGCAGCCTGGCTTGAAGTGCCGGAAGGGCCTATTCCGCACTATATTTCAATAAATTAATAAATAACCTACATGAAGAAGAAACATTCCTGCAGGAAAATGGAAGAAAACAGTAAGTGAGGCTAATTGGTAGCTCTTTAAAGGTGTCACAACCACTAGAATGGCCTTCTTTTGTACTTCAGCTTTCGATGATTCTGCAGTTCACTGTTTGAGGTATAGCATTATGCAATTCCATTCTCTTCTGCAAATTCAGAGCATGTCCATCCTCCTCTATAGAGGCTTAAACCTCACCGTCTTCTGAGATAATGACTGTAAACAACTTGTCAATGGGTACGTTCATAAGTATTGCAGCTCACTCCTCACTAATTCTTGCTCCTTTTATTTCCCCTGCTAATAAGAATTAATATCTCCTGGCTTCTTTGCTGCCAAGTCTTGTGTGTGTGTGTGTTTGTGGTAATACTTTGATTCTGTTTATCATTCACCCAGGTCATTTTTCATTTGAATGTCATGTTGGAAAGACACCGGGGTTGTGTACAAGTGATCCCAACAGTGATTAGCTCCAAAATAAGAACAACACCACCTACACTAGCTGGCAGAGCTGGAGCAAGAGGTTGAGAACACAGAGGGAAAAGATATTTATCAAGAACTTATTTCCCTTAAATGCTGGCTTTGCTGTATTTATGGATGCAGCTCGGATCTGTTATCTTTCTCTGAGGATTAATAATGTAAATCACATTGATCTGGCTTCCTGTCAGGTTTTTACTGATTTTCCATCGTCTCACAAATATTGCACCTGTTAATCCATGGAGTCCCTTTCTGGAGCCAGAAAAGCAGAGGTCATTTTTAACAATATGGTAATCAGCAGCTAATCGATTGCTGCTTAATCAGCTGATCAATAGGACCTGCTGGCATTTGTGGCACAGAGCCCAGGCCCCAACAGGGAGGAACAAGCCAAGAAAAGCTCAGCAAATTAATACCGAGCACGCAGCTGACATCTATCTACTCCTGACATATTTACTGTATAAATGAATAGTTAAATATCAGGTGCTGAGTAAAAGCAAAGTCTCAGAAGGGTGATTTACTTCCCTAGGCACCAAAGTTGTGTGCTTGGAATAAGTAAAAATGCATGCTCTGTACTAAGAGCATTCTTAAACCCACCTCTAGCACATGAGCAAAGTGAATCTTGGTGAAACATTTTGCATTTGACTTTCTACCTGATTTTAGATCTCTGAAAAGTACTCTTAATGAAATAGCCCTTTTGCAGTACACTTGGTTTTTGCAGAGTCTGCAGAAAACCTCACTGGAGGAATTATTCTTCTCGCTAGACTTTAATTTTCATGTCATTGCTAAAAATATTTGTCGGGATCTTCGAACATCCAATGAACCTTTGCTGGTGGCTCCTGCATTGCCGCAGTTTTCCAAACTAACTGTTATAATCAATGACTACCACTGAATCCAATTCTTTTCTGAAGCCCCATGACATCGTGCTGGAGGAATTGTAATGCTACCTGCCCTTTGTAAGTAAAACAGGTCATGTATCCTTAATGCAAGCACAACTTATCTAAAGGGATCTTTCTCTATGAGTGGAAGCCCACAATATGAAAAAGAGAAGATGTATTCATCTACAGAGACTGGGCATCTCTGGCAAGACCAATTATTACCCATCCATAATGCCTTTGAGAAGATGGTGGTGAACTGCCTTCTTGAACCACTCCAGTCTTTCTACTATGATATGGGATGACAATGTCTTTCCAAGGCAGCATGGTGTGCAGCCTGAAAGGAAACCTGCAGATACTGGTGCTCCCATGTGCCAGCTACCCTTGTTACATCAGAATGTTAGGCCACAGCTTGAGTACTGGTAACCACATTGCAGGAAATCTAGACACTTGCGAGTGTGCATTAGGAGATTTATAAGGACACTGTCAATGATGAAAGATTGGGGAAATACTGGATAAACTGGGATTGTTTACTCCAAAGTTCAAAGTAAATTTATTCTCAAAGTACATGTTTGTCACCATGTACTACCTTGAGGTTCATTTTTTTGCAGGTATTTTCAGGAAAATAAAGAAATACAATAAAATTTACAAAAAGCTATACTTTGCAACAGTGCAAGCTGAGTTACTTAATTGAGACGTGAGGCCTGAGCCAAGTAAAGAGGAAGGACTCATTTCCCATAGTCAAGGGGTCATAAACCAGGAGCTGCAGAAGTATCAGGGAGGAGGATTACAGGAGAGATCAGGAAAATGTTTTCACCCAACGTGGGAAGGATTCAGCACAAGATGTGACAGAGGCAAAATTTCTCATAGTCTTTAAGAATATGCTTGAACAGCCATAACCTGCTGTGTTATAAACCCAGTTCTAGAGGTGGGATTAGGCTAGGTAGCGTGGTTTTAACTGGCACATTTTTGAAGAATATATCTCATGATGCTCTGAACACATCACCAGTGATGTAACCTGGGGTCACTGGGCGTCTTGGGTCTTTCAACATCAGGCACCCTCAACCAGGCGACCTAGCTGTGGTTGATCAGGCTGCTACTTGTATTCAGATAAAATGTGGCAAGGTAGCAAGATCCGCAAGGACTTGCTTTCTTCAACCAGAGCCCTCTTGAGGCTTTCTCTGCGGCCTTGGTGATGTTGCTGAAGGCTCTCTGCCTTTTTGTACCAGCGATGCCCGATGTACTGAGGGCTCTGTGAAGACACTGCCCAGTGCAGTGCCAGCAGCCTGCTTCAACGGGCACGTACGTCGCCTTCCATCCCTGCCTCCGACAGTCACCGACCAGTCCCTTGTCTCTGGCAAGCTTCCTCTCATGGAGCTCCTCCAGACTCTCCTCCCATGGGACTGTCAGCTCCAGCAGGATGATGTATTTTTCTGCCTCTGAGATCAGAAGGATGTCTTGTCTCAAGGTGGTCTTGATGTTGTGCAGTGGGAATTTTAGTTGCTTCTCCCGAACAGTCGTGAGTGGGTGCCAGAATCCCGGTGGGTGGCTTTACTCTTGCTCCTGGTTGCTCTCCAGGTCTCACAAAGGTGATGGTTCGATTGCAGGGTTGAGCTCTTTTGCTGTTACTGATTCTTAAGAAGGTTGCTTCCATAATGCACCGAAAGGGGCAGTATGGTTAGTGTAAAACTTTTCAACACCAGTAGGGGTTTAATTCCAGCCACTGTAAGCAAGGAGTTTGTATATTCTCCCCATAACAACGTGAGTTTCCTCCAGTACTCCAATTTCCTCCAACATTCCAAAGGCACAAGAGTTAGGCTGAGTAAGTTGATGACATGATACGTTGGTTCTGAAAACTTGTGGTCTTCCCTGGGCATCTGTTTGGACTATGTTAATCGTTGTCGCAAACAATACATTCCACTGTATGTTTCCATATTTCGAGGTACATGTGACAAACAAAGCTAATCTTCAAATGGCCTCACCTCATGTTGAAAAATTTCTCTCACTGTGATACTCAACAGCCAGAAAGCTACCTGGCCCAAATCTTAATAGTCATTTCTGGACAGCTTGCTAAAGTGGCCACCAAAACTCTGCAAGAGCCCTAATTCTTTTATGCTAATGGAGTTGATGTATTACTACAATACATATCTGACGCTTACTACCTACAGTGCGTCCCATACAATAGGAGTAAGCTGCTGAGTGCAGGGTGTTCGATTAGTAGATTCCTTCCACTTGTAGAGATCAGCTCTACTTTCTGCCCTGGAGATCGATGCTCCCATATGATTGTTCTGTCAAATCCTGCTCTCTGAGGTTTAAATGCCAAGATTCTCCAGCTAAATGGCCATTACTCTGAAGAAATCTCTTTGTGCCACTCCCAGATCAACATTCTCCAGCACTCAGTGTCTCCACCACCTCTGTATCAATTACTCTTCGATCAGTGAGCATAAATGAGGGTTATCTCAAAGAGAAATCAACGATAAACCCAGTATAAAGTAACTGAATCACATTTGGGAAACAGTCATGACAGACCCTCTGGAACGATGTAACCAGACTTGATTAAGTGACCTCATTAAGTAGACCCACAGTGATTTCCGTGATGTCACATATCTCATTACATTCTTCCTCTCAAAAAGAATTGACTGTTTAATGGAAACAAGCACATAATCACAACATACAGAGTGAAAGCATATATTTCTTCCATTACACTTCCAGGTCAATGATCAGTGATGGCAATTGACTTCTGGGACTTAAGTTGTTCTATCTGAAGAGTTAAAAATCAGCTTGGATCCTGTGTTTCAGAGCCAGTCTCAATCATAGGAATTTCTTATATAGAGACAGTACCATGCAAATGTCTTGGGCACGTGTAAAAAAAAATTCTGTAATGTGAAGATGCTTTCAACAATAATGAAATGAAGTTTCAGAATATCACAAAATACCATAAAGAGCAGTAAACAGTAAAAAAAAAACACTAAAATCAATATTTGGTGTAACTACCCTTTGCCTTTAAAACTGCCTCAATTCTCTTAGGTGCACTGTCCTGCAGTATTATGAGAAAATCGGTTGGTTGGTTGTTCCAAACATCTTGGAGAACTTGCCACCATTCTTCTGCAGACTTTTGCTGTCTTGCTTCCTTCTGTCTCTCCAGGTAAACTCAGACAGCCTCAATGATATTGAGATCAGGGCTCTGGAGACTATACCATCTGTTGTAGAACTTGTTCTTCTTTTTCCTGAAGATAGTTCTTTATGACCGTGGCCGTGTGTTTGGGGTCATTGTCCTGCTGCAGAATGAAGGTGGGAGGAATCAGTTGCCTCCCTGATGGTGTTGCATGATGGATGAGAATCTGCTTGTACTTCTCAGCATTGAGGATTCCACTAATTCTAACCCGATCACCAACTCCATTTGCAGAAATGCAGCCCCAGACCTGCAGTTTGATGTATCTCTTGTCTGCTGTACTCAAGTTTCTGGACCTCAACCTTGCCCGTTTCTTTGTCTTGTTGCTATGCTCACTCTTGCCGTGGTGTGAAAGTTAATGATTTGAAGGTTAAACTGTGACTCTCGCCTTTTAGTTTGGTTGTCTTTCATCCAGTTTGATTCCGACTGTACCCGTTTCATTGATTATTAGCACCTTTTTGTTATCATTGTTTAATCCTGCACTGGGCTATGTACCTACAAAGCAATCAAGGTTTTACTTGAAAGGTGGTCTATTTCTTAATAGAGTCCTGATGAAGGGTCTTGGCCCGAAACGTCGACTGTACCTCTTCCTATAGATGCTGCCCGGCGTGCTGCATTCACCAGCATTTTTTGTGTGTGTTGCTTGAATTTCCAGCATCTGCAGATTTCCTTGTGTTTGCTATTTCTTAATATGTTACTTTCTTTAATGAAATACAAAAAAAAATCTCTGTGGCATTTAATTTTTTGGAAAGTGTATGTTTGGAAATCTAAAATTTGCTTTTTTCTATTGACACACTAATGTAGAAGACAAAAAATAAACATCTAAAGTAAAATTTATACAAAAATTCTAGGGTGCCCAAGACTTTTGCACAGTATTTGTTCATCAGCATAACTCATTTAACGATTCCTTCAATATAATTAATTTCCCAACCTTCACTCATGCAATGTAGCACTGAAGTAATGGCTCGTTACTTGGCAAACAAATACTTTGAAGTCTATTTAACCCTAGAGGTCAATCTATGAGCACAAGCTTCTATATTACCATGACTAACTGATATTGTATCTTTGCACACTGCAACTGGCACTACTAGTTCTTTCTTAGTGAATATTATGTTTCCTTGTACAGTTAGTTCTTAATTAATAGGAAGAAATGGAAGTATTCAGGCAACTGTGACTTTGATCTGAGACCATACAAACCGATCATGTTGGAAACACACAGCAGGTCAGGTAGTATCAGTGGAAAGGGAAACAGACTTAGTTTTTTTGGTCAACTGCAGTTCATCAGAACTAGGAAAGAGAGAAAAACAAGTTAGTTTTAAGTTGTAGCAAAGATAGGTATTGGACGAAGGTGGGGTCGGGTGTGCCCTGGAAATGCTGTGGAGTTCATCCAGTCGATGGTTCCTGGTGGAAATCAGAGAGACACAAATTGAACAAAAGGAGGAAGCAAGGACAATCAGAGAGTGAGAGTACAAACAAAAGAATGTAAAAGTTCTAAAATGACATAGGTGTCCAGCAGGTCAGGCTATACTTATGGGGAAAGACTACATTGCGGCTATGAATGCACAAGCGTCAGCTTGAAGAATTGTGTGAGCATACCTCAGCTTTCCAAATTCAAAATCGAGCAAAAAAGTAGACCTGGGAAGATCTCATCAGGTAAAGTGGCATCTTCTGAGGCAAGAGGTGTGAGTCGGTGTTTTGCATCAGGACTGAGATTTAAGAGAAAAGATTGCAAGTGCATTACACCGCCTGGCAGGGACAGAGACAGGTAAGTGGAACTCGATGGGGAGGGAATGATAGACTGGTAGGAGTGGACTTTGGGACAGGTGCTGGTAAGTGATGGGTATCAATTCTGGAAGGGATAATGGGCAAATGGAACCAGATCGATGGAGGGATGGGAAAGGTGAACAAAGAGAGATGAAACCTAGATGGTGAGTGTGTGTAGGAGGAGAACACCCAAGAATATGGGTACCTAAAATTGGAAACTTCAGTATTCATACCATTGGGTTGTAAACTCCACAACTTCAGATAATTCACCTTCCCTGACTGCATCTTTCTGCTTTAAGACGTCCATCTGTTTTTCTCTCTCCATTATCACACTTGCCCATATTCTATTAATTGCATCATTATCGCTACACTTGCTAACATCTTAGCTCAAGCATGCAGTATACTCAGAAATTCTATAGTGATGCAATCCACAAACTTAGAGTCCATTTGTAAAATTAAACTGCAGCTGGTGCTGAACTATGTCACAGTAACAGAAAATGCTGGAGATACTCATTTGATCAGGCAGCACCTGATCAAGTTTATGTTTGGGTCAACGATGAAAAATCTTCAATTTGAATCATTAACTGTCTTTCTGCCTTTACTGGTGCTGCCTGACCTGTTAAGTATTTTCAATTTCCTATCATTCTGATGGTCTAACTTAAATTTTCAGTTGCCATGCTAAACCAACTGTTTGCTGGTCTTCCTTCAGGAAGAAGAGCCTCAATCAAGGTATAATCACAGATGTAAGTTCCTCCACCTTAAATCTTTGGAAATTGCTGGGATTAAAATGCCCTAAGTTCCATATCAATATGAAACCCCAGATAGTTGCCTAACCCTAACTTCAGTGTGGCACACTTTTCATTGTCTAACCTAATAGCACAGAGCTTGTTTACAACAAAAGCTGTTGTTTCACACTTCTTATCAATTGTTAGGGATATCCGCTTTCGTGATTATTTTCCATACTTGCAAAATGATCACGTTTTCTCTCCTTTGGTGCGGTTCTTGCCAAAATTGGCGCCACGGTTGAGTAGAGGTTAGCATGACGCTATTACAGCCTGGGTTGTTGGAGTTCAGAAGTTCAATTTTGATGTCATCTGTAAAGAGTCTGTATGTCCTCCCCGTGAATGCGTGGGTTTTCTCCCATGGTCGTAAGACGTACTGGTTAGTAGGTTAATTGCCCATTGTAAATTGTCCAGTGATTAGGCTAGAGTTAAATTGGAGGTTACTGGGCAGTGTGGCTCAAAGGGCCTATTCTACACTGTATCTCTAAATAAAATAAATAAAATTCTCTTATGAAACATTCATATTTGCTCCCTTCAGGAGATTGCCCTATCACAAACAGCTAAGGAAATTAGACCTACTCTGAGTGGCCACTTTCTTGGTACAGGAGTGGAATCTGGTGTGATCTTCAGCTACTGTAGCCCATCCACTTCAAGGTTTGATGTGCCATGCATTCATGATGCTCTTCTGCACACCACTGTTGCAAATCATAGTAGTTGGAGTTATTGTTGTCTTCCTGTCAGCTTGAACCAGTCTGGCCATTCTCCCTTGTTCCCTCTCTCATTACCAAATTTTTTTACCCACAGAATTGTTGCTTACTGGATTTTTTTGTTTGTTTTTCACATCATTCTCTGTAAACTCTAGAGATGGTTGTGCGTGAAAATCCCAGGAAATCAGCAGTTTCTGAGATACTCAAACCACCCCGTCTGGCACCAACAATCATTCCATAGTCAAAGTCACTTAGATCACATTTCTTCCCCATTCTGATGTTTGGTCTGATCAACAACTGAACCTCTTGACCACATCTGCATGTTTTTAAGCACTGAGTTGCTGCCACATGATTGGCTGATTAGATATTTGCATGAACGAACAGGTGTACCTAATAAAGTAGCCACTGTGTGTAGATTTCTTGGTCTTCAATAGGTTTCAATAGGTACATTTAATGTCAGAGAAATAAATACCATATACATCCTGAAATTCTTTTTCTTCGCAGACATCCATGAAAACGAAGGAGTGCCCCAAAGAATGAATGATGGTTAAAATGTTAGATCCCCAAAGCCTCCCCTCCCATGCACAAGAAGCAGCAAGGCAATGATGCCCCCAATCCCACCAGCAAAAATGCATCAGCACCCTCCACTGAGCACTCAAGTGTGCAGCAAAGCATCAATTAAGACACAGACTTGCAGTACGCCAAAAGCTACTCGTTCACCCAGTAATTCGACGTACCACAGGCTCGCTCTCTCTCCCTAATAAGGAAAAAAGAGATGTCCCCATTTCACAGCGAGAGGGGAGACATAACAAACAGCTCAATGATTTACAATGTTAAAAGTCTGTTGTGTCACTTTTTCCGAGCTCTGCACCCGGAGAGTCGGCACCAAAAAGGTGCAGCCCTCCAGACACACAACCCCCGGCAGCTAATCTGCTGCTCCTGATGTTCTGTGTTCTCCTGTGAGCTTCAGTCAGGGGCACCAGCCCAGAATCAGCACATTCCCAGAGCCACGAAATCCCAGAACCCTGAAGGCATGCTCGTCTTCCAGGCTGCGTCCTTGGAATATCAAAAAGCGGCCGGTCGTGAGGCCCTGAGAGTGGGTCCCATTCCCGCAAAGAACCAAAGTTAGAGTGTAACTCCAGATCAGAGTCTTCAAAAGAACCCCCCACACCCTGAAAAGGAAAAAAAAAGAGATATTAAAGATAGAAATAGAGCTGTTTCAGAAGATGCAAGCAAAGAAATTGCTGTTTAGCGCTATCTTTTCTTTGCCCCACCTCCAATCTTTAGAGCAACGGCAGGTGATCTTATTGAATCATACAGTACAAGATTATGGAGAGGCATAACAGGGTAGATGTTAAGATGCTTCTCGTCGTGGGAGAATCTGAAACAAGTTGCAAGATTAGTGGGCAACCATTTAAAAGTGGCCATGGCGAATATTTGGAATTTGTAACCCTAAAGGTTGTGACAATGAGATCATTAGGAGTTTTTAAAAGGAAGTAGATACATATTGAAAGATTAGGGAACGAGGGCAATGGGTAACGGGAACAAAACAGATGCAACTGGAGGCATATCAGCCATGATTGTATTGAATGGCAGAACAGACTTGAGGAGCCTGATGGCCTACTCTGGCTTTTAGTTTCTTAAATATAGTTTTTATATGTTCCACAGTTTAATCTTTTTCATCTCAGTGGGCTTTCTTGGCTCTAGCTCAGAGCTGTCCTCGGCCACCCCTAGAGACTTTGTTAGATTTGCACACACATTTTTCCTGACTGACTCATTGAAGACATTAATTTGAGCCTCAGCACTCTCTGCCATATGACAAATATCATCTGTTTTCTCTAATTTTCAGGTTAGTTTCTCCAAGTAATCTTTCTCACACTCTTGAGTCTGCAATTCTAAGCACAAGTCTGCCTCTGACTATTTCATCCGGTGTAATTGCTTGAAACTCACACCCTTCAGAAATTTTGGCAGCCTTGTTCTATATTGGTCATATGACTCACCAGCCTTCTCTGCTACAAGAGAAGGTGCTTTAGCAGTTGGCAGTACTGACAGACATTCTAAGCACAGATACTATTGTGCACTTGTTCCACTTCAGCTTAGTGTGTTTGATTGAAATAAAATTATTCACATTGCTATCATAGTAAGAAATACTGCTACTTGGACCTGTTCTAACTCTTCCTCCAGCTTCGTTAAAGCCTTGCCTTGATTACTCAAGTATTTTTCACTCTCCTTTAACATTTTTGTGTATTTTACCTGCCTGTGATGGTGGTGCAGCTCTTCTTAAAGTCATCATGCACACATTCAACTTTTCAATAACTCTCAAATAGAATGTTTCCAACATTTTCTGTTTTTATTTCAAAAATTAAACTTTGTCATTTACTTTGAATAACTTTTCTGAAATTACAGTGATGCGGACGGAGGACAGGTGGTGCAGCTAACAGAGTTTCTCCCTCACAGCTCCAGCCACCCAAGTTCTAATGTCGTCGCATGGTGTCTCCCTGTGGCAGTATATGGTTCCCCTGAGTGCTCTAATTGCACCTGCGTTCCAAAGACAAGTGTGTTGAAAGGTCACTGTAAATTGCCCCCTGTGCAGGTCTTGGGGCAGTTATGTGAAATGTGAGATGAGTGTAAATGGTGCCTGATGGTCGGTATTAATTAGGTGGAGCAAAGGGACTGATTCCATCAATGACAGCATTATCTGAACACAGCCAGCGCTCTGATGTTCACCAAAATCCAGTGAGAGCTGCCTTAAAAGATGATCTCGCATCTGGGACCTAAATTTACACATTGGCTCCTTGATTAATGAATGAACTCAAGATTTGTATATAGAAATCAACTTTTATTTTAAGTAATATAGAGACAACTATATAACACTAGGGAAGCAATGTTGTCCAACTTTATGTTCTGTTACACAGGAGCACACCCAAGTACTCTCTGGAATAATGTAAGTACCGAGACCCAATCAGTGGAGCCCATGGACACTGTGACAGCACTCTTCATATCATGAAACCAGTGAATTACTTTGTGCTGACATTGCGCAGGTAAGGTGTCAGGATGGAATAGGTAACTACACAGTTGTCAAATTTGGAACATGAAAACCGAGGAGTTATGCACCCAGGCTGATTTGTCCTTGAAACTGGAAGTAAAATCATTTGCATGTTGTCAGAAACCAAAATCAGACTGAAGCTACATATGAGGAAACTTACTGGTCATTTCTCAAGCTCCCCCAGGTTGTTCTCTCCCACAGATTCTCTACTGTAAAGCATGATATCTTCACTTATTAGAGATTCAGCTCTGTTGCTGTTGGCGGCCCTCCTATGGTTCAGAATTTTGTTTCTTTCTCCCCCTGGCTGGAGAAAATAATGTTGTTACAGGCTTGTGAGTATTATGGAGACATCTTATGTGATATAGTGATAAAAGGTGAGCATGTCTTGTTGCTTTAGATGAAATGTCCTTGACAACCAGTAGACGCCCTTGTAGCAGACAAATTAAGCTGAGAAATTGATTTTGAGGAAGGAAGGTGTTTGGAGAACTGCCCTTTGAAGTCCAGAATTTTGCTGACACCCAGTTGCTGAGGAATTAAGACATTGATAGATAAGGACTTCAATGAAGTTTAAATTCATATGGAACATAATATGGCTGTACAAGTAAAGCTGTCCCAATCCCATTGGCATAAACTGTTAAATTTACCTTTTCAGGCTTATCTTATACTCTCTCCTCAGCTTCCTTGATCATTTTTCTCTTCCGTTCTACAATTTTCACATTGTAGCTCAGACTTTGCTGGAATGGTGATGGTGAAAACACTTGTGTTCACATCGTGGGCAAAAACTCCTTCATTCCTGAACCCGTGTGTTTGGAGAAGAAATGCAGAAATTGTTAAGGCACTTCACAGTTAGCCAGCAAGCTGTGGGAACAATAGTGGGCTAATTGCCCACTATTTACAGAGGGAAATTGCCCAAAAATTCTGCTGCAGGGATGAGGAGGTGCTGGTAAGTGTTCTTTTAGTAGGGTAGCAGACTCAGGTGAGGAGTTATTAATGATAAAAAAAAAGAGATTTAGAGCTTGGTTACAGGCTCTTCCGGCCTAATGAGCCCACACTCCCCAATTACACCCATGTGACCAATTAACCTACTAACGTGTACACCTTTGGAATATGGGAGGAAACTTCAAAACCCAGAGGAATCCTGTGCAGTCACGGGGGGAATGTTCAAACTCCTAACAGGCAGTGATGGCAATGGTACCCCGATTGCTGGCACTGTAATTGTGTTACCCTAACTGCTACGGTACTGTGCCATCACAAAATCTTTTCCATTATTTTGCTAAACGGACTTGAAAATCTTTCCAAGTAATTTTAATGTATCTTTATTGCTTTGTTACAATAACTTTTTAAAGTGATTCTGTTTTTAAGCTCGAGATGTTTTTGGAAGTTTTAGGATATCAGTGAATAATTTTGAATGTCCCGAAAACATTTGTTTGTTCATTATGTGCCATGTCGTATGTCATGGGTGACCATGGCTTTCCATGACCATGATGTTCTTCTTAAATTTTTCTACAGAAATGGTTCGCCATTGTCTTCTTCTGGGTGGCGTCTTGTAAAGACGGGTGATCCCAGCCATTATCAATATTCATCGGAGATTGTCTAGCATCAGTGGTCACATAGCCAGACTTGTGATGTGCACCAGCTGCTCACGCGACCATCCACCAACTGCTCCCAAGGCTTCACATGACCACGATTTAGTCATAGTCATAGTCATAGTCATACTTTATTGATCCCGGGGGAAATTGGTTTTCGTTACAGTTGCACCATAAATAATTAAATAGTAATAAAACCATAAATAGTTAAATAGTAATATGTAAATTATGCCAGGAAATAAGTCCAGGACCAGCCTATTGGCTCAGGGTGTCTGACCCTCCAAGGGAGGAGTTGTAAAGTTTGATGGCCACAGGCAGGAATGACTTCCTATGACACTCTGTGTTGCATCTCGGTGGAATGAGTCTCTGGCTGAATGTACTCCTGTGCCCAACCAGTACATTATGTAGTGGATGGGAGACATTGTCCAAGATGGCATGGAACTTGGACAGCATCCTCTTTTCAGACACCACCGTCAGAGAGTCCAGTTCCATCCCCACAACATCACTGGCTTTACGAATGAGATTGTTGATTCTGTTGGTGTCTGCTACCCTCAGCCTGCTGTCCCAGCGCACAACAGCAAACATGATCGCACTGGCCACCACAGACTCGTAGAACATCCTCAGCATCATCTGGCAGATGTTAAAGGGCCTCAGTCTCCTCAGGAAATAGAGACGGCTAAGCAGGTGCTTTACCTTGCCCAACGGTGAACTGCAGACTAGTGGAGGGAAGGAGAACCTTACACCTCCTTTGGCAGTGACGAATCTCCACCCCGCCACCCACTAAAACCATGAAGGGAGTGCTTAGAAGATTGAAAGGAACAGCAGCCCCATTTGAGTCTGGAGTCAGGTGAGTGCCTGTTGATAGTTTTCTCATCCTGATTTAGTTGGTGCATTTGCACATTAGCTTCTGTTGTAATCCTGAATGAACAGACTGTCACATCTCATTGACAATGAAACTCGTATCTGGAGGTTACTCAGGGTGTCCACACTATATCACAAAAAATCCCAGGAGAGGCACGGGTTCGTTGGACTAAACTGTCCTATGTAACTGGGTATGTTGGCTTTTTCATTACCTATCCAAAGATGTGAGTTCAAGTCCCACTACAGCAGTTGGGGAAATTGAATTCAAATTATTAAATAAATCTGGAATTAAAGTATAGATATTTCTGTTAAGAACTGCTGACATAAAAACATAGTGGTTCTCAAATATCCTTCGGGGAAGAGAATCTGCTGTCCTGACTCTTCTTTGCTTCTTCAGTTCAGGAGCGATTAGGGATGGACAATAAATTCCAGCATTGCCAGCGGCATCCCTGCCATGTGAATGTTGAAACAATGGACAGAGGATGAAGTGATAATAAATAAATGAAAGAGGACAAAGAGAATGCAATGTAAGATCTCCCAGTTACCTGATTCTGAAATCTGACAGGTTTTATAAAAGCACTCCAGTCCCCGAAGTGTGTGCTAATGCAGTCAGAGGCAACACCAGAGAAACCACTCCGCGCCATTCAGAAAAAAACTGCATAAAAGATCAAGGATTTTTTAAAGCCAGCAACTCCGTACTTTTCTCCAAACATTTTCCACTCCTCCTAAGTGAGCAAGTTAGGCAGTTTCTCCCGGTTCATTTATAATGACTATTGTACTTTACATTATTAACTTCACCTTCAATCCCTCAAATTCATGTGCATCCTGTCTGAAGGAAGTAAAACCTGGGGAGTGGGGGAGATCAAAAATTCAACAAATCGAAAACAGCTCATTAAATCTCGATGAACCCTGATCCTTGGTACCTGTAATCATCAGTGTTGTATGCAGTGTTACACAGCAATGGATTATGCCAACCGTTACTCCACCACAACATTGCTGGTGCCCCAGATCTCATAGCTATGATGTTTTATCTCAGGGGTTCCCAACCTTTTTTATGTTATGGGCCTCTGTCATTAACCAAAGGGTCCTTGGACCCTAGGTTGGGAACCCCTTTTTTATCTGGACTGATAGCAAGAAGGAGCAAGTCCACACCACAGGCATCCCCTAAGTCTTCATGAACAACTATCCTTAATAAACAAAGGCCATCAGTATATTGGCTTCTTCAACCATGTGTTCCCTACTCGTATATTCTGTAAACGCCTTGAGCAATGGTCTACAGTCTGATAAGGGATAATCGGCATTGCCTTGTGAGGAGCGCGCCAGGATTTTTTTTAGATTATGAGAACACTCAGTCCTCTTTTATTGTCATTTAGAAATGCATGCATGCATTAAGAAATGATACAATGTTTCTCCGGAGTGATATCACAGAAAACAGGACAAACCAAAGACTAACACTGACAGAACCACATAATTATAACATATAGTTACAGCAGTGCAAAGCAATACCATAATTTGATGAAGAACAAACCATGGGCACAGTAAAAATAGTCTCGAAGTCCCCGATAGCAGGCGGCAAAAGGGAGAAACTCCCTGCCATAAACCTCCAGGCACCATCAACTTGCCGATGCCTTGGAAGCAGCCGACACTGAGTCCGTCCGTCCGGAAACTTCGAGCCTCCAACCAGCCCCTCCGATACAGCATCCCAAGCGCCATCCTCTGCCAAGTGCGTTTGACCTAGCCCCGGCCGCTAAATCAAGCAAAGCCAAGGATTCGGGGCCTTCTGCTCTGGAGATTCTGGTTACCACACAGTAGCAGCGGCAGCGAAGCGGGCATTTCGGAAGTTTTCCAGATGTTCCTCCGTACTCTCACGTCCGTCTCCATCAAATCAGAATTGTGCACGGTCCCCTACTTGACAGATTACGGATATCATTCACCGGAGAGGCCGTGTACGCTGCCGTCGCGCCGCCATCTTCTCCTCCTTTTTGAGAAAAGGTTTAGGGAATGAGGGCTTTTTTCTTTGGAGTGAAGGAGGATCAGAGGTGACTAAAGTTCAAAGTAAATTTATTCTCAAAATACGTATGTGTCACCATATACATTCCTAAGATTAATTTTTCTGTGGGCATACTCAATAAATCCATAATAGAATAATAACCATAATAGAATCAACAGAAGACTGCTCCAACTTGGGCGTTCAAACAGTGTGCGAAAGACAACAAATAAATAAATAATAAATAAATAAACAAACAAACAAGCAATAAATATGGAGAATATGAGATGATGAGTCCTTGAAAGTGAGTTGGTAGGTTGTGAGAAACACTTCAATGGTGGGACGAATGTAAATCTGTCCCTTTGGTTCAAGAGCCCGATGGCTGAGGGGTCATAACCGTTCCTGAACCTGGTAGTGTGAGACCTGAGACTCCTGATGGCAGCAGTGAGGAGAGAGCATGACCTGGGTGGTGCTTTCTTCATAATTGCCCTTATATGCTGGACCCAGGACAGTCCCGCAAAATGATAACACCAAAGAATTTAAAGTTGCTGACCCTCTCCACCTCTGATCCTCTGATGAGAACTGGCTCATGGACCTCTGGTTTCCTCCTCCTGAAGTAAACAATCAGCTCCATGGTCTTGCTGACATTGAGTAAGAGGCTGTTGTCATGGCACCACTCAGCAAAACTTTCAATCTCCCTCCTATATGCTGATTCGTCACCACCTTTGATTTGACCTATAACAGTGGTGTTGTCTGTAAACTTAAATACGGCATTGGAGCTGTGCTTAGCCACACAGTCATAAGTATAAAGTGAGTAGAGCAGGGGGCTAAGCACACAGCTCTGTGGTCCACCTGTGGAGGAGAAGTTCTTGCCAATCCAAACTGGCTGGGGTCTGCAGATGAGGAAATCGAGGATCCAATTGCACAAGGGCATATTGAGGCCAAGGTCTTGGAGCTTATTGATTAATTTTGAGGGGATGATGGTATTGAATGCTGAGCTGTAGTTGATAAAGAGCATCCTGATGTATGTATCTTCACTGTCCAGATGTTCCAAGGTTGAGTGAAGAGTCAATGAGCTGGTATCAGCCGTCGACCCATTGCTGCGGTAGGGAAATTGGCGCGGCTTCAAGTTGCTTCTCAGGCAGGATTTGATATGTTTCAGAATCAGGTATATATCAGTGGCATGTGTTGTGAAATTTGTTTGTTTTGCAGCAGCGGTACGTTGCAATACATAACAGTAAAAGCTGTGAGTTACAATAAATAAGTAATGCAAAAAAGTAGTGAGGTGGCCATTCAGAAATCGGATGGGAGAGGGGAAGGAGCTGTTCCTGAATTGCTGTGTGTGTGCCTTCAGTCTCCTGTACCTCCTTCCTGATGATGACAATGAGAAGAGGGCATGCCCTAGGTGATGGGGGCCCTTAATGATGTATGCTGCCTTTTTGAGGCTTCACTCCTTGAAGGTGTGTTTTGAGAGTTGGTGACTTCATCACAGTGGATGCAAGTGCTACTGGGTGATAGTCACAGAGGCAGGTTACTACGTTCTTCTTCAGCACCGGTATAAGTCCACTTGAAACAGGTGGATTCTTCAAACTGCTGAAGATCTCAGTGAACACTCCAGCCAGCTGATCAGTACTTGGTTGGGAACCCCATCTAGGTCGCATGCTTTTTGTGGGGTCACCCTCCTGAAGACTGCTCACACGTCTGAAATCACAGGATCATTGGGATTTGTGGAAGTTTGTGATGGTTCCGTCATGCTTTGAGGGTCAAAGTGAGCATAGAAGGTGTATAAGATTATGTGAGGCATAAATAGAATGGGCAGCCAGCACCTTTTTCCCATGTGCCAATGGGCAGTGCCAGAGAACATCTGTTTAAGGTGAGTGGAGGAAAGTTTAGGGGAGAGATCAGAACTCATTTTTTTTTAACAAAGAGAGAGGTGGGTACCTGGCACAAACTGCCAGGTATGGCGGTTGAGGCTGATACCATAAGACCACAAGACAAAGGGGCAGAATTAGGCCATTCAGCCCATTGAGTCTTCTCTGCCATTCCATCATGGCTGATCCTGGATCTCACTCAAGCCTTCTCCCCATATCCTTTGATGCCCTGACTGATCAAAAAACTATCAACTTCCACCTGCCTCCACCGCAGTCTGTGGCAGAGCATTCCACAGATGCTCTGATACAAGAGGGACATTTAAAAGACTTTTAGTTTGGCACATGAGTTTAAGAAAAATGGAGGGTTATGGGCTGTGTAGGAGGGAAGGGTTAGATTGATCGCTGAGGCAGTTTATACTGGTTGGCAGGATATTGTGAAGCAAAGGGCCTCTACTGTGCTGTATAATTCTATGTTCTAACATAGCTCTGTTTGTTACATTATTGTTATTTGGTGATAGACCTGTCACCATAGTTCTACATCCCATTGTTTGTAGGAACAGGCTCGTCCCCATCAGTACTGTACCCCAGTGTTATGATGTGACAGACCTGTCCCACCAGTACAAAACTCACGGTTTCTCATAAAAATGGAAATATATAAAATTTGTTCCAACCAACTTTTATCCCTTTATTGGTTAAAAGGATAAAAATTAGTTAAAACCTATTTTTAACAATTACCAGCAAAAATGAATAATCTACATAATGAGAAGAATTATGACTTCTTTATCTTTTATGATGTTCCTATAAAGTTGTAATCTCACAAAAGTAAGTTGTTTGAATTCACAGAATATTATTTTAAGGTATGTCATGGCCCACTGATTAAAAGTGACCTCATCCCCCTAATAAAAATCATGTAACAAGAATCTTGTAATGTGTCTGTAATTCAGTTCTCTAGTAAGGTGTCTGCTGGCTTCTAAAAATATACTGAATTACATTTAGCAGGTTAGCTAAGGAAGTGAATTAATAACATTTAACCACCAGCTTACTTAAGATTTGGGATCAAATTAGACAGGCAAATTTCTGATTTTGTTAAAATGATGCTGATTAAATAACAAGTTTCACCATCAATATCTTATAAGGAAAGTGAAGCAAGCACTTCATCACTTCTAGTCTGCTAGTACTCTGCCTGACATATTTTTAATTTTCAAATTCAATTCTGTGCGCTAATCATTGTCTGAAGGAGTCGTTAAACTTGGTCATATAAGTGAACTAGAATAATATATTAGTTCAAACACTTAATAGCACTAATGTCCTGGATTCCTCTAATGAAGGGATTGTGTCTGGATGCTACACTATGAACACTTGACGTACTCTTTCAAGCATCTTGGTAATATTATGTGTTATTCATTTTACAACCTCATTCAGTCATGTGCTGCTTACTCATGTACTCTGTGAACACTTTGAGCAATAGTTACGTGACTGTGGCTGTTACCATCAAAATAGATTTGATTGTTTTTCTATCATCTCATGGTAAACAGTTCATTTAAATACAGAGGCAGGTCAAAAATAATAAATTATTTTGAATGAATATGATAGATGGAATAGAAGAAGAGATAAATACAATCAGTGGTTTGATTCCATAGGCGGAAGTCGCAAGAGTGGTTTTAAGTAGTTTTCCCCCTACTCACCTGTTAAATTCATTCCTAACATTGGGCAACATTTACAAATAGTGCCCGGATTTATCCATTGGTTTCTGTTCCCTCTCCTTACACAGTATTCTTCTGCATTGTCTTTGTGAAGAACTTCCCTTTGAGTAGGTTTAAGGGATGATATCAAATGTTTGGTACAAGTATGTGCTGTCTCCATATTGCTGAGAAATCAGTGTCAGACCTACTGTGGAAGGTTGTCCAGCCGAGGTCAACAGGGAAAATTGAAGGAAATATCATTAGCAGATCCTGGCAGTTGTTGAGAGAAACACCAGTAGACTTCTGGTTCTGAATCAGCTCAACACCCTCAACAGCATACATAATACTGCAGATACCTCAAGGAGTGAGATCTAAAACTAGCCAAAACCTACACAATGAAAATGTACATATTAACAAAAACAAAATAAAATCAATTTCCTTTGTGTCACAAGAATTGCAATAACTTGGAAAATGTGTAGCTTGTGTTGAGTTGTTCTCCGATCTTGGCAATTTACTTGCAAACATTTTGTTACGATATGAGGAGACATCGTCAGTGTGCTGTTGATTGTGGTGGGTCCTCCGAATGCTTGGCCGTTATGTATTTATCAGTCAGCTGATTGGATGTAATTTCGGAAACTTGATTGTGATGTGGGAGGAAAGCTCGTCGCTGACTGGCTGTGTAGCAAATGCTGTGTGTTGTGGTCTGGAATTTTGCTTGCATTGGCTTATAAATAGGATCAAGGTCCATGTGTTTGTTTACAGAATTGTTCGTGGAAAACTATGCTTCTAGGAATTCTCTTGATGCCGCGTGTTCGCTTGCCCCATGACTTTTGCTGATGCCCAGTCAAATTTGTGCCTCTCTGGGCACGAAGTTCGCCATACAGCCAATCAGCAATGAGATTTCCTCCCTGCATCACAACTGAGTTTCCCAAATGATGTCCAATCAGTTGATTTAAAAGTATATAAAGGCCAAGCATTTTGAGGACCTACCACAATCTACAGCATACTGATGATACCTCTTTGTATGGTAATGTTTGCAAGTAATTGCCAAGATTGGAGAACAATTCAACCCAACCAATTGCAAAAACCATCTGGAACACATCAAGAAGTAGTTGATTGTATGAAGCACACAGAAGGCTATGGGACTAGGCAACATCCCAGCTGCAGAGTGCAGACCTAGCTGGGGACTGCCGCTAAACCAGAATCTACCCAACAATAGGGAAAAGTTTCAAGTTATAAACATCTCACAAGAAAGCAGGACAAATCTAACTCAGTATAGTTTTGCCAAAACGGATTAACTCTAAGCCCTGTCACATTTAAAGAGGAACCAAATAGCTGAATTGAGAGGTGAGGAGAGAGTGACTGTTATAAACCTGCAGGGTATTGATGAGTCCACACAAAATTGACCTGGATACAACAAACAAGTTGTGAGATACTGCAACCAGGGATCTCACTTTAAGGACTCTTTATCTCATTATCTGATGTTCTCATTATTTATTGCTATTCATTTATATTTGCATTTGCACAGTTTGTTGACTTCTGCACTCCGGTTGATCTTTCATTGATCCTGTTATAGTTACAATTCTGTAGATTTGCTGAGTATGCCTGCAGGAAAATTAATCTCAGGGTTGTATATGGTGACATATACAGTAAATAATAAAACGTACTTTTGAATTTTGTAAATCTCTTTTTATAAAAAATTAGATTTAGATCTCCCATGACAATAACAATATCTTGAGATTTGCATCCATTCTTTGCTTGTTCAAGTTCTTCATAGAATTTATCTATATCCTCATTTGTTCCATCTGTTGTTGGTGCATATACCTGTATAAATGCTAAGTCAAATGGTTGTCCTCTGAATCTAACAAGGAGCACTCCTTCTGATATTGCCCAATGCCCTAAAACACTTTTTGCCATGTTTTCATCTTTAAGAATTCCTACTCCATTAGTGTGGGATGTTCCACAGGAATAAATTAGTGTTTTGTTCTATTCTGACATGTTCCAGCACCTATCCAATGAAATTCACTAATTCCCATGATGTTAATCTTTAATCTTTCCATTTCATTTATCACATTGTCCAATCTTCCTGCTTGATATGGGGTTCTTACATTCCAAGTGGCAATAATTTTCTTTTGTGTTACTTGAATTTTATGAGCAGTAGCTTGATGATGGTCGGGGATCCCCTGCTGGCCAGGATCAACCCTATCAAGCGAAGTTTCTTCAGAATTGTCTTGAAGATCCTCTTGACGCTGTTGTTGTGTGATACATATTGTGAGTTTGACCATGGTTTTCTTAGCAGATAGATTCTAGGAAACCTAGTATCAAGCAACGGTGGTTTGCTATTGCCTACCGTTGGGCGAACTAAAGAAATCGCCATTTCTCTTCCCAAATGTTCATCCGCCTGTACTATAGCCGTTGACATTTGAGGTCCTAGCTCATCTGCCTTCTCCGTCAGAAGTTCAGTTACTGAACCTGCCGGATCTGCCGTTGCCCTTTGCTCGTATCCTGAGCAGGAACCCTTGCAGGTGCTACCGTTCCGGGTCAGAGCAGCCCTGGGAGCAATGAATGACTAAGGGGTAACTCCACTTTCCCCAAAGCTCTGTAAGTCCCCATCAGAGCCTCATCACTGTTTGCAGTTTACAGTCATACCCAGGACAGAAAAAAAAGATTTACAAAATAGAAAAAATCCCTATTACTGATCCAAAAAGGTTACATCAACCAATCAAGAATATCACTGGTAAAAAGCTCCTCTGTTGTTCGGGTGGATGTTTGAAAGCAAAGGATGGTACCATTATCATGGAAAAAGATGAGATTATGAATAGATGGACTGAGTATATTCAGGAATTGTTTGAAGACGATCATAGCGAAAAACCAGTAATTAAGAAAAACATTGAAGGTCCAAGTATTTTAAAATCTGAAGTTCGTAATGCAATAAATAAGATGAAGAAAGGAAAGGCAGCAGGTCCTGATGAATTAGTACTAGATTTATTTAATGTGTACAGTGCAACAATATTACAAAAAGTAAGAGGCATCTTGGGAATCAAAGTTGGCGGTGAAAACATCAATAATTTCAGATATGCAGATGACACTGTGTTAATTGCAAGTACAGAGGAAGAACTACAAAACTTAATTGATATAATTGTTGAAGGAAGTGCAAAAATGGGTCTATCTATCAATTGCAAAAAGACAGAATGTATGGTGATATCCAAAAAGAAGGGGAATCCTATCTGCAGGCTGAGAATAAATGGGGAAGACATAAAATTAGTATAGAACTTTTGCTACTTAGGAAGCTGGGTGACATCAGATGGCAGGTGTGACTTGGACATCTAAAGAAGAATAAGGATGGCAAAACACATCAGAGTTGCTGGTGAACGCAGCAACTTTGATGTGTGTTGCTTGAATTTCCAGCATCTGCAGAATTCCTGTTGTTTAAGGATGGCAAAAGACACATTTACGAGAATGAGGAGTATACTGACCAATAGTAAACTAGGCATGACAACCCACCTCAGAGTACTGAAATGTTACGTTTATCCAGTTATGTTATATGGCTCAGAATTTTGGACAATATCTAGTAACATGAGGAAACAAATTGTAGCAGCAGAGATGTGGTTTTTGAGGAGGATGCAAAGAATATCATGGACAAAACGAATATCTAATGAGGATGTCATGAACAGAGCAAACACAAAAAGAGAAATAATGTATGTGATCATAAGAAGGCAACGTAACTTCATTGGACATGTGATTAGGAAAGAGGAGTTAGAATGCACGGTAATTATGGGAAAGATTGAAGGGAAGAAAGCAAGAGGAAGGCAAAGACAAATGATGATGGAGACAGTAGCCAGAGATCTGGAAATGACTACCAATGAATTGATCCACTTGACCTGAAACAGGAGTGTGTGGGCCATGGCAGTCAAAGCTCAATCTGGGCATGGCACCTGATGATGATGATGAAATTTTTTTTAATGGAGTGCGATTAACTGCATTGGTAACCAACTTAAGTGAATTGTTCATCTGCTTGGGTCTGAAACGTCGACTGTTTATTCATTTCCATAGATGCTGCCTGACCTGCTGAGTTCCTCCAGAATCTTGTGTGCGTTGCCGTAGAAGGAGAGGAAAGACTTGTAGAGACTGTCTTGTGAAAGGACAAGCAGAAGTCTGAATATCTGCAATTGTCAAAACAGAAATAACATTATTCATTGTGTATTTTCAACACTCTAAACCTCAGCGGTCAACAAGTCACAGTGAGCCAAGAAAAATACAGATCAGTTCTTGAGCATTATGCTAATTAATTCCATAAATTAATATTTCTGAATGGACCCTCAGAGCAAGTAGGAAATGCAATATTCAAACAGAGCATGGGAGAGGCAATCTATTTTAGTCTGTGTAAATGTAGCTTATTTATTCCACAAAGGTTACAATAAAATCATCTGTCAGTTTGTTGTCAAAGCCAACATGTTAGTCATCCTGAAGAAATAGAATACAAGGTTATTTCTCTCAGATGTTAGAGCAGGCAATCTGGGAATTCTCCGCATGGAAGTTCAAGCATGTGCCTTTATTTTTTTCAGATTGATGTGCCTACTGTATGCACTCCTATATTATGTCCATGAAGGTCTTTGACCTGAAATGTTAACTCTGTTTCTCAACACATCACCGGCACCAATCTACCTGCTATCAAGGACATGCATACAGAAAGGTGTCGGAAAAAGTCCAGCAATATCATGAAGGATCCCACCCACCCTGCTTATGGACTGTTAGTCCCACTCCCATCAGGGAAAAGACTATGCAGCATCTACACCAGGACCACTAGACTGAAAAACAGTTACTTTTCCTAAGGTGTCAGGCTGATCAATGCCTCCATCCATTAGCCTGCCCCATCAACCACTGTCACTTTATGTGCATACAGTCAGTGTATGTATATAAGTTATTTATCAGTGTATGTATATAACAGTATGTATAGGGTATATATATTGGTAGGGCATTAAAGAATGCTTTAGAACAGAGGGATCTAGGAATAATGGTGCATAGTTCCCTGAAGATCTCATGTGGATAGGGTGGTGAAGAAAGCTTTTGGTTTGCTGGCCTTTATTAATCACAGCATTGAGTATAGGAGTTGGGATGTAATGTTGAATTTGTATAAGGCATTGGTAAAGCCAAATCTGGAGTATCGTGTACAGTTCTGGTCACCGAATTATAGGAAAGATGTCAATAAAATTGAGAGAGTACAGAGGGGGTTTACTAAAATGTTGCCTGGGTTTCATCTCCTAAGTTACAGAGAAAGGTTGAACAAGTTAGGTCTTTATTCTTTGGAGCGTAGAAGGTTGAGGGGGGACTTGATAGAAGTGTTTAAAATTATGAGGGGGATTGATAGAGTTGACGTGGTTAGGCTTTTTCCATTGAGAGTGGGGAAGATTCAAACAAGAGGACATGGGTTGAGAATTAGAGGGCAAAAGTTTAGGGGTAACATGAGGGGGAACTTCTTTACTCGGAGAGTGGTAGCTGTGTGGAATGAGCTTCCAGCAGAAGTGGTTGAGGCAGGTTCTATGTTGTAGTTTAAAGTTAAATTGGATAGATATATGGACAGGAAAGGAATGGAGGGTTATGGGCTGAGTGTCGGTGGGACTAGGATAGGGTAAGAGTTTGGCACGGACTAGAAGGGCCGAGATGGCCTGTTTCCGTGCTGTAATTGTTATATGGTTATATAATCAGTGTGTGTATATAGCAGTTACTTATACATTGCAGTTTATTGGATTGCTTTTATGTTTACATTTATTGTGTTTTTTAAAAATTGTATTCTTTATCCTTATTGTGTTTTTAAATGCTGCATCAGGTCCAGAGTAACCATCATTTCATTCTCCTTTACACTCATGAAGAATCTTGAATCAATAAATGCTGCCTGACTTGTTGAGTGCTTTAGTATTTTTTGCACGTTATTGTACCTAAATTTTACCCAGTGCACCCAGAAATTGTACTGAGGGTTTTGAGTTTAATTAGCTCTGAATATATCAAGCTGAATCTCTTTTCGACTCAGTGTGGTGCAAGAGGCACTTTGTGTGAGCTGCGCAGGATGCAATTGTCCCAAATGGTATCTAGCAAGTGCTGTTTGTGACGGACAGTAGTGTTTGAGTCCTGGAACATATAAAGTTGCTTCTTGTTTCATATGGCAGCTTTGATTTTTCAATTGCATGCAACAGAATGGTTGTTGGAATATGAAAGGTACTGCCTGATGGGGTGGAGGAGCCAGGTGCTCACACTATACTTAAGAAGCTGTTGAATCACCTAGGCATAGAAGATTACAGATCAAACGGTGATAAATGGGGTTGTCATGGTAGGCTATGGGGCCTTTTTCCATGCTGTACTATTCTATGAGTCTAAGATTCACTCCAAACGTGCCAACCTTTACTGATCAAATGTTTCTTTGTTTTAACAGTCTATTCCTAGAGTAATGTAACTTCTTACTGCAAAACCAAGGAAGGCCAGTTACTGGTATCCTGCTCCAAATCAATGCTACTTGACTTTGATTTATTTGCAGTCAATAAATGTGTGTGCAGGTGGACCCATTGTTAAAATCCACAGTGGCCTTGTGGTATTTTATGTCAAACCATACTCAGTACATTTCACAGATGAGAGATTGCTTTCATTGGAGACATTCTGAGCTTTAGGAGATCTTTAAGTCAAATCTAGGAATCGAGTTCCCTGTGTTAAGCCCAGATCTCCAGCTTTGTGTTGTGGTTCAACATATTTTTTGAACAAAGTTTAAACTGACTACGATTTCATTTGTAAAGCAAATTACATCATCAGGAATTTTGGAGTCCATCATTATCTTAATTGTAAACTGAAATGGAGGACTGGAGAGGATAACTTGATTAAACATCCCAACATCATGATCAGAGACGATGATTTACAATGGGTGATTGAAAGACTCATTTTAGATTGTTAGGACTTCTAGTGTTTAGAAGTCATGATTCTGACCATTTACAAAAAACTAACAATGAAGAATTTTCTTTCGCTGCTGATCAGGACATCAGAGGCCAGGTGATGTCCCATATGTTAGCAATGCTCAGCCTGCTGATTCCTACTTGGCGAGTTATGAACTTTGTCGAGACCAAGCCTCCTGAAACTGAGCAAGTTGGAATCTTGATGGAAAAACTAAAGTGGTTCAGTCTGGGTTGTATCCAATTCTGAATTTGGGTTGGGTTGACATCTTGGCTTCAAAAGAGCTTTCCATTCGGCCTTGATTTATGATGGTGGAGATGGCATTTGGTTCCCTCTAGTGACTTTGATAATTTAATACAGGGTTCCTGCTTCTTAATCATTAGGTGTTTATTTTTTCCTGACTTTTGCTTATCGGTGAAGAATTACTGAAAATCTGATATTAACCCTCTTATATTACTGCAGAAACCATTTTTGCTATAATTGCATTCTTCTTGATGGTATCATTTATCCTGCAGAAGGGAACTTGTCTACTATTAATAGAAGAGACTCATAGAATAATACAGCGCAGAAACAGGCCCTTCAGCCCACTGAGTCCAAACTGACCCTCAACCCCCCAGCCCATTTACACTAATTTTACCTTAATCCTAATTTGTCATCAATTCTGTTCAGATTCTACCTCTCACCAACAGACCAAGGTCAATGTATAGTAGCCAGTAAACCTACCAAACAGCATGTCTTAGTAATGTGGGAGGAAATGGGAGCACTTAGAGGAAACTCGAGCAGTAGCGGGGGAATGTGCCACTGTACACGAAAAGCAATACGTCCAGCAGTGCAGCATTCCCTCTGTATTCCACTGAAGTGTCAGCCTAGACATTTGTCCCTGAGCGAGACATGAACGGGCAGTCAAGTAGCAAGTGAAGTCTATTGTCATCTAACTATATACAATACTGTATATAATGTATGTAGAAATGAGACAATATTTCTTTGAACCAGGATGTAAAGCACATAACACACAAACTTATGAAGGTGAGGATAAAATCTACAGATAAATCACACATAAATAACAAAGAAAAGTGCATGAATATTAAATATTGTGAGGTACAGAACAGATTAACCTGTGACACTTTGAATATGAGGCCGCAGGGAGTTCAGAAGCCTAATGTCCTGGGGGAAGAAACTGTTTCTCATCCTGTCCGTTCTTGTTTTTATGCATCATGGTCTCCTGCCTGATGGTAGAAAGCCAAAGAGGATGCTGGATGGATGGGTGGGATCCTGCATACACAGCGCTCCTGATAAATTGTCCCGATGGGTAGTAGGGAGACCCCTATGATCCTAGGTGACTGAAAATGTTACCCTCTGAGCCACAGCTGACCCAGTACTCTAAAAACATTTTTTTTTTAGGTGTAGGCTGGTTCATTTAAAAAAAAAGCTCAACACATTCTCATTTCTTTCCCATAAAGGCAAGATCATAGTTGTGTCACCTTCAGTATTCTGCTCACAAATCTAATTTCATTCCAACTTGAAGTGAACTACAGTGGCTGCTTTTGACTTTGGCCAATATATCCGATGGAAAATGAGCTGAGTCTGTATAGGAATCTACATTCAGTGGCCACTTTATTAGGTACACCTGTATACCTGCTCATTAATGCAAATATCTAATCAGCCAATCATGTGGCAGCAACCCAGTGCTTAAAAACATGCAGACATTGTCAAGAGATTCAGTTGTTGTTCAGACCAAACATTAGAATGGGGAAGAAATGTGATCTAAGTGACGTTGACCGTGGGATGATTGTTGGTGCCAGATGGGGTGGTTTGAGTATCTCAGAAACTACTGATCTCCTTGGATTTTCACCCACAGCAGTCTCTAGAGTTTATGGAGAATGATGCAAAAATCAAAACTCATCCTGCAAGTGGCTGTTCTGTGGGCGAATGAAAGAGGTCAGAGGAGAATGGCCAGACTGGTTCAGGCTGACATGGACTCAAATAACCAATGTGTTACAGCAGTGGTGTGCAAAAGAGCATCTCTGAACGCACAGTACATTGAACCTTGCAGTAGATCTGCTACGGCAGCAGAAGACCACACCGGGTTCCGCTCCTGTACCTAATAAAGTGACTGCTGAGTGCAGGTGTGATGTGATCTTATGTGGATTGTCAAACAGAAGAAATGAGTTTATAAGTAGCATAGGGTAACTTTCAACATTGTTCCCTTGAAATAAGAATAATTCCCCAAACTATCTATAAATTCTGTTATATACAGTAGATTGTCATGAGGGTGTACAGTGCACTTAATAATAGATGTACTGCTGACATAAATGTGGCATTTATTTTAATATTGAGTATAACGTTAGTTTCCTTAAATCTGCTATTATGCATAACTGTTTTAAAAATCCACTCCTTCACTTGGGAGTTATCAATATATTGACTTTGAGCTATGCCATATTTTCATACAACGTACATAGAAGCCATTCGGCCCACTGAGTCATTGCCAGCTGTCACTGCAGTTGCACTCCTCAGTAATTTTCCTTGTAACCTGTTGCCCCACGTTTCCAGCAGTTCTATCATCCACCTACGGTCGAGGCAATTTGCAGTGACCAGTTAACCTCTGAACCCACACACCTGTAGGGTAGGGGAAGCCCATGACACCCCATGAACCTGCAAACTCAACACAGACAGCACCGGAGGCCAGGAGTAACCCGAGGCTGAGGGCCTGCTCCGGGCTTCCTGTCTGTGGACTCACTTTCATCCTGAACGCTGTTTTCTTGCTTTTATTGTTTGCACGGTTTGCCTCTCCCTCTCTCTCTCCCACTTCCCCTTCCCCTTCTCCTCCCCCTCCCCTCCCCCTCTTCCTCCCCCTCTCTCCTTCCCCCCTCTCTCCCTCTCCCCCACTCCACTTCTCCCTCTCTCCCACTTCCACCTCTCTCTCCCTCTCCCTCTCCCTCTCCCTCTCCCTCTCTCCCTCCCCCTCCCTCTCCCCCTCCCTCTCCCTCTCCCCCTCCCTCTCCCTCTCCCTCTCCCTCTCCCCCTCTCCCTCTCCCTCTCCCCCTCCACCTCCACCTCCACTTCCACATCGGGTGTTCGTTGGACTTTTTCAAAAATAGGTTTCTTTGGGTTTCTTGTTTTTTGGCTGTCTGTAAGGAGACAAATCAAGGTTGTATAATGTATGCAACACACATCAAAGTTGCTGGTGAATGCAGCAGACCAGGCAGCATCTATAGGAAGAGCTACAGTCGACGTTTCGGGCCGAGACTCTTCGTCAGGACTAACTGAAGGAAGAGCTAGTAAGAGATTACTAGAGATTACTAAATCTCTTATTAGCTCTTCTTTCAGTTAGTCCTGACGAAGGGTCTCGGCCCGAAACGTCGACCGTACATCTTCCTAGAGATGCTGCCTGGCCTGCTGCGTTCACCGGCAACTTTGATGTGTGTTGCTTGAATTTCCAGCATCTGCAGAATTCCTCATGTTTGTATAATGTATGCATACTTTGATAACAAACGTACTTTGAACTTTGAATTGCTGGATCAGTGGAGCTGTTAGCTGATGATCTGAGGGACGAGCAAAGCACTCAATTCAAAAGTCATTATTAACACGAGATTCTCCAAATGCTAGAAAATCTTGAGCAACATTTACAAAATGCTGGAGGAACTCATCAGGTCAGTTGATGTTTTCAGGCTGGGATGTTGATTATTTATTCCCCTCCATAGACGCTGCCTGACTTGCTCAGTTCCTCCAGCATTTTGTGTATTTTGCTCAAATGTTATTATGCTGTATTGTGTGTGTTTAGGTACAATATGTTTCTACTTGCTGGTCTCCTTCTAAGAGTATTTATTATTTAAATTCATAAAATTCCCTTTACTATTTAGGAAGAGCCAGCCTACATGTCTCAATTTAATCTGTAGATTCTAAGGCAGCTTGTCTGAAAAGCTGGCTCTTTGAGGTAAATAGCTCAAAGGTAATAAGAAATGATAAAAGGAATATTGACTACGGTTGTTTTGCAGACTATCAGCTATTTCCTACTCTTTCAGAAGTTAGCTAAGTTGAAATACATGTTGCTATTCATTTATTCAATTGTGTTTTAAAACTACCGTCTGCCAGTCAAAGCCCAAAATTAAATAACTGTTTCCTAAGCCAGAATCAATTCACATTCAACGTAGAAAAGAACAGAGACCATCTCCCCAGCAGTCTGGCCTATGATTGCAACTCTCATAGATGAAATGACCTTCTAATCTATGGCTATGTTACTGTTTATTTATTCAGTTTCCCCATTGCTGTCAGATTTCAGAGACGCAAAGCATGGAACAAATTACTGAAGTATTCTGAGAAGTAGATATTCGATTTGATGGCATAGATACACTAGCACATTATACTGAATGACAAGTTTATTATGTACAGGTGGTAGCTAATAAAATGGCCACAAACTGTATTTCTCTATGTTTGTGGTCTTCTGCTGCTGTGTTCCAACTACTTCAAGGTTCGATGTGTTGTGTGTTCAGTGATGCTCTTCTGCAGTCCACTGTTCTAACATGTTGTTGTTTGAGTTACTGTCAGCTTGAACCAGTCTGGCCGTTCTCCACTGACCTCTCATTAACAAAGTGCTTTCACCTACAAAACTGCTGCTCACTGGATGGTTTGTTTTTGTTGCTCGCGCAATTTTCTGCAAACTCCAGAGACTTTTGTGCATGGAAATCCCAGGAGATCAGCAATTTCTCCATCTGGCACCAACAATCCTTCCATGATCAAAGTCACTTAGTTCACATTTCTTCCCCATTTCGTCTGAACAATAACTGAACCTCTTGACAGCGTCTGCATGCTCTTATGCACTGAGTTTCTGCTGCAGGGTTGGCTGATTATACATTTGCATTAACGAGCAGGTGTACCAAATAAAGTGCCCACCAAGTGAATGTCTTGATATCACGGCAAGTCATTTTGATAAAACAAGTGTGTTAAGTTACAAAGAGGCAGTGATGTCTCAAAAGAACAGAGGAGGTACAGTATATGCATCTTTATGTAGACTAAAGTGAACAAGGTCACAATTACTTCAAAGAAATATCAGTTGAAGACAAAGAAGAAAAATGAAACAGATTGTAATCTAGCCACATCTATGGAAAGAGAGAGGGGAAGCAAAGTGTGTACCTGAAATTGTTTAATTCAGTATAAGTGTTTTACTGATATCCTATTTGTCCTTGCTATCTTGTATGTGCGAGGACTAGGCCTCAAGCCGCTGTGTCACCTATTTATAGCAGCTGAATCTTGAATATTGTTCTCCCTCTCCCTCTTAGAGAGGCATTGGACCTGGTGTACTCCACCGGGGGCAGTGTGGCGCAGCATCCAGGCTGGAATCAGTGCTGCCTCCCAGTGTTTGCTCAGCAGAAGACAAGCTCTAATGTGGTCGATTGTAGATTTCTGTGGCCTCGACTTTTTTATTGCATGGCTGTATCTTCTTGATACCTTTATGTGCTTGCTGTCTTGTATGTGCCTTGTGTGCTTTGTGCTGCTGGTACTGTGGTTTGCACTTTGACCCCGAGTTAAGGCCAATTTATACTTGTGCGTCAAATTGATGCCGTAGGTACGGCGAAGCCGCGTACCCTACGCTGTAGCCTGATGCGCACCTCCCCAAAAATGTAACTACGCATCGCGGTGACGCAGACCGCAACAACTGTGATTGGTCCGCTTGGTGGCATCATATTTCCTCCTACGCTGCAATAGCTTCCCATTGGGTGACTGAAGGGCAGGGAAGGAACTCTGGCTGCAATGCTTTCCATAAAGCTTTACAGACCTCCGAAATTATGGAGGACCCTGTGCTTGAAGCCAGTTTGTAGCTAGCTGCTACAGCCTGTTGACTTCCACCTGAAGCTAAAGCTCGAATGGTGATTGCCAGTCTCTGAGTATACTGTGCGTACACTGATGCGAAATAAATGGTTGGAGACGATGAACCAAATCGTCAAATCTACCTGCTGACTCCGAAAATATTCGAAATACATTTCCTCGTCCATGTCTCTCAGTGGCCGGACAAGCACGGAAAATTCACCCTCCTTCAGTTTCAGTCACCATTGTTTGAAGTTTGAGTTTCTTCGTGTTGGGTTTCAACACAAAAAACTCAACACAGTGGCATAGAAACCCCACCGCCAACTAGCGTCTGGCGGTGAATTGCAGAGCGATGCAGACACACCAATGCACAAGTATAAATGCTCACAACGGCGTAGCCCACTTGTGTAGGCTATGGCATAAGCTAGTACACACAAGTATAAATCAGTCTTAAGGCTGTCTTGTTTGGCTGTATTCATGGGTGTTCATATGTTGAATGACAATTAAACTTGAATTGAGGTCTTAAAGGATTTAATGTGCTGAGGTGGAAGATGAGCTGCTTATGTTGGGTACCATTGTAACAATGTAGGAGGCTAAAGACGTCAACGTGGAAGTGAGTTAAAATGACAGAATGGACGTTAGGGGCTGTCCTTGTGGTCTGAATAGAGACAAAAATTATGTGGGAGATGAGGACAAGGGAAACACTATTCTGCAAAGCAATCACCCAACATGCATCTTGTTGCTCCAGTGTAGAGGAGACCGCATTGTGAGATTCTAATGCAATACACTGACTGGAAGAAGTGCAAGTTAATCCCTGTTTCACCTGGAGAGACGGTCAGGGTTGTTAGTAGATGAGAAAGGAAGAGATTAATAAGCAGGTGGTTACATTGGAAATGGCACGTGTGCTTCCAGCATTTTCTGTTGTTGTTTGGAACTTCCTGCAACTACAGTTCTTTTTTTTACCCTGTCATTTTGATGGTATAAGGAGTGACAATTGACCTACAAGAGTCTGATATGCAGTGACTCAAAATATTTAATGGGTGATTCCAGCTCCCTTCACCTGATGAGCCAAGCCCTGTACAGTCAAGGTGGTCCACCATTTTGTCAGTTGTCAGCTTGGGCACCCACATCAGACAAGAACCTCATTCGTCAATATCAGTCATGGCTTCTTACACTTCAGATGAGGATGCATTTATCTGAGCCTGCCACACGGAGCATGAAGATCTCTGTGGCCAAAGGGAAAGGGCTTGGGAAAGCTGAATCGCTGTTATTCTCGTCAGGCCAGAAGAGCATGAGAATAATACAGGGTTCATTGAGAATGCTGTGGACCACAAATGCCCCAGGGTCTCCAGACCTCCCAGTGAGGTGATATCATTCCACCCCAGAGTGGGATATTGCAGAACAATCATTCAATCCACATTATTACCAGTATTAATAACTTGCTCCGTGTTTTAATTTTCTTAAAGTTAGAATGGGAATCTGTGGGCATTCCAACCCCAACAAATATCTACTACAAGGTGACTGCAATGATGTTTACTTTCACTTTATGATCCATCAAGTGCTTTTCTGGGTACAAGGTGCTATTACTGAAGCCAACTTTGAACCTTGATGTTGCCGCATCAATTTTAAGATCGGACCTGAACCTTTAAACTCACGATGCTTAATGAGTCAATGTGGAGTTTTTTTCCATTTCCTAAACTAACCATTGTTGATTTCCCAGGCTCAATTCATGCCCACAACGGAAAGCAACCTCCCAATCAGCCTGGCTCACGACTGCAAGTCCCCTGTGTGAAATGACCCATTTCTAATCTGCTGTTTTTATATTCCATTAATCTTATTAAACTGTTTTCTTTCACAGACTTCATGCATGCAGCGACATTTGCAGTGGTCTCCAAGGGCATTAACCTCATGGCCCAGTCAGTGAGAAATAGAGCCCGGCATTCGGAGGATTGGAAGATTGATGAGAGCTGGACTTCCTGATTACGTACTCGCATTCCCTTTGAGATGTAATGAAGAAAGATAGACAGCAGTGAGCTGGAAAAGATTCAGATAAAAAATTTATCAGATCTGTAATTACAACCAAACGAGATTTAAAAATGTTGCCTTCTATTTTTACCAATAACGATTACTTGTACTCTCTGGTTAGTAACCCTGTCTTCTTGAAGAGCCAGCATGCTCCCTGAGTTCTTTTGATAGTTGTTGCTGAGCTCTGTTGCAGTGTTTGGATGCATCCCAAGTATAAACCACTGCATTGTGCAATATATTGCAAACTATACAATGTCTTGCAAGCTCGAGTTATGTCTCCAAACTCAAAGGTTTTGTAGTTCGTTGCCTTTGTGTGGAACATATATAAATCCAGTTCCAAGTTGTTGTGATAGCTGAATTTAGTGGCAGCCGGAAAGGTCAAGTGATAAATCTTTTTTATTTCTCAGTGGTCAACTTGCAGAACCATGGGAGATCTATTTTTTTTGTGATCTTTTAAATACTCGATACATCTCTAAATCTACGGCTTTACTGAACCTGCACTTATAGTTTCATTTTGCTTCCTATCCTCTGTGGTTTTCTTCCCCTGGTTTATCATGATTTAATTCAAGATCCAGGATTGTTTAAAGCAACACTCACAACACGCTGGAGGAACTCAGCAGGTTGGGCAGCATCCGTGGAAACGATCGGTCGACGTTTCGGGCCGGAACCCTTCGTCAGGACTGAAGAGGGAGGGGGCAGAGGCCCTATAAAGAAGGTGGGGGGAGGGCGGGAAGGAGAAGGCTGGTAGGTTCCAGGTGAAAAACCAGAGAGGGGAAAGATAAAGGGGTGGGGGAGGGGAAGCAGGGAGGTGATAGGCAGGAAAGGTGAAGAAGGAGTAGGGGAAACACAATGGGTAGTAGAAGGAGGTGGAACCAAGAGGGAGGTGATAGGCAGCTGGGGGAGGGGGCAGAGTGACATAGGGATAGGGGAAGGGAGGGGGAAGGAATTACCGGAAGTTGGAGAATTCTTCTACTACCCTTCTCCTTCTACTACCCCTTTATCTTTCCCCTTACTGATTTTTACGGTATTTCTTGGTGTGTTTTGAGGCCCTCCATTGGTCAGGGTATGTCCCAGCTGTCTACATGATACACAGGCCAGGGGGGCATGATATGGAGAGCAAGCTGTTGCCCAGGCAGCAGGCTCCCCCTCTCCAGGCAGCTGACAAATCCAAATGAATGGCAGAGACTGATACCCTTTGGCACCAGCAGCATTACAGGAGTTGCCAGCCTGTGTTGAACTCAACGTAGGGCTGTCTTAGGGACTCCAGCTCCAGGTTTTTCCTCGGGGTTTACCCCTGAAACCCTTCCCCACGAGTGGCTAGAGCCGCAAGACAGCGCAAGTTTGAGATCAGAGTGGCCCTCCTCCTCAATGAGCCGCCAATCACAGCTGACAAATTCCATCTGCCCGAAGCAACTGGTTTTAAGGTGCCAGTAACCCGCTTTTGCCCCTTCTCCTGTCAGTAGGAACAGCTCTGCTGGGCCTAGTAGCTAAGCCACATGTTTGAAGGCCAGGAGCTGGACTTGGTTGTCAGAGGCTATTCGAGATGCACGTCATTGGGAGCATTTAATAGGAAGTGGGAGCTTATCCTCGTTACCTTCCTCGCCTATAACAATGTTAAGGAATCCAAATGATGTGTTTTATCATTCAGAAAAGCTTACATTCTATACAGAGGAAAGTTTGTTTGTTTATCGATTTATACATGTGGAGATATAGCACATAACAGGCCTATATCACCTAGCAACCTACCTATTTAACGCTAGTCTAATCACAGGATAATTTATAATGACGAAGTAACCTACTAACCGGTACATCTTGGACTCTGGGAGGAAATCAGAGCACCCAGAGGAAACCTACGCACTCATGGGAAGGAGTTACAAATTTCTTATGGTGGTAGTTACTGGTGGCCCCCAGGGCTGTTAATTATGCCATTGCATGAGAGCAGCACTAAAGCCACTGGTTAACACAGGACAAAAATTATGAAAGGATCTGCAGATGCTGGAAATGATGTCTATTATTTAATGAACAAATGAACAATAACAATTATGTTATCTTGGATAAAATAAATAGATAATTGTCTGAACTTTTGGATCGAATATATCAAAGCATTCCCTGACTCCAATCCTTGTGATCAAGGCAGCAGAATGGAACCTCTTCAAAAAAAAAATAAGCAACAAGAAGAAGATTTAATTAAAGGATTTAGTTTCAACACAGAGAATAGAATAACAGACTTTACCAGAAAGAACCAAGGCCTTGAAGAAATACACTGAGAAATATTCTCAAATGATATTTCATTCAAAGATAAAATAAACACCCCAAGATGCTGGGATGCTGAAGTTGCAAATGAGAATACGCTACAGCGAAGTAAGTGTGATAAATAGCATCCATTAGAGTTATTGCAGAACTCTCCACAAGATATCAAGCAGCGTGTTCAAATGCCAGTGTGCTGTCATATGGTTACAGAATGTTAGAACAATGAAGTACAGAGAAAATCTTGACAGGAGGGAGGGAAAATGAAAAGATGAACCACTCCGTGACTGCTTTTGGGTACTGATTATGCCATGAGGTTCAGAAAGAGCTGCCGCCATCCTGATTCGTTCAGCTGAAAGTTTCCTGCAGATGTAACAGGGGGAAGTGGTGGTTTGTCATTCATTGACACAATTTGTCAACAAATTAGAGCTGAAGATGCCCCATCGTACGGTGAACCTTGGAGTACCTGAGCTTCTATTTGAAGAAGTCTACTTTGAAAACATTGCTCTAGCTCATGTCAACAGAAAAAATATTGGCACCACTGTCCCTGCAAATTCATCTTACCATTCACTGGAAGGGTAACATCAGCTAACATCTCCTGCAGTGACACCACAATCATTCTCCGTGGGAGCACATTGTTTGCATGCCTGACACTAGACTCCTGAAACAAAGATCTCCACCATGAGATGAGATTACTCAGTGGAGAGAGGGAAAGATTCAAGGACTTGCTAAAACCTTCTTGAAGCATACCAACGTCCCCACTGACTTCTGGGAGCCTCTGGCCCAAGACTGTTCAGAGTAGGAACATTTGGAATGGTATTGCGAACCTGCAGGGCATGCGTTGCGAGCACACAAAAGCCCTACGTACAGGGCAGAAGGAGCTCCTCATCTCACAAACTACCCACCCACCTACCCCATCTGCCCAATACTGCCCCATCCAAGGAAGAGTCTGCAGTTCCCCCTTGGCCTCGTCACTTATTTTATTTTTACTTGGCGTTACAGCATTTTGAGCCGCGCCACCCCAGCAACCCCCGACAACCCATTTAACCTTCGCCTAACCACAGGACAATTTACAATGACCAATTAACCTACCCAGTACGTCCTTGGACTGCGGGAAGAAACCAGAGCACCTGGGGAAAACCCATGCATCCCATGGGGAGGGTGTACAAACTTCTTATAGAGGACGTCGGAATTGAACTCTGAACTCCAACGCTCTGATCTGTAATAGCGCCGTGCTAACCGCTAGGCTACCGTGGTGCCTCCTAAAACCAGAGGGAACAAAGTTGTCATGGATCTCAAGGGACTGCCTAAGGAAAAGTAGAAGAGCATTGGTGTGATTTACAGTATCAGCAGGGAGGATTTCTATTTCACCAGCATCCTCAGCACTTCCCTGTATTTGGAATACAGTAGTCTGCATTTTATTTTGATCTTTTATTTATAAACATGCAGGAAAAAGTCTTGTAGCAGCAACAGGCTTGATGTATCCTTACTATAGTTCAATAAGCACTAAATGTCTTTTAACACTGTTGCTATGGAATTGTGCCCACTCCCCCTTTTTTTTAAGGAGCCCAGGATATCTTGGGAATTCTGGAAACCACTCTCCTGAGACGACAAAATCAAATAAGCGTGGTTTACAGTGAAGCAATAATTCAGGGTTATGAAAATATTGCAACTGAGGAGTAAATTGGACTATTCAAAGTGTTAATGTGCTCATTACCCATGATTCCATTTGCAGTGGCAGCCATCTTTGGAAAGAAAATACCTCTTCCTTGCAGGCAAGAACCTAACACAGCAAAACGCGTGGTCGTTTGGTGTGAGATTGTGGATGAGCTGGAACCTTCCGGTTGGGGCCGGAACATAGTGGAGAAATGTCAGAATTGGAATTGCCATTAAACACAGAATGTAAAGCTTGTCATATTTAGCAGTTAGGTTGAGCTGAGCGATCTAATTGCTTTGGTAGGATTCTGTCAAAACAGTGAAGATGCTGACCTTGTCATGCATCCTGTAACAGGGAACAGAAATGTTACCCTCGACTTATCCTTTCAAGTAAATCTCATTACGTGGCATTACATCTTTAATTACAGCCTGATTTAAATAATTGCCACAGACCTCTGCCTCTCAGCATACAAACTTGACAGGCAAGTTAAAAATTCAGCAAAAAAAAATCCAGTGGTGCAGGAGGAATGTCAATGTTATGCTTCTGATTAAACAGAAAGATTCAATGGAGTACCTTAACATAAAGCTTACATGTGATATTTTTTTTCCCCAGTGCTCGTCAAGGTCTCCATAAATAATACATATCTGTGTCTGTGTGTGTCTCAGACTGGCTTCTGCCTGAGGCAGTTTTACATTTAACAGATAATTTGTCAGCAAACTCTGGAAAGGCAAAAATGTAGCTCATTAATTTTTGCTAATCTGCATTCTTCCTCTTTAATAATGTATTGATTACTCTCATTTTTAAATTCTCTTGTTAGTAACGTGGAGAGCGAGGGTCACATTTTTGATGAATGATTCCATTGGAGCCAACAAACTGCCTGTTAGGAGATGAGATGAGCACCTTTTGGACTGACCTTCCAGCAGCTGGCTAGCAGAGATGCATTCTGAGTCTGGCCATAAAAATCAATATTCCTTCCCCCCCCCACCCCCGAATAAACATCCAGGTAGGCATCCTGGGTGAGCACACCCATTCATCAGTCAGTCACATTGAATTGCCTCTGTTAATGCTTTTCCTGCCCCTGACAATGAATTAATCAGTTCTGTGCGCCCCAGCATCTGCATGGGCATGTTGATTGTTACAAAACATACCCCCACTGCTTTCAACGATGATTAGCTCAGTGCAACTGTGGGTTAGTTCATTATTGCTGTGAGCAACTTGTGCATTAATTTATCTGCGCTATGAGCAGCCGTGCATTAATTGGCCAGTGGAAAGGATTACTGTGCATTAATTTCTCCCTGCTACAGGCAGTCATGCATGAGTTCATTATCACTTGTTGGCTGATATTAATTAATCACGCAGAGTTCCATCTATCCCCGCCTTACACCAGCTTATCATTCATCACTGACAACATCATTAGCAGTAGACGCAATTATTCAGTGTCTGGTTCTATTGAACTGGAACCAGATAGTTAAAACAGGATCTCCAGTTAAACTGTACAACACCATTTATGTTTCAATCAATGGCACACCTTCTTCCCCAACAGTGTCATTACTCACCCTGCACCACCTACAGCACCGTGCAAAATTCTTAGACGCATAAATATAGCTCGGGTGCCCAAGACCATTGCACAGAGCTGTGTTTCTCAACGTGGAGTAGAGAGCAAGTTTGTAAATCTGGCGGGAGCAAAGGAGTTTGGGAATGATGAGCATTGAGCATCGCGGGAGGGGTGTGGGACGGGTGGCAGACAAGGAGTGCCAGGGGTGGAGGTGGTGCACACCCAGCCCTGAGACTCCGGGCAAGGTCGTTTGATCCCAAACAATTGGTTTACTGATCACTACGGAATGTCTCTCTGATGCTTCCTGTTCCCTCCTCTCTCGCTTCCCGCTTTCTCCTCCCTCCCTTCCCCTTTTCCAACCATGATTCCCCTCTCCCCGCCCCTTTCCCTCTCTCAGTCCACACTAGGGGCCAATATCAGAGTCAGGTTTATCATCACTCACATATCTGATGAATTTTCTTTTTGGGTAGCAGTACAGTGCAATACATAAAATTGTGACAGCGCAGTGCAAAAGTCTTATACACTCTAGCTGTATATATATGTCCCTAACACTTTTGCATAGTACTGCATATACAAAATAAAACCTTTAAATTATCAGCAATCATTCAGAAGTACCCTCGTCATGACAAAGTAGAGCAGCTCACAAATCATTGCCTCTGTGCGTGGTCAACCTGAAATCTTCACATTTGAAAGGTTTCAATCCAACACATGACAGAAACCACACACTTAACTCGAGTTATCACAAATTCATATTATTCATGTCCATTGTTTTGTGTCTGAATAAAGCAATCTCGTTAATGAATCCCTCCCTTTTATAAAATTTATTTAGAGAGAGAGTAATAGGGCCTCCTGGCCCAACGAGCCTGTGCTGCCCAGTTACACACACGTGACCAATTAACCTACTGACCTGTGCATCTTTGAACTGTGGGAGGAAACCAGAGCACCCGAAGGAAGCCCATGTGGTCACAGAGAGAACGTTCAACTTCCTGACAGACAGCAGCGGAACTGAACCTGGTTTACTGGTGCTGTAATAGTGTTACACTACCTTGCTGCTCCGTGAAGTTGAGCTTTCTGTGTGATACGTCGGCTAGGCCCAGCGACAATGACTGGAAGTAGAATACTTGCAGTTCAGAGAAGAGAGGAGTTCTTTGTCTTCCCATAAAGTGACCTCCAGTTCATTACAATACCAGAGGATGGGGAGAATCTTTCAGTACCTAAGCATCTTCAAGGAAAGAAATGGTACTTGGTGGGAGGACAAGAGATGAAGAAAATCCATTTATTAACATGGTCCAATTTTTTTAAAAAAAGAACAGCATCAAAGGGCAGTAGATCATAAAAAGGAAAATATTACAGAGCAATGGGAAATTTATGTTGTAGAGCTCCTCAGTGAGCACAGGCAAGGTGCTCGCTTAGCCTTCCTCTAAATGGCATTATTCTATGGAATGTTTTTATTAGTCACGCAGGCCTTTTCTGAATTAGAGCATAAGAACATAAGAAATAGGAACAGGAGTAGGCCATCCGGCCCATTGAGCCTGCCCTGCCACTCAATAAGATCATGGCTGATCTGTCCGTGAACTCAGCTCCATCTACCCGCCTTTTCCCCATAACCCTTAATTCCCCTACTATGTAAAAATCTATCTAACTGTATCTTAAATATATTTAGTGAAGAAGCCTCAACTGCTTCCCTGGGCGAAGAATTCCACAGATGCACCACTCTCTGGGAAAAATAGTTTCTCCTCATCTCTGTCCTAAATCTTCTCCCCTGAATCTTGAGGCTATGTCCCCTAGTTCTAGTCTCAGCTACCAATGGAAACAACTTTCCTACTTCTATCTTATCTACCCCTTTCAAAATTTTGTATGTTTCTGTAAGATCCCCTCTCATTCTTCTGAACTCCAGAGAGTATAGTCCCAGGTGACTCAATTGCTCCTCATAGGTTAACCCCTTCATCTCTGGAATCAACCTGGTGAACCTCCTCTGCACTGCCTCCAAAGCCAGTATATCCTTCCTCAAGTATGGAGACCAGAACTGCACACAGTACTCCAGGTGCAGCCTCACCAGTACCCTGTATAGTTGCAGCATGACCTCCCTGCTCTTGAATTCAATCCCTCTAGCAATGAAGGCCAACATTCCGTCTGCTTTCTTAATAACCTGTTGTACCTGCAAGCCAACTTTTTGTGATTCATGCACAAGCACTCCCAAGTCCCTCTGTACAACAGCACGCTGCAATCTTTCACCATTTAAATAATAACCTGCTGTTCTATTATTCCTTCCAAAGTACATGATCTCACATTTACCAACATTGTATTCCATCTGCCAGACCTTGGCCCACTCACTTAACCTATTTATATCCCTCTGCAGACTCTCCATATCCTCCGTACAATTTGCTTTTCCACTCAGTTTAGTGTCAACAGCAAATTTTGCTACGCTACGCTCAGTCCCCTCTTCCAAATCATCAATGTAAATGGTAAACAGCTGCGGGCCCAGCGCTGACCCCTGCGGCACCCCACTCACCACAGAGTGCCACCCGGAGAAACACCCATTTATACCAACTCTCTGCCTTCTATTGGTTAACCAATCCACTAACCATGCCAATACACTTCCTCCAACTCCATGCATCCGTATCTTATTTATAATTATTGTTATTTAATTTTATTTAGAGATACAGCTTGGTAACAGGCCCTTTCAGCCCAACAAGCCTGCGCTCATGTCACCAAATAACCTACTAACCCACATGTCTTTGCATTGTGGGAGGAAATAAGTGCACTGGGAGGAAATCCATGTGGTCACAGGGAGAACATACAAACTCCTTTCAGGACAGCAGCAGGAACTGAACCTGGGTTGTGAGCACTGTAATAGTGTTATGCTAATCGCCTTGCAACTCTGCCACTGCTCCTTATTCTGTCTCATTCTGTATTCTCTCACGCCTTTCCAATGCCATGCACAGCCAATCGTAGAAGACCCGAAATGGAATTGCATTAAAACTTAAGGTAAATGTCATCTATCTCACTTCGAAATTGAACAATGGAAAAGCAATCTGTTAGTTGCTCCACTCATGGGCAACACTGAGAAAAGGTTCATGTGTCCCTTTGCTGATGGAAAGCATTCTCATTAAGCAAATGTCTTCTGTTAAGGACTGTTATTTCAAAGTGCTATAAGCAGCAGAGATTTTGTTTTTGATGTTTGTCACAGGTTTATGTGATAAAGATCTTTTCTTCCCCTTCTAGTAATTAGTAATTTTAGTCATGTGAGAGATTTTATGAGTTGGTGCTCCCTAAAACAGTCTGCTTTGAAAAGTTCAACTAAATTGCCACAATGCAGCACTGAATTGGCCATGCACTAGAGCAAATAACTTGTACGCACAACTAATATACACTTGGTAGCCTCTTTATTAGGTGCAGGAGTGGAATCGATGTGGTCTTCTGCTGCTGTAGTCTATCCACTTCAAGGTTTGACGTGTTATGCATTCAGAGATATTCTTCTGCACAGCACTGTTGTTTCTATCGCCTTCCTGCCAACTTGAACCAGTCTGGCCATTCTCCTCTAACCTCTCATTAACAATGCATTTTCACCCACAGGACTGATGCTCACTGGATTTATTTTATTTCTTGCACCATTCTCTGTAAACTCCGGAGACAGTAGTGCATGATCTCCCAGGAGGTCAGTTTCTGAGATACTCAAATCACCCATCTGGCACCAACAATCATTCCACAGTCAAAGTCACTTTGATCACATTTCTTTTCTATGTTGATGTTTGGTCTAAGCAACAACTGAACCTCTTGACCATGTCTGCTTTTATGCATTGAGTTGCTGTCACATGATTGGCTGATTAGATATTTGCATTAATGAGCAGGTGTACAGGTGTACCTAATTAAAGTGGCCACAGAGTGTATATCTGAAATATTATGGAAGATCTTTAGAAGGAAACAGTTAAGTTAGCTTACATTGCAGTTATTCTAAATGTCCTTTGCTCAGTGTTACAAGTCAAGGCTGTAATTTTCAGAATGTTAGGAATATGTTTGATAGAACAAAAAAAAATCCTGCACTGACATTTAACCAAACTTCAGCACAGCTTTGTGAACCCTTTAAAGTCCTGGTTGCAGGGCAATGAAATTCTTGTAATAAAGCTCTAAAGCTCAGCTGGAGAGTGAGCAATTGTATAAAGTAAGGAGTTCAGCTTTTGCTTAGTAAGGTAGTAGTTGGAGGCTTTATGTGGTGCTTTGTAAAAGTCTGCCTTTATTCACATTGTTAGAAAAGCTAAGCTTTCTTTTTGGGCCACCTCACGCTGACACTAAAAGCTCCTTCAAATATTCAGCTATTTCCCTCTCCTGAGCCACAGTCAAAAATATTAATAAATAATCAAATTGATCCAATGGTCTGTTATTTATTGGGCCTATAAATAGTTTCATGACCAAGGGAGCTATTCAGCTGAAACAGCTGGTACTGAATTCTGTTGAGTACGGTAATAGCCAAAACCCTTGAGGAACAAAATCCTCACATCAGCTTGTCACCTTCTTAAAGCCTTTTTGACCAACCCTTTGGCTTGTGTGCTATCCTGTTTTATACTTTTTTTTCTTTTGTCCTTTTCTTGTTAAAATGCCCCCCCCGCCACCAATTCTGCAAACACAGACCCTCCCATCTTGTCCTGTCTGTCCTCTAAATCTCATCTCTCGCTGTCAACTATTCTTGCTTTTCCTTATTGGTAAAACTTGGCAAGGTCAGGAAAGTTGATAGTTTTCAAAGAAAGCAGAAGATGGATTTGATGCTCAGAGAAAGGGAAAGAGAGAGAGAAGAGAAAAGGAAGGGAGCTTCAAAGGCTCGGATATATAATGAACAAAAGCTAGAAGCTTAGTTCCTCGTAGCAGATTTATAACACAATCCTAATTGTCAATATTCCTTAACCTAAGGGTAATGGCTGACAAAGAGGAATGTATATTGCAATACTCTCAAAAACCTGGGTGAAAATGCAAGCTAGAGAAATTCTCTCCTCCGTGGTGGCCATTAACTCTCCTCAAAGTTGTTCAGGGTGACACAAGCTTCTCAAATAACATCAATTGTAGAATGGACAAGAGCCACCAATGCAAAGCAACCATCAAATCTGGGCTCCAGTTCCAATTACACCCTAAAATACTTCTCCCACGTGAGTGGTATCAATGTATGTAGCTTCATGATTGCCTTGTGCTGATTTTAAAGTTAACAAGAGAATGATATTGCAAGCTTCATTTGCCATGCTGGAGGTTGGGAGTGATGTGTGTGGTGAGGACAGACAAAATGTTGCAGTTTACATACTTTATTATGACACTTTTGACAGTCATAACCAACTTTGATCTCTCTGATTCTCCCTCAGCCTGACAAAAATATTTTCAACATCGCCGGCCCTCCATCTTTAGTAACTTCCTATCTCCTCTCTCTGATACCCCGTGGCAACCCATTTCCCAGCCCAAAGTGAAGATTAAGAAGAAGATTAGCTTTATTTGTCACACGTACATTATTCAGTGAAATGTGTTGGGGATGTGCTGGTAGTAGCCCGCAAGTGTCACCATGTTTCTGACGCCAACAACTTACTAACCGGTATGTCTTTGGGCTGTGAGAGGAAACTGGAGCACCCAGAGGAAACCCACGTGGTCATGGGAGAACAGACAAACCCCAACAGAAACTGGTGGGAGTTGAACCCCTATCACTACAGCTAACTGCTTCACTACCATGCCGTCTGAAAGCACATCAGGTACATCAGAGTTCTGATGAAACATAATTTACTGTAAGTGTCGAGGAGGTATGTTTTGTAAGTGTTGAATGCAGATCAGTGTTGGAACTGTCTATAATTTAGCAGTTTCATTCAGAAAGTATATAGAGTCATACAGTCACACAAAACAGAAACAGGCCCTTCAGCCCATCATACTGTCATTACTAATCCTTTTTACCCTCATTAGATCCACAGTCGTCATTGTCTGACCAAATTCAAGTACATGTCTAGATGCTTCTTAAATGTTAAGAAAGTATCTGCCTATATGGGGTGTCCAGTGAGGCATGGCGCCTCTGAAGGGGCTTGTCATGGACATTCTGGGGCAGCTCGCTCATTTCTGGTCCCCCCGAACACTCAGCTCTCACCTGTGGCTCCAAGTGACTGTTCACATGCAACAGCGGCCACACACTCGTACTCCACTTTGACAGGCGGGCTAAACCAGCTGGTGGCTCATACCCTGATGAGTGAGGGACATGCCCGTCCTAGCATGCAAAGTCTTCTCCAGCGGACTAGGCGGATGAGATAACAAGGCACCGAAGACGTCACGGTCATCCACTGCAGCCAAGGAAGGTCCTGTTTTGTGGCACCTGTTGGTACCACTGAACCCGGACTTCTGAGGTCAAGATAGTGGAACTGCCCCAGTGCAACGGCTTTTCCACTTTAAAAACTCTCCTGACGATGACACAATGGACAACTACCACATACAGTATAAAAGTGGCTCGTGTAGGAAATGGAAAAGTTTTTCCTGCAGAAGATGGTTTCAGGTTGGGATTAAGGTGCATATCAGAAAAAACAGAAATGTCTTTGACTTATTGTCTGGCTGTGCTGCCGTTGATCTGGGTATGATTGTTATTGGTACTGAACTTACTGAGTGAAGGTTTTAATCTCACAGTACTGACATCTCGCTGCTAATTAGCAACAGAATTAAGGAAACTAAGTACATTTTACAAGAGTAGCAAAACATTTGTACTCTTCCTTCAGGGGTAAATAGTTTTATCATCCCTACTATGAAATATTTATCACAAGGATTATGTCTCCATGGCAAGAACAATTTGCCTTCTGGAAAAGAGAATCTTATTTTATAAAACATAGGGTAAAAGGTCATTTCCAGCTCATTTATGTTTTTTCCTGTTTTGATTTCTACCCGTAAGTCTCAACTGTTCACCGCCACCGCCCCACACACACACAAACGTGCCTATTATTCTCTTGCCTTGTAAATTTTTTCCACCTTGCTTGTATCAGCCAGTATGTTTCCACTCCCCTTGACTCTCAGCCACAGAGCATAGGTTCAAACGTCACTTCATGGACCTGGACACCTAATTTACTTTGAAGGGGTGAGACATGTTGTTTGTGCCATGTTCTCAATGCAACATCACCTCTTAGCAGGGCAGAAAATTCAGAGCACCTTTCAACACGAGCAGAGTTCTTCCCAATTTGTACATCTCCTTTAGGGTATTAAAGTCAATAAGGTCCAGGAACTCAATTTCATTCTGAATGCTATTGGTTGCTTTTATTTTTTTCCTCTGCGTATTGGGTGTAGGTCTTTTTTTTAAATCGGGTTCTTTCAGGTTTCTTATTTTGTGGCTGTCTGTCAGCAGACAAACGTAAAGGTTGTGCAATTTATACGTACATTGATCTTTGAACAAATTTTCCAGACCTTGTGCATGAATTGGCTGCCAGTGTTCCAGTGTTCCAGTGTTACCAGTGCATATGGAAGTGACTACACCTGATGTTTGGATGACGATATAGGCATCAGGTCAAATTGAAAAGGTCAGTGTGTCAGGGCCTGAAGCAGGGAATGGGCTGGTTCTTCTTGCTGCTCCGTGAAGTTTACTCACCTCTGCACTGAATTGAAGGGTCTATGGGTGGACTCTGTGTGGACTTCAGTTCAAAACGTCATTTGCTTGTGTTTATTGTTTGCATGATCTTTTTTTTTTCTTTGCACATATCTGACAGTCTTTTTTTTAAGAGTTCTTTTGGATTTCTTTGTTTTATGGCTGCCTGTAAGGAGATAATTCACAAGGTCGTATAATGCACACATACGTTAATATTGAATATACTTTGAACTTTGAACATCTGTGACTGTACAAGTTATTCATTGGTTGCAAAGCATTTTGGAAAGCCTTGAGCAATGCTCACAAAATACTGGAGAAACTCAGCAAGCCAGGCAGAACAAACAGTTGACATTTTGGGCCAAGACCCTTTATCGGGACTGGAAAGGAAAGGGAGGGAAGCCAGAATAAGAATGAGGGTGAGGAGAGCAAGTACAAGCTGGTAGGTGAAGCCTGGAGGAAGGGGAAGATGGGTGGAGGAAGGCAGGATGAAATAAGAAGCTGGGAAATGATAGGTAGAAGAGGTAAACAGCTAAAGAAGGAGGAATCTGATATGAGAGGACAGTGAACCAAGGAAGAAAGGGAAGGAGGAAGAGAACCAGAGGGAGTTGATGGGCAGCTGAGGAGAAGAGAGAAGGTAAAAGGGAAACCCGAATCAAGGTCCCCCATTGGTAGGGTGAACCATGAATATTGTGCCCTAACTGTCTACATGACGTGCAGGCCGGGGCAGTACAATATGGGGAGAGCAAGCTGTTGCCCCTGCAGCAGTACCTTCCTCTCCACACAGCTGATAATTCCAAAGAACCTCAGAGACCGATACAGTTTGGCACCAGCAGCATCACAGGAGGCGCCAGTCAGTGTGAAACACAACGCAGGACTGCCGTAGGGATTCGAGCTCTGGATTTTTCCTCAGAGTTTACTCCCAAAACCTTCCCCATGAGTGGGTATAGCCACAAAGCAGTGGAGGAAACCAGAATAGGGAATAGAAAAAGAGAGAAGTGGGGGATGGGGAGTAATTACCGTAAGTTCATGCCATCAGGTTGATGGCTACCCAGACGGATTGCAAGGGGGTGCTCCTCCAACTTGAGTGTGGCTTCATCATGGCCATGAGGAACAGAGGCCATGGAGTGGCATGTCGGAATGGGAATGGGAAGTCGAATTGAAATTGGTTTAACACCAGGAAATACCCCCTTTTCAACAAAGCAGTTTACATTGGCTCTCAGTGATGTAGAGGAGGCTGCACCAGGACGCCGGCTTCAATAGATGACCCTGCCAGACTCACAGATGAAGTGTGGAACGTATCAAAGTCCTGAAAGGTGCTTTATAAATGCTAGTTCTTTTTTTTCTTGAAGGATTGACATGCACCATCGCTCCTGTAGCACTTCATCCAAGTAAATCCTTTTCCTTTATGAATAATGGTGGGCCATTGTCCAAATGTCCCAAGGACACTTAGATTCTAATAAGGTGAATGAACTTTAGGTAACTATTTTCCTCTCTTTTTATCTAATTTAGGAATATGGGACCAGCTGCTGCCTTTACTGAGTTCCTTGCAGAGATGTGCAGCGTAGCACAAGACAGCCCCAAATGGAGACCAAAGAGGCACACAATGCCAAGTTCAAAAGAAAGGTAGGAGGATTGTGCCTGCCTCATTTTTGGGGAAATGTTAGAGAAGGTGTAAAAGGTCATTTCAATTAAGAGAATTGTATATACTGAGCCAAATTGATATATGGCAGTAATGCCCAAGAATGTATTTCAAATTAAAATGTAAATGCCAAGGCAAACAGTGCAACCTGGTAAATGTCACAGCACGACCAGTATTAACCAGCTCAGGCTTCTGTTCACAGTGCAGTCAGCTCCCACAGCAGAAGCTTGGTAACTGAAATATTCATGTTATGGAACACATTATCTGTAGCACCCAGAATTGTCACTTTGGTACCTTTGCCCAGATGATGTAGCACTTAAATGGTACAGGACTTCCTCAGGAACAGATTTAGACTGGAGCATAATTATTTGATTTCCAGTGTTATACTCTAACACTGGAAGTGAATAGTTCAGGGCAGTATTGGGATAATTGGATGACATCTGCTGGCATGGGCTTGATCAATTCCCAAACTATGAAGCTTAAGAGAGGTACCTAGGCAAAGGTTGGAAGAAGGGCGAAATCATTTGAAATCATGGGATATGGATTAAATTATATTTTAAGAATCATATAAAGTCTTCAGAATGAATATAAGAGAAGCATAAGTGACATTTAGATGCAAAGAGAGCACGGCAGCGCCTCTACTTCCTTAGAAGTTTACGAAGGTTCGCATGACATCTAAAACTTTGACAAACTTCTATCGATGTGTTATGGAGGGTATATTGTCTGACTGCATCACAGTCTGGTATAGAAACACCAACACCTTTGAACGGAAAATCCTACAAAATGTAGTGAATGTGACAAAGTCCATCATGGGTAAAGCCCTCCCCATCATTGAGCACATCTACACAATTATTCTTCCAATAAATGGTGAGTTACCTTGAATTCTAATAACCATTCTGTCACCCAGAGGTTACAATTCACCTGTGAGTTAACATGGTTAGTACTGAGGGAATTTCAAGAAGAGCAGCAATCACACTAAACCAGGCAACATTGGAACACATGCCCCTCCACGTGTTAATTTCAGCCCAACACTATGAGTAATTATGGCAGTGATAAGTCTCAAGGTTTGCCCACTGCGTTAGTTAGGATGCAGAGCTTTGCAATTGTCTAGCTTTCAATAGCTTTTTGCAGGTTTATGCAATCCTGACATAGCCTGACATAGAACATGGGGGCAAAGTGGAGAAACTAATGCCTGACTCATGGTTTGTTCTGACCTGTCTAAGAAGCCTTTACAGTAGGGGACGTATCTCACAGAAGTGCCCATTGAGGAGTGCAGTTGCCTTTTAAATGTAAAATAAGTTGAAATTATTAATTGGATTTGCTAAGCTTGTGAAAGGAGAATTGATTCCTCTGCTCTGTGGTGTATACATTATGTGTATATACAGTTTTCATGAAGCTGTATGAGTCAGAACAGCCAGCAAGGGTTGACTGAAATAGAACATTCTAATGCTGCTCTCTTGACTTAATTTTGCTGGTAAGTTACACGGCTGTGTCTTCACACTTCATTGTCAAAACCCCCTGGGAGTCTTTGGCAGATGTTCTACAGCCAGAGTGTTGAGTAAAGTCAGCGACTGTCAGTTCACAAGTGAGTCAGCGAGATTCACACCGCGAAAACTTGTTGTGGCATCAGCATGAACTGGACTGTGACCTTGCATAGATTCATACCTTAGCCTGTCACGTTACCGCAAAGTTAATCATAGTTTCCTTCATGTGGACTTGGGCTAGATATGTATTCAATCCATGTTATTTCTGCCTTACAGAAAACCAGTGAAGTACTAAGACCTCAAACAAGAGAAAATCTGCAGATGTTGGAAATCAAGCAACACCCACAAAATGCTGGAGGAACTCAGCAGGTCAGGCAGCATCTATGAAAAGAGTACAGTGGGCGTTTCAGGCCCGATATGGTGCTGTACTCTTTTCTATAGATGCTGCCTGGCCTGCTGTGTTCCTCCAGCATTTTGTGTGTGTTGCAAGTACTGAGACCTATCAAATTTCTATCCTTTTGAATTCTGATGCTTGTGTTAATAAACCAGCTTTCAGGAAAAAAAGGAAACACTCTGCACTCCACCCCACCCCCCCAAATCTCTCCTGCTCTTAGAAGATATCGATTGTCATCCAGGAATACAATTAGGACAATCAGTCAGCCTCTGACATTATGTCCCAAGTTGCTGTTTTCCAATGTGTGTATGTGTAAGGACACTAGTTCCCATAATGCTTCCTGTCTGTTGAAATTATTTAGTTATTTGATATATTAAATGATCGTGAAATTATAACTTGATTTGAAATTGTATGAAAATATAAAATTATTTATCTTAATGTCCAGATGATTGTGCAGGAAGTGTTGGACTTGACAGTGGAATGCCTGAACACTAAAATACAACTGGAGCAGTTTCCTGAACCAGAGAACTGTGATGATTTGCCTTTGTAGAATTTTCAGATTCAGACAGATCCACTACTTGTCTCTATTTATTTACTTAGAGATACAATCCTTCGAGCTGCACTGCCCAGCAACACACCTATTTACCATTAGCCTAATCACAGGACAACTTACAATGGCCAATTAGCCTACTAACCAGTACATCTTTGGAATGTGGGAGAAAACCAGAGTGCCCAGAAGAAACCCACACATTCACAGGGAGCAACGTACAAACTCCTTACAGATGGCGTTGGAATTGAACTCCTAACTCCAATGCCTGAGCTGTAAAGGCATTGCTCTAAACACTACACCCCCAGATGTTCCACAATCTCCATATGAACCATTTATTCTCAGGTGATTTAATATCTGAAAATATTGTCCTAAACTAAAGCATGGGGGGAGGGAGTGTAGCTGAATGTCTCTGTTTGTGCCTGTACCTTCTAGCTACCTGTGACCCACAGTGTGTATTATCTGCAGAATGCACCAACTAGACTCTCTAATATGGCTTTGCTAACAACTCTCACTCTGTTACTTCTATCAAGCCCTCTTTTCAAGCAACACAAAGACATGTACAGTGGTTCCATCATCAGCCCATTGTCATAACTGCAGCTCAAAAACGTTGAGAAACATCAGCATCATCCAAGACAAAGCAGTCAGACTATTTTGTCAGAGAAAGTGGCTGAGGCAGGTGCAAAGGAACAACATGCAAAAGAAATGTGGACAAGTACATGGATTGGAAGGGCTTAGAGGCATATGGGCCAAGTGCAGGCAAATGGGACTAGCTTGATTTGTACCATGGGTGGCATGAATGTGTTGAGCTGAGGGGTCTGTTCCCATGCTGGTTCACTTTATGACTCTATGATTCTAGTCAATAGTGAATCCCAGGGTGCTTAATATTGACGTTTTAAACAGAAGTGTATAAACATGAAGGAATTGGTAGAAGGTTTGGAGGTGTGATGAAGTAAAGTCTTTTTCATCTGAGATGGTTGTCATCTGGAGCTCACAGCCTGAAGGGGTAATAGAAGCAGTACTACGATGTATACCTGAACAGCTTTAACTACCCCCTGTACTACTGGCAAAGGGACTCCAAACAAACCATGAAGTAAGGATTTAGAACCAGCAACAATAAAGGAAAGGTCATAACTTTTAAATTCATAATCGTTGGCAACTTGGGGGGAGCCTACAGATTACAGTGTAAATCTATGCCTGCTGTCTTTGTTCTTGGTGGTAGAAGTCCCAATTCTGGGAGATGTTGGAGTTGATGTAACTGAGAGTCATCTAGATCTTGCTGCACCCAGGTATGGGCTGTTTCCTTTTCTGAGGAGTTACAAATGAAATTGGGCATGTGAGATCTGCAATCGAACTATCCCGCTTCTGACCTTATGATGGAAGGAAGATAAAGCAGCTGAAAAAGGCTGCTCAGACTCTGTTGTGATGACCCCTTGAAGCAATACCTGGGGATGGGATGATTCTGCTCCAAGCAATCACAGCTGTTATGTTTTGTAACTCCAAAATGCAGAACTAATAAAAAGAAAAACATGGAGCCAGGGATAATGAACCTATGTCATTCTTACTCTGGTGAGAAGAGGAACGTATGATGTGGTGGCGTAATGACCTATGCCTTTCATATACTTTTACATTTATGTAAAAAACAAGAATGCTTAGTCAAAAAATATATTTACAATATTACCCAAATATTACTATGTATGGCACTGTACTGCTGCAAAAAAATAAATTTCATGATGTATATGAGTGTTGATAAATTTGATTCTGATATGGGTCTCTGTTGTGGACTGAGAGTGGGAAGGGGGCAAGGAGAGGGGAATCACGGTGGGGAAAAAGGGAAGGGAAAGGGGACGGAACGGGAAGCATCAAAGACACATTCCGTAATGATCTATAAACTAGTTGCTTGAATTCAAATGAACCTGCCTGGTGTCTCAGGGCTGGGTGTGTCTGCATCCACATCACCTCCCCCCCCACCCCGTACCTGGCAACCCTCTCTGCCACCTGTCCCACACCCCTCCTGCAGCACTCCACCCTCGCCATTCCCAATGTCCTTTGCTCCCACCAGATTTACAAACCCACTCCCCACTCCACATTGACAAATACAGTACTATATGAGTCTAAGGCACCCTAGATATATATAAATGTGCCTGAGAATTTTGCACAGTACCATATATACAGTATACCATATAATGCAATTACTATACAGTCGTCCACTGCATAGTAGATTTTAAATAGTTACATTCAGGCCTAAAATCTCATCACTGTGGAGGATTTCATACTCTTGCTGGTTAACGCCTTTTGTGACAAGTTGGGGGTGGGGGGTTGCTCCGCTTGGCAGGGGAGACCTGTGGCTGTGAAACAATCTCAGGTTCTGGAGCCTCCTCAGTGGCGTTGACTCTGACCCTGCTGGAAGTGGTTCTGAAAGCTCTGGAAACCTTTCTTCACCAACAATTGACTCTGCTGTCCTCAGCGGATCAGTGTGTCATCTGCAGGTGACGTCAGACACCGTTTTCATTGTGTAGGAGAGTGGTCCAGTTCCGTCCGTAATTCTTCCGCGTGCCCAATTTTGATCAGCTTTGTAGTTCCTCGCCAGGACTGCTTGTCCAGGAGTGAAGCATTGAACCTCCTTGTTTGAGGAGCCCTCAGTTTGTCTCAGCTGTTTGTCCTGCGTACTCCTTCTGAGATTGGGTTTGAGGAGATCCAAGCCTGAGCACAAGGGTCGACCCAGGAACAACATAGCTGCTGCGTTCTTAGTTGTAGAGTGTATCGCATTATGATATGCAAGGAGGAAATTAGCGAGCTTCTGATTCAATGTCAGCATAGTGTGTTCTGCTGACTTGCAGTGCATTCTTTTGACTCTGGACAAACCTTTCCGCCAAGTTGTTGGGTGGTACAACGCAGATATAAAGTCTTATTCCACTCATTTTCAGGAGTGACTGACACTGTTCCTCAACAAACTGTGGTTCATTGTCACTACTAAGTGTTATGGAGCACCAGTCCTTGAGAAGAAGCTTCTCAACATATCAGCACTATGCAAGGCTGTAGTGGAGGCCACTGGAGCACTTCTGGCTGCCTTACAGCTGTGTCCACTACTACCAAGAAATTTGTGCCCATGAATGGTCTGGCAAAATCCACATGAATCCTGCTTTGCCAGGACAATGCAAGCCATTCCCAGGAATGGAGAGGTGTTGCTCTTAGCCTGTTCTGGATGTGTTTTGCATCTCAAACAGTGCATGGCGAGCTGCTCGATCTGCTGATCCATTCCAAGCCACCACCAGCCAAAGCTTCAAGCCAATGCTTTCATTTTTACCACATCTAGCTGACTGGCATGCAGCTCCTCCAACACTTTAACTCTGTTTAGTTGGTACAACAACTCTCACTCCTCAAATAAGGCAACCGCCATCAAGGGCAAATTCATCCTGGCATGTGTAACAATAGAGGAACTGAAGTTTCTGCCGCATATTCCAGCCATTTTGGGTGGCCATGTAGACCTGAGACGATGGGGATCTTTTCTGGTTTTCCTCTGAATCATCTCTGCCATAACAGGGAGTCTTTTGATTTGCATTAGGGAGAATATGTCAAGAGGAGTGTCTTCTTCTGTAATTTTTTCAGGTATTTCCTTTTCCAAGGGTAAACAGGACAATCCATCTGCATTTCCATGATTAGTCAACTTCCTGAATTCGAACTTATAATTGTGTCCTCCAAGAAACGGAGCCCATCCCTGCATTTGTGCTGCTGCTGTTAGTGGAACACACTCCTGTGGATTGAAAATGGACACCAGTGGTTGATGACCAGTAATGAGGGTAAACCCTCTCTCATACAAGTGAAACCCCTTTTTACTGGTCGTCTCTAGAGAGGCATCTCATTAGTCCCTCACTAACAGTCTCTGGACTCAGAACAGAGCCCCTTATCTTAGCTCAAACCCTAACAGGCTGAAAGCAGAACAGCCAAAATGAAATACCTTCAGCATAACAGTAAAAATCTTAACCGGGGCTGACATGAGTACTGATGGAAACGTTTCACACACCAAACCAGACTCAAGACCTCTTTGTCAATGTGTGCATAAATTTTCTGTTCAGCAGTAAAGGAACATGATGCAAAGGCTCGGGGACATGCACTTCCATCACTCATAACATGTGACATAAGAGCGTCTAAACCGTAAAGTGAGGCATCACAAGCAAGCTTCACTGGATGATGTGCATCATAATATGTGAGTACAGTGTCTGACGTTACCATTTCCTTTTTGACAGCCACCTCACACAGCTTTGTCCATTGCCATTTCTTCCCGATCTGTAGTAATGAGTATAAGTGGTGGACCATAGTATCCAGGTTTGGCAGGAACCTGTTCTAATAATTACCAAATCCCAAAAGGGACCACAACTGTGATATGTCTTTTGGCCTTGGGGCATCCACCACTGCTTGAACTTTCTCAGCACACTTGTGTGACCACAGTAAGTGGTGCTTGGTTTAAGGAATTCACGCTTGTTATGTCATGCTCTGAGCCCATAATCTTCTAGCATTTCTAACACTGCCTTGATATATCGGAGATGTTCCTTGTCATCCTCACCAGTAACAATGGTGTCATCCATGTAACATGGAGTGCCTGAGTTGCCTTGCAGCACATGGTCCATAGCTTTCTGCCAGAGTGTAGGTGCAGATGCTCCTCCAAAAAGAAGTCAATTATAGTAATAAAGCCATTGTGAGTGCTTATGGTGAGAAACACTTTGGACTCTTCTTCCATCTCCATCTGTAGGTAGGTCTCAGCTAAGTCCACTTTGCTGAAGTGTTTCCCTCCAGAAATTTTTTGCAAGGGTATCTTCTATCCTGGGCAGAGGGTATTGTTCTGGGTTGATGTTGACTTTAAAATCACCACACATCTTGACAGACTCATCCTTCTTGGTTACTGGGACCTCTGGTGTTACCTATAGGCTCCACTGATCCTTGGAAAGAATTCCTTGAGCCTCCATGCAACCTAGCTCACTGGCTACTTTACCAAAGATGATATAAGGAACTGGATGGGCTTTGCAAAACTTGATGTGGCATTTTCATTTAACACCATTTTACCCTTGATATGTTTGAGTTTTCCAGTGCCATCCTTGAACATCGCTGTGGCATCATCCAGTACCTTTCCTGATGGCAGGCAGTGACTAAGGGGGTACCACAAGGCTCGGTGCTGGGACCGCAGCTATTTACAATATACATTAATGATTTAGATGAAGGGATTAAAAGTAACATTAGCAAATTTGCAGATGACACAAAGCTGAGTGGCAGTGTGAAATGTGAGGAGGATGTTATGAAAATATGGAGTGACTTGGACAGGTTGGGTGAGTGGGCAGATGCACGGCAGATGCAGTTTAATGTGGATAAATGTGAGGTTATCCACTTTGGTGGCAAAAACAGGAAGACAGATTACTATCTGAATAGTGTCAAGTTAGGAAAAGGGGAAGTACAACAAGATCTGGGTGTCCTTGTTCATCAGTCCCTGAAAGTAAGCATACAGGTACAGCAGGCAGTGAAGAAAGCTAATGGCATGTTGGCCTTCATAACAAGGGGAGTTGAGTATAGGAGCAAAGAGGTCTTTCTGCAGTTGTACAGGGCCCTGGTGAGACCCCACCTGGAGTATTGTGTGCAGTTTTGATCTCCAAATTTGAGGAAGGACATTCTTGCTATGGAGGGAGTGCAGTGTAGGTTCACTGGGTTAATTCCAGGGATGGCAGGACTATCATATGTTGAAAGATTGGAGCAACTAGGCTTGTATACACTGGAATTTAGAAGGATGAGAGGGGATCTGATTGAAACATATAAGATTATTAAGGGTTTGGACACGCTAGAGGCAGGAAACATGTTCCCAATGTTGGGGGAGTCCAGAACCAGAGGCCACAGTTTAAGAATAAGGGGTAGACCATTTAGAACGGAGTTGAGGAAAAACTTTTTCACACAGAGGGTTGTGGATCTGTGGAATGCTCTGCCTCAGAAGACAGTGGAGGCCAATTCTCTGGATTCTTTCAAGAAAGAGTTAGTTAGAGCTCTTAAAGATAGTGGAGTCAAGGGATATGGGGAGAAGGCAGGAACAGGGTACTGATTGTGGGTGATCAGCCATGATCACAGTGAATGGTGGTGCTGGCTCGAAGGGCCGAATGGCCTACTCCTGTACCTATTGTCTATTGTCTATTAATTCACTTTCAGTTGACTCTATTGCAGGGGATATGGCATGCAAATGGTGGATGGATCCCCAATCAAGTTGTAGTTGTCTCAGCCAATCATGACCCCACAATGCTGCCCCCCCCCCCATTTTTACCATATACAAGTCCAATGTAGCTTGTTGGTTGTTGTATTTCCCTTTTACAAGTGTCATTCCCAAAGGAGTTAGGTTTTCTCCAGTATGAGTTGTTAGTTGGATATCTGCAGATGTCAGTTCAGTGTCTTTGAAATGCCATTCAAACTCATTTTGTGGAATGACTAAAACAGCCAAGCTAGTGTCCAATTCCATGTTAATTAATTTGTCATTCACTTCTGGTGTAAACCACATTGCTTGTGTCTTGTTAGTTTTCACATTGTAAATCCCAAGGCTCCTAGTTCTGTGTCACTCTCATCATTATCAGATTTTCCGTCAACAGCATGCAGATTAGTGCTCTTTTTGAAACTGCAACTTGACTTTTTATCTTTTTCTCTTTCCTGTGCAGTCTATTTATTTTTATCTGCCCAGCATGCTCTTTGTATGTGTCCTACTTTGTTGCATTTTCTGCAAGTTTCACCTTTAAACCTGCATTGGTCTGGGGTAAGTGGTTCTCGGCCGCAACGGTGACACAATTTGTTTGGCCAGGCCAGTTATTGTTTAGACCTTGCAATTTTGTTCACACTCACTTTCACTCCTGACTGCAACTCAATTGCACTCTGTCTGCTATTTCTATTGATACAACAATTACAACTGCTCTTTTAAATGTAAATTGTGCTTCTGCTAGGAGCTGTTTTTGATTCCTTTCTTATAAGATTCCATGAATTAAATGATTTTTCAGTGCATTATTAAGCTTATCATTGAATTGAAAATGCTCAGTCTCTTCAATTCAGTTACGTATACTGAAATGGACTCTCCTTTCTTTTGATTCCACTTATGAAACGGAAAGTGTTCTGCAATCAGCAAAGGTTTTGGTTCTAAATGTTCTTGCATTACTCTCACAATATCAGCAAAGCTCAGTTTCGCTGGTTTGGTTGGATCAGTTAAACTTCTAAGCAAATTGTATGCCTTTCCACCTATTACACTCAGCAACACTGGCACTCGCATTGCATTGGCTGTTTCATTTATTTCAAAATACTGTTTAATTCACTTAGTATACAATATCCAGTTATATGTTGTGCAATTGAATGCATCTATCATTCTGATGTAGCCAGCCTCAGATGTAGCCTGCTTTTTTGAATTATTTATTATCATCATCACTCGGTACGCACTGTTTATGAAACCATGAATTTTGTCTGTTTTATGTCTTTTATTTTAAGCTCGACTGTCTTCTGTCCTCCCAATGGGAAAAAGAAGGTGCTGCCCTTCAACAAGTAGATCGTCATCTCAGGTTCATTTTAAAACTAACCTCTTTGCCACTGTTATCTTTTGTAACTTCAAAACATAAAACTAATCAATAGATAATATTGATCCAGGGAATAACATGCCTATTTCGTTCTTACTTTAGTGAGGTGTGGACCATATGATGTGGTAGAAAAATTATATGTGCCATTCACATACTTTTACATATACTCCATAGTGAATTATGTAAACAACAAAGAATGCTTAATCAAACAATATATTTACATTATTACTTAAATATTACTGAAATATTAAATACACAATAACAATCATCTTGCCTTTTGCAGCAATGACTTAAACCCCCAGTGTGGTTTGTCTTCAATGCCCATTAACTTTTTTTCTACCAGGGTTCCTCGAAGTCACGAAGTTCCTAGAAATGCTGCTTGATATCAAAGGCAGTTACTCTTGTCTCATTTATGGAATTAATGTCTTGGTCCGTGTTGAGGACTGGAGCCAAGTAGACTTGTCAAAATGCAAGCCGGGCATCAGTGAGCAAGTGATTGGTGGTAAAGTGTGGCCTGATAGCACTGTTAAAGAAACTTTCCATAAATTTGCTGATGAATGTGATAAAGTGGAAGTCAGAAAGGTTGGATTTGGTCCAATTTTTGTGGACAGGCCATATCTGGCCAATTTTTCACATTGTCAGTGGAGTCAAAGTCAAATCTGACACAAGATATTCTACAGAAGCCAGAAATCCAGAGTAACACATAGTTCCTCTACGGTCGTGAGGTTGTGAATGAGTCAAATCCACTGATCAGCACGCACAAAATGCAGGAGGAATTCAGCAAGTCAGGCAGCATTAATAAAGAAGAATAAAGAGTCGATATTTTGGGCCAAAACTCTTCATTGGGATTTGGGCTGAAATGTCGACTCTTTTTTCCTCCCCATCGATGCTGCCTGTGCTGTTGAGTGCCTCCTGCATTTTGTGTATGTTTATCACTCGTCTTCACTTGTGCACAATCTCAGAGCCAAAGACCATAAAGTCACGGAGAGAGACAGCACAGAAATAACAATTCAGCCAACCGTCAATCTCCCATTTACTCTAGTTCTATATTAATCCCCTTTTGTTCTTCTTCCCACATGTGCATCAACTCCCGCAAGGGTTTATCATTCCCCTACACACAAGGGGCAAATATCCTATCAAGCCACAGATTTCTGGGATGTGGGAGTAGATTGGAGCATCTGAGGAAACTCACAAGGTCACAGGGGAATATGCAAACTTCATGCAGATCGGGTCAGGGTTGAACCTGGGTGTCCAGAGCACTATTGTGCCATTGTGTTTGCAAGGGCTATGCCAGTTCAGTTTAGTGATGAAGTTACTAAGCTGTTCTTAATGATGGATGTTGAATATTCTGCTCAAAATACATTCTGCACCCTTTGCCAGTTTCCGTGTTTTTTCCAACGTGGAGGAGGATTATCTCATTAGCTGAGGGTAGTCAGGAGGTAGTTTTCTTGTATGTATTTGACTTGATGACAGGAGATCACCTGTTTAAGATTCCTGTGGCTATTTCCCACCATTAAACTACTGGGCTCCCATCTGGGATGGATCTGTTCAGCTGGTAGAATAGGGTGTACCTATGGATCTTCACTGTCAGTACAGTTACGTGACCATGACTCCATCAAGCTGCTGGTTTATTGCTCTGTAAGAAACCTCTCCCGATTTAGATGCTAGTCCCCAGATGCTCATGAGGAAGGACTTTGGAAAGTCAGCAAAGCTAGGAGCTGCTGGTGCTGGACTGATGTGGGTGGTCACTTACTAATTATGATACAATTGAGTGGTTTACCAGGCCATTTCCCAAGGCAACTGGGAGTCAGCCACACTGCACAAAGTTACACTCCCAAAGGACAGAAATATCACTCTGTCCTGTTCACTGCTGACAAGGAATGTTTAAAGAGTTGGTAGTGGTTCAGTGACAGTGAAATAAGGGGTACTGGAGCTGACATTAAAAATTCTGTTTAATTGTACATAAAGTCATTTAACTGTGGAAGGGTGTCAGGTGATGGAGAATTGAGAAAATGGGAATATGAGGTCTGGGACATCAATAAACCTCTCCATCCAAGTCAGGGTGCAGTCATTAGACAGAAACAGAATCAGGTTTAATGTCACTGGCATGTGTTGTGAAACGTGTTGTTTTGCAGTAGCAATACAGTTCAATAGAACATAGATAACCTACAGCACAATACAGGCCCTTTGGCCCACCAAGCTGTGCTGAACATGTCCTTACCTTCGAACTACCTAGGCTTACCTATAGCCCTCTATTTTTCTAAGCTCCATGTATCCATCCAGGAGTCTCTTAAAAGACCCTATCGTTTCCACCTCCACCACGGCTGCCGGCAGCCTATTCCATGAACTCACCACTCTCTGCGTAAAAAACTTACCCCTGACATTCTTATGATGTACATCTGTGGAAATTTGCTGAAGTCTTTGGTGACAAACCAACTTCCCTCAAACTCCCAATGCTGCGGACATGCCTTCTTTATAGACTTGTGCCCCCGTATTGCTGTTGGGAATTAGTTTCCTCAGGCTAACGTGAAACACCCCGTGCTGAAGTGCACCCTCCCAGAGCAGTTAACGTCTACCATTAGATAGGTGGAAACATCCACTGGCTTTTACTTTGCAGGGGAAGTTTTAAAAATGGATCTGATTCTTAAGAACTAAATATATCAAGAATGTAATATGCACTAAGCAGATGCTTTTTGCAACTCAAAATTTTCCTCTGTGCACAAACAATACTCGTGAGACTTGCTGTCTGTCATTTCCTTTCAGAAGTTGACCTTTATTGGCCTTAAAAGCATTTCTATGACAGGTTTCACAGCTGTCTACACAATTTAGCATTATACCTATATAGTTGATTGTTGGTGGTGCATGTGAACACTCCCTGTCTTTTCCTGCACAATCTAACTGCAAGGATTAAAAACAGGTCCCCTGTAATGAGGACCACAAAACAACTGGATTTCCGTAAACGTCCTTCTGGTTCACTACTGTCCTTCAGAGTTTGGAATCTGCCATCACCTTGTCTGGTCTCATTTAACTTCAGAGCCGCCACGGTGATAGACTCTTCTCTACCCCATGAAGTAGCAGAGCAAATCATCTAGTGCTTCCAGTGAACAAAGAATGAATAAAGTTTCCATCTTTAATATCTTTATTTCTCCCTTTCAGGGTTCTTGAAGACCCTGGCCTGGAGTTACACGCTGACTTCGGTCCTTTGCAGGAATGGGACCCGTTCACGGGGTTTCAGGACTGACCGTTGCTCAGCACACCAAGGGTTCGGCCTGAGAGTCCAGCTCGAATTCGGAAGCCTGAGAACTTGGGGCTCTGGAGACGGGCAGATCGAGGGTCAGTGTCACGACAGGAGACCCGCGTGTCGTTGGGGGAGTCAAGATATTTGCTGTGGGCCCAAAGACCCGGGATTGTTGCAATTTTCGGGCACAGAGCTCAAGAAAAGTGACGTAACGGACTTCTTAACATCGTAAACCAGCGAGTTATTTGTTATGTTTTCCCGCTTGCTGGGAATGTAGACACCTTTTTCTCCCTCATTAAGGAGAGAGAGAATCTGTGGTATGTCAAATGCCGGGTGTAACACAAAGTCTTTGGGGTAACAGCAAGTCTGTGTCTTTGCTATTGCTTTGCTCACACTTGAGTGTTTGGCGATTGTGCCAACGCTTACTGTTTTTTGCCAGTGGGGGGAGGGGGGATTGTTGCTTGCTGCTGCTTATGCCTTACGCGTGGGAGGGAGGGGAGTTGGGGGGACTTTGGGGTTCTTACGTTTATCTGTCGTTCATTCTTTTGGGCACTTCTCTGTTTTCATGGATGTTTGCAAAGAAAAAGCATTTCAGGATGTATATTGTATACATTTCTCTGACATTAAATTGGACCTTTGAAACTTTGAATAAAACTGAACATTCTGCTGACTGACCTGGACGTGAAATTTGAAGATGGCAAAATTAATCTTGTTAAGTTGTCCCTATAGACGTTTGAGGACTGATGTCTAAACCAGGATTCATCCTGAGATTATATCTACTATTCAGCTGGAAGGACCCTCCGACTAGAAACCTATCTGTACTCACCCCATAAATCCCCTTCTGAATCTTGCAAGCCTTTATTAGATCACCTTTCTTCAATGGTCTAGAGCAGCCTTTCTCAACCTTTTTGCCCTGGAGGAACCCTTGAAATAATTTTCAGGTCTCAGGGAAACCCTGCATAAAATTTATTATAATCTACAACTCACGGTACATTAGCATGATCAGTAAGTTGTGGGTATAATAATCCAAATCGTCAATGTTCTTTTGAATAATGATTTTTAGTGTATCATTCTTGAAATTAATCTCTTTCTTTCCCTTTTGTAAATTTTAAAAACTCATAAGGCAAACATATTACATTTCTGTTAAGTAGCTGACTTAAGCCAAAATGGGATTTAAGTTTTCTAAAGGTAGGATAGGTAGATTTAATTTAAATAAAGGTTGTAAATTGATTTTAATTAATGCTACTTACAACATGAAAATTTATTGACAATGTTGAATGGTGAAGTTACTAGAAATCATAAGTCAAAGCAATATGAATAAAAATATAGCCTAAGACACAATTTTATAAAAGACTTTGAAAAAACACATTTTCTTATGAAGTGACATGATCAGACTCAGAAGTCAGCCACATTGGGCCATCAGACATGTCTGTAAAACATGTTAATACAATATTAGAAAAGAATGGCATCCCTGTACTAAAATGTCTAAGTTACAGCTTCCCAGTAGTCTAGGGGGTCTGGATTTTCCAGACATCAAAAAATATCAATTAAGTTCCTTTTTATCTTATGTGGTTGACTGGGTTTGCAGAGTCCCCTCCTCAATCTGGCTGGACATTGAAGCCTCACAAACAAAGTGCCCTCTTATTAATTTGCTTTTCCTCAATAAGATGAAATTAGTTAAGGAATATTGTCACAATCCAATAATAACTAACACAATCAAGGCTTGGAGGGCGGTGCGACAAATTGAGGGCAACACAGCGAAAATATCACCCTTCACTCCAATAACCGGCAGTCCAAATTTTCAGCCTGGCATATTGGATCCTGGATTTAAACTTTGGATTTCTAAGGGTATTTTCAATCTAGAAGATTTGTTTGATGAAAGAATGATGATGTATTTTAGTCAAATAGTACAGAAATTCAACATACCCAGCAAGGATCTTTTTTGTTTCTTTCAGGTAAGAGTTTATATACAGAAAAAAAACAACATTGTTAACTGATTTCTAGAGTTCTGACATAGAAAAGAGGGTGTTTTGTTCTAAGGATGAAGTCTCCAGTAGTACTTTTTACAGCATCCTGGGGGAATGTTCTTGTGGAGAGACTGAGCAGCTGGGAAGGATCTGGCAGGGAGAGCTGGGAGTAGAAATTACTGCTGAAAGATGGAAAGACATTTGTGATAATGCAAAGAAAGGAATGGCATAATAAATAATTAAACAAGAAAACTGCAAAAAGTACAAAAACTTCACAATACAATTCACTTCTAACCTACACAAGCCACCTTTTGCAACGTTTGCAACAACAGCAAAGTGGCAGGCCAGCAGCTGAGTTGGGGCGCGTAAAAATTCCTTCTTTAGAATGAAAATTTCCTTCCAGTTTTCTGCTACACCAGTAGAGTTTATTCACTCCCACAAGTCAGTCAATAAGGGGAAGTTGGGGGTGGTAGTTGAGGATGGAGAGGCTGACATCACAGTTCAAGTTGAGAGAGTCCATTCAATGCGCGGAAAACACATGTCACGCTCGTCAGCTTACCGTCCTCCCCTCTGCGCAATACAGCACTCACCAATTATTAACGGCCTCCCCTATCTTGCATCAAAAACTGACAGTGGACTCAACCAAATAAACACGGCCCTACTGCGCACTGCCGTACTGGGCTGAGAGACCGCTAACGAGATTGCTAACGGGGCTTCTCAGTCACCGCCTACCACTGAGAGCGCTAGCATCATGAAAAAGTTCAAACAGCGATGTTAATTCTTTTAATCACAATCTTTCATGGAACCCTAAGGTTCCGTGAAAGCCTGGTTGAGAAACCCTGCTCGAGAAACCCTGCTCTAGTAAGCGTCCAACAATCTTCCTAAGTCTCACATCACAGGCCAACCCCTTTACCTCATGGAGCAACAGAGCCCTGACTTCAAGGCTAGAATATGCTGCATATTCAGAGACTAACACTGCATGCAGCATTTCAAACATGTTCTCATTATAGCCTGAAACAATTTCCTAGCTTTAAGTTCCTTGACAGTCCTAGCACCATGACTTTCAGAATGTTGCTCTAAAGAAGTTACAATACTTCTTAGTAAGTTAAATAGACAAAACAAAACCTTGCATGCTTTTTGTTCAATTCCCTACAACGCAGCCCGGGAGGGGGGAGAAGATGGCGGCGCGACGGCAGCGCGCACGGCCACTTCGGTGGTGATGTCTGTTATCTGTCAAGTAGGGGACCGTGCGCAATCCTGATTTGATGGAGACAGACGTGAGAGTATGGAGGAACATCTGGAAAACTTCTGAAATGCCCACTTCGCTGCCGCTGCTACTGTGTGGTAACCAGAATCTCCAGAGCCGAAGGCCCTGAAATCCTCGGCTTTGCGTGTTTCAGTGGCTGGTGAGAGGTCGAAGGCGCTCGGCAGAGGATGGCACTCGGGAGGCTGTATCGAAGAGGCTGGTTGGAAGCTCGAAGTTTTCGGACAGATGGACTCGGTGTGATCGGTTGTGGATCGGTTACTTCCAAGGTATCGGCAAGTTGACGGTGCCTGGAGGTTTATGGCAGGGAGTTTCTCCCTTTTGCCGCCTGCTATCGGGGACTTGGGAGTCGATCGACTCGGGACTTTGAGACTTTTTTTTACTGTGCCCATGGTCTGTTCTTCATCAAATTATGGTATTGCTTTGCACTGCTGTAACTATATGTTATAATTATGTGGTTCTGTCAGTGTTAGTCTTTGGTTTGTCCTGTTTTCTGTGATATCACTCCGGAGAAACATTGTATCATTTCTTAATGCATGTATGCATTTCTAAATGACAATAAAAGAGGACTGAGTATTCTCATAATCTAATTGGGCGAGTTGTCCCACAGACGAGTCACACTGCAGACTTAAGCAGTTCAACATTGACAGGTTATGAACAATGTGCCAGATCCCTCCATTACAATCACAGAGCATGTGCAGGCCCTCTGACAGGACATATGTACCTGAACTAGTTGAACAGTGGTTTACAGGTGGGAGGGAGTAGCCCTGACAGTCCTCAACATTGATTCCAGACCACCCAAACTTTCAAGGCATCAAATGAACTTTCTCCTGCCCGTGACATACAATGGCTGTTATACCACAGCAGTGTTTCACTTCCTGACACCCTAAAGCCTTTCCACAAGACACATAATGACTATGATTAAACTACTGGTCCTCTTGCTTGGATGAGTGCAGCTCCAACACTCAAGAAACTCAATACCATTCATGACTGGTATCCCATCCACCAGCCTAAGTGATCACTCCGGCTATAGTATGTACCATCTCATCAGCTACTCCAACTGCACCTCCCAAACCTTTCAATCACCAAGAAGGACAGGAGCTTTTGGTCTGAGGAAACATCCTCATCTTCATAATCCCCTCCAAGCTGGTTGTGGATTACAGGGGGAATGGAGACGGGCTAACTCCTAACTGACATCAATGGATCTGGGGTTGAGAGGGTAAACAGCTTTAAGTTCCTCGGCATCCACATCCCCGAGGACCTCACATGGTCTGTGCATACCAGCTGTGTGGTGAAAAGGCACAACAATGCCTCTTTCACCTCAGATGGTTGAAGAAGTTTGTTATGGGCCCCTAAATCCTAAGAACTTTCTACAGGGGCACAATTGAGAGCATCCTGACTGGGATCCTAAGTATCCTGATATGGGAATGTACCTCCCTTAATTGCAGGATTCTGCAGAGAGTGGTGTGGACAGCCCAGCGTGTCTGTAGTTGTGAACTGCCCATGATTCAGGACATTTACAAAGACAGGTGTGAAAAAGGGCCCGAAGGATCATTGGGGACCCGAGTCACCCCAACCACAATCTATTCCAGCTGCTACCATCCAGGAAGCGGTACCTCAGTATAAAAGCCAGGACCAACAGGCTCCAGGACAGCTTCTTCCACCAGGCCATCAGACTGATTAACTTACACTGATTTGAGTGTATTTCTATGTTTCATTGACTGTTCTATTTATTATAAATTACTATGATTGCACATTGTACATTTAGAGGGAGACGTAACGTAAAGATTTTTACTCCTCATGCATGTGAAGTATGTAAGATATAGTCAATTCAATTCAAAAGTCACTCAACATCCTGATTGATAAGCCTGGGACTCCATCCCCAGCACTGTGGGAGCACTTTCACTAGACGGACTACAGTGGCTCAAGAGGTTAGCTCACTCCTAACTTCCCAAGGGCATGTTTGGATGGGCCATGTGCTGGCATTGCCCACATCCATTGTAAGCTGCCCTCTGCCAATCTACTCATTCAGCAAAATGAATGAAAAGATTAGCAAAGGTCTCCTGGTAACAGGGAGCATTTATCCATGTGGTTGCTGTTCTCTCTTAACAAACATATAGTATGGAAGCAAGAGAGGAACAATTAGTGCTTCCATCACATACAACTACGTCATTTGTAATATTTGCTACAATCAAGATGTGTGGCGCGTGGCAAAGTGGTTAGGGCGTTGGACTAGCAATCTGAAGGTCATAGGTTCGAGCCTCAACCGAGGCAGCGTGTGTGTCCTTGAGCAAGGCACTTAACCACACATTGCTCCAGTCTACCCAGCTGAGAATGGGTACCAGCAAAAATGCTGGGGGTTAACCTCGCGATAGACTGGCGTCCTATCCGGGGGGAGTCTTGTACTCTCAGTCGCTTCACGCCACAGAAATCGGCATAAGCACTGGCCCGATGGGCCGCAAGGCTCGTGACAGACTTTAATCTACATTCAAGATAATTCAGTTCATTTAATTATGCTGTATTGGCTTTATTAGAAAATTTTCAGTTGGAACATTTCCCATTGAGTGTTCTCCTTTTAATATTAATCATGTTAACATCTGTTTCAGCGTGATTTCAGTTGTTTCAGCCTGATATCAATTTCTAAGAATTAAACCTACTAAGAATTAGAGTAAAATTAAAATATTATTTAGTTCCTAATCAATCAAGAAATTAGTATTTTAAATATACGTAATTTGACACAAATATCCGGTATAGGATGGTGTGAATATTGGTAGCTCGGATTGATGTTGGTTTCAGTACATGAAATCTGAGAAGGACACCACTTTAATTGGGACCGCGGAGATTCTGGCGCAGGTGAACACAAACTGGCACAAGAATTTTTAGAAGTGTGGTTCTCTTCTGATAATTCCATAAACAAACATATCGAAATGGATGCCATCTACGAACCCCTAAGAGCCAAAAAAACGCGAGCCAATAGAATTCAAAGGTCAACTGACAGGGTAGCCAATCAGGACCGAGTCAAGTAAATGGGTTGTCTATATAAACACAAGTGCTCCCAGAGAGAAACACCAACAACTACACGCTGAGGATATCACCTGGACTGGTGATGAAATGTCTGCAAGCTAATGCCAAGCTCTGCGAAGACTGCAACATCAAACAAATATCCAGTATACATTTAATTCTGTACAGTAATTCAGCACAGAACTTCAGCATGATTAAATTTATATTTCTAATTTATCAAAAGAAAGCTATTAATTGAAATTCTTGCAGCTCTAAGCAGAACAACAATAAACGTTCATTTCTTTTCTGTTTTCTCAAAAAGAACTGTGGTTTTCCAGTCCACATGAATGATGACTGCTACACACAAAAGGTATAACAGTTTTCAGATATTATAAACAGTATTTGTCACAGCTAGCTTGCTTGGATAAAGATTGTCTTCAAATACTTGGCCTGAGCCCACTCAGGTCATTTGTTAGCTGCTGAAAAGCCGGGAGATATGGCAATTATCTCCATACTAATTGCAGACACTGCTGCTGATTGTCTTATTAAATCACCATAAAGCTAGCAAGCCAGGACATCACGTCGCTGAGAGTAAAACCAGCTGATAAACTAGGTGGGGTGGTCAAAACATACATAAGGATAAATTCGATTTGTACCTAAAAGAGTCAAAAAGCAGGTGCAGATATTGATCTGTGTGTTATTTCTTCGCAGGTCTGATGTTCTAGCTGAAGTTAGCATTAAGTTTCATTTGAAGGGAAACTGTAATTGCCTTTGGCAAACAAGCTACCTGGTGTGTCTCCAGCACTGAGCAGAACCAGAGCCTGAGCCTAAGCCCAGCCCCAGGTAGATGTTTGGGAAACAGTCAGAGTTGTGTTGCAGCAATCTCAGGTGACCAGCTGCTGTTCAGTAATTGTGTACAGTCAGTGGAACTGCTCTTGATCCTTCAGTTTTATAAAAAAAATACAAACTGAAGAAACCCCGTGGTCCCTTTTATGGCAAAATCCTGCTATACCATTGCTTAATACCAAGGTCAGTTAAATGGAGGTTGCGTGATGGTGGGGGTGGAGCTATGTCTCTACCGTAGGAGGTGTGAGATGCTCCTTCCCTCTGCTATCCTGCAGGTCACCCTTGGGCAAGGCGTAGCACCTGCTGAGCCCCCCCCCCCAAGTCAGGGTCATGTGAAGCCATGGGAGCAGGTGGTAGATGGTCGTACGAGCAGCTGGTGCACATCACAAGTCCAGGTTATGCGACCACTGACACCAGGCAGGCAGCCTCTGGTGGGGTCACCCATCTTGTTAAAGGTACTGCCCGGAAGAGGGCAATGGTAAATCACTTCTGTAGAGCAATTTGCCAAGAACAATCATGGCCATGGAGACTGTGATCGCCCCTGTCGTACGTCACGGCACATGATGGCCTTGATGCTGATGATGACGGTGCATATTTCATCCACTGTATCTGAACTTGTTATTGAAAACACTGCCATATAATTTTACAGAACATAACTATCCTTACACCAATTTTACACAGGCTGCTCATTTATTTCTGGCTTTAGTTGAGCATTGGACAATGGGGAGGCCGGAGGTGTAACTTGCCATCTCCACCGCCACCGTCTCCCACCCCCAAAGCTTCCCAGTCCTCGATCACCAGCTGCAAAACCGTCAGCCGTAAATTGAATACCTGCTCCAGAAACCAGTTATATGCAGGAATAAGACTCCTCCTTGTGGCTGCCTGGTGTAACTGGAGTATCTGCCACCTGAATACATTGCCTACTGGGGGTGGGACAATTTCCACTTCAATTTGCTTCTTTTTACATTCACGTCCTCTTATTGCATATTGATTCTGATAATAGCATGCAAACACATATCTGAAAACCAAAACTAGAAATACTAATGTAAAGTGCTTCTGTAAATAGTACCTAAACCTAATGAATGTATCCAAAATAATAGGATTGAATCAAAAGTGAATTGATTTTCCCTAATGTTTTCCCCAAATTTTTGCAATGGCGATTTGTCGTGTCTTTCAGGCACATACCATTACATGAAACAAATTGAACAGTAACTTCTGGCATAGCAAGTTGCCCTGTTTCCCCACAAGCTTCATCACAATTTCTTCAATAGGTTTGTGTGAAGTTGGGATATTTACCCTCAGAGTGACTCTTAAACATGGTAGATAAAGTTAGAGATGGCAAGTTCATATATAATGATCAGAGATTAAAGGAACTAGGGCTTTACTCTTTGGAGAGAAGGAGGATGAGAGGAGACATGATAGAGGTATACAAGATATTAAGAGGAATAGATAGAGTGGACAGCCAGCGCCTCTTCCCCAGGGCACCACTGCTCAGTACAAGAGGACATGGCTTTAAGGTAAGGGGTGAGAAGTTCAAGGAAGGTTTTTTACTCAGAGAGTGGTTGGTGCGTGGAATGCACTGCCTGAGTCAGTGGTGGAGGCAAATACACTAGTGAAATTTAAGAGTCTACTAGACAGGTGTATGGAGGAATTTAAGGCGGGGGGTTATATGGGAGGCAGGGTTTAAGGGTTGGCACAACATTGTGAGCCAAAGGGCCCGTACTGTGCTGTACTATTCTATGTTCTATGTTCTAAATAAACTTTTTACAAAATACCAGGAAGAGATTTTGTGGGCAAAGATCCCTTATGAAATAGTTTGTTATAGCATGATCACCCAGGTCCAAAACTAGTAACTGCAACTTGAACGAGAGTAATTATAATGGTACGAGCAAAGAAACAGTTGCCGCGGAAACCCACCGGGTCCTGTGGCATCTGTGGAGGCAAAGGGAGAGTCGATGTTTTGGGTCAAGGCCTCGCATCAGGGTATGAAGGGGAAGTCTTTGCGAATGGACTGAGTAAATAATCTAAGAGATAGGTCAGTAGATGAGCATCGGCAGGTATCTAATCGCTCTTTCACGATGCTCAGCTGAAAGAGAGACAGACTATCCATGGTTGACAAAAGAGGTAACGTTAAATCAGAAAGTAAGGCACATAAGTTTGGGAGGACCAGTGGTACTAGCAGTGAGTGAACTAAAAATTCATAAGGAAGAAGAAAACTGATTTTAAAAGAAAACTTACATCAGACTTTCTCTGTAATCGTAACCCTATATTCTGCATTCTGATTTGTTTTCCTTTTGTACTACTTTGATATCCTTATAATCTGACTGGACAGCATGCAAAGAAAAGCTTTTCTCTGTATCTTGGTACATAGAACACTACAGCACAGAAACAGGCTCTCCAGCCTGTCTAGTCTGTGCCAAGTTTTTCAGCCTAGTTCCAAGTGCCAACACCTAGAGCATAACCCTCCATACCTCACTCATTCTTATCCCATCCTATCTACACCCTCAGGAGTTGTAAACTCAGTCAGCTCCATCATGAGCACTAGCCTCCGTAGTATAGACCAGTTAGCCTGACCTCAGTGGTTGGGAAGATGTTGGAGTCAATTGTTAAGGATGAGGTGATGGAGTACTTGGTGACACAGGACAAGATAGTACAAAGTCAGCATGGTTTCCTTCAGGGAAAATCCTGCCCGACAAACCTGTTGGAATTCTCTGAAGGGATTACAGGTAGGATAGATAAAGGGGATGCAGTGAATGTTGTGTATTTGGACTTTCAGAAGGCCTTTGATAAGGTGCCATACATGAGGCTGCTTACCAAATTAAGAGCCCATGGTATTACAGGAAAGTTACTAACATGGTTAGAGCATTGGCTGATTGGTAGGAGACAGTGAGTGGGAATAAAAGGATCCTTTTCTGGTTGGCTGCCAGTGACTAGTGTTGTTCCACAGGAGTCGGTGTTGGGACCACTTCTTTTTATGCTGTATGTAAATGATTTAGATGATGGAATAGATGGCTTTGTTGCCAAGTTTGCAGATGACACGAAGATTGGTAGGGGGGCAGGCAGTGTTGAGGAAACAGGTAGGATGCAGAAGGACTTAGATTAGGAGAATGGGCAAGAAAGTGGCAAATGAAATACAACGTTGGAAAATACATGGTCATGCACTTTAGTAGTAGAAATAAATCTGCGGGCTATTTTCTTAACAGGGAGAGAATCCAGGAATCTGAGATGCAGAGGGACTTGGGAGTCCTTGTGCAGAACACCCTGAAGGTTAATTTGCAGGTTAAGTCGGTGGTGAGGAAGGCAACCGCCATGTTAGCATTCATTTCAAGAGGTCTAGAATACAAGAGCAAGGATGTGATTATGAGGCTTTATGAGGCTTTATAAGGCACTGGTGAGGCCTCACCTTGAGTATTGTGAACAGTTTTGGGCCCCTCATCTTAGAAAAGATGTGCTGGCATTGCAGAAGGTCCAGAGGAGATTTACAAGGATGATTCCAGGAATTAAAGGGTTATCATACAAGGAACGTTTGATGGCTCTGGGTCTGTATCACTGGAATTCAGAAGGATGAGAAGGGATCTCATTGAAACCTTTCGAATGTTGAAAGGCCTAGACAGAGTAGTTGTGGAAAGTATGTTTCCCATGGTGGGAGAGTCTAGGACAAGAGGGCACAGCCTCGGGATAGAGGGGCGCCCTTTCAAAACAGAGGTGCGGAGAAATTTCTCTTGCCAAAGAGTGGTGAATTTGTGGAATTTGTTGCCACATGCAGCTGTGGAAGCCAGGTTGGGTGTATTTAAGGCAGAGATTGATAGGTCCTTGATTGAACGCGGCATCAAAGGTTACGGGGAGAAGGCCAGAAACTGGGGTTGAAGAGGAGATAGAAAAAAGGATCAGCCATGATTGAATGGTGGAGCAGACTCGATGGACCAGATGGCCTAATTCTGCTCCTATGTCTTATGGTCTTATAGTATCCAGGACACCCTCAAGGAGCGATGCCTCAAGAAGGCAGCGTCCATCATTAAGGACACCAATCACCAAGGTTATGCCTTGTTCTCATGGCTACCATCAGGAAGGAGGTTCAGAAGCCTGAAAGCACACACTCAACAATTCAGCAACAGCTTCTTCCCACAAACGATCCAATTACTGAATGGACATTGAACCCATGAACACGACCTCACTACTTTTTTATTCCTATTTTTGCCCTACATATTTTATTTAACTATTTAATTAAATACATACTCACTGTAATTCATGTTTTTTCTCACTCTGTGATTATGTATTTTACTGCTGCCGCGGTCACCAAATTTCGTAACATATGCCAGTGATAGTAAACCTGATTGTCATTTTATATACCTCTATAAGGTCACTTCTCCGCCTCCTACACTCCAGGGAACATAGTCCTAGGCTATTTATTCTCTCATAACCCAAACCCTCCAGTTCCAGAAACATCATTATCAATCTTTCCTGCACCCTTCCCAGCTTTATGACATCCTTCCTAGGCGACCAGAATTGTAGACAATGCTCCAAGTGCAGTCTCACCAATGATATGTATGATAATAAATCAATTTCAATGTAATATCAAAGCAAACTGCAAATATCCCAGTGATAACTGATGGGCTAGTTTCAACTAGCATGGAAGAACTTGTAAAATGCCCAATCATGGGGTGGGGGGGGTCAAGGCTTTATAACAGTTCATGGGCTTGATGGTAGGTGAACCACTAGGACCTGATACTAGTTAAAAAGAATTGGTTGTCTGGAGAGAGAACCCACAGGTTCTCACTTAATTCCAGAATGGCACCAGTGGATTAGAAACCAGCAAAAACAACTGCCTTGTTCAAGAAGGAAGAAAGATAAATTGAGGGAAACTTATGACCAGTTAGTTTAATATTTATCTAATCAAAACATTAGGGAAGTTTAGTCGAATCAAATTAGGTCAATATGGTTTCATGTAAAGCAACTCATGTTTGACAAATTGACTTGAATGTTTTGTGGATGTAACAAGATTGAGAGGGACCTGCAGATGTTCAGTATTTGGAATTACAAAGGCATTTGACAAGGTACCATATACTGTAAATGGCAAGTGCACAAGTTAAGTGTTGATGGAATTGGAGGAAGTGTGGTATCACATACTGTAGAAAATAGAGAGCTGAAATGAATGAGCTTTTTCAGGTTGGAAGGTTGAAAATTTCAAGGACTATGGACTGGAGTGATCTAGCACGGAGGGGGAGTTGAGGTCTCAGGTAGATCGGCCATACTGAATGGCAGGACAACCGTGAGGACCAGGCATTCTACTCCAGCTCCTATTCTCTTTTGTTCTTGTGTGGTAAGCCTTAATTATCATTTGAGGCTGAAAGTGTACTTTCCCATGTGCGGAATGGCATGAGATCAGATTTTGATTGTTCTGCAAGAAAAATACTGCAGAAACTGGAAATCTGGAATCGGAGAAAATGTTGAAAATACCCGGCAAGTCAGGCAGCATCAATGGGGAGAGAATCAGTATGTTTCAGTTCACAACAAAAAGCCATCTACCTGAAATGTTCATTCACTTTCTCTTTCCATTGATGCTGTATGACCTGCTATTTCCAGCCACTTCTCTTCTTGTTTCACATTTTACTAATCTTGGAGGATCTTGGAGATTCTTTTGAATGGAAATACTATTTAGCATTTTCATTGCCTCTTTCCCTTAATCCGGTTTTTCTTTCTCTCCCTTTGTTTTATTTTACTGTATCACAGTTTGAACTGAGATTCTCCATAGGGATTCTTCATTTACTCCATTGTTTGCCCTGGTCACAGATTCCCTGTGGAGATTACCCTGCTGGTTCTGTGTGATTACAATCTAAATGCTCTGCATAACAATTGCCTAGCAATTCATCATTGGCTGCAACATCCATGCCAAATTGTTAGGAAGGTACACAAATAACGTTTTTACACATAATGGTCTCACATTGACAGAAACAAGATCAAGGATCAGTTAACTAATTACTTATTTATATCTGCTTATAATTAATGACTTATTAATGCTGTTGATTGAAGAAGGGAAGTTAGTGTCTGTGTAAAGTCCTAGCTGAAGGGGAGGCAAGTTTGACGATGCAGCCATATTGCACTGTAGTGGCTGCGCGTTCAAACCTACATAAGCTGACTCCAAAAGGGGCGACACGGTCGAGCAGTGGCACCACTGCAGCGCCAGCGTCCCGATTCAATCCCGCCTCAGTCTGTAAGGAGTTACATTCTCCCTGTGACCGCGTGGGTTTCCTCTGGGTGCCCTGGTTTCTTCCCACGGTCCAACCCATGCAGGCTCCTTGGTCCAGAAGGCCCTGTTACCATGTGTCTCTCGCAGCAAAAGTTAAATAAAACTTCTATTACATTTTCAGCACAAATGATAATGCTTGAATCTCAGAACGTTCAGTCAAGAATTACTTTTGACATTATGTTCTTTCGAATATTCCAACTGAGGCTGTGCTACCCTTCTTTTCTTGATGTCACTTCCTGAGATCACTGAGGTTTTTGTTACTTTCCTGTAAGTTTATTAGTCTGGCAATGTATCCCTATGAATACCGATTGAATTCACACACCGTGTTCCTGTGGACTGGGTCACTTCGGTGAAGGATGGCTCTGCGGCCAGCGGTGGGCTAGCGGCGCAGTGCTGATCCAAATGACCGCTGGACTTCCGGTTTGATGTTTGACATTCTCTGTGTTGTTCGCCCACTTATTGCTGTTTGCGCAATTTGCTCTTTTTTTTTCGTAACCTGGGTGCTTGGTGTTTCCTGAACGGGTTCTATTGTGTTTCTTTGTGTTCCATTGTGGGAGGATGAATCTGAGAATTGTACTCTGTCTACATTCTTTGATAATAAATTGCATCTTAGAGATACTGAGTGTTGAGACATTTGATCATTGATGATCATAACCATTGAACAGCTGGGTTTTCAATGTTGCCAGGCTAAAGATCAGACAGTATGGAGTTTGTTGCACCTGATGCAGTCTAGCCAAGTTCTACTTTCATCAGGATGCACAAGGTGGAAAGTATATATCATAATGACCAAAGATGAAAGACCTGACTAAGATCTGGCAAATGGATCATTAAATTCTGATCAAGACCTACAACATCATGGTTTGGAAATTTATCATCTGTTCTTTATCCTCAATGGGTCAGGTTCCTATTTCTTCCTCCCAACAGTATTGTGACAGTACCTTCTGATGCCTTGGAGACAATTGGTGGGTCAGAGAGGTTGGGGGGGAGAAAGAAAGCTGAAATTTCAATTGTGCCCTTCACCCCAATAGAGAATAGTGTATATCCACCTTTCTGGATCAGAGATCCTGAGGCTGTCTATGATGTGAACTGACTGTACGCGTGCACACACACACACACACACACACACACACACACACACACACACACACACACTCACACAGGATAACAGCAGTGACCATTCAGTCCTGCGTACTTACACAATAGACCAGGGAATATCATTTTTCATAGTTTCTCTTTACCTATAATTAGCACTAGAACAATACCATAGTGGTTAGCACAACGCTTTACTGTACAGGCAACCTGGGCCAACTTCCCGCTGCGGCCTGTAAGGAGTTCATACATTTTCCCCATGATCACGTGGGTTTCCCCGGGTGCTCCAGTTTCCTCCCACAATCCAAAGATGTACCAGTTGGTAGGTTAATTGGTCATTGTAAAATTGTCCCGTGATTAGGCTAGGATTAAATCTTAATATTGTCGGGTAGCACGGCTTTAAGTGCTGGTTGGGCCTATTCCACACTGTATCTCAATAAAACAATTTTTAAAAGATAAGTGACCTAAATAGCTAAAAGGAAGAAGAGATACTAAATGTGACCAAAACCAAAGTGTCCAAAATACTACTTGACCTCTTCCTGTGATCTTCTCCTGTCTGCGGCAGAATGCAACTACCCATGGTGTTACCAGGTAGAAGTGATGTCTCCACAAGCCTTGAAATGACCAAGGCTCATCTTTGCAAAAAAATATATGCTTTATTGTGTTGTGAGGCACTTTTAGCACAATTATGCTAAAAGGGATTGAATCAGATATGCGATAACTCAAAGCTGGCTTCGATGCAGCAATGTACACCATCAGCAGCAGCAGCAGCAGCAGGAGAAATGTGGACCAGCTCGATCCCAAGGCCTGCTCTATTCGTTGGTTTACCATTACTACCAAACGACCTGATCTACCCCATTCCAGTGAGCACTACCCTTGGCACAGCACCAAGAGCACCTGAAGTGAGTTGCTAACAGAGTGAAACTGCAAGAGAGAACAATGTGCAAACTAAATAAGAGCTACTCTAATAGACAGAGCTTTGTGATTTACGCGTAGATAAGTCAAAGCTCTTCTGCCACATATAATCTAAAAAGATAAAGATTAGCTTCATTTGTCGCATGTAGATCAAAGTTTACAGTAAAATGTGTCGTTTGTGTCAACAACCAACACACTCTGAGGATATACTGGGGGCAGCCAGCAAGTATTTATTGATTTATTGAGATACTGCACAGTGTAGGCCTTACAGCACCCTCAAGGTGCACTGCCCAACAACTTTCACGTGACTACGGGACAATTTACAACCTACCAACTGGTACATTTTTGGACTGGGGAGGAAACTGGAGCACCCGGATGAAACCTACGCGGTCACGTGTGGAGCGTACGAACTCCTTACAGTATCACCATGCCTCCTGTCCCAACAGAGTATGGCCATGTTACTAACCTGTACATCTTTGGAATGTGGGAGGAACCAGAGCATCCGGAGGAAACCCACGCAAACACGCAGAGACCACACAAACTCCTTACGGATGGTGGCAGGAACTGAATGCCAGTGGCTGGTGCTGTAAAACATAATGCTAACCACTACGCGACAGTGCCACCTATGGATAACATTGGACAATTAAGGAGATAGCAGGAGAAGAGGAAATAAAGACGTGAGCAATAAAGGCAGGAAATTTGCAACCGTCTCCATCCAATAAGTGGATGATACGTCAAATCTTTTTCCTGAGGTTCTCACTGGTCTGATTCCCTGTATGTGTTATCAAGAAATAGATGGATACACCTTGGCTGCACTCCTGAAGGATTGTACTCCGGAACTATCTTTGCCTATAGCTGAGCTATTCGACTTTCATGACAGCACTGGCTTCTACCAGACGTTGTGGAAGACAGCCCAGGTACGTCCTGTTCACAGTATAAATTGATTCTGGCTAGTAACTGTCGACCAGGCACCAACCAAGAAGGGAACATGTGGGTTGTCCTTCCATGCATTCAAGCTATCTCGGAAATGATGGCCCGGCTCCTCCAAGACATAGAATTTTGGTTGCAAATAAGCTAACAGCATCTATGGGGAGAGTATTTTGCAGACCAAAAGAATGAGCCAAGCTATTGGACAAGACCAAAGTGCTCTACAAACTCAAATGTGGGGACTGCAGCAAATACTGCATCAGCCAGACTGGGAGAAAACTATCCACTAGTATCCATGAACATCAACTGGCTGTGAAGCAGCATGACCAGTTCTCCCGAGTCTCTACCCATGAGGCTCAAGAGGGGCACAAATTCAGCTGGGCATCAGTGAAAGTCATGGCACAAGTAAACACGCGACATGCGAGTGAAATTCTAGAAGCATGGTTTTCTGCAAAGAATTCTGTAAACAGACATGTAGACCTTAATTCTTATTTATGAGGCAATGTGGGCAAAATTCCATGTCACAACATACGAAATTCACTGTGCAACCCAACAGTGACAAGGTTTCCTCCCCGCATCACAACTGAGTTTCCAAAATGCTGACCAATCAGCTGATTGATAAATATCAGAATCCTTTATTATCACCAAGTATGTGGACACATACAGGGGATTTGATGCTGGTTTCCCTGAGCTCTCGCTGTACAGAATCAAAAAGCAAACAAGACAATAGTGCAAATAATCATGAACTATTTACAATAAGGTATACCTGTGTATGTACAGGTGGACTTGGTTTATAATAGACTAAAATTCAAGTGTTCATAAGACTGATAGCATACGGAAAGAAACTGTTCTTGTACCTATTTGTCCTGGCATACAGTGATCTAAAACGCCTACCAGAAGGAAGGAGTTGGAACAGGTGATGTCCAGGGTGTGATGGGTCTACAATGATGCTGCTTGCTCGCTTCCTGACTCTAGATGCATATAAGTCCTGGATCGAGGGCAGCTTCACACCAATAATCCTTTCTGCAGCCCTGACGGTTCTTTGGAGTCTATTCTTGTCTTGTTTGGTAGCTGATAAAGGCCAAGCATTTGGAGGACACACCACAATTAACAGCTCACTGGCGATGTCTCCCTGTATGGTAATGAAGTATTTGCAAGTAAATCACCAAGATTGGAGAACAACTCAACCCAACCATTAACCACCATTACTTTCACTGTATAATCAATTTGTTCCCTATCTTCAGAAAGATATCATTAACAGTGTTATTAATGATCACTTACTCTCTCAGAACTTCACTGATGTCCTGTTTGAACATCACCTGCTCAGTTCTAAGCTGATCATAGCTCTGATCCAAACCTAATTAACTAAATAAATAAAAAGATGAAAAATATGGTGAAGAGAACATACAGTATGTGTATTAACTTATTATTTGATCTTCAGTGATGTTGAAAATGATGAGAAAGGTATATGGCTGGAATCAAGTGAAGCAATAATCAAGTACAATGATTGAAGATTGACCTGTAGTGCTTGGATATAAACTCAGTAGCCACTTTATTAGGTACACCTATACACCTTATTTACGCAAATATCTAATCAGCCAATCATGTGGCAGCAATTCAATGCATAAAAGCATGCAGACGTGGTCAAGAGGTTCAGTTGTTGTTCAGACCAAACATCAGAATGGGGAAAAAATGTGATCTAAGTGACTTTGACCATGGAATGATTGTTGGTGCCAGACGGGGTGGTTTGAGTATCTCAGAAACTATGGATCTCCTGGGATTTTCACGCACATCCGTCTCGAGAGTTTTCAGAGAATGGTACAAATTTTTTAAAAAATCCAGTGAGCGACAGTTCTCTGGACAGAAACACCTTGTTAATGAGAGAGGTCAAAGGAGAATGGCCACACTGGTTCAAGCTGACAAGAAGGTGACAGTAACTCAAATAACCATGTCTAATGGCAGAGATGTGCAGAAGGGCATCTCTGAATGCACATGTTGAACCTTGATGTAAATGGGCTACAGCAACAAAAAACCACAAGCATACTAGTGGCCATTTTATTAGGTACAGGCGGCCACTGAGTGAAATTCAGTCCCCAATTTACAGAGATGCTCCTAGATCTCTATTTCTATTAAAATATTTCTAAATCTACAGTCAGAATGCCTGTAGTATTTTTAAGAATTCCTTGTGTCTGATAATTATACTTCCTACCAGAAAAAAAACAGACAATCTGTGTGTGATCTGGTATTTTTAATATGTTTTAGATGTAATTTTTTTTAAAAGCCATTGGTCCATGTGAGTAATTTTGCGTAATGCCATGACTTTGCAAACATCTCAAAAAAAAGTAGTAAGCTTCCTCAAGTGAGTAGAACGTTGTCCCTAATTTCTTCCAAAGACACAGGCACAGCCAGTCAGCAGGAGTTTTACACTCTGAGATTTCCCAGCCATAAAAATGCTAAACCCTTCTGTTTAGATTCTTGATAATCCTGGTTATGACAATAGTAGAAGATTCATGTAACAGTTCACAACAGGCAATAATATACGAATAACCCAGAGCACCATTTTTAGGATTCATGGTGTTTCCTAAATCTATATTTTGTAGGTAAAAGTAAAACATTGTAACGTTTCTTTTGCGTGCTATTTTTTGTGAGAGTTGGGATGTGAATGTAGTGATAATGATCATTTGCGGGATAGGCCCATGTTCCCAGTTTTGCCAGATGATGTCAGCAATGAGCCTACCTTGCTGTCTAATAAAGCAGACCAGTTCCTGCACGTAAAATCTCCACTCTGCCTACACAATAGACCAGATATAATTGCCCAAGTAATAGAAAAAAATGAATGACACTAGCTGTTCTTATGGTACAACTTCAGGCAAAAAGCAAGTGTGTGCTTAGGCTCAAAAGTACTAATCAAGGGCATGTTCCACCACTCTTTTTCACCATTAGGTAGTGAGGAATTATTGCATTTAAATGAAAAATAAGAAATGAATTTACCTCTCAGAGATCTGATGCATTTCCAAAATATAATTACTGTTGATTATGCCTGCCAATTTCTTTGAAACCCAAAATTATTTCCTAGAATTGTACTGCCACAGCAGGTGGCCACCTGATCTGTTCTGTCCATGGCAACAATCCTTCTCTCCATTGTTTATGCTTTCCCTGTAACTTGTAAATTATTTACCCTGAATGCCCATCCAATTACTTCATGAAGATTGTCTTTTATACTGAGTTTCAGATAGTCTGCATACCTTGTGTATACTTCCTGAAGGATTTGCCAAAAGGTTTAGGGCTACACAGTAACAGAGGGATTAGGGACTGCACAGTAACGGAGGGATTAGGGGACTGCACAGTAACATAGGGATTGGGGAACTGCACAGTAACATAGGGATTAGGGAACTGCACAGAAGCATAGGGATTAGGGGACTGCACAGTAACATAGGGATTGGGGAACTGCACAGTAACATAAGGATTGGGGAACTGCACAGTAACAAAGGGACTAGGGGCTGCACAGTAACATAGGGATTAGGGAACTGCACAGAAGCATAGGGATTAGGGGACTACACAGTAACATAGGGATTAGGGGACTGCACAGTAAAATAGGGATTGGGGAACTGCACAGTAACATAGGGATTAGGGGCTGCAGAGTAACATAGGGATTAGGGGCTGCACAGTAACATAGGGATTAGGGGACTGCACAGTAACATAGGGATTAGGGGACTGCACAGTAACAGAGGGATTAGGGACTGCACAGTAACAGAGGGATTAGGGACTGCACAGTAACATAGGGATTGGGGAACTGCACAGTAACATAGGGATTAGGGAACTGCACAGAAGCATAGGGATTAGGGGACTGCACAGTAACATAGGGATTGGGGAACTGCACAGTAACATAGGGATTAGGGAACTGCACAGAAGCATAGGGATTAGGGGACTGCACAGTAACATAGGGATTAGGGGGCTGCACAGTAAAATAGGGATTGGGGAACTGCACAGTAACATAGGGATTAGGGGCTGCAGAGTAACATAGGGATTAGGGGCTGCACAGTAACATAGGGATTAGGGGACTGCACAGTAACATAGGGATTAGGGGACTGCACAGTAACATAAGGATTGGGGAACTGCACAGTAACAAAGGGACTAGGGGCTGCACAGTAACATAGGGATTAGGGAACTGCACAGAAGCATAGGGATTAGGGGACTACACAGTAACATAGGGATTAGGGGACTGCACAGTAAAATAGGGATTGGGGAACTGCACAGTAACATAGGGATTAGGGGCTGCAGAGTAACATAGGGATTAGGGGCTGCACAGTAACATAGGGATTAGGGGACTGCACAGTAACATAGGGATTAGGGGACTGCACAGTAACAGAGGGATTAGGGACTGCACAGTAACAGAGGGATTAGGGACTGCACAGTAACATAGGGATTGGGGAACTGCACAGTAACATAGGGATTAGGGAACTGCACAGAAGCATAGGGATTAGGGGACTGCACAGTAACATAGGGATTGGGGAACTGCACAGTAACATAGGGATTAGGGAACTGCACAGAAGCATAGGGATTAGGGGACTGCACAGTAACATAGGGATTAGGGGGCTGCACAGTAAAATAGGGATTGGGGAACTGCACAGTAACATAGGGATTAGGGGCTGCAGAGTAACATAGGGATTAGGGGCTGCACAGTAACATAGGGATTAGGGGACTGCACAGTAACATAGGGATTAGGGGACTGCACAGTAACAAAGGGATTAGGGGACTGCACAGTAACAGAGGGATTAGGGGGCTGCACAGTAACAGAGTGATTAGGGGACTGCTGCTGTCTATAAGGGGTTTGTATGTCCTCCCCATGATCGCATGGGTCTCCTCCCACACTCCAAAAGGCGTATGGTTAGGATTAGTGAGTTGTGCCCAGCACGATTTTCACTGACTTGATTTGACACAAATATCGCATCTCACTGACAAATAAATCTAACCTTTAAAAATGCTGGATGTGAGGTTTCTGGAAGGAAAATGAGCAACCAAAAAGACGGCATTCCCAAAATGCCTCATCCATGCTTTTTATGCCATGAGTAACAACTTCTAATCTAGGATGAATTTGACAATAAACATTACATAAAAACATCAAAACATATTGTTATATATAGATAAACATTCTTCATCATTTTGGCAGATGTAAAATTCTGAAGGGAATTGAGATATTTATGCATTTTGCCTGTCAACATGCTCATCCGGTATTCAGGTATGTGTGGCACATGATTTTCCAGACACATTGCTGTCAGTGAGGATTAGTGAGTCCTCAAAGCTTAACCTCTTCACAATATCCAATGGTTCAATGGCTCAATTTAATATACAGCATGCAATCTGAAACTGCCACTCTTTGCAGACTCTTTGAAACAGAAAAAAACCTGAAGAATGAATGACAGAAACATCAGAACCCCAAAGCCCTCTCCCCACTTCCGCCTGCGCCAGCAAAAAGCGCTCTTACACTCCACCATGCTAGCAATAGCAAAGCCCTCAAGGCCTAGAGTTCATCTATAACTAGAGTTTAACACTTCGGTATCTCGGATGGGCTTTCTCTCACTAGCGAGGGAGAGAAAGATTGCTCCTGCAACAACAGGAGTGGGGGACCCAGCAACCCGCTGTTTTGATGTTACTGCCTTCTGCGTCGCTACTGCAAGTCCCCCGACTCAGGGACCGACAGGATCTCACTGGAGGGAGAGAGAGAGGGAGGGAGGATCACTTGAGTACAGGGGCCTTCGTCCCGCAGCAGCGCACGCCGCCTGCTGTCTCGATGTTTCAGTCTCTCCCGACGCCTCAATCAGCGAGGAGCCGAGTCGTCCATGGGGTTGCACCCCAAAGGCGCAGGTCTTCCAGGCCACAACTGGAGGTATCAAAGCACTAGGCCGCACAGTGAGTGTGAAAACCCACCGCTCATGGAGGACCATAGTTTGAGTTGCAGCTGTAAATCACCGACTCCAACAGGACCCCAGCCACCTTGAAAAGAAAAGAAAGCAATGAGAAAAGAAGAGTAAGCTGTTTCACGGGTGAACTGGAAGAAGTCGCCTTGGTCTGCTTAAGCCTCTGGTACCATGTAAGTTTAATATTTAATTCCTAATCATCTGTTTTCTGAAAAGTGATATAACATTGAAATCGGAAGTCTTTCCTAAGATTATTTCTCATAACAGCACCAGTTGCCTCACAATGACAAACTCTTGGGTGGTCAGAAAATGAAATGGATATGCCCAATGTGATAATGTTCTGGGGAAGCATATTCTTGGGGTAACTTTTCATCTTTGATTGATAGCATTAAATGAGAAATATGGTCATGGTAACACAGCCTACCCCTCCTTCCCACTGTTTAATTTTATTCACTGCATTTGAACTAGATAACACCAGGGGAGTACAATAGACTTTGATACCACAGGGTTCTTTAGTCTGAGTGAATAAAGATGAATGTCTATCTCATGCTTTCCCAGAAATGCATAGAGAAAAACCATAAAATATGTTCAAATGTCTCCAATGGCTCAGTTATCAGATATAAACGACCTGAAATTCTTACTCTTCATAGACATGCAGAAAAAAAAACCCAAAAGACGAATGACAGAATACGTGGGAATCCCAAATATGTAACAATCTATATAACACATACAAAATGCTGGAGGAACTCAGCAGGTCAGACAGCATCCACGGAAAGGAATAAACCATTGATATTTCAGGCCAAGACCCTTCATCTGGACTGGAAAGGAAGGGGGCAGGAGCCAGAATAAGGTGAGGGGAGGGGAAGAGGTACAAGCTGGCAGGTGATAGGTGAGACTGGGGAAGGGGAGGGGAGGATGAAGTCAGAAGCTGACAGGGTATAGGTGGAAGAGGTGAAGAGCTGAAGAAGAAGGAATCTGACTGGAGAGGACAGTGAACCTTTGAGAAAGAGAAGGAGGAGAGAAGCCAAGGGGAGGTGATAGGCAGATGAGGAGGAAGGAAGAGAGGAGTTAGAGGGGAAAATGGAAGGAGGAGGAGAAATATATAAGATATATATTCAGGTATATATACTTTGATATCACAAAGCACTTGCAGATTCCTAGAGCTCAGAAAGTACAGGCACTTGCATCATTCACTTCTAATGTAACGAACCTTTAGCACTGAAGTAAGCAGTGCTTCATTTGTAGAATTATTCATGTTTTGATATTCCACAGCTTGAGTTTTACTGATATTGAATATTCAAACAGACTTGAAAGAGAAAATAGCCTCTGGTAAGCTCCAGGCATTCAAGGTGAATCTGTGTACATGTGGTTTATAAATTCTACTCCAATTTTATCTCAGGACAATACAGGCAGAGCCCTATTGGATAAAGTAGTGGAGAACAAGCAAAAAATTAAGACTAGTTCTGGTCTACTTATTTAATATAACTTTCTTGTAAGCTTTATTCTTCCATTTTCTTTTCTTCTCCTTAACCTCTAAATTGTTCATTGGACCGTACCCTGAATCTGAAAGCTCAGACATGATGTCATTCATATAATAAGACAAAGATTAAAGGGGAGAAACAGATTATTCAGTTCAGCTGGACCCTCCTCTTGTCCCAATTTATCTAAGCCCAAAGCAACACCTCAGGAATCAGAACTTTGACATCATTGCCCCAGTGACACCTGGTTAGTTTGTGTTAGCCTCCTCAGTAACAAAACCTTGCAAATTAGTTCTCTGAATTTTCTGTCCAAAACTGGCCTTCTACGTTGTAATGGGAATTACAGATTTATTGAACTGAAACAAATATCACACATTGACTCATGCTTCCTCATCTACCAGCCTTACAGTATCAACAGAGCCTGAGAACCAAAAACTTACAAACTCTGTACTTCCTGTAGATATTGGAATTTAAATATTTTTGGATATTATTGAAAATATTTCTCTATGTGTAGATGAGTATGTGATGATTCCTTGAGGAAACCTGTCTTCATCATCTATCCATGCTTTCTTAGAAAGAAAGATTTTGAACCATGGGGTAATCACCTTAGACCATTAGACATAGGAGCAGAATTGGGCCACTCGGCCCATCGTGTCTGCTCTAATGCATCATGGGTAATTTATTATCCCACTCAACTCCTTTCTCCTGCTTTCTCCTTATAACCTTTGACACCCTTACTAATCAAGAACGTATCAACCTCCAGTTTAAATATACCCAATGACTTGGCCCCTGCAGCTGTCTATGGCAATAAATTAGTTGCAAAACTTTCACTGTGATCCCATATAACAAAAAATACCAGTTTCCTATAGAGGCCAGTAATTTCTGTCTTGTATCTTGCCGGAACTTGGGGACAGAAGGAGGCCATTCATCCCTTTGAATCTTTTCTGTCATTCTTTAAGATGGTGCTGATCTATAATCCATCTCCGTTCACCCATATCTGTACAGCAACCCTTCACATCTTTAGCTAGTTAACATCTATCGGTCTCGGGTGTAAGGTTAGTAATTGAGATGGCATCCACCCTTTTTGAAGGAAAATGTTTCACACTTCTGCCAGCTGAAGGGTAGTGAAACGTTTCCCACTTCTCTGCTGAATGGCTGGACTCTGATTTTTAACGTATCCTAAACTCTCTGCACCTTCAGGTGACTTCAGGCTATAATGAATGTGGATCGCAAGAAGCATGCTTGCAACATTTGCTCAATTTCCTTATTGTATTTCCCTGAGAGAATGAAAGTATATAAAAAGAAGTAACGATATGCTGTTGCCTTCCCTTTTTGTATTTCTGCTTTGGCGAAAGGGGAAGAGGCCAAATGAGACTGAGCACCTATGTTATATTTATTTTAAATGACTTTGGCTGAAACTGATAAATTGGCTGCACACTTGTTATTTCATTGTGAAGCTGCAGATATAGATCAAGTATTGTTCTACTGATTATACAGTATTATTGCTTCTAAATTAATCAATTATCGGCTTTGTCTGATAACAATTTGGTAGGTTTGCCTTTTCCACTTCTCATGGAAGATTACAGCACCAAGACATTGTTGTCTCCAGTGTGTGACACCATGGGCAATTATTCTAATTATTCCTCCATCTACCCTCACCCCATCCTCTCACCGGCATAACAGGGGATAGGGTTCCTCTTGTCCTTACCTACCTCCTCACAACCCTCTGTTCCCAGCACAGCACTCTCCATAACCTCTGCTATATCTTGAACAGTATCCTACCAACCACCTAGGCACATATTTCAGCCCCCATTCCTCCCACCTTCACTTTCTGTAGAGATCGTTTCTATGTGACTCCCTTCACCCAGCTTTTGGAAAATCAGATCACTCTTCGATCTTGCTCTTGCCGACATACAGGCAGAATCTGAATCAAGAGGCGGCCATAGTTAAAACCGCCCACTGTTAGTCTGACCAGTTGGCCTCCATGCTGCAGGACTGCTTCGATGACGTCAGCTGGAATGTCTTCCATGATGAAGATGTCTCCAAGTTCACTGATGGAGTCACGTGCTTCATCCAAAAGTGCATCAACAATGTTGTCCCCCAGAGGTCAGTCAGGGTCTTCCCGAACCAGAGACCCTGGATCAATAGTTCCATGTGAGCAGCACTTAGTGCGCAACATTGTGCTCACATTGCTGGCGATCAACTAGAGCTCGAGAAAAACAGCTTCGATCTGCGCCAAGCTATCAAGGCTGCGAAACAATATAGGGAGAAGATTGAGTCAAGATTCACAACGAATAGCACACGTGTCTTGTGACAAGGGCTGCATACCATCTCAGACTTCAAAGCCAAACATTGTGGTGCCACCAACATCGCGGCATCTCTCCCAGATGAGTTCAATTGCTTTTACACTCGGTTCGATGTCGCTAACTCTGAGCCTCCGAGGAAAGCCACCGCTACAACCTGCAACCTGGTCATCTCTGAGGCTGAGGTACGCAGATGCTTCCAACAAGTGAACAGTTGCTAGCGAGAGCGGATGGCATCCCAGGGCGAGTACTCAGGATGTGCGCAGCACAACTGGCAGTTGTGTTTTCTGGTATTTTTAATCACCCAGTGTACAGTGCCCTCCTGCTTCAAATTATTCACCTTTGTCCCTGTACCAAAAAAGGACCAAGGTAACGTGACTGAACAACTGGCGTCCTGTCGCACTCACCTCAATAATAAGCAAATGCTTTGAGAGACTGGTCAAGGATTACATCTGCAGCATGCTACCATCCAATCTGGACCCCCTACAATTCGCCTGCTAGCACAACCGATCAACAGATGATGCAATAGCCACCACTCTACATACCGTCCTTACGCCTCTGGAGAAGAAGGATGCTTATGTGAGAATGCTGTTCTTGAACTACAGTTCAGCATTCAACACCATAGTTCCGTCCAGGCTCGACAAGAAGCTCAGAGATCTCGGCCTTGACCCTGCCTTGTGCAGCTGGATCCTGGACTTCCTGTCAGATCACCAGCAGGTTGTAAGAGTGGGCTCCCTCACCTCTGCCCCTCTGACTCTCAGTACAGGAACCCCTCAGGGCTGCTTACTGAGTCCTCTCCTTTACTCTCTGTATACCCATGACCGTATCACCACCCACGGCTCTAATCTGCTAATAAAATTTGCCAAGGACACAACATTGTTGGCCTTATCTCAAACAATAACGAGGTGACCTACAGAGAAGAAGTCATCTCTCTGACACAGTGCTGTCAAGAAAACAACCTCTCTCTCAATGTCACAAAAACAAAGGAGCTGGTTGTGGATTACAGGAGGAATGGAGACGGGCTAACCCCTATTGACATCAATGGATCTGGGGTTGAGGGGGTAAACAGCTTCAAGTTCCGCGGCATCCACATCACCGAGGACCTCACGTGGTCTGTACACAGCAGCTGTGTGGTGAAAAAGGCACAACAGTGCCTCTTTCACCTCAGATGGTTGAGGAAGTTTGGTATGGGCCCCCAGATCCTAAGGACTTTCTACAGGGGCACAATTGAGAGCATCCTGACTGGCTGCATGACTGCCTGATATGAGAACTGTACCTCCCTTAATCACAGGATTCTGCAGAGAGTGGTGCGGACAGCCCAGCGCATCTGTGGTTGTGAACTTCCCATGATTCAGGACATTTACAAGGACAGGTGTGTAAAAAAGGTCCAAAGGATCACTGGGGACCCGAGTCATCCCAACCACAATTTATTCCAGCTGCTACCATCCAGGAAGCGGTACCTCAGCATAAAAGCCAGGACCAACAGGCTCCGGGACAGCTTCTTCCACCAGGCCATCAGACTGTTGAACTCGTGCTGATTTGAGTGTGCTCTATGTTATGTTGACTGTTCTATTTATTATAAATTGTTGTAAATTACTATGATGCACATGGCATGTTTAGATGGAGACGTAACATAAAGATTTTTACTCCTCGTGTATGTGAAGGTTGTAAGAAATAAAGTCAACTCAGTTGTCCACTTGACCCTCCCTACAGATCACCCTCCTAACACTTATTCCTGCAAGCATGACAAGTGCTATATCTACCACACACCTCCATTCAGGAGCTCAAACACTGTGGTGACACCTCACCTGTGCACCTTTCGGGTTCGTCTGTTGTATCCGGTGTTCCTGGTGAGGACCCCTCTACATTGATGAGACCAGCCACAGATTGGGAAACTGCTTTATTGAGCACCTTTGCTCTGTCCAGCACAAAAGGCAGGGTCTCTCAATGGCCACCCATGTCAATTCAACTTCCTATTCCCATTCTAATGTGTCTGTCCATGGTCTCCCCTACTGCCATGATGAGGCTGAACTTAGGTTGGAGGAGCAACACTTCATATTCCATCTGGGTAGCCTCCAAGTTGATAGCATGAACATCAATTTCTCCACTTTCCTGTTAGATTCCTTCTTCTTCAGCTCTTTACCTCTTCTGCCTATCCCTTCCTGACTTTTCACTTCATCCTCCCTTCCTCAGCCACATCTCCTCCCTGGCCTGGTCTCACCTATCACCTGCTGTTTGTGCTCTACAGTACCTCTCCCCTACTCCCCTATCCCACCCCCACCACCACCACCCTCCTTCTTATTCTGGCTTCTGCCCACTTCTCTTCCCATACCGAAACAGGAGGTACAGAAGCCCAAAGGCACACACTCAGCAATTCAGAAACAGCTTCTTCCCCTCTGCCATCCAGTTTCTAAATGGACATTGACACATGACCACTACCCTTACTACTTTTTTTTAAATTCATTTCTGTTTTTTGCAGTACTTATTTTTACTTTTATTTTTAATGTACACACACACAAATATATATACGTACTGTAATTCAGTTTGTTTTCTATATTTATCATGTATTGTATTGCATTGTACTGCTCCTGCAGAGTTAACAAATTTCGTAACATATGCTGGTGATAATAAACCTGATTCTGATTCTGATTAAGGATCTTGGTCCAAAATGTCAACTGTTTATTAACCTCCATAGATGCTGCCTGACTTGCTAAATTCCTCCAGCAACTTGTGTAAGTTGCTCGTGACTTCTGGCATCTGTAGAGTTTCATGTTTTTGTCAATATTCCTCTGCTGGTTTTCTATTCACTTACAGGGGCTAAGAGAGAAGTTGTAAGTCTCAGTTCCAAAGTGATTCCGAAGGGGATATGCTCTGAATATTGAGGGATTTGGGAGCAAGTTAAATTGTGGCATTGGTATCCTCCATTCTATGCTACACTGCAAAGAAAGAAACTATAATCCTTACTTTAAAACTAGCACAACAGTAAAACTGCTTCTGCTCATGAATGTTCTCCTCTTCTTCCTGAAAACACACCTTTCTGCAAAATAAGTGAACAATATCTGATTGTGGTGTCCTTTGCATGACCTCCCATCATTCTTTCTTTCTCGATGCCTCATGTTGCGTCTGAGGAAGCCACAAGACCAAATTCATTTTTGTCTTCTTTTTGACAGTCGCAATGCGATGACTTGTGGTCTGGCTTGGATCTCTCACTCATACAAATGTGTGTGTTTTGCGATGACCAGCGATGAGAAATTTCCACTCTGCAGTAACATATTGGTCGCAATATATATTTAAGAAATTCTATCAGTCCTCTTGACAGGTGAGGAATGGGCCCGCAGTGCCTCTTCCGATCATTTTCTAAGTCGAGGCACTTGGAAGTATATTTTCTGTTATTATTTTGTGTCTCTATCTCTCTGATGATTTGTGCTTTTAGTGACTTTTGTTCTTGCAGCTGGAATTTGTTCCAGTGATACCTTGCAATCTGTATCTTCATACTTATGCTTTGTGAGACACTTGCACTTTCCTCACTCATTGATAAATGACATTTATACATCACATTCTTCAATTATATGTCACACTATGCCAACTGTACAGTCCTGTACAAAATTCTTAGGCACATATACAGAATATAGCGCGCGCTCGCTCTCTCTCTCTCTCTCTCTCTCTCTCTCTCTCTCTGTGTATATAGAAACATAGAAACTAGGTGCAGGAGTAGGCCATTCGGCCCTTCGAGCCTGCACCGCCATTCAGTATGATCATGGCTGATCATCCAACTCAGAACCCTGTACCAGCCTTCCCTCCATACCCCCGAGGGCCATAAGGGCCATATCTAACTCCCTCTTAAATATAGCCAATGAACTGGCCTCAACTGTTTCCTGGGGCAGAGAATTCCACAGATTCACCACGCTCTGTGTGAAGAAGTTTTTCCTAATCTCAGTCCTAAAAGGCTTCCCCTTTATCCTCAAACTGTGACCCCTCGTTCTGGACTTCCCCAACATCAGGAACAATCTTCCTGCATCTAGCCTGTCAATCCCTTTAGAATTTTATACGTTTCAATCAGATCCCCCCTCAATCTTCTAAATTCCAACGAGTACATATATATATATATATATATATATATATATATATATATATAGACATTTGCACAATACTATTCTGTTGATGTAGAGCAGAGAGAAAGTTTGTAAATTTGAAATTTGGCGGGAGCAAAGGATGTTGGGAATGGCGAGGGTGGAGCGCCACAGGAGGGTGTGGGACAGGTGGCAGAGAAGGAGTGCCGGGGCGGGGGGTGGCACGGTGTGCGGATACAACACCCAGCCCTGAGATAACAAATGAGGCTATTTGATTCAAAATAATTGGTTTATTGATGATCACAGAAGGTCTCCCTGGTGCTTTCTCTCTCCCTTCCCCTTTTCCTAACCATGATTCCCACCTCCCTGGCCCCTTCCCACTCTCAGTCCACAATAGAGACCCATATCCGAATCGGGTTTATCATCACTCACATATGTCATGAAATTTTTGCTTTAGTTTGCAGCATCAGTATAGTGCAATAAATAGAATTACTACAGTACTATGCTAAAGTCTTACGCTCCCTAGCTACATAGACGAGGGGTGATTGATAAGTTTGGGCCTAAGGTAGAACGAGTCAATTTTAGAAAACCTAGCACATTTATTTTTCAACGTAGTCCCCTCCTACACTTACACACTTAGTCCAGCAGTCGTGGAGCATACGGATCTTGGACCTCCAGAAAGTGTCCATAGATGGGTGATTGATAAGTTCGTGGCATAAGGTAGAAGGAGATGAGTTATACGGCTCTCGTTACATGCACATGCAGGTCAACTCTTTGAGTGATTATGCAGAAAGTTTGAAGTTAATAACTCATCTCCTTCTACCTTAGGTCACAAACTTATCAATCACCCATGATGAGTTATTAACTGATGAGTTTGTTGATTCTGTTGGTGTCTGTGGTTGTTTATAACAAGGTGGTTAAATTAAGAGTGCATATGGGTGTATGATTGCCATTACAGAGATGTAGCCAATGCTGAGAGATAAATATCCAAGGATATTTAGTACTTTAGAAAAGACGTGAGTGAGTGAGTGAGTGAGGCCTCTGTCGGTCAGAGTCGATCATGGATATTGTGTCCTTGCTGTCTAGATATTCAAGCAGGGCAGTACGATATGGAGAGCAAGCTGTTGCCCATGTAGCAAGCTCCCCCTCTCCACGCATCTGATGAACCCAAAGGAGCGGCAGAGACCAATACAGTATGGTAGCGGTGGCATCTCAGGAGTCACCAGTCAGTGTTGAACTCAACGTGGGACTATCTTCGGGACTCCAGCTCCGGATGTTTCCCTTGTGCTTTACTCCTGAAGCCTTCCCCATGAGTGGGTATAGCCGCAAGGCAGTGGAGGTTTGAGATCAGATGAGCTGCCAACCACGCTGACAAGCCCCATCTGCCTGATGCACAAGATAGAAATTAACATTGGGTGAAACTATTAGTAAAGGTGCTCAAATTTTTGGAGGCAAAAAACATTAGTGGACATTGGGAAAGAGAAGGAACGTGGTATTAAAACAAAGGATCCAACGTGACGATCTGAATGATGTTCTCCTGCTTCTGTTTGCTAGGTGTTCCTGTTACCCTTAAGTTCTGGTTATAAAATACTTCCTAATTCATCAGAATCCACTGTAACTGAGGAATTCATTGTACGCTCCGCCACACTGTCATTTTTCCTGGAACCTCATGTGGAATTCTTTATATCCATCTGTATTTTCTATATTCTAGATTTTTTTGAAACATTAACTCATTTTTTACTGGGATACAGCACAGAGTTGGCCTATCCAGCCCTTCAATAAGCCCCTCCCAGCAATTCCCCCCCCCCCGCCAATTTAATCCAAGCCTAATCACAGGACTATTTACACTGACCAATTAACCTACCAACCGGTACATCTTTGGACTGTGGGAGGAAACCAGAGCACCTGGAGGAAACCTGCACAGTCTCAGGGAGAGTGTACAAACTCCTTACAGTGGCAGTGGTGGGAGTTGAACCCGGGTCGCTGGTACTGGAAAGCGTTTTGCTAATCACTATGCTAGCATCCCGCCCCAATTTGATAATAACCTTTGTTCTTAAAGCATGGTGCAAGAAGTAAGTATATTTTTCTAGCACCTTCTGCAATCTCAGGATGTCTCAAAGCATTGCACAACCAATGAAGCATTTCTGGAGAGCAATATGGAAAAGTCACAGTCAAGATATACACAGCAAGCTCCTCCAAATAGCAATGTGATAAACTGCCAGATAATCTGTTTTCTTTTTTTAAATATTGGTTGAAGGACAACTATTGATCAGAATTCTGGAACTGTGATCACTGATCTCTCTCAAAATAGTACCAAAGGTTTATTTACATCCATTTGAGACTAAGTTATAGAACACAAAACTTAGAACAGTACAGCACAGTGGAGGCTCTTTAGCCCACAATGTTGTGTCAAACTTTTAACCTATTGTAATATCAATCCAACCCTTCACTCCCCCATTTCCCTCCATTTTCCTTTCATTTACATGCTTATCTAAGAGTCTCTCGAATGTCCCTAATGTATCTGCCTCTGCCACTGTACCTGGCAGCACATTCCACACACCCATCACTCTCTGTGTAAAAAAGAAACTTACATCTGATATACCCCCCCCATACTTTCCACCAATCACCTTGAAATTATGGCTCCTTGTATGAGCCATTTCCTCCCTTGTATTGGCCACTATTTACTGCAGGGGTTCCCAGGGTGGGGCCCATGGATCCCTTAGTGGTCCATGGTATTGGTCCATGGCACAAAAAGGGTCGGGACCCCCAATTTAGTGCAACCTTCATTTAGCTATCTTTGGCTATACTGCATCCAAAAATCATAACACTTTATTGTAGTGGAGTCTAAGTTTATTTTTTTTTTTGCTTCTGATTATGTGATGAAGTGTAAACCAAAAACTTTCTGACTTTGAGGTGAGAGTCCAACCTACTGAGTGAAAGCTGATCACCTGGGTTGGTAACTTTGTATGGTTTCTCTGTTACAAAAGCACTCTAAAACTTTCCCAACAGCCCAGTACCATTTTTTTTACTATAATCTGAGCATTGTGCTGATCAACTTGTTGATACTTTATTAACATTCAAGTTAAAATATAACCAGAATCTGTATTTATTTCTATGCACCCGTGACTGTTCTCAATGACTGTTACACCACTGATGTTTAGGGCAGCAACGAAGATTCCCCATCTCCGGCCATGTTTAGAGCTTCCTTCATCATGTCAGTAGCTTCCCTACTGCCACGACTGTCAGTCGTGCCAGTCCCAGGTGGAGACTCAGGCATACCATCACACTCGGATGTAGAGAGGTTCTTCATTGCTGTTTCTATAACAATTTTGTTTGATCAGTCAGGGTTTTTAGTCGTAAACACAAAATAATCTGCAGATGCTGGGGTCAAAGCAACACTCACAACACGTTGGAGGAACTCAGCAGGTCAGGCAGCATCCGTGGAAAAGATCGGTCGACGTTTCGGGCCGGAGCCCTTTGTCAGGGTTATTAGTCCTGAGCTGAACCCCTGAACCAGGAGGACTGGTGGATCTCTCTTAGTCTGGCCTCTACCCTTTGACCTGCTTGGCATGGGTGACCCTACCAAGAGCCAAAGCACAAGGCCCTGACTCCAGCCAACATAGCTCTCCAGGTCATTAAGGCACGCAGGCCTCCCAACCACAATGTGGTGGTGATCTCCTTGGAGGACACCTGTGAGTGCAAGGCCTAACTTAAGAGCAGAGCATTTAGAACCAGCTATCATTCTGGGATGTCGTTTGGTAGGTATCAGTAGCATTGTTGTTGTTCCTCTTTGTGTCTTGTGGTGCATTGGGTGACAACCTTGCCATTCCTTTTGCATTCTTGTCTTTTTTTTTGTGGCCAAGTTGCTAGCTCGACACTCAACATGGCACGGATGGAAAGCGTGCAAGGAGCTGGCCGAATTTAAACTCAGACTACTCACTTCAAAGGCCATTGCAAATGCCACTACAACACCAGTTGGCTATCTGCAGTATAACTGCTTTGAATTTCAGCTCACGCTGCAGTGAAGACACCAGCAACATGTGACTTTTTTTTGAGTGTGAGTTTCATTTACTGTGCTGTAGCTGTCAATTATAGTACTTTGTAAAGTTTCTATTGGTATATTCAGTTTGAGCTGAGACTATTTCAGAATAAACTGCGTGCATCCAACGTGCTTTGCTAGCTCTATCTCATTCATATTTAAAGCCTTTTCACTCTTTGTTCAGGTAATTGTTCCCATCCGAGAATTTTGCTGAAGAAAGTCAATTACCAGCAGTGAAAAGAAGGAAGTTTGTGAATTGCAAATCACCACAAACTGTTGAACAATTTACAGCCTTTCCCTTCAGAGAAAAAACAAGTTCCTGACATTAACTTCTCAATGAATTCCACTGAATTGCTGTACTTGCATATTATCTGGCCAGAAAACTTGACATACAAAGCCTAGAAGTGGAAGTGTTGTTAAGTGCATAATCATTTTCAGTAAGCACAAAGCAAGCCCTCTGGCCCAAAAATTTCTTAAGATGATATATTCTGGTAAGGAACTAGAAAGAGCAATAGTTCTACTTTTCTCAAACTTGTTCTATTTCCTCTTAATCAGATCTTAAACTCAATCCATTGAATAATTGATTTTGACTGTAATTTGCCTTCCTCATTCCTTTAAGAACAAGAGAAAATCTGCAGATGCTGGAAGTGTAAAGCAACAAACACAAAGTGCTAGCAACACACATCAAAGTTGCTGGTGAACGCAGCAGGCCAAACAGCATCTCTAGGAAGAGGTACCGTCGACGTTTCAGTCCGAGACCCTTTATCAGGAGTTCATGGTTTATTTCTCAGTCTTTAAATTGTGGAATTAAGGAGATGTATGCTATGTCCTATCATACACTGAACTCCCACACCAGGTGTAACCCTTCCCTATTCACTCCACACTTCCTGCAACCTGCACAGAAAACTGCACTAACATCTGAGCTGTAGGCTGTTGAGAGCAATTCTGAGCATACAGTTCTCCTTTCTTTAAATTCTGAGTAACCTGTTGTACATTCACATTATGCTGGTTTCATTTCAGATTATTTTCATTCCTTCTACAGGCACAGACTAATTTATTTCAAGGACTTTTGTTTATATTTCAAATTTCCACCCATCTGCAGTATATTGCTCTGATGCCCTGTGTTTAATTTAATTTTTAATCTAGCTGAAAGGTTTGCAAACTGTAATACGTATATCCCTGGTGGTGTACAGACATCCCTGGGGAGGTAAAAGGAACAAAGAACCTAAAGGCTTTGGGAGAATACAATAATTAAGGCAATTAATGCAAGCAACTCCAGAGGTGAAGTAATGATGTAAGCTTTTTCTGAGTGTGGAGAATTACATATGGAATAAGCACTTTACAATAGAGAGGCAGCACAAAATAACAACATGCTTTAATCTGCAAAGTAGTGAATGAGTACCAAACTGTGATTCTTCTAATAGTAACAAAAAGAAGACAAGCAGATGTCACATTGAAGGGCAAATTAGAGGATTTAATTAGACACCAATTTGTTAATAATTTAAAGATACAAAGTACATTTATTATCAAAGTATGAATGCAGTATACAAATTTGTCTTCCCCACAGTCACAAAACAAAGAACCATGGAACCAAAAAAAACATCAAACATCAAACATCTCCTCACCCCCAATGCACAAAAAAAATCACACAAACAACAACAAAGAAAATCAAGCCAAAACACAGAATATAAAACACAAAATCAAAAGGCATATTTCAGCTCAATGTTCATCATCTGCAGGCTTCCCCGATTCAAAAATCGGCCAAAAGTAGTTACAAAAAAGATAGAACAGTGGATTTAGTGTATATTGATGAAGGAAGAGCAGTAGATGTAGTGTATATGGATTTCAGCAAGGCATTTGATAAGGTACCCCATGCAAAGCTTATTGAGAAAGTAAGGAGGCATGAGATCCAAGGGGACCTTGCTCTGTGGATCCAGTATTGGCTTGCCCACAGAGGGCAAAGAGTGGTTGTAGACAGATCACATTCTGCATGGAGGCTGGTGACTAGTGGTGTGCCTCAGGGATCTGTTCTGGGACCCTTTCTCTTTGTGATTTTTATAAATGACCTGGATGAGGAAGTGGAGGGATGGGTTACGAAATATGCTGATGACACAAAGGTTGGGGGTGCTGTGGATAGTGCGGAAGGCTGTCAGAGGTTACAGCGGGATCATTAGCATGCAAAACTAGGCTGAGAAGTGGCAGATGGAGTTCAACCCAGATAAGTGTGAGGTGGTTCATTTTGGTAGGTCAAATATGATGGCAGAATATAGCATCAATGGTAAGACTCTTGGTAGTGTGGAGGATCAGAAGGATCTTGGGGTCTGAGTCCATAGGATACTCAAAGCTGCTGCACAGGTTGAATGTGTGGTTAAGAAGACATACGGTGTATTGGCCTTCATCAACCATAGGATTGAGTTTAAGAGCCGAGAGATAATGTTACAGCTATATAGGATCCTGGTCAGACCCCACTTGGAGTTCTGTGCTCAGTTCTGGTCGCCTTGCTACAGGAAGGATGTGGAAACTATAGGAAGTGTGCAGAGGAGATTTACAAGGATGTTGCCTGGATTGGGGAGCATACCTTATGAGAATAGGTTGAGTGAACTTGGCTTTTTCTCCTTGGAGCGACGGAGGATGAGAGATGACTGGATGGGGGTGTATAAGATGATGAGAGGCATTGATTATGTGAATAGTCAGAGGCTTTTTCCCAGAGCTGAGAAGGCTAACATGAGAGGGCACAGTTTTAAGATGCTTAGAAGTAGGTACAGAGGAGATGTCAGGGGTAAGTTTTTTATGCAGAGAGTGTGAGTGTGTGGAATGGGCTGCCAGTGATGGTGGTGGAGGCAGATACGATAGGGTCTTTTAAGAGACTCTTGGATAGGTGCATGAAGCTTTGAAAAATAGAGGGGTATAGGTAATTTCTAAAGTAAGTACATGTTCAGCACAGCATTGTGGGCCGAAGGGCCTATATTGTGCTGTTGGTTCTCAACGTTTCTATGTTTCTAACTAGTACTAGAACTAGAACACACCACAAACCTGAATTAGAGTCCAAATCTACAATCTGTGTCAATAAAACCTTGCTCCAGCACCATCCGTCAACAGCATTGAGGGAGAGAGAGATCACTTGACTGCAAGGACCTTCCCAAAACCTCCAAGTTATTAGAAAATTTGTGTTAAAATATATAACACATATTAGTAAGGGCATGCAAGTTTTTTATGAAAAGGAAGATTTATATGACAGAATGAAAGTTTGGGGAGATTTAAGTGTACTGGAGTTTTACTAGATACCTGATAAAACTGGGAAGCAGATTCCGATTAGTTCATTACCGTAGTAACCAGTATATGACAATGAAATTCCTTGGTGACGTGAAGCACACAGAGTAAACTGTATAAATGGTAATAACTACCACAATACGCGCAAGACAATGGAATTGTGCAAAGTATAATAGTGTAAACTGAAGTACTGTAAAAAGAAATACCAAAGTGGTAATACCGGAGGAGGTAGAATTAAGTGTTTGAGAAAGTGGCAGCATCGCCAGGAAGGGAATGTGAAAAAAAGACGACTGCTTCAGCAGTCTGATAACTGGAGGGAAGACACTATTTTTGTGCCTATCCTCTATGCTTTCAAAACCCTGTATCTTCTGATAGAAGGAAATAATTGAGAAAAAGGAATGGCCAGGGTCGTGTGTAATCTTGATGATTCTGTTAACCTTTCTGATGCAGCACATCATGAAGATGGACAGATTGGAAGGAAGTGATAAACTGGCCACTGAACAGATAAAAAAGTCAATTGGAAGCTATACTGAAGAAGAAATCAGAACTTTTTAAAGTGGAATTTCTAGAAAACACCAAAATAGTTGAAAATCTACAATAAAAACGAAAATGTTGGAAATCTACAATAAACAAGGTTGGAAATCTCAGAATCTGATTATTTTTAAAGCAGAATTGACCTCGAGGGGGCGCACTGACGACGCAGAGAAAGCCGGACAATTCCAGCCTCCTACCGCCAGGCGGCGGTGTTTCGGGCCGGTGGGCGCGCTTTGGCGGCTGGACAGGGGTGGGCTCATCCTCCGCACAGGCTTTTCTTTTTAAAAGTCCTTCGCTGGCGGCGCCGTCCGCCCGTTGCTGGGAGTCTCTGGGCTGGGCTTGAGAAAGCGAGTGTGCGAGGAGGGAGGGTGAGGGAGGAGAGGAGAGGATCGGATCGGATCGGAGCGGAGCGGGGAGGGGTGAAGGGAGGGAGATCGGGAGCCACCTCAGCTCGGACGGACAGGCGGAGACATAGCGGCCGAGCGGGGACATCATGGGGATCGAATGAGCGCTGTTTCTGCCCCTCAGGAGAGCCGCGGGCTGGAGTCGGGAAATGTCCGGCAAGCTGGAGAAACAAGGTAAGCGGAAAACGTCCCCCGAGGGCCAGGGAGGGGCAGCTGTGAAGGTCAAAGAGCTTGGAGCGGAAGCCCGGGCTGCCCCGTCCCGCTGGATAGTTCGAGGCTTTTAACGATCAGTAGGCCGCGGCAGGCAGGCTTCGGTTTCCAGTGTAACTGCTCTGGCGCATCATCTATTTATTTACTTTATATCTGTAATAATTAAAATTGCGGCAGACTGTATTCCTGCCATTCGCGGATTTGTGTCACAATGCTTTTTTCCTTCCTGGATGCTCAGGGAGTAGACCAGTAAAGAATAATTATTACTGAGAAAGTCGGCTGGTAACTAACGGGGACGTGCTGATCATTTTAAACAGACTGCAAGGGAGAGCCGGTGTTTAAGCTTTGTATCTCTGTCATCTGGACTTTTTTTTTGATTATACACGCCCCCTGTCTGACTGGTCCAGTGGGCCGATCATCGGTAACAGGCGTTGGAGATTGCTTTTATGAGAAAGAAATGTGAATGAGAGTGTGATGTTACAGAACAAGAGCAAGGAGCGAATGCTCGCCCTGTTCCTCCCTCTGGCCTCTTGCAGATGTCACTGATTTATGGGAAGCTGGATCCAAGCTTTTCATTTTAGGAGTTTATGATACTGTACTCTGCATGTTCGGGCATCGATGCCCTGTGCTGTTTATACAGTACCACGTATACCGCAGTCATTCAACTTTCCATGTGACAAGATTCAATTGAATTTTTCGTTTGGTTGAGATAATGATGCAGAACAGGAAATGATGCAGAACAGAACATTTAGCACAGAGACTGTCTTTACTTAGTAATTTGCATCTTATTGGTTGTACCAATACGTCAACAGAAAACTTTTTTCTGTCTCCTTTGGTAGGGAGAAGGTGAAAATGATAACAGTGGCAGCAGATGGGTTAAGCTAGTGTAATCAGGAATGCAAAGGTAATATCATGAGGTTGTTGCTAGGACTGGAAATTTGTAGTTTGAAAGTGTTTTGAATAAAGTTGATTTTGTCAGGAGTAGGTGAAAACTCAATTAAGGTGTGTAAGATTATGAGGGGCCCAGGTTGAATCAATGTTAAGGATATATAGCAGAGGGATCAAAACACAAATGTGTATTTATTTAATGTAACGCACATCAAAGTTGCTGGTGAACGCAGCAGGCCAGGCAGCATCTCTAGGAAGAGGTACAGTCAACATTTCGGGCTAAGACCCGTCGTCAGGACTAACTGAAGGAAGAGCTAATAAGAGATTTGAGAGGGGGAGGGGGAGATCCAAATCCAAAATTGATTTAATGTAATGGGTGGAATAATTGGAAAGATTTCCCCTCCCCAGCCCAGCCCCAGTGGGTGTAGTTCGGGAACTTGTTGTTTTGAAAGGGCAGTAGAAAATCTGATACACATTTTGAAAACTATTTTGATATGTACTTGAGGATTGAGACCTGCTTAGCACCAATTCTTCTAGTGCTGCAACATGAGTCAGGTTGCGTAGCTGACAAGGTCATGAATGGGTAAGTGGCTGCCTTTCTGCGTCGTAAGCTATCTGGGTTCTCTTTTTATGGAAGTAATTTGCCTATTGGGGGAAATGTTTTGTCAGTCATGAGCTTAAATTACTTTGGAGCTTGGCTACTGTATTTTCGAACATATCCTGTGAAACAGCTGTTCTTGAGTCAGAATCAGGTTTATTATCACGGATGTGTCGTGAAATTTGTTGTGTTGCAATATGTAAGAAAACTATCAATAGTAATTATATCTGAATATAGTAGTGTGAAAAGAGAGTAAAAATAGTGAAGCACAGCACTCTTCATGGGTTAGTTCATTGTCCATTCAAAAATCTGATGGCAGACAGGAGACAGGAAGAAGCTGTTCCAAATGATTATAGAGTAGGAAGGCTAGTTTCTCTCTGATTTTAGTGAGGCGGTGAGAAGATTAAGAATTAAAATTTGCCTTTTTGAACAAATGGTGAGATGTTCGGCATACTGTGATATTAGTTTTTACAGAAAAAGCTGGAAATATTCAACAAGTCAGGCTGCATCAGTGGGGAGCATCACATGAGCATTGACTTCTGTAACTTCTGTTAATGCCCCTCCTCCCCTTCTTACCCCATCTCTATTTATTTGTTATTATTTTTTTCCCCTTTCTCTCTTTTTTTCTCCCTCTGTCCCTCTCACTATATCTTCCTCTGATGCTCCCTCCCCCTTTCTTTCTCCCTAGGCCTCCCGTCCCATGATCTCTCCCTTCTCCAGCCTTGTATCCCTTTTGCCAATCAACTTTCCAGCTCTTAGCTCCATCCCTCCCCCTCCTGTCTTTTCCTATCATTTCGGATCTCCCCCTCCCACTTTCAAATCTCTTACTATCTCTTCTTTCAGTTAGTCCTGACGAAGGGTCAAACTAACTTTTTGGATGAATTGATGAAATGGCAATTCACTAGTTGGCCATTTTCAAGAAAATCTGAGCCACAAATTGAGCTCTTAGCTTTGTATTTGTGTTCTTATTCACTGTTTTTCCTTTAAGCTTCAGGGTTGAACTCAAGGGGGATTGTATTTTTTCATATTTCCTTCAGCCATCAGGCTCCTGAACCAGCATGAACAGCTTCACTCACTTCAACTCTGAGCTGGTTCCACAACCTATATACTTTCTTTCAAAGACTCTACACCTCATGTTCTCAATATTATTTATTTATTTTACTTTCTGTCGCAATTTGCTTTCTTTTGCACATTGTTTTTTTCTCAGACTTTGTTTATGTATACCTTTCATAAATTCTATTGTAGTTATTTATTTTACTGTAAGCGTCTGCAAGAAAATGAATCTCGAGGTAATATATGGTGACGTATGCATACTTTGATAATACATTGACTTTGATGTGCATGCGAGGGGGTACTGTGGCTAGAAGTACTGTATTCTAGATAAAATCAAGAAAGCAGTTCAGTTTTTTCCAGAGTTTACAAACTAATATATTACTTTACAGTGGAGATTCATTTACATCCTGACAGTCTATAACTTCTACAGGATATAACATCTTGGAAAAATGTGTTAAGGACATTTAAAATTTAATCTCCTCATTGAACATCTGTATATAGTCATCTATGGTCTGCAGTTCTCCTATCAGCAAGTAACTTTGCACCTCTTTGTTCCTTTTATAATGGAGACTGAATTGTATCTACCCAGACTTTTCGACCTCATGGTATATAATCCAAAACTAATATTATTTTGAAGATGCTTCAATATCACAAAGCATAGTCTCTGATTTGATTTTGCAATTGACATGGTAACATTCCTTCAAAGCTGTAAAAGCCCATTACTGTTTTGCCATGTAAATAGTTCTATTCTCTTTTCCTCCTTTTGGTGCCTGGGCCTCTTCAGTAATTTGAATTAAATGCCACAATTGTTTCTGTTCCTGTCACTTTCCAACTAAACATTATCCCACAGTAGCCAAAGCCTTCATGAGCTTTCTCATTTCCTTTTAGTTTTTTCAGAATTACCACATCCTTCCAAAACTCGAGTTTCCACTTTACTGAGTTGAGAACTTCCCAATTTGTAACTTGTGATTTAGCATTGCATCTGTGTGCTAATTTCTCACCACTTTTCTGTTCAGCCTTACTAGCCCAGATTTGAATTTATTTTAATGCAGCAGAGACTGGTGTGAATGACATGCTGCTTAATGAAATCAAATTTCAACAGAGTAACACGCCTTGGTAAAATTAATACAATGTTTATTTTGGAGTTTCCCTTTTGTGCTATAAAAAGTATTGGTTGTTAGGTTAGAATTGGTTTCAGATTGCTATTGGCTATTTGATATTGTCTAATCTGTTTTCTTTCTCACTCTTTATAGAATTTTGATTGCGTATATAGAAAATCTTCAGTTCAAATAAAAGATAAAATATGAAATAACTTGGATATTTTCACTACTTTGTAACTCCCTTTACTGATTAAGTGGCCTTTTGCCAGTTTTCACTTCACTGGATTTGCTGTTCTGCACCAAATGACTGAAGTAGCGCCTTGTGGGTGCCCAATTTTTAAAAAAAATGTTCCCTTCCCATGCCTCAAATATGCTGTGTTATGCAGTACTTGTTAACTAGTTGCTTTTAATCTTATTTTGTTAAAGTGAGGAAATGCCATCTACGTTGTTGGTTCTGGTGATTGTCGTGATCTTACTTGGAATTGGAAATGAATGCATGAATTGCAGTCTAAAAGTCTAAATCATTACTAAACTGAGTTCTGGTGAATGAACCCTGACATGAAACATTAACTCTTCTCTTTTTACAAAGACTGCCTGATCTAGATGTTCTGTTTTTATTTCATATTCCTATATATAATTGTGAGTTTGTAAATTTTTTTGTATACACAAATTTCAGTATATGATCCATGGATGTCTGTAGTATTTTATGCACTGTTTTTCTTTTGCATTGTATTCAGTTTAACGTTGGGAACGTGATAGCAAAGTTTTGACAAATAGTGACAGTCAAGGTTAAGTGGTGGTCAGGGCATGGGATAACCAAAATCAGTACACTGGAAAAGCTAGAGATATAGAGCATGTGTGCAGCATCTGTGGGCAGGTCATCGACCTGCGTTATCCTGACTTCAGTTTCCATAGATGCCATCTGACCTGTTGAGTATTTTCAGCACTTTCTTAAACTAAAGGGTAAACAATTCCCCTATGCTTTAAAATAAGAATTTTGATTTTTCTGAATTAATTTTTGGAGATTTACCTAAGCCAGGAATTTGAATGTTTTGGCTTAGTAGATGAAGCCTTGAGAGTATTTGAGAATCAACCAAATAAATGAACATAGAATAGTGCAGCACAGGAACAGGCCTTTTGGTCTATAGTGTCTATGCTGACCATGATGCCAGTATAAACTAATCCCATTTGCTTGCCCAGGGTCTTTATCCCCCTATTCACTTCCTTTTCATTGCCTGTTCAAGTACCTCTTGAGCATGCTTCTACCACCTCCCCTGCAATGTGTCCAGGTGCCTGTCACCCTGTTTAAAACAGCTTGCTTTGTAACTTTCTTTAACTTTACCTCTCTCAAAATATATTTGGATATTTCCAGTCGGGAGGGGGAGTGGGGTGGGAATGGACTATGACGATCTACCCTGTCCATGCCTCTCTCAGCCACTGACACTCCAGAGAAGACAATCCAAATTTGTCCAACCTCTCCTTTTAGCTAATGCCCTCTATTCCAGGCAAACCTCTTCCATTACCTCGCCACAGCCTCCACTATCTTCCTGTAATCTCCTCCATCTGAACCATTCGCAGCGCTCCACGTGTGACCTAACCAAAGTTTTATACAGCTGCAACATCACTTCCTGACTTTTATACTCAGTGCTATCTTACCGACTTGAGTTGCCATTTTCAGGGAGCTATGGACTTGTACCCCAAGATACCTCTGGACGTCAGTGCTCTTAAGTGCCCTGCCATTTATTGTCTCATTTTCTGTTGCATTTTCCCTCTCAAAGTGCAATATCTCACTTATTTGGATAAATGCAATCTACCATTTCTCTGCCTATATTTCCAACTGATATATATCCTGATGTATCCTTTGACAACCTCGCTATGGATAACTCCACTGAAATTTGTATCAAATGCAGTCTTACTACCTACATTTTCCATCCAATTCATTTATGTATTTCACAAACAACGGAGGCTCCAGCACTGATCCCTGTAGAACACTAGCAGATTGCAGACCTCCAGAACTACCCTCTGCCTTCTGTGGTCAAGCCAATTTTGAATCCATTTTACCAAGTCACATGGATCCCATGTACCTTCATACTTTGGTTCAATCTACCTTGAGAAAACTTAATGAATGCTTTACTAAAGCCCTTCTATACAACATCCTCTGCCCTACCCTCAACATTTATCTTTTGTCACCTACATGTGGAAAAAACTTGATTAAGTTTGAAAGATGTGACTGTCCCTACACATAGTCCTACTCATCATCATGCTTTTCCAGATGTAATGATTACCCTACCCTGATGAAAGATCCCCCAGACTTTGTTTCTGATTTGTCCCTATTGTCCTCCTCAAACAAAGGAATAACATTACCTATTCCCCAGGCTGTGTTGGGAGGTGTCTTCTATTCCCCAGGTTGTGTTGGGAGGTTTCTTCAATTCTACACGGTTGTGTTGGGAGGTTTCTTCTATTCATAGGATGAAATTCATATACTTTAATTATATTTAATGTCTCACTTCTAACCACTGTGGCTTTGTCTTTACTCTATGTGTTGCTGGAATCCAGGTACACTCAAAAAGTATTAGTTCTGTTGATTATGAGAAAGATAATGAAGTTTATCCAGGTCCATCCTTGGGAAATGGTTGGTAATATCTCTAATTTGCTACACTTTAATTGTTTGTGCTTTCAGTTACTGAAGAAGTTTTTAGTTTTTATATACATGTGCACTAAAACAGAATAAATATTAACCTTCGAATTAACACAAGTAAAGGAAAAGATTTGGGAAAGGGATAAAAAAATGATAAAATTAAGTAAATAAGTACATAGGGATTGGATAATTATGTTTGGGAGTAGGAGCAAACATGAACAAGTTAGGATATAAACGCCTAGTTACATAGGCTTACATACAACATTTTGGACCAGAAAGAAATGGTCCAGAAGAGATATATGGAAATTATTATTAATCCACTATTATTACTATCTTTCTTAACAACTAATATCATTACTTAGCCTAATAGAGTAGAATTTCAACTGTTCATAATTATCTATTTAAGTGTCTAATTTCTTTTTGTATCATCTTAATGTGTATTTAGGAATGTATAAATAATTATAGTTTTATACATATATAAAAAATGGAAAAGGTTATACATGTGAAAAAAGTTCATGATACTTGTGAATTCCTTATCCAAATAAAAATAAAAAATTAAAAATGAAAAATATTAACCTTCAGAAAGGGCGGATTTTCAAACTATGAACTTAATTTGATGTATATTGTGATAAAACTAAATAGAACAATAAAACTAAATAGAACGATTGCCATTACTACAGTACTTGCTTATTTCTTATTCCCCTTCTGAAAGTGTTGATTGACGCAAGGGTGTGGTTCTGCAGTTGATATTTTTTATTTTGATATTAAAAACTGAGTACCTCTCATCCCATAACTTGCTATCGCTTGCTATTGAACTGGGTTTCTAGCTAAAGTCTAATCCATTTTTGCCCTGTGTTTGCATGCATGCTCATTATATAGTCAGGAGATCTTTTGTGTTTTTATTTGACCATAGGCTAATAGCAAAAAAAAATGTAATGATCAAAATCCATTTGCTGCAGATTGATCGCCCCATTGCACTTTGGTTGTATTGATGTTATTCCCTTGTTCTTGTAAACAGGACTATTGATGTACTTGTTGTCCTTGGCAGTTACTTTAAAAATTCCCATGGCAGAATTGGAGTTAAATTCATGGCCAAAAATAGATTCTGTTGACTTACTGGCCTGGAATGTGAAATAGTGCTCTGACTATTAAGCTAACCATGTAAAAACTACAGATTTCATATGGCCAATGTGAACATTTTTTATGAAATTGAATGTGTGGAGGACACCAAATGAAAAGAGGGAAGTCTGTAAATCAGATGTGTTGATGAGGTGATACTGGGAATAATTTTCCTTAAATTTTTGATTATTGAGAGGAAAGCAGTTGTATGAAGTCACAGTGTTGAAGATGTTCACAGTGTGAATGCAGCGAGGATTGAACAATTACGTGGCAAAAGGAGTGGGGGAGATCTTTTTAGATGGACACAGAAAATTCTCCTTTCTGATTATCAGCTACTGGTATATCTAGGAAGTATGAAAAATTTACCATGTTTTTGAGGATAAGTTCAGGAACTATGGCAAACCAGAGTTACAGCTGTATTTCACAATGAAAACATGTAAACATGTTTGTGTAATGCAGTGTTGTGTCCTGAAACGTCAGCAGCTCCTTTCATCCCACAGATGCTGCTCAACCCGCTGAATTCCTCCAGCAGATCATTTGTTACAGCCATGTTTCACATTTTCTTATAGGCTATTTGAATGGTACAATCCAGCCAGGTCAATTGTAATAAATCTGCCTTTCAGTACTGAATGCTCAACTTCTTTGCAGCCCGATGAAAGGTTGTAAGCCTCTCCCTCTGGTGACATTATCCACATCTGTCAGTGGAACATACACTCACACCCTTAGTGAACTGTTCCTCAATTCCCAGATAACTTCATTCTATTTATTTAAATTCACAGTCCTTTGTTTGTTCTTTTTGTATTTTATAGATTTGGAGGTTTGAAAAATTCTGTTTGTAGTTTGATATATTTTACCTTTGTATTTCCTTGAGATCAGAATGATTCTTTAAATTATTCCCTTGACTTGCTTCTATCCAGAGACACCAAATGGTTGAACAGTTTAAAGTGGCACACACTGCTACACATCCTGTGCAGTTCCATGATTTCCTAGTCTTCAGTAGACTATTTATTCAAGTTCCAACTGTAAATTGGAGAGATTAATTAGGTATTTAAATAGGAAAATGGACAGCATTTTTATTATAAAGATAATGTAAGATTCTGTTTATGTAGTAGTTTTTATTTGTCAACTAAATAGTTGGTGCAATCAAGTTATTAAAATGTTGACAATGAGGTTACAGCTGCTGGAATCTGGGGCAAAGTACAAAATGCTGGAAGAGCTCAGCAGCATAAACAGCATTTATGGAGGGAAATGAACAGTTGATGTTTTTTTCATTTGCACTAGTAGGTGAGCTTCCAATTCTTTGAATACAAGAAAGGAGAAGAAACAATGGTTGAAGGTGTAGATCTGGTGGAGGAGAGGTTATTGACAGGTCATGGAGAGCGAGGCCTAGTGCTGAAAGAAGGAAAGAGAGATATCCATGCACCAGAGAGGATAGCTTGCAGAACGTGAAGGACAAAATGTAGGGAGAAGCAATTTATGGAAAATCAGTACCTTGGATTCAACTTGGAGGCCTGGAAGTCATATGGACAAGATGGTGGCGGAGATTAGTGAGTGGGTGAGCACATTTTGCAGAGTTCCCCATCAAAGAGGAGGAAAGCTACTTCAAAGTCAGTATACCATGAAAGATTTCGCAGTGGAGTGGCAAAGTGAAGAAATGAACCTTTGGACACTACCTCACTTTCTTCTAATATATAGTATTTCTGTTTTTTGCATGATTTTTTAATCTATTCAATATACATATATAAAGTATACTGAATGAGATTTACTTATTTTTTCCTTCTATATTATGTATAGCATTGAACTGCTGCAACTAAGTTAACAAATTTCACGTCACATGATAATAAACCTGATTCTGAGTTAGAGTGCAGACGCTGTATTCTGGAGTCACACAAAACACTGGAAGAACTCAGTGGGTCAGGCAGCATCATTTTGGGTCAAAATCCTTCATCTGGATTGATTTAGAAATGAAAAATGTTGGCTTCGCTTCGAGCATTGCATTCCTTTATTGCATTCCTGATTCTGTCTAATTCTTTTGTAAATTCCTCCTTAAAAACTTGCAAGCTTATAAGACTCACATAAATCGGTCCTATCCATTGCTGAAAGAGTATTTAATTGCGTGTATTTGTGTGGTTTTTCCTTTCCTTACCAATATAAAAGTGCCATTACATAATTTTGTACTTCTGGTTCTGTGTATTGCTGTGCTAGGAGAGTATTGTACTAACATGCATGGTAAAGCGAACAAGAAGCCGGAAGGCATAAAAACTAGCTGAACTGGGTGGGGCTTTGAATGGGCTGTTACGCAACACTTATGTTGTATGCTTCTCTTTCTGTTTTATTAAAAAAGTGTATTCCCGTGAATTCCTGATTGATTAAGTTGTATTTTTGGAAGATGTGGCATTACACATGTAATTTGTTGGAAAAATTACTGGCCTAATATTGTTCCAGTGCTGCTTTTTTTTAAACATCTTTGTCTTCCTAGCAATTTGCTTTATGAATGCTGCCAGTTAATTTTGGACTATAATCGACAGTGGGGCACTCCCATGTGTTGACAGCATGTTGCATTGTGGAATTGTAATCTAAAGCTTTAGTTATGATATTTAGATCTGTGGGGGTGAAGGAAGATGCTGTCACACAGTGATTGGGATGAAGGGAGTGAGAATTTTCCTGGGATTGGTATAGGAACTACTACAAAGGTAGTTAAAATCCTTAATTTGGGAAGATTACCAGTGTTAAAATGGGAGAATTGAAAGAATGTTTCCTTTCTCTTTTTTCCAAATGGAAATTTCATTTTCTATTTTGGAGTAAACTGCATGTTGGGATGACTTTGTGAAGGTATCCTTAATTAGTGATCGTTTGGGTTTTAATAATCTTATTTTTATTGGGCTAGTGATAGAGAAGAGGTTAGAAAGGCTTGTCAGATGGTGTGAGAACAACAACTTGAGTCTGTAGATAAGATCAAAGAGATTATTGTGGACTTTAGGAAGGTGCAGTTTGACCACTCTCCATTGCACATCAATGGCTCTGCGATGGAAAGAGTGAAGAGCACAAAGTTCTTTGGTGCACACATAATAGGTGATCCAGCCTGGATCCAGGACACTTTATTGGTCAAGAAGCATCTAACACTTTGAGCAGATTGAGGTGTGTAAAGCTCCCTGACTCCATTTTAACAACTTTCTACAGGAGCACCATTAAGCATGTCCTGTCTGGCTGCATCATTATGTGGTATGGAAACTACAAAACCCTACAGAGGATAGCAAAAACTGCTGAGAGAATCAACCCCTCCCCCCCCCTCCCAATTTGTGACAATTACTAGGACTAATGTATACAAAGAGCCCGAAGCATTGTTGAGAACCCCTACCACCCATCCCACAATCTCTGACCCACTACTATTAGGAAGGAGGTACAGGAGCATCAGAACTAAGACAGCAAGACTGACTGTGAGACGAAAGAATACTCTGCCACAACTGAGGTCTCGTCACTAGGACAGCGAGCTGTTTACTGTTTAGCTATGCTGTGTACTTCACTTGCATTTTGAATTTTTTGTATGGGCTTGTGTGATGTATGTATTGTGGGTGCACTGTTGCCCAGAGAAATGTTTCGGTGGGTTGTATAAGTGTACTGTCAAATGACAATAAACCTGAACCTGAACTTGATTTGCTAGGAATGGAATTGAATTAGGGTACACTTTTATCTCCTTATTGTTTATAAAGTTGTTTTAAGATTACTGATGAGCATCTGCTTTAGCATTATTTTGTTTGCCTTACGAATGTGAAATTTGAGAATACATGCTAAGGACCTGAAAGAATTACATTGTGAGGAATGGACCTTTTATTTAGAATATCTTGATGAAAAAATAAATCAAGGCATTAGTACAAGACAATAAATTAATGAAGATAGCTTCCTCCTTTAAGAGGACATTTCAAATTCCACCCAGTTTTTTTAAGAAGTCATTTTGCACAATATTTGTTTAAATTAATAGTTTTGAGGTATGTTTGAGACAGATAGGTGTCACAGTGTGGCCCTCCGTTGGTCAAGGTCAAGCATGGATGTTGTGTCCTGGCTGTTTACATTGTTGGTCAGTTCGAGCGTGGCTGACAAGACCAATGTGAGGGTGACCTGTTGCCAAGGTTGCATCTATAAATGGTCTCATCTCAGCTAGGGATGCCACTTCCAGAAAATTTTCCTGACTTGTCAAGGCATTGTTTCAAAGTGCTTCTCTATCTGGAGCAGATGGCTGCAAGTTCCTTCCAGGACTCGAGGTTGATGTCCCACTTGCAGACATCTTTGTAGCACAGTTGCTGGCAGCCACTGATTTCCTTGCCTGAAGCCAGCTCATCATAAAGGATAGACTGACTCTTCTGAACATCGGGAAGGCAGCATTTACCCACTATGTGCTGCCTTTTCTACACTGGGAGCCCCTGCTTCTGCCCTCCATGGGAGGTTCATCTGTTACAGCGCCACTACCTCAGAAGCAGCATCGGAGGTGAGGGAGAAGGGCTGGCATCCTAGTGAGATTGAGACAGCATGCTGATCTGCTCCCTATCATACTCCTGGCTAACGCCCAGTCCTTGGGCAATAAGCTGTGCGAACTGAGAGCCAGAATCTCCTGTCAGCGGGAAACAAAGGAATGTAATGTTTTGTGCTTTGTAGAGACTTGGCTGACAGAAGAGATATCGGATCACGCCATCGAGCCCTCTGAGTTCTCCCTGTTCTGGGTGGACAGGTCAAAAAAACCTCTCTGAGAAGAGTAAAGGAGGTAGCGTATGCTTCATGGTTAATAATGCTTGTTACGACCCCCGGAATGTGTATGCCCTCAAATCCTTTTATTCCCTGGATCTGGAGTTGCTGCTGTGTAGACCTTTCTGGCTGCCTAGGGAGTTCACAGCTGTGTATATTCTGCCGTAGGCTGATACTGACCTGGCTCTCAAGGAACTGTATGAGACCATCAGCACCCTGGAGACTGCACATCCAGAGGTGGTCTTCATCGTCAGCGCTGTCTAAAGTTTCTCTGAAGTTCTGTCATCACATCGAGGTTGAGCACATGGGGACTTGGCATACTCGACCACTGCTACTCTCCTTTTTGCAAAGCTTACAAAGCACTCCTCCGCCCACCGTTTGGAAAGTCGGATCACTCCTCCATCTTGTTGCTGGCGAGGTACAGGCAGAAGCTGAAACAAGAGGTGACCGTAGTTAAAACCGGCCACTGTTGGCCTGACCGTTCAGCCTTCATGTTACAGGATTGCTTTGATGATCTCAACTGGAATGTCCTTCATGATTAGGATGTCTCAGAGTTCACTGAAGGGGTCATGAGTTTCATCCGGAAGTGCGTTGAGGATGTTTTCCCCCAGAAATTGGTCAGGGTCTATCCAAACCAGAAACCCTGGATCAACAGTTCCATGTGAGCAGCACTTACCACGCGACACAGAGCTTCCGTTGCCGGTGACCAACAAAAACTCAAGAAATGCAGCTACGATCTGTGCAGTCATCAAGGCAGCAAAACAACAATACAGGGACAAGATCCAGACACAACTCTCCACCAGCAACACACACAGCTTATGGCAACGTCTGTACACCTTTGCAGACTTTAAAGCTAAACGCAGTGGTGTTTCCAACGTTGCTGCCTTTCTCCCAGAGGAGTTGAATCTTTTTTTACTCTTGGGTTTGATATCATCAACACCGAGCCCCTGAGGAGAGCCGCTGAAGCAACCTGCGCCTTGGTCATCTCTGAGGCTGAAGTACGCAGGTGTTTTCAGTGAGTGGACAGTCGCAAGGCTGCGGGACCAGACGGCATCTCAGGTCAGGTACTCAGAGTGTGTGTGGCACAACTGGCGGGTGTGTTTACAGACATTTTTAATCTCTCCTCCCAGTGTAGAGTGCCCTCCTGCTTCAAAACATCTAAAAAGACCAAGGTATCATGTCTGAACAACTACTTTGAGAGGCTGGTCAAGGACTACTTCAGCAGCCGATCGATAGATGATGCAATAGCCACAGCCCTACACATCGTCCTTACACATATGGAGAAGAATAATGCTTATGTCAGAATGCTGTTCTTGAACTACAGTTCAGCATTCAACATCTTGATTTTCTCCGGGCTCAACAAGAAGCTCAGAGACCTCGGCCTTCACCCTGCCGTGTGCAGCTGGATCCTGGACTTCCTGTCAGATCATTGACAGGTGGTAAGAGTGGGCTCCTTCACCTCCGCCCCTCTGACTCTCAACACAGATGCCCCTCAGGGCTGTGTCCTAAGCCCCCTCTTTTACTCTCTGTATATCCATGATTGTGTCGCCATCCACAGCTCCTATCAGCTAATTGAATTTGCTGACAATACTACTTTGATTGGCCTAATCTCAAATAATAAAGAGGCAGCCTACAGAAAAGAAGTCATCACCCTAACGCAGTGGTGTCAAGAAAACAACCTCTCCCTCAATGTCACAGAAACAAAGGAGCTGGTTGTGAACTACAGGAGGAATGGAGACAGGCTAACCCCTATTGACATCAGTGGATCTGGGGCTGAGAGGGTGAACAGCTTGAAGTTCCTTGGCGTACACGTCGCAGAGGATCGAACGTGGTCTGTGCATACCGCTGTGTGGTTTAAAAAAAAAAGAACAATAGCACCCCTTTCACCTCAACCGGTTGAAGAAGTTTGGTATGGCCCCCAAATCCCAAGAACTTTCTACAGGGGCACAAATGAGAGCATCTTGACTGCCTGTATCACTGCCTGGTATAAGAACTGTACTTCTCTCAATGGCAGGACTCTGTAGAAAGTGGTGTGGACAGCCCTGCGCATCTGTAGATGTGAACTTGTGCATCTGTAATTCAGGACACTTTCAAAGACAGGGGTGTAAAAAGGGCCCGAAAGATCACTGGGGACCCAAGTCGCCCCAACCACAAACTGTTGCAGCTGCTACCATCCGGGAAATGGTACCGCAGCATAAAAGCCAGGACCAGCATGCTCCGGGACAGCTTCTTCCACCAGGCCATCGGACTGATTAGTTCATACTAATACAATTGTACACCTGTGTCATATTACCCGTGCTGTTGTTCATATTATTTATTACAAATTACTATAAATTGCACATTGCACATTTAGATGGAGATGTAACAAATTTTTTTTATTCATGTATGTGAAGGATGTAAGTAATAACGTCAGTTCAATGCAGTGATATTGGGATGTAGTCAGCCTGCATGTGCCAGACATGGCCCAGGCAGCACACCCTATGCTGCCTGAGCATGGTGTACATGCTAGGGAAACCAACAAGAGGGAAACAGCATTGGGTACTTTCTCTCCAGGAGATGCCCAAGATGCAAAGAAGGCACCTTAAATGGAAGGTGTTGAGCCTTCTCTCCTGCTGAGTGTATGTTGTCTAAGTCTCACTGCTATGTAGCTATGTACTGGTGAAGCAAGTGTTCTACACTGCCATCTTTGTTGTGACTGAGAGTTTGGAGTTCTCCCAGACTCATTTGGCAAGGCAGGGATGAGTTCTTCCAGCCTTCCCGATGTGCTTGTCAATTTCTGCATCCAAGGTGAGGTTGGCACCAATGATGTACCTCAGGTATGTGAACTGATGAACAATATCCAGTTTGTAGTTATAAATGGTAATGGTATCACAGTATCAACAAAGCACCAGCATTACGATATAGTTTACTTCCATGATAATTTTGTAAAAATTCGATGAATTTCTTTTGTATTGTTGCAAGAGCTATCATTCACTAGAAAGCTAACAGGATATTTTGGAGGCAAAAGCCTGCATATGCTGGAACCTCAAGCCAAAAAACAAAAATGGCTGGAAGAATAACGCAGCATCTTTAGAAGCAAAAGGATAGTTGATACCTTGGGTTGAGATTCTACATTAGGACAGAAGATAGAGAGAAGATGGCCAGTAAACGTGAGAGTAAGGGGTGACACAGAGGCTGCTGAGTGTTGGGTGGATTAAGATAAGGAAACGATGGTAGGGAGATGGAACCAACTGGGGGAAGGGAATTGGAAAGGTGAACCAAGGGAGAATAAATCCAGGTAGGTGGGTATATGGTTGAAAGGAGCCAGGTGAGGGAGGGTGATGCCCACAAGGAAGCAGGGATAGAAACGTTGAACAAAAAGAGGGAGGTCCCAGGTTAGACTGATGAAATGCAAAAGGAACTCTGGAGCAAGACTGCTGCATGTTTCAACAGATGTGTGATTTTCTGATAGGATTTATGAGGCTATCTGCCTTCATTGCTATTGAGCAAATCAGGCTGCAATTTCATGTACCTTACAAACAATGGGTGAACTTCAAGGAATTGATACTTAGAAATTGTAATTGGATTGGGCAGAATCAACACTTTTTAAGAAAAAGGAATTGTATTTGATAAAATCTTTTTTTTGAGTACCAGAGAATAAATGAGGCTGAACAAGTAGGTGTATTTTGAATTTTCAAAAGTTATTAAACAAAACAGAGCATATGAAATTGGGAGAATTTTATAAATGTAGATTGAGCACCAGTTAATAGGGAAAAAGCATTGGGAATGATTGGGTAATTTTCATGTTGGGTGTCTGCAATTCATGCAGTCCCACAAGGATCAATTCTAAGGCCCAGCTGCTCTGTCTATATCAGTAATTTGGATGAGGGGGTCAAGTGAATATATCCAGGTTTGCTAAGTATTTTAAAATGGGCAGCAGTGTGGTTGGAAGGAAGATACTTAAGGAGATATAGATAGGTTATGCGAATAGACTAGGGTGTGGCAGAGGTAATGGAGAATAATTACAAGTTATTCACTTTGGTAGAAAAGGTAGGAGTATTCTTAAATGTGAGAGATTGAGTGTTTGTTTTCAGAGGAATCTGGTTGTCCTTGCTCACAAATCACTATTTACAAGATTTATTCCTGGGTTAGAGGGTTACTCATGCAAGTTGAGATGAAATAAACTAGGCCCATGCAGCCCAGAATTCAGCAGATTTCAAAGTGATCACCTTGATGTATACAAAACACTTTACAAAGCTTAAATAATGGAATGGAGTTTTCCCCTGCTTAGGTTGTCTGGAGGAGGTGACTATGGTCTCAAAATAAGTGATCAACTATTTTGTGGCAGTGATCAGAGGCACAACTGCTTGGCTTGTGTATGCATGTCCCAGGTTACCTGTTTATTTCCAATTAACACAAATTGCAGTTTAAAGGCCTACAGATTTTGTTTTGATCAATTGTAGTAAGAGTGAGTGCCATTTATTTGTTATGAATGACAAAGTCCATGCCAATATTCATGTGATTGCACTTGCTTTTCAGGTTTTAAAAGTTGTCTATTTTCAGAGAAAGATATTTACTCCAATTTTGAGTGTCTCTGCATGTCAAATAATGAGAGACTAAAGTTTTATGAGAGCTTTTACAGCTGGCAAAACCTGTTCCTGGTTTTGCTAACTGTCAAGGACCATTGGGCAAATGCCAGGAGCATAGCTTTCTTCTGGATCACAAGAGTCTGCTGTTGCTTGGACCACGCTTCTAAACTCCAACATGCTCGGTTTCAGTAAGATTGATCAATTGCATGTGGACTACTCTGTGCCTGCAGTGGTGCAGGGGAATGTGGGGTCTGGGGGAAAAGCAATGGAGTGTATGTGACTGGGAATGTAAGATTTAAAACTCTGTGGTCGGGATCATTGACCCTGCTTGGATACAATTGCTGAATTTTGCCATGTATGTAAAGTGCAGTCTTATTGTGCTGCAGTTTTAAAAAACAGTTCCATACATATACTAATACTTGGCTATATCATGAAAAGCATGCAGAGAGTTGCGAAACAGTAGTTCATTGTAAGATGAATGTGGGATTGTGGTTTTGTTACTTTCTTTCTTCTTTATCACACTGTTCCATTTGTGTTCTTTTCAAAATGCTTCCCTTGGTGCACTATAGTTCATTGCTTCAGTCCAGGGACATGATTTGATTTGCTTAATGCACTTTGGAAACAGGCAAGTCTTGGATTCAGTAAGCATTGAGCAGGCCCTAGGAGCCTGAAACTCTGGGAGTGGAGTTTGGTTATCTGGCTTATTGCAGAAATTGTCTGGTATTACAGAAATCTATGGAATGAAAACTGAATATGGAATTGTGGTTTTGTTTCTTTCTGCTTTATTACAATTTCAAAATGATAGGGTTGGAAATAAAGCATATTTTCATGCAGAGATGTCATTGAGCTGACAGATCTGTTTTGGTTGTGCATGAGATAAATATTGCTCAAGATTCTTTGTGAATTCATTTCGCCATTTTGGATCTCTTGCATCCAAGTTACGGGATTGTTTTTGATAAAATCTTCCCTATATATTCTTTTACCCCATTTTGTGCAGTGATTTTTAGATTGAAGGAAGGTCTGAATTAGCTTTAATATTACAGACATATATTGTGAACTTCTTTGTTTTGCAGCAGTAGTACAGTGCAAAACATAAAAACCTGTAAATGACAGTAATGTAATTGTTCTCATATATGTGTATACGTAAAAATGTATAAATGTGTACAAGTATGTATATATCAAAAAGAGCAAAAAAAAATGAAATAGTGTACGTTGGTTTATTGTCCATTCAGAAATCTGATGGTGGAGGGGAAGAAGCTGTTCCTAAAACGTAGAGTATGTGTCTTCAGGCTCCTGTACCTCTTTCTTGATGGTAACAATGAGCAGAAGGTAGGTCCTGGCAGATGATACATTATTTGCTGTTTAGTAATGCAGGTTGATTGCATATTAAGGTTTAATTGCGGATGTGATTGTGTCTCAGGATGTTTTGCAAGATTCCAATTCAAAACATTTTCCATTTGCATTAATTTGGTCCAGACTTTTGCTCTTCCACACCGTTTCTTGCTGATAATTCTTTTGGACTACAGTCCCAGCTGATGTGCTTGTGTGACTTAGGGATATTGTAACATGGTATGTTTAGAAAAGAGTCTGCATTTTCCATTTATCTGAATTGTGGCAAAATTTATCATACTCTAAGCTGCTCAAGCTTTCAGGTCTTCTTCAACCAGTCTCTTAAATTTAAACAGTCTCCCTCAAAAGATAATTGTAGGACCAACATCCCTAAACTGTGAAACCCAATACCTAAAACTCAGTTTTAAATTGAGTTGGGTGTACAGGATGCAGTCTTAAGGCTGATTTGTACTTGTGCGTACGGGCTACGCCGTAGGCCTGATTTATACTTCCTCATAGCCCTACGGCGTAGCGAGCATGCGTAGTTGTGTCTGCGTCGCTCTGCAATTCACCGCCAAAGTACTAGTTGGCGTTGGGGTTTCTATGCCACTGTGTTGAGTTTCTTTGTGAGAGACATGGAAAAGGAAATGCATTTCAAATATTTTTGGATGTCAGCAGGTAGATTTGACAATTTGGTTCATCGTCTCCAACCATTTATTTCGCATCAGTGTACAGGCATGGCGGAGAAAAGCAACCGGAATTGTGTAGGAGGAAATGCGATGCTACCAAGCGGACCAATCACAGTTGTTGCGGTCTGCGTTGTCGCGACGAGTGAGTTACATTTTTGGGGAGGTGCATGTCACCCTACAGCGTAGCGTACAGCTTAGGGTACACGGTACCTACGGCGTACACTTGACGCGGAAGTATAAATTGGGTTTTAGTTGACATTTGTAAATGCCAGCTCAAAACCAATTTACTTAACCTTGCTTTTAACTAACATAATTTTGTCTTTTATTTTCATATTTGCACTTTATCCTATTGTAAAACACTTCAAACTACACTGTATGAAAAATGTTCTATAAATTATGATTTATATATGCAGATTTCTTGTCATTAAACTGAAGTACTATAGTTCATCAAAAATTCTCTGTCCCTTTAGACTGGTCCTTGGACTTCTGGAAAAAAATGTTATAAAAGCTTGTTAGAAGGCCATTTGCATTGATAAATTTTATTTCCTTGGATTCTGACCAGTCTTTAGTGAAAAATAAAGTTTGGCATGTATATCAATTTTAGCAAAATATTTCTCCAACACATTCAGAATGCTGAGCATTCCTGAAAGAGCTTCCTGTGAGCTGGGAGTGAGATTGAAGCTTATTAGGGTTGAAAGGCCTCGCTAGATTGGATGTTCCCTATGGTGGGGAGGAGTCTAAGACAAGAGGACACAGGCTCAGAATAGAGAGCTGCCCTTTCTTTAGCCCAAGAGTGGTGAATCTGTGGAATTCGTTGCCACAGGTGGATGTGGAAGCCAAATCATTGGGTATATTTAAGGCAGAGGTTGATAGATTTTTGATTAGTCAAGGCATGAACCAGTTTCCCCCAGGATCAATAATGTATGACTATGACTATATGGGGAAAAGGCAGAAGATAAGGGCTGAGAGGGAAAATGGATCAGCCATGATGACATGGCAAAGCAGACTCGATGGGCCAAATGGTCTAATTCTGCTGCTATATCTTATGATCTAAAAAGAAGCAGCTGTCCTGTCACTTGATATCTTCAAAGCTGATCTTCTGTGATATTTCTGTAAAACAAATTTCTTTAAGAGAACTATCTCCATTAAGTACCTGCTAATTAGGATACAAACAGAAGAAAATCTGCAGATGCCGGAAATTCGAACAACACACAAAATGTTGGAGGAACTCGGTAGGCAACATATATGGGGAAAAAAGTACAGTCGATATTTTGGGCCAAAACTCTTCTGCAGGACTGGAGGGAAAAAAGCTGAGATTTGAAAGATGGAGGGGGAGGGAAGAGAGAAATGCCAGGTGATAGTGGAACTTGGAGGGGGAGGGCTGAAGCAAAGCACTAGGAAGTTCTTCCTATAAATGCTGCCTGGCCTGCTGCATTCCACCAGCATTTTGTGTGTGTTGCTTGAATTTCCAGCATCTGCAGATTTTATTGTGTTTGCACTAGGAAGTTGATTGGTGAAAGAGACAGAAGATCATGGAAGAAAGAAAAGGGGGGGGAGCACCAGGGGGAGGCGATGGGCGGGCAAGGAGGTAACATGAGAGAGGGACAAGGGGATGGGAAATGGTGAAGGGGGGGGTGGTATTACTGGAAGTTTGAAAAATTGATGTTTATGCCATCAAGTTGGAGGCTTCCCAAACACAATATAAGGTGTTGTTCCTCTAACCTAAGTGTGGCCTTATCCCGACAGTGGAGGAGGCCATAGACAGACATATCGGAATGGGAAGTGGAATTAAAATGGGTGGCCACCGGGAGATCCCACTTGTTCTGGTGGAAGGCGCGTAGATGCGTGATGAAGCGGTCTCCCAATCTATGTCGGGTCTCACCTATATACAAGAGGCCACGCTGGGAGCACTGAACACAGTATATGACCCCAACAGTCTCGCAGGTGAAGTGTCGCCTCACCTGGAAGGACTGTCTGGGGCCCTGAATGATAGTGATGGAGGAGGTATCGAGGCAGGTGTAGCACTTGTTCTGCTTACAAGGATAAGTGCTAGGAGGGAGATCAGTGGGGAGGGACGAATGGACAAGGGAATTGCATAGGAGCGATACCTGCGGAAAGCAGAAAAGTAGGGGGGGGAGGAGGGAAAGATGTGTTTGATGGTGAGATCCATTTGGAGGTGACGGATGTTTCGGAGAATTATGTGCTGGACGTGGAGGCTGGTGGGGTGGTAGGTGAGGATAAGAGGAACCTTATCCCTGGTTGCGTGGTGGGAGGATGGGGTAAGAGCAGACGTGCGTGAAATGTAAGAGATGAGGTTGAGGGCAGCATTGATGGTGGAGGAAAGGAAGCCCCTTTCTTTGAAAAAAGAGGACATCACCTTCGTCCTGAGAGCAGATACAGCGGAGACGTAGGAGTTGAGAGAAGGGGATGGCATTTTTACAAGTAGCAGGGTGGGACTGAGGTATAGTTCAGATAGCTGTGAGTCCATTGGTTTATAATAGACAGTGGTGGATAAACTGTCTCCGGAGATAGAGACTGTGAGATCAAGCCAATAGGCTGGTTCTGGACTTATTTCCTGGCATAATTTACATATTACTATTTAATTATTTATTGTTTTATTACTATTTAATTATTTATGGTGCAGCTGTAACGAAAACCAATATCCCTCGGGATCAATAAAGTATGACTATAAGGAAGGAAAGGGGAGGTGTTGGAAATGGACCAGGTGAATTTGAGGGCAGGATGGAAGTTGGAGGCAAAGTGGATGAAATTAGGATATCTTGTACACATGATCATATTTAAAAGGAAGGTGCTACCTGGAAGTCACCTCATCTGTATAAAACCTGGTACGGCCTAAATTTAGAAAGCTCAAAGTCAAACATACTGCTGTAACTTGTTTCTCTGTGAACCTTCATATTTATATATGTTTTGGCTATCATTTTAGGTCCCTGCTTTGTCATCCTGCTCTCTTTTAGCTCACCCTTCTATAATACTCTGCTACTGACATCCTCAATCTAACATTTAATTTTGTTCTTCTGGCATTTGACTTCCATCTGGATAAATGTAGCTGTAGCTTCCCTATGTACTTTTCTTGACCTCCTTTTGAAGGTCCATTGAACTTTTGTTCCTTTTTAAGCATCGCCCTTTTGGTTCTACCCAAGATCTACTTGAGTGTAAAGTTAAAACCAAGTTTAATCAGGTCAGTTTGACCTTAGCCTCACACAAGGGGGTAATATGGTTTCATTATTATCCTTTCTGGAAAAGCTGCCACCATCCAGAATCCCAGGAAGACAGCTATTACTCCTAACAGAATCCTGATCCGAGCTGCCTTCAGACGGCACAGCCTTGGACATGTACACTAGAAAGTGATTCACTGTCAGAACTTTGCTAAGTGTTTATCTATTCTGGAGTTGCAGAAATAATCCTTAGCATTTTTCTTTTGAAAATATTTAATAATTCCCTCACCCTTCATCCTCATCTCTGATAGTCTATAATTTCCGTAACCAAAACTAATTGAGTCTGACTGCATCTGTTGTTTCCTCTGTGGAGCCCACTGCACAGATTTTTTTTCTTGTAAATCTCTCTTCCTGCCCTCAATTGCAGTGAATGTTATTGCCCCATCCAAAACCGACTCGTTCAGGACAGAGATCTTGCACACATTACCAGTACCAAATTTATATCCATTTTTTAACTGTTAGATTTTACTTCAGATTGCAGTCCCAATCAAATCAAAATATCTCCTTACAATACAAATGCAATTTTTTTTCTGCGTCTGTGTTGTATTCCCTCTAGAACTTCCCAGTTTGTCTGCAGGACCTGTTTGCATGGAACATTTCCACTCTCTTTCATTGCTTTTCCATTTTCCAGTGCACTTCTATCCAATTGAAGTCAGAGAACCACCTGCAATGATTTCCCTTACTGCTCCTGCAACATTACCTCTGGTCCTCCTCAAGGGTCAATACTTGGACTCTTCTTAAGTGATGTCATCAGCATTACCTTTGGTGTCAATGCTTATGGTACTTGGCTCTACTCCACTGCTACTCTCAGCCCTTCTGACTCTTCTGCCCTTAAATTGGCTGACTTGTCCAAGATCTGTTATGGATATGTTAAAATTACTGCAAATTGATTATTGGGAAAAGCAAACTTCTGACTGTATCACTCTTCTTGGCAACTGCCTGAGACTCAACCATACTTTCTGTAAGGTTGTTGGACTTGCTTACTGGTGGAATATGGAATGCTGTTCCTGCTAATGTGGGCTTAAATTCTGAATGAAAGATTTTAGAAAGGATTGGTAGCCAAGTTTAAAGTTCTCTGGAAACCTACCTGTGCATTGCATTATTTATTTAGAGATACAGCATGGTAATAGCTCCTTCTGGCCCAGCGAGCCTGTGCCACCCATAACTAATTAACCCACTAACCTATACATCTTTGGAATATGCGAGAAAACTGAAGCACCTGGAGGAAACCCAAGTCATCACGGGGAGGGTGTATAAACTCCTGAAAGACAGTGGTATAATTGAATCTGGGTCACTGGTGCTGTTATAACATTACATTAATGGCTATGCTACCGTGCCACCTCTAATTAATGTTATGGAGTTTTTAAATTACTATGAGTTTCATGTTTTATGTTTGGATACATGTCCAGTGCTGGGTCAGTTGGGGAAAGAAAACAGATAATTTGATACAGTAAATTTGCCATAATTTGAAAAGGAAGACAGCATCTGATCAGTTTTACTTTTGCTTATTCAGTGGTGATAGGGCAAATGGCAGGAGAGAGTTTTAAAAAGCTAGAGGATTTAAGAAAGATAAGTTATAACTTCCAGAATTTTTTTGTTGTGGAAAGTGATTTGGACACTGGAATGATTTTAATAAATACATGGATAAGACCAAGTATAAAGAATGGTATCTTTAGAGCTGGCAAGTATGTGAGGATCACTCAGCACTCATAATTGAAAAGCAAAAGCGGCAAATGCTGGAGACCTTAAAAACAGATTGACTTGGAAATAGCAAGTTGGCAGTACTTTTAGCAAGAAGGTTAATGACATTTTCACCAGTTTCTGTTTGCATTATAACACTCTTCATAACTTGGTAAAATAAGGAATTGGTTTTTACATGTTTTTGCACACTAATAATAGGTACAAGCTGTTGGATTTGCACCTATAATTTAATAGTAAAACAGAGTCGTACAAGAAGTTGGTGAGACTGCACCCAGAGTATTGTATACATGTTTGATGGCTGTCTTGTAGGAAAGACATTAAATTGGAAAGAGTAAAGAGGATTTACAAAGATGCTGAAGAATTCAAAGATGGGAGTTAAAGGAAGAGGATTGGGTGGGCTAGAATTTTACTCCTTGGAAGATAGGAAATAGAGGGGTGACATAATAGAGGTATATAAGATTGAAGGGCATAAAAAGGATGAACGCACTGAGTTCTTCTCCCAAAGAAGGGGAACTTAAAAAAAACTAGAGGCCCTATGTTTAAATTAAAAGAGGCCAGAAGGGTAGCTTTTGACACACAGATGGCGATGTGTATTTATAATAAGCTGTTGGAGGAAGTGGCTGATGCAGGTACAATAACAACATTCAAAAGATATTTAGATAAGTACATGACTAGGCAGAATATGGGCCAATGTGAGCAAATGGGCCAAACTTGGTAGGCACTACGGTCAGCCTGGACATATTATGCCAAGGGTCCTGTTTATATGCCTGATTGCTCAATGACTAAGGCCAAAGGAATTATTTTTGTGTATGTGATGTCATTTTGAAACTTTTATTAGAAAAACATCAATCAATTAAGTATCTCCATCTACAATCTATCATCAAGGTGGAGCAGGTGTCCAGGGCTACAGAGTAGTAATTAAATCTAGTAATTTGGCAACCCTGAGCTAATAAATTTTGAGCATTATTTCACTGGCAGGCACTTCAGTGAAATGCTGGGTTGTATTTTGAGCTTATTTGTTGAAAATTTGAAGTTTAGTATATTTGGTTTAAGTAACAAAATTGGAATGTAATACAGGGCCAGAAGCGATTTGGATTTTGGAATATATAATGAGATAGCTTGGAATCGGCATCATTTCCAACCCTAAATTTATATGGTATCCGTTAGTAGTCTGTTTTACACTTGTTCATCACATGTATATACTTAACAGTAAAAAAAATTATTACATACTATTAAAATCATGAAAATGTAATGTGTGCAGGGTAACAAAAGCAGCTCAACAGCATCAAGAGAATAGCTGAATATATTTAATGTCACGCCTTTTCTTAAATGTCTGTAACCAACCTGCTGAATATTCACAATTACCTTCAATCTTCAGTTCATTGTGATAGATCAAGTGGCGTATGTTCGCTCCAACATTGACGATACCCAACTGAAATCTTAATTTTTCGGTTTATGCAGTGCTTTTCTATTTTTCCTTAACTTCTGCTCAGTACATTTGTGAGGTCACTACAGAACTGTCTGTGGTGAACATAAATCTGCACAACGCCTGGGAATCTTCCCAGCATCTTGTAGAATTTTCTATTTAGGATGTCATGGCAGTGTTCAAAAAAAATTCACATTTCAGAAGTCTTCGGATTTTGGAATTTCTGTATTTTCAAATGGATTGTATTAAAGTACAAACATTATTTTGGAATATGCCATACATATTTTCTTATTTGAACAGTGACAGTAAACATTTTTCTAATGTCTGCATTGATATTTTCAGGAATTGCCACATGTATATTTTTCAGAACTTTGCCCTCTTAGGTAGAATAGAAACTTTTTTTGTGGTCCATCAATTAAGAAAAAGTAAAACCTATTAAATGCTTGCTGGCATTGGAATGATCTTGAAATGATTGCTGTGCTTTAGTATTGGCTAATGCAAACGCAAATTTAGAATTGCCATCTGGATAATATGAAGAGGTAAAGGCATTTATTAATGATGTTTGCAGCAGCCGTTAATAAATTTAGTATTCAAGAAATTTAAAATGGTGTTTTGTATCATTGAGTGAATAGTCCCTGTTGAATAGAATTGTTGAAGTACTTGATGTCAGAATTTTTGATTCATTGCTGTTCCCCAGTGTTCTTCACTTGTACTTGACAGGCAAGTGACTTTTCACTCCCTCTTAACTAGCTCTTGTGCTTGATAGGGGAAGACGTGACTCGTACTAATATAGCACAAAAACCCCCCTGCAAATACTCATAATTGAGGATAAAACTGGAAATAGTCAGCAAATCAAACTGCGCCCCTGGAGAGAGAAACAGAATTAACATCGTCCAGTCAATAATCTTTGATCAAAGCAGAGGATAAATTAGTAAACAAGTAAGTAACAGAGAAGGGGGAGGGGTCAAAGAACAAAGAAGGTGCTTGTGAAAGGGTGGAGATTAACAGGGACTAAATTAAGAAAACTGTGGTACAGCTGTCTAAAGAGGTGTTGATGGCTTGTAATTGCAGCAGAAAATATGCAATTCAAGGTATATGTATGTTGACAGATTGATTGAACATTGCCAGAAATCTGAAAATGAAATGCTGAACATGCCCAACAGATCAGGGATCAATCTGATGGAGAGAGGGGGAAAATCACAGCGTTATAATTTGTTGGTCTTTCAGACCTGATCAGTGCTTATTCAAATTTGAAAAAGCTGGTTATCCAACATTGTTGAATTCACTTAGAAGAATTGTTGGTTGCCATATGGTTGGAAGATCAGGTGTTGTCTCTGAAGCTTGTGCTGGATTTCATTGGCTCATGCAAGAGGCCAAATTCAGGAATCAGAATGAGAGTGCGGTGGAAAAATAAAGTTATTTTATTCAGAGATGCAGTACAGAGTAGGCCTTTCTGGCCCTTCAAGCTGTGTCTCTAGCAACCCAGTGATTTAACCCTAACCTAATCGTGGGACAATTTATAATGACCAATTAACTGGTATTAATTAATACTAACGTGTATGTGTTAGGACTGTGGGAGGAAACTGGAGCACCTGGAGGAAACCCACATCTAGGAGGACAACACAAGTTCCTTACGGATGATGTCGGAATTGAACTCCAAATTCTGTCCTGAACTGTAATAGTGTAGTGCGAACTGTCACGCTACCATGGTGCCCAAAGTGGCAAGCAGTGGAAGCTTAGTTTCATCCTAGTGGCACGAATGGAGATTTTATGCATTTGCAGTCACTTGATTTCTATTTGAATTCTTTACTGTAGGGGAGACTACACAGTGAGCATTGGATATTGTGCAATACACTAAATGAAGAGGAATCCAAGTACTTTGCAGTTTCACTTGGAAGGGGCATTTGAAATGTTGGACCATGGGAAGAGAAAGATAAAAATAGGAATTGCATGTCCTACAGTTGTATAAGAAATTGTTAAGAAGTAAAGTGGACCTGGGAATAACAAAGATCAGTCAATTTGGAATGTTGATTGGGGAGTGTAAGGTATGTCTGATGACACGTTGTCATTGAAGGTAGCAGAAATAAAGGTAGATGATCTGTTGAATGTAGAGAGTGGTAGGTAGAAGATAAGGCCAAAGTCCTTGCTTGATGGGAGGTGAAGTACAGGTAATGGAACAGGTATAGATGAGGAGCTTGTTGACTTTAAAGGGCACAATGGATGGTTAGGAAGCAAAGAAGGATCTTGGAATCACTAGTGTGGAACTTGTCTTCACAGCAGATATGGAATCAAATCCTTGCAGGAATCAGGGTGAGAGAAGTGTAAGCACGGTAGCAGGAGAGTAATGCATGTTGGTTATCTATCTGTTCCTGGGATGAAGTTGAGGAAGTGAACAATGAGATACAAATCATGTAGAAGTGAGAGAAGTGTGGAAATTGCCAACAAAGGTGAAGGAATTCTGACTTCTGTAAGAGAGCAGAAGTTACTGCAGTAGTAATTAATGTATTCTAAAAGGGTGTTGGGTCTGGCCCTGAGAAATATCCCATGAAGAGACTTGGACCCATGGAAGAACCCATAGTTAGCCTTTGCATCAGAGGAAGCAAATGAAGTTGAAAGTGTAGTTGCTCAGTGTGAGAATTAGTTCAGGTAGCTGAAGAAGCGTAACATTGGAGAAGACTGCTTCAGTTTCCGTAAGAAGGGAAAAGTGAGAAGTTTCCAGGTTATCTCAATGAAGGTGCAGAACAATTGGATATCCTTAGCGAAAGTGTCACTTTAAAGCAGGAAATTGCAAACTCAACCTGGTGAAGGCTGAGAGGTGTTGGTGTTAGTTCAAAGAGATTGGAAATTGAGAGCCTCCACAGCTTTTCATTTTCAAGCTTTTCCAGTCTTGTGATATCTATTCTTAAAATGACATTTCCCACATTAGTGGTTCCAAGGCTGAACTGTGATGTCCCTGCACTTATCAGAACTCTGATAGTGACAGTTCCATTTCCTGCATTTTTGCTTTTGTCCCCTCTCCTCCCAAGAGAAGCCACAATTCACTTTAAATTGCAGTGTCACCTCCTCTATATTGAAAAAAACTGTAGATTGTGTGCCTGCTTTGCATAACACTTTCACTGAATCCTTGAAGATGACTGAGCTTTCAGTAGCCTGACTCTTTTTAATTCTCTGTATCACTTCTAATCTCACCTCTGTGGCCTCTTGTATTAGGCTTCATTGGAACACTAAGCTGATGAAAATTTCGGGGGTTCCCTCTCTACATATGCTTCCTAATTTCTGAGTGTTTCCAGCATTCATTTATTTCAGATTTCCAGAAACTGCAGTCTTCTGCTTTCAGCATTGTTTTCTCTCAGTCCTCCCCCACCTCCCTCCATCTACAACACCTCCAGACAGTCACTGTGGTTTACAAAGCATTCACCATCCTGTCAGTTGATACCACTACAAGTCTCTGTTGGTTTCCACCTTTGCTCAGGTGTTTTCTTTGTTCTTTCCACCCTCTCCCTTCTTTGCAGTTTAAAACATGCTTGTTCTTTTTTGTTTTTCCTAGTTCTGATTAAATGTCATTGACCTGAAAGATGAGCTCTGTTTCTCCACAGATGCTGCTTGACCACCTGAGGAGCTGCACCATATTTGCCTTAAAACAAACTGTGTATCAATTTTGTGGATTTGAGAAATGAATTTTATTCTAGATGGTCTCTATCTATTTCAGTCTTATCTATTTGCCCTTGCTCTACCCAAGATGGCACACATTAACTAATATAGCATTTTAATATTGGTAAGTATTCATTTTTAATTTAGCAGAGAAAATTATTTGAATTTGTTGGTGGGAATTCTGGAAATAGAGGGATTTGACCTTACTGCTTGCAAAAATAAAGCTGAAACCTGATGTTGAGTATAGTATTTCACTGTTTGAATCATCTGTCACTAAGACTGAATTGGCTATGCAATATTCAAGATATTGAAATTAGTATATTATTGGATTCAAGCAGACTGATAACGTTAGTAATACCTGGCATGTAGTCAAAATTACTCAGATAATGTTTGGGGTATTAATGTACATAATTACATATTTTGGTTGTTTTTGACCATATCTCACAAACTGCTTTTTAATGAGTAACTTATTCTATTACATTTTAAGATGCCTGCAAGTGTGCAGACGTAGACCTTACTTTTGGTTTGGATACAACATTGTAGCTAATCATTATGGATATTGGAAAATCAGTTGTCAAAGTTGCAGTCCACTTCCTCATGCTGTAACAAGTCCTGGTTGATGGATAAGGCACTGAAATAAAGGCAGTATTTCACACTTAATCTTTGTTTGGAAAGAAGGTTCTGATGTTTGTCACTGGAATTTTAACTTTGTATTTGGAGATCTACTCTTAATGTTAGAGAAATCTGATGTGACAAATTAATGGCTTGAAACAATACAGAAGAACTGGCTTGTGTACGGTAATTCATTTAGATTGGAACTATTGTAGCATCGAATACATGTTCATCTTTCTGCTGAAGGTATAGTGGACATTGCCTAGTTGTCGGGTGTTTAACAACTATATTTTAATCTGAAACATGGTTTGATTTATTCAATAGGTGTGTATTTTCTCCAGCCTATTTACAGTCGGCCCTCCTTATCCGCGAGGAATTGGTTCCGGGACCCCTCGCGGATACCAAAAAACACGGATGCCCAAGTCCCTTATTCAGATGCGGTGGACCTTAGGACCCAGCAGAACCCCAGACCTTATTTAACCTGTCTCAGTGCGGTGGACGTTAGGACCCGGCGGCGGAGCTCTGACTCCACAGTGTTTCTGTTCACGAAAATAATCACAATCGTGATTTAAAATAAAGTGGAAATAATAAAGCGATTGGAAAGAGGTGAAACGCCATCGGTCATCGGAAAAGCATTAGGCTACAGTCGGTCAATGATCAGAACAATTTTAAAGGATAAAATGAGAAAAGCCCTGCCCCGATGAAAGCTACAATTATTACTAAGCAAAGCAGTGGTTTAATTATTGGGTTTTGGGGTTTTGGGTTTTTGATCCTTCACATCAACCCAGCAGGGATGGAGACTGCTCGGGAGTGGTCTGTTACTGGATCAAACTCGGCAATTTCTGTTCCCGTGCCCGGCGCTGAAACATATGTTTCTTAAGTGTTTTATATGCAGAGAAAGGTGAAATATATACTATATATTAAAACAAATGTTTGGCTAACTGACGCTAAATAATACTGGATGTACCTGTTTCGACTTGCTTAGTAAGAGAACTTCCAGTTTTTTTTTTGATCCCGATCCGCAATACATCTTCCCGTATACTTTAAATCCTCTCTGGATTACTTATAATACCTAATACAATGTAAATGCTATGTAAAATAGTTGTTATACTGCATTGTTTAGGGAATAATGACAAAAAAAAAGTCTGTACATGTTTGAACAATAAGTGCTGGAAGAGCACTTCCGGGTTTTCTCGATTCACGGTTGGTTGAATTCGTGCATGCGGAACTCGCAGCTAAGGAGGGTTGATTGTATCTCCAAATCTAAACACAGGAATTTTGCAGATGCTGGAAATCCAAAGCAACACGCACAAAAAGCTGGAGGAACTCAGCAGATCAGGCAGCATCCATGGAAATGAACAAACAGTTAATATTTTGTGCAGAGATCCTTATTCAGGACTGGAAAGGAAGGGGGAAGACACCAAAATAAAAGAAAAAGTTGGAGAAGGGAAGGTGGATAGCTAGGTGATGGGTAAGTCAGGTGGGTGGGAAAATTAAAGGGCTGGAAAGGAAGGAATCTGATAGGAGAGCTGAGTGAACAATAGGAGAAAGGGAAGGAAGGGCAGCAGGGGGAGGTGAGAAGAAGTAAGAGGTCAGAGTGGGGAATAGAAGAGAAGGGCAGGAGGTAGGAAATTTTATTTTTCCTGAAGGAAAAATCAATATTCATGCCATCACGTTGGAGGCTACTAAGATGGAATATAAGGTGTTAATCCTCAAAAGAAGACTCCTGAGAATGACTTGTTGGAGTGGGAATTGGAATTAAAATGTTTGGCCACCAGGAAATTATGCTATATTATTTCTTCTCCATTCTGTTCTTTATCTTAGGTGTTTACATTCTGCTTTGGATTCTTCTGAGAAATTCAATTGCTTTTTTGTGGGCTCTTGCGTACTGAAGCTCATTGTTTGACTTAGAATGTTTTTGTGCTTTGTATGGGAATTGAAATAAAATGCTAGTGATCTACTAGTATCAAATCTGCCTTTCCAAAAATTCTATAAATCCTATGGGTTGTAAGTCTAGCCATGTGATAAGGTCTAAAAACAAACTGCAGATGAAGCTGATACAATAATCAAGCAGACTGTGTCATCTAGATTTTAAAAAATAATTTGCAGTGATTACTGTCCTCAAGGTTGTAGAGGCTGCATTTGTCGTTGTAATTGACTTGGACGTTACCAATTGTTTTGAAAATCAAAAATGCAGATGCTGGAAATCTGAAATAAATGCAGTAAATACTACAGATTTTTGGCTGTCAGGTTCCATCTGAGGAGGCAAAAAGACTCCTCATCGCAACTAAGTAGGAGACAAATATTTCAGCTGTATGGTGGAGATGGTGGATGGGAGAAGGAGATTGCCTTTAATAGAATAAAACCAGGGTAATCATGTTTTAAACAAGTTTATCTGTTTACCAATGAATGTAAACCAGACTGTAGGAATTGTGAAATACAGTGTAGGAACAACAAACAGGCTGAGCCAATATCTCCATTTGAGACTGATAAAGATAGAAATCAAGGTAACTTAAGTTGAGATTCATAACTAAAGTCCAGAAGGCTGCAATGTGTCCACATGGAATATGAGGTACTATTCCTTGCTGGGACTTTGGTGTAACAGTGCAGGAAGTCACAGAACAAGTAGGTCATAATTGAAAGTATATTGGGAGTGAGTTTGTTAAGCTGAGGTCATTTGAAAATCTATGGGACTCTTACAAAATCTCTGCTTTTTGAAGGCACAGAAGTGGGCCCACATGCTTCATCATTTATGCTCCTAATTCGAACCTAGTAAACCAGTCTGAGATGAAGGGGACCTGGCAGTATGTTGAGTCTAGATTTGGACTTGGAATCAAAACTTTAAGTTGTCTAGTTTACATCAGACTAGTTAAGCTCTTTTTCATTAAATTCACTGAGACAACGTAACGAGATTTACAGTTGAAAGAGGACCTCTGACTCGTTGGCCATGATAAATTAGAGCACTGAGTACAAGAATTGGGATGTTATGTTAAAGTTGTACAAGACACTGGTGGAGTCAGATTTGGAGTATACTGTGCACTTCTGGTCAGCCACATAGAGAAAAGATTTCAATATGCTTGAAAGAGTGCAGAGAAAGTTTATAAGGATGTTGCTGGGACTTGAGGACCCGAGTTATAGGGAAAGGGTGAATAGGTTAGGACTTTATTCCCTGGAGGGTAGGAGAATGAGGGGAGATCTAATGGAATTATACAAAATGGCTATGGTTCGAGTGCAGGTAGTTGGGACCAGGCAAATAAGCAGGTTAACATGGACTAGAAGTGTTGAAGATCCTGTGTTTATGCTGTTGTGATCTGTGGCTCAGCATTGTCAAATGTGATTAGCTAAGGGCCCATGGAGTGCAGTGAGTTGAGGCAGTATTGGAGATTATTCTGGCTTCTTAAAGTATAGCTTGACTGGAAAATCTGGCCATGGTATCTGACCCTATATTACAGGTTCAAGTTAGATGTCAAGAAGAAGTGTTCAAATTGGGTTTGGATTGCAGTGATTAGATTTGTTTGGGGTTGCTCTTGATAGATTAACTTGTTAACTTGGGTCCTCCTTCATCGTCTCCTTTCAAAAACAATTGAGCTGATTTCTGAGCTATCGAATTATTTTGGATCGTGGTCGTCTGTATACTAGCATCCAGTTTGTACAAGTGTCTATGAAAAAATTGGCAGTCAAGTTTTATGACTTTTGACTCGTAAATAATTTTGTCTGTGGGAAAATCTACCGCCTTTGATCATAATTGAGATCTTGTAGTTCCCTCTAGGAGGGTATTTAGAACTCTGTTTAATACCTCACCTGAAAGCAGTGCAGAAAAAAATAAGACTGCATAGCATTGGAGAGTTCAGTCAGCATGACTTTTTTTAGGAGGAGATCTTTTTCAACTGATATGATTGTATTTTTCAAAGTGATCACAAAGTAATGTTGATTTATAGCTGTGCAGTTGATGTTTTCCACATGGTCTTTTTTTAAGGCTGTGGACTGTGTGGGAGTCTGGTCCAAAAGATTAGAGCCCATGGTATCCAGGACAAATTGGATACCATTAGCTAATTGGATCAAAATTTGCCCTGCTACAATATGAAGGGCCAGCTGGTGGTGTAATGGCACCAGCACTGGACTTCAAGGCAGATGGTCCTGAGTTCAAACCCAGCCAGGTCCCATTCTGGGCAGCAGCAGTATCTGCGCGAAGAAAACCCTGGCAATATGCTTCTGTATCTTGCCATGAAAACCCTATGGTCTATGAGGTCACGAAGAGTCTGACTCGTCTAAACCAGGGGTCTCCAACCTTTTGCGCACCGCAGACCGGTTTAATATTGACGATATTCTTGCGGACCAGCCGACGCTTGGGGGTGGAGGTGTTCAGGTTCAACAGTGCGTGACAGGGAATGAGGAAAGGTGCAGCTGACTCATATCATTTCATATCGCCAAATTATATCGTTTCCTCGTGGCCCAGTAGTACATGCTCGCGGCCCGGTGGTTGGGGACCACTGGTCTAAACAACTGAACAACAACAACAAATGGTATGAAGAAGGTGATAATGGAGAATTTTTTTTGTAGTTGGTAGTCTTTGACCAGTGGTGTGGTGCTGGAACCCTCGCTGTTTATACTGTATACATTTAACATTTGGATGTAATGTAGCATGAACAAGAGAAGATCTGCAGATGCTAGAAGTCAAGAGTAATACACACAAAATGCTGGAGGAACTCAGAAGGCCGGGCAGCATCAATGGAAAAGAGTAGAGTCTACGTTATGGACTGAGATCCTTCGTCAGGACACAGCTTGTTAGTTTCGGGCATTAAAGTCTGGAAGTACTGGATTAAATAAAGTGATGCAATGCAGGCTGAAGGCTGTCAAAGTTGGTCAGAAGTTTGATATTTTTGGTAGGGCATTTGAAATATTTTTTTCAAAAATATGAGTGAAGATTTTGTCATGGGTGCATAATTGAAAAGGTTACTTGTTTCATTAGTATTTGAGATTTATATTTGAAGATAATGCATGAAAAATTGTGATGTGCAGTGCCTTGTAAAAGTATTCATTCCCCCAGCCCTTTGTCCACATACGTATTACAACCAGGGATTTTGGTCATTTTAACAGAATTTTTATTTGTGAACTTATATGCTCCTTTTTTCACAGTAGAGCCCGAAAAAATAAACAGGGAAAACTGCAAAGCATGAAAACTAAAAACTTTCTGACTGGGCTACTCAAGGCCATCAATTTTCTTCATTTGAGCCATTCCATAGTTTCTCTGTTAGTGTGCTTTGGTTCGTTGTCAGCTGAAAGTCAAACTTCCTTCCCAATTTCAGCTTTCTGGCAGAGACTAGCAGGTTTTTAATCAGGATTGCTGTATGTAGCAGTATTCATTTCCCCATCAATCCTGACCAGATTTCCACTTCCTGCTGTTGAAAAGCATCTTCATAGCATGATGTTACCTCATTATAGAGTAGGAATAGTGTTACCTGGCTGTTCCACAATATTAGATTTACGCCATACTGCCCAGTATGGAGGCCAATAGGTTCCACTATAGTTTCATCTGACCACAAGGCCTTCTTCCACATCTTTACAGTATCTTGTAAGATGCTTTGCAAAGTTTCTACAGGGAAGGATATAGTTTTTTTTTAAAGCCAGGGCTTCTTCCTTGCCAATCTTCCATAAATACCCTTTTTGTGCAAGGCCTTAGAAATTGTTGAACGATGAACTTTATCTGCAGTTGTAACTTCTGAATTCTGCAATTCACTCAGACTGACTACAAGTGCCATGCTTCTCTGGTGACTAAGTTTAGGGGACGACTTGACCTAGGCGGTGTGGTTCATATTTTTTTCACTTTTTCATGATGGACTGTGCTGAGCTCCAAGGTATGTTTAGTGTATTTGAGATGGTCTTGTACCCTTCCCCAGATTTGTGCTTCTCTATCATCATTTCCCTGACTTACCTTGAATAATCTTTTGTCTTCATTTTGGTTTGGTATGTTGAAAATTTACCATACTGTTGGACCTCACAGAGAGAGGGGGTATTTATTTCTTATGAATTCAATGAAATGAGGTAATCCTCCAATTTTCTACATCAACAAATTGGGTGAGTTGGTAAATATACAGAATTGCACCTGAGGAAACTTAGCATAGTAATTATAAAGGGGATGAATACTGTTTCAACCTCAAAATTTTGGTTTTTAATTTTTAAATTGCTAACAAGTTTTGAAATTTTTCTTCTGATGTGACATGATGTGCAATGTTTATAGATTAGCTCAAAAATCCATCTTCATTGTATTTTGTATTTAGAAATTGAGATAGTAAAATATGAAAATAGTTGTGGGTCCATGGTCTCCTCTACTGCCACGATGAGGCCACTCTCAAATTGGAGGAGCAACACCTCACTCCACCTAGGTAGCCTCTAATCTGACATGAATGTTGATTTTTCCAATTTCTGGTAATTTTCCCCTCTTCCCCTTCCTCCTTCAATTCACCACTCTGACCCTACCCTCTTCTTTATTTCTCCTTGCCTGCCTATTGCCTCCCCGGTGCCCCCCTCCTTCCCTTTCTCCATGGTCCTCTCTTTCTACTCTCTTCTCCAGCCCTCTACCTTACCCCCCACCCACTTGACTTCACCTATCACCTTCTAGTTTGTTCTCCTTCCTCTCCTTTCCCCACCTCCCACCTTCTTATTCTGACCTCTTCCTTCCTTTCTGGTCCTGATGAAGGGTCTTGGCTCAATGTGTCAACTGTTCATTGATTTTTATAGACCTGTTGAGTTTCTGCAGCATTTTGTGTGCAGCTAATTTGGTCTTGTAATAAATTTGGTATAGTCATCATGAGAATTTTCCTTGGGTTTCCCCTCACTTGTTTGATAGAAACTGCTTCAAGTAGATTTTCTTCTGAACTTAGTTTTTTTTAGATCACTTATGATGTCCCCTTTTTAGTCACATTTTTATTCAATGATAAAATATATCATTAATGAAAGATTTACAATGACTGAACTTGTCTGTGGAGTTTTCTTTGGGCCTTCCAGCATTGTCTGTTGGTCAATGAAGATTAAATCCAGCATTGCAAAATGTAATTTCTGTCCATTTTAGTTTTGAGTCTGAAATATAATCCTATCAGACATAACCATTAAAGTTTTTTTTGTGAACATTTTCAGAAATATTTTTATTGACTAGTTCAGCAAACTGCAATGAAATGTGTGATGAGTTTTATAAAATTGTCAATTTAATCTTGGCAGCTCTTCCTGGATGTTCAGTCACCCTAAGATTTAAAGAATGGCTGTTGCAGGAAAAGTGAAAGCGTATTGCATAGAGCAGCTTGTATTGGTGCAAGTCAACAAATTATTCTAGTCATCTTGCCTGAGGGGCAAATATTAGTCAGAACACATGGAACTTGCCTGTTTTAAGATATTTTTGTTTCAACTGAGGAAGCAGATGAAGTCTTGTCTGAAAGAAAATACTTAAGTCCCGACTTTCTAACATAGACCAATGAGTCAGAGCTGATAACTTTAAGTAAAGGTGAACTTCAATCTTTAATGTGATCTGAGATAGTGACTTTGATTTCTGAAAGGTTTTGATAGTGCATGCTAATTGGTTGCAACATTTCTGTTCAGTGAATGTTTCAGTAAGTACAGGATAATGGGTATCACTTCGATGATGAAATTCTGAAACAAAGCACATTTTCCAGTATATATTGTCTATATAAGTAGCAGCCATCAGCTTTTTTGGAGTCAGATCAGTGGGATGCATTGTGGTTTTCAAGTAGATGAATGAAGCTTTAAAAATCATTATTTTAGTAACCATACCATTAACTGTTGTACTGAATCTTTCCTTTTGTCCTTCTGATGAGCTTGGCAATTTGTGCAGTTCCAAATTATAAATACTAGTGAAATGTTTTCCTGGGAATTTGATTATTGCTATTTAAGGCTGGGACTGCAGTTACTTTGCAAGAACCTGCAACAGGTTTCATTAGATTCAAAGGTCACTAACGATAAAAAAATCACTTTCAAAACGTAAAATAGGGTCTCAAGAATTTCAATGTAAACATATTAGTGTCACTTTATAATAAGCTGATCAAGCAGATAGTGTACAAGATTACAGAACCTACCCATTTTGATGAAATCCAAAATAGAAGGGTAATGTGAGTACTGGATGATTTCCTAGTCTGAGACAAGTTTAAAATGACCCTTTTTGGACAGCTTATTACAAGCTTGCATAATAATTGTTGACATGATTATTTTTTAAGTCTTTAGTAGGTCATCGTGGAGAAGCCTTGATTGAAGGACTCGTGCTATCTAGTTTTGTGATATCTTGGTGATGGGTGGGGGTGAGGTGGAGGAGGGATGGGGACTTTTATGTATAGTGACTCCGTTTATTTTAAAGTATTACTACTATTTTGATGTCTCTAGTGGAAATACTTGCTGTTCTTTCAAAATAGCATCTATGGACAAAATTGTTGGAAAGTGACAATTTTCTACTGTGATTGTAATATGTGTTGACTGTTGTCCATGATATTTCTGAGTAAAGCACTGTGAAACCTTTTATAATAATATCACTATTTCTTTCCCATTGTCAATCAAAAGAAAACAGTGGGACTTTGTGCTCTGTTCGTGTCAATTCTGCACTTATCTCTTCTGACTGGCAAAGTATCAATCATTAAGATGCACTATTGTTAGTGCTCTTTTGAAAGTATTTTTGTTTACCACTTTTCAATGTATTAACTTTATTATAAAATGGAGATTGTGTATGAAGTTATTTATTTTTATGATGGCTGTTCAGAGGAAACATGTTACACCAAATTCACACTTATATTGGAGTCACATGATGACTGGAGAAAAATTATATCTAATTTTATTCAATATCTTACAAAGATAACATACTAGCACCTTGCACAGTATAAAACCCATCAAGACATAGGTGATCAGTCATAATCAGACTTATCACTTCCTTTTGTTCTATGTCCCAGACTTTGAGTCCCTCTTTGGTGAATCAGTGGAATTTGTTGCCACAGGTTGCTGTGGAGGCCAAGTCATTGGGTATATTTAAGGCAGAGCTTGATAGATTCTTGAGTAGTCAAGGCATAAAGGAATATTGGGAGAAGGCAGGAGACTGGGTCTGAGAGGAAAAATGGATCAGCCATGATGATATGGTGAAGCAGACTCATTGGGCCAAATGATCTAGTTCTGCAACTATATCTTATGGTCTTATAAGTGTTGGTCCTATGGTGTCTCTGTGATTCTAGGTTCTTGTGCTGTTCCAGAGTTCAGTAAAGAGTTAAATCCATTTCCTAAGACCTATCTTGATTATTTTCCTCTGTTCTCCCTCCAGAGAGATGGTACCACTTCAATAATTGAGTCCAGGTCTGACCCATTTTATCCTAGTTGCTAGAGTGGTTGCAGCAACACGACCTTAATTTACAACTTCACCAATTGAGTTCCATCCTAGTTATTGGTACTGAGCCGGTCAGGTTTAGAAGAGCGCAGAATACTTGATCCTGACGGTTTGTACAAGGACCCAAGTTTTATCTTATGGGTATTTTGCTCTTAATCTGGGCCACTTTTATTACTTTTGTCTTGGGGCAAATCATTTTTACACCACTACAACTAGTTCGTCATTTTCCTATTAATCAATCCTCTAAGAATCTTAATAAAGTGCTAGCTTCCCAATTTATTATCAATGAAGGTGGGAGAATGTTACATCAAGATATTGGCCTTTGTCTCTTGCCAGACTAGTACAGTTTATCAATCCTAAAATACATATCTTCAATTTAATCGTTATCAATTGACATCTTTTTTTTAATATTCCCAGGGAACTTCATGGACTGTCCTTGTATATGCCAACATCTTTAGCGTTTAACACACTGTCCATTCTTATATTCTTGATCATTGTTTTAACTTGTATACATTTGATATAATGACTCATAGAAATGCAAATTATGGTTTTAACAGTTTTTCCTGACTATTGATTTTTGTTTTTGCTTGGTTATTGACCTCTATATTACCTAGGTCTGAACTGAACATTTTACTCAAAGAGCTAGGAAGTCCAGGGGTCTTCCTTTCTCCCCAAGCGTTTCATTAAAAGCCAGTCTTAGCATCTCAAGGTTCTGTTTTAACAAGCCTCTTCCTGATTTGCATGTTAATGCTTTCTCTCATAGGACCTGTGCTGTCTAATTCTTAAGGCTCATGTTGCTTCTTTCCAAAAGTCAGTTCAAAATGAATCACGATGAAGTTTAAGTTTTAGTACCCTATTTTATCCTCTGTATTCTCTGGTAATAGTGTATGTTTCTTGTCCTTTATCATCTATAGTGTTTTAAAATTCCTGGCTTGAGGTGCCCCCTTCACTAGTTCTGCGAGGGCAGATGGCCAATAAATTGCAGAGGTATAAAAGAAAATTGAGATGTCTCTGATAATTATTTGTTTTTAACCTTCTGTTTATTAGCTCCTTTCAAAGCTAAAGATGTAGTATATTTTGGACTCTTGAAGCTTGGTCTCTCAACTTGATTGTAAAATATTTCAACAATTTGTTCAAGGAAAAGAAGATATTACTTTTTGAATCTTTTGAGTGTTACATACCTGAGAGCTATTTTGGATTGATTGGATTATTTATGCCATATTGTATTACCTATCTTTAGATTTTTTTTTGGCAGGAAGTAATTACTATTACTATTCAAAGTGCAAGTCATCTTTCATTTAACAAATTTAACGTCACTCTTTTGAGTATTTTTTCAGTTTTTTGGCAGGGTTAATTGTAGTTGTGTGGAGATCAGGATGGGGTGTGGGTGGGAGAATGTGTAATATAGGGTGGCAATGATAGTAAATCAATATTGCTTTGTCTACTAAATACCAATTAATTTTTTTAAGGTTCAAGTTACAGAACTTAAAAGAGCTATTGCAAAAGATGTCTAGCAATTAAAATAAATCCACTTGCCACTGGTTCACTATTGCAGTGCTCTTTGAATGGAGTTCTGATGTAATTGAACATAGAGAATTTCTAAATGGGGTAGTTTATTGAAGGAACTGGATTAAAACCAGAATTTTGGATGGGTACAAAACATAGGCTACTGACTATGGGTGGACATGGAGCAAGAGGGAATTTAATGCATAGCAAGGGCAAAATTTCAAGCTCCATGCAGTAGATTTAAGGACCAAATACATATAATTAAGCAATGACTAGACCAGTGGTTCCCGAAGTGGACAATGTTGTCCCTCCTGGGGACAGTTGGCATTTCTAATTGAGTGATAAAGATGAAGGGATGTTGGGGGTTTGGGGGGCACTTGATAGCAAGGGGGCAGCTGAGGGACTACAGGTTTAATTTAAGAAATTAATTACTTATCGTTAGCATTTGATCCGCAGTGCTTCATAGCTGATTTTCATAATCACCTCATCTTAACCTATAGTTTCATTAGACCTTGCTTGAGGTGCATTATAGTTGTTGAAAACCAACGTGACACTGCTGTATTTGGCATGTCATGAGAAATCTGGACTGAAGAAATCGTGTTATTTGCCATTTACTACTGCAGTATGATGTTAGCTAGTACTATTCCCAAACTCTAATCACACAGTTCCTGTGAATTAGGGCCTGGTATTCAATGGGTTAAATTTCAGAAGCTGCCCTTTTGAATGGTCTCAACTGCATTTCTTTAGCCCACAGTTCCACTTTATGTACCTTCAGGTGGAGAGTCAGGTTTTGCCTGAGCTATGATGATGTCATAACTTGCCCCTCTATAGATCGCAGCGCTTGAGGTTGTACGTAAACAATAGGTGATTGACTGTGGTCATTATTCCATAACAAAAATGGCAGAAACAGACCAAATGAAAAAGAAATGTAAACAGTATAGTATCTGAAATATGGTTTTATGCCAGCACCGTGCTACCAACAGCAGTCAATGTGTCTGTGTGAAAAAGATTTTTTTTTTCAAATGAAGCAGTGAAACTTTCCAGGTTTCTTGAATGTTTGAAGAGAATACACTGGTAAAGCAAACAAGAACTTGGCTTATTTTCAGTCACTTAGTGAAAACTTATAGAAACGGAACATGTGTTTGGCAGCACTTCAGATCAAAACAGTGATGGTTTGCGTGCTTCATACAACATTTCATCGCTCATTGCTGAATCTGGAAAGCCCTATTACAATTGGAGAAAAAAATATTCTGCCAGCAGTAGGAGAGGTTCTAAGTGGTTTTTGCATAAGTCACTAGACCAAATAAAGCAATTCCACTCAGTGATAACTATGTTCAAAGACTAATAGATGAAATGTCTGAGAATGTGAAAGATACCTTTTTGAACACACTTAGGAGAACAGGAATTTCCTCTGCAGTTGGAAATTGCTTATTTGTCAGAATTATTCACACAGCTTAATGAAATCAACCTTCAATTGCAAGTAAATGATGAAAATCTGATCAAAGTCAAATCAATTGCCTTTACATTTATATCCAAGTTAACCCTATTTAAGTGCGACATTAGCCATCATAACCTTTCCAATATCTGAGTCTCTTTGAGGTGGATGAAAAAGAAATAATACCAGATGATCTTTTAATATACAGTGCCCACCTGAGTGAGCTGCTCTAAAGATGTGAAGGAGAGAGAAAAGTATCTTCCCTAGATCCAAATTCCAGATTGGGTGGTAATTCCATTCCCAAACACTGGTAATAAGGAATTAACAGGAAAGATGGAGGAAGAACTGATCTAGCTACAAAATGATGTTGAGCTGAAGTCAAGGTTCAAAAAATCATATCCAGACTTTTGGTTGCAGAAAGAAATCTGAATGCTACCCTGAACTGTGGAGAAAGGTCAAGATGTTCTTTTTTGCCTTCCCAACATCATATTTAGTGGAGCATGGTTTCATTGCAGTTGCCCAACTTTCAAAGGAACAAAACAGACAGTAGATTACTGAACGTTGGGATCTGAGACTCCTGAGTGGCGTTCAGCCTATCTTGAGAAGCTGATATCGCTGCACCAAGCCCATCCATCTCATTCAAAGGTGAAAAAGCAATGAAGTAATGAATATTAATGTAGCTCTAAAATTGTTGATAAATGTTTTTACTGTAATAAAGAAATCATTTTATTAGTAGCTTTAAGTATATTTGAACATATTTTGCATTTATTTGTCACAACTTTGAATTTGCAGTTTTTTTTTCCCACTGTGTATCGTATATCAAAATTCTTGATAGTTTTTATGTAATGGCCAAAAAGTGAGAGGGGCACTGGAGATGTGTTCTGGGAGCCAGGGTGGTGTGGTAACTCAAAGTTTGGGAACCATTAGGGTAGATGGATCCTTTTAAGACAAAATATTTCCCATCACCCTCAAAAGATTTTTTTTACAATTACTATATTATAGCATCTTTAAACAATCATTTCTCTGAAGTTAGGAGTTTGGATTTGTTTTAACTAGTAAGAGAAGTAAGTTACTCCCAAATTGTGACATTTCACAAACAAGCCTTGGAAGTTTATTAACAAAATTGATTTTGTAATTCGAAGTAATCTTTATTGGTTTATTTGCAGTTACTAACAACACAGCTGTGTCGCTAGTGGATGAAATTGTTGTAGAAGTAATTGGTTTCAAATTCCATTTAAAACTGTAACTATCAAATGGGGCCTTTGTATCTTCTGTGTAATGTTCCATTTGCAATGTAGTTACAGTAGTAATTTAATCTCTAGTAAAGTGATTCCTTGGTGAAACACTATTCAAAACAATGGATTGTGTAAAAGCACAGGCATTAACTATTCAAAAGATCATGTGAATTCAAACCCAGCCAATTATCTAAACAAGTGAAATAAACAGTAATGATGCAATTGAGGTAATTAAAAATAAATCTTGCTTCTGGGGAAGCAAGATAAATAACCTTGAGCACAATGGCAGGTAATAACGTGTTAAAAAGGAAAGTTGTGTCGCATCTGGAATTCCAGTTCTGACGTAGTTGGGAATCGCGTACAAGGCAAGTTACAGCAGTGGTTTACCATTGCCTACTGCCGGGTGAGTTTTTCAAAGGGATCACCAGCTCTTAACCCAGCACAGATGAAAGGCTGGCTGGCTTCGAACTCAGGACCTTCCGCCCCACAGTCCTGTGCTGATGCCGCTACGCCATTAGCCAGGTCCAATGTGGGTGTGATCCTAAATGATGTTACCAATCCTTTTCTGGCACCTTTCTGCACTCCTCTTTTTTACTATTTATTTTTGTAACTTGAGATAATTTTGTGTCTTGCTCAGCACTGCTGCTACAAAACAACAATTTTTTACAATATTCTGTATGTCAGTGATAATAAGCCTTGATTCTGATTCAGCAAGAATCCTGGTATGCAATTGTCCTATAGGTGGTTGAATTATAATTGCTTTAGTAGGGGGCCTGGCATCAGATCATCCTTCAAGCAAAGTGTGGGTGAAAGAGGGTGGTGCAGTTCTCTTATAGCTGTGGGGGCCTCGATTTAATCCAGACCTTTATCTATGTGGATTTTGAATCTTAAATGACTGGGTGGGTTTTGTTAATTTGCTCTGGTACGCTGCATTCCAAAACATGTTGGTAGTTTATTGGCTGTTGTAAATTATCCCTTTATGCTGTTGTAGATTAATGACAGAGAATCAAAGGGGATCTGAGGGGCATGTGTGAGAGCAGATAGGTTGCAGAGTTGTACAGAAATAAGGAGAGAGGCAGTGGAACTAAAAGGTTTATCCGCTGGACAACTGGCATGGACCTCATGAACTGAATGACTTCCACCTTTGTTTTTAAGTATAAGATGAGATATTTGGGACTCCAGAGAAAAAAAAAATTTGCATTCTACATTTTGAAACTTAATAACTTGTTTAATTTCTCTGTAAATTACTAAGATTATAATTTTTGTGATGCCTTTTAAGTGTTGCCGCCCTCTATCGTTACAATCACATTTCTGAGCTTTACTCTTTTCCCCCCAAAATGGGACTTTTGAAATGTTCAGTTAGCTTGATGTTTGGCAATGCCTTTCATCACTTTACTGATTCAGAAAATACCGAATATGCTTTAGCTGGAGGTGTGAATGGAACATTGGGAAGGATCAGGAGTGACAATACATTTTGTTGAAGAGACAGGGGATTAAGGTTGAGGTAATTTTAACTTGCAGGGTCTCAAAAATCATTGTGTAAAGATAAAGTTGTTCTGGGAATGGTGTGAACAGCTTTCCCAGCATATGTTCTAAGTTGCACTGTTGTGTTTAAAAATCGTCATGCCCACTGAACGATAACGAATCCCTGCGAGTATGCAAAACTGCACAGAACTGTGGGGTGGTGGGCAATGTTGGTGTAAAAGGGAAGAAATGATTTTCAGTTGTGATAAACGAGTGGGAGAAATCAGCAATACGCAGTTAAATTTCTAAACATAGGTGGCTCTAATAAAAAGGAAAGAGATGTTTCTGATAAGTGGAATCAGAAGATCAAACTGTGTCTGAACAGGAAAGGTAGAAATCTTGGATTACTGTAGCTTTCCTATGCTCCATGGAAACTTCCTATGGAATTTTAACTCTTAGGTATTTACTAAAGAAAATACCAAAAACAAGTTGGGGTGGGGGGGAAGAGTCTAATTTTAAATCTGAACAAATAATAAATTTTAATTACTCCACCTTATTATTTGGCCTGTCCTTTATGAACTCATGCTTTCAAATCATTCATTTCTTTTGAATTTTGATGTCATTTTGTTAATCATAATCAGTTTGGTAAACCATAAGGGGTAGAACATTGAACAGTACAGCCAAGGAACCACAGTGCCCCACAATGTTGTGCCGAACCAATAAAATTAGGAATCAAGTGGCCAACTAAACGAATCTCCCTTCCCTACACAATGTCCATATCCTTCCATTTTCCTCATATTCTTGTGCCTAAAAGTCACTAATGTATCTGCCTCTCCCACCACTCCAGCACATTCCAGGCATTCACCATTTTATGTATTAAAAAAAGGGGAAAAAATGCCCCTTGCATCTCCTTTGAAATTACCCCCTCTCACCTGAAATGCATACGCTCTGGTATTAGATATTTCAACCCTGGGAAAAAGATTTTATCTACTCTGTCTAAGCCTCTCATAATCTTGTAAACCTCTATCAGATCTCCCCTCAGCCTCTACTGCTCTAAGTTTGTCCAGCATCTCATTACAGCACATGCCCTTTGATCCAGGCAGCATCCTGGTAAACCTCTTCTGTACTGTCTCCAAAGCCTCAACATTTTTCCTATAGTGGGGCGACCAAAACTGTTCGCAATGCTTCTGATGTGACCTGACTAGAGTTTTGTAAAGCTGCAACATAACTTGTTGGCCTTTGAACTCAGTGTATTGACTAATAAAGTCAAGCATTCCGTATTCCTTCTTAATCACTCCCAACCTGTGTAGTTACTTTCAGGGAGCTTTCAGGTTAAGAGAGAGAGCTGTTATTGATCTATATTTCAACTGCCATTTCTGAAATTATTCTAATAGCAATATTCTAAATGAAGCGAAGTTTCAATATAGTCTGTGCAGATTAAAATTGGTAGCTGTTTTAATTTTTTCTTATCTTTGGTATTTTTTGCCTTTGGTTCCATTCCATTTAAGCTTCCATTAAAGATCAGTGGGTCTGCATCGAATCAATTTTTGGTGCACCAACCAAATATTAGTGTACATTCAAATGGTTTGATTTCAATGTTTTTTTTCTTGGCATCCATATTTCATACAAAATATCCATCCTCTCCATCCGTGATCTTGCAACACACATCAAAGTTGCTGCAGGCCAGGCAGCATCTCTAGGAAGACGTACAGTTGACGTTTCAGGCTGAGACCCTTCGTCTTTATTGGCCCCACTATTTTTGGTCTACCCAACAAAGGGAAACATCATTGCCACATATTCAATTTAGAAACGTGCAGGGTAGACTTGTCTGGGAGGTGAAGTCCCATGAGATTTAGGAAGAGCTAGTGAGATGGATTCAAAATTACCTCAAAGGTTGGAAATGGAGAGTAGTAGTTGAAAGTTTTTCTTGGAATGGAAGCTGATGACAAGTGCTATGCCACAGGGAATCATGATGGGACCTTTGTTATTTGTTGTTTATATAAATGATTTGTGTGCAAATGCACAAGGTTTGATCAGTAAGTTTGTGACTAACACAAAATTTGAATGTGTTGCGAGTGAATGTTATAGACTACAAGTGGATCTTGATTAATTAGGGAAGTAGATTGAGTGATAAATGAAGTTCAATACAATAAATGTGAGGTGATGCATTTTGGAAAGTCTTGTACTATAAATTGTAGAGCACTGTGGGGTATAATGGAACAGAGGGACTTGGGAGTAGAATTGCATAGTTAATTGAAAGTGATGTCACAGGTAGACAGGGTGGTGAAAATGGCATTTAGCATATTGGCCTTCATTAGTCAAAGCAATAAGTTTTGGAATTGGGACATGTTGCAGTTGCATATATTGTTGGTGAGGCCGCATTTGGAGGACTGCGTGTAGTTTTCGTCAGCCTGTTAGAGGAAAGATGTGGTTAAACTGGAAGTAGTGCAGAAAAGATTATGGGAATTTTGCCAGGACGAGAGGGCCTGAGTTATAAGGGTGAGATGAACCAGCCTAGATATTTTTTTTGGAGTACAAGAGAATGAGGGGGCACCCTAATAAAAATGTTTAATTATGAAGTATCGATGAGGTGGATGGTAATGGTCTTTTCCCCACGGTAGGGGAATTCAAAAATAGGGTCGGAGGGGAAAAATTTAAAAGGGACCTGAGGAGCATTTTTTTCATACAGAATGATGAGTATAGGTTTCCCCTGCCATCCTATGAAACGGTTCGTAAGCGGGAATGTCGTAAAGTGAAGAAGCAATTACCATTTTTATATATATGGGAAAAATTTGTGAGCGTTTGCTGACCCAAAAAAATAACCTACTAAATCATGCCAAATAAGACATAAAACCTAAAATAACAGTAACATATAGTAAAAGCAAGAATGATATGATAAATACACAGCCTATATAAAGTAGAAATACTTTTCTACAATCATTGCCGCACTGTCCACCGTAGCGAAAGTCTCACACAAGCGCTCTCGGCAGAAACACGGCGGAAGCGCTCTTGGCAGAAGCATGGCGCAAGTGCTCTCAGCAGAAAGTAACCTTTAAGCTATGAAGCTGCCAAATCATACCGAATAACACAAAAATACACAGCCTATATAAAGTAGAAATAATGTATGTACAGTATAGTATCATTTAGCGGAATCGGGAAGACACCGCTGAGCACACTGATGATGGTGTGATAGGCTGAGTCGTCGGAGATTGGGGTGGTGCAGTGGTCCCCACCCTTCAGGCTGCGGACCGATATCGATCCGCAAAGCATGCAGTGGTGCAGCGGTAGCCGGGACGCACCCAGCTCATCTTTAAGAAAAAAGCCGAAATAGACAAGCTAATTAATTAGGTGCCACCGGGCACGTAAATGTTGGCCCAGCTCAGAGGCGACGCACAATTGCGTCAGGGCAGGCAGGTCATCTTCTTCTATGTCTGCCTGCCTCGATGTCGAAGGTCGAGGTTCGTCGTCTGCTGTGGCTGATATGGAAGGCTTGAAAAATGACAATATGCTTGACTGCTTAGCCTCGCGCATTTTTCTATCATACAGTTCTTTGTAAGCACTCAAACCATCTTGCAAATATGCCCTAAACCTACATACCCTTTCAAAATTAAAGTCGTACTTTTCTGCAATCATTGCAGCAAAAATCCCACGCAGTTGCTCCACGTTTAGTTCCTGGACGACTTCACTTTTGGTCCGTTCACTACTGCATTCAGTTTCAATTATTATCCTTTCCTGTTCCAATTGCATCAGCTCTTCATCTATCAGTTCTTGGTCATGGGATGCCAAAACCCCTTCAACATCATCTTTGTCACCTTCCACAAGCCAAACTCACTTTGTCCTTACTTCGTTCACCAAGATCGAAATGCTTAATCATGTCTAGTTTTACGCTAAGTGTAACACCCTTATGAGCTCTTTTAGGCTTTTCTGATTCTTAGAACTCATCTTGCTAACGGATGCTCAAAATAAATCGAGATAAAGCACAGATGCTCACAGGTGCGTGTTTAAGCAATGCCGGCTAGAATGCAGTTCTGGGGGGAGGAGCTTGGCTGCTTGGGGCACACGCTGCCTTTTATCGCATGCTACCTTTTTTCGTAAAAGTGAAAACACCCTCTGTTAGCGAAAACAGGTAACTAATGTAGGTCTTTTCGTAACAGCGAGGTTTCATAAAGCAAACGTTCGAAAAGTGGGGGACACCTGTATATGGAACGATCTGCCAGAGGAAGTGGTTGAGGCAGGTATAATAGTATAATTGAAGACTTGGGTAGATATCATTTTGATAGGTACACGGAGGTGTGGGGCTGAGAAGGATATGGGCTGAATGTAGGACATTGGGACTAGCTGGGAAGGAAACGTAGTCGGCATAGACTGGTAGGGCCAAAGGGCCTGTATCTACGCTGCATTGCTCTATATATTAGAGATCATGATCAGTGCAGTTTGATCACCTTGACAACAAGCTGACCGTGACATTGTTTATTGGCAGTTTAGGGTACAGACAGGCAACGGGGAAATGTCCTGTGGATTATACAAAAATTTTGTTGTAGTGCAGTGTTCTAGATAAATGTAACGCTTTCTAATTTTTCTGCATAAGCCAGGCGGTGTCATTTTTGTGGTTTTTGATGTATAGAAGAACTGGGGAAGTGTCTCAAGGCATCATTTGCAAGGATGTTATGTATGAAATGTAGACGCCTCTGTATTAGTGACTCATCTTTAAATGGTGTGAAGATTCACTTGTCTAATTATGAATTTTATTAATTTTGTTGATTGTATTAGTTTTGTTCAGAGATTAGACTTTTTGGACGGTAGATCATGGAGCTGACCAGAGATTTTGTGGACGTGAAAGAGACACCCAGATGGTATGTTGCCTCCCATGTACCAGAGATGTCTCGGATTGGGTCCATAGCATTCTAAAGGGGGAGAATGAGCAGCTAAAGTCATCGTACATGTTAGTACCAATGACATGGGTAGGAAAAGGATGGAGGTTCTGAAGAGAGGATATATGGCGTTAGATGGAGAACTGAAAAGTAGGGCCTCCAGGCTAGCAATCTCTGGATTGCTGCCTTTGCCACGGGTCCAGTAAGAGTAAGAATGGGATGATTTGACAGAACTAAAGGGAATTGCAGATATTGAGAGAGGACCTGCCCAAAGTTGGTTGGAGGGGGACACTATCAGGGTTGATGACAGAATAGCAATGGCTGGCGGTTTCTGGCAGCATTTTGCTAGGTGCAAGGTGAAGTACTCTAATGGGAGGATGACACAACTGTGGGTAACAAGGTAAGTCAGGAAAAGAGAAGGCATATAATATAGCAAAAATTAGTGGGAGCTTTTTAAAAAAAACAGAATGCAACTAAAAAAAACTTTGAGGAAAGCAAATAAGAAATATGAAGGTAAGTGAGCCAATAATATAAAAGAGGATGCCAAAAACAAATTCAGTTATATAAAGAGTAACAGAAAGGTAAGATTGGATATCAGACTGCTGGAGCATGACGTTGGAGAGATTATAATGGTGGATGCATTTAAGAAGTATTTTGTATCAGTCTTCACTGTGGAAGACACTAGCAGTATGCCAAGAATTTGAGAGTGTCAGGGGGCAGAAGTGAGTGTAGTTGTTATTAATAAGGAGAAGATGGTGGGAAGCTGAAAGGCCTAAAGGTAGATAAGTCACCTGGATCAGATTACTTTCAGCACCAGGGTTCTGGAAAGGATAGCTGAAAAACTTGTGGCAACGTTGGTAATAATCTTTCAAGAATTACTAGATTCTGGAATGGTTCCAGAGGAATGGAAAATTGCAAATGTCACTTCACTCTTTGAGAAGGAAGGGAGGCAGAAGAAAGGAAATTAATTATATGCTAGTTAGCCTGACTTCAGTGGTCGGGAAGATGTTAGAGTTCATTATAAAGGATGAGGTTTCAGGGTACTTGGAGGCACATGATAGTATAGACTGAAGTCAGCATGGTTTTTTGAAGGGGAAATATTGCCTGACAAATCTATTGGATTTCTTTGGGGAAGTAACAGGTAGAACAAAGGAGAGTCAGTGGATGTTGTTTATTTAGATTTTCAGAAGGCCTCTGACAAGCTGCCAGACATGAGCTGCTTAACAAGATGTAAACAAGGAAAGATACTAACATGGATAGGAGATTGGCTGACTGGCAGGAGGGAAAGAGTAGGAATAAAGCAGGCCTTTTATGGTTGGCTGCCAATAACTAGTGGTGTTCCCACAGGTGTCTGTGTTGGGGCAGCTTCTTTTCATGTTTTATATCACTGATTTGGTTTTCGGAGTTGAGGCCTTTCTGGCCAAGTTTGCAGCCAATACAAAAATAGGTAGAGGGGTTGGAAATATTGAAGAAGCAGGAGGCCTGCAAAAGGTCTTAGACAGAATGGGAGAATGGGCAAAGAAGTGGCAGATGGAATATAGTGAAGGGAAGTGTTTGGTCATGCACTTTGGTAGAAGGAATAAAGGTGCAGACTATTTCTAAACAAAGAATTTTCAAAATCAAAGGTGCTAAGGGACTTGGAAGTCCTCGTGAAGTCCTCTAAAGGTTAACTTGCAGGTTGAGTCGGTGGTAAGGAAGATAAATGCAATGTTAGCATTCATTTTGAGAGGGCAGGGATATAAAAGCAAGGATGAAAAACTGAGGCTTTATAAGGCATTGGTCAGATCACACTTGGAGTATTGTGAGCAGCTTTGAGCCCCTTATCTAAGAAAACATGAGTTGGCATTGGCGAGAGTCTAGAGACTACAGGAGAATGATTCTGGGAATGAAAGGGTTAACATATGAGGTGCGTTTGATGGCTCTTGTCCTATACATGCTGGAGTTCAGAGGAATTGTGGGGGGGGGGGAATCCCATTGAAACTTATCGAATATTGAAAGGCCTAGATAGAGTAGATGTGGAGAGGATGTTTCCTACAGTCGGGGAGTCCAGGACCAAAGGGCACAGTCTCAGACTACGAGGATGTCCCTTTAGATTGATGAGAGGAAATTTCTTTAGCCAGAGTGTGGTCTGTGGAATTCATTGCCACAAAAGGCTGTGGAAGTCAAGTCATTGGGTACGTTTAAAATGCAAGTTGCTAGGTTCTCAATTAGTCAGAGGATCAAAGGTTATGGGGAGAAGGCAGGAGAATGGGGTTGAGAGGGATAATCAGCCATGATGGAATGATGGATTCCAATTCTGTTTCTATGTCTTATGGCTAGGTGCTTGTCTCATGTGAGTCGGAGCATCTTCTAAGCCATTCTCCTTTTAATATATTTAACTTATTTTGAATATTTATATACCTCTTTTTTTCTGTGCTATTAAGCTGAAGATTATAATCAATGTTTGGATACAATTGTAGGCATAAATTACGCTGTTGGATTGAATAACTGACCAACTTTGTACCCACTCTATGGGTTGCACCATTGGTTGGAAACATCATCTTTTCTTCTTAACTCTTTCATAATCTTAAAGATTTCAATCTGTTAACTCTTTGGTCTTATTTCCAGAGGAGAAGGTGGGCAAAATCCTTTTCAAACAAAAAAGAACTTTGGAGAGCGAAATAGTTAATGTTTTAGTTTAGTGGCCTTTCATCAGAAAATCTGAGTATCATTTTGCATTTGGAAAGCAAATTTGGATCAGCATGCTTAATGACGAGTTAATTCCAAAAAGCGTGCATAATGGAATTTAAACTTCAAATCATTCGATTTGTAGTAGGAAGTGACAGGTAGTTTTACTAGTTTTATTAGTTGTGGTATTTTGTTTGCCTGAGTTGTGTTCCAATTTATGAAATGTTTACCTGAAACTATATCACATTATTACACAATTACTAAATCACATAATATTGATGTTGGAATTACACTTTTAAAAATAAAAATGAGCCAGTATCAGAACCCATATTGCAAAAATTTCTGTAAACAGCATTTCATCTTACAGATAGTCAAAGTAAGCATTGGTTGCTTGGGACTAATTTTCTGAAATTTGCTTAAGAAATACCACAATGCAGAGCTGTGATTTGTTAGAGCCCTCTTAGCTGGTCAAGGCATGCTGTTTGTGGGGAGGGAGAGGGGGGAAATTGGGAAAAAAAGACAGAAGAAATAATTTAAACTTGTGAGTGAATTAGTCCATCTTGCATGCTGGATGCAGCCATCCTGATTATAGTTGCTCAGCCATTGAAGGAGCAGTGCCTTAATTGTTTATGCATAAGAGTGCAGTAGCACACTCTGTTGCCATTGCATGTGGTTCGCAAATTATCCTTGTAAGTTTAGCTGGAGAGCAATGTCATCAGCACATTGTAACCCAAAGTCATACTGCTGTAAAGCAGAACAAGCCAGTGCAGAATGCCATCCAGAGGGGCATTGCAAAAAAAAGATTGTAGTCAACAATCAGACTTAGGTTGTCAAATTTGTATAATCAGGCACGTCACAGCAAAGAATATGATTAGTAATGTTATTATATTGCTTTACCCCATTAATAGAAGTTTAACAAAAATTGTAACCCTTACAAAAAAAGTTCATGAATGAAAATATTAGCAATCCATGACACTTAAATGTCAAGAAAGTTGTGAAGCCATGAAAAATCCCACACAGCAAAGACCATCAATCATCCAATGTGTGAAAAAAGAACAAATATTGCAACCAGTTTTAAATAAAAGTAAACAAGTTATACACAGAACATGAACCTCAGTTCCCAAAAGTAAGACCACAGCCGTGGAGCTAGTTCAGCGCTGAGGCGAATAAAGCTGGTCCAGGAGCCCAACGGCTGAAGGGCAACGACTACACTCAAATCTGGCAGTGTGGACCCAAGACCTCCCACACAATGGTAGCAGTGAGAAGAGAGGGAGACAGGTCAAACACAGGCAGATGGGACAGGCTTAGGTGGGGGATCCTAGCCAACATGTTGTTGAAGGTGGAGAGCAACTGTTACACATGGTTTAAGTTCACACCTTTTAAGACAATATGATCATGGGGAAAGTTAGGAGCATCTTTACCTTCTTGTAGCACTAGAGTAAAAAATGGCAAGAGCATTTATAACCAACAGAGGATAGTTCTTACAGTTTTTCAGTGGTACCGTAAATTGCTTCCCATCAGTGAATCAATGAGTATGATTAGCAGCAGCCTGAGAATGCTCCAGCATCCTCAAAACCACCATGGTTCCTCCTGTGTAAATGAGATGGTCCTTTTTTTGGGAAAGGTTGTTGCAAGGTGCTACCTGACCCCATGCTTGTCTACCACGCAGATCATGAATACGCCAATGAGCAACTGCCTATAATTTGAAAGTCAAAAAAGGTGGCTTGGTAATAATTATCACTTTCCATAGTGGTTCATTTCATACTTTTTGTCCAACAGTGAAACCTTACTCTGAGGAATGAGACTTTACGAGCATTGCTGATGATTAACAATGGTCCAGGCCACTCACAGAAGCCTCCCAGCTTGTTTTCATAAGCTGGTATAAGTTTCCACATACTTCGCCCAGCCTATGTACCAGGATGTCAGATGCTCCCTAAGGGAATTCTGAAGGTCATGTAATGCCATTGATTATATTTGTGTATACAGGGTGGAAGATGTTTGCTCGAAGCTAGGACCAGAGGTATTTGACACTGTTGAGGAAGGGTGCATTATCAGTAACATTCAACATACCATCCAAATCAAAGTCAAAGTTGAACAAGTCAAAGTTGAGAATTTGGGTTTGCTGTGCTCTCATATTACAACTAACCTAAGGAGTACCACATTCTCTGCTACAGGGGAAACACATTGTGAGTAGGAGAAGCAGACTATGGCAAGTAACCCTAAATCTCTTCAAAAAGGATGTATTGTAACTTGATCTGTCCTGGTAGGAAGAACCACAACTTGGCTCATCCCTCAGTTGTCTTGCCCACCTTGTCTCCTACTTCTCCACTCTGTAATCACGTTCATTTATGTCATTTTGTATTTATGATTAATCTCATTTGATTAAATACTATATAATTATTCTCAACAAAACATTAATTTATCATTCATATAAAGAAAAATTAGTCTTGTAGGTCATAAACAAGAGAAAATCTGCAGATGCTGGAAATCCAAGCAGCAGACACAAAACACTGGGGGAAAAAAGTACATTTGATGCTTCGGGCTGAAACGTCTACTGTATTTTTTCTGTAGATGCTGCCTGGCCTGCTTAGCTCCTCTAGCATTTTGTGCGTGTTGCTAATACTTGTCGGTAGCACACCTGCATGTACACAATAGTACAATGAACGCATCTATAGTTGATTCAGTTAGCACTCTAATATTGAATTGCTAATTGAGAAGTGCTGTAATTGGAATTTTACTGTGCCTCTGAGAAATGGTGGTTCATGAATGATAACTGTGCTATACGTGACCTTTATGATGAATGTTTGGGGACATGTTGGCAATTGCACTGAAAGACCTTATGAGGTGATGTCGTAACATTCATGAAATTAAGTAGGAGGATATCTGTTTTCTGGTCAAATGGAAAGATGGTACCTCAGGAATTTTAGCATGCCTACAGCACTGTGCTAGTATTGCAGCCTTGGTTATAAGTTAAGAGGATCTATCTGGAGTTTTCCAATAGAACATTGATACTCTCTTGTGTAAACTTTCCAAGTCACATTTGTTATACTTGCAACCTATTCTTTGTGGTTAGCTGCAAACCCACTGTGCTTGCAGTGAGATGAATTTTAAAACTGCCAACTAGCCTTTTTTAGAGTGAGAAATTGGATAAAATTGTATGAGGGTTTTCTGTGCTGTTCTCTTCTGCATTATTATTTTGTATGGCTATAAACGTATCTCTTAAGGCAGCCAAGACTGGACAATCCTACAAAATCAATGGAAAATTGAAGGATAAGATAAACCAGATTTTTGCTGAATTAGTTCGAGAAGCAACTGGTGTGTAAATGTCCTTTGGCTTTTCCAAAACCTTCCAAAGTAACAAGTTGTTTTAAATTTTGAAATCAGTTTTATTATCTCCTTTGTTAACTCCGTCATTTATTGATTTGACATTTAAGACACCATTTGCTGTGGATCAATCTTTTTAGATTTTATTTAAAATCTGCTTGGATGTTTCGTGGCCAGTTCATGATCTTCTATTTAAGAACAACATTGTCTTATTTTATGGGTAGACCCTTCCTTGGATTGCCTACAAACCTGTTGCAAAATCTTTTAATGTACAGATTGGTAAATTACAGGTACTTAGTCCCAGGTCAATTCATTTCATTATTCTCCAGAATAAATTTAATGTTGTGTTTGGATGACGAGGTAATGCCTCTCAGTGTACTTCCACTGCATTGGATATAATATCTATAAAGAAATGTGAGTTCTGCCTCCAGAGATGGAAACTGGGCAACCTCTTCTTTTCTGATTAATCACCAAGTGCTGAGTTAAACCATTGAACTGCACACCATTAAATACTACACACTAAGCTAGAGGCGGAAATGAAAAGATTGGTCTGCAAATAGAAAATCACATGATATTTTCAAACATTTCTGGCTTCATTACACACCAGCTGTAGTGATACTAGACCACTGGACATTGTGGAATCCTCTTCTGTTCATTTTACAAGCCTTGACTAAAGGATATCTTGGGCTTCCTCCTGAGTTATGCAGGGAATTACCAAGTTGATTCCCGCAGGTGCTTATACTGGAATAGATAGATCCAGAAAATGATTGATTTCCTGTGTTTTATTATCATGGAATGGTAGATTTTTTTTGCCTCCTTTAATCTTTATTCTAAAATTGGATTGGGGTTTGAGAACTGTCTTTTGTTCATTGTGTTCCTTTTTCCTTTTCCAGATTCCCAACGCTCCCACCTGAGCTCGTTCACCATGAAGCTAAAAGACAAATTTCATTCACCAAAAATAAAACGAACTCCCTCAAAAAAGGGAAAACCAGTAGAAACAACTGTTAAGACCACTACAGAAAAGCCTCCAAATAAGGTCAGTTTCTCATTTTATGCCTTTTGTAAGGGATGGGTGAAGACAAATTATGCCTATTTTTAAATTTTAAGTTACAGGGTGCGCGTATTGAAGAGATGAGCTCCCCACATTCTGTTCGCACAACCCAAGGTTCAAGATTTTGTCTTTTTCAGAAATTTTACTTAAGTAATTTCTTTATATAGTGCTGACTTTTTTCATCGAATTCAAGCTTTGCCATTGAGACTGCCATTTTATTTAGTCAGCAGCAAGGCATTTCCTATTATTGATAGACTGGACTTCTACATTCATTGTCTTTGCCAGGTTAATGTTTCTTATGAAAGTGTATGATTATTGTGGCAGAACTGACCTGAGGTTCAGCTAAAATAACAAGGAAATCAACAAATAGATCCATTGATGTGTTACTGATTGTGATTAGAAAGCTTTGAAGGAATTTGAATCCCAGTGCTGATATTTCTTACACAAGCAGAAGAGTACAGTTTGCCCTTTTTAATGGTTGTCCAAGTACTGGAAATTCACCCTTACTTAAATTCACAAGCCACTAGCAAAAGAATTGAGATTGGAATAAAAATTGCTCCTATGCAATTTATGTGGGGGTGGCGGGGTAGAGGAGAAAGCAAAAAAAAAATAGACAAGTAAACTTAATTTATCTAAGACAACTATCATAGGCTGCCAGTTAAAATAGGCTGAGAGGCCACTTGAAGGATTTGCTTTTGAAAATGACAAGGTAGTCTCTTAATTGATACTTATACAGCAACACTTTCTCAAACAATGTAATATAGATTTGTCAAAACAATAATCTTTTCTCTTTTTACATACTGTAAATCCTTATAGACTGAGCACAAGGGGGGTATTACTGTTGAGAGAAAAACTTACCATGGGAACTCATTTCCACTTGTTTGTTATTTATTGTTGGGTGGGGGGGAGTTTAGGTTATGGAAAATCGTGATAGGGACAGTTTTTAGGAGCATAATTCTTCCATAACACTGTAACTAAAATTTGTCTTTGAGTGCTAAAGAGATGTGGATGTACCTGAAATAATATTTTAATGACTTACAAATAAGTGGCTTATAGAAATGTAAGTTAATCAAGCAGAAGATATAATCAGCCAGAAAATCTTTCTGGGATCTGTCATGTGGATTTGGAAAAGGTAAACTTATTAATTGCAGTTGTGGTGGGCACCACTCCTGCTAAGTTTTTAGTCTGCAGCAATTTGTAGTTGGGTCCCTCTTTTTATTTTGCAAGTTGTTAGTGTTTATGTTCTGCTTGAATTTTGCTGCAGTTAATTCTTGCTTGCTTAAGTACAATTTCACTAAAAGAATGTGAATCCAGTTACCTTGTATGAGAGTAATTTGAGTTAGTTGCAAGTCAGGCTTTAAGGCAGTTAAGATTAGAGTGTTGCCATGAAATTGGCTTCTGACTAGTTTCCAGTGTGGCTGCAAAGGTTACCTGTAGAAAGAGATGAAGTATGTTTCCTATTTGTCAGAATTACCTTGGATACAAACTGAATGGTTAATGACCAGGTACTGTAATTAATGTATTAATTATTAGCAGTCCTTAATTACACGTGGGTAAAATAAACTTGCACATATTTCTTCACACAGTTTTCAATCAATTTTGATTTCACACCATAACTAAAATGAATTAATAATGAGTAGCTTGTTCTTCCACTTTTTATCCATGATGCTTTCATACTGACCTGCTGTTTTTGACTTTCATAATTCTAATTTTCTTTCAATTTATCTTTTGCAGACTTTAAACCGGCTAGAGGAACAAGAAAAGGAAGTAGTCAGTGCACTGCGGTATTTTAAAACCATTGTTGATAAAATGGTAATTGATAAAAAAGTACTGGAGATGTTGTCTGGATCAGCCAGCAAAGTCTTAGAGGCCATCTTGCCATTAGTACAAGTGGACACACGCATTCAACAAAGGTAAATGAGTAACATAGCTTCTGGAATTGTGCCATGGGCAAGAATGCCACGGGAGGATAGAGGCTTGTGCTATTTTCCCAAGACAGCATCTCTTAGCAAATAAATACAGAGGTGTTTGGTCTGGAGGATTGAGGGGTGCTGTAACAACTGTGTGCTCTGAGACAGTGCTAAATGGGAAAAATCTATATCAACATTTTCTTTGTCAATTCCCGTGTTCACTTCATGATAGATTTTTTTGGTTAACATTGTCTACATAATTATAGTTTCCTATCAGTAGTTAAGCATCAAAATAATATCCAGTTGGTATCTGTAGTATTACAAAGCTATTAATGTTCTACTATTAACAGATAATATAATATATATAACTAAAGATTAATTGTATAACAAGAAAACAAATTATTTGCTTGTTCCAGTACAATCATGGCCTTGCTTCCATTCTGCACCTTCTGAAGATGATAGTTTCCCACCAGTTTCTCTCCCTTACATTGTGACACGCTTTCTGTTTGAGAAGAAATTGAAATATAAAATTATACTTCTTTGTCACTTATAGCTGTTAATCTTTGGAAAGCAACAATAATATTTCCTGAGTAACACACACAAAATGTTGGAGGAACTCAGCAGTTCAGGCAGCATCTGTGGAGAGGAATAAGAGATGACACTTCAGGCTGAACCATCAATTTTTTATTCTTCTCCTTAGATGCTGTGCAGTTTATCAATACATGAAAGTCTGTTGCACTTAAGTATAGTTTAAGAGCATCTTAAGATCTCTTGCCATTTACGACATGAACTTTGATTATAATGAATTTCAGTTGTACACTTCACATGTAAGGTGGTCTTTTTGGATCTGGCAGCATGTAATAAAATTAATTCAACAATTGGACCAGGTAAGTAAAATCCAAGTTAGAGAAAGTACTAATTTTCTTTGGTCTGAGGATAGTAAGGTGCAGAAGATGACAGGTGGGGATTTCTGCTATGGGATAGCATATGTTGCTTGTCAAAGAGTATTATGGTTATTCTAGCACAATATTAAAATAAGAGATAAGGGCAACTGACCACAATACAGTATTCTTGTTTTCATTTCTTAGGATAGACATTTTGTATTTTGGTCTTCTGGATGATTTTCAATAAAAGAACAAGGAGCCAGTGTCACTTAGTTAAACAAAAGGCAAAACTTCATTTAATAGTTGATGTACTCTTCTGCATTTTTGTTTAGACCAAAAGATAAAAGGGCTGCAACACTGCATCTGTGAACATTTCCTTTCTTGGAATAGGGGTCACGTGTAATATAGACAATTGGAATGCAGGTCTGAATGCAAAGTTTCTATTTATAACATGACTACATTTTCAGTTGTCGAGATATAATCAAACTGTTATTAATTAATTAATGTTTTCAGATGTTAGCTTAAACACACAATTGAAGACCATAGACCATAGATTTTATGTCTGTTTCTCTTGTTGCTGTCTAAACTGAGCTAAAATGTTTATTTTGAGGTTATATAATATAATTTGCCTGTTGATCACTTAGTTTGAAATTCTCCCTAATTTCTTGTGGATAAAAATATATTTATGCATGCTAATAGGTAACAAATTAACACCTTGGTTTGTTGGTGTGAGAAGTTAACCTGGCAAGTACATGGTGGGTTATGCTGTTATATTTAAGTATTTGAAATTGGGTTAGGGCGTAGGTGTTGGCTTATTTGAAGTGTTAGATAAATACATGAGATGCTATATAGCAAGACTGGTAAATTAATTGAAGTGTTTCTATGCATTTGAAAGCAATTTTTCTGTGAAAGACAAATTTGTCATTTCTAGTTTTAACAGCAAAATATTTCCACATTTTAAATTAAACCACTTCCCTGATGCTTACAGAACTAATAACTTTCATTTCACAATCTAAGCCATAGAGCATTTATTGACTGGATAACTGGCTATAGGTAAACACACTTTTGAGTATTTTGTTGAATCAGTTTAGAACCTCTGCAGATATAACTTTGTGTGGCTTATTTTGCAGAGAAAAATAATGACCAACAAGGCTCTTTTATGTGAACATAAGATATAGGAATAAGAACAGACTTCTGTTGCATTATTCAATAAAATTTTGCCTGATCTGATGTTAGCCTTGACTTCTTCCTGTCTATTCCTTTTAAGACTCCTCTCAACCTTCTCCAAACCCAGATTATCTAAAAAGTGTAATCTCTTGAGTATGTTTCATGACATAACCTCTATATATACTTCATTAGGGTAGAGAACTACAATGAATGGAAAAAACTCAGAACAGTTCTTTATGATCCCTCTAACTGGTGATGTCTCATTCTGAAACTGTGTTCCTTTCACTCCCCCTCCCCTCACCCCACCCTCCATTTCCAGTACTGGATTCTTCTCCAAGGAGAAATATATTTTAACATGATCCTGTCAAATGCCCCTGAAGCGGTTTCTTTTTCCTCTAAACTCCAAGCTTTGGCTCAGCCTTTTCCACCTTTCTTCAAAGTCCCCAGGAATCAGCGTAGTACACTTGCTCTGATTTTCCTCACTTTACAATATTCTGTGGTTATTTCTCTATTCAAGCAATACTTTCCTTTTGTGTTCCCTCTGTCAGAGTGAGCAGCAGATGACCATCTGCTAATGTTTTGCTCAGCCATTTAGCAGATCCATGTCTTTTGCAGCCACTTAGCAGATTTTTTTTGCGGACTGTATTCTAAACTAAGATACTGGCAGTGTTATTTATACTTTTTAATTTAGATCTTAAATAGTTAAGGTTCCTCAGAATCTTTCATTCTCATCTATATTATCACTATCTATGCAGACAGCAGTTAATGGCTCATTCCCATCACAATCAACATTCCTGTTGAACTTGACCTCATCACTGTGAAAAATAGCAATTGTGCTGCAAACGATGCTGTGCCTCTCCATTTCTACATTCCTTTTCAATCAGCCAGTCTCCACTGCACCCAGGAGCTCATTCTCTTTGAAGTCCTCACCATTGTCTCCACAGGTTACAAGTTGGGAGTGGGCTATTTTAGATCTAGTCATGTGTTATAAGACAGGATTTATGAACAATGTGATAGAAGGACCTATTGGCATACAGCAATCATAACAATTCAGCTTTGGATTGAGAAGTCTGGGATAGAAATTGTAAAAAAAAATAAAATTTCCATTACAGAAGCTATGAAACTGGCTTGATAAATATAGTAAACCTTAGAATAAATTTAAGGAACTTAAAATTATATTTAAGGAAATATGTCATAATTCTCATCAAAAAAAATTCTGCAGAAAGGATCTTAAGGAAATTCGAAAGTAGTACCAATCCTCCAGACAGGGCATATCGTGCAATACTGTAAAGATTAAAGTTGGGCCAGAAAAGGATGTCAAAGAGAAAATAAATGAGCAAAGGCTATAAAAAAAAGTGCAAAATAGTAAGTTTTTATAAATACAATACATTCAATTGAGTAAATAAATATTTGTTCCTCAGAGAAAACAGATGGGGAATTATTAAATGGGAAGTATTAGAAACTTTAAACAATTTCTTTTTATAACTTTAGAGTAAAAGATACTAAAAACGTCCCAACTTCAGTAATGGTAATCTTCATAATGATTAGAAAAAGATGTAATTGAAGTTGGCCTTAAGAGGCCAGAGTCAGAATCAGGCTTATTATTGATTTACATATTGTAACATTTGTTGTTCTGCAGCAAAAAAGTAAGTTACTAGAATTTACAAAATATATAAATAGTGTGTTCAGAATTCTGATAGTGTAGGGGAAGAGGTTGTTACTAAATGACTGGGTGTATTCCATAAGGCTAGTAACGAGAAGAGGCCTGTAATAACGAAAAGAGGGCTTTTCCCAAATAGTGAGGATTCTTGGTAATGAATGTCACCGCCTCTTACAGATGTCCTCTATAGTGGCACATTTGGCTGTGTCTGCAACCCTCTCTATCAGAACCTCCATACCTGTGAGGCAGCCAGTCAAAATGCTCTCCATGTACATCTATAGAATTTTGAAGCAGTCTTTGGTGACATACCAAAGCAGAACTAATTGGAGAGCATGATGCTCTTTGACTTTTGAACTATCTGCCTACTCTTATTCTGCCCATTTCTTTCTTTGTATCGTACAGTTGTGTATGACTGCCTGTTGAAATATTTAAGTTTTAATGCATTTATGTTTGTGGAGAGACCACAGTGATGTCAGTTGTTGAGAATTCTTCCTGCAGCTGTGGTTGTCCAGAACAGAATAATGTTCCGGGATTCACACATAGCTGAAGATGTGCACTTCATTGATTAGAGCTGCTTTCTCATACCTCTATTTATTAATTTAAATATTAATTTACTTTTTAATTAAAAGTAATAAAATTATGTTGCTATTAAATTTATGTATATTTATCCTGAGTAAACTCTTATTTTCTCCTTCTGTTTCAACTAAATGCTTGTTTAAATTCCCAAGGAGTATGTATGTATTCTGTGCTTCTCTTACTTGCAAATCCTACTGCAATCTTGTGCTTTTGGCTGTAACTCCATTAATACTCTTGACAATCCTGTTAGGCTACACCCAGAAAGATGACCCTTGCTGTCAGAATTGAGCTCTTTACCCCACTTCGTTGAAAGACTAAATTGTTCTGTGTACAAATATTGCTCATTTTTGAAATTCTGTTCAAAATATTTGGAAGTCATACCAATTGCAATAGGTTTAATATATACTTTTTCTTGATAACCTTACACATACTATTGCTTGTGAAATGTCCTCTCCTGCAGTGAATTCCAAGCGTGCAGCAACCTGTTGTTGAAAGCTGCATTTTTCCCTCTGAATGAGATCATTGTCTTGATTTTCAATCCCTATGTGACCTTACTTATAAATCCCTGCCAGCTTGTATGTTACTGCTCAAGCCCTCCACTTCAAGTCCATCAATCTTGAACCTAGAGTTGCAAATTCCTATCAGATGCATTTGGGGCTGAATTGAATGCTTAGCCCAGACCCAGTTCATTGCAGGGCAAAACTTTTCTACGTGGCAAGTATTGATCTTCCTTTCAAAAGACATCTTTAGCTTGCTGTCAGTTTTTGTCTGAAATGCATCTGAAAGATACTTTGAGTCCTTTACTGCGTGACATAAATAGAAAGCAGTGGTGGTTTTCACCTTATTTCTTGTAGGGTATCTTAAAATTTATTTCTAATTCAGTGTTACGTTAATGCAAGTTGATTCCAGCTATGGTGTGATTGATATTACTGCCTCTGCCAGAAGGTTTGAGATTTTAAGTTCCAAACTGGAACATTAAGGTGCATAATTCCCCTGATCGTATATCCCATAGGTTATTAAGAGAGATCCAACATTAGTTTGAGGGAGGGGTATTGATCACTAGTGTGGTGCCACAGGGCTGGCAGGTAGCTAATGTTGTTTCTTTGTTTAAGAGGAAAATAAGGATAATCCTGGAAATTATAGATTGGTGCATTATTAAGGGATTCTTGGGGCTAGCAACACACAAAATGCTGGAGGATGCATAGATGCTGGATAGACAGCATCCATGGAAAAGAATAAACAGTTGATGTTTTGGTCCAAAACACTGACAGTTTACTTTTTTTTTCTATAGTTGCTGTCTGACCTGCTGAATTCCTCCAGCATATTTTTTTTTGTGGGTGTTGCTTTGGATTTCCAGCATCTGCTGATTTTCTTGTCTTAGGGTTAAGATTTCTCAGCACTTGGAGAAACATGTCTATTAAAGGGACAGTTAGCATGGTTTTGTATGGAATAGGTCACATCTGCTTCATAGGTTTTTGAGGAAGTGACAAAGGTAATAGATGAAGGTTGAATGGTGAATGTTGTATTTATAGATTTTTGTAAGGCATTTTACAAGATCCCACATGGTAGGCTCGAACAGAAGATTCATGAGATTCACAGTGATTTGGCTGACAAGTTCCAAAATTGGCATGCCCTGACAAGTCAGGATTTTGGTGGAAGGGTCTTGTCCTGGGTGAACATCTTTGACTCGTGGTGGTCCACAGAAAACTGTACTCAGGCTGATGATTTGGACAAAAATGTGATAAGGCAGATGAATAAGTTTGCAGATGACACAAGGATTGGTGATGGTGTACAACAGAAGATTGCCAAAGAATACAGCCGTGTAGAGGTCAGTTGCAGATATGGGCAGATGGGGGTTTTATCTGCTACTGCACTTTGGGAGTTCCAAAATAAAGGGAGAGTACTTAGTTAATGGCAGGATCCTCAACAGCACTGATGTATAGAGGGATTATTACAACCATTAAGGAGAATGTACAGGAGCCTGAAGGCACATACTCAACACTTGAAGAACGACTTTTTTTCCTCCATCAGACTTCTGAATGGACAATAAACCCATGTACACCACCTCACTATTTTTTTTGCTCTCTTTTTGCACTATGCTATGTATTATAATTTTCTGCTTCTGCAAAATAGCAAATCTCAGGACCTATGCCACTGATAATTAATTCTGATTCTGATCTTGGGGGTGATGGGCTCCCTAAAAGTGGCCACACAGGTTGATAGGGTGGTAAAGGAGTTGTACGGCATGCTCATCTTTCGTTAGTTGAGGCATTGAGTTTGAGAGCCAGGAATCGGAATCATAATTTGGTTTATTATCATCACTGATGTATGTCATGAAATGTGTTACTTAGTAATAGCAGTACAACACAAACACAAAAATTAATATAATTTACAATAAACAAATAAACAAATGGTATGAAAGGGGAATAGTAAGATGGTGTTCATCGACTGTTGAGAAATCTGATGGCAGAGGGTACAACTTTATAAAACTCTGGTTAGGCCACTTAATAGGAAGCAAGTGGAGAGGATGCAGTTGAGGTTTACCTGGATGTTGCCTGGTTTGTGCGGAGGAGAGGTTGGATAAGCTGGGGCTGTTTTCTCTTGAGGGGAGATTTGACAGTTTATTTAAAAAAAAATGCGAGGCAGAGATAGACAACCAGCTTCTTTTCCTCAGGATTGAAATGCCTAAAACGAGAGTGGATGTATTTAAGGTAAGGGGAAGGTGTGTGAGGCAAGTTTTATCTTACACATGGTGGGGCTTAGAATGCACTACCAGGGTAGTGGTACAGGCATATAGGAGCATTTAAGAGACGCTTAGATCAACACAGAGATATGCAGAGAAGGGGGGAATATGGTCAATGTGCAGGAAAGCACTCAAGGTTTGATTGATTTAAGCACTGAGCTGAATTGGAAAGACAGGGTATGGGTCAAATTGTGCCCTGGTCTGAGATCAAAGTGCGACCTGAGGTTTGGACAATTTTAAACGCTGGGCCAGATTGAAAAGGGTCGTGTGTCAGGGCCAGAGGTGAGGACGGGCTGGTTCATTTGCTGCTCTGCAATGTTTACTAGTCTGTGCACTGGGCAAAGACTGTGGCCTGCAACTAACAGGCTTCTGAATTGGATGCAGTGATGCTTGGCTTAGTGTCTGTGACTCACTTTTGTAAACTTCAGTTCTAAATGCTATTTACATATTGTTTTCATGATGATTTTTCTTTGTCACTGCACATTGGGTGTTTGAATTAATTTGTCTTAATGGGTTTTATTGTGTTTCTTTGTTTTGTGGCTACCAGTAAGGAGACATATCTTAAGGTTGTATAAAGTATGCATACTTTGATAATAAAAGTATTTTGAATTTTGAAGAGGGATTAACTTATTACGAGTCATTGGCAGTGTGGCAGTATGGGCCAAAGGGCCTGATCTATGCTGTGCTGTTCCAAGTTCTATGTCCTAGACCAGGCGTCCCCAAACTTTTTTGCACCGCGGACCGGTTTAATATTGACAATATTCTTGCAGACTGGCAGACCGGGGGGGGAGGTGGGTGAGGGGGTGTTCAAGTTCAACAGTGCGTGACAGGGAATGAGGAAAGGTGCAGCTGACTCATATCGTTTCACATCGCCAAATCATATTGTTTCCCCGCGGCCCGGTAGCACATCTTTGAGGCCCGGTGGTTGGGGACCACTGTCCTAGACTAGAAAGATGAATATGCTTCTGTGCAATATTGAGGGACTCTGCACTCAAATATTCTATCTCTTGGGAGCATAATAAAACCAAGGCCTTGCCGTTCTCATGAATGTAAAATATAACACAATGGTTCCTGCTGATGTTGGAACCAAAATTTGTTCCTCAGATGAAAGCTAAAAAAAAAAACAACAGATGATCATATTAGTGACGTTACTGGTTATGTGAATTTGTGCATGATTGACTCCTGTATTTCTTACATTTACTGTTGTCAAAGTAGTTCAGTGGCTTTTTGGATCTATCTGAAAGTAGTTTTTAAGATGGTTGCTCAACTTGCACTGTTTTTTTTTGGACTATTTAATTCAGTGATACTGGATTGTTATTTGTATTTAAACGAGTGAAATTGTTTTTGAATTTTGTACAGTTTTGTACTGCTTGTTTAAATGTCTATATAAAATCTCAACCCTAAGCGAATGAATTGCCAAAATAGCTGTGTGATTAATCAGGGTTTTTCACTCTTAGTGAATAGATTTTGTGAAACTACTAAGATTTTTCAAAACAGATTCTTGGAGAATAGAAAAGTTTGGTTTACTCATTTGTTAATGGGCAAATAACTGTCATCTCTAGTTTTAACCCACCAAGCCCGTTCTGGAAATGTACAAAAGTAACACGAATGCAAAAAGTGCATTTGTTTCTGTAAACTTTGAACCCACATAAGTTTTCTGTTCTCTGTGTGAAATCATTATTTAAAGTATCCAGAGAGGACTGGGTTGTAAAGTCTTAAAATATTTTCCTTCCACTATTAGAATCAGCACTTGAATGTATGAGATTCCCCTGGAGCAGATTTAAGCTTCTCTAGTACATGAAAATTGGCTATGAATGGCTCTCAATTGAGTTCTTGGAAGTGGCACAGAGAAATAAAAATATACATTGTTGTTGCATGTTACAATAGTGAAAGCCTCTATTGTTGGATCAGTATAAGTGAGTTTTATTCAGGTTTACTTGCCTTGATTGTACTTGATACTACAATTTTTCACCCGCTATGGTGCTTATTTGAATAAATGTTGCAAGGCACTAATCAATGTGAACAAAGTGATAATGCATTTATGGGCTGAAGCAATTGATTTATTTTGCCCAATGTTATGCAACACAGGGTTTTCCAATTAATGTCGTATCTCATAGGGCCAGACATGAGCAAGACCAACAGGGTTTCAACTGGTAATTATTAATTATATTTGAAACAATAGTTTAGCCAAATGTAGATGAATATAGTTTATAGATAGTTGATAACAAATAGAAAATGAAGGTATATTAAGGATGATCTTAATGAGAGTATTAAAGCAACTTCAAAGATTATGAATATTCTGTGCTTTTTGCGGTAAAGTAAAACCTCCAACCTGATGGCATGAATATTAATTTCTCTAATTTCTGTTAATTTTGCCCCCACCCACCTTTTGTCTTTTTTTCCCATTCTGTCTCCCTTCTTATCCTTTCCCTTCTTACCTGCCCATCACTTCACTCTGGTTTCCCTCTTCCATGGTCCACACTTCTCTCCTTATCAGATTTTTTTCTTCTGTACTTTACCTCTTCCACCCATCACCTCCCTGTTTCTCACTTCATTCTCCTTCCCCCCCCCACACCCACCCACCTTCCTGTCACCTGGCTTCACCTATCACCTGTCAGCTTGTATTCCTTCTCCACCCCCCTCCAATCATTCCTGATGAAGAGTCTCAACCTAAAATGTCAACTGTTTATTCCTCACGGTAGGTGCTGCTTGAGTTCCTCTAGCATTTTGTGTGTATTGCTCTGGATCTCCAGCACCTTCAGAATCTGCTATTTTAATAGTTAGATGATTTTGTCTGGAGTGAAAAGGTTGTAGTCAGCTCTTTTTTTAAAAGTAGAATTGTACCATAAAAGCTGAGAGAATTTTCCTCTTTAGAGGGGGTAAAGTTGTAAAGGAATTTTTTTAGAAGTTCAAAATTCATGAATGATTAAACGAGGCATGTGGAGTCATCAGTTGACCCAGGATTGAGTTTTATGGAGCTCAGTATGTGGGCAGTGCTGGATTAACTGAACCCCGAAGGAAGAAAATGCGCAATAGATCCATCAATGGTTTTCTCTGTTAAAAGTGGATATTTTCAACATACTTGTAGCACGTATCAGATGTTTCATACTTTCTTTGCATTCAAAAGCAATTTACTTGGTTCTCTGAACATCTTCAGTTTAGGTTTCTTAATGGGTGTCTGTTGGTAATGAGTTTGCAGTTTGGCAATCTTATAGATGCCATTCAGTATCTGTGGCAAAACGGTGAGTATTTCAAATTCATTGCTTCATCAGGACCATGTCTGATGTGAAGGGGTGTATAATTCCACAGGAGATGCTATTTGGCATTGTATGTATTTCTGCTGTTTTCTGTGAATGTATGATAAAAATGACAGTACTCTAATGTTTTTCAGCTCTGCCATCACATCCTGTTTAAATCAGGTGTATCAAAGCCTGGCCAATCTGATTCGCTGGTCTGATCGGGTAATGCTAGAAGGTGTGAATCTAGATGAAAAAGAAATGGTGAATGCAATGATTAAAGCGGTGCTCGATGGAGTGAAGGTATGTAAAATGAAAATAAATAGAGAAATGGGAGTAAAAGTCTGCCGTTATTTGGATCTTCATTCTATCAAAGGTCTTCTCCAGAATATTTCTTCACTTGTTCCATATATGATTGCTTTCAGTTGCCTTTGGAGAAATACTTGATTTGATAGGCAGTTCCTAAAGCAGCAATGTTGAGAATTTATTGTATGAATTATGAGTGGAATTATGAGTAGGGTTGCTAATTTTCTCACTCCCAAATAAGGGACAAAAATAGCAGTCAAATACGGGACACTTGTGTTTACCCCGAGAAAGACTACCATGACCATAAAGCCTTGCGTGGGCACCTGTGTGCGCATGTGTGATGTGCGCATGCATGTACGTGCCGACTTTTTTCCTACAAATCGGTTTTGGCGATCCTGTTCAGTGAAACTACACTGTACATACATTATTTCTACTTTATATGGGCTGTGTATTTATCATATCATTCTTGCTTTTACTATATGTTAATTTTAGGTTTTATGTGTTATTTGGTATGATTTGGTAGGTTATTTTTTGGGTCTGGGTACGCTCACAAATTTTTCCCATATAAAGGGTAATTGCTTCTTCGCTTTACACCATCTTGGCATGAAAGGTTTCATGGGAATGCTTTACCTTAGCAGGGAAAATATGGGACAAGGGCAGTGCCATATAGGACAAATCAATTTAGCCCAATATACGGTATGTCCCGAATAATACGGGACAGTTGGCAACCCTATCCATAGGAAAGCTTGCAGTTTCAACTTGACAGGCTTTGAGAAAAACATTGACTTAAATTTTAATAATTTATGAATATTAAACATTAAGATTTCCTATTTAACCTAGAATTAATAAAATGAAATTACTCATTTATCACTTTTTCTAGCTAAAAAGATACAGTTCTGACAAATGCTCTTCAATCTGAAACTTTAATTTCTTTTGTTTTATACAGAGAATGCCTGAACTATTTTTTCAGCATTTTCTGTTTTTTTTCCCCAGATTTCCAGCATCTAAATTTTTTTTTGATGTTCATAATAAGATTTTGTAACTTTTATTGCTTCAGTGAAATGCATAGCTTGGAAACCAAAACTGAAACTTGCAGATGCTGGAAATTTGGAGCAATATAGCGCAGAACAAATTCACCACATCAAGCAACCACTGTACAAAGAGAAATGGAGTTAACATTTCAGATTGAAGATCCTTGGTCAGTGCTTATATAGAAGAAACGCATAGAAGTTGCACAGAAGGTAATATTCAGCTTCGGTTAAAATCTTGTTGAAGACAAGATGGGGAATGGAAAACAAGGGATGATTAAGACAAAAGACATGGACAGAGATCTCACCAGAAAGTAGAGGAGAAATTTAGGAGTTGAGTTTTAACACCTTATTGTTAATAAGAACTAAACTTGTTTTTTTGTTGTTTCAGATTGCCAGCATCTGTAGTTTTTGTTTTTGGTTACTTATTATTGAATTCATTTTCAGGAAAGGTTCAAGGGTTTGTTTATTATTAAAGTAGGTACACAGTATATAGCTCTGAGATTATTCTCCAGATAGCCACAAAGCAAAGGAAAACCATGGAAGTCGGTTCAAAGAGACGCAGCAACCCACCTCCCCAGCACAAAACAAGAACGGCAACACGATCATCAAAACCCCCCAAACCCTCCTCCCCCTACCCCCGCACAGATTGCAACCCCCCCTACTCACACACCCCCAACCCACCACACACAACGCGCGTGAAAACACAGAATAAAAAGCCATTTATTTGCCTTTGCAGCTTGAAACATTCTTTCTCTCTTCCCTAATATTGGCAAAGAGGCTTTGACATGAAATTCTACACCTCTCTTTTTCCACAAATGCTGACTGACCTCAGTTTTTCCAACATTTTTGCTTTGGTTTCAACAGCATACCACAGCATACAATTTTGTAAGTTGAATTCCACTTGATCAATATGTTCGCTTTGAAATTGTAAACTAATTAATTAACAAAGTGAACCAAGCAACTGTTTAAATCCACATAAATTAGAGATTGAATTTACAAATGCTATAATACTTAAAATCTTTCTGCTAGTTAGCATTCCAGGTTGTCTGAACCAACTGAGTTGAGTTTTAATAACATTTTAATGAAGTACAAATAATAGCAAAGTTTAAAAAGAATGTTAGCAGGAACTAAATTTGTTGTCCCTTTCTTACTGAACCCCCTCTGTAATCTCTGCTATTCTTCCCATTCTTCAACCATGTGCTCACCCAGATTTCCCCTTCACCTGATACCTTCCAGCTTGTACTCTTTCCCCTCCCACCACCACCTTATTCTGGCATCTTCCCTTCTTTTCCAGTCCCAATAAAGGGTCTCAGCCCAAAATGTGACTCTTTATTACTTGCCATAGATGATGCCTGACAGGTTGAGTTCCTCCAGCATTTTGCGTGTATTGCTCTTGTAACTAATGACTTTATTCCTTTGGATATAAATATAAAAATTTGGGAACTGAATTATCTGTAAATATTTCATAGAGATCAATTTGAGATTCAGATTCTATTCAACAGCTGGAAGTTTTAGAAGACTGTAGTTTAAAGTTTGAATGATAAATATCAAATATTTTAGAAGCTGCTTTTCCATTAAGCACAGTCACCCTTTGCAGGAAATATGAAAATAGTCCTTACAATGATGTGCCTCCCTCCATTTAGGACAGCTTTTGTCCTGCATTTGACTGTTTTAATACCGCAAGATGAAAAGTATCTTAGACATGACTAGTAATAATTGCTAAACAAAGTTCAATAACTGTGCATGCTGTAGGAATGTTGAAACTCAGTTTGATTCATTGAGCTTGGTTGGAGTATATCAGAGACCCCTTTCTCATGTTGTTACAGCTGAACAAATTTAAAAATTGGTATCTTTCACTGGTGGAACTTTGCAACTGTCATACATGCTTTTTTGGCGGGGGAAAATTGCTGAACATTTCTGACTTGCACTTGCCAATGAAGATGACCTGCGGTAAATGAGTATGAGGTTCATTAATCACATTTCATCTTTTCACTGGACATGTCCAGGGACTTGAATAGCCCTTCAGATGAGGCAAAGATTCATCACTTCCAATCTCATCCATTGCTTTTGGTGCTCTCGATGTGGCGTTGTTTACATTGGCAAAACCAAGCACAGATCAGATGATTATTTTGCACATTGAACTTCCAGTTGTATGTCATTTCAGTTCCCACTCCACACTGACTGTCTGACCTCTGACTCTCTCAGTAAGGCCAACCACAAACTTGAGGAATATCTCTTCTTCCACTTGGGTAGCCTGCAACCCAATGCTATGAACATTGATAGTGTCAAAAACCCAAAGCCCATTGTTCCTTCCAAAAAAATGATGAGAGGGATAATAAATCAGCCATGATAGAATGGTGGTGTGGACTTGATGGGCCAAATGGACTAATTCTGTTCCTAGGTTTTGTTGTCTCAAACTCCAATCAGTGTACCAAGATTCTTTATCATTTTGTTCACCATTTCCTCCCTCCCACTCCCTTTCCTCACCCCATTCCACGATTCTCCCTATAATCGGATTTGTTAGCTCCCCTTACTTGACTCCATCTGCCCATTATCTCCCCACGTCACTTAATTCCACCTGTCACCTATTGTTCCTCCTCAGCTTTTTATAATGGATATTATCCCTCCTGCACTCTTGGCTCTGATGCAGGATCTTGACCTGAAATGTTGACCATCGCTTTGCCTCCATAGATGCTGCTCAACCGGAGTTCCTCTGGAGCAGGGGTTCACAACCTGGGGTCCACGGACCCTTTGCTTATTGGTATTAGTCCTTGGCATGAAAAAGGTCGGGAATCCGTCTCTAGAGGGTTTTTATTGCTCCAGATGCCAGCATTCTCAGACTCTTGTCTCTCCAAGTCTTTCTCTGTTGTAGTTTCTTCAGCTATTTAGAAAATGTTTTACTGATTCTGTGTTTCCCATATTGGACATCTCTCTTGATGTAATCTTGATTTTTATGTATGCATGATATTCTTAAGTTACTCTGTCAGTAATCAGTCACACAGTGCTTGACTTGTTGCTTTTCTAAAGGAGCTTGTGAAACTGACAATAGAGAAACAAGAACAGCCATCCCCCACCTCTCCAGTGAAACCCACCCAGCCAACAGCTAAAACTGACAGGTAAGAAGAATTATTTCAAGGTTTAAAGATTTGTAACAGGTTGAATCTTGTATTTGAAGTAAACTAAAAGAGCAGTAGGTCATTGCTGTGAAAAATTAGAATTAGATGTTTTTCTTTTATCTCTCAGTGAAAATGTGAATTTGGGTTTGCTGTGTAAATGCGAATTGATGCTGCAAGCAAAATGTTTTGGAAATAAGTTTTTAAATAATGGTACAGTCTGAGAATTTTGTTGCTACAAATTGAATATTTGTGATATTCTTGAGAATCAGACTTTGTATTTCACAGAAACAGACATCCCACCTCCCCTGGAAGTTCCGGGAGTCTCCTGCATATTAATAGTGGCTCCCTGATGCCGGCAAATTATATACAATATTCCAGAAATCAATTTTTTTGAGAGCGAGAGAGAGAGAGCGTGAGGGAGAGCAAGAGGGCGCGCTAGAGAGAGAGAGTGAGCGCGAGAGTGACCACGAGAGAGAGAGAGCGCGCGCACGCCATGGGAGAGTGTTCCAAAAAAAGAAAATATAAAATGTACGTCACCCCAGATTACCCTAAAGTGTACCCCTGCCTAATAGGGGTCAAAAATAATGACAGTGTTGCTCGCTGCACTGTTTGCAACAGTGACTTTTCTATTGCCCATGGTGGGTTAAGACGACATGTTGAGGTGAGTTTAACAGGTGTCATTCGTTCATTAGCATAGCTAACGTTATTTAAACTAGCTGGCTAGCTGCTAAGGAGCTACTCTATTGCAGACATTCCACCTCTCCCGGAAGTTCCGGGAGTCTCCCACACATTGATGGTGTTACCTCCCTGAACTGAGTTTTTGCAGGGTGGGATGTTTGTGAAGTTTGTTGTTACTCCTTTCTTATCCTATTAGAGTTGTAAGAACTAAGAGATGGGTTTATTATCAGTATTTTATATGACATGAGATTTGTTGTATTGCAGCAACAGTACAGTGCAAGACATAATATACAGTGTTACAAAAATAAATAGTGCTGAAGAGGAATAACGAGATAGTGTTCATACGTTCATGGACAGTTCAGAAATGTGCTTGATGATGTAGGGGAAGATTGTTGAGTGTGGGTTTCAGACTTCTGTACCTTCTCCATGATAGTAACCAGAAGAGGCATGTCCCAGATGGTGAGGATCCTTAGAAATAGATGCCACCTTCTTGATCATAGGCTCTTGACGATGTTCTTGATTTGGTGGTGGTGGTTGGGGGGGGGGGGGTTGTTGGCTGTGTGCCCATAAAGGAGCTGGTTGAATCGATGATCCTCAAGTTCAAGTTTAATTATCATTGAACCATACAAGTATATAGCTAAACAAAACAACATTCCTCCAGGGCCAACACAAGGCACATAACCAACAGCACACTGCACACAGTAACCTTCTTGTGATCCTGTGTATTGATGCAACTACTCAGAATATTCTCCACTATGCATTTATAGAAATTAACAAGAGTCTTCGTTGACATGCCAGTTCTCAGTCTCCCATCATAATAATTTTCAAGTATTGGAAAAGAAGTGGACAAAATTGAGAGTGAACTAAATGAGCATTTTGTTGTTTTTTTTTCAGAAATACTTGCCTTTTGCTCACTAATAAATATTTTGTGTTATCAGTAAGTTTTGCAAAATATATATGGTTTTGCAAAGTTTTATAATTGATATAAATTTTGAATTTATTTCCCAATTTTTTTTTGTTGTGCATTTTGGCTCATTATACTAACCTGTGTCAAAATCTTCTCTGGTGTATTCTCTTCAATGATTTCTTCTTTTCTGACCATTTCTAGCTTTACTCACCCACTCCCAGGTGTTTTAATCTTTTTCTTCCATTTGCCTGAATCTTTCCTCGTAATAGGTAGATATTGTAGGCAATAAAGTAACACAAACAATAATGTAAGGCTGAAGTTACTTTGTTAAATTGTTACTAGTTTGTGGGTCATATGAGCAAGGCAATGCCATCCCTACTGTACAGTATATATCCAAAATTGATTTGTCCACTATAGATGATGGATGGTAGTGGGTGAAGAAAATAATTGATACAGGCACGGTAGCTTAGTAGTTAGTGCAATACTTTACAGAACCAGCGCCCGGGGTTCAATTCCCACTACTGCTAAGTAGTTTGTATGTTTTTCCAGTGACCATGCGGTTTTCCTCCCAGTGCTCTGGACTCCTCCCACGTTCCAAAGACATACAACTTGATAGGTTAATTAGTCATTATAAATTGTCCCATGGTTAGGCTAGAATTAAATCGGGGGATTGCTGGTGGCTTGAAGGGCTGGAAAGACCTATTCCATGCTGTATGTCAATAAATAAATAAAAGTCTCTGAAACCTGTGAAAAGGGACCTTGACAGTGGTGAAGTTCAACAATGGTGTATGTCCAATAATTAGCAGAGACTCAATTTAAACATTTTTATAACATGCCCAAGTTCTTCTAGGTCTGAATCTTTCCTTGTAGATCAGTAAGTATTTCACATAAGCATCATAACACTTCGGAATTTGAATCATCGGTTTGAGTGTCATCCACTTTCATTACCAGAAAAAGTAATAACAGCTATATTACCACATCTGATTAAGTTGCAGATAACACATGGTTAAAAATTTGCTACATCTTATAGAGTTCTTTGATGCATAGTTTATATTAGCTTATGTGGGGGGAAAAAGCTTATTTCCTTGTTATCGTTAATCTCTGCCAACAAAGTTTTAAATTATTTTGATCTGTTGCTTGATTCTCAAAGTGTAACAGAGCTTCCCTTGACTGACCGTGAAAAGGAGATTTTAACGAAAACTACTCCAATGACAAGATCACTGGAGGCATTTTCAGACTCTGCAGATGGGGAATGTGCTCCACCAAAGCCGCCACTGCCTGGTATTCGTATCATGGAACATGGGTAAACATGCCCAATGTTTTGTATGCATTTAGAGATTTAGAGTCTGTGACTTAGACAGTAACACTTTTGCCTCTTATATAATATTGTGTTGATAGAAATACTGTCTTTTTGGTGAACCATTATACACATGCCTGGTCCATCTTGCCACTAGTACCAATTAAATGAGCAACCAAGCTAAGCTAGTTTTCCATCCAACTCCTCAACTGTTTTTTTTTAAAACCTGGAACTCTAGTAAAAGGATCGAAACCTTACCCCAAGTTTAATTCAATTTATTTTGTATTACTTATATATTGAACTTCTGACTTGGAGTGCTTTGCTGAGTGCACAAAAGAGGCAGTCACAGACCCAACCATCCATGGGATTTACAAAGCCATTTGGACAGCTGGTGAGGCTCTGCACCTCAGACTCACTGACTGTTGAAACTGCATTATTTGCAAGCATTCAGTAATACCGGGACAATTTTTGTTTTAAAATGTTAAAAAAAAAAGGATTTTAAACCAAACCATTTGGTCACAAGAAATTAACTGAAAATATAACTCCTGCTTCTATGACACCTCCCTTAAATTTTCTTGCACTTACCTTAAACAGATGTCCTCTGGTATTAGCTTTTATTGTCCTGGGGGAATAGGTACTGACTGTCCACTGTCTCTGTGCCTCTCATTATCTTATACACCTTTATCAAGTTGCCTTTCATTCAGCTTTGCTCCAAAGAGAAAAGCCCTAGCTCACTCATCCTTTCCTCATAAGAGATGCTCTCTTATTCAGGCAGCATCCTGGTAAATCTCCTCTATGCCCTCTCTAAAATGTTGACATCCTTTTGATAATGAGGCAACCAGAACTTAACACGTTACTCCAAGTGTGGTCGGACCAGAGCTTTATCGAGCTGCAAGATTACCTCACAGCTCTTGAACTCAATTCCCCAATTAATGAAGGCCAGCATGCCATATACTGCCTTAACCACCTTATCAACTTGCATGACAACTTCGAAGGATCTATGCATTTGGACCCCAAGATCCCTCTGTTCTTCCCCAGTGCTAAGAATCCTGCCATTATCATTGTACTCTGCCATAAAATTTGACTTTCCATACTTTTCTGGATTGGTACAGGATCCACAGTCCACAACACCAGCAACCTTTGTGTCATCTGCAAATTCACTAATTTACCCTTCCACTTCTTCTCCAAGTTATTTACAACAATTAGTCACTAACTTCCGGGCAGAATATGCTCCATCTACTATCACCTTCTGCCTTCTCTGGGCAAGTCAATTCTGAATCTCTGCAGCCAAGGTTTTACGCATCCCATGTGTCGTGACTTTCTGGTTGAGCCTACAATGGAGAGCCTTATCAAATGTCGGTAGTTCCTTATGTCTGCCCAATTGTTCAGTAAGATCACAGCTGAATTTTAAAACTAATTTTTAAAAATGTCAACTGTTCTGATAGTACCGTTGAAATTAAAAGAGCTGAGAGAACGTTTATATTTTTAAAATAACGAATGCAATTTGTACGTTGTTCTTTGAGGTGCTTTAATTGTGATTTTTTTCTAGTTAACCATTTCATTTACTACCCTCTGGTTAAATTTATAAGAAATTGTTACAGTGCTGAGTGATGTTGATTAAATTACTGAATTCTTTGACCTGCAGCAGTCCTGCTTCTTCAGTTTTACCACCTCTACCGCCCAAAAAGAGACAGTCTGCACCTTCACCTACCAGAGTGGCAGTAGTGTGTCCTATGAGTCGAACTACCAGTGGTTCTAGTATACCTAATACCAGGCAGGTACGGGAAGTGTTTACATTTTGAATGGTATTAGACGAGATGAAATAATTTGTACAGTTGCTGAGCAACGGTCTCTGTATAATTAGTTACTAAAAATATCCAAGCTAAAACATACACAAATGTATTAGAACTATACCACAGATTTGAGTATCCCTTATCCAAAATGCTTGGGGCTGGAAGTGTTGGATTTCAGATTTTGGAATATATAATGAGATAGCTTGGGATTGCATAATTTGTGATTGAATTTGTGCTATCAGTGAGCAGTCTTGTTTTACATTTGTTCATCACACATATGTAAGTAGTAAAAATTATTACATATCATTAATATGAAAATATAATATATGCAGGGTAATAAAAGCAGCACAGCAGCATTGGGAGAATCAGCTGTTGAGCAAACACAGATAATGGCAGGCTTTCAGTCTCCACCTATGATACTGTGTTTTGATTAAAAGTTTACAGTACACTATTTGTGTTGTACTTTTTTTAGGTTTTATGTAAGGTGTAAAGCAATCAGCATCGTAGTATAGCCCTGATGTTAGATTTTTATCAGTAATAGAACAAAGAACATAGCACATTACAGGCCCTTAGGCCCACAATGTTGGGCCGACCCTCAAACCCTGCCTCCCATATAACTCCCCACCTTAAATTCCTCCATATACCTGTCTAGTAGTCTCTTAAACTTCACTAGTGTATCTGCCTCCACCACTGACTCAGGCAGTGCATTCCACGCACCAACCACTCTGAGTAAAAAAACCTTCCTCTAATATCCCCCTTACCTAAAGCCATGTCCTCTTGTATTGAGCAGTGGTGCCCTGGGGAAGAGGCGCTGGCTATCCACTCTATCTATTCCTCTTAATATCTTGTACACCTCTATCATGTCTCCTCTCATCCTCCTTCTCTCCAAAGAGTAAAGCCCTAGCTCCCTTAATCTTTGATCATAATCCATACTCTCTAAACCAGGCAGCATCCTGGTAAATCTCCTCTGTACCCTTTCCAATGCTTCCACATCCTTCCTATAATGAGGCGACCAGAACTGGACACAGTACTCCAAGTGTGGCCTAACCAGAGTTTTATAGAGCTGCATCATTACATCGCGATTCTTAAACTCTATCCCTCGACTTATAAAAGCTAACACCCCATAAGCTTTTTTAACTACCCTATCTACCTGTGAGGCAACTTTCAGGGATCTGTGGACATGTACCCCCAAATCCCTCTGCTCCTCCACACTACCAAGTATCCTGCCATTTACTTTGTACTCTGCCTTGGAGTTTGTCCTTCCAAAGTGGACCACCTCACACTTCTCCAGGTTGAACTCCATCTGCCACTTCTCAGCCCACTTCTGCATCCTATCAATGTCTCTCTGCAATCTTTGACAATCCCCTACACTATCTACAACACCACCAACCTTTGTGTCATCTGCAATCTTGCCAACCCACCCTTCTACCCCCACGTCCAGGTCGTTAATAAAAATCACGAAAAGTAGAGGTCCCGGAACCGATCCTTGTGGGACACCACGAGTCACAATCCTCCAATCTGAATGTACTCCCTCCACCACGACCCTCTGCCTTCTGCAGACAAGCCAATTCTGAATCCACCTGGCCAAACTTCCCTGGATCCCATGCCTTCTGACTTTCTGAATAAGCCTACCGTGTGGAACCTTGTCAAGTACCTTAGTAAAATCCATGTAGATCACATCCACTGCACTACTCTCATCTATATGCCTGGTCGCCTCCTCAAAGAACACTATCAGGCTTGTTAGACATGATCTGCCCTTCACAAAGCCATGCTGACTGTCTCTGATCAGACCATGATTCTCTAAATGCCCATAGATCCTATCTCTAAGAATCTTTTCCAACAGCTTTCCCACCACAGACGTAAGGCTCACTGGTCTATAATTACCCGGACGATCCCTACTATCTTTTTTGAACAAGGGGACAACATTCGCCTCCCTCCAATCCTCTGGTACCATTTCCGTGGACAACAAGAACATAAAGATCCTAGCCAGAGGCTCAGCAATCTCTTCCCTCGCCTCGTGGAGCAGCCTGGGGAATATTCCGTCAAGCCCCGGGGACTTATCTATCCTAATGTATTTAACAACACCAGCACCTCCTCTCCCTTAATATCAACATGCTCCAGAACATCAACCTCACTCATATTGTCCTCACCGCCATCAAGTTCCCTCTTATTGGTGAATACCAAAGAGAAGTATTCATTGAGGTCCTCGCTCACTTCCATAGCCTCCAGGCACATCTTCCCACCTTTATCTCTAATCGGTCCTACCTTCACTCCTGTTATCCTTTTTTTCTTCACATAATTGAAGAATGCCTTGGGGTTTTCCTTTACCCTACTCACCAAGGCCTTCTCATGCCCCCTTCTTGCTCTTCTCACCCCCTTCTTAAGCTCCTTTCTTGCTACCCTATATTCCTCAATAGACCCATCTGATTCTTGCTTCCTAAACCTCATGTATGCTGCCTTCTTCCACCTCACTTGTCACCCATGGTTCCTTCACCCTACCATTCTTTATCTTCCTCACCAGGACAAATTTATCCCTAACATCCTGCAGGAGATCTCGAAACATCGACCACATGTCCATAGTACATTTCCCTGAAAAAACATCATCCCAATTCACACCCACAAGTTCTAGCCTTATAGCCTCATAATCTGTCCTTCCCCAATTAAAAATTTTCCTGCCCTCTCTGATTCTGTCCTTTTCCATAATAACGCTAAAGGCCAGGGATGCTCACCCACTGAGAGATCTGTGACCTGACCCGGTTCGTTACCTAGTACTAGATCTAGTATGGTAATGATCTTGACAATCTCATCAATTAATTTCTCTGCTGCTTCTTAATCAGCAGGTGCTTTAAAAACCTAATACCTTGCCTTTTTTAAACTTCTGCATCCAGCCTGCTGAATATTCAATTACCTTTAATTTTTAGTTGATCATGATAGATCTTTGTTTGGAGAATGTTAGTTCATGCATCATACATTTTTCCATTTATACTTAAGAACTGCAGTGATTATGTTGCATTATATATAAATGAAAGAATGTATTTGACTGTAAATTGTTCTTAAATTGATGTGATGAAGATGATAAAAAATTAATTAGTGTCTTGTATGTTTAGGAGTTTGACAGTTTGGATTGTTACTTACAAAGGCGACTGTCTGGTGGCAGCCACTCCTACGGTGGAGAATCACCAAGGGTATCTCCGTGTAACAGCATAGGAAAGCTGAGCAAGTCAGATGAACAGCTGTCATCACTGGACAACGATAGTGGGCAGTGTTCACAGAACACAAGCTGTGAAACACTTGGTAAGCCAGCATTGTTTCTTTTTCAAAGATATTAGCATTAAATTGACACATTGATTTTCTCACCCTTTTCTTTCCCTACAATATATAGTTTCCAATATATAGTATGTGTAGGTCTCTAGTGTATTTGCTTTTTGAAAGCCTGTTGAAAGAAGTTTACATTGGTCTTTTTTTCACTCAACCTCCACTTTCTCTCCTCACAGAAACATGCATGGAACTTGTAGTAATTTATGATTATTTAGTGTGAAGGAAGGGAAATTGTTTCCAGTGGGGATAAGTCAATATAAAGCAGACAAAAATAAAATTTGTCTTAAATCTCATTACTTGTCCCCATTGTATTCAAAGTATAAATAGAGCAATGTAGTCAAGTTGCATAGGAGCATGCCATTAGGAACACCAATGCTCATGTCAACCATCAAGTACCTGTCTATGCTAATGGCAGCACTTGGTCGATAGCCTTCTATGTTTCAGCAATAATAGTGTTTGTCTAAATGCATAAACATGAGAATATCTGTCATATCCACTTGAAACAGTGTGCTACAGATTGTAACACCCCAAGGGCATCAACATTTCTCCAATCCTCTCAATGCCTTACTCAGATCTCTGACTTCCATTTTTAGTTACCTAGCCTATCCTTGCCCTTTATAATTTTGTGCACCTTAATCAGAGCCCTCTGCAGTCTCTGACGTTCCAAGAAACACAAGCCCAACCAACCCAACCAGTGATGACTCTCTCATCACAACTGAATGCTCTATCCCGGACAACAGCATGCTGAATTTCCTCTACACCCCCTTCAATGCAATTGAATTTATCCCGCAATATGGTTCCCAGAATGCACACAGTACTCCACCTGTGAATATTTTAAGTTGTGCCTTAACCTCCCTGATCTTGTATTGTTTGCCTAATAAAGGTAAGTAACCTCAGTATTTCTTCGAGCTGTACCATCTCTTATGAGACGATAAGACATGAGAGCAGAACTAGGCTATTCGACCCATCATGTCTGCTCCACCATTCAATCATGGCTGATTTATTTTCCCTCACAACCCCATTCTCCTGCCTTCTCCCCATAATCTTTGCCCTTACTAATCAAGAACCCATCAACCGCCACTTTAAATATACCTAGTGACTCAGCCTTCACCACCCTCGGGCTAAAGAAATACATCCTCCTATCTGTTCTAAAGGGACATCCTTATATTCTGAGGCTGTGCCCTCTGGTCCTAGACTCTCCCATCATAGGAAATATCCTTCACTCTTTCTAGACCTTTCAATATTTGGTAGATTTCAATGAGATTCCCGCCCCCACCCCCCTTTCTTCTAAACTCCAGCAAGTACAGGCCCAGAGCTGTCAAATGCTGATCATTCTGATGAGCCTCCTCTGGATCCTCTCCAATGCCAGCATATCCTTTCTTGGATATGATTGTGTGATCACAAGACTGTGAGCTTAGCCTCCTGTTCTGAGCCCTTTACACTTAAGATTGTGAGACTAAGCACAGCCCTAATGCCTTATTTAACTTTGCTGATGACTCTGCTGTCAGTGACTGAATCAAAGGTGGTGACGAATCAGCTTATTAGAGTGAGACCGAAAATCTGGCTGAGTGGTGCCACAAATTTGCACTAAAGGTCAGCAAGACCAAGGAGCTGATTATTGACTTCAGGAGGAGGACGCCGGAGGTCCATGAGCCAGTCTTCGTTGGGGGAATCAGAGGTGAAGAGGGTCAGCACCTCTAAACTCCTTGGTGTTGTAATTTCAAATGACGTATCCTAGGCCCAGCATATTAGTGCAATTACAAAGGAAGCATGACACACTTCTACTTTCTTAGAAGTTTGCAGAGATTCAGCATGACATCTAAAACTTTGACAGACTTCTAAAGATGTGTGGTGGAGGGTATATTGACTGGTTGCATCATAGCCTGGTATGGAGACACCAATGCCCTTGAATGGAAAATTCTACAAAAAGTAGCACATATGGCCCAGTCTACTACAGGTAAATCCTCCCCACCATTGACCACATCTGCATGGACCATTGTCGCAGGAAAGCAGCATCCATCATCAAGGACCTCCATCACATTCTCGCTGCTGCCATCAGGAAGAAGGTACAGGATACTCAGGGCTTTCACTACTAGGTTCAAAAACAGTTATTACCCCTCAAACATCAGGCTTTTGAACCAGTAGGGATAATGTCACTCAGCTTTACTCTCCTCACCACAGAACTGTTCCCATAACCTATGGACTCGCTTTCAAGGACACTTTGTCTCATGTTCTTGATATTTATTGCTTTTTTTTTGTATTTGCACGGTTTGTTGTCTTTTGCACATTGATTGTCCATCCAGTCTTTCATTGATTCTATTATAGTTCTTGGATTTATGAGTATTCCCGCAAGAAAACTAATCTCAGTGTTGTATATGGAGACATATATGTACCTTGATAATAAATTTACTGTGAGTTTTGTTATAGAGTTCCAAACTGCTCACAATCCACCAAATGTAGTCTGAGCAATGCCTTATTAAGCCTCAGCATTATATCCTTTTCCCAGTTTTATGACCTTACCAAAATGCATCATCTCACAGTTATCAAGGTTAAATTTCACCTACCATTGCTTTGCCTGTTTTAGTAATTCTAGGGTAATTTTTCTAAGATATTTTCCCAAAACTATCCTCTGCGCTGTCAACAATGCCTATTTTATTGTCAGCTCCACACTTATTAATCATATGTCCTATGTTCACATCTAAGTCATTAATGTATGTAACAGGAAGTTTGCCAGCACCGATCATAGGATTACACCACTGGTCATTGGCCTCAATTCACAAACTAATCCACGGTCATCACCCACTGCCTCCTATTAACTAGTCAGTTTTGAATCTCCTTTGCCTTAGATCCTACGTATCTCAATCTCCATCAAAGACATGTAAGCTTAAAAAAGGGATCTCTGGTATTTGAGAAGGTAACCATTGTTGAAATGAAAGGTTACACTGCATGCTCCCCTTAAAGGCTTCTGTATCGATTAATAATCCTGCTGAATCAGTTTTTTACTTGCAAGGGTATCTGATACAAAGTTACGAGATGTAGCTGGGTGTACCTCACACCTTTTAATTAATTTTAAACTTTTTTTTGCAGATAATCCAGAAAATTATGATCCCGATTATGACTTCCTGCATCAGGATCTTTCAAATGCTGATCAGAATTCGCAACACATTTCAGGCATGCTAAGCCCGCTACCAGAGTCAGCAGTAGAATCCAGTTCACCTCTTCCTGGGCAGACATTTACTTCACAAGCAGTGCCTGACTGGCGGCTGGGGCCGCAGACTAATGCTTCACCAATGCAAATACCACCGGCATTACCAGAGAAGAAACGCAAGAGTGCTGGTTCATCAGAGAGTTCAGGATCTAGGGTTTCTTATGAGAGATTTCCTTCACAGTATGACAATATTTCTGAGGAAGAAATGCAGAATTCTGCTGTGCCAACAGTGCAATACCCTCCATTTGCTGTAGTTTCACCAAGGCAACAAGGAGTTCCATCGATGTCAGTTGGATTCCAGGATATTGATGTTTCAGAAATGGCAGGAGTACCTGAGAAGCCTCCTCCGCTCCCAGAAAAAAAGGCCAGGCACAGTGAGTATTTACCTCTTCAACATTTCAATGTTAATACTTCTATTGTTGTTGAAGTATAAAGTGTGCTACTTTAGTGTGAATATGCAATATACACTCTGCTCATTGGTGAAGAGAATTATAACTCTTCACCAATAGCATGTTTTAGTGCATGATATGGGTCCAATGGTCCTTTACCTATCACCTTGAGTTGTTCCTTTTACAACAGACACCTTTGTCCAAAGTGGAACTCTTTTGGCAGGATGATCTTTTGGCTGGATGAATTCTGTATTTGTGCTGTTGATTTTCCATCTCTGTTCATATGCATGGAGTATTTGCAAGGTCTTTACTTAAATATTGGTTATAATATTGTTTAATATATTTTATACTGTGACTTGGCAGTGTCATTATGTAACTGAAGTTCTTCTGATAAGTTATTGCAACACTGGCCATTGGCTACTTTAGTAATGACATTGGTGTTAATAAAGTTGGCATTAATTAGACTGAAAAGCCAAATTGGATTTTAATAAATCCAATGGGTTGTATATCTTGAGCATATTCAGAAGCTGAGCCAGTTTTATTTTTATAATAAGTACTGCATTGTTATTTTCCATTTGTAACTGGCTCTTTGAAATATCAAAGCACATTATTACAAGGTTATGACATAGAAATATAGAAAACATAGAAAATAGGTGCAGGAGTAGGCCATTCGGCCCTTCGAGCCTGCACCGCCATTTATTATGATCATGGCTGATCATCCAACTCAGAACCCCGCCCCAGCCTTCCCTCCATACCCCCTGACCCCCATAGCCACAAGGGCCATATCTAACTCAAATAACGTTTCTTTTCCCATACTATTTGTCCATTGCTGTTTGATTTTATAAAAGGAATATCTATAACAAAAATCAGCTCAGCTGACCATGAATCATTTCTCTGTCACCAAGAGGAAAAGGAAGTTTGTGGTTCCTGGAACAAATCTGTAGCTAGTTCTGCCTAATTTGTTTTCTTCTAAAATTAGGTCTTGTAATAAATCTAGTGATAGACATTTTCCTTTCCATGTGACATGCCCTTTGTGGCAGAGCTAAGATGCTTGGCTATTGCTTTACCTTTCAGTTCCAGTCTGGTCAAGGGTGCCATCCATACACATGCTGTGGTTGGTTAACAAGAAAATGTCAAAGGTTGGATATTACATAGTGAGTGATTTGTCTCCTAACAGAACAAAACCTTCCCACCACATAGAATGCATGTGAGGAGTTTAATGGAATACTCTCTGCCTGGATGTGTGCCGCTTCATTAGTATTCAAAGCATAGCAATATTTAGTACAGGTACAAGTAATCTGCTTGATTGACATCCGAATACTCTTTAAGTACTCATTCCCTCCACCACTGCCCAATATCAGCAGCAAGGTCTAAAATTTGCAGTTACTCGTCGAGCCCACACTTGACAGCACCATCAAATCAGCAATGGCTATCTTTAAGAAGTGCAGGGTCAATAACACATCACTTGCTAGATGGTCAATATTCATCAGATGTGTGTGTGAGATCAGGTTGCAGTCTTTTGAGCATTTCTGGTACAACTCTCTGTCTTTTATATTTATTTGCCTTGAATATTCCATTGGCGTTAACTGTAGCTGTAATTCTCCAATCTGATCAAGAATTATGAGGCCAATTCTCAATTGTCCTAAGTGGAAAGTAGCTAACTTTGAAGGATTCAGTCAAAGAAAATGCCTCTGCAGCAAAGGCACTTGATGTAGTTGTCTGTTTATGACCTAAAGTAAAGCTAGCTTTTGACTTGGAACACTTCCATAAAGAACTTGTGGTTCTCCTGACTTAATATACTTCTTGGCATTTTGGAATGTGTGTGTATATTGTATTTTTTTTGCACTTTCAATATATCATTGAACATATAAGTTTAGGTTAATTATTCTAGACTCAAAAGTTGAGCTTCTGCTTGCTTAGAGTTGAGGATTAAGTTCTGGCTGACTGAAGAAGTGAAGCTGCTGGCATTGAATTGTGACTGGTGTCAGATGTTTGCAATTGGCAGTAAAACCAATTCATAAGGCAAAGATCCTGAATATTTTGATCTTTTAAAGCAAAGGTTTTCCAAAAGTAATGTGAAAATAATCCTGTTTAAAATAAATGGTTACTCAGAAATATGGATAATTTTAAAAGTTTAAGAATTTATCACAATGAGTATTTGAATTATGTTTTTATTCAAAGATTAAGTATATTTGTTAACAAAGTATATAAACAGTATACAACACAGATTTGTCTTCCAGCAGACAACCACGAAGCACAGAAACACCATGGAACCCGTTCAAAGAAAACATCAAATACCCAATGCACAAAAAAAATCGCGCATACGTCAAAAAAACGAGTGAATAACAGACAGAATATTAAACATCAAACCACAGAGTCCTTGAAGCTGTCCAAGAGTGTTCAGTTTAGCTCAGTTCACTTTAGTGCTGTGTCTTTCATTGATTGCAGGCTGCAGAGTAAGTTCACCCCAATCAAAATTGCACAAAATAGCATTAAATAAAAAAGGACTAATCATAAACACATATAACATGAACTACAGAGTCCTCTTCAAAATAAGTCCAATCCACAAACTGCATTAATCAAAATTTGCCCAAGACCCAAGACTCCTGACCTTGGTGTGGCAGCAGTGAAGGGAGAGGGAGACCAGTCAAATGCAGGCAGGCAGCGCTGATCACCTGCTTGCCTTCTGCTCTTATCCTCATTGATTTCATTTTTGCTCGGCATTTTAATTGGCAAATTGTCGAGAATCGGTGTTAACCATGGGTTTGCGCTCTGCCATTAGGCCGCACACTCTTTTCCCAGCCTTGCTGTCAACAATGCTGAATTCCCTCGGAGACTGCAAAAGCACCAGGTTGCTCAGCTCAAAAACACATCATCAAAATGTAAATTACAGGCTCCAATTGTACACAGATTAGTAGAAGAAGTATACCTAAAGTAGTAGAAATAGTCGTTTCATGAACTATCTGCAGGACGTCACCATTAGTTGCTGCTGCCATCTTGCATTGATGTTCCATCTTGTGCAAGATTGTAAGTGTCAGTAAATGATTGAACAAATGAGTCTCAAGATACTTCCAATATTCACTCCCCTTAACTATCTTGGATGATCATAGTACATTAATCTGAAATATATATGCTGTGGGAGACTTTGCTCTGAAACATTCACCATTTGGCTTGTTGCTGTATTTTCAGTAAAGCTTCTATCAGTTTTACTGTTATGACACTGAATTGGCCTACCAATGATAAAACAGGGTTGATGTTTAAAGTTTGCACTTTTCAAAAAATGTGCTCAAATCAGCTACATCTTAATTATTTTTCCAAAATATTTATCCCAGTTGACAGGATAAGTGACAGGAATTGGGAAGTTAGCAAAATATTGTTTTCTCTTTGGTAAAATATAGGAACTTAAATGGGGATGAGAGATAATATATTGAATGGATCTAAAATAGTAATTGAAAGCTATTAAATTTTTAAAAAATGTTTAATTAAGTTTAAAACTATGGAAAATAGACATTTTCCTGACACACTAATAAATAAAGCTATCATTCACAGCAATTTGAATATAAGGAAAAAATATTGAAGATGGAACTTAATGTCTTAAGCCACATGTAGTACAGAGGCATATCTTGCTTGGATCAAGAATGATGATTCTCAAGGCTTAAGCACAATATATGTACTTGTAGGTGTTGGGTGAGATTCATGATTTCTAACAAAATGTTCAAAGTAGGTTTTGGTATTTAATATTGAATTTAATATTGTAAAATTTGCAATAGCATGCTAAGGTTATTTTACAAAGCTAATACAAAATCTATCATGTGTATCATTCCTTCTAAAGGTTGAGAACTTGTGTACTTGATACAATCTGGCAATTTAATGAGTATTGAGGAATTTCTGAGCTCTATTTTCTTTTGGATAAGTTTTTACAGTGGGAATATAGACTCTGGTTGTTTCCATAACCCTGGGGGAGTGGGGAAAAGTGGGGGAGTAGGTTATTGTCCTTATCTGGCCCAAGCATTCTTTCCTAAGCTAATGCCACCAAAATGTGACCATTCATGGAAAGGTTCCTCAAATGTCAAATGATATGTAAAATTTGGCAGCTATTTTAATCTGCTTAATGGGACCTAATTAGTAATCATTTGTTGTGAGACATTTCAAACTTCCCAAAGATGTGATTACATGCTTAAAAAATATTTTTCTGTCAAGTTTTAATTTCCTGTATGAAATTATAGAAACTTCTGTCAGACCCGTTGTTTGCTTTATTCTTCAGAGTTGGAATCCTCTATTTATTATATGAGCCACCCTTTACTACATAACAACCTTCAGCCAAAAGGCTGGCTAATGAAGGTGATCATTTCAATATTATTTTGAAATCACCATTTGAAAAATGATTCTTAAATTATTTCTGGAGTCATTTTAGGGCTAAAATCATCTTGCTGTTCCGGCTTTACATGTCATCCTAAATCAGGGGTCCCCAACCTTTTTTGCACTGCGAACTGGTTTAACATGGACAATATTCTTGCAGACCGGCCGACCGGGGGGGTAGTGGGGGGGTAGGGTTGCCAACGGACAAGAGTAGCAGTCAAATATGTTGTGTTTACCCCAAGAAAGACTACAATGACCATGAAGCCTTGCGCGGGCACCAGTGCACATGTGTAACCATGCCGATTTTTTCCCCTACAAATCGCTTTTGGTGATTCTGCCCGGGGGCGGTGGGGGGGGGGGGGGGTTAATCACGATTGGAATATAGGTGATAAGTGGCTAATACACTCAATTTCGTTTCTAAAAGGGTTTATCTAATGAATTTAATATTAAACACACAGCGCAATACTTACCTCGCATGAATATAGTGATAAGTCAATTATCAGGGGAGGACAGGGGAGCTTGAAGTAAGTGTTGAACGAACTCCCAGTAGAAGTGGCAGAAACAGGTTCAAAAGTATAATTTAAAGAAAAATTAGATAGGTATATGGACAGGAAAGGAATGGAGGGTTATGGGCTGAGTGCAGGTTGGCGGGACTAGGTGAGAGTAGTGTTTGGCACGGACTAGAAGGGCGGAGATGGCCTGTTTCCGTGCTGTAATTGTTATATAGTTATATAAGTCAATAGCATCATAACTTTTTAAGTAACATTTGGATATTAAACACACAGCACATATTTTCCCCATATGAACATATAAAATCATTGCAACACACCAATATCGCTGGATCAGTGGGATCCCTGGGCTTGTTTTCCTGCAACAACACGGTCCTATCGAGGGGTGATGGAGACAGTGATACTCGAAGGAGGTTCCTTATGTCCAGTCTATTCCGCAATTTAGTTTTCGTTGCCTTCATTGCAGAGATATGTTGGAAATGGAAGCTACGTTTTCAGTGCTTTCGTGGCTATCTCAGGATATTTAGCCTTGACTTTGATCCGGAATGCTGGCAGAGATGTTATGTCAAACATACTTTTCAGCCCGCCGTCATTTGCAAGCTCAAGGAGTTGATCTCCTTCCCGCGCTAATATGGATGACGCGCGGGTAATGACCTCGCATGTATTCAAGCTCAACAGAGCGTGACCGGGAATGAGGAAAGGTGCAGCTGACTCATATCGCCAAATCATGTTGTTTCTTCGCGGCCCGGTAGCACATGCTTTGCTGCCTGGTACCGGTCTGCGGTCCGGTGGTTGGGGACAGCTGTCCTAAATGAAAGGTCATTGGTATATATCCGTATCTTTGTATTTTTTTCTCACGGTAACACGTCGAAGCTGCACCCTCTCTAATATGCTGGTAGAGAGAGTTTTATTTGGGTTTTCTTTAGCGCTGGAAATGGTTACATCCTGACACACGGGACAGAAGCAAGGTCGCATTGTGTATTCCACGGACCAGCAAATTCCGGTCGGCTTAGCGAACAGAGCGGCAGACACCCCTGCTGAAATCCGGAGGAAAACACACAGAGGGGGATCACAAAGCCGAGGAAAGAGGACCGGGTCGAGACAACAGAGACTTTTGGAGAAGAGGAGTTCGGTGGGTAATACCGTTCCGCCTGACCAGAAGTGCACCGAGAGCGGTAAGCGGCGTGAAGGAGTGGGGGTGCTTACTGATCTGGCTAACAACGGATGGTGCAGTCCGAGGTATATTACGATCGAGGAACGTGTTTGCAGACTGGATATTGAACTTTTTACTGCTGGACTTCGGCCACATTCCACCGTGTTACAACACTTGGCGGCACGGGAGGTCGTTCCTGCCTGTGGCCATTGAACGTGCAGCTTCTCCCGTGGAGGGTCAGACACCCTGAGCCAATAGACTGGTCCTGGACTTATTTTCCACCTGGCATAGTTTTGCATTTTGTTGTTTGATTGTTGGGGTTTTTTGTATTGCTATATTTACGCTATTTATTTGCTACATTGCTCTATTCTTGGTTGGTTCGGCTGTAACGAAACCAAATTTCCCTCGGGATTAATAAAATATATCTATCTATCTATCTAATTGCAAAGGCAAAAATATTGAATCTCCAGCTACCGTTGTAGCATCAAATGTTCTCTGAGTAGCTCAACGCAAAATCTGACAGTAGTGTATTGAGCTTTCTTCTGTGCTGCAAGTTAGTACAACCTTTTAAAGACTTTTTTGGGGTAAGATTTTTTTAAAGTATCCCCTGTAGTTACATTCTGGTTTCTCTTGATTTTTGATGCTCTAGCACTCAAATTTCTGAATATGCTCTGCAATACATCAGAAGCCATTGTCACACTTACAAGCTTTCTGCAGTGGGTTGTGTTGTGATTCCTGACCAGGTTTGTTCTGGTAACACAGAAGTTAGAGGGAGATTATTTGGAGTAAAGTATCTGTATAGGTAATTTCAACTTTTCATATAGTATGTTAGAGTTACAAAATGCCATAATGTTATGATTCATGATGTTTAACATGGATTTTCTGAAACTGAAAATTGAGATCAAATTTCTCAGCTTTTCAATTTAAAAAAATTGAAATAGTTGGTTGATTTTAAATGTGTAATCCAGGAAGTTCACATCCTAACACTGGTGTCTGAGCATATGAGCTGTAGTTTTTGGTTCATGGTGCTGATTTGTTCTCCAGTTAGTTTGCTCCATGTGTAAACCAGAACCATATACTGAAGTAATGCAATTCTTGTTATATTGTTTCATGGCTTGTACAAAAATATCTTGTAAATAGGCTTTGGCTTTCTTTGTATTTCAGTGGCATTGAAAAAGGAACTGTTTGCCTGGCTTTGTCCAGTTTCTTGCAGAAAGTGATATTAATTTTATCTAGTCTGATTTATTTTATAATGGCACTCCATAAAATGTATATAAAATACCTTAATTTGTATTAATTTTTGGAAAAAGATTAAATGAATTGGGGTTTAACTTAAAATATTGTAATTCTTGTAATAGCTTGGACGTTATTTATATTTATGGTTTTTCTAAGTAGATTATTTCAGGAAATGTTCCTTGTTTTGCTTGATACTTTACATGCCTATACGGAAGCATGTTATATTGAAAACTGTTCATTCAAAGGCATCAGTAATTTGCCCTTATGCCAGTTGGAACATGGTGTTCGTTGTATGAACAGGAAAACTTGGGTGACTGATGCATCATTCGCAATGGCCTGGGAGGCTGTGGATTCTCTTCCTTGCCTCTGCTGAATTGATATTTGCAATTTGCTGCTGTGGCCATTGGTTGAAGAAAGGGGAAAAAAAAATGCCCCAGTAGTTCTCATTCCTAGCTGCTTTCTCTAGCATGGGGACTTAAGACCATATTTCAAGGTGATGGGTACAGCGAGCAATTTAATTTAGTTTTGGAAACCCGTTTTTAAGCACCCCATGTGTATTTTGTAAGGTGGTTATGCATCACGAAGAAATTGAAACAGTCTTGAAAAATGGTGAAAGAACTCAGATCAATTAATATCAGTTAATGCAGATTTGCATATTTTGCTGAAAAGAGACTGAGAAGTGAAAACAAGCTTGTTTTGCAGCCTTGCCATTCAGCAAGGAAGTAGTATTACTATTGTGGTGAATTTATTGGTCTATTTTGCCCAGAACACCTAATTGGTAAAAGGCAATGTGATGGAACAGTGTGAAACTCCACTTCTCCCAAAAGTAAATGATCCAGTAAAAGGAACTAATATGTTTTCTAAAATAGAATGCAGGGCAAAATGATTAATTTTCCTTCGCAAGTCACCTCAACAAAACAATTAAAAGTGGATATATAGATCTTTACCAAATCCAAGGGCAAATCAAATTAAGATGCATCTTTTGCTTTGGAAGTACCATGATGAGCATAACAATAAGAAATCTTATTTTAATGTGGCTCCTATTTTAAAGTAGCTGATTGAGGTTACAAACAAAATTCTAAAAATTAATGATCCTGCTTGGTGGGGAAGGAAGATACTATTGTAACACTTGCTTCGCCCAGCGGCTTAATATAGGGGGTGATAACCCCCTGCCCGGGTGGATGCTACGCGATATGTCCCCTGTTACACATCAGTACCCCAAAATAACAAACAGTACACAATATGTGATTAAATGATTAAGCTTTATAACTCTTGCTTTGACTATATGGTTAGTAGAGAAACAAAATATAAAAGAAAAAGGGCCCAAATCTTATTAAACAGTCTGTGCACTCAAAGTTGGAGCTCACTCAGTTCAGTACTCCACCTTCCACCATCAGTCTCCTCTGAGTGTCACTGACCTTCAGACTCCCGCTCTGAGTCCACCCCATCCGGCGGTCTACCAAATCTCTCCATTCGTGTCTTCTGTCCATCTCTCTCTCTCTCTCTCTCTCTCTCTCTCTCTCTCTCTCTCTCTCTCTCTCTCTCTCTCTCTCTCTCTCTCTCTCTCTCTCTCTCTCTCTCTCTCTCTCTCTCTCTCTCTCTCTCTCTCTCTCTCTCTCTCTCTCTCTCTCTCTCTCTCTCTCTCTCTCTCTCTCTCTCTCTCTCTCTCTCTCTCTCTGTCTCTGTCTCTGTCTCTGTCTCTGTCTCTGTCTCTGTCTCTGTCTCTGTCTCTGTCTCTGTCTCTGTCTCTCTCTTTCTCTGTCTCTTTCTCTCTCTCTCTTTCTCTCTCTCTCTTTCTCTCTCTCTCTTTCTCTCTCTCCCTCTAGCAAAAGCCCATGAAATCAACTGCTTCCAGAATCACAAAACAGGGCAACAAACTCCTGATTGGTTAACCCCCTGCATTCCAAAGCCCTGTTATCTCTAGCCATAACCCAAACATTGCTGCTACGGAGAAACTGTTACCTAAGCAGTGAACATTACAGAGAAGCAAAACATTACAAAGAAGCCATTACACTATTTATTATGACTTAATGGAGGATTATATGATTGGCACTGAAAAATGTAAGAAATTAACTGTTTCTGTACAGAATTACTTTGAAATGTATCACATTTTGTAAAGTATTTCTTAAGTTTAGCTTTATACTGAGTAACTCCTGTTATTTCTGTTTGGTGTGAAATTTTGCGGTCCAAAGTGGACAATGTATTGAATTAAAAGTTGCTTTTCATCTTCAACACAATAAAAAGTTCTCCTGGTCATAATTAAGCTCACTACATATACTAGTGAATAAAAGCTTGGCCCAAATGTTAAAAGCATCAAATGATAAGAATGCAAAATAGATCTAGATATAGTTGCAAGAAAAAGTTTGTGAGCCCTTTGCAATTAATTGCTTTTCTGCATTCTCATAAAATGTCTAATCTTCATCTAAGTTACAATAATAGACAAATCAATTAATAAAACACAAACAATGTACTTTTCATATCTTTTGAACACATTGTTTAATCATTCACAGTTCAGGCTGGAAAAGTATGTGAACCCTTGTATTTAATAACTGGTAGAACCTCCTTTAGCAGAATAACTTCCACCAAACATTTCCTGTAGCTGAAGATCAGACTTTGTACAACAGTGAGAAGGCATTTTACACCATTCCTCCATATAAAACTGTTTCAATTCATCAATATTTCTGGGATACAGGTTTCCGCCGCCATCAGAAGGTAGAGCGTTCCTATGAAACGGTTCGTAAGCTGGAATGTCATAAAGTGAAGAAGCAATTACTGTTTATTTATATGAGAAAAATTTGTGAGCTTTCGCAGACCCAAAAGAAAAATAACCTACCAAATCATGCCAAATAACACATAAACCTAAAATAACAGTAACATATAGTAAAAGCGGAATGATATGATAAATACACAGCCTATATAAAATAGAGATACTTTTCTACAATCATTGCCGCACTGTTCTCCGTAGCGAAAATCTCACGCAAGCGCTCTCGGCAGAAACTCTCTCTCCAGTAACCTTTAAGCTATGAAGCTGCCAAATCATACCAAATAACACATAAAAATACACAGCCTATATAAAGTAAAAATAATGTATGTACAGTGTAGTATCACTTACCGGAATCGGGAAGACAGTGCCAAGCACGCTGATGATGGCGTGTTAGGCTGAGTCGTCGGAGGTTGGGGTGGTGCGGTGGACCCCAACCTCCAGGCTGGGAAACGATACCGATCCACGAAGCATGCAGTGGTACAGCGGTAGCCAGTGATCTGGGCCGACATTTACATGCCGGGCGGCACCTAATTAATTAGCTTGTTTACTAAAGCTTTTTTCTTAAAGATGTGTTGGGTGCATCCCGGCTACCACTGCATTCTCTGCGGCAATGTATCGGTCCATGGCCCAGGGGCTGGGACCACTGGGGTGTCATCTCAACGTCGTCTTGTTTCCATCAGGGCAGGCAGGCCATCTTCTTCTATATCTGCCTGCCTTGATGTCGAAGGTCGAGGTTCGTCGTCTGCTGTGGCTGATGTGGAAGGCTTGAAAAACGACAGTATGCCTGACTGCTTAGCCTCGAGCATTTTTCGATCATATAGTTCTTTGTAAGCATTCAAACCATCCTGCAAATATGCCCTAAAGCTACGTACCCTTTCAAAATTAAAGTTGTACTTTTCTGCATTCATTGCAGTGGAAATCTCACGCAGTTGCTTCACGTTCAGTTCCTGGACGACTTCACTTTCGGTCTGTTCACTACTGCATTGGGGTTCGATTGTTATCCTTTCCTCTTCCAATTGCATCAGCTCTTCATCTATCAGTTCTTGGTCATGGGATACTAAAACTTCTTCAACATCATCTTCGTCAACTTCTACAAGCCAAACTCACTTTGTCCATACTTCATTCACCACGATCGAAACGCTTAATTATGTCTCGTTTTACGCTGTGTAACACTCTTACGAGCAAACAATGTACTTTTCATATCTTTCATATCTTTTAATTGTGCTTTTACAAATGTCTTTCCCATTACTTAAGGAAATGGGTGTGCTTTAACTGGTTTGGGCATTTCAGAAAGATTATACTATAAACTAGTAATTTCTATATGGAAAACCATTAAAATGCTTCAAACAGATAGGTGGGTGTATAACCTAAACGCTTGGTGAGAAATGTGAGTTAAACTTTTGCTCGCTATCTCCTCCCTTGTTTTTAGGCAGTCTGTACATTATTTCCATATGCTTTAGTGTTTGCTGTCCAGAAAATGTCCTGTAAGTCTTTACCAAGAATACAGCAGAATTTCCTAAATCCTTTACATCCACCATCCTGTGCAGCAGGCATTTGGCAACATAATTATCTTAAAATTCAATACCATTTGAATTGGCTATCGACATCCCTTAATTACTACATTAAGATTCTTTACAGAAGTCTGCATTGATGGCAGTAGAGTAAGAAGTTAGCTCATCTTTTTGTTTAGGGTGTTTTAGGATGAAGAATAAAATATTAGCCACCTGATGGTGTACTGACATCAGCACTGGACTTTGAGGTGAGTGGTCCCAGGTTTGAATCCAGTAGGCTCCTTGCATGCTTTCCATCTTGCTGGGTTGAGCGCAGTGCTAGCAACTTTTCCTTGTGAAAAAAAAACAGACAAAATTAAGGAAATGGCGAGGTTGCCACCTGATGCACCACAGTGTGGAGAGAAATAACAATAAAATATTGGCACTATTAGAATAGCTCCTAGCATGAAAACTAACTATAATGTTTGATAATCTGAGCGTTAAAGTTTAGATTAAACATCTGTAGGCATCAACAGTTGTCTTTTGAACAACACTGCATTTCAAATGGTAGAATATAAATTCCTATATATTATTCATTTTGTTTTCTTATTTTTGAGATCACCAGTAATTCGTGTGAGTATTCTGTGGGCCAGAAGGTGGGGAAAAGATTCTCTATCCATCTCTAGGTTATCTTAATTATATTGCTGAGCAGGATGTTTGATTAGTTTTTAAATTTATCCTTTTTAGGAGAAAAGTCCAAAGCAAGTTTATTCCTTTTGTTTAATCTGCTGTTGATAAAACTTGAACACTCGTTGCTTTGAGCCCAAAGTGGCATCAGTTGACAAAAGCAGTACAAGTTGCAATGTCTACAGGAAATTCACTGGTTTCCCTCCATGCTCCTAAAGAGCATTATTCAGTTGTATAAAGATGTATGTGTCTCTTGTCTCTATACCAGAAAGGCATTTTTTCTGAGTTTTATTACAAAATCCGTGAAACAGATGCAGCATCTATGCATGTAGATGTATAATTTAATCAAAGGATAAAGGGACCCTTTGGGAAATCAGATATAGTACAGGATCTACTGTGGTCTGATTGAATGATGACACGGACTTGTATTGTGTAATGTTGATTATTTTAAGTGCTCACCCCCCCTCCGCCAAAGTCCCCATGTCTCTATTTGTAATATGATAAACAGCAGTTTTGCGGATGGAATGTTGATCTGGGTTTGGAATTTAGGAACAGCTGCTCTCATTTTTAAAGTCATCACCAATAGTCAGTTTGTCAATGAACATCTGTTTCAAATAAGATTACACGGAGAATTCTATTTTCTTCACTTAATAAAATATCCAACAATTAAACATTTGCAGTCAGTCTACACAAGAACTAAATAAGGACGTGATGTGGACGTGATCAGCGTAGAGGACTGAGATACAAATGTTGTTGATTGCAGTATTGTACACACATTCCTTTTGAATGAATTCCTTTTCCCAGAACACTAGTTCTTCTCAGAAAGTAGTTGCAGAGGATGAGAGACTAAATAATGAGGGTTTTATTGATGCTGTTTATTCATATCAAACTTTAAAGATATTTGGTGCAAATGCAGCATTTTATTAATATGGTATTCTTTATGATTAAATTGCTATTTATTCATTTTTACGGATGCAGACATGACTGACAGTCAAAATTTTTAAAGCCCAAAGTTGGTGGTGTGCTATCTTCATGAACTACCACAATTTTCTCAATGAAGGAAGTACAATAATGCTTTTGGATTTTCAAATTGAAACCTAGCAACAATGAAGAAATGGCAATTTATTTTCAAGTTGATGTTTTGTATGCCTTGAAGGGCAACTTGCATGTAATCGTGTTCCCATATTATGTGGTTTGTACGTTAACAAAAGTCAGTTTTTGTTTCAATTTGTTGCTTGGGGCTAATATGTCTGTAAAAGCAAAACCCATATTTTTGCTTATTTGTCAAGCCAGAAAACTGGTGACCAGTTTAATTGAAAGAAGCCCTTCTCAAGGAGTAAGCCCAAACCACATTGAATGAATTGCTGTTGCCATTAAAGGCGATCATGTGAGATACTAATGAAGGGTTCCAGCCTGAAGCGTTGACCATTCTTCTCCATAGATGCTGCCTGCCTTGCTGAGTTTTTCGAGCTTTTTGTGTGTGTTACTCTGGATTTCCAGAATCTGCAGAAACTCTTGTTCATTTCAGATACTATGTGGAATAAGTAAATAAGTAGATGGAAAATGTATCTCTGTAACATTCAAAATATTAATGAATAATTTTCTTAAATTCTCTAAGATGGAATATGTTATAACATGTTGTTTAATGTTAGGACCCTCAAATGGTAAAGGGAGGTGTGAGCTTATGATTCACTTTTCTCCCACATCATATATCTTAACTTTAATTCATTCCATTGTAATTGCAGTGGTGCAGCAGCGATGGTTTCAGGAAAGGGGTGCTACCTAATCATTGCTTTGACCAAAGACATTGGGAATAAATAATTCATAATATATTTGTATTAAAATGTGTAAATGATTGAATCAAACAGCATCTGTAAAGAAAATGAAACAGTTTCCTCTCACATTCGAAAGACCTACTGGTTGGTAGGTTAATTGGACATTACAAGTTGTCCTGTGATTTAAGCTAGGGTTAAATAGATGGATTGCTGAGCGGTGCAGTTCGTTGAACCAGATGGGTCTGTTCTGCACTGTATCTTTGAATAAAATAAACTTGAGAATTAAGAAACTGTTGTTCACCTGAAATATTGCCTTGGCACATGTTTATCCCCTGGACCTTTGGTGTACTACCCCTTGTGATATAGTTTGTCCAAATAATTTCCTTAAGTTTTGTAACATTGAGAACACCTCATTTGGTTTGAAGACTTGCATGAATGCTGATTTGACTTGTAACCTTAAAGTAAGCAAAATTTCTAGCATAATCATTAGATCTTTGTGGAAATAAAGGAGAGAATGAGGTTTATTATCATAGTTTTATGTGGCACGAAGTTTGTTGTTTTGCGGCAGCGGTACAGTGCAAAGGCATAACATTACTGTGAATTACCAAATAAAGAGCGCAGGAAAAAGGAATAATGAAGTGGTGTCCATAGACCGTTCAGAAATCTGTGGCAGAAGGAAAGGAATGATGTCATTAGTCAGTGAACATCAGAGAGGTGCCTGAGGACTGGAGAAAAGAGGATGTCATTCCTAGATTAAAAAGAGGTTGTAGAATTGATTCAGCACCACCATATGCTGAGATGTAACTATGCTGTCAAGAAAACTGAAGTAACTTGTACTGGCTACCTTGAGAGAACTCCTGATACTCTTCCATTCGCCAGTTCAAGGGCATCTGGAATAGAGAAATGCGTACAAGATCCTTCCAGTTGGGCACCATCCAGTCTTAAACTTTATTGTAGGAGCTCATCCTCTAATTTACTGCCTCCTAGCAATGTGAGAGTACCTTCAGCTCACAGATTATAGTAGTTCAAGTTCACTTACTACCATCTAGAAAGCATTGACTAGTGAACAATGTGCTATTCATGAACATTTGTATAGAAAATGTTGATTAAGAGCAAAGGAAAAAAAAATTATAATTTACATATAAGAAGGAAGTGGTTGTGCTGAAGAGAGTGTGAGGAGGGTTCACTAGGATGTAACCTGGACTGGTGCATTTTAGTTATGGGGAAAGATTGGATAAGCTCAACTTGTTTTCCCTGGAGTGAAGGAGACTGGATGGCCTGGAAAAGGTATATAAACACTATAAGAAAGATGGATAATCAAAGTTTTTTTTTACCCATGATAGGGGAATTTAAACAAAAAACATGAGGCCACAGATTTAAGGTGAAAAGAAAGAGTTTAAAAGCAAATCTGATGGTCAAGTTTATTTGCACATTGGTTGATAATCTGAAATACAATGCCAGTGATGGTGGAATTGGATGTAATCATATACAAGAGACATTTATATAGGTATTTGAATAGGCAAGGCATAAAAGGATATGGACCTAATGCAGGTAAATTAACTAGTTCAAATGGGTGGGTTAGCATGGGAATTGTGGTCTGAAGGGCCCATTTTTCTGACTCTGATTTTTCTCTTCTATACCCTGCTATCATAACACTTTTTTTCTATGTGGAAAGTACTAACTGGGAATCAAATTTAGTTCATCAGGATGATGCAATCTTACCAGAATTGCTATCTAGCAAAATTCTCATTACCAATGTTAACCGAAACCAATCTGTCTTAATGAAGCTTGCTGATTTTGTTTTTCTAATTTTCTTTCTCCCCATGTTTAGTCCTTGCATACATGCAGTTTGTGGAAGATTATTCTGAGCCACAGCCTCACGTTTTTTATCAGACACCACAGAATGAACATATATATGAGCAGCGAAACAAACGGTTTCAGGAAGTCTATGGATTCAATGACTCCTTCAGCAGCACTGATTCATCACTAGAGATTCTGCCTCCTCCGGCTCTGCCACCCAAACAAAGACAACTGGTGAGTCTGACTTTAGTTTTGCCTGCATATCTCAAGGCTCAGATACACAGCTTGTAATTCTGACCTTTTGGGAAGTGACAGGATGGAAGTGTGGTGAGTGGATGGGGAGTGTAACTAGAAGGTTATTACCAAAGTGATAAGATGGTTATTTTCCATTGGAAAAGCTTGACACACCTCTGGAATAGCCCATTTTGTTTTTGTTTATTTTATGATGTTGGATGGATAGGATCTGAATTCGCAATGTATTTTGATTTTCACAGTAATTTCTTGCGTGTTGATTCTTAATATTTTTGTAAAATGGATTTCAGATTTTTCAAATTACTTTAAATCATATGTTCAGATATATGATCATTGAAAATAAAATTTTAAACACAGCAATTGTAACTTAATGTGCAATATATTTAATTTTTTTAAAAAGTCTTTATTACTTAAATGCTTTTTAGTGCAGTTTAAAAAATTATTTTGTTGTGTTCATTTGAAGGGAAGGTCCTTCTTGGTCTTTGGATATTTTATTTTTGATTCAGACTTAAGGTTGTACTTGATCACTTATTTTTCTGACCACCAATTTACATTTAGGGTAAATATTTCTAGGTAGGAAGAGAAAAATCTCTTGATTTTGCTTGATCGAGCAACTGAACACTGGAACTTTAGAATAAAAGTGATTATTGCATTTGAAGATCCATGTTTAACACTTTGACTTATTTCACTTAATCAGACCTTGTATGTATTGACTCTAACACAGAAAATAAAATTTAGCTCTTGGTTTATTAAATTGGTTATTGAAAACCTACAAAAAACAAAATTATGATCAATTCAGCTGCTGACTTTCATAGCACATAACTTGATGTTAATTTCTGCAGCTCATTCATCACTTCAAAGGTTAGAGACAAATTGATGCTTCGTAGTGAATTAGCTATATGATCTGAAGTGATTTCATATCCATTGAATACTGGCAATAAAACAGGCAGTTTGCAAAAGAAGGTGCAAAGGAAAGCTTAAATTCATTTAAGCAGCATTGTCTTGCATTTAAATGTATTTCTTTTATGTCTTGTTAGTTGGGTTGTTCATTTAGGAAGTGCTTTCCTTTAATTTTTATTTCTGACTTTAAGGTGCAGGTATATCATTGCATTTCTTATGATTTGTAATATAAATCTCACCCACATAAACTCTGAGGACTTGATCTGTGGTCTTGCTTTTCAGAGGAAGTAACATACAAGTACATACAGCTGTTCCTGTATACTGTAAATAATGTTGAGCATCATATTTATGTCTAAATATTTATTTGCTAAGTGCATCAATTTAAATACATGTTTCCTTCCAGGTCTTTTTTTTTTTTTTAGCATACTAGGGTATTTTTTAACTGTTTGCCAGAATCTTTCAATACTTCATTCTTCACAAATCAAAATTTGGTACAGCATGGTAAATATGTCTGGATCTTTTTCTTGGGCTATTACGATAAAGCATTGGACTAAACCAAGTTTAACTGACGTGTTTTGATGCTGCCAAAGCAATATTCTTGAGTGCATTTAGAGTTATGCCAGTACTACTGATTTTGTAAATTTGATACAAGAATTAGTTTAGACTTGATCTTGCAAACTATATCCATAACACATTACACGACTGTTGTAATTAAGATTGACAAAGACAGCTTGTAGGTCAAATTCATGCCTTGTTAAAGCCATGTGGTAAATAATTGTTAAGTTTGGTATAGGTATTTACTTTATTTTGCCATATAATGACACATAACAAGGATTCCTTTTGGACTGTAGATAATGTGTAAGATTTTCCTTACCCTAAATCAGTGTTATTTGAAGTATAAATTGGATTTGTTGGTATCCTTTGCATTGAGTTTCCTTTGCACCTTCAGAGACTAATGCTACTGATTTATGGAGGAATTTTTGACATTTTGAAGTTGTAATTTGAAAAGTTAATGTTGATATTTAATCACTCCTTCACGATTTTTTTTCATAATGTACATTTCAGGTCTTGTTAAATTTCAGCTCTTAATTTCTTTTTAATGCTACTTATTTAATGTACCAGGAATCAAACCACTGTCTGTAAATATGGCATTTGAATTCTTAGGTTAAAATTAATTTTTGCAATTAATTGTGGTGCTGTGGTTTACTTTTTTTGAACCATGGTGCATATTTTCACTAACAATTTCCTTTCTTCAGAAGACAAGGTCTAAATTTCTTGTATAGAAAGCAGTATTGTGCATGCCCTCATCAAGCAGAAGCATTTAAATAGGTTGATTCTACCATAGCAAGGACCCCGTTCTGAAATAATACTGGTATTGTATTCTTAAAGTGATGTAGCCAAAATGATCAACCCTAACAAGTTTACAATACAGCTGATAATGCTCACTAAGTGAAAGGTTAGTATGCTAGTTTTGGGAAACATCCAGATTAGAGCAAAGAGGCATGATTTCTGGCTAAACATCTATTTTTTCCCCCTGGGAAGGTCAACCTTTTGAATGCTGACATTGTGATTTCCATTTTAAAGAGATGTTATGTAAAACCTTTTGGAAATCTTGTTTTTTTTTCATTATATTGTATTCAGTCAAGCCAGTGTTTGATTTGAAACAAGAAACCAATGCACCATCCAAATTGATTATTGTAAATCTTTAAATTTCTGAAGAAATTTAAGGCATTAAGATCTAAAGCCTGTATATCTTCAAAAGTAACTCTATAGGGGAACATTACTATTAGGCTTTAACCACCTTGCAAGCACACGTCACACTGGTAAGCTTTAAGTTACTAGTTTAGTCAGGATGTAGAATGTGGAACAGTATAGCACAGGAATAGGCCTTTGGCCCACTATCCTTCTGCTAGCCCTGATACCAAATGAAATCATCTGCCTGATTGTGATCTATATATCTCTATTCTTTTAATGTTCAAGTGCCTGTCTAAATGCCTCTTAAATGCCACTGTTTTGCCTGCTTTCCCATCATACCTGGCAGCACACCCAAAGCACTAGCTGTATTTTTTAAAAGAAAATTTCTTCTACACATCTCCCTTAAACATGCCCATACCTTAAAGCTATACCCTCTTGTTTTTGATATTTCTACCTTGGGAAAGAGACTCTGACTATCTACTCTATCCCTGTCTCTCATAATTTTATAAATTTTTCAAGTTGCCCCTTGGCCACAGTATCTTATTATTCATTTGAGGATTGTCATTATTTTTGGCTGTGTAGAACGAATCTTAGAGCCAATGGTATGCAGATGCTCAAGGTTCCGAAAAAGGAAAAGAACAAGAAGTGGTTATTCAGTCATCAGAAATTCTTCCAGACACACCTGGGCAGAGTTCAGTGAAGCTGTTCTCCTTGGAGAAGAAAACATTAAGGAGAAGTTTATTAACATTCAAACTTGTGAGGGGTTTGGATACAGTTAGTGGTGGAGTAGGGTCCACAGACCCCTCGGATAATGGTAGGGGCCCATGGCTGTAAAAGGTTGGGAACTCCTGATATAGAGACTCTCTGATGGTAACCCAAGGACATGGATATCAGGTGACTGGTAAACAAATTAGAACAAAGGAAAATTTCTTCTAAAGCAATCTAAGACTTGTTGCCTGAAAGGGAAGTGATAACAGAGGTAGTGGTAACATTCAAAAGGAATTGGATGTAAAGCTTTTGCAAAGCATCAGGGAAGAGGAGGAGTATTAAGGTTACTGGAACTGAATTAGCACATTTTCAATATACTGACAGTAGACATCCTTCTGGCTCTGGAATTCATTTCTAATGCTGAAGAGTCATAACTTGTAGATTTTTGATTCATATCAGGATGGAGTCTGCCAAGAATGAGTAACTAACTTCAAATGATTAGAAAGATTTTACTGAAATCTTCTGTCAGCTTATAGGACATTAAAGAAATCTAGCCAGCAGTACATAAAAGCAGTAAGTCCATTGGGAACAACTTTCTTTCAAATCAAGATAACATACAAATCAAAAGAACGTGGCTAGATTCTGTATTACTGGTGCTGTTTTACGGTCATATTTTGTTTGGAATTCATTGGTGTCACTTTGAATGTTGATTATTTTATCAGTAAATTCTGTTTGGATGAAGCATTGAGTTCCTGATCCCTTGAACTGTCTAGTGATGGTTCCTATACAAAGATATTACATGTCAAGTGTATTGAACAGTTTAAATAGAAATTTGAGAATTCAAATAATTTTAAACTTTGCACTGGCTTATTCAAGTTGTTGATTGGAAAAAAATGAAAGCGATACCCATGTCATTTTAACATAAACACATTTATGCTTTTCGGTTTTTTTTGTTGGTTAAACCCAAGGGTGGAATATATTTTAAATGTTGATTAAAGAAATGCTGCCAGAACTGCTTCTAGTGGGTGAGAATGGCAAAATATGCAACTGATTATTAAAACAACACATTAAAATAACTTAATTACTTAATATTTGAATGAACAATTGTGTTTTCAGAATGAAATTTGCAAGGTGGGAAGGTATGCTACAAAGATGAAGCCAAACATAAAACAATTTCAACTGATAAATCTCCATGTAGGAAGGGGACCTGGGTGTTGAGGAAGGGAAATGTTAAAATATCAACTGTAAACTGAATGAATTCTATGAATCCTGCAGCCAGAGACCTACAGACCAACATGTGTGGCATTCAGTAGAATCATTGCAGATAAGAAAAGCAGAATATAATTTAAATCTGTATAAATGTGTGAGGTTTTTAGCTGCTATAATTTACTACATAATAGCCTTCAAATTGCAGTTTTTTTCTCTTTGCTATTGACTGTTTCTACCTCTGTCTCCTGTTTCTCTTTTCTCTTCCCCATGCAGGCATCCTATGCTGCTGCATCATCTTCTTCCTATTCTTCATCCTCCTCATTCTCCTCCTCATTTTCTTTGTCGTCCTCCTCTTTCTATCTTCAGCAGTCGAAAGCCCTTGTCCTGCCTGAGGACGCCAATACTGCTACCAGTATCAGCATGTCCGTCTCCAATTCCTTCCTGAGTCGTCACAACTCCTTATCTTCATCTTCGGTGAGTGTGCTGACTAAAGCTTGTGCCTTATGATCTGCTGTCTGTATGTGTTCTTCAGCTGCTTTAGCTAATCAAAATGGAAGAGTCTGACTTGGTTGTAATAGTTAGGCTTATCAAAACAAAAGTACACTGCATTGATTTGCAGTTTTATTGCTTAATTTAAGATAATCAAGAGTTGTATTGCATTTTCTGAATTGTAGATGGCTAATTAAATCTGTGGGAAGACAAGCCATAGAAGATGAGTCTTGCACAATCATTACTATACAAAATTATTATTCCATCGAGTTGTCTCTCAGAAAGTTCGCTTTCTTTATTTAGGATGCAGTCTTTTGAAAGCTGCAGAGCTTTTTATTGTATGCAAGAAATGTGTGGCCAAAGTGATCAAAGATTCCTCTAATAATACCAGCTATATGCTATATGTTTTATATGAAGTAAATTTGTATTTCAAGAGAGCCTTAAACTATGTGTTGATTTTGTGGGTATTGTGGTTGCAGTACCTAGAAGAGGAGCGAATTTCACCAGCTTTGATGTATTTTCCTTTCAAATATTGGTTCATGTTAGCTTTACTATCCATTTTCAGGATGAGAACTCAATAAGAATATGCATCTTTTGTTCAGCTCTTGTTATTTATGGAATGCTCTTACATTTTTGCAGATTAATCATTTGTAATTCATATTTTGTTGTAGATCCCTGTGAGAATATGGAAGTTGCACCATCTCTGCATTTTTATTTTGTATATGCTTTAATTCTTGTTAAATTACATTGTATCTTTTTCACTGAAAACAAAATTGCATCAAATCTGTCTAATTTGTGAATATCAACACAGTAGGCGATGGTGGGAGAAGGGAAATGACAGTGAAAATCTACACTCTTTTGCAGACTGCAATATATATGGATCAATTCCAAAGCATGACTCGTTGCCTCGTTCTGTAATGTGTATGATGTATAAGAGAGAAAAAAATAATTTTTTTTTTTTTTGCAGCTCTTATGAAATTTTCCAAAGCATTACTGCATATTATTTCTGCGGTGTTTGATTACCACTGCCTGTAAATTCATCTGATTAATCAGTTATTAGTGCCCTATATAACTGAAGCATAATCTCTGCGATTTTGCATTCCATTCCTCACACAATAACATTTTGTACCATTATACTAGCCTTAGGTGAAATGTGATTAAGGACATCCAAATCCTTCTGCATCTTGAACCTCTGAAAACTCACTTCAGAGTAACACTCACAAAATGCTGGAGGAACTCAGCAGGTGAGGCAGCATCTATGGAAAGGAATAAATAGTCGACATTTCAGGCCAAGACACCATCAGGACTGGGCCCGAAACATTAACTGTTCATTCATTTCCATACATGCTGTCTCACCTGCTGAGTTCCTCCATCATTTTATATGTGTTACTCTGGATTTCCAGTATCTGCAGAATCTCTTGTGTTTATGGCCTCATTATTCAGGTAATGTTTTGTATTTCTGCAATGTTGGACAGTTTTGCAATTTCCCATATTCTCTCTTTGCCAGATTTTTGCCAACACATTAATTCTTGAATCTAGCTTCTGTTTTCTTCACCTTTTACTTCCGTACTTAGCTTTGTGTCATTACTAAATGTAGCAATCAACCTTCAGCCCCTTCATCCAAGATAAATTCACAATGCCATCACTCCTGAGTTGAGTAATGCATATTGTATTGAGGCAGTAATTAACAGCATGTTTTATTTGTGTGATTTATGGTTTGTTCTTGTCACAGTTAATGATGCTTTTAAAGGATTCCAGCTTATTGATGCCTGTTTCTCCTGATTTTTAAAAATTTTTCCATTTGAATTGATGCCTTGTCATCAACTGTTATAGGGAATGCTATATTTGAGTAATATTATAAATATATTGTTTGATTAAGCATTCTTTGTTCACATAACTATTGTGCATTATATGTAAAAGTATGTGTATAGCATACATCATCATGCCTCCACATGATATATGCATGCCTTGCTTAAAGTAAAAACGAAATTAAGCACACACATTTCCCAGCTTTTTTTCTTTCAATTTGTTTTAAGTTTTGAAGTTGCAAAATACAACAGTGGCAATGAGGAAGCTTTAAATGAATCCAAGACGACCGCCTTACTGTTCAGTTTTTTTTAAAAAAACGCGTAGCAAGATGTTGGCGTTTAAAAAAGCGCAGTGATATGTTCAAGTTTTTTTTTAAAAGTGTGACTCATTTGTTACTTTGTAAGGGGATGAGAAAGATGGTCAAGTTCAAAAGGCAGGAAACGGATGAATTCACAGCTTCATAAATCACCAGTACAAGGTGATAATCATGAATTTAAAATGAAAGCAGAAATGGCTAGCTACATCAGAAACATAGATGGGTTCAATTTCACAAAGATAACTGGATGTTGAATACTGAGCAAATTGGGCAGTATTTTGAAGGAAATGAAATAGCCAATGAAAAGCAAGTGCCAGTTTTGCTGAGTGCATTGCGTGGAAAAGCATAGTTTGCTTAGAAGTTTAACTGCTCTAACTAAATCAAATGATATGACCTCTACTGATATTGTAAAGAAATGCGGGAGCATTTAGAGACTAAACCATTGTTGATTGCAGAAGGCTTTAGGTTTCATTAGTGGAATCAAAGGAAGGAGTGCCATTTCAGCTTATGTGGCTGAATTGAAGATATTGTCTAAACATTTCCAGTTCACTGATGGGCATAATGATGCCCTGGGAGATCACTTAGTTTGTCTAATCTTACAAAAAAGCATTCAAAAATGGATCCTAACTAAAGCACAACTTACATTTAAAGGAGCAGTTGAAATAGTTGCATCATTGGAAACAGCAGATAGAAATGCAATTGAGTTGCTGTCAGAAATAAAAGTCAGTGTGAACACCATTGCAACATATGAACAGAAGCAGGTCTGGCCGAATAAATTGTGTTACCATTGTGGCAGGGCTCACGTAAATGACAAATTAATTAAATTAATTAATTAAAAAGGAATTAGACACTGGCTCGGCTGTTTCAGTAACTCCACAAAATAAATCTGAACAGCATTTCAAAGATACTGAACTGAAGCTTGCAGATATCCAACTAAGAACTTATACTGGAGAAAAGATAATGTGGGAATGACTTTCATAACAGTGAAATACAAGAACCAACACACCACATTGGGTTTGTATGTGGCAAAAACAGGAGGACCAGCATTGTAATGTGAAAAAGACTAAGGAGCTGGTGGTAGACCTGGGGAGGGCTAAGGTACCGGTGACCCCTGTTTCCATCCAGGGAGTCAGTGTGGACATGGTGGAGGATTACAAATACCTGGGGATACGAATTGACAATAAACTGGACTGGTCAAAGAACACTGAGGCTGTCTACAAGAAGGGTCAGAGCCGTCTCTATTTCCTGAGGAGACTGAGGTCCTTTAACATCTGTTGGACGATGCTGAGGATGTTCTATAAGTCTGTGGTGGCCAGTGCTATCCTGTTTGCTGTTGTGTGCTGGGGCAGCAGGCTGAGGGTAGCAGAGATCAACAGAATCAACAATCTCATTCGTAAGGCCAGTGATGTTGTGGGGATGGAACTAGACTCTCTGACGGTGGTGTCTGAAAAGAGGATGCTGTCCAAGTTGCATGCCTTCTTGGACAATGTCTCCCATCCACTACATAATGTACTGGTTGGGCACAGGAGTACATTCAGCCAGAGACTCATTCCACCGAGATGCAACACAGAGCGTCATAGGAAGTCATTCCTGCCTGTGGCCATCAAACTTTACAACTCCTCCCTTGGAGGGTCAGACACCCTGAGCCAATAGGCTGATCCTGGACATTTCCTGGCATAATTTACATATTACTATTTAATTATTGATGGTTTTACTACTATATAATTATTTATGGTGCAACTGTAATGAAAACCAATTTCCCTCGGGATCAATAAAGTATGACTATGACTGTGAGTGATTAAGACAACTGCAACATGAGGAAATCTGCAGATGCTGGAAATTCAAGCGACACACACAAAATGCTGATGGAACACAGCAGGCCAGGCAGCATTTATAGGAAGAAGTACAGTCGACGTTTCAGGCCGAGACCCTTTGTCCGGACTAACTGAAAGAAGAGATAGTAAGAGATTTAAAAGTGGGAGAGGGAGGGGGAGATCTGAAATGATAGGAGAAGATGGGAGGGTGAGGGATGAAACTAAGAGCTGGAAGGTTGATTGGCAAAAGGGATACAAGGCTGGAAAAGGGAGAGGATCATGGGCCGGGAGGCCAAGGGAGAGAGAAAGGGGGAGGGGAGCACCAGAGGAAGATGGAGAGCAGGTAAGGAGTTATTGTGAGAGGGACAGGGAGAGAAAAAAAGGGGGGAAATAATAAATAAATAAATAAATAAATAAATAAGGGATGGGTTGAGAAGGGGAGGAGGGGCATTAACAGAAGTTAGAGAAGTCAATGTTCATACCTTCAGGTTGGAGGCGACCCAGACGGAATATAAGGTGTTGTTCCTCCAACCTGAGCGTGGCTTCATCTTGACAGTAGCGGAGGCCGTGGATAGACATATCAGAATGGGAATGGGATGTGGAATTAAAATGTGTGGCCACTGGGAGATCCTGCTTTCTCTGGCGGACAGAGTGTAGGTGTTCAGCGAAACTGTCTCCCAGTCTGCTTTGGGTCTCACCAATATATAGAAGGCTGCACCGGGAGCACCGGACGCAGTATATCACACCAGCCAATTCACAGGTGAAGTTTCGCCTCACCTGGAGGGACTGTCTGGGGCCTTGAATGCTGGTGAGGGAGGAAGTGTAAGGGCATGTGTAGCAGTTGTTCCGCTTACAAGGATAAGTGCCGGGTGCTCTTACACTTCCTCTCTCACCACCATTCAAGGCCTCAGACAGTCCCTCCAGGTGAGGCGACACTTCACCTGTGAGTCGGCTGGGGTGATATACCGCTCCCAGTGCAGCCTTCTATATATTGATGAGACCCGACACAGACTGAGAGACAGTTTCGCTGAACACCTACGCTCTGTCCATCAGAGAAAGCAGGACCTCCCAGTGGCCACACATTTTAATTCCACGTCCCTTTCCCATTCTGATATGTCTATCCATGGCCTCCTCTACTGTCAAGATGAAGCCACACTCAGGTTGGAGGAACAACACCTTATATTCCGTCTGGGTAGCCTCCAACCTGATGGCATGAATGTTGACTTCTTTAACTTCTGTTAATGGCCCCCCTCCCCTTCTCACCCCACCCTATTTATTTATTATTTTTTCCCTTTTTTTCTCTCTGTTCTTCTTACAATAACTCCTTGCCTGCTCTCCATCTTCCTCTAGTGCTCCCCTCCCCCTTTCTTTCAACCTTGGCCTCCCGCCCCATGATCCTCTCCCTTCTCCAACCTTGTATTCCTTTTGCCAATCAACTTTCCAGCTGTTAGTTTCATCCCTCCCCCTTCTGTCTTCTCCTATCATTTCAGATCAAATATCTCTTCTTTCAGCGAGTCCTGACGAAGGGTCTCGGCCCAAAATGTCCACCGTAAGACAACTACAACCTGACTGGAGATTCATCCACCATTTGTATGCCACACCTCCTGCAATAGAGTCAACTGAAAGTGAATTAGTAAAGATTCTTCATGATGCCACAGCAATGTTTACGGATGGCACTGGAAAACTCAAACATATCAAGGGTAAAATAGTGTTAAATGAAAGTGTCACACCCAAGTTTTGCAAAGCCCATCCTGTTCCATATACCATCAGTGAATGAAGTAGCCAGTGAGCGAGATCACATGGAGTCTGGAAAAATTCATTCCAAGTTGAGTGGAATTCTTTAAACCAAGCATCATTTATTGTGGTCATACCATTGATGCACAAGGATTACATAAGTGTGCTGAGAATATTCAAACAATAGTTTCTGATGCCCCAAAGCCAAAGGACATGTCACAGTTGTGGTCCTTTTTAGGATTTGTCAATTAGTATAACAGATTCCTGTCAAACCTGGCTACTATGTTCCACCCCTTGAACTCATTACTACAGATTGGAAAGAAATGGCAATGGACAAAGCAGTGTGAGGTGGCTTTTCAAAAGGTAAATGAAATGGCGTCATCAGACACTGCTCACACATTATGATCCACACTGTCCTGTGAAACTTGCCTGTGATACCTCGCCTTATGGTGTAGGTGCACATATGTTACATGTTATTATGAGTGATGGAAGCGAATATCCCATGGCCTTTGCATCACATAGAAACATAGAAAATAGGTGCAGGAGTAGGCCATTCGGCCCTTCGAGCCTGCACCGCCATTCATTATGATCATGGCTGATCATCCAACTCAGAACCCCACCCCAGCCTTCCCTCCATACCCCCTGACCCCCGTAGCCACAAGGGCCATATCTAACTCCCTCTTAAATATAGCCAATAAACTGGCCTCAACTGTTTCCTGTGGCAGAGAATTCCACAGATTCACCACTCTCTGTGTGAAGAAGTTTTTCCTAATCTCGGTCCTAAAAGGCTTCCCCTCTATCCTCAAACTGTGGCCCCTCATTCTGGACTTCCCCAACCTCGGGAATAATCTTCCTGCATCTAGCCTGTCCAATCCCTTCAGGATCTTATACGTTTCAATCAGATCCCCCCTCAATCTTCTAAATTCCAACGAGTACAAGCCCAGTTCATCCAGTCTTTCTTCATATGAAAGTCCTGCCATCCCAGGAATCAATCTGGTGAACCTTCTTTGTACTCCCTCTATGGCAAGGATGTCTTTCCTCAGATTAGGGGACCAAAACTGCACACAATACTCCAGGTGTGGTCTCACCAAGGCCTTGTACAACTGCAGTAGTACCTCCCTGCTCCTGTACTCGAATCCTCTCGCTATAAATGCCAGCATACCATTCGCCTTTTTCACCACCTGCTGTACCTGCATGCCCACTTTCAATGACTGGTGTATAATGACACCCAGGTCTCGTTGCACCTCCCCTTTTCCTAATCGGCCACCATTCAGATAATAATCTGTTTTCCTATTTTTGCCACCAAAGTGGATAACTTCACATTTATCCACATTAAATTGCATCTGCCATGAACTTGCCCACTCACCCAACCTATCCAAGTCACCCTGCATCCTCTTAGCATCCTCCTCACAGGTAACACTGCCACCCAGCTTCGTGTCATCCGCAAACTTGGAGATGCTGCATTTAATTCCCTCATCCAAGTCATTAATATATATTGTAAACAACTGGGGTCTCATCACTGAGCCTTGCGGTACCCCACTAGTCACCGCCTGCCATTCTGAAAAGGTCCCGTTTATTTCCACTCTTTGCTTCCTGTGTGCTAACCAATTCTCCACCCACACCAATACCTTACCCCCAATACCGTGTGCTTTAAGTTTGCACACTAATCTCCTGTGTGGGACCTTGTCAAAAGCCTCTTGAAAATCCAAATATACCACATCCACTGGTTCTCCCCTATCCACTCTACTAGTTACATCCTCAAAAAATTCTGAGATTCGTCAGACGTGATTTTCCTTTCACAAATCCATGCTGACTTTGTCCGATCATTTCACCACTTTCCAAATGTGCTGTTATCACATCCTTGATAACTGACTCCAGCAGTTTCCCCACCACCAACGTTAGGCTAACCGGTCTATAATTCCCCGGTTTCTCTCTCCCTCCTTTTTTAAAAAGTGGAGTTACATTAGCCACCCTCCAATCCTCAGGAACTAGTCCAGAATCTAACGAGTTTTGAAAAATTATCACTAATGCATCTACTATTTCTTGGGCTACTTCCTTAAGCACTCTAGGATGCAGACCATCTGGCCCTGGGGATTTATCTGCCTTCAATCCCTTCAATTTACCTAACACCACTTCCCTACTAACATGTATTTCGCTCAGTTCCTCCATCTCACTGGACCCTCTGTCCCCTACTATTTCTGGAAGATTATTTATGTCCTCCTTAGTGAAGACAGAACCAAAGTAATTATTCAATTGGTCTGCCATGTCCTTGCTCCCCATAATCAATTCACCCGTTTCTGTCTGCAGGGGACCTACATTTGTCTTTACCAGTCTTTTCCTTTTTACATATCTATAAAAGCTTTTACAGTCTGTTTTTATGTTCCCTGCCAGTTTTCTCTGATAATCTTTTTTCCCCTTCCTAATTAAGCCCTTTGTCCTCCTCTGCTGAACTCTGAATTTCTCCCAGTCCTCAGGTGAGCCACTTTCTCTGGCTAATTTGTATGCTTCTTCCTTGGAATTGATACTATCCCTAATTTCTCTTGTCAGCCACGGGTGCACTACCTTCCTTGATTTATTCTTTTGCCAAACTGGGATGAACAATTGTTGTAGTTCATCCATGCAACCTTTAAATGCTTGCCATTGCATATCCACCGTCAATCCTTTAAGTGTCATTTGCCAGTCTATCTTAGCTAATTCACGTCTCATACCTTCAAAGTTACCCCTCTTTAAGTTCAGAACCTTTGTTTCTGAATTAACTATGTCACTCTCCATCTTAATGAAGAATTCCACCATATTATGGTCACTCTTACCCAAGGGGCCTCTCATGACAAGATTGCTAATTAACCCTTCCTCACTGCTCAAAACTCAGTCCAGAATAGCCTGCTCTCTAGTTGGTTCCTCGACATGTTGGTTCAAAAAACCATCCCGCATACATTTCAAGAAATCCTCTTCCTCAGCACCTTTATCAATTTGGTTCACCCAATCTACATGTAGATTGAAGTCACCCATTATAACTGCTGTTCCTTTATTGCACACATTTCTAATTTCCTGTTTAATACCATCTCTGACCTCACTACTACTGTTAGGTGGCCTGTACACAACTCCCACCAGCGTCTTCTGCCCCTTAGTGTTACACAGCTCTACCCATATCGATTCCACATCTTCCCGGCTTATGTCCTTCCTTTCTATTGCGTTAATATCTTCTTTAACCAGCAATGCCACCCCACCTCCCCTTCCTTCATGTCTATCCCTCCTGAATATTGAATATCCCTGAACGTTGAGCTCCCATCCCTGGTCACCCTGGAGCCATGTCTCTGTGATCCCAACTATATCATAATCATTAATAACAATCTGCGCTTTCAATTCATCCACCTTATTATGAATGCTCCTTGCATTGACACACAAAGCCTTCAGGCGCTCTTTTACAACTCTCTTAGCCCTTATACAATTATGTTGAAAAGTGGCCCTTTTTAATGCTTGCCCTGGATTTGTCGGCCTGCCACTTTTACTTTTCTCCTTAGCACTTGTTGCTCCTACCCTCACTTTACACCCCTCTGTCTCTCTGCACTGGTTCCCATCCCCCTGTTGTGAACTAACCTCCTCACGCCTAGCCTCTTTAATTTGATTCCCACCCCCCCAATCATTCTAGTTTAAAGTCACCTCAGTAGCCCCCGCTAATCTCCCTGCCAGGATATTGGTCCCCCTAGGATTCAAGTGTAACCCGTCCTTTTTGTACAGGTCATGCCTGCGCCAAAAGAGGTCCCAATGATCACATTCACTTATTGCTGCAGAGAAAAATTACCCACTGATTGACAGAGTCTGATTTGGGGTGTAAAACCTTTCAAACCAGTACTTGTATGGGAGAGAGTTTACCCTTGTTACAAATCATCAACCACTAGTGTCCATTTTCAATCCACAGAAGGTGTTTCACTCACAGCAGCAGCACAAATGCTGAAGATAGGCACTGTTTCTTGGAGGACACAATTACAAGATCGAATTCAAGAGAACAATAAATCATAGAAATGCTGATCGATTGTCCCATTTACCCTTAGAAAAGAAAATAACTGAAAATGTTGCAAAAGAGGGCAATCCTGTTGACATATTCTCCCTAATGCAAATTGAAAGTCTCTCTAATACAACAGAGATGATCTAAAGGGATACCAGAAGAGACCCACACTGTCTCAGGTCTACGTGGCAACCCAAAATGGCTGGAACATGCAGTAGAAATTGCAGTTCCCCAATTTTTTACAAGCGCCAGGATGAACTTGCCCTTGATGGAGATTGTCTTGTGTGGGGATTGAAAGTTGTTGTACCATCCAGGCTGAAACCTGAAACATTGGAGGTGCAATATACTGTCGTGGCTAAAGTGAAAGTGTTGGTTCGAAGTTTTGTCTGGTTACCTGGAATATATCAGCAGATCAAGTGCACTGTTCAGGATGCCAAAGTCCAGAAGAAAGGTATTCAGAGCTGTCAGAACTACTTCCTGCAGTCCCAGAGTAATTTCCAACAACTATCCCGGAAGAGGCCCCAGAACCTGAGATTGTTTATAGCCCCAAGTCTCACCTGCCAAGCAGAGTAAGCACCCTTGTCAGGAAAGATGTTATGCCAAAAGAGTACAAAATCCTCCAAAGTGATTAAATCTTTGTGCCTGAATTGGACAGTTTAAGATTTACTATGCTGTGGATGTCTATATATAGTAGTTCAATTATATTGTATACTGTATGTGTACTGTACTATATTTGCAATATTACTCAAATATTACTGAAATATTAAATACACAACACTCTTCCCTGCTTAGCTATGAATTCCAATTCAATATTTATTTCTCATAGCTAAAATGCTGATAATTAACTTTTTTGAAAATTTTCTGCTCTCTGTGCTGAAGTTTACCAAGTTGGTAATTAAAATTAATTATCTTAAAGATGTAGTAAAGCTACAAATTACCCTTTAACTTGTTACATTTATAAATTTAATTGCATGTACATTTAAGATTTTAATTGATTATTATGGAGTGGTGTGATCATAAGTTACAAATACCTGGAATTGTTGCAGAGAAAGGGCCACTTGAGATTGTTGCTGTATATTTATTCTAAAGTCATGTTTTTAAAAATATTTGTTTTACTTTGTATGAAGGCACCATTTTTACAACATTATATCTTGAACTTTTAATCCTGCCTCAACAATCTAGAAGGTTCCTATTTTTGTCCTTTTCTTGAGCCTCCAGTACATCAAAAAGCGAGTTCTCCATTCTGTTTTGTAATGCTTGAACCACTAGTGATAAATTGCCAAGAGATCATTTTTGCTCTTGTAGTTTCGCGCAATAGCAATTAGGAATTGCTTATGAGGAACTTGAGAATGATCAGGATCCTAAATACAGAGCAATTTTAACGTTCATTGAAACCCTGCTAACTTGGTATGACTAGGCCCAGTTTGATCTGCCTTGGGTAACTAGTAATTATGATTTGTTTAGATATGTATAGATTATAAAATACACCTCCTTTAGATAAGTAGTGTGTAACTGCCAATTAATTTTGGCCCACCAGTAGGCACAGGCACAGATGCAACCTGTTGTTTGTCTTTACATGAATTATTGATTAATTTAATTAGATTTGTCCTGCATTCTTGTTGTTTGTTCTATTTGTCATATGCACATGTATGCACAAGTGCAATGAAAAAGTTAATTGCAACAACCACACTAGAACATAGCAGCATATGAGCATTTGCAATGGAAATTTTTCTAGTCTTTTGTGACTAAAAGTTTACAAAAATCTAGAAAGATAAGAAGGAAGAGATTAACTCCATTGTCAAAAGTAAGTGATTAAATGTAGATCTTTGGGAGATGGTAAATAAGAATGTCATTAAGCCAAAAAGACTAGATCTACAGTACCTTAAAGTTTAATATTTAACAATAAAATTACATTGGGATCTTCTCTGCAATGGGTCAACACAATTAAATTTGTGGGTTACCCAGGAATTGCATGTAACGGATGGAACGGATTGTGTTGGTGCTCTCTTTAATCAGGAGAGGTTTAGTGCTCTAGATCTGATGAAATTTAGACTGCTTGACATCGATTACTTGGCTTATAGCATCATTAAATATTGTGGAGAAAAAGGACTGTCATTGGACAAATAACCGCACAATTTAAAACAAAAACTGCTTTGATGTTTTAGATTTATAATTTATAATCGACTTTCAGCGTTAAAAAAAACAGTATATTGCATGTGTGGCTCATTTCTGCAGTGTATACAGTCGAGATTTTCTGGTGATAAAGTGAAAGTAAGGATGTTTACATTGGCTAATAATTTGGCAGATTTGCTGTGGCTTATTATGTAAGTGAGGAATTAAAGGTATATATCATAATGATATTGGATCTGGTGTTACTTGGATTTACTGATTCAAAGGTTGGAAAGTATGATCTTTTTTACATATAATATTTAGCTTAAAATTGAATTTTTTAAATTTGGAGGTAAAACACAACACAAAATTAGTAAAGTATGCCAATATTTAGTAAAGGAAAACAATATTGAAATTTGCTGGTGCAGCTGAATTTTGCTGTTCTCCAAATCTATTTATAAAAATATAGGGTGAGTATATCCTATATTTTTCATCAATATAATAAGTTATTGGTGGGTTTTCATCCTTGATGGACTATCTTACTGATTCTTTGTACCACATTTTGGGGTAACACACAGATTTGCATTATGGGAGAGCAGGGACACTAAGATTCTTAAATTGGTAATTTTTACATTGACATCGTGGCAGTATCAGTTAGTGTGGATTAATTGCTTGAGTCATTAATTATCACCTTTTAACAACCCCCCCATATCTTCCTTAGACTTAAATGTAGAGAACCTATAGTTGAGTTTATGACAATGAGATTGAAATACGATTACATCCAATAATGTCTAGCTCTTAATAGAGAAGTTTCACCAGCAATCAAAAGCTAAATCATTCATTATAAATAAATTGTTGACTGTTGGGAATATTTGTGATCATTAGTACATTAGATTTCATAAGTTAAATAAAATTTGACACCAGGATAAGTTGGGAGTTTAAATGAGAGGAAGAGGGTGCATCTATGGAAAAGAGTACAGTTGACGTTTCGGGGTGAAACCCTTCAGCAGGACAAGATTGAACACTAAGTTAAGTAAAGCAAGTTCGTACAAGAATATTTCTCAATTTCCTTCCTACACCTTATGGCAAATTTCAATTGAGTTTGTTAGTATGTCCTTTGTTTGCAGGTTTTAGGCAAATGAAACTCTAGCTATGTTCATACTCTGCAACAATCTAAATATAATGCTGACTATGAAATCCTCAATTTAGTGGTTATTTTTTATTTCTCTAGTTCAGCAAAAATGAGCTATATTAATTTAATTTTAATATAGAAATGAAGTGGTTCTCAAGTTATAGCAGTTGCGGACAGTGAAACAGTAGACAAATAGAACTTGTATGGATAAGCAATGGCAAAAGGTTTGAAGAATTTTTTGATATTTTGGGACTCAATTATCCTAAATCAATTCAGGCACTATCTTAAAGCATAAACACTTGCATCTATAGACTTGAATTGTTGTGGTGATCTTCATGTAATGTGGAAAAGATAACTGAAACATTGACAGAAAAATATTAATATCACGGATTAGTCTTTTTAAATGTTACTTTTCACTATTTCTGTCTTGTTTGATCTATATTGCTAACAATAAACCCAAAAGATTAATAGGTGACAGATTTTTTTTTTTAAGTTTTTGAGTGCATGTAGAGTTGCTTATGTTCTTGCTATTGCTGCTACTGCCTACTTCCTACCTTAACTGCTTCCCCTATTCACTTTGCCAAGTTGTCATAAGTTGCGGATATTTCATCAGTATTAGTATCTGATCTTGCTCAGTTTTGTTGAGCAAGTTTAATTAACAGGTTAGACACGTAAAACAAGACAAGAGGACCATACTGTTTAACTGTGCATTAAATAAACTTGTATTTCCTTTAATTCTGTTCAGTAACAAAAAGATACTAAGCTAATTTTCAGAAGAGAATTCTTAGACTAAAGAGAATTGAGGTTTTATTTTTGGCATTACGGATTTTAGTACCATTAAAGATTAGTGTCACCCAATATGAATGCAATTTAATTTGCTTTCAGTTTGAGGTAACTTAATTTGTTTGGATACGGTTGACTACATACAAAGGCAGCTGATTGTCATAATATTTGCTTTCTTCAGAAAGTTTTGGAAAGCAGTTAGATATAATGAATTTTGTTTGCAGTTCTTCGTCAAAGTTTATGATAATAAGCTATTAGGATTGCACTGGTTAAAAACTTGTGTTTTAAGAAAACATTGCGCATCAGCGCAAGACTGGAGTTCACCTGCTACTTGGCTCTCACAGATCTTGCAACCCTTAATTCAATTTGGATTTGTTTACAAATGTCAGAGTTTTCTGTTTTTTTTCCCGGTAATTATATCTGTTATGTGGTGAGTATGAGGTAATAACTTTCTAAATTAGTTTTCTTAATTTGCATCAGATCTTTGGACCTAGGATACCCAAACCTGTGATGTGTATTTATGAACCTATTTTAGTCATTTTCAGTGTCACAGAAGCAGTATTTGCTTTGATAAAATGTTTATTAATTGTTTGCAAAGTTTGAGTCTAAGTAAACATTTGAGCAAATCTTTCACCTTATTTTTAAACACTACTTTTGCTTTAATGTCTCCAAGCAAATTAAATGTTAGTGATGTCTGTGCAAATAAACCATTGTTCTGTATAACATTCAGTATCATATTTGCTGATCTTGACAAAGTAACCTGTCTTTTATTGCTGACCAACACAAATTGAATCAAATGCCGATGAATAAGTTTATTTAATCATCGGGATTGACGCTAGACTGTCATTTGTTGCAGTGGGACCACTTTGAAAGAAAATAACTGCATATAAAGCAATTCATTAGGTTCAGGGCTAGGCTGTAGTATTAATATTATTTCTTAAACTCGTGAAAACTCATTAACCTTCTCCAATTTATTTTCAGTGGTTTATGTTCCCTTGTTGGTCCATGCAAGAATGCCATGTTCTTCTTGGCTAGATAATTTCTTGCCTGATTCAGTAAAAGTAGATATCTTGCGACCACGCACACTAATACAACTGCAACTAGATCCTTTAACTAGCTGAATAACATTGTTAGAACTTTAACATAGTGTTAATATTTTGCTAATAGGACTTTTTATTGGCTTCACTGCCTTTGCTGCTAATTTCCATTTGGCTATTATTTTTTTGTTTTAAAGCATCTGTGTCCGATTCTTTCTCAGCTTCACTGGCTCAATACCATGGATTTGCAGTCTATATCCGTTATAAGGTCATACATGCTCATAGTTATCTTCACAGTGACTCCTTCTGCCCCTTTCTTGTAAGGAAATCCATTCTCACAGTTTCTGCAATTCCATCATACCTTTTTGAATGATATTTTCCACTCCAGATCTTTACAGAAGTTTTCCCTTATCCTCATCCATGGAAGATTTTGATGGAGTTCCATGCCCTGCACTTCTTTCTTTAGACCTCACCCAGCTCCACATTCAAGCGATTATCCTCTTTAATTTTTGTTACCTTCAGTATGAAACTTCCACCAGCACATCTTCCCCTTGCCTTGTATTTTGTATCCAGAGACTTCAAGGTTCATTTTTCTATCTTCTCCAATCCATGGCATCTTCCTGTCTTTCCACCTCAGAATCTATATAACTACAGCTGTGAAGATCCCTGCCTCACCCAGTGACCCTGTGATCTATGTCTTGAAGCCCAGTGGTAGACTGTCGTTAAGGAGGGTGAACCCTCGCAAGGTGGCAGGGCCTGATGGAGTAACTGGTAAGGCTCTGAAAACTTGAGCCAACCAACTGGTGGGAGTATTCAAGGGCATTTCCAGCTTCTCACTGCTACAGGCAGAAGTTCCCACCTACTTCAAAAAGGCATGCTGGTACCTAAGAAGAGTAATGTGAGCCGCCTGAATGGCTATCGCCCAGTAGCACTCACATCTACAGTGATAAAATGCTTTGAGAGGTTGGTCATGCCTAGAATGAATTCCCGCCTCAGCAAGGACCTGGACCCACTGTGATTTTTCTATCATCACAATAGGTCTGCGGCAAGCACAATCTCAATGGCTCTTCAAACGGCCTTAGATCACCCAGACAATACAAACCCCTATGTCAGGATGCTGTTCATTGACTATAGCCCAACGTTTAACACCATCATTCCGCAATCCTAGTTGGATAAGTTACAGAACGTGGGCCTCTGTGCTTCCCTCTGCAATTGGATCCTCAACTTCCTAACTGGAAGACCGCAATCTGTGTGTGTTGGTGATAATAACTCCTCTGTGCTGAGGATCAACACTGGTGTACCTCGGGTGTGTGCTTAGCCCAGTGCTCTACTCTCTCTATACTCATGACTGTGGTTAGGTGTAGCTCAAATGCCATCTATAAATTTGCTGATGATGCAACCATTGTTGGTAAAATCTCAGGTGGAGATGAGAGGGCGTACAGGAGCGAGATATACCAGCTAGTTGAGTGGTGCCGTATCAACAACCTTGCACTCAATGTCAGTAAGGCGAAAGAGCTGATTGTGGACTTCAGAAAGGGTAAAATGAGGGAATACGAACCAGTGGAGAGAGTGAGCAATTTCAAGTTCCTGGGTGTCAAGATCTCTGAAATCTAACCTGGTCCCAACATATCAATGCAGCTATAAAGAAGGCAAGACAGAAGCTATATTTCATTAGGGTTTGAAGAGATTTGGTTTGTCAACTACACATGCAAAAGCTTCTTTCGATGTACTGTGGAGGGCATTCTGATGGGCTGCATCACTGGCTTGTACGGAGGCTACTGCACGGGATCTAAAGAAACTATAGAAAGTCGTAACATTAGTCATCTTGGGTACTATCCTCCGTAGTACCCAAGAATCTTCAAGGAGTGATATCTCAGAAAGGTGATGTCCATTATTAAGGACCGCCATAACCCAGGGCAGGCCCTCTTCTCATTGCTACAGTCAAGAAGGAGGTACAGATGCCTGAAGACAACTTAGCGATTCAAGAACAGCTTCTTCCCCAATTTCTTAAAGGACATTGAACCCATGAACACTACCTCACTTTTTTATTAATATATATTATTTCTGAGTTTAGATTATTTTAATCTATTCAATATGCATATATGTATTTACTGTTTATTTATTTTTCTTTCTGTATTATCATGTATGCATTGAACTGCTGCTGCTAAGTTAACAAATTTCATGGCACATGCTGATAATAATAAATCTGATTCTGATTCTGTATAAGTGTAAAAGCAATTCATTTGTACTAATTCCAATTTTGTGTGTAAAACAAAACTGCTGGAGGAGCACAGGAGATCAAAGAGCATATCTGGAGGCAAAGGATGGTCAGCATTTCAGATTGTGATTTTTGCATCCAGGTTTCAGCAGATTTTTTGCTCTTGATGCCAGCATTTACAGTTTCTTGTATTTCCAATTTAGTATATTAGATTTGGTGCTTCTAATGTGGTCTCCTTTACATTGGAGAAGCCAAATTCCACTTGGGTTTTGGAGAACTCCTCTATGCAGTCCATGAGGGATCCTGTGTTGGAAGCTCAGAATCACCCGCTTTCACCCATAAACTCCCTCCCACTCCTTTTTTTAACTTCTGTGTTTGCTCTCAGGCTGTTTCAGAAAAGCCCTATATAACCTTTGGGGCAGTGAGATAGTGTAGCATTTAGCATAACGCTTTTACAATGTCTGGAACCCATGTTCATTTCCCGGTGCTGTCTGTAAGGTGTTTGTACATTCTTCCAAGATGGTGTGGGTTTGCTGCAGGTGCTTCAGTTTCTTTCCACAGTCCAAAGCCAGGCTAGTAGGTTAATTGGTTACATGGATGTAATTGGGGACTCGGGCTGGCAGGGCTTGTTACTGGCTGTATCTCTAGTCCTAGGTCTTGACAATGAGTTCAACAATTTCACATAACTGGGCTTATTGGTTTCTGTCTGAACTGACATCAAATTACAATATTAACTTAATTCTTCTCTCTCCACAGATGCTGCCTAACCCACTGGCTATGTCTAGTATTGGCAGTGTTTAGTTTCTCGAAGCTCTAGCTTCTCTTTCTTCCTCCTTCTCTCCATTCTCATTCATTTTCTGTTTAGGTCTCCTCCAGATAGATTATCTGTGATTTTCTAGCCTTCACCATCTTTTCAATCAGTGCCTTGATGACTTGTGTAACCCAGTCTCTTGGTTATCACACAAACATATTTCATTTCAAACTTTTTATCAAAAGATAATCACACTGCAATATTAACCTTTTTTCCTCTTCACAGGTGCCGATCTGAGTGTTTTCTGTTTGTATTTCATTGCTACAATCTGTAAGGTTGCATGCAACCCCTGAGTTGCATGCAAGCTTTCTATGAGAAACTGTTTTTGAGTTTAAAAATTACCTTGTGATTCTTCATCAGAAAATTTAGAATATCATCTGAGTACACCAACCACTGTGTTTCAACATTTGATTTGAAATGATTATGATTACTTTTGCTTTTAACTCTTGTCTGAAATTAAACCAGCATGCTTTATACTTGATTGTTTCCTCTGCATTAACTTGGTGACTTGGTATCTAAACATACAACTGCAGTCTACATATTGGTTTTGACTGACAAAAATCCAGTCCACTGTATCTGAGGGATTGATGATTGTTCAGGATGAGTAATGTAGTTAGAAAGGCCAGGTACATTGTGGGGGCGGGGGGTGCGAGGAGAGACGTCTGTTGTAGGGGTTTACATCTCCTTAAGATGCATTTAGTTGACTTGCATACATACAGTAGGTTTGCCAGATTTTTATATGACCTTTGAACCTGCTTTTTCTCTTTCTTTCTGTCTCCTCAGTTCAAGTCGGTTTTTAGATCCTATTCGCAGGACTTTGTTCCTCACCATCATACCTCTGCATCTCCTTCTCTTTGCACTATCTCCTCCCACTTTCCAGTTGTGCATCAATCAAGGAGCTCCGACCTAACTTTGCCAGGCTCAGCAGGCATAGTGAAAGCTACGGAACTGCTGGACCGCTCTCATGACAATGCAAAGCCTGTTCCTGTCTGCCTTCCTCCTGCATCTGCTTTTCCCACCTCTCTCCAAACTACTTCGGTGAGAATTGCTTATGAATACTTCAGTGCTTTTCAAAATCTGCACTCTTTATCAAACATCTTAAATCTGAAACTGGCATAGAAGAACTGGGTTAATATCTTTATATTTATTCTCCAAATTAAAACTAAATGAACACTGCAGTTGAAGCATGCAATTATGCTCTCAGTTCAAATAAAATTCTACTCCAGTGAAAATATTTATTTTCAAAAAGGGTAGTTTCGAAATGTAACTTGGTGTTTATACCAAATGGACTGTTTTGTAAGAAAAATAGCTTTAATGCTAATGATTTATTCTTTCAATAGTTATTTCATAAGTTTATAGATCACTTGAGCAAACTTGTCAGGTAAAGTATCATTCACCAAGAGCAATATTATCTGCCTGATGCAAACAAGCTACTTAAAGCAACTGGTTTTCACCAAGCATTCTTTGGTTCTGCATTTGTTATGTGAGCTGTACTAAATCCTAAATATGAAAAGTTATCAATTATAATAGTTCAGATTGTGAATGTGTACTGATGAGACAAAGTAGTTCAGAAAGGAAGTTCTAATGTTAGAGTTTGTACATACTAGGAGGAAGAGTAATGAGAGCGTAAAGAAATAATTGGTGGGAAATTAGTGAGCAAATTTAGTGAGAAGGCAGAGGATTGGGAAGCTTTTCAAAAACCTACAGAGAACAACTAAAAGATTCATTAGGAGGGAAAAAATGAAATATGAAAGCAAGCTAGCAAACAATATCAAAGTTGATAGGAAAAAGCTTTTTCAAGTATGTAAAAATAATAGAGATGAGAGTGGCTATAAGACTACTAGAAAATGAGGCCAGAGAAATAATAATGGAGGGCAAGGAGATGGTAGATGAACTAAATGAGCATTTTGTATCAGTCTGCACTGTGGAAGACACTAGCAGTGTGCCAAATGTTGAAGGGTTTGAATTGAATTAACTTTATTTCTTGCATCCTTCACATACAGGAGTAAAAATGTTTATGTTACGTCTCTGTCTAAATGTACAATGTGCAATCGTATTAATTTATAGTAAATAGAACAGTCAGTGTAACACAGAAATTCACTCAAATCAGCGTGAGTTAATCAGTCTAATGCCCTGCTGTCCCTGAGCCTGTTGGTCCTGGCTTTTATGCTGCGATGCCGTTTCCTGGGTGGTAGCAGCTGGAATAGATTGTGATTGGGGTGGCTTGGGTCCCCAATGATCCTTCGGCCCTTTTTACACACCCGTCTTTGTAAATGTCCTGAATCATGGGAAGTTTACAACTACAGATGCGTTGGGCTGTCCGCACCACTCTCTGCAGAGTCCTGCGATTAAGGGAGGTACAGTTCACATACCAGGCAGTGATGCAGCCAGTCAGGATGCTCTCAATTGTGCCCCTGTAGAAAGTCCTTAGGATCTGGGGACCCATACCAAACTTCTTCAACCATCTGAGGTGAAAGAGGCACTGTTGTGCCTTTTTCACCACACAGCTGCTGTGTACAGACCACGTGAGGTCCTCGGTGATGTGGATGCTGACAAATTTGCTGTTTACCCTCTCAATTCCAGATCCATTGATGTCAATAGGGGTTAGCCCGTCTCCGTTTCTCCTGTAATCCACAACCAGCTCCTTTGTTTTTGCAACATTGAGGTTATTTTCTTGACACCACTGTGTCAGAGAGATGACTTCTTCCCTGTAGGCCACCTCGTTATTGTTTGAGATTAGGCGAATCAATGTAGTGTTGTTGACAAATTTAATTAGGAAAAAGATGTGAGTGCAGTTGCTATTACAAGAAAGAAGATGCTCTAAAAGCTGAAAGACCTAAGAGTGCAAAAGTCACCTGGGCCAGATGAACTGCACCCTAGGGTTCTGAAAGAGGTAGTGATAAAGATTGCAAAGGCATTAGTAATGATATTTCAAAAATCATTGGAATCTGGCATGATGCCAGAGGACTGGAAAATTGCAAATGGCACTTGACTCTTTAAGAAGGGAGGAAGGCAGCAGAAAGGAAATTATAGATCAGTTAGCCTGACCTCAGTGGTTGGGAAGATGTTGGAGTCAGTTGTTAAGGATGAGGTTATGGAGTACTTGGTGACAGAGGACAAGATAGGACAAACTCAGCATGGTTTCCTTAAGGGAAATCTTGCTTGATGAACCTGTTGGGATTCTTTGAGGAGATTACAGGTAGGATAGATAAAAGTTGGTGTTGTATATTTGGACTTTCAGAAGGCCTTTGACAAGATGCCATACATGAGGCTGTTTACCAAGAGCCATTGTATTACAGGAAAGTTGCTGGCGTGATTGAAGCATTGGCTGATTGATATGAGACAATGAATAGGAATAAAAGGATCCTTTTCTGGTTGGCTGCCAGTGACGAGTGGTGTTCCACAGGGGTCGGTGTTGGGACCACTTCTTTTTATGCTGTATATCAATGACTTAGATGATGGAATAGATGACTGTTGTCAATTTTGCAGATGATATGAAGATTGGTGGAGGGGTAGGTAGTGTTGAGGAAACAGGAAGCCTGCAGAAGGACTTGGACAGAATAGGAGAATGGGCAAGAAAGTGGCAAATGAAATACGATGTTGGAAAATGCATGGTTATGCACTTTGGTAGAAGAAACATATGTGCGGACTATTTTCCAAATGGGGAGAAAATACAAAAATCTGAGATACAAAGGGACCTGGGACTTGCAGGTAGAGTCGTTGGTGAGGAAGGCAAATGCAGTGTTAGTATTAATTTCAAGACGTCTAGAATACAAGGGCAGGAATGTGATACTGAGGCTTTATAAGGCACTGGTGAGGCCTCACCTTGAGTATTGTGAAGAGTTTTGAGCTCCTCATCTAAGAAAAAATGTGCTGGCATTGGAGAGGGTTAAGAGGAGGCTCACAAGGCTGATTCCAGGAATGAAAGGGTTATCATACGAGGAACATATGATAGCTCTGGGCCTGTACGCGCTGGAATTTAGAAGGATTGGGGTGGGGGGTGGGGGATCTCATTGAAACCTTCTGAAATTTGAAAGGCCTAGACAGAGTAGATGTGAAAAGGATGTTTCCCATGATGGGGGAGTCTAGGACAAGAGGGCACAACCTCAGGATGTGGAGAGGTGTCCATTTAAAACAGATACAGAGAAATTTCTTTAGCCAGAGGGTGGTGAATTTGTGGCATTTATTACCACAGGTAGCTATGGAGGCCAGGTCGTTGGGTGTATTTAAGACAGAGCTTGATAGATTCTTCATTGGACATGGCATCAAAGCTTATAGGGAGAAGGCCGGTGAGTGGATCTGAGGAGGGAGAAAGAAAAGAAGATCAGCCGTGACTGAATGGCAAAGCAGATTTGGTGGCCAAATGGCCTAATTCTACTCCTAAGTCTTATGGTCTAATAAAGGATAGGGAGACGAGAAATGTTTCAGGGTTACTTGTTCTGAGTAAAACTGTAAAACTAAAGTCAAGGAACTAGAAGCAGCAGTTGTAATGAAGGATAATGTTGCAGCTCGATTTAGTTGCGATAATAGCTTGATTTAGACTAGCGATTTAAATAAACCTGGCTACAAAACTCCAAGGCAGCAGGACATAGCTTGAGTTATCCTGGTGACCCCTGAGCTATTTTGTTTCATATAAACTATTCAAAATGAGTGTGAAAGACTTCAGGTTCATTTGTTGATAACACCCCTTTTGGATATTTCATTCTAATAGGAATGTACTTAATCTAAGGGAAGTAAACTTTTACTTGGTCTTGAGTATGTGAAATAAGTGCAGTATCAATGTGCATGTCAACAAGTGAAGCCAAGCTTTGATTCTGCTGGTGGCACCTTTTAAATGAAAATCCACAAAGCACTAAAAAAGAAGTATGGCAGACAGCAGGTGATAGAGGGCTGGTGACCAAAAAATTTGTTCATCTGGTTAGTTACAACAAAGATCTAAAAACCATAATTTATTGAGGCAGTGAAAGTTTGTATGATGCAGAGCAATGGTGAAATTAAAGACAGAATTCTGGGAGATGAGATCCAGAATGCTGCCAGGACTGTTGCAGAGATCAGTGAAGTTCGGAAGGAAGCGGTTGGAATGGTGGACTAGCTTAACATTGAGGTATTGTCAGTGGGAGCTAGTGTGGGTCAGAAGTGAAAGCACGGAAAGCTGAACAAATCTGAGAACAGTTTAGTTTGGAGCACTAATTTGAGTTTTAGATGAGCATAAGTTTTTGTATAGAAAATATTTGAGTTGAAGTCCAGTAGAGATGAGCTGAGGACAGTGTCAAGTGGTATTACAAATGGTGCACAAAGCAATTTTTATGATGGAATAGATGTCAATGAAAATGACTGACAGTTGAGTTTCAGGTAATTTCTTGATTATAGGAGTAAACCTTCTACTATTACAAATCTTTCAACAAAACGTTGAGGTTAATGGTGTTTTTACGGAACTTGAGCTGTTTTTTAAAATCTTTTTTCAGTTTCACTAAATTCAGTGTCTCTTAAATTTATGGATTCAAGTCAATTAGTCAACAGGATTCTCAAGGAAAAGAAATTGTAGGTTGATTGAATTTCATTGTTGCATTTCTTAGTAGACTATTGGAAAGGAGAAAACTGAATGTAGATTTGATGACTTAATTTCTGAGCATTTAAAAATAGAGATTCTAAATAAAGATTAGACTAGCTTTATTTGTCACATATATTGAAACATACTGTGAATCGTGTCATTTGTATCAACAACCAAGAGATCAAAAATGTTCTGGGGGCAGCCTACAAGCATTGCCATGCTTCCAACTGCAATATAATATGCCCACAACTTACTAACCGTGTCCAGTGCTTCTTTGGAATGTGGGAGGAAACCAGAGTACCTGCAAGAAACACACATGGCCACGGGAGAACGGACACACTCCTTACAGACAGCAATGGGAACTGAATCCCAATCTTCTGATTTCTGGCGCAGTAAAGCATTACACTTACTGCTTCACTACCGTGCCATTTGCTTTGACTTCCATGCAAGCTCAATTAAATGTAGAAGTGAGGGATATACTAGTGGTACATTTTAAATCCAGCCTTGCCTGGGTGGGTGAAAAATAAAATTACCTCTATCGATGGGAAAAAAAAACACCTGTTCTTTCAAAATACTACATATTTTCCAGAAGCAATGTTCTTTTCCCTCTTTCAACCACCTACCACCCCTCACCATATGTACAGTTGCTTTTCTATAATACTATAGAAAAAATTATATTTACCTTGCCTGAAGCCCTTTTTTATTTACAGATGAGTACTCCATAAACACCTTCCTTGAATGTGATCTCACATTACTGAGCTGATCCCTATCTAGGCTATAATTGGGCCAGATTTTGTTGGCTTGCTCCTGCACCACACCCACTCACGTCTGCAGTGGGTCAGATGCAGAGGCTCTTTCGCACAGACACATTGCAACTTGGAGCTCAGCAGTAGAGGTGGCCCTGCTTCAAATTCTTTTGACAAGTGATGGAAGTTTCAGTTGATTTACTTTAATTAAAATTAAATTTTTTATATTTAAAACAATTTACTAAATAAAATAATTAACAAAGCAATATCCATGTTTTTAAAAAATTGATCTCTTTCCATGTGCCATATTATTTCATTGTCCTACATCGCACAGTGTAGTATTGGGTTCTTTTCCAGATGTAACTGAGAGGCAATTTTATTTTTTATTCTCCTCTTCAAGGCTGGATTTAAAATGTACCACTGCAAACCCTCCACTTCCATGTTTAACTGTACACGTGTAAAAGTTAGAGTCCTACAGCACAGAAATGGGCTTTTCCTCCTGATGTCCATGTGGGCTGAAATGCTGTCCCATTTTCTTTGATTTGGCCCATATTCTCTATTGCTGTTCGATCCAAGGACTTCCCTTTAGAACAGAGACAAGGAGGAATTTCTTTAAGAATTTATTGCCATAGATGACTGTGGAGTCCAAGTAATTGGGTATATTTAAAATGGAAGTTGATAGGTTCTTGATTAGTAAGTGCATCAAAGGTTACGGGGAGAAGGCAGGAGAATGTGGTGGAGGGATAATAAATCAGCCATGACTGAATGGCAGAGAAGACTTGATGGGCTGAATAGTCTAATTCTACTCCTACATGTGTCTCATGGTCTTTATATACCTGTCAATGCTCTTATAAGTGCTGTTTTGTACCTGCTTTTGCCAGTTTTTTTTGTGGCAGTTTGTTTCATATACCCAGTACACTTCGTGTGGGGCAAACATGGTCCTTGGATCTTCTTTAAATGCTTTCCCTCTCACCTCAAAGTTTTAGAATCCTTACCCTTGGAAAAAGACTCTCTTCCCCATCTATGTTCCTCATAATTTTATAAACCTCGAAGATCGCCCTTCAACCTCTTGTGCTCCAATTTGTTAAAAGTTCAAAATAAACTTATTATCAAAGTATGTATATGTTACCATTTACTACCTTGAAATTAATTTTCTTCATTGGGGGGGAAAGGAAAATGGAAAACTATACATAGACTGACTAACAACCAATGTGCAATAGAAGACAAATTGTGCAAATAGAAATATATTGAGAGCATGAGCTATAAATAGTCCTTGATAGTAAGTCTGTAGATTGTAGAATCAGTTCAGAGTTGTGGTGTTTGAAGTTATTCATGCCAGTTCAAGAGTCTGTTGTAAGATAACTGTTCTAAGACGTGAGACATTTGTACTCCCTGCCAGATAGTAGTGAGAAGAGGGCAGGGCCTGGCTGGTGGGGGTCTTTGATGGATGCTGCTTTCTTATGGCATGCAAATGTATTCAGTGATGGTAGAGCTTTGCTTGTGATAGACTGGGTCATGTCTCCCATTTTCTGTAGCCCTTTCTATTCCTGGACATTGGTGTTTCCATACCAATCTGTGATGCAACCAGTTAAGATATTCTGCACTATGCATCTGTAAAAGTTTGTCAAAAGTTTTTATTGATGTGCCAAATCAATGCAAGCTTCTAAGAAAGTAGAGGTGCATTTGTGCTTTCTTTGTAATGATACTCACGTGCTGATCCCAGGACAGATCCTCTGATACATTGATGCCAAAGAATTTAAAGCTGCTGACCCTCTCCATCCCTGTTCCATTATGAGGACTAATTTTTGGATCCCTGGCTTCTTCATCCTATTGTCAATAATCAGCACTTTGGTTTTGTTTATGTTGAGTGAGTGCTGTTGTGACACCACTCAGCCAAATTTTAATTTCCTTCCTATATGCCACCCCCATTGATTTTGTCAGTCATGGTGTTGTCAGCAAACTTAAATATGGCATTGGAGCTGTATTTAGTGGTGATGCGAGTGTGGAGGAGGTAAAATGGTGTCTTGTGTTAACCTGTTGTGATGGTAGGCAAATTGGAGCAGATCCAGGCCACTCCTCAGGCAGGACTGATATGCTTCATGACCAATCTCTCAAAACACTTCATCACAGTGGATGTAACTGCATCTGGACATTAGTTATTGAGGCAGGTTACCACATTTTCCTTGGGTATTTGTCTGGTTGAAGCCTGCTTGAAGTATATGGGTACTTCAGACTGTTGAAGCAAGAGGTTGAAGATATCTGTAAACATTCCAGCCAGTTGGTCAGCATAGATCCTCGGTACTCTGCCGGGTACACCATCTTGGCCAGGTGCTTTCCTTGGATTCACCCTCGTGAAAGATGCTCTCATATAGGCCTCAGACTGAGGTTACAGTATTGTCAAGAACTATGGGAGTTCATGAAGGTGCTTCTATATTTTATTGATCAAAATGAACATTGATCTCTGGGAGCAAAAACTTATTGCCGTTTATGTTACATAGTTTTGCTTTGAAGGAGATGATGACATTCAGGTCATGCCATAACTGTCAGGTGTTCCTCTGTGATTCAAGTTTAGTCAGAAATTGCTACATTGCCATCTGGAGATCATATCTGGACCTTTTGTACTTTACTGGATCACCAGTCCTAAATATCACCGATTTAGTCAGTGGATCTCTTGGTTCATCCAGGGCTTCTGATTGTGGAGAACTCTGAAATATTTTTGTGGAGACTCACCTGTCCATGCTTGTCTTGATAAAAGTCCGTGAGAACCATGGCATATTCATTGAAGTCATCTGAGTCCATTAACATGGCCCAGTCCACTGACTCAAAGTAGTCCTATAGCCTTTCTTTTGCCTCCTGTGACCATCTTTGTTGTCTTTTCCTCTAGTGCCTTGCTCTTTAGCCTTTGCCTATATATAGATAGATTCAGGAGAGCCAGATGGTGAGATTTCCTGAAGTACAGTTGAGTGACAGAATGATAGGCATTCTTGATGGTAGTGTAACATTGATTGAGTGTGCTGGATCTTCTGGTGCTGCAGGTGATATGCTGGTGGTAGTTTGGCAGAGATTTCTTCAAGCTAGTCTGACTGAAGTTCCTGCCAAGAATGTAAAATGCTTCAGTTACTTGTTAATCAAGGCACTCATTACAGATGTCAAGTGCTAAGCTGTAGTCAGGATCATTCATAGTGGTGAACTGTGTTAGTAGAGTGGTCACACTTAATAATTAGATGTACTTGGTCAGGAGAACAAGAGTGAGAGAAGATCACTACATCTGAGCACCATGATGAGTTTATCATGAAGCAGATCCTGCTACCTCTGCCCTTTCCTGATGCCACTGTCTGCTCCATCCAGTGAACTGAGAGCAACATCAGGCTAGAGAGCAACATCAGGAGTGTTAGTGGTGAACCATGTCTCATTGAAATGGAAAATGTAGCAATCCCTCATTTCCCTTCAATATATCAATCTTGCCCTTAGGCCCCCTGTCTTACTCTCCAGCAAGAGATGAATCCCAGCCTATCCAATGTGTTGTAACTAAAGCCCACTATTCCCGGCAAGGTGTTGGTAAATATCCTCTCGCTCTCTCTGCACCACCACAGTCTTTTTGCAGTGTGACAACTCTGTCCTGAAATTACTGCAGTTTCTGTAGGTGAGTACTGCTAGATTCCATCGGAACTGTTCACAACAGCCCACATGATTCTTATGACCTGCTAATATTGAGGCATTTTTCTTGAAATTTATGTTGAACTGGTCCTTGAATCACCATCATTGATATCTTAACTCTGTATGCTAATAGTCTTAATATCTGTGACTGATTTTAAGTATAATTTTTATAAAGCAGAACAAGAATTTATTTCTCATCTATTGCAGTTTATTAATCAAAATTAACATTGCTGTAAGACATAGAGTCAGCTAAATGTAATAGCAGGTCTATTGTGATAAGTTGTATGGACTGCTAAAAATCTGGTGTATGAGTTCTGTCCCATGATGTGGGCAATTGTCTTTAACATACTGATTCAGATATAGACTTAGATGTGAATTATGAACATTAAAAATATTCACTTTTGTCTTTTATCTAGTCACCTAATCTTAGTGATTCAACTTCCAGGGTTCACACCTGTTCAATGTGTTGCAGTGTTGCACCATGTTACTGTGTTAATAACAAAATATCTCCATTTGGTAATTTGGTTTGACATTTTATCCATGTGAAATTTCTAGAATAGAAATCAGCCCTTTCTCTGGAGAGGGAAATAAAACTATTTCAAAACTACCATGTGAATTCTGTGGTGTGTAAATTTTATTTGAGATCGATTACATTTAACATTAGCATTCAAATTTATAATACATTTTGGATATGATTTCGATGAGCCCTATGTTAAAATTATAAGGACTTGGAAAAATTACTACATTATGCCAAATATCAGTTATTTTTGTTTGGTATTAAACTTTGATATCAGTGAGACTTGCTTTATTTGGTTTAACTATTACTTGTATAGTTGTGGGAAATGAGCATACCTAATCTAGTTAGAAATAATATTTAGACACTAATATAATCTGATGAAACAATATTCTGAAAATATAGGTTAACAAGTTATCTTGTGACTCTTCATCAGAACATTAAATACAGGTATATGTAGATGGTCTTGAAAAGTGATTCTCACTATTTGTGCATATGTGAATCACTGCAAGCAAGGGAGAGGCAAAAAAAGGAAATAACTCATTTCTAATGCAAATATTTTGACTTGTGATGGATTTGCTGGTGCCCAACTAACATACCGAAGTTAGTTGTGCACCAGCAAATGCATTACTTGGCTGTTTTGTTCTCCCAAGTGAATTAAGCTGCTTATCATTAAAATCATGATAAATTTGTGGGCAGCAGGTGAATTAAACACTGTAGAAACGCATTTTAAGTGCACTTGGGAACAAAAGGAGTTGAATAAATATGCGATATTGAGCTCAAGATCAGTGAGTTATGAGGCTTGCTCACACTTTGAATATTGCCTTGAGTTTTAAGAATTGTGAACAGAAGTGGGAGTGAATATCTTGAGACCCTATGGTCTTCTCTCCTGTAGAGCGAGAGCAATAGTGAGGATGCTGGTGAGGGTGAATACGTTAATCTGTATTCATCCAGCCAAACCAATGGAGACCTCTCTCACCCTGAAGCAGTAAGTAGCATCCGAAGCATGTTGAGTCTTTGGTGCTTGGCTGTAGAGAAAAGCATGTTGGAATGGTTTTCTATTGTGCTGCTTATTTCATTGCGCTGTAAAACTCATTATTAATAAAATTAACACCCCAACCAACTATCCACTGTGTAGTCATCTTGTATATGTCCCACTGAGAAGGTAGGATATCACATGAAAAGCTACAAAACCAACTTGTGGTACGACTAGGATGTGTAGCTTTCTCCAAGAAAACTCTTAATTGGCATTTCTACCATTGATAGTGTCTAAAATGGAACTTGGGCCAACTTCCTTAACTAGTTAAGAGTTTGCAAAATATTTGATCTAGTTCCTTTTGTTAAGCTAGCTTGCATCCTCAAGGTGTACCGACCTGTATCCATCTTTAAAATCTAAACAATTTTTGCTATTTCCAATTCCAGGTATATAACATCAGTGCATCTAGAATATCCTTGTTTAGACTTGCAGGGGAAAAAAATTCAACAGTCTTATGCCAACCATGACATTGTGGTATTAGTCTAACACTAAGCTTCTTGTTGCTTTGCTCATTTTATGTATGAGGTACATGGAAGAAAAGGGTGACTTCACCTTTATCTTAACTCACATCTTTCCTTGTGTTTTTTAATCTACACTGACTCAGTTAAGCAATACTTCTATGAAAGTTTTCATTTTCTGGGGTTCATCTTTTCCTATCTCAATAATTTTTGCTTACCCAACGTCTGAGTCATGACTTTGATTTGCCCTCTTGTTCATCTCTTGCTTCACTTATTGGCCTCTTGCCAAAATCCTATGATAGAATTCTTTCCCCAGATGACTTGATCTTTGAACCCACCTTTCTTTAGAGTGCTCTCTAAATCTGCCTTTTTTGACTAAGCTTTAATAACTTAGGAGTAAAACATCCCAGTGCTCTTTGCTAGTGCTATTAAAAATCAGATGGTGTTATACATGTACTAGTTGTTGCTTTGCCTCTCTTTTGCTTGTCACTTCTAATCAAGTTGTAATAAGAAGTACATGTTTGTTACGTTAGTATCCAACATAGCTTTAAGCTGAAAAATTGTCTTGCATTGCATTATTTGGACATTTAGACAGAATTTACTTGATTTCTGGATGAGCATGGAGGTATGGCACACAGTTTAATTTCTGCATCAAGTTCAGCTGTATGCAAAATACTGAAATGCTTTTTTAGTACTCCAGTCATTGATCAAAGTTGTAGTTTAGAAATCTGTGGTTGTTGGTCATGGTGTAGCTTTTAGTTTCTAATACATATGCTTTTAACGTACTTCATACTGCTATACATGTAACTGCTTGCATGGAGAATGGCTGTTGGTTTTCAGAATACTTTCAAATGGCTGCAGTCATGAAAATGGATTGATTTTGCTTTTTACTCTTAACACTTTTGCATGATTTTGAGGAAAAATATAAGCCTTTGAAGAATGGTAAACACGTAACTCGTTGTTAGTTACTTGTCCAAAAAGGATAATCCATTATTTTTTCTTAAAACTTATACTTAAAACTAACCACAAGTTTCACCATTTTGTCCACCACTGCTTTTCTTTGAACGTGCGCTACATTAATCTTGAATGAAACGTATCTAATACCTGTTGAGATTGGGAGACAAAATGATCACCCAGTTAATTTTAGATAATTGACCTGTTGCATTTTTTTTCAAAGCGCTATGGCTCTTTGGAAACACTTCACTTTTATTAGAGCTTTGGATAAAATGCTCTCGCCCTGCAGTTTGAGAGTCCAAGGCGTGTTTATGCTTGTGTGTGGTAATGGAAGGCATAAAATTTAATGCTACAGAAGTTAAATAAGTATTTTAAACTCTTCACTACCCAGTAGACTATTCAGCAGTAAATTTAATGCCTCTCACATTAGTGGCTGCTGCTACTACTACACTAATTTCTCAAAACTATTTTGGGTAATAAATATCTCTTGGCACTCAGCAAGTACTGACTGTAACAGTTTCCAAAAGTAGTTTTCTGCAGATTTTTGTAATACTTTTTAAAAATAATACAGAGCCATGAAATTAATCTAAATATATTACGTTTTAAGGGGTATCAACTGGATATTTGCCAAATCTGCTAAAGGTGCATCTTGATCCACATGAAATAATCCATATTATTTTCCATACTTAAATATTTGATAATTTAATGGTTCTGTACACTTTTTTCTAGTTTGTAATATTCAGTACTGGATTTTTGCAGATCATAGTTTTGGATATTTTACAGTAGCCAATTGATATTTTGCACTTAGAGTTTAATATTTACTGGGGAAAAACAACCCAGTGTTCGTCATTTTTATTCTTTTTTTCTGGCTATTCAGGAAATACCGATGTGTGCTGATACTGTAAGTGATTCCATCTTTAACTTTTGTCTTATATTACACTAGTTCAACTGCTCGGCAGCTTTTAGCACATTTTTAGACAGTGTTATCATCAATGGTAGATAATACTTAAGAATGTCTATTTGCAATGTATTAGGAAAGCTGTAGATTGAGACTGTGTCTAATTTAAATTAAAAGTGTGCTGCTGGTCTGTGAACAAATGTAATTCCTAGTGTTTTTTTTCTTCCCCAAAACATTACATAATCTGGTTAATTTCATTCCAGGAGCCTGTAGACTCTCCTAACGAAGAAGAGCTCCTTCACAATGATTTTTCAAAATCAACTAATGTAAAGGAAAACCAAGATAGAAATGACAGGTGGGATTGAAGATTTACAAACTTGTACCACTCCTAATCAAAACAAGATCTTGTCTGTGACGTTCTTCTGAATTTTTTTATGCAAGACAAATGGGGAATGGATAGAGAGAGAAGGGAGACCTTCTCTTCTGCCACGATGATATCACATTCAGGTTGGAGGAACACCACTTCAGATTCCATTTAGGTAGCCTCCAATTCATAGGTAGAAACATGGAAACATAAAAACATAGAAAACCATCAGCACAATACAGGCCCTTCAGCCCTCTATGCTGTGCCGAAAATGTACTTACTTTAGAAATTACCTAGGGTTACCCATAGCCCTCTATTTTTCTAAGTTCCATGTACCTATCCAGGAACCTCTTAAAAGACCTTATTGAATCGGCCTCCATCACAGTCACCAGCAGCCCCTTCCACGCACTCACCACTCTCTGCGTAAAAACAGCAACAGTAACAACTTAACCCTGACATCCCTTCTGTACCTACTTCCAGACACCTTAAAACTGTGCCCTCTCATGTTAGCCATTTTAGGGCCTGGAAAAAACCTCTGACTATCCATACGATCAATGCCTCTTATCATCTTATACATCTCTGTCGGGTCACCTCTCCTTCTCCGTTGCTCCAAGGCATGAATATTAATTTATTTAACCTCTGGTAATTTTCCACCATCTCCCTTCTCTTTTTTTCCTTTTCCATTCTCCATTCAGGTTTCCCTCTCACCCCTTCTCATCACCCTCCCACCACCTCCCTCTAGTTCTCCTCCTCCATCCCTTTCTTCATTGTCCACTTTCCTCTCCTATATGGTTCCTCCTTCTTCAGCCTCTTCCACCTATCACCTCCCAGCTTCTTACTTCATTTCCTTTCCTCCCTCCCCCACCATCTCCCTCACTAAGTTTCACCTATCACATGCCAACTTGGATTCCCTATCCTTCTCACCTTCTTAATCCGGTTTTTGCCCCCTTGCTTTCCAGTCCCGATGAAGGTTCTCGTCCTGAAATGTTGACTGTTTATTTCCCTTCATAGATGTTGCTTAATTTGCTAAGTTCCTCCCAAGTCCAGAACACTTGCTGTGTGATTCAAAACTTGTAAGAAACTCATTAAGTTGAAAGTTAACTAAGCACCAAGTCATGCCCTTGAAAGATAGTGATTGTATGACATTTATGATACAGCTTTGTCCCAGTGTTCCCATGTTGCAACTGTAAACCAGATTGAGCATTCAATTCTTCTGTATTACCATTTTAGGATTATAGGGGAATAACATCTCAACTGATCTCTTATCAGTAGCATAAAAGATAAACTATCCTCGCTAGAATCGTGTATACTTAGTTATCAAACTCATTGCATTTTACTTCTGAAATAAACTGAGCAATATCCTGGTTTATACTTCTGCCTTATTTTTATGGTGCTTGGAATTGCCCTGTTAATATCCCCACTGAATATTTTTGTATTGTTTGTCTCAGGCGAACAGATGCACAGAATTTATCCGACTTGGATCAAAATGATGAAACGGATGAATTATCCCTCATAAATCATGATGAAATTATGGCTCGATTAACACTGAAACAAGAGGTAATGTATACTTTAGCATAGCAGTTGATAACTGACACAAAACTGAGAATGGAGAAATTCCCCTGTTGTATCTGTGAGAGATCACAGTATAATTGAATGTTATGGGGAGATGGATTGAAGTCTTTAGCTGGGTAGAGGAAAGTACATGAATTTGCATTTAGAGCCACGCCCTTGTGCCTTGCTGGATTCTCTTCGACGGTCTCACTTAAGAGGTCCATGGCAGATCTTGAGCCACTGATATGTAGTAAAGATGTTTGTTCAATAATCCCAGCCTGGTTTCCTTAGATGCTTTGATTGTATATCCACATAGTGGAGCACAATCCCAACTTTGGTCTCCTGAGCTACTGTTGTAGTATAAAGCAGTTCGAATTAAAGAAAGCTGGTCAGGCAATGGTGAAGTGGTGTTGAGGAATGAAACCAAACTGAACTGAAATCAAGCCATATTGGCAATTAGTTTATTGGGTGTATTGGTGTCTGTTCCAACCTTTTGTATCCAAGGAACCTGAAAATACGATGTAATAAGCAATGCAAAAACAATTTGTATTACAAATATACAATATAACTTGGTAAATCTGTATTGTCATAATTCAAATATTTTAAAGTTAATTTGGAGATACTAAGTAGTTCAAAATCTGGTACTAAAATTCCAGGACTAACAAGGTCTTTATAAGCTGTATTTGGTACGTATGTTATGCTACCAAACAGAAAAACCTCAGTCAGAACTTTTGGAATTTTAATTGAAACTAGGTGGATGACTTGATATCAACTTAATTTTAAAAAGACTAGATTAAAAATATCTGATTTAAAAAAAAAAAATATAACAGTGGATCTCAAACATAAACTGGTTGGCCACTTTACTAGATACACCAGTGCAGCTGCTCATAATACAAATATCTAATCAGCCAATCATGTGGCAGCAACTGAATGCATAAAAGCATGTGGATACGATCACAAGGTTCAGTTGTCGTTTAGTTCAAACATCAAAATGGGAAAGAAATGTGATCTAAGTAACTTTAACTGTGGAATGATTGGTGCCAGATGGAGTGGTTTTAGTATCAGAAATTGCTGATTTCCTGGGGATTTTTTTTACGATTTAAATTTTATTGAATTCTTTTACAAATTTTTCCCCGAACCCTTGAGTCAGTGTTGAAATTATATAAATCATAGCTTACAAAACATAAAATTATCCATAAAATACAAAACAAACATGGCAGAAATAAGTATCAATATAATAACCACATGTGTCTATTTAGACCTCTAATAACAGAAAAGGCTGCCATTCAGCAATATGTTTCACCACACATTCACCACTATTTCCCCCCCCCCCCCAGGAAACCTAAATATTTGCTCCATTTTTGTGTATAAATGTCCAATCTATCAAACTGTTTGTCAGACATGCGTTCAAAAGCTACCACTTTGGCTATTTCTGTGACCCACTCCTGAAATGATGGTTCCCCCCAAGTTCCTCCAATCTCTAAGTATAATTTGTCTTCCTACCATAATACTTGTCTGGATCCAATTTTGAGAGTGTTTATCCCCAAGTAACCCAAGTGTGTCTCCCAAGACAAAAAGTCTAGGGCAGAAAGGGAGTTGAGTACCCGAAACTTCACCAATATACTTATGTATCATAATCCAGAATTCTTGAATTCTGGGACAGGACCAGAGCGCATGTGTTAAGTCCCCTTTATCCGCCTCACAGCGCCAATATTCAGGGGTATTTTCCCAACCCTAATCTACGTAACCTTGCTGGAGTCCAATAGAAATGGTGTACGATCTTAAACTAAATAAGGTGCACCCTCAGGTCTCTTGACATTGTTTTGACATTTTTGCAAATTTTGTCCCACTCCTTTGCCTCAAAAGTCACACTCAGGTCCTTCTCCCATGCTCTTTTAAGACTCAAAAGAATTTTGTCCCCGGAGATTTGTGTTAAAGCTGAATAATAAGTTGAGGCTTCGTGACCTTTACCATATGCAGCCAGTACAGTAGACAGTATCGTAGCAACTTGTGGGGGTTGCTGTGTAGAACCAAAAGTTATATGTAGCAAATGACGCAGTTGAAGATATCTCCAAAATTGTGACCTAGAGATATCGTACTGTTGGGTTAATTGGTACGGTGATCTCGGGCGGCAGAGCTTGATGAATATTATTAAATATTCCTGTTTCAGCCTGATACAGCTGAGAATCACAACTGCTTCCAAGGTCTGTACAGTTAATAAAGATGTCTTAATGTGATTGAATAAACTATCGCTGGTTAAAACCAATGGAAACAATGCTGATTGTGGTTGTACTTCTTGCCGGATTCCACATAGGAAACATGGCTGCAGGTTAGGGATACAAGTGCATTTAAGGAAACAGGGTTTTAGACTCCCAGTACAGATCAAATTGCTGGCAAATGTACATTCTGTAGTAAATAAAAAAAGGTCTCAAAGCTAGGGTGTTGTATAGAGAGTCATTAGGACTGCGTGCATCCTTTGTTTCATGGAATCCTGGTTAATCCCTTCAGTATGGACACAGTGATTCAGATTGACAGGTTCACTATACACTATCAGGAAAGGACTGTTGGGTCCCTCAGAAGCAGAGGTGAAGATGTGCACCACATGATCAACTCCTCGTAGCACACAGAGTTGTCCCAGTTCTGCTCACTAGACCTGGAATATCTTGCAAATATGTGCCGATAATTTTACCTGTCGCAGGAGATTTCTGCAATTATTTTGGTGGGGGTTCGGCACTGGCATGATTGTGGCGATCTTGAAGCTTGTGGGGACAACTGCCTGGGCCAGGGACAGATTAGTTCTTGCAGTGTTTCAATAACTGGAACAAAACTCACTGTACCCTGAATCTCCAAAAAACTGAAATGAATGCAAACATTTGTTGCTTCAGAAGAACAACTCTAATATCACTGGACAACAAAGATTTTGCTTTCTGAATACTTTTAGGTGTATCTTATGGATTTTGGGCTGCTGATCGTAAAAATCACCATGAAGTAACCCCTGTCACGCACCATTTTTTTTGAAGTCGCCTGTATTTGTTATTTCAATTCATAATTCAAGTCAATTAAAATGTTGCCCACACTATATGTTGAAAATTTTTCTGTCTTGTCCAGGCATTCCTTGGCATGCTTAGGTGGGATGGATGCTGCATGGCAGAGCAGATTTTAGAAGACTATAAAAGCATCCCGCACACACCTTTGTATCTGTAGTGTTTACATGTATATCAGTTTGCGATCACATTCATGTGCATGCTCTGCTGACATAGCATATTGTGTGATTGTATTTTCAGGAGTATCGGTGATAGCAAAATGCCTTGACGGTATTGCAACAGCCGCAATACTTTCTGTTATATTTGTGGCGAGCATGCGCTGAAGTCTCAAAGATGGAGCATGACTCCTCTTATTTAAAAAGCCTATGAGCTCTACTTCGGTTGTAAAATTGGCACAACAACTGTGAGGAGCTCAGGCTGTTAACCTTGGGAGTTTGGCTCAAAGGTACTTGGAAGTCAATGCTGTTCACTGTCCCAATGATATGGCTAGGGCAGAAGGATCATATGACAGACAGCTTCTTCTGTCTGACCAGTGTGTCTGGTATCTCTGCTAAAAACAAGAAATCCACTGAATACCCCCATCTCTCGACATGAGACCTGTGCTGCATGACAATAGTCTTTCAGTACCAAAGCTACCAGAGACAAAGAGTCTAGAGAAGGCAGATGAAGATGCCATGATGCACAGGCCAGGAATGTAAAACATCACTGATAATTATACAGATTTTGAACCCTGTACGTTGAGTGAGTCCCATCTGATAACACAATCTGAGTTAAATGACCTGGTCAGAAACTTGAGTTTGTCAAAGGCAAAAGCAGAATTACTAGTCTCAAAACTGCAAAGGTGGAATCTGTTGTCACCAGGCACAAATATTTCCGTGAAGGATCTCAATATTTGAGACCGATGTTTCCAGAATAACTGATGCCAAGATTAAGGAAGACACTTCTTGTTCAGCCACAAATCAAGCAGGTCATTGATGAGAGGCAATTCAATGAACTTCTAGCGAGACTGGAGCAAATCGCATAGAAAGCATTCAAGGATGTTGTCGAATATTTTCTTGCAACTACAGAGCACCAAACTACGTGCAGCTGGTTGACAACATGATTCAAGTATACAAAGCCATGAAGTGCAACGTCTCATGAAAGATTCATTTTTTGCATTCCTATTTAGACTTCTTCACTTCAAATCTCGGCGCTGTCAGTGACAAGCATAGTGGAAAGTTTCACCAGGATATTGCAGTCATGGAGAAACTGTATCAGGGTAACGGGAATCCAGTGGTGGCTGATTATTGTTGCACACTTAAGCAAGAAGCCTCAGATACTGAGAACAAATGAAAATTGTCAACAAAGCATTTTTAGCTTAGTTGAACTATTGCAAAATATCGGCACTGAATATAATACAATTAAACGTGTTATATTCAATAAATGTTAATTTCTTGATTCTATGTGATACAAGTAGTTTTGAAATTATATTTATGTTCAGCTTCAAGCGGTCTATCATAACCAAAAAAAATTTTGAGGAAGCAACTTTTCAGTGTATTCAGAACTGATACAGAATGACGATTGACTGTGCAGCAGGTAGTCTCGACTTTTTATTGAAGAATTGATTGAGTTGTGACAGCAAGCCATCTGATATCCAGTAACTGTCAAAAAACAATCAAACACTTCTTCACTTCTCAGTCTCTGTGCTCTAGTGAGTGATGGGGGAAAGAAAGAATGTATTGGAAGGAGAGCACTGGAATCTACTGTATATGCAGTAATTTTGAATGTAAAACTGGAGTGAGATTAATTACTTAGTACAATGTTTCTTGCATTAAAACAAAATAGTTTTGCTGATCATCCTAAATCAGAAATTAAATACGAGGTAGATTATATTAAAATGTGCAACTTGTTGTCAATTAATACCTGTCCCTCATGGTTGAGAATGGTAGTTTCCCAAGGGATATTTTACTTGTGGATTTGAAATTGGCAAGTGAGGTTGATCTCGGAGTGGCCAGTTCTGCTGCATCTGGAATTGGATTTCTATAAGCGCCGAGCCATTTTTATTCAGCGGTCTTGTCTCTTAACACCTACCAGGTATACACTTGCCTGGAGTGCATCATCTGACAGCTCCTTACACAAATCTGGCCCATTTAGATCACTAGAAGCAAGTGGAAGACCTGCTGTCAGAAATGCTGTAACTGCCACTGTGTCTGTGACCTGAAAAATGTACTCTACTTCCCTTTCTACAAGTCCCATCTGATGTTAAGTATTTTGTCCTCTGTTTTTATTCCCAATACTTAATCTGCTGTTAAGAATGAATTTCTCTGAGATTCACTAATATGGAAAAGCTAAAAATATGACAATGCAATTAAAAACATTGTTCTATAGTAATTAAAATGCAAAATATGTTAGTATTTTTGTTCTTGGTAAAGTGAAATGTGTTCAGTCTTTTATTACCTGAAACGAGGTCGTCTTATATAACTTCATATTTTACCTTTTCCCATCATGAAGTGAGACACTGTGCATTCTTCATTGTCAAAAGAATACTATTAATAAATGAAGATATGAAGATTTTAAAAACGCAGCCTTTCATATGGGATTTAGCTGTCCATACACTTCCTTTACCACTTCCCACACTGCATGCAAGTTGTTTTCAGGTGCTCTGTTGTTCATAAGAAATTCATTTAAGTGTATGTGATTTTGGTCTAATTCAATCATTATTTCAAGGAGATAAATGCTGTCCAAAAAAGTGCCAGATATATTGGAAATTTTAAACTTCTACAAACAGGTTTTGCCAGCATCCTGTCTTGAGCAGTTTTGATTAAATCATTTTCAGAATCAGAATCAAATTTATTATATGTCAGGAAATTTGTTGTTTTGCTGCAGCAGTATAGTGCAATACGTAAAAAGTTACTTTATGTTACAATGAGAAAAATATGATAGTGCAAAAAGAAAGCAAAATAGCGAGGCAGTGTTCAGTGGTTCATAGACTGTTCAAAAATCTGATAGTGTAGGGGAAGAAGCTATTCCTAAAACATTAAGTTTATGTTTTCAAGCTGCTGTACCTCCTCCCTGATGGTAGTTATGAGAATAGGACATGTCCTTGCTGGTGAGGGTCCTTTATGATGGATGCTTTCATTTTTTTAAAACCCTTATTGAGATTACTTCTAAAAGTTTAACTTCAGTGGAGAGCTTCAATTGAGGATTAAGACATATTGCTTAACTAAAGGAGGAGGACCTTTGTTAATCACAATATTAATCCATTCTTCCATTGATCAACACTAATTGAAATTCAAGCTCAACGACTTGTTTGGTGAAACAAGATTGATGCAGACTGCTCATGCAAACTGGAGAACATTCTGTGCTACCTGAAATGCTTTGTTATTTGTGGTTTGGCCTTGCAAGAAGAGAATGGCTCTAGGGGGAAACTGAGAGGTACAGGATGAAATCTTGGATGATATACTTTGGTTGTGAATTAGTTTCTGGAAAACAAAAAGTAGTGATAAAGATAATGGATAATGGGTTAGATGAATGAACCTCATGCTAGTGGTAGGGAAATTATGAGAGAAACTTTTTGCACTTGCTGAAATCTGGAGAAACAGAATGCTAAAAGAACTCAATGTGTTAAATGGCATAACTTGCATTTGGATTGAGAACCCTTACCAAAATTGAGCAGGAAAGTCTCTGTTTATAACAGAACAAGGGATGGGTGGGGGAATTTTGGGCACATGGAACCAGTGGAGGATTAGCATTATGTGCAGGCAGTTTACATCAGGAGTTCTCAAACTTTTTAATGTCATGACTCAATACCATTAAACAAGGGGTCTGTGGACCTCAGGTTGGTGACGCATGGTTTAGATTAACATGATGATTGAAGCAGACAACATGGGGCAAAAGCCCTGCTTCTGTGCTGTATTATTATTCTATGTTCTGTTCTGTGCTGCTATTCCACGAGTTACTTTATCAAATACCTCTTGCACACCATGTCAATGATGTTTCCATTGGTAATCCTATCAGTCTCTCTTGAAATAGTTGATGTCTCCCAAAGCTGCAACTCTGTGGCTTTCGCAAACCTTTATGCCTTCACTGTAGATTTGATCCTTGTATCCTTCCTAACTAGTTGCCAGTCCAAAGGATACTCCCAGTAAAGTACAGGCACACTAATCTTTTTTTTTCTAAATCTGCCTAAATAGATACTATCCAAGGCATTCCTTCTTTCCAGCATCACTGTATTCTCTTCGATCAGCATTGCTGTCCTTTTTCTTCCCTTTGCCATCTTTGCTGAATAAATGTATTCAGAATATTTTAAACTGCCTCATTACTGACACATCATTATTCTGTATAATTGCATCTGCAGCTGTTCACCCTTGTTTACCAGTTTTTATGTGTTATGTGTGCTCTGCAACACTGTTACGTCCTCTTTTTTTGGGCCAATCCCTTGAGAAAACGTTCCATTTTGAGTTTCAGTTCTTTTCTATCTCTACCAATTCTTTGCATGACTTTATTCTACTGTTAAAAATGTTGAAATAACTTAAAGCCATGTCAAGTAGCACTTTAAAATTGTCAAACACACCCAGTTAAATAACCCAAAAGTCAATATGTATTTTACTATGAACCTGACAAATGTTCCCTTCAGAACAATAATCAGCCCCTTTGTACAGCTGTCTTTGCTGGATAGATTATTCTGTCATGTGTTCATGTATACCAACAATTAAATAACTGTTACACTATTTCTAATATTTCTGTAACTGATGACCAACAATGTTAACAAAATAAAGAAATAATAATTTTATTTCCAGGTTTTATTTCAAATGTTCTTGAGAATGCTGAAATAATCAGGTAATTAAAGAGACACACAAAATCCTAGTGGAACTCAGCAGACCTGGCCTGCTGTGTTCAACCAGCATTTTGTGTGTGTTGCTTGAATTTCTAGCATCTGCAGATTTTCTCATGTTTAGGTAATTAAAGAGATTGATCTTTAATTACCTGATCATTTGAGAATCCTTAAAACATTTGTTTGAATTCTCATTCACCTTTATTCACTAAATAATCTGCGGATGAATGAGAAAATTTTAAATTTTTTATTTAATTTGTCCTTCAATTATTGATTTCCTTTGCATCTTCAATGCCTTTTCACAATGTTCACTTTAATCCATTGAAATCTTTCCTCTACATTGATAAGAAGCAGTTCTGTTTTCATCCAGCTTTCCTCTGAGGTGGGAAGTGCTGTTGGCAGTAAAATTACTATTCTTCCTGTAAACCCAAGCTTACAACAAAATACTTATTTCTGCATATCTTGAATAAGGTTTATCACCACATCATTTTACTCATGCCATATTTTATGTTCCCGAACTGAATTTATTTTAAAGTATTTGCAATCTGCAGATATACTGAAGAATCAGCCATCTATGTCATCAAAAAGTTCGTTGATTGCTTCTCATTTTTACTTTTGACAAGCAATTCTATTAATTTTATATTTACTCTCCATTTTTATGAACAACTTCTGTAATTGAAAATGATGCATTAACCAAATCATAATAGTGCAATGTAGTGAAACACAATGTTCACCAATTTAAGTGTATCAGTTAGTTTCCTATGACTCTGCAGACAGAATTGAGACCTTGTTTGGTTGTGTGATTAATTGACTAGGGTGTAACTTTAGTTCAATTCCTGGTTTTGATTCATACCTTCATTCCTTTATATCTCTTTTATAAATGGATACGGCTGCATTAATGAAGAATGACTAAGTTCATCTCATGGTAATTGTATTCTTAGGAGTGAGAGCACAAACAAATGAGTTTTGGGGTCAGCCACAAATCTTGACAAAGCAGTTACAAATTTGTTTCCCAGTCGATACTTATGAAAATTTGCAGGAGTTGCCAAGATGTTTCTTTGAGAGGCTGTCAGATGGGGTAACATGTGGGGTTGCCAAAGAAGCGATGCCCACAGAATAAGAAAATTGGTCGATTAATTTGTAGCACCAAACACTGCTAGAATTGTTAAACTCCAATCTTTTTAAAAACACTGTTCAGAAAGCGTTTTACTCCGAGGGCATGCTATTCAAAAAATGCTAATTGGCCATTAGAGAATTTTTGAAAAAGGCGTTGAGAACTTTAAAAACATTAAGATACTATGTATACAAGTGGTCTTCTGAAAAGGCTTTTGATAAATATGAATTTAGACATTAACAAAACAAGGGTCCACAAAGAATCAGAAGGTTTATGGGTAGCTTGGTACAAAATTGACAGAGAGGAGTGAATTGCACTGAACTAATTTTCTAGACTGGATGGGGTATGCTGTGATATTTCCTAAAGTTCAGCAATTTGATTACTGTTTAAAATGTACTAATGTCTTGGATTTGGAGAACATAATTTGTAAAAAAAATTACCGATATGAAGTCAAAAGCTGTGAGGAAGATAGCAGTAAATCACAGGAGAATCAACAGACTGGTGTAATAGACAAACAAATGACAAAGTACCTAATTCTGGGAATCCAGCTGGGGGAAAGTTTGTGAGATTTCTCTTACATACTGGACTAGAGATGTTGTGGTAAGCTCGGGAGTGATTTATCTTTAAAAGCATGATTGCTGTGCACAGTAGATGAAAAAATTGATTATCATGGCTGAGAGGACAGTAAAGAGAGAGCAAAGATTTATGGCAGTTGGCAAAAGAGCAAGAAATAAACAACTCTTATACAATTTGTGGGTGGGATTTGGAATTCTCTTTTGTAGGGGATGAACTGAAATTTGGTTGTAGCTTTCAAAAGGGGACTGAATAACTAATTGGAGGAAATATTCAATGATATAGGAAAATAGCAGGGAATAGGTGCTAACTTGGATTCAGTAGACTAAGACTTCCTGTGATGTTCCGGTCTATGATTGTATGAGTTGGTCTCCTGTCAAGGTGGATATTGTGCGTGTGAAAAACTTTCAAGTTAATTGCTTTGTTACAGAATCTAAAATGATGGATTTTGAGCTTCTAACTTTAATCTTTATCTTTCTTGATGAAACTAAACACAGCTCCCAAGAAAAGCAATTGGGAAACATTTCACATTGAGCTCTCTAAAACCATTTGTGTGGGGGTTGGGGGGCGATGAGACAAATACTTGTTTTCCTTTCTGTCTTAGTATAAATTTTGGAATATCCCCTTACATACAAACCAGGATAGGTCTACTGATGCCTCTTTATTGTGCATTTGGTTGGGAGGTTTCAACTGTACTAAAAATTGATATTTCCACTTGAGGTTGGTTAGAAATTAACTGAGCTATGAAGTTGATACAGCCATGATTTTATGTTCCTGTATAATCAATGTAGCTGTCGCATCAATAGAAAATTTAAATTGTCGTTATGTTAATGTGAGAAAATCACTAATCATTGGCAAACTACTTGCCAAAAGAGGGCAGTTTTGAAGTTGAAATGGGAAAATTAGGTTTTCTAAAATCTTAGTTTCTATTGTATCTTGTATCAATTATTGTAACTTGTATCAATTTTACAGTTACCATAAGCATAATAGATTGAGGGAATTCCACACTTCGACACCTGTCTTTAGATATTATCATGGCTTTCATTTTGATGCAGTTGTAAATTGAGTTTCCTTTTTATCTTGAATATTTAGTTTAGGACATTACATTTTCAACTCTTTTATTTTAGGGAGAAGATGGTCCAGAGGTACGAGGAGGCTCAGTGGATATTCTCATAGTGCATGCGACTGAGACAGATCGTAAAGGTACATGTACATTATAGGGATGACCTTCAAAAAATGGAGTTAATCAGTTTTCTTTGTGATTCAGATTCTAATAGGAAATTATTTTTTGCTAATCACTTGAAATTATTGTTACCATTTTGAATTTTACCATTAATGTTCTCCATTTTGAGGGTCCAATTAGTTGGTCTTTTATTAGTTACTTTAAGTGATTTATTTAAATGTTGCTTCAAATGTACTGTAAATTTAATATTTTTGTTGCTGGATTTATGTTTCCTGGTTCCTTTTGAGTTCTTACTATATGTTCCTTACATTATGATGTGACCTGGGCTAATGGATAAAGTCAGGATTTGGTTACTGGAGTAGTGACTGAAAAAGTCACAACACATTCCATAAAGTTAGAAGCATTCTTTCCTTTGGTTCAAGGAACATTTCTTAAGTTCTGTTAATTATGATGTTGAGGAATATTGGATGACATATGAGGTTATTTAGTATTCAAAAATGATTCATTTCATTCATACTTCCCACTGCCTGCCCATCTTCCTCCTCAGACTTAGTCCTTTACTGTGAGGCATTCCTGACCACCTATCGGACATTCATTCCACCCGAGGACATCATCAAGAAACTACACCATCGATATCCTTTTCGGGATTCTCAATTCGAATTTGTCGTAAAGGACAATTAATGTAGTGACATGCATCCTGGGAAAATATTACTATGATAACACCTTGCTTTAACCTTGTGCTACCTAATTATTTTCAGAAGCTAATGCATGCAGATATTTTTTCTTAACCTAAGACCACTTATGAGAAGTTTTGCCACTGTCCTGACACATTCAAAAAACGGGTGAGCAAGAATACATTCTTCGTTTTGGTACGAGTGGTGGATGAACTCTGGTGAGTAATACTGGCAATTGCAGTGTACAAACATGTTTAAGAAGATATAAAGTATTATTTGTCTGAAATAGCTTTTACTGCCTACATGACTTCAGAATTATTCATGTATTAAATCCAAATAATACTACTTGCATCTGTTTTCTATTTGTTGTCACATTTTTCCCATACCAAAACTTCATAAAGCTCCAGCAGAAAATAACACATCTCTTAGCAACCCACATACTTATTTGCCCAAACCTAAAAAAATTCCCTCCGAAAAAAATCACCAGAATTTGTTTGTGCTAATGCTACTTTTTTGATACTAAGTTTTAAACAATTATTTCTGACTAACTATTGTACCACCTCTGGAGCAAAAGAGTTAAATAGATCAGGCAGACTAAAAATAAATAGATTTCCAAAAAGAAATCTTGCTGTATTCTGGATATTTTACCTTTATTTTGTGAAATGGTTTCCCTCATACCAAAAAAGTTCAGCTGCAATATGTGAACCTCTGCCCTGTATTAGAGTGTGCGCAGTCCATATAATAAACATATTGCCGTCTTATGAAGCCGTTGAATTTGAAATATCTGTTCAGCTTCCCTCTTTGCATGCAATACATATTTTCAGTCTGTTTTGTGGTCTCTCAAGTATTTATTTAATTATCAGAGATCAATGTGATATGAGAAACTTCTGTCATTTAACATAAAGTAGAACTAGATGAAACTGGAGGTACTTCATTCAGTGAGATTCTAAATTGAACAGTGAAATAAATTATTGCAGTGACCCTTGTGTGTTAAGTAGCCTCAGATAGTTTCCTCATAGTCTTCATCTTTTCAAGTTAGTTGCACACCCTGGGAGCAAAGTGGTGCCAAATTTATAAGAATCAGTGTGTACCTAAGGAACTTGCATGAGTGGGCAAAATACTTTGAAGTGCTTTGTGCCCCGGCTGCACTTAGTCATCAGTGCTACGCATTCCAAAGCTGTGAGCCAAATTACTTGGCAGCTAATGTCACAGGTCCACGGTATACATTAATAGATTGAGTGGTATGCAATTGTTGTTGAGTGAATTATACAAGTGCAGCTAAGTATGCCCTCAGCTGTTTATAGTGGTTCCTATAATACCTTGCATCAGATTGATTAGCAGGAGACGAGATACTGTTTCCAAGTGAATATCTTTAAACATTTTTGTATCCTGAATGTCCTTTTTGGCTTTAAAAGCACTTGTACTCTGACAAATTTATTAATAAGGATAGAATCATGGAGTGTTCAGAACAGAAATGGGCCCATCATGTTCATGCTGACTATCAAATTCATATTCCTGTATACCAGGACATGATCTGTAACGTACGGAGCCTTGCCAATTCAGGTCTTCACCCAGATAATTAAATGTTGTGAGAGTACCTGCCACTACCAACTCCTCAGGCAATGTGTTCCAGATTGCAACCACCCTCCTAAAAAAAAAAAAAAAAAAATCTTAAATATTCTCTGAACCTCCCTTCTTCCTCACAGTAAACCTTCCCCCTCTGGTCTTAGATACTTCTTTCCTGGAAATGTTTCTTACTATCTATCCTGTCTATGCCCCTCATAGTTTGGTATGCCCCTATCAGGTCCCCCATCAACCTCATCTGCTCCAAGGAAAATAAGCCCAACTTATCCAGTCTCTCCTCATAACTGAAACATTTCCAACCCAGGCATCATCATGGTGAATCTCCTCTGCAGTCTCTTCAGAGCCATCATGTCCTCCTTATAGTGTGGGCATCAGGGCTATACATAATTTTAAAAATGTGTACAGTGCAGTTTAAGAAATATAATTTTACATTAATAGTTTTACAAATAAAGGATAATTGTATGATAAGTTAGGAAGGGATATGCTGAATGGTGGTGATCAGGGATTTTTGAAGGAAGAGATCCATTTTGTTTTGAGTGTAGTTTGGTTCTTTAATCTCAACTATGATTCTGTAAACCTATTCGATCAGTGATCATTACATTGCAATGTCGGCAAGAAGCAATCTGGGATACTAAGAAGTATTATAGCTAATAAAAATGGTCTGTTTCTCCCCAGTTGAATAAAAGTAGTTCCAGTTGCCAGTATCTAATTACTCAGAGATTAATTGCTAAATACCAAATCATCATGAAGATTTTCTAGCAATATAAACATGGAATCTTATCTTGTACCTGTGGTGCAGAAGTAATTGAGTGTGTGTGGATAAGAACAAGCAGTAGCTCAGATGAGCCATTTGGTCTGTGTTTCTGGTTGCCTTTTGGGTTTCAGTGCAACAGGAGCAAAATGTTCTGTTTATGGTAGAGACTTGCCTTTGTGCAATGACTTCTGACGATCTCTTAACATCCCAAGTGTAGAATGGATGTTTGTTACATATACTGAGATAATTCATTCATCTCTTCCTTATTTTGTACCTGTACCTTCTGGCTGTACCTGTTTCTCATCTATGTGTTGTCTTTTGGCGCTATCTGAAATGTGTCCCATGACAGAAGTCCTAACAATACCAGTGCAACTTGACTACAATCCTGTTTGATTCTCTGGATAGGCAGATATGGGGAACTTCAAAGCCATCACCTCTAGTTACTACTCCAAACTATTTTCTTGCTATCCATAGCAACTGTAAGAGAGTTCAGCAGATATTCGGAACCCTTGCAATATATTTAAATTTGAGGTGCGTTTTCTATCACACCTTCATTATTACTAAGACCAGCTCCCTTCCCCAAATTTATTCATTTTTCTGGATGTTAGCATGTTTCTTTGCTATCCCTAATTGCCTTTGAGAAATTAATAGTGAGCTACTCTGAATTGCTGTAGTTCTTCTGGTACATGTTGTTTTAGGATTGTGACCTGTCAAGAAGAATGGTGATTTCCCTCTCCCACTCAATGTGTACCTCGTTTTCCATGCAATTGCTCTCTTATTCTCACTTTAAGGACCACAGGTTTTTGAGATGTTGTTATATAGTTCAGTGGGGAGATTAGTATTGATTGGGGTGTCACTTAGTGGGCTCTGTCAAGCTGTCTGTGTTGTTGGAGACGCAATCTTCCTAGCTGTGGACAGTATTCTTTACAGCAGATTTGTGCTTTACTGATCGTGGAAAAGTTTTGGGATGTCAGGGTGTGAGGTACTTGCTACAGCATACACAACTGATTTATTCTTGTAGCTGTACTGTTTATGTGACCAGGCCCTGTTGAATTTCTTGTCAGTGGTGACTCCCCAAAATAAATTTGTTGGGTGACTTGGTAATAATGATCAGAGTAGATAGTTAGATTTTCTTTATGGTGATGGGGTCATCAACTGACATTTCTGATGTGAATGTTACAAACCATTTTCCAGTCTTAGCTTGATTGTGTTGTAATGTTACGTGCAGACATGGATAGGCGAAGGAGTTGCGATCATCCCCACTTTCGACCTGTATGAAGGAAGGCAGATCATTAGTGAAGCTGCCAAAGGTCGTTGGGCCTTGGATGTTGTCGTGAGCAGCTAGTGATGAGTTGGCAATGGAGTAAGTGGTCTTAAATAAGCCATCTTCTGTGTGAACTATGACTTCAACCATTGGTATGGGTTCTGCTAGGGCTACTTCATGCCACACATGATAAAATACTGTTTTAATGTCAGAGGCAGTCAGTACTTTTGCCTCTTCTCTACATCAGATTGTTGATCCACGCCTGGATTAAGACTAAGATGATTTATAGACTCAAGTGGTCCTAGTAGAATCCAAGCTAGGCATTGGTTGCAGGTATAAAAACATTGCAAACTTCCAGCAGGTTAGACAGTGTGCATGAAAAGAAGGTGTTAATGTTCAAGTCCTAAAATCCTTTGTTAGACTGGAAAAGAGGGAAAGCAAGTTAGTTCTCAATTTCAGCAAAGGGGAGGAGAACAATATATCTGATGTGGAGATAGCTAATGGTTTGATAGTATTTCGAGCAGTTTGTGTTTTGCCTGTGTTAGGTGTTGCAAAAATTGGTTGTGGGACATGCCCAGCAGCTCAGCTTGCATTAAAAGAGAGTCACAGCAAAAATCACTAGCAGAAATGTCACGTTATTGGCAAGTCAGTTTATATTGCACTTCATATTATTTTGATAATTGGGAGTTGACTGATTTGGGCAGTATTTCATTGGATTGGATTTTTCCCATTTCTTCTGAACACAATATTTTTAGTAATATTTCACATTGGCTGTTGCCTATGTTGTAAGTACATAGGTGCAGCTTGGCTCAATTTGACACTAGTTCTGAAGTGCCGGTACTCAATGTTACAGTTGGGATGTTGAGTTGGCGAAAGTGCACAGCCATTTCATGAGAGTGAATCAACTTGGCAGAAGACTGGCTGAGATGCTCGTAATCTCAGGAGGAGCTTTTAGTAATATTGATAACTTTACACTTGCCTCAATTTATCTGTTGAAGTCCTCGACTGTGCCTTTGCTATCTCTGGCGTTAATGTTTGCAAGGCACTGCTAAGTAGGACCACATCTTCCATCCTTCAACTCTTCCAAACTTCAGCTGCCTATACCCCATTTTACATTGTCGCATTTCCCTGTCACTTCTCGGCTCACTACCTTTTCATTAGCTTGTAGATTAAGCAATTTCAAATGTCTCGTCTTTTTTATCTACTCTTTGCATTTAATGTCCTTATTTCTACAACCTTCTGTGCTCCATTTGTGGCTTCTTCACATCCCCAATTCTAACCACTCCATCGTTGGCAGCCCCTTTCCATTAGCAGCCACCCCTCCATAAAAATCTCCAACTTTCTGCTACTTTACTGCTTTGAGATGTTTCTTTTATCTGCATCTTCTTCTCCTATGATAAATCCTTGTGTGTCTTTGTTGAACCTTGTTTGAATAAAGCACTTTTGTAGGGAAGATTTGCTATTTTAAATAGTGCTGTATAATTGCAAATTGTTGCTTACAGTTAATGAAGTACACTTAAAATGTTGTTTGTGTGATTATGCTGGAAGTACCTGAGTTACCTGGGGGGGGGGGGTGGAAAGGATCTAAAACTAAACTAGTGAAACTTGCAAATTATGATTAAGTTAACTTGTTCTGTGAGCATTACATAAAATCCAATACCACTGCCTTAAGGGTGTTCATGTGATTTAATCGCAACTAGTGACACAGATTATGATAATATTTAATGAGAGGAAGTAACCTACATGTCCTTTTTAACATCTGTATACCACTGTTTTTTCCTGTACACATCTCACAAGATTATGTTCTATTTTAAAACAGGGTAAATATTAAAAATCTGCAATACGAATCTAGAAATACTGCCTTTTGTGCTATACTTGTTGCTCATCGTCTGATCGATCGCTTTTTGTTGTTTTCTTTCCCAGTTTGGTAGAGCTATCGGATGACATCCTGAAGTTGCTAATGGAACTTGTGTTCCGTTTAGTGTGTAGTGGTGAACTGAGTCTGGCCCGAGTCCTAAGAAAGAATATTCTGGATAAAGTAGATCAGAAGAAGACGGTGAAATATTTTGGTTTGATGAAGCCATTGGCTGCACGTGGGGTAGCAGCAAGGTACGGGTTCCATGTATTTTTTAGACATTCTTTTATCTTGGTTACTTGGAAGGTTTATAACTAAATAGATGCAAATAGGTAGTCTGTTATTTTTCTGTCAGTATTTGAGAGAATCTGTTCTGTGAAGCAGAATCAAATCAATCCTTGATTTTCACTAACACCTGAACTGTCTTTTATCCCTTCAGGCCTGGAACCCTTCATGACTTCCACAGCCATGAGATTGCTGAACAGCTGACGCTGCTAGATGCTGAGCTGTTCTACAAGATAGAGGTAATGTTCTGCCAGGGTATACTTGAGTTAAGTCATTGCTCTACAAATCATACAGATGATTACATTTACATGAACTATACTGACAGATAAGCTGTCAGGTTGAAACCGTACTGTTCTACTTGAACTGTTGAAAATATTGTAGTCCAGTGGAAGTTTGGATTAGAGGATTCAGATGAGGAAAAAATAATCTGGGTGATAGTATTTGTGCCAGTTTTGTTTTTAAAGTAGCCTCATTCCTCCTTTTAACACTAGTTCATAGCACTGAAGTCCTGCTTGAAGGGTTTCGGCCTGAAATGTCGACTGTACTCTTTTCCATAGATGTTGCCTGGCCTGCTGAATTCATCCAGTATTTTGTATGTGTTGCTTGGATTTCCAGCATCTGCTTATTTTCTCCTGTTTCTGAAGCTCTTCAATATATGTCTTTCAGGTGATGAGGAATTCTGCATCTATCATCCTTTCAGGCAGTAGTGTCCAGAACCTACCACCCTTTATTCTCTATCTACTAATTACTATAGTTCTTATGTCCTCTTCTTGGATCCACCCTGTTTACTTTCTCTAAGTCTGTCATTATTTTAGACATACAGTTAAAATTTCCCTCATTCCCTTCTGTTTCAAAGAAGGCAAATCAAGCATGTCCAATCTGTCCTAATGGCAACACTTTCAGTCATGATAGTTTCCTTTGCAACCTCAGTGCAGTTGCATCATTCCTGTAATATGATGACATAGTCCTGTGTTATAATCTCCCTGCACTTGGATTCCATGCAAGAGTTTGTGAAGCAAAGCATTACAATATGCCTTTTTAACTGTCATATTCACTTGATCTTCTGCCTTTTAAGGATCTGTAGACACCTTTTTTCCTTTGTAGTAACGATCAAGTACAGTGCACTCCTCTGTCTTTTTGCATCTTCTGAGGTTCATTGCCCTATTTCTAGATTGTTATCTGTACAGACCATTTATATCTTTCTGTCTCTAAAGGTTTTGTCGTTGGTGTCACCCATGTGTCAATATGTACACTCCATCATGCTCCAAACACATTTACTAATATATGTAACAGAAAGAAAGGACTGAGGGCAAAGCCCAGCGGAGTCCTGCTAGTAACACAATAACATCAGATCAATGTAAGTGAGCATACATGAGAAGACCACTGAGAATTAAGTACATCTTTGCTTTTGTGGTTTGTAGTACAAATCCATGGCCAGTAAAGATGAATTTTGGACCATGGCCATGGTTTGTAGACGCGTTTATTGTTGAAGGCAGCCCAGGCTATGCTTCAGGAAGAGGTCCTTATTATCGGATGCAAATGGAGAAATTTCAGCTGTCAGCTTCATGTTTCTTTAGATTAAATTAGCTTTATTTGTCACATATGCATTGAAATGTACAGTGAAATGAGTTATTTGTGTCAACAGCCAACACAGTCTAAGATGTGGTGGGGGAGGCCAGCAAGCGCCAACATAGCATGCTCTAACCTGTACATCTTTGGAATGTGGGAGAGAACTGGAGCACCTGGAGGAAACCAATATAGTCACAGGGAGAATATACAAACTTCTTACTGATAGCAGTGGGATTGAAGCCCAAACTTGTAGCTGGTGCTGTACAGCATCAAGCTAGTCGCTGTGCTACCATGTACACTCCCAAGTCAGCAACTGTGCTGCTGTAAAATTTAAATACTATTGGTGATTGCTTTGCGCTGCAGTTTGCATTCTTATCCAAGTTGTATAGTACTGGTCCAGCAAATTGTTTGGTTATATTCATCTCTCTGTTTTTATCACTTCTCTTAATGACAGATTCCTGAGGTTTTACTCTGGGCCAAAGAACAGAATGAAGAGAAGAGTCCGAACCTAACACAGTTTACAGAGCACTTCAACAATATGTCCTATTGGTGAGTATAAAACAGTGTTCTCAGCTCTATGGTGCCAAAATGGTTGAGTTAAGAAAAACTGAGTTCTGGGTGAAACAACTGATAGCTTCTGCTTCTGAATAAGGGGTGGAATAAAAGTGGGCAGTGCAAGATCAGGAGTAGTACTGGGATTGAATGCCATGACAGTAGTGAACAGTAGAGTGGAGAATTTTACATTAATTATGATCTGGGAAGCACTGGTTCAGAGTTTGGTGATGGGATCATGAACTGAAGAGTGGTCTGAGGAAACGTTAGAGAGCTGACTTCTAGCTGGGTAGAAATCTGAACTGATTCCACATACTATGACCTCACTTTAAAGGACTGCAACTCGTGTTCTCCGTATTATTTATTTATTTTATTTGCCATTTGTCTTTTGCACGTTAGTTGTCAGTCTTTGTGTGTAGTTTTTCCATAGATTCTTTGGTAGTATATGGTGACATATACATACTTCGATAATAAGTTTACTTTGAATTTTGTGCTAAAAGTTAGTTTGCCAAGTTATCTCATCTTTGGCACTCAGGTTTACTGGCTGTATCAGGATTGAAGAGAATGGGAAGGATTTAAGGCAAAGGAACTGAAGTGGTCAATATCAGTCATAATGAAAAGTTGGTGACGGAAAGGAAATCCGAGCAAAAGGTCCAGATGGAAGGAGATGGCCAAAGTGGTCAACTCTTCAGTGGGGAGAGGGCGGTGTTGGCAGGCTGCTTTAAACCAAGACGTAGGCACAGAGTTGAACGTGAAAGAAGAGCTTAACGTCATGTCAAGCTGTATCCAGTAATGTTGTAAGGAGGTTGCAGTGGAAATAATTGTGAAATACAGTGAAAATATACCAAAAGGTTCCTGCAGACAGGAACAGAGTGTACATCAGTGCTGCTGAAGACTTTCAAAACTGATGTTCAGCATTCAGCAGAATAGCTTTGGTTTTAAAATTTAAGACTCCAGGTCTGAGTCCTTTACATTGCAAATTAATCAAAGATTATTCTTTATACATATATGTAAACACCAGAGGACATTATGGTGATTTGTTTGTAGTACTTTCAGTCCTCTCCCTTTTATCAGATCTTTGCTGACTTTAGCAACAGGTTCACACTGAGGTCTCACATTGTGGAGAACTGTGACAGAAGACACTTGCTCATTTTTTTTTTAAGAGAGGTAGTGCGGAATAGGTCCTTCTGGCCCCTCAAGCCACACTGCCCAACAACCCCCGATTTAATCCTAGCCTGGTCATGGGACAATTTACAATGACCATTTAACCTACTAACAGATCTGTAGGAGGAAATTGGAGCACTCAGGGTGGGGTGGGAGGGGAAAGGAACCCACATATTCCACGTGGAGGATGTACAGACTTCTCACAAATGACGTCGGAATTGAACTCTGAGCTCTGACACCGGGAGCTATAATAACGTAGCTAACTGCAGTGCTACCGTGCAAAGCGATACACTTGCTATCGTGAACTTGTGGGCCATGTCTGCTTCTCCACAGTCTCTTAAACTAATACCTGTGTTCACCACATGTTACTTAAGCAATGTGTGTTAACAAGGCTGAGTGACTGCAAAGCATTGCAGCTAAGCCAGATGTATTTTCTTGGTACCATTGTGAGTCTCCAGGAATGGCTGCTGGTTATCCATTGAGAAACAGTTCTCATGTTAATCCTTTGGTCTTTCAGGGTGAGGTCAATAATTATTCAACAGGAAAAGGCACAAGATCGAGAACGGTTACTCCTCAAGTTTATCAAAATCATGAAGGTTTGTAAACTGGTATAGAGTTTAATCTGCATTTCTTGTAATATTTTTCTGCTGTCACTACACTGGAAGTTGTAAGATTTGCTGAAAACAGATGTATATAAAGAATAGAATTTAATTTTAAATCTCTTGCCACTTTGATGATCTATGGCTAGAAAAATATGTAGTTGTATATAGTGAAATCAATGTATTATCCATTTAACTCTAACTTTGAAATCCTTGCAGCACATGTTGAAATTCAAACTTTTTGTTTCCTTTTTAGCACTTACGCAAACTGAATAATTTTAATTCATACCTGGCTATATTGTCTGCATTGGACTCAGCACCTATCCGGAGGCTGGAATGGCAGAAACAGACTTCAGAGGTAAGTTTCCTCTTGACTCTTCAGGCATTTCTTAATGATTTGATTCATTTTTGCAGAGTGCCTTCAGTACACCAAAAGTTCTTTTTAAAGTGACAGTCACCCTGGTTTTACTGTCTCTTCTGTAGTGTCGTGTCTGTATGGCATTTTGTGAACGAGTACCTGCATGTTTATTTCAATGTAAAACACTCATTGAGAAAAAAAGTTTGAAAATGAACTGGTTGGATAGTGTATGAATTACAAAATCCAACCAGGTAGTTAACGGTGAATCATTACCAATCAATGGTGAACAATGTACTAGATTCACTGAGCCACAACTCTTGAACTAATTCTGTGACCAACAGAGTAACTCTTAGGCACACTTTTATGTCCCATGTTCTCAGTTTGTTTTAACAGTTTGTCTTCTTTTGCACTTTGGTTGTTTCTTGGTCTTCGTGTATGTGTGTTTTTAAAGATTGATACATTTTTTATTTTTCCTCTAAGTGCCTGCAAGGAAATGAATCCCACGGTAGTATATGGTGACATCTACATACTTTAATAGACTTACTTTGAACTTTGATGGATTGATAAAATTGGAATGCTTTCCCCTGCCCCCACCCCCCCAAGATTAGATTCAATATAGGTGATTTGTACACTACAGGCATATGTGACTAATGACATTCATGTACTACATAATCAGATGAAATTGGTCAATATTGTCATTGACACATGTGTATCCTTCAAATTGAGGAACAAAGCTCCATGGAAGTTGAGGTCATTGCAGATTATACAACATTAATTTAAACCTAACCTTGGAGTAGCTTTTTTTTAAAGGGAATGTGGTGGGTTGCCTAAGTGGCAACTTAATCTTTACTCAAGGCAGTTTATAAAACAATGTCTGGAGGGAAGACTGAGTTTGAGTAACTCAAGTGTCTGAAGTAACTGATACTAAGCTTTAGAACACAGTATTATCAGAATTAGGTTTAATCTTACTGGCATACGTTGTGCAGTTTGTTAACATCAGATGCTTCTGTATTACAAGCATAACTTCTAGCATCATAGTGCAAGCAGATGCTGGTACGTGGTTGATTTAAAAACCTATGGCACAGCTAGACTGTGTTCCCTGAATACTGATTATGAGAACGTATTTGAATGTCTGTGCTGAGCATGACTAAACTGCAGAGATGACAAAAGTTGTTACTGAGCCTTTTTACTATAAACTATAGAGACAGAAGATTAATAAAGTGAAGATTAATCGTGTTCAAGAGGATGGTGACATTTCTCTTCTAAAGTGAGCTGAACTGATGATTAAATCAGCTGGGCTTTCTTTATAGCACTTCTCGCCACACAAGAAGCTCATTATGCTCCCCAGCAATTGCTGTGGCAATTTTTTGCCAATTGTCCAAAGATAAACAGTAGCTATTCTCCTGGGGAGAGAGCTATTAAAGATAAGTGGACTCTGGCTTCAGGCAAACACACCTGTTTAAATGGAGATTGGATTTTAATCAACTCTCCACAGGGCACTCAGTAGCCCTGAAACCTGATCCAGTTAAAGTGGATCTGTATAGAAATTGCAACAGTGAAACATTTAGCCTTTGCTTATCCAATACTAGCGTTTATCTGCTGGTAAAGTGTGGCCCTAATCCCCCTGTGCCCAATGTCATTGTGTAGATTGTTCTTTTGACTACCATTCAGTTTATTCCAATTTGTTAATATGATTTCTGCTTCAAACAATATTGCATTATGCACTAATAGAATTAATATGCAAGATGTTCCTCCAGCAATTTCTTCAGTATTTAAAATCTTTGTTATGTAACTTGTGCTTCCTCCAGTGCTGGCAACTAAGGGAAACTACAGTTTCCATTTATGCAGTCTTACTATTTTAAACTTTGATTTCCCATTATCTTGTCTCTGAAGAAGATGCCCTCCATTTGTCTGTTAGTCTCAAAGCCATTGCAAAATCAGAGTGCCCTGATGAATTGGCCACACCAGGTCAGGCAATTTATAACTAGCATTTGGAATTCTGTCCTTCCCCACAAACCTGAGCTCTAACTGGGTGAGCTCACCAGCTTATGCTGGGTGAATATATAGCAGAGAAATGGGCCCTTCAGCCCATCTAGTCTGTGCTGACCTAATCTGCCCAGTCCCATCTACCAGCACCTGGCCCATATCTCTCCAAACCCCTCTCATCCATGTACATATCAAAACCCCTCTTGAACCACGTCCACTACTTCCACTGTCAGCTTGTTCCACACTTGCACTACCCTTTGAGTGAAGAATTCTCCCCTCAGATTCTCCTTAAACCTTGCATCCTAAACCTATGACCTCTAGTTTTAGCCTCACCCAACCTGAGCTGAAAATGTGCATACATTTACCCTCACTATATATCCCTCAAAGTTTGTATCTCTCCATAAGATTACCCAGTTTTGTGGGTTAGCCTTAAATAAATAAAGGCATCCGTTAATCCTGCGAGACTATGGAACTGTGCCTGGAAAGTCTTCACTCTCCAGGGTGCAGGCCTGGGCAAGATTATATGGAAGACTAGCAGTTGCCCATGCTGCAAGTCTCCCCTCTCCACGACACCAATGTTGTCCAAGGGAAGGACATTAGGACCTGTACAGCTTGGCACCAGTGTCGTCGCAGAGCAATGTATGATTAAGTGACTTGCTCAAGGACACAACATGTTCCCTCGGCTGTGGCTCGAACTCACGACCTTCAGGTAGCTAGTCCAATGCCTTAACCACTTGGCCACATGTCTTAGCACTACTGCAAACGTGATGCAGCAGGGGACCTAATCAGGTAACTGATCCTCGGCTGTTATCCTATCTGCCTCTTTGGATGTGGGTAATTGGTCTTTACAGGGCCTTACTCCACAAATGAGAAAAATACAATATGAGAGCGACAAAAGAGAAATTTGAAAAATGAAATCAGTAATGTATAAAACTGGATTTAAATAGAATGAATGATTAAGTAGAATTTGCCAGTGTTGCCTTGGGGCCAAATACAATAAAAATTTTTCACTTTGGGTTTCACAGTTGCCTCTTGTCATTTACTTGGAAGAAAATGGGTGACTTATTTCTCGATACTTATATGTGTGTTTAAGCACTTGTAGGAATTACTGGATAAAAATGGCATCTAACTAATTGCCTTTTATCCTTACAGTTTTATGGATATAACTATGAAGAAACTGTTTAATTAAAGCAATCAAATTAAATTTTGGTATCCTAGCCTATGATAGACACAGACAGGAGGTGAAGAAAGCCCTCGCTCTGCAGTGTTTTTGGAACTACAGGCCAGTTATTTGTTTCGCTTTGCAAACATATCAGCACTTGGCCTGATGTAGATCTCATTCTTCTAATCCAAAAATATACATTGGATTCCGGTTAATTGGGCCATCGGTTAATCAGGGCAGCTGCTTATCTGGGACAAAGAACAAAAATAATCCAGAAAATAGCTGGGATTCTCTTAATTTATTTGGGATACTATACACTTAATTGGGACAGGAGACTGTCGCTGAATAGTTTCTAACTAGCATCAGTCACATATAGTTGCATGGCTGTTAGTCACTGCACTATCCTTAGAGTGAACAGTTTTTAAATGACATCAGTTGCATGTGTTTGTTGTTAAAAAGCACTGGTTTTTCCTGACTGATAGTTGGCAAGAAATGAACAGCAAAACAATTCAGAATGGTTTTGCTCACTGTGGTTTCAAGCATTCTGGCTTCGAGCTGCCAAAAATGGCTGGGAGTGAAAAGGAAATGATTTCATTACTTTAAGTTAGGAACTACGAAGAATTTGAAGGTATTGACAATCATCTTGAATGTTCCAATGAAAATGATGATTTGGAAGATGCAATCCTCTGAAACATTGTATAAAAGCAGTCTATTATCTGCACTAGGAGTTTGCACTCACTTTGTTCATTTGGAGTCAAACAAAAGAATACAGTGTACACTGGATGTATTTCATTTAAATACATAATTTGATAGTTAAACAGTAGTTTGTCTCTTTTTTTAATATACCTTTATAACTATTTGCATGGAACTTCAACTAATTGGAGCAGCTGCTTAATTGGACCAAAATGTACTGGTCCTGATGTGTCCCAATTAGCCACAGTCCACTGTATTTTTCTACGACAAACCTGTCCAATTTGCTTGTAAGTAAGTAGGCTCTTTCCTTTCACGGTCCCACTTGGGGTTACGTTCTGTGCATTATTTTGAATCAATTTTGGGTTGTCTCCTCTACTTCTCTGAAAGTAAGACAACATGTTTTCAATACTTAGTCCCATTACAATCTATTTTCCAGAGGGAAATATTCAATCTATTATTTTCCGTGGGCCATTTCCCTTTCGTTTTGATTACTTATGCATTTTTCTGCATTCTTTTTGAAACAGTTGTTTGGATTTTGTATTATTGGGGTTTGGCATCTGTTCACACTCACCTAAATTCTGAATGCTAATCTTAACTTTAAAATTCCCATATGAACTTGAGATAGCATTATGCTCAAATCAGAAATTCAGTAATCCCATTACAATTATTCATTGTAATGGGACTATTGTACTTCTGACTTGAGTATAAAGTTTCATTTATGTTTACCTTGTGGTGAAGCAAGTCATGTGTCCATTCCTAAGTGCCTTAAGTTCCTGGATAATTGAGCCTGTGAAAAAAGTTCACACTTCCACTGGTTACTGTGGCATTGATGTACAAACTAATATACTCCAATTACTTTCAGGGTCTGGCTGAATACTGCACACTCATTGATAGCTCCTCTTCATTTCGAGCATATCGTGCTGCTTTGGCAGAGGTGGAACCACCCTGTATACCTTACCTGTAAGTATGCAAATGGACCCTTTTTTCTCTTTACATTCCCCATTCTGGTTCTGCACTCACCCGTCTCCTCCTCACTTGCCCATCACCTCCCTCTGGTGCACCTTCAGTACTTCAGGCAACTGGTAGTGATGAATGTAAGGGGTGTTTGATTCTGTGACCTAAATTGTTAGACTCTCATCTGGATACTGATGGATACACAGCAAGTCATCCAACAGGTTAGACGGTAACTCTCAATTCAGTCATTTTTAAGACAATTATTTGCATCTGACTCTATACAAAGTGCAGGCTTTCCCTAGCTACAAGGCCACATTTTCTTCCTTTTTATTGTTAATTTTAAAATGCAGAGAAGAAAAATTGCCTGAGTATTGTTTTTTTTTAAGATTGAAGGATTAAAGATACCTTTATTTCTCGCAAAGCTTCAAAACATACAGTGAAAACTGTCATTAGCATCAACGACCAAAGCAGTCCGAGAATGTGATGGGGGAGCCTGCAAAGTGTTGCCATGCTCGCGGCACCAACATAGCATACCCGCAACTTACCAATCCTAAGGCACATGTCTTTTGAATGTGAAAGGAAACCGGAGTACCCAGAGGAAACCCATATGCGGTCATGAGGAGAACGTAGTTAACAATAGCTCTAGGACAGTAGGAGTTCAGTGACAACCTTTTGTACCATATGTTTCTGTTATTCTGTGATGTACTTTGTCATCCCAGTAACAATCCCAAGAGAGGGCCAAGATTTCACAACTGTGCACATCGAAGAGCTGCCAACAGGGACTGTCACTTGTTGCAATTATCTTGGTGACTTTATCTCACCATACATCTCCAAACTAACCTTTTTTCCCCAATCTATTGGAGAGCTAAAATTACCTCTTGGTGTGCAAGTAGATTGCAAAGACAAATTAAAGTGAAGGAAAGTGTGTTACAGGGAAATCAGATTGCTTATCTGGGAGCCAGTATGAACCCAAAGGGCCAAGTAGCAGTGTTAGTCTAAGCAAGTACTAATGATAGGAATGCCATGTACTTTGTCATGAAAGTACTAGTTTCTAATGTTGGGCATGATGTATATCAGCAATGATATCATCCACCCTGTAGCCTGGGCTGCTTCAGTGAACTCCTTGAGGTGTCTAATGGAGTATGGCAACTTCCGTACCATTCCCTGCTCATCAAGCGTAAAAATCTGACCATGACCCTGTAAAACATGGCGACTCCCATTCATGTTAATGGAAAATGCTGGCTCAGTGGAGAAGGTAAATAGCGAGGTAATTTAAATTTTTAATAATTTTAATTGATTTTAGAATGCAGTTATATTTATCTTCACAAATATGAAAATTATTCAAGCAGTATTTTCATTTTTTGTTTGGTATGCCCTAATTTAATCTAATGCTTTAAGGATATTAAAAATAGTAAGATTTAGTAGTCCTGGCTACACTTGATGGTGTTGACAGCCCCGAATGTTGATGGCTGGAGTTTGGAACCTCAACTGTTCCATGGCTAAGACTGTGTCTATGCTGTAAGTATAAGTGTTACAACTGAAACAAACATTGTGCGGGTCTGGCAGCCAGCCATTTATGGAGCTTTGAAAAATCTCTTTCAGTGCCAAGGCATTCATCTCCTTGGAAAGACATTGAGTGTCTAAGTTTAAAAACTGTGCTCTCAAATATGATTTTGGAAGTACTGTAATCTCTTAACCAAAGGAGTATCATACTAGAGACAAGCATTAAACTCCCTAGTGCAGTATTGTGGATGTGGAGCCCTGGTAGAATTGTCTTTAGTTAAACCAAGGCTCTGATTCCATTACTTTTCAGCACTGCTTTTTCTTACCCAATATCAGTCAATTACCATCAGGAAAGCAGATCATCTTGTCATTCTCATATTGTGTTTAGATTCACAGCACAGCTTTCTGCAATACAGTGGTGATATAGGAGGTTCTTCATGGATACTGTGGGACACCCTGAGATAACAAAAGGTGCAATATAAATGTGGGTCTTTTTTTCCTCATGTGTGTTCTACAGTGAAGAATTCTCTCAATATAGCACATGGATGGAGCTTCCAGTTAAATTGTATCCAGCATTGTTCAGTGTGCCACATCTTTAGCACAGAATTTCAGCTTCAACTTGCTTGATGTGTGCAGCTTGAACTACAGTGGCATGCAAAAGTTTGGGCACCCCTGGTCAAAATTTCTGTTACTGTGAACAGTTAAGTGAGTAGAAGATGAACTGATCTCCAAAAGTCATAAAGTTAAAGATGAAACATTCTTTTCAACATGGTAAGCAAGATTAGTGTAATATTTTTGTTTTGTACAATTTTAGAGTAAAAAAAAAGGAAAGGAGCACCCTACAAAAGTTAGTGCATCCCAAGAGATTTGAGCTCTCAGATAACTTTTACCAAGGTCTCAGACCTTAATTAGCTTGTTAGGGCTATGACTTGTTCACAGTCATCGTTAGGAAAGGCCAGGTGATGCAAATTTCAAAGCTTTATAAATACCCTGACTCCTCAAATCTTGTCCCAACAATCAGCAGCCATGGGCTCCTCTAAGCAGCTACCTAGTGCTCTGAAAATTAAATGATGCCCACAAAGCAGGAGAAGGCAAAAGAAGATAGCAAAGCGTTTTCAGGCAGCCATTTCCTCAGTTTGTAATGTAATTAAGAAATGGCAGATAACAGGAACGGTGGAGGTCAAGTTGAGGTCTGGCAGACCAAGAAAACTTTCCCGGAGAACTGCTTGTAGGATTGCTAGAAAGGCAAATCAAAACCCCTGTTTGACTGCAAAAGACCTTCAGGACGATTTAGCAGACTCTGGAGTGGTGGTGCACTGTTCGACTGTGCAGCGACACCTGCACAAATATGACCTTCATGGAGAGTCATCAGAAGAAAACCTTCCCTGCATCCTCACCACAAAATTCAACGTCAGAAGTTTGCAAAGGAACATCTAAACAAGTCTGATGCATTTTGGAAACAAGTCCTGTGGACTGATGAAATTAAAATAGAATTTTTTGGCAGCAATGACCAAAGGTATGTTTGGAGAAAAAAAAGAGTGCAGAATTTCATGAAAAGAACACCTCTCCAACTGTTAAGCACGGGGGTGGATCGATCATGCTTTGGGCTTGGGGAACATTTCACTGGTAGAGGGAAGAACGAATTCAATTAAGTACCAGCAAATTCTGGAAGCTAACATCTCACTGTCTGTAAAAAAAAAAAAAAAAATAGCTGAAGATGAAAAGAGGATGGCTTCTGCAACAGGATAATGATCCAAAACACACCTCAAAATCCACAATGGACTACCTCAAGAGGCGCAAACTGAAGGTTTTGCCATGGCCCTCACAGTTCCCTGACCTAAACATCATCGAAAATCTGTGGATAGACCTCAAAAGAGCAGTGCATGCAAGACGGCCCATGAACCTCACAGAACTAGAAGCCTTTTGCAGGGAAGAATGGGCAAAAATCCCCCAAACAAGAATTGAAAGACCCTCAGCTGGCTACAGAAAGCGTTTACAAGCTGTGATACTTGCCAAAGGGGGTGTTACTAAGTACTGACCATGCAGGGTGCCCAAACTTTTCCTTTTTTATTATTTTGAAACTGTAAAAAATGGAAATAAAAAAAGTAATCTTGCTTAAAATATTAAATGTGTCGTCTTTAACTTTATGCCTTTTGGAAATCAGGTCATCTTTTACTCGCTTAGCTATTCACAGTAACAGAAATTTTGACCAGGGGTGCCCAAACTTCTGCTTACCACTGTATGTCTCTGCTACACCTGAGCCAAGGCCATCAACTTGTATAATAGCAACAGATACAAAAAGCAGGAGAAACTCAGCAGGTCAGGCAGCATCTATGGAAAAGAGTAAACAGTTGACATTTGGGGCCAAGACCCTTCTTCAGGACTACTATAATAGCTACCCATTAAATGGTTCAAAAGAGCTTTCCTTATAGAATAGCATGTTGTCAAATCCCTAATTCAAAAATATCCATACAGGAATTCGTTTTTAATCATTCACAAGTTTTGTTCATTGTATTTCACCATTTATATAAATACAAGGCCTTCCCAAGCTGCAGATGTCTGGCATGTTACAGTACATGCTAGTGAACAAGCATCTGAGAAAACGAGTGCTTGAGACGTGTAGTATGCATTTGCCTGTTGTAGTGGGGCTGCAGGTGACTTCTTCCCTGTGGGCACTTGGTTGATGGCTGTATTTCTGTCTTGCAAATTGTTCAGGCTATGAGCAGTCCTAAAGAACAGAACCCTGCCATAACTCAGGGAGAACCTCCATCTTTATCAGCAGGAGAATGTGTATTTAGATAAATATAAACACTTTCTAAGATATGATTGAAATAGGGACTAAACAGAGGGCAAGGATCACACAGATATGTATGTATCATTCTTTGTATCTAAAAGTGATAGGTTCATCAAAAAAGAGGTTATCCGTCTCTGCACAAGACAAAAGCATGGTGATAAGATTAGGAAATGGTTTTCAAAGAGAACTAAGTGTCTTTCTATACGAAAAAGTTTGGTATGTAATTCAGAAGCTAGATTGTAAGTGGTATATTAGTTTTAATTATATGAGGATTATCAAGCCATAGTGAGAGTGCACAAGGAATATCATGTAGACCTCTGTTCTCCTTACCTAAAAATCAATATAATTCTCAAAGAAAATGCAACAAAAATTCACCAGATTATTTTCTGGAAAGGCTGTGCTGTTTTGCTATTGGATGAGAGGGCAATTACATGAAGTCTGTATTGGGTAAAATTTAGAACAACGGAAAGTGATCTCATTGAAACTTACAACATTTTTAAAAAGTAAATGCCGAGAAAATGATTTCCCTTAGGGTGGCGTGGTAGCATAACAATTAGCACAATCGCTTTAGTGTCAGCCCTAAGTTCGGGGTTCAATTCCTGCTGCTGGCCTGTAAGGAATTTGTACATTTCCATGAGGATACCATATGGATTTCCTCTGGGTGCTGTGGTTTCCTCTCTCATTCCAAAGATGTACGGGTAGGGCTAATGAGTTGTGGGCATGCTACGTTTGTGCTGGAAGCATGGTGACACTTGTAGCTGCTTAGCACAATGCTCGCTGGTTTCATTTGATGTAAATGATGCATTTCACTGTTTTGATGTGCATGTGACAATGTTAATCTTTGACCTCAGCAGAGGGGCTTAGAATAAGGGACAGGGCTTTCAGAAGTGTGGAGTTTTCATCACTGACGCAAATGTTTGGAATTTTTTGCCCTGAGAGCTAATGTATCAGTGTGAATGGACAGGTGATTGCAGACAATTTTGTGGGGGGGGGGGTGCGTGTGTTTGCCCAGATTTGTTGTGTGCTGCAGATTGGCTTTTATTATATGGCAAACCATGAAATTAGAACAATGCCGTTTGCAAACTTCTTGTAAACAGTGCTAATAATTAATTTTATATTCTGTTTTTTGTTCAGCCTGAAGCCATATGTAATGTGCAGGTAGCCACAGAAAGTTTTTGATCTTTGCCCTGATTTTATTTCTACAGAGGTCTTATACTGCAAGACCTAACATTTGTTCACCTTGGCAACCCAGATCTAATTGACGGAAAGATCAACTTTTCCAAACGATGGCAGCAGTTTAATATCTTGGATAGTATGCGACGTTTCCAACAAATGTAAGTATTCATAATATGAAAGATGTGGCCAAGACGTCATTATGCAATTTTTCAGATTTGATTTTGTTTTAAAAGGAGGTAAAAGACACTGTTTAAATGTACTGTGATACTTAAGAAGCAAAGAAAATCCAAGGGCTCTCTCCAGATGTATTTTTAGTTTGTTGCGGGGCATGGGGAGACGTAAGGAAGTAGATCGGAGTGACGTTCTTCCCTGAAGGAAAGATTTAGTCTCATTACATGATTTCTTTAACCACCAAACTCAGATAAAAATCTTGATATGAAGGTACTGCATATCAGTTCTCATGATAGTTTGTCTATAGAGTGATTAATGGAGTAGTACTAAGCTCATGTGAAAATCTCTGTCTGCTCTGTTGTATAATACAATTAAAATTTTAATATTGAAAGTTATATTTAACACTTTCATTTTTCAGTCATTATGAACTAAAACGCATCGATGACATTGTTATGTTCTTCAATGATTTTGGAGACCATCTTGCAGAGGAAGCACTGTGGGAACTCTCATTAAAAATCAAACCACGTAATATTCAACGACGGAAAACGGAGCGGGAGGAAAAAACCTAGGATTTAAACATGGAGGCTTGATCTTAGATGGCAGCTAATGAATCCCATTAAGTGACTTGCTTTATGTAACTGAGCTACAGAGAACGGTTCATGCCATGGTGCTACACCTTCAGAGCTTCGTTTCAGAAAGAGCATAAAACGGGTGGCAGCGCTGTAGGGAAATGTTCCAAGTTTAATGCCATTGCCTGCATTCAGTTTCCTTTCCTACCATTGTGCCAAGCTGTTTCAAGTGTCCTTCATTGGACCCACTCATACAGCTCAAATTTATCCAGCATACCCAGAGTGACCCGCAGATAAACTCTGCTTTGGAGACTGAGATTGTTGGGTATAAAGGTACGGCAGTTCACTCATTGGTAGTGGACTTCTGTCTATAGAATAACAAATAGTGGTACTAGCAATTGCACAGAAAACCTTAAAGTATAATTCTGTACTGTAGGAGAAAGACTGGCTCACTGTAAATAGTAGATGTCTAGTTTGATGTGTTGTATTGGATTTTTTTTTTGCATGTGTATGACTGAATGCCAGTAATTCAAGTTTTGATTGGGAGTGGGAGGGGTGGATGGTGCAAGCTAATTGGAAAGCAGACTCTGAAGTGTTTTGGACAGGATGGTATTCAAAGGGCAAGGGGTGGCTCCTAATTTCCATGGCTTCAGATAAAAGATAATCAAGTGCATCAGATGCTATTTCACATTTCCTGCATGGACTTTTTTTAAGGTTTAAAGATAAACATTTTTAAGGACTATCTCAGTTCATTGCTGGAATCTGAGCTACATTTAAAATAATAAGTAAAAGTTGATATTTGTCTGGAGTTTCTGTATATAGTGAGTCCACAAATTAATTCTTTTAACCCATCAAATAGTCGGTGAGCTTGCTTTAGTTGTCAGGTCCTGTTGTGAATCATGGATGCTACAGTGCAGAATGCCATGTTTACTTGCTTTGGATTGTTAGCCATCAAGCTATTAATGTTGTCTAAGTTTGCACATCTGCAAAGGAAACATACCATGCTTGTTTATTTGCAGTAATCATTGGATAACCCTGAAGTGATGTTATACCTTCTAGCATTTAGGGTGTTTAAAAGTGGTCCTCAATAATATTTGGCATGAGTCCGGATAAGGTCATGCTTAGAAATCCAACATAAAACCCCAAAGTACAGAAATTTACTGGTTGTTTTCAGCGCTACTGATTCTATTATTGGATAGGATTAGCGTTTAGTTCATCTGTCAACAGCGGACTTGAAATGTGCTAAATGATTGTTGATTATAGAAATGGGGATGTTCTTCCCGAACCAAACTGGTGTCAAAATTTTCAGCAGTTGTTGCTGTAGTCCTTGTTCTTTAGCAGATGATTTGGTTTTAAGATGTCCAAGCCATTCTTGATAACTTGAAGTATGAACACAAAAACCATAAATTAATGTCAGAATATCTTGGAATCTCACTCCTTTTCTGCCGTTTGGAAAACTTAAGAATTATGGAGTACAGCAACTTTGGAATTTCAGTAAGAAGGTTAAAAGTCCTGGCCAAAATTATTAACTTATAATCTGTGCTTCTCAAATGTCTAAAATGACAGAATAGTAATTTCAACTTGATTAAGAATATTAATTCAGGACTTTAATTTCTTTAGCAAATTGTAGATAGTAATCAATTTAACTTTCTTTTTAACTGAATCATGGAAAATTCGGAAGAGGCTATTTAAGGATAGGTGCTGACACTTCCCCATTGATAAATCATAAAATATAGTTTGGTCAGAGGATAATTTTCTTCTATTTGCAACTCTCTTAGGAGAAAATTGTCTGGATCTAAATAGTGATGATAATGTGCGAGCAATCAAATATGTCCCAAGTTATCAATACTAGCCATATTTTGTCAGAATTTCAGTTGGTAATGGTAGCTTTGCATTCAGATATTTTATAGGCATTGAAGTTAAGACATTAGCACGAGTCTTCATTCTCATCTCAGCTATGTCTTTGTTGTAACCAGTTCAATAAGGAGTTTCTTATCATAAGAGATCTCTGGGGTAGTGAATGCTCTGTGTCTGTGGGGAGGGGGAGGGTGAAGAGAGGGAAGGAAGACAGTGGTTTTCATCTACTTCCAGCAGCAGGTGTTGAGAAACATTAAACTCTGGCTGGTTTTCAACACTGCCAATCGAGGTTAGTTGCTGTTCTAGCTGAGATGCATTTTTGCACTGAGTAATCTCACCGCTTGCCCCAACCCTCAATCTTTTCGCCCCAAGCCAGTTCACATTGGGGATTAGTCTTGAGTTCCTGCCACAGCAACAAGGAAGGCAGAGGTTCGTTAAGTTCCTGCCACAGCATGAAGTTGAGGCATGTTTTTTTTTCTCCCCAAGTAAAAGGTGCAGCCTGAAATACCAAGGGTGCTGTAATGAATGGACACTTTGCAGGATAGCACTAACTAGAATACCAGTATTTGGACATTGTAAATAGCTTTTTTTAAGAACATGAATTCATACATAAGCCAGGTTTTGTTTTTTTTTTGTTATAGACACTGAGATTTTAAGTAGCTTTGTGATACCTGGCTTGCAGGTTGAATGATTGTGCAAAGTGAAGAATCAGTTTTTGTGTTGAGTTTTGTATCTGTAGATCATCCTTAAGCCTTTTTATTTAACAACGTCTGTACACCATTGACCCTAGACTAGGAAGGTTAGCAATTCATTCAGTTTTCTATTTTTAATTAATTTTGTACAGTTTTTTAACATTGTGTATAGTTTTTAATTTTCTGCAGCCACAGTGTATCAGCTGTAGAAAATGGACTTACCATTTCCTGTTTACTTGAGCATGAGGTAATGTCAATATAGTCTTTTACTGTATTTTTAATCGTGTAATATTAATATTGAAAATGCTGCCCCTTTCTTACACCACTCATGCTTCCTCTTTAGTTCCCATGATCTCCCAGTATTGTGACTTCCCCTTCCTGCTTTTAGTCATTGATCGTTTTCTATTGACATTTTTTATTTGTTAACTTATGTTTTATCGCTCTGCTCTTTCCATTCAGGATTCCCCATGGTGAGCCAAACACTCTCCACCACTTTGTCATGCCTGATTCATTAAAGCACCATTGGGCTGCAATCGATAGATAATATAATGGTCTAGTCCACACCTTGAAAATTGTGTACAATTCTGTTCTGACCCAAGGATGGATATTGCATCAATGGAGAAAGTGCAATGCAGGTTCACTAGCTTAATTTCTTTGACTGATAGGATCAGTGGTGAAGATGCCCTTTGGTCTGAGAGAGTGCACAGCTGATGTTTCTGCTAGTTGAGATGTTGAGAACTGGTGAGGATCAATCATAAAATATGCATTCAGCTGTTTGCAACTTTGAGAAACTTCTGTAGAAACTTGGAGGATCAGTCACCAGTGTTCAAGCTGAAGTATTTTGCTTGTTGGATCATGAGGGAGTGGGGTTAGTGCAGGAAAGTAGCATGAGCTAAATGATTAGTCATGACCTTGTTGGAAGAGTAGAGCAGACATGAGGGCTAAATGCTAACTTGTGTTGATTCCTTAAACTTGTGTTTGTATTTCATAATTCCCTAATGCAGTATTTCAGGCCATTCACCAGCTTTTATTAGACAAGTTCCAATCTTTACTCTTGCACAGATCTATCAGTGAAAACCAGTAGTCATTCAGTGGTATGTGGTGCTGGTATTTCAAGACATCATGAAATTACTTCTACTCTTATGCACCTTTTCAATTAACCCAATGCAAAGCTGCCTTTTATTAATGTATTCATTATTTTGGGAGGAGGGTCTAGGCATCAGAACTTCCCATTCCTAACTACCTTTGAGAAGTTGCTGCAGAGTATTCATGCTCGCAATTTCTGCCTTGCAAATTGTGGAGAGGTTTTGGGATGTCACTTGTTGCGTAGAATGCCTACCCTCTGCCCTATTCTTGTAGCTATGGTATTTCATTAAAATTCCCAACTAATGGCATGGACTGTCATAGTTAGATTAAGACTCTCATTGGAGATGGTCATTGCCCAGCACTCCTGTGGCACAGTGGCCTTCCTTACTTGCTGCATGCAGGCATGAACTGCTTAATTTGATATTGTGCAATGGACAGTATACATCCCCACCCCTGCCTGACCTTGTGCTGTGCTGTTTAGGAAAAATCTGAAGTTTATAACACCAAGTTGCATCGTCTTTAGCATTATTATTTATGGTGCCCTGCGATGTTCTGTTTGGTAAAATGGCACATCAATTTAAATCTGACATGGTTTAGAAATTTCTATGTTTTAAGCATCTAACTTCCATGTGGTTGGGTGAAGTGCAAGGTATTTTAGGGTTGTTAAGTGTTGCAGTTTGGAAAGGATAAACTGCTCATTTAATTAGTAGATAGTGTACAATATAGTTCATTTTGTTGCCTTGGATCATGAAGATCATGTGAATCATAGCTCAGTTTTTTTTTACTATCTGAATTGTATTCCATTTGCTTTCTTTAGAATTTCATTAAATTTTCTCCTGCCCAGCCAGGTTAAAGTATTTCCTATGGAAAATTACCTACAAATTCTATTGCAGTTTTCTAAAGTAATGGAACTGAAAACTTCTTAGGTCAGTTGCTGTCATATTATGTGGATGTTGTTAATGCTGAATGGTATAATTAACCAGTACAATTATTAAAAATATTTAGGACTTTACATTTATTAGCTCCCCCTGTTTAGGCAGTTTCAAGTAGCAGGAAGGGACGAGATCCAGATTGTTAGGCTTTGAGTGAATTTTGCTTATGAACAGCTATTTATTTATTGTGATGGTTGTGTGCAGAACTAACACAAATGTATTCAAACTATATTTTCTGATGACTGTCAGACTGAAAGCCAGTAGTTTTATTTAGTGGTAAGAATGTTCAGTGCCTAGCTGTTAAGCCCTAAAGAAAATTGTTCTGAGAGGAGAATGGTGTTAATATGTTGCATAGAATGAACTTCAGCTCTGTAAAATGTCACATTGATAGTTCCTAATCAGAAATGAACCTATTGAAAATGATCATGGCCACTAAAATTCAGGACCAGTTACGTTTAAGGCCTAATGATCCATTGCGCATTTGACTTCTCTGGAGTTTGAATTTTGCTAAGAGATCAACAGTTAAATTTGGGTAAGTGATCAAGTCTTTTTTGGAAAAAGGAGAAACTTTTTCCCTTAAGTGGTACATTGCGTTGACAGTTGTAATTTTATTTTCCTGTGTTCTCCTTTTGAAATCTGAAGAAACACAAATTAAACATGTAGATTCCTGAAGAAACTAAAGCTTTATATATGATAAGCATATGAACTATTTCAATTTAAACAGTAAATTGTATCTGAAATAGGACAGGTCTGTCAGTTTTGGAAACTGTTCATGTCCTAAAAGGAAATAAAATGCACTTGGAAGTGTATTGTATGTTTGATTTCTGTGGATTCTGGGTTCAACAACCAAGAACTAGTTTTTTTCTAACTTTTGAACTAAACTTGTACATTGTGAAACAATACATTTGTTAATAACAATTATTTTGATTTAATAGTTGTTTTAAATAAAAGGGAGCATGGGACATTTCCACATGTAGGGCCATCAATGAGCCCTTCCAAAGCACCTTACTTTGAGTTGTGGGGTTGAACTTGCACCAGCTGCAGGCTGATTTTTTAAAAAGTAGTTGGTCACTGTTAAGTGTTCTGGAGTTCCAACATAACGTATGGCATCTATTAATAACCATCTGACTTGAGGACCACAATTGTTTGTCACAAACCATTAATAAATGATGACTGATTTTTACATTTTCAAATGGTGGTTGCTTTAATCTAGGTATGGGTCCTAGTTAAATGCTAATAAATACATGTTATATCTTAGTTTTAGATCTGTCTCAATTATTTTGTATTGTGGTAAGTGCTCAATGCATTTTTAAAATCAATGGATAATTTAGAAGTTGTCATAAGTGCCCTAACTTGCCAAGATTTTGCCAGAGCCACAAGCCACAACCTTGCTCTAGTATTCCTCCTTTATTATAAATGTCTTGTTCCTACAACCATTTCAAATGTAACTTTTCAAAAAAAAATAAAAGCTACATTCATGTTTACAGTGCATGCATCAGATTGCAGATTAAAGACAATCAAATTCAGTGGGAACCTGTTGCCTCTTCATTTTACAGTAGTACAGAACTATATGCTGAAGGAACACAATTGGATACCAATTTTCACCTGAGACTTTAAAGCTGCAAACCAAAATGAGTAATTACTGTATTGGCCCCATGTAATTTCTCTTTTCTCCAGGTACCAAATGTGTATAAACAGTTTATCCCCTTCAGCAAACACGATAAAAAGCTATGCTTTTCAGTGAACCATTATAAAAGGTAAACCCGACTCCATTAATGTTTTCACATCATCTTTAAAATAGTGCAAGCATTTGCTCATTTGTTGCTGTTAAAGGAAGATGCCAGCACGCTGCAGTGTAGCAGTTTCTACAGGGTCCACCAGAACTGTTATTATCACTTTTAAATGTATATTTTATGATTGCAAGACCTTGCTGGATGTACTGCATACACATCTGCTCGTTGGCAGAGAAACCGAAGGAAATGGACAGTGCAGATCATGCTAGTACCTGCTTTTCTTGTGATCGTGAGACTGTTGGACATTGTTAATATGGAATGCAGCAAGTCTGATTCATTGGTGGGTTGTAAGGGAGCTGTATGGCCTTGGTCATAAGCAAGGACTAGGCCTTAAGCTGCAGTGTTGCCTGCTTACAGCCACCTAGAAGAGAGGAGGCACAGTATTCAAGCTGGGGTCTGTGTTGCACCCCCAGTGTTTGCATGGCAGAAGACAAGGAATGTAGTGTTCAGCTGCTGCAATATTCCAGGACTCAGGGTCTTGGATTATATTTTTTGTTACTCTTTTGCAACTTCTCCTCAGAATAATGCTGTATTCATGTATGATTAAAACTCAAACAAAAGGAAATCCACATTGAGGGTAAAAGAAATGACTCAAAGTTAAACATAAGCAACCATGTCTAACAAGAATTTAAACTATATTCAACTTCTATTAAAAAAAATCTTCTAAAGATGGCGGCTACCTGTAAAAATGTTATTGTTAAAAAGTTTTTACATTATTCAATATCTTGACTAAGGCACTTTAAAAACTAGAACATAAAGGTCTATATACAATGCTCACAGTGCTGCATAAATTAGTCTTGTAATTAGAAAGCAAACTTGAGCTGCTCATCTACTCCAGCTGAAACCATATTATTCTTGATAATTATGACCAATTGAATTTATACAGTTTGCATTGTTTAAGCATCTTTAGAATGAACTACTGCTTAACTTAATCACACAAAATGCTGGAAGACCTCAGCAGGCCAGGCAACACCTAGGAAAAGAGTACAGGTGACATTTTGACCCAAAACATCAACTTCCTTGAATACAATATGATGCCAAACCATTTGGTGAAACTGGAAGCTTAGTATCAAAAGGTGTAAATTCCAAAAAAAAACAGGCCTCTTCAAGCCATTTTTCAAGCACAAGGCCCTTTATCTTTAGATAACATGGGTATAATCTTCCTCAGTAAAGACAAATTATGGTCTACAACTTCCTATTTTAGAGCCAGCAGAGGGAAATTCATCCACTGTTTCAAATTATAATTACTGCAAAATCCTCAAGTAGAAAATGAGAGCACTTTCTACCTCTCTTCAAAGCTTTTTAAAAAAAAACACAGACAATCTTTAGGACTAAGAACAAAGAACTATTTCATGTATCCAAAACTCAGGTCTTGCTTTGTCCAAACTTGTTTCAGCAGCTCTCCTGAAATAGGATCTGTCATTATTTCTTTGTTCACTTAGCTCTTCTCATCAGTCTAAAAATGGCAGATAATGAAGTGCAGTCACTACATGAGAAACAAAAGCAGCTGGAAATACATATTCAAGATTCTTTGGTAAATTTTGCAAGAAACATCCAAGGGATGAAATGCAGTGTATATAAAGTAATAAATAGCTGTAATCTTTAATGGCACTACCAATCAATATGGAATGCAGTATCTTGATAGCAAAAAAATCTACAGGGATGCTTGGAACACATAAGGCCAACCAGGTAATCTTTTCACCACATCCACTCACTATCATTTCTTAACTTCAAGTTAAGAAATTGTTTTAAGAAAACAGGGTTTAACAATGTTATATAAAAAATAATATTTACTCCCGCCTTTAACACTACATTTCTACAACACAAAAGAGAGTCTCAATATTTCTTAATACAAGATATGGTTGTCACACATATTGATGGGATGCTTATTTACAATTCTTCAATTGTTTAGGAACAGCTGCTATTTTTGCTAAAAGGCTACCATGTAATGTTCTGTAACTTCACTTATCCTTTAGCTTTGAGAAACAAGTGGTATATTTAAAAACTTACACAAAAATGTATTTTCAATAATAAATTTAAGTTACCAATTATTTTGATTCACTCACCAATCTATTTGTCATTTATATTCACATTAGCTTTGGTCAGTAAAAAAAGACTGACAAAGAAAATATTGCATTTAAGTTTTTTATATATATATATATATATATATATATATATATATATATATATTCATTCAGAGTTGCAGAGCATTAATCTTTAAGATTATTTTGCTCCTTGTTATCTCTGGATCTGTCGAACAAAGGCCTGGACCAGCTGTATTAAGGGTTCCTGACTTTCAGGACACAACTTGGACATGGAGCAGGTTGATTTGTTCGGAGGAGTCAGCAGTAAGGCTGCAGCAGGGGATGAAGGTGCTCCACGTCGAGAATACCGTGAAATACTAGACAGAACTGTACTCTGAAATAGTAAAGAAAAAAATAATTAAGTGACAGGGAAGGATCAAAAATTTCAATAGAGTGAAATACATGTGATCTACGCTAACTTCCACTGGGGATGTATTTATTCAATCCCACTATCCAAACCAGATGGTGCTTTCAGCACATTTTTTTTTCTTCCATATGCCACCTTCTGTGCAGCTTCAAAATGAATAAAGCAGAGCACCAAAATACAGTGATCAGCTTTTGGCATTGTTTTGAGTAACATTCCAAGTCCTTTGCTGTCCTCTGCAGTGCAAAGAAATAACTGCAGTCCACAAAATGTTATGATTTTCATCTGCAAATCATAATCTGAAAATCCAGTTGCTGGCCAGGATATAGGAAGAATTTTCAGACAATAAAATAAACATCGTGGAGGAACTCACCAACAGAATTATGAAATCTGAGATTCAAGAAAACAGCAGAAGTAAACACAATGAAACATTTTCTATAACAGCTTGTCACTGCAGTAGAGCATCTAAACTGAAATTACCAGCTCTGAGCTCAGCTCCTGCTTCATTCTCTGCTTGTCCCGTGCATGAACAGATGGGTCCTTCAGATACCTCACCGCTTGTGAAATCAATGCATAGAAACAGTTTTCCATTGTGAATCTCAAAAGCGCCCTTTAAAATAAATGAAAACTTTTAGCTTTGATGGGTAAAGGATAAATGGAACTTTCCTTATCCAGGCTACCACTAACATCATGAAATTTAACCCATTAAAATCCTATTAGCCAATCCCAACATGAAAAAGGATCTAGTGCTTTCCCTGTGTTTATGATGAATAAACTCTGCTGTACCTGGCTGGAAGCCCCAGGTATGGATTATAACATACCTTCTGGTACCTGTACCTGGCTGGAAGCCCGAGACTCTAAAATGGTACAAGTTGATTACTCATCTTCTGCAAACAAGTATTTCACCTGTTTTACATAGGACTGTACAAACACTTCGGCTTACTCCAAGATCAATCTAACCCTTCCCTGCCCTCCATTTTTCATCACAGTCCCTAATATATTTGCCTTCTCCACCATGCACTTATCATTTTGTGTAAAATCCTACCACTAACCACTACACTTTCCTCCAATCGCCTTAAAAGTATATCCTCTTGTATTAGGTTTTGTCATCTTGGGAAATAGGTGCTAACTGTCCACTCTATTGATGCCTCTTATACACCTCTATCAAGTTAGCTCTCATTCTCTCTCACTCCAAAGATAAAAGTTATAGCTTGCTCAACCTTTTCTCATTAAAAAACATTATCTAGCCCAGGCAGCATCCTGATAAATCTCCTTTGCACCCTCTCCAAAACTTCCACATCCTTCTTGTTATGAGATGACCATAACTGAACAATGTTTAGAAATAATTAAAGAGCTTAGATTTATACTGTGTCCCTTACAACCTCATTAATAGTTTGTTATTCACAATTTTTAAAAAAGCATAGTTAGAGGAAATGCAAATATTACAACACTGGAAGAATTTTCCTCCACTGATACCCATGAGGACAAGGCATGAAGACATAAGCCATGCAAATCAATACAACAATGGCTCGTGTTCTCAAATCTCCAAAACAGTGCCTCAACCCAAAAGCTTCTGACATTAGGGGCACATTTTAGGCTAAAGCTATCACTGTCATAAGACAAATCTATAAAACAATGAAGGTTATTGATTATGTAATTGTATTATAATTTGTATGGTGGACTGACTTTAGTAAAAGTTATTAATAAAACTTTCAATTACAAACTTCGCAGCAAACCAAAGAACAGCTGGTATAGATTAAATTACCCTCCCTAATCATACAATTCTGGCTTTCTGACAAGTATTTTGAGCTATACCAAACGTGTGGTCTGGGAACTACAGAAAAATCTTAAATCTCCAGGCTCACAATACCATGGAGACAAATTCATCTAAACATTATAGTTTACCCATGGCATTAAATGAGAATACACCAACATGAATACCGTTTAAAAGCATTCAGTTATGACATGGCATATATTTGATTGCATATTTGTCAACAGGTTATTCAACTGAACTTATCTTCTATTATTCTTGGCCACAACAGTTAAATTATATCTTTAGGCATTTTAGTTATGTCTCTCTTAGGCAAGCAAGGCATCTTTATCAACAACCACTTCTCCCTTTCACCCCACCCACACCTTACTTGCTACTATGTGATGCAGTTATGAAAAAAATTACATACTTCTTCAGAACAAGGCTCTCACAAGGAGATATACATACAGTTAAGAATCTGCCTTAATCTCTTGCCAGATCAAATCAATGAATGACCATGCGGTTTACTGTGATTTGTGATGTATAAAGTTGGAACAAAGTACATCAAATCTCTTGTGATAATTTAACTTAGAAATGTCTCCATTTACATTAATAAAAAAGAACCATTTGAGAATCCAAAACAGTTATTAATTTACTATCAAAATGAACTATTGGATAGAGTCAACACAGTTTACAGTAACATAAACTAAATAAGCAGAAGTCTGGAGTTCAAATTCCACAGTTGAAGGATGTGAAACTAAATTCAATAAATCTAACAATAAATCACTGCTAGTGGCAGAATAAAGGACCACATATGCTGGATTGTTGTTTTAAAAAAAAACTCTTACAGGAAGTGAAACTGGCATTCCAATTCAGCTCTATGCATGCAACTTCAACCCACACAATGCAGTCAATTGTGAATTCATCTTAAGCCCCTGAACAAGCCACTTGCTTTAACATACACTAAAGATTCAAACATTTCAAAACACCCTGGCTAACAAAACATTAAAGAACATAACACGTGGCTTCTCGAACCCACTCCAACAGAGTCTGATTTTTGATTTCTGATTTTCCCAAAATGTCTCCTCACCTTTTTCTCCTCTAAATGTAGAAACATATCAGTTGATCTCTATTTTGAATACAATGTATGACTGAGCTTCTAGATCTGGCTGGTTCAGAATGTTCACTAAAGACGCGTAACCCAGTCAATCTGGATTTATAAGACAAGAACCACTCTCATGAATCTTTGCTTTATTCCCTCCGTAGGAAGAATATCTTTAACTGTGAAAATCAAAACTGTACTCACTAATTTTCGTGTGGTCTCATCAAAGCCCTAAATAATAACTCTGTACCCTTGCAGTAAAGACCATCGTAGTACTTGACTTCCTGATTGCATGCTACAGATACAAGTTAGGATTTTGATTAACTAAATTCAAGGATCCTTTCAATACCAAACTAAAACCAAATCTTCCATCTTCTAGTCACTTGCTGTATCAATGCCCACTCATTACACACTCAGATTTGAATCAATAGAGAGCTTGCAAATACTGTCTGGTCTCCTCAGCAAAAGCACTGATTTACACTGAAAATGGAGACTGCAGATGCTGAGATCTGGCACAACAATCAAGGAACTGTTGATGTTTCAGGTCAAGATCCTGCCATCAAACCTGTGAGCATATATTGTGACTAGCTGCGGCCCTGCACAATTCCCCGATTCTGAATGAGAGCCTGCCAACCTGAGAAGGACCCATTTATTCCCCCCTCCCTGTTCACCAACTCTTAATACAAGGCAATATATTACCCTATTCCACTTGCCTGAGTCTTGTTCAACAACTGTCCTCCCACCCATGTGGTACTTTATCAAAAGCATTCCGAAAATCCTTACTGACCAGGATTGCCTGGATCCCCCCTCAGCTACTCTGCTTGGCACATCCTCTAACAAATCTAAAAGAGGCATTAAATCTAAATTTTCCTTTCACAAATCCACACTAACTTGATTTATGAAGGCCAGTGTACCAAAGGCTCTCTTTGTGAACCTATCTACTTATGACACCACTTTCAAGGAATTATTCCCAGATTCCTCTCTCTCTTCTACCATTCACTGTGCAAATTCTACTCTTGTCTGAGCTTTTGTGTTGCACTTAAAAGAAAAGCAACAAACTTCTTCAGAACAAGACCAAAACTGATATTACATGAGGAGATATGCATACAGTTGCCCTAACTTCTTTCCAGATCAAATCAATGAACAATCACGTGGTTTATTATGATTTAGACCCAGCCTGTCCACACTGACCAAGATGGCCATTTATGTTAGCCCCACGCCTGCATTTGGCAAATGCCCCTCTAAATTTTTCCTAACGATATACCTACTATCCAAATATCTTTTAAGTGTTGCTATCATAACTGCCTCAACTACTTCCTCTACCAGCTATGGCTGCCTAGCTAAATGAAGAATGTCAGTAACCTGGCAAGAAACCATTCACAAGGGACTACGGTCTTAGTTACAAAGACAGATTGAATCACAGAGAGGAGCACCGTTCAGGCGATTTGACATAGCCTTTTCCCTAAGATAGGGGAGTTTAAAGCTTGACGGCATTGGTTTAAGATGGGTAAGATTTTCAACAGAGAGGGTGGTGGGCACGTGGATCAAAATGGTAGAAGCATGTGCATATACGTTTAAGTACAGTTAGACATGTACATGGATAAGAAAGATTTAGAGGGACAAACAGTGGAAATAGGATTACCATTATCAGCATGGAGGAGATGGGCTGAAGTGCTTGTTTCCATACTGTTTTCACCCAAAGGATAGTCAGTATATGGAACAAACTACCTGAGGAAGTGGTTGAAGCAGATACAGTTATGACTTTTAAAAGGTACTTGGACAGGTACATGTATAGAAAAGGTTTAGGGGGATATATGGACCAAATGGGCTGAAGGGCCTGTTTCTGTGCTGTATAACTGAGTATACGATAGTCAAACATAACCAAGGCAAGGTGTATACGCAGGGCTTAACCTAAACAGCTTATGGATAAGATTTCCCCAAAGTATAGTGGTAAACTTAATTCAATGTTTGGCTCTATGACAGTCTCACTAAACTCACTTCAATACAGCAGCTGACAGTTAAACATGACACTTTATTGAAGCTAAAAGCCTTTTTATGAAACACCCAACTTTTCTAACTTACTTTAAAGATTTTGTCTCTTCAGATGAAGCTAGAGGTATCATATTTAGTGACATGGGTTCCTTCTTCTTATCAATCTAGAAATAAAAAGAAAGAGGTAAAACAATAAATCTATTATGCCAGAAACAAAAGAAAATTACACAATTATTTCTTTATAATATATACTACAGACTTATTTCTCCCCAACCTCAGGGTTATCAGGGGTATAGTTCCCATTATACCATCTGCCCTTTGGAATCTATTCAGCTAATTCTCCTTTATGTTTTCTGAACAGATGATACCAAAATGTAACATCACAACCGAGCAGATACTGAAATCATTGAAATTCCACATGCATTTGTCTACAGGGGCTACTTGATAACCATTAGAAACAGCAAGCATGGTAAATATTCACCCCTCCATATCTTAAGGGGCTTTAAGACCAATTAATATTTTGAGCTCTACAATTTATCTGCCACAGGAAAAAATATCCACTTACATAGGCAAGTTCTATCTTTGTTAGATTCTTTGTCTACAAATAATGAATGAGAAATCAACATAAGCTTGATGAAAAGTAATTTACCAGGCATTTTTATGGATTCAACTTATAGCTAAATAATTTCAGATGCAGAGCATGACCAGATTTCTGTTTTTAAAGAGTTCCAGTTTTCTGTCTTCTCTCCTGCCCATCAGGTGGGAGAAAAAGCTTGAGAACTCGTATCACTGGGCTCAAAGACAACTTCTTTGCTGCTGTAAAAATGGTTCTTGAATGCTACTCTGATAAGCTAGAAGATGAATTCTTGATCTCTCACCTTACCTTTTCATGGATTTTGCTCTGCACTGACCTTTCTCCATAACCGTAACACTATTCTGCATTCCATTTTCCTTTTCAGCATTTCAGTATATGGAATGATCTTCCTACATGGTTGGGCATGTGGCCAAGTGGTTAAGGTGATCGTCTAGCGATCTGAAGGTCGCTAGTTCGAGCCCCAGCTGCGGCAGCGTGTTTGTGTCCTTGAGCAAGGCACTTAACCACACATTGCTCTAGTGTCTGTGCGAGGAGTGGCGCCCCACACAGACTTCCAATCTGCGCCTTGTAAGGCATGAAAATGCCCAACACAGGCCTCATGGTCTGAGTCGATGTTCCCTCTGTTCCTACATGGCACGTAAACAAAACCTACCATTCTATCTCAGTACATGTGACAATAAATCAACTCCAATTCATAGTATTTCCCTTGGCAAGAGATAAATTATTTTGCTACCACTATTTATTTACACATTCTTCAGAATGACCTTTAATTTCTATGTCCAATTACACAGCTTTTAACTTTGCACTAATGCCTCCTTTGTCATTTAATCTCTCCTGACTTCCAACGCATCACAGTCCTCTTTTATTCTCTCTATCCCTGGATCTTACCACTGGTTTCTCTCTATCTTTTTTCCAGTTTTGTGAAAAGTCATCAATCTGAAACATGAAATGTTCTTCTTTCAACATATACTGTAAAAATACTGTATTCTAATAAAATTTTACATTGGAAAAGGTATACAAAATGGAGTTTAGCCCATTTAAAAACAAACTCAGCTGTTAGAAATGCAACCACAGTTAAGAAATATTTTATTTTAAAAAAATCAACTTATCCACAAAAGTTACTTTTGAAGTTTCCCAACATTATCTCAATGGTGCCAAACTATCCAGAGCTGCATTCAATACCTAATGCTGTGTCAAAGTTACCAGATCTCACCAAAGGCATTATAAATTTTGCTTCATGTCTTAATCTTTGTTGGCAAGTAAATGTTTTGTGACGATACCTGGCATCCTAATCGAGCCAAATAGTCTGTTGATAATCACAGCCAAGGTTCAAGCATTAAAAATAAATTGCATACAGAAAGGTTGTCCAAATTTGTGGAATTATACGGCAAAAAAATGTGAATGCTTGGCAATACTGAAACTTACTTCTAGATAAGGCAATGATGCCTCTTACAGAAAGAAACCCTCTACTTCAATTGTGAAAAAGTATCAATCTACAGAAGCTATTTCAAATCCCTGAAAAACTGATTAACTTGGTATATTGACAGGCATCTTTGGTACGAAGATCTCAATGGTTAAACTCCCAACAATCTCTTACCTCGCCCTGCATGTTCAGAACCACATTCACAGTTGCAAGCAGAGTTCCAAATGATGGAGCAACATCAGAATCAAATGCTGGAGTAGTAAAGCTCAGGACGAAGAGCATATCATATTCAGCCAGATCTAAGGACTGTGAGAATAAAATAAATTGGTTCAGAATGGGAATTCAGGTGGTGAAGTCCTTTCTGACATGTATCAAGGTAACTTATCCAGCAGAATCAAGATTCCAGCATCATGTTTCTTAATCCATATAAACATCCACTATCCAAACGACAGATCAAGAAATGGCTAAAGAAATACAGCAATTTCAAATCTTTCGGCACATTTATCACTATTAAAGGAGGTTGCAAATCTTGACCAGACTTTCAAGGAAGCCAAAGAAAACTACATGGGAAGTGAGCTATTGTCAGTGCTCAAATGAGTAGTCAGGTAGGCAAATGAACAAGAACATCAGAGAATATAATAGTAATATTATGACAAAATTAGTGTTTTGAAGAAAAAAATCATTTGTTTATAATATAGATAACACGGCTTTAAATTACAACTGTATTAATCTAATGAATGGATTCCATTTCTTCCTCGTATCCACAATGTTCACAGCATTGTTTTAAGACCATAAGACATAGGAGCAGAGAATAAGGCTAGTCGGCGCATCAAGTCCGCTCCACCATCATATCATGGCTGATTTATTATAGCTGTCAACCCCATTCTCCTGCTTCTCGCCATAACCTTTCACAGACCTTACCAATCAAGAACCTATCAACCTCTGCTTTAAATATACCCAATGACTTGGCCTCGAGAGCTGTCTGTGGCAATGAATTCTAAAGATTCACCACCTCTAGCTAAAGAAATTTCTCCTCACCTCTGTTCTAAAGGGATATTCTTCTATTCTGAGGCTGTACCCTCCGGTTCTAGATCCCCCCCCCCCCCAATAAAGGAAACATTCTCTCCACATCTACTCCATCTAGGCCTTTCAATATTCGATAGGTTTCAATGACATTCTCCCTCATTCTTTTAAACTCCAGCAAGTACAGGTTCAGAGCATTAACCCTTTCATTCCCGGGATCATTCTCATGAACCTCCTCTGGACCTCCTCCAATGCAGTGCAAGACTGCAAGTGAGGTTCAAATGAGACTGAACCACATGATAAACAAAACTCACTTCTTTGAATCTACATATATTGAAGTTCTATATCAAATAAAATTTATTTATTAGACACAAAGTCAAAAGGCTACTGTTCTAAATTGGGAAAGTGGAATTAAGACAGATGGGGGGAAATAAGTTGAGATGAATATCATGGGCCAAAGGATCCATTTCTGTGCTCTAGAGCCCACGACTCCAAAATTATAGTTTGGATACCAGTTAATACAAGGAAGCGACCAGGAAATTACTGGACCTATAGGGTCCTGCTCTTTTTGGGCAGATATGTACAGAATGCCCCTTTTAAGGAGTAGCCTTCACAATAGATTAGAATCTCAGTATTCAAGAGCATCTGAATGAACTTCATATTTATTCCTAGAATGAAACAAATAAATTGGTAATAATTATTGACCTGGTCTAGCAGTATCTGGCACAGATCAGGAGTAAAGTGTCGTATAGCTGCTAATGTTTTACTCAGAATCCTGAGCAAACTGGATTGGACTTTCAGCATTGCACGCTGTTCCACTTCAGCTCGTTCTGTGTTTTGCTGCTTTGTTGGCGTCTGAGCTGGTTTGGGCTGCCGAGGAAGAATTGCAGGCGGAAGAGCATCTCCATTCTTCACCTAATCAACAGGATACAATCGATCATATTTGATGCCAGTACTATGCAAGTTTTTCTTTAGATTGTGCCTACATGAAACAATGTCATAGGAAAGCAGCATCCAAAATCAGACCCCCACCACCCAGGCCATGCTCTTTTCTCACTGGTAGAAAGACTTGCACCACCAGGTTCAGGAGCAGTTACTACCCAATAACCACCAGGTCCTTGAACAAAAGGGGATAACTACACACTTGCCCATCCATTGAGATGTTCCTACAACCAATGATCTGACTTTAAGTTCTCTTTATCTTATTATCTTATGTTCTCATTTTTTTTTGCTATTTATATATAGTTACATTTTCACAGTTTGTTGTCTTCTGCACTCCAGTTGATCTTTCATTGATCCTGTTGTAGTTGCTATTCTATAGATTTACTGTGTATACCCACAGGAAAATTAATCTCAGGATTGTAAATAATGACATACATGTACTTTAATAATAGCGTTTACTTTGAATTTTGAAGTCATCTATATATCCAGAGTCATTTTGCAATCAGTTACCATTGGATTCAGTCTCCAAACTCATGATCAGAAATGAAATTTGAAAAGCCTTTTGTTTTGAAAAAGGGCAGTTAAAATGTAGCTTTGCAAAGATATGCAAAGAAGTGAATTTCTGACTCACTAGGATATTGTACTTCAAATGCATTATGGTTTTTCCACACAGGGAAAGGGAGACAATTAATCAGACAATAGTTACATGTGTTGGAGAAATTATAGCCCTTTCAAGATGAAATTTGAAAAGTACTTAATGGATCTTCATCTGAATTAATGTTGTGCTTCATTACATGTTGCTCTTTAACACTTCATTTGAAACAAGGAGTGAGAGTGAGACAATTGCCCTCGAACTGCTCAGCACACCAAGCAGATAGCCAACGGCTAACCTATTAACATCAGGGGTGAGTGGGGGGCCGGGGATGGGAGACAGTCCTGGGACACTGTCACAGAAATGTACTACATAATACCGTTTCCCTTCAACTAATTGCACATATGCTTAAAATGAGAAGCAACTTCCAATCCAAATGACATCATCCATCTTTCTCCAGATTTGTATGGCAAAGGTCAAATGCAAAGTTAAATGTAAATCATTGCAAGATCTTGGACAGCCTCTTACGTTCTAATTGCCCCCTACGTGGCATTTCCTTCAATAAAATTACCAAGAATATATCTGTGTTGATTGAACTGAGTTAGCCCAACGCTCTTAATGCTCAACAATATTCAGCCTGGATTCATTGGATCCCTGACTGGATTTAAATTTGCGCACAATTTTTCAATCTTTTTTTCTCGAAGGCAATTCCCTTTCTGTCAGAGATAAACTATTTAGATCATTTTTTAAAAATCAGAAATTTCTACCATTTACCCCACAGCTGCCTGACTTTCAGTCTTTATCACCCCATGGTCTTTAAGTGCATATGTCCACTATGGAAGACGTAACCAAACTGAAACCTGTTCCAAGCTAACAAATGCACACTGGAATTGATGAACATGAACAGCAGGTGCCCAAAGTGCTGTTCAGCCCTGTCCAGTTATAAAGGCTGGACATTCTTACTTGTTTACATCAAAGGCAAACAAAAAATCTCTAGAGCTGCAAAGATAAATGAAACGATTATTATTTTCCCCCTATTTTAATCAGATACCTCAAAATCTTAAGAGCATTGCTAGCAAATTGCAACACACACAAAGAGGAACTCAGCAGGTAAGGCAGTATCTATGGGGAGAAATAAAAAGTCAACGTTTTGGGCCAAGACCCTGCTCATGAACATTATGAAAAATGATTAAAGTAATCATACAGAACTGTTAACTTTTAAAGCAAAGGTCCCAAAAGACAGCAAATAATTTACTGATAAATATTTAGAAATGTTTTTTAGTTTTAATGTCATTAGTAACCCAACTCTTTGAATAACATGCTTAAACACTGTATACATTCATGGCAAATTACATTTTAAGGAAACAACTTCATACTCACCTGTAGATAGTGCTGAAGCACTTTCGGACTATGAAGCAGAAAGGTACATGTCTGGCACAAGTAACACAGGTTCACCTGTAAAACAAAGAACAAGCTGTTAACTACATTTATCAAGGAGCATCTTTAAAGCAAAAACTACTAGGTTATTTCCGTTCACTTGTGATCTTAATTCAATCCACATCCTGGCAACTCAATGGGAAATGAACTCATTTTTAATCTGTTTTTTATGGTGAGATTGTGGCCGGTAAACCACAACTGGTCACAGAGTAGGCCCGAGCTGAAATAAGACAGCGCTAGGATACGTGTTCTTGGTAAAAACATATCGCTAAAGAAGTGCAATAATATGGATTTCAGTTCTCTGCTATTCTGTTTGAAGCAGGGATGCCTCGTGTTCAACATCATATCCATTCTAAGTTGAACATACCTGCACATCCCTAAGCAGTTGTGGCAGATGAAACCGCCACTCTTTGATGAAGTTGGAAAGTTGAAGAAGAAACCCAACTGTGTGATCAACTTCATCGAGGCAAGCCAAGCTCTGCACCTTTCGAACTGCATCCAAACACTGTAAGAGAATGGGCAAAAATAATGACTCATATCCTGCTGCACCTAACATGAACATACAATATTTAACATAATAAAATCATACATATTTATGGCACAGGAGATGGCCATTTGGCCTATAATGACATTTAAAAAAAACCTACTCAAAGTATATATTTATAAAATGTTCTTCTTCACATGTGAGAGTAAAAGGACTTAAAAAAAAATGTTTCCATGACTTTCATACCAATTCTGGACAGTCAGGTGAGAAGAAACTCTTGGTGAGTATTCAGAAATAATGAAGTCATGATATTGTTCTGCAAAGTACACCATCTAGTGGCCTAGAAAACATGTTCTAAATCCTATTTGAACTGTGGCAAGTAGACTTTAGTAATAAGTGACTGGGTGTGTCAACAGTTATGACATCAGTTTACAGGCATTTATAATCAAGTCTCAATGAAACCAAGTGAAAGCAAAAGGTGAGGGTGAACGGGAAAGTTATTAATAATTCATTGTGTTTAGCTATTATATGTTTTAAATATATATAAGCTTTCAAGCATTTTTGGATCTGCAAGTGAATTATCTACTTTGATGACCACCTCCATGAAAAATATTATGCATAAGAACCTTTGGAACAAATTAGAATATTTATTTTTAAAATGGTTTCTGGATTGCACTGAAGGAACTGCTCCTTCAAAACACACTAAATTCAGTGCACACTAAGTTTTAAAAGCACCAGAAGCATTTACCCACCTGAAGTATCCGCTCTTGATGGACCCCAACAAAGTCTAACGATTCTGTAAGGAAGTTGTAGCGTAGTGATTTTAAAAGTCTTTCCATCAGTGACATCGTGAGTCGATACACACCTGGCCACGAGGGAGCATCCAAAGATTTTCGGGAAGATCCCAAAGTCTGAATTATAAGGAGAAAATTGAAAATGTTGGGAGAGATGGCAAATAGCAATTAATTCTTCATATGAAAAATCAGGCAAGCATTGTATAGAAAAACAAAACTTGGACGTCCAATATCACAGTACAAGTGAACGCAGCAGGCCAGGCAGCATCTCCAGGAAGAGGTGCAGTCGACGTTTCGGGCTGAGACTCTTCGTCAGGACTAACTGAAGTAAGAGTTAGTAAGAGATTTGAAAGTGGGAGGGAGAGGGGGAGATCCAAAATGATAGGAGAAGACAGGAGGGGAGGGATGGAGCCCAGAGCTGGACAGTTGATTGGCAAAAGGGATATGAGAGGATCATGGGATGGGAGGCCTAGGGAGAAAGAAAAGGGAAGGGTAAGAATGGGCAAGGAGTACAGTGAGAGGGACAGATGGAGAAAAAGGAGAGAGAGAAAACGAATATATATAATAAAAAATAAATAACGGATGGGGTAAAAGGGGGAGGTGGGGCATTAACAGAAGTGAGAGAAGTCAATGTTCATGCCATCATGTTGAAGGCTACCCAGACAGAATATAAGGTGTTGTTCCTCCAACCTGAGTGTGGCTTCATCTCGACAGTAGAGGAGGCCGTGGATAGACATATCAGAATGGGAATGGGACGTGGAATTAAAATGTGTGGCCACTGGGAGATGCTGCTTTCCCTGGCGGACAGAGCGTAGGTGTTCAGCGAAACGGTCTCCCAGTCTGCGTCGGGTCTCACCAATATATAGAAGGCCGCACCGGGAGCACTGGACGCAGTATATCACACCAGCCGACACTCAGGTGAAGTGTCGCCTCACCTGGAGGGACCATCTGGGGCCTTGAATGGTGGTGAGAGAGAAGTACAAGAGCACCCGGCACTTATCCTTGTAAGCAGAACAAGTGCTACATCTGCCCTTACACCTCCTCCCTCACCACCATTCAAGGCCTCAGACAGTCCCTCCAGGTGAGGCGACGCTTCACCTATGAGTCGGTTGGGGTGATATACTACGTCCGGTGCTGCCGCTGTGGCCTTCTATATATTGGTGAGACCCAGTGCAGACTGGGAGACCGTTTCGCTGAACACCTACGCTCTGTCCGCCAGAGAAAGCAGCATCTCCCAGTGGCCACACATTTTAATTCCACATCCCATTCCCATTCTGATATGTCTATCCACGGCCTCCTCTACTGTCAAGATGAAGCCACACTCAGGTTGGAGGAACAACACCTTATATTCCGTCTGGGTAGCCTCCAAACTGATGGCGTGAACATTGACTTCTCTAACTTCCATAATGCCCCACCTCCCCCTCGTACCCCATCCGTTATTTATTTTTTATTATTATTATATATATATATATATATATATATATATATATATATATATATATATATATATATATATATATATTCTTTTTCCCCCTCTGTCCCTCTCACTATACTCTTTGCCCATCCTCTGGGCTCCCCCCCTCCCCCTTTCTTTCTCCCTAGGCCTCCCATCCCATGATCCTCTCCTATCCCTTTTGCCAATCAACTGTTCAGCTCTAGGCTCCATCCCTCCCCCTCCTGTCTTCTCCTATCATTTTGGATCTCCCCCTCCCCCTTTCAAATCTCTTACTAGCTCTTCTTTCAGTTAGTCCTGATGAAGGGTCTCGGCCCAAAACGTCGACTGTACCTCTTCCTAGAGATGCTGCCTGGCCTGCTGCGTTCACCAGCAACTTTTACGTGTGTTGCTTGAAATTCCAGCGTCTGCAGACTTCCTCATGTTCACAGTACAAGTCTTAGATTGTTCGTAAATGTAAAATTACTCAAACATTGAATTTGAAAAGCTACTTGATGTAGCTCAATCTCAGAAACTCTATGAATTTATAAATATGTGTGATTCAATTATGCCAAAGATTTGATACTGCAATCTGTAATGTAAGTTATGACTTGACTGAAAAACACAGCTTTTTCTAGTAATGTGCTTGTGTTGATTCTTTGCATCATGTTGAAAACTTATTTTTGAATACAATTTTGTGACAGTTGTTGCTTTTCAGTTTGTCAGTTAAAATTATCAACTTTAATATTCTTTAAAAATTAATTTGTGTTTGTAACTTCTAATTAGAATGAAGCACATTACAAAGCAATGGAAGCAAGATTAATAACAGTATATAGTTGGGAGTTATCTAGGACATAATGGACCTCTATTTTGTAGAAATTATTAAAAATAGTTGAAAATATACTATTTTAACCATCAAAATTAGAACAATCCAGGCAATATACAAGCTAATCTAATTCAAAATTACTTAGCTTTCCCGAACAACAGTTACTTTCCCTAAAGACCCAATAGAATCAGTAAAATGTATTTAGCTTCCTTTATACTTATTCCCAAAGTCCTCACTGTTTATAATACCTGAGCAAGTTTCCCCATGAAGTTCTCAAGACTGAATATAATTTCATCAATATTAGATTTAACTTAAAATATCAAAATTGATCACTCAGGTGTTGGTACTTTGTGTATATTCACTCTACTTAACAATACGGTAAGTACATTGAAACGATCCTTGTAACAGTGACTGAGGCAGAGTACCTGAGTGGTGCCATTGGTACTGAGTTGATATACACTGAGAAGTGGCAGACAGATGCTTTGAAGAACTCCAGCTCCTCCCACTGCAGCCGCTCCCTGGAAGTACCAGTATGAAATTTAACATCAGCATTTCAAACTTACAAACAGATTTTGATGGATTTGAGTTTATGCACATAATTAACCTGAAAACAAGAAATTTCCACATCAACGAATGAACAATAGTCACAGTAAAGTTACTGCACATTTTTACACGGGTTTCTACAGAGGCACAATTGAGAGCATCCTGACTGGCTGCATCACTGCCTGGTATAAGAACTGTACCTGCCTTAATCGCAGGACTCTGCAGAGAGAGGGGCAGACAGCGCATCTGTAGTTATGACCTTCCCATGATTAAGGGCATTTACAAAGACAGGTGTGTAAAAAGGGCCCGAAGGATCATTGGGGACCTGAGTCACCCCAACCACAATCTATTCCAGCTGCTACCATCTGGGAAACAGTACCACAGCATAAAAGCCAGGACCAACAGGCTCCAGGACAGCTTCTTCCACCAGGCCATCAGACTGATTAACTCACATTGATTTGAGTGTATTCTATGTTACATTAACTGTTCTATTTATTATAAATTACTATGATTGCACATTGCACATTTAGACAGAGACATAACGTAAAGATTTTTACTCATGCATGTGAAGGATGTAAGAAATAAAGTCAATTCAATTCAAAAAGACTTGAAAGGACTTGGAAATACTGCTTTCAGAGTTTGCTATCTTTGGGAAAGGTTACAATACACTTCAAAACCAAATACAGCTGATTCCGGTTATTTGGACCATCAGTTCATCAGGGCAACTGTTTATTGGGGCAACTATTAAAAAAAAACAAAAAAGAATCTAAAAATAGCCTGGATTCTCTTTGTTTATTTGGGACACTATGTCGCTTAATTGGTTCAGGAGACATGTGCTGAACAATTTCTAACTAGCATCAGTCGTGTCTACTTGTGCCACCATTAAGACATTATACTGTGCTTAGGAGTAGTAGTTTTCAAACAGCATCACTTGCATCTGTTTGTGTTCAAAAAGCAGTGATTTTTGCCACTGGTGGCAAGAAATAAGCAGTATTACAATTCAGAATTGTTTTGCTCACTGCTGTTTCAAGACTTGGAGATGTCAGAAACAGCCAGAAGTGAAAATGAAACAACTTCACTACTGCAACAAGTTAGGAAATATGAAGAACTTGAAGGTATAGACAATCATCTTGAATGTTACAATGAAAATGAAGATTTGGAGGATGCAATTATTGAAAGCACTGCATGAAGACCGTCCGTTATCTACATTAGGTGTCTGCACTGATTTGTTCATTTACGGTACATCAAAAGAACATGGAAGCATACACTGGATGAATTTCTCCGTCAATAATGCCTTGAAAAAGTATTCCGCCCCCACAACTATTTTCACATTTTACAGTTCCATTTTCTAAATTTAAAATATATTTAATTAGGATTCTTGGAGTTAATCTACAAAATATTGTGCATCATGTCAAATTATTAGAAAAATTCCAAAGCCTATCAGCAATTTACTAAAAATTAAAAACCGAAATTGTGAGGCTGATAAGTATTAATCCCCTTTGCAATTACTACACCAACTTTCCTCAGGTGCAATACCTTATCAACTCACCCACTTTGTTGATTTAGAAAATTGGAGGATCACCTGTTTTCAATGAATTCATAAGATCCAACTGTATGGTAGATTTTCAACAGGCCAAACCAAAATGAAGACAAAGAGCATTCAAGACAAGTCAGGGAAATGATAACAGAGAAGCACAAATCTGGGGAAGGATACAAGACCATCTCAAAGATACTGAACACACCTCAGAGCAATTAATCGTGAAAAAGTGGAAAGAATATGAAACTACAGGCACACTGCCTAGGTCAGGCTGCCCCTCCATTAAATAATGGCTCTTGTAAGAGAGGCTACTGTGATGCCAAGTCAATCTGAGTGTGCTGCAGCAGTCAGTAGCTGCAACTGGAGATGAAGTTCATGGCTCCACAATCTCCAAGGCCTTGCACAAAAAGGGTGTTTATGGAAGAGTGGCAATGAAGGAGCCCTGTCAAAAAGTCATATCCTTGCCCATAAAGAATTTGCAAAGCTTCACTTAGAAAAGACTATAAAGATGTGGAAGAGGGTCTTGTGGTCAGATGAGACTAAAGTGGAGCTCTTTGGACTCAACAGTAAGCAGTACATGTGGTGTAAATCAAATACTGTGCATCAGCCAGGTAACACCACCCCTACTGTAGCATATGGTGGAGGCAGCATCATGTGATGGGGATGCTTTTTAGCAGCAGGGATTGGAAATCTGATCAGGATTGATGGGAAGCTGAGTGCTGCTAAATACAGAGAGGTTCTGGATAAAAACCTGCTCACCTCTGCCAGAAAGCTTAAACTGGGGAGGAAGTTCAACTTCCAGCAAGACAACGACCCAAAACACACAACCACCAAAGGAACCATGGAGTGGCTTTAAATTAAGAAAATTTATGTCCTTGAACGACCCAGTCAGACTCCTGACCTTAAACTGATCGAATATCTCTGGCAAGACCTCAAGACCGATGTCCATCACTGCTCCCCAACTAATTTGGCACAGCTTGAGCAATTTTGCAAGGAGGAATGGGCAAATCATGCTCCATCACACTGCAAAGCTAATGGAGACTTATCCAAAAAGACTACTGGCTGCAAGAGGTGGTTCAACTTAAGGGGGAATTAATACTTTTGAACAGCTGATATTTCAGTTTTTAAATTTTTTAGTTTTTCATGCTTTACAATGTACCCTGCTTTTTTGTGATAAAAGAAGCATGTTTCACAAATAAAAATTCTGGTTGAAATACCCATTTATTACAAAGGGTTGGGGGCTGAATACTATTTCAAGGCACTGTATTAGGAAATAATACAATGGGGAGTGCTGTTGAGTGAAAGTGACCCTATGGATAGTGCAGTTGTCCAGAGGGCTTTCATGGCAAGACACAGAAGTAGATTGCCAGACCATTCTTCTGCATAGATACTGCTGCTGCCCAGGTTGGGACATGGCCAGATCCGTACTCAGGACCATCTGCATCAGAGTCCTGCGTCAGTGCCACTACACCACCAGTAGTTCTAATTTGTTCTGTACTTCATTTAAATACATAATTTGTTACTCAGTTAAATTAACACACACAGAATGCTAGAGGAAATCAGCAGACCAGTCAGAGTTCCTCCAGCATTGTGTGTGTTGCTTGGATTTGCAGCATTTGCAGATTTTCACTTGTTTACTTAGTTAAATAGTCGTTTGTCTTCTTTTTATACCTTTGTAACTATTTCCATGAAATTTCAACTAATTGGGGCAGCCACTTAATTGGACCAAAATGCAGCAGTCCTGATATTTCCCAATTAACCAGAGCTGTATCATGCATAATATACCATAAAATGAAAACTTAACTTCCAGAACAAAGGACTTTTACAGTATTTGTTTTCTACATTCAGAACTATCCTGTAGACTGCCCAAATCTAATTTTACAATAAAAGTTCAAAGAAAAAGTAAACATTTGAAAACAAAGATATTGTCATTATTTACATGAGACTATGCACTACAGCCAAAAGCAGAATATTTGATTTTTATATTTAAAATGCCACAGAACTATACTGAGTAAATATTCAATTCTATCCTGGTACTTTTGTTACTTTTACATTTCTAAATATAAAAGAAAGGCCTATAAGCACAGCAGTTCGATAAATTTTGTTAGAAACTTTGTTTAAACTTGGATTAAATGTGCATATCCCACAAAGCCATCTGAATGTGGCCTCAAGTAAAATGATTGAGGTATTTAGCTCTACTTTAAAATCTTTCCCTCTCCATTTCTTTCTGTTGATTTGCACAATACACTTAGTCGAGCTACCCTCAGGGCAACAGTAATGTATGAGCAATCTGGAGACATTCGGTTCATGTAATTAATTCCCTACGTTACAACAAAGACTACATTTCCAAAGTACTCAGCCAGATGTGGCATACTTCAATTTAATAATCTTAAAATGTTTGTGTTAATATTACATGTACTTCTGATGAAATCCCAAAAGCCAAACATGTGTTTAAGTTGCATAGAATGAGAAGTGTCGGAAAGAACAAAGATATTTATAAGACCATATGATATAGGAGCAGAATTATGCCATTTGGCCCATTGAGTCTGCTCAGCCATTTCATCATGGCTGATCCAATTTTCCTCTCAGCCCCAATCTCCTGCCTCCTCCCCATATCCCTTCATGCCCTGATCAATCAAGAATCTATCAACCTCTGCCTTAAATATGCATACAGAATTAGCTTTCACAACTGCCTGTGGCAATGAATTCCATAGATTCACAACCCTCTGGCTAAAGAAATTCCTCATTCCACTCTAAAAGAATGACCATCTATTCTGAGGCTGTGTCCTCTGGTCTTAAACTCTCCCACCATAGGAAACATCCTTTCCACAGCCACTCTATCAAGGCTGTTCACCATTCGATAGGTTTCAATGAGGTTACCCCTCAATCTTCTGAAATCCAATGAATACAGGCCCAGGGCCATCAGATGCTCTTCATATGACAAGCCGTTCAAACCTAGAAGCACGTTTGTGAACCTACTTTGAACCCCCTACAGTTTCAGCACATCCTTTCTAAGATAACTGCTCACAATACCCCAAGTGAAACTTCACCAGTGCTTTATAAAGTCTCAGCATTATATCTTTGCTTTTATGTTCTTTTAAAATGAATGCTAACTTTGCATTTGCCTTCCACGCCACAGATCTGACCTGCAAATTAGCCTTTAGGGAATCTTGCACAAACCCTCCCAAGTCCTTCTGTATCTCAGCTTTTTGTATTTTCTCTCCATTTAGAAAATAGTCAACCCTTTCATTTCCTCTACCAAAGTGCATACAGTGCATGACACTGTATTCCATCTACCATTTCTTTGCCCGTTCTCCTAATCAAAGTCCTTCTTTAGCCTCTCTGCTTCCTCAAAGCTACCTGCCCCTCCACCTATCTTCGTATCATCTGCAAACTTTGCAACGAAGCCATCAATTCCATCATCCAAATCACTGATATAATGTAAAAAGAATCGGTCCTAACACATACACCTGTGGATCACCACTAGTCACTGAGTCAACCAAAAAAGACTCCCTTTATTCCCACTCTCTGCCTCCTGCCATCAGCCACTGCTTTATCCATGCTAGATCATCCCTGTATTAACATGGGCTGGTAGCTTAAGCAGCCTCATGTGTGGCACTTTGTCAAAGGCCTTCTGAAAATCCAAATACATATCAACCAATTCTCCTTTGTCTATCCAGCTTGTTATTCCTTCAAAGAATTTCAACAGATTTGTCAGGCAAGATTTTTCCTGGAGGAAACCATGCTGACTCCGAACTATTTTATCACGTGCCTCCAAGTACCCTGACACCTCATCCTTGATAATCAACTCCAACATCTTCCCAACCACTGAGGTCAGACTAACCGACCTATAGTTTCCTTTCTTCTGCCTCTCTCCCTTCTTGAAGAGTGGAGTGACATTTGAAATTTTCCATTCTTCTGTAACCATTCCAGAATTTAGTGATTCTTGAAAGATCATTACTAATGCCTCCACAATCTCTTCAGCCACCTCCTCCCAAACCCTTCGGTGTACACCATCTGGTCCAGGTGACTTATCTACCTTCAGACCTTTCAGTTTCCTGCCAGTGTCCTTTTCCAATCAATTCTGGCCAACTCCTCTCCCATGCCTCTGTAATTCCCTTTACTCCACTGTAATACTGATATATCTGACTTTAGCTTCTTCTTCTCAAAATTCAGGGTGAATTTGATCATATTATGATCACTTGCCCCAAAGAGTTTGTTTTTATTTTTTACCTTAAGCCCTCTAATCAATTCTGGATCATTGCACAGCACTCAATCCAGAATAGTTGATCCCTTAGTGGGCTTGACCACGAGCTGCTCTAAAAAGCCATCTCATAGATATTCTAGAAAACCCCCCTCTTGGAATCCAGCACCAACCTGATTTTCCCAATCTACCTGCATATTGAAATCCCCCATGACTATTGTAACATTGCCCTCTTGGCATGCTATTTCTATACTTTGTAGACCACATCCTTACTACTGTTTGGGGGTCTGTATATAACTCCCATCAGGGTCTTTTTATCTTTACAGTTCCTTAGCTCTATCCACAACAATTCAACATCTTCCATCCCTATGTCACCTCTTTCTAATGATTTGACTTCATTTTTTTTTTACCAACAGAGCAATGCTGCCCCCTCTGCCAGCCTGCCTGGACTTTCGATACAATGTATATCCTTGGATACTGTGCTCCCAGCTATAATCTTCTTTCAGTCATGATTCAATGATGCTTTCAAGACCATACATACCAATCTGTGACTGTGCGACAAGTTCATCTACCTTATTCTGTATACTGCGCACATTTAAATACAACCACTTCAGTCCTGCATTCACCCTTTTTGATTTAGTTCACCTTTTACATTTATTTAGGATACAGTTGAAATCAAGAATGATAAAACAATACAGATTGAGGACATACAGTCTAAAGTAGGATGTGCTAAAGCATGTTACTTGCAGCTTATCTGTCTGAAGAAAGGCTGTGTTGAGCCAGGTAAAAAGACAATACTGTGTGACTTCACCTCATGCTGAGCCTTGACGTAACAATGAAAGAGACAAAAGGCAGAAAGGTTAGAATGGATATAGGACAGAAAATTAAAATGAGGAGCAACTGGAAGCTCAGTCACTCTTGAAGACTGAGCAGATGTCCTGCAAAGCCGGCCTTTGTAATGTAGAGAAGATCACAGCGTGAGCACCATATACAATACATCAAATTGGAAGACGTACAAGTGAATCACTTGGAATGTTTGAGTCCCTGAACAGTGGGAACTGAAGGGGTAAAATGACATGTGTTACACGTGCTGCAACTACAAGAGTAAGCATTGTGAGGAGAGTGGACACTGGAGATAAACGACAAAGTCACAGGGACTTTACATGGAAAGTGTGGGAGGCGATCCATTGAATGTGGAAGTAAGGAATCCATGTTTCTGAATTACATGAAGAGAGAGATCTGGTGGCAGCAGAAGTATGGGAAACAAACCACAAGAAGTTTAAAGCCCTGTCAACTATCAATTCTCCTTTGCCTAGCTTAACATATTTTAATATTGAACTTCTCTAACTCCTCTCACTTTCAAATCCAAAGAGATAAAAAAAAACAGATAAGGTTGGAAATATAAAACATCAGGCAGCAGCTATAAATAGAAAACATACTAGATTGAAGACCATATTAGAAAGAGAGAAAACAATATAGTTCAGAATCTAAATTTTAAGTGGCAGAAAAGATTTCAGAAGACCTTGTCTTATCAAAACAAAGGACATCTGAGGAGGAGGAAGCAGGAGATTGTTCTATGTATTCCACAAAAGAATTTGTCTAGCTATAGCAACACACAAAAAATGCTGGTGGAACGCAGCAGGCCAGGCAGCATCTATAGGAAGAAGTATAGTCAATGTTTCGGGCCGAGACCCTTCGTCTCAGCCCGAAACATCAACTGTACTTCTTCCTATAGCTGCTGCCTGGCCTGCTATGTTCCACCAGCATTTTGTGTGTGTTGCTTGAATTTCCAGCATCTGCAGATTTTCTCATGTTGTCTAGCTATATATCTGATTTGAAGAAAGTGAGTAGAATTGATGAAAGTGAAGAACCCACATGGATCCTGACCGATTGTGATGGAAGAGTCTTTGTTCGAGTACCGCTCTGGTTTCTCACCTCTTTCTCTGATTAGCATTGATACATTCTCTGAATGTATCAATGCTAATTGCACTCAGTTTATCTTCATTCTCCCTTTACGTTCAGTTTATCTGAGCCTTCACTTCGCTTTCTTGACTCTTCCATCTACTTCTAAGAGGACAAATGTGCAACCAACATCCACTACAGCATTATACTGTAGCTCTCGCCATTCAGTCCACAATAACCCTCCCTTTGTAACCAATTGTGATTAACAAACCTTCACAATCCTTTCTCAACATGTATCACAATTTATCAGAATAATAAAACTCAAAAGGCCCTTCAGCCCACCAAATCTGTGATGACCATAGAATACCCACTTATACTAATCCATTTTACTATCCACAGAGTCCATCAACTCTCCATGAGGTCTAGCACCCACAAACACACAGGATAATTTGCAATGAGCAATTAACCTATCCACCCACTCATCTTTGAAACATAGGAGGAAACCAGAGCTAAGGGGTCAGAGAGAATGTGCAGTCTTCACATAGAAAGCACTGGAGGTCAAGGTTGAATATGGGTCACCGGAAGTGGTGAAGCAGCCCTTCTCGATGCTCCATTGTGCCTGATGCTCTTTGTCATTCAGTTTCTTTTGTTCTCCACTCTACCGTTCACAGTCCCTTATTTCTCACCAACATAACACGTTTGATATCCAAGCTCTCAGCTTTGATGAAAACATGAACTTTCAATACTTTCCTCAGCCACAGACACTGCATTGACCATTGAGTATTACTAACATGCTGAGTTTTTTTTTTCCCCAGCATTTGCGGTTTCTCTTTTAGGATTTAGAACTTACTTGTTGAGTCTTGGCCAGGCCTAAAAGCAAGTGCAGTGACGCCTCTGCGAAATGTAAATTCTGTTTGACTCGAAGACTGAGCTCCAAGGTGCTAAGCATTGCAGGAAGAAATGGAACCTTCCGAGTGATGGAAATTAAATGATCACCACTCTCATCCATTTCACAGAGTTCCTTTGCAAGATAGAGAGCTAGCACACATACCTGGGGAAGAAAAAACAGTTACAACAGAGTTCACAGCACATAAGCAATCAGATCATGCTTCTGCTGAATATATAGTTAAACAATTATTTTCTCTCCTTACCCCATCCTTCTGGTCCTTGTGTTGTAATCGTGGGGCACAATCTGTTTCCATACTATCTTTGTCATCAAATAAGCCAGCATCAGTTGTCAGTGCATGATGTGTTTGGTCCAGTAGAACAATCGCTTCGTTATGTATGGTCTCACACACAGTTAGCAGCATTTGAGAATACTGAGGGAAGTCACCAACTAAACAAGATTACAACAGCAAAACTACAAGTCAGTGATAGAAATGAATTTACAAAGCAACACGCATTAGATGTATCTGCATCAAATTAAAGCATATTTTAATTAGATTTCTGAAACCTCCACCCCCGAGTAATATTAGCTTTAAGAATGCCATCTACATGAAATGTTATATCACAACTGTATATCTGCAATTCGTGAAGCAGAAAAACGAAAAAATTCTATTCCAATTATATGAGTTCAGTTAACAAAATAAGATCTACTCAATGTCATGAACTCTTTCCTCTTGGGTAATATAATACAATGCACATTATCGTGACAAACAGTGTGCTAGAGTACCTGACTGACTGCAAAATGGTAACACCTACACCACAGGATTGCAGTGGTTCAAGGAGGTACCATCACAAGGGCAGTCAGAGAAGTTAATGCAGCTCCGGCAGCAACAAAAACACAATGGAGGGAATGGGGAAAGGTCTACATATTAAAATAAATTATGAGCCTCCTACAATCAACCTAATGACTTCCATATTGAAGCAATTGTGATTCTCTATTTTTGCAAAAACAGGAATCACAATATCTTTCATTTGTCCCCTATACTGGTGATCTGAAGAACTGAACATAAAACAGTACAGTACACTACAGGCCCTTCATACCATGATGTTGTGCTGACCTTTTAATGTAGTCCAAGATAAATCCCTTCCACATCACCTTCCATTTTTCATTCATACATGTGCCTATGTAAGAGCCTCTTCAATCTCCCTACTGTAGCTGCCTCCATCACTATCCCTGGCAATATGTTCTACACATCCACCACTGTGTTTAAAAAAAAAAACTACAGGTGCACATTCCTTTATCCAAAATTCTGAAATCCAAAAAGCTCTGAAAATCTTAAGAGACTTTTTCCACTAACAGCTGACGTCACTCAGGTGTGATGTGGCAGCACTAGGAGAGGCCGCCAGATGTCAGTTGTGGCTCAGCGCTCGTACTGGTTACACGTGCATTTGCTGTTCGCTGATATTTTGTGTTCACTGTTGACTTTTGTGTTTAATTTCACTGTGAAAATGTCAAAAAGAGCTGCAGATACCCCTATGGATAACAATGAGAAAAAAAGGCGGCAGCATCTATCATTATCCATAATGCAGAAAGTGGAGTTATTGCAGAAGCTTGATCGTGGTGTGTCTGTGCGGCATCTTACTGAAGAAAACAGTGTCTGAACTACCACTGTATATGATTTAAATACACAGAAAGACAAGTTACTGAAGTTTTATAGCGATAGTGACAGTGACGTTCTACATTTATTCCAATAAGTCATTTACCATGTGTTTGATTTGGTTCGTTTGAAGCCGTATATTTTTATGTTTTATTAAATGTTTTTGTTGGAAATAAATTTTTTCTTGTCATTATTCCCTAAACAATACAGTATAATAACTATTTACAAAGCATCTACATTGTATTAGGTATTATAAGTAATCTAGAGATGATTTAAAGTATACTGGAGAAACATGATGTAATTTGACCTTCCCAAAATTATTCTATTCCTTTTTAATATATGTTGAGAGGAGCGGAGTCGACAACACTAATGGTTCCTTTTTTTTTGATGTTATAAAACAGCCCATGTCTTTTTTTTTCTTAGTTTAGTTGATCAACATTGTTTGAGTTAGTTTTTCTTGTGGGGTATATTTTTTCCCCCCTTTTTCATGGTTTTTTTTCTAAATTTTTTTCTGTATATTACATTTGCATCCTGTATGATTGGGAGGTTTAATACCCATATGTCAACTGGGTTTATATTTAACTATGTTAGTCATAACAATGTAATTCCAACAACTTTGTATCAATACTATGGTACGTTTATCATTATGAAATAATAAAAAGATTGAAAAAGTAAAGTAAAGTATATGGGAGGATGTGCGTAGGTTTGGTGCGCCACCGGGTCCTAAAGTCCACCACACTGAGACAGGTTAAATAAGGGACTTGAGCATATGTGTTTTTTGGTACTGGGGGGGGAGGGGGGTCTGAAATCCAAAAAATACTGAATTTCGAAAATGCAACTGGCTCCAAGGATTTCGGATAAGGGATTGTGGACCTGTACCTCTGACACACCCCCTGTACTTTCCTTCAATCATCTAAAAATTATGCTCCCTTTTGTATTAGCCATTTACACTTTGGGAAAATAGCCTGACCATTCTATTCATGCCTTTTATCAATTTGTACACCTCTATCATGTCATCGATCATCCTCATTTGCTCCAAAGAGAAAAGCCCTAAGCTCACGCGATCTTTCCTCATATGTTCTCTAATCCAGGCAGCATCCTGGTAAATTTCCTCTATACCCTTTCTAGAGCAACCACAACTTTAACGCAATCGTAACTGAAGTGTGGTCTAAATGCCTGTCTTGTACCTCCTCAGAGAGCACTGATCCTTAGCCATCAAGCACAAATCCATAACGTTAACCACAAAGAACATTACAAACTTTTGAAAGAAATCCAAAAAGGAAGCAAAAGTTCCACCTCGTAGTTGCTTGATCTGAAGTGCAATTATGATAGCAGAATATATTTTTGCTTTTGTCTTCTCCATGAAGTACTGGTTGCTCTGTGAGAGGCTCTCTAGAATTTGATCCAAAGGGTCCAGGATTTTAGATAAATTAACAATTGTGCTGAGAAAGGAACAAAGCAGAAACCATTATTCTGTGCCATTTAGTTGTTTTTGGATATGTACATATACTATGATCACTTCTTTAAATTAAATAGAGTAGCAAATTCAAGGCAATGTCCAAAGCTGCAATGCTTCAGCTATATTTCTAGATGCATAATCAGGAAGGATAAATAGCTTCGACCTTTTCTTGGCCAAAATTTTTAAAGATCAACTTTATTTGACACATGCACATGAAAACATACAGTGAAATGCATTACTTGCATTAAATCAAATCAACAAAAATTGTGCTGGGCACTCTGCAAGTGTCGCCATGCTTCCAGCACCAACATGACATGTTCACAACTCTCTAACGCTTATCATACATCATTGGAATGTAGGAGGAAAAAAACATGGACACGGAGAGGACATACAGACAGTGGAGGGAATTGAGTCTCGGTCTTGCAGCTGGTGCTTTAAAGCATTGCGCTAACTGCTGCACTACTTGCTGGTATAAGATATAATCCTAAAATGTATTTTTTAAACTTTGTTTTGACATTTGTGAGCAGCTTTGGCCTACTTATCAAAGAAGAGACACTAGCGAGACTCCAGAGGTCATGAGCATGACCCCAAGAATGAAAGGGCTGATGTTTGAAGAGCGTTTGATGGCTCTGGGGCCTCTACTCGCTGGATTTTAGAAGAATGAGGGGGAATCCCAATGAAACCGATCATATGTTGCAAGGCCTAGATAGACTGGATGTGGAGAGGATACTTCCTAGCGGGGGAAACTAGCACCAGAAGGCACAGCCTCACAACAACAGAGGGATGTCCATTTAGAACAGAGATGAGGCGAAATTTCTTTAGCCAGAGACTGATGAATCTGTAGAATTCATTGCCACAGACAGCTATGCAGGCCAAATCATTTGGTATATTTAAAGCGGAGGTTGATAGGCTGTTGATTAGTCAGGGTGTCAAAGGTTACAGGGAGAAGACAGGAGAATTGGGTTGACAAGGATAATAAATCAACCATGATGGAATGGTGATGCAGACTCGATGGGACGAGTTGCCTAATTCTGCTCCAATTTCTTATGATCTTATTTAAGAACAAATAGGAGGCTACAACAAGAAAAAGATACACATTTACAAATGTTATTACATATAACAGAACACACGATATATTTTAAAATTTGCAAACGATATTCAGTAAAGTCTGTGACATCATTCCAAACACATTGTACATAATCACTCTAATCTTGTCTCCTACCTTTTCCACTGTTTCAGCAGGATTAAAAGCAGTGTTGCGAGCATTGATCCCATTCGCAGGCATGGAGCAGATGAGGTAACTGTCAGCTGACAAAAGAATTATAAGATGAGAGTCAAGCATATAAAAGGTAGTCAAATATCAAACTATAGCACATTTCCAACAAATCCAAATGTTCTTTCAGAATTGAGTGATGCAATTCAAAGTGCTGGATTATTGCTCAAATCTCAAGATCATTGTCAAGACAACAGATTTGCATTCAATTAATTGTGAGAAACACAACAAAATACAGTTAATTGCAAGAAACTCACCAAAACTTTGGTTGTTTCAAGAACATCATGTAGTAATTGCAGCCGGAGTGAACAATCACAAAGATGCATCACCTCCTCCTGTGGAACAAAACAAACTAAAAATCAATATGATTAAAGTTTATTATTACTGACCCAAGTCATGAAATCCGATGATTTGTGGCAGTAGTCCAGTGCAGGCATAACAAATTTAAGTTACAATAAAATAAATAGTGTGAAAGAGAAATAACAAAGTAGGTAGTGTTCATAGGTTCATCGACTGTTGTGATGGTGGAAGGAAAGAAGCTGTTCCTAAAACGATGAGTGAGAGTCTTCAGGCTCTTGTACTTCTCCCCAGTGGTAGTCATGAGAAGAGGGCTATAAAGCTGTTTGGCTATTTTACACTGCACTTTGTTCAGGGTTGGGAGAGCACTATCCACTCTCTGGGTCTAATACCTTGTTGAGGAGGGACTCTATATTAATGTTCCAGAGACTGACTTCAATTCAACAGTTGCTCACTGACTTCCTCAGGTTTTGGGGTAAACAGCTTAAGATAGCTATTGACTGTACATACTACTTCTTGTGAGGGAGCAGCAACCTCCCCTCTGTCCCTGCTGTTTCTTTTTGTTTTAGTATTTGTGAAAATTGCCAAGGGTCAGTAGAGAGCCACTGCTTTCCTAACTGCCTATCAAGAGTCATAGAGTAGTACAGCACGGATACAGGCCCTTTTGTCCAACCAGTCCACAGTGCCTACTGAGCTAGTCCCAATTTCCTGTGGTTGGCCCATATCCTTTTCAGCCCCATCTCTCCAAGTACCTATCGAAGTGCTCCTTAAATGAAACACAGAAAACCTACAGCACAATACAGGCCCTTCGGCCCACAAAGCTGTGCCAAACATGTCCTTACCTTAGAACTACCTAGGCTTATCCACAGCTCTCTATTTTTCGAAGCTCCATGTATCCATCCAAGAGCCTCTTAAAAGACCCTATCGTATCTGCCTCCACCACCGCTGCCGCCAGCCCATTCCACGCACTCACCACTCTCTGCGTAAAAAACTTACCCATGACATCTCCTCTGTACCTACTTCCAAGCACCTTAAAACTATGCCCTCTCGAGTTAGCCATTTCAGCCCTGGGAAAATGTCTCTGACTACCCACACGATGAATGCCTCTCATAATCTTATACAACTCTATCAGGACACCTCTCATCCTCTGCCACTCCAAGGAAAAAAGGTCAAGTTCACTCAACCTATTCTCATAAGGCATGCTCCCCAATCCAGGCAACATCCTTGTAAATCTCCTCTGCATCCTTGCTATGGTTTCCACATCCTTCCTGTAGTGAGGTGACCAAAATTGAGCACAATATTCCAAGTGGGGTCTGACCAGGGTCCTATATAGCTGCAACATTACCTCTCGGCTCTTAAACTCAACCCCACGACTGATGAAGACCAATACACCATATGCCTTCTTAACCACAGAGTCAACCTGTGCAGCAGCTTTGAGTGTCCTATGGACTTGGACCCCAAGATCCCTCTGATCCTCCACACTGCCAAGAGTCTTGCCATTAATGCTATATTCTTCTATCATATTTGACCTACCAAAATGAACCACCTCACACTTACCTGGGTTGAACTCCATCTGCCACTTCTCAGCCCAGTTTTGCATCCTATCAATGTCCCACTGTAACCCCTGACAGCCCTCTACACTATCCACAACACCCCTAACCTTTGTGTCATCAGCAAATTTACTAACCCATCCCTCCACTTCCACATCCAGGTCATTTATAAAAAAAATCACAATGAGTATGGGTCCCAGAACAGATTTCTGAGGCACACCACTAGTCAGCAGCCTCCATGCAGAATATGACCCATCTACAACCACTCTTTGCCTTCTGTGGGCAAGCCAGTTCTGGATCCACAAAGCAAGGTCCCCTTGGATCCCATGCGTCCTTACTTTCTCAATAAGGCTTGCATGGGGTACCTTATCAAATGCCTTGCTAAAATCCATATACACTACATCTACTACTCTACCTTCATCAATGTGTTTAGTCACATCCTAAAAAAATTCAATCAGGCTTGTAAGGCATGACCTGCCTTTGACAATGTCACGCTGACTATTCCTAATCATATTCTGCCTCTCCAAATGTTTACGAATCCTGTCTCTCAGGATCTTCTCCATCAACTTACCAACCACTCTAGTAAGACTCACTGATCTATAATTTCCTGGGCTCTCCCTACTCCCTTTCTTGAATAAGGAAACAACATCCGCAACCCTCCAATCCTCTGGAACCTCTCCCATCCTCATTGATGACGCAAAGATCATTGCCAGAGGCTCAGCAGTCTCCTCCCTCACTTCCCACATTAGCCTGAGGTATATCCCGTCCAGTCCCGGTGACTTATCCAACTTGACACTTTCCAAAAGCTCCAGCACAACATCTTCCTTAATATCAACATGCTCAAGCTTTTCAGTCCGCTGCAAGTCATTCCTACAATCGCCAAGATCCTTTTTGTAGTGAATACTGAAGCAAAGTATTCATTAAGTACCTCTGCTATCTCCTCTGGTTCCATACACACTTTACCACTGTCACACTTGATTGGTCCTATTCTCTCATGTCTTATCCTCTTGCTCTTCACATACCTGTAGAATGCCTCGGGATTTTCCTTAATCCTGTCCACCAAGGCCTTCTTATGGCCCCTTCTGGCTCTCCTAATTTCATTCTTAAGCTCCTTCCTGATAGCCTTATAATCTTCTAGATCGCTATCACTACCTAGTTTTTTTTTAACCTTTCCTAAGCTCTTTTCTTCTTGACTAGATTTACAACAGCCTTTGTACACCACGGTTCCTGTACCCTACCATCCTTTCCCTTTCAGAACATATCTATGCAGAACCCCACACAAATATCCCCTGAACATTTGCCACATTTCTTCCGTACGGTTGACAGAAAACATGTTTCCAATTTATGCTTCCAAGTTCCTGCCTGTAGTCTCATATTTCTCCTTACTCCAGTTAAACGTTTCCCTTACTTGTCTGTTCCTATCCCTCTCCAATGCTATGGTAAAAGAAATAGAATTGTGATCACTATCTCCAAAATGCTCTCCCACTGAAAGACCTGACACCTGACCAGCTTCATTTCCCAATATCAGATCAAGTACAGCCTCTCCTCTTGTAGACTTATCTGCATATTATGTCAAGAAATCTTCCTGTACACAGCTAACAAACTTCACCCCATCTAAACCCCTCACTCTAAGGAGATGCCAATCATTATTTGGGAAATTAAAATTTCCCACCACGACAACCCTATTATTATTACTCCTTTCTGACTCCCTATCTGCTCCTCGATGTCCCTGTTACTATTGGGTGGTCTATAAAAAGCACTGAGTAGAGTTATTGTCCTATTCTTAACTTCCACCCACAGAGACTCCGTAGACAATCCCTCCATGATTTCCTCCTTTTCTGCAGCCTGACACTATCTCTGATCAGCAGTGCCATGCCCCCACCTCTTTTGCCTCCCTCCCTGTCCTTTCTGAAACATCTAAAGCCTGACACTTGAAGTAGCCATTCCTGCCCCTGAGCTATCCCTGTAATGGCCACAACTTCATAGCTCCAAGTGCTGATCCACGCTCCAAGCTCATCTGCTTAATTCATAATACCCCTCGCATTAAAATAGACACATCTCAAACCATCTGTCTGAGTGCGCCACTTCTCTATCACCTGCCTATCGTCCCTTTCGCACTGTCTCCAAGCTTTCTCTATTTGTGATCCAACCTCCCTTTCCTCCGTTACTTCAGTTTGGTTCTCACCCCCCAGCAATTCTAGTTTAAACTCTCCCCAATAGCCTTGTGCAAACCTCCCTGCCAGGATATTAGTCCCCCTCACATTCAAGTGCAACCTGTCCTTTTTGTACAGGTCACACCTGCCCCATAAGAGGTCCCAATGATCCAGAAATCTGAATCCCTGCCCCCTGCTTCAATCCCTCAGCCACACATTTATCCTCCACCTTATTCTATTCCTATACTCACTGCCATGTGGCACAGGCAGTAATCCATGGATTACTACCTTTGAGGTCCTGCTTCTCAATTTCCTTCCTAACTCCCTGTAGTCTGCTTTCAGAACCTCCTCCCTCTTCCTACCTATGTCATAGATAGGAACATATTGTTGCTGTCTCACCACTCATTCCTGAGTTCATTCCATATACTCTCCTGGTGAAGAGTCACCCCTCAGGTCTCTTTTAAATCTTTCACCACTCACCTTAACTCTACGCTCCATGGTTTTAGACTCTCCTATCCTGGGGAAAAGATTGTTACCATCCTGCTTATTCATGCTTTTCATAATTTTTAAACACTTCCTTAAGGCATTGTTTCTCAACTGTGGAACACAGACTCCTTGTTTGATGGTATAGATCCAAGACATGAAAAAAAGGTTGGGATGCCTGCTCCAAGGTCTTCTCGAATTCTCCTACATTCCAAGGAATAAAAAACTAGCCTGGTCAACCTCTCCCTCTTACCCAGGCCTTCCAATTCCTGCAACATCATCATAAATCTTTTCTGCACTTTCTCCAGTTTAACCACATCTTTCCTATAAAAGGGTGACCAAAACTGCACACAAATTTCCAACTGCAGCCTCACTAACGACTTATACCAAGTGCAACATAATGTTCCAACTCCTATACTCAATATATTGGGTTGTAAGAGGTCATAGCTTTCATATTCAGGTGACTGAAAACTTGAAGGTGCAGTGAAATGTGAAAAGGAGATGTAAGCAGACCAGCATATGAAATTTAATGCAGAGAAATGTGAATTGTTGCATTTTGATAGTCAGAATGAGAGAAGCCATATAGCTGAGAAAACCCAACTGTAAAAAGGTTACAAGAATAGAAAAATCTGTACGTATTTTCACATAGTTTATTGAAAGTTCATTGAAAATGATTGGCAGGATAAATTACTGCTTAATATAAAAGTGTGAGGGATTCTGGACTCTGAGTTAGGGCAAAGACTACATGTGCAAGGAGGTGATGATGAAACTTTCAAAAATACTAGTTTGGCTACAACATTATTATATCCAGGACTATATACTTCCAGAAAGATAAATGCTTTTGTGCCAATTAAATCCAAAGGAGTTGTTCTTCATTAAAAAAAAGAGAAGACTGCAAGGGAATAATGAAATAATGAATAAAGCAGATTATCAAGATAAAAAAGGATGCTTCCACCAAAGCTTCAAGATGTAAGGAATAAAGGTAATGGACAAAAAACAAAAAAAATGCACACTGTAATGGAGACATTTAATTTTAGCATTTAAAATGGACCCAGTTAAGTATCTGAGAAGAAGACTGTAAGATGATCAGTTACAAATCCGATAGTCTTGATGGCAGAATGCCCACCTTCCATGCTGAAACCATTCTGGAATTCAGCATCTGGTATCCAGCAAACTGGAATGGAGACAAGAGATTGAATACCATCATGACAGATGGTAATTTAAATAAAATCAATGAAACCTATTTGGAATTGAAAGTCATTATCATTCCTGGTGACCATTAAGCTTCCATATTGTTAGTAAAGGCCAACTAGCTTACCAATGTCCTATAGGAAAGAACATTAATGTCAATCTTCTCTAAATTCACCAGTGTGATTGATTCTTTTATATTGTTTGAAATGGTCTTGCAAGCTATGTTATTCAAAGCACAATAGACCTGGACTCTGACCTATAGATTCCATCTACAAACATAGAAAAGCAAGTACAAATACCCAGTTCCTTGCAAAGTATTTAGAGAATTTTAGTAAATAACTGCAAATAATTGCAATTTTCTTAAACATTTAAAAACTGCTCCACTGATCTCAATTACATGGACATTTATTTTGCAGCTCAACATCACAACCAGAATTAATTCCTTTTTGATTAACTTGGGCATTTTGACAATGTTCTAATACTGTATTTATATTCTTTATCAGATATCAATCCAATCTGAACAAACTGGGCACCAATTGCAATAGCATCATTTTGTAGCAATATTTCAGGCATTTGGGAAATGTCCAGATTCTGAACACGCATTGATTTGAGGCCACAGTCTGGCCATCAGAGTAACAGCCATTGAAGCTGTGCCTGAAAACAGGCATCTTCTAACCTCAGTATCCCGAACACACGATAGCATACAAGATATATAAATTTAATGCTTACGTAGCTGGTAGCCAGAACAAGAAACATTCTCCATGCTGAGATCAACTTTTGGAATTCGAGAAATGTTGAGGCTCCATCAGTATCTGCTTCCGTCATATAGATGACAAGAGACTTGATATATTCAGACCAATATTCATATCGTTTCTTATCAAAGAACATTTTCAATGTGTTCTTTAGAGTCTGGTCCAGAGAACCTCTAATGGTATGAAAAACATAAAATTTAGAAATAGCCTCTTATAAATTCACTTATTCATTGCACTTTTATGCCAACCAGTAGAAAATCAATGAAACAACCTTTACATGAGATAGGTTTGTGATAAAGAGTAACGATCAAGAATAAACAAACGGAATAAATATCAAATAAAGATGCCCTTTCCCTCAACAAGATTATCTAAATCACATCAGGAAAATAACTAATGGAAAGAAGAAAATCCTATAAGTTATGCATATCTAAGCCAAAACTGCCTGAAGATAAGGTTTTGAATTTGTTCTAAGGCTGCAATTAAGATAGACCTTCAACACCATACACAATTCCATCAACTAAATGTTATTTTTACTTCTTAGACACCTCAACAACTGAACGGAACAAATGAAACTAGTAAAGACTGAAGTGGAGTGATAAGATGCTGTGGTCAAACATTCTAGTTAAACAATTTCTATATTGCTAACATGCAAGCAGGCACAGTAATCAACGCAATAATGACAAAAGATTTGACAGATGTTCCAATCATGAAAGGTCATGATGGAGAAGGTTTTAATACTGGCAGAAGGGTTAAGGATCACTGGACAGAGACTCCTAAGTGATTACCAAAAGAGCCAGTGGTGACATGAAAAAAACCTGTCCTTAAACAGGTCATGATATTAACTTTAGTAATTGAAATGGTGGGAGAAAGGGACTCAACTTTTGCTTTCAAAAGAGCGAGAAAACTTGCAGGGCTATGAAAGAAATACCTGGCAAGAACAACTGATCAGATCAGAGCTAGCATAGATAAATTAAATAGCCACCTTCCAAGCTGTAACAATTCTATGATTTTATGGAAAAGTCAAGACAGAAATGCTTCTGAAATGCAATTCACTTAAGCCAGAGACTTTGGTCAGTTTGAAGCACCTCAGCAAAAATTTACAGAACTAGTGATAACTTATAAAATAACAATGATCAACAAAGAGAAAGGTTAGTGCTTCAAAATCAATAAGAGGTGTACCTGACAACATAGTATATTTCCAAGCAGATTATCTTCAGAGTGAAGGCACAGGTTTCGAGGACACTCTTCTATGGAGTACAACCAAAATTAATTAAGCAAAAATTAATAAAACTACAATATTTAGAAAGGTAACAAATATTACTTATACCCAGGTACCATTAAGCTAGCTTTAGAGATGGTGAAAAATGGAGAGAGTTTAGAAGACTGGCCTTTCAATGCAATTTTCATGAAGTAAACACCCCAGATTTTATGAAAACCATTGCAGATATGCAGAAGTATCAATTAACAAAGTTAGGAAGCTGCAAAGGCAATTTTAACAGTTGAGAAATTAACAGTAAGATCTTGTCCTTGACATTCACCGGCTAGATCTAGCTGTTGACCTCAATGGTGCGAGGGCATTCTCCGGAGAATAAAAGAGCAGACTACTACAAATTAGATCATACCTCTGTAATGTCAGAGGGTGCTGGCAACTCTCCAAACAGCACAGATGTCAAATTTTCCCAAAATCGATCCCTGGAAAATAAAATTAATCCATCATCTTGTGTTTGTAAGCACAAAGAATCTGTAGATATAAACACCTTTACAATGAAGGTCCGATTTCAATAATATTACAGGGACCCCTACCCTGTCCCAAGTGAATTATTTGATTGCATGAAGTATTCATGACAAAGTAGGTGAATTAATGGCACAAACAGGGATAAATGCATAGAATCAAACAGCAAATTCAGAGGCATGATTGTTAAAGTGACCATTGTTGGGACTTAAATATTTTGTGATGCTTAACGTTTAGAATACAAAAAAATGTTAAAGTAAGGGTATAACACAATACAGGCAGACAACAGGAAGGATCTCAACAGAGAAGTAAAATCAATTTGGGTGCAGCTCAGAAACAGCAAGTGGCAGAAAACATTGGTGCGAGTTTATCTACATACTTTCCCAGTTTGATAATGTAGTTGTTCCTCTCCATGCCTTGCGGCGCATTGGGCAGCAACCTTGCACTTTCTTTAGCATTTGTCCATTTTTTTTTATATGAGGCCAAGTTGCTAGCTTGACGCTCAACCCAGCACAGATGGAAAGAGCACAAGAAGCTAGCTGGATTCAAACCCAGGCCCACTCGCTTCAAGGTCCATTGCAGATGCCACCACACCACCAGCTGGCTATATGGTAATGTAGGACACATTTAAAAAAGCCATAGTATCCATAACAAAGGTACAGTCAGCCCTCCTTATCTGTAAGTTCCACATGCGTGAATTCAACCAACCACGAATCGAGAAAACCCGGAAGTGCTCTTCCAGCACGTTGTTCGAACATGTACAGACTTTTTTTTTTCTTGTCACTATTCCCTAAACAATGCAGTATAACAACTATTTACATAGCATTTACATTGTATTAGGTATTATAAGTAATCTAGAGATGATTTAAAGCATATGGGAGGATGTGCGTAGGTTATCGTGGATCGGGATCGGAAAAAAACCGGAAGTTCTCTTACTAAGTAAGTCAGAACAGGTACATCCGGTATTATTTAGCATCAGTTAGTTAAACGTTTGTCCTAGTATATATTTTACCTTTCTATGCATATAAAACACTTAAGAAACATATGTTTCAGTGCCGGGCTCAGGAATGGAAATTCCCGAGTTCGATCTAGTGACAGACCGCTCCTGAGCGCGCTCTCCATTGTGCCAGGTTGATGTGGAGGATCAAAAACCCAAAACCCTAAAACCCAATAATTAAACCACTGCGTTGCTTAGTAATAATTGTAGCTTTCATCGGGGCAGGGCTTTTCTCACTTTATCCTTTAAAATTGTTCCAATTGTTGACCGACTGTAGCCTAAAGCTTTTCCAATGACCGATGGTGTTTCACCTCTTTCCGATTGCTTTATTATTTCTACTTTATTTTGAATCGTGATCGTGATTATTTTTGTGAACAGAAACACTGCGGATTCAGAGCTCCGCCGCTGGGTCCTAATGTCCACCACACTGAGACAGGTTAAATAAGGTCCGGGGTTCCACTGGGTCCTAAGGTCCACCGCATTCAGACAGATTGAATAAGGGACTTGAGCATCTGCGTCTTTTGGTATCGCGCGAGGGGTTCCGGAACCAATCCCTCGCGGATAAGTAGGACCGACTGTACTACTATAATTAAATGGGACTTAATTTACATTGTGACTGGGCAAGATAAAGTATCAGTAATAGCATGAAGTATTCATGGCAGGTAAAAACAAAATGTTTTTCTAAATCAGTCTGTTGAGGAACCAACAAATAAACTGGGTATTTCAGTTAATGTGCAATGAGACAAGAATACATTTCTTATCTAATAGGGTACAGTGATCAAAACACAATAGCACTTCAAATCTGAATAAAGCAAACTGCAAAGATGTGAGACTCAATTGGACTATGATGTATGATTGATTGATTGAGATAGAGCAGAGCATGCACGCCCTTCCGACTCTTTGAGCCACACCGCCCAGCAACCTCTGATTTAACTCTAGCCTAATCACAGGATAATTCACAGTGACCAATTAACCTACCAACTGGCATGTCTTTGGACTGTGAGAGGAAAGTGGAGCAGCCGGAGGAAATCCGCATGGTCATGTGGAGAATACACAATCTCCTTACAGACAGTGGCAGGAACTTAGATTAAAAGATTAAGTAAACAAACAGCAACTCAGTTTTGAAGCATTAATACACCATTTACAAGTAAAATATAACCTCGTAAGGCAAAACAAAACAAGAAGAAAAGTGCTCCAACTAAGTTAAAGGTAGCACTAGATCAAAGGAAAAGGTTTAGTACATTGCCCAAAAAGCAAGCCAGCCTAAGGAAACATTTCAGAATTCAGTGGAGGACCAAAGCACTGATAGAGAAAGCAGAAGACAAAGCTAATGAGAAACATTAAAACAGACTATAAATACATCTATTTATACAAAATATATAATTATATTTTCTATCTTTCATTTAAATAGATGCTAGATCCCCAGCTGTTTCCAATCTGTATCAATGATCTGGATCAGCAGTTCAAGTGTAATATTTCCAAGTTTGTTCATTATACAACACTTGGTGGCAGTATGGGTACAGGAGGATGTTGAGAGACTTTAAGGGTATACAGGGCAAGTTAAATAAATCAACCGGGACAAGGCAGATGGAATACCATGTAGAAAACGTGAAATCATCACCTTGGTGGGGGGAAAAACAGAAGCACATTATATTTTAAGTAATGAGAGATTGAAACGAGTTGGTGATCAGAGGGACCCGAGCGTCCTTGACAAGAATCATGAAAACTTGCCTTGGATGGCAGCAAATTGTGAGGAAGGCAACTATCATGTTGGTCTTTATTGCAATTATATAGAGTCCAAGTGAAAATAGACATTGTACAGGCCAGATCTTTCCATCTACAGACAAATTTTCAATAAAGAGTGCAGCCAAGACTGTTTCCTGGGATGGACAGATCTATCATACCAGGAGATTAAGCAGGCTGAGTGTACTCTCATAAATTTAGAAGAATAGAAGGTGAACTTATTGAAATATTTTTAAAAATTCCTAAACAGCGTGATAAGGTGACTACAGAATCACAGTTGAGATGAATTCCTTCACCTTGGGAATTCTCCAGTCAAGGCTGGAGAATCACTCACTGAGCACAGTCAGAACAGAGATCGATAAGTTTTAGACATCAAAGGAGAAAAGGATTTGGGGTTTGGGAGACCCTTGGGTAAAAGATTAGCCATGTCTTGGTTGAATGGTAGAGCAGACATAAAATTATTTCCACTGTTAGGAAAACTACTCTATTCTTTTAGAGACTGTTTCATTTGAAGTAGTTCAAATAAGATTTATTTTAATCATGATTTATATCTTTCAACAGTCACGCACTTCCATGAATTGTAGATGTGAAGAAAGCTTTGTTTCAATTCTATTCAAGTCCCCTCCCTTAATTCTTCCTCTATTCCACTGATGACAATATTTGTGGTGTTTCCAACGTCTATTGACCGTGAGAATCTATTGAGCAATACTCTGACTTTCCTCCCCTTTTATTTAACCCACATGCAGGGTATCTCCTAAATCGCTGCCTTTCCGACTTCCTATTCTTTCTTTCTCTGCAAGCGGACTGCTCAAACCCACAATACCATTCTCCAACATCTTGGATTGTGCTTCATTTATTTCAATTTTTCCAGTTCCATTAATCAATACCAGTTTTATTTAGAGATACAGCTCAGTAACAGGCGCTCCCGGTCCAACAAGCCCATGCCACACAATACATATGTATGTCTTTAGAATGTGGGAGGAAACCAGAGCACCCAGAGGAAACATTTGCGGTGATGGTGAGAATGTACAAACTCCTCACTGACAACAGCAAAATTGAACCCGCATCACTAGTGCTGTAATTGTGTTACACTAACCGCTATGCTACCACATCACCCCCAACTACGCTCCTGTTTTCCCTTATCAAACTAACAATCCATTCTATCTTAACAGTGGTCAAACAGACCCAGCCATTCCTTGTCACATGTTTTTGTATTTATCTTCCCACCTTCTTCACTTCACACCTTCAACCCTCATGTCAATAACAAGTCAAATTATTTTCCAGGATTTCAATTACCTAGATCATCTGAAAAGCAAATACCCACATTAAAAAGGAATATTTAATAATGACTATAATATTTTTAAAAATCACAAACATACCTTTCAATGTATTTTCCCAATTAACCAATGCAAAATACAGCATCTCTGCACACCATCTTTGTTTTATTTGTTTAGACTTAAGAGACTACTTCTGAAATGAGCAACATAATGTTCAGTCTCAATAAAAGATGTTAACATATTTGGTTACTCTTCCCTAAAGGCTGCTTTGCAACAAAATGAATTATGTTGGACTTACTTGGTTCGTAAAACAGTCATGGCACTGTCCCTGCGGTCCTGCCACAAGGCATGCAGAAAAGCAATGGCTGCACGATGGATAAGAGGAGGACACCAATATTTTCCATGTTGCTTGGAGTCAATAAATTCCAGTACTACCTGCAGACAGCTCCATTCTCCCAAGATAAACTCCTGTGAAAAAATGCCATGAAACAGAACATTAAATCTGACATTTTTATTTGGGCAATGTAAAGACTGTTCTCCAAAGGCAGATTATTTGAACATATCACCTTTGATCCAACTGCACCATCTTTCACTTCCAGATTGAGAAAGAGTTCAATCAAACCTGGCTGGGTTTCCACCGCGACAGTCAAAAACTCCAGGATCATCACCTTAATACGCATGTCCTAAATCATAGAAAACAAATACTTATTTAATGTTACCTACACCTGGAGAACTCATTTGTTCATTCTGTTCCCATCTTTAACTTCCTTTTGGGAAGCTAATTGTAACAAATCCATTATACACTTACTGATTCAGTACTATAAAAACATTACTATTATTAACTCTGTAAAAATCAAAGAATAGCTACCTCTGTCTTGCTCTGCAGTCTATTAAGAAATGCATCACGTATTGCAGCAGCATCACTTCCAAGACAGGCATAAACTGACATTGGAGCCACCTGGAGAAGTATAAAATTATCTGTGAGGAGTATCAATGCACAGTATATAAACTCACTACATCGCATATAGGTAAACGATAAAGTTTTAATTTTAGCTCACTGAAAAAGGCATCACAGGTAGATACGGTGGCAAAATTGTTTGGTACACTGGCCTTCATCCCCTAAGGCACTGAGTATAGGATTTGAGAAGCTATGTTGTAGTTACACGTACAAGATGTTGGTGAGGCCACATTTGTAGTGTTGTGTAGTTTTGGGCACTCTGTTATAGGAGAGATGTTATTAAGCTAGGAAGAGTGCAGAAAAGTTTTACTGGAATGTTGCCTGAACTTGGTGGCTTGAGTTAAAAGACGGGGTTGCGTAGACTAGGATTTTAATTATCAGGAAGGTAGAAGATTGAGGGCTGACCTTGTATACAATCATGACGGGCGTAGGGTGAAAGCATATAGTGTTTTCCCAAGGAGAGGGTGCTAAGAACAAGAGGGCGCAGTTTAAAGATCAGGGCAAGAGATTTAAAGGGAATATCTGGGGCAGCTTCTTCATGCAAAGTGCTGCATATTTGGAATGAGATAAATAAAATAAATGGCCACTAGTTAAATAAGTATTAGGGATTTTAAATCTTAATCAGAATATATTGTCAATGACAACATACCTGTGCAAGGTAATCAAAAATTATTACCTTTTAACACATATAAACTCCACTTTGAAGGAGAAGGTTGCCTGAAAATCTAAGTCAATAATGTCACAATTAACAAGTTACATATCAGCAATCACCAGTAATGGACCTCAAACCAACGTATGTACTCAAACATATCCACAATCTATATCGACAGAAAAATGCCCAAGACTGTATAAAAAAATTCCTCTTATTTCAACTACTTTCTCAGTCAGGCCCTCAAACCTCTCATCATTAGTTACCAGCCAATTGAAGACAGAGAAAAATACCAGTCAGCAGTCATAACCAGCTTCAAAAAGGGAATAAACTTGAACAAATTAACATGGTCATCTGGACTTCGGCCCTCTCCTTTCTTCCACCTTTTCCCCTGCCACTGAAATTTCTATTCCCACCAGATTTAAACTATGGACTTGACTGCAACCTTCCAGACATCTTGACTCTCCAATATGAAAATTGAAAATCCATCAAATTTAAATGATGATAATATAAAATAGACAACACTCCCAAGTGACTGCTTCTTGGGTCAGTTAGCAAGACCATGTGCAAAAACTATGCGAAGTTCAGAAGTAAAACTGTATGACCAATTTTTATCCCCATATATTTAACAGTATAAACCAACTTTCTAATACTCCTTAAAAGCATCAATTAATTCTCAAGGAAGTAATATGGACACACAAGCCTAAATAGCAAACATTAGCAAGCTAATTATCCTGGGCCCTATTCCGTCCTTATCCAAAAGGCAATATCCACAAATGAGATTACTTGCTTTATCCATTTACTTTCCCTTTCCATCCTCAAAGAGATATCAGCTACTTCAATGCACCAATATTCAGTTTGGATATATACTGTAGCCTTTAAAACACAGCTTACCATTGCAAGTCTCTTCAGCAGCTGAATGGCAAGACGTGGCAATGCAGGATCATGCCTATGGTAAATATATTTTGCCAAAACTGCTATTAAGTTATTACCATGGGTACCTGCAATAGTAAACATGAAAATGAAAATCAGAAACAAAATTAAAAGACAAAACCAACTGTGTAGGTGAATTCCACTGTTGCTCATTTGGTAATCAGCTTGCCTCCATGTCAGATGTTGAATGTTCAGGTCTCGCTACTGACTTGAGCAAAGTAATTCAGGCTGACCGTTGTGCAACATACACAAATTATGGATGAACTCAATAAGTCAATCAGCATCTATGGAAGGAAATAAACAGTTGAAGTTTTGGACAAGAAATCAACTATTTATTCCACTCAATAAGTGCTGCCCGACTTGCTGAATTCCTCCAGCATTTTGTGTAGGTTACTCAAGATCTTCAACATCTGCAAAATCTCGTGTTTAGAAACTGCGTAATTAGGATTTTGCCTTTTTGTCTGCTTCACTGTTCAACATGATCCACTTCAGTTCCCTGTACTCACTTTCTTCCCTGTTACGTGTTTCTCAAGATGTCCAGCGTTTACAGAATGTTGCATTTTTGATCAATAGCTACTTGTAACAACTTCTACTCCATTCTCTCTTGTAAAAACGTCACTTCCTTTATTAATTTCCTTCCCACCTCCCCGCCCATAACACAGTTTCATGGTTGCTTTCTGACATGCTGTTATTTAATTCCTTTAAAGAACATTACACATTTTCTCCAAACTGCCCATGTGCACTTTAAAAAGAAGTGCAACTCTGAAGCTGGATCGATACCATGGAACAATAAACAGTTATAATGTAGCAAAATTCACAATACAAATTAAAATTTTGCTTTCTTATAACTACAATATAAAATGGAGTACATTATTCCATTGAAGGGTGCTCAGTTAATAGTGTTGAAAGTTAATGGTGCAATGGGTCATTAAGAACAGGTGAAACAAAATCAAAGCATAAGATTATCAAACATTTTCAACACATTCAAAATCTAATTTCTCATTATTGCTTAGTTTCATGATAACATACCATGTTGAGTCAGAGCCTGTTCCAGTGGTGAGATCACTTCTGATGATGGCTTCAGTTTGATGACGTTGTTCGTTATAGAAAATGCCAGTTTCACGGTCTGAGTGAGAGTCTGACCTGATCCTTCAGATCCGCTGCTACTTTTACATTTTTGGTAGTTAGTTGCAAAAGGACAAAAAAGGATACAGTTAGTTTAAACTGATAAATATTAATGCTAGGAAAGACAAAGTTTAGTACTTAAAGTGCAATATTCTTTTAACAGCATTACTGATTATTTTAGTTATCTTCACCAAATGTAGAGTTGCCCTTAGCATCCAGGACATTGCAATTTGTCAAAACATTGCTGTAATAAAAATTTCCTTTCTTAAAAGTACGACAATCCCATAGTACAGGTCGACCTTCACTAATCCGACTACCTGAAATCCGGTTCCTTTGATAATCCGGCACTGATTATGCTTAATGCAATCCTTCAGTAATTCGGCATTTTCACTAATCCAGCACTCTTCAGGTCCCAATGGTGCCGGAATAGTGAAGGTCGACCTGTATTTAGTGTTTTCCCTCCAGTTCAATATAACTTTGGATCAATAGCATTTCCCCTTGTTTTGCTCAGTAAGACTGTGACTCAATCATGTGGCAGAAACTCAACATGCACACATTGTCAAGAGGTTCAGACCAAACATCAGAATAGTGAAGGAATGTGATCTGAGTGACTTTGACCAAGGAGAGATTGTTGGAGCTAGATGGGGAGGTTTGACTATCTCAGAAACTGGTGATATTCTGAGATTATCATGCACTACAGCCTATAGAGTTTACAGAGAATGGTGTGCAAAACAAAAAAAAAAAATCTAGTGAGCAGCAGTTCTGTGGATGAAAACAGCTTGTTAATGAGGGAGGTCAAAGGAGAACGCTAGACAGATTCAAGCTGACAGGAAGGTAACAGTAACTCAAATAATTAGGTGTTACAACAGTGGTGTACAGAAGAGCATCTCTGAACGTACAACATGTCGATCATTGAACTGGATGAGCTACAGCAGAAGTCCTATCCAGTACTAAAAAAGGTGTGCCTAATATAGTGGTCACTGAATGCATACCTAAATGTTATCACTTAGATGGAGCTAGCTGTGTGAAAAGCTTCTTCCATCGAACACCCTGTTCCAATGTTCTAAGAACTTGAAGCATTTTAGAAGTCATAGAAAAGTACAGCAAAGAAACAGGCCCTTTGGTCTATCTAGTCCACGTCAATAGCTCAGGACCACAAGGACCATAGCACTTCATACCCCAACCAGCCATGTACCTAACAAAAGTTCACTTGAAATCGAGCTCGCATGCACCACTTGTGGTGGCAGCTCATTCTACACCCTCACGACCCTCTGAGTGAAGACATTTCCCCACATGTTCCCCCTTAAACTTTTCACCTTTTATCCTTAACCCATGACCTCTGGTTGTAGTCCCACTTGACATCAGTGGAAACAGCCTGCTTGCATTTGTTCCACCCATATCCCTCACAATTTTGAATGCCTCCTATCAAATCTGCTCTCGATCTTCTACATTCTAAGGAATAAAGTCCTAACCTATTCAATCTTTCCTCATAACTCAGGTCCTTCAGCGTTAAATTCTATCTGCCATTTTTGGCCCATTTTTCCAGCTGATCCAGATCCCTTTGCAAGTCATGATAGTGTTCCTTGCTGCCCACAACATCCCCAGTCTTGATGTCATCCACAAATTTGCTGATCCAGTTAACCACATCATCATCCAGATCATTGATATAGATGACAAATAATAATATACCCAGCACTGATCCCTACAGCACTCCACTAGTCACAGGCCCTCAGTCAGAAAGGCAACCATCTACTACCACTCTGGCTTCTCCCACAAAGCCAATGTCTAATCCAATTTGCTACCTCACCTTGAATGCTGACTGACTGAACTTTCTTGACCAATCTCCCTTGCGGGACTCTGTCAAATTCAAATGCCTTGCTAAAATCCATGTAGACAACATCCACTGCCTCACCTTCATCCACTTTCCTGGTAACTTCCTCAAAAAACTCTCCAAGATTGGTTAGACATGACCTACTAAGCACAAAGCCGTGCTGACTATTCTTAATCAATCCATGTCTATTTAAATGCTTATATCTCCTGTCCCTTAGAGTACCTTCCAGTAACCTTCCCACTACTGATGTCAGGCTCACCAGCCTATACTTTCCTGGTTTATGTTCAGAGCCTTTCTTAAACAGTACAACAACATTGGCTATCCTTCAATTCTCTGGTACCTCTTCTGCTGCTAAGGATGATTTAAATAACTCTGCTAGGACCCCAGCAATTTTTGCACTTGCCTCCCGCAGGGCCTGAGGGAACACCTTGACAGGCCCAGGGGATTTATCCACCCTGATTTGTCCCAGGACAACAAACACCTTCCCTCTGTAGTCTATATAGGGCCCGTGAAGTTGACGCCGCTTTGCCTCACTTCTGTGTCCGTCTCCTGATTAAGTACAGATGCAAAAAAATGATACAAGATGTCCCTCATCTCTTTTGGTTCCACACGATTAAAATTCTGCTCTACCAGAGTACCAGTTTTGCTCCTTTTGCTCTTAACATATCTGTTGATTCTCTTAGGATTCTCCTTAGGACAACCTCATGCATTTTTAAACCCTCCTGATTTCTTTCTTAAGCATTCTCTTGCATATCTTACACTCCATAAGCACCTAACTTGTTCTTACCTGCCTCTGCTTGCTCTGCACATCCCTTTTTTTAAAAAAAACTTAACCAGGGCCTCAGTATCTCTTGAAAACCAAGGTTCCCTACATTTGTTATCGTTATCTTTTATTCGACAAGCATATACAAGCTTTGTACTCTCAAAATTTCACTTTTGATGTCATACCAAGTACACCTTTGCCAGAAAACAGCCTGTCCCAATCCACACTTGCCAGATCCTTTCTGATACCATCAAAATTGGCCTTTCTCCAAATTAGAATCTTAACTCGCAGATCAGACCTATCCTTCAGCATATTTACCATGAAACTAATGGCATTGTGATCACAAGATGCAAAGTGTTCTCCTACACAAACTTCTGTCAACCTTTTCTTGGATCAAAATCTTATGACGTAATAAGATCAATTCTTCTCAATTAACTACAGTAAACTGAACAACTTCAGGACTCTTGGTTAAATATAAAAATCCCCAGCGGAATGAATTTAAGTAATGTCAATTGCCCTAGCAAGCACCAGCCCACAGCATAAAAATATCCATCATATAATATGGTTATATTGAATGACAAAAAGTAATTGAAAATCAAAAGTCAAACATTAGTACCAACATTTTAAAGATGTAGGAAACATTAAAAAGAAAATAGGAGCTATCTTGCATCTAACACTCTGTATGGCTTAAGCATTTGAAATTGATAGTGACTGAGAAAGGTGAAATAATTACCCACATGCTAATGCTTGGTATACTCTATATTGTGATTAGGCTAAAAGAAAAATAATACCTTTCCCCATGTGCACCAAGTTGTAATCTGAAAATTACTACCTGGTGAGTCAAACAAATTCCAATTCACACACATACAATGAAATCTTTTGCAGCCTCTTGTAAACACATACTTTCTGCTGTGCAGCATTTACAAAGGTTATGGTTACAAAAAATCAGTAGAAAATCTGTACTGGATGAATTGCAAAAGGAGCTGATTGATGTCGACATTAATCATACCTGTTGGGCTGTGCTGCCATTACTGTATCAATTGTGTCCACCCCAATAGCCATAATATTTACGATGGCTTGTCCTGCTTCTGTGTTTGCCAAACAATGGATACACAGAGTCTGAAGACTGAGAGGACTGGCAAATGAGGAAAATAAGTATAACATTAATATTTTGATAATGTGAAATATACTTCCATCAGCAGCTTGAAAAATAAATACAGGCTACAAAATTGATTCTTAGCATCATACCTGCCTTGCGATGCCTCTTCAGGGTTCAGATTCAAGATGGTATAAATAAGCTCAAGAATCAGGCAACCTACAGCAAATGCAAGAACATGAAATTGAAAACAAATGAAAAATAAATCATACACAGTTGTTAATGTGCATTGCTCATTTTAACAAAATCATCTTAAAAATGAAGCAAAAAGTAAATATTATTCTACAAACCTCATTTCCAGAAAAGTTGGGATATTTTCCAAGATACAATAAAAACAAAAATCTGTGATGTGTTAATTCACGTGAACCTTTATTTAACTGACAAAAGTGCAAAGAAAAGATTTTCGATAGTTTTACTGACCAACTTAATCATATTTTGTAAATATACACAAATTTAGAATTTGATGGCTGCAACACGCTCAACAAAAGTTGGGACAGAGTTAAAACAAGATTGAAAAGTGCACAGAATATTCAAGTAACACCGGTTTGGAAGACTCCACATTAAGCAGGCTAATTGGTAGCAGGTGAGGTATCATGACTGGGTATAAAAGTAGCGTCCATCAAAGGCTCAGTCTTTGCAAGCAAGGATGGGTCGTGGCTCACCCCTTTGTGCCAAAATTCATGAAAGAATTGTTAGTCAGTTCAAAAGGAACATTTCTCAACGCAAGGTTGCAGAGAACTTAGGTCTTTCAACATCTACAGTACATAATATTGTGAAAGGATTCAGAGAATTCAGAGACATCTCAGTGCGTAAAGGGCAAGGTCGGAAAACACTGTTGAATGCGCGTGATCTTCGAGCCCTCAGGCGGCACTACCTAAGAAACCGTCATGCTACTGTGACAATTATAGCCACCTGGGCTCGGGAGTACTTCGGAAAACCATTGTCACTCAACACAGTCTGTTGCTGCATCCAGAAATGCAACTTGAAACTGTATCACGCAAGGAGAAAGCCATACACCAACTCCATGCAGAAACACCAGCGAGTTCTCTGGGCCCGAGCTCATCTCAGATGGACCGAAAGACTGTGGAACTGTGTGCTGTGGTCAGATGAGTCCACATTTCAGCTAGTTTTCGGAAAAAACGGGCATCGAGTTCTCCGTGCCAAAGATGAAAACGACCATCCAGATTGTTATCAGCGAAAGGTGCAAAAGCCAGCACCTGTGATGGTATGGGGGTGCATCAGTGCCCATGGCATGGGTGAGTTGCATGTATGTGAAGGTACCATTGACTCTGAGGCGCATATTAGGATTTTAGAGAGACATATGTTGCCATCAAGGCGACGTCTCTTCCCGGGACGTCTATGCTTATTTCAGCAGGACAATGCCAGACCACATTCTGCACAGGCTACAACAGCGTGGCTTTGTAGACACAGAGTGCATGTGCTTGACTGGCCTGCTGCCAGCCCAGATCTATCTCCTATTGAAAATGTATGGTGCATCATGAAGAGGAGAATCAGACAATGGAGACCAAGGACTGTTGAGCAGCTGAAGTCTTATATCAAGCAAGAAAAGACAAAGTTTCCAATTGCAAGTCTACTACAATTAGTATCCTCAGTTCCAAAACGATTAAAAAGTGTTATTAAAAGGAAAGGTGATGTAACACAATGGTAAACATGCCTCTGTCCCAACTTCTGTTGAGTGTGGTGCAGCCATCAAATTCTAAGTTTGTGTATGTTTACAAAATACAATTAAGTTGGTCAGTAAAACTATTGAAAATATTTTTCTTTGTACTTTTGTCAGTTAAATAAAGGTTCACGTGAATTAACATATCACAGATTTTTGTTTTTATTGCATTTTGGAAAATATCCCAACTTTTCTGGAAATGGGGTTTGTAGTTGCACTTCCACAATTCCTTAACATTTATGCTGTTTCCAGAAAAACTACTAGGTACAGTAATATAATACAATAATGCATGACATACCCATTGGCAAAGATCAATTTAACTGAGTGGTAGTGAAAATCTGAAAATCACCCACTTGCTTCAATTTCATTTCATTGTCTGCCATTTCATACACAAAAAAACCAACATCCTGTCCTTTATCTTATAGAGAAGACATGAATTAGGAATAAAAAGGCTACTCAGCCCCTTAAACAACTCTGCCGTTTAATACAATCAGTTGATCTGAATGTAACTTCAGCCCTGCATCTTTGTCAACCTTTCAATCTCTTACCAAAACAAACTTTCTATCAACAAACCTCAAAAATATTCAGAAACTCTGCTTCCCTTGGCTTTCAGGAAGACTGATCCAAAAGGTCATGGCCGTCAGGGGCAAAGGAAAAATCACTTCATCATCTTTTTTAAATAAATGAAGATTAACCTAGTTTTACTGTTACATCTTCACTTAAATTATTTTTTAAAAACTCGACCAAAAACAAAAGGACATTACATAAAGTTTCATTCTCTACGAAGATGAAAATAACATAGATCACCTGAGAAAGTCTGCAATTTTCTCAGACTCTTGAATTTTGTGGAAAAACATGCTTATATATAAAGTGTCAAAAGGTGAGTAGATCTGTACATTTTATGTTAAATGATCAGATATCCACTATTAAGTAAACCTCGTACATCAGCCTAGAAAAAATGGAGATAAAAACTTGTACAAGGAAAAAAAAGACACCAGAATCTATAAATATCTTCAAAAATCTCAATTTAACTGGTCTGAAATGGAACTGAAACCAAGAGTGATAGATTTTCTAAAATCAAAATTATTTACTTCTAAATTATTCTGTCATTTTGTATTCGTTAGCTTGTGTTAACTTGTAGTTTAAACAATAAATGATTTTCCAGCTAATTAAGTTATTACATAGGGATGTCACACATCCAATGCTTAGACACGATAATATTTTGTTAAGTTTAACACTACATAATCTGTACCGAAAATACACAACACTCCCACTCCCCAACTCAGACACACTATCACCTTGCACTGTTCCACTAATCAGTACTGAAAATATACCCCACTTCACCACAGACACACTCTCATATAAATCGTACATAATGGTTTACAGTTAAATTTCTCAAATGTATAATTGGATGAAAGCCATTATAGGAAAAGGAAATTTGCAACTTAGGAGATGTCCCTTCAGTCTACAACTGGAAAATTTTGTTTCTATACCACACACTAGATTATTTCCTTTGGTGCAGACTAATAAATAGGAAGCTGTTTAAAAGCTGCACAGTATATCTCATAAATTAACTATTTATTTGGTATAAGGTAGGTGGTTGGAGGACTACTTTCTTCTGATGAATGGACAAACGCAGGGTTCCGATGAAATATACTTCAAAATATACAGAAACAAGAAAATGTGAATTGTGGGCAAATAAAGCTACAGCTGTATGAACAAGTGCCATTAAAATACTTTTTTTTTTACATTTAAAAATTACTTATAAATAGAGCACACTTTTATAGTCATTAACTAAATTTCTACAGTAGGCATTTCACATAAAATCTGATCAAACTCAGTTTCCTTATTCAGTAACTTAGAAATTTATACTTATATTTTGAAATTATTTTAAGTCTAACAATAAACTGATTGTAAGGTTAAGTATGATACCACAAGTTGCACCAAGATGCACTCACAAGCCTTAAATACTCGACTACAATAAAACTCCAATTATCTGTTATTGGACTATTTGGAAATTTCTACAGTTCAGCATCCGGCTCACCAGGTAATGTTTGTTGCACTCCCCTCTGACTCAAGTACCAGTTCCTTTGATCTCCTTCAATTAAATGGGTCCAGGTTCCCATGCTCCCTTTCTACTTCATAATTGACTGGAAAATTTATGTTTAACTTCTAAACAAAAGAAGTTAATTGAATATCTATGGACATTAAAAGAAATAACACCCAACCACCTCAAAAATGCACCAGTTCTATACTAAAAATCCCTAGTAAATCAGATTATTCGAGTTTCCAGTAGACGTATGATGAATGTGTCTATAAAATGTAATTCAAAATATCTGAATTATTTTAAGAGGCTACTCAAATCCTGCATATTAAATTAAAACAAAGGTTACACAATGATTTGTGAACAAACCCTTACCAATTTCTTCTCGCATGCCATAGACGTTATAACGCCATTTATGGTAGGTCGGCAGCAACTCTTTCAAGACAAAGACCACACAAGGCATAAGACCTAGACTCTGTGTACTTCCCAGTTGTCCCTGTCCAAAAGAAACCAAATTTTAGGCCATTTTACTTGATCACGACAACAACACAAGATGCACAAAACCAACTAAATTAATTATATCCATTAATTAATACTGCAAAGCAGTATTACTATGGTATTGGAGTTGCATCAGTACCATAAATATGCTATTTATTTACAATGTAAACAATTCTGATGTTTAAACATCCTTGTTTGCAGATCAAGCAACCTTCCACGTTTTGCATCAAATATATGTAATAATATACCGCTAGACATAATCTGATCCTTTATACCATTTTCTGGACCATAGTGCTACCATACCGGCTTTCAAGACCGTTCAAGCAGACAGAAATGTTACACTGAGCAGCAAGAAGGGAGGAGGGACTGCAGAGTTTGTGAATTAAAGGTGGTGCAACCCCAGACATGTTATTGTAAGGAACATTTATCTAGCCCGGACATCGAGCTTTTAGCCATTGGGATATGACCATATTATATTTGCCTCAGTAATTCTCAACTGCCGCTTCAGTTGTTGTTTACATTCTACCATCGGCTAATATAAACGTAGTGTGCAATGCTATTCTTTTGACCAATCCTAGAATACAAATTCAATATCCCAATGTTTCTGTGGCTGCTACTGGGGATTTTAATCATGTTTCTCTTGAATAATACCAACTTTTTATCAATATGCCAGCTGCCCTACGCGGGACAATAGAACACCGGACCTTCTGTATGTGAATGTAGAGGATGCATACAGTGCCGCTGCCCTTCCCCCACAGCAGATCTGATCACAACCTGGCCCTGCTAACACCCAGGTGTGTGCCTCTAGTCCAGCGGCAGTCTGTGTCAACAAGGATTGCAAGGAGGTGGACTCAGGATGTTAAGGAGGCACTGCAGGAATGCTTTGAGAGGACGGACTGGGATGTGTTATGCTAACCAGACAGGGAGAACGTTAACAAAATGACTGATTGAATCACAGACTATATCAAATTCTGTGAGAACACCATCTTACCAGCCAGGACTACGCTTCTTCTACAACAAGCAGCCCTGGATCACCAGTGACCTGAAAGAACTTTTGAATAAGAAGAAGAAAGCCTTCAAGTCTGGAGATAGACAAGCACTGAGATAAGTACAGAGTGAACTGAGGGTAAAGCTGAGGAAGTGTAAAGAATCCTACAGGAAGCTCAAGTACAAGTTCCAGCAGAGTAGCATAAGGGACGTGTGGTGAGGCATGAATAAGATCACTGGCTTTAAGGTTAAGGAAAGAAAGATTGAGGGCTGTCTGGATAGGGCCAACCAATTGAACTTGTTTTTCAACAGGTTCAGGATAGGACCTCCTGCTGTCCTCTCCCCCACTGCCCAAACCACACACCCTCCCTGCCCTGAGAAGCCTTCTCCCTCCACCCCTCCCTCCCCTCTGGTGAGTGCTTGTGTTCCAAACCCCCAACTTTGGAGCATCCTGCCTCCATAGGGATGACCACCCTCCCTCGCCTGACTGTGACTGTAGGTCAGATTAAGAGACAGCTGGAGAGATTATATCAAGGCAAGGCTGCTGGACTGGACGGTATCAGCCCCAGGGTACTGAAGGCCTGTGTGAGCCAGCTGTCTGGTATTTTGTCAGTCTGAGTCAGGAAAAGATACCAGTGCTATGGAAGACTTCCTGTTTGGTTCCTGTACCCAAGCAGGCAATGCCATCTGAAGATTACAGACCAATTTCCCTCATATTTCATGTGATGAAGGTTCTGGAGAGCTAGTCCTGACTTATTTGGACTGCAGGTGAGATCTTCATTGGACCATCTACAGTTTGCCTACCAACTTCATGTGGGAGTGGATGATACCATCATCTACCGGTTGCAAAGAGCCCACTCCCACCCGGATGCTGGTGGCATTGTGAGAATCACATTTTTTGATTTCTCTAGTGCCTTCAAAACAATCCAGCAACTCCCTTCTGAGCGAGAAGTTGAAACAGATGGGCGAGACAAATCCACTATCTCCTGGATTACTATCTGACAGATCAACCCCAGTCTGAACGGCTGGGTAGTTCTCTGTCTGAGATGGAGGTGAATGGCACTGGACACCACAAGGGACTGTCCTGTCTCTTGTTTCTGTTCACACTGTACACTTCAGAATTTCAGTACAAATCTGAGTCTTGTCACTTGCAGAAGTTCTCTGATGTCTCTGTGGTGGATGGGTGTATGGGCAAGAGTCGGAGTTTAGAGGACTGGTGGACAAGTTTGTGGGGTGGTGTGGGAGGAATCACCTGTTCAAGAATGTGGCCAAAACTAGGGAGATGGACATTGATTTTAGGAGGAACAGAATTGTGCCAAGTTTTGTACACATTCTGGAAGTAGTAGTTGCGGTTGTAGAGCAATACAAATACTTGGGTGTTCACCTCGACAACAGACTTGACTGGAAAACCAACAAGGCTGTTTACAAGAAGGGGATGAGCAGACTACTTTCTAGGGAAGCTGAGATCCTTCGATCTGTGCAGCAGTATGTTGGAGATCTTTTACCAGTCTGTTGTAGCTAGTGCAGGCTTCTTTGCAGCTTCATGTTGGGAGAGCAGCATCAGTGCTGGTGATGCAAAAAGATTAAATAAACTCATCAGAAAGGCTGGATCCATCCTTGGCTACAACCCCGACTCTTTTGAGTTAGTGATGGAGAGAAGATCACTAAACAAACCATTGTCCATCATGGACAATCTGACATACCCGCTCCACAACCTACTGAATAAGCAGCTGAGCACCCTTTCAAACAGGTTCATTCAGCTCCGTTGTCACAAGGATCATTATAGAAAATTTTTCTACCAAATGCAATAAGCATACACAACAGTTCATCCCTGTGCGACAGTAGAACACAGATCACAGTACAATAGTCTCTGCTTTATTATTTTGTACATTATTATACATTAGTAAATTATTATTGTGTATATTACTATTCTGCATTTTATTATTAGTTAAGTCTGCAAACTACTAAGTGTGGTGTTAAATGTTGCTGCTGTAACGAAAGTATTTCCACTTGGGATCAATAAAGTACTTATTATTACAATACCTTTTTATGAACCAGAAATAATATGAAATAAACTACAAAATACGTGGGTCACACTAAAGTTAATAATGCAAGTATGAAAAAAACCAAAGGGGCAACAAAATGGATATCTCATAATTTGAAAATTGCACATCTTTACTAAGGATGGTGTCCTTTGATGAAATTTTGAAGTTTTCATGTTGTTATGCCTCATCACAGCAATTTACATATGCAACAGAAGTTCATGAAATGTCTGGATATACGACTGTGAATCTAGTAGATTGTACAGATGCAAGAAAAACCACTTTGGTGTCCAAATCAAGCAATCACCAACCTCAATACAAAAAAAGAGTGAAAGCATATTCCATTAATTCACTGACAATCTAATCTTAAGATTATGAAGATGACTTTTGCACCATTGTCAATTCTATTTGCAACTCAATCTCCTTAGGCTAGTGTTGTGGGTGCAGCAGTTAACATTACTGGCTTATAGCTACATAGAGCATGTTTCAATTCTGACCTTGGGCATCGTCTGCAAGGAGTTCGCTGATACCTGTGGGTTTCCAGATGTTCCAGTTTATTCCAACATCCATGGGATGAGTTGAACAGTTAAATGGCTGCTATAAATTATTACTTATTCTAAGTGGCAAAAGAATTAAAAGGAAGTTGATTGGCATGTAAGAGACATCAAGTTAGAAAGGCATAGCTAAATAAAGACTGATTGGCTGACAGCCAAAGGATCCAAAGGATTGAATGGGCTTGTCATGTATTGTAACATGAACAAAATAATGTAACCCATGCCCTCATGTAGTAATAGATTAGTGGTTCCCAATGTACTTCCAGAAATGGGGGAACAGGATGTGCAGAATTTACTCGTCGCCCTTTTCACTACCTACAAAGCACATATCAGAGAATGGAATAATCACTATTGGTGTGCATGCCAAATATAGTACCAAATCACCATAGCTCCAAATACGGTGGCAAACAATAAGCACCCTGAATGCTAACTTCATCTATTAATGATGTAGATGCACCATCTACAAACTCCAATGCACTGACCCATTAAGGCTTCTTTTAAGGACACTCAAGGTGATTTCAAAAACCTATTACAAGGGTAAAAAGTGAATGAAACCTCCAAAACTTGCAAGGTTCTTCAATGTTGCTGATTGAAATCATAAACCTCTTCACCCAATAGCTCTGAGGAAGAACTGTCATCCTACAGGTCAGAAACTATAAAAACAAAAAGCAGCCAACTACTGCTTTCTCAAGGATACTTGAGATAGTCAAATTCCTCAGTTTCCTCTGACTGACATTCCAATATACACTTTCATGGACTTATGCTGGTTTAAGGATTGACGTGTTCTGCATTCAGTTGCTCCTCTGCACACTACTGTTGCAAGAGTTTTGAACTTTGAACTTTCCTGTCGCTTTCCTGTCAGTTTGAGCCAGTCTGGCCATTCTCCTCTGATCTCTCTGATTAACAAGCATTTTCACCCACAGAACTGCCAACTCATTGGATGTTGTTTGTTTTTCGCACCATTCATTGTAAGTCTAGGGATCTGTGCATGAAAATCCCAGGAAAACAATAATTTTTGAAATACTCAAAACACCCTGACTGGCATTATCATTCCATGGTCAAAGTCATTTAGATCACATTCCTTCCCTATTTTGATGAACAACTGATTCTCTTAACCATATCTGCATGCTTTTATGCATTAAGTTTCTGCCATGATTAGCTGATTAGATATTTGCACTAACGAGGTGTACGGCGTACTTAATAATATGGCCACTAGTGTATGACAACCTCAATTATTAGACAGATTGAAGAAAAGGTAAACTGGGAAATAGCTACTTCTAAATAAATTATGAATTTATGTTTGGACCAAATTAATTTCCCTGGAATAGATGGACTCTAATATTCAGAAGGCAATATTACAGATGCTTCAATCCTGTATATTAGTTTCAGTAATACGATACCAATATATGTTTTTGGGGATTGTTTAATTTCTAATAGGCAGAACTAAACAAAGCAAAACTTCTATTTAAAGGTGAGCTTTACCTTAACCAGTGTTATAACCAGCTGCAGAAATGCTCTTGTGACACTATATTCACCCTGTGGTCTCTCAATACTCAGCAGAAGATTACCATAGCTACCAGCTTGCATCCCTTCAGCCCTGCAAGGAGGAAAAAAAAGTTACCATTTTATGCCCATTTCTTCCATCAATAAAATTTTAACCAAGAGGCAACTTTTCTCAGAATTTATAGAGGGTAACAGTCAACTCCTGAAGAATAGCGAAAAGCTTACATCCCCACTGTTGAAAGATTTAAGATATACTCTTGCCAATACAGTAAAGTCAGAGCGGGGGGGGGGGGGATTTTTTTTTAAAAAAAGTATAAACCACACAGGTCGGGGGAAACAAATGTAGCAATTGAATGGTCTAACATAAGGAGTGATAGAATAAAATTTGGTGCAAATCCTTTAACCTCAAATATGCAGTCTAATTCTATGCTACAATAAACCTTCGACAGAAACAAAACCAAGATAAGCAGAACGCATTAACTAATCTTTCAGATACCCAAAAGTATATATTCCATTCAAATGACATTAATAAGAAGCTCTACAAAAACAATCAGAGCAGAAGTAAAAGAAGATAACAACCATTTTTACTGAAGTTTCTCCATGAGATGCATTCTTTTCTTAAATGCTTTTAGGAATCTAAATTATGTACACCTCTAATACTGCATACACCTCTGTTAGCTCTCCTTCACAACTCTCAAATATCCCTTTCAATGCACACTCATGCACCAATTTTGATCTACCTCATTTCCAAAATTTTGTATGGGAAAAGTGGGCACACGACAGTTTATAGCTGGAAAGCAATTTTAAAAATAATGAAAACATTGGGAATAGGTCAGGCAGTATCTATAGAGGTAGAAATCCTCTAAAGATTTGTTTTAAAAATATTTGATACATAAAGGGACGGTGTTAACATTTTTAGAGATAGTAGAATATTTCAATTTAACAGAAGGCCATTTCCACAGCAAGCAAAGCAGATCTACAAGGGCAGTAATACAGCAAACAGTAAAAAAAATGAAAGAAAACGCTAGAAAATTTAAAATGCAAGGCATATACATGTCTTGGCAATACTTTGTCAGTCAAATCATTAGGATCTTACATATCGGAAGTAATTTGTTATCCATACCTCATAGATTGCACAATTCCAGTGATTTGTGTCACAGAGTATGGTAAGAAGCCTGTGTGCTGTAGATCTGACCATACCTAAGTACAGAAAAATAGTTAATCCAGTTAATGACTTTTGGTATACTATTCTATATCTTCAATGTAACAGGCTTATTGTAATGTTATTAAAACTACTGGAAACTATTGATACCTGTGGGTTTCCAGATGTTCTAGTTTCTTGCAATTAAAAGGAAGCTGATTGAGAGACATCAAATTAGAAAGATATAGCTAAGTAAGGATTGATCTGCTGAGAGCCAAAGGACCCAAAGGACTGAATGGGCTTGTTATGTATTGTAACATGAACAAAATAATGTAAGCCATGCCCTCATGTAGTAATAGGTTAGTGGTTCCCAATGTACTTCCAGAGATGGAGGAGCAGGATGTGAGCATTCTGACAGTTGATATCTTACAACCAAATTAGTCCAAATTCACTGTTTTGTTTTAATAATCCTACCTGATTTTCCAACTACATTTTTAATAGTTTAACCTGTTGAATTTTGGACTGTATATGATCTTTCATTTTCCCCAATGTTCATGTGAAAAATTGCAAAGAGGTTCATTTAGCCCAATAGCAAAACTGCAATTCCTAATCATCGATTTTCAGTAATTAGAAGGTAAAAAAATACAAGTTTCAGATCAAAAAGTTCATTGCTTCTCTATGGAAACTGATAGATCATGGAATGAAAAACAGTGCAAATGAACCAAAAAACTTCTAACATACGAAATGAGCTCATACACACTTCTTCCTATGGAGAGTTACTCGTCTCACCTGTGCTGTCAAGGAGTTTGGCCAGCAGAGACTTAATGATTCCCCATAAGAGTGAACAGGACAAGAGGAAAAAAGAAAAAAAGCGAGTCAACCTCCGCTGCATCCATGACCTTCCTAATAGTAGAACTGCAGAGGACTGGGAACAGTTAGCCTGTCCACACTCCGCAGTAGAAGATGTATGGCGCAGGGAGACCTAAAAAGATTGGAGAAAATAAAGATTCCTTGGCTTCCTTAGGACCTTAACAACATGCTCGGCACAATGCTGGTGATTGCTCCCATTAAGTCTTACCTTGGCTGGCATCCGTGTGGCCAGAACAGTTAAGGTATTTACGCAAGAAGCAATCACTTCCATTGGAGGGTTCATAACGGAACTAAGCCTGCAGCAAGCACACAGACCATCATCAACAATAAAAAAGCAACCTCCTCTACATTCTCAGACACTACAATGCCTAATACAAGATATGAATAGGTTTTACATAATTGGGTTCTTAACTATAGGAAAGTTGTTTTTAGGTTAAATTTACACTCTAAAACATAAATAACATTAAAGTCATTTGGCAATTATTTCTCAACACTTTTAGAATTTTGATTAGGACTATATCATTTCATTTATTATGCAACTACATATACTGTCAATAACACAGAGGAAAACAATTTTCACTCTCAGTTCCATGAATACATTTTTGAACATTCTTACCTCTGAATTAACATGTATAAACGTGAAGTGATCGGCAGCAGACAATCTGTAATGGACCAATCTACGCTGACGATTTTATGTACCACATCAATGATAGGTTTGACCTTTTGGCAATGAAGGAGAACATCTGGTACAAAAAAAACCACAAAATTGTACATAGAATCTATTGATGAGCAATTAAAGGATTTTATTATTTAAAAGCTAATGCAAGAATTGAATGCTACGAGATCACTGTGTAGACATAAAACAGCACAACATAGGAACAAGCCCTTCAAACACGATGCCAAATTAAACAAAATCTCTTTGCATATATTCATATCCTTTCATTTCCAGCACATTTATGTGTCTATCTGTGGAAGAACTTAAGACTCTTTGGATATGTAGGGGTTAACCTAATCATTTGTGAATGCTCCTAAGACTTAGCTAAAATCAGCAAGGAGGTTGCCGCGCCGGCTGGAATGCGACAAAAATGTTGTGATTTAGTTCTAAGTTCAAAGTCACGCAATGTTCTTGTTTGTTGCAATCTAGTTCTAAGTTCAAAGTCACACAATGTTCTTGTTAAGTGCTTTTAATCACGTACACTGTGTCTATATAATGAAGCATGTCTGCAAGCTAAGCAGAGCCCATTAACACCACTCTTAGGTGCGGAGGCTCTTCGTGATAGCATGTATAATAAAGTCCTTTAGTCTGAAACAATTCTCTGAGTTGGAGTGATTTGTTCTGTCTGCTACTCCTGAGATTTATCCGCAACACTATCTAAAACAGGGGTCCCCAATCTTTTTTGCACTGCAGACCAGTTGAATATTGACAATATTCTTGTGGACTGGCCGGGGGTGGGGGGTGGGGGCATGTTCAAGTAGAGTTGCCAACTTCCTCACTCCCAAATAAGGGACAAAAGTAGCAGTCAAATACGGGACACTTGTGTTTACTCCGAGAAAGACCACCATGACCATGAAGCCTTGCGTGGGTACCTGTGTGCGCATGCGTGTACGTGCCGATTTTTTTCTACAAATCAGTTTCGGCTTAATCTTCCCGACTCTGTTAAGTGAAACTACACTGTACATACATTATTTCTACTTTATATAGGCTGTGTATTTATCATATCATTCCTGCTTTTACTATATGTTAGTGTTATTTTAGGTTTTGTGTTATTTGGTATGATTTGGTAGGTTATTTTTTGGGTCTGAGAAGGCTCAAAAATTTTTCCCATATAAATTAATGGTAATTGCTTCTTCGCTTTACGCCATTTCGGCTTGCGAACGGTTTCACAGGAACGCTCTACCTTAGTGGGGGAAATACGGGACAAGGGCGGTCCCGCATGGGACAAACCAATTTAGCCCAATATACAGGATGTCCCGGCTAATACCGGACAATTGGCAACCCTATGTTCAAGTTCAACAGTGCATGACAGGGAATGAGGAAAGGTGCAGCTGACTCATATCGTTTCATATCGCCAAATCATATCGTTTCCTCGCTGTCCTGTAGCACATGCTTTGCGGCCCGGTGGTTGGGGACCACTGATCTAAAAGCCTCTTAAGTGCTACTATTGTATCTACTTCCATCACTACCCTTCACAGCCTGTTATGGGCAGTTGCTATTCTCTGTATAAAAGCCTTGCCCTTCGTAACTCCTTTAAACTATTCCCCTCTCACTTTAAATGCCTGCTCTCTAGTAAAATACCATTTCTCCCCTAGGAGCAAAGATTCTGTCTACTCTTCATAATTTTACTGGTTCTCCCCTCAGCCTCTGACTCTGCAGAGAAAACAACTGAAGTTTGTCCAACCTCCTTATAGCTTACACTCTCTAATCCAGCCACCTTCCTGGTAAGCCTCTTCTGATAAAATGAACAACTCGTTTTTATAGAAATTAAATTAGTGGCGATACCCTCCAACTTTAAATTATGTCATGCAAATGTACCACCTTAAAGGGAAGGAAACATTTATGTCAATTTGTAGCAATAACTTGCAATATATTTGTAGTTCCTTCAGCTGGACTTAAGCAAACAAGCCCATCAATTACATAATTTGGCAGTGGGCTGTTGAAATATTTAAGCAACACAGACAGACAATATCACAAATATTTCATGTGAAAATACTTTATAAACAACCGTAACTCATTAAAAATTGATAACTTCACAGAAAAATCACAGAAATTATATAAAAACCACAGTGAAACAGGTACAATAGAAGAACATTATGAAGCCAGAATTAAGCAACCATAAAGAATAGCTTACACACCTCTGCCAGCCAACAAGGCATTTTAGTGGTCTATATTGATTTACAAAATGTAAATGCAGACATTTCCACCCTACAAATGAACAGAGATAATTATAAGTGTGTATAGCTGTGATGCACAGCAAATGGCAGCTTACCTGCTGTAGAAACTACATGGAGCAGCATTTCAATCTCACAAGTGAAAATTGTCCAGGCACTGTACGAGTAATGCCAACGCACAAGGTAACCCTGAGCTGTAGGCATCACAGTTCCATAGGTACCCTGTGGCATACGTATATTGGCCTTTCCAGATCCTAAAATTAGATTAAATAAAAACAAATATGCAATGACATTTTTAATATTATTTAAAGGAAAATGTAGCATCCATTATGACAGTATATTCCTCCTTAACTTCATTTGCCTTGGCATCGAATGTAGGCTCATCAAGGATAGCAATTTTGCTGCTTTACCAACTTTTTCTTGCATCTTTTATATTTTAAATCTTATTTTCTAAAATAGGAAAGGGCAACACAGTAGCATAGCACTTAGCACAACTGCTTTATAGCACCAGTGATCAGGGTTAGATTCCTGCTGTTGTCTGGAAGGAGTTTGTATCACCCTATGATGCAGTGGATATCTTTCAAATGCTCGTTTCCTTCCACATTGCAGGCATACAGGTTAGGGTTGGTAGGTTGTAGACATGCAGTGTTGGTGTTGGAAACATGGTGACACATGTGGGATGCTCTTAGCACATCCTCAGACTGTTAGTCATTGACACAAATGACACATTTCACTATGTTTCGATGTACATGTGACAATAGTCTTTAAACCTCCAAGTTCTTTAATATTTAAAGATCTTAAGGGTATCCAGTCTATAACTGCAATAACATGGTGCAGTTTAGCTACAAAACAGGCAAAGGAATGTGATAACCAAGGAGAAGCAGAACAGTCAATCCATTTACCCAATTAACTAACTTACTTAACCTACTTAAGCCCATCACCCGTATTAGGGCTGAGGCCACTGCCAGCAACTCATCAGAGATTCTTCCTCCTCCCAGGAACGAGGTCTCTGAAGCTTCCATGAACATTTCTATAGCACTGGGTTTTTATGGGATGGGGTTGCTAGAACCATGCCCAACCCTCCTCTTTTCACAGCCAGGATTGGGACTGTCCATGGTGCAGCATTTATGCAATTAAACTTACTGTGAAACTTTACTTCTGCTTCCAGTCCAATTTACGCATTATTCCTATGCTAAATGACCACTTGTCATTTAAACTTGAGCAGTGAACCATTAACCACAACTAATTAAACAAAATAGAGATGCAGAATCAGGTGATGTGATGCAAGTGTATGCTGTGGGAGCTGGTAGGCCACATCTGCAGCAAGTGCTGCCAGCTTGAGAAAATCAGGCTCAAAGATAATGACCTAGAATCTGAGCTTCAAACACTGCAACACATCAGGGAGGGAGTGTGTTACCTTGACACTACATTTCAGGAGGCAGTTACACCCATTAGATTAACTGCTTCAAATTTGATCTATGGTGAGGGACAAGAGAATGTGACTGTCAGGCGGGAGGGGTGGGGTGTTCCAAGATGTAGTGCTGGAAGAGCCTCAACCCTTGAGCTTGCCCCAACAGGTCTGAAAATCTTACTTCACAACAGTGAAGGGTGAAGGATAAACAATTAAAAAGTGGAATAAAAAAAGTTAATAACCTCTGAACTACTACCCAAATCCAGTACAAATTGACACGTGGGTCAATAAGATTAGAGTTAAATGTATGACTCAAAGATCAGTGTGGGAGAAGTGGGTGTGAACTGATGTAACATTGGCACCAGTTTTGGGGAAGGAAGGAACTGTTCTGATGAGACAGGCTCCACCCGAACCTCTACATCAGGGGTTTCCAAACTTTTTTTTTATACTATGGACCAATACAATTAAGCAAGGGGTCTGTGAACCCCAAGTTGGGAACCCCTGCTCTACATCATGCTGCTGTAATTATTATCAAACTATGTATGGATACGAGAGGCAAGGTTTTACACAGAGAGTGGTAGTTGCGTGGAATGATCTGCCAGGAGACGTGGTGGTAAAGGCAGACATATTAGGGTGATTCAAGAGTCACTTAGATAGGCATGTGAATGAAAGAAAAATGGTGGGCAATGTGAGAATGAAGGGTTAGAATGATCTTGGAACAAGTTAAAGGGTTGGCACAACATCATGGGCTGAAGGACCTGTACTGAGCCGCAATGTTCTATGTACCGTAGAGGGAAAATAAATATAAAGAGCAGGAGTTACACATGGTTTTTATACTCTGTAAGATTACATTAAACTTACCAAGAGGATAAAGTAGTTTTGGTGCTTGCCTTCTCCACTGGGTTTCATCCTCGTGTGAAAGTATATCATTTGGTTTGAGCTTGTATAATTCTGTATAACAAGACATTTTGTCCAAAAAGCTGTAAACCTTCAACAGAACATAAAAATTAGACCATGAACCCAACTGGAAGGCATTACCATAACAGAAGCAAATTCAATTTGCAGTATTGAAACAGGTGCTGGATAGGGATCTGAAAGGCAGGAATCTGATGACTAATGAGGGAAGTGTGATATGAGCTGGAATGCCCTTACACAGAGCTATATAGGCTTGATAAGACAAATACCTTCTTCCATGCCATTTTGTGATTCTATGACCACTTTGAGAAACTAAGGACTTGCTGTTAACATTCTGCATCAACTGAACAAAATAACACATTAAATGAAGTTTCATTATCTTTTCATACACACTTCCCACTACAACTCCATGCAACTTCTATCTGTTGCAAGGATACAAAACCATAATTACTTGCAGAAGTGAGTCATCTAGCTTTTTTCTACTATTCATCAAAATAACCTTCTACTATAATTTCATTTCTCTGAAATATAATTTCCCTCCTTAATCTTCAGAAATTCATCACACAGTTCAAATGAATATATGAATGAACCTCCAAAGCATCAAAGGATAGAAAATACCAAAAGGTTTACCACCCTCTGAATGAAGAAATTTCTCTCCATTTCCATCCTTAAATTACTTGTTTAGAGACTGTGATCCCTGGCTGTACACTCATTATGCTGGGAAATGTCCTCCCTGCATCTTTATCTAATGTAAAAGTTTCTAATGAGATCACGTCTCACATTTAGTTCTCATATGTAGGAATCATAGACTACTACAGCACAGAAACAGACCCTTTGGCCCATCCTGTCCATGCCAAACTATTAACCTGCTTAGTGGCATCGATCAAAGCCTTCTATACCCCTCCCATTCATGTCCTATACAAATTTCTCTTAAATACTGAAATCAAACCTGCATCCACTACTTTGATTGGGAGCTCATTCCACACACTCACCAGCCTCTGAGTGAAAAAGTTCCCCTTCATGTTCCCTTTAAACATTTCACCTTTCACCCAGTGACTTCTAGTTCTAGTCTCACCCAAACCTCAATAGAAAAAGCCTGCTTTCATTTACTCTTTCTATACCCGATAGTTTTGTATACCACCATCAAATCTCCCCTCATTCTTCTAAGCTCTGGGGAATGAAGTCCAAACCTGTTCAACATTTCCCTATAACGTCCCAACTCCTGTACTCAATACTTTGATTTATGAAGGTCAATTGTGCCAAGAGCTTTCTTTACATCTCTATCAACCTGTGACATCACTTTCATGTAATTATGGATCTGTATGCCAAGATCCCTCTCTTCTTCAGCATTCAGCACCCTACCATTCACCGTGCAAGTCCTCCCCGGTTTGTCTTCTCAAAGTGCAACACCTCATGTGTCTCCATTAAATTCCATCGCACATTTTTCAGTCCATTTTTCCAAATGGCTGTCCACTACAGCACCAATCTTAGTGTCATGCGCTAATTTGCCGATCCAGTTTATATATTATCATCCAGATCATTGGTATCAATGACAAACAACAACGGACCCAGCAGCAGTCCATGCAGCCCACTACTACTCACAGGCCGCCAATCAGAGAGGCAACGATCGACTGTCACTTGTTAGCTTCTCCCACAAAGCCAATGTCTAATTTAATTTAATAGGGATCCTCTCCTATCCCTTTTGCCAATCAACCGTCCAGCTATTGGCTCCATCCCTCCCCCTCCTGTCTTCTCCTATTACTTCGGATCTCCCCTTCCCCCTCCCACTTACTAGCTCTTCTTTCAGTTGACTGTCCTTCTTCCTTGAGATGCTGCCTGGCCTGCTACGTTCACCAGCAACTTTTGTGTGTTGCTGTCTAATTTAATTTACAACCCCATCTTGAATGCCAAACACCTGAACCTTCTTGACCAACCTTCCATGCAGACTTGTCAAGGGCCTTGCTAAAGTCCATGTAGACAACATCCACTGCCTTGCCTTCATCAACTTTCCTGGTAATTGCTTGAAAAACTCTGTAAGCTTGGTTACACATGCACAAAGCCATGTTGACTATCCCTAATCAGTCCCTGTCTATCCAAATACTTATATATTGCATCTCTTAGAATACCTTCCAAAACTTGCCCACTACTGATATCGGGTTATAATTAAAATCACAACTTTTAAATAGTATAGGTAGTTTTGAACGAAATTCTTAGATTCAGAAATAGTAACAAAAGATTTTACAGTGAAAATAATGGGAAATTATTTTTGATTTTACATCTATTTGTTTACTTAAACATTTTCCAAAAAGATATCCCCTTTATAAACACAGATATTCAAGCTGTTTTACTATAGGCTATTATACATTAACTTCTCCCCTCCCACTTTCTCTCTTTTTGTATTCTGGCTCTCGTCTCATCCCTTTTCTTCTCACCTCCCTTTGGTTCCCCTCCATTTTCCTTTTCTTCCATGGCCAACTATGTTCTCCTATTTGATTCCTCTTTCTATAGCTTGTTACCTTTCCCACCTCTTACTTCACCTCCCACTCCCCCAACCACCTACTTACCTCCCCCGTCACCTGGCTTCACCTATCACCTACCAGTTTGTATTCCTTCCCCTCCCCCTCCCCTTTCTTATTCTGGCTTCTGCCCCCTTCCTTTCCAATCCTGATGAAGAGGCTCAGTCTGAAACTTTTGGCAGTTATTCCCCTCCACAGATGTGCCTGACTTGCTGAGTGCCCCCAGCATTTTGTTAACCAATGCACCAAAAGCTACTTCTTTCAAAAGTAGTGTGCACATGATTGGACCATTATGATTTATTGGCTTTCAGTTTCATTGATTTTTCTGTTACTGTCAAAAAAAAATCCTTCCTTCATTTACTGAGTCTTGCTAGACTTTTGATTCTCTAATGTTTCTGCCAGATATTTTGTGCATCTTTACAGACACAGCGTAATTGGTTAACTCCTTTGCCATTTTCTTATTTGCTGTATTATGCTCCCATTTCTACATAAAAGGACCTCATTTTAGAAAACACTTTTTTTGAGAGTACCTGCAAAAGCTCTGACAATCCGTTTTTGTTTCCCGCCAGTTTATTCTCATGTTCTATGTTTCTCTTATTAATTTCTTGCTCCTTCTTTGCTGGGTTCCGAAATGTTCCCCAACATAATGCTCCCTAAATGATCCAATTCCCAAAGCTCCTTGGCCCTCCTTTGCTACATTCTAGAAGGCTCCAGCATTTGAAGAGGCCTACCGCTCTTTCTCATCACTTTGCAAGGCATGTTCTTTGATTTGTTATCTTTAATTTATCCTGCTTCCAGAAAACCATTGTATTGCAACTTACTATCACTAATTTAAATTGCCAAATATGGAGATCAAAGGACTTCTAAATGCAAACAACAGGAATGCATCTTGTTTCCTCTTTCCTAACATCTCCATAATACAACTATGTGGTGACTAAATAACTGTTTCTTAGCTGCAGCCAAACTGGTTTGACATCATAATCTGCTGAGCCAAGATTGTCTCTCATTATTCATAATTTATAGCTCTACATCACCTTTCCCTTTTCATGCTGTTCTTTAACAAATCATATTACAATTAGCTGTAGTATTTAGAAATGTAATGAGGGAGTTAAAAACAGATTTTTTTTAAAACTTGGAATGGTGTTGTCCACTCACAGTACTTATAATGAGCAGACATGTTAAAAAGATAAGCAAAACAGACTGCTTTGATTTATGAGGTCTGTGAGGCCTTGAAGCACAAAGATGTAATGTGACAATTTGTTTTTCAGCAATTGCTAAACCATTTTGGTTGGCAAGATAAAACCTTGACCAATAAGCTAATTTGTTTTTCAGTAAAAAGCAAGATAAGTTCAGCTGATAATGTAAAATCCTCCTTATACACTAATCATTAACACCAACCATGCTGAGCTACTTCCTTCACTATACTGGCCACTGCCTTGGTCTGCTTCATGCACCCATGCTGACTGAGCTAGTTAATTTTATCAACTTTGCCTCCAACTTCCACTCTGACCTTAAATTCACTTGAACCACTTGACACCTCCCTCTCCTTTCTCAGTCTCTCTGTCTCCATCTCTGGAGATGGACTGTCTACTGACGTCTTTCATAAACCCACCGATTGCCGTGGCTATCTTGACTATACACCTTCCCATCCTGTCTCCTGTAAGAATGCTATTGACTTATCTCAGTTCCTTTGTCTCGGCCACATCTGTTCCTAGGATGAAACTTTTCTTTCCAAGATGTCAGAAATATCCTTCTTCAAAGAACGGGATCTCCCTTCCTCCACCATTAATGCTACCTTCACACATATCTCCTCCATTTCATGGACATACGCATTCACCCCATCTTCCTGCTGCCTTAACAGTAATAGAGTTCTTGTCCTCACCTACCACCCCAGGAGCCCTTGCATCCAATGCATCACTTTCTGCAACTTCCACCATCTCCAAAGGTATCCTACCACCAAGCACATCTTTGTCTCCCCCTCCCCAACTCTCTGCCTTCTGCAGGAATCCCTTGTCCATTTGTCCCTCCTCGCTAATCTCCCCTCCTGGCACTTATCACTGCAAGCCAAGAAAGTGCTACACTTGCCCATTCACCTCCACCCTCATGTCCAGTCAGGGCCTCTAACAATTCTTCTAGGTGAGGCTTCATCTGCAAATCTGTCTACTATATTCAGTGCTCCTGATGCAGCCTCCTCTACACTGGTAAGACCTGTCGTAAATTGGGGGACCATATTATCAGGCACCTCCGCTCCATCCACAAAAAGTGGAAGTGGCCAAGCATTTTAATTCCTATTCCCATTCTGACATGTCAGTCCACGGCCTCTTCTTTTGCCACAATAAGGAACACCACATATATGTTTGGATAGCCTCCAACCTGGTGGCATTAATGTTGATTTCTCCTTCCAGTTAAAAAAAAATCCCTCCCCCTCTCCTCTTCTTCTATTCCCCACACTAGCCTCTTACCCCTTCTCACCTGCCCATCACCTCCCCCGGCAACCTTCCTCCTTTCCTTTTTCCCATGGTCCATTCTCCTTGCTTATTAGATTCTTTCTTCTGCAGCCCTTTACCTTTCCCACCCATCTGGCTTTACCCATCACCTTCTAGCCATCCTTTTCCCCCTCCCCCCACCTTTTTATTCTGATGTCTTCTCCCTTCCTTTCTAGACCTGAAGAAGGGTCTCGGCCCGAAAAGTCAATTTAATTTCAATAGATGCTGCCTGACATGCTGAGCTCCTCCAACATTTTGTGTGTTGCTTTGGATTTGCAGGATCTGCAGAATTTCTTGTGCATATCATTAAGAAATAGCTTTCAAATCTGCAGCTGACAAATTCACAGATTTGAAAAGGAAGCGCAAGCTTTCTTGATTATGCAAGTGTGAACAGTGAGTAAGCTCACCAAACTACTGTCCTTGGAATGGAATCGTGACTGGTGTCAAGGACCTCCAAGATTCTCTACACCAGTTGTCATAAATTAGAACCCTCGACAACATGAAGGATGTGACACTTGCTGCTGTATTAATTATTCTGTACTCTGTTTTAGACACTGTCTTGTTAATCTTTTGCATCACTTAGAAGGTCACGGGTCTTGTTACTTCATTAATTATTTTACACATTGTTTTAGTGTTTTGTACATCTAAGTTTTTCTTATCACCTATTATACTCTTGATAAAATATCCAGAGCAAAATTGAAGTGTTCCTTCTCCCTCATTGATCTGAATCCTCAAAACCTGCTTATCATTCCCTTACAAGCAAGGGTACAAATAAAATATAGAATTCTTTTGGAATCTCTTTTTTCAAAATAAAAAAATACCTTTTTAGCTGTGCTTTTGTCCGATATAAGTGCCGACAGCAGCTGCAGCAGTGGTGCCATAGACTGTGGGAACATTCCACAATTGTTGTCCAACAAGACAGCAAGACCTGTTGTGGGTTCCTTCATTAAAAAAAGAATCACACACAAGGAGAATCAGAACCTATATTAAACATTATGAATACTGGCAAATCATAATTGATTTTTACCAAACAGTCCTTAAAATCTTTACTTAATATATTTTCTCACAGCAACAATCCTGGTTCCACAAAGAACTATATGCTTTATGAAATGAATACTTGAATCTAATATATGGAGTGAAAGGAATAAGGTGCCTCAAAACTAACAGTATTCACTTCTCAACTGGCTTTTAAAATACTCTTAAATTTTTGCTAGTCAGTAAGAAAATCATAGAGGGGGGAAAATACAAAAACTACCAGGATGCCAACCGAGCACCTGCATAACATGAGAATATTATTAGTCACTGATTACTTATGGCAGTCAACCCAATGGTTCCAACTATGTTTAGCATTTGCATTTTCTGACGATGTTAGGGGGGCTTAAGTATAAACCTACTGCAAGATATTTTTTAAAAATCATACATAAAGTAAAGCTTAAAGCAATTCTCAACTTCCACAGTTTCAGAGTACAAAAAAATAACTTCAGAATCTTACATTGGAATGGGTCATCAGCTAAGACATGATGAAAAGGTGAAGATACACCCATCATCCCGGCAGCAGAATATACTTCATAACAAGCAAATGCTATTTACTTTAATGAAAGGTTAAAAAATAGCTTTGTCTCAATAGCTATAAATTATCAATTATTTCAATCACACAATTAACATAAAAAGTTTGCTACATCAGCTGTGGAATTGATAATATCATCTAGCATGACATTTCCAAAGTAACCAAAATGATACTATTAGCTACTAGAAACTCCTTATCCACAAACATGTAATTTGATGACCCAATGGAAAAGAGCAATGTCTTTTTTGCTTAGATAAACATAAAGTGATGTACTCACAGTATCCCAAAAAAGTTCTGCCAGACTTGGGGCTGCAAACACCTCACAGGCTAGGTTAATCAAGTGCTGGAAAAGAGAAAAAAAAATTACGTTAAATTTCTGGAAAGTACACTACGCATATATAGAGACTCAGCAACAAAATATGCTGCCAAAGTACATCTTCTCCAAGAGGAGCACAACCTTGTCTTGGTTTGGAGGCTTGCATGCCTCAATGACCCGGAAAGCTATGCTGGCTGGAGTCAGGGTGTCATACTTCGGCTCTTGGTAGGGTCGTCTATGCCAAACAGGTCAAAGGGTAGAGGCCAGACTAAAAGCAGTCCACCAGACCTCCAGATTCTGAGGTTCCACTCTGTTAACAACCATAAATGGTCAAAGAAAATTGTAATGGAAACAGCAATGAAGAATCCTTCTACGTCTGAGTGCGACAGTATTCCTAAGCCTCCACCCAGGACTTTCATGGCTGACAGTAGTGAAAACCAAGAGGAACAATGAAGGAAACCCTGAACATCACCAACAACACCAGGACCAAAACTGGTTTCAGACAGAGAAAGATGGAGGACCTTCATTGCTGCTCCAAACACCAGCAGGAGTAATGGACAGTATATAAGCAGTAATAGATGTGAATAGCAGCAACTTGTTATTTTCTAATAAACAATTTTAAATGGAAAAAAATATCAGAATGACTGTGCAGTTTGTATCTCAAATAAAAGTCAATGCAAAGCCAAAGGGCAGAAGGGCAATTGAATAAAAACTCTGTTAGTTATTAGGATCACCTTAAAGGAGAGAAAAAAAAAGACAAAAAGGCCAAAGAAAGGAAATTGTAGATCCTTAAACTTTTGCAGCTGAACGTACAACCAAAATGGGAGGAACCCAATTTGGAGGGGATCAGGAAGCAAAAGTTGGAACTGTATGTTAAGGCAATTTGATCACCTCCAAGTACATTTAAATAAGGGATGAAAGGTAGTGTCATCCTTTTAAGCAGACCACTGCTGGCTTCTTAATTAAAAATAATTCCAAAATTGCCCTTAACCTAGGGCAAGTATGTGAAAATTTTATCATTAATAAGAATAATAATATTCAAGAAATATCACTGGCTATTTGAAAAGCTTGTATTTTCCTTATATGTTCCTATTGAAGAATCTCATTTGGGACTCTCTCTGCTTATACTAGTGGAAAAGCTAGATGGTCATCTGCTGTTTTGAACTTCACTGGCAAGTCAAAGACTAGAGAAGGATGGAGCATACCAGCATAACACAGTGATGAAGCATTGTTTTGATTTCTTACAGACTCTTCTCCTACACCAAGAAAATCATCATCCAATATCTAAATATTCACAAGAAAGACATTGTCTACGTAACTCAGCCCTATCTAGGAGTGAGTTACCTGGAACCAGGCATAGACAATGTCTTTACCTGATCAGGTAAAAAATTTAAGACAGACTGTGAAGAAAATACTGAAGTTTATTCTCATAATTAAACAAAAGTACACTGGTATTCAATTATTTTTATGGCAGTCAGTAATATAAATCATATTTTGTTCACTACATAAAAAAACTGTTATTAGTCAATGTTGCAAGTGAGGTAAAGTTGTCAGGCAATTAACTTCAAAAGATAGTGGAGCAGGCAAAATAAAATTCCAATTTTAAATCTATAATCTACTTTGTCTTAATATCACTTTTACAATCAGGAAGTTAGTTACTAGTAAGATGCTAATTTCAACTATCAACGGTCAACACATTTAGTACCTGTTGATCTCCCAAAGTTTCTTCCTCAAAAGATGTTAAGACAAATGAGAGAAGTCCATAGATGCACATTCGTGCAGTACTTGCTGTACACTGAAACACATACAATCACAAGTCTGAGGTAGAAGTCAATGTTCTGTGTAAAACAAGCAATACACAAACCAATACATAGAAATGAAAGCACAAGAGTCTGCAGATGCTGGAATCTGAAGCAATGAACAAGCTGCTGAGCATCATCTATCAAATGAAAGAATTGTTAAAACTGTTTGACTCCACTCTGCCATAGATGGTCCCCAGCCTGGCTGCGAAAGGAGGAGGGTTGGGCATGGGGCTAACAAACCCAATCCATAAAAACCTAGAGCTACAAAAACACCAAATACTTCATTCCATGGAGAGGTAGAATGAAGATGGGCTATATTTGGAGACAATTTGAAAGACTGGCCCAGGACAAAGGACTCTAGTGAGCTGCTGTCAGCGGCATATGTGCCAATAAGAGTAATGGGCCTAAGAAAATGCAGCTCAACCCACCAAGTTCCTCCAGAAGATTAAAAGTAATGGGTGCAGATCCAATGAAAAGATTAAAACTATACAATTGAATGAGAGAATCAGATATTGAGAATATTTTTTACCATACAAAATATAGCAAGGCACTGTTATTTGCATGTTATGTTTTCCTTCCCTCATCCCAGAGCATAACTTTGAAAGAAACCTCTTTTCCCAACAAGCCTTTACACCAAACTCACTTCTACTTTTCAGTATGTCCTTCATACTTGACAAGTGTGCTTTCAACTGTTTGGGCCCTCGTTTTGAAGTTCTTCCTCAAAAACTTGACAGCATGTTCCTACAAGATTCACCTTAAGAGCAATCACTTTGAAAAGGCTCCTATCACCTAAACAAATATTTCAATTTCACTTACACTTTAATAGAATTAAACACCAAAATGGCTTGTGACATTTCACTTTATTAAAGCTGTAATATAAACACAAGCTGTCACTGATGAAATTACACTCAGTATTATTCCAGATTACTTATTCTGCAAGCGTAAACTGGTTCCTCATTCTACATAAATCTGTCTACTCAGTTCTCCTAGTTATTTTCCCAAATAGTTTTCTTCAAGAGGTTTTCCTAATATCAGAAGATTGAATAAGATTATGATGCAAAGAATATAGCTGGGTTTGTGTCATTGGGAATGATTTGCTCTGCACCATCTTTACTAAGTCATGATGGCTTCTCAAAGACCATTTAAATTCTTAGAACTTGGGGGCCCATACCAAACCTCTTCAACAGTCTGAGGTGAAAGAGGCACTGTTGTGCTTTTTTCACCACACAGCCGGTATGTACAGACCACATGATATCCTCAGTGATGTGTATGCCAAGGAACTTAAACTGTTCACCTTCTCAACCCCAAATCCATTGATGCCAATAGAGGTTAGCTTGTCTCCATTCCTCCTGTAGTCCACAACCAGCTCCTTTGTTTTTGTGACATTGAGGGAGAGGTTGTTTTAAGGGAATTTAATGGGCATTAAGGGGTAGAAAAATTTCATTAAAATAAACACTAGCTTTATTTTTCACACGTACATTGAAACATACAGTGAAATATGCATTTGCATCAAATCAAATCAGTGAGGATTGTGCTGAGCAGAAAGCGTCACCATGCTTCTGACACCAAAAGAACATGCCCATAAATTACTAACCCCAATTGTACATCTTTGGAATGTGGGAAGAAACTGGAGCACCCAGAGGAAACCTACCTGGTCACGCAGAAAATATACAAACTCCTTATAGACAGTTTCAGGAATCAAACCCCAATCTTCCAGCTGGCACTGTAATAGCATTACGCTAACCACTACACTACAGTGACACCATTCATTTTACGATAACACATTAGACGTATCAGCATGTTTGAATGGCCAGACAACCAACTTTTGCTCTGATCCCTATTGTTGTCATCTTGCAGATCAATAATGGTTCTGCAAACCTCACAGAATCTTCACATGCCAACTTGAACCCAAGAACAATCCTGTAAACCTGCAAGCTTCCTTGAAAAATGATGTTGCACCACATTCTGAGCCACTCACATTGTTTCCTCCACTGCCAAGTGCCTTAAGCATCTCTGTCATGTACTGAAAGGCATTCTGTTGAATAGCGATGCTCCCTAAGCGCCTGATTACATGACTTGATTCATCCAGGCACAAAGTATGACGCAGAAGGGCCCAGGACAGCAGCACTGGAGCATGGTGTGGGATGTCCCCCAACGTCAACAGCAGCTTATCCGTCTCCTGCAAAATATATGTTTACTATAAAATTCATGCAATTCGAAAAGAAGTAGAAAATCATTAAACACAACCTGAGTTTCAAAAAACGCAGTGACATATTATATGGTCTCTGATTTTGGTTAATATGAAACAAATGAAATCCATTCAAGCTAACAGATTATTGTAAAATCTATGATATTTAGTATAATGTCTTTAACACATTTTATAAAGATTTTTGATAATATTACACTATCCATTACAAGGATAATAGAAATATGCAAATTACTGTGGTTCGCTTTCAAAACAATGAAAAAAGCAATGGATTCATGAATCATTCAGACGCGATCCTGAGAATTTTCAGTTTTCATCTCAAACAAGTCCTCAGCCACATGTTAAATAAGATAACAATTTAAAACTACATACAGATTTTTAATTCTGACCTAGCTTGAGAGAGATTTAATAAGAAAACCAAATAATTTCAGGATTACAGCAAAATATAATCAATATGTACTTAGAAATACCAAAATATTGTTAAGGAACAGGAACACGAGTAAGCCAACCAGTTTGCTTTAGTCTGCTCCACCATTCAATAAGACAACAGCTGATCCAGTCTTGGACTCATCACCTTTCTCACTGTCTTCCCTACATATGCCCTACATATTCAATGATTCTGCTCTCATTAAAATCACCCCCTCATTCCTATTTACCTGATCTTTTTTCGTATGTCAATCACTTCACTCCAGGAATCAACTTAATGTACTGCCTCCAAGGTAAGCACATCCATCCTTAAATATGGAGACCTAAGTTCCATTCAGTGCTCTAATTCATCACCCCTCCAAAGATGCATCAAACCTTCCTTAATATAATTTATATCCCTGGCAAAAAGATCAACATTTCATGAGACCAGACCATGTTCTTTTCTTGCTATTGCCATCAGGTTGGAGGTACAAGTGCCTCAGGACTACCCCTCAACCATCACAATCTTGAACAAGAGGGGACAACTACACATATTTAAGGACTCTTATCTAGTTATTCCATGTTCGTTATTTATTGCTATTTACTTATATCTGCATTTCCAGTTTGCTGTCCATTGATCCTGTTTACAGTTACTGTTCCATAGATTTGCTAAGTATGCCTGCAAAAAAAGAATCTCTGGGTTGTATGTGGTGACATGCATGTACTCGAGATAATAAATTTTACTTTTAGACTACTTTGTACCTTTATCCAAATCATCTGTATTTCACATACCAGCCTCTCAGATCTACTTGCACCACAATTAGTAAATTCAGCATCAATGCTTTTAATTTTCCTTACAAAGCCAGTAACTTCACACTATACTCCCTGTGCCAACATCTTGACCCCTTGCTTCAAAGTAAACAGGCGAGGCCCCGGCACTGATCTTTTTAAACACCCAACTAGTTAAGAATCCAATTCTCCTGACTTCCTGCCTCGGCCATGTCTTTTTAAGCTGTACAAAATATATATAGCTTAAATTCATGAATTGAATTTGTCATGCTCACAACTATAGATAATCCTTCCAAACTTCTATTAGAATCAGAATCAGGTTTATTAATACCAGCGAAATCAATGTCGCGAAATTTGTTAACTTAGCAGCAGCAGTTCAATGCAATACATAATATAGAATAAATAAACAAACAAATCAATTACAGTATATGTATATTGAATAGATCAATAATACATATTTAAAAAAGTGAGGTGGTATTCACGGGTTCAATGTCCCTTTGGGAATCGGATGGCAGAGCAGAAGCTGTTCCTGAATCGCTGAACACATTTCATTCAGTTAGAGAAAAGGTTACCTGGCAAACCTCTCGAGCATTAGCAAACTGATGTCGGTCTACACTATCCTCAAGAGCACATTTATGTAGGAAATCAATGTCCATTGCCTCGACTAGGATCAATGCACTGAAATACCTAAAAGAAGCACAAAAGATGATAATGCTCGCATGACATGGCAAGCTTAGTCAAAGGATTTATACACTATATTTGGAATCTGGTAGAAAAAATTATGTGATCACTTCAAATCTCTCAGATGCAAGAAAAACAAATACTCAAAATAAATAGGTCTTATTATATCACTTATACAAAAAGCATATAAATTTTAATTCTGCTAAATTTTCTCCCCTTTGTAAAAGCATTGGGAATTTACTAATAGATGCCAATCAATCTATTATGCATCCATGAAATGGACAATATTGACAGATTATTGTTTCAGAACTATCAACTCCTGCCCTCATTAATGAGCAAAGCACGTTGAAAACTTGCCTTTTGGTTAATCCAAGGATGATACTGCATTTTCTAACTAAGCTATCTGTAGTCAGAACACACAAAACATTACTACCACTGGGCTCCTATCAGATATTTCTCATTTTTTTACAAATAAGCCCCTAGCCTTTCTATATATCACAAAATGTACCTATATTTCCAAATGTAACATTGCATGATGTCAGACAACTTAAAACAGGTTCTCTAATTCCTTCCTAATCTTAAAAAATCACAATAAACTCAGACCTGAAAATGTGCTACAAATCACATTTATTAAAATCACTTCCATTAATGCATAACTTAAAGAATTATAAAAAGCTACACCAATCTACAAATCCTCAGTTCACAAAATAACTGATGAAATGATTCATTATTATTTGGGTGTTCCCAGGCACAATGGGTAGTGGCTGCCTCAGAGTCCTGGAGACCCAGGTTCAATACCAATCTCCTACTCTAACTGTGAGGAGTTTGCATACTCTCCCTGTGACCATGTGGATTTCCACCACCAGCCCCATGTAGCTCTCGTTTCCACCCATATCCCAAAGGGTAACTGGTAACTGAATTACACCTTGTCTCTAGATGGGCGGCAGACTCAGCGTAAAACTTAGAGAATCAGGCCCTCTGATCCATCATTCCATGCACATAATGCAAGTCTAGACTGCCTGTTAGGGCGCCATGGTAGTGTAGCTGTTAGCACAATGCTATTATAGCTTGGTACGTTGATGTTCAGAGTTCAATTCCGCTGTCATCTGTAAGATGTCCGTACGCTCTCCCTATGACTGCATGAGTTTCCTCCAGGTGCCCTGGTTTCCTCCCACAATCCAAAGACATACCAGTCAGTAGGTTAATTGGTCATTGTAAATTACCCTGCGATTAGGCTAGTGTTAAATAGGTGGGTTATTGTGCAACACGGCTCATTGGGCCGGAAGGGCCTGGTCTGCACTGTATCTCTAAATATACTAAATAAATCTTTATTTGGACAGCTGTGAATAAACACTGGATGTGTTAATATGACTGATAGATTCTTGGGTACAATGGATTTCAAAGTACATGGAGTACGGAAAGTACTAACAGTGGAGGCTTTGCCATAACACTATTAAATCGGGGACAGCTTGAGGGTAGTGTAGCCAGTCCCTGCTCTTATTTCTTTCATTCTCCTTAAAGAATTAAGACCAGGAACAATACCTTTAGTAATTTTCAAGCCTCCGACATATTTCTGTACAAAATTTAGGTGATTTTTTTTCTGCCTGAACATAACAATCAAATATTTGGCCCCAAGATATCCAATGGGACATCTTGTGCTATATGAAACAAGTTTAATTAATTCCAGATTCTAAAGACACATATCAAATTTCTTATTCACAAGAGGCTTTGCAGAACAAAGTCAGATTGAACAATGCATTTCTGAAAGATCATCTATCCAAATTGATAATTCTATCCACAGATGTTGCCTGTTCTGCTAAATATTTCCAGCATTTTGCTTTACACTAAGATTTTTCTAATAACCATGAATAGAAATATCTCAGACTAAAGTTTCAATCTCCAGTCTTTATTTAAAATAATTTTTCAAATTAAATGATAGATTTTAGATTTATCATGAGACTATATTTCTGACCTCTGCACCTCACTTACAAGTAACATGTTTAGACATCAAGGAACTGCACCAAAACAAGTATCTCAATATATCATTCACATTATTTCAATATATTGTGCACAATACTCGTAAATGCATGAGGCTGGATGAATCATGATCCAGTTACAGGCATAATGGCTATCTGATGAATATCTAGCCAGAATAGGCCCTTCTGACACTTCAAGCCACACTGCCCAGCAATAGAAACATAGAAAACCTAAAGCACAATACAGGCCCTTCGGCCCACAAAGTTGTGCCGAAAATGTCCCTGCCTTAGAAATTACTAGACTTACCCACAGCCCTCTATTTTTCTAAGCTCCATGTACCTATCTAAAAGTCTCTTAGAAGACCCTATTGTATCCGCCTCCACAACCGTTGCCAGCAGCCCATTCCACGCACTCACCACTCTCTGAGTAAAAAACTTACCCCTGACATCTCCTCTGTACCTACTCCCCAGTACCTTAAACCTGTGTCCTCTTGTGGCAACCACTTCAGCCCTGGGAAAAAGCCTCTGACTATCCACACGATCAATGCCTCTCATCATATTATACACCTCTATCAGGTCACCTCTCATCCTCCGTTGCACCAAGGAGAAAAGGCCAAGTTCACTCAACCTATTCTCATAAGGCATGCTCCCCAATCCAGGCAACATCCTTGTAAATCTCCTCTGCATCCTTTCTATGGCTTCCACATTCTTCCTGTAGTGAGGCGACCAGAACTGAGCACAGTACTCCATGGGAGGTCTGACCAGGGTCCTATATAGCTGCAACATTACCTCTCGGTTATCTCCCAATTTAATCCTAGCCTAATCACGAGACAATTTACAATGACCAATTAACCAGTACACACATCTTTGGACTGTGGGAGGAAACCAGAGGACCCAGATGGGGAGAATGCACAAGCTCCTTACAGTCAGTGGCAGGAATTGAACCTGGATCACTGGTACTGTAAAGCATTGTGTCACTATGCTACCGAGCCACATATAAATCTCCCACTATTTCTACTTCTTCTGTTAGGACAACTTCTCAATTTTACATTTCAAGTTCTCATTAGTTATTGTTGTTGTTGTTGTTGTTGTTGTTAAGTGCCATCAAGTCGTTGCTGACTCATGCCGACCCTATGGATTGTTGCACTAAATGAGTCTCGACCCTGCAAACGGCTCACTGTTGATAACATTGTGTTCATAGCTGTCCTTATTGTGTCCATCCATCTGATGGTGGCCTTCCTCTCTTCCATTGCGCTTTCACCTTGCTGTGCATAATAGCACTTTCCAGGGAGCTGTTTCTTTGCATGATGTACCCAAAGTACGAAAGGTGGAGTCTTGTTATTTCAGCCTCTAGAGAGAGACTTGGTTTGATCTCGTTAAGGACCAATTCGCTTGATCTGTGAGAGGTCCACGAGATGCGTGGCATTTCTCTCCATTAGTTATATGAAACAAAAATTTAATACGTGATTAAAGAAAAATGAGTGGAAAACATTAATATATACACATGCCTTAAATACTTATTCAAACAACATTAATTTGCATTGCAGATGTGATAGCAATATTCTACCTTTTCTAAAAAGGTGGAACAGGAATCAATACAAGGGATCATTCGATCTATTTTCAGCTGAATAAACAGCAGTGCAACTGGAACATTACCCAAATATGCCTTCTGAGAGTTAGGTCAGATTAAATATATATCTACTACTTTTCAAGTTGGTTGCTGGATATTTCAAACACATTGTAAAATGTTAAAATACTTAGCAATTTTCCAAACAATTTCAATAATCATTTTTATCTATTTAGAGATACAGCACTTTAGCAGATCCTTCCAGCCAAATGAGCCCATGCTGTCCAATTACACACATGGCCAATTAACCTACTGACCCATACATCTTTGGAATGTGGGAGGAAACTGCAGCACCTGAAGGAAATCCAGTCACGGGGACGACATGCAAACTCTTTACAGAGTGGCGGAATTGAACCTGGATCACAGGCACTATAATATTACACTAAATGCTAAAATTACTGTGCCACCCCTAAATGACAGAGACAAATCAATCCTTCCTGTGGCAAGGATCAAACCTACAATCTTCTGGCTCAGAGATTAATGTATTACCCCTGAGCCACAACTTAGATCAAATTACTCTAGATAACTTGAACATCTTTACCTCACTGGCATACACTCACCCAATGCGATCAACTAGTCCATCCATGCTTTCATCGACAAGGTGTCGGTTTGTTTGCCGTGCTCCAAATCCTTGCTCTTTAAATATTCTTGCAAAAGCCAAGAGATCTTCTGGTCCCATTTCAAAATAGGCGTAATATAGGAAGATAATCTCCAAAATAAGAGCTTGCTCCCTCAGGCATTGCAGGAACCAACGAGACACCTGACGTTCTGTCTGCAAAGCAGCATTGAAAGTCAGATATCAAATGTGGCCTATTTTTAATTGAGTGACTTCTTACAGCGGATTTCTTTTTGAATAAAGTAACTAAATAAAGGAAGATCTTGCAGCACAAATTCCACTCAAAATTCTCTAAAAAATTTGAACAGAATTAATAATTTTGCAAACACAGTACATCGTAAGCGTACATAACCAAGCCAAAGTACTTGCTCTGGATGAATGACTCTACAGTATGGGTGACAATATATGCTGAGAAATAACTTTTTCACCTATTCACAGAACATCAGAAGTTTATCAATTCTCATGCAATTACGGAGGATGGGATGAATATCACAAAAGGGACAGTGTGACCCGTCAAATACACTTCTCAATTAACAAACCATAAATATTGGCTGTGATGTTTATTCCTTTTTATATATAGGAGGAAGCAAAGTAACTGGATAAAAGAGCCAAAATAGTGGTGAAGTAAGCAATGTAAAAATTTTAAACAAACACAAAACCAAACAGTACACACCATTAGATTCCCATGAGATTCCCAAGTTGGAGCTTCAGTTCTGAACAGTTCCTCAAACTGCTTCCGATAATTCGTAACCAGTTCCTTCTCCAGCTTGTCCACACATTTTGAGTATTCTGCCTATGAAATAAATAAGAAATATTTTTAGTTGGTATAATTAACATATAGAACTTATACTCAGTTCGGATAAAATCACTGGGATACATGCAACCATTAGAGACACTATAAGTACAAATAAAATTCATTGCAATATATGTTGAGAAATAACTTTTTCACCTACTTACAGAACACAGAAGTTTATCGATTCTCATGAAATTTCAGAGAATGGGATGAATAACAAAAAGGACAGCGTGACCTGACAAATACACTTCTCAATAACAAGCTGTAAATGATGGCTGTGATGTTGAGAAGTGTATTCGTCGAGCCAAAAGTAAATGTATAAGCCAATCAAAAAGTAAATATATATAGCATTGCTCAACAAATATACAACATGGTTCAACAGTGCAGTTTAATTACCTCCAAAAAATATTTATTACTTCAGCTTACCCTGTAAGGATGGCGCTCATCTTGAAAATATGTGAGTAGGTAGAGAACACAGCGTAGTGTATAGAGTCGTTCTTCATAATAGTATTCTGCAATCTAAGCACAAGACAAAAATAAAATATAAAGTGTAAATAAAGTTGCAAGAACTCAGTAAACTTTCAGAAAATTATATTTTTAATATAGTTAGCAAACTCCTTCTGCCTTCCACAAACTGAAACCCACTCTAAACATTACACTCGAGTAAAAAGGCAGGCAAGACAGAATATTCAATTTTGTTTTGTTAACACACGATTAAAGTAGTAATTCTGCCTTGCAAACTGTTACTAGTAATCACAACTGTGGCAAATAGATTAAATCAAAGACAATCAACTAACAAACTCTGAAAATACTACAACTCATGAATGCTCTCAAGAAAAAAATCCCTGAAAAACTATCATTCTTAATTGCCTCCTCTTATAACAAAAAAGGAAATTATAAAATGGTTAATTAATTTTAAAAATATTTATCAAATGAAAAAGCATGACAGTAGTCTTGTATTTCCAGACTGTATGACTCCAGATATGATTGCCTTTGTTCATGTAAGGAACGGCATTAAGCTTTTTGACTTATCCCACAGCATGTACTACAAAATGACAAAAGGCAGCAATACTGCTTATAAGATTCCCAAACGGAAATAATAAATAAAAACAATTCAGCTGATATTGAGTTCAACTTTTAACAAGGGAGGATTTCATCAACTTGGAAAAGTCTCAGGAGCTTTAGAACATTCCTTTGAATGGTTTGATTTTTTAAAAATATATTCAAAATAACTTCTTTGCCTCCCATTCAAACTTCCCCTATGCATAAATCAGGAGACATGAAATTTTGTTCGGCAATTACTTTCTAATCTTCCACTTTCTTGTGCAAGGTCACAGTTTCTATTTTGTGCAATATCCCAGCAGGCCAACTAAGAGTGGAAACAAGAAAAGGCTGCTGAAAGACAAAGTGGGAATTAACCTTCATTAACATAGCTCTACACATTAGGTGCAGAACATCAACTGTACATTTTAGGTTTCAACATATAAATACTTACCTTGAGCTGCAGTGTTTGGCTTTGTCGGTCATCCTGCAAAACTACCTTAAAAGGATAAATACAAGCAAACCAGTTACAGGATGCCAACACTATGAACATGCGAATAAAGCTCTTTAAAAGAAAACAGTATGACTGAACTTAATGCAAAAAAAATTACCAGAATTTTGAAGTTGAAACAGACTCTAATTATAACTTCTAATTTTCAGCACAAGTTCTACACGTCCAACCAGTTATCCATTACAAATATGGAAAATTTATCAAGGCTATTTGTTAAGGAGTGAAAGAAACTGGGGTAACACCAAAAGGAGTAAAAATAGCTACAAATGAGCTACCATGTTTCTTCTTATGAAGCTATAATTCCCTAATTGAGAATCTATTGAAATGCCCATTTCAAGAGTCATACCTTTATTGAATCCTTTGTGCCCCTGTAATCCTCTTGAAGATATGACTGTAATATTTGAACGCTCTGCTGCTCATCCAAACTCTATCCAAGAATTAACCAATTGTTAGACAAATTGATATTGTTTGTAAATAATTCTTCATAACTTACGTCATAAACAGACATTGTGATAAGTCAAACACAATGGAATTTAATCTCTAGACTTCTGGCTCAAAAATCACACAATTACTTTATTCCTTGGCGTGTAGAAAATTGAGAGATTTGATAGAGGTATACAACATTGTGAGGGGTATAGAGAGTATATGCAGGAAGGCTTTTTTCCACTGAGATTGGGAGGGACTACAACCAGAGGTCATGGGTTAAGGGGGTGAAAGGTGAGAAGTTTATAGGGAACATGAGAGGAAACCTCTTCAGTCAGAGGGTCATGAGTGTCGAACAAGCGCAGTTTCAAACTTTAAGAGAAGTTTGGATAGGTACATGTATGGTAGGGGCACGATGGGTTATGTTTCCAGTGCAGGTCGATGGGAGTAGGCAGTTTAAACGGCTAGACACGGACAAGACGGGCTGAAGGGCCTGTTTCTGTGCTGTAATGTTCTATGACTCTATAACTCTAAATTTAAAAAGGATGGACATTAGCCAATAGTCAGCAACCAAAGGCTAGATTACAATTGACCATTCCAAAATCATCTTGAACTACAAGTTCCAGCTTATTTTTTTCTACTGCCATCTCCTGGTCTCTACCATCCTCACCTCCAATAAAATGCAAGGAGCTCACAGACTTGGTTACTATCTGCTACTTCCTTTTTTATTTCCCCTTCTTTTTCATCTCAAACAGTCTCCCAGCCCCAAATCCCTCTCCACTTTCTTCCACATCTTTCATTGTTCCTTCACCAAACACATCTTGCCTAAAAGAACATTATATTTGCTATTAATTTCTGTTCTAGGCCCCAACATCAGTTGCAACTGTTAACAATTTTCTCTCAATTAATGCTCCTTTCATTAAATTCACTACCACTCTCCTCAAAGAAAAAGATCCCAGAACCAAAGGTGGAGCTTAGGAGGGTTAATGGCGACTCCTTTTCTTGCATCTTCAGAAACAGCTCTATTTCCACCTTTAATATCTTTATTTTTCCCTTTCAGGGTTCTTTTGAAGACCCTGACCTGGAGTTACACGCAGGCTTCGGTTCTTTGTGGGAATGGGACCCGTTCTCGGGGTCCCACAACTAGCTGTTATTCCACATGTCAAGGGAGCCTCTCTCGTGTTTGGAAGCCTAAGATCTCGGGGCTCTGGAGACAGGCGGATCAAGGGTCGGTGTCATGTCAGGAGACTTGTGTGTCGCCGGGGAGGCCAGAAAATCTTTCGCTGTGGGCCCGAAGACCTGAGGTCTTTGCGATCTTCAGACACAGAGCTCAAAAAAAGCAACGAAATGGACTTTTAACATCATAAACCAGTGGGCTGTTGTTATGTATCCCGCTCGTGAAAATGGGGGACACCTCTCTCTCTCTTAAGGAGAAAGAGAACCTGTGGTTTGTCAAATGTCGAATGAAATGTGAAGCCTTTGGGGTAATTTTGGTCCGTGTCTTTGCTATTGCTTAGCACACGCTTGGGCTCAGTGATGGTAACGACGCACTTTTTTTTTGCTGGTGGTAGAAGGTGGGGGGGAATCGTTGCTTGCTGCCGCTTACATGCAGAAGGGGGGAACTGGGGAGGGACTTTGGGGTTCTCACATTTAACTGTCGTTCATTCTTTGGGGCACTTCTCTGTTTTCATGGATGTTTGCAAAGAAAAAGCATTTCAGGATGTGTATTGTATACATTTCTGACATTAAATTGGACCTTTAAACCTTTGAACCAAACATCAACAAGGACTAAAGCCTGACCTTCAATTAGGCACCTCTTTTATGGTCCACGACATGTTGTAGCTACTAAAATATGTGCTACACTTTTTCAGAATTCATGGTCTGAATCCTTCTAAGTACCAAAATTCTCTCCAGTCTCTTTCCGGAATTATATAGCTGCATGGGTCTGCACTTTCTTGGTTCTATTCCTATCTATTTAGTGAAAGCAATCTGCAATAGCATCTCTTCCAGTGCAGGCAAGTCCAAAGGCCCATTCTCCCTTATTTCTTGTGTATACACTACTGACATTAGGTTAAATATTACACCCTAAAGATGGTGGCTTGAAGAGGCAAGAAGAAAGTCATTCCACAAAAAAAAAGATAAAGCAAATGAGCCAAATTGTTTTCACTGTGGCAAAATTTAAATTAGCTTTAAACTGCATGATTCAAAACATTTAAAAATAGCTTGAGATGCATCAAACTCTTTCACAGGTTAGATTTCAACACAATTCCCAAACTTAAGAACACATGTTAATCAATGGGACACATAAAATAGCAATCAAAGTACACACCAAGAATTTGCTGATCCGTAATCCAAGTTCCTTCAATGAAGCCACCACTTCCTTATCAGCCTTTAGTTTATCAGCAGAAGATACACTGTAACAGAAACATCCACCTCCATGTTTTAATCTCCATCAATTACTACAATAAGCAAAAACAACTAATAAGTTTCCTAAGCTTGACAGCTACAAAAAAAGACCCATTTTATCCTGTAGCAATGAATGGGTGTTGTGTTGCTTTCCTTAAATTCAAACTGTAAAAGACTTACAAATATATTCACCAAGTTAACTTGTTATCTAAAATGCTCATATTATTTGCAGTGAACAATGTTGGCTAGCCCACAGAATATATTTATTTATAGAACATAAATTAAGCAACTAACTTCAAGTCAAAACTCATCAGAATGAGTTGAATTTGCAGTATCTCAGTGCTGACATTCCCAGTAATCTGCATACACCTTCGTGATTATTTATTTTCGCACATTAAAGCAATTTAAAGCTCATTCAATAGAGGAAAGTATGATCCAATCTTATTCCCTTATGCCTACAAACTATAAGTACAGGTAGATTACTGTAAATACACATGTCATTATGTTTTAACTAATTTACTTTATCAATTAAGGTAATGGTGTCCCAATTATTAACAGTAAGCAAAAAATAAAACTGAGGTCCCTATGTTACCTGGGAGGCTTGTAAAAAGAAAGTCCAGCCAGTAACCGATCACAATGCTGATCCAATTCAGCTTCAATCTGAGCCTAAAAGTACCGACATAGTAAATTTAAAATGATATAATTCATTCACTTTGTTCTTTTCATCTGCTACATCTGTATTTTTTGCAACCATTTCATGTTATTCCATTACTGATTGCAATTTTATTATTAGAATTTTTTAATATCATTTCCTGTTCTGATTTTCTTCCGTAATCAAGTTTCCTTTGACAACACTAATCTAATGCTAATCTTCTGCTGCCCAGAAAGCAAGACTCTTAACAGTCTAGATTGGACTGGCTTTTGATTTCTGCCCCACCCTCACCACCACCACAATATCTGGGAATTTTGTAAGTCAAAACCTAACTGAGACCGACAAATTACAATTGTGATCATAAAACTGGCAAAATATGAACGCCTACAAATAGGTATCCACAGTGCGTGTATCTTGAAAATCATTTGAGGCTACTGTCACAACACCTCAAAGGGTTATTCACACTATTAATATATCATACTGTATTATATCAACTGAAAATTCTGGAGAAATATCCACAATTCATGAGCAGCAGACTAATCACTTCGCAGAGAAAGAGATTCGCACAGGTCAGGAAAGAATTTTTTAAAAAAGGAGTGTTTCACTTGGTGCATTAGCAGCAGACCAATCAATTTGCAATTCATTAGCAGGAGCAAATGAAAGTAAAGCAAGGTTAAAGCGGAGTGGCCATTGTTGAGTGGACCAGTGTAGGACTGGGAACTTGAGGCTTCAGCTCAAGAGGCTTCGGTGAGGAGGTACAGGTAAGGCTTTTGTAGTGGTTGAATAAAAGTCACTAAATTACAGCTAATTAAATAAAGTAGGGATGATGCAGGATCAGGTAATGTGGGAGCTGGTGAACTCCATTGTGGTTCCCAGTGACTGCATTTGCAGCAAATGTTGGCTGCTCAAGGAACTCAGGTGCAAAGCTGAAAAACTGGAATCTGAGCTTCGGTACATCAGGGAGGGGAAGAGTTTTCTGGATTCTCTGTTTCAGGAGACCCATTAGATTTGCTGCCTCTAATTCGGTCTGTGGTTTGGGACAAAAGGGTGTGACTGTGAGTGAGGTGGGTAGTGGGATCCAAGAGACAGTGCTGGAGGAGCCTCAGCCCTTGAACTTGTCCAACAGATCTGAGATTCTTGCTCCCTGTGTGGACTGAAGTGGGAGCTATAGGAAGGATGAGCAACCTAACTATGGCACCGTAGTTCAGGAGCCATTCGGGGGGGAGGGGGGGATTAGAGAAGAGAAATGTAGTGGTAATTGGGGATAGTATAACCAGGGGAATAGACAGTGTCGCGAGGATAGAGTGTCCCAAAGGCTGTGTTGACTGCCTGGTGCCCAGGTTTGGGACATCTTATCTGACCTGCAGAGGAATTTGCATTGAGAGGGGATAAGATTACGTTAACACGAGGAATTCTGCAGATGCTGGAAATTCAAGCAACACACATCAAAGTTGCTGGTGAATGCAGCAGGTCAGGCAGCATCTCTAGGAAGAGGTACAGTCGACGTTTCGACTGATTACGTTGTTGTGATCCACGTGGGTACCAATGACATAAGTAGAACGAAGGAGGAGGTTCTGCTGAGGGAATGTGAGCAGCTAGGGACTAAATTAAAAAGCAGAACCAAAACAGTAGTAAACTCTGGGTTACTCCCTGAGCCACGTACAAATTGGCATACAGTCTCAAGAAGATTAGAGAAGTAAATGCGTGCTCAAGGATTGGTGTGGGAGAAGTGAGTTTGAATTCATGGGAAATTGGCACCAGTTTTGAGGAAGCAGGGAGACGTACCAATGGGATGCGCTCCACCTGAACTGTGGTGGGACCTGGATCCTAGCAAATTGTATAACTAGGGCTGTGGGCAGGGCTTTAAACTAAATAGTGGGGGGGGGGCTGGATTCAACAGATTGGAGAAGTATGGATAAAGTAAAAGAGAAAAATGTGGGTAAAGTTAAAGAAAAAGTGAAAGATAAAAATGAGAAAAGTAAGAATGGAGTGAAGAAAAGTCATGCAAAAGAGTAAAAGATTACAAGATTGTAAAAGCACAGTGAGTATAAGGGCACTTTGTTGAATGCCTGTAGTATTCAAAACAAGGTCAGTGACCTTGTGGCACAAATCAGTACAAAGAGGTATGATTTAGTGGCAATTACAGAGATGTGGTTAGAGTGGAGAGGATTGGTAATTAAAAATCCAAGGATATCTGGTAATACGGAAGGATAGGCAGATGGGTAAGGGAGGTGGGGTAGCACTCTTTATTAAAGATGAGATCAGGCCGAGATGATATAACTTCTAAGGAGCAGAATGTTGAATCCATCTGGGTAGAGATTAGTAATAGTAAGGGGGGGGGGGAAAATCACTGGTGGGAATTGTCTCTCAGCCACCAAACAATAACATTACAGTGGCAAAGGCAATAAACAGAGAAATAGAATGGAACAGAAACAGAAATGAAATAGAAACAGAAAATGAAATAGAAATAAGAATGGAACAGCAGTTATCGTGGAAAATTTTAACATGCACAAAGATTGGGTGAATCAAGTTGGTTGAAGCAGTCTTGAGGAGGATTTCATAGAAGGCATCCGTGACGGCTTTCTTGAATTGCATGTTACTGAAGCTACAAGGGAACGTGCTATCTTATATCTGGTCCTGTGTAATGAGGCAGGTAAAATTAATGATCTTGTAGTTAGGGATCTTCTTGGAAAGAGTGATCACAGTATGATTGAGTTTCTCATACAAATGGAGGGAGCAATAGTTCGATCTAAAACCAGTGTATTATGCCTAAACAATGGAGACTACAATGGGATGAGGGAGGATTTGACTAGTGTAGACTGGGAACACAAGCTATATGGTGGGATGATTGAGGAACAGTAGAAGACTTTCAAAGAGATTTTTCATGGTGCTCAACAAAAGTTTATTCCAGTTAAAAGCAAGGACAGTAAGGGTGGGGAGAGCAGCCTTGGATAACCAAGGAAATAAAAGGCAGCATCAAACTAAAAGCTTGTGTATACAAAGTCACCAAAAGTAGTGGGAAACTGGAATATCGGGAAAACTTTAAAAAGCAAGAAAAAAACACTAAGTGAGCAATAAAGAAAAGGAAGCTAGATTATGAAAATAAGCTAGCACAAAATATAAAAACGGATAGTAAGAGTTTTTATAATTATATAAAATGGAGAAGGGTGGCTAACATGAACATAGGTCCCTTGGAGGATGAGAAGGGGGAATTGATATTGGATATTGAGGAAATAGCCGAGGTTTTGAATGACTATCTTCTGTCTGTCTTCACGGTGGAGGACACATCTAGCATGCCAAAGAGAAATGTTATGGATGTGATGGGAGGTGGGGACCTTGATACAATTGCTATCACTAAACAGGTAGTGCTGAGGAAACCTGTGGGCCTGAAGATAGATAAGCCTACTAGTCCTGATTGAATGCATCCCACTGTACTGAAAGAAATGGCAGAATTTATAGTGCAGGCTTTGGTGATGATTTACCAAAATTCTCTGAACTCTGGGAAGACCCTAGTGGATTGGAAGACAGTGAATGTCATACCACTGTTCAAAAAAGGATATAGGCAAAAGGCAGGTAACTACAGGCAGTTAATTTAACATCTGTAGTTGGAAAAATGCTTGAAGCTATCATTAACAAAAATAGTGAGGCATCTGGAAAGAAATGGATCCATCAGGGAGATGCAGCAGGGACTCAGGAAAGGCAGGTCCTGTTTGGAGTTCTTTGAGGATATAACGAGCGCAGTGGATAAAGGGGAACAGATGGATGTTATTTACTTGGAATTCCAGGAGGCATTCGATAAGGCGCCGCATAAAAGACTTACCAATAAGATAAGGATGCATATGTTGCGGAGAGATGTTTAAGCACGGATAGAGGATTGGTTAACTAATAGAAAGCAGAGAGTTGGGGAAACATGGGTGTTACTCTGGTTGGCAATCAGTGGTGAGTGGTGTGCTGCAGGAGTCAGTGCTGGGCCCGCAACTGTTCACAATATACATTAACGACCTGGAAGAGAGGACTGAGGATAGTGTATCTAAGTTTGCTGATGATACTAAATTGAGTGGAAAAGCAAATTGTGCAGAAGATACAGAGAGTCTATGGAGAGATATAGATACATTAAGTGAGTGGGCAAGGGTCTGGCAAGCTGGAGCACAATGTTGGTAAGTGCGCAGTCATCCACTTTGAAAGGAACAATGAAAGAGCAGATTATTATTTAAATGGTAAAAAAATTGCACCATGCTGCTGTGCAGAGAGACCTGGGAGTGCTTGTGCATGAAACTCAAAAGGTTGGTTTGCACGTGCAGCAGGCTATCAAGAAGGCAAATGGAATGTTGGCCTTCATTGCTGGAGGGTTTGAATTTAAGAGCAGGGAGGTTATGCTGCAACTGTACAGGGTACTGGTGAGGTCACACCTGGAGTACTGTGTGCAGTTCTGGTCTTCTTACTTGAAGAAGGATATACTGGCATTGAAGGCAGTACTGAGGAGGTTCACCAGGCTCATTCCAGAGATGAGGAGTTTAGACTATGATGAGAGATTGAGTTGCCTGTGACTATACTCGCTGGATTGAGAGGAGATCTTACAGAAACATGTAAAATTATGAAAGGGCAAAAAAGTTCTTCCACTGGTAGGTGAGACTAGAAATAGGAGACATAGCCTCAAGATTCAGGAAAGTAGATTTAGGATGGAGGTGAGGAGAAACTGCTTTTCCCAGAGAGTGGTGAATCTGTGAAATTCATTGCCCAATGAAGCAGTGAGGCTACCTCGGTAAATATATTTAAGACAAGGTTGGATAGATTTTTGCATAGCAGGGAAATTAAGGGTTATGGAGAAAAGGCAGGTAGGTGGAGATGAGTCCATGGCCAGATCAGCCATGATCTGACTGAATGACAGAGAAGGCTCAATGGGCCAGATGGCCTACTCCAGCTCCTATTTCTTGTCTTCTTATGTTCTTAACACTGCAACATTAAGTGACCAACTGAGAACACCATGGTAGCATAGTGGTTAGCACAATGCTATTATAGCCAAGGGTGTTACAAGTTCAATCCCAGGGACATTTCAAAGGAGCTTGTATGTTCTCCCTGTAACCACACTGATTTCCTATGGCTGGTCTACTTTCCTCCCACAGTTCAAAGACATGCTAGTTAGTAGGTTAATTGGTCACTGTAATTGTTCTGTCATTAGGCTAGTGTTAAATAGGTGAGTTGCTGGCGGTGTGACTCGGCTTGTTGGGCCGAAAGGGTCAGTTCCACACTGTATCTAGATTAAAATAAACTTCCTATCAGAATTGATGAGTTGAACTTACAGAATCTCTTAGCGCTGACCTTCCCACTAATATCGTCCATAGCTCGCGACTGCTCCTGTGAAAACAATTAATATTCTTTACAATGAAAAATGCATAAGCTACAAACCAAACTGAAAAAAAGCCTCAATGTTGCCTAAAGACACTCGGGCACTCATTTCAGCTTAATTTTACAAAAACTCAATGATGAATTTTGTTATACTGTGAACTCATGTTCTTCCTGGGGGCAAGAAATGACATCAACTCAGGGGGGCGTCACGTGATGACGTGGGATTGAGACGTGTAAATCCAGCTCTCCCGCAACAAATCAGTAAAGTACCATTTAAATAAAACAAAGTTGGTAAATATTTTCTCAAAACTATTTATAAACTTTGTAAGTCTACTTTACGATATGCCTCCTAAACTGCAACAAAAGAAGTCTGCTGTTGCGAAGCAGCCGCGAGACGGGAAGAAAAAAGGGCCTACTGCAACGATGGAGCCTCGGACTCAGGTTGGATCTCCTTCGGTATAACAGGAAGCAATGGCGGTGGCAACGGTTTCTCCGAAGAAGACACCGGAAATGCGCATGCGCAAAGAAGAGCGTGTGCGCAAATTGACACAACGCAAACTACAAGAACCGACACCCACTGCAATTGAAAATGACTCAGAGTCAGAATTGGACTCTGCAGAGAACACAGATGATGAAGAAGAGGAGGAAGAATTGGAAGCGAGTGGAAGTAAAGGAGATGATAGAGACATAAGAGAGGCTGTATTGCAATCAACGGCTGAATTAAGAAAAGTAAGAGAAGAGCTTAGAGATACGAAGAGGTGCTATAATAAAGTTATGGAAAGACAGGACAAAATGGAAAAGCTGCTTCAGAAGATGGATAGAGAAATGGGGCTTATGAATGATAGAGTGGAAAAAACAGAAAATGATTTGCTTGTTTGGAACTCGGAAAGAAACCAACTCTTGGAGAAAGTGGATATGTTGGAAAATTTCAGTAGACATAATAATATTAAAATTGTTGGTCTTACAGAAGGTATGGAGGGAGAAAAGCCAATAGAATTTTTTCAAAGATGGATCCTGGATGTTTTGCAAATGGGAGAGGAGGCTCGACCAATTGAAATTGAGCGGGCACATACAGCTCTAAGACCAAAACCAAAAGATGACCAATATCCACGATCGATTTTAATAAAATTCTTAAGATTTCAAGACAAGGAAAGGATTCTACGGGCAGCTGCTCGAGCTGCCAAAGATAGAAAAGGGCCATTGATAATTAAAGGGAACAAAGTTTTTTTCTACCCTGATATAAGTTACGAACTTTTGAAGAAAAGGAAGAAGTTTAATCCAGTGAAAAAAACCCTATGGGATCATGGTTATCAATTTATACTGCGTTATCCTGCAACTTTGAAGATTTTTTTGCCTGGTGGAGAAAAAAGATTTTTTGATGACTACCAGAAAGCAGAGCAGTTTGTGCAAGATTCTCTGAATATTCACCAGATACAAGAACAAACTCAGGAGAGAGAGATAGATTGAAGATGAAGATTGGGTTAAAGAATGGACTTGTTGGATTTTTGAAGCTGGATGAATGTATAAATATATTATTAATTATATGAGGGGGGTAAGAAAGGTTAACACTGGAGGAAATTAGTTGGGAATAGTAATACTAATTTTGTCTATATATATATATATATATATATATATAAAACTTTTTCTGTTGCGGGGGAGCTGGAAGAAGCACTGATCGATTGCTACGTTAATCAGGTTTTGCAAGCGTGGCTTTTGCCGCGACCCGTAAAATGGAGGGGGGTAGTGTTGTGTATCCTTTCATTCACAACATTAGTAGGGGGGTATTTTGTTTTTTCTTTTTTTTTCCTATCTTTTTTTCTTTTTGCCTGGAAGGTTGGGGGGGGAACACATAGCAACATGGTGAAGTTTAAAGAAATTCCCCAAGGAACTATGAGAGTTGAGAAGATAAGTAATGTTTTAGATTGGAGTAACTTTGGTAAGAATAATGACTAATTTATTGAATTTTTTGAGTTTTAATGTTAGTGGGCTTAATGGACCAGTGAAAAGAAAAAGAATCTTAACATATATTAAAAAAATGAAGATAGATTTAGCTTTTTTACAGGAAACGCACCTAACAGAAATAGAACATCAGAAACTAAAGAGAGATTGGGTGGGTAGTGTTGTTGCGGCTTCATTTAATTCAAAAGCGAGGGGAGTAGCAATTTTGATCAATAAAACGTTACCAATTAGAATACAAAATGTAATAACTGATTCTGTGGGGAGATATGTGATTATACATTGTCAACTTGTTTCCGAACTATGGACTTTTATGAATATTTATGCACCAAACGAAAATGATGCAAAATTCATACAAGAAGCTTTTTTGAATTTGGCGGATGCACATGAAAAAATATTAATTGGAGGAGACTTTAATTTTTGCTTAGACCCAGTCTTAGATAGATCAACCAAGGCTGTTATAAAATCGAAGGTAGTAAATTTAACTTTATCATTGATGAAAGATTTAAATTTGATTGATATATGGAGAAGAATCAATCCTAAAGAAAGAGACTATTCGTTCTATTCCCATAGACATAAAACTTACTCAAGGATAGATTTTTTTCTATTATCAATGCATATTCAACACAGAGTGAAAAATATGGAATATAAAGCAAGAATATCATCAGATCATTCTCCTTTATTAATGAAAATAATAATGGCTGACAAGGAAGAAGTGGCTTATAGATGGAGATTTAATTCAACATTATTAAATCGTCAAGATTTTTGTGATTTTATGAAAAAGCAGATTCAATTTTTTTGGATACAAATTTTCATTCAGTGGAGGATAAATTTATATTATGGGATGCGATGAAAGCATATCTTAGGGGCCAGATAATAAGTTATATGTCTAAAATTAAGGAAGAATATATGGCAGAACTAGATCAATTGGAAAAAGAGATTACAAGAATAGAAAAAGAATCTCAAAGATATATGTCAGAAGAAAAACGAAGACAACTTCTCAATAAGAAGTTACAATATAATACGCTTCAGACATATAGAACGGAAAAAGCAATTATAAGAACTAAACAAAGGTATTATGAGTTAGGTGAGAGAGCACATAAAATTCTTGCCTGGTAGTTGAAAACAGAACAAGCTTCCAAAACAATAAATGCAATTAGAACAAGGGCAAATAAAATATCTTATAAACCTCTTGAAATAAATGAAACCTTTAAAAATTTTTATTCTGAATTATATCAATCAGAATCCCAAAATGATGTTAATGAGATAGAAAGGTTTTTATCACAAGTTTCTCTTCCAAAATTGAATTTGGAAGAACAGAGGGGATTAGATATGCCTTTTACATTAAAAGAAGTTGAAGAAGCTTTAGGATCACTCCAAAGTAATAAATCTCCAGGAGAAGATGGTTTTCCACCTGAATTTTATAAAAAATTTAAAGATTTATTATTTCCTCTTTTTATGGAACTAATACGTCAAGCAGAAAAAATACATAAACTTCCAGAATCTTTTTCAACAGCGATTGTAATAGTATTGCCAAAAAAGGACAGAGATCCTATGAAACATCATACAGGCCTATTTCTTTATTGAATATGGATTATAAAATAATAGCAAAAATTTTATCGAATAGATTATCTAAATATTTACCAAAATTAATACATATGGATCAAACAGGATTTATTAAAAATAGACAACTGGCAGATAATGTAACTCGGCTACTCAGTATAATTCATTTGGCACAAAAAAGGGATGAGAAGAGTATAGTAGTAGCTTTGGATGCAGAAAAAGCATTTGATAGATTAGAATGGGATTTTTTATTTAAAGTATTAGAAAAATATGGGTTAGGAACATCTTTTATAAATTGGATTAAAACTTTAAATTCTAACCCTAAAGCTAAAGTAGTGACAAACTCTCAAATTTCAACACCATTCCAGTTAAAAAGGTCAAATAGACAAGGTTGTCCATTATCACCTGCTTTATTTGTATTGGCGATAGAGCCATTAGCAGAACTAATTAGAATTGATCCAGATATTATGGGTTTTAGAGTTAACCAAGAAGAATATAAAATTAATCTTTTTGCCGATGATGTTTTGATATATTTAACAAACCCACAACATTCGTTACATAAATTATCTTCTAGATTGGATGAATATGGGAAGGTATCAGGTTACAAAATAAACTGGGATAGAAGTGAAATTTTACCTCTTACTAAAGGAGACTATAGTCAATGTCGATTAGTAACCCAATTTAGATGGCCGGTAAATGGTATAAAGTATTTAGGTATAAGACTTGATAATGATGTAAAGAATTTATATAAATTTAATTATTTACCACTATTGAAAAAAATTCAAGAAGATCTTGACAAATGGATGATACTACCAATAACATTAGTAGGTAGAGTCAATGTTGTAAAAATGAATATATTTCCTAGATTACAGTATTTGTCTCAAACATTACCAATACAATTGCCACAGAAATTTTTTCAAGAGTTAAATAAATGTGTGAGAAAATTTCTTTGGAAAGGTAAAATGTCAAGAATATCATTGGAAAAACTGACATGTAAATTTGGGTTAGGAGGATTACAACTTCCAAACTTTAAAAACTACTATAAAGCAAATCAACTTAGATTTATTGCATCTTTTTTCAATGATCAAAAACCAGCATGGATTAAAATAGAACCAGACAAGATAGGAGAAAATAAACCTGAAGATTTTATATATAAATGGGAATCTAAATGGATACGGGAAAAGAAAGAATCTCCTATATTAACACATTCTATGGAATAAGATAAATGTTGATAAGGAAACACAGAAATCTCTATGAGCAAGGAGACCTTTGTTCCAAAACAGACTTATCCCTTTTACAATGGATAATCAACTTTTATATAATTGGTACCAAAAAGGGATTAAATTTATAGGAGACTGTTTTGAGCGAGGTATATTGATGTCATTTGAACAATTAAAGGATAAATATAAAATATCTAATAATACTTTCTTTTGTTACTTTCAATTAAGGGCTTACTTAATAGGTAAGCTGGGTCAAACAATGTTTTTGCCAAAGCCTAATGAAATTGAAATTTTAATTCAAAAAGGGAAAATTAAAAAATTTATTTCTTGTATGTATAATTTGATTCAAGAACAGACAATTAAACAAGGAATCCATAAGTCAAAGCAAAAATGGGAAACAGATCTGAATATTAATATTGATGAAACAAATTGGTCAAAACTTTGTCTTGACAGTATGACAAATACAATAAATGTTCGACTTAGATTAGTACAATATAATTTTTTACACCAATTATATATTACACCACAAAAAATAAATAGATTAAATTCAAATCTATCTGATAAATGTTTTCGGTGTAATCAAGAAATTGGTACTTTTTTACATTCTACTTGGTCTTGTTTTAAAATTCAACCCTTTTGGATAAATTTAAGAGTCTTATTGGAACAAATTACTGGAATTCAACTTCCACATAACCCTGTATTATTTCTATTAGGTGATATTGAAGGGATAAAACCGAAACTTAAATTGAATAAATATCAGAAAGAATTTATAAAAATTGCATTGGCAGTAACTAAGAAGACTATAGCAGTTACTTGGAAATCTGATTCGTATTTAAGTATGGATCGTTGGAATAAATGAAATGGCTAGTTCTATTCCACTTGAAAAAATTACTTATAACTTAAGAGATAAATATGTAACATTTTTGAATATTTGGCGCCCTTATTTACAAAAGATAGGATGGCATATTTGAGTGCTCCGATAAAGATTTTGGTTACTTGGGGAAAGTAACGAATAATTATACCAAATTTATTTTGAATCCCATGGAGCATGTGGAAACCTTCCAATAACCAGGCGGTTCTTTTTTTTTCTCTTTCTTTCTTTTTAGGTAGGACTATATATGTGGGGGGGGGAGGGTTAAGGGGAGGGGGGGTAGATTTTATCTTTTCATGTATTCTTTTTGAAAATTTAATAAAAATTATATTTAAAAAAAAAGAAATGACATCAACTCTTAAATTAATCTTAAATAGGAAATACAACTAGAGTGATATTCATATCCAATGTTTTGAAATGAATTCAAATGTCAGTGTCATCTTCCAGCTGCTTATATTGCTTCCAATCTTTTCATTTTTCTGAATGATGTTTTAAGTCTGTAATCAGCAGCAAAACAGTGGTCAATGCTAACCATGATGAAAGTGATCACAAAAATATTGCAATTGCCATACAATACAGAACAAAGATTAAATAGGAGTGTTTTCCGGATGTCCAGAGGTTGTTTTTGGCACCTTGGTGCAACGAAAGCAAATGGTAACAGTTATACCATAATTTCAATGGCAAAATTCCAGGCTCTGTATTGCAATGAAACTCTGATATGTTAAGAACTTTGCAGTGCTGGACCAGCAAATTTTCCATACTTTTCAATGTTCAATTCTATTAATAAGTCAACAGAGTCTAAATTCACTTTTTTTTTCAGGTGACACAGTACTGCAATAGATTTCTGAAACACACCAACTGAGGCACTGGCAAGTGGGAAGGGGGCACGAGCAAGATGCTAAACCATTAGAATTTCCTAATGATCATATAGCGGATTATGAAGTTTTACCATAGCGCAGCTCCAGAAACATTTTTCATATTAAGAAAAAATCCTGGACAAGACCATCATAAGCACTTAATCACCATCCTGGTAGTCTTCAAGATGACCCTGTGGATCAATGCAGGCAAATAAGATGAGTGCAATGGTCAGCATGTATAGTACATGGAGGGCCAAAGGGGTCATTTCTATGCTGTACAATATAGAAGCAAAAGTCAGCTATACTCTTGAAAATTTGTGTGTGTGGAGGGGTGTGCCAGGGTTATGATCTATCAACTTCTTCATGCCAATGTAATAATCTCAAGTATCAGCCGCCATTTTCCTAAAAGCTAGATGCTGTATGATGGAAATCTGAAACAAAAACAGAAAATGCTATGAAATTAGCAGCAAATCTGACGGCAGTTGCAAAGTGCTGCAATACTCCAGGTTAACAATCTTTCATTTTGAACTTTTTCCCCATTCAGATGAAACAAGTTCCTTAAGTATAGGGATAAAAAGTCAACAAGAGAACATCTTCAATATAAGATAGTGAGAGATCAAAGAACACAAGTTATGGTGATGCAAGCTGAAATAAGATGATTACAATATCTCTGGAGGAGGTACAAAATATATCTGAAATACAAGGGGAGAAAATACAAATGCTGAAAATGTGAGATATGAGTAAGGAATGGTTGATTATCAGAAACTGTTGAATTCAAAATTGTCCAAGTCTGCGTTATGTGTCAACTCAGAAAATTAGACAAAGTTCCTGGAACTTACGATAAGCTTAAGATCGACCTTGCATGCTGAATTGGGCAGTTATGTCAATCTACAGGGGAGTACATCAAAGTATCAAACATCAATTTCTTGAACTTCTGGAAATTTCTCCCCCCCTTCATCATTCCCCATTCCCATCTCTCACCTTATCTCCTTACCTGCCTATCACCTCCCTCTGGTGCTTCTCCCCCTTTTCTTTCTTCCATGGCCTTCTGTCCTCTCCTATCAGATTCTCCCTTCTCCAGCCCTGTATCTCTTTCACCTATCAACTTCCCAGCTCTTTACTTCACCCCTCCCCTCCCAGTTTCACCTATCACCATGTGGTTCTTCCTTCCCCCCATCCCCCGACGCTCTGACTCCTCATCTTTTTTTCCAGTCTGAATGAAAGGTCTCAGCCCAAAACTTCAACTGTACCCTTTTCCACAGATGCTGCCTGGCCTGCTGAGTTACTCCAGCATTTTGTGGGTGTTAATCACAAATACCTTTACCTGGAAGTGGGCCTGGGTCCATGGATACCAGAAAAAAATACAAAAGGACAAGTACAGCATCTTTTGTAATTTTGCAGAAAGGTACCCAAGAAGAGTTGGGGTGAAAGCATTGCAGAAGAAACAGTCACTCACAATGCTCAAGGGGAGGGGAAGGTGGTAGTATCACAAAGATGTTGAAGAATTGGAATTGTTTGAATCAGAAACTGGTGGGTGAACAATATGGATAAAGGAAATTTATTTTTTGTTTCACATTAAAAGAAAGAACAAATGCTGCTGAGAGCCCAATCATCTACTGAATATGTCAGAGCTCACAGTTGTGTTCCATTTCTCACATTCTCAACCCCACCTACCCTCATAATGTGTCACCGTCCACCCTACAGCACCAGCTTTCACATCCAATAGATCTCTCTAATATCCATCACTTCCAATCTAAAACCACCAATAGTCTCTTCTTCCCTCCTCTTCAAAGGAACCATTTCTTCCTAATGATCTGATCCACTCTTCAATTACTACTGTTGCCCTATACACTTGAGCTACAACCTGCATATGCAATCACAGGAAATGCAACACTTGCCCTTTCATCTCATTCATTCCTGGCATTAAAGGAGCTAAACTGCAGTAAAGGCGATGACCTAATGTACTTTACCCAATAGTCACATTGTGAACTACTCCACATTCAGGTACCCAGCTGCAGAGTGGGTTAGCATGCTGCAGAACACTTCCATTCAGCCTAGAAAGGTCACCACCAGCTCTCAGAAGTCAGAATTCAACAAGCCAAACTGATCTGTTTTTGTTCTACATTGAACATAGTGGGAACAACACAAGTTGAATGAATTTACTTCTAGCTTGGCACATTGGAACTTCAGAATTCAAAACCAAGTGCAAAAATTTTAGACAGGCGACAACCACATTTATAGCTGTTGGGTTACATAAGTCTACCCATGTGTAATTGACAAATCACTACCCAGAATTCCAAGACATGGAATAAAATTCACCCTTACAGAATTTATGTGGGAAAAAAATAAGAATAAGCATTCTGAATGCTAAAAGGCCTGAACAGATTAGATATGGCAAAGTTATTTCCCACCGCTGGGGAGTCCAGGTGTGACAAAAGAGGGTTACAAAAGTACACATAGACTAAGATGTTAACTGTCCTGTGCTAGCACCAGTGGGATCAACAGTTGATCTGCCACCTGTCTTCAGGAGAGAGAGATAAGTAAGACAATGGAGCAGCATTTGGAAATGTTAATGAGGAGACGAGAGAGAGTTTAACGGAAGGAGACACCAGTCTAAGTATTGTCAAGACCGGCTCCTTTTGAACCCTGAACTGTTTGAAGTGTGATGGACAGGCGATACCCCAGCAGGGGGATAAAAAGGGGCAGGTTCGCTAAGACAACACACACGACACCACGAGGTAACGAGACCCTGGAAGCAGTGCGCCCCCACAAGTCGGTGAGAGTTTTGGAGGTCTGGTCGCGGGACCAGCCATAGACGCACAGGGTGGAAAGATACGGTCGGCGGGAACCTGGTGTGTGTCCGCCCTTGCCTGGGTGCCGGGTTCACTGCTGAAGAACGATCGTGTCTGGAACAGAGGGGTCACAGTCGGTGACCTCAGAAGACATTACAAAGGGCTCGCCCGAAAGCTAACTCCGAGGAATATCGAAGGTCTATTTGGAATCCGATTTGCATATTCATTTGTTCTCTCTCTCCAACGGCACGACAGCGATTACTGTGAACTGAACTAAACTGAACTGTCACTTGTGATTGATCATCTTACCCCTAGACTGCGATAGAGCTTGATTGACCCTATTATCCTAGTTCTGTGTACATGTGTGTTTATTCATTGCTAACCTGTTGCATTTACATCCTTACTATTAGAGTACTGTGTTGCTTATTTCTTTAATAAAACTTTCTTAGTTCCAGTAATCCAGACTCCAACTGAGTGGTCCATTTCTGCTGGTTTGGCAACCCAGTTACGGGGTATGTAACAAGGACAAGAAGGCACGACTTCAGGATTGAAGGACGTCCATTTGAACAGAGATGCGGAGAAATTACTTTAGTCAGGGGGTGGTAAATCTGTAGAATTTGTTGTCACAAGCGGATATGGAGGCCAAGTCATTGGGTGCATTTAAGGCAGAGATAGATAGGTTCTTGATTAGCCAGGGTATCAAAGTGTATAGGGAGAAGGCAGGGGAGTTGGGATGATTGGAAGAATCGGATCAGCCATGACTGAATGGCGGAGCAGATTCAATGGGTCAAATGACCTACTTCTGCTCCTATATCTTATGGTCTCAGCAGAAACACAAGATAGTCTGCAGATGCTGGAAATCCAAAGCAACACACACAGAACAATGGAGGAACTTAGCACATCAGGCAGCATCTATGGAAAAGAGTGAACAGTCGATGTTTCAGGCTGAGACCCCTCTTCAAAGGTGAGAAAGAAGTGGGGAGATGCCAGACTGAAAAGGTGGAGAGAGAGGAAGATGATAGGTGAAGCCAATTGAGTGGGAAAGCGCAAAGGCTGGAGAAGAAAGAACCTGGTAGAAGTGGACCATAGGAGAAATAGAAAGGAGGGAGAAGACACAGGAGAAAGTAACAGGCAGGTGAGATTAAGTGAAAGGTCAGAGTGGGGAATAGAAGAAGGGAGGAGGGGTAGGGGGAATTTGTTCACCAGAAAGAGCAATCAATATTCATGCCCTCAGGTGGTGGGTATAAGCAGAAAATATGAAAGCAATAAACGTGCCTATTTTTATTTTTTGTTCAACTTGCATTTCTTGACTCATACACAGAAAATGTTAAGGATCTTTTTAGCACAGGATGTTCATTTTGTTGTCCAACAGTTTCCCCGCTCCTCTCCCTCCCGCCATCTGACCAAAGAGTTTTCTATATTATTTACTCTCAAGATGTAAGAAACAGGGCCATCAGGCTTAAGTGCAAGTTGCAAACCTATTTGTTGTGAGTTTTATCATTTTAGTTATATTAGATATATATTTAAAAGCATATGGATCTATTCAAAATTAAGGCTGGAAAGGTGTTAAGTATCTGTAGTTGCTTGCGTCTATAAATGCTGCTGCTGGCCACTTCAAAGATTTGCTTTGAAAACTGACAGAGTAATCTCTTAAGGAGCATTTTCTCCCACCATGAATTAGCAGCTGTAGTACTCACTGTCAAAAGAAAAAATACCCCACAGGAATACACCTCCACCAACAACATGCAATTCAAAGGAAAATATGGTTTTGCATCAAGGATAAATCACAATATAAACTTTTCCAAGAATTTGGACCCTCCATAAAGTCGAGGTCACCTGTAATCAGTTCCAGCCTTCCAATTCATTTCTCCAAATTCAAAACTCAAAAGCAATAGCAACATTTTTCAGATAATAAGCAACTCCAATTTTGCAATTCACTTTTTGAACATTTTCCACCTCTACTTTCAAGAATTACTAGATTCTGGAATAGATCTGGAGGACTAGAAGGTTTCAAATGTCACTTCACTCTTGAAGAAGGGAGGGAGACAAAAGGAAACTATAGGCCAGTTAGCCTGACTTCAGTGGTTGGGAAGATGCTGGAGTCCATTATTAAGAATGAGGTTTCAGGGGTACATTGAGACGCATGATAAAGTAGGCCAAAGTCAGCACAGTTTCCTTAAGACAGGGGCTCCCAACCTTTTTTTAATGCCATAGACCAATACTATTAAGCAAGGTATCCATGTTGGGAACCCTCGCCTTAAGAGGAAATCTTGCTGACAAATCTTACCTGAGGAAATAAAGAGGCTGGGTAGGTAAAATAAGTTGGTAGATGTTGCTTACTTGGATTTTCAGAAGGCCTTTGACAAGGTACTGCTAGACAAGATAAGACCCCATGGTATTAAAAGAAAGATATTAGCATGGACAGAAGATTGGATGACTGGCAGAAGGCAAACAGTGGGAGTTAAGTGGACCTTTTATGACTGGCTGCCGGCGACTAGTGGCATTCCACAAGGGTCGGTGTCAGGTTTGCTACTTTTCATGATACATGTTAATCATCTGGGTGATGGAATTGATGGCTTTGTGGCCAAATTTGCAAATGATAAAAAGGCAGGTCCACGAGCCCATTTCTGTGCTATGTGGCTCTGTGGCTTAAAAATCATAGCCTGACAGAATTTTAAATTCAGTTTAAAAGAAAAAAACTTGGATCAGAAATATATGTTCAACTTAAATGGGAATTACAAATGAATAAGATAAGAGTCAGTTAAAGTGAACTGGGAACATAGATTAGCCAGATAGATAATAGGCATTCAGTGAGATCACTCATGACTCTCAAACAAATTATATCCCATCAAGAAGAATAGAGTCAACCACACTTAACCAAAGAAGATATGCTGGTATTATACTTTATTGTCGCCAAATAATTGATACTAGAACGTACAATCATCACAGTGATATTTGATTCTGCACTTCCCGCTCCCTGGATTGCAAATCGATAGTAAATATTAAAAATTTAAATTGTAAATCATAAATAAAAAGTAGAAAAATGGAAAGTAAGGTCGTGCTAAAAAACCAAGAGGCAGGTCCGGATATTTGGAGGGTACGGTCCAGATCCGGGTCAGGATCTGTTCAACAGTCTTATCACAGTTGGAAAGAAGCTGTTCCCAAATCTGGCCATACGAGTCTTCAAGTTCCTGAGCCTTCTCCCGAGGGAAGAGGGACGAAAAGGTGTTGGCTGGGTGGGTCGTGTCCTTGATTATCCTGGCAGCACTGCTCCGACAGCGTGCGGTGTAAAGTGAGTCCAAGGACAGACGATTGGTTTGTGTGATGTGCTGCACCGTGTTCACGATCTTCTGCAGCTTCTTCCGGTCTTGGACAGGACAACTTCCATACCAAGTTGTGATGCACCCTAGAAGAATGCTTTCTACAGTGCATCTATAAAAGTTAGTGAGGGTTTCAGGGGACAGGCCAAATTTCTTCAGTTTCCTCAGAAGGCGCTGGTGGGCCTTCTTGGCAGTGGATTCTGCTTAGCTGGACTAAGTCAGGTCACTTATGATATTGACCCCGAGGAAAGTAAAGCTTTTGACCTGTTCCACTTGCGCACCACCGATGTAAATTGGGTTGTGCGGTCCGCTACGCCTTCTGAAGTCAACAACCAATTTTTTCGTCTTGCTGAAGTTGAGGGATAAGTTATTGTCTTCGCACCATGCCACCAGGTTCTTAATTTCCTCTCTGTACTCAAACTCATCATTATCCGAGATACAGCCTACAGTTGTTGTGTCATCAGCAAACTTATATATTGAGTTTGATGGAAACTTGGCTACACAATCATGGGTGTATAGTGAGTACAGCAGGGGGCTGAGTACACAGCCTTGTGGGGCACCGGTGCTCAGAGTGATTGTAGAGGAGAGCTTGTCCCCTATTTTTACAGCCTGGGTCCTGTCTGTGAGGAAGTTGAAGATCCAGCTGCAGATCTGAGTGCTAAGGCCCATTAAACTTAAAGGGAAAGATAATACAGAAAGAACATACACTAAAGAGGGTAAACTGGCATACAAGAGTAAGATCTGTTAACAGATATGCAAGTAAACACAAGCCCCTTAAAGACTGAGGTTTGGGAAATAAGTATGTTGATTAAGGAAAATTATTTCAAATCAGCTGTATATCCAAAGACTAAAATATCTATAGATTAATCATAAGGTATTTGAAATTTTGAATTCAAAATCAAAGAAAAGTAAAATGTAATAAATAGCTTTCACATGGCAGATATGACTAGTTATTACATCATAATAGTTTCCATTAACAGTGCTGGTTTGAATAAATTTCTCACTGGACAAAGGGGATAGGCAGACCCTAGAATTTTTTTTTAAATAAATTTTGACATCAAGAATACAACCACTAAGATGGAACTATATTCACCCACCCCCAAAAAAACTTATTTTATTCCACTATAAAGGATGAGCCCAGCAGTCAGTCTCTGATGACAATGTTGAAATTGCATTTGATTCGTAGGCAATAAAAAATATTCTACGTGTGATCTAAGAACTGTAAAAAAAACTTAGATACTGAAATTTTCCACATTAAATGCTGCCTATTATCTAATACAGTATCGATTCGAGTGAGGGACTTTCCTCGGGAGATCCGAGGGCTTCACATACAATCTGGGGTCCCCATCATCCTTTCACTTCTTGAGTGACAGGAAGGAGGAGGAAACAAAGAATTTCCTGTAAATTATGTCTTATTTACAATAAAAAACGTAAAAGCCACAATCCAAGAAGCCTTTTTAGAAAATATATTAAAATTATCCATAAGACTAAATTCCCATTCTACCGCAATAAGCCGTCGACACACGTCTCCTAGTTTGAATGTAAACTCGTGTCCAGCACGCTCTCCCAGTTATCGACTGTAACCCTCACTAATTCCTCACTGCTACGCTCTAACTCGCCATTTATCCATCATAAAGTTTCATCCTGGAAAGGCAAACGACCTTGACCCAAACAGGTCTTTCTTTTTTCAAAAAGAACTTTTGTCTTTTTTTACCTCACACACAGTCCCGCCGCTGCCGCCATTACAGACCCCTCTCACGTGACTGGTGTCGCGGATCACATGACCTCTAGCCGCCTTCACTCCGAGAGGCCAGCGTCACGTGATTATCCTTTCACCGTGGCCGCCGCCTGGAAGGTGACCGGTATGTGGCATGAGATATTTTAAATGTTATATCGGGTGAGGCTATGTTTATTTTTGTCCTACTTGTAGAATATTAAAATAGAAATGTTCCTTCTTACGATCAGTGTCATATCGTGTGGAAGTCTTGGGTTTTCAGTTTACTCCAAACAGCCCTCTCTCATTTCTATTCATTAAAATTAGTGTCAACATAAGGGGTCTTGAGAGTGATGATATTGCTGAAACCTTATAAACCACTCTATACCATCATGCTTTTTTATAATTATGTTAGTCATGCTTTTTCCCAGTTTTGTTTGATCATTTTCCACTCAGTTCGCATAATTAATTTGTTCGCCCCTACTGTGTCTCTGGTGGGTTGCTGTCATTCCAGTTCCAATTCATTGCAAAACAGTCTGACAAATCTTGCTCACCTGGAATGAAATTCATTAATTTTGATTTAAATGTCACCTAGTCTCTTAAAAATAAACAGGTCTTTAGAAAGGTGGAGCGGTCCTGCACTGAAACAGGCCCACTACTTAGCCTATAAATAATACTTACCTGTATTATTTTTTTTATTCTCGTCAATTCCTCAGATTCTACAACACACCTACGCTAGGGGGTTTTACATGGCCAGTTAACTTACCGAGCTGCACATCTTCGGGATGTGGAAGGAAACCAGGAAGCACACACAGGAAATCCACACCATCACAGGGAGAAAGTTCAACTTCCACATAGAGAACACCGGAGGTCATGATTGAACTTGAACCTGGCTGTTGGGCGTTGGGAGACAGCAACTCGGCTAGATGCCCTGCTCTTTGAATTGACATGTTGAAATTTTCAACATTTTTAAATCTTAGGTATCTAAAGTCATTTGATTAGGATTTCATTCAAAAATTGCAATATTTTTGGATAATGAAATAGTTTTAAAACCACACTCCACATTTTGAGGAAAAAAACTTGATTTTTTTTCCTTTTTATTAAGAACCAAGCCAAGAAATACATATTCGTCACAGTAGTGATATCATTCATTGTGTGCGTGACAGTCTGAGATCACATATGTAATGTCAGCACGTACTGTATTGGCACCCAGTCTTTAAAATGGATAAGAAGAACAGGCTGTTCAGTTTGTATTTTATAATGGAATCTAAATCTTCTTTTAGAATGTAATTTTGATAATGCGGGAAGTGTTGATGACAGTTACTATGTTAAGTAACTTTAAAAAGTTATTTTCAATGAATGACCAATTAAAATGCAATAGATAAACTGCAGCACAATACAGGCCCTTCGGCCCACAATGCTGTGCCCTTTCTTAAAAGCAAACTTACACCATTCTGCATATCGTCAGAAAGTTATTAAAAACATAGAACATAGAAATCTACAGCAAATTACAGGCCCTTTGGCCCACAATGTTGTGCCAGCCATTTAACCTACTCTAGAAACTGCCTAGAATTTCCCTAGTGCACAGCCCTCTATTTTTCTAAGCTCCATGTACCTATATAAGAGCCTCTTACGAAAGACCCTATTGTTTCGGCTTCTACCACCGCTGACAGCTGTGCATTCCACACACCCACCACTCCCTGTGTCAAAAACTTACCCCTGACATCCCCTCGGTACCTATTTCTAAGCACATTAAAAGTATGCCCCCTCATGTTAGCCATTCCAGCCCTGGGAAAAGCATCTGACTATCCACACGATCAATGCTTCTCATCATCTTATACATCTCTATCAGGTCACCTCTCATCCTCCATTGCTCCAAGGAGAAAAGGCCAAGTTCACGCAATCTATTCTCATAAGGTATGCCCTCCAATCCAGGCAACATCCTTGTAAATCTCCTCTGCACTCTCTCTATAGCATCCACGTCCTTCCTGTAGTGAGATGACCAGAACTGAACAGAGTACTCCAAGTGGGGTCTGACCAAGGTCTTATGTAGCTGTAACATTACTTCACAGCTCTTGAACTCAATCCCATGGTCGATAAAGATCATCACAGCATACACTTTCTTAACAACACTGTCCACCTGCGCAGCAGCTTGAGTGTCCTGTGGATCTCGCTGATCCTCCACACTGCCAAGAGTCTTACAATTAATATTATATTCTGTCTTCAAATTTGACCTCCCAAAATGAACCACTTCACACTTATCGAGTGGAAGTCCATCTGCCACTTCTCAGCCCAGTTCTGCATCTTATTGATGTCCTGCTGTAACCTCTGACAATCCTCCAGACTATCCGCAACACCCCCAACTTTTGCAGCATTAGGAAACTTTACTAACACATCTTTCTACTTCTTCATTCAGGTCATTTATAAAAATCACAAAGAGGAGGGTTCCCAGAACAGATCCCTGCAGAACACCACTGGTCACTGACCTTCATGTAGAATACGAACCATCTACAACCACCCTTTGCCTTCTGTGGGCAAGCTAATTCTTGATACACAAAGCACGGTCTTGGATCCCATGCCTCCTTACTTTCTGAAACATAGAAAACAGGTGCAGGAGCAGGCCATTCAGCCCTTCGAGCCTGCACTGCCATTCAGTATGATCATGGCTGATCATCCAACTCAGAACTCTGTACCAGCCTTCCCCCCCCCCATACCCCCTGATCCCTTTAGCCACAAGGGCCATATCTAATTCCCTCTTAAATATAGCCAATGAACTGGCCTCAACTGTTTCCTGTGGCAGAGGAGTCCACAGATTCACCACTCTCTGTGTGAAGAAGTTTTTCCTAATCTCGGTCCTAAAAGGCTTCCCCTTTAACCTCAAACTGTGACCCCTCGTTCTGGACTTCCCCAACATCGGGAACAATCTTCCTGCATCTAGCCTGTCCAATCCCTTTAGGATTTTATATGTTTCAATAAGATCCCCCCTCAATCTTCTAAATTCCAATGAGTATAAGTCTAGTCGATGCAGCCTTTCATCATATGAAAGTCCTGCCATCCCAGGAATCAATCTGGTGAACCTTCTTTGTACTCCCTCTATGGCAAGAATGTCTTTCCTCAGATTAGGGGACCAAAACTGCACACGATACCCCAGGTGTGGTCTCACCAAGGCCTTGTACAACTGCAGTAGTACCTCCCTGCTCCTGTACTCAAATCCTCTTGCTATGAACACCAGCATACCATTTGCCTTCTCACCGCCTGCTGTACCTGCATGCCCACTTTCAATGACTGGTGTATAATGACACCCAGGTCTGGTTGCACCTCCCCTTTTCCTAATCGGCCACCATTCAGATAATAATCTGTTTTCCTGTTTTTGCCACCAAAGTGGATAACCTCACATTTATCCACATTAAATTGCATCTGCCATGAATTTGCCCACTCACCTAACCTATCCAAGTCACCCTGCACCCTCTTAGCATCCTCCTCACAGCTAACACTGCCGCCCAGCTTCGTGTCATCCGCAAACTTGGAGATGCTGCATTTAATTCCCTCATCTAAGTCATTAATATATATTGTAAACAACTGGGGTCCCAGCACTGAGCCTTGCGGTACCCCACTAGTCACTGCCTGCCATTCTGAAAAGGTCCCGTTTATTCCCACTCTTTGCTTCCTGTCTGCCAACCAATTCTCTATCCACATCAATACCATACCCCCAATACCGTGTGCTTTAAGTTTGCACACTAATCTCCTGTGTGGGACCTTGTCAAAAGCCTTTTGAAAATCCAAATATACCACATCCACTGGTTCTCCCCTATCCATTCTACTAGTTACATCCTCAAAAAATTCGATGAGATTCGTCAGACACGATTTTCCTTTCACAAATCCATGCTGACTTTGTCCAATGATTTCACCATTTTCCAAATGTGCTGTTATCACATCTTTGATAACTGACTCTGGCATTTTCCACCAATGTCAGGCTAACTGGGCTATAATTCCCCGGTTTCTCTCTCTCTCCTTTTTTAAAAAGTGGGGTTACATTAGCCACCCTCCAATCCTCAGGAACTAGTCCAGAATCTAAAGAGTTTTGAAAAATTATCACTAATGCATCCACTATTTCTTGGGCTACTTCCTTAAGCACTCTGGGACGCAGACCATCTGGCCCTGGGGATTTATCTGCCTTTAATCCCTTCAGTTTACCTAACACCACTTCCCTACTAACATGTATTTCCCTCAGTTCCTCCATCTCACTGGACCCTCTGTCCCCTACTATTTCCGGAAGATTACTTATGTCCTCCTTAGTGAAGACAGAACCGAAGTAGTTATTCAATTGGTCTGCCATGTCCTTGCTCCCCATAATCAATTCACCTGTTTCTGTCTGTAGGGGACCTACATTTGTCTTAACCAATCTTTTTCTTTTCACATATCTATAAAAGCTTTTACAGTCAGTTTTTATGTTCCCTGCCAGTTTTCTCTCATAATCTTTTTCTCCTTCCTAATTAAGCCCTTTGTCCTCCTCTGCTGGACTCTGAATTTCTCCCAGTCCTCAGGTGAGCCACTTTTTCTGGCTAATTTGTATGCTTCTTCTTTAGAATTGATACTATCCCTAATTTCCCTTGTCAGCCACGGGTGCACTACCTTCCTTGATTTATTCTTCTGCCAAACTGGGATGAACAATTGTTGTAGTTCATCCATGAAGGAGCCCTTTGTGGGGAACCTTATCAAATGCCTTACTGAAATCCATATACATTACATCCACTGCTCTAGCATTATCAATGTGTTTTATTACATCCTCAAAGAATTCAATCAGGCTTGTAAGGCACGACCTGCCCTTGACAAAGCCATGCTGGCTATCCCTAATCAGAATATGTCTCTCCAGATGCTCATAAATCCTGCCTCTCAGGATATTCAACAACTTGCCCACCACTGAAGTCAGACTCACTGGTCTATAGTTTCCTGGGTTATTTCTACTCCCTTACTTGAACAGTATTATCATTTGTAACTATTAGTAATATCATTTGTACAGAAATGAACATAACTTTGGATCAGAGTGTCTGAATTAAATGTGTTACCAGTTAACTGGATATTAAATGACATTCCTTTCTGTGATTTGAAATCAAATGACATATCCTAACTATATTTCATTTCATTCTCTACTTTGTTTCTACTCCACGTTCATATAAGTTGTGGAGTATTGGAAAACTAGTACCAAGTTCTAGATAAACATTAAGATCTCTTAATGAAGCTCTATGGATTTTACTGCTCTGGCAAATTTTTCTATTCATTCTGCTGTTAAGTAATTTCCTTCATAGCATAATCCAGAAAGAACACAAAGTGCTTCATTATTTGAAAACTGCACAGTATTTGTAATTAATTCTTGTCATTAAGGACACACGAGTCAGAAATTGCTAAGTATTGCAGTAACAACAGCACTGTTTAGTGTCAGCAATCTCAGAATGAAATAAGCTGTTGAAGATAAATAGCAGCCTCGAACTATTTGTTAATATTGAAACTGGATTAATGATGCTGTTATTAAGATCCTTTGACATATCGTCTTGCAATCTAACTAATGTGATCTGCATTATAATCTCTGTTCCAGGTCTGGGATTGGGTTAGATCAATCTTCTTGCAAAATGTGGAAGAAAATATGATCAGAGTGAAAAGAGATTTAACAGAATAATCAAATGGAACGGAATATCAAAGGCTTGTGGATTCCAAGTAATTAAAACCCTTTTTGGTACCTTGTGTCAGAAGAGAAATCTGCAGCAATGTTGAAGAATCCTGTCTTCGTGGAGTCGTTCATTGTTTTCGTGATTGTACTATCCGTCCATGCTGTAGTCTGGAACAAGTTTTCCTGGTGTACACTTGCTTTGGCTGTTCAGGCTTATTATGTCCAGCACAAATGGGACCGGTTGCTGAAATCTGGCAATGCAGTTTTTCAATACAGACCAGTTTTTAGCAGTGGGCTCCTGCCAGCCAGTGTGGTTTTGCCTCTTTTAGGAATTGTCCTAAAGGAGAGGTGGGAAATGATTGGGAATGTGCACTTTGAGCGTTTTTGCATTGTGTGTTCAGCTGCCGGAATGGCCATTGCTCTGTTTGTCTCAGTACTGGCTTTAGGCCTCACAAAACCAATTCCAACTAATACCTGCATTGTGTACGGTTTCTCTGCCAGTGCCATAACGTACACCTTTAAGCACGCCCTCTCTGTTTCCGAAGTCATTGAAATCCTGGAGGTGTTATTGATATTTGTTTACCTTTCCCTCATTGTCCTTTATATTATGCCCAGAAGTTTCACCCCAGGAGAAGTGCTGGTGTTCTTATCAGGGTTAAGCATAGTGACAAACCAACTCATCAAGCGTTCTTTGACTTTTGGGGATAGCAGATGTGATCCTCTTGCTTCATTCCTGTTGGTGGCTGTGGTTGGAACAGCTCTTCTTGGGCTGATCTTTGCTATTTTGTACTGTTTCATGGACTCAGAGACGTGGGTTTCCTCGCTCATCTTCCACGTAATGGCAGTTATTTTTGGCTTGGGAATCATAGTACCGTGGTTCTACCGACTGACCAGAAGCGATCTTTTCAGCTGGCTTCTCAAGTTCCTCACCAACACAAGAGGAAGGGTCTATCTTCTCAGCTATTGGTTCACGCTGGCACTTCTTGCCACAGCCATTGTCTTTCACCAGAACCGTAAGCAATCAATTACATCTAAAAATTACAAAGCTTCCACTGTTGTAAGGAAAAGCTTTCACGTCATTATAGTGGCTACCTACATCCCAGGGCTCATCTACGATCGTCAGTTGCTCTACGTTGCTGGTGTGTTTTGTTTTGCTGCATTTGTGGTGCTGGAATATGTAAGACATTTTAGGATTAAACCATTTGGAATGACATTGAAATCAATGCTAGCCCTGTTTCTTGATGAACGTGATAGTGGCCCCTTGATTTTAACACACATTTACTTGCTGTTAGGACTGACCCTGCCAGTATGGTTGTTCCCTGGAGTGTTTGTCTCCAAAGGTTCATTTCCGGGGGAGGTTGCCTTGGCTCCATATGCTGGAGTCCTGGCTGTAGGAATTGGTGATGCCATGGCCTCTGTTTTTGGAAGCACAATGGGGGAGGTTAAGTGGCCTGGAACCAAGAAAACCTTTGAAGGGACAACAACCTCTATCTTTGCCCAGATCATTGCTGTTGCTTTGATTCTGATCTTTGATAAAACAGTGAGCCTAAACGGCAGCTACACCTGGATTGTGGGATCTATCGCTATTGTCTCCCTCTTGGAAGCTTACACTGATCAAATAGACAATCTTTTTTTGCCTTTGTATCTTTTCATCATGCTGATGGTGTGAAGGAGATAATTGGCTCTAATGCAGTGGTTCCCAGCCTGGGGTCCATGGCATAAAAAAGGTTGGGAACCCCAAATGTACTGACTTTTCATTTAATATGTTAATATACTATCAATGTACTGTTGTTATCATCAACTAATATTTTGTATCTAGCTGAATTAGCTTATTTTATTCTGAAATGATCTCCTCAAGTTGATGGCTGACTGATAAAGTAGTAGTATAAATGGTAACTAAAATACAAAAGAAAGTGTAAAGGTGTCCCCAGTGATAAACAGGCACCGTAGCGGTTAGCACAACACTATTACAGCTCGGGGTGTCAAAGTTCAGAGTTCAATTCCTATGCCAACTGTAAGGAGTTTGTACATTCTCCCCATGAACCGTGTAGGTTTCCTCTGGGTGCTCTGGTTTCCTCCCACAGTCCCACGACTTACCAGTTAGTAGGCTAATTGGTCATTGTAAAGTGTCCTGTTCCTGTTACACCACTGGCATTTAGGCCAGCAATGAAGGTCCTCCATCTCTAATGGCGTTCAGGGCTTCCTTCATCATGTCAGTAGCTTCCTCTTGGTTCTCACTACTGTCAGTCATCCAAGTCCTGGGTGGAGACTCAGCAACACCATCGCACTCCGATGGAGAAGGATTCTGCATTGCTGCTTCCAGAGCAATTTTGTTTTACCAGTCAGGTCTGTTAGCCCTGAGCTGAGCCCCCAAACCCGGTGAAGAGGTTGATCTGTCCTCTACCCTTTGACCTGTCTAACATATAGAGCCCTGACTCCAGCCAACATAGGTCTCTGGGTCATTGAGGCATGCAAGCCTTCAAACCCATTGACAAGTTTGTGGTCCTCTTGAGGGTCCTACGATTAGACCAGTATTAAGTAAGTGAGCTGCTCTGTGGTGTGGCTGATTGGGCCGGAAGGGCGTGATAAATGGATAAATAAAGAGACTGTTGTAAACAGGAAAGCTCCCTGGTGTACAGTGAGCCAACTAGTCATCATGTTGCCAAGGGCGTGCTTAAAAATAAATTAGTCAGGGTACCTTTCCACAACAGGTAGAATGTACAAATAAAGAAAGACTATCTTATGTTTCAGGCATTGGTCTAAATTAAATGGATAAGTGAAGAATCATACCCCAAACAATATGGTAATTAATCATACTGTACATGTATCTCAACGTTAGTTATTTTATGCAAAGGAAATGCTGAGTGCTATTTTGCAGTTTCATAAAAACAAAATTTAAATACTATGTTCCAATAAGTGATGCAATATTGTTCATCTTTATTAGTCACGTCTTTTTTTTAAAAAAGCAATCCAAATGTATTGATTTGTTAATAAAAACTACAGCTACAGTGAAGCTCAGCTAATCAAGCAGTATCTGAGAAGTAGAAAATCTTTCTTTGTACTCCTCAATCCCTGCTTCACCATCTCCACAATAGCAAATGAAGATGGATGGGGAGAAATCATCCAATATTGACATACTATGTATGACAAACCTGCCTTTCCAGAAAGTCGTCCAGTGAATACAAGTGATACAAGTCAAGTAAAGTGGATTCTAGTTAATTGTGACACATTGGGACCAGTACATTTTGGCCCAATTAAATGCCTGCCCCAATCAACTGAAGTTTCATGGAAGTTAAGGGTATTTTAAAAAAAAAAGACAAACTATATTTCAACTGGGTAGAAATTGTGAATTCAAATGAAATACAGAACAAATTAGAACTCTGCCAGTACTATAATTCAGTTAGGTGATTTTTTTTTCAGCTAGTTTCGAATCTTTTTGTGGCATCATGACAAAAGTCCAAAAGTCAAAATTTAGAACAAAATTATCAAAAATAATTTTGAATTGGCATCCATTAACCCAAATTGATAACAAGCAACAGGCAACTGATACTAAAAAACTGTTCATTCTAAGCACGGCGTGGTGTCTAACAGCCGCACAAATACACATGACTGGCACTACTTAGAAACCATTCAGCAACAGTCTCCTGTCCCATGTAATGGGCATATTGTCCCAAGTAAATGAATGAAATCCCAGCTATTTTCTCAATTAGTTACTGCTCTTTAAGAGTTGTCCCAAACAAGTGGCTGCCCAGATCAACTCATGGACCAATTAACCAGAATCCACTGTTTAGCCATCTTTGGGAAGGGAGGCCTAAATTGTACGCTATAATCTGGGTATGTTTTCACAAAAGCCAAATATAATTGAACTAGGATATCTGTATTGACTTTGCTAAATCATATCATGGGTTTTTTCAGGGTTGGAATTTCACATCCATTGTAAGAGTCTAGTTAATATTCCAGAATTATAATTTGTCAAATGTAATTCACAGAATGCAACAAGGGTACAGTACTTTATTGCATGAATTTACAGGAATACCAACAAATTGAGCATTATTTGAGGCCGTGGTTGGAGAGTGTATGAACCAAGATAAATAGTTCCCCTCGGTTAACCATCTTTGTCCTCTTATTTGAATGATGTTCTTTGCTGTGAAATGTTTGTTTGTTTGAAGAGGTTTACTGATTTTAAGATACATTTACAACTGTTCCTAATGGAAATAGATTAGGAAATTGAACATTGCATGTCCTGTAAAATAGATCTGGCATGAATGCATTTACTTATTTGTTACTTTGTTAATAAATGATGAACAAAAGCCAAATTTAAGAACAAATTACTGCAAATGCTGAGGTGAAAATAAATGTGTTATGTTCTGAACAGATCACGCAGTGTTTTTGCAGAGAAACAAAAACAGTTAAGGTTTCAGGTCAATGAGTTCTTTAGACATGGGAAACATTAGTAATAACTTAGAAATTGAAGGAAAAAAGAACAGGACTATTGAAAGAGGATGACAAGGATAAGTGAAAAATAAAGATGTGAAGGAAATGTAAATAAGAGGTGAATGAAGTACTAGAAGAAGGAGGAAAAAACATGAAAACGGGAAACACAAGAAAAATCTGCAGATGCTGAAAATCCAAAGCAACACACACAAAATGCTGGAGGAACTCAGCAAGACAGGCAGCACCTACAGAAAAGAGTACAGTTGATGTTTTGGGCCGAAACCCTTCAGCAGGACTGAAGAAAAAAAAATGCTGAGGAGTAGATTTAAAAGTTAGGAGGAGGGAAGAAAGAAACACAAGGTGCACAAGGCTGGAATGAGTTATGATCTGCAATCTGTTGAATAACTGACGATTCCCAAAGGCTGCAATCTGCCAGGTTGGAAATTGAGGAGTTCTTCGTGCTTCCATTGAACTTCATTGGCAGTAGAGGAGGCCATAGATCAACATGGTGGAATGGAAATGGGAAGGCAAAATTTCTTCCCATCCCTTCTTGTGACAGAGATCAGAATTTAACACTCATTTGGGAGACTGGTGTCAGGTCCGTGAATAATAAGACTTTCCACTACTATGGCTGACTGGGAGTGATTAAAGCCCCTATGCTGGGGATGTTTGCTTAGGAGAAATTGCAACACTGGTTCACCCCTCTCAGCAAAAGGAGGTACCTTCATGATCAGAACTAGTGGTTCAAGTAAACAAACCCCCACCAGCTTCTCAAGATTAATGCCAGCAAGACCCACTTACTGTATACAATCATTTTCTTAAGTTTGTCATAGCATATAAAATTTGAGCTTAATCTAATTCAGAAGTATTCTTGTCCCTTCAACCACAAAACAGAATGAAAGCAAAGAAAGGCAGTCTCAGGAACTTGTTTTATTTTACCTTTACCTATAAGCAATAGATCAGGATATTTCCCATGTTGCATATAGAATACAATTTAAAAAGATTGTATCACTCACAATAAGCAGGAGGAACTCAGCAGGTCAGGCTGCTTCAGTGGAAAGGAAAGAAGAATTGATGCTTTGGGCCAAGACTCTTCATCAAGAGTGAAAAGAAAGGGGGCAGAAACCAGTTTAAGAAGGTGGGGCAAGGAGACGGAATACAAGCCAGAAGGTGTTAGGTGAAGCCATGTGAACAAGGTAGGTGGGTGGAGGAGAGGAGATGAAGTGAGAAGCTGGGAGGTAACAGGTGGAAAAGGTAAAGGCGGCTGAAGGTGGAATTTGATAGGAGAGGAGAGTGGACCACGGGAGAAAGGGAAGGAAGGGGGGACACTAGAGGGAGGTGATAGGCAAGTAAGGAGAAGAGGTGGGAAGGCAGCCAAAATGAGGAATGGAAGAACAGAGAAGGGGGAGGGGGGCAGAAATTGCCAGAAGTTAGAAATCAATGTCATGGAGGTTACGCAGACAGAATATGATGTGTTACTCCTCAGAAAAGATTGTAATTTGCAATGAACAGAGCAGCAAAATTTCAGCTCAACTCTTCCTTATCGTCCATTCCCAGTTGCTAGGTGTAGAGAAGTGGGAATGGGAGTTCTGGAGTGGGCTGCAACCTAGAAATGAGAAAAAGCACATTGAGTTCATTTATTTACATTAAAAAAATACACCCCACAGTTTATTCAGCTGCACGTAGTTACTTATTAAAGTGATACAGCAGAAAGATCGTTCAGCCATCAAACCTTTATAGCTACCCAGTTAAATGAATCCCCTTTCCTCCTTCTTTCTGCAAGTTAATATTAAACCAGTTTCTGCCACCTTTCATTCAAAGCATTGCAAGTGAAAATTCAATCAGTAAAAATAAACTGCACCTTATGCCATTTCTCAATCATTTGAGGTATGGCACGCAAAGTTAAATATAGTCCAGCCAGTATTTTAAGTTCAAATTCAATTGCCATTCAACCACACCCATGTATACAGCTGAAAACATTGTTAAAAGAGTTGACACAACTTTCTTATTTCAGTTATTTTGCCCATTATATTATTTCTCAAACCCAAGGATCTCAGATGCTGGTGAACGCAGCAGGCCAGGCAGCATCTCTAGGAAGAGGTACAGTCGACGTTTCGGGCCGAGACCCTTCGTCAGGACTAACTGAAAGAAGAGCTAGTAAGAGATTTGAAAGTGGGAGGGGGAGGGGGAGATCCAAGATGATAGGGGAAGACAGGAGGGGGAGAGATGGAGCCAAGAGCTGGACAGGTGATTGGCAAAAGGGATATGAGAAGATCATGGGACAGGAGGCCCAGGGAGAAAGAAAAGACCGAGGGGAGGGAAAAACCCAGAGGATGGGCAAGGAGTATAGTGAGAAGGACAGAGGCAGAAAAAGGAGAGAGAGAGAAAAAGAATGTGTGTATACAAATAAATAAATAGCGGATGGGGTACGAGCGGGAGGTGGGGCCTTAGCGGAAGTTTGAGAAGTCAATGTTCATGGCATCAGGTTGGAGGCTACCCAGACGGAATATAAGGTGTTGTTCCTCCAACCTGAGTGTGGCTTCATCTTGACAGAACAGGAGTCCATGGATAGACATATCAGAATGGATAGAATATGTCTATCCATGACCTCCTCTACTGTCAAGATGAAGTCACACTCAGGTTGGAGGAACAATACCTTATATTCCGTCTGGGTAGCCTCCAACCTGATGGCATGAAAATTGACTTCTCAAACTTCCGCTAATGCCCCACCTCCCCCATGTACCCCATCCATTATTTATTTATACACACACATTCTTTCTCTCACTCTCCTTTTTCTCCCTCTGTCCCTCTGACTATACCCCTTGCCTATCCTCTAGGTGTTCCCCCCTCCCTCTTTTCCTTCTCCCTGGGCCTCCTGTCCCATGATCCTCTCATATCCCTTTTGCCAATCAACTGTCCAGCTCTTGGCTCCATCCCTCCTCCTCCTGTCTTCTCCTATCATTTTAGATCTCCCCCCCCCTTCTCAAATCTCTTACTAGCTCTTCTTTCAGTTAGTCCTGATGAAGGGTCTCGGCCCGAAACATCGACCGTACCTCTTCCTAGAGATGCTGCCTGGCCTGCTGCGTTCACCAGCAACTTGTATGTATGTTGCTTGAATTTCCAGCATCTGCAGATTTCCTCGTCTCTCAGATGCTGGGATTGCATTGGAGGTCGATTGGTGACATACACAAGAATGATGGTTTCAGCAGCAATCAAATTAAGACTGAGGCAGAGTCAAGCAACTTCACAGGAGGTAAAGTAGATGATGACATACCAGTCCTCCTAACTCCGTATATTCCTCGCTGTATCATTACTATCAGGCCTGGGACTAATACTCATTCAAGCACAGAAGAGCATAGCAGGGGCAGCACCATTTGTAGCTAATACCCAGTGTAAATCTGCATGAATAATGGCAAAGGCATCCTCCACAGACTGGAGCACATTTCCACAAATTACAGAGCATTTCAAAGCTTGGCAACATTGCCATGTGCTAAATAACAGGACTATGAACACTCTAGTCCCCAATGAAAGCAGACCCCAGCTTTCGAGTGTGAAAAACAATGCTGCTGAATTGTTTGCAACTATATTCAGCCAGTAGCATCCATTTAGATATTTAATCGTGTCTCATTCTGACCGAAGATCAATCATTGCCCAATTTAATGTGATAAAAATTATCTAAATACATTAGATAAGTGTTTGATGGAAAAAAGGATGAAAACAAATGGGATTATTGTAAATGAGCGATGTTTATCATAGACTGTGGGTTTTAAGTACTTTGGCTCTGTAAAACGTCAGAAGGAATACGACAATATAATCCCAATACAAACTCTCCCCAGATAACAAATGGGTTCTGTTTTCACAGTTGTCTCCAAGTGGATTTTGTCCATAATTCAGAAGTTATGGAAAAATCAGTCTATGTGGTAACCAAACCTCCATGGCATCAAAAAAAAACACAAGGCCAATAAGAAGGAACAATAATTAAAAGTATACAGAGATGAAACTGTGTCCTTAGGATTGAATATATGGACACATGTTGGACTTTTGAATTTAATAACATTGTGGGAGCTCCCACGTATATAGGGGTATCCATAAATCAGATGTTTGTAACCCAGGAATGGCCAGCGATGAAGCAGCCTTTCACTTTGGTTCCAGCCACCCAACTTCCCACTGATTCTTTATGGAAAATTGCCAGAGTAGAAAAACTCCAATCTAGTTAATTATTAGCCTACTAAAAATAATTAGCAAGAGATCACAAGCCACCAATTTTCATTTTGGATGATCAAAATTAATTAGTTCTAATGCAAGTCCAAATATAGACAGGAAAAGCTTAGCTCCTAAGATTAAGTGAGATGAGAATGATTACATGTGATGCCAAGAGCAGTTTCAGAGCCCCCTGAGCTCGTACAATGCAGCGGCTGAAGATAGCTCAACACCAATGGGCAATTACAGCCTTTGCAATTGACTGAAACCTCAGAATGAATACATTTTTAACACTTTAAAATAGAATTTATAGTATGCAATTTCAAGTTCTAGTTTCACCTCTATTGCTTTCAGGATGTGAACTGGAGATTGCTGCAGAGAACTTAGCCTGACTCAACCAGGGTCTAGTATTAAATTTTTGTTTTTAAATTACACCATGCTTTAGTAAAAAAGCACAGCAGGACAGGAAAAGGAATAATCTGACGGTTGCCAGAATTGTTTAAATACAGAATAACAAACACTTCACAATGAAATTATCTTGGAATGACAGAAAACATGTTCTGCAGGCATTGGGTTAGACTGAAAGTAGTGTGCAACTCACTTTCCAATTCTTATCTAAAATTTTCAATAATGAACTCTTTAATTTCTGATGATACAAACACAGCTACTAGATATCCACAGTGAAGGTAACGCTAACATATCAAACTTGTCTCCCTGTCTGCCAAGGACACACAACTTCATAAAAGTGTAGCAGTGAAGGAACAGACAGGTGTTTACTTTCATTTTTATCTGATAGGTCTTTCTATGCCAGCTGGGTCACCAGCACAGTTCATACAAAAATCCTAACACATAGGAGCAGAATTATGCTATTCAGCCTATTAAGTCTGTTCCGCTATTCAATCATGACCAATTAGTTACACCTCTCAACTCCACTTTCCTTGTAACCTTTGTTGCCCTTACTAATCAAGAATCATCAACACGTGCTTTATGCATATCTGTGGCAATGAACTCCACAAATTCACCACCCACATGCTAAAGAAATTCCTCTTCATCTCTTTTCTAAATTGAGGTCTCCATTCTGAGGTTGTGCCTTCTGGTCCTAGGCTCCCCCACTATAGAAAACGTCCTCCCCAAGTCCACTCTATCTAGGCCTTTCAATATTCAGTAGGTTTCAACGAGATCTCCCTTAGCATTCTTTTAAACTCCAGTGAGTACAGGCCCAGAGCCATCACATGTTAACCCTTTCATTCCAGGGATAATTCTCATAAACCACCTCTGGAACCTCTCCAATGCCAGCTCAGCCTTTTCCTAAGCCCAAAACTGCATACAATATTCCAAATTTCGTCTGACCAGTGCCTTATAAAGCCTCAGTATTACATCCTTGCTTTTATATTCGTCCACTCAAAATGATAACATTTCATTTTCCTTCCTTGCTACTGGCTCAGCCTGCAAGTTAACCTTCAGCGAATCTCATACAAAGACCCCAGAGTTCCTTTGTACCTCTGATTTCTGAATTTGCTCCCCGATTTGAAAACAGTGTATGCCTTTTTACCCAAGTACATGACCATACAGTTCCCTAAACTGTATCCCAGCTGCCACTTCTTTGTCCATTCTCCTATTTTGTCCAAGTCCTTCTGCAGACTCCGTCCTTCCTCAACAAAACCTGCCCCTCCACTTTGCATCTTCCGCAAACCTGGCCATCATCTTGACCATTGGACTTTTCCCTAAAGAGCTTAGATATGACAAGACTGAACTTACAGACAATGCCACCACTTTAGTGAAAGGAATAAATATTTCACAGGGAAAACAAGACTACGTTAAAATTCTACACAAAAAACAGTAAAAGAAACAAGTTACAAACACAAGAAATTCTGCAGATGCTGGAAATACAGAGAAACACACAAAATGCTGGAGGAACTCAGCAGGTCGGGCAGCTTCCATGGAGAAGAGTCGACATTCTGGGCTGACACCCTTCAGCAGGACTGGAAAGGAAGAGAGAAGAAGCCAGAACAAGGTGGTGTGGGGACTGATGAAGGGTTTCAGCCCAAAGCATCGATTCTTTACTCCTCTCCAGAGATGCTGGCTGATCTGCTAAGTTCTCCAGCATTGTGTGTATGCTACTTGTTTCTTTTGTAAATGTAACCAAAAATCAACAGATTATGTAGATATCTGTTTCACGCGCCAATGCTTGCAGACAGAAAGTACTAATTTCAAATTCTTACCAGTTCTCTTCACTCCAGTGAGTATCACGGGATTCCATTACATGGAAAGTATAGCAATGGCGTGAGATATCTGATGTGTTTGAAGCACTTCTGTGCACAACTTGTCCGTGAATTAGGATAAGTCCACCTGTACAAAGCAAATCAACTAATTACAGGCGCATCTTGTTCACACTTGGGTAAGCTCCCAATTTATTCAAATTCAAAGTTAATTTATTATCAAAATATGTAAATTTCACCATACACTGCTGAGATTCCTTTCCTTGCAGGCATTCACACTAGAACTGTGATGTGAGACCTAGGCGAGGATGGTAAGGACGCAAGTGCTGGAATATCCAGAGACTAGAATCGAGACATGATACAAGACTGAAATAAAGGCAGGGTTCTTAACTAGATGCTAGATGAGAATCCCAGGTTGAGACGACAGTTGAGTACTGAACCCTGGCACCAAAACATGGCAGCCAATTAGCGCAGCTGCCTGAATCTTTAAAAGGAGTCACACCAGCTAGCTATATTCCGGAGAACTAGAATGTCTAAACCAACTTTTCTCAACCTTTTTGCCCTGGAGGAACCCCTGCAACAAATTATTATATCTGGAGCTCACAGAAATTTAGCGTGATCAATGAGTGGAGATATAATAATCCAAAAATAATTGTCAATGCTCTTAAGTAGAGAATGGATTTTTAGCCAACCTTTCCTGAAAAAAAACAGTTAAGCTTAGCTTACCTTTCTTGAAAAAAAAAGTTGTTTAGCTTACCTTTCTTGAAATTACTCTTTCTTTCTCTTTCATAAATTTTTAATACTCAAAAGGCAAACATAATAATTTTCTCAATTCTGGGTTGAACTTGAGATAGGCGCAAACAGATTTCAACTTCAACTAAAATGAAATGAGTTTTATCCTTGCTCTTGAAGCTTGTTAAACAGGAAAAAGCTTGCTCACACATGTAAGAAGTTGAAAATTGCAGCAAAATGTTCATTGTGTCAGGTTACTCTTCTTTCACAGAAATCCATAACTTGTCCAGTGGCAGGTCAGTAAATCTCATTTTCAGTGCACGACCAGAGTGCAGCTCACAAAGTTCTCTCAAAGTCAAGTTCTCCAGGTGAGCAGAAGATTCAGAGAAAGGGACCCTCATGCTGTCATACACTTGTTTTGAAACAGAGGAAAAATACTGTCAATTTGTTCTGCCGTTCTTCCAGGTGGTTTTCAATCAGACTCGAGACTTTGATATTTTTTCCCTCTCAAACCCAAGCAGCAGTGGAAACATTTCAAGATTTCCTTTTGAAACATAATTTTTCCAAAGGTTCAGTTTCCTTTTAACTTCAAGAATCTTGTCACTTGAAGTCAGAATATTTTTTCCAGGGCCTTGCAGAGACTTGTTCAACTGGTTGATATGATAAAAAATGTCTGCTAAGTAGGCTAGTTCCTGCAGCCATTCTTTATCTTCAGAGCACTTAGCAAATATCTGGCCTACTATTTTCTTGAAAGTAGTCCTGCAATTCACCTTTCAGCTCAAATACCCTGTTGAGAATTCTTCCTCTGCTAAGCCACCAGATTTCTGTATGTAGCAGGAGATTGGCGTGCCATTGTCCAGGTTTTCAGTTTTTTTAAAAACATTCTCAAGTGAACTGGTCTTAAAGCTACTAAATAATTTGCTTCTTTAATCATTTTATTGACTGTGACTTTGTCAAAAGCTTTAATCTGTTTGTTTCGAGATTCCAATAGTCACTTCAAATAATCAGCAATTTTACATGTCATATGGCTGTGATTTGTAGTTGAGCGTCTTTTCAGTTTTGCTGGAGCCGTTGCTACATTCGTAAGTTCTTTGCCCCTGTTTGAGCATCTGACAGGGCTGCTGCCCAAGTTCTGGTTGCACTTCAGCCCTGCATTCCTTCTATAAGGGCACCCAGTATAGAGGGGAAGGGTTGCAAGGAGGATCTCCTGGTGGGCTTGGGCAAGATAGCCATTCACAGGTCTAGGCAGAGGAATGTCAAGGGCTCTGCCAGGGCTGGCTGTTTTAGAGAGTAGTAATTATATTTTAATTTAAATTTATTCACCGTCTTGCAAATATCTAATGATTATACCTTGTGTATTTGTTGGGTAAATAAACCTTTATAGTTTTGTTAAAAAACAACAGACCTTTTTGTGTCCGTTGTTGCACTAGTGCAGTGAAATAACTCAGAAGATTGTAATTCTTCATCATTAACCTTATCAGAATTGTCCGTAATATTCACCATGAGCCTCCCATCCTCCCCTCTGTGCAATATCTTACATCAAAAACTGAGAATGGGCTCAACCAAATAAACACGGTCCTACTGAACACTGCCATACTGGGCTGAGATTGCTAACAAGGCTGTTTGGTCACTGCCCACCACTGCAAACGCTGGCACCACGCAATGCGCAAAGCTCAAAAGACTTTTTTTTAAATCACGATCTCCCAGGGAACCCCTAGCGACCTCTCACAGAATCCTGGTTGAGAAACACAGGTCTAAACTCTGGAGGCTGGTGCAGTCGGGTGCATGTCGTAACAAGAACAAAAGTACAATGGAATCAGTGGAAAAACTACACACAAAGACATCCAACAGATGTACAAAAACGTGCAAATACAAATAATAATCAAAAATAAATCACACTGAGAATACACGTTGTAGAGCCCTTGAACGTGTGTTCAGAGATCAATTCAGTGCTGAGGTGAGTGAAGTTATCCTCACTGGTTCAGGAGCCTGATGACTGAAAGGTGATAACTGTGGTGTGGGACCCCAGGCTCCTGTACCTCCTTTCCAATGGTAGCAGAGGGAAGAGACATGGCCTGGATGATGGAGGTCCTTGATGTATATTCCTTTATTGTGACAGTGCTCCTTTTAGATGTGCCAATTGGTGAGGAAGGGCTTTTCTTGTGATGGGCTGGGATGTATTCACTACCTTTAGTGGCTCTTCCATTTTTGAGCAACATTAAGATTAAGCTCAATTTCTATGCATTAATTTATAATGCAAAATAGACAGAACAAAGTTAAATTAGCTCCATTACCTCCAATGGCATCAAATTAGAGGGACTTCCTTCCTTCGTACATCAACAGTTTCAGTCATCTTATTATTTGTTTTTTTTTGTCTGTCTTGTTGGGTGTGGTCTTTCATTGATTCTATTGTGTTTCTGGTGTTTACTGTGAGTGTATCTGGTGCCACACATGTCCCTTGATAATAAATCTACTTTGAACCTTGAATCATTTCAAAAGTTTTGCATTTAGGCAGGATCCTAGAGCCAGTCTGGCTGAGCTTAGAGCCCAACTATTGGAACTGCAAGTTTTCCTGTGCTACAGGGGCAGATCATTGTCCATCTCCTTATTTGGAAACAGCCCCTCAATTGTAAATGAGGCAAATATGAAGTAGCCAGTGCATGTGCCAGATAATTTTAGGTTAAATCCTTCCTTTGAACAACCCCAGTAAAAGTAATCATTTGCTCTGCTTTGAGGGCCACTCCAAAACAGCTTTAAACAAGACAGTGCTGAAGTGCACCCCACCTGCATGACAATTTTTGTTTTATTTCCCTGTTTGCCTTCCCCCAAATGGCAAAAGGACTGCTCTGGTTCAGCCGCTTCACCTCTCATTTCTGTCCACAGTGATGCGTGTATACACAGTGCAGAAATTCTGAGGATTGATCTCTCCTTAAAACATAGCAGTACTAATACAGCTGCAGGATCCTGCCCAAATGCAAAGCTTTTGAAATGATTCAAAGTTAAAAAAAAAAATTCATTATCAAAGTACACGCGTCACTGGATACAACCCTGAGATTCATTTTCTTGCAGGCATTCACAGTAAATACTAGAAACAATAGAATCAATGAAAGACCGCCAACAGGATGGACGATCAATGTGAAAAAGACAAATGGTGCAAATATATAAAAATATATATATATAAACAAACATTGAGAACATGTGATATAGAGTCTTTGAAAGTAAATCCTTAGGTTGTGGGAATGTTTCAGTGATGAGGCAAATGAAGTTGAGTGAACTTGTCTCTTCTGGTTAAAGAGCTTGACGATTGAGGGGTAATAACTGTTCCTGAACCTGGTGGTACGAGTCCTGAGGCTCCTGTACATCTTTGCTGATGGCAACAGCAAGAGAACATGGCCTGGATGGTGGGCATCCTTGATGATAGATGCTCCTTTCCTGTGACAGTGCTCCATGTGGATGTGCTCAGTGGCGGAGAGGGCTTTATCCATGATAGATTGGGCTGTATCAACTTATTTTTTTTGTAGGCTTTTCTGTTCAAGGGCATTGGTGTTTCCATAGAAGTCCATGATACAACCAGTCAATATTCTTTCCACCACACATCAATAGAAGTTTGTTAAAGTTTTCGATGGCAACTGACTCTTTGCAAATTTCTAAGAAAGTAGAGGTGCTGCTGTGCTTTCTTTGTAATAGTGTTTACATGCTGGGCCCAGGACAGATCCCCTGAAATCACACAGGAATTTGGAGTTCCTGACTCTCTCCACCTCTGATCCCCTAAAGGGTACTAGCTCATGGACTTCCAGTTTCTCCTTCCTGAAATCAATAAGTACCTCCTTGATTTTGCTGACATTGAGTGAGAGGCTGTTATTGAAGCACCACCTTTGATTCAGTAGTGACAAATTAGCATATAGGAGGGAGATTGAACATCTAGCACGAGGTGGTGCTACAACAACAACCTCTCACTCAATGTCAGCAAGACCTAGGAGATTCTAGGTCATCAGCAAATTTAAATATGGCAATGGATTTGTGATTAGCCTCACAGTCACAAGTATAAAGTGAGTAGAGCAGAGTGTTAAACCTTGTGATGGACTTGTGCTGTTGGAGATTATAGAGGAGATGTTGCCAATCCAAACTGATTGGGACCTACAAGTCAGGAAATTGAGGGTCCATTTGCACAAGGAGAGTAGAGGCCAAGGTCTTGCAGCTTACTGATAGTTTTCAGGGGATTATAATATCACTAACAGTAACAAGGGTTATTCTACAGGGTTGGTTTCTCCAGAGCACCAGAGGTTGAAGGGAGAACTGATAGAGGTTTATAAGATTATGAGAGGCATAGAGGGAGTAAACAGACAGCATCTTTTCCCCAGGATTGGAATGTCCAATACCAGAGGGGATGCATTTAAAGTGTGTGTGTGGGGAGGGGGGGAATAAATTCAAAGGAGATATGAGGGACACTTTTTAAACATAAAAACACGGAATGGTGGGTGCCTGGAATGCTCTGCCCAGGGTAGCGCTAGAGACAAATACATTAGGGACTTCTAAGAGTAAGGAAAAAGCAACATCAGGTGTTTATAATCAATCCTCCAACCCCGGAGAGTGACCGGAATTAACCCTTTGATGCAAAACTGACTTGACAGATTTTTTTTAACTGGTGAGAGATTTGCTGTTTGGGAGCGATGGGGTGATTTGAAATGAAATGGAAAGCTAATTGAGTAGAGGTCGTATTTAACAATAAAATCAGCCAAAGAACTAGAGAGGTTGACAATTTCTCAACAGTTGTTAATACACAAACACACTACCCGAAATGGTGGCAGATCTGATTCCATGGTAACTTCCCACAAGATGTTTTGATAGGCACACAAATGTGAGGGAATTGGAAGGAAATGGACATAATGTAGACAGCAGGTATTAGTTTAGTTGGCCATTTGATTATTAATTTAATTGGTTCGGCACAACATTGTGGGGCCAAACGGCCAGTTCCTGTGCAGTACTGTTCTATGTTAAAATAACAAGAACAGCAAAATCTATTTCTAAGGCATAACTATCACATTTTAAACCAGTGATCCTTATCCCTTTGAAATCCAAAATATAACGCCCTATAGAGCTCCTTGCTGTAACCTAGTCCCATAGTTTGGATGTGCTCACAAATATTTCTGACATAGTCCCAACTGCAATACATAATGAGTTGTTAAACCTAATTAACTATACTACTGTTGCAGTAGTAACTAACTTACAGAATTCAATATATTAAGACATGCAACCTTTCCAAACTTTTTTCTTTAATTCCATGGGCCAATACCATTAAGTAAGGGGACTGTGGACCCCAGATTGAGAAGAAAACACAGACACACTTAAATTAGCCGGCCAGGGGTGTAGTGGCATCCGCACTGGACTTTTGGGCAAGTGGTCCTGGGTTCCAATCCGGCCAGCTCCTTGCACACTTTCTATCTGTGCTGGGTTAAGCATTGAGCCAGCAACTTGGCCTTGTAAAAACAGACAAATGCTAAAGAAACAGCAGGGTTGCCAATGCGCCACAAAGCATGGAAAGGAACAACAACAATAACAATATACATATAAAGACTATAGTTAACAACCCCAGTCAAGAACAAATGGTATTTACCTTTCTTAACTGGAACAGAGATGAATTCATTATCTGGATAATTCGGCTCCTGTCCAACAAATTTGAGGAAAGGATACTCTCCATTTTGACTACGCATCATCCTCCGTGTAATACCAGCTATCAGTTGAAAGCAAAAATTACCATCATGTGAATAGGTAACTTGGCATCTTCAGTCAGAAATTACACCTTTCTATGGTATCCTATTACGTAAATATTTATTTCACATTGGCCAGTATCGGTATGATGTGCTAAGTGACCACATTCTATGCTGTGCCTTTCCATGATTTCTTTATGTTGTCCTATTCCATACACATTCTTCAGCCAAGAAAGTTGGTGTCAATGACTACAACCAGTCAACTAGACGCTCTACCTGAGGAATATCCACTATCCAGCACTGCCACAGTAGTACAGTTGAAGTTGGACAATTAATTACTGGTTGAGTACATGGTTCACTGATGGCTTGTGAAATATCACTAGTTGAATGTTAGATTACAAACTCAGTAAAGTTAAGTCTCTTACCTCTGTGGGAGCCTGGAATAAACCAAAGGCAGCCATTCTCCTCAGTTGCATCATCTAGTGCAATCCAAAAGCCTACAATGCTCCCAAGAGGCTCTGTGTACAAGAAAGTGGCATCCTGGTGCGGGGTTACTGGAAATAGTGAGAACAAAATCAATCGGCAATACTCTGAGGATGATCAGTGACCGGACTGAAATCTGTTCATCAGCTCCTAGCCCTAAGATGTTGAATCTGGTCAATTAAACATTTTCAAATAAATAGCAATCTTTTAAATTTGGTAACAGTACTAATAATTACAGAACCAAAGGAGGAACTAAGGTACAAATCGATCATGATCTAACTGAATGTCAAAAATCAGCTGTGGGTTTATAGCTATATTCTTTACCCATGTCCATTTCTAAATTATCCAACAAAATTAATTCATGTGCTGGCTTTCTTTAATTTGCCTTGAAAGCAATCAGCAGTCTTCCTCAAGTAAGAATAATTCACTGAAACCTCGCAGAAGGTAATGTATGCATCAATTGATACCGTTCCTTTTTTGTTGATGTTACGTACCCCGTAATTGGGTTGCCAAACCAGCAGAAATGGATCATTCAGTTGGAGTCTGGATTACTAGAACTAAGAAAGTTTTATTAAAGAAACAAGCAACACAGTACTCTAATCAAAAGGATAATAAGTGCAACAGTTCAGCAATGATAAACACACATGTACACAGAATTAAGATAACAGGATCAATCAAGCTCTATCGTTGTCTAGGGGTAAATGACCAGTTTCAAAGTGACGCAAAGTTCAGTTCAGTTCGCAGTAATCGCTGCCGTGGGAGATGGACAGTGTGGGGGGAAGGAGAGAGAGAGCAAAACGAATGAATATTCAAACGGCTTCCACACAGACCTTCGCAGTCAGCTTTCGGGCAAGTCCTTTGTGATGTCATCTGAGGTGACCGACCGTGACCCCTCCGTTTCCAGATACAATCGTTTCTCTGCGGTGAACCTGGCACCCAGGCAAGGGTGGACACACACCAGGTTCCCACCGATCGTGCCTTTCCACCCTGTGCGTCTATGGCTTGTCCCGCGACCAGCTGTCCAAAACTTCCCACCGAGTTGTGGGAGACGCACCGCTTCCAGGGTCTCGTTACCTTGGGGTGTCGTGTGTGTGTTGCCTTAGCGAACCTGTCCCTTTTTATCCCCCTGCTGGGGTATCGGCTGTCTATCACTTCAAACAGTTCAGGGTTCAAAGGGGGAGCCAATCTTGACAGCTCTCCTTCCGTTACTCTCTCCCGTCCCTTCATTAACATCTCCAAATGCTGCTCCATTGTTTTCCTTATCTCTCTTTCTCCTGAAGACAGGTGGCAGACCAACTGCTGATCCCACTGGTGCCAGCCCAGGCCAGCTAACATCTTAATCTATGTGTATTCTCGTCACACTTCCCCCCTTTAAGGATTTTTACCGGGGTAAAAATTACAAACATGAATACATTATTTGATACACACAAATACACATCTTTATCAGCTATTTGGCTAATACAGTGAATTTGAAGTTGTCAACACCTGGCAGACAGTCAGCCATCACATTTTCTGTTCCTTTTATATGTGTTATTAATAATCCCTTAGACCAGGCTCCAACTTAGCAAACTTCATAGTGGCCAAAAACACTGATGAATTGCGATCAATGTAACCTCTCATTGGGTTTCGTCTCGGACCACAATAACAAGGGTCGTCCCATTCCGACTTAGTTTTCTCTCACAAGGCCTTAGTAGGAGGGGGAGGGGTAGTAACCGCAGAGTTATTGCAAAACTTCCTACAGTACCCCACCATCTCCAAGAGCCTTCTGAGGGCCCTCTTGTCTGTCGGGGTTGGGATGTCAGAGATAGCCCGCACTGTAGCTTGCATTGCTGCCAGCTGCCCCTGTGTCACCACAATTCCCAGGTAAGTGACCTTCGTGTGGCCGAACTCATTTTTTTCAAGGTTCACTATCAAGCTGGCTTCAGACAGCCGTATTACATCACCAATATACACCTCTGTGTTCGTCAGCCCTTTCATCACCGAATTACTCATTCTATAGGGTTGGTGCTCGCTAGGCTACCCTAGTGTAACAAACACCACCCAACGTCCCAGTTCTTTGCATCGCCTCGGGACAATCAAACACACGTGTGCGAGTCGTTTAACTACTTCTCCTAAAGAGTCGCTTTGTTCGGGGATTAAGGGAGAGACCTTATCAGCAGAGCTGGCCAAAACAATAGCCTTCTCCCAACTGGTCGATACCATACTCATCTTTTCAAAATGGTTTTTTCCTCTTATCAGGGAGACCCTAGCTTCATTGATTTCCGTGCTAACACCGACTAGGTTTGCTAGCATATCAAAAGCCTGTGACCGTCTCAGTTCGCGTCGGCCATAATCAATAACATCCTTCCTCCGGTGCAGCCGGTAAACCTCTTTCATGATTCCACCAACTATTTCCTCCAGCACCTCAACATGTCCACCGAGGGGTACCTTGTGGGCCAGGTTAAAAATCTCATCCCCATAACTCTTTTGTACCACCCCCCATTCCTCATCTGCGGGTACGGTACTTGGTCTCCCTTTCTTCCTTAGCACTTCCTCCTCCACACAATAGCCAACTAGTTCCCTTGTTAATTCTGTGTCAGAGAGAGCTGTCTCCGCCAAAACCATCAGCCCCTCGTCTCGCTCCTGCGCCTGCACAAATTCTTTCCTGGCTAATGCTAAGTCTGTCTCAGCTCCCTCACTACCTCTTGTTTCACTACACTCCTTCTTTTCACTTTCTACCCCCTTCTCATACAAGGCTGGCAGAAACGTCTCAGCTAAATTTACTATCGCAGTCCCGTGATGAACCTGTGAGTCCATGGGCGGGGCCTCAATGCTGGCAGGCTGACCTGTCAATCTCACTGCTGGGAACACGATTCCCCCGGGTTGGTCATTACCGAGCAAGACTTCCACGCCTTTCATCGGTAATTCGGACCTCACCCCGATCGTGACTAGTCCAGAGACCAGGTTGCTTTGTAAGTGTATCTGGTGCAAAGGGACTGACTCTGTCCCTTCCCCAATACCTTTGACCTTGACCTCCCCAGTCTGGGTCTCTGAGCTAAACTCTAATACACTCTTCAGTATCAGTGACTGACACGCTCCCGTGTCTCTCCAGATCCGCACTGGAACTGGTTTTAACCCCTCCCTCACCGACACCAATCCGGCCGAGATAAACCTCTCGCGCCCTTCCTGAACTTTGGCAGACCTGTCCTCCCCTAGTGGTGCATTTACCAGCTCGATACAGCCAGTCAAAATCGCCGTTTTTCCTTTTCCCGTCTCCTTCTATGGGGCAAAGCACCTGGACGCAAAGTGTCTGACTTTCCCGCAATTATAACAGACGACCCCAGGAGACTTCCTACCAGACTGCTCCCGGTCTACCTTATCCTTCTCACTAGTCCCCGGCTTACTTTCTGACTTTTCTGGCAGACTCTCCCCGCCGTCCTGACTACCCTTCTGGTAGCCTTTACTCAGGGCAAACTTCATTTTATGCATCAACGCATACTCATCCGCCAACTTAGCAGTTGTGGCTAACGTGGCTGCCTCTTTCTCATCTAGGTAGGGTCTCATACTCTCAGGGACACCTTTAAACTGCTCAATCAGGATCAGCTGTAGCAGTCTGTCATAATCCCCATCTACCCCCTTCGAGGTGCGCCAACGCTCACAATATGTCTGCATCTCACGGGCAAACTCTAAATACGTGCGGTCCCACTGCTTCCTCGCATTCCGGAACCTCTGCTGGAATGCCTCCGGGACCAACTCATAAATCCTGAGGATGGCCTCTTTCACCACCTCATACCTCTGGGCATCTTCCGCAGACAAAGCTGAGTAAGCTTGTTGGGCTTTCCCTTTCAGTACACCCTGAAGCAAAACAGCCCACTTATCCCTCGGCCAGTCCTGACTCGTAGCAACTTTCTCGAAATGGAGAAAGTACCGATCCACGTCGGTATCGTAAAATGGGGGAACCAGCCTAACCTCCTGGGTTGCCCGGAACCCTCCACCTTGGTTCGGCACGGGCCCCTGCTCTGCCCTTATCCTTAACTTCTCCAGCTCGAATTCCCTTTCCCTCTGTTTCTCCTCTCGCTCCAACTGTCTCTCTCTCTCCTGCCTTTCTAACTCTTTCTCTTTCTCCCGCCTTTCTAACTCTCTCTCTTTCTCCTGCCTTTCTAACTGCTTCTCTTCGTGTTCTAACTGTCATACCCGGAACTCGTGCTCGGGTCTCAGTTTTTCAAGCTGCACCTGTACCGCGTCTCCAGCAGGTTTTTCAATAGACACCACCTCCAGCTCGCCTTGGGGAAACACACCTTTAGATACATAGTGCTCTACGATAGCTCTGTGTATCTCCTCTCTCCTCATTGTCGACTTCCCCTTAGCAAGATTCAACCGTTTGGCCACAGCTACCAATTCCAATTTCCTGGCATCCTCTAATGCCTCCAAGGTCGGCGCCTTTATAAATTCCTCAGCCTCCATTTCTGCTGTTTGTCTTTTCTTTCTTTCGGGAATTTTGACCCAATCAATTTACTCCGTCCCAAATTTAGCGTTCAAAATCGCAGACGAGAACCCCACTTATGTTACGTACCCCGTAACTGGGTTGCCAAACCAGCAGAAATGGATCACTCAGTTGGAGTCTGGATTACTAGAACTAAGAAAGTTTTATTAAAGAAACAAGCAACACAGTATTCTAATCAAAAGGATAATAAATGCAACAGTTCAGCAATGATAAACACACATGTACACAGAATTAAGATAACAGGATCAATCAAGCTCTATCGTTGTCTAGGGGTAAATGACCAGTTTCAAAGTGACGCAAAGTTCAGTTCAATTTAGTTCAGTTCAGTTCGCAGTAATCGCTGCCGTGGGAGATGGACAGTGTGGGGGGAAGGAGAGAGAGAGCAAAACGAATGAATATTCAAACGGTTTCCACACAGACCTTCGCAGTCAGCTTTCGGGCGAGTCCTTTGTGATGTCATTTGAGGTCACCGACCGTGACCCCTCCGTTTCCAGATACGATCGTTTCTCTGCGGTGAACCTGGCACCCAGGCAAGGGTGGACACACACCAGGTTCCCGCCGATCGTGCCTTTCCACCCTGTGCGTCTATGGCTTGTCCCGCGACCAGCTGTCCAAAACTTCCCACCGACTTGTGGGAGACGCACTGCTTCCAGGGTCTCGTTACCTCGGGGTGTCGTGTGTGTGTTGCCTTAGCGAACCTGTCCCTTTTTATCCCCCTGCTGGGGTATCGCCTGTCCATCACTTCAAACAGTTCAGGGTTCAAAGGGGGAGCCAATCTTAACAGCTCTCCTTCCGTTACTCTCTCCCGTCCCTTCATTAACATCTCCAAATGCTGCTCCATTGTTTTCCTTATCTCTCTTTCTCCTGAAGACAGGTGGCAGACCAACTGCTGATCCCACTGGTGCCAGCCCAGGCTAGCTAACATCTTAATCTATGTGTATTCTCGTCATATTGAATATTTATGTTCAAGTGGACAGGTATTTGTGCTGAAAAAGTGAACCACTTATAAGTGTTTGAGAATCAAATGTTAAAATTCATCTTGCCCTTGTGAGACTTCAAACAGTCTTATCCCACATTTATTTTATTTTCCCAATGACATGTCTCTACTTCGAGGAGGCTGAAGGGAACTGGACTGTGCTCATCTATACTCAGGTCAATATACAGATACGCAGTACAAATATTGTCTCCTTTACACTTGTGTACTGGAAATGATATTAAGCAATCTAGAAGCTTGAATCTCAATCTGAAGCCCACAAATGTAGCCACCAAAATTACTGTGAGCTTTTCATATTTTCTACATCCATAATTTACAAGTGTGTCTATTTGTATCAAATTGGGCTTATTTCTGTACTACATGGTCACACTTAAGGAGAAAATTTGCAAAATTAATTCACTTGGAACGCACAGCTATTACTGTTAACTCCATGACTAAGTTTACTACAGGAATCAGTATGCAAAGATGGACAACTATTAAGTTAAAAGCACTGAAGTGATGCAGCTGTTCAATTTCATAATAATTGTAAATGGGATTACGATTCGAGTCAAATTCTATCAAGCTGGATTTTATTTTGGAGTAATTGACTGCAACAGAGACACTCCAACTCGCAGTTTTGGGATCTCGAATCCCCAATGTAAAGTTAAAGGAAGAAGGGAAAACAGACCCTACTGTTTGCTCTCCAAATAGTGGCAGTCACCGCGCAGTGTCAGCAACACCACTACTTACAAATGCAAGTGACAGATGGGTTGGTTGTAAAATTATTTTTAAAAGAACAATTATTAAACAAAATTAATCCAGTTCTTGAAATGAATGTCCTCAGGGTTATGGCCCCTATTATCGATCGTTCTTTTCCAAAGCAAACTAACAGATAATCAGATGAGATGTCTGTCATGTAAGAGAAGTGCTTTCTGTCCTTACCTTCACCACCAATCTCTGGTTGCTGAAAAAATATACAATATCAGGTTGTTACAACTTTTGTAGAATGCTCAAAACAAAAAAGTATCCTTAGACAAATAACAAAAGCTAATTAGTAGACTATAATTAAAGCCAATTAGTAGACTATAATTAAAATGTAATTGAATTATGGAAGTTCAGTTGCACACCTTAATTCTTATATTTTTATGTCATGAAATGATACGCTCACAAGATCAAATAGAGTAATAGAGTACCACAGCATAGAAATAGGCCCTTTCGCAAACCGAAGTGAACCATTATTCTCCCTAGACCCCTCCATTACCCTCACATTAATGTACTTACCTAAATTTATCTGAAAAGGTTGTAATTGAATCCTCATCCACCACTTGCAGTGGCAGCTCATTCCACACTCTCACCAGCCTCTGAGTGAAGTTCCCCATCAGGTTCCCTCAAACATTTCACCTTTCACCCTTAACCCATGACCTCTAGTCCTAGTCTCACCCAACCTCAGCGGAAAAGGCCTGCCTGCAAAATAAACCAGTGGTTTCATTAAAAGTGAGAACAGGGTGGAAATTAGCGGGAAAAGATAGTAAAAATTTCAAGCTCAGACTGAAGACAAGCAGCAGTAGAAGAATTGAAAATGGGGTCTGAGTATGGCTGAAACAGGAACTGTTCCACTTTTTCAAATTCATTCGGATCTCCTCCCTCAACTATTTTTTTCCATGATAATGATAAACATTTTGGTGTTGCTTCCTCCACTTAAAGAACGTTTCCAGCGATTTCTGCTTTGCTGAAAAAACATTCACTGTTGGAGGGAGTGGCTCAGAACACTCAGGCCCTTTACAGTCTATCAACCTGAAAAAATAAGACCCTAACTAGCACCAATAAAATAATTTACCTGCTTTTAACTGAACTGCACTGTAGTGTAGTGGTTAGCGTAGCGCTTTACAATGCCAGCTGTAAGATCAGAGTGCGTTGCTGCTGCAGTCTACAAGGAGTTTGTACATTCTCCCCATGACTGTGAGGATTTCCTCCGGGTGCTCCAGCTTCCTCCCACCAAACATACAGATTGCACTGATGTACAAGCTAGCTATGGGCATGCTATGTTGATGCAGGAAACATGGTGACACTTGCCGGCTGCCCCAGCACTTCTCAGACCGTGCCGGCCTTTGACACAAACAACGCATTCTACTGTGCATTTCTGTGTTCTTTCAATGTTTCAATGAGTTTTTTTTTTTTAAAAAGATTAACTTTATTTGTCAAATGCAAAAGCTGATAGAGAAGGTCTTAATTTTCATCCAACTCATCCATTGCAAACCTATATTGTCACAACAAAGTAGAATCCAACTATTTTGTAAGTCATTGTTGCAATTGTTCTACCAGAAAGACCCTTGCATGGCAAAGTGACAAACTTCCTAAAGCAAATGTGATATAATTATTCTTGCCTCAACCTTATGGTCTATTGTACTTCAGAAATGAGACCAGATCCTTTCTGTAAAAGTCTATATGATATTAAAGTGTTTCCTGTTCTATATTTCCCAAAGAAGAATTGGAACCTGGTTCTGTGGAATGCTCTGCCTCAGAAGGCAGTGGAGGCCAATTCTCTGGATTCTTTCAAGAAAGAGTTAGATAGGGCTCTTAAAGATAGCGGAGTGAAGGGATATGGGGAGAAGGCAGGAAAAAGGTACTGATTGTGGATGATCAGCCATGATCACAGTGAATGGTGGTGCTGGCTCGAAGGGCTGGATGGCCTACTCCTGCACCTATTGTCTATTGCCAAAGGGAGCAGGGGGTGGATTTTTATTTTCTGGATCTTACTGGTCGTGCCCAACTGTGCCAGCTTCTGGGGTTTAGAGGCACTAACTCCCCGGAATACGGATAGCTTGCACAGTCTCTTTAAGGATTCAGGACCATCCCGCTGATTGGCAGCCAGGATTTCAATATTTAAGGAGCACCTGAACGGAGGTTCAGTGCTCAATCGTCTGTTCTACTTGGACTATCGTCTAGTTTATTCTGTTCTCACATCCAGCCTCGGATAGTCCGGAACTTGGGTCCACCCATCCTCGCCTAGGTCTCTTGCCACAGCATTACTTACTTACCCATTCACCTGTGGCTCAGCTGCCAAACTCTTGCCTCTGACTCCAAGAGGGCTTGAAGTTCCAATCCAGAGATTGGACTACAAGGAACTACGCATACATTCCAGGGAAATCCTGCACTGTTGGCGGGGGGGGGGGGGCAATTTTTGTTTGGAAGGAATGACAAACTGAGGCTCTGCTCTTTCAGACAGATGTTTAAGTATCCCATGTCATAGTTTTGAGGAAGAACAGTGCATGTTATTTTTCCAATGTAGGTCAATAAAGTGGATTTTCTCGTCATTGCCATTGCTCTCCGAGCAAGATTAGCCACTGCATTTCAATGTTAACTACACTTCACAACTGATTAATTGATTGGAGAGTAACACCTTATATTCCATCCAGGTAGCCTCCAACCCAATGGAATGAACATCAAATTCTGGAACTTCTGGTAATTGACCCCCCTCCCTTTCACCATTCTCCCATTCCCCCTCTCTGCCGATCTCCTCACCTGCCCATAGCCTACCTCTGGTGCTTCTCCCCTTCCTTTTCTTCCATGCTTTTCTATCCTCTATCAGACTCCCCCTTCTCCAGCCATTTATCTTTCACCAATCAGCTTCCCAGCTCTTTACTTCACCCCCTCGCCCGCCCACGGTCACCTGCCACCGTGTACTTCTTCCTCTCCTCCCCCCATCTACCGACTCCAACTTCTACCCTTCCTTTCCAGCCCTGAAGAAGGGTCTCGGCCCAAAAGGTCGACTGTTTACTCTTTGCCTGGCCTGCTGAATCCCTCCAGCTGTGCTCTTTCAGCTAGATGTTAAAATTAACCCATGTTACATAAGTTAAATAACCCAGGTCACAGTTTTGAGGAAAATCAGTGCCAGTGTTATTTTTCAACGTAGGTCAGTAAAGTGGATATTCTAGTCATTGCCATTGCTCTCGGTGTGAGTTTGGCTGCCGCATTTCTTCCACTGCAATGTAGGACTAAACAGCTGATTAATTGACTAGAGTTCACTGAACACAAAGGTCATGAAAGGAGCTCGGCAAGTGCCTGTCCTTTTTAAATTATACTTTAGGAATTTGCTAAGCCCTTGGCAGCACCTTTTAGGGAAGTCAATACAAAATGTCTATACTCAGGCTACCTCTATCCCACAGCTGTATCTCATAAAGCAGTGGAAAATAGAATAGGCATTTCTCCATATTCAAGACAGACATGATAATATCAAAACTACTGAATTTATTGCAACTTTCGAAGTTGAAGATATTTAATTTCCAATGAAAATAATAAACTAAGGATGCATTTACATAAAAGGTTTTGCTTCTGGATTTGCCAGTTCACCATTCATATATGCAAAAATCTATTCCATTGGGAAAAAAAAGTGAAATAATCACTTCAGGTACCTTAAAGATGTACATACTCTGCACAATGACGGGTTCCTGTAGACCCAACTTCTGGGCCACCTCCTGCAAACAAGATAAACACTTGTTTCAAAATGGGTATGACATATCTCCCATTCATTCAAATCACACACCATTTCAACATTCTCTGAAAAAGAAAAGCAGCCAGGCTGGTCGCTCTCATGTCTCCACTGAAGCTGCTCCCCAGAAGTTCACAGAAGGTGAAAACAGCAGGGAGTCAATTGGCTTTCCCTGCCTATGGAAGGGCAAGCAGTTTTGAGTCAGCCTGAGCAAAATACAAATAAAATGTTCAATTGAGACACAAGAGACTTGCTGAGTTCTGATGTTGCTTGGCCCACTAAGTTCTTCCACCAGAGTGTTTTTGCTGCAAGAAGATGTCAACACCTTGTGACTGAACATCAGGATCAAAGAACTGAACTATGAACAAAATACAACAAAATCAACATGTTTCTAGTTCTTAAGGGGCAAGTAACAAGAGCTTACAGAATAGTTAAGTACATAAAGAATAGTTAAGGGTTTAAGAGATTACTAGAGATTACTAAATCTCTTATTAGCTCTTCTTTCAGTTAGTCCTGACGAAGGGTCTCGGCCCGAAACGTCAACTGTACCTCTTCCTAGAGGTGCTGCCTGGCCTGTTGCGTTCACCAGCAACTTTGATGTGTGTTGCTTGAATTTCCAGCATCTGCAGATTTCCTCGTGTTTGCGTTGGGTATATGCAGAAAATGTGACATTAATTTATGTACTTATATTATCATGTTTATTCTATTACAACTTTAAGCAGGATCTCCCAGTGGCCACACATTTTAATTCCACATCCCATTCCCATTCTGACATGTCTATCCACGGCCTCCTCTACTGTAAAGATGAAGCCACACTCAGGTTGGAGGAACAACACCTTATATTCCGTCTGGGTAGCCTCCAAACTGATGGCATGAACATCAACTTCTCTAACTTCCGCTAATGCCCCACCTCCCCCTCGTACCCCATCTGTTACTTATTTTTATACACACATTCTTTCTCTCACTCTCCTTTTTCTCCCTCTGTCCCTCTGAATATACCCCTTGCCCATCCTCTGGGTCCCCCCCCCCCATCTTTCTTCCCGGACCTCCTATCCCATGATCCTCTCGTATCCCTTTTGCCTATCACCTGTCCAGCTCTTGGCTCCATCCCTCCCCCTCCTGTTTTCTCCTATCATTTTGGATCTCCCCCTCCCCCTCCAACTTTCAAATCCCTTACTCACTCTTCCTTCAGTTAGTCCTGACGAAGGGTCTCGGCCTGAAACGTCGACTGCACCTCTTCCTAGAGATGCTGCCTGGCCTGCTGCGTTCACCAGCAACTTTGATGTGTGTTACTTGAATTTCCAGCATCTGCAGAATTCCTGTTGTTTGCGTTATCCACCCATGGTAATGGGTACTCCTCTAGCCTAGAGACCTGATTCACCGTCAGCTTATAATCCCCACATATCCTCACCGTTTTGTCTGCTTTCAAAACTGGAACAATGGGAGCCACCCACCTTGAAAACTGGACGGGCTTAATAATGCCCAGCCTCTGTAAATGTTCCAGCTCCTCCTCGACTTTGCCTTTCATGGCATAGGGCACCGACCTGGGCTTAAAATAACATGGTGTAGCCTCAGGGTCGACATGGAATTTCACTGTCATGCCCTTCAGTGTGCCCAGCTCATCCCTGAAAGTGTCACTGTACCACTGCAGAATATCCTCCGTCGTGTGTGCATACTTAATTTTGTGCCAATTTAGCCGGATTTTGCAAAGCCAATTGCGACCCAAAAGACTGGGTCCCCTGCCCTCAGCTATCACTAGCCAGGCTTCAAATGAGGTATGGGCTGCCCCATATAGTTCCTAAGTTTGAGCTTTGACGGTCTAATGGGAGGCAGGTTGGACCCCCATGTCCTCCTGTAGGTCTCTTCACTAATGACCAATGCAATAGCCCCTGAATCAATCTCAAACTTAATGTCCTTTCCCCTGACAGTGACTGTGACATAATATGGTTCAGGTGGTTCCTCATCTGTTTCCACTGCAAAAATGTTGTAGGCACACGCTGCCTCTTCATCTGCTTCTTCTAGATGGTGTGTGGCTGCCTGAGCCTGTTGAGCTTTCCCCTGCCCAGGCTTAATCTTCTTAATCTTACCCTTTGAACTACTGCACTTTTTAGCTAAATGTCCCTCTTTGCTACAAGCATGGCAGACAGTGTCTTTGAATTTGCAATCATTTGCATAGTGCGTCCCTCCACACCAGAAACATTCCACCCGCTTTACCTGTTTACCAGTCTCCCTCCTGACTTGATGCACTGCCGCCAACTGCGACCCCCCCCCCCCCCCCCATGTCCTTTCTGGATATCCTTGACATTATTAGCAGCCATCTCCATGCCTTGGGCAATCTCCAAGGCTTTTTTTGAAAGTCAATGGTGGGGTTTCCCCTAATAGGTGCCGTTGTATGCCATCATTAATAATGCCACATACCAATCTGTCACGGAGCATGTCTTCCAACACCGCTCCGAAATCTCAGTGCTCCGACAGCTGCCGAAGCTCGGCCACAGACTGACCTGGCTTCCTGAAATGGCTGTGAAACTTACACCAGTGGACAATCACAGAAGGTTTCGGATTGTAGTGGTTCCCCACGAGCTTGACCAGTTCGTCATATGGAATGTCCCCCTGGTTTCCGTGGTGTGGCTAAATTCCTTATTAACTTGCAAGTCTTTGCCCCACACACACTCAGGAGAATAGAGTGCTTCTTAGTCTCGTCAGTAATTCTATTAACACAGAAAAAGTGTCCCAACCTTTCCTCATACTCTGGCCAGTCCTCCGTTAACTCCACAAATTCACCGATAGTCCCAAACGTAGCCATCTGAACGTGAGGCCCCTTAATCGGTGCTGCTGCTCCCGTTCAAAACGTGCTGACATGTCCACAAAACCAGTTCACCTCGTTGCCAAAAATATGTGATAACTTCTACGTTTAAAAAGGCACACTCAACAACTTCATGCCCAAAGAAACCACTTTATCGCGAACATCAAAACCGTTATGTATATACAGAGGCTTTCTCAACCCGTACGGCATGGCAGGAACACTATGTACAAAGCACACCGGTAGAAAAAGGACAGAAGTAAAAACCCCCCATTATCCTAATTAGTATTAACTTACTTTTAATAGTGCTCACATTACAACAAGAATATACAAATTAAAAAAAAACAAGCACCTCATAGCTTAGGTGTGGGATTGTTTTAGAATTTAAATGGTAGCAAATGCACCCAAAAAAAATTCAAAAATACAAAAAGCATTTGCAAGACAAAGATTCTCAGAGATGGGGATGGATGAAGCCATTGATGGGATTTGTATACATGAAGGACTTTTTAAGAGGATTGCTAGACCAGGCTCCAGTGTAGATCCATGAGTCAACGATGGTGAACACTAGGAGCAAGACAAGATGGGGACAGGAGCTGAGTGTTAGAGTACTGGTATAATCAAAATGAGAAAACCTGTAGATGCTGGAAATCCAGAGCGACACACACTAAATGCTGGAGGAACTCAGCAGACCAGGCTATGAGAAAAAAAGCTGATGTTTCGGGCCAAGGCCCTTCTTCAGGACAGGAAATGAAGGAGAGAAATCAGTGTAAGAAGGTGGGGAAGGGGAGGAAAATGTGCAAGGTGGCAGGTGATGGATGAAATGAGGGGAGGGAGAGGTGGTGAAGTCAAGAGCTGGGAAGTTAATTGGTGAAAGAGATAAAGAGCGGGAGAAAGGAAATTTCTGATAGGAGAGGGTAGAAGACCATGGAAGAAAGGAAGGGAGAGGAGCACCAGAGGGAGGCGATGGGCAGCTGAGGAGATAAAGTGAGAGAAGGAAACAGAAATGGGAATGGTGAGGGGGGGGGGGAGAATAATATTACCAGAAGCTCAAGAAATCAATGTTCATGCCATCAGCTTGGAGGCTACCCAGACGGAATACAAGGCGTTACTCCTCCAACCCAAGTGAGGCCTCATCCAGGCGGTAGAAGTGGTGGCAAGCGGAAATTGGGTGGAGGGGGTTGGTGGTGAGGGAAAGATCTGCTTGGTGGTGAGATACTGACGGAGATGGCAGAAGTTATGGAAAATTACGTGCTGGACACGGAGGCTGGTGGGGGTAGTGGACGAGGACAAGAGGAACACTTTTCTTGGTGTGGCAGCGGGAGGATGTGGTGAGGGCAGACTTGCACAAAATGGAAGAGATACTGTTGAGGGCAGCAGTGATGGTGCAGCAAGGGAAGCCCCTTTCTTTGAAGGAAGACATCCTAGTTGTTCTAAAATGAAAAGCCTCATCCTGAGAGCAGATGCAGCAGAGACGGAGGAACTGAGAAAGGGGAATGCCGTTTTTACAAGTGTCAGGGTGGGAAGAGATATAGTCTAGATAGCTGTGAGAGTCAGTGGGTTTATAAAAGATATCAGTAGATAGACTGTCTCCAGCGATGGAGACAGATCAAGAAAGGGGAGACAGGTGTCAGAAATGAACCAAATAAATTTGAGGGCAGGGTGAAGTTGGAGGCAAAGATGTTGAAGTCGACGAGCTGGGTATGGGTGCAGGAAGCAGCACCAGTGCAGCGTAGGAAAAGCTGGGGAGCGATACCGATGAAGGCTTGGAACATGGACTGTTACACATAGCCGACAAAAAGGCAGGCATAGCTGGGATCCATGCCAGTGCACATGGCTACACCTTTTGTTTGAAGGGAGTGGGAGGAGCTGAAGGAGAAATAATTGAAGGCGAGGACCAGTTTCGCCAGACGGAGGGCAGTGGTGGAGGACTGGAACTGGTTGGGTCCGTGGAGATCCCGTCCACCAGCATTCTCCATTCATGTCGGAAGGGTTGCTCTGTAATAACGACCATTCAGCTGATTGAGAAGTATACATTTGGAGGACACATCACTAATTAACATCGCAATGTTGACTTCCCCTCGTATGGTGATGAAATGTTCACAAATGAATGGCCAAGATCGGGGAACAACACAACCAAACCATCAACCACCCGAGCTACATATTTTCCGAGTTACTTCCAACAACTTCGACCATCAAGTGCTCAGATGCGCTCGCTGTCGGTAGAACTTCGCCTGCAAGCAAGCCAGCTGCCACACGGGAGCAACTTTTCCACGAATGCTTAAGGCGAGATACACTATCACGAAGCGTCAGTTACAGGCCGCCAGTCAGCCATCCAATGGTTCATCGCCAGGCAGAACGGGAAATGTACGGTCCATAGTGTCAACCAATCAGATTAATAGGTATATAAAGGTCAAGCATTTGGAAGACATACCACAAGTTAACAGAGCACTGATGATGTCGCCTCGTATGGAGACAAAATGTTTGCAAATGAATTGCAAAGGTCAGTGAACAAGTTAACCCAACCAGAGCCAGTCTGTCACAGTCCCAGCAGAGCAGACAAAAGCAGATTAGCCTTTACAAAGTGGCCCCATCATTAATAAAGGATTAACCTCGTTTAATGGATAATCATTTCAAAACCTTACATTAACTCTTAACCTACTTTCATGTTGGGCTACCTGACCTGAGTTTCAAAAAATTTGTTTGAAGAGAATTGAAGTGTTTATTTTGGCAAACACTGCCACAAGATTAATCTACTGTTTGCCCATTTTATGGGACGTGGGGGTCAGGGAACAACTACCTTCTTCGTCAAAGAAAGGGGCTTCCCTTCCAGCACCATCAGCGCTGCCCTCACCCACATCTCTTTCATTTCGCACACATGTGCCCTCACCCCATCCTTCTGCCACCACTAAGCACATCTATCCCTCCCACCCCCACCCCCATTATTCACAGGGATCACTCTCAACACAGCACCCTAGTCCATTCATCCCTCCTGGCACTTATGCTTGCAAGCGGGACAAGTGCCATACCTGCCCTACACCTCCTCCTTTACTACCATTCAGGGCCCCAAACAGTCCTTTAAAGTGAGGCGATATTTCACCTGCAAGTCTGCTGGGGTCATCTGCTGTATCCAGTGCTCTTGATGTGGCCATCTGTATATCAGTGAGACCCAATGTAGATTGGGAGACCGTTTCGCAAAAAGCGAAATCTCCTGGTGGCCACCCATTTCAATTCTACTTCCCATTCCAACCTATCAGTCCCTGACCTCCTCTACTACCAGGATGAAGCCATACACAGGTTGGAGGAGCAACACCTTATATTCCATCTGGGTAGCCTCCAATCTGATGGCATGAACATCGATTTCTGGAACTTCAAGTAATGCCCCCCCCTCACCATTCCTGTTTCCCCCCCCTCACCGTTCCTGTTTCCCCCCCCCTCACCTCCCTCTGGTGCTCCTCTCCCTTCCTTTCTTCCATCCTCTCCTATCAGATTCCCCCTTCACCAGCCCATTATCTCTTCCACCAATCAACTTCCCAAGACTTTACTTCATCCCTCCCACTCTCCCAGTTTAACCCATCACCTGCCACCTTGTACTTTTTCCTCCACTTCCCCCACCTTTCTCTGACTTCTCCCCTTCCTTTCCAATCCTTACAAGGGTCTCGGCTCGAAATGTCGACTCTTGACTCTTTACTCTTTTACATAAATGCTCCCTCAACTGCCGAGTTGCTGCAGGATTTTGTGTATTACACTGGTATAATCAATTTGTCTTGGATGGCCACCAAGCTTGAGACAAAGATGATTCTGAGGTTGCTTACAGTCCAGGTCAGCTGGAATCTCTTGTCTTATAAATCAATTTGACCAAATAGATCTTGTGACAAGGAACAAAGGCAATGGGTGTAGGCTTCATTATATTGAAATGGAAAATTATGTTTGCTCATCCAGTCCTAGGTATCAGAGAAACAGCATGACAGATCAGTAGAGAAACAGTGATTGTGCCAAGGTAGAGCTACACGACAGTATTGAGCTAGGAAACTGTAAAACATTTGCAACAGTTAGTTCCAATGTACAGTAGCAATTTCCAATAGATTTGTGGTGCTGAACTAATATGAGGTAATTAGTTCAAGGTAATTTAAAAAAAACTATTGATGTGGTCAGATAGGATGGAACAGGTTGAGATTCCAGGGGGGAAAAAAACATTGTTAAAACTAAAATTTACAGGAGCATTACATGATTGTACCTAGGGTCAGCAATTTAAAACAACTGTGATTTAGAATAAGAATCGTAACTGTTAATAAAGTCCCACAATCGAATGGTTGTGGCAATTTACTAATGAGCTGACAATAAACTCAGATGGACTCACCTGCACTTTGTGTGAATGTGTGAGATTCTTGAACGTAGGTTCCAGGACATGAAGTGCTACGAACAAAACATTTGACTTAATAAAAGCAAATGTTTGAAAGTACAGACAAGATATCACCCCAACGTTACCCTGGTTTTAATCTGGAAAGACATTCCGGGTCTTATCAAATCACATTTATTACATTGATACTCTGCTTGTATGCAGTGGTACATTTTATTAAACCTTTTTTTATAAAATAAACTTTGTCAGTGTCAAAATAAATAAGAATTTGTCAATTCTATTATGTATTTAAACTTACCCACTAATGTTCCTAAATCAAACAGATACATATTGAAAATGAAGAACATGAAACACCAAAAAAGGTTTTCCTGCCCCATAGAGAATTACTTATGCCTTCAACTCATCTTAGCTTTCTTGGGCTAAAGACTGAACAAAATAATTGTGCACCCCACCCCCAATCATTTAATGATAAACAGCAAATTCAGATGCATAACACAAGAACAAATAAGAGCAGGAGTCAGCCATCTGGTCCGTTGAGCCTGCTCTACCATTCAATAAGATCATGGCTGATCTGGCCATGGACTCATTTCCAACTACCTGCCTTTTCCCCATAACTCTCAATTCCCCTACTATGCAAAAATCTATGCAACCTTGTCTTAAATATATTTACTGAGGTAGCCTCCACTGCTTCATTGGGCAGAGAATTCCACATTCACCACTCTGGGAAAGGCAGTTCCTCCTCATCTGCATCCTAAATCTACTCCCCTGAATCTTGAGGTTATATCCCCTAGTTCTAGTCTCACCTACCAGTGGAAACAACTTTCCTGCCTCTATTGTATCTATCCTTTTCATAATTTTATCCGTTTCTACAAGATCTCCTCTCGTTCTTCTGAATTCCTGTGAGTACCGTCCAAGGTGACTCTCTCCCCCCCCTCATAGTCTAACACCCTCATCTCTGGAATCAATCTGGTGAACCTCCTCAGCACCGCCTCCAAAGCTAGTATATCTCCTTCAAGTAAGGAGACCATACTGCATGCAGTTCTCCTGGTGTGTCCTCACTAGTACCCTGTACAATTGCAGCATAACCTCCCTGTTCTTAAATTCAGTCCCTCTGGCGATGAAGGCCAACTTTCCATTTGCCTTCTTGATAGCCTGCTGCTCCTGCAAACCAACTTTTTGCCCTCTCGCCTGCTGCTCCTGCAAACCAACCTTTTGCCCTCTCGCCTGCTGCTCCTGCAAACCAACCTTTTGCCCTCTCGCCTGCTGCTCCTGCAAACCAACCTTTTGCCCTCTCGCCTGCTGCTCCTGCAAACCAACCTTTTGCCCTCTCGCCTGCTGCTCCTGCAAACCAACCTTTTGCCCTCTCGCCTGCTGCTCCTGCAAACCAACCTTTTGCCCTCTCGCCTGCTGCTCCTGCAAACCAACCTTTTGCCCTCTCGCCTGCTGCTCCTGCAAACCAACCTTTTGCCCTCTCGCCTGCTGCTCCTGCAAACCAACCTTTTGCCCTCTCGCCTGCTGCTCCTGCAAACCAACCTTTTGCCCTCTCGCCTGCTGCTCCTGCAAACCAACTTTTTGCCCTCTCGCCTGCTGCTCCTGCAAACCAACCTTTTGCCCTCTCAAATCCCTCTGCACAGCAGCGTGCTTCAATTTCTTACTATTTAAACAATAATATGCTCTTTCATTTTTCCTTCCAACATGGGTGACCTCACATGTACCAGCAATGTACTCCATCTACCTGACCCTTGCCCATTCATTTAACCCATCTCAGACACCCCCCCCCCCCCGCAAAAGTTCATTTCAGGGAGGGAGCACCATCAATTTGCGGGAGACTTCCGGGAGAGGTGAGATGTCTGCAATAGAGTAGCTCCTTGGCAGCTAGCCAGCTTGTTTAAATAACATTAGCTATGCTAATGAACGAATGACACCTGTTAAACTTATCTCAACATGTCTTTTACAGTCTTAACCCACCATGGGCAATAGAAAAGTCACTGTCGCAAACAGTGCAGCGAGCAACACTGTCATTATTTTGACCCCTATTAGGCAGGGGTACAATTTAGTGTAGTCTGGGGTGAAGTAGGATTTATATTTTCTTTTTTTGGAACACTCTCGCTCTTGCTATCTCTCGTGCACGTTTACTTTCTTGCTCTCGTTCGCGCTCTCTCGTGGTTGCTCTCACTCGCACTTGCTTTCTTGCTCTCACTCTCACTGTCTCGCACTTGCTTTCTTGTTCATGCACTCGCTCTCTCACTCTTTCTCACGCTCTCTCTCAAAAAAATCAATTTCCGGGACATTGTATATAATTTGCGGGTATCAGGGAGCCACTATTAACATGCGGGAGACTCCCGGAACTTCCGGGAGAGGTGGGATGTCTGCCATCTACATCTCTCTGCAGACAGTTATCTGTGAAATACACAGCAAACCCTTTCAAATCAGAAATGACTGTAGCTTGAGCTTTTTGCTGTTATTTATAACTACAAGTTTCACAAAAGTTTTAAGTAATCACTTAGATTCCTTTGCCAACACAGTTCTACATCTGACACAGTGAGGTAACAGTCAATACATTTCCAAGCAGCATAAAAAATTAACTTTACCATGACCAATTTTATTTATGGAATTTTCTTTTGATTTTAGAAGATCACCTGAATGAAAAGAAAAACCAAGAATCAGTCACGTTGTGGCCCTCATTGGATGATTAAAATACATGCTAAATCAGCAAAGTTTAGCCTTTGGAGTCGTTCACCTGGTGATCAGAATAGCTAGGTGGTATTGAAGTTCCTGCGTCAACAGCTCGAGCCCACAGCAGAGGCACCACAAATTGCTCTCCTGCCTGTGGTTTGGCGAACAGGAAATAAAATCCAGCAAATTACTGTTTTGTTCACCTTCAGTGACTAGAGCTGGAGGTCATAGGTTGAAGGTGAAATGTGAAATGTTTAAAGGGAACATTAGGGAGAACTTCACTCAGAAGGTGGTGAGGGTGTAGAATGAGCTGCCAGCAGAAGTGGTGGATGTCGGTTTGATTTCAACATTTAGAGAAGTTTGGATAGGTACATGGATGGGAGGGGTATGGTCCAGGTGCAGGTCAATGGGCTTAGACAGATTGATCGTTCAGCACAGACTAGATGGGCCAAATGGCTTGTTTCTGTGCTGTAATGTTTTATGACTTTAGGACTCTTACTGAATGTACATCGTTATTAAGAGGCCTGAACCACTTTAAACACTTCTTGAACATGTCGTGATATTGTTCATTGTTAAAGTCTGCATGTAACAAATGATCATGGGTAAGAAACTGTTCATAGTGCAAGACTCAGAAATGGTCTGTGACTTCAGCAAAGGTTGAATGAAAATACCACGACGTACAGAACGGTGATTGCACAACTATTTTGGACATCCAATACTGCTCGACAGACCATAGACAACAACTCTTCATCTCAACTTTAATACTTATTGTTTATTTATTATTATTATGAATTGAATTAACTTTATTACTTATATCCTTCACACACCTGAGTGGTGAAAATCTTTACGTTATGTCTCCGTCTAAATGTGCAATTTATAGTAATTTGTCATAAATAGTATGTACAACAGGACAGTTAATATAGCATAGAAATACAATTAAATCAGTGTGAATTAATCAGTCTGATGGCCTGGTGAAAGAAGCTGTCTTGGAGCCTGTTGATTCTGGCTTTTATGCTATGGTACTGTTTCCTGGATGGTAGCAGGTGGAACAGTTTGTGGTTGGGGTGACCTGGGTCCCCAGTGATCCTTTGGCCCTGTTTACACACGTCTCAGCAAATGTCCTGAACAGTGGGAAGTTCACATCTACAGATGCGCTGGGCTATCTGCACCACTCTCTGCAGAGTCCTGCGATTGAGGGAGGTACAGTTCCCATACCAGGCAGTGATGCAGCCTATCAAAGTACTGGTATGTACAGACCATGTGAGATCCTCGGTGATGTGTATGTTGAGCAAGTTGAAGCTGTTCACCCCTCAACCCAAGATCCATTGATGTCAATAGGGGTCAGCCTGTCTCCATTCCTCCTGTAGTCCACAACTCCTTAGAGGTTGTGACATTAAGGAAGAGATCATTTTCTTGACACCACTGACAGGAAGTCCAGGATCCAGGTTAAGTGCCAAGTTGATGCAGTCTTTCATTGATTCTATGATGGATTTATTGAGGATGCACCCAAGAAAATGAGTCTCAAGGTTGTATATGGTGACCTATACGTACTTTGATAATAAATCTTTTGAGCTGGCAGCTAAGATTCACACTTGTTGGGTTCCTGACTATGGGAGCTCTTGCTCCAGGAGTTTGCGGCTCTAAATGCCAGCTCCGTACAGGCATTTGATGATGGCGACACTCCAGGAATTCACCAAATGGCAATCTCTGAAAGTTGGAGGAAAACGATCACCCCTCAGATGAGTAGTTAAGTGGGGCAAGAGGAAGTCAAGTTGACTCTTGTAGATATGAAATGGACAGAAATTACACTGATCCTGATATACTAAGGGCTTGTACAATTAAAAAAAAACAATGTAAATCTCTTTCACAACAAAGCACTTTAAAGTTCTGAAACTATTGTGGGCAAAACAAAAATAAGATGTCATTTCATTTATGATAGCTCCAATAAAAAAAGATTAGCTTTCTTTATCATGCATGTCAAAATAGAGTGAAATGAGTGATTTGTATCCTATCAGTGAGGATTGTGCTAAGCAGATCTCAGGTGTTCCTGGCACTAACCTAGCACGCTCCCAACTCGTGAATTCTAACTGTACATCTTTGGAATGTGGGAGGAAACCAGAGCACCTGGAGGAAACTCACATGGTTATGGGGAGAGCATATAAACTCTGCTCATAGCAGCGGGAGTTGATCTCCAATTGGTGATCACTGTTGCTGTAATAACATTATGCTAACCATTACACTATCCCACCTGGTTCAGCTCTTTGACAGAGCCATCCAGGGAATGTGTTTTCCCCATATCCCCAGTAATTATCCATTTTACTCCTGAATCATAGGATTTGCTTCCAGCACCCTTTCAGAGCATTCTGAAACAGTTCACTTTTTCCCCTTATAATTCATCTTTTTCTGCTTCTCCAATCCTGTGTCTTCAGCATAATTGCATGAAGTGTATATTAATACACATTTTCATTGTGGACTACAATAACTTGAATAGAGGGTCACATCACCTTTGCTGTCAATCACTCCGCGTTCAAAGAAGAATCAAATTTTGTCCCCACTGGTCAGGAAGTAATCTGTGCTTCCCTAAGAAAAGGGTGTATATATTACTTTAATATCAAGACTTTATTACAAAAAGTATGAAGAGATTCATCTTCCAACTTTAACCAGATTACTCGCCTGTTTTGGTTGAGACTATTTGGGAATACATCAAGACCAAAAAATAAAAGGAAATTTATTCTTTATGGCCCTGAAAAGTCAGGAGAATTGGACCGCAGATCACAAGAACTATTAAGTGAAAAGTCAATGAATGCAATATCAGGAAAGGTAATTGGAATAAATCTCCCAGCTGTAATACAAATGCTCAGGATTTTCAAACACAACTGTGGGCTACAATGGAGAGCTGAAAAAAATATAGGCAAGGCAGCAATTCTCTGAATGGTAATTTAATCACTTCAATTTTTATAGTAAGTACTAAATTTCAGATATTTTTAAAAATCAAATTGAGATATTTTCCTCTATATTCATTATTTTCATTCTTAGCACTTTTCATTTCCACTTCTAATTAGTGTGCCTTTCTGCAATAGGCACAATGACACAAGGCTCATGTGGCAGGAAGATCCACATGAATTTAAGTTTGATCATTTTGAAGAAGCACTTTTAGAAGAAGCACATAATATACACAGGAATATCCTTAATGCATAATGATAACGCTGGTATCTCCTCCCAGCTTCAAACCCCAACATAACAGAAACCTAGACCAAGACAGAACAATACTTAACTGATAAAGCCTAGTTGAAAAGACTGAGGTCCTTGTATGAACTATTAAGGCTGATTTATACTTGTGCGTACGGGCTACGTCGTAGCCTAATTTATACTTTTGCGTAGCCCTACGCCGTAGCGAGCATGCGTAGTTGTGTCTGCATCGCTCTGCAATTCACCACCAAAATGCTAGTTGGCGGTGGGGTTTCTATGCCACTGCATTGAGTTTCTTCGTGAGAGACACAGACGAGGAAGTGCATTTCAAATATTTTTGGATGTCGTCAGGTAGATTTGACGATTTGGTTCATCATCTCCAACCATTTATTTCACATCAGTGTACAGAGGAAAGCAACCAGAAATGCGTAGGAGGAAATGCGATGCTACCAAGCGGACCAATCACAGCTGTTGCGGTCTGCGTCGCCGTGACGAGTGAATTACATTTTTAGGGAGGTGCACGTCACCCTACGGTGTAGGGTACGCGGTACCTATGGCATACATTTGACACACAAGTATAAATCAGCCTTTAGGAGCAATCAAATCAGCTACTTTCCAAACCCAGTTAGCCAAAAAAGGCTACACAAGTGGTGAAGTGGAAAATGGAGGTAATCTGTAACAACCAACAGCTCAGCTGCAGCAAAATGAAGGGGATAAAATAGATTGGACCTCTGACCCACTGGAGGAGATTAGAATGAGATGCATCTTGGAAACAGGAGCTAAATCCTTTCTTAATCCTGGAACAGTACAAGAACTCAAGGTTGCAGGCAGATTAGATCCAACAGTTGCAAGGAGAAATCAAAACTTGGACTCTACCACATGTGCAACTTCAGCACAACACTATCTTTGTCAAAACAGCCCACTTAAATGGCATCCACTTTTTGCTGCCTCAGTAAATCAGTCAGCATAATCAAAGATCTCACCCACCCAGGGCATTCGCCCCATCTTCCACTGGGCAGAAGATACAAAAGCCTGAAAACACATACCACAAGGCTCAAAGGCAGCTTCTACCCCACCGTTGTAAGACTATTAAATAGTTCCCTTGACTTCACAATCTACCTGGTTATGATCTTGCACCTTGTTATTTACCTGCACTCCACTCTCTGCAGCTATGTTCCACATTTTTGTTTTACCTTCTTCTACATCAATGTATTGAATGATGATATGATCTGTATATGCAAAAACTTGGTTATCACTGGATCATGGTACATGTGACAATAATAAACCAATTCCAATAAGTGTACCGTCTAAAGAGTGTCCTATAGCAAACTATTGAGTCGCCTCTCTAGCTTGAGACTTCTATCATCCAGAGTAGAAGGGCCAAGGCATATAGGAATACCACGAAGATCCTCTCTACATCAGTCATCATCACCAAGCCCAAATCCTGGAATTAATTATCCAGCAGTGCTTTGAGAATACCCTCACTACAAGGACTACATTGAATCAGAAACTCATTCCCAGGAACATTTTAGATAAATAGACATCGCTTTGGCAATATAATGATTTTTAAAAATACACACAAAGTATTAAAGTGCAAATACAATAGCCAGTTCTCACACAACAACCTGTGTTTCAATCTGCTCTCCTTCCCGGGTTGAGAATTCAGTACGAAGATGGCAAGGGACATCCATCTCATCAATAATCTCTGATATCCGTGCTCTCAGAGAATCACATTCCTCCACCGTGATAAAACCTTCAATAGTAACAAAGCCATCTTTCCTAAACTAGAGATGAAAGAAACAGTCAAATTAGTTCAGACCTGTGGTTGGTAAGTTGATGGAAAAGATCCTGAGAGGCAGGATTTATAAACATTTCGAGAGGCATAATATGTTTAGGAATAGTCACCATGGCCTTTGTCAAAGGCAGGTCATGCTTTACGAGCCTGACTGAATTTTCTGAGGATGTGACAAAACACATTGATGTAGGTAGAGCAGTAGATGTAGTGTATATTCGATTTTAGCAGGGCATTTGATAAGGTACCCCATGCAAGGCTTATTGAGAAAGTAAGGAGGCATGGGATCCAAGGAGACCTTGCTTTGTGGATCCAGAATTGGCTTGCCCACAGAAGGCAAAGATTGATTGTAAACAGGTCATATTCTGCATGGAGGTTGGTCACCAGTGGTGTGGCTCAAGGATCTGTTCTGGGACCCATCCTCTTCATGATTTTTATAAATGATCTGGATGAGGAAGTGGAGGGAAAGGTTAGTAAATTTGCTGATGACACAAAGGTTGGGGGTGTTGTGGATAGTGTGGAAGGCTGTGAGAGGTTACAGCAGGACATTGATAGGATGCAAAACTGGGCTGAGAAGTGACAGATGGAGTTCAACCCAGATAAGTGTGAGGTGGTTCATTTTGGTAGGTCAAATATGATGGCAGAGTATAGTATTAATGGTAAGACTCTTGGCAGTGTGGAGGATCAGGGGGATCTTGGGGTCTGAGTCCATAGGGCACTCAAAGCTGCTGCACAGGTTGACTCTGTGGTTAAGAAGGCATGTGGTGCATTGGCCTTCATTAACCGTGGGACTGAGTTTAAGAGCTGAGAGGAAATGTTGCAGCTATATAGGACCCTGCTCAGACCCCACTTGGAGTAATGTGCTCAATTTTGGTCACCTCACTACAGGAAGGATGTAGAAACTATAGAAAGGGTGCAGAGGAGATTTACAAGGATGTTGCCTGGATTGGGGAGCATGCCTTATGAGAATAGGTTGAGTGAACTCGACCTTTTTTCCTTGGAGTGGCAGAGGATGAGAGGTGTCCTGATAGAGTTGTGTAAGATTATGAGAGGCATTCATCGTGTGGATAGTCAGGGACATTTTGCCAGGGCTGAAATGGCTAACTCAAGAGGACATAAGGTGCTTGGAAGTAGGTACAGAGGAGATGTCAGGGGTAAGCCTTTTATGCAGAGAATGGTGAGTGTGTGGAATGGGCTGCCGGTGGAGGCGGATACAATAGGATCTTTTAAGAGACTCCTGGATAGGTATGTGAAGCTTAGAAAAATAGAGGGCAATGTGTAACCTGAGGTAATTTCTAAGGTAGGTACCTGTTCAGCACAGCATTGTGGGCTGAAGGGCCTGTACTGTGCTGCAGGTTTTCTATGTTTCTAAGGTTCTCAGCCTGAAATGTTGACCGTTTATCCCCTACATATTTGCTATTGACTCTGTGGTTAAGAAGGCATGTGGTGCATTGGCCTTCATTAACCGTGGGACTGAGTCAATAACAAATACTCAATTTCTGTGCAGAGAAAAATGAGTATTATTATAGGTCAGTCATCTTTTATCAGAACTACTTTCTGCTTCTTCCCCCTCAAGTTTTTTTTTCCGCCTCCATTAAAAAAGGGAACTTTCTTTTCCTATTTCTAACAAAAGACCAGTACCCCAAAATGATAATTCTATTTCTCTGCTTGACTCATTGGGTATTTCCTACATTTTCTGTTTTATTTCAGGTTATCTAGTTATTTATCTAAATTTGCAGAATGTGAGAATCCGGTTTATAATCACCTACGTATGTTGTGGGACGGGTGAGTCCTGGGCTGGACGTCCTGTTCACTTAAGGAAGGTGAAGCGTCTGCCATAGCCTCTCCTTTCCGGGTGCAGTGATTGCCGCAGGACCACTGTTTGGCTTGCCGTGCAGGAGGTCATTCACGTATGACCTCTCCCACACAACTGTGCCCACAGCAACACCTTAACATGGCATCCCTGTTCTTACTGAATTTGCCACATCATGGCGCAACTGAGAGTCCAGTGGTATAACTGGGTGGACAAGCTGGGCTCATCAGCCTTGGCAAAGGACAACTCTGATTCCAGACCCAGATAGGCCACAAGACCAAAGAGCAGAATTAGGCCATTCAGCCCATCAAGTCTGCTCCGCTATTGCACTGCAGCAGCTCGCTGTACATTGCGGAATGTCCCCTGGTCTGAAGAGTGGAATCGGTCTGCGCGCACCGAACCTCACTCCAAACCTACGTAGCGCAGTGAGGAAGAAAAGTCCTACAGCGTTAGAGATGGGGGCGAAACGTGAGGACTCTTCTTCCCACCTGCTCCTCGCAAGCGAAGAACCAGTCAGCATCATCTTGCGAAATTTGTTGATTTGTAGCAGCAATACAGAGCAAAACAAAATATTATAAATTACAATAAGAAACATATTAAAATTAAGTAAGTAGCGCAAAAGAGAACTTTTTTGCGAAGGCAAAGCTGGCTCTGTATTTAGCTGCTTTAAATGTAATTTATTGCTGTGAAATGGTTGGATTGATAAAGACTTTCTTCATTAATTGACACTTTGTGAACTAGATATCACTTGCAAGAGCAGCATTTCTTTCCATCCCTGGGTAGGTAAGAGTCAACAACATTGATGGGTCTGGAGTCCCCATGAAGGTTAAACTGGAGAAGAACAATATCGAGCCACAAACATGAGGACATCTGCAGAAACTGGAATTTCAAGCAACACACATAAAAATTGCTGGTGAACGCAGCAGGCCAGGCAGCACCTCTAGGAAGAGGTACAGTCGATGTTTCGGGCCGAAACCCTTCATCAGGACTAACTGAAAGAAGAGCTAGTAAGAGATTTGAAAGTGGGAGGGGGAGGGGGAGATCCAAAATGATAGGAGAAGACAGGAGGGGGAGGGATAGAGCCAAGAGCTGGACAGGTGATTGGCAAAAGGGATATGAGAGGATCATGGGATAGGAGGCCTAGGGAGAAAGAAAGGGGGAGGGGGGAAGCCTAGAGGATGGGCAAGGAGTTATAGTGAGAGGGACAGAGGGAGAAAAAGGAGAGAGAGAGAAAAAAAAATTAAAATAATAATAAATAATGGATGGGGTACAAAGGGGAGGTGGGGCATTAGCAGAAGTTTGAGAAGTCAATGTTCATGCCATCAGGTTGGAGGCTACCCAGATGGAATATAAGGTGAGTTGTCCCTCCAACGTGAGTGTGGCTTCATCTTTACAGTAGAGGAGGCTGTGAGAATATGTCTATCCACGGCCTCCTCTACTGTCAAGATGAAGCCACACTCAGGTTGGAGGAACAACACCTTATATTCCGTCTGGGTAGCCTCCAACCTGACAGCATGAACATTGACTTCTCTAACTTCCGTTAATCCCCCACCTCCCCTTCATACCCCATCCGTTATTTATTATTTTTTTCTCTCTCTTCTTTTTCTCCCTCTGTCCCTTTCACTATAACTCCTTGCCCATCCTCTGGGCTTCCCCCCTCCCCCTTTCTTTCTCCCTAGGCCTCCCTCCCGTCCCATGATCCTCTCATATCCCTTCTGCCAATCAATTTTCCAGCTCTGGGCTCCATTTCCCACCCCGCCTGTCTTTTCCTGTTATTTCCAATATAGAAACAGCCAGGTTTTACAACAACACACATCAAAGTTGCTGGTGAACGCAGCAGGCCAGGCAGCATCTGTAGGAAGAGGTGCAGTCGACGTTTCAGGCCAAGACCCTTCGTCAGGACTAACTGAAGGAAGAGTGAGTAAGGGATTTGAAAGTTGGAGGGGGAGGGGGAGATTCAAAATGATAGGAGAAGACAGGAGGGGGAGAGATAGAGCCAAGAGCTGGACAGGTGATAGGCAAAAGGGGATACGAGAGGATCATGGGACAGGAGGTCCGGGAAGAAAGACAAGGAGGGGGGGGACCCAGAGGATGGGCAAGAGGTATATTCAGAGGGACAGAGGGAGAAAAAGGAGAGTGAGAGAAAGAATGTGTGCATAAAAATAAGTAACAGATGGGGTACGAGGGGGAGGTGGGGCCTTAGCGGAAGTTAGAGAAGTCGATGTTCATGCCATCAGGTTGGAGGCTACCCAGACGGAATATAAGGTGTTGTTCCTCCAACCTGAGTGTGGCTTCATCTTTACAGTAGAGGAGGCTGTGGATAGACATGTCAGAATGGGAATGGGATGTGGAATTAAAATGTGTGGCCACTGGGAGATCCTGCACCCAGTGGGCTCTGTCCACCAGAGAAAGCAGGATCTCCCAGTGGCCACACATTTTAATTCCACATCTCATTCCCATTCTGACATGTCTATTCACGTCCTCCTCTACTGTAAAGATGAAGCCACACTCAGGTTGGAGGAACAACACCTTATATTCCGTCTGGGTAGCCTCCAACCTGATGGCATGAACATCGACTTCTCTAACTTCCGCTAAGGCCCCACCTCCCCCTCGTACCCCATCTGTTACTTATTTTTATGCACACATTCTTTCTCTCACTCTCCCTTTTCTCCCTCTGTCCCTCTGAATATACCTCTTGCCCATCCTCTGGGTCCCCCCCCCCCCCCCGTCTTTCTTCCTGGACCTCCTGACCCATGATCCTCTCGTATCCCCTTTTGCCTATCACCTGTCCAGCTCTTGGCTCCATCCCTCCCCCTCCTGTCTTCTCCTATCATTTTGGATCTCCCCCTCCAACTTTCAAATCCCTTACTCACTCTTCCTTCAGTTAGTCCTGACGAAGGGTCTCGGCCTGAAACGTCGACTGCACCTCTTCCTACAGATGCTGCCTGGCCTGCTGCGTTGAATTTCCAGCATCTGCAAAATTCCTGTTGTTCAGGTTTTACAGCAATCCAGATTCACATCGCAGCATACTGAGAAATACTTTCAGCTGAGAAACAACGCAAGGATGTGCTGGGGCAGCTTGCAACTGTCACCACGCATCATTATCATGCCCAGCATGATCAGCAGAGCAAAACAAACAGACACCACAGCAAAACAAGACCCTTTCCTACGCACACAGGGAGTCCTCCAGCCCCAGGACAAGTCGCCTCCAGGATATTCAACGAATTTTTAATTACACCCAGTCCTTCGGCTAACTCTTCTCCGCTGAAGCAGTGTCTCGCCCTTTCTGCTGATAAATACAACTTATAGGAAGCTAATCAAAGTGTTCGAGTGTCACTCACCTCCGCAGCGAGCTCATCTGTAAGCATGTTGTTTCTTCAAAGTGAAAACGTGCCGCTGTCTGTTCACGCTGCCCACCCACACTCGGATTCAGCTCCCCAAGCAACACACACAAAATGCTGGCGGAACTCAGCAGGTCAGGCAGCGCCCATGCAACAGAGTAAATAGGCAACGTTCCGGTCCAAGATTGAGAAAGCGCGAGGAAGAAGTCCGAATCAGAAGGGGGAGAATGAAGCAGAAGGTGATAGGTGAAACCGGGAGAGGAGGCGGGGTGAAGTGAAGAGCTGGGAAGTCGATTGGTGAAAGAGAAGGTGGAATCTGATTGGAGACCATGGAAGAGCGGCGGGAGCTCCAGAGGTAGGTGACGGGCAGGTTCAAAATGAAGGTGTGAAGAGAAACACAAATGAGGAATGGTGAAGTGGGGCGGAGGGGGTGAATAATTACTGGAAGTTCGCGTAATCGATGTTCACGCCGCCAGGTTGAAGGCTACTTGGAAGGAATATCAGGAGTTGCTTCTCCAACCTGAGAGTGGCTTTATCGTGGTAATCGTGGACTGGCATATATGGGAATGGGAATGGGAATGGGAATGAGAATAGAAATGGGTGGCCACTGGGAAATCCCGCTTTTTGAGACGGGCGGAGCGAAGGTGCTCGACGCAGCGGTCTCCCACTCTACGTCGGGTCTCACAGGTATACAGGGGGATACGCAGATGAGGTGTCACCTCACCTGGAGGGACTGTTTGAGGGTCCTGAATGGTAGTGAGAGAGGATGTGTAAGGGCAGGTGTTGCACTTGTTCCACCTGCAAGGATAAGTGCCGGGAGGGAGATGAATGGACAAGGGAGTCACGTAGGGAGTGATCCCTGCGGAAAGTGGGGCGGGGAAGGGGGTGGAAGGGAAAGATGTGCTTGGTGGTGGGATCCCGTTGGAGGTGAGAGAAGTTACGGAGAATTACGTGTTGGAAGCGGGGGTTAATGGGGTTTTAGTACTTGGTCAGGTACCCTGTATGAGCTGGATGTTCCTGAAGGCTACTCGAATGTCTTGCTCAGAGACTGAAATCACAGGATCATCGGAGGCTGCCGGAATTCACGAAGCGTGTCAAAGGTTCCAGGGTTAAGCAGGAAAATGGGGTAGAGAGGGATAATATATTAGCCATGATTGAATGGTGGAGCAGACTTGATGGGTGAATGGCCTAATTCTGCTCTAGTATCTTATGGTCTTATGACCTGCTGAATCCCTCCAACAGTGTTTTTTACTCCAGGTATCAGCTATCTGTAGTCCCTTGTGTCTTCTACCAGTAACCTATTTGTTATCTTGTATTGTCACACTGTGCCACACATATTCAGGAAGGGAATATTTGGAAGTTTGTATCTTCTCATTAAAACTTTTTCTCATGTTTCCAATTCATGGAGTGTCCTGTTCTTTAACCTTCCCGCCCTTCATGGCCTTGGGCTTTCATGCTACTCAAATCTTTTGCTTTCAGCTGTACTATCAGTGCATTGTCAATGAAAGGAAGTGACAGATTTTACTAATAAAGACTTTTTCTCAGCATATAAAGGAAATGGAAATAAGTGAATATTGAAGCAAGAATGAGCATTCAGTAAGATTATTGGGCAACGCTAATTAAAATAATGCCATTCAAATATAACAGATGCCCAAACGTTGGATAGAGAGAGATTGAAAATCTGGTTGAGTCCACAACAACCTCTCACTCAAAATTGGCAAAACCAGAGAGCTAATTATTGACTACAATGGGAAGAAATTGGGGATCTGAAGTGGAGAGAGTCAGTAACTTAAAATTCCTGGCCATTATCACATCAGAGGATCTGTCCTGGGACCAGCATATAAATGCCATTTCGAAGAAAGCACAGCAGTGCCTCTACTTTCTCAGAAATTTGCTTTGATTTGACATGTCATCTTAGCCACCTCGTCAGAAGTGTAAAGTGAGTAGACCAAGGAGACCAAATATGAACCATATTTGATTGGGGAGCTTAAGATAAAGGAACCCTTATGAGATAGTGAACATAATATGACAGAATTCACCCTGCAGTTTGAGAGGGAGAAGCTAATGTTAGATATTACAGTGGAGTAAAGGGAATCAAAAGCATAGCCAGGTGGCTACACATCGAGGAAATGGAAGTCATCCAAAAAACGAAGGATAGATCTGTATGGAAAACCATGGTCACCAAAGTCCGCATTGGATTTGGTACCTAGACAGACAGAAAAGGGAATTACAGAGACAAGAGAGAAGAGCTGGCCAAAACTGACTGGAAGAGGGCACCAGCAGAGTAGCTGGGAAGAGGTAAAAGAATGAAAAAGGAACACACATCAAAGTTGCTGGTGAACGCAGCAGGCCAGACAGCATCTCTAGGAAGAGGTACAGTCGATGTTTCGGGCCGAGACCCTTCATCAGGAGCCAGAAGGGTCTCGGCCCGAAACGTCGACTGTACATCTTCCTAGAGATGCTGCCTGGCCTGCTGCGTTCACCAGCAACTTTGATGTGTGTTGCTTGAATTTCCAGCATCTGCAGAATTCCTCATGTTTGCGAATGAAGAAGGAATATAGTTAGAGAGAATAGTGCTTCCAGGTGAGGTGACCCTTAATCTACGAGTTTGTCAGTGTTACCTATTTTATCCGGCGCTGCCTCCTCTGCATCAGTGAGACCCGACACTGATTGGGGGATTACTTCATTGAACACCTTCACTCTGTCCACCATAGCCGGTAGGATCTCCTGGTGACCCCCATTCCAATTCGACTTCCTACTCCCATATCTGTCCATGGCCTCCTTCACTGCTATGATGAGGCCAAGCTCAACTGGAGAAGCAACACTTCTTATTCTCACTGAGTAGTCTCCAATCTATGGCTTGAACATCAATTTCTCTAACTTACAGTAATCTCTCCCATCTGTTTTTACCCCTTCCCTTTTTTCCAGTCCAGTTACCCTCTGTCCTGATGAAGGTAATTTCGAGTAACCTCAGGATTACTGACTGTGCCACGTGACAGTGAGTATAGGAATAGAGTGAGGTGGAGGATAGAAGTGTGGCTGAGGGATTGGAGCAGGTGGCAGGGATTCAGATTTCTGGATCATTGGGACCTCTTCTGGGGCAGGTGTGACCTGTACGAAAAGGATGGGTAGCATTTGAATCCAAGGGCGACCAATATCCTGGCAGGGAGGTTTGCTAAGGCTACTGGGGAGAGTTTAAACTAGAATTGCTGAGGGGTGGGAACCAAACTGAAGAGACGGGGGAAGGGGTGGTTGGCTTACAAATAGAAAAAGCTTGTAGACAGTGCGAGAGGGAGGATAGGCAGGTGATAGAGAAGGGATGCACGCAGATCGGTGGTTTGAGATATGTCAATTTTAATGCGAGGAGTATTATGAATAAAGCGGATGAGCTTAGAGCGTGGATCAGTACTTGGAGCTATGATGTTGTGGCCATTACAGAGACTTGGATGGCTCAGGGGCAGGAATGGTTACTTAGAGTGCCAGGCTCTAGATATTTCAGAAAGGACAGGGAAGGAGGCAAAAGAGGTGGGGGCATGGCACTGCTGATCAGAGATAGTGTCACAGCTGCAGAAAAGGAGGAAGTCATGGAGGGATTGTCTACTGAGTCTCTGTGGGTGGAAGTTAGGAACAGGGAGGGGTCAATAACTCTACTGGATGTTTTTTATAGACCACTCAATAGTAACAGGGACATTGAGGAGCAGATAGGGAGACAGATTCTGGAAAGGTGTAATAATAACAGGGTTGTCATGGTGGGAGATTTTAATTTCCCAAATATTGACTGTCATCTTCCTAGAGCAAGGGGTCTAGATGGGGTGGAGTTTGTTAGGTGTGTCCAGGAAGGTTTCTTGACACAATATGTAGATAAGTCTACAAGAGGAGAGGCTGTACTTGATCTGGTATTGGGAAATGAACCTGGTCAGGTGTCAGATCTCTCAGTGGGAGAGCATTTTGGAGATAGTAATCACAATTCTATCCCCTTTACCATATGTGAGGAGTATTATGAATAATTGGAGAGTGATAGGAACAGACAAGTTAGGAAAGCGTTTACTTGGAGTAAAGGGAAATATGAAGCTATCAGGCAGGAACTTGGAAGCATAAATTCAGAGCAGATGTTCTCAGGGAAATATATGGCAGAAAAGTGGCAAATGTTCAGGGGATATTTGCATGCCATTTCTGCATAGGTACATTCCAATTAGACAGGGAAAGGATGGTAGGGTACAGGAACTATAGTGTACAAAGGCTGTTGAAACTCCAGTCAAGAAAAAAAGAAAAGCTTACGAAAGGTTAAAAAAACTAAGTAGTGATAGAGATCTAGAAGATTATAAGGCTAGCAGGAAGGAGTTTAAGAATGAAATTAGGAGAGCCAGAAGGGGCCATAAGTAAGGCCTTGGCAAGCAGGATTAAGAAAAAACTCCAAGGCATTGAGGAGCAAGAGGATAAGACATGAGAGAATAGGACCAATCAAGTGTGACTGTGCAAAAATGTGTATGGAATGGGAGGAGATAGCAGAGGTACTTAGTGAATACTTTGCCTCAGTATTCACAATGGAAAAGGATCTTGGCAATTGTAGGGATGACTTACAGTGGACTGAAAAGCTTAAGCATATAGACATTAAGAAAGAGGATGTGTTGGAGCTTTTGGAAAGCATCAAAATGGATAAGTCACCGAGACCGGACGAGATGTACCCTAGGCTACTGTGGGAGGCGAGGGAAGAGATTGCTGAGCCTCTAGCAATGATCTTTGCATCATCAATGGGGACGAGAGAGGTTCCGGAGGACTGGAGGGTTGCAGATGTTGTTCCCTTATTCAAGAAAGGGTGTATAAGATAACCCAGGAAATTATAGACCTGTGGTTGGTAAGTTGATGGAAAAGATCCTGAGAGGCAGGATTTATAAACATTTCGAGAGGCATAATATGTTTAGGAATAGTCACCATGGCTTTGTCAAAGGCAGGTCATGCTTTACGAGCCTGACTGAATTTTCTGAGGATGTGACAAAACACATTGATGTAGGTAGAGCAGTAGATGTAGTGTATATTCGATTTTAGCAGGGCATTTGATAAGGTACCCCATGCAAGGCTTATTGAGAAAGTAAGGAGGCATGGGATCCAAGGAGACCTTGCTTTGTGGATCCAGAATTGGCTTGCCCACAGAAGGCAAAGATTGATTGTAAACAGGTCATATTCTGCATGGAGGTTGGTCACCAGTGGTGTGGCTCAAGGATCTGTTCTGGGACCCATCCTCTTCATGATTTTTATAAATGATCTGGATGAGGAAGTGGAGGGAAAGGTTAGTAAATTTGCTGATGACACAAAGGTTGGGGGTGTTGTGGATAGTGTGGAAGGCTGTGAGAGGTTACAGCAGGACATTGATAGGATGCAAAACTGGGCTGAGAAGTGACAGATGGAGTTCAACCCAGATAAGTGTGAGGTGGTTCATTTTGGTAGGTCAAATATGATGGCAGAGTATAGTATTAATGGTAAGACTCTTGGCAGTGTGGAGGATCAGGGGGATCTTGGGGTCTGAGTCCATAGGGCACTCAAAGCTGCTGCACAGGTTGACTCTGTGGTTAAGAAGGCATGTGGTGCATTGGCCTTCATTAACCGTGGGACTGAGTTTAAGAGCTGAGAGGAAATGTTGCAGCTATATAGGACCCTGCTCAGACCCCACTTGGAGTAATGTGCTCAATTTTGGTCACCTCACTACAGGAAGGATGTAGAAACTATAGAAAGGGTGCAGAGGAGATTTACAAGGATGTTGCCTGGATTGGGGAGCATGCCTTATGAGAATAGGTTGAGTGAACTCGACCTTTTTTCCTTGGAGTGGCAGAGGATGAGAGGTGTCCTGATAGAGTTGTGTAAGATTATGAGAGGCATTCATCGTGTGGATAGTCAGGGACATTTTGCCAGGGCTGAAATGGCTAACTCAAGAGGACATAAGGTGCTTGGAAGTAGGTACAGAGGAGATGTCAGGGGTAAGCCTTTTATGCAGAGAATGGTGAGTGTGTGGAATGGGCTGCCGGTGGAGGCGGATACAATAGGATCTTTTAAGAGACTCCTGGATAGGTATGTGAAGCTTAGAAAAATAGAGGGCAATGTGTAACCTGAGGTAATTTCTAAGGTAGGTACCTGTTCAGCACAGCATTGTGGGCTGAAGGGCCTGTACTGTGCTGCAGGTTTTCTATGTTTCTAAGGTTCTCAGCCTGAAATGTTGACCGTTTATCCCCTACATATTTGCTGCCTGACTTGCTGAGTTCCTCCAGAGTTTTGTGTGTAGTGATTACCCTCTCATCCTTCTCTTTCCCCCTGTCCTCCTGACTTGCCCATCAGTTATTTGGCTCTCCACCTCCTTCCTTTTATTCCATGGTCCATTGTCCTCACCTATTAGATTTCTTCTTCAGTTCTTTATCTCATCAATCTATCATCTCCCAGCTTTTCACATTGTTTCTGCCGCCCACCTCTTCCCTATCACCTTGTCTCACCTACCACCTGCCATCTTCTTATTCTGGCTTCTACCCCTTCCTGCTCAGTTCTGCTGAGGTAAGGGCATCACAGGTTATGGGGAAAAGGCAGGAGAATGTGTTTGAGAGGCATAATGAATCAGTCTTGATGGAGCGGCAGAGCAGACGTTACCTTAAGCTCCTTAATCAAATCTGGTTCAACACTCAACACTTAATCCAGAATTGCCTTTTCCCTATTGGGCTCAACCACAAGCTGCTCTGAAAAGGCATCTTGTAGACATTCTACAAACTCTCGCTCATGGGATCCAGCACTAACCTTATTTTCTCAATCTACCTATATATTGAAATCCCCTATATTGTAACTTTGCCATTTTTGCATACCTTTTCTATCTCCCATTGTAACTTGTACTATTGGCTAATATTTGGAGGCCTGTATATAACTCCCATCAGAATTTCTTTACCCTTGCAGTTTCTTAACTCTATCCACAAGGATCCTACATCTTCTTACTCTACGTCTCCTCTTTCCAAGGATTTGATTTCATTACCAGCAGAGCCACCCCAACCCTTCTACCTATCTGCCTCCCTTACCATACATATCCTTGGATATTAAGCTCCCAACTATGATCTTCTTTCAGCCTCAATTCAGTGATGCCCACAATGTCATGCCTGCCAATTTCTAGCAAGATCATATACCTTATTTCATATACAACATGTATTCAAATACAACATGTTCAGTCCTGTATTCATCACCCTTTTCAATTCTGCCCCCATGCGACTGGAAGTTAAATTCTTATCCCTTTCTAAACTTTTGTCTTTTTATTTATTCTGGAGTCTTTCATAATCTCTCCTGCACTCTCCTTCCCTTTTATTATTCTCTCTTTTCAAAACTGTTGAACATACTACTTAATTTAAAGACACACTCCACCCCATCCCACTGACTGTAATTTTGCCCTATCAACTGCCTATCTTTCCCTCAGGTCTGCTTCATCATTTAATATGAACTTGGCTGATCAATTCTTGCCCTCAACAGTATCTTCACACTTTTCCCTTTACCACTTAATTCCCTTGTAGTTTAACTGTCTATTTGTCTCTCCCTCAACAACTCTGCTTCCATAGCTCTCCGGAGTAGAGAGTTCCAAAGGTTCATCACACTCTGGTAGAAGAAACACCTCCTTATTTCTGTCTTAAATGAGTGACCCTTCGTTCTGATACTATACCTCCTGGTTCTAGATTTCATAGCTAATACGTTACGCAGTTGCTTTTGTGTTGTAAATCCTAAGTAACTTTATAATCAGAATCAGAGTTAGGTTTAATATGTCATGAAATTTGATATTAGGGTCTACAGGGATTAAGAATGGTCTGTCACCATCTTTTCAAGCCACTTATGGATCAGCAATGAATTTGGCTTCTCAGAATTGATCACTATCCAGCAACAATTTTTAATAACGTCTTAATAATATTAGGCAATATTTGGGTTTAGGCCATTGTTTATTCAGAATCTGATTTCCTTTGACTGTAAAGTGATAGACGAAAGTAGGTAAGATCAATTACTTTTTTTTCTTACATCAAGCATCTCTTGTGTGGTAGCAACGTTTTTGGAATTAAAGTATTGATGCCTAATTGTTCTCATGTTAACTTCCATCCATCTTCTCTCTTATTTCTAAAGGAAGTGACTCAAAAACATACTGTTCTACAATGAGTCCACTAACTTTCAACAAGAGGCACTGTCCTATTTCTGATGGGAGTTTCTCCAAGTGATTTCCCTGGAGTTCCAACTGAGATAGTTGAGCGAGTCTTGAAATCTTGCCACTGAGGGATGAAATTAAGTTATAACTTAGCTTCAGAGTCATGAGTTTGACACATTTGAAGAGCTGATCTGGAAGGACTTCAATTCTGTTGTGACGCAGATCTAAAAAGTACAGATGTTTGAGATTCCCAATATCAGGTGGAATTACAGAAATGTTGTTGTTTTGTAACTCAAGATAATACAGTTTCTCAATACTGAAAAGGGTTTTTGGCAAGACTTCGATCTGGTTGTTGGACATGTATAGGTACTCAAGCTTCTTGATTAAATTAATTGTTGGTGGAATCACTTTGATCATATTGAACCAGAACTTCAAACAGTTTAATCTCTCCAGATATTGCAGATGGGTAATGTCTTCAATTTTGGTAAGGTTGTTACCTTTGAGGTCCAGGACTTGAAGTTTGGATAAAGTATAAATGGCTGTTGGGATCTTGTCTAGTTCACAGTTGTGAAGTTCAATTTGGGTCAGATTGACCATTTTCTTTAAGATACTAAGGCTCAGGAGCTTGGTCTTATCATTGTGAATACAAAGCTTGACCAAGTGGAATGCAACATCAATGATGGCGGAGGGCAGCTTGGAGAGACTTGTCTTTAGGTAAAGAACTTTCAAGGAGCGGAGTCCTTTCATTGATTCCAGTTCTACAGCTTTCTTTTCAATAGCTAGCTTTCCAGTAAGGTACAATTCTTTGAGCTGAATCAGTTTGTAGATCCAGTCAGGTATTTCATCACGATTTACATATTTAACTCCCACTTTTTTGAGTTGGTTTCTCAACCACATCAAAGCTAATGGTGTAACTTCAGTTACACAGTGTGACAGCCAGATTTCTTCCAGCTGGGTGAGTTGAGTAATTTTGTTGGAAATTTTAACATTACTACAAAGTTCCAGCTTTAAGACCTGTATCTCAGTAACATCATAGACAGCCTCAGGAATTCCAGAGAGCATGAAAAGGTACAACTCAAACTGATCTTTCTTAGTTTTAGTTAAATGCTTTTTCACCTTCTCTGCTGTCCAATCGTTATTCAAACTTAAAAATTTTAGCTTTTTCTCACTTACTTCTGAAAGGAAAACTGCAAGGCGATTGCAAAACAGTGTATCATACTGATCGATTAAATGCATCAAGAAGGCAAAGTCATTTTTTACATCAGGGATATCACTGAATTGATTTTCTCGTTTCTCAAACGAATATTGCTTTAGCGGTTTTCTGAAAACCCATATTAATGTGTGGACGCAGAGTATCCAATAGATAACTATTAAACCTAAGTACAGTAGGGCCATTTTCCCAATGAAACGAGCGGTAGGATAAGTACATCTGAAAGTCTTGTAAAAAACCAATGATAATGCATTAGGCTCACATTTATTGTAAAATTCAATAACGTAAATATAGGCTGGAAAGTAACCAATGATAATTAAGCAATATATAGTTTTGACTAAAGTTTGCCCAGCATATAATTTATAAATTGTATCTTTTTCTTCAACATGAAGTCTAAATTTCCTGACTTTCTCAAACAAAGCTTTAGCTTGCTCTGCGTCCTTCTTGTCCAGGGATGAATCAGTTTCCATTGTGTTCGACTGAATGCCTGTGGGAGCTTTATTGGCTGATGGATCAGTTTTAAGGGTTATCTCTTCAGTATCACTTTCAGAGGCTTTCTGTGTCTCTAGCTCCAAGACCTTCTCCACTTCACTAGTATCAACAATGATTGCTGTAGATAGGGCTTTGGATGTCCATGGTGATTGCAGACATTTCTGAAGAATGTCAAGGAATTGTTGCAGTTTGGAGCTTGTTTTGGGATATGTAAAACAGAAATTACTACAGATAATCAGACCAACTGTATGAAATAAAATTATGTAAGAGAAGAATCTGGTAAACCAAGGAATTTGACTGTGACATACTTGATTGATGTAGAAATATTGCCAATTGTATAACTGAGTAATCTTTCCTTGACTGATTTCAGGAGTCAGGGTTGGGCTCATAATTGCCTGTGGATTAGCATTGACGTGAGATATTTCTGAAGTATTTGGCTGGTTTGATTTTAGCTCACCTGCCTTTCCATCAACTTCACTGATGTATGGCAAGCATAAAGTATTATCCATGTAAAGCTGTATGCTGCAGCCAAAGATAGACAACAGCAACATAATGATGGCCAGGTAATCCATGCAAGTATCCCACCAAGGTTTGAAGACCCGGATGGCTGGTGGCTTATTTTCCAAAGTTGAAACATCAGAGACCGAAAACATACCTGAAAGAAATGCAAAAGTTTGATAGTATTTGAACCAAACATTTTGAGATACTAGCTCCTTCTGTAATGCAATTTTGATTAAGATTCTTCACCCAATAACATATCTAACAGGGGACTCCACTAATAGCTGCATTGTGGTTGAGATATTTGATGAAGTACAAAGATCGTTCAAAAAACAACAAAACTTATACAGGACCTACCTATGCAAAACAATATGATCTGATCTAAAATACTGTACAAGATTTACCCTCCTAAACCCCTCCATAATTTCTACCTATATTGCAAGAGATATCAAGGCCTTGACGAAGTTTTGTATTACAACTACATGAATGAAAGCCAGCTTTAGCTGTAAAATCTAGGGCTTTGTTCAGAGACCAAAGTTACATGGATATTAGAAACATTGTATTCTTTTAAAAAAATAAGGAAATAGGTTCTAGTACAGTATATCCAAACATAATCTAAAGTCAGGAACGGGAAGAGGCTGTACTGAGTCTTGAGCAACACACATAAAATGCTGGAAGAATTCCACAAGTCAGGCAACATCATGGAGAGGAATGAACAGTCAACATTTCAGGCTGAGTTCTTGACTATATACTCCTCTCCATAGATGCTGCCTGACCTGCTGAATTCCTCCAGCATTTTGCGTGTGTTGCTCTGGATTTCTAGGGTTAGGGTTAGGGTTAGGGCACCAGGCAGAGAAACTCTGGAGAGTATTGATAATTGAACATTGAACTGCATATAGTATTGAATTGTGTAAGGTGAAGGAAACAAGTAGGGTAGTTATGGAAAATATGACAATTAAAGAAGAGGAAGTACTGACACTTTTAAGGAATATAAAAGTGGATAGGTCTCCGGGTCTGGACAAGATATTCCCTAGGCCTTTGAGGGAAGTTAGTGTAGAAATAACAGGGGCTCTGACAGAAATATTTCAAATGTCATTAGAAACGGGAATGGTGCCGGAGGATTGGCGTATTGCTCATGTGGTTCCATTGTTTAAAAAGGGTTCTAAGAGTAAACCTGGCAATTATCGGCCTGTGAGTTTGACGTCAGTGGTGGGTAAATTGATGGAAAGTATTCTTAGAGATGGTATATATAATTTTCTGGATAGACAGGGTCTGATTAGGAACAGTAAACATGGATTTGTGTGTGGAAGGTCATGTTTGACAAATCTTATTGAACTTTTTGATGAGGTTGCTAAGAAAGTTGACGAGGGTAAATCGGTGGATGTTGTCTATATGGACTTCAGTAAGGCCTTTGACAAGGTTCCACACGGAAGGTTAGTTAGGAAGGTTCAATCATTAGGCATTAATAAGGAAGTAGTAAAATGGATTCAGCAGTGGCTGGATGGGAGACGCCAGAGAGTAGTGCTGGATAACTGTTTGTCAGTTTGGAGGACGGTGTGTAGCGGTTTGCCTCAATGATCTGTACTGGGTCCAATTTTGTTTGTAATATATATTAATGATCTAGATGATGGGGTGGTAAATTGGATTAGTAAGTATTCCGTGCTGTAATTGTTATATGGTTATATGGTTATATAGTATTGATAATAGCTGGGGTCGCCTGTCTTGTAAAGACATGGCCCAGAAGGTGGCAATGGTAAGCCGCTTCTGTCGAAAAACTTTTGCCAAGAACAATTATGGTCATAGACCATGATCACCCACGTCATTCGACATGGCATGTAATGATGGTGAGGATGATAACATATATATCACCATATAAAACCCTGAGATTCATTTTCTTGCAGGCATACTCAATGAATCCATAATAGAATAATAACCATAACAAAATCAATGAAAGACTACATCAGCTTGGGCATTTAACCAGTGTACAAAAGACAATGAACTGTACAAATACAAAAAATAAAGAAATAATAATAATAAATAAATAAGCAATAAATATCAAGAACATGAGATGTAGAGTGCTTGAAAGTGAATCCTTAGGTTGTGGGAACATTTCAGCGATGAGGCAAGTGAAGTTATCCCCTCTGGGTCAAGAGTCTGTTGGTTGAGGAGCAATAACTGTTCCTGAACCTGGTGGTGTGAGTCCTGAGATTCCTGTACCTTCTTCCTGATGGCAGCAGTGAGAAGAGAGCGTGGCCTAACGATGGATGCTGCTTTCCTGCGACAATACTCCATGTAAATGTACCCAGTGTTGGAGAGGGCTTTACCCGTGATGGACTGGTCTGTATCCACTACGTTTTGTAGGACTCTCTATTCAAGGGCATTGGTGTTTCCATACCAGGCTGCGATGCTGCCAGTCAATATACTCTCCACTACACATCTACAGAAGTTTTGTCAAAGTTTTAGATGTCATGCCAAATCTCCGCAAACTATTTTGCAAATTATTTGTGCAATTTGTTTTCTTTTGCACATTAGTTGTTTGTTAGTCTTTGTTTATGTATGTTTTATAAATTAAATTTTATTGTATTTTTTTATTTTTCTGTAAATGCCTGCAAGAAAATGAATCTCAATGTAGTACATGATAACATATACATTCTTTGATAATAAATTTACTTTGGCTTTAACTGTGACTTTGAATTTATGTTTATTGTACACCCTGATCCCTCCGATCTTGAACATTTATTCCATTTCTCTGGTCTTCCTGTGAAATAGATTACATTTCCACACAATATACTCCATCTGCTACTTTTTTCCACACACACTTTAACTTATACCATGATCACTTTTTAAATCTTTTTCATAACTTACTTTCCCATTTAGCTTTAAATGATTTGGGAATTTTGATACCTTACAATCGGTTCCTTCTTGTAAGTCATTACTATACCTGCATCTAAAAGATGGAGGCTCCAACACTGACCTTTCAGATACACACTATTTAGTTTGCCAACTTAAAACATTTTATCTCTAGTCATAGCTTTATGTCTGTGAACCAACCCACAATACAAACTAAAGTAACCCCTTTCAATGGGTTTGAGGGTAATCATGTAATATTATATCAACTATCTTTTGAGAATCCAAATGCCCCACATCCCCATCAACCTGTAGATTTGATCTGGAGGATAGGTGTAACTAAAAGCCATGAGATATGAGACATGTCCATTATGTTAGGGGCATAAAGTATTTAATTCAACAAATCATTGGGATAGGGAATTGAGAGATATGATAAGCGTGAATTTAGTGCATGGCTTCAGAGAGCTAGTGGAAGTCTACAGCTGTGACTGAAGGCTCCTGCACCTCCTTTGCAGCGGTAGTAGTGAGGAGAGAGTATGGCCTGGATAGTGGGGGTCCTTGATGACGGATGCTGCTTTCTTGTTGCCGCGGTCCATGTAAATGTGCTCAATGGTGAGGATATGCTGTGATGGACGGGGTTGTATCCAGTCCAGGATATGGCAAATGCTGGTGTGTAGGCTTAACCTTTGGAGTCTGATACACCATTCAATGTGGCTGATTTTCAGTCAATCCATATTTTTGTTAAGTCCCTTAATGTCTGCCTGTCTAGGTACCATATCCGATGCGGACATTGGTGACCATGGTTTTCCATATAGATCTATCCTTCGTTCTTTGGGTAACTTCCATTTCCTCGGTGTGTAACCACCTAGCTAGGCTTTTGATGTACATAAGCCGAGATCTTCCTCTAGGTTTGCTCCCCTTGATCTTTTCAGAGAGTATGAGTTTTTCTAGCTCATCTTTCCACATGATGTGTCCTAGGAATTTGAGTTGCCTTTCTCTTATTGTTGGTATGAGTGCTCGAACTTAATACAAGATTCAAAATTCAAGTTTGTCACATGTACATCAAAACATACAGTGAAATGTGTCATTTGCGTTGACAACCAGCAAACCCAAGGGTGTGCTTGGGGAACTGCACAATTGTCACCACGCATTCTGGTGTCAATATCTTTGTTTAACAAAAGTCACCTTTATATATAAAATAACAATTGAACCAGTATCAATTGAAATTAAAATAATTACTTACTCAAGGCAAATTTTCACTTAGAACTTAATTTGAAGAGATGTTTTTCTCTCAGAAACACCTGAATTTTTCTTTTACAAATTTTAAAGGTAATATTTAAGAGAGTCAAGTTCGGAATTCACGTTCGAATGGTTAATAACATTCAGATGACACTTGCCTGAGCAATACTGATTTAAGTTCCAAAAAATAATTGGGTTTAGAACTTTGCTATTGATGATGTTTTCTAATTGTCTTCAATATTCCTGACTTCATAGAGTTATACAGCATGGAAGCAGATCCTTCTGTTCAATTTCTCCATGATGATTTTGTTTCTTCAGCGAGTTAGTCCAACCTGATTGCATTTAGCCCTTAGCTTGTCCTATCCATGTACTCATCCACATGTCTTTTCAATGTTGCTAATATGCCTGATTGAACCACAGTTTCTGGCAGTTCATTCCAAATATGCTCTACCTATCGTGTGAAGCAGCTGCGGCTGTTGTTCTCCATGGGTTCATGAGTCTGTGATGGTTCTCTATGTTTTGATGGTCAAAGCAAGCGTAGAAGGCATTGAGCTCATCTGGAAGCAAAGCCCTTCGTCACTTGATTTTACTTTATATGAGGTATAGCATTCAAGCTCTTTCATAACTGTTGCAGATCCTTCGTTGATTCAAGCTTAGTCTTCAGTTGCCACTTTGCCTGTGAGATGGCTTTCTGGAGATCACACCTGGACCTCATGTAACTTTCTGGTTCATCAGATTGAATGGTCCTGATCTGGCCGTCAGTAGATTGTGGATTTCATGGTTCATCCAGGGCTTCTGGTTGTGGAAGACTCTGAATGATCTTGTGTGGACAATAAGGTCCATGACAACCATGGTGTATTGATTCAGATTCAATGATGAGTCCTTGAACGTGGTCCAGTCCACCGACTCAAAGCAATCTCTCAGTCTCTCCTCTTCCTCCCATAAGACTATGAGACCATAAGACATGGGAGCAGGATTAGGCTATTCAGCCCACCAAGTCTTCTCCACCATTCCACCATGGCTCATCCACTCAACCCCATACACACATCTTCTCGCCATACCCTTTGATGCCCTGACCAGTCAGGAAACTATCAACTCCTGCGGTCCCCCAACTCTGTCCTTTCTTGTGGCCACAGTACATTGGTCCATGGCCACTCCCAGGGCATTCAGCAATGGTAATGCCAGTGAATATAAATAATGAGTGGCTGGATTTTCTTTTGTTGGAGGGATTCATTATTTGGCCCTTATGTGCTGCAAGAGTTGCTGGCCATTTGTCAGCCCTACCTGAACATTGTTTTGGTCTTATTGCATGCAGATGTAGACAGAGGAGTTGCAAACAGAAAGCAATCACCAGTGAATATGCCTACTTTGATCTTATGACAGGATAGTCATTGGATGTGCACTGTCCTGAGGAATTCCGACTGTGGTGTCTTGTGGCTGGGATGATTGATCCCTGACACTTCCAACCTTGTCTAAGGTATGACTCCAACTACTGGAGTGTTTTCCCTCTGCTTATTAAATTCGGTTTTACTAGGGCATCTTGATGCCATATTTGAACTTGGGTAGCTGACCTCACCTCAGCTCTAGAAATTAACTCTCTGCATCTACGTTTGGACCAAAGCTATGATGTGGTCTGGAGCTGAATGTCTTTGGTAAACAATCTGTTTGTGAGCCAGTGACAATGACTCCTTCCACCACCTTACTGATGATTTGGGGCATGCTGATCATGAGCAAATTTTGAATGTGCTACTTTTTGTAAAGAGGACATGCTTGGGCAGCTTTACGTCGTTGGGCAGATGCCAGTATTGTAACAGCGTTGGAGCAGCTTGGCTAGAGGTGCAGTTCATTTTGGTGTGCAGGTCTTCAGCATTTAAGTCAACACATTATCTAGTCCCATAACCAGGAGGGTTGAGTTATAAGGAGAAACTGGGTAGGCTGGGATTACTTTCCCTAGAATGAAGATTGCCAATGGGTGACTGTATAGAGGTTTACAAAGTCACAAGAGGCATACATAAGGTATGACTGGCAGAAGGCAAGAGTGGGGATAAAGGAGGCCTTTACTGAGATGAGAAAGTCTGCAGATGCTGGAAATCCAAGCAACACACCATGGAAGAAAGGGAACAGGGAGAGGCACCAGAGGGAGGTGATGGGCAGGTAAGGAAATGAGATGAGAGAGGGAAACGGAATCAGGAATGGTGAAGGGGGGGCTAATTACTGGAGATTGAGAAATCGATGTTCATGCCATCAGGTTGGAGGCTACCCAGATAGAATATAAAGTGTTGCTTCTCCAACCTGAGTGTGGCCTCATCACGGCAGTAGAGGAGGCCGTGGACTGACATGTCGGAATGGGAATGGGAAGTAGAATTGAAGAGTCTGGCCACCGGGAGATCCTGCTTTTTATGGAGGAAGAAATGTAGTTGCTTGGTGAAATGGTCTCCCAATCTATATCGGGTCTCCAGGACATGGAAGGAAGTGAAAGCATTTACTGGTTAGCTGCCAATGACTGTTGTTGTTCTATGGGGTCAGTGTTGGTTCCACTACTTTTCACATTACATGTTAATGATCCAGATGATGAAATTGGTGGCTTTGTGGCCAGGATTGTCGATGATACAAAGGTAGGGGAGGGTAGGCAGTGTTGAGGAAGCAGGGAGTCTGCAGGACTTGGACAGAGTAGGAAAATGGGTAAAGAAGTGGCAGGTGGGATACTGTATAGGCCATTGTATGGTCATGCACTTTGGTAGAAGAAAAAAAAAGTATAGATTATTTTCTAAATGAGGAACAAATTCAGAAATCAGATGTGCAAAGCGACTGGGGAGTCCGTAAAGGTGAACTTGCTGGGTGAGTGAGTGCTACAGAAGGCAGATGCAATGTTAACATTCATTTCAAGAGGTCTAATGTATAAAATCAGGGATGTAATGCTGAGACTTTACAAGGTGTTGGTCAGATCACATTTGGAGTATTGGGAATAGTTTTGGACCTCATGTCTAAGAAAGGATGTGCTGGCATTGGAGGGGGGGGGATCTCGTTGAAACCTACCAAATATTGATATATTATTGATTAACTTACTCATCTGAAACACAAAACAAGAGAACCTGCAGATGCTGTGAATCCAAGCAACTCACACAAAGTGCTGGAGGAACTCAGCAGGCCAGGCAGCATCCATGGAAAAGAGTGAACAGTCGACGTTTCAGGCTGAGACTCTTCAGCAGGAACCTACTAACCTGTACATCTTTGGAAAGCGGGAGGGAGCCAGAGGAAACCCACATGATCATGGGGAGAACGTACAAACTCCTTACTGGGTTACTGGCGCTGTAATAGTGTCATGCTGATGTCTATATGGAATGAGCTCCCAGAGGAAGTAGCAGAGGTAGGTGCAAGTCCAGGGTTAAAAAAAAAATATTTGGATGGGTACATGAATAGGAAAAGTTTAGAGCAGGGGTTCCCAATCTTTTTTATGCCAAGAACCCTTACCATTAAACGAGGGGTCCCTGGACCTGTGATTGGGAACCCCTGGTTTAGAGGGATAGAGCACAAAAGCGATTAGTTTATGCACATATCTTGGTCGGAGTGGATGAATTAAGCTGAAGGGCTTGTTTCTATGCTGCATGACTTTATGACCTTTTGCTCCTGGTGATCTCGGCAGTTTCTTGAATCAACTTGGCTAAATACTGACTTCTACCAATGGTAAAGGTCTCAGGAAGTCACCAGCGCAGACTAGTTCCACCAGAATGCTATCGTGGAATCTTCAGACTTGTTCTTAGCACTCTCTTGCAGGGACTTGCTGTCAGTGAGGATGTGGATTTCTTTTTTCAAAGATCTTCCCTCCCATTAGCTGTTCACCAACAATCATGGCTCAATAGGGCAGGATGGCGAGGTTTGATCTAATTATTTAGTTGTAAGGTCACTTAGTCCTGTTTAGTGCATGGAGCCAGAAGTACACAGAAAGGTGCCGGAAAGAGCCAGCAACATCATGAAGGATCCCACCCACCCTGCTCATGAGCTGCGTGACCCACTCCCATCAGGCAGTGACTTGAGATTTGGGAGGTCGACAACTCATGACTTGGCCGGTGCTACTCCTGCCTCTCAAAGTTCAGCCCTACGTCCCCAGCATGGGAGGTGGAAATGGGTAAGGCCGGCCATCAGGGCTCTGGTGAAGCTGTGTAGGTCAATCCCCTGTACAGGGGATACAATGGGTTACAGAAACATTGATGAACTCCAACCAGACCATCGTCTTTGGACAATGGAGATGGAAGGTCATCAATGGCCTATGCTCCACTGGGAGGCAAGGACCCGAGAAGTGCCACTCCTAATGTGCCATTCTGCACTCGTCATCGTACTAGTGTTGACAACCACCCAGATTGATCATAATGGCATAGCAAAGAATAGTCCTGGCAATGAGGTTACATATTTCAACGGTCAGCAGGTCTGGGTAACTAGGCCTGTGTGTTCAGAATCTATTCCATTTGGCATTATTGCTGTGCCACACAATCCCCATGGAGGCTGCCTCATTGGGAAAACAGCAGGAGGAAAACCTCAGAGAATAGCTAATCTGTGTTTTCAAATTTTGCATAAAAATATAAAAGAAGATGAGGAGAACTTTTGCAGTATACTATGAGAAAGTTAAAGAGTGACTATACTGAATACAGTAACTAAACTTGGTAAGATTTAATTTTTAATTTTACTCTTGATTTATCCATATTACCATTTGTTCCCTCAATTTTGTTCAAGCTTAGTTTTTAAAAGGCAGTCGGTGAGCATGAAGTTTTCTTCATCTGCTCATTTAAGTGCATTTATTCTGGAGATACTCAAAAGCATTGACTGCATTTATACTGCATGTACTTAGTTCAATAATGGCAACGTTCTTCGACTGTATTTCAGTTCCCGTCCCAAAACAAATGCTTGCCCACAGGTCTGCACAGAGCATCATTTATGGTTTGTCAAACAAAAAGTAAATGCTTTAGAGTTGGGGTTTCAGTGAGACCCCGTCCACTAACTGAAGTTTAGACCCCTGCTTTAGAGAATAATGGAGTGGGTCCTCCAACATTTCACAAACCCACATCATTGCAATGTCTGAGAATGGCTCCTTCAGAGAGCTTAGGTAACCACCAAGCAACCGAGTTGTAATTTTCAGAGAAAGGTAAGCACTAATATCAATGCCAGTAATCTAAAATGTTATTATTGACTGATTGTCCCTTTAGGAGGTCTTATTTTATTAGGAATACTATATGTAAACTTGCATCATTTTGAGATATCTGGTCAAATTTGGCTTTAGGTTTTAATTAACAACAAGTCATATATTAGATTCTGTTGGATTGGGTATCCTTTACCCTTATTTCCTCCTCAAGGTGCAGAAAAGACAAACACAACTATTGTAACATACAAAGGTTAACAAGAAAGCCACTGAAAATTATGCCTTCCAAACATATAATGTAGAATAATTTTATTCTTTAGTTTGCTTACATGCCAAAGCATTGGCAGAATGTTTAGCTGCAAAGTTGGTTTGAAGTTTAGAACTTTTTCCATCTTTGCGATCAGAAGTCAAAAATATTCTTTGCTTTGATCATATACCTTACTTTATACAAGGTTGTCCAGTTTGGGATATGACGCCTTGTTGGGGATTATTAGTCTGACATCCAGAGGAGCCTCCTGGTTGGACATCAGATTTGCTTTGACCGGCATAGGAAGTGTCTCGGATAAGAATTCATCTATTATCAGACCACTATGTTTCAGTTTGCTACACTGTCCAATTTCCACAGGAAGTTCTTCCAAAGGATTCCCTTTGAGTTCCAGTTTTGAAAGTAGGGAGCATTGTTGAATCTTCCCACTAAGGGAGGTAAGTAAATTATTGTTCAGCTTTAGAGTCTTGAGCCTCCTACATTGGAACAACTCATCTGGTAAAGTTTCCAACTTATTGGAGCTCAGATCTAGAAATGTAAGGTACTTGAGGTTTTTAATAGATGTGGGAATGGCCATTAGACGATTGTTACTCAAGTACAGATGATGTAGCTTCTGAATAGCAAATAAACTATTTGGTAGGGTCTCAATCTGATTGTCTGATGCATTAAATTGTTCAAGGTTGCCGATGAAAAGAAAGGAATCTGGAAGGGAAGTAATTTTGTTGTTACTGAGATTGAGGGAGGACAGTCTTGGTAGTTGCCGAAAAGCTCCAAGTTCATCCACTTGTCTGAGTTCATTTCCCTGGAGGTTCAATTCTTGCAGATTGGTGAGGCTAAAAATGCCGTGGGGTATATTGTCCAGCTGACAGTTTTGAAGGTCAAGACGAGCTAAGTTGAACATGCCCCCTAAATTGTGGAGCACTTCAAGCTTGTTCTTATTATTAAAAATTGACAGCCCTATCAAATGGGGAGCCACATACAACACGTTGAAGGGTATCTTTGTGAGGTTGCTATTGATTCGAAGGATTTTCAAATAACGAAGTTCTTTTAAGAATTCTAGTTCCAATGTTTTAGTTTCTAAATTAATGCTTCCAATCAAGGAAAGCTCTCTGAGTCGGGTCAGTTTATTGATCCATTCAGGCACCTCCTCATGAACTGAAAAAGTGACCAGAAGCGAATGCAATTTGTTGCCTAGAAAGAATAAAGCAGTTGGTTTAACGATGACTTTGCAGTTTACAATCGAAAGTTCTTCCAAGTGGACAAGGTGAGTTACCTTGGAACTTATCTTAATGTCAGTGCACAGTTCCATCCTTAAGGCCTGTAACTCAGTCACGTCGTAGACTGCCTGAGGAATTCCTGTTAACATGAAGAGTTGAAGTTCCAGCTGCTCCTTGTTATTTTGGATTAATTGCTGTCTTACCTTGTCCACAGTCCAGTCATTATTCAAATTTAACATCTTCAACTTTTTCTCACTTGCCTCGGACAGGAAGATGCAGAAGCGTGTGCAGTACAGGGGGTCATACTGATCGATCAGATGTAACAAGAAAGCAAAATCGTTCTTTACATTAGGAATGTCGCTGAACTGGGTTTCACGTTTCTCGAATGAATATTGTTTCAGGGGTGACCTCAAGATCCAAATGAGGGTGCGAAGACAAAGCCCCACATAAATGGTTACCAAAATCAGATAGAGCAGGATGAGCCTCTGCAACAGAAGGGCGATGCTAAATGTGCAAATAAAAATCTCGTAACCAATCACATTCTCCATGCCGGGGCGACATATAATGTCAAAGTTGACATCTTTAATGAATACCATAAAATAACAAAGGATCGCTAAGCACTGCAGGGATTTAAAAACCATTTGTCCAACATAGAGTTTATATATGGTGTCCTCTTGCTCTACATGAAACCTGAACTTTCTCACTTTCTCGAACAGGGATTTGGCTTGTTCTCCATCCTTCTTGTCCAGTAATTGGAACTGCTTCTTTATAACAGAGTGCGTCCGTGTTGAGCTTTTAGCGGATTCGCTGATACCTTGGCCTGCCGCTGTGCTTTTACGTTTCTCTTGCGCCCGGATGTTCATTTCGCTGCTGTTCTCTGTGACGGCCAGAGAGAGGAGTTCAGTTGTCCAGGGGGAATCGAAGCACTTCTCCAAGATGAAGACCAGATGCTCTATTTTGGAGCTTGTTTTGGGATACTTGAACCAGAAATTGCTGCAAATCATCAACGCAACAGTATGGATAAGTATGAAAGAGGAAAAGTGCTTAGAAAACCAGGGAACAGCGTGGAAATAACATGCCTGGTTGACATAGCGATACTGTTGATAGTCCAAATTTGTCTTGGTGTGTTCAACAGCAAAGATGGCATTTACCCGTGATATTTTAATGGATTTTTGATTAATTATTGTATGATGTAAATCGGTTATATTAAAATCAACATGTTTATCTGCCCAGCTTATGTTAGCATCAATAGGTGATGGAGCACTGTGAGTGGAATTAGCTTTAATTGGTAAACAAATTGTCCTATCCTTGTATATTTGCATGGTGCCCCCAAACACAGCGATCATCAACATGGTCATTGCCAAATAATCCATGAAGGTATCCCACCATGGTTTGAAGATCCGGAAGGATGGAGGAGATCTAGTTACTGAAGATATTTCTTCCAAGCTGAACATTTCTAAACACAGAGGATAAATAACATTATATATTAGAATTGATTCTCAAAGTAAAGCCTGTATCAGTAGCCAAATTTCGAATAGAGTGGTTAAAAAAAATTCAAGAACATCATTGAAATGGAGAAATTTGATACTTGCGACACCTTTACTGAAATACCGTCAGGTTCTGCAAGGTACTGATTGACAGACTTCTGTAAAGACCATTACAGCCAACAATACCATTTTATACAGGGCTTTAAACTAGTAAAACATCTATTGTTTGAAGTCCCAATGAAGTAACAAAATACAACCTCTCAAGCCGCAAATACTTCAAGGACTGGTTGATGAAAGTCTTGCTGAAAATATATAAGCTGTTGTCGTTGGTTTCTTTTCATGCCTTGTGGCGCATCGGGTGGCATTTTTGCTGTTTCTGTAGCACTGGAGTTGCTAGCTCAATGCTCAACCCTCAACCCAGCATGGATGGAAAGCTGCATCCAGATTTGATCTCAGGACCTTTCACTTCAAATTCTGGTGCTGATGCCACTACACCATCAGCTGGCTATGTAAGCTGTTAGTAAGACCACAATTGGAGTACAGTTTTGACCTTGCTAAAATGAAATGGAAGGTTCATTAGACTCGCAAACATGAGGAAATCTGCAGATGCTGGAATTTCAAGCAACACACATAAAAGTTGCTGGTGAACGCAGCAGGCCAGGCAGCATCTATAGGAAGAGGTACAGTCGACGTTTGGGGCCGAGACCCTTCGTCAGGTACAGTCGATGTTTCGGGCCGAGACCCTTCGTCAGGACTAACTGAAAGAAGGGCTAGTAAGAGATTTGAAAATGGGAGGGGGAGGGGGAGATCCGAAATGATTGGAGAAGACAGGAGGGATGGAGTTAAGAGCTGTACAGTTGATTGGCAAAAGGGATATGAGAGGATTATGGGACAGGAGGCCCAGGGACAAAGAAAGAGGGAGGGGGGAAGCCCAGAGAATGGGCAAGGGGTATAGTGAGAGGGACAGAGGGAGAAAAAGGAGAGAGAGAAAAAGAATGTGTGTATATAAATAAATAACGGATGGGGAACAAGGGGGAGGTGGGGCATTAGCAGAAGTTTGAGAAGTCAATGTTCATGGCATCAGGTTGGAGGCTACCCAGATGGAATATAAGGTGTTGTTCCTGAGTGTGGCTTCATCTTTACAGTAGAGGAGGCCGTGGATAGACATATAAGAATGGGAATGAGACGTGGAATTAAAATGTGTGGCCACTGGGAGATCATGCTTTCTCTGGCGGACAGAGTGTAGGTGTTCAGCGAAACAATCTCCCTGTCTGCGTCGGGTCTCGCCAATATATAGAAGGCCGCATCGGGAGCACCGGACGCAGTATATCACCCCAGCCGACTCACAGGTGAAGTGTCGCCTCACCTGGAAGGACTGTCTGGGGCCCTGAATGGTCGTGAGAGAGGAAGTGTAAGGGCATGTGTAGCACCTGTTCCGCTTACAAGGATAAGTGCCAGGAGGGAGATTGGTGGGGAGGGATGGGGGGGGACATCTTTCCCTCCCCCCCTTTGCTTTCCGCAGGGATCACTCTCTACGCGACTCTCTTGTCCATTTGTTCCCCCCAATATGTCAATATGTCTACGTCTACAAGAAGTGGGAAGAATTTACCTGAACCTAGTGATAAAGGTAATGGGAAAGGAAAGGTGCAAAAGGAAAGATCTGATGAAATGCCATCGTGGGCTGAAGATATCGTTCGGACACTGAATTCAATTAAGGATCAGAATGGATCAATTAAAGACCAACTGGAAAAGAATAGTAATGAAATGAAGTCATTTCTGGGAAAACCTAAAGACCTGGAAACTCAAGTTATTTCACACGAAGAGGATTGAAGATAACTAAGCAAAAGTTGTCTGAAACTATAACTCGTTTGGAAAGATATCAAAATAAGATTATAGACCTGGAAACTAGGTCTCGACGAAGGAATATAAGAATTGTTGGGCTGCAAGAAGGAGCTGAAGATGGAGATTTAACGGCTTACTTTGGTAAGCTTTTCTACACTTTATTTCCTACCATTCTATCAAAGCCGCCTGCTATAGAAAGAGCACACAGGGCGTTTATCTCGAAATTGAAGGACTCTAGTAAACCAAGATCTGTTCTGGTTTGCTTTCATCACTTTAAAATTAAAGATCAAATAATACGACAGGCAAGAAAACAGAGAGTTTTTAGATTTATGGAATCTGAGCTCCGCTTCTACGAAGATTATCCAAGAGAGATAATGAAACAAAGATCAAAATTTGCCCTGGTAATGAAACAAGCATATGATAGGAATCTTTTCCCGTCTTTGAGGTATCCAACAAGATTTAAAATCCCCCTCCCCAATTCTCCTCCTCATACTTTTTTTGATCCAAAAGCTGCACTGGATTTTGTTCAGGTAATGCCACTGTCACCGCCGCCGCTGTTGAATGATCCATCTGAAAGTCTGTTTGGCTATTTGTATATTATTCGCATTTTGGAAAGAAGATTTATGAAGGTCACTTGTATATTTCATTGAGAGACTAATTAAAGAACACGGGGAGTTGTTCTTTATTGCATATTATTGGTTTTCCTTTGGAAAGATTTATGGTTTAAGTATCTCTGCTCAAATGATCTCTGAACATTTTATGACTGAGGGAAGAAGATAAGGCGACTTGTTTCTTTAATTTAATACTTCGTAGCTAATTGGTAGTTTTTCCTACTAATAGGGCTTTTTATATATTTTTCTGTTTTATTATAACATTTGATAATTGAATTTAAAGCTTTATTAGGGAATTAATATTAAACTTAAACATGGCACTGGTTTTTCTCTCTAAGAGATGACATTATCTTGGTTCTTTCTTGTTTATCAGTCGATGGAATGTAAATTCCTTTTTTTGCTGAGACTTTATTGTCTTTCTCACAAGGTCACTCTACTTTTTTACTAACTGGGGGGAGGGAAAGAAAACACAGACAGAGCAGTCAGCAGCTTTGAATTCTATCGTAGATCGCTTGCCCTTTTCGGGTTTCCGGGTGTCGGTGGGTGGGTTTAGAGTTAGTTTTTTCCCATTGGGTGGTTCCGGAGCATGCGTGTTTTTTATTTGGTTGTATTCTTCATCACCGCCATCTTTGATCATCCTGCATTGGTATGTGCTTTGTGCATGTATAAAGTAGAATGAAATTATAGTATGCTGTTCAAACGGATTAATATAGTAAGTTGGAATGTACGTGGTTGGAATCATCCTATTAAACGAAAGAAGACTTTTAAAATTATTAACCGATTCCAACCTGATATAATTTTTGCTCAAGAGACACATATCAGGGCGGGAGATCAAAATAGATTTTTTAGATGGTGGAATGGTTTGCAATTCCACTCCACTTCTCAGAGTAAAACAAAAGGCGTGTCTATTTTCATTAAACCTAATATATTTATTCAAGAGGATATTGAATCAGATTCTAATGGTAGATTTTTAATTGTTAAAGGAACAATCTATAACAGAAAAGTTGTTTTGGTTAATTTGTATGGTCCTAACTTAGATGATCCTTTTTTTAAAAAGGTATTTGCTCTACTGCCTGATTTAAATGAATATATGCTCATAATGGGTGGGGATTTTAATTGTTGTTTAAATCCTATGATTGATAAGAGCTCAACCAATCAGCAACTTCCAAATCGATCTGCGTCATTTATTAATTCCTTTTTGATTGATTTTGGGTTGATTGATTTGTGGAGGTATCTTCATCCTGACTATAGAGAATATTCTTTCTTCTCACACGTTTATAAAAAATATTCGAGGATCGATTATATTATAATCGATCCCGGCTTCTTGCCTAGTGTTAAAACTTGCGAATATGACGCTATTGCTGTATCTGATCATGCGCCTCTGAGTTTGTCTTTTGAATTTGATGATGTCACTCTTGCCCGCCCACCTTGGCGCATGTCTCAGACATTATTGCAAAACTCTGACTTTGTCACTTTCATTAAAACCCAGATAAAAGAATTTTTTTCTTTTTAATGATATAGGGGGTATGTCTAAATTAGTTATATGGGATACATTTAAAGCATTTTTACATGGTCAGATTATTTCTTATTCAGCTAAGCTTAAAAGACAAACTAAAGCAGAATTAGATAGAATTTCAAAACAAATTAAAGATTTAGATAATATTTATGCAATTTCCCCCAATACTGATTTATTTAAACAAAGGGTGGAACTTCAATCACAATATAACCTGTTATTAACTCATCCCATTGAAGGTTATTTGCTTAAGTTAAAGAGCCAATTTTATATGTCTGGAGATAAAAATAATAAACTGCTTGCATCTCAATTAAAAATGGCAGCAGTCAAAAGGCTGATCATGAAAATTCATAGGAAAGATGGTACCTTAGCTCAGGAATATGAGGAAATTAATAAGATTTTTCAAGACTTTTATGCTGAGCTATATAAATCTCAATGTCCATTAGATTCCTCTAAAATAAATGCTTTTTTACGAAAAATTGTTTTTCCTAAAATCTCGGCTGAGGATCAAAAGATTCTCGATGCTCAAATTACTGAAGCCGAAATTCATAAAGCTATTTTTTCAATGCAATCTGGTAAGTCCCCAGGACTTGATGGCTATCTCGTAGAAATTTATAAAAAATTTGGAAAGTTGCTCTCTCCGTATATGTTGGAAATGTTTAAGGATTCTTTTGTGAAAGGTGACTTACCCTCTACTTTTTATGAGGCCTCTATTTCTTTAATTCTTAAAAAAGATAAAGATCCTACTGACTGTGCTTCATATAGACCTATTTTGTTACTGAATGTTGACGCTAAGATTTTGTCAAAGATAATGACCAGTCGGTTGGAGAATATTTTGGGTAAAATTATTTGTAAAGATCAAACAGGCTTTATAAAGGGTCGCTATTCGGAGACTACTTAACATGATATATTCATCCTCTTCTAAAATTCCACAATGTGTTGTATCTTTGGATGCTGAAATAGCGTTCTGCTCCTATATCTTACGGTCTTATTAGTGTGAAAATGGGTGCTCGATATATCCGCAGTGTGCTGAAGGAGCAATTTCTGCTCTGTATCTCTTTCTAACTACGATACTACAAACACAAATTTAGGAATTAATTCTTGTATTTTGAGACATAATTTACCTTCTGGAGTTTATCCCTTCTTCTTGCCTTTCCACTCATGTGTTCTAGCTCTTGTGTTCCTATGGGTGCCTGCAGCCTTCAGATACCTCAACTGCAAGAAAATTCTCATCAGTGAATGTCCACAAACTTTAGCTTTAGTGACAATTCACTCAAACCTGTTACTAGCTTTTCAACACCAAACCTGCTCTCATTGTCTCTGCTCAAGAAAAAGAAAAGCTGAAAGCTGATTTATGTCCAAACTTCACTTTAACAATTGTAAGAGGCTTCTTAATGTTCATATACGTACAGCTTGGTGTACCCTTGTTCCTGCTTCCCGCCTCAGAGAAGTGCCTTGAAGGATACAGTGGATTGTACTTGTTTCTGTTATTCATTACAGTATGTCACAGAACAGATTGGAACCTATAGCTCTGTCCATTTATGAGGGAACTCACAGTAGGTTCCAAGACTTGCTATGTATAAGAATGTCTTTTGTGATGTTTATGGAATATCCATTTTTTTTTAGCATTTTGAGAATGAACTAGTGTCATTATGATCTGTCTTAGATAAGGCATGATTATATCACTATATTAATGACAATGGGTGAATGAGTGTGTCACCAGCCAGGAGAGCCTAAAATGCAGATCATCTTCTTCTTCTTCTTCTTCTTTTATGGGTGCCAATCGCCGAAGAAGAAGAAGATCTGCATTTCAGGCTGTCCTGGCTGGTGACACACACAGAGTGCTGGAGGAACTCAGCAGGCCAGGCAGTCCCTATGGAAAAGAGTACAGCTGATGTTTCAGGCCGAGACCCGTCAGCAGGACTGGAGAAAAAAAGATGAGTAGAGTTAAAAGGAGGGGGAAAGGGAGGGACAAACACAAGGAGATGGGTGAAACTAGGGGAGGGGGAGGGGTGCGGTAAAGAGCTGGGAAGTTGATTGGTGAAAGAGTTACAGGGCTGGAGAAGGGGAAATCTAATAGGAGAGGAGAGGAGGGAAGGAAGAAAGAAAAGAGGGGAGGAGCACTGGAGGGAGGTGATGGACAGGCAAGAAGATGAGAGAGGGAAAAGGGGATAGGGAATGGTGAAGGGTGGGGGGGGGAGCATTACCAGAGGTTCGAGAAATTGATGTTCATGTCATCAGCTTGGAGGCTACCCTGACAGAGTATATAGTGTTGTTCCTCCAACTTGAGTGTGGCTTCATCATGACGGTAGATGAGGCCATGCATAGGCATATTGGAGTGGGAATGGGAAGGTACTTACAAGATAGGTAGCTTCCCATTGTCTCATGTTATATTTGAACTTGGGTCTCCAAAGTAACTACTCAGGGTCTCAGTTTTAATTACTAGCTTTTTTCGTCACGTCTACATCGAAACATACAAAGGAAACATAGTTTGTGTCAACGACACAACTCAGTCTGAGGAGTGCTGCCCTGCACTAGCAGCAACATAATACACCCCCAATTTACTAATCCTAACTTGTATGTCTTTGGAATGTGGGAGGAAACAGGAGCACCCGGAGAAAATTCACACAGTCTCGACAAGAATTTACAAACACCTTACAGACAGCAGCATAAATTGAACCCCGATCTTGCAGCTGGTAAAGAGTCACACTAACCTCTACACTAACCGTATTATCCAGTAACTTAACCATTTCACCACCATCATGCCCTCTGCAACGTTTTCTTTTCATGCCTTTGACACTACCTGTTCTGAATTAACAGATCCATTTTGAGAATTCCATATCCATAAGACCATAAGACAAAGGAGCAGAAGTTGGCCATTCGGCCCACCGAGTCTGCTCCGCCATTTTATCATGAGCTGATCCATTCTCCCATTTACTCCCACTCCCCCGCCTTCTCACCATAATCTTTGGTACCCTGGCTACTCAGATACCTATCAATCTCTGCCTTAAATGCACCCAATGACTTGGCCTCCACTGCTGCCCGTGGCAACAAACTCCATAGATTCACCACCCTCTGACTAAAAAAATTTCTTCGCATTTCTGTTCTGAATGGGCGCCCTTCAATCCTTGTCATGCCCCCTCATACTAGACTCTCCCATCATGGGAAACAACTTTGCCACATCCAATCTGTCCATGCCTTTCAACATTCGAAAAGTTTCTATGAGATCTCCCCTCATTCTTCTAAACTCCAAGGAATACAGTCCAAGAGCGGACAAACATTCCTCATATGTTAACCCTCTCATTCCCGGAATCATTCTAGTGAATCTTCTCTGTACCCTCTCCAACATCAGCACATCCTTTCTTAAGTAAGGAGACCAAAACTGCCCACAGTACTCCAAGTGAGGTCTCACCAATGCCTTATAGAGCCTCAACATCACATCCCTGTTCCTATACTCTATTCCTCTAGAAATGAATGCCAACATTGCATTCGCCTTCTTCACTACCGACTCAACCTGGAGGTTAACCTTAAGGGTATCCGTACGAGGACTCCCAAGTCCCATTGCATCTCAGAACTTTGAATTCTTTCCCCATTTAAATAATAGTCTGCCTGTTTATTTTTTCTGCCAAAGTGCAAACCATACACTTTCCAACATTGTATTTCATTTGCCACTTCTTTGCCCATTCTTCCAATCTATCCAAGTCTCTCTGCAGACTCTCCGTTTCCTCAGCACTGCTGGCCCCTCCATCTATCTTCGTATCGTCAGCAAACTTAGCCACAAAGCCATCTATTCCATAATCCAAATCGTTGATGTACAATGTAAAAAGAAGCGGCCCCAATATGGACCCCTGTGGAACACCACTGGTAACTGGCAGCCAACCAGAATAGGATCCCTTTATTCCCACTCTCTGTTTCCTGCCAATCAGCCAACACTCTATCCACGTTTGTAACTTTCCCAAAATTCCATGGGCTCTTATCTTGTTAAGGAGCCTCATGTGTGGCACCTTGTCAAAGGTCTTCTGAAAATCCAAATATACAACATCCACTACATCTCCTTTGCCTAGCCTACTGGTAATTTCCTCAAACAATTGTGATAGGTTTGCCAGGCAGGATTTTCCTTTAAGGAATCCATGCTGAGTTCTGCCTATCTTGTCATATGCCTCCAGGTACTCTGTAACCTCATCCTTAACAATCGACTCCAACAACTTCCCAACCACCGATGTCAAGCTAACAGGTCTATAGTTTCCTTTTTGTTTCCTTGCCTGCTTCTTAAATAGCGGAGTGACATTTGCAATCTTCCAGTCCTCCAGAATCACGCCAGAATCTATCGACTTTTGAAAGATCATCGCTAATGCCTCCGCAATCTCCACAGCTACTTCCTTCAGAACACGCGGGTGCATTCCACCTGGTCTGGGAGATTTATCTACCTTTAGACTATTCAGCTTCCTGAGTACTTTCTCTGTCGTAATTGTGACTGCTCACACTTCTCTTCCCTGCCACCCTTGAGTATCCGGTACACTGCTGATGCCTTCCTCAGTGCAGACTGATGCAAAATACTCGTTCAGTTCCTCCGCCATCTCCTTATTTCCCATTACAATTTCTCCAGCATCATTTTCTATCATCCTATATCTACTCTCACCTGTCTTTTAGTCTTTGTATACTTGAAAAAGCTTTTAGTATCCTCTTTGATATTATTTGCTGGCTTCCTTTCATAGTTAATCTTTTCCCTCTTAATGATCTTCTTAGTTTCTTCTTGTAAGGTTTTAAAAACTTCTCAGTCCTCTGTCTTCCCACTAATTTTTGCTTCCTTGTATGCCCTCTCCTTTGCTTTAACTTTGGCTTTGACTTCTCTTGTCAACCACGGTTGCATCCTTTTTCCATTCGAAAATTTCTTCTTTTTTGGAATATACCTGTCTTACACCTTCCTCACTTCTCGCATAAACTCCAGCTGCTGCTCTGCCGTCTTTCCCACCAGTGTCTCTTTCCAGTCAACTTTGGCCAGTTCCTCTCTCATTCCACTGTAATTTCTTTTACTCCACTGAAATACCGACAGATCAGATTTCGGCTTCTTTTTTTCAAATTTCACAGTGAACTCAATCATGTTATGATCACTGCCTCCTAAGGGTTCCTTCACCTCAATCTCTCTAATCACCTCCGGTTCATTACACAATACCCAATCCAGTACAGCTGATCCCCTAGTGGGCTCAACAACAAGCTGTTCTAAAAAGCTATCTCGCAGACATTCTACAAATTCTCTCTTGAGATCCAGTGCCGACCTGATTTTCCCAATCCACTCACATGTTAAAATCCTCCATAATTATCATAACACTGCCCTTCTGACAAGCCTTTTCTATTTCCAGTTGTAATTTGTAGTCCACATCACTGCAGCTGTTTGGAGGCCTATAAATAACTGCCATCAGGGTCCTTTTACCCCTGTGATTTCTTAGCCCAACCCATACAGATTCTGCACCTTCCATAGTCATAGTCATACTTTATTGATCCCAGGGGGAAATTGGTTTTCATTACAGTTGCACCATAAATAATAAATAGTAATAGAACCATAAATAGTTAAATAGTAATATGTAAATTACGCCAGTAAATTATGAGATAAGTCCAGGACCAGCCTATCGGCACAGGGTGTCTGACCCTCCAAGGGCGGAGTTGTAAAGTTTGATGGCCACAGGCAGGAATGACTTCCAATGATGCTCTGTGCTGCATCTTGGAGGAACGAGTCTCTGGCTGAATGTACTCCTGTGCCCACCCAGTACATTATGTAGTGGATGGGAGACATTGACCAAGATGGCATGCAACTTAGACTGCATCCTCTTTTCAGACACCGCCGTGAGAGAGTCCAGTTCCATCCCCACAACATCACTGGCCTTTCAAATAAGTTTGTTGATTCTGTTGGTGTCTGCCACCCTCAGCCTGCTGCCCCAGCACACAACAGCAAACATGATAGCACTGGCCACCACAGACTCGTAGAACATCCTCAGCATCATCTGGCAGTTGTTAAAGGACCTCAGTCTCCTCAGGAAATGGAGATGGCTCTGACCCTTCTTGTAGACAGCCTCAGTGTTCTTTGACCAGTCCAGTTTATTGTCAATACGTATCCCCAGGTATTTGTAATCCTCCACCATGTCCACACTGACCCCGATCCTATATCACCTCTTTCTAATGATTTAATATCATTTCTTACCAATAAAGCCACGCCTCCCCCTCTGCCTACCTTCCTATCCTTCCGATACACCGTGTATCCTTGGACGTTCAGCTCCCAGAGACATGCATCCTTTAGGCACGTCTCAGTGACGGCCACAATATCATACCTGCCAATCGATAGCTGTACGACAAGATCATCCACCTTTTTCCTTATGCTGCATGCATTTAAGTATAACACCTTAAGACCAGTATTTGGTACTTTTCACTCTGATTGCACTGCAACTCATCCCAATGGCTACAAATTTGCCCCATCACCTGCCTAAATATCTTTTTGGCTTTGAAGATAATAGATTTCTTAGATCTGTACCACTAATACCCTTCAAAGGAATTCAGCCAAAAAAGACTATTGGTTGATTAATTTACACTGTGCCTTTTGATACTCCAAACCAAACTTGTGATGTGATTGATAGGATATAACGAAATAGGCTCACTGGTAAATCTACGTTACCTCCAGAACCTATGTCCCTCCTTGCTCCTCTGTTCAAGGAAAGTTTAATTTACTGTTACCTGTTCTGGGTAACTTCAAATCAGATTCCATTGGGCTAGTAACCAATATTTACTTCAGCACTAACTGACAAAGTTACTGAGATTGGCAAGGACTCTTGTTGTGGGAGATAGGAAATTTGTGATTTTAATTGATTGTAAAATTGTTGCAAAGTAGACAGAAATTTGCACATGACTATAGGGTAATGTTCTATTTATCAAAACCTGCATGACTGTATAATAAAATGATACCTACAAACTTGGAAGTAAAGTCCAAGGAAGAGTAAACATCTATCCTGAAATTTTTAAAATGTTGCAAATACATTCCAATGAAGGGTCCTTGACCTGAATGGGTTCATGGTAATGCAGCACAGAAACAGACACTTTGGCTAGGTAGCCTACACTGACCAAAATGTCTGTCCAAGCTAATTCCCTTTGCCAATGTTTATCCCATAACTGTCTAACCCTTTCCTATAAGACCGCAAGACAGAGGAGCAGAATTAGGCTTTTCAGCCCATCAAGACTTCTTTGTCATTCTTTTCATGGCTGATCCCAGATTCCACTCAACCCCATACACCCGTCTTCTCACCATATCCTTTGATGCCCTGATCGATCAGGAAACGATCAGCTTCTGCCTTAAATAAATGCACAGACTTGGCCTCCACTGCAGTGTGTGGCAGAGCATTCCACAGATTTACTACTCTAAAAAACAAAATTCCTCACCTCTGTTCTATAGGGTCATTCCCCAATTTTGAGGCTGTGCCCTCTAGTTCTGGATACCCCCACCATAGGAAACATCCTCTCTACGTCACCTTATCTAGCCCTTTCAACATTTGGTAGGTTTCAGTGAGATCCACCCACATTCTTCTAAATTCCGGTGGGTACAGGCCCAAAACCGCCAAACACTCTTCATATGTTAACCCCATTCATTCCTAGAATCATCCTCATAGAAACATAGAAACATAGAAAATAGGTGCAGGAGTAGGCCATTCGGCCCTTCGAGCCTGCACCGCCATTTATTATGATCATGGCTGATCATCCAACTCAGAACCCCGCCCCAGCCTTCCCTCATGAACCTCCTCTCAACTCTCTCCAATGACAACACATCCTTTCTGAGATGTGGGACCCAAAACTGTTGACAATACTCCAAGTGCAGTGTGACTAGTGTCTTATAAAAGCTCAGCATTATCTCCCATGTTTTTATATTCTGTTCCCCTTGAAATAAATGCCAACGTTGCATTTGCCTTCTTTACCACAGACTCAACCTGTAAGTTAACGTTCTGGGAGTCTGGGAATCTTGCATGAGGACTCCTATGTCCGTCTGTACCTCTGATGTTTGAATCTTCTCCCCATTCAGATAAGTCCACACTATTGTTCCTTTAACCAAAATGCGTTGTCATACATTTCTCAACACTGTATTCCATCTGCCACGTTTTTGCCCATTCTTCCAATACATCTAAGTCCTGCTGCAATTGCATTGCTTCCTCAGCACTACCTACCCCTCCACCTATCTTTGTATCATCTGCAGATTTTGCCACAAAGATATCAATTCCATTATCTAAATCACTGACAAACAATGTGAAAAGCAGCGGTCCCAATACTGACCCCTGAGGAACACCACTAGTAACTGGCAGCCAACCAGAAAAAGCCTGTTTTATTCCCACTCGCTGCCTCCTGCCTGCCAGCCATTCTGTTATCCATGCCAGTGTCTTTCCTGTAATGCCATAGAATTTTATCTTGTTAAGCAGCCATGTGTGGCACCTTATCAAATGCCTTCTGAAAATTCAAGTAAATGACACCCACTGTCTCTTTGTCCACCCTGCTTGTCACTTCCTCGAAGAACTCTAATAGATTTGTCAGGCAAGATTTCCCTTTACAGAAACCATGCTGATTTTGACTTATTTTATCATTAGTCTCCAAGTATCCCGAAAACTTATCCTTAATAAGACTCCAACACTTTCCCAACCAATGAGGTTAGGCTAACTGGCCTATAATTTCCTATCTTTTGTCTTCCTCCCTTCTTCAGGAGTGGAGTGACATTTGCAATCTTCCAGTCCTCCGGGACCATGCCAGAATCAAGTGATTCTTGAAAGATCATTACCATTGCATCCGTTATCTCTTCAGCAACCTCTCTCAGGACTCTGGGATGTAGTCCATCTGGCCCAGGTGACTTATCCACCTTAAGACCTTTGAGTTTGCCTCACACTTTTTCCTTTGTAATAGTAATTGCACTAACAACTGCTCCCTCACACTCACAGACCTCTGGCACACTGCTGGTGTCTTCCATAGTGAAGACAGATGCAAGGTACCCATTAAGTTCATCTGACTACTAGCTCACTGGCATCATTCTCCAGTGGTCTAATATCAACTCTCACTTCCCACTTACTCTTATTCACATACCTATGCAAATTGATTTTAGAAGTTCTTATTGTACATACCTCAACTACCTTCTCTGGCAGTTCATTCTATATACACAACATAGTTTGTTCCATGCACCTTAAAACTATGCCTTGTGGTTCTTGATTTCCCAAACCTGGGGGAAAAAGACTGAGTGCATTCATCCAATATATTACCATCATGAATAAGCTCACCTCTGTCTTCTTTGCTCCATGGAATAAAGTCCAAGCCTTTCCAACCTCTCCTTATAGCTCTGTCCCTAAAAAGTTGCTAGTAAATCTATCATGTTTCCTACGGCAGGGTGACTAAAACTGAACATAATAGTCCAAGCACGGCCTCATCAGCCATTTTATTCAACTACACCTTAACCTTCCACTTTTATACTCAATGCCCTAACTAATGTAGACTAGTGTACCAAAAAGTTCCCTTTGTCCCATGTATCTCAACTTCAATTTTCAGATAAATTGGTTCCCTTATACTGAAAAGAACTGTATAGCTGAAAGTGAAATATCAACTCTGTTCCTCTCCACATGAAAATCTGCATGACCTGCAGCATAATTACAGTACTTTTTGCTATCATTCACGAATGCATTAATTTTGCAGGATTTGAAACTGTGCTTACGAGATTTAATAAAATAACACTAAAATAAATTGCAGAAGTCAAAGTAAACTTTTTAATGTATTTATTTATTATTAAAATGTGCACACAGTTAAAATTTCAAATGATATACATTCTGATAGTTTAATACATTTAAGACTACCAAATAAAATGAATAATCTTTAATCTGGTTGGGTATCAGAATACTCTTAAAGGCAGGAAATTCACCTAAATATGCACAAGAGTGTTCGTTGCTGGTCGAATGAGTATCAGCACGAATTCCAGTAATCAGCCTATATGAGATCAAGTTAATGCTGGAAATCTTGAACTTTTATTCCTTCTTTGACAATCCTCTCTATGAGGTTGGAAAATGAGACGACAATATTCCTACACAATAGTGTGTACTGTGTATTTTATCCAGTGAAGGGCTGAACCTGGCGACATCCTAATTAACTTGGTTCCCCTGTAAACAGGATATTAATGACTATACCTAATTTTACATAATCAAAAGTATTGTTTATGTCCTGTGATTTATTAAACTCTTGACAGCGCAACAGTATGTTTTCAATTTTTACAATTTAATCCAACTTTCCCATATCCATTTTTACAAACTTTTGAACCATTGGTTTTTTTTTGATCATTTGAAGAGAATGGTAAATGCAGCGTGGTGCGTTAAATTTCCAGAAACGCTCTCTAAAACTAGACTATGAAAAGTTATTTTGCAGATTACTATAAGGGACTTGTAGTAATTTATAGACCATTAAATGTAATATAATGGACTTATAGACCATTATATGTTAGAGGAAACAGTCATCTTAAAAGTGGAATGTGTGAACTGGGAATAAGAAAGGTGTCAGACAACAATGTAGTGAGGCTGTGAAGGCATTTGTAGATAATATTTAAAATTTGAAGTAAATGTGTTGGATTACAAAAAGTCAGCATAATTATAAAAATGTTTGGGAAGGGTTTACACATCAAAGCTGTGCTTGATTTCAGAGGTTATGACTGGATCCAAGAGACAATTATACAAAGCATAGTAAAATTGACTGGAATGGTTATTCACTGAAATGGGGTCAGTGGTGGAGTATTTAGTTGGGGAAGGCAATTACATTCACAAATAATGCATCAAAATACACTTCTTAAGACTTTGGATAAATTTGGAAGACCGGTATTCTTAGTGTGCACCATCACATAAAGAGCTTTGTCAATGATTTCAATATTTTCACAGAAGTATTTTTTAGATGACAATGGCATTGTTTTGCCTTTAGAATTTACAGCTAGATTAATCTGTAATTTGGGTGTCTCTACTCAAGGAGGTGTTAGGTGCCCATTCCCTCCGCCAGCCTTCAGGCAAGGTATAGCACCTGCTTATCCCTCCGATCAAGGTCACGTGAAGCCATGGGAGTCAGTGGTGGACGGTCATATGAGCAGCAGGTGCATATTACAAGTCCTGGTTATGCAACCACTGATGCCAGGCAGACAATGTTTGAAAAGTATTGATAAATGGTTGGGGTGGCATATCTTGTAAAGACACTGTCCAGAAGAAGGCAGTGGCAAACTACTTCTGTAGAAAAATTTGCCAAGAACAATCACGGTCATCGAAAGACCACGATCGCCTACGTCATACAACACAGTACATAACGAACAAACAAATCTGTAATGTTAGGACCACACTGTGTAATCAACAGAAAATTTGAAACATTACAACAATTCTTGATAGGGACCTTAATATGAAACATTGCCTGGTTCACATTAAATCTAAGAAACAGGACCGAGCACGTATTACCAATTATGGTCTGAAAGCTTTGGGAGAACTTTGAAATAAAATGATGGAGTTAAACAGCATGTCTACCAAGATATGGAAAATAATATGCATTTGGTGGCCACTTTATTAGTTAAATCTGCTTGTTAATGCAAATATCTAATCAGCCTATCATGTGGCAGCAACTCAATGCATAAATGGTCAAGAGGCTCAGACCAACATCACAAGGGGGAAGATGTGATCTAAGTGACTTTGACTGCGAAATGGTTGTTGATGCCAGATGAGTTGGTTTTAGTATCTCAGGAACTGCTGATCTCCTGGGATTATCATGCACAACCGTCTCTAGAGTTTACAGAGAATGGTGTGAAAAACAAAAAAAAAGTGAGCAGCTATTTCTGTGGGTGAAACACCATGTGAATGAGGGAGGTCAGAAAGGAATGGCCAGGCTGGTTCAAGCTAATAGGAAGGTGACAATGAACTCATTTGCTAGGGGCAGCCTGCAAGTGTTGACATGCTTTGGCACCAATATAGCATCTCCACAACTTACTAACCCTAACTTATATGTCTTTGGAATGTGGGAGGAAACCAGAACAGCTGACAGAAACCCCTCTGGTCATGGGAAGAATGCATAAACTCCTTACAGAGAGCAGTGGGAATTGAACCCCGATTGCTATTGACTGATGCTGTAAAGTGTGGCACTAACCACTGCTCCACTTGGCCTACTATATGCTAAGTAGCTATGGGAGTTTGGGCTTTAATAGATGGTGGCTAGTGTATCCACTGAGATGAGCACAGAAGCCCAGAAAGGAAAGAGTCAGAGTTGGACATTACGAAGATGACAACAGGATGGAAATTCCCAGAAAAAGTTATTAAGTTTTCTAGCTCTGCATGAAGTGTAGGAAGCAGACCAGTCATTTGGAAGATCCCACTCTCCCATCTCACTATCCACTACATTGATGGATAATGATTTGGGAGAGTGGGATCAAAACAAAATCTGTTTCATAGATCCCACAAAGATAGGCATAGCATGGGTCCATGCAAGTGACTATAGCTCTAACTTTGATCTGGTAAAAGTGAATTGAGATGAATAAATTATTTAATGTGAGGACAGATTCAACCAGGAGAACGAGTACAGTGGTGGAGAGAAATCCCTTATGACTTCGTTCAATGAAAAATTGGAGAGCTTCTTTGTTCTGTTCACCTCCCTCCCACCTTTTTCTGCAACTTTAAACTTGTCTCATATCTGATTTTTTCCAATACTAATTAAAGTCTATTGAACTGAAAAATCAATTCCACTTATGCTGCCCAACCTATTGAGCATCATTGGCATTTTTAACAATTTATTTCAGATTGCCTACATTTCCTTTTGGATTAAAAAAAAACACGAATGGGTACATAGATATTCAAATTGTTCATTTTGATATCAGAGAATGCATACAGTATTCAACTTGAAATTCATACTCTTTGCAGAGGCATCCATGAAACAAGAACCCCCATAGAATGAATCATAGTAACATAGAACCCCGAAGCCCCCTCTTCTCCCCTTACACGCACAAGCAGCAGCATTGACCCTTTCCCTCGCCCCCACTTGCACCAACAGAAGCACTACCCCACCCTGCAAGCAATAGCAGAAGCCCACAAAGAGACCTTGATCTAGAGTCCATCAAAAAACTGCATTGTACCAGAGAATAGCTACATTGTTATACTATCAAAAAGATCTGGCTGCATGCCCCTAACATGATTTAGTAACAGTCATTGGTTGAAGAAACATGAACTCTGTTCTAATCTGGAAACCAGCTACACTTCACTGAGGACCTTGAACTGCAAGTGCCTGGGAGTTACCAACCTACAGGGCAATGGTAATGTGCCAAATCAAATCTCACCTACACTTAATATGTGCTGGAACCTGGAGCTTTTGGTTGTCTGTCTCTCTACCACCCTCTATGGGATTGTATTCTAATGTATCCCAATTGGTTAATCTCTACTATCTCTGCACATTCAGGAATAAAAATAATTAATTGAATTTAAAAAGTCCACCATTTTAATTTTAATTAGTGTTTCTGCTGGCACAGTTAGGAATAAAAATCAAGATGAATTTTAGAAAATTACATTAGTAACATGCATTTTTCAGAATAGGGTGGCATGGTAGTGTAGTGGTTAGCAGAATGCTTAACTGTACAAGTGACCCGGGTTCAATTTCCGTTGCTATAAGGAGTTTGTATGTTCTCCCTGTGACCGCGTGGGTTTTCTCTGGATGCTCTGGTTTCCTCCCAAAGACTACCAGTGGTAGGTTAATTGGTCATTGTAAGTGTCTTGTAATTAGGCTAGGATTAAATCAGGGGATTGCTGGGTGGAAAGGCTTGAAGAGCCAGAAGGGCCAATTCCGTGCTATATCTCAATAAATAAAAGTTGCCATGTTAGAACTGAGAAATTATAGTATTTTAATACAATAGCTAAATAACTATAATAACTGAAGCAAGAGAGACACTACACCTTCATATCACCTATGTACCATTTTCAAGTGTTTATCAATTTCCTTCTCACTCGGCTGATCAACTCTATCACTCACTAAAGAATATCTAAAGAGCAGAGTCTGATTGGAGTCATGGTATCCTGTAACATGGATCCCCACAATGGTACCTTTTTTATTTTTGAGATTTCTATTTTAATTTTTAATTCCCATTCCCCTCCACCATCATTACTATTAAAAAAAAAATGACTTTCTCCACAGTGCTCCTTACACTTAAGTACTAGAATGCTTATACAATTCAACCTAGTACCAGTTCTCTTTTGGATCTTGATTACACCCATCAATCAAAAATATCTTGCTCCAGCAGTCAATTGCAAGTCAGACTGGAGCAGACACTAAAAAAAATGCTAAAAGGATCAAACAGTAACAGAGAACAAAGTAATGGCTTGATTTAGTTGGCAGCATTCTGACATCTAATACATAATCTTCCAGTTCCAATGCTGGATTTAATCATATGGATAAAAAAATGGATGACATTGAAAGGTTAACACATACAAAATGCTGGAGGAACTCAGCAGGTCAGGCAGCATCTATGGTAAGAGTTAAACAGTCAACATTTCAGGCTGAGACCCTTCATCAGGACAATTAAAGGTTCATGGTACTGTATCTTTAAGGGAGTTATCCTTCATTTGGCCAACAGTTCTCCCTTGAAAACAGATTTGGTACATTTGGAAACAATATGCAGCATACTCATTAAATACTTGAGGTAAATGAAGAGTTTATATGCACTGCAGATTAGATTACAGAAACATTTAGAGAAAGCCAATTTACATGCAACTTAATATATTTAATTTTACTTTGTATAACTTGAAATTAACAGAAAGAAAAGTAATATGAGGTGCTGAATGGAAGGCTTATTGTCTGTGCTTCCAAAGTTGGACCCCATGGCTCAGGCATTCACTCTTTTACTGTTTGTACATTCTTGCTCTGCAAAAATCAGCCTTGGAATTTACCTCGTTTGAATTAGAAATTAATACTAGTGTTTTAGCCTTAAATGGTGCTAAATAAATGCAAGGTTTTATATAGAGTATTCTAATATCTGTAATAATAAAATATTAAATATAGTCAATAAATTATTCTCCCCCATCTTTTTTGGATATCGACGGATGGAATAGAGAGAGGAGGATAAACACTTTAATCATCTCAGTTGTTAACAGAGCAGCAGCAACATGCAGTAATACATATCAAACACCAAGATAAAAGATGAGTTTACATATAAAGCGACCGTCATGGTGTTATATGATTTTCAGTGAAGATCACACTAACTGACAATTATTTTATGTAGTAATTTACAACATTAAATGCTTTGAGACCTAGGTTTTCATATAGTTGACATGGAGGACTTACATGTTCTGATCCTGCATATGTTATAAGATAGTGACTTGTTCACTGTACTTCAGTAGCAACAGATAAATGGACAATAAAGCTGCACAAAAGACGTGATAAAGCAGAAATTTCTTTGTAATTAATAATTGTAATTTTGTGACCAAAGATAAAAACATTTTAAAAATCTCAAGGACAATTTTTTTTTATTGTGATTTGGCTTGGGAACCATTCTGGTTAGTGTAAGATTTTTTTTTTTCCTTTCACTATCCCTTTAAGTTCAGTTTTTGTGCACAATTTTCCTTATGGAGCACTGTCCCAATATGATTTTTTCCATGTAAATTTGTACAACATCATTTTGTTTTCGTACCAACAGAAGTGATTAGACAATTCTGACTTTTGAATATTTGATTGCTAACAAAATTGTCATTAGAGAAACCTAAGGCTCTTAGAATCTGAGAGAGAAGGTGAAGGAAGAAGAGCACCATTAAGGCATGTGTAAGTATTCACTATAGTATTTGAAAAAAAGATCTGTGGTGCAAATAAAAACACACTAATTACAACAATTTAGAATATGAATAAGTTTGCAATTTATTCCTAACAATTTATTTAGATAAAAATGCCAGATTTTGCTATTCTGACAGGAAGTAAATTTAAAAAGATAGATTTATTATTGAGATATCTCATGATATCCCACTGAGATGCTGCAGCTTTAAAATACAGCTGTTAAGACAAATTAACATTTCTGGTTACATTTTAAAGAGAAACAAAATGAAATGTAGTTTTCAACAAAGACTGTGAATAAAGCTTATTTCACAGCATTGGATAATACTTTCTACTGCTTTGATTAAATGTGTAAGCAAACCAATGGAATTATAGTCACTTAGACATTTAATAATTCAAACAGTAAAAATAATGAACCTGAGAAAAGTGTTGCTACTAGATTGAGGCATATTCACCCCTGAGGGTACAGAAGTGAAGACTTAACATCAAATACAATTTTAAAAAATGAAATTTTACACAGCATCCAACTTGTGCGTGAGGCCAGTTCCATTAAAAGCTTACTGCAATAACTACTTTGACTTTGTTGAGTAAATGATCATTCCAACACGAACAGTTCTTTGAATATTAACAGATTAGAAGCTTACCACATCCATTTTCTTGGGTGAATGTAAGACAGGGACAAAAATGGCTTTGAACAATGCCTCTTTTCCCCTGTGTTAAATTAGTGATGGGGGCCAGGACATTTCATGTCTCTAATATCACTTTCGAGATCTCCCGTATCAGGCATGTCTTATTGCATAACGTAACATTTGGTCCAACTCCAATCATGCACAGTAGAACACCATCACCATTACAGTTTCCCAGCCCATATTTCTCTTTGTGATACTGCCAAATGGTACCCAACTAAAAGTGGTTTGGTGTACCATGAGTGTAACACCACACAAAAATAGCCAAAGTGCGAATATATTGTAGCCCTTTTTATTTCATTCGTCTGGACTGGACTTGGGTATCAATATTAACAAGACTGCATGGACTCTTTCCATATCTGCCCCAACACCCATGAACTCTGCTACACTCACTCACCACATGACATTTGAAATTCTGTGCGCAATCAATGGTTGAAGTGCCAACCAGCATTTTAAGCATGATAGACTGGCAAATAAAAGCAACTGTCTGTAATAGAATCATCAGAAAATACTGAAAGCAATCAAAAGTGAGAATGAGATCTATGGGACTCTACCCAAACTGTTAAACTATCTTTCTCTCAGGGGCCAACTGCTTTAATACATATTCTTTGTTCCCCACATACCTTTGTTGTCACAGCTTGCTTCCACCCTCATCTCACTACCAGTTGCTGCTGTTTCATTACTGCCTAACCAATCTTTCTCACCTTTATTTTTCCATTTATTGTGGGATGTTGGTGTCATATGAATAGCAAGAGAAAAGAGGAAAATAAAACATTAAGCACCAGTCAGATGCTGAAGCACAAGATACACAGAGCAGTAAGTTCCACACACTTAAAACACAGGGGATGTCTTAGGAGATGAGTGGTAAAGAAGTTACAGTTTTAGCCTTGGGTTAAGCAATGAAACTGGGAATAAATTAGGCATTAGGAGCAACACTCACTGACAACAGTGCAGCATGCAAGTTCATTACCAACAGACCAAGTCGAAAAGGATAATTCACTGAAGTACAAATATTGAAGGTATAGTATACAGTAGTGAAGGATATATTTAAAAACATTAAAATATTTAATCCACAATATTTTAAGTGATTTTCCCCATTCTCTCCATGTGGAATTTGGCAAAGTTTTTATAAGCTCCCATATGGCAGGCTGATCAAAAACAAAACCTTAAAGGAGCAACAAACAGAAAGCAGTGAATTGAATCCAAAATTACCAGAATGCAAGAGCAATGATTGATGTGTATTTTTGTGAGTGAAGGCTGTTACCAATGAAATTTCACTTGGCCCCTTGCCTTCTGTAATATATATTAATAGTTCAAATTTAACTGCAGGGGAAAAGACAGCATCTACGGATGATACAAAAATAGGCCATGTTGTCGAATATGGATAGCCTTAGAGTGCAGAAAGATATAGTTGGTCTGTCAGTTGTGCAGAAAATTAGCAATTTTTATCTAGGGGAATGTGAGCTAATGCATTTGCACACAATGGGAAGGTATTGGGACTGTGGAGAAACAAAGTCACTGATCAAAAGATAGGAGGACAGGTCAATAATATGTTTTAAAAAGGTTTACTGGATGTTTTCTCTTATTAGCTGAGACCACAGGAACCCCTGGTTTAGCAGAACTACATATAACACTATTTAAACCACATCTTGTGTAGTACATATAGTTCTGGTCACCACGTTGGAGGAAAGACTTGCTGGAGAAAGTGCAGAGAAAGTTTGAGGATGTTGCCAGAACTGTAAAATTTGAGCTGTGATGAATGATTATATAATGGAAGCAGCTGAGGTATATGAAAATCTGTGAGACTTCAGTAATTAGGTAGGACCTATTTCCCATGGCATAGGGGTTAAAATGGGAAGCAATAACTTCAAAGTAGGAAAGACACAGGATTTTCTTTTCACCAAGCTATTATAGGAGGAACTGGAACTTTCTGTGTGGAAGTGTGATTGAGGCTGAAAACCTCATCACATTCAAAAAGCACTTGCACATTTGTTCAATGAGCTGTGACATAGTGCTGGAAGATAGGATTGCAGCCTTTTTGCTGGTAAAAATACAATGGGTAAACTGGTCTTTTGTGATGTAAGTGTCCAACGATCTGAAGTGCTGGTTAGAAAGTTCTGGGCATCATAAGCAAATACCAATCTTCACCAATAATAGGTTGCTTAACCAAGGCCCGTAAATTTTCAACTGGACTTCAAACAAGAGGAAGATTTCTAAACCCTTTAACTGATTTTCTACGCTTCTTGCCAAAAACACTAATTCATTTAACCCAACACCAACCTGGAAGCATATGATACCATATACTGCATTTAACTCTCTGAGTTAAATGTCAATTGAGTTATGGTAACTTCTCCCTCCAAACCAAGTAGAGAAACATTTCTCACGTTATCTTCAATCCTACAAGTCAAATTATCTTTAACATTGTATCTGTCATGGGAAATAGTTTTTCATCAGATTAGGATCTTTTATTTTGAATGAAAGATTTGACTTGAAAACTATAATAAACTGAAACTTTAACTCTCCAGTTTTTTTTAAAACCATCTTAATAAAAAAAACTATACAAATGGTACCCAAAACTCAATCCTCAATCTTCTCATAATAATGCCTAGCTCTGAAAAACGTGTGCATGTGAAACATTCCCCTTCTCCTCTAAATGTTTTGACAGGAAATTAGTGTCGTGTTTTCAATCAGACTGAAAGATAATGGCAGAAAGTTAATGAAAACCTGGAGCTCAGTTCAATCAGCTTGATGTGAAGAAAACATTTTTTTAATAAAATGACCAAGGGAAAAAATCACCAACTATTTCATGCAGAGGTTGTACTGCCTGCTCAGGTGTATAACAGCACTGGCCCCTAACACAGTAATAGTTAATAAATAACAAAGACATTGGCAATATCAGTCCCTTAATATGTCATGGCTATAAACGTATTAGCTTTCTTGTGATTCATTAAAGCAGAAGTATTAATTAAGATAGTTAATCCAGCTATTTAAGTGTTCTCTCTTAATTACTGGCAGCTTTCTATTCCATCTATTGCTCTGATCCCTCTGGACAGCACCAGGTCTGCTGAACAGGTAATTGGACTCATTTCCATTAGGCAAAACCAGAGCAGTGAACCTGCTCATCATTCCGGCTGCTGCAGGCTGCAAATTCAGCTGAAAACTTGGCAAGGTAAGAGTTTTCCCTCTGCGGTAGAAATAAAATTCAGGCTTGTTCCTTGTCTGCTCGGCACAGCTGCTCTTTGACGTCTGATGGGAGTGTGTTGAAGAGATCGTCCTCCACCACAAGGGCACTTCTTTTGAGTAGCCTGCACTCTCCAAGCTCCACAGGGAGGCATTCTAGTCGGTTCCCGCGAAGTTCCAGTTGCGTCAAACTGGTCAACTCTCCAACCCGTGACTGTAGTGATAGCAAGCAGTTATTCCCCAGATTTAGAGTCCGGAGTTTGCGACACTGGAAGAGTTCGGGTGGCAGAGTTTCAATCTGTAAAATGGGAGGAGGATCAAAGGAAAAGGGAAGAAAAATTTTAGCTGCAGCAATTGTTGGACTGAGCTAGCATTTAAGAAGCACTTTCAAAATAAAGCTTTACATTCACAGAGTATTGAAAATTTATTGTTAACTCTGTAGGTTTAACATTTATTTGATATTCGAAATTTAAACACAATTGCAAAACCGGTTAATGTCACATAATGGCTTAATGTTTTAACAACAAAAGATTAACCTTTAATCTGAAGGCAAACTTAAAAGAATTCTACAGTCATAAGGACAGATAACACTATAAAACATAGGAGCAGAATTATAAACAAGAGAAAATCTGCAGATTCTGTAAATCCAAGCAACACACACTAAATGCTGGAGGAACTCAGCAGGCCAGCAGCATCTACGGAAGGGAGTACAGTCAACGTCTTGGCCCAAAACGTCGGCTGTACTCTTTTCCATAGATGCTGCCTGGCCTGCTGAGTTCCTTCAGCATTCTGTGTATGTGTTGCTAGGAGTAGAATTAGGCCATTTGGCCCAGGGTCTGCTCTAATATTTCATCATAACTGATTTATTTCCCTTCTCAAATATATTCTCCTGCCTTTTCCCCGTTACTTTAGATGCTCTGACTAATCTAGAACCTAACAATATCTGCTTTAAAAATACCCGATGATTTAGCTTCCACAGCCATCTGTGGCAACGAATTCCACAGATTCACCACCCTCTTGGCTGAAGAAGTTTCTCCCCATCTCTGTTCTAGAGGGACGTCCTTGTATTCTGAGGCTGTGCTCTCTGATCATAGACCCCCCACCACCACCACAGGAAATGTCCTCTCCATGCCCACTCTATCTGGGCTTTCAAATTTGGATGTTTTCCTTGAATTTGGATGTTTTCCTCGTAGCACTGGAGTTTGAGGGGTGACCTTAGAGAGGTTTATAAAATCATGAGTGGCACAGGTAAGGTGCTTTTCCCCAGGGTAGGGGAGTCTAAAACTAGAGGACATAGGTTGAAGCTGCGAGGGAAAGGTTTATAAGGCTCAAGCAAGGGTGGTAGATACAACAAACTAGAGCAAGTGTTGAAGGCTGGTATAATTACATTTTAAAAAGATTTGGACAGCATCATGCATAAGAAAGGTTTAGAAGGATATGGACCATATGCAGGCAAACACTTCGGCTTTGATCAGCAGGGATGTGTTGGGCCGAAGGGCTAGTTGCTGTGTTATAATGGCTATGAGTCACACGGCAGTAAGTATGCCTTGAGCCCTGGAGTTTTGGGTTCAGTCCTGACCTTAGGTACATGGATTCCGAAGATGCTCTTTGTAAGTGGTAGGCTTCAATTTTCCCACTCATTTTACCTTTGTATAATTAAGTTACTGCAGATTGCCCCTAGTGTAGGCAAAAGGTACCAATGGAGAGTTAATGAGTACGTGAGAAAAAGGGCTGGAGAGGAAATGAAACAGTTGAGACCGTCCATAGAAACCATAGAAACTACAGCACAGAAACAGGCCCTTTGGCCCTTCTTGGCTGTGCCGAACCATTTTCTGCCTAGTCCCACTGACCTGCACACGGACCATATCCCTCCATACACCTCCCATCCATGTATCTGTCCAATGTATTCTTAAATGTTAAAAAAGAACCCGCATTTACCACCTCGTCTGGCAGCTCATTCCATACTCCCACCACTCTCTGTGTGAAGAAGCCCCCCTAATGTTCCCTTTAAACTTTTTCCCCCTCACCCTTAACCCATGTCCTCTGGTTTTTTTCTCCCCTTGCCTCAGTGGAAAAAGCCTGCTTGCATTCACTCTATCTATACCCATCATAATTTTATATACCCCTATCAAATCTCCCCTCATTCTTCTACGCTCCAGGGAATAAAGACCTAACCTATTCAACCTTTCTCTATAACTGAGTTTCTCAAGTCCCGGCAACATCCTTGTAAACCTTCTCTGCACTCTTTCAACCTTATTTATATCCTTCCTGTAATTTGGTGACCAAAACTGAACACAATACTCCAGATTCAGCCTCACCAATGCCTTATACAATCTCATCATAACATTCCAGCTCTTATACTCAATACTTCGATTAATAAAGGCTAATGTACCAAAAGCTCTCTTTACGACCCTATCTACCTGTGACGACACTTTTAGGGAATTTTGTATCTGTATTCCCAGATCCCTCTGTTCCACTGCACTCCTCAGTGCCTTACCATTAACCCTGTATGTTCTACGTTGGTCTGTCCTTCCAACGTGCAATACCTCACACTTGTCAGTATTAAACTCCATCTGCCATTTTTCAGCCCATTTTTCCAGCTGGTCCAAGTCCCTCTGCAGGCTCTGAAAACCTTCCTCACTGTCTACTACACCTCCAACCTTTGTATCATCAGCAAACTTGCTGATCCAATTTACCACATTATCATCCAGATCATTGATATAGATGACAAATAACAATGGACCCAGCACTGATCCCTGTGGCACACCACTAGTCACAGGCCTCCACTCAGAGAAGCAATTCTCTACCACCACTCTCTGGCTTCTTCCATCGAGCCAATGTCTAATCCAATTTACCACCTCTCCATGTATACCTAGCGACTGAATTTTCCTAACTAACTTCCCATGTGGGACCTTGTCAAAGGCCCTACTGAGGTCCATGTAGACAATATCCACTGCCTTCCCTTCATCCACTTTCCTGGTAACCTCCTCGAAAAACTTCAACAGATTGGTCAAATATGACCTACCACGCACAAAGCCATGTTGACTCTCCCTAATAAGCCCCTGTCTATCCAAATGCTTGTAGATTCTGTCTCTTAGTACTCCCTCCAATAATTTACCTACTACTGACGTTAAACTCACCGGCCTATAATTTCCCGGATTACTTTTTGATCCTTTTTTAAACAACGGAACAACATGAGCCACTCTCCAATCCTCCGGTACTTCACCCGTAGACAGCGACATTTTAAATATTTCTGCCAGGGCCCCCGCAATTTCAACACTAGTCTCCTTCAAGGTCCGAGGGAACGCTCTGTCAGGTCCCGGGGATTTATCCACTTTAATTTTCCTCAAGACAGCAAGCACCTCCTCCTTTTCAATCTGTACAGTTTCCATGGTCTCACTACTTGATTCCCTCAATTCCATAGATTTCATGCCAGCTTCCTTAGTAAATACAGATGCAAACAACCTATTTAAGATCTCCCCCATTTCCTTTGGTTCCGCACAAAGCCGACCACTCTGATCTTTAAGAGGACCAATTTTATCCCTTACAATCCTTTTGCTCTTAATATACTTGTAAAAGCTCTTTGGATTATCCTTCACTTTGACTGCCAAGGCAACCTCATGTCTTCTTTTAGCCCTCCTGATTTCTTTAAGTATTTTCTTGCACTTCTTATACTCCTCAAGCACCTGATTTACCCCGTTTCCTATACATTTCATACAACTCCCTCTTCTTCTTTATCAGAGTTGCAATATCCCTTGAGAACCAAGGTTCCTTATTCCTATTCAATTTGCCTTTAATCCTGACAGGAACATACAAACTCTGCACTCTCAAAATTTCCCCTTTGAAGGCTTCCCACCTACCAATCACATCTTTGCCAGAGAACAACCTGCCCCAATCCACACTTTTTAGATCCTTTCTCATTTCTTCAAATTTGGCCTTCTTCCAGTTCAGAACCTCAACCCTAGGACCAGATCTATCCTTGTCCATGATCAAATTGAAACTAATGGTGTTATGATCACTGGAACCAAAGTGCTCCCCTACACAGACTTCTGTCACTTGCCCTAATTCGTTTCCTAACAGGAGATCCAATATTGCATCCCCTCTAGTTGGTCCCCTCTATATATTGATTTAGAAAACTTTCCTGAACACATTTTACAAACTCTAAACCATCTAGACCCCTAACAGTATGGGAGTCCCAATCAATGTATGGAAAATTAAAATCCCCTACCACCACAACTTTATGTTTCCTGCAGTTGCTTGCTATCTCTCTCCAGATTTGCTCTTCCAAGTCTCGTTGACTATTGGGTGGTCTGTAATACAATCCCACTAATGTAGCCATACCTTTCCTGTTTCTCAGCTCCACCCATAAGGACTCAGTAGACAAGCCCTCTAATCTGTCCTGCCTGAGCACTGCTGTAATATTTTCCCTAACAAGCAATGCTACTCCCCCACCTTTCATTCCTCTGTCTCGATCACATCTGAAACATCGGAACCCTGGAATATTAAGCTGCCAGTCCTGCCCCTCCTGTAGCCAAGTTTCACTAATTGCTACAACATCATAATTCCACGTGTCAATCCACGCCCTAAACTCATCCGCCTTCCCCGCAATACTCCTAGCATTGAAATATATACACCTCAGAAGATTTTTACCACCACTCACAACCTTTCTATCAGCGGTTTTGCTTAAACTTTCAACATCATTTATTTTCACCCCAGCCACACTGTCAGCTCTGGCACTCTGCTTCCCATCCCCCTGCAAATCTAGTTTAAAGCCTCCCCAATAGTACTAACAAACCTCCCTGAAAGGATATTGGTCCCCCTGTGGTTCAAGTGTAACCTGTCTCTCTTGTACAGGTCCCACCTGACCCAGAAGAGATCCCAATGATCCTGAAATCTGAAACCCTGCCCCCTACACCAGTTCCTCAGCCACTTGTTCCTCCTCCAGAGCATCCTATTCCTACCCTCACTGGCACCTAGCACAGGTAGCAATCCTGAGATTACCACCCTAGAGGTCCTGCTTTTCAACTTTCTACCAAGCTCTCTATACTCACTGTCCAGGACCTCTTCACTCTTCCTTGCTATGTCATTGGTACCGATGTGCACCACGACATATGGCTGGTCACCCTCCCACTTCAGAATGTCATGCAATCGATCAGAGACATCCTTGACCCTGGCACCTGGGAGGCAACAAACCATCCTGGATTCTCTGTCACGACCACAGAACCTTCTATCTGCACCTCTAACTATCGAGTCCCCTATCACTGTCTGCCAGAAGCTGGTAATAGACTCAATGTCACAATCTGCATAAGAACATGGAAATAATGAACTGACTTAATCATAGCTCTGGCTACCATCTGCGTAATCAAATCAAACATAGATCAGGGAAACACAGAAAATACTGCAGGAACTCAGCAGGTCAGGCTAAACGTTTCAGGCTGAGACCCTTCATCCTTTTATTATTCCCCTCCATAGGTGCTACCTAGCTTGCTGAGTTCCTCCAGCATTTCCTGTGTTGCTCTGAATTTCCAGCATCTGCAGAATCACATGTGTTTAAAAATATACCAGGTCTGAGTGAAGCGCAGAGTAACTGTAAGGCAGAACAGCTACTGGAGGCCTGAGAGGAAACATCCATAATGTCTTCGAGCTCTTAACGTAAACTAATGTTGCTTCAAGGCAAACAACAGCAGGCCTTAACAGTAATTGCATATCGAAACTTGAACTCAGGGTATCAGACGTCAACTCTCAATAATTAACTTTGTGTATCAATTTAATGACAGAAAATCTGTATAGCAAATATATTTATGAGACAAATATTATGAATACCCACAAAGATGTTTACACTGACTCATAGGGCAATTTGAAAAACAATGTTAATAACAGGCAGAGGAGAGCAAATGGATAAAAATGTAAAAGAGAAAAATTGAATATGCATACTCACTCTGTTCGCAGTGACTGCAAAATATTGCAGATTCTGTAGGTAACCAATGTCCTGTGGAATGGAGGTTAGGTTGTTATGACTCAAATCTAAATACCGTAATTTGCGGCAGTAGAAGAGCTGTGTGGGAATCTTTTCAATCTTGTTTCGGTTCAAGTAGAGCCTTTCCATGTTGTTCAAAGTGCCAATCTGAATAGGGATGTAGGCAATGTGGTTATACCACAGCTTAAGGCAGACCAGGCGCCGCAAGTGCTGGAAACTGATTATTTCCTCGATCGTCTTCAAATTGTTGTCTTTGAGATCGATCTCCTGCAAGTTATGGAGACTGAAGATTGAGTGCGGGATTCGTTCCAAATCACAGCGAATCAACTCCAATTCTGTCAGATTAACCATTTTCTTCAGACTATTGAGGACCATCAGCTTGGTACCCTCGTTGTTGATCGACAATTTCTGTAGATGAACACCAACATCTGTAACAACCTGCGGCAGCTTAGTCAAGTTGCTCTTTAGCCTCAGAACTTTGAGACATTTGAGATCCCGCAAGCCATCAATCACAATGTAGCGGTTATTTTCTGCACTCAGATTCCCAGTTAGGTGAAGCTCTTCAAGGTTCTTCAGGCTGTAGATCCACAGGGGAATCTCTTTGATATCTGTAAACTTGATGTGCAACGACTTCAGGTGCTCACGCAAGAAGGCTAGAGCTGGTGCCTCAATCTTTGCTGGTGTGTGGTACAACCAGAGTTCTTTGAGGTTGGCAAGCTGGGCAATGATTGGGGGAATGGTGACGTCCAGGATCATCTCTAGTTTGAGCACTTCCAATTCAGTCAAGTCAAAGATGGTGTCTGGAATTCCACTCAGCATGAAGAGGTGGAGTTCCAGTTTATCTTGGGAGTTCTTCATGATCCTCTGCCGGAGTTTTTCCAGGGTCCACTCATTATTCAGATTGAGCTGACGCAACTTGTTCTCACTGACCTCAGACAAAAAAACAGCAAAACGTTTCGAGTACAGTGGATCATACTGATCAATCAGGTGCAGCATGAAAGCAAAGTCATTCTTAACATCAGGAATATCACTATAGCTACTCTCCTCCCTGATGGACTCAAATGAGTATTTCTTCAATGAACGCCGGAGCATCCACCAAAGTGTGTACATGCAAATGAGTCCATAAACAATCACTAAACTAATATAAAATGATGCCAGGATTTTGAACAAGGTGGCTAATGGATGAGCACACTGATACACGCGGTATCCTGTGAGGTTCTGAATCTCCACAATACAAGACACATCAAATTTTATATCATCAACATAATAAAGTGAGTAACTAATAATAAGCGCGAATTTGATTACTTTGATAATAGTCTGTCTCATGTAGAGTTGGTAAACTATATCTCCTTCCTCTACATGAGTGCGGAATTTCTTTACTTTTTCAAAAAGGGCCTTAGCTTGCTCTCCTTCCTTTTTATCCAGTACTCCTGTCTCTGAGCGATCAACTATCCCCTGTTCAATGCGTGATTTTGTTCTCTGCAACATGGGTACGCTGGCCTCCACGTCCTCACTTGCGGAAGAAGACTTCTTTGCCATTGAGCCATTCATTTTAACAAATGACTGTTTTGGGTCACTTTCCTCAACCACAGTTTCGGATAGCGCTCGTGTTGTCCATGGTGAGTCAAAGCATTTAAGGAGGATAGATACAAAATGTTCTAGCTTTGAGCTCGTCCGAGGATACTTGAACCAGAAATTACTACACACCAAGAATACTAGTGTGTGCAGAAGTACAAGGTATGGGAAGTATTTTGCAAACCAGTGAAGTTTAGTCTCATAGCACACTGCATCCACATAATTGTACTGGTGCCGATCCAAGTCATATTGGATGCCCGTGGGCTCGTCAGAAAATGGGGGAAAGACTGAAGGCCGAGGGAGGGATCCATTTGGATAATCTATTATTGGCGGTTGTGCAGGTTCTAGACATGTATTGTTCGAAACCCATTTGCAGGGTAAACAGATCATTTTGTCTTGTGTGACCTGCAATGTGCCCCCAAACACTGCTATCATAAGCATTACGATGGAGATGTAGTCCGTAAACACGTCCCACCATGGCTTCAAGATTCGGTAAGCAGGCTGGGTGTCGGCAAAATATCGCAGTTCCGTTACTGGAATCATCACGCACCTGAAAATTAACAGAAATAAATTATGGTAGGTATTCTTATTACTAACTAGAAAATTAATTATGGACATTGTATAGCTTATGTTACTCTTAAAACTTAGATTATTTCCGTATTTCTGCTGGACACATTTTGGCCACCATATAGCAGCTCATTGGCCAATCAGATTCCCCACTAACTGGATCACCTGGGTAAGACCTATCTGGCTATAATGAGAATGCACAAACTCCACACAATTAACACTGGTAATCGGGTTTCAACCTGGAGCTGTGAAGTTGCAACTGTTCTAGTTGTGCTACTGAACACCCATACTGTACACCCATACACCCAGCGAAAGCTAGAAAGACTACTTTTAATTGTATACAGGGCAGCAATAATGATAAAGGCCTGTTCCTTGTGCTACTGGAAGCAAGTTGAGGAATATTAGAACATAATAAACTGGAACAGTAATCAATGGTCCCTCTAGCCCACTCTTCAACCTAAAAAAACCCTTACTTGATATTCTTGGTGTAATCTCACTAAGATTCCTTTATACGATTGCAACGAGACAGCCCTACCCTTTTACTCACATTCTCTAATAATAAAGGCCAGTATATTTTTCCATATCGTACTTCATCCACCATGTTGTCCACATCTGCAATTTATCTACATCTCCTTCAATTCTCTTTGCATCTTCAACACTACTCGCCAAGTTACAATCCATGCAGTAGCCCACTACTGAGCTCTTGCTAACCCAAGAAGGGCTTATTTATTCCTACTTTGTGTTTCCCATTTGCTCAGCAACTCTCATTTAACGTAGCAAAATACCCCTAATCAATGTCCAGCATCTTCTGGGTGGGACCTTATCAAAAACCTTCTGAAGATTCAAATACACCACATCCAACAATCCCTCCAAACACACCACATCCCTTTTGTTTACTTTACCAAAAATACTTTCAAAGAACTCTAACAGATTTATCAAATATAGGTTTCCCCCACCATCCGAAGGTAGAGCGTTCCTATGAAACGGTTCGTAAGCTGGAATATCGTAAAGCGAAGAAGCAATTACCATTTATTTATATGGGAAAAATTTGTGAGTGTTCGCAGACCCAAAAATAACCTACCAAATCATGCCAAATAACACATAAACCTAAAATAACAGTAACATATAGTAAAAGCAGGAATGATATGATAAATACACAGCCAATATAAAGTAGAAATACTTTTCCACAATCATTGCCTGCGCTGTTCTCCGTGGTGAAAATCTCATGCAAGCGCTCTCGGCAAAAACACTCTCTCCAGTAACCTTTAAACTATGAAGCTGCCGAATCATACCAAATAACACGTAAAAATACACAGCCAATATAAAGTAGAAATAATGTATGTACAGTGTAGTATCACTTACTGGAATTGGGACAGCACCGAGCACACTGATGATGGTATATTAGGCTGAGTCGTCAGAGGTTGGGATGGTGCAGTGGCCCCCGGGCCGCCGACCGATACCGATTCGCGGAGAATGCAGGGGTACAGCGGTAGCCAGGACACACCCAGCACATCTTTAAGAAAAAAGCTGAAATAAACATGCTAATTAATTAGGTGCCGCCCGGCATGTAATTGTCGGCCCAGATCAGAGGCGATTGCCGATTGCATCGCCTCTGATCTGGGCCAACAATTACGTGCAGGGCGGCACCTAATTAATTAGCATTTTATTTCGGCTTTTTTCTTAATGATATGCTGTGTGCCTCCCGGCTACTGCTGCATCCTCCGCGAATCGGTATCTGTCCGCGGCCCGGGGTTTGGGGTGGTGGGACACTGGGGTATCATCTCGTCATCGTCTGTTTCCATTAGGGCAGGCAGGTCATCTTCTCCTATGTCTGCCTGCCTCGATGTCGAAGGTCAAGGTTCGTCGTCTGCTATGGCTGATGTAGAAGGCTTGAAAAACGACAGTATGCTTGACTGCTGAGTGTCACGCATTTTTCTATCATACAGTTCTTTGCAAGCACTCAAACCATCTTGCAAATATGCCCTAAACCGACATACCCTTTCAAAATTAAAGTCATACTTTATCATTGCAGCGAAATTCTCACGCAGTTGCTTCACATTCAGTTCCTGGACAACTTCACTTTCGCTACTGCATTTGGTTTCGATTGTTATCCTTTCCTCTTCCAATTGCATCAGCTCTTCATCTATCAGTTCTTGGTCATGGGATGTCAAAACCTCTTCAACATCATCTTCGCCAACTTTCACAGGCCAAGCTCACTTTGTCCTTACTTTGTTCACCACGATCGAAATGCTTAATTATGTCCAGTTTTACGCTAAGTGTAACACCCTTACGAGCTCTTTTAGGCTCTTCTGATACCTTAGAACTCATCTTGCTAACGGCTGCTCACAAGCACGTGTTTCAGCAATGCCGGCAAGAATGCAGTTCTGAATCCAGGGGAGAGCGGCTGCTCGGGGCATGCGGTGCGCTGCTTTTTATCACACGCTGCCTTTTTTCGTAACAGTGAGGTTTCGTAAAGTGAACGTTCGAAAAGCAGGGGACACCTGTATATCTTAAATTTAACAAATCTACTTGTTTATTTTATTTTCTAAGTGTCTTGATGTCAGATTTGTTATTAAAGATTCTGAGAGTTTATCAACTGTCACTATCAAGTTAACAGATTGGTAGTCCCTTGATTTCTCTCTCCCTTTATTAAAAATGTGGTTACATTTTCTATTCTCTAATCTTTAAGAATCATTTCAGAATCTATAGAATTTTGGATAACATCTACTATCTCAACGATGTGGATAATCTTGCCGTTATCAGTTTTCAAGCTCGTTAAGTTCTCTAGCAGTACATCTTTACTGATATTAATCTTTTTGCTCCTTAATTGCACTGAAACAGTGTGGTTCAGTGTTTCTGGGAGACTTGGTTGCAGCTTACTTTAGTCTATGCCACTACTCCCTCAGTCACTTGCCAAACTCCAAAACCAAGAGATCAAGATGTTGCAGCTAAATGTTTCCAGTACATGGATGTCTATGTCACAGGAAGAACCCATTTGCCATTGACTGAATTGCTCAGCTATGCCTCACCTTTACAGATATCAATAACATTAGGGAGGTAAGTTAAGAGCAAGAATACAAGCGTGATTATTTATTGTGATTCTAACTGGTAACTGTGCCTCACAGCTGAGTCTAGCTTTGGTGGTTTTATCTTTTAGAATGGAGGCTTGACTATAATTATATGTTGTAAAAGAAAGAACCACATGACTAAATTGTTTTCACGATCAAATAACAGGTTCAATACAAAAACATTTTAACATTAAATGATTAATGAATACTAATTAAAGTGCTAACCAATGATTACAATTCCTATTAGTTTTGGGCAATTTTTTTTATAGTTTATTGAAGTGTCCGAAAATTATAGGATATATAATTGGTTGGCACTCCATTTGATACTCATTAAGCAAGTTCAAATGCACAAGAAATTACCTATTCAATGGAAATAAAAGTGTTAAACATGAATTCTATGAAACTACCTAGATTGTGTTTCTTTATTAGCTGTTTGGGTCTCATTGCTCTCTACTCTTTAGCTTCAAATTCCAATCTCTACTTCCCAGCAATAGGCCATTCTCCTCTATGACTGTTGTGAATAATGTGATTAATTTACTCTGTAGCCTCCCTGTCTAGAGAAACATTGATGAAAATCTTCAAATCAAGCTCAGGCAATTGATGCATGATGAGTTAAATCTACCAATCAAGAAATAGATGTTTCCAAAATTCCATGGTCAAGAGCTCAAAAAGTTGATATCAGCAACAAAGATATTTATGAGCCTGTGTGAACACAGAAATTATCCTTTAATCTCTTTACCAGTTGGACATTTGGATATCCTGTGACGTGCATTTGGATGCACCAGCTTTAGCAGACTCTTTATAATTCCATTTAAAAAACGCAGAAAAGTTTCCAATGGAAATGGTAAAGACAGACACTATCCATTTAAAATTATGACATTTGCACACTCTACTTGGCATCCTCTAATCCAGTTTCACTTGTATATGACAGCCTGAGGCACAACACCATATGAGAATGACAGGCAGTGTATTACCGACATAGCACATACATCCTTCAATAACCCTTAGTTTGGTTACAGTAATAGATTTTATATATGTAGCACGATAACAGTATATAGCTTATTTCATATCTACTACATTTAACTATCATTCTTCCAACAGTGGGACACAGATCAGTACAGCTCAGCAACAGCCCCTTTGGCCCACAATGTTTTGCTGAACTATGCTAATTAGTAATCAAATACTCAATCAAACTAATCCCCTTTTCCTAAGTAAAGTTCATATCCTTCTATTCTGACAACTTATGTGACGTGTAAAAAGCTTCATAAACATCTCAACTACTACTGAAATCAAATTATCTGCAACCCATGACTGACCACAATAATTACGTTGTTTTAAAGGAATAGAATGATCTTGAGCTGAAAGTGCAATGAAACTTTTGGCTGTTGAGTGCTCTGACTACATTAAAAGCCTTGTGACAAAACCTGGTATGTCCCATTTAATCCAATGGTAAAGTATCATTATCATCAAGATTATATGATAGAAAAGATATGAATTTTTCAAATCAATCTACACTACAATTCTGCTACACTAGAGTTCATTTGGAATAACATTACTTATTGTGTAAATTGCATGAAAGAGTGGAATGGCATGATAGCGTAGCAGCTGGCGTAACACTTTACAGCACCAACAATCAAGTCAAGTCTATTGTTACTTAACTATATACAGTACATATATACCGTCAAACGAGACAATGTTTCTCCGGACCAGGGTGTAAAGCACAGTAGTACACATAACACACAATAACTTAGGAAACTAAGGATAAAATCTACAAATGGATTACACATAAATAAATTAAAGTGAATAAATTAAATATTGTCAGATACAGAACAAATTAATCAGTCACACCTTATATGTGATGTAGTAGGGAGTTCAGAAACCTTTTGGCTTGAGGGAAGGAACTGTTTCCCATCATGACAAGTCTTGTATTTATGCTTTGGAGTCTCCTGCCTGTTGACAGAAAGTCAAAGAGGATCAGGGTTCAATTCCCACAGTTGTCTGTACGTTCTCTCCTTGACTGTGCCAGTTTCTTCCCACATTCCAGAAATGCACAAGTCAGGTTTATTGAATTGTGAGCATGCTATGTGGGCAGTGGAAGCGTGGCAACACTTGTAAACAGTCTCCAGTTCATCCTTACAAACAACACATTTCTCTGTATGTTTTGATCTTTATTGAATGAAAGGATTTTTTTCACTGCAGTAAACCTCAATTTACAAATTGGATAGCATTCCCTCCTCCTAAAGTCATTGGAAAATAGAAATTAAACTACAGATTTGTAAGAAACCTGTTACAAACTATTGGAGTTGAACAATTGCATTCCCGCAACCTTTTAATAGAACAAGATGACCACACGACATAGCAGGAGGTTAGGCCATTCAGCCAATCAAGTTTACTCCAGCATTCCATTACCTCTGATTTATTATCCCTCTCAACTCCATCCTTTTAGCTCCTCCCCATAATTTGACACAGTGACTAATTCAAGAACCTATCAACCTCTGCTTTAAATATACCCAGTGACTTTACCTCCACAGCCATCGGTGGCAATGAATTCCACAGATTCACCACTCTCTGGCTAAAGAAATCCCTCCTTATCTCTGTTCTAAAGATATAATTTCTGAACTATTACTTAGTCTTACCAAGTTTTATCTAAATCGTACAAGTATCAGTCGTACATTATAGAATAAATCTGAACCAAAAAGGACACCTAGAATTAAAAAGAAGCAATTAGGATATACTGCTTGGAATCTGCCTTAATCTGCTGAGTTTGACATGCAAACATCATTACATTCAAGCTGGTCCATTAGTGAAGAAAAACATGGCTGATGCAGACATAATGAGGCAGGAGATGATTATTTTCAAATGAATTCTCAGGTAATCCAGGGAACTTTTAAAAGTGAAGGACATGATTAATGAAGAGGCATGCCTTTAAAACTGTTACAAAACAGAGTTAGCAATACCGTTAGTCAAATACTGCTTGAAATGTCCAGGACCTCCCTTTTTTGCAACAGGTGAATTTCAAAGCAAGCTAAAAGCCAGTTGATATTTCTCCCATAGAAAACTATGAAACTGAAGATCTATCATGGTTATGCTTTATCAACAGCATTCCTTCCATTACAGGATGGGGAAGTCCTCAGTTATGACTGCACAATGCTGAACTCCAGTCACAAATCCTAAATAGGACTTAGATATGCCCTGGCCTCTTATTGATCAGTAAGTGAACTTTGTGCTATAAAGACAAACAGGTCAGAATTACATCTTGAAGTTTCAGGACTCTAAGGAAAGATAGAACAGGTTAGGACTTCATTACTTGGAACGTAGAAGATAGAGGTATACAAAATTATGAGGGGTATAGATAGGGTAAATTTTCCACTGAGGTTGAGTGGGACTACAACTAGTGGGCATGGTTAAGAGTGAAAGGTGAAAAGTTTAAGGGGAACATGAGGGGAATCTTCTTTACTCAGAGGATTGTGAAGGTGTGGAATGAGGTGCATGTGAGCTCAATTTCAACATCTAAGAGAAATTTGGATAGGGACGTAGATGGCAGGGGTATGGAGGGCTATGGTCCGGATGCAGGTCAATAGGATTAGGCAGCTTAATTTTGGCATGGACTAGATGAACTGAAGGGCCTGTTCCTGTCCTGTACTTTTCTATGACTGTATGACTAACATTTTGTTGCTGATAATGAGAAACATTGGGTACATTAATATAACATCTCATGGGAGTGTGGCATTACTTCATTGGTAATCTGGAACTTGACAAAGTAACAACTAGACTTTGTAGTCCGTGAGTTGCACAAATAGAACTGCTACCTCACAACTTCAGTGACATCTTGTGGTGTCTGCACATTTTCCCTGTGAGTCTTGAAGCACTGGCCTGATGGGCCACAAGGCTCGGGACAGACTTTAACTTTAATGTGGATGCCCTCCTACATCCCAAAGATGAGTTGATCATGTAATGTCCCACTGTAAAGTGCCTCCAGTGAACAGTTTAAAAGTAGAATATTGGGGGAGATGTCTGGGGTGGTGAACTTGATGAAACTGTTGCAAGAGTTATAAATGGAATTAGTGTATATCAGTGCTGACGATCAGTATGGAGTCAGTGAGCCAAAGGATGGGTGCTGAATGACCACCAAAATTGTAAGATGCTTTTTGGGTGATGCTGTGGAGGTGGAAGAAATCTGCTCCACTTCCTTGGGACGAACCTACATGGCTCCACTTGCTTGACTTTTAAATGCTCTCCAAAATGGCCAAGAAAGCCACTTGGTTGTAGGTATGTTACCCAATCTTCCAATCTTCCCAAAGAGCAGAAATGGGCAGTGAATAAATAAAGATTTTGGGAATCCAAAAAATGAATAAACAAACTATTTCACTATGTAGGTCTGGGTAAAGTTTTTTTTTAGTTCCCGTGTTACGTAATTACCTCACAATGAATGTAAAAAAGCCTATGTTCTTTGCTCCTGCCAAATATATCAGCACTGGTTGTGAACAGTAATGGTGAAACAGAGGCAGAGTTTCAGATTCATGTCAAAACTTTGTCACTGAAATTCTTCTATTGCCTTTACTCAGATGAAAGAGATTCCATTTGACATATAGATACTTAGTTTTTAACTGAAGTTCAGTTTGGTTTGTGTCATGCTATCTTGCACAAGAAAATTAACAATAGTATGGCTCAAGAGAAAATCATGCAGATGCCTGAAATCTGAAATTAGGAAAATGCAGGAAATATGTGTGGGAATAGAGCTATTTCTTTCAGGAAATTGATATTTGCTCAAGTGCAGAGTAAAGGGAAAAAGGGCCAGAGAACAAAACGGAGTGTCAGTAAGAGGATGAAGATCAGGAGAGATTTGTAATAGCAGCCTGATGACTGAAAAAGGGTGATAGTACAGATGTCTATGGTTTAAAATGAGGAAATATTACTTCATTCAGTGGATGGTGAACCTTGAAATTCTGTACATGGGAAGAGAATCAATGCCAAAATGAGGCATTCTGCAAAGCTGTCACTCAATCCATACGTAGCCTCTCCAATTTACGGGGCACTATGGTAGCATAGTGGTTAACGTGATGCTATTACAACCTGGGGCATCGGAGATTGGAGTTCAATTCCAGTGCCCTCTGAAAGAAGTTTGTACATCCTTCCTGTGAGATTCGATTTCCTCCCCCAGTCCAAAGACGTACCAATCTGTAGGTGATTGGTCATTGTAAATTATGGGTGGGTTGCTGCGCATTTGGCTTGTTGGGCCGGAACGGCCTGTTCCGCATTATATCAATAAATAAAATGAAGAAGAGATCACTTTATGAGTAATGAATGTATATACTGAATTGGACGTACAAGTGGATCATTGCTTAATGTACAAAGAGTGTATAGAATCCCAAGTGCAGGCAGCAAAAGGGCAATTACAGAGAAAGGAGCCACAAGAAAGAGACTGGGGTGCTGCAGGTAGATAGGTGAACAGCACAATCAAAAGTGTGCTGATCCACAATAGAAACTGTGCAAGTTACATAAGGTTGCCTCTTCATTTCAATACAATTAGAATTTCACAGAGCCATAGAACACCACAGCACAGAAAACAGGCCATTCAGCCCTTCTAGTCTGTGCCGAAACTTTATTCCGCTAGTCCCATTGACCTGCACCCAGTCCATAACCCTCCAGACCTCTCCCATCCATGTATCCTAGCCAATTTATTCTTAAAACTTAAGAGTGAGCCCGCGTTTACCATGTCAGATGGCAGCTCGTTCCACACTCCCACCACTCTCTGAGTGAAGAAGTTCCCCCTAATTTCCCCCTAAACCTTTCCCCTTTCACCCTAAAGCCATGTCCTCTCGTATTTATTTCTCCTAATCTAAGTCGAAAGAGCCTACTCGCATTTACTCTGTCTATACCCCTCATAATTTTGTAAACCTCTATCAAATCCCCCCTCATTCATCTACTCTCCAAGGAATAAAGTCCTAACCTGTTCAATCTTTTCCTGTAACTCAACTGCTGAAGGCCCGGCAACATCCTAGTAAATCTTCTCTGTACTCTTTCAATTTTACTGATATCCTTCCTATAGTTAGGAGACCAGAACTGAACATAATACTCCATGTTTGGCCTCACCAATGTCTTATACAACTTCACTATAACATCCCAACTCCTATACTCAATACTTTAATTTATGAATGCCAGGATGCCGAAAGCCTTCTTTACAACCCTGTCTACCTGTGATGCCACTTTCAGGGAATTAAGTATCTGAACTCCCAGATCCCTTTTTTCCTCCGCACTCCTCAGTGCCCTACCCTTTACTGTTCATGTCCTTCCTTGATTTGTCCTTCCAAAATGCAACACCTCACACTTGTCTGCATTAAATTCCATCTGCCATTTTCTGGCCCATTTTTCCAGTTGGTCCAGATCCCTCTGCAAGCTTTGAAAGCCTTTCTCGCTGTCCACAACGCCTCCAATCTTAGTGTCATCAGCAAACTTGATGATCCAATTTACCACATTTTCATCTAGATCACTGATATAGACCAGGGGTCCCCAACCCTTTTCGCACTGCAGACCAGTTTCATATTCACAATATTCTTGCGGACCGGCCGACCGGGAGTGGGGGGGGCGGTTAGGGTTGCCAATGTACAAGAGTAGCAGTCAAATACGTAGTGTTTACCCCGAGAAAGACTACAATGACCATGAAGCCTTGCGCGGGCACCAGTGCACATGCGTAACTTGCGCATGCGTGTACATCCCGATTTCTTAAAAATTGTTTTTGCCGGTTCTGTTGGCAGCGGGGGGGGGGGGGGGGGGGCGGTGTTAATCACGACCGGAATATCGGTGATAAGTGGCTAATACACTCAATTTCATTTCTAAAAGGGTTTATCTAACGGATTTAATATTAAAACACAGCGCATATTTTCCTCGCATGAATATAGCGGTAAGTCAATTATCAGGGGAGCTTGAAGTAAGTGTTGAACGAACTTCCAGTAGAAGTGGTAGAGGCAGGTTCGATATTATCACTTAATGAAAAATTGGATAACTATATGGACAGGAAAGGAATGGAGGGTTATGGGTTGAGTGCAGCTCGGTGGGACGAGGTGAGAGTAGCGTTCGGCACAGACTAGAAGGGCAGAGATGGCCTGTTTCCATGCCGTAATTGTTATATGGTTATATAAGTCACTTATAATAGCATCATAACATTTTAAGTAATGTTTGGATATTAAACACACAGCGCATATTTTCCTCATTTGAACATATAAAATCATTGCAACGCACCAATATCGCCGAATCAGTGGGAGCCCTGGGCTGAATACTTGTTTCCCTGCAACAAGACGGTCCTATCGAGGGGTGATGGGAGACAGCGATACTCGAAGGGGGTTCCTTATGTCGTCTATTCCACAATTTAGTTTTCGTTGCATTCATCGCAGAGATATGTTGGAAATGGAAGCAACGTTTTCAGTGCTTCCGTAGCTATCTCAGGATAGTCAGCCTTGACTTTGATCCGGAATGCCGGCAGAGATGTTATGTCAAACATACTTTTCAGCCTGCCGTCATTTGCAAGCTCAAGGAGTTGATCTCCTTCCCGCGCTGACACGGACGACGCGCGGGTAATGAGCTCGTGTGTGTTCAAGCTCAACAGTGGGCGTGACAGGGAATGAGGAAAGGTGCAGCTGGCTCATATCACCAAATCATATCGTTTCCTCGTGGCCCGGTGGTTGGGGACCGCTGATATAGACAACAAACAACAATGGTCCCAGCACAGATCCCTGAGGCACACTACTAGTCACAGGCCTCCAGTCTGAGAAGCAATCATCCACTACCACTCTCTGCCTTCTCCCACACAGCCAGTTTCGAATCCAGTTTACAACCTCTCCATGGATACCTAGTGTCTGAACCTTCTGAACTAACCTCCCACATGGGACCTTGTCAAAGGCCTTACTAAAGTCCATGTAGACAACATCCACAGCCTTTCCTTCATCTATTTTCTTGGTAACCTCCTCGAAAAACTCTACAAGATTCGTTAGACACCACGCACAAAGCCATGCTGACTACCCTTGATCAGGCCTTGGCTGTCCAAATACTTGTATATCTGATCTCTCAGAATGCCTTCCAATAATTTACCTACTACTGACGTCAGGCTCACCGGCCTGTAACTACCTGGTTTACTTTTGGAGCCTTTTTTAAACAACGGAACAACATGAGCTACCTTCCAATCCTCCGTCACCGCACCTGTGGCTACGGACATTTTAAATATTTCTGCCAGGGCCCCTGCAATTTCTACACTAGTCTCTCTCAAGGTCCAAGGAAATATCATGTCAGGCCCAGGGGATTTATTCGCTGTAGGGCAGCAAACACCTCCTCCTCTTTAATCTCTATATGTTCCATGACACTACTGCTTGTTTCCCTTCCTTCCATATACGTTATGTCAGTTTCCTGAGTAAATACTGATGCAAAAAAAACTGTTTAAGATCTCCCCCATCTCGTGAGGCTCCACACATAGACGGCCACTCTAATCTTCTAGGGGACCAATTTTGTCCCTTACTATCCTTTTACTCTTAAAATACTTGTAGAAATCCTTCGGGTTTACCTTCACATTATCTGCCAAAGCAACCTCATGTGTTCTTTTTGCCTTCCTAATTTCCTTCTTTAGTATTTTCTTACATTTTCTATACTCTTCAAGTACCTCATTTGTTCTTTGTTGCCTATACCTGCTATACACCTCTCTCCTTTTCTTAACCAGATCGCCAATATCCCTTGAAAACCAAGGTTCCCTATGCCTGTTAACTTTGCCTTTAATCCTGGCAGGAACATGCAAACTCTGCACTCTCAAAATTTCGCCTTTGATTGGTTTTAGAATCTATACAAAACAGTGCTTTCTCTCAGGATGTTATTTTTATTCCCAAGGGAGCTGAAATGGATCTAGATAGAAGATCTGAGGTCAGCAAAACCGACAACACGAGGATAGTTTGACCAGCCTATTCCATGCTGTATGTCAATAGATAAATAAAAAAGATTAGCCCCAGATTTTGCCATTTCTGCGATTATTTGGTGCTCAATGCTTTCAATTGGATGCCTTCAATCAAGGCACACTCTGAAAAAAATCTCAAATGTCATTACGTAGAGATACTTGATTTGGTATTACTATAGGTCTGCCACAAGATGGCATACAAGCTTAATCAATGGTTCTCCATCACACTCAATCTCAGTGCAGATAAATGTCAAGCAAGGCTATCTCATTGAGAGAAAAACGGCAATCTTTCCTTCCACTTGCTGTACCTCACTAATGCTGTGTTTCTTGCTGGAGTGGAATGAATGTACAAAAGGGAAACCATTTAACTCATTTCCCCTGTACTGCAGAACCAATGTCAAACCATTTCCATTATGGAAATGATGCTTGTATACATTCGTTGAGACCCAGCACCAAGCCATCAACATCTTGATCACTGGAATGTCTGAGAGAATGGGTTTTACTTTTAAAACAAAACTGTTCCCATTATACAATAGAGCAGCAAGGTAAATAGCGGTTAGTGCGATGCTTTACAGAGCCAACTGTATGATCAAGGTTCAATTTGTACGTAGAATGATCTATGCTTTTTACTTAAGTTTTTGTACATTGTCCCTATGATCACTTGGGATTTGGCTTGCTTCCATATTCCAAAGATGTATAGTAAGGATTAGTGAGTTATGGGCATGTTTTGTTAGTGCCAGAGGTGTGGTGACACTTGCGGGCTGCCCCCAGCTGCATTGGTCATTGAAGTATACTACACATTTCATTGTATGTGTATTTCGATGTTTTGATGCACAATGTGACAAATAAAGACAGTCTCTCTTTAATCCTTAAATATTTTCGCTCCCAAAAAGACTACTCTATGATTAGAACCTGGGATAAGTAGAGTATTTGCCATATTTTGAGAGTTACTTTTTAAGGAAAGGAGACCCCAATGACGATCTCACCAACTACTTCATTGCACTAACACAGACTCTTGGGCTGTCTGAGAAAAAGAGTGCTTGATGAGCAAGACACCAAAACTGGCTATTAGGTGTCAATGATCATTGCTCTCCTGGGCACTTCTGATACCTGCACCATCTATAGCAGGAACCTTAAGGTACTGGAGAGCTGCATCCAAAGCCGGCTCTGCAAAATCCTCCAAGCTCACCATCAAGATAAGTGAATCAGTATAGGTATCCTTTTCCAAGCCAAGATCCCAAGATCGGACACCTAACTACACTCAGTTGGCTCAAACAGGAAGGCCATGTCCTTTGCATGTCTGACAGCTGGCTTTCAAAGGGGAGGGGGGTCAGATAGAGGAAGAAACTACCAAGTGGACAGAAGAATACTCAAAATCTCCTTGAAAAAGTGTAACATTCCCAGTGACTCTAGGGAATCCTACAATGACTCATAGGAAGAAGGATTCTTGATAGCACTTTACACTTCATGTCCATTGGTCAGGAACAAAGATCCCCAATAACGAGGTGGCCTACAGTCATCTCCCTGACACAGTGGTGTCAAGAAAACAACCCTTCCTCAATGTCGCAAAAACAAAGGAGCTGGTTACGGATTACAGGAGGAATGGAGACCGGCTAACCCCTATTGACATCAATGGATCTGGAGTTGAGAAGGTAAACAGCTTCAAGTTCCGCGGCATCCACATCACCGAGGACCTCACGTGGTCTGTACACACTAGCTGTGTGGTGAAAAAGGCACAACAGCGCCTTTTTCACCTCAGACAGTTGAGAAAGTTTGGTATGGGCCCCCCAATCCTAAGAACTTTCTTCAGGGGCACAATTGAGAGCATCCTGACTGGCTGCATCACTGCCTGGTATGGGAGTTGTACCTCCCTTAATCGCAGGGCTCTGCGGAGAGTGGTGCAGACAGCCCAGTGCATCTGTAGTTGTGAACTTCCCATGATTCAGGACATTTACAAGGACATCTGGGTAGTGGGTAGTGGCTCCATATGTCACTACTACAGGGTGTGACGACCCTGCCTTACATGAGTCCGGGGCCAAGCTGGCTCTAGCTGACAGTACCTGGTATGGGCCCCTATCAAGGGTTACAGATCCCACTGCCTTGTGGGTATCTTCAGGAGAAGAGAAGGCTAAGGAGTAAATCCTACACAAATCCGGAGTGGAGCCCCTAAGGCGGATGGATGACGTATCACGTCACCTCCCGGCAGCTCCTGCAGCCAAGCTGATGCCAAATGTACTACTTCACATTCCTTTGGACCACATCCGCGAGGCCGAGAGGGGGATCTTGTTGTCTGGGCAGCCCAGGATCTCCATATTCATCGCCCAGGTCTGGGCCCCCAACTGGGCGCATCCATTGTCTACTTAGACAGATGGAGCCATTATTATTATTACTACTACTACAAGGACAGGTGTGTAAAAAGGGCCCGAAGGATCATTGGGGACCCAAGTCACCCAACCACAATCTATTCCAGCTGCTACCACCCAGGAAGCGGTACCTCAGTATAAAAGCCAGGACCAACAGGCTCCAGGACAGCTTCTTCCACCAGGCCATCAGATGATGAACTCACACTGACTTGAGTGTACTCTATAATTACATTGACTGTTCTATTTATTATAAATTATTATAAATTACTATGATTGTACATTGCGCATTTAGATGGAGATGTAACATAAAGATTTTTACTCCTGATGTATGTGAAGGATGTAAGAAATAAAGTCAATTTAACCTCCCATCCTATCCAACCACTGACTTCTGTTCAACAGGATCCCACTGAGCTTAGTAAAACTCATGGACAGAATGACGAAGATGGATGAAGGGTCTGCTCTGGTAGAGAGTGCAGAGTTGAAAAAGTACAGGTTATAATTGGAGAAAATTATATACAGTATACATCTGCAAGCTATAACATGGTACAGTTGGTTCAAAATTACATTTTGCTCTTCAAACAAATGCTTACAAATCTGCAACATTCTAGTAAATCTAATATCCTTTAAAGGTTGAACATATCTGAGCAGCACTGAAGAAGCAAAGGTCAATCACCTCACTCAGACTACTGGTGCATTTGCAGTATCAGCTGAATCTCAAATCTTCCCAACTCCAAGAAACAGCTTCCAATGTAATTACAGAACAAGAAATACAAAGGTTATCAGCTAAGATACCCCATTAAAGTATGTTGCTCAGCTGGTTTTTCTTATGTTAAATGTTGTGAAAGAACAAACAAAAGTTCAAAGTTCACTGCTTTAAAAAAAAGTATGCAAGCTATTGACTTCCAGGATCTTGATAACGCTGCTCTAAACATTTTACAAGGGTAGAGAACGATAAATCAAATTCCTTCTTGTGACCAAGTAATTTAAGATATCTGGGTCTCACTGTGTACCATATGGTTGAGTAATGATGCGTTTGTTTTGAGTACATTTTGGCATCAGGCCTCCAAAGAACTAATTATTCTAATCACTTCGCAGGATTTCTAAATAGATAAATTTCACCTGTACCTAAAAGAAAGCACATTTTAGAAGAAATCGTTTCATACACCAAACACCTTAAAGATTAACTAACAACAATTCTCAAAGCTAAAACACATTTTATAAAGTTATTCTCTGAAGAGATAATTTCAGTGTAAGCATTTAGAAACATAGAAACATAGAAAATAGGTGCAGGAGTAGGCCATTCGGCCCTTCGAGCCTGCACTGCCATTCAGTATGATCATGGCTGATCATCCAACTCAGAACCCTGTACCTGCCTTCTCTCCATACCCCCTGATCCCTTTAGCCACAAGGGCCATATCTAACTCCCTCTTAAATATAGCCAATGAACTGGCCTCAACTGTTTCCTGTGGCAGAGAATTCCACAGATTCACCACTCTCTGTGTGAAGAAGTTTTTCCTCATCTCGGTCCTAAAAGGCTTCCCCTTTATCCTTAAACTGTGACCCCTCGTTCTGGACTTCCCCAACAACGGGAACAATCTTAAACATAGAATATAGAATAGTATAGCACAGTACAGGCCCTTCGGCCCACAATGTTGTGCTGACCCTCAAACTCTGCCTCCCATATAAGCCCCCACCCTAAATTCCTCCATCTTCCTGCATTTAGCCTGTCCAATCCCTTTAGGATTTTAAATGTTTCAATAAGATCCCCCCTCAATCTTCTAAATTCCAGCGAGTATAAGCCTAGTCGATCCAGTCTTTCATCATATGAAAGTCCTGCCATCCCAGGAATTAATCTGGTGAACCTTCTTTGTACTCCCTCTATGGCAAGAATGTCTTTCCTCAGATTAGGGGACAAAACTGCACACAATACTCCAGGTGTGGTCTCACCAAGGCCTTGTACAACTGCAGTAGTACCTCCCTGCTCCTGTACTCGAATCCTCTTGCTATGAATGCCAGCATTCCATTCGCCTTTTTCACCGCCTGATGTACCTGCATGCCCACTTTCAATGACTGGTGTACAATGACACCCAGGTCTCATTGCACCTCCCCTTTTCCCAATCGGCCACCATTCAGATAATAATCTGTTTCCCTGTTTTTGCCTCCAAAGTGGATAACCTCACATTTACCCACATTAAATTGCATCTGCCATGAATTTGCCCACTCACCTAACCTATCCAAGTCACCCTGCACCCTCTTAGCATCCTCCTCACAGCTAACACTGCCGCCCAGCTTCGTGTCATCCGCAAACTTGGAGATGCTGCATTTATTTCCTTCGTCTAAGTCATTAATATATATTGTAAACAACTGGGGTCCCAGCACTGAGCCTTGCAGTACCCCACTAGTCACTGCCTGCCATTCTGGAAAGGTCCCGTTTATTCCCACTCCTTGCTTCCTGTCTGCCAACCAATTCTCTATCCACATCAATACCATACCCCCAATACCGTGTGCTTTAAGTTTGCACACTAATCTCCTGTGTGGAACCTTGTCAAAAGCAATTTGAAAATCCAAATATACCACATCCACTGGTTCTCCCCTATCCACTCTACTAGTTACATCCTCAAAAAATTCTATGAGATTCGTCAGACATGATTTTCCTTTCACAAATCCATGCTGACTTTGTCCGATGATTTCACCGCTTTCCAAATGTGCTGTTATCACATCTTTGATAACTGACTCTAGCATTTTCCCCACCACCGATGTTAGGGTAGCCGGTCTATAATTCCCCGGTTTCTCTCTCCCTCCTTTTTTAAAAAGTGGGGTTACATTAGCCACCCTCCAATCCTCAGGAACTAGTCCAGAATCTAAAGAGTTTTGAAAAATTATCACTAATGCATCCACTATTTCTTGGGCTACTTCCTTAAGCACTCTGCGATGCAGACCATCTGGCCCTGGGGATTTATCAGCTTTTAATCCCTTCAATTTACCTAACACCACTTCCCTACTAACATGTATTTCCCTCAGTTCCTCCATCTCACTAGACCCTCAGTCCCCTATTATTTCCGGAAGATTAATTATGTCCTCCTTAGTGAAGACAGAACCAAAGTAGTTATTCAATTGGTCTGCCATGTCCTTGTTCCCCATGATCAATTCACCTGTTTTTGACTGTAAGGGGCCTACATTTGTCTTAACCAATCTTTTTCTTTTCACATATCTATAAAAGCTTTTACAGTCAGTTTTTATGTTCCCTGCCAGTTTTCTCTCATAATCTTTTTTCCCTTTCCTAATTAAGCCCTTTGTCCTCCTCTGCTGGACTCTGAATTTTTGCCAGTCCTCAGGTGAGCCGCTTTTTCTGGCTAATTCGTATGTTTCTTCTTTGGAATCGATACTATCCCTAATTTCCCTTGTCAGCCACGGGTGCACTATCTTCCCTGGTTTATTCTTTTGCCAAACTGGGACGAACAATTGTTGTAGTTCATCCATGCGATCTTTAAATGCTTGCCATTGCATATCCACCATCAACCCTTTAAGTATCATTTGCCAGTCTATCTTAACTAATTCACGTCTCATACCTTCAAAGTTACCCTTCTTTAAGTTCAGAACCTTTGTTTCTGAATTAACTATGTCACTCTCCATCTTAATGAAGAATTCCACCATATTATGGTCACTCTTACCCAAGGGGCCTCTCACGACAAGATTGCTAATTAACCCTTCCTCATTGCTCAATACCCAGTCTAGTTGCTCTCTAGTTGGTTCCTCGACATGTTGGTTCAGAAAACCATCCCCATACATTCCAAGAAATCCTCTTCCTCAGCACCCTTACCAATTTGGTTCACCCAATCTATATGTAGATTGAAGTCACCCATTATAACTGCTGTTCCTCTATTGCACGCATTTCTAATTTCCTGTTTAATGCCATCCCCAATCTCACTACTACTGTTAGGTGGCCTGTACACAACTCCCCACCAGCGTTTTCTACCCCTTAGTGTTATGCAGTTCTACCCATATCGATTCCACATCCTCCCAGCTAATGTTCTTCCTTTCTATTGCGTTAATCTCCTCTCTAACCAGCAATGCTACCCCACCTCCTTTTCTTTCGTGTCTATCCCTCCTGAATATTGAGTATCCCTGACTGTTGAGCTCCCATCCTTGGTCACCCTGGAGCCATATCTTTGTGATCCCAACTATATCATATTCATTAATAAAAATCTGCACTTTTAATTCATCCACCTTGTTACGAATGCTCCTTGCATTGACACACAAAGCCTTCAGGCTTGCTTTCACAACACTCTTAGCCCTTATACAACTATGTTGCAAAGTGGCCCTTTTTGATTTTTGCCCTGGATTTGCCTAAATTTAGCACATCTTGCATCTTGCATTCCACAACATTAATATTATAAGGCATCTCTTCAAAGGCACTGTTTGAAAGTTAGTAAAAGATAATCGTTTCAGTTTAAACAAATTATGTAGGCATCAAGAAATTATTTCATCTTTAGTTTTACATTTGACAAAAAAAGATTATATTTTGTTCCATCTGTTTTTTCCAATTTTTAAATCAAGTTTATGACTAACAAACACAAAATTATCACCACGCTATCTTCTTACTTATTAAATACCAAATACACACTTCTCCTGGCTTACACTTGGTGAACAAGCCCTCAGATGAGTACAGATGTACTGCTGGACACTAAAATGGTAGAATTTTCCTGGTTAGGTAACTGATTGGAGACTTGACTGTGCTCTGTCCAAGTAAGCTGCAATCTTTCCAACTTGCAAAACTTTGCAACCTGCATGTTTGGAACAATATAAACTTTCCTAATATTTGTCCAGCCAGAAGACAGATCACAGTCTTTCACAAATAATTGTACTGGTATATGCTTCTAGCATCTACGAATAAGGTAGGTTGATGCCACTGAAGTATTGAGATACTTAATTGTCCATTCTGTCATTTGTAGTTCAAATGGAGGTTAAATATTCCACAGTGATATCTGAAATAAATATCCTGAATTCCTCTGTACAACCGTCCACTATGTCATTCTAATGCAACATTATTTAAAATCAATTTGCTGATCAGTTACCCGTGGCTCTGGGAAGCTTACTATGCAAACCGACTGCAGCATCTAACTCTATAACAGTAACTCCAATTAAACAGTCAAGCATTGAATGCAAAATAATGTCAGAACATGACAAAATACAAGTCTATGAATTTGCATGCCTTTTCTAGGTCAGAGAAATTGTTGACTTATCGTATTACCATTCACCTATTGAAAAATGTGAGATAATAAAGGGGGAATTAATTACAAGGTTTAGCAACAGCATTTAATAGAAAGACTAGATTTTAATTTCATCTGAATATTTAAGTACAATCTAGTAGTGATTGACGACTGAGTTTCACAAGTTAGAATCCACAATAGAACATTACAACTTGAATACCAAAGGCATCTTAGTTAGCCTAAAGTTCCCAACATAGACCTTTCACTTTTGTATGTATGCATAGATGTAGTCTTCCAAGAACCTTGTAAAATGCACTGGTGATTGTTGGGAGGAGAACTTTATGTTGACTTGGTGTAATGGTTCCTTGTGAAGAAGGTTTAGGCACACTTTCTCTATGGTGATGAGTCCAATTCAGTTTTAAGTAGCAATGTTATTCCTAAAGGACACAACTTATATAAGAAAGAGGCAGAAATCAATTTAAACATCTAGTAATTAAAAATGTTTTAAAAATTATTTTGAAGCCTTTATAAAACAAAACCAGGAAAGATGTTTCCTTTTCAGTAACGGCAGCCTTGCAAAATGCTGGCATGTTAGAAGTGGGCTCAAAACACACCCATTCTCTAAAGGAATAAAAATAGGTAAAGGTTTCTTCTTATCCAGTGGATTCTGATCCCCTGGAGTCTGGAATAAGTTCAAGTGCAAGCTATTTTTAACAACAATTTTCTTGTACATGGCTTACTAGGTTTTATGCTTTCACAACACATGCCAGTCGGTGATAATAATCTCGATTCTGATTCTCAAAGCACATCCATTCTCTTAAAAGAATAAAAATAGGTAAAAGTTTCTTCTTATCCAGAGGATTCTGAACCCCTGGAGTCTGGAATAAGTTCAAGTGCAAGCTATTTACAACAATTTTCTTGTACATGGCTTACTAGGTTTTATTATTTCAAAACACATGCTGGTCAGTGATTATAAACCCGATTCTGATACTGAAAACAAAGTGAAAGTCAATCTGAGCCATAACATTTTCCAAAGATTGAAGACAAGTATGGTGTTATTTTTACAACTGTCAATAATTTGAAGAAAATCACCTGCTCCATGTAGATGATGTTATGATTTAATTCTGACCATAAATGTAAAGAAATTCAATATCTCATTGGCAGATTTGTATCACAAAACTAGATTAGTATAAATAGCTGACAGACATTTTACACCTTTGAAAACAATTGAGATTAAACTGTCACTTTACCTGGGATATTAAAAGGAGAACAATAGCATTTTAAAGTGCTCCCTTTCCCGCCCCCACCATGCATGCATGATATTATTTCCTGGGTGATATATAAAGCAGCACAATTCAACAAAGAAAAACTGACATATTCAAAATATTTAAATCTTCAAAACTTTGCTATTGGTTTAAACTCTACTCAGCAGCTTTCTAATGCCAGCAATCAAGCTTCTGTGAAGACCAGCCTGACAAACAACCACACATTGTATATAACCAGATGGAATAAAATTATTATTTTTGATGGTTCTTCAAAATGATCTGCAATTCATGTCATTTGAGAGATCTTAAGACTAGACAACATCGAAACACTAAAGAGAAAAATATGCATTGCCATGAAACAGTACACAAAATAGATATTAAAAGCTAAAAACTAATGATTAAATAAGTTTGATTACACCCTGAACTACTATACTATCATAAAATGCACCTTTAAATGTATCAATACAAGGAAGCCATGTACTGTTGTTGAGGTGGAGAAGCTTGTTTATGGGTGAGGTTTGAAGCTCTATCAGATCTTCTGCTAATTCAATCTGGCTTTAGTTTTTTCACTTCAAAAAACCCAGCCAGATTTTGCCACACAGAACGTTCAATGTGACCAGTAAAGACTCAGTTTCCAATCAACAAGAAGTTATTGTACAGTGTTGCAAAGCTCTTGACTCGTCACTTGAAATAGATACACTAAACACTCTCACCCCAAACTGGCCTCTCACCACAGTGGTACAAGTAATCAATGACAGAAGAGGTGAAGGCTTAATTTCAAGGCATGCAATACAGTTAGGATAGAACAATAAACATAAATAAATATTCATATATTCAAACATTTTCCCTCCAAAATATTTCATGGTAATTATTTATTTATTACCATGAAATGTTTTGGAGGGAAATTGAATGTATTCAAATTATAATGACAGTCTTCTATCTCAAGCAGAATCATATGCAGCTTTGCTTCAAAAGGTAGCAAAATTTGCTTAAAGAACGCAACTCAGAATCAGAATCAGGTTTAACATCACCGGCATACGTCATGAAATATGTTGTTTTGCAGCAGCTGTACACTGCAATAGTTCAACGTCCAATCAGAAATCTGATGGCAGAGGGGAGGAAGCTATCCCTGAATTGTTGAGTGTGTGCCTTCAGGTTCCTGCACCTCCTCTCTGATGGTAGCAATGAGAAGAAGAGGGCATGTCCAGGGTGAAGGGGGCCCTTAATGATAAATGTCGCCTTTTTGAGGCAATGCTCCTTGAAAATGTTCTGGGGTTGCTGGGGAGGCTAGTGGCCATGATGGAACTGACTGAATTCACAATTTTCTGCAGCTTATTTCAATCCTGTGCAGTGCCTGCCTCCCCACACCACATAGTGATACAGCCAGTTAGAATGCTCTGCACAGTATATCTGTAGAAATTTGCGAGTGTCTTTGGTGTCATGCCAAATCTTCTCAAACTCCTAATGAAATACAGTTGCTGTCGTGCCTTCTTTGCAACTACATTTGATAAGCTGGACCCAGGATAGATCCTCAGAGATATTGATACCCAGGAACTTGAAATTGCTCACCCTTTTCAATACTGATCCCTCAATGAGGACTGGTGTGTGGGCCCTCGTCTTACCCTTTCTGAAGTCCACAATAAATTATTTCCTATTCAAAAATTTAAAAAGTGAACAAGAAGGAAAAGACCTGAAATTGCTGGAAACTGTTGGCATTGAAGCTTGAAGTACCTGGCAACCCCACCAACATTGTCTGTGGAGATGTTGTGAACATTTTTCCTAATGACTGCTGATTTCTTTCTGCTTACCTCAAGTTATCTATTAAAAAACAGCAAGCATATATTTAAATATGATAAATATTTTTGTCTTAAATGTCATGAAATTTGTTGTTTTGTGGCAGCAATATAGTGCAAAGATATAAAATTATGATAGATTATAAAATAAATGAAGGAATAACAAGCTGGTGTTCATGGATTGATGGACCCTCAGAAATCCATTTAAGGGGGGAAGAAGCTGTTCCTGGATCGTTGAGTGTAGATCTTCAGGTTCCTCCTCCCAGGTACCCCTGCAGATACCTCCTCCCTGATGGTATTATTGAGAAGAGGGCATGTCATGGATTGTGAGGGTACTTAATTATGACTGCCATCTTCTTGAGGCATTGCCCCTTGAAGATGTTCTCAATGGTGGAGAGAGTTGTGCCTATGATGGAACTGGTTGAGTCTACAACCCTCTGTAGTTTCCTTCGAACCTGTACATTGGAGCCTCTATAATGGGCTGTGATCCAACTGACCAAAATGTTCTCCACTATACAGTACATATAGAAATTTGCAAGAGTCTGTAGTGACATACTAAATCTTCTCAAACTCCTAACGAAGTAGAGCCACTCACATGATTGCATCAGTGTTTTGGGACCTGGAAAGATCCTCTGAGATGTTAATATGCATGAGCTTAAAGCTGCACATCCTTTCCACCACTGAGCTCTCAATGAGAATTGGTGTGCATTCTCCCAAATTTCCCTTCCTGAAGATCGCAATCAATTTCTTGATTTTGCTGACAGTGGGTGGGAAGTTGTTGTTGCAACACAACGCAACCAACCAATGAACCTTATTCCTGTATGCCTCCTCATTGCCATCTGAAATTTTTACCAACAACACTGGTGTCGAATACACTCTTTTCGGGCTTCCAGCTGGGTACAGGTATCAATTTTAACCGACATTTCAACGACAAAATCTGCCATCTTCATCAGGGATGATGCCTAGGCATGTCTAGTGTAGTGGTGTATATATAACCGCGTCATCCATCCCACTTGATTGGTTAGTCCTCATCCAATCAGGTTTCTGTTGTCTCACTTTGTAACCAATCGAATTCCAGTTCTTCATTAGAGTGAGACCTTCATCTTTGGATTCTTTTTCTCTAGTTTTATTTCAATAGCTTCCTTCACCAGGCAGTCCCAAAAGTCACTGATACAGCACAGTAGTTTTGTGCTGTAGAAGTCAATCCTATGGCCATTGCAAATACATTGTTCTGCTACTACCAATTTCTCTGGATACACCTCCCATGCTCCTTGATGTGGGTTTCCACTGTGTACCCCAACTGGCAGATATGCGTTGCTCTGCATTCAGAGGAATCCTGTAACCACCAGCTGTCCTGAGTCCCAGGTCACCTTTGTCCTGCATAAGCTGTGATTTGAGTTTCCTTAAGGGTTTGTGGACGTTATTAATCTCGTATTTCCCACATCAAGGAGCACAGGAGGTGTATCTGTTTGGGTTACCCGGAGAAATCAGCGGTAGCAAAACACTGTATTCCCAAGGACCACAGGATTGACTTCAACAGCATAAAACTACTGTGCCATACAAATGGCTTTTGTGACTAACTGGTGAAGGAAGCCATAGAAATAAAACTAGAGAGAAAGAATTTTAACAAAGATGAGGGTCTCGCTCTAAGTAAGAACAGGAATTTGATTGTAATCAAGGTGGAACAGTGGAAACCTGATTGGATGAGGACTAGCCAATTAGATGGGATGGACTATGGGAGTATATATGCCACTGGACTAGTCATGCCTAGATAACATCCCTGATGAAGATGGCAGAGTTTGTCATTGAAGTGTCAGCTAAAACCAATACCTGCACCTAACAGGAAGCCCAAGAAGAGTTTATTCATCATATATGCTAGGAAAGCACTAGATTCTTTTTCAATACTGGTGTCATCTGTGATTTTATAATGGTGTTTGAGCTGTGCCTAGCCAAACAGTTATAAACGTAGAGAGAGTAGAGTAGTGGACTAAGCACATATCCTTCAGGTGCATCTATATTGATCGTCAGCAAAGAAGAGATGTTATCACCAATCTGTATTGACTGTGGTCCGATGAGGCAGTCAAGAATCCAGTTGTAGAATAGTAAAAGTTATTTTTAAAAGCAAAAAACTACGTGAATGCAACTGCAAGACTTTTCAGCAAAAGCATAGCACCTGGTGTGTCATACACAACTACAGCGAAAGGTTAAAAATCAAGGGTAATCCACGGTAGCTCTAATCTAAACCAGATGTCCGTGTCTCAATATACGCCATGCAAAAGTTTAAGTTGCTATACAAACAGATGGTCTTCCATTAAACAAGAGGAAATGTAGTCACCTCTTCAAGAATGCAAGAATTTATATGATGCTGGAATAGTTAAACAAACACTGGAGGGTAAATAAAACAAATTAAAGATTTTTTAAATTGCTCTCCCCTCCCTCATCTCTCCACAGACATACTTTCCACATGTTGTCTCAGAACCACACATTACCTGCAAATAACATCTTTCAAATCCCATATGACTGGAAAAACTTCATCGTGATCCACACTTAAAATATTTTTCTTTCTCTTCTGCCATCTGGCTTTCATTCAATGCCTCCCACACTACAGCTCCCGACGGCTGAAATTCAGCAAGGCAACTTACTAATAAACAAGCTATAGCAACACTTTAGCAACACTCATAAAATGCTGGTGGAATTCTTGCTCTTCAAGACCTTTCATCAGGGCCCAAAATGTTGACAGTTTATTCCCTTCCATAGATTCTCCTGATCCGCTGAGTTTCTCTAGCATTTTGTATGTTACCCTGGACTTGCAGAATCTCCTGTGTTTTTCAATCCAGAGTTTCAGTTATATGGCTCAGTTTCAGTTATTTGTCATACTTTGGTTGGTACTCACATTGCAGTATTGGATGGTTATTAACCTAAAATGATAACTTTATTTGTTTCTCTACAGTTGCTCCCTCAACTTTTCCAGTACAGGTTTCCCCTGCCATCCGAAGGTACAGCTTTCTTATGAAACGGTTCGTAAGCCGAAATGTCGTAAAGCGAAGAAGCAATTACCATTTATTTATATGGGAAAATTTTGTGAGCATTCGCAGACCCAAAAATAACCTACCAAATGATGCCAAATAACAGAAACATATAGTAAAAGCAGGAATGATATGATAAATACACAGCCTATATAAAGTAGAAATACTTTTCCACTATCATTACTGAACTGTTCTCCGTAGCGAAAATCTCACACAAGCGCCGTCAGCAGAAAATCTCACGCAAGTGCTGTTGGCAAAAACACGGCGCAAGCGCTCTCCAGTAACCTTTAAGCTATGAAGCTGTCAAATCATACCAAATAACACATAAAAATACACAGCCAATATAAAGTAGAAATAATGTATGTACAGTGTAGTATCACTTACCGGAATCGGAAAGACAGCGCCGAGCACATGGATGATGGTGTGTTAGACTGAGTCGTTGCAGGTTTGGTGGTGCAGTGACCCCCACCCTCCAGGCCGCTGACCGAAACATTGCCATGAAGCATGCAGAGGTGCAGCGGTAGCCAGGAGGCACACAGCACATCTTTAAGAAAAAAGCCGAAACAAACATGCTGATTAATTAGGTGCCGCCCAGCACGTAATTGTCGGCCCAGATCAGTGCCGATTTCCCATTGCGTCGTCTCTGATCTGGGCCGACAATTACGTGTCGGCGGCACCTAATTAATTAGCATGTTTATTTCGGCTTTCTTCTTAAAGATGTGCTGTGTGCCTCCCGGCTACCGTTGCATTCTCCGCGAATCGGTATCTGTCCGTGGCCTGGGGGTTGGGGTGGTGGGACACTGGGGTGTCATCTCGTCGTCTGTTTCCATTAGAGCAGGCAGCTCATCTTCTCCTATGCCTCGATGTCGAAGGTTGAGGTTCGTCGTCTGCTGTGGCTGATGTGGAAGGCTTGCATGATTGCTGAGCCTCGCGCATTTTTCTATCACACAGTTCGTTGTAAGGACTCAAACCATCCTGCAAATATCCCCTAAACCAACGTACTCTTTCAAAATTAAAGTCGTACTTTATCATTACTCATTCGGCTTCGATTGTTATCCTTTTTTCTTCCAATTGCATCAGCTCTCCATCTATCAGTTCTTGGTCATGGGATGCCAGAACCTCTTCAATATCATGTTCGTCAGCTTCCACGCCAAACTCACTTTGTCCTTACTTCGTTCATCACGATTGAAACGCTTAATTATGTCTAGTTTTACGCTAAGTATAACACCCTTACGAGCTCTTTTAGGCTTTTCCGATACCATAGAACTCATCTTGCAAATGGCTGCTCATAGGCACGTGTTAAAGCAATGTCGTTCCGAATCCGGGGAGAGTGGCTGCTCAGGGCACATGCTGCCTTTTATTGCGCGCTGATTTTTTCGCGTGCTGATTTTTTTTTCACGTGCTTTCTTTTCGTAACAGTGAAAACACCTTCTGAAAGCGAAAACAGGGTACTAATGTAGGTCCTTTCTAACAGTGAGGTTTTGTAAAGCGAACGTTCGAAAAGCGGGGGACACCTGTACCATTTATTTATATGGGAAAATTTTGTGAGCATTCGCAGGCCCAAAAATAACCTACCAAATCATGCCAAATAACAGATAAAACCTAAAATAACAGTAACAGAGAGTAAAAGTAGGAATGATATGATAAATACACAGCTTATATAAAGTAGAAATACTTTTCCACAATCATTGCCTGAACTGTCCTCCGTAGCGAAAATCTCATGCAAGCACCGTCGGCAAAAACACAGCACAAGCGCTCTCCAGTAACCTTCAAGTTATGAAGCTGCCAAATCATACCAAATAACATGTAAAAATACACAGCCGATAAAAAGTAGAAATAATGTATGTACAGTGTAGTATCACTTACCGGAATTGGGAAAGCGCAGAGCACACTGATGATGGTGTGTTAGACTGAGTCATCGGAGTTTGGGTGCTGCAGTGGTCCCCACCCTCCGGGCAGCGAACCAATACCGACTTGCGGAGAATGCAGCAGTAGCTGGGAGGCACATAGCACATCTTTAAGAAAAAAGCCGAAATAAACATGCTAATTAATTAGGTGCCACCCGGCGCGTAATTGTCGGCCCAGATCAGTGCCAATTGCCGATTGCATCGCCTCTGATCTGGGCCGACAATTACGTGTCAGGCGTCATCTAATTAATTAGCATCTTTATTTTGGCTTTTTTCTTAAAAAGATGTGCTGGGTGCATCCTGGCTACTGCTGCATTCTCCGCAAATCAGTATCTGTCCGCGGCCTGGGGATTGGGGTGGTGGAACACTGGGGTGTTATCTCGTCGTCGTCTATTTCCATTCGGGCAGGCAGCTCATCTTCTCCTATGACTGCCCGCCTCGATGTTGAAAGTCGAGGTTCATCGTCTGCTGTGGCTGATGTAAAAGGCTTGCTTGGCTACTGAGCCTTGTGCATTTTTTTTATCATACAGTTCTTTGTAAGCACTCAAACCATCCTGCAAATATCTCCTAAACCAACGTACCCTTTCAAAATTAAAGTCGTACTTTATCATTACTCATTCGATTTCGATTCTTACCTTTTCCTCTTCCAATTGCATCAGCTCTTCATCTAGCAGTTCTTGGTCATGGGATGCCAAAACCTCTTCAACATCCTCTTCGTCAGCTTCCACAAGCCAAACTCACTCAGTCCTTACTTCGTTCACCACGATCAAAATGCTTAATTGTGTCTAGTTTTACGCTAAGTGTAACACCCTTACGAGCTCGTTCAGGCTTTTCCTCATCTTGCAAACGGCTGCTCACAGGCATGTGTTTAAGCAATGCTGGCGAGATTGCAGTTCTGAATCCGGGGGAGGGCATCTGCTCGGGGCACGCACTGCCTTTTATCGCACGCTGCTTTTTTCGTAACAGTGAAAACACCTTCTGTTAGCAAAAATAGGGTACTAACGTAGGTCTTTCGTAACAGTGAGGTTTCGTAAAGCGAACGTTCGAAAAGCGGGGGACACCCATATTTCGTTTTATTGTATAAAATATGATTGACCATATTTAGAGCCGCATACTTATATGTGGAGGCCAAAAAACTTAAAACTTCCAAATTATCAAATTTGATGTACGATACAAGACACAATCTTTGCAAAATCTTGATCAGGCATCAGATTCCATTTGGAGTCCGGTGGGGTGGAGCAAGATGACAAATTCTATTTTCCAAATTTATAAGTGTGGCAATTTTGTGTTTCTGATATATCGAAGGAAGTCTGTACTTCCATTTAACAAAAGATGTATTCTTCTCAAAGCTAAGTTTACACAGCATGGAACTGATCCTTTGGCCCACCATCAAGCACAGTTTACTCTAATCCCATTTTATGTTTCTCATATTTCCCTCAGATTCTACCAATCACTTACACTCTGGGGACAATTAATTTACTAATCCACATAACTTTGGAAACAAGAGGATGTGGGGAAAATCTAGAGTCGCAGGGAGAACATGCTAACTGACCAGAGGTTGTGTTTGAACTTGGATCACAGGAGCTGGGGAGCAACTGTGCTACTGTGTTCTTTTAGACAGGCAAAGTACTCAGGAATATGCGGAAGTGAGTAGAATTACAAAGTAAGTAGATTTCCAAAGTAATAAGAACAGACTCAATGGCCCAAAAGATCTCCTCCTATGCTATAACATTGTTGCTGTTGTTGTTGAGTGCCACTGAGTTGTCATCAGGTTGATAGTGTAGCTGTCTATAGGGTTTTTGGGGCATGATAAGGACGTAGATTGCCAGGCCTTCTTTCTGTACAGATAAGATGCTGCTTCTGCCCAGGTTGGGACCTGGCCAGATTTGAACTCAGGATCAACCGCCTCAAAGTCCAGTACTGATGCCACTACATCACCAGCTGGCTGTGCTATACCATACATCCCACTAAGAAGTTTATTCAAAGTACCTGATATTTTCACAGCCATCAGTTATCTCAAAGTTGCTGAATGATACATAATCTCTATTTTCCAGACTCTCATAAACTGAACAAAAACCAACACTGATAAAAATATAGAAAATAATTATCTTCTACATATCCAATATTTTGGTTGGTCATTATGATCATCTACAATAAAACATACAAATTATCTGAATCAGAATCAGGTTTAATATCACTGACATGTTGTGAAATACATAAAAAATACTGTAAATTACAATAAGATAAATATATTAAAAATAAATTAAGTAAGTAGTGTACAAAGGGAGCAAAAATAGTCAGGCAGTATTCATGGGTTAGTTCATCGTCCATTTAGAAATTTGATGGCAGAGAGGGAAAAGCTGTGTGTCTGCAGATGTACCTCCTTGGCCTGTGTATTTTGATAATTAGTGCAATTTTTTTTGCTGGACCTTATGGTCTTTGCTGAGCGGCCAAAAAGCCTGAACAATACAACGTCAACAATTATCCATTAAAAGTTTCTATGCCATGACAGTCGTAATTCAAATCTTTGGGTTTATTTCCTGTTGCAAAAGTGATATATCACTATGATTTTTATTCCCCCTCACGCCCTGTTGTCCAAATGTGCTTGATTTAGTTTGGCAACAGAAAATTGCTGTGTAACCATGTTTCATGCATACTCAAGTTAACAAACTAAAATTGTATAGTAATAATTGTCTATTGAAACTTATTTTAGTTTGAGCCACATCTCTCAGCTTCTAATAAAAGATTGGCCACGGACCAATACCATTAAGTAAGGGGTCCGTGGATGCCAAGTTGGGAATCCCTAAAGTATCCCGGATGAAAGGATCCTTAGAAAGCTGAGGAGTTACATCTATTGAACAAGAGGTAGGCTGTGTAGAGATCTGGTCTCCCTGCCCAAATAAATGCAGTTTAAAGTTCACCAAATTGACTCCTGGCCTGGTCGATTTATGAAACTGCTGATGTTACCCTGTCAACTTTAGAAGAATGCAAGGTCATCCCATTGACTGTACAAAATTCTTAAAAAGGCTTGATAGGGCAAGATACCGAATTGATATCTCTCCTGAGTGGGGTGTTTAAATCCACATTACAGTCTCAAAATTCAAGTTGGCCATTCAAGACAGAAATGGCAAGGAATTGTATTATGCAGATAGCGGTAAATTTTTATAATTCAAGAGGTCTATGAGAGCCTAATTGCCACAGACGTTGAAAAAGAGATTGATAGATTTTTAAAATATTAAGCAAATCACAAGATTATGTTTTTAGTCCAGTAAAATGGCACAAAGATAATAGATTGGCCACTACTTTATAGAGATGATAGAGGAAATACAAGGGGCCAAACTCTAATAGATAAGAGATTTCTCATTTCAAAATCTATAAAACTATGTTAATTTATTTCCTAGCAGGATTTTGGTAGCTTGCAAACTTGTGGCCACTTTAATTTTTTGCCTTTATATGGTTTGAGGACACCAACGAGAATTAGATGCAAACCTCAATCATTTAGAAACTGTTAGTATTGACAAATAGGCCATTACTCAGTTGTAGAGTTTCACAATAGTCCCCTCAGAGGTTCTTAACCATGATATTGAATTGATTATACCCATCTACCCAGTACTGAATATTAGCATTCATTGCCAAAATTCTGGAATTATTTCCATTTGTATAATGTTTAAAAGATCCAAAAGTAAGAAAGACTTGTCAAATGCTTATCTCATCCACAGATAGGCAATTTTATGTCTCAGTCATATTTGTCTCAGACATTAGTTTTAAGCACTTCAAAGATGCAAAGAACCAGAGAAGTTTAGGTAAGGAATTTCAGAGCACATGGTCTAGATTAGAAATTTCAGAGCACATGGTCTAAGTTCAGCTATCAATGGTAAGACTTGGAAAGAAGCATTCCACAAAATATTATAGTCAACAACAGGGAAAGTTTGTGGTGGGTGGGGACTATAGTGCAGGATAAGGTTACACCACCCAGTGTATTTTAAATAATTTATATAATTTTAACATAATTTATGTTAACTTAAATCTGTTATATATGTACTATATTCTGTGCTGCTGCAAAAACCTAAATTTCATTGTGTTTATACCCTTTGTATATAGATAGATAGATACTTTATTGATCCCAAAGGAAATTACAGTGTCACAGTAACATTACAAGTGTACAGATATAAATAATAGAAGAGAAGTAGAAAGAATAAAAAATAAGTTACTACAAACAGTCTAACAGGAGGGCGTGGGGGGGTCATCAATTCCCTGGCTATAGATTGGCTCATTATAGAGCCTAATGGCCAAGGGTAAGAATGACCTCATATAGTGTTCTCTGGAGCGGCGCAGTTGTCTTAGTCTGTTAATAAAAGTGATCCTCTGCTCAGCCAAGGTGGCATGCAGAGGGTGAGAAACAATGTCCAGAATTGCCAGGATTTTCTGTAGGGTCCTTTGTTCTACCACAGCCTCCAGTGTGTCCAGTTTGACTCCTATAATGAGCCAGCCTTTCTAATCAGTTTATTGAGGCTGTTGGCATCACCTGTGTTGATGCCATTGCCCCAGCACACCACCGCATAGAAGATTGTACCGGTGACAACAGACTGGTAGAACATGTGAAGGAGAGTCCCTCATAGGTATATATACCTATGACAAAACACAAACTTGAACTTTTTAATCACAGAAACAAATAGCTTTGCAAGAAGTTATCTAACAGGATTAAACAAATTTAATAGAAAAATAGTTCTGTTTATAGTAATGAAGTTCCTGCTTTGTAGTTTTATACCTATCCTAACTGGTAAAAAAAAAATTGAAAGAAATCACTGAAAACCAGCACACTTGGGTCCATGCCTTATTGTTCTTTGTGCTGGACCACTCAAATCAAAGCTCTCAGTCTGATGTCTTTCATTGACTACAGAACCAGGAATACAAATCCAAAGCACTTGGGTACCTTCTTACACTTTAGATTCAATGTTTCAGACACAAAGAATCAAACCATAAACACACAATGATTTCTAAGTATCACACGCAACACTTGCACTCACAGTGCAGTTATTTTCTGTTCACATATAAAATATGACTAACTGGACTTACTAAGAAAAGGACGGCCCAACAAAATGCTCGTGAGCACACACTCTGCCTTGAAATGGAGATCCAATCCAAGCTCTGATGAATTAAGAGCTGAGGAGAGAAATCTTTGAAGCTGGACGTTAACTAAAGCCAGAAATTCATTCAATTGTTCCTGTACTTTAATCTGCAGCTTGATATCATTGTTAATATTGTCTAGGTTTACAGCAGGTGTAATGGGCCAAATCATACTACAAGTGTCTTTATTTACAGTGGTGTATGATACACTTACACGGGGTGATACACAAAAGACAGAACATAATTCAATTCATAAACCATTGTGCTCATATGGTTTAGGATTTCTATTAAACTGTATCACTGCCTGTGTTTTCTTGAATAGAAGAATATTAAAGTTCTAGTTGTCTCTTAATATCTATGATTGCTTAACATGTAGATCATGTTACAAAGACAAATTGCTCAGAGATTTTTTTCTCTCTGGGAAATAAAAAATTCACTGTAAACTCATTATTTTCATGCTCCATTTCTGATGAATCTATTATGACTTGGTTGTACACAAAGTTGGTTTTGCAAATACTGTCTAGTCTAGTAATTCAACTTTTATTCTCACTCACCGTGTTGCCGGTTGTTATCTGTACACGGTTGCTCTGTGTGTTAAGCAAATAGCCTTCTGTGCTTGATTCCCACCAGCTCTGGGCACATTACACTCTCTTACCGCCATAGGAGCAGTTGCTGGCACTAAAATTTTAAAGACAGAAGAAAATCAAAAGAGGTGAGATGGCAAAGTAGTAAAATGTTTGGTGTAACTTTATCTTACAAGTGTGCCTTTGCAGACTGTGCATTTCATCCTTAATCCCAAATATCAGTCACTCAGTTTAGATTAATGTCTGTTTTCTGACAAGTCTGAGGGGAAATCTGATAGAAATACATGCGGGATCTGGATAGAACGGATAGTGAGAGCAGTTCCCTTTATTTGAGGGGTTGAGAAATAGAAGTAAAATGTAAGACATAAGAAAAAGGGGAGGTGATTTAAGAGTGACCTGAGGAAAAATTCTTCTTTACACAGCATGTGGCTGGAACTAGGATTATAGTGCCTGTGGATATGATGGAGGCAGGTTTCATTATGGCTTTCAAAAGGGAACTGGATAGACAAATTCAGAATAAAATATTTGCAAGTCTACAGTGAAAGGCCTGGTGGGAGATTCTAGAGGCCTGCTCTGGTAGAGAGTCAGTTTCCATGCAATGTCTGAAAGGCCTTCTTCTATACTGTAACCATTCTATGCTTTCCAAATTCCAGTGTTTTATTCTGTACACATAGTTCTGAAGAACCAAAGAGAAACCCTGCAACAGATTTAGAAAGTGTGACCTCTGAATCATTTTAAGTAGTTTATTTACTACTGTTATCCCTACCCCTGTATATAACAAGTGCAGAAGTATATAACCAGAACACTGATATAAATAAACAAATGTTCCAAAGCAGTGCCTCACTTAGAAAAGCAGACCAATAAGAAATATCATGATTATAAAGCTCAACTTTAAGGTTGTCATAACTGGAGGGGTCGAGGAGAGGTATGGTAGTGGGGATAAGTTCCCACTACCAACTAAATGCTCTCAATGGTATGCATTTCAAACAACCAAATCCAGCTCCTGGCCCTCATGGGGGTCTTAGCTACTAAGCCTGTGGGAACCGTTAGAACTGACAGGAGGGGCAAAGGCAGGTTACTGGCACCTTAAAACCAGTTGCTTCAAGCAAACAGAACTTGTTAGTTGTGGTTGGTAGCTCATCTAGGAGAAGGAAAACTCTGTTCTCAAACTTTCACTGCCTTTTGGCTATACCAGCCCATGGAGAAGGCTTCAGGAGTAAACCCAGAGGAAAAATCCAGAACTGGAACTCAATATAGGCATTCCTATATTGAGTTCAACACTGACTGCAACTCCTGAGAGGTTGATGGTGCCAAACTGTATCAGTATCTGATGTTCTTTTGGATTCATCAGCTGTGTGGAGAAGGGGAGCCTGCTGCATGGGCAATAGCTTGGTCTCCATATCATACCCCCCGGCTTGTGTATCAACTGAACATAGACAGCTAGACACATCCATGGTCAACTGCAACCAAAAGAGGGCCTCAATGCACAACATGGAAGGCTTGACAAAACATGAAAACCAGCTGATAAATACGAACCTAACTAATCTCTATAATTCTTTGTCAGACACCACCTTTCCAGGTAGAGCACACGTTTCACCAGACTTTCATTAAAATAAGGACAACAAATACATGTGACAAATCTTGTGGGGCTTCTCAATGCAGCCTGATTGTCTTCTGTCAGTGTTAGTAACAAGAATTAAATTAAATGCTTATGGCAAAATCTACCTAAAGTACTTAAGGTTTCACCATTAACCTTTTGGTTACATAGTTCAATATTCTATTGATCTTACTTAATGAAGATCGCAGTAAAAAAAAGATTTATCTGGTGCACGTTCTACTCCAGAATAGAGCAACTACAACTGAGAGAAATTTATGTGTGGGAAAGAGGGTTCAGTTGAAAACAGAAAAATGTTCTTCATCCTTTTAATTTAATGATTTTCAGCATTATATAACAACAAACTTGGCCCTCTGGCAGGAATTATATTAGGAGAATTCAGCTAACTTCAAGTAATTTTTCTGCTTCCGATTTGATGGTTCTTAGGGTTTGGTGACACGAGCCTGAAGTTTTTTTAAAACCAAGTTATCTTCTAGTAGTCCATTTAAAATGTGTGAGGTAGCCAATATTAAAATGCTATAAATGGAAGGCCAATACTTTCTCCTGCGGGGGGAAGAGAGGAAAACCAGAGACAGGAGAATCAGATGCAGTTGAAAAGGGGTGAATCTGCTCTGGAGGCTTGGCTTCTTCACATGTGTTACAGGGTATCAAAAAAGCTACACACATTTTTTTTGCACTGATCACTGGCATCAAGCACACTGGCAAGCTCTACATTTTTAGCTCATTAAAGGCTAACTGTATCTCTGTGTCCATTTAATAGTCTCCAAAGCTCAATGCTTACTAGATGACCTTTGCCTAGAATTTGAGACTGAATAATTGGGATGAACTTGACATTAGACAACAATCCAAGATGAAGATTCAGTAACCGCGAACAAAAATTCTTAGATATGAAGCACACTTCCTCACATTTGTAACCAAAAACAGAAAGTTTTGAGTGGTAGAGATTCCATTAGATGGCACTAGCTGTGCCTTTAGGAAACGTCGACTGTACAAATCTCTTACTAGCTCTTCTTTCAGTTAGTCCCGATGAAGGGTTTCAGCCCGAAACGTCGACTGTACCTCTTCCTAGAAATGCTGCCTGGCCTGCTGCGTTCACCAGCAACTTTTATGTGTGTTGCTTGAAATTCCAGCATCTGCAGATTTCCTTGTGTTTGCGTTTTTAAATTCACTACTGCGAAGCCCCTTCCTGTGATGCCTACACTGAAGAAGTTTAAATCTTCTCTTCGACGGGGGTTCAGTGAAACCATCTCTCACTGCTCTCCATCTGTAATTTCTTCAGCTCTTCAACTTTTCAATCACATTTTGACTCAGACCCGCTATCACAGCTCTCATATCCCTTTTGCCAATCAACTGTCCAGCTCTTGGCTCCATCCCTCCCCCTCCTGTCTTCTATCATTTCGGATCTCCCCCTCCCCCTCCCACTTTCAAATCTCTTACTAGCTCTTCTTTCTGTTAGTCCTGATGAAGGGTCTCGGCCCGAAACATCGACTGTACCTCTTCCTAGAGATGCTGCCTGGCCTACTGCGTTCACCAGCAACTTTTATGTGTGTTACTTGAAATTCCAGCATATGCAGATTTCCTCGTGTTTGCAGTTTTAAACTTAATATCATTCTGGTTTATGATCAACAGCCACCTGTTTAAATAGGTCTTATGCAACATTAAAGATGCACCAATATAGCAATCAGTTTGGCTCTTTAACTTACAAACCCACACCCTTAACAGTAAGAATAAATTAGATTACAATACCTCCAAATAATGGAGTTAATGATTAACCTTTATAAATCTACAATAGTTATATAAGTTAATATTAACACTCTGATTACTTACTGTGAAGATCCTGCTCAGCTGTACAAAAAGTACTTATAATTGTTCCAGTTTTTAATAATAGTCTCAAAATTACATTAAGACAGGAAGGAAGGGAATACAATTCCATATACGCCTTCATTTTCAAAATGGATATCCTGAACGAAAATCTGGTTTCGCAAAGGATCAGTCACTGTTACATTTCTACACTGTGACTCTTCTTGAGACTCTTACCTTTCTCGTGTCTATTCGAGAAAAACTTTTACAAATTGGGCAGAATGAAACTTTATAAATACTGCATCTTATAACAGGTCATCTCTCCATATTGCTGAGTTTGCAAATTTTTATACTTGGTAAGGCACGGCAGCACTTCTGTTTTCTTAGAGGTTTGCACAGTTCCACGTCATGAAAAACTTTGACAAACTTCTAAAAATGCATAGTAGGGACTAATCTACTATCCAGGCCATACTCTCTTCTCAATGGTGCCATTAGGAAGGAGGTATAAGAGTCTTGGGTCCCTGATCAAGGAACAGTTATGCCCTTCAGCCACTAGGCTCCTGAACCTGTGTGGATAACTTCACTCACCTCCACAACCTACAGACTCTCTTTCAAGTACTCTACAACTCATGCTATATTGTTGTTATTATTATTATTATTTTTGTATTTCCCCTGTTTGTTTTCTTTTGCACGTTGGTTTGATTATGTGTAGTTTTTCATTGATTCTTTTGTATTTCTTTGTTCTACTATGACTGCCGGTAAAAAAATGAATCTCAGGGTAGTATATGGTGACATGTACATACTTCAATAATAAATTTACTTTGAACTTCTGACAAGTTCAGCCTGTTTCTGTAAATAAAATTAAGAATAGATTTATATAAATGGAATCAAAACCTGAGAGGGGAAAGTAGAGATTGAGATGTGAATGTAGGAGGTATGATTAATACATGTGCAGAGGACATGAAAATTGCTGTTGTTAATTGTGAGGATAGTCTTGGGTTAAAGAATACTATTGATTCGCTGGTAAACTGGGCAGAGCAATGGCAGATGGAAAATCAGGCATTCTGTTAGGTCTTGAAAGGGAAGACCTACAACACGAATGCAGGGATAGGGCCAGAAATGAGGAACAAAGGTACTTTGGTATGCAAGGTCATTGATTTCTAATGGTGGAAGCGCAGGTCGAGAAGAGGAAGAAGGCAAATAGGATTAGCTGGGGCATAGAATACAAAAACATGAAGGTCATGGTACAACTTAATAAAACTATATGGTTTGACTAGAGTATTGTGTGTGGTTTTGTGTGCCACACCATTGGAAGAACTCACCTACACTAGAGAAAATGCAGAGGAGATTTACTACACAAATTTTAGAATGTTTCAGTGGTGAGGAAAGACTGGATATACTTATTTTGTATTCTTTGGAGTGGAGAAGGCTCAAGCGGGAGCAAAGAGATGCATACAAAATTATGAGAGGCACATATAAGATGAATAGTGAGAAACACTTCTCCATAATAGACACCTAATATCAGAGGGCACATGTTTATGTTGAGGACTAAGATGGTTAGAGAGGATCTGAGGATTTTTTTCTACCTACAGTGTGGAGATTGCAATTTGCAGCACCCTGCTTGGGAAAGTGTTAAGGCAGCTACTCTCACAATATTTGAATAATATTCAAATAAAGACCAAGAAACTGATTGTAGACTTCAGGAGAGGGAAATCATAGGTCTATTAGCCAGTAAACATCAGAGGTGGAGAGGGTCAGTAACTTTAGGTTCCTGAGTATCACTAAATCAGAGGACCTGTCTTGGACCCATCATATAAATATAATCGCAAAGAAAACATAACAGTGCCTCTACTTCTGCAGGAGTCTGCGGAGATTCAGCATGTCGCCAAAACCCTTTGCAAACTTCTATAGACGTGTGGTGGAAAGTGTGCTGACTGGCTACATTACAGCCTAGTATGGGAACACCAATGCCTTTGAGTGGAAAATTTGACAAAAAGTAGTGAATTCGGCCCAGTACATCATAGGTAAAGCCCTCCAACCATTCAGCACATCTACATGGTGGTTCATTTTGGTAGGTCAAATTTGACGGCAGAATATAGCATTAAAGTAACTCTTGGCAGTGTGGAGGATCAGAGGGATCTTGGGGTCCGAGTCCATAGGATACTCAAAGCTGCTACGCAGGTTGACTCTGTGGTTAGGAAGGCATACGGTGTATTGGCCTTCATCAGTCGTGGGATTGAGTTTAAGAGCCAAGAGGTAATGTTGCAGCTATATAGGACCCTGGTCAGACCCCACTTGGAGTACTGTGCTCAATTCTCGTCACCTCACTACAGGAAAGATGTGGAAACCATAGAAAGGCTGCAGAGGAGATTTTCAAGGATGTTGCCTGGATTGGGGAGCAATCCTTATGAGAATAGATTGAGTGAACTCGGCCTTTTCTCCTTGGAGCAACAGAGGATGAGAGGTGACCTGATAGAGGTGTTCAAATTAATGAGAGGCATTGATCGTGTGGATAGTCAGAGGCTTTTCCCCAGGGCCGAAATGGCTAGCACGAGAGTGCATAGTTTTAGGGTGCTTGGAAGTAGGTACAGAGGAGATGTCAGGGGCAAGTTTTTTTTTACACAGAGAGTGGTGAGTGCGTGGAATGGGCTGCCGGCAGTGGTGGTGGAGGTGGAAACGACAGGGTCTTTTAAGAGACTCCTGGATGGCTACATGGAGCTTAGAAAAGTAGAGGACTATGGGTAAAGCCTAGGTAGTTCTCAGGTAGGGACATGCTCGGCACAGTTTTTTGGGCTGAAGGACCCGTATTGTGCTGTAGGGTTTCTATGTTTCTATGTTTCTACATGAAACGTTGCTGCAGAAGAATAGCATCCATCATCAAAGATCCCCACCACCCAGGCCATGCTTTTTTTTGCTGCTGCCATCAGGTAGAAGATACAGGTCCCTCAGGATTCGCACCACCAGGTTCAAGAACAGTGACTACCCCTCAACCATCAGGCTCTTGAACAATAGGGGATAACTACACTCATCCTACTTCTGGTGTTCCCACAACCAATGATCTCACTTTAAGGACTCTTTATATTTCATGCTCCCTTATTTATTGCTATTTATTTATATTTGCGTATACATAGTTTGTTATTAATTGATCCTGTTTTCAGTTACTGTTCCATAGATTTGCTAAGTATGCCTGCAGGAAAAAGAACCTTCAAGGTTTTATGTGGTGACATATATGTACTCTCATACTCTTTACTTTGAACTTTGATCTGGTTGAGTACATAAATCACCTGGCATAGAAAGCTACTAACAGTATGCTGCTAAATGAGTTTAGTATAGAAAGGCATTTCATAGTTGACATGCACATAATTGGTTGATGGGCCTTTTCTGAGCTGTTGATTCTATAGACCATTTTATTAAAAAAAGATATCAAAATATTCATTATTTTTCCAGTCTGTATCATTGATACAACAGTTTTCGTGATTTGATAAATTATTTTTGTGCTTCTTTCCTTCATCTCTCCTCCCTTCACAAGTATTCTTTCATTAAGTTCAACAACCTGATGAGCACCTCTCCAGAGCTTCTTTCCTTTAAGTCATATTCAGGCCAAATCTCTTTGAGATACACTCCATTATCATGAAAATTGTGCTCCAGCTGAAAGAAACAGCTGAAAATGGGTCTCATCTGGACTGGGAACTGCAAGTGTGAACTGGTACGAGAAAATCTGTAGATGCTGGAAATCCAAAGCAACACACATAAAATGCTGGAGGAATTCAGCAGGCCAGGCAGCATCTATGGAAAAGAGTCAACGTTTCAAGCCAAGACCCAGTCCTGAAGAAGGGTCTTGGCCTAAAACATTGACTGTTTACTCTTTTCCATAGATGCTGCCTGGCCTGCTAAGTTCCTCCAGCATTTTAAGTGTTAACTGTTACCATTTCATCACCACTCTTGTAGCACCTATTACTGTTGTGTTAAATAGCTAAAAAAAAACTTTTAGCTCAAGGATATTTTAGCTGAGTGGTTGATCATTCCACGGAAAACAAAGAATACAAATTAGCCATCGCTCCTCGTTACACAGAAAGCCTTACAAATGCTAAGCCATTGTTAAAAAAAAGATATATTTAACCAAAGAGCAAGACGAACTTAAAACAAAACTGCAGTGCTAAATTTATTAAAATTTCTAAACAATGAGAAAGAAAAGGGTGGGTAGGTGCTCAAGTGTTGTATTGGACCTTGACTCTTAATGTTTAGTTATTAAGTTCACTTCAACAGAACAATTACAATCTCAAATCTTGGCAATGAGATATAGTTTGATAGGAAGAGTCAAGTAACTGATGAGAAGCTTTCAATGGAACTTCCTTTCATATCAGACAGTCAGTCGGCTCTAATCTCCATGTTTTCTCTAACATCTTAACCTCAATGCACAGCTGGACATGGCTTTTCCACTTAAAATGGACATTTTGAACTCTCTCCATGAACCTGGCCTTGAACTCATTGCATAAAACCAATACTGCAACATTCAAGATCTCTGTTGTCTAGGTAGGTTAAAAAACACTTCATAAAAATGTACTGATCAGTAGTGGTCATGAAAAAATTATGCCAAACCCTTGATCATTTTATTTAGCAAATTCATTCCAACATACAAAAAGAAAAAAAATCAAGCCAAGACTCATTTGTTACTAAGTTGTTGCAACTATGAACAGACTTATAACCCACATGAATTCATCATCCCTCAACATTCCCTTGAACAAACTCTGAAGGAGAGTCCAGACATACAGTTTTCCGAAGGTGGAGCTGCCATTTTTCACTCTTATTGTATTTTAGCTTTTTTTAGTGTAAAAGTCCAAGTCATTTATTTGACTATTTTGCTGCCCTAAAGCCCTAGAAATTTATCTACTGTTATTTATCCACAATCATGGTAGTTACACAAGTGATACTCAAAACAAGAAGTTTTCTCATAACTACTAATATGATTTACAAAAAACCCTTACAACTCTTAGTTTCTCCCTCCTCTATTTATATATCTTGTTTTAAACTAATGCATTACAATTCAAATATGCTGTAGAAACTATGCTCTAAATCAAACACTAGTACTAGATGAAACAAAAAAAATCTACAGCATTTCAATTCAGGAATAAGCTGTATGCCAGATAGGAAACTCAGCGAGTTTTCAGTGACTCTTGCTGCAAGGCTTGGATGCAATAGAAGTATGAAAAATTAACTTACCCTTTTCAGATTTGGTATTAATTTGTAAAGGACTTTACTGCTTTCAAATAAAAGTTAAACTGTAAGACATGGGCTGTATTTAATTTTCCCTCAAGGATATCACATTGAGTTTCTGACAAAAGGACTAATCTTCAAAATGTTTGAAGGCACAGCAATTCACGTTACAACAGAAGGATTCCCAAGAATGAACGCAACTTCCAAGTAAATTGACTCTTCACAGCTGAAACTCCCTATCAGCCCATATGTCAGTGACTCAGACTCATCCCATAGTCACTAGTACCTGTACTGTATATTGACTGGAGACCAGCTTCTGCTTGTCTTGTGAACCTGTGCCACTAGTTCTTTATCTTAATGGTGACAAATCCAGTCAATATGGTGATGGATACCTGCTGCACAGAATACCCTAAAGCCCATGGCTATGGCCATAATCCAACTCATCTACATCTACATGAAGAAATAAATTGTATCAGTAGGGAATAGCTTCATTATTGAACTAGAATTAACTTAAAGATTTATTACCCGTGGGCAGCAATCACAGTTCAAGTTGATGTTGAATTCAGGTAGTCCACAGATACATCCATTTATGTACATCAAAGAGTAGCAAGAAGCCTGCCTATCGTTAGGGGGAGTGAGTGGATGATGATGTGGGGAAAAGTTTTTTAAACGAGATTAATAAGACCGTAATATATAGGAGCAGAATTAGGCCATACGGCCCACTGAGACTACTCCACCATTTCATCATGGCTGATCCAAATTTCTTCTCAGCCCCAGTCTTCCACCTTCTCCCCATATTCCTTTATGCCCTGACCAAACAAGAATCTATCAACCTCTGCCTTAAATATACAATAAGACCTAGCCTCCACAGTTGCCTATTGTAAAAAAATTCCACAGATTCACCACCCTCTGGCTAAAGAAATTCCTCCTCATCTCCATTCTAAGAGGACCCCCATCTATCCTTTGGTCCTAGACTCTCCCATCATAGGAAACATCCTCTCCATATCCACTCTATCAAGGCCTTTCACTATTTGAAAGGTTTAAATAATATAGGATTAGAGTAAATGGTTGGTTGATGGCCTGCCCCAGGCTCTGTACACCAAAGAGTTTGTTTCTATTTCCTACTTCGTTTTTTTATAAGTTTATGATACTTAAAAGAATAGTTGCAGTGAGCAGCAATAAACCCAAGAATCACAGGCAGAGAGTAGAGCACAAAGGGCACTATTTTTGACATTATGCATTAATGCTTTTCTATTACACTGTAAATTTTACAAATTCTGTACACAATAAAATCAGATTACTTAGTTACAATGGAAACATGATCATTTGACTAATATAATCCAACTATAACTCAACAAAGGTGAACTATTTCACCTGGTAGAATCAACAAAATCTCAAAATAACAGTTCCACACAGAAACTAGATTCCAGTTACCAGAATCATTTAACAGATCCAAGTCGCCCAATTATTAACACCACATATCCAATTTACAGCCACCACCCCACAAAATAAGCATTATTCCTCTCCAAAGAAGGTGAACAGTGTCATCTTTAAGTTGATTCATGAGAAGTTTCAGTTGCTAGTTCATGACAATTAAGTGTTCCATTTGATCACTGGCATGTTATTTCCCAGAAGAGTCATACCATGTGTTGGTACTTGCTCCTTTTCCCATCAGGAAATGAGCTGTCATTCTATTCCTATCCCTTGATAGGCCAAACTGCTGCCTTGCTCTTTCTAGAGGCCATCTCCCAATCATTCTATTCCCCAGAGCCCAGGCTGCCAGCCATTCCCAATCCCACCAGTAAGAGTCCAGATTGTCAGCCATTCCCACACCGAGCCCAAATTGACAGCCATCCCTATTTCTTCAGTACATGACCTCCCAGCCATTCCCATCCCTTTCTTCAGTGCCTGATCTGCCAGCCATTCCATCCCCATTTCCCAATGCCTGATCTGTCAGCCATTCCATCCCCACTTCCCAATGCCTGATCTCCTAGCTATTCCCACCCCCAATCCCCAATGCCTGATCTCCCAGCCATTATTCCATCCCCATTTCCCAATGCCTGATCTGCCAGCCATTCCATCCCCACTTCCCAATGCCTGATCTGCCAGCCATTCCCACCCTCCACTTCCCAATGCCTGATCTGCCAGCCATTCCCACCCTCCATTCCCCAATGCCTGATCTGCCAGCCATTCCCACCACCATTCTAATTCCCCAGTGCCCCAGCCAAGGTGCGAGGTGAAACACCTCAATTGATGCCAGCCAGCCACCCAGTGCACTGGCTCAAACACAAGAAGGTACAACAGCTCACCTCGCGAGCACCCGCAGCCGGCTCCTCCTTCCTCCCCCTTCCCGGACGGTCCGGGGCTTCCCTTCCTGTCAGCTTCTCAGGTTATTTCGGGTGGGAGTCTTTTCCCCCCCGAACAAAAACATTCCCCCACCCCGCCGGAAGTGGCTCCGGGCGTCAGCCGGAAGAGGCGTGACGTCTCCCTGTCGGGAATTAGTATTTTCAAGGCCCACGTTCAAAATTAGAGAAATAAATAAGTGAGAAGGATATCAAAACTAATTTTAAAAAAGAACTCACACAAGCTGTTCTAATGTTGGCTAAGGTAACCGGTGGATGCCATTGTTCCTCCTCGGTCGGTTCGGCGTGCCTGAGGGGATGGGAGGTAGGAGGGAACCGGCGAAGCGGGAGGTCCGCCCCGAAGAGGCGTCACATTGCGGTTTCCCACCGAGCCGCCGAACGCCAGTAGCTCCGGAAGCATCAACAACGGGTGTAGCCTGGCGTTAATACCCAAAGCCGAGAAACACCCGTGTCAGTAAGTGTTAGGGGATTGTAAAATACACTCAGGATACTGGAAACAGTGTGTAGGAGTCGTCCGAGAGTCAGGGAACGGGTACAGTCTGTCAAGGCTCGGACGCATTTAACTTAGCTGTGTGTGGTTTATTGTTCCAATTTTCATGTAATTTTGTTTAAAATTGGCGCACGACTTCTTTTAGAAAGGCAGTGCTCAACAAGAGAGGTCAGGGGAAGTGGTATTTGTCTCTTTCCCCATCGGCTATTTTTATTTCCCTGAGTAGAACACTACGCATGTTAGAAATCCGAAACTGAAAACAAACTACCAACTGAGGCATACTCATTAAGTCGGGCAGCAACAATTGGATACATGAGCCAAGTTAGTATTTTTAAAATCAAACTGGCATGTTCCACTAGCCTGAAATATGTTTATGGTGTATTGATCGTGACCCGAGTCCTGACACTTCGCGGAAAGTGGCAGTTGAGTTGTCCTTGAGGTGCACTCCTTTTTATCTTTACTAGTAGGGTGGATTATAGAAAAATAAATTAGCGCGACAGGTAAGAACATACGGACGTGAAATTTGTTAACTTAGCAGCAGTTCAATACAATACATAATCTAGCTGAGAAAAATAATAATAAATAAAATTTTAAAAAAATAAACAAGTAAATCAATTACGTATATTGAATAGATTTAAGTACCTGCAAAAATAGAAATACTGTAGTTTAAAATAAAAGTGAGTTAGTGTCCAAAGATTCAATGTCCATTTAGGAATCGTATGGCGGAGGGGAAGAAGGTGTTCCTGAATCGCTGAGTGTGCAGCTTCAGACTTCTGTACCACCTACCTGATGGTAACAGTGAGAAAAGGGCATGTCCTGGGTGCTGGAGGCCCTTAATAATGGATGCTGCCTTTCTGAGACACCGCTCCCTGAAGATGTCGTGGGTAATTTGTAGGCTAGTACCCAAGATAGAGTTGACTGGATTTATAACCTTCTGCAGCTTCTTTCGGTCCTGTGCAGCAGCCCCTCCATACCAGACAGTGAAGCAGCCTGTCAGTATGTTCTCCACGGCACAACTATGGAAGTTTTTCAGTGTACTTGTTGATGTGCCAAATCTCTTCAAACTCCTAATAAAGTATAACTGCTGTCTTGCCGCCTTTATAACTACATCGATATGTTGGGGCCAGGTTAGATCCTCAGAAATCTTGACACCCAGGAACTTGAAGCTGCTCACTCTCTCCACTTCTGATCCCTCTATGAGGATTGGTATGTGTTCCTTTGTCGTAACCTTCCTGAAGTCCACAGTTAGCTCTTTCGTCTTACTGACATTGAGTGCCAGGTTGTTGCTGTGGCACCACTCCACTAGTTGGCATATCTCACTCCTGTACGCCCTCTCGTCACCACCTGAGATTCTACCAACAATGGTTGTATCATCAGCAAATTTATAGATGGTATTTGAGTTATGCCTAGCCACACAGTCATGTGTATACAGAGAGTAGAACAGTGGGCTAAGCACACACCTCTGTGATGCACCAGTGTTGATCATCAGTGAGGCGGAGATGTTATCACCAATCCGCACAGATTGTGGTCTTCTGGTTAGGAAGTTGAGGATCCAATTGCAGAGGGAGGTACTACGGAGGCCCAGGTTCTGCAACTTCTCTATCAGGATTCTGGAAATGATGGTATTAAATGCTGAGTTATAGTCGATGAACAGCATCCTGACATCGCTGTTTGTATTGTCCAGGTGGTCTAAGGCAGTGTGAAGAGCCATTGAGATTGCGTCTGGCGTTGACTTATTGTGGCGATAGGTAAACTGCAATGGGTCCAGGTTCTTGCTGAGGCAGTCTCATCATGACCAACCTCTCAAAGCATTTCATCACTGTCGATGTGAGTGCTACCGGGCAATAGTCATTAAGGCAGCCCACATTATTATTCACAACACGCTGGAGGAACTCAGCAGGTTGGGCAGCGTCCGTGGAAACGATGAGTCGATGTTTTGAGCCGGAACCCTTCGTCAGGACTGTAGAGGGAAGGGGCAGAGGCCCTATAAAGAAGGTGGGGGAGGGTGGGAAGGAGAAGGCTGGTAGGTTCCAGGTGAAAAACAAAGGGGTGGGGGAGGGGAAGCAGGGAGGTGATAGGCAGGAAAGGTGAAGAAGTACATCTTGAATCAGAATGACATTCCACTGACATCTTCTACAAGCCCACTGACTCTCATAACTACCTCGACTATACCTCTTCCCACCCCACCACATGCAAAAATGCCAGTCCCTATTCCCAGTTCCTCCATCTCCGCCGCATCTGCTAACAGGATGAGGCTTTCCGTTCCAGGGCATCTCAAATGTCCTCTTTATTTAAGGATCGTGGTGTCCCTTCTACTGTCATCAATGATGCCCTCACCTGCATCTCCTCCATTTCCCGCACTTCAGCCCTCACCCCATCCTCCTGCCACCACAACAGGGACAGAGTTCCCCTTGTCCTCACCTACCACCCCACCAGCCTCCAGATCCAGCATATTATCCTCCGCAACTTCCGCCACCTTCAACAGGACCCCACCACTAAGCACATCTTTCCCTCTCCACCTCTCTCCGTTTTCCGCAGGGATCGGTCCCTCCATGACTCCCTTATCCACACGTCCCTCCCCACGGATCTCCCACCCGGCACTTATCCCTGTAAGCGTAAGTGCTACACCTGTCCCTACACCTCCTCTCTTGCCACCATTCAGGGCCCCAAACAGTCCTTCCAGGTGAGGCAACACTTCACTTGTGAGTCTATTGGGGTCAACTATTGCATCCGGTGCTCCTGGTGCGGCCTCCTCTACATCGATGAAACCTGACACAGATTGGGGGACCACTTCGTCGAGCACCTCCGCTCCGTCCGCCACAACAGACAGGATCTCCCGGTAATCACCCACTTCAACTCTGCTTCCCATTCCCATTCAGATATGTCCATACATGGCCTCCTCTACTGCCATGATGAGGCTAAACTCAGGTTGGAGGAGCAACACCTCATATACCGTCTAGGTAGACTCCAGCCCCTTGGTATGAACACAGAATTCTCCAACTTCCGGTAATTCCCTCCCCCTCCCTTCTTCTATCCCTATTTCACTCTGCCCCCGCCCCCAGCTGCCTATCACCTTCCTCATGGTTCTGCCTCCTTCTACTACCCATTGTGTTTTCCCCTATTCCTTCTTCACCTTTCCTGCCTATCACCTCCCTGCTTCCCCTCCCCCCACCCCTTTGTCTTTCCCCTTACTGGTTTTTCACCTGGAACCTACCAGCCTTCTCCTTCCCACCCTCCCCCACCTTCTTTGTAGGGCCTCTGCCCCTTCCCTCTACAGTCCTGACGAAGGGTTCCGGCCCGAAACGTCGACCGATTGTTTCCACGGATGCTGTCCGACCTGCTGAGTTCCTCCAGCGTGTTGTGAGTGTTGCTTTGATCCCAGCATCTGCAGATTATTTTCTGTTTACCACATTATTATTCTTAGGCACTGAGATAATTGTTGCCTTTTTGAAGCAGGTGGGAACTTCCACCTATAGCAGTGAGTGGTTGAAAATGTCCTTGAATACTCCTGCTAGTTGGTTGGCAAAGGTTTTCAGAGCCTTACCAGGTACTCCATCGGGACCTTCTGCCTTGCGAGGGTTCACTCTCTTTAAAGACAGTATAACATCGGCCTCGGAGACGGAGATCACAGTGTCATCAGGTGCAGCAGGGATCTTCACAGCTGTAGTTGTGTTTTCCCTTTCAAAGCGTGCATAGAAGGCATTGCTTCACCAGATGAACTCATCGCTGCCATTCATGCTTTGTAGGAAGTAATCTCTTAAAGATCCTGCCGGAGTTGCCGTGCTTCCAGTGTCGCCTCCAGCCTCATTCGAAATTGTCTCTTTGCCCTTGAAGTAGCCCTCTGCAAATCAAACCTGGTTTTCTGGTACAGGCCTGGGTTGCCAGACAAATTCAAAGTAAAGCAGCAATTCACTTGCATTTCTTGCAGTCTATTGTGCTGCATTTGGTGTTCATAATAAGGCATCCACTGCAATGGTGAGTCCAAATGCAGATTTGTGATTGCTTTGCAGAATATGTCCATGAGGATCAGGCCATATGAGATTACACTACCTTACTATATTAACAACATGTTACAAAAACAAATCTTAACAGCCCTGAATTGATACTTTATTTCTCCTTACAGAGAAATTTCCTTTATTCTATCTCCTCTGCTACCTAGAGTCAGAATTAGGTTTAATATCATTGGCAGCAGTACAATACAATGTATGAGAAAACTAAAAGAGAGCAAAAAAAAAGGTGAGGTAGTGTACATGGATTCATTGGCCATTCAGAAATCTGATAGCAGAGGGGAAGAAGTGTTTCTGAAACATTGAGTGTGTGTCTTCAGGCTCCTGTACTTCCTTTTTGATAATGGCAATACGAAGCATGTCCTGGGTGTTGGGGGTCCTTAATGATGAGTATAGCCTTCTTGAGGCATCGCCTTTTCAAGATGCCCTTGATGGAGATGGCTGAGTTTGCAACTTTCTGCAGCTTTTTCCAATCCTGTTCACTGGCCTCAACCATACCAGATGGTGATGCAGCAGTTAGAATGCTCTCCATGCTATATCTGTAGACATTTGATAGTCTTTGATGACATACCAAATCTTCTTGAACAGCCGCTGCCACGCCTACTTTGAAATTTCATCAATATATTGGGCCCAGGATAGATCTTCAGAGATGTTGCCACACAGGCATTGAAACCGCTCACCCCTTCCATTGCTGATTGTTTGAAGAGAACTGATATGTGTTCCCTCGACTTCCTCTTCCTGAAGTTAACAATCATAGAACACAGAACATAGAAATCTAAAGCACATTATGGGTCCTTCAGCCCACAATGTTGTGCCGACGCAGACTGGGAGACCGCTTTGCTGAACATCTACGCTCTGTCCGCCAGAGAAAGCAGGATCTCCCAGTGGCCACACATTTTAATTCCACATCCCATTCCCATTCTGACATGTCTATCCACGGCCTCCTCTACTGTAAAGATGAAGCCACACTCAGGTTGGAGGAACAACACCTTTTATTCCATCTGGGTAGCCTCCAACCTGATGGCATGAACATCGACTTCTCTAACTTCCGCTAAGGCCCCACCTCCCCCTCGTACCCCATCTGTTACTTATTTTTATGCACACATTCTTTCTCTCACTCTCCTTTTTCTCCCTCTGTCCCTCTGAATATACCTCTTGCCCATCCTCTGGGTCCCCCCCCCCCCCTTGTCTTTCTTCCCGGACCTCCTGTCCCATGATCCTCTCGTATCCCCTTTTGCCTATCACCTGTCCAGCTCTTGGCTCCATCCCTCCCCCTCCTGTCTTCTCCTATCATTTTGGATCTCCCCCTCCCCCTCCAACTTTCAAATCCCTTACTCACTCTTCCTTCAGTTAGTCCTGACGAAGGGTCTCAGCCTGAAACGTCGACTGCACCTCTTCCTACAGATGCTGCCTGGCCTGCTGCGTTCACCAGCAACTTTGATGTGTGTTGCTTGAATTTCCAGCATCTGCAGAATTCCTGTTGTTAGCCTGTCAAAGGTATTACTATTGTCCAGGTGATCCAAGGCTGAGCCAGTGAGATTTCATCTGCTGAAGACCAATTGTAGTGATAGATAAGTTGCAGCAGTTGCAGGTCCTTGCTTAGGTGGGATTTGATTCTGGCCATGAGCAACCTCTCAAAGCACTTCATCAGAATAAATGTGAGTGCAACTGTCTTTGAGGCAGTTCACCCTGCTCTTCTTGGGCACTGGTGTGATTGTTAGCTTTTGAAGCAGGTGGGAGCTATTGACTGCAGTAGTGAGTGATTGAAGATATCCTTGAACACTCCTGCCAATTAGTTGGCACAAGTTTTCGGTGCAGGTGCACCATTGAGGTCTGACACCTTGCCAAGGTTCACCTTTTTGAAAGATGTTCCGAAGTTGGCTTCCAAGACAGAGATCACAGGGTCACCAGATAATACAGGGATTTGCACAAGTGTAGTTCTTTTCTCCTTCTCAAAGTGTGCATAAAATGTGTTGAGCTCATCAGGAAGGGAAGGATCACAACCATTCATGATGATAGATTTTGTTTTGTAGGAAGTAATGGCCTGCAAACCCTGTCAGAGCTGACATGCATCCAATCCTGTCTCTAACTTGAATCAGAATTGTTTTTTTGCTCTTAAAATAGCCTTCTGTAAGTTGTACTTAGATTTCTTGTATAGTTCTGGATCACTGGTCTTGATTGCCATCGATCTAGCCCTCAGCAGACTGCGAGTCTCCTAGTTTATTCACGGCTTTTGGTTTGGGTATGGACAGTATGTTCTCAAAGGTACACACTCATCCACACAGGTCTTGATGAAACCAGTGACAACTATGACATATTCAGATTTAAAGATGAATCTCTGAATATTGTTGAGTCTACCGATTCAAAGCAGTCCTGTGTTTCTCCTCTTCCCTTGACCATGCCTTTGTGGTCCTCACCATTAGTGCTGCTGTCCTCAGTCTCTGCTTGTATACTGGAAGTAGAAATGCAGCCAGGTGACCAAGACCAACTTGGATTTTTTCTAATGAAAGATTTCTGACCTGATACATTTTCTGCTTCTCTTTCTACAGAGGCTGTCTGACTGGTTCCTGCGTTTTCTGTGTTTGTGATTTCCAGCATCAGCAGTTTTTAAAACATTTTCTATAGTTATAAGGCTGCTTAACATATTGTACATTCATTTTTGACAGATGATGATCAGAAGGCTCCAAGAATTGTAGGAGTATCTTTCTGGTTCCTATTTACCCGGAAGATAGGAGAAATGCTTAGAGGACTGGCACAATTGATCAAAAGAAATAACCCTTTGATCAACAACGTTTTAAATAACCAGAAGGTGAATAAACCTCTTTGTCTAATTACTCTTTGTGTTCCAAAGAAATAAAGGAAGGAAGCATTCCTTGTTTTGTGCATAAATGCAGTGACTAATGTTAAGGAAATATGGCAGACATTTTTGTTTGGAGCTGTCTCCCACAGGAAAAAAATTACAGATAATTTGTTTATGGTATTATTTTAGAGGAATGTTTGGAAATCCAGGGAAAATTCCCTCCTTTTGTGATGGTCAAGATTAATGGTCAGGTAGTTAAAGTTAAATGTCTCAAAGCCGAAGTGTACAGCAGGAATATTATAACAAATATGTACATGACAATTTGTGCAAGCTTAGGCACAAAATTGAAACAGCTGGCTGTGCATTTGAAGCAGATAATGCTCTAAGACAAGGGTTCCTAACCTTTTTTATGCCAATGACCAATACCATTAGGCAAGAGATCTGTGTTCCCAGGTTGTGAATTCCTTTTCTTGTATCTCAACTTCAGCAGTCTAGGTATCCTTCATTTCCTGCAATCCATTCTTTTCCATGCTTTCTTTCATAATGCTTCCCTTATTTACTCAATGTTTTATCCATTTGGTGACCATCATGTGTAGGCCGGATTTAATTGTAGCACACCAGCAGCTGACACCAAAGGATTTGGTTCAGGTCACCACATATCTTGAATGTAGAACATAAACTTGGTTTAATGCAACTCTGCTGTAGTTTTACAGGATTTTAAATGAGATCTCGTCTGTCAATTTAGAAAGGAAGCATTAATTCTTCGATTGATACTGCTACTTCCTGTTTGTGGAAACTTTTATGCACATCTTAGCTTCAATGTTTGCTCATGTGAATGTGTAACTATGTCAATGAGTTATCCTTAAAAGTAATTTATTATCTGTAAAGCACCTTGGAATATCTGGGGGGGGAGAAGCATTATAAAAATGGGATAGTTTTCAGACATTGAAAACTTGCTAAGGATAGTTAAAGCTTGTTGACACTTTGTTAAATTTTCATTTTGTATTGTGGTAAATTATAAGGAGGATGTAAACTGGCAGGTGGAATGAATGTGCACACAGCAGCTGAAATTTAACATGTTCTATATTCTGGTAGGATGAAAAGAGACAGCTTAATCTGGAGGGTGCAATGTAAAAATGCTATAGGAGTCAAAGGAATTGGGGGCAAATGCACAGAAATCATTGAAAATTACAGCAGGTTGGGAAAGGAGTTTAAAAAAAAAAGCACCAAAATATTGGACTTGATAAGTGGGGGCACAGAGTACAAGAGAAAAAACATGATTAACTTCATAAGATATTCAATTGCAGCTTAAATATTTTATTCAGCTCTAGGCACCACATTTTTAAAAAAGAGAGTGAAAGTCTTCGAGAATGCAGTTGAGATTTACTGGAATTATTCTATGGACAGAGGACTCTGATGGTTTGGGTACAGGATAATCTGGGGTTGTTGGCCTCAAAAAAAAAAGGGTATCCAATCGAAGTGTTTAAACTTGCAAAGTATTCAGGAAGAATGGAAAAGAACTGTTCCCTTGGTGGAAAGGTCAAAAACCAAAAGACCTGTGCGAAACTGAAATAAGGGGGAAAAATTTACATGTTGTGTATTTAGCATGTGGCATGCATTGCCAGGCTGTAGTGCAGGCAGATTCAGTCGAAGCACTCAGAAAGGAGCTGGATAAGTACTAGAGTGAAAAAATGATTGCAGGACTTTGGGGACTGGTAAGGGATTTGGGGATGGAAAACAAATTCTGCCAACATCAATGTTACATAAACACATACATTTTTTAAGAAACTTTAGCTCAATGATTACATTTGACATAAACTTCCTGTCATCTTAATCCCATTTAACGTAATGTTTCTTTCATGTACTTTATTGCAATGGACATTCGGAGTTTTTAGCAACTACATTATATTTATGACTCCTTTTAAAGAAGTATCCTTAAATCAATCGCAGTCTTCCCCTTCTATACTATTGTTGCAAAATTGAAAATTAATTTTAGATATTCTATAGTAGATCCAGGATTCTAAAATATGGAAACCAGAATTATGGATAGCTCTGCAAATGTGATTTTACCCAAGGTTTCAGACATACAGTTGTAAGAAAAAGTTTGTGAACCCTTTGCAATTACCTGTTTTTCTGCATTAATTACTCTTAAAATGCAGTCTGCTTTTCATCTGTGCCACAATAATAGACAAACACAATCTGCCTAAACTAATAACACATAAACAATTGTACTTTTCATGTCTTCATTGAACATACAGTGAAACCCCGATTTTATGCAAATTCGGATATAATGCGATGAGTCATTGGACTCCATGTCCATGTCAATCCATACTCCCCCTTCTCCAGCCTTGTATCCCTTTTGCCAATCAATTTCCCAGCTCTTGGCTTCATCCTTCCCCCTCCTGTCTTCTATCATTTCGGGTCTCTCCTTCCCCCTCCCACTTTCAAATCTCTTACTATATCTTTTTTCCATTAGTCCTGACGAAGGGTCTCGACCAGATGTTGCCTGGCCTGCTGCGTGTCACCAGCATTTTGTGTGAGTCATTCAACCTCTTTTTTGCTCAAAATGGAACAAACTGCTAGAAAAAGAAAATCTTATTCTGTGAAAGAAAAGCTTCACACACGATGTGATCAAGACTAAAAGTCAAACTCAAGTTGCACGAGATCTCGGGATACCGGAATCCACCCCCACCCTCAAGTGTCTGAAGCCATTGAACACCTCGAGGCTAGCCTCTGTTGGCTGGAGACCCAGGAGGTGGACCACATAAAAACCCTCCAACTCAGAAGCATTCTAGATTTCACTCGCAGCCAGCAACATGCTACGTTCAGGCAAGGAACACTCGATCACTTTTTAAAGAAATAAACTGTAAATGATGATTGCTAATATTCTTGAATGTTTTTATTTGTTTTGTGTATTAAAAAGCTTTACTAAAAATTAATTTGTGTTTTAATTTCTACAGTAACAACAACCATGATTTATCGCGACCCTGCTTTTTTCGCAATGACATCTTATGGACCCAAACAATCGCATTATAACGGGGTTTCACTGTATTGTTTAATCATTCACTGTCCAGACTGGAAAAAGTATGTGAACCCTTGTATTTAATAACTGGTAGAACCTCCTTTAGCAGCAATAACCTCCACCAAATGTTTCCTGTAGCTAC